>NC_069657.1:380896673-383651673 GCF_027244095.1 Hemicordylus capensis | reverse complement strand
AGCAGATGTTTAAACAACCCTGAGGGAACAAAATCTTTCAGACTTTGAAGCCTCGTCCTTCAATACACAATTCAAACATCTAGCTTTAAAGGAGAGGCACATCTGGGAGGTTGTTGGCAGTGCAGTTGTGGATCATGTGGGGGCTGAAGTTTTCACAGTTTTCAGCCATTCATGAAAGCTTTTCCCAGCCCTCCACTCTCCCTGCATTAATGCCTGTCCCCGTCTCACAATGACCTTCTTGTAATCATTCTGTTTGCATACCATAAGTGTACTTGAAACAAAAGCCAACTCTATTTTTGCACTTATTTGAAATAAAAGCAATTAATTACATCCGCCAAGGCCTGGTTCCAAATTCTACAGTTAATTAAATATAGGACTCGCATTAGAAATATTACTTGAGACCTTTCAACAAATTTCAGTTTTAATAATTATTTGCATCAAAATGGTGTACTAAATTAATTCCTTTGCTTAATCTTGCTGAGTCAATTAGGCTTGGGAAATATTCAACATGTTTACTAGGTAGGTGGTATCCTGACGCTGCCATTGGTCATTGTCTACTGTCAGTGGCTCATGGTATGTAGATGTTGGGAATTGAGCTCATTAAATGATTATGCAGTATTTTCCTGGGAGGCCTTACAGAATTAGACCACAAACAGATTCACATAGCTTCAGGCATATGTATCCCCATGGTGGCATGGGGAGCAGGAGCAAATCTTGGGGTTATGTATATCCCCTCCTCTGTGTGTGGAAAATGTTCTATGATTAGGTACCTAAGTACATATATTCATACAAAAGCATGTCCCGCCTTCATGATCCATCCAATACAAAGGATGTATCAGCCCTGAACACAAAGCATGTGTGTGTCTATTTACACATCACATTCTTCATGTGTGATGCATCCCAACTTCGTTCCATACCTCACTTGGGGTTGGTCCAAATAATTTTAAAGTGGTTTTTATGTGTGTTGGAGCATGTATACCTGAGCAAAGACAGGGCTCTGGAATGTGCTCCCTGTCCAAAAAAAAAAAAAAAAAAAGCTTCCCTATCTCTGGCTGCTTATAGAAAGTCCCTCAAGACACACCTGTTTTCTCAGGCTTTTGCTCTCAACTAATTTCAAATGGCTTGTTTTTATTCTGTAATCTGTTTTAATTGTGTTTGTTCTGTTTTTTGTTTGTTATATTTTATATTATGTACACCGCCTAGGCACACACACATCAGGCGGTATATAAATATGATAGATACATACATACATACATACACTTATCCTAATGGACCACTTTTCACATTCAGGCAAAGCCGCTTCCCCCTCCCTGTACTCTCCCAATAGGATGCAGGCAAGCAGGCATCCTTATATGCAATATCAGTACCTTATATGCAATATATATCTTACATGGCCCAGCCTGCACAAACTCACTCTGCTAGCAGTGTAACACCGATCCACCCACCCATCTTGTACTCCATGGGGGATAGCTGGTCACCGCAAGAGGCCGAGTAGGAATTTTTTGTTTTCACATGATTGGCTTGTGGTGGAAATTTTTTTTGCCTACTTCCCACTAAGTTTAGTTTGAGCATATGTTAGAGGTGGTCTTTTAAATGACAGCCTTTGTTACATAGGCAGGTGAGTGCAGGCTTGGGCAGGTAGGATTGACTATTGGTGTTCAACCGGAGGCACCATTATGGTGAAGGGGAACTCCATGGAACCGCCCCTCAGGGTTTTGTGGCTTGGGGGTTGGGATTGGAATCCCTTGGGGGGTTGCTTAGGTCACCCATTCAGAGCTTTGCAGCTCGGGGGAAGGTGAGTCAGGCAACCCTCCCTCAATGCAGAATACTATGTGGTTGGGAGGAAGCAAGAGGCTGAATGACTGTTCGCAACCTCCATGACTAGCTGATTCATTCACTCAGCTGTGAGAAACAGTTCTTTTTAGGAGATTGTATCCCACTGGGGAGGAGTCCCCACACTCTAGTTACTAAGTTAATGTAATGCTCCATTGCAAGTTTATTATTGAGTTAATAAAGCGTGGCCTTGGTTATTCCATATATGCATGCTGTATCTTCTTTGGGGGTTTGGTGCAAAGGAAGGAACCATTGTCACCAGTGTGGGTTGAGGTAAAGCAGAGCCACCTAACTTCTGGTTCAGTTCACCACTAATATGGAAACCACATAAACACCGAGAGAGTTACTAATCTTATTGAATTTTTTTTAAAAAAAAATTCTTCTAAATTCCTACCAATTTTTTCTCCCGAGTAGAACCCTCCAAATTTCCTTGAAATTCCACCTTATGTAAAAATTGATGGCAACAGCGGCTTCATTCACCACTAGTGATGTGGAAGTCATTTCCCTACAGCAAGGTCCCATGCCACCATAGTAAATGACTGAATACAGAAACCACATGAGCAGTTCTAATCTCCTAGGTCCTTCTCAAACAACTGCTACCTTCCCTCCTGACAAGGCAACAATCTGGCAGAAAGGCTTCATGTATTCAGCCATTTGCAGCAATGACATGATGAGCACTTTCTCACGACCCAGTGAGAGGGCTCGAGGGTGGGTGGCAGGGAAAGCAGTAGCAACTCGCCTTCTCCACAGAGCATCCTCTGGGAGATGCTGGGTGCACTAATCATGCACCCAGAGAGTCCTCAGCTGCCACAGGCAGCATGGAGGTGTGTGGGTTGGGATGCATTGGCCCGAGCACCGGCTGGGAGCAGTCAGTGCTGACACATGAGCAGTTAGCCCGGGGTAAGGGCGCACTTGAGCCCCTAACCTTGGCTAACCAGTGGGCTCCTTAGGTGCATTTGCCACCGAGGTGCCACCCGAAGCATCACAGCTACTGGCGGTTCTCATGGGCAGCTGCAATTTCTTGCCATAGGGAAGCACTTGCTAAGCTGCTAGTGGTAAATATGAATGAGGCCTTCAGAATTAAACTTACAAATGTTATACTTGATCAGCAATCTTCAAATTCATTTTAAATTTCACTTTTGATGTAATTTGATAGTATCCCTTCTCTTTTTGAAATATTTCTATTTTAAACATTTGAAGTGACACATGGGGAGTATTAGCTGGCCAACTCAATGTAGTTTGTTCAACTGATGTTTGGGTAGCTCTGTTTGTGAACCAAGCAATCACCAGACTACATCAGGAGTTAGTCTGACACTGGTCGGGAGAATCTAGGGGAACTCTGAAAGCCAAATGTAGCATCCATCAAATTATCTCAGAATGGGTTGCTTGTACATTTCACCCCATGGGGAGCATTTCCATCAAGTGTTTCACAGGTGTCCTAATCAAATTAGGCTATACCTGGTCCGGTCAGAAATCTCCAGATACTAGTATGGGTTGGTGATGTCATGATTTGGTGATGTCTATGCCAGCATCTACAAAGCTCAGGACCGGCTGGGCTTTCACAGCATGGACTGAGCTACTTCTGCCTCTCCTGTCACCCACCCAAGGAGTCACCTGGTGTAGCAGAGACAGCAAGAAGGGCTTGTCCAAAAGCATATAGACAATTAGTAAACTTGCTGTGATATGTTTTCCTGGTACTAAATGTTAACAACAACAGTGGCAACATGAAACAATGTCAAGGTGTTTCTGGATGGTAAGTCAGTACAATATGTAGATAGTTCCTTAAAACTGACCATTATCAATCTTTGAAAAGATTTTTATTCCAGCTGGCTTTGATAAAAACAGTATAGAATGATACTGCTTACAATGGTAGGCATGAAACTGAGGTTGTACAAAGATCGCCTGAATGTTAACGTCCTTAAAATACTATTTTCCTATTGGAAAATCTAGCACAGCTGAGGTCCATATTTACAGCAACAGGCAATGAAAACAGATTGTTAAGGTGTCTAGACAAATACAATTATTTCAGTAACTTACAACAATATTGATATATCCCAAGACCCAGGTGTTTGTTGTTGGCACTCTCCTATTTCCTTCTCAGCAGCTGCCTGGACTGAAAACTCATCTATCTTCCCTTGAACCTGGCATAATAAAATCTCAAAGACAGCATGGCCAGGGCTGCTCTTTCATTTCTATAAGCCAAATACAAAGGAAGACACACATAGTTTCTTTTCTTTTCTGAGGTTGTAGATATTACAAGATACTTCTCCCCCCAAAATGTGAAAGTGATTGGGAGATCTCTGAAAATAACAAAGGAAGCCAAAGTAACAGAATCACTAAAATGTATTCTTAGTAAATTTCATTTTGTTTTTCAAATAGTGATGTGAGTCATTTTATTTTGGGTCAGTTACAGAGCTGCTATTTCAGGTTTCAGTTGTGGGGAGGAGAGAAAATATACAGCAAGGTCCAAGTGCCTGCTTTGGGTGCCAAAAAAGACAAAAAAGCACCATATTTTAAAATCATTGTTGGGAATTCTCTCTGGTAGAGAAACCCTTTTTCAATTATAGCAGAGTGCACAGAGGCACAACACAGCGGATTTCGTTAGGCATGCGTGTATGCTGAGAGTAAAGTAACTTGGAGCCAGTTCATAGTTTCAAATCAATATATAAGGCATTTGTTAGAGAACTCCATTCTAGATAGGAAAGTGAGGAGTCAGGATCTCTAATCTAGCTAGCTAGCTGGATACAGATGGATTCTGCATCTTCTCTGCACACATGGTACAGGGAAAGGAGCTTGCCATGTTGCAAAGTAGTTGGAACAGGAAGAGAAGAGAGGGAGGAAGTTAATCCCTAAGAGTACCAATCTACATTTCAAAGGGATAGTGTCAGAGCAGTAGAGAAGGGATGACCAATGTCTTGACCCTCTAGCCCTCTGACTCACTAGTCTGTCCTCCACTGTCTTTGAGACAAGAGACAGTGCATAGTACTTAACTTCCAACAATCATTTCTCGCAGTTATTTGAGATTTCATTCATAAGCAATCTGATCCAGCAAAGCATGCATGAAGCAGCCAGGGTTGTGCACACAACTCTCTTTTCCAGGTGTTTGGCAGGGAAGAGGAAATGAGGAAGACCAATTCTAGGTGCCCTCTTCTCCTTCACAATGACAGGATTTCAGCTACATTTAAAGAGTGAGATGTGCACAGTCCGAGCTGTTGGAATGGAAAGGGGAACCACATGCACAGCATTTGTTTGCATGCATGATTCCTCATCCAAGAAGGGCTACACCTGGAGAAACCCTCATCCTCTTGCCCCTAGTTGGATGGGAGTTCAGATATAGGTGGTCTAAAACACTTGGAGTTAGGGGCTACTCTCCCATCCCCATCCCTCAAATGATGTCACGGTTTAGTTAGTTGATTTCCTAAGCCACCACATCTCAATAGGTAAGAACAATCAAACTAAACTTTAGCATAATGATTAAATTAAATAATCAACCAACACACTACAATATATCACCAGTATTCAGATAAAAAGCCCACACCCGGTCATTAAAATCTAACCCAAATAAGCTATTTCACAAAATGGCAACTTCTCTGGATCCATCACCTGGTCCACAGATACTCTGGACTACTATTTTTCCACATGAGAAGTAACACTGGATAATATTGGGCATCTTTTGTGTGAACAGCAGTGCTACCTGTCTTAGCAATAATCTCACTGGCATTCATTTAAATCATTTGTACTTATTTTATGTTGTAAACCAAATACAGCTGAAGACAATAAGAAAGCCTCCATTCTTTTCTATCTTCTTTTCTTCATTTAGTTCTTGCATTTAAAACAAATGAAGTTTCTGGAAAAGCTCCAGATGAAGGCACTGTAGGATGTGGGACATCACTCTCCATCTCTCATATATGCAGTTCAGCATATATGCAAGGAAAGAGTCACCAAGCAAGTCTAACACAGACATTTTGAACTTGAGAAGAGAAAACTTCTCTAAAATGAGGATTTTGGTGAAAAGAACTGAAATGGAAAATCAGGAGAGTCATTTCACTCTGGAATGCATGGAGTTTATTTAAAACCACAATACTAGAGAAACCCAGTTAGAATGTATTCCAAAAAGGAGGAAAGGTACCACCAAGTCCAGAAGGATGCAAGCACGGCTAACAAGTAAAGCCAAGGGAGATTATATAAAGGAGAAGAAAGATTCCTTCAGAAATTGGAAGGCCTGCCCAAATGCAAGGAACACAAACTCTGGCAGAAGAAATACAAGCAATGAAGGGGGCAAAAAAAGAGAAAAGATTTTGAGGAACATTTAGCTAAAAACATCAAGAGGAATTAAAAAAAATCTTTAAATACATCAGACGCAGGAAACCTGCCAGGGAGGCAGTTAGATTAGGAGGGTATGCAAAGGGTTATTAAGGAGGATATGGAGACTGCAGAAAAGTTAAACGAGTTCTTTCCACCTGTCTTCATGGCAGAGGATCCTGAGCATATTATTTATTTATTTTATTTATTTTATTTATTACATTTATATCCCGCTCTTCTTCTGAGGAGCTCAGAAGTACATGGTTATTTTTATCTCCACAAAAATCCTGTGAAGTAGGTTAGGCTGAGAGATACATGACTGGCCCAGAATCACCCAGTGAGTTTCATGGTTGAATGGGGATTCAAACTTGGATCTTCCCAGTCCTAGTCCAACACTCTAACCACTACGCTGAGCATATACCTGTACAGGGACAGAGGCTAAAGAACTCAATCAGATAGAGATGATGAGAGCTAACTTGGCAAAGAGGCACCTTTTAAAGTGGTGATTCTCTTTCTTTTAGCAGGGGGAGAGTAACTGGCCCTATCCACCCCCAGCACAGTACCTCCAGTGACTGTTGCTGGTGTCTGTCTTATGTTTCTTTTTCAGATTGTGAGCCTTTTGGGGACAGGGATCCATCTTCTTTATTTGTTATTTCTCTGTGTAAACCACCCTGAGTCATTTCTGGAAAGGCGGTATAGAAACCAAATAAATAAATGAATGAATGAATGAATGAATGAATAAATAAGTTCTAAACTGCCTGGAAAAAATAACAAGTTGTCAGGGCCAGACTGCATCCACCTGAGAGTCCTCAAAGAACTCAAATGTGAAATTGCCGGCCTCCTTGCAAAATTATATAACTTATCCCTACAATCAGGATCTGTACCAGAGGACTGGAAAGTAGCCAGTGTAACATCGATTAAAAAACACACACAATTGAGTGGGGAATCTGGAAAATTGTAGACTAGTTAGCTTAACATCAGGGCCATGCCTAGTGGAGTGTGGGGCTGGGGGCGGATCAGCATGTGCGGGGCCTCCTTAACATTTCATATTATTACAGAATCATACTGATTGATGACATACAGTGTAAATAGTGTGAGTGAGGTTTTTGGACATGTCCAACCAGCTTGGACATATAATGCATTTCTAAAGAAATAGAAATAAAAAGCACAATACATGTTTCACAGTTCTCAGACTTTCTGAGTTGCAAATCATAGTGCACAGTGCATTCGTATACAAACAAACAAATTATATCTTGTTTGTTCAAGAAGTTTTTGTAATTTTCTGCCACGAAACAAGCCACTTATAGTACTTTTTGGATGTTTTTTTTTTAACCAACAATTTGTCCAATCCACTTCAGTTTAAATATACATATTCCTCCCACCCTGCCCTACGTCTCTGCTCAATATCAAAGCCCTATGGCAAGCCAATCTCTAAATATTCAAGGGGGGCAAAGATAACCACAAAAAGGGAATCACATCATACCTCCATTGCTAAGGTTGGGCTGGGCTGGGCTGGGCTGGGCTGGGCAGAGGGTATGCAGAGAGCTCTGGTGCTGGACACTCTGCCTGCCTGCCTGCCTGCCTGCCTGCTTCTTTCCTGAGCTTCAGGCTTCAGGGAGGCCTGCATGGAGGCCTCTCTGGAAGCCCCACCCACCTGCCGAACAGCTGAGAGGCAGGAGAGATGGAGCTCTAGCAGTTTGCCTGGGAGCCTTTCAAGCCGCCCACAGACACAAAAGATCAGCTCCAGCTGGGCTGCGGGGAAAGATAAGTGACTGGGACTGGGGGAGAGAGGAGGGCAGGCTGCACTGTAGTGTGTCCAGAGTGAGGCCTGTGCCAGTATGGGGCTTTGGGCAATTGCCGTGTTTGCCCCGCCCTAAGGATGGCCCTGCTTAACATCTGTGCTGGGCAAATTGCTGCAAAGTATATCTCAAAGATAAAATTGTTAAGCACATACAAGGACAGGCCCTGCTGGGGGAGAACCAGCATGGCTTCTGCAAAGGTAAATCTTGCCTCATGAACCTTTTGGAGTTCTTTGAGAGTGTCAACAAGTGTGTGGATAAAGGTGACCCTGTTGATATAATATACCTGGACTTCCAAAAAGCTGTCGACAAAGTTCCTCATCAAAGACACTTGAGAAAACCTAGTCATGGGTTAAGAGGAAAGGTTCATGTGTGGATTGGTAACTGGTTGAAGGACAGGAAACAGAGAGTAGGTGTAAATGGACAGTTCTCTAAATGGAGGGAAGAAAGAAGTGGGGCCCCCCGGGATCACTACTGGTACCATTACTTTTTAATTTATTTATAAATGATCTAGAATGGTATTTCTCAACTGCCGGTCCATGGACCGGGGCCGGTCCGCAAAGGGTTGAGTGCCGGTCCATGCTTGGGAAGGAAACAGTGAGTGGCTCCGCGGCTGCAGTGGGAGACCTCGGGGATGCAGGCGGCTGCCTGTGCAGAGACTTCCCGTGCCTGCAACACTCCTTGCTGCCGCTAACCCCTGAGGCAGCCGACCCCTCACGTCCTCAGGATCCAGGAGCAGGAGGAGGGGTGGGGGGCAGGGACAAGAAGGATCCAGCAAGCTCAACAGGTCCCCGCTGGGCGAGGAAGCGCAGAGGGCTGCGACTGGACTGGCCCACAGTGGGACGTGGAGGCAGCCCTCACTGGGGTCGGAGTGGGCGTCTGTCCTGGGCTGGAGTGGTGAGCTCTAGCCGGGGCAGGTGCCAAGTGCTTGGTCTGCATGGGCTGAGGCACTTCAGCCATGGTGGCGGCGAATGGGGAAGCCGGGGAGAAAGAACAAGCAAGGAGGCAGGCAGGCAGGAGGCTGCATCTCTGGTTGGGGAGAAGCAATCTTCTGGGGAGCACCAGCTGCCAAAGCTGTGCATTAGTCACTCACTCGCTCGCTCCTTCCCTGACTGGCTGTCTGGCTCGCTGCTTGCCTTATTGACGGGCAGGCAAGAGCAGAACAGCTTCCTTTGCTCTCGGAGTCGGTGGTTGGCTGGCTCAGCTACCTGTTCTTAGGCTGCCCATTTGCCCAGGCAGGGCTGAGCTTGGGCAGGCTGCCCAATGGATGTCCCAAAAGGCCCTTTGGGGCGCTCCTCCAAGGCGGAGCTTGGCTCAGACAGGCAAGTGGGCGGCTCTGGTCTCACTTCTCCCGCCAAAAGAGGCATTCTGCAGCAACTCTCCTCTTCTTTGTGTTCCCTTCCATGGGGTGGGGGGAGGGGACAGAGAGGTCACCGTAGTCACCATTGCTGTCATCCCAAAACTTGTCTGGGCCACTCCGTGCCTGGGAAAGAAACCCCCACCCCCAAAAAACATTCTGCTTGTCCCCACCGCCTCCCTCCTGACTCATCCCCGAACCTCCATGTATTTATTTTTTCTCCTCACACAAGCCAGGCGCAGATGCAGGTGAGAGGCGCTCAGCGCAGGTCTGGGTATGAGTCCCTGATTCTTAATCTCTGAACTGCTTGTATTGAAAACCTATTACCTCATCTTGCTGTATGTTGGGATCTAGCCGCAATAGTGGGAATCAAATTGTATTGTATTTATTTTATATTAGAATTTTAAATTCAATTTATTTTATTTTATTTTAAATTAATCTTGGCCTGCCAGAACTTCAAAAGTTAAATTTTGATTAAATTCATTTTAATAAATTTCACTTTAATTTGATTTAATTAATTGATATTACTTTAATAATCAGCACCCTAAAAATTGACCTTGGCCCCCATGAGCCAAGACACGATCAGTATTGGCCCACCAGGTCATTTGAGTTGTGCGTGCCTGTAGTAAAGTACTAACAAATAAACTTGAAACTCCTTTACTAACTGCTGGTCCCGGAAACTGTGCACGAAGAATGTAGCAGTCCTTGAAACTCCACACAAAGAATTTAGCAGTCCTTGACTCCAAAAAGGTTAAGAAACACTGATCTAGAACTTGGGGTAAGCAGCAAGGTGGCTAAATTTGCAAATGACACTAAACTATTTAGGGTAGTGAAATCCAAAATAGGTTGTGAGGCGCTCCAAAGGGATCTCTCCATACTGGGGGAGCGGGCAACAAAATGGCAGATGCATTTCAATGTTGGCAAGTGTAAAGTAATGCATATTGGGGCAAAACACACATGCATACACAGACACGCAAAACCCCAACTTCACATATACACTGATGGGGTCTGATCTGTCAGTGACTGACCAGGAGAGAGATCTTGGGGTTGTGGTGGACACCTCAATGAAAATGTTGACACAATCTGTGGCAACTTTGTGAAATTTGTGAAGAAGGCCCATTCCATGCTAGGGATCATTAGGAAGGAGATTTAAAATAAAACTGCTAATATCATAATTCCCTTATACAAATCTATGGCGTGGCCACATTTGGAATACTGTGTACAGTTCTGGTCACCATATCTCAAAAAGGACATTATAGAACTGGAGAAGGCACAGAAGAGGGCAACCGAGATGATTGGGGCCTAGAGCACCTTCCTTATGAGGTAACGCTACAACACCTGGGCTTTTTAGTTTTGAAAAAATATGACTCAGGGGCAACATGACAGAGGTCTAAAAAATTATTCAAGGTGTGGAGAGAGAGAAATTTTTCTCCCTCTCCCATAACACTAGAACCAGGGGTCATCCCATGAAACTGATTACCAAGAAATTTAGGACTGACAAAAGGAAATACTTTTTCACACAGCGCATAATCAACCTATGGAATTCTCTGACACAAGATGTGGTGACAGCCCCCAGTCTGGATGCTTTTGAGAAGAGCTTAGATAAATTCATGACAAGTCTATCAATGGCTACTATTCTGAGGACTTTAGGCCACCTCCAGCCTAAGAGGCAGATGCCTCTAAATGCCAGTTGCAAGGAAACAACAGCAGGCAAGAGGTAATGCCCTCAGCTCTTGTCTGTGAGCTTCCCAGAGGTATTTGTTGAGCCCCCACTATGTCAAACAGGATGCTGGACTAGATAGGCCTTATCACTGTTCTTATCTGTTCTTATTTTATCTGCCACTACCTTCTCAATCAGCTTGCCCAGCCATGGAAGATTGGAGACAGGCCTGTAATTGCTTAACTCTGAGGAATCCAAGGCAGGTTTCTTCAGAAGTGGTCTAATGATTGCCTCCTTAAGACAAGGAGGCACCCTGCCCTCCCTCAGAGAAGCATTTATGATCTCTACCAGACCCATTACAACAGCTTCCCTGCCAGATATTATAAGCCATGTTGGGCAAGGATCAAGAGGCCAGGTAGTAGGCCACACCCTTCCAAGCAACTTGTCCACATCTTCAGGGGTCACAAACTGAAACTGATCCAGGGTCATCACATAAGAGGAGCTGCTGGACACCTCGGCATCAGATTCTGTAACAATTGTGGAGCTTGAGTCAGCCTGAATATAAGAGGTTTTGTCCACAAAAAACTCATTAGAAAGGGCACAGTGAGTAATTGTTGGTTCCAACTACTGATTCAAGGGGAAAGAGGTGCACATTAGCAGACCAGCACGTGCTGTCATTTGGGATGTTGAAGCAGCCCTCATTGCTGCCTCCATCATCCTGGGGAAATGTGTGGTGCATTATGGAGAGTTCTTCAATGTCAGCTGGGATGCTGCTGGTGTGGGTGTCACATGGAACCATGCAGCAGCGACACGTGATCAGTTAGCCCAGATGAATGGCGCATTTGTGCCCTTAATGCAGGCTAAAAGTTGGGGCTCCCTTACAGGTTTGTCCCCCTGCTGCTGCCAGGAGCTGCACAGCTCCCGGCAGTTCTCATGCGCAGGCAAAACTGGGCTGGGCTTCCCTAGCCCTTTTGTGCCTGCATGTGAGAACAGTCTCAATGACAGTTCACTTAGCAATCACAGGATGGGAACATGCAGGAAGCAAGTGAGTGAACTAAGCCAAGAAATTTGAAATGCATGGAAAATGTATTTGTATTGCACCATGTCCTTGAGATCAAATCGTCTGCACAGAGATAACTTACACAATGTTATTTTTATCACGGAAAGCATTTTATGCTCATGATGTATTTAGGGGTCAATAAGAAAGTCCAAATAAATTGTCCACTAGGGATACACAAAATGTTTAAAAGCTGTCTAGCTAGCTTTTTAAAAATAAATCTACAAAACCTGAGAAGTCTATCTATAAAACCTGAGAAGTCCTAATAGTGATCTCACATTTCAGTAATTCTGTTTATACATCTTTGGACTAAAACATCAGATGTCAAAATAATACTTCCAGGAGGAGATAAAACATTGTGATTATCTACCTAGTAATTATATGAAATCAGTGGCTGATATGAACCAGTAATGGAGCTGGAACACTCCACATTAGAGTTGCAGCAGAACTGGAAGCCAGCCCTGATACCTTTAAAAACTGACAGCTGCACAAGCTGCCTTACCATCTTTTAGGGGATGTGCTCAAAACATGATTCAGCATCTGAATCGCAGCACACTCCCTTTAAAACTAAGGGCTTACCCAGCCCCTTTAACATGGAGGAGAGCAGGTTCATACCTGCTCCTCCTCCACTCGCTGCCATTTCTGTGAATGCAGCGCTCTCCCCAGCTATGATCGCATGCCAACGGGGTGTCTCCCAGATGTCCCTGTGTGATGCTGACACACATATGGCCTCCATGCATGCACAGCAGTCATTTACATGGTTGGCAACCATGTTGACCAGGTCTGCAGCAGCTGGGTTGGGAGGCCCCCTGGTCACCCAGACGACACAAGCTGCTTGGTGAACTCTCTCCTTCCCAAGCAGCTTGTGTTGTGAGAATGGGCTCATAGAATATGGATCATGATTGGTTGTCTTTTTGAAACCAGCAGAATGAAAGTGGACAGTAATCCCTTAAATTAGATAATCTGGATGGAATTGAAGAAGGTGTGTCACTTAGGGAGACCAGAGGAGCAGTCTTGGGCTACATGCGATGATGTCTGAGGACACAGTAAGCATGTTGTTGTGCCTTTGGACAGCTCTGGCTGCATATTCCAAATCATTGCTTCCTTGATTAGAAGTAGAGATGTATTTTCTGTTGATATTATTGCTTTAGTTATTGTGCACTACAAAGCGAGAAAATAATCACAAAAATTCAGTCCGACTCTTCCCTCACCAAAATCTGCAATGGTGCCCCTGGACTTCATACTCAATGCCTCGCCTCTACCTCCTGAACCTATGTCTGTGAGGGTTCCATAACCACAGACATATTTTTTGAAAACACAGAAGGCTACAGAAGGAAAGGGAGGTCAACAAAAATCACTGCTCCCCCTTGCACAATGGAAAACTTCTGCCAGTCTGCATGGTAGCTCTATCTGTCTGTCTTTCTATCTATCATAATTATATACCACCTGACATGTGCATCCCTAGCCTTAATTGTGCCCCTTCTAAATAAAACACACAAACCAACCAATATACCCTATCCATAGCAGGCTTTGACGGAGACTCCCTAAAAAATAAAAGCAGTTTCTAAGAGATAGTTGACTTTCCACTAAGGCTAGGGTTACTGTGCATCTTCTTTTTTCCTGTACGTGTCTGCATTTCCATGAAAAAAGGGAATGTCCTTGAGGAAAGGCAAACTTTCCTATATTTGCCCCACCCGCACATACAGGCTGCCTGGCAGATTTGCCCCTCTTTGAGCTAGTTGCCAGGTCTATCAGCTCATAGAGGTCAAAGCTATCAGTCCAAGGGGGAAAAACCCAACAGGTAGACTGGGCCACCTTTGTGCAAGTGACTAGCGCTACCCCAGCATAGGCAGTCAGGTCTACCCACTGGACACAGGAAATACTGAGCACACCTGGCCTCTGTCACACCAGTGGCTAGGTCTATTGGGCAAGTGGGACACGTCTCCACCCAAAACAATATGTAGACTTCAATGTTCAGTACTCTGGGGGCCAGTTCTAACACTGCCACTGACCTACTCAAGTCAACTGGTTGGCCTGACCTTTGTCACATCAGCAGCCCCATTCAGTTCAATTGATAGAACTGGCCTCCATAGCTGTTGTTTTTTTTTTAAAAAAAAAATCTTATTTTTAAAAGGCAGTGGAAAGGATGCTATCATTTTTCAAGTTGAACATATGGTAGCCCTAAGGCTTAGTAATCAGCTTTGCTCCATTCCTGGATCATGACTAATGCATACCCCTCATTGTAGTTAATATTTAGGTTTCATTCATATTCTCTTCCAGGGTGTCCTAATTGCATTTTCTCCCCAGTCATCTTGTAGGTCTAAGACAGTGAGGGTATTCTCATGATCACTGGAAAGCGGGCTAAGGGTGAGCGCTCCGCTAACCAAGGTTTCCTGATCATGTATTGCTGCGGCACGGCTCCACACCATGGCAACACAAGAGAAGACCCCGGGTTTGGGAGTGTCTCCAGCATGCCCTGCTTGCTCACGTGGGGCATGCTGGAACTTTCAGGGGGCATGCAGCCCCTTATCCCCACAGCCTCCGCCAGTCGTGTGGGTGGCCGATCCGGCTGCCCTGGCTGCTGCATTGATCATCTGCGGGGAGAGCGGGCTAAGCCCACTCTCCCTGCAGTACCCCCTCCAGCGGGTCTCACTGATCATGAGACTTGCCTCAGTGACCTATCCAAGGCTACTTATTGACCTGCATGGCTGAACAGGGATTTGAAGCTGAAAGCCCCATGCCTAAATCCAACATTTATATCTTTTTTTTTTTAAAGGCAGTGGAAAGGAAGTTCTCATTTTCCAGTTTAAAATATGCTAGCTCTAAAAATCCAACCTATTTGTACATTCTGGGTCCTTTCCTTAGGAAACACCACACAATGGCTAAGGTCCTTGTTTCTCAACTCTTACCAGAAGATGAGCAGTTTATCTGCCTTATAGGTTAGACTCAAACATTTTCTTTTTCTTTACTTAGGGCAAACTATACAAAATTACAGTACTGATGCACAGGATGATGCTCTAGTAGCCCCTTCTTCCCTGCAAAGCACCCTCAGGAAGAACCGTGTGCATCAAAGAATGCAAGAGAATCCTTGACCCTTACCCTACCAGTTGTTTTATTTTTCCTTTGAGCCCTAGCCTTGTGCTGCAGGGTTCTACGACCATGTTTGTGACATAAACATGATTCCAAACATTGCAGGGACAGAAGCAGCTGAGTGTGTGTGTGTGTAACATTTCAGGGGGTCAGTTGACAGGCAAAGAAAGATTTAAACCCTTCCTTCCCATCACTTCTCAACATTCACTTGTGTGTGGGGGAGTGGCTTATAGGACTTTGTTACACATGGCTGCAGTGTAACATGCAGGCCTCATTCACACGTAATGCAGAGCAACAGTTGTATAGGCCTGCGGTTCTGGGGATGTGCCATACAAATGCATGCAACTGGAGTGTGGTGCAGCAATGAATCCAATGGTTCAGAATTGGAACTCCAATCTGAACCCTCAGGTTGTAGTGAGTTTCATCGCCACAACCCGAGGTTCCAGGCAGCCTGCGGTACATCCGAATTCGGAACCCAACACAGTAAGCCCGCACAGCCAGCTTCCCCAGCTCTCTGCAGTCTCGCTGACTGCAGAGAGACTGTTCTCCTGAATGTCGGAATTTGGACTTGGGTGGGGGGTTCTGTAGTTCCGCTTACAAGCGAATGCAGCCATAGTTGTAGGTTCTAAGACATAGTTTATATTTGGAGACTTCTGATCTGTTTCTAATGAATAGATAACATACTATACAACATTGCATTTAAGTTTGTTTTTCTATATTGGTGGGCTGAAGGTCAAACATAAATAAATCTAACTCTGTCAGCAATGCTCTTGAGTCTATTTCTGTTCATTGCTTTTGTATAAGAGTTATTTCTTACCAATTAGATCTGAAAATAGGTTGTCCAATATAGGGGCCTGGCAAGCCTCATGATGGGTGGAGCTGACACAAGCTGGAATCACTTTTGTGATCTAAAAATGGCTGACAACTTGATCTGTGCTCCTCTTCTCAGTTACACTAGTATCTTTCTGTAGTGGTAGCTTAATAGAAAGTCAAACCCAATGTTTTACTGGAGGGGAAAGCAATGTTCTAATGACTTGAAGGACCTTGGGGTTGCAGAGATATTGCTTAGTCCTTTGAGGCCCCTGTTTGTGTTGCAGTCCAGTTGCAAGAAACACTGGTGATGGTATGGCACTGGCATCAGGAAGAAGCTGGTGTGAGACTGCCTAAGCCTTAGTTGAAAAATGTAGTATTATGCCTTCAGGAGGAAAGTAAAGCTGATAATTCCTCCTTCTTCCCAATTCCTCTCATCAGCACCCTTGAACTGATGAAACTGTCATCAGCACCTTTGGATTTCCCCCCTGATAAACACTGAATAATTATGTTAACAAATAATTACAACATTGCCCTATCAACACCAGACAGACTTACTCCCATCCTCAATGAAGTCTTGCAGTCTTAATCAGAGCTCTATGTATCTTTCATTATCAATATTTTTACATTTAAAAATGCAGATGTCTAGCCAAAGATTATTGCTGATCCATACCATACTGGAAAATCTTTCTCTTTTCTGTTTTGTATTTTGAGACAAACATTATTTAGACCAAGTCATGCAGTATTGAATACAATATATTAACAGGGTCATTGAATGTTTTGCCTGGCTAAATAAAAAATTAAAGTACATAATATTTTGCTTTTGGGGGACAGGAAACATAAACCTGACATTAGCATTAAGCAATGGAAGTGGTAGTCTTACGAGCCACCAATACGAACCTGCCCATCTAACACATTTTAATTGAAGAAGAATCAACTGTTGGTTCTTGTCATAAACAATAAACTGTTCATAATCAAAATGAACCTGCCCATAGGCATACTATACTATAGACATAGGCATACTGCCTATAGACACTATATTGCCATAGGCAGCATAACCTGTTCATAATCAATATGAGCCTGCCCATCTAATACATTTAATCAAAGAATCAGCTGTTTAATAACAAGGCTTATTTGATTAATAGCTAAAATCAGAGGTCACAATAATGTAATACAAGAAATATCCTGAGGATATATAATGAATGATCTTATATAAACCATTCCAATCCCTTGACTAAACCAAAGTTGTGCATAAGTTGTTATTACAATCCCATTGAAAGAACTTTCATCGGTAACTGCTCCAATTAAATTGTAGTTTCAACCCAATGAAATCCATCAGTGAAATGAGTAATGCAGACAAACGAATTACTGCCTAGTTTCTGCTCCAGATCAAAATACTTACATCACATTTTGTGGAGGATCATCTATGTATACAGAGAGAAGCAAAGAAAAATGCCAAGTACTATATAAACTTTCCCAGGCCTGCTTATCATGTACATGAAGGGCAGATGACTCTGTTGTTGTAAACAAGCTCTTTCATCACAGGATCCAAAGCTCCTAAAAGCAATAACCAAGTCTGGCAAGAACCTACATATAGAATAGAGCTGGGTATTCGGAAGCTAAAGTGACCAAAGCAAGGTTATATTGCCCGGTACTGTTGTGACTACTGGACAGTCCTACCTAAGGTTGCTTTGATGTTAACACAGCACTAACAACTTCAAAGGTGCATCCTTTCTATAATAGTTGTGTGCATGTAATTATAGTTCCTGTTGCATGTTTGCTGTAGCCATTATTAGCTCCAGTGACTTTAGTCAGGACCAAAGGAACACACTTCGTGCTATCGTGCTATAGTGACTCTCCCCACTCTGAAGTGTTTTCCTGTTGTTCCCTTTCAAACAACTGCTAATTATTCCACATTTTAAAATATAATTCTTTTGATCTCTAAATTTGCCCCAACCCATTCACCTATCTAGGGAGAATGAAGCATTATTTTTGGTCTGTAAGAATTTTGCTTTCTTCATGAAAGGACTTGTTTTTTAAAATAAAATAAAAAATCCCCTCTCAAGTATTTGTACTCACTGACCATTTTAGATTTCATAATAAATGGAGTTCAGAAGATGGATTACCTCACTTGGAAATGGAATTTGGTAGGAACGTCATTTATGCCACTTTGAACTTCAAATGTCACTGATCAAGCAAAACACTGGCTTAAACTTCTCTACTTTAATAATCATGACAGTGTTGACACCAGAGGTTGCCATTATTTTTCAGTATTTTCCTAGTCTGATACAGAGGTGGACATCTTATTTATTGAAGCTCTGGGCAAGTAACCTCATGTATGGCTGATCTCTGGAGATAGATGACCTGCAAGCCACCACTCTTTCCTCTCATTCATCTTCACAACAATTAAGGAGCAAGTTTTCACTGGTGAAAACCAGTGAACAATTCCTCACCCCCAATAGGACCGATTAATGAAGGATATTTTGCCTTTGCACCTGACTTAGTACCTGACTCCCACTAGGTCATCTTGGAGACAAAACGAACCAGTATGAAATATGTGGTTGCCTTAAGGCGACCCCATGTAGCCCATACCTTTTCTGTCCAGAATCAAAGCCTCATTCCTTCAGTCTTGGATTATGCATACACCTCTGTGGGCACAAGTCAGAAAATGCCAGTACAAATGAATATATGCTTTTACCCCATTCAAGAACAATGGTATGTAATGTACTTTAATTATTGCACATTCACTCCTATGAGTTGTGCTGCTACTTTAAAAGCGACCACTACTTTCAGTGCCATCAAAATCCTGTGTTTTCCCTTCTTTGTGGGATAACCTTTATATCCTATACACAACAGAATTGCAGCATTAAAACTGTTATGTCGCAGGTAGAATACAAAGAACAGCCTGATAGGCTTGTTTTCATGTGTTATCAGTGGTATAGTTGAACCAAAAAGAGGGCAAGCAGTATGACCTTTTCACATTTCTTAAGGCTCCAAGCCTGAGATTCATTTGGAGTTCCTGCACTGGATGGCACGTTTAATGTGAAACTTTAAAGCATGATTAAAGGCAAACACTGCTTGCCTTGTGTGGGTTTGCATTATTGAATTATTGAATATAATACTGAAATGTAAGAATTAGGTTTCTTTTATGCTAACTGGTGCAGATTACTAGCATCTATATATCAGCGTTATTACTCTGTAAGGGCATGGGATAGGATCCAAAGAGCTGCAGGAGGTCTTTTGCTTGTACCAGGGCTGCTCCTCCATGATGCAAACTGAGGCAATTGCCCCAGGCACACTTGGGGAGGGGGCTTTGGGGGGGACATAGCCCTGCCTCCTGCCTGGGTAGTTAATTTGGACCCCAAGTGGGTCAGAGCTGACCTAAACCCACATCCTTGCTAGGCCCAGCCCCCCCACCAACACACAAACCTGGGCAATGTTCTCCGCAGAGTGTGCATCACTGCCACTTCATAGCCAGGTTTGGGGAGGCTGCCTGAGTTTGTCCACACTGCTCTGGTAGCCAGCGGTGGCTGCTGGAAGATTATCCTCCCTTGCTTGCAAGGCAGGAGTAATTTCCTGTTGCCACTGCTGGCGATCAGAAAAGCATGGACAAGCCCAGGCCACCTCTCAATCCCAGGTACATGGCCGCGATGAACTCCGCAAAAAGCAGAGAGCAGGGTCCAGGACTGGGAGGTGGGAGTGGAGTGGGGCTAGTGAGGAAGTGGAGCTATGCCAGCAAAGAGGTGGGGGCTACATCAGAGGTGTGCTTTTTAGTCTACTTTCCTGTAGGCTTATGCAATCACCTGGCATTGTGTGTGTGTGTGTCCCTATCAACTTCACAATGCTTGGCCCAATATGAACCAAATTGGGTACAGTTGTAGGGTCACATAGAGACCCTGCAATGGCATAGTTTGTGATGGTGTCAGCCACCCCAATTCAAGATGGTGGGTTCATAAACGTTCGAGGTGTAAGTGGGCTAACTTGTGAACTGCCAGACCAACTTGGGCCAAATTTAGTCCAGTTGTGGGGATAGTGAAAAGAAAGTAGGCAGATTAGTTCTTACCAGAACAACTTGTTTATCTGCTGGCCTCAGGTGCTAGTAAGTATTGGGCTGGTGCTGGCTTGTCCACAGGGATTGGGTTCTCCCTTTGTTATAAACCACCCAGAGATGCAAGTTTTGGGCGGTATAAAAATATGTTACATATTTATATATGTACATGAGACACTTGAAATTTGCAAGAAATAGATGCATTTACCAAGCCAATAAATTGGCTGTAAAATTAAGAGAGAATGTATTTCTTGAAGGTTATGTTTTGGAAAACATTAAGGACAATATACACCCTTCATCCCAATTCTTTACACCATAGTTCAAAAATTCAGAAAGATAAAGTTAGTTGTCTGTGTTGCCTCTCCAAAAAGAAAAGAAAAAAAGAAATATTGCTGGAACCATCATAACTGCAAACATTTCCTTTGTATTCAGTGCTATTCTTCCTGTTGATTGTTTCTATTTAAAACCTCTGCATTAGTAATTTTTAGTCTGCAATAATATTGTAAATAAAGATAACAACATGCTCAAACTAGTGTATGAAGCTCAAATGGGATGACTTGCTCATACATGATGTGATGTACATGCTACATCAAAACAAAGGATGTATCCTTTGTCCTGCAAAGGAAGAATTCTAAGAAGTCATGCAAAGCAAGAATTCTAATCTTGTAGAGATCTGCATGCTGACATGTTTTATCACATCAGGGTGGTCTTCCTTGCATCTTTTATTGAAGCATTTTCACTTCTGAGTTGCACTGTCAGAACTATGTTTACTGCTTACTTACTGCAAGATATTGTCAAGATAATCATTTTGTCAAGTGAGTGAGCATTTCTGCCATTTTCTCCAATTATCATTTCTGCCCATCATGTAAAAATTAGATTGCAATATTTGCTTGTATTGTTGTACGTTCATCAATCTGTATGTGTGTGGTGTTTGCATGAGTGCAAACTTAGGGACCTTGGAGATCTTCTAATCCAACCCGCTGCTTAGTGCAGGAAACCACTACAGTATCCATGGCAGATGGCTATCCAGAGCTGTTCTGAAGATCTCTAGAAAAGGTGCGCCCGCAACTCCATGAGGCAGACAGTTCCTCTGTCAAAAAGCTCATACAGTAAGGCAGTGGTTCCCAACCAGGTTTCCTCCAGATGTTGCTGAACTACAACTTCCAGCATCCCCAGCCACAAAATTGTAGCTGGGGATGATGGGAGTTGTAGTCCAGCAACATCTGGAGGAACCCAGGTTGGGAATCACTGAGTAAAGGGATTCTTCCTAATATCTAGCCTGAATCTGCTTCCTTGGACTCTCAATCCACCATTTCTAGTCTTGCCTTCAGGAGCAACAGAGAACAAGTCCACCCACTTCCCTGTGACAGACCTTCAAATATTTGAGCATGGCTGTGTCATATTTCTCCTTAATCGTCTCTTCTCCAGGGTAAATGTGCCCAGCTTCTTTAACTGTTCCACAGAGAACTTGTTCTATTACCATCTTTTGTTGCCTGCCTCTGAACCTGTTCCAATTTATCAATGCCCTTCTTAAAATGTGGTACCCATAACTGGACCCAGTAATTCAAAGTGAGTTCTGACAAGTCCAGAACAGAGAAGAACTATTACTTCTTGCAAATCTGAACACTATGTCTCTGTTAATGCAGCCCAAGATTGTATTAGATGTTTTATCTTCTGCATGCTGGCTCATGTTCAACTTGTGATCTACTATGATAGATAGATAGATAGATAGATAGATAGATAGATAGATAGATAGATAGATAGATAGATTAGATCCTTTCACACCTACTGCTCTTGGAGGTGGCTTCAGAAAAGCTCCCACTTCAGGAAAGGAGCAATTTCCTGTCTCGCCTTCCCTTGGCAGCCCCACTCCCTGGTCTAGTGGTTACTGATGTCACTCTCCCAGGCACACCATACCTACTTACCTATCCATCACTCATCACACTGTAGCAGCTTTGTGCCAGCTTCACTCCCCGCTGTCCATGAAGCTGTCTAGTCACTACTATGCTTCTGTTCCAGCAACAGCCATCACTTCACTTGCCCTCTATAAGAGTTATTAATTACTAATGACCCCCGTTAGCCTGGCCTGGCCAGTGTTTAGCGATGGGGCTCAGGTTCATGTTCAGTTATTTGTTCACTGCTTAGAAAATGAAGGAATCTAGAAATATTTTAGAGTAAAAGTATTTTTGACATTTGTGCCTCGAGTGAAAATTCTGGATTGATTTGTTCTATGATCCATTTGTTTGTTTGCTGTCCATGGTATCCTCAAAAATCTTCTCCAGCACCAAAGTTCAAAAGTGTCAATCTTTTTTCTGTCTTGCTTCTTCAAAGTCCAGCTTTCACGGTGTCACCAGAAAAACCATTGTCCAAACAACTCTAATCTTTGTAGGTATAGACATGTCACAGCATCTAAATATCCTTTCCAAGGCCTTCATTGCAGCCATACCAAGTGCTAGTTTGCGGTATATTTCTTGACTGCTGGATCCTTTACTGTTGATGGTCGATCCTAAAAGGCAGAAGCTATTCACCTCTTCAATGCCTTCATCATCAATTCTGAGGCTGGTTATAACTGTTGTCATTAGTTTAGTCTTCTTTACTAAAGAAGTATAATATATTGAACTAGGTGGTCCCTTGGTATGATCTAGCAGGGCCTTTGTGGTCTTACAGGAGTGGTTCAAAGACAAGGATAAAATTAATTATTTGTTCTGCCTTCTCATAAGGCATCTTCACACATAACAGTGGCAAGTAGGAGAAAATTGCTGGTTTCCAGCAGGCGCTCTCTCTCTCTCTGTACTTCTGCCTTTTCTGCATCATCCAAACCCATCAATGTCAGTAGAAAATATTGGGTTCCTTCCACTGCTTGGCATTCTCCATCCAACTTCAAATGTAGGTTATGAATGTTGGGCAAATATTGGGTGGTGATGGTAACCCGACATTGTTCACCCGAGATTGGCAGGTTTGGATGACATGGAGGAGGCAGAAGTACCAGGAGCACGCTTCCACTGGGAACTGGTGGGTCTCTTCTATTTACTTGTCACTGTTGCGTGTGAAGCCAGCCTATGAATTCTCTCCCATCTGGCACCCCATCCTGTCAGGTACTATTTCTCTTGCCTTAGAACAGTGTCTAAGGTGTTTTTTTAAAGGCCTTTTAAATATTTGTAGGTAATGATGACGGCAAAGACATAGTGCTAACCATGTATACAGAACATTATGGAGTAATATAAAGATCAGTCCCCCTGCCCCACTGATTTTTACTACTGCATTACTATATACTTGAGTCTATAAGCTAGCATTGCCTCTTGCACTAGCTCTTTGCAGACATATTATATCTGCATAGTGGTGGTGGGGATTATAATTACAGCAACTAGTGCCACTCCCTTCATGCTGCTTGGTGAGTCGGTCTCATTGGTAAGTGGAAGATGTGGACCAAGGGAGTTGCTGGCATCACTGGTGCCTTCCTTACTTCTGTGTGAGTGTGGCATGCTGTGGGCAATCCTGGTTGAACTGAAGTCTTGTCATCCAATGCCAAATTCTTCATCAGTTTGCCAAGGCAGCTGTTTGCCTTTTAATTCTGAATCTGACAGAAATGTGGCTTGCATAGGGCTGTGGGATATGGATATAACACTAAGCAGCCAGAGAATCAGGTCATGAGCTGTGCTCAGAAATATTTCCCCATCACTACGTGCTTCTTTCAGACACGCTGGAAGCCCACTGCAAACTATGTTATGGCCATAAATATCACTGCTCTGTAACAGTTAGGGCACTGTGAGGTACAGAATCAATGCTGCATGGCAAATGTGCCCATTGTGACATCAGCAGCTGCAGGGTCAATCATGCCTTTTTATTTCTATGCTAATTTGCATGCCTGAAATATGCTTTTGGGAAATGTCCATTAGGCTGAAGATTATATATAATACATAATACAGACACATACAGAGAGAGAAAGAGTTATATGTTTGCTGTGTGATTATTATGAATCTAGCCCCTCCACTTTGTGCTGGGAGTGGCCTCTTTGCCTCACCCCATTGTTTGGAGGCACAATGCAGAGGGGCCATTGAAAGAGCTGGTGGGGTGTGTGGTTAGGGCAGCTGTTTGGCATCTCACCCCAATCCAGCTCATTTGCTGCAGGGAAAGCCTCTGCCCTCCTTCCCACCTTGGATGCAGAATGGGCAAGGCTGGTTGTCCTTTAGGGGACCAAGTATTAATTTTTGGCTCCCTGGAGGATTGTCCGAGCTGGGGTTTTTTGCCCACTCCATTCTGCTTTCCCATTAAGTTAGCTCTTATTTAGGTCACAACAGGGCAGAGGCAGTGCAGGCTGGTGTAGCAGTAGTGTGGAAAGTCTTGGTAAGCACCCTTGGACTGGTTTAACTGGGGAGAGTAGGTAATTGGTTCCTAGAGGCTCTGTGGTTCGGGGCTCAATTGGCACTCCTTCCTGCTTTGGGGGCTTCAAAGATTTTAAAGGCTAAGTGGCTTGAGGGGGTGAAGCCCAAGAAAGCACCAATCTGTATGGGGTTGGCCAGGAGGGCCATCAACCAGCATGGTGCTGACTGCAGTCTCTGAGCGAGGGAGTAGCCGTTGGAGTAGGACACAGGATTCCCACTTAAGGTAGGCCCACATGGCATAGATATGTGTGTGTGGTTCATGTTGTCCAGTTAAGGTGTTCCATAAAGTTGTGACCCTTTACCCAATAGTTGGACTCATGCATTCTTTGGATAGTATCTTTGGGTGTGGGGGAAATAAACCTTTCACTATGGGTGAATGATGGCCTCAGGCATGAGTATGCTGTGAGGTAACCTGTGGGCATCCCACTCTGTCATCCTGCTTTGGGTGTAACCCCAGCTTTCTGGAGTTGGTCTGCTGCTGTGGCCTCCCCTTTCCACTGCTATCACCCCTTTTCCTTCTCCCCTTCCTCCCCCCAGGGTGTGCTCTGCTTGCCTCACTACTGCCCTGCCCTTGGGCCAGCTTTCCCTCTTGCCTCTTCATCCTGCAATGCATACCTGCCTGCCCAATGCTGTAGCAGCATGACTCTGGCTCCATCCCAGGTCACTGGCCACTCTGCTACTCCAGCAGCAGCCATCGCCTTGCTCACCTGCCTACTCACCACTCCCTGACTGCCATTGTTTTCCCAGCATGGAGTTGAAGCAGACAGGTATAGTGCTACTGGGGAGCCACTTGGCCACCAGATAGGGGTGGGCAGTGTCAGAGTTATTAGTTACCAATATTCCCCATTAGCCTTGCCTGACCAGAGTTCAGCTATGGGGCTCATAGCTCAGGTTCAACCCCTGCTAACTGAGCAAAGAGACACCTTTTAAAGTGGCAATTATCTTATATTTAGCAGGGGGAGAGCAACTGACTCTATCCAACCCCAGCACAGCATCCCTCGTGGCTGCTGGTGGTAACTGCCTTATGTTTCGTTTTAGATTGTGAGCCCTTTGGGGACAAGGATCCATCTTATTAATTTATTATTTTCTCTATGTAAACTGCTTTAAGAACTTTGGTTGAAAAGTGGTATATAAATATTTGTAGTAGTAGTAGTAGGTTCATGTCCAGATAGTAAGGTAAAGTGTGCCACTGAGTCAATTTAAATTCCTGGTGCCCACAGAGCCCTGTGGTTTTCTTTGGCAGAATACAGAACGAGTTTACCATTGCCTCCTCCCACGCAGTATGAGATGATGCCTTTCAGCATCTTCCTATATTATGCTGCCCAGTATAGGTGTTTCTCATTGTCTGGGAAACGTAACAGCTGGGATTTGAACCAGCAACCTTTTGCTATTTATTTATTTATTTATTTATTTATTTATTTAACTAACATACTTTTATACTGCCCAAAACTTAATGTCTCTGGGTGTTTTACAACAAAATAAAAACAGAAAGTAAAACATTAGTTAAAACAGAAACAAAAAGTTTAAAACATTACAACAATTTAAAATTTTTAAAACAATATTTTAAGACAGCATTAAAACCAAGTCAGTCAAGCATTTCCCCACTGTGCCACTTAAGGTGGCTCATACATGTCCCTAAGTAGTTTGCCCACTACTTAGAAAAAGAAGCACAAGCTCAAAACATAAAAGTTAAGAGTTTATTAGATATCTCTCCATGCCAATTTTTCTGTAGATCAAAACCCAACAACATTGGAATGGGGTAGTCAAACCTGAACTGGAAACTTGGTTTGAATCTGATGACCAAATCTGATGACAACTCCCAACCCCATGACTTTTATAGTCTTTTTCCTTAGGGGACGGTCTTAACTTGCTTTTTGTTCTTGTTGCATGTGCTTATTATGATAGGTGATTACAGCTTGGAAACTATCACCCAGGCCATGAAGGTGAAAGCCCTCCCCCACTGTTTTCCTGCAGCAACTAGTTATTTGAATTCACTGACTCTGAACCTGCAGATTCCATTTAGCTGAGGTGGCTAATAGCCATCGGTAGACCCCAAGGCTCCTTATCAAAGCCTTGTCTATTCCCCCACATAGGATTAATGGCAGCTGTGGGAATGGTGATTTGGATAGGCAAACCAGCATAGGGAAAGAGGTACATCTGCTATAATTGTTCTATTTAAATTTAGAGCAAAAGACAAAAACATTGGGGGATACAGTCACATACATCACACATAAGGGCAGTTCACACAATTGATGTTAGGAGAAGAGAGGCTTCTACCCTAATGCTCCTGCATAGGAATAGGGAGGGAAGATGCGACCAAGAGGTTCATGCAGATGAGACAGAAAATCTCTTCTGGAAAAGTTTGTATGGTTATGTGCAAAAAGACAAGAGTATCTCTTCTAAACAGCAATGGGACAAATTATGGAAATGGGTGTTGGATGTAACCCCCCCCCCAACGATTACCTGATGTGCCTTGTAATCCCCCACCCCCGAGTTACAGTACTACCTGCATATACTTCATAACCTTGTGGGTTTCCAAATCCTTGTGTGTAAATCTTTGTAGATATATCATGTAAAAACAAACACTTTGTATATAATTGTGTTTGGGCAACGTACTGTATGCTTTGGTAGTTTGTTGGTTCAATAAAAAAATCTTGTCCTATTAAAAAAAATCTTGTCCTAATTTGGGAGGTCTATATGCTCCCAGTTTTGTATCTTGTGTTAGTTAAAAACAAGGCCAGAGGTGGAGACCTTGATTGGGAGCTTAGCCCCAGCTGGGTAGGACAAGTACACCCTACCTAGATTGCATCCCCAGTTTTGGATTGAGGTAGAAAGAAAAATCATCCTAATCATGTGAAGAGCCTCTCTATCTCTTAGGTCAGAAGAACCTAATAAACTAATCAGTATTTTAATGAGTGCACCTCTGAGTTTCTATTGCCCACTTAGCTTTCTTCTGATAGGAAGGGAGTTGCATTGCAGAGCCTTATCTGGGTTTCCTGCTGAGGTAATTGGTTTTTAGTTTGTTCGAGGTGTCTATGGAGGAGAGGTAGACCAAGAGGGGAGTCAATCTTTGTGCAGAGAGACCTTGGACCAAAAGTAGTAACTTTGTGAGCTAACTCTGGAGTCTATTAGGCATCCCAGCATAGGGAAGGCAAGATGCTAGTCCCCTTTCAGTTTGGTTTTGGTAGCTGCTACATCTGGCGGTAATTGTTCCACTGCCTGCTAAGCGACTGGTCCCCAATATGCCAACAAACGGGGAGCTCACAATCCTATGAAGCTCCTGTGCATGTTAGAAGTGAGAAACACACGCCTGTGGTCTCAGATCAAAGCAGAGAGTCTTCTGGGAGAAGAAGCCACGGAAGAGCAGTGCTAGCAACAGTCCAAGAACACTTTCATATACTGTTTTGAATTGTGAGCTGAGAATTAGCAGCAGAGGGTAGAATTATCAAGCCCAGTTTGTTAGCCTCTCTGAAGCATCTGGCTGACTGCTATTAGTAGAGACAATGCTGAGATGGAATTCTGAGCCATACAAATTCACCAGTTGTGAATTCACCAGGTGCTCTGTTAGCATCTAGTTGCGGCTAAGTGAGGAAGGCAGCATTTGCTTTCTTAGAACTACAAAATGGCTGGCTTTAGCTATAGTTAGAAAGGAATTGCTATGATGAAAGGAAATTATAGTTTCAAAAAAAATACCTTTTCTCTTTTACCAGCCTGTTACATATGTATTTCTGTTTCTTTGAATATGTTTGGGAGATTACAAAGAGGTTTAGAACAAGGATGCCCTCTTTTTATGTTCTGCTATTCAACACTGAAGTAACAAAAGGACAATGGCAAAATTGTCTGTTGGGCATCAGGCAAAATCTCAAACTGCACACTTTGCTAGAGCTGCAATTTCAGGATTCATGCAGTGTTTGTGAGCTGGAATTCCTGGGATGGCATTACTTTGCTGTGGTCTCTTTTGAACTCTTTTGAATTCCTTGTAGCCACCTTCTAAAATCCTCAATTCTCTTCCTTACTTATTCCATGCTGAGAAGAACTCTGTGTGTGTTGTAATGATAGGGCTGGCTCATAGAATGAAACCTGCCAACAACCTCCTGTGAAAGATTAAACCACCCAATTCCCATTTTCAGGTGGATCAAATACTATCAGCTCAAGGCATTTTCATTTTCACACCTATAACTAGAGCTGAGCCAAAACAATTCACAGTTTTTCTTGAATATGTTTGGCCGTGCTAAAAATTGCCTTTTCTTTTTGACGGTTTTTCAAAACTCCTTGTGAAAATGTTTGCCCTCAATGACATTATTGTCCATTAAATCTGAATATCAACAAAAATACAAGCACCATGATGCACATTCCGATCCTTACCTCCAGTGGCCATGGGGTCTGCCAGATGAATGAATATATATTTATATTTATATTTATATTTATATTTATATTTATATTCATTCATCTGGCAGACCCCATGGCCACTGGAGGTAATATATTTATATATATATAAATATATATATATTTAACAGGATGTGTTACATCAAAGCATTGCTGCATTAAATTTTGTTACCTTGCCCAGATCTTTCACCCAGGCTTCCGCATCTATGTTGATGCCTTAAACAGGAGCTTTTGTCCCAGAGACAAATAGGAGTTCTGGGGAACCCCAATTTGGATTGGGGATTGTGGCAAACATAAAGGATTGCATCCCCGCTTCATCATGTCATGGTCCGAAGCTGGATCCATTCTCACCCCACCCTTATAGCTGCTCCTAAGCAAAAAGAAAGCAAATGCTCAAGGCCGAATTATATGTTTAAAGTCATGTCTAGTTTGACACTAAGATTAACTTGGAACTAGCACATGTAGGCATGCTAAATTGTAAATAATGTGTGTGAATTGTAAATAAATCTAAACAGCTCTTGGGCACTAGGTGCAATAGGAGTATTATTAAAAACAAGTGAATTTTGGCCCGTTGAATAACGGGCGCTAGTAATGGCGCTCCTGGCCCCCCGCCGCCATTCCCCCTCCCTCCGCCGTACGCCCCCCCTACCTTTAAGGGCCAAATCGGCCCAGGCACTTGCCCCCGCCAGGCCGGGGAGACGGAGGCCGGGACTGGGGGCGGAGCGGAGGACATGTAACTTTAAAAAAAAAATTTACTCCCGCGGCCGACGCCGCCGACCCTCCCTCCCAGCTGCCGAGTCCCCCTTACCCTGGCCGACTACTGTCGGCCGAAGACTGCCCTCAATTTAAGCGGCAGAGAGGAGCTCGCAAGCAGAGCTCCTCTCTGTGCAAAGCCTCTTGCCGAACTGCCGCTTTGGGCGCAAGGGACGCAAGCGCCCAAAGTGGCAGTTCGGCAAGAGGCTTTGCACAGAGAGGAGCTCTGCTTGCGAGCTCCTCTCTGCCTCTTAAATTGAGGGCAGTCTTCGGCCGACAGCAGTCGGCCAGGGTAAGGGGGACTCGGCAGCTGGGAGGGAGGGTGGGCGGTCGGCGGCGTCGGCTGCGGGAGTAAATTTTTTTTTTAAAGTTACATGGCCTCCGCTCCGCCCCCGGCCTCCATCAATTTTGGCCGAGGCGGCGGCTCCGCCGCCGCCTCGGTCACTTTCCCCCGCCGCCGCCTCTCCGGCTTCTTCGGGGCAGCCGCTTCTGGCCACCCAAGATGGCTGCCGGTGCCGGCGAGCGTGTCTCCCTTGCCCTGTTCTGGGCCTGCGCTTTGCGCAGGCGCAGAACAGAGCAGGGAGGTACGGACACACGCTTGGTGTCCGTCCATGGACGGACACCAAGCATTTTATTAGAGAGGATATGCATATATACTGCTTTTCAACAAATAAAACAGTTTCTATAGCAAAAAGAAATGATGATGTTTCCTGTCCCAATAAGACTCACAGTCTAAAACACAAGGGAGTCTCCAACAGACCATCTCTGGGAGGGCTGCTTTGCTAAGTTGAATAAGGACAATTGTTCTCCCCCTGCAAAATATAAGGAAGGATGTGATGTGGTGATATTTAAAGATGTGATTGTTCTTTGATGTGGTTTATTCTTTTGTTTGTACAGGAATGTGGCATAAACCTCTTCTTTTTGTAAATAAGACTTTGGAGCTCTTTTCATGATCAGTGAGAAGAGCTCTGGGGAGGTCTGCGGGGAGAGCGGGTTTCACTTACCCTCCCCACAAATGATCTCCTGGCCATTCCTGGATGGGCGGATCGCCCGCCCAGATGAGCAGCAGCTCACCTGTGGCTTGCCTGGCAGCTCTGGGGGTCAGGGTGCCGGGACACACTGCTACGCATTGCCCCCGCCCCCCACAGCCCCATTAATGCACTGCACAAGTACACAGTGCATTATGGGTATCCCCCTCCCCCCGCAGTGTGCCCGTTGAGACTGCAAGCAGCCATGACTGAAACACGATTTTTAAAATGTGGTTAAGGAAGCGCTCATTTAACCACATTTTAGAGGGTGGCAAGTCAGGCAGCGCTCATTTAACCACATTTTAGAGGGTGGCAAGTTAGGCAGATTTGCCGACATCTAACCACTGGGATCAGGCATGATCCTGGTAGTTCACACAAGTGTGCAAAACCAGGCTGGGCAACCTTAGCTTAGTTTTACATGCTCGTGTGAATAGCCTCTTTGTATTGTAATTGTATTGCTATTTGGTGCATTAAGAAAGCTCAAACGTTCATGGCTTCTGTTCAGTAGTTTCATGTTTGAGGAGGATGAAATGTACTGGTTTGGTTTTGGAGGGAAATGGAGGTTTGATTTTGTTGGTCATGGTTTGGAAAATGGATGGAAATTGAGTTATGCTGATTGGGTATTTTGAAAAATTTAGGGATGTGCAAATTGATTCGGGTCAAATAGATGAAAAAGACAGTGTGACTAGATGAACTAGAATAGGAATGCTCAAAAACTCACCCTCAGTTTTATATGGTACACATATCTGAACAGAAATAACACACCAACTCTACGTAGCAAATTACATACAAATGTTGCAAAGGATCTTATACAACATATATAGTCCTCTATGACACTTAGGTGTGATCAAAACAGTTCTTATCTTCATAATCCAGATACCCCACAAGCAAAGTTCAACGCTAATTGAGTAAGGTGAAAAGAACTCTTCCCGTCGTAGTAAAACACCACATTCCCATTCACAGTTCCTTTGGAATGAAGGTGACATTTGCAATCCAACTCCAACTACGATGAGAAGAGTTCTTTTCACCTTACTCAATTTGTGTTGAACTTTGCTTGTGGAGTATCTGGATTGTACTAGGAATTTTTTCAAGTGTTTTGACTCTTTGGTGTCTAATAACCTTTCCTCACAATGTTAGGGTTAGGATAGGGTGACTCCAAATCCCCACCACCCAAATTTGGTGCCACTAAGACCTTGTTAAATGATCTGAATCTATCTGAATCCAAATCAAATTGAATAAAATCCAAATTGAATCTGGGGTGATTCGGGCGGACAGATTTGGAAACAAAACAAATCAGGGGTGATTGACTCAGGCACAAATCAAATTTAAAAAATTGATTTGTGCACATCCCTAGGAGGGAGGTTTGCGTATAAATAAGAGGCTGTTTCAGCAGAGTTTCAGTGTTGAAAGAGAAGTGAGAGAGTACAAGTTGAAGTTACATGTCAGCAGGGCACTGACTGGTGTGTTTCCCTCTGCCCTACCTCCTCCAGGTGTGTACCATCACTAGGGCTGCTGCTGCTGTTGTTGCTGCTGCTGCTATAAAAAGCAGGCTGGGCCAGGGGCGCGAGCCTCTTGGCACGAGCCGAAGGGCGAGAGCACAAGGGCTCTTGTACTTGTGGCTTTCAACCTTGGGGTGAGCAACCTGGGGCCTCAGATCCTCCCTGCCTCGCCAGGAAGCTGGGTGACTAAGATGGTGATTTGAAAGCAGCTGGCCTTGTTAGCTCCAATCAGTGGGAATTCTCTCCCCCCCACTTTTTAATATTTTTGTTTTTATTTTTAATTTGGCCTATGTCTGGACTTTAAAAACTCTTTTTAATGCTGTTTTATATATGGACTCTCCTAGAAGATGATTTAATTAGTTTTAGGTTCCCCTCCTCCTTTTAAAACTCTGCTCAGTTATGCACTCAAACAGCCAGAGCACTGTAGACTAGCTGGCCAGCCGGTCAATTGCTTAGGTTTGTGTTTCCCCCCCAATTTGGATTACTTTTTGATAGATTATTTTCTGTTGTAAACTTTTGAGCTAACCAAAACAATGGGCAAAAAAGAAAAAGCAGCCTATCAGCCCAGAGGTGGTGAAAATGTCAAAGCAGACATGCCTGGATACATTTATGGCCACGAAGGACACCAAGACACCAAAAGAGCCCGTAAGTTCGAACTACCCTGTTCCCACATCGAATAGATTTGCACTTTTGGAGCAACATGAAACTGAGTTAATTGAAGCAGCAACAGTTATCAAAGAAAGACAGTTGCATGGGGGATGATACCTTGGTAAATGATAAAGAGTTTTAAATGAACCTATCTCTTGCATCAGCTGGGGTCTGGATCCAGAAGGGTGTCCCAGATTATCAATAGACTTTATCAGATAACAATGTTTACAAACAACTCGAACTGTCCTTGCAATATTTGAAAAATTAAACTCAATTAGCCAGAAGGTTGGTTGTATTATGACTTCAGTTGACGCCCTTACGCAAAAGCACTCTTTTAGTACAGCTAGTTTTATCACAAATACTTTTGTGTACAGAAATGTGGTGGGCACAGGGAGTGACTCTGGCAAGATGTTTGATACCAGGAGACTCCGTCTTCAGTTCAAACAATTGTGAGTCCTCTTGTAAAAGTTGGTCAATGGCACGCTGAGTGTAAGCTATTTGATAACTCTGGAATTTCAACTCCTGGCGAAACGGAGGTTGTAGGGAAATATGATCAATTTGCTTTAACCAAGGTCTTCCTAGACAAGGATTTAATAGAGTTTTTGAACTCTGAATTTATACAGATGAATGTTCTGTTATCCTAGAAGAGATGTCTACTAATGAACAGTTAAATGTGGGGGAGGGCTTTCTGGAACCTGCTGAGTTTGTGGAGAGGATCTCTACGCATGAACCAGAATCCCTGATAAAGCTACAATTGGTGAATGCGAGAAAACTGAACCAGGAGATAAAAGATGTGGATGGGATTGATGCAGAAGTTCAGTTCTACAGCTCTGCAAATGAAGCATCCCAAGACCCAAGATGGGAAGCCCATAGTAAGACTCTTGGTTTCTGATTCAATCGTTATTTCTGACACACTCCTTGCAAATCAAAACCATCCAACAGGAATAGCTCCAGAGAGCACTCAGAAGCATTCAAATGCAGATTCTATGGAACAAGAGGAAAATCAGCAATTCCCCTCTGAGCCTATTTCATCATTGGAAAAGCTGGAGGACCTTCTGGGGCCCCTTCCATCTTTGCCGGAACTTATAGAATCTTTGAAAAGGATCAACCCAGTCCCAAGATGTCCCCTCCATCAGACCTCCAAATAATAGAGCAATCTCCCCTGGATGTCGGCCCAATGGAGTTTGATAAGGCCCTGAGCTCTACTAATCCAGTTCAGCAATTAAATCCACCTGAAGAGCAGGCTTCTGTCCCAACCACTGCTGATCTCCCCAAGTGACAATTATCAGATCAACACGGACTCTCCCTCTGCACACGGAATGTAGCTGGTTGGGCTTGCAAATCTAGAGAGATCTCTTTTACAGAATACTTGTAATTCAGTATTCAAAATTCAATATTCTTTTTCTGCAGGAGACTTGGGCCATGCATAAGATTGAGATGGATGGTTTCTATGTACAATATGTCAATGCCCTGCCCAGTGAAAAGTGGGGTAGACCCAAAGGAGGAATGGCCATATTAATAGCAACAGGACATCATGTGAAGATTACCCCCATGCCTTTTCATGCCCAGTGCCTGACTGCAATTTAACTGCAATTTAATCATGTTCAATTGGTTCTGATTAATATATACTTAACCCCTCTATCTAAGCATTCCCAGGTAGGGCAGCAATGGCAAAGCCTAGGTAAATATCTAGAGGAAAGTGGTGAAGCCAACCCCCTAGCTTACATTCTAGTGGGAGGTGACTTCAATGCAAGGATGGGGCAGGCTGACACAGTTTTACATACCTACTACCATGCTTTCCCACCAGAAGATATGGGAGATTCCCTTCTTCCCCCCGCAGCTGGCCAAGGATCAGAAATACAATTTTGCAGGCCTGTGTTTTACCCAGTTGGCCAATCAATTTGATTTGTGTATGCTAAATGGAACAGTGAGTGGAGACCACCTAGCAGAATTTACTTACTGGTCTGGGAACAGGATGTCAATCGTGGATTACTGGCTTGCATCCCATAACCTGGTAAGTAGTGTTGTTCAAATGGAGGTTGACTCTTGCCCTGATAGCGACCATCTCCCTTTGATTCTAAGGACAAACCTGAGAACTGAGACATCTCATTCTAAGGATAAACTCAATTTCGCTTTGGAAGTGGTGGCTGGGGAAGTACGGATTAAATGGGATGAGAGATGGGCTCAAGTTATGGGCATTTTGTTAAATTCAGATGACATGATGAGACTTCGTGGTGAGTTAATAAGGGGAGAGATTGGGCTTGAATATGATCATTATGGGACACTCATCCATATGATACAATATCATCTTGTAGGTGAAAGAACTAATTATAACTGTCGGCCAATGGGTAGGGCTAGAGTTTGGTATGACCAAGAGTGGGAGTTGGGCAGGCCATTACAGGGGGAAACAGTCCAGGCAATTGAGGCCTGTTCCTTTTTCCAGCTCTTCTTCCAACCGTCTGACCCCAGGGAGCTCTGAAAACACCATGATAGGCCCCCAGCCTATCTTGGAGGTTCTGAGAACACTCCCTCAAGGATTAGCGTGCTGCTGCTGAATGCCAGGTCAGTCAACACTAAAACATCTCTCATCCACAATTTGATTGTCGATGAGCATGCTGACCTGATATGATGGAGACCTGGTAGGATGAGCTGAGCGGGGTTGGTGTCTCTCAGCTCTGTCCTCCAGGTTTCCAGATCATGCAACAGCCCCGCCTCGAGGGTCGGGGAGGGGGCATTGCAGTCATCTATCGAGAGATCCTCCCCATTTCCAGGTGCAATTGCCCAGGTCAGGTAATCTCAGAATTTTGAGTGTCTGTCCTTGAGGGTGGGCCTCCTCGATGTATCTCCAATGCAGCATTGAAGTTGGAAACAGGCTTCCAGAGGGTGGAAACAAAAGCATGGATTTTAATCCTCAATTATTGGCTTAGGATACATTTCTCCCCTCTGGGATTGATCCCTCTTATGTTGGCCGATATGTTTCAATTCACCTGGACTCGAGCACTGATGGGTAAATTGTCATCACTCGGCCTCTCTGCTCAACATCTGTCATTATTAGTCAAGCCAAGGAGATCCTCAAACAGAGGGTCTTGGACACTGAACATCAGAACAATTTAAGATCCATTCCAGAGACCATAAGAGGGCACCTTGGTGATTTTAACTGGGAACCTGCTAGCTATCTTTTGTCCCTCTCTTTACCAAACCATCACAGGGTTTTCCTCAGATCAAGATATGAGGCCTTACCATCAGCGGTTTTATCTGGAAGGTTTCTGAAAACCTCTCTGGCCAGTTGGTTATGCCCCTGTGACTCAGGTGAGGTCGAATCTGGCCACCATGTGCTGCTCTTTTGTCCTCTTTATAATGATAGACTGTGCAGTTTTATTTCGCCTTTGCTATCACGCTTTCCTGGCTGGACTGCTGAATTTTACGCTGCACTCCTCCTTGCAAATAAGAAAACTTCTACCGCCTACAAGGTTTCCAAATTGTGTGCAGCTGCTGTTCAGATCCATCAACAGCTAACCTCCAGCACTTCTTTTTAGATGTTGTTACATGAGGCTTCTATGTTGGTGTATTCTCTATGATTTACTTCTTATCTGAATGTAGTATCTGTTTGTATATATAAATGATCATTGAGCGTAATAAAGCTATTCATACATGTTGGAGAGATTGAAGTGTTTGGAGTGCAGAGTCATAAGAAGAAAGAGTCCAAGTGATTGCAGTCCAAGTGGGAAGAGGAAAGTGCAGAACTGAAGAGTCCCAGTGGAGGAATTGCTGGCACAGTCTGAGAGAGAATCAGAGCTGAGGCTGCAAAGAGCTGTGAAATCACTGCAGAGAGTGGAAAATCTCTGGAGAACAAAAATCACTGACAAGCAAGAAGAAGCAGTCTGGGGTTGAATCCCCAGAACTGTGAACGAGAGAAGAACTTGAGGCTGAACAAGGATAAGCCGGGTTGCTGGAAAAACTAAGGTGACTGCAGAAGACGCTGAGTTAGGGCCCAGTGTTAGGTCAGTTGGGAAACGTTTTGCTCACATTTCATTTTTCCTTATGCTCATGTTCAGTGGTCTAAACTGAACTATTTTTAGTGTGTGTGCGTGTGTATACACACACACACACATATACACACACATATACATACACACACACAGACGTTAAAAATAGTTCAGTTTAGACCACTAGTTTCTTTGAAAAGTTTAGTACAAAAACAGCAACCAACAATATATATATGTAGCTTTTGTCTCTTTTCTCCACGCCATGCCTAAAGCCGTGTCAGGGTTTCCTCCCCTCCTCCCTGAGACAGGGAGGTGTGCTAAAAGAAGCCAGGGACTCCAGATGCCAGAACAGCCATGGCAATTACCTCTCAGAAGCCAGAGAGGATTCGGAGAGACTTGCAACAGCTTCTGGGGGATGGGCAGGTGTTGCCCAAGAGGCAGCAGATTGGTGGAGAGGGAATGACCAGAATACCAACTCCACAGCTGCAAGCAGCTGGAGAAATGATAAGGCAGGGGGTGGAGTTGAGGAATGAGCCCACTTTGGAAGTCAGGGATTGGGTGTCCAGGACACATGCCTGGCCAGGGAAGATGGAGCTGGCCGAAAGTGGAGAGGAGTGTCCGGGATGCAGGGCTTTATTTAAGGCAGAGACTGCTGAGGATGAGCAGATCAGTTGGGACAGGGTTTGTGGGCCTGACAGTCTCCTGGAGAGGAGCTCAGGTTTTTGGCTCTCACTGATAGGTGAAGGAGGGGAGTGAATAAACTCACTTCTTTCCCCAACTCTGAGACAACACCCGTGCCTATAATTCACTGCGAGAAAGCAGAAAGGTCCCTTTAAAGAATTTCTCCTCCCAAAAGCTGGACAAGTTGATACAACAGAGATTTGGAAGGCTGTTGTAGTAGACTCAGTCAGAAAAAGCCTAAAAGTCTACTTGGTGGCAGCGGCTGAACTCGAAATTCACGGGGCTGGTTGAGACCAGGCCATGACAAGCACGATGTGATCTGTCACAATAATCATAGCCAAAGACAAAATGGTAAAGAGTTCAAATTAATACTTACGGTTTATCAGAATGATGGAACCCATTGTTTGCTGCTGGCTTGAGAGAAGCCTGAGTGAGGCCCATTTTAAACTCTGTGAACAAGAGGCACCCCCCCCCCCCATGGCATTGATGGTACCTGGCATCTAGTTCAGACTGGGAGCTGAACTGCTCCACCTCAGAAACTGTCTGGGCTCCAGAGCCCTAGCGTTCTAACATTGCATACATTGCACAGGCAAGGTGACCCAGTTTCAAGGAGATGCCTGACGCATGGGGCACAGCACACCTAAGCTCAGTATCACATTTCAATCAGGTCTGACAGAGGCAAGAAACAGGAGAATCTTGACAGAGATAGTTGATGAGATGCAATCAGGTGGAGCAAATGGGGCTTTGTTTCTGTTTGTTTACTCTTTCGTTCTCTCGCTGAAAAGGCTAATTAAAATTTTACTATGTTATTAATAATAAAATGTCCATTCTACTTACTGTTGTGATGAGAAACACTTCTTGTGTGTGCTCTTTTAATTGTTGGATTTAATTTCCTGAGAACATATTGAAACAGAAAGCCAAGGGAAGCAGAGGCAAACCCACGACATGCTTGACTCAAGCATGTAGGCACTTTTCTTGCCTGGGGGTGGAGAGAGCAGGAATTTGCTTTGAAAACACTGGCATGTAAATATCTCATCCAATGCTTACACTATAGCATGAGCTCAAGCAAACTTTCCTGCCTCTTCTTGATTACAAAAGCACACCCAGTGCACTTTCAGAAAACAGAAAAGCACTTTCTAGAAAAAAATCACAGTCTCACAGATCTCATGAGCAGAATCTTTAAAGCAAATGCAAGACAAATATCTGTTGCTGGTTCTTTGGTCTTTTACACACACACACACACACACACACACACACACACACACACACACACACACACCATTAGAATAAAAATCAGAGTTAAGGACAATGCAGAATTTTAACAAAATTTTTATAAAACATGCAATTATCTGGGTGGGGGGGGTGCTCTTTTCAACTGGAGGTAATTAAGTATAAACTGGATAGCTGTCCAAGGGCTATCTAGCCCTGGACTATTAGGGAGTTGGGGTAGATGGCAGGCAAGGTTCCTCCAACTTTATAATTCAAAGGGGTTTGTGTGTGTGTGTGTGTGTGTTTTGTGTGTGTGTGTGTGAGAGAGAGAGAGAGAGAGAGAGAGAGAGAAAGCTTTCCGGAATGCAATGCTCTGCAACAGCTCTGCAACAGCAGCCAAGCTTTTAAGATAAAGAGCAGAGATATCTGGCAACTATAAAATGATACCATCTCTTTTCTTTCACAACTGTTCTGATGTTTCAGAAAGGGCACTAGATCATGACTAATTTGACAGATTAACTGAAGCATTTTTCTTTTTCTTTTTCAAAACACTCTTCTTAAACAGGTTGCATCAAATATCCATGTTGAGAGCAGCCATTACAGCCAGCCAAGATTACAAACTCAAAATTATGTCACCCATAACTGCACATAATGTTGAACTTATGTTGCACACAGTCCACCACACCTAAGTCCCATTCCATTGCTTTCAGTGGAACCTAATTTTGCTGAATATTACATCAAATCTTTTTCTCTTTATTATAATATGTTTGTTCTTCGAGTTGCTATTCAATTTCATCTACACTAAATTTCAAGACAAAATTTGCATGGTTCTGTTAAAGCAGCATCTGTAGAAATTTCAAAGGAAGGGAGGAATTAAAATCATCATCATCATCATCATCATCATCATCATCATCACTATTACTACTTCCTCATCCCACTTGCCTTTTTAACAAGGTGGCTTGCTTCACACATGCCACAGCAGCCAAGGTGATGCAAACTGCTGCAGCCCTGGGAGTGCATGGAAGATGTATTTCCAGTCTCAGCCTTGATATGCAGAGATTTGTAGGTTCATACAATATGCCCAGTCTCAGTGTATTGCTGCCAAGAGTGAAAGCAGGGCTCCTGTATGGTCCTGGGGCTGCAACAGCTCATGGCAACTTCAGATACCATGTTATCTGTGAAGCTCCCCCTCTACATATAATGAAACAGTCAGTGGGCAGTAGGGATGTGCAAACTGGTTCGAAATCAAACTGGTTCACACTTGAACTGGGCCAGTTCAGATGCTTGGCTACTAAATGAACTGGACCCAGTTTGGTCCAAGGCCAAACCAAACCTCTTGGGCTGGTTTTGGCCTGGTTCGAGGTGGTGGTGGGTGTTAAAATACTGTAAAATAATGAATTGCTTACCTGCCCTTTTATTCTTGATGGATTTAGCCTAGAAAAGAAAAGAATCAAAGGGCAGATAGCAGTCTTCAAATACCTCAAGGGTTGTCACACAGAAGATGGCAAAGATCTCCTCTGCTTCCCCAGTGGGCAGGACTAGTAGTTCTAATGAGTTTAAGTTACAAGAGGGTAGATTTCATTTGAACACTAGGGGAAACTTTACCAATGCAACCAGCAGGGGCGTAACAAGGCTGGAATGGGCCCAGAGACAAAATTTTAAAACGGGCCCCTCGCTGATGCACACACACACTTCACAATATATAGTCATGTGACTTGCCTCATGTGACTTGCCTCTGGGGGGCCCCTCGAGGTGTGGGGCCCCCCAGGCAGCCACCTCCCCTTGCCTAATGGTAATTACGCCCCTGGCAACCAGGTACCTGGGAGGGCTCCCACTCACTGGAGATCTTCAAGGCTGAACAGTCATCTGTTGAGCATGTTCTAGCTCCAGATTTCCTGCATCAAACATTGGGTTAGACTACATCACCTACAATAAGGGTATTCATACAACCTACTGGGTGGATGCAGGGCTAGGCAAGGTTTCACCTATCTTCCTCCCAGATGATAAAAACAAATGTTGCCTGGAGCATGCTTCCAGATGGTCCAAACTGCGCCAAGCAACACGGATCTCCAGAGGCCAGGAAGATACACCCTGGCCTCCAGATATCTCACAATGCACTGTGCATTGAGCGCAGTGCATTGGGGGAATCCCCCAGGAGACGGGTGATCTAAGCAACTTCTCTGTGTGTTCTCAGGCTGCAAACAGCCCAAGCACACACACGATCCTGGCAGCCAGGTTAAGGATGCACTCACACCCTTAACCTCAGCTACATCCCGGGCTACAAAGTGGGATTAGGCTAGGTGGGAATGCCGGGAGCACGGATTCACGCGAGCAGCCTGACCCAGGCTGGGATGCTGTAGCCTGGGTTAGGCTGCTAATGAGAACAGCCTTACTGTATCTTCCAACTCTATCATTCTTCTTAGAATAGGATCCTCCTTCCTCCTATTTCTGCTTTATAAACAAGCTGTTCTCTCTCTCTCTCTCTCTCTCTCTCTCTCTCTCTCTCTCTCTCATCCTACATATTACTTAGAAGCAAAAACAATAGTGGGTTTGGGCCACTTTTGAAACCTTATTTATTGTCCTTATTTTTTGCTTTCAGCCAAAAATATTTTTTGCTGAAATCCTCAAGAACAAAAAATCTGTGATATTCTATTCTTTCCTTATTTCTTCCCTGTTATCAGATATATATATATATATATATATAGAGAGAGAGAGAGAGAGAGAGAGAGAGAGAGAGAGAGAGAGAGAGAGAGAGAGAGCTATAGCTATATTTCACTCATTTCAGTTCTCCAAATCACCTTTTATCTATTAAAGCTCACCCCTCCCCCCCCCGGTATATTAAGCAACTTTTGGGTAGCATTTTCTAGACGACAGATGGTTTCAACTTCCTGATCTCTACTTTTCATTTCTTACAATTTCCAGAATAGATTTATTTTGTACTTTCTCAAATGGTACTTGTGGTTTAACTGTTCCATATTTTATTCTGTTCTTTACAGTGACAATAAATCCAGACAGATGATATTATTCAGAAGGTAAACAGATGTATTAATGCCTAGGGCAGAGGTAAAAGGAGGTGGTATTTTTGAATACATTTTCATCAACATTTAAGGCATTTAGTAATGTTTGGGGGACTGCAGTGAATTTTCGACAAATTTACAATGAATATTTCTATACTGCTTTTCAACCAAAGTTCCCAAAGTGGTTGGTAAATAGATAGATAGATAGATAGATAGATAGATAGATAGATAGATAGATAGATAGATAGATAGATAGATAGTGGTTCCCTGTTCCCAAAGGGCTCGCAATCTAAAAAAGGAACATGAGATAGACACCAGCAACAGTAACTGGAGGATTGCTATGCTGGGGATGGATAGGGCCAGTTGCTCTCCCCCTGCTCAATAAAGAGAACCACCACTTTTAAAAGGTGCCTCTTTGCTCATTTAGCAGGGGGGTGGTGATGAATGTGTTTGCCTATCCAGGAAGCATTGCCCTCAGAAATCTCATCATATTCCGTACATCAGGGTTCCCAACCCTGGTTTCCAAGATGTTGTTGGACTCCAGTTCCCCTCATCCCCACCCATGATGTCTGAATGGACAAAAGCCATTGTGGGGATGATGGGAGTTGTGATCCAACAACATCTGGGACCCAGGGTTGGGAACCCCTGAACTGCATGATTCCTCACTGACCACCATGCCAGTCCAGGAAGCACTGTTCTAAATTGATTTTTTTCTCTTGGCACTTACATAAATAACATGATAATTGCATAAATAAAGGAAAATGCATTGTATTTATATTCCATATTTCCACTTTACATTAAAACACTCTAGATGGCTATAACCATGAGATCAAATATGTTAAACTAAACTATGCACATCACATAAGAACAATAAAGCAAACTATAAAAGAAAAACTAAAATAGCAGCAATAAAAATAGCAGATAAAAACCCACTTCAGCCAAATGAAAATAACTTTGAATAAAACACCATTTTGGCAGTATCAGGGTTAAAAAAAGATAAGGCAATCAGAGCAGAGATGTTAAAAGCCTGTCTGAACAGGAATGTCTTCAGTTAGAGGGAAATGGCTACAAGAGAGCTAACAAATGTATGGCACTCTTAAGGCAGAGTCTTAGATGGTGACTGCACAATCTAGATGCAGTCACAGACAAGGCTTCTTCCATGTCCCAGTCACACATCAGGTAAGTTGGGGCATGGAAGAGAGCTTCTTAAGAGGTCTTAATACTACGGATGTGCAAACAGGTTCAAATCTGAACCGGTTCAACTTTAAACCAGTTCAGTTCAATGGCTCAATGTTGAGCCAACCCCCCTCCCCCCGCCCCCGGTTTGGCACCACCATCACCCCGGTCAAAATGTACCTACCCCCTCTGGGGGGCTTCTCCGAGGCTGCAGATGGGTCCCTGGAGGCTCCTCCTCCCCCTGCTGGCCTCCATTATGGGTTAAATCATCTGGTTTGGGCCAGTCTTTGGCCCTTTCTGAGCCTTTCCCCTGTCAAAGTGGCCATTTTGAAGGCTGACATGCATATGCAATGGGCCCCTGCATGGCCAGGTCATGAACCAGTCCATGTAGAGGCCCACTGTGCATGTTCATTGGCCTCCAAAATGGCCAGCCTGATAGGTGAAAGGCCCAGAATGGGCCGAAGACTGCCCAAACCGGGTGGTGTAAGCCATAACAGAGGCTGGTGGGGAGAGGGGGAACCTCCAGGGACCCCACCCCCATGGCCTAGGTGAAATCCCAGAGGGGGTAAGTATGTGCAAACAGGTTCAAATCCGAACCGGTAAGTATATTTGCGGTACTCTCCCCCCCGCCCCCCGAGCTGAACCGGGGGGGGGGTTCTAGGGGGCCAAAACTGAATGGGCCCAGTCCAATTCAAGTCTGGTTCGGACTCAAACTGAAACAGGCCAACCGGTTTCATTCACACCCCTACTTAATACTTGAACAATTTCATATATGAGAAGGCAGTCTGTTAGATACAGCAGTCCGGAACTGTTTAAGGCTTTAAAGCTAGCACTTTGAATTGTGCCTGGAAACACAGTGGGAGCCAGTGCAGTCCACTAGAATGGGGAGGAAATGCTGCTAGACAAGTAGTTCACCCTCCCTGCCTCCCCAACTCATTAGTAATTCCCTGAGATAGTTTGAAGGAAAGGCAAAAGAGCATCTCCCCGTGAGCTCTGTTTATATTTTGGATGGGCACATCCATGAGAAATACACAATTATTTTAATTTTAGAAATCTAACATGTAGGGGAAAGTTTGTCCTCTCATGTGCACTTTGCCCCTTATGTGCCCCCATATAGTTTTAGGTGCTACCACTGAGTGCAGTTCTTGCATCAGATGCAAGTCAGATGCCCCCTATAATCTATCCACTGCATTTAGACTAGCTGCAATTTCTGAACACCTTTCAGAGGCAGGTGAAAATCTGGCATAGCCCCATGTAGAGAGCACTGAAATAATCCAGAGAGGATGTCACTAAGATTTGTGTTGGAAATTCTCTGTGGTGAGAGAATTCCTTTCTTATTATAGCAAAGTGCACAGAGGCACAACACAGCAGATTAGTTAAGCATGCGTGTGTGCTGAGAGTAAAGTAACTTGGAGCCAATTCATAGTTTCAAATCAATATCAAAGGCATTTATTAAGGAACTCCATTCTAGATAGGAAAGTGAGGAGTTAGGAACTCTAATCTATCTATCTAGCTGGATGCAGATGGATTCTGCATCCTCTCTGCACATTTGGTGCAGGGAAAGAAGCTTGCCATGTTGCAAGGTAGGCGGGCAGGTAGGAAGGGAGAGAGGGAGGAAGGAAGTTGAATCCCCTAAGATTGGCAATCTACATTTCATAGGGATAGCATCAGAGCAGTGGAGAAGCGATGACAAATGTCTTGACCCTCTAGCCCTCTGACTTACTAGTCTGTCCTCCACTGTCTGAGGCAAAGAGACAGCGCAAAGTCTTAACTTCCAACAATTTGTGCCACCATAGCCAAGTCTGACCTCTCTAGGAATGGGCACAGCTGGCATACCACCCTCTATTGGGCAAATGTTCCCCGACTACAGCTGCCAGATGGACATCTAATCTAGCAATTGAGTATGGATTGAGCTTTGAAGATTAGCATAATGTACGAAAGAGGCAGAAGTCATACCCAAGAAAAAAATGGTGCCAAAGCCATAGCAGGTAGGGGAAACCATGGCAACAAACAGCTTCAAAGAAAGATGAACATTTCCACCTTGAAGGAGCTTTTCCGGAAGTATCCCTCACCTCAAAAAAGCACCACTTTCACCTTGATCTTTGAAATGAGTGAAACTTTGGCACAATCTTATTAATAGCACCCTAAATAGTGTGGATACATTTATAAAACCTCACTAATATATCATTATCTTCCTCTTTATCTGAATCACCTTAACAGCTCAGAATTACCAAGATCTTATTGACCTATATAAAATGAAAAAAGTCTGTTAAATCCCTTGAAAGGAAATTATATACATTTCTCTCTTATCAATTTCTAAATATATTCATAGTAAAGATGAAACAAAGTTTTGCAATGTGAAGTTTGAGGTGAATATGGAAGTTCCTGTGGAAGAAAAACATTTGAGGGAAGATCTCAGTGGGGATTGCATATCACTTGGTAAGCAATACAGCAATACCAGACGAAGGTTGTATGGTAACAGGGATTTCCTGTTGGCTATAGGATAGCCAATTCTATCTGTGAGTCTTTCCTCCCATATTCAGCAATGGCAAATGTTAGACATTAAACCAATCATGATGCAGTATAGAAATCCTTATAGAAATCATGATGAGAGCCCTATGTAGAGGGCTCTGCAAACTAGATACAAGGCTTGTTCAAACAACCCTAAACAAAGTTGGAGGAGTACCCAGCCAGGGTAGGAAAGCTGTACACATTCCCAATCCATGGCTGTCTGAATTCAAACATAAAGGTAGAAGGAGGGGAGAGTATCATGTGGGAAGTGGGAACTAGATAGGATGGGCATGCCCTACCCACATTCCATCCCTGGCATTTTACCAAGGACAAAAAGCCTTCTTACTCAGCTCCCGTCTCCCACACAATCACTCTCCCTTCCTTGCAATTTGAGTTCACATAGGGGTGTGCGTGCTGGCTTGGTTTGAGCCAGTCTTGACGTCAAGCTGGCCCAGTTCAACAGGTTTGGGGTAGAACCAGAGCAGCTTTGGCCGGTCAGAGTTTGAACCTAACTGGGCCTGGTTCAAACCAAGCCAGCTCAGAGCTCTATTGGTAAAGGGGAATCCAGTGATGATTCCCCTTTACCAGGTAAGGGGCTGGAGCTTCCCTAAACCAAGAGGGGCAGGAGGGGAGTAATTTAGTTCTTACAGTGCACGCTGCAGTGGCCATGGGGGGGGGAGGGTGGCCTCACCCCCTCCAGACTCCCCTAGAGAAGCCAGGGCTGCCGGTGGCCAGGTTTGGGCCTTCTTTGGTCCAGTTTAGGCCTCTGCACCCACGTGGGGGCCATTTTAGTTACCTCTGTGCATGCATGGAGGTCACTAAAATGGCCTCTGTGTGTGTGCAGAAACTCTAGCTGGGCCAAAGAAGGCTTGAACTGGGCCTGGGCTACTCTGAGGGAGGCTGGAAATGGTGGTGAGCCGCTGCTGCCCCCCCCCCCCCGCATAGCCACTACAGAGGCTTACACTGTAAGTACTAAATTACTCCCCTCCTGCCCCCTCTAGTTTTAGGGACACCCCTGTCCCTTTACTGTTAATGGGGAATCCTCACCAGATTCCCCTTTACCAATAGACCTCTGAGCTGTTTCAAGTCAGTTTGGCGGTCCAGTTCAACCAGTGCCCAAACCAGGCCTGGCTGGTTTTGTTCACATCTCTAGTTTACACGACCATTGATCAGGAGTGTGCAAAGCTCTCCTACTCAGGTGATGTGATCACACCTGCAAAATTCTGTTTACATCAGTTAGGTTTAATAATGTATTTAAGATCAAACTACTGAACTGATTAATCTAGATGTGTGTGTGTGTGTGTGTGTGTTTCCCACCCTAGACTTCACAGTCTGAAGTGGAGAACTACTGTCAAACTACTGTCAAATCCCCTCTGTAATATTATGAACTGAAGCACAGCTGCTGGAATCACTGTGGCCCATATTGCTCTCAGTGGTGGCAGTCATTTGCTCTGTGCCAGTCTTCTGTTTGTTTTTACATGTTTCTTCTTCTTCTGAGCAACAGTGGCATATGTTTTCTCCAAGTGATTAACAGAAAGGCATCAGAAAGAAGTTCCAGGAGGGGGGTGGGGGATACAGTGATGTTGTACTCCTTTAAAAGAGCATTTTACTAGTGCTGAAGATGAGCTGAGCTTAGAGAATATGCATATTTTCTGGAATATGTGTAGATCTCCATGCAGCCTACTATTATCCCCTGTGGAGTTTATTGAACATAACAGGGATTTCCGTGCTATGTCTCCAATGAATTCCACACAGTGTTGCAGGCAACAAATTAGTGTTACTGGCTTGGGCTGGAATTCAAACATTATAATCTCTAATTTATGCCATTCTCCTACCTATAGAACAGCAGCTAGTAGAGCTTAGGATAAGTGCAATCCTCTTTGCAGAGCAGCATGTGGAATATGTTATACATGTAATCATTGTGGCCCTGACTGTCCCATGAAATTTGTGCATGGAAACAAGCCGTGGTCTCAGGATCAAGCACTTGCCACTTTTATATAGAGACAGGGATAGCTGTTGCTATGAGAACAACACCGATTCTACAGGCTTGTATGAGTAAAAGAAAAGAACAGGTTTGTCACATCATCTTTGTCAGGATTCGTTGCTGATTATTGGAGTGTTGGGTACAATTGCCAAATCCTTTTTCGGAAGTATAGACACAGTCAGACTTAATTTGGAGTTGGTAGCTTTACAATCCTTGAACATAACGTCTTTATTTAGTACGTGTTTTGAACTGAAAAACTTCAGGAAGCAATGAAAACAGAAGACCTTCTGAGTACACCTTTTTTCCCCCCTTCCACCACACTATATTTTAGCTTGGAGTTCTTGGCTCTAATGCAGCTGTAAGAAACAGGATGAAGGTCAGCAAGGGGTCAGGGAAAGGGAAGGGCAAGCAAGAAGTGCAGGAAGAGGGCAGAGGAGTAGGAGCACTGGTGAGGCAAGGGAGGGCGAGAAGCTATCTAAGAAATGGCAAAAGAAACAGTACAGTAAAAACACATACTGTATAGGATGGAACAGGATGAAGGTTGCTGACAGACTGTGCAAATAACCAGAATCTAGCAATGAAGTCTGGGGTTCTACCCACTGTGGTTCCAGGTTCTGGTAAGCCCCAACATGCTGAGTTCACTATTTATTTATTTATTTATTTATTTATTTATTTATTTGACATATTTGTATACTGCCCAAAACTTGCTTCTCTGGGTGGTTTGCAATAAAACAATAAAAACAAAACAAAAATAAAAAGGTTTTTAACCTTTGTGTGTTTTTTAAACATTACAATAATCTAAAATTTAAAACAATGTTAAAAACTATTAAAACAGCACCTAATTAAAAGCCTGGGTGAACAGATGTGTCTTAACTGCCTTTTAAAAAGTTGTCAGAGATGGGGAGACTCCTATTTCAACAGGGAGCACATTCCAAAGTCTCAGGGCAGCAATGGAGAAAGCCCGTCCCCAAGTAGCCACCAGACAGGCCAGTGGCAACTGCAGACAAATGTCTCCTGGTGACCTCAATAGGCGGTGGGGCTCATGGTGAAGAAGATGTTCTTTTAAGGTGTTTAGGGTTTTATGCCAGGTATACACCTGCAATTATGCAGACTGATGATGTCAATGACCAATATCAGCACTGAGCTAAGGCTACCACAATCACCATCCTGGGAGTCCTATCTGAAAAGAATGAAATTACAGTAAGAACACAAGCAGAGTCCTGCTAGAACAAGCCCAAGGCCTATCTAGTCCAGCACAGTGGCGGCTGGGGCTAAAGGGAGGGGCGAGAACAAACTGAGGATGAAGGGAGGGGGGGAATGGCTGAAGGGATGGGGGGACAGGGAGAACTAGGGGAGCAGATGCTCTGTGCCAGGTCAGCTAGTTTATGTATTTCTCTATGTAAACCACTTTGAAAACTTGTGTTGAAAAGCAGTATATAAATATTTTATTATTTCTTGTTTACACAGTCAGACAGGTGTTATTGACTGGTTTGTTTTATCCAGACATCGAGTCCTTCCCAAGGACCTGGGATGGATGAATTTGATTGTCAGTTGTTATAGATATCGTCGCAGAAAATAGGCTGTTCCCAGTAAAGCTGCTTTTTGTAATTGGCTGATGGTGATTTCTGTGGCCCCTATGGTGTTGAGGTGCTCTTCAAGGTCTTTTGGAACTGCACCCAGGGCACCAATTACCACTGGAATTATTTTGGTCTTTTTCTGCCACAGCCTTTCAATTTCAATTTGTAGATCTTTGTATTTGGTGATTTTTTCTATTTCTTTCTCTTCTATTCTGCTATCCCCTGGTATTACTATGTCGATTATTTTCACTTGTTTTTCTTTCTTCTCGACTACAGTTATAGCTGGATTATTATTATTATTATTATTATTATTATTAATTTATTGAATTTATATACTGCCTAGTATAAAAATCTCTAGGCGGTCTACAGAATTAAAACATACAATTGTTTAAACACCTATTTAAAATTCATAAAAAGTTTTTTAAAATTATAGATAAAAACACATTAAAATTTTAAAATACAATATCAGTTGGAAGGCCTGGGAAAACAGATGCATCTTCAGGGTCCTCCTAAAAGCAAACAGAGAAGGAGATGCTCTTATTTCAGCAGGGAGCGTGTTCCAAAGCCCTGGGGCAGCCACAGAGAAGGCCTGGTCCCGAGTTGCCACCAAACGGGTTTGCAGCACCCATAGTCAGATCTCTCCAGATGATCTTAATAGGCAACAGGGTTCACGACAGAGAAGGCACTTTCTTAAATACCCTGGACCTAAGCCGTTAAGGGCCTTATAGGTAATAACTAGCACTTTTATTTTGTTTGGAAACCTATCGGCAGCCAATGCCGTTCTTTTAGAATTGGTGTTATATGATCCCTTCAGGTAAACCCAGAGACCAGTCTGGCTGCCGCATTCTGTACCAATTGTAGTTTCTGAACTACATACAAAGGCAGCCCCATGTAGAGTGCATTACAGTAGTCAAGCCTAGAGGTTACCAGCATATGTACCACCATTTTGTCACTAATCTCTAGGAATGGACGTAACTGGCGTATCAGCCAAAGCTGATAAAAAACACTCCTGGCCACAGCCTCAATCTTAGAGACCAGGGAGAGTTTGGGATCCAGGAGCACTCCTAGACTACGAACCTGATCTTTTAGGGGGAGTGTAAACCCATCCAGAACAGGCAGATCTAAGCCATCTCTTGGATCCCGACCCCCTACATATCATACCTCCATCTTGCTTGGATTTAACTTCAGTCTGTTATTCCTTATCCAGCCCAATTTCACCTCCAGGCAGGCACTTAGGGGGCTCATGCCCAGGTACGTATCTAGGGTGGGGCAGGCAGGGCATGTGCCCTGGGTTCCACTTGAAGGGGGGCGCCAATTTTTAAAATTAAAAAAATTAAAAAATGGCAGCTAAAAACAAAATGGCCACTGTTCATGCTCAAATGGCCTCTGTAAGGTCCTAGGCCATGCCAGGCCTCACAGAGGCCATTTGAGCATGTATGGTGGTGGCCATTTTGTTTTAAGCGGCCAGTTTTTTAAAAAAGAAATATTTTTTAAAATGGCCACCACACATGCTCAAATGGTCCCCGTGAGGCCCTAGAGGCCTGTGGGGGGGGGGGAACCTTTGCAGACCCCTCCCCACAGCCTTTAGGAAGCCCCCTGAAGAGCCTACAGGTATTTTTTTTTAATTAATTTAATATAAGTCACTGTACACATATTCAGATTGGCACTATGTACAGAGAATCAGGGCTTGTGAATAATGAGCTGAAGCTTATGAGCTAGGATTGTATTAATTTGCTCTTATTTTGCTTCTTGTGATAAGTGAGTTAAATGTGATATCTTAATAATATGGCTATTAATGGTGAGTTTGTCTTTGAATCAGTGTGAAATCCTTAGTATTAAGGCTCACTGGGAGTTTCTTGCTCTCTTTCTCTCATTTTAACTCTCTTTCTGAAATACTAGAATATATTCCAAGCAGTGACACAGTTTTTTCTGCATGTCCTTTAATTATTTTCAGAATATCTGGGAAAAGTCAAATTCTCCATTTATTTTTAAAACTTATGTAAGAGTGATGCTACAATGCATAGTAGAGAATTAGACAGGCACTTCTGTTTAGTTTTCCAAGTACACCTCCACATAGTATTTGGGTATTTCATGAGCCCCAGCATCCTGAAATTTGCAGTTTTCCAGCATTTTTTGGTCTGGCTACGTCCACTGCTAAATAGTTTTTGAAATATTAAAAGATTAACAAGCTTGATTTGTATTTTTGAGCTGATATTATGGTAAAGTTATCTCAAAGATGGGTGTCAGATGTTTGGACAGGGGGCGCAATTTCAGTACTTGCCCTAGGCACTATTTTCCCTAGATATGCCTCTGCTCATGCCATTTCCTGATGAAGTTGGTATGGAGAAATAGATCTGAGTGTCATGCTTATCTATCTCCCTGATGGATTTCCTAAATAAACTACTTTGAGACCTCTAACTCCATGTCTCTAGACAGTGTTAATAAGCAGTTCTCTCCTTACCACTGCACTTCCACACTGCAGCTTGGGCAGACAAACAAATCTCCTCCACCAAGTTCTCTAACACTGTGCCCCAAAAGCAAGCCAGCAATCTCCACCATAGCACTGAAGCTACTAGTCTGGTGGCTGTAGGCCTTCCAGCCACAGAGACACAATGCCTCTAAATACCAGTTGCAGGCAATCAACAGCAAGAGAAAGAGCATGCCCTCACATCTTGCTTGTGGGCTTTTTAGAGGCATCTGGTGTACCACTGTGTAGGAACATAGGAAGCTGCCATATACTGAGTCAGACCATTGGTCTATCTAGCTCAGTATTGTCTTCTCCAGGGATGCAGGCAGGAATCCCTCTCAGCCATATCTTGGAGATGCCAGAGAAGGAACTTGAAACCTTCTGCTCTTCCCAGAGAGGCTCCCTCCCCTAAGTGGAATGTCTTACAGTGCTCACACTTCTAGTCTCCCATTCATATGCAACCAGGGTGGACCCTGCTTAGCTAAGGGGAAGTGAAACAGGATGCTGGACCTGATCCAGCAAAGCTGTTCTTATGTAAGCTAAGACTCTTCAGACCTGTGCTGAACATGCTTAAAGCATTTGTCTGCAGGGATAAATACTGCAACGTAGCATGAAGAGATAAACCCACCCACCCCAATGATCAGAAGGCTGGGACAGAAATATTATCTATGCATCACATTAAGAAGATGGAATCGAACAGTCTGTCTCCTTCCCGACAATTTTCTACTGGAAGTCAAGTGGGGCTCTAGATTTGATTAAAATTTTAACCTTTGGTCAGGGAAATGGGCATTCATTATCTAATGATGAGAATATTCACAAATCACAGGAGAAAGGTTTGTCCGTTGAAGTACGAGCTTTCAAATCAAAGGTCCTGACTTCTGCTCCTTATAGTTAAAGAGCATTCTGGGCATGTGCTGCATATTTAGTTGCTCTATTTTCTGCCACAGGAAAGTACAGAAGGAAAAGTATTTCTCCCATGGGGATCCTGCTTGTCAAGTCGTTACTACTTCAGAGGCAAAAGGGATAATAAATTCAAGTTCCATTGTTTCAGAGAATAAATGGGATTTATTTTCAGATGCCAGTGAGAGCGATGTGATTTCCCACTTAAGGAAATGTTTAAGGACGAATGGTTGAAGTGACAAAGGTGAATTAATAGTCATTGTGGAGCCCATCTTAATAATGACATTGGCTGGTAAGAGCCCCCTGTTCATTAATGATTCATTGCAGATTTTAAAATTAGCTGATTTGTTTATGGGGTAAGGAATTCCTTGGGCTTAGCGGCACAGGGTGGCCTCAGTGAGGTTCAGTGATGGTGGTTTTGCTATGACAAGTACAGACGCTTCTCTTTAAAACTGAAAAAGCCTGATGTTGCTATAAACAGTAATTTTTTATTTAGTACTAATTACAGCTGTGCCAAATGTTCTCAGATCTCAGTATTCACTCCAAAAATAACATATTTGATGCAACCAAATTACCAAAACACTCACCTTGCCAGACAGTAGCATGGTTTGAGGTTGTTTGGGGTCCTTTGTGTTCTGCTTGCTGCTTCCTCTCAGTCCAGTTTCCCTTTTCCTTCTTTGCCTTCATGTTCTTCAGCTTCATTTCAGCTTCTTCAGCTTCATTTGTCCACAAGGCCATTTTTATTGTTCATCACTTTCCAGCAGTTTGAATTGGTTAACAATTTTTTAGAAACCAAAAAGCCATTTAATACAGAACCCAGTAAGGCTATTCTTATGACTGGCAGGGTAAGTGGGCAGTGGGAGCAGGGATGGAAGTTCCGACGTTCCCAGGCGTCCTTTGCGCCCAAAGCCCCAGTAGGGGCCGAGACTTTGCAGAGAGAGGAGCTCTGTTTGCGAGCTCCTCTCTTATTTGAACAACCCTGATCGTTATGGTGAGGACTCGGGCGGGCAGCTGGGAGGGAGGGCGGGCGGCTGGGAGGGAAGGCGGGCGGGCAGTCGGCGGGGGTGGGGGCGGCTGTAGTTTCAGCCGATTTGGCCCCTAATCCGGTTGCAGGGGGGCGGCGGCGGCGGCTGGTGCATTCGGACCATAAGACGCACCTTCATTTCCCCCCCACTTTTTTTGGGGGGGGGGAGTGCGTCTTATGGTCCGAAAAATACGGTAATCGTTGGGACCAGAGGGAGCAAGATGCTAGATGAATAGGCAGCAACTTTCCATGAGATTTCTTCCCTGAACCTCCCACTATGGCTGAGCTGAAATATTAGAAAGTATCAAGGTGGCATTAGCTGATGAAACATCCTTTGGCCACCTTCGGACATAATGCCAAACTGGAGGTGAGTGAGGCAGAGGTACTCTTTACTTGATCATGTCTTCTGTCTTTATGCACCTTGAGTTGAATATTTAATGGACAGCTATGTCTGAGACTAGTAACCAGCCCCAGAAGCCTGCAGAGAAAAGAACAAATAGGTAACCACCTGCCTCATTATTCTTAGGAAACTTAGCTTTGTTTGTGGGTACCAGCTTTGCTTATGGGTACCAGCTTGCTTGAAGAAATTTGCAGTTAAACAATGCTTGGTTCAAATGCTGGACTGGAGTTTTTATGCTTTCATCTTTTCTCTGAAATAGATCTCAAAAACTCATGTAAGGGAAGGAGGGAACCCTGAAACATGCTACCAAGATTCCCAATATTTCCTTTCAGCCATTGGAAAGACAACAATTTCAGAATTATAAAGCTATAATTAAGCGGTCTTTCTGGTGTATTAGTCTGTCTCTGCAAGAGCAGTCTTTAATAAAGTTTGTGTCTCACCTTGAAGTACTCCTGCTTTTTTCCCTTCCTGCTAATGGATGAATCCATCTCATTGAAATTTCAGTAAATGAGTTTTTTAAACATCTAACTTAAGTCCCTGGTAATTTATTATGTACATGTTCCTTGTTCAGCACAATTTATAAGCATTGCATTTATTTCAAAACCTATTTTTAGAAAAGTTTAAATGTCACAGTTTTCCAAACTTTCTCATCAAACAGGTGTTTAAAATTTTTATTCAATTTTTTTCAGAACTCATGAGCATCATGTAAAAAAAGACAGCATTTTTTTAAAATAATAACTTAGCCACTTTGACAAATTAGTAGAATGAATTTAACTTACATAAACATGACTAACTCCATGTTGGATTGTGGTCTCAGTCTTATATTTTAATTGTGAACATACTGTAAGGAAGTAAGTTCATTTCTATTGGATATGCTCTGTATTATAATCAGACTGTTAGGGTAAGTATACATGGTCATCTAAAAGTATGAGCCACTGACAACTCAGTTCAATAGTATGGTGTCCAGCATCTTAATTAACAAAGTTTGTGAAAGAGTGTTGCTTTCTAGACTAAGGCTATGTCAGTGCACATAAAGGGAAAAATGATCTCCTTTTTCTTCAGCAGCTGCCTGCGCCAGCTGAAAATATGTCCCTGAGGCTCAGGTGGTGCAGGCAGCTGAGAAAGGAAGGAGAGATCATTTTTCACCCCTGCATGTGCTGATGTAGCCTTAGAGCTGGTCTTGTGGTAGCAAGCATAAATTGTCCCCCTAGCTAAGCAGGGTCCACCCTGGTTGCATTTGAATGGGAGACCACATGTGAGCACTGTTAGATATTCCTTCCCCTCAGGGGATGGAGCCACTCTGGGAATAGGAGAAGTTTTCAAGTTCCCTCTCTGGATTCTCCAAGATAGGGCTGAGAGAGATTCCTGCCTGCTGCCTTGGAGAAGCCGCTGCCCATCTGTGTAGACAATACTGAGCTAGATAGACCAATGGTCTGACTCAGTATTCGGCAGCTTCCTATGTTCCTATGTTTAACTGACATTTCAAGATGTGATCAGATTCAAAGTTATGGCCAATGGCCGTACATCTTCCTCCCCCTCTGTCATCCTTCTGGAAACAGGTTAAGACCATCCTTTTCAACTGTGCTCTCAGAAGCTGAGTCTGTAAACACAGGTTTTCACTGCTGTTGCTTTTTAATCATATTTTAGGCTTTTATTGTTTTATAGGATTGTATGGTGTTTTGATTGTTTTATTTTATGTATGTATGTATTTAGCACATTTATATACCATCCAAAACTGACATTTCTGGGAGGTTTACAACAAAACAATACAAATTAAAACAAGATAAAAAGGTTAAAATATTACAACTGTTAAAAAACAACAACACAGTATTAAAACTATAAAAACTGTAATCTAATTCAAAGCCTGGGTGAACAAGTGTGTCTTTATAGACTTTTTAAATATTTTCAGAGATGGGGAGGCTCTTATTTCAACAGGGAGCGCATTCCAAAGCCTCGGGAAAGAAGGCCCTTTCCTGAGTAGCCACCAGATAAGCTGATGGCAAGTTTTATATTAGAACTGCTGTCAAAAAGTGCTTCAAGCTGTAAGTAAATGAAAGGACGAGAGAATGGAACCATGCCCACTGACCACACCCTTTTATGGCTGCACATTCAGCATCCTTGAAAAAGCAACTGTATCAACATACATTTTGCTGGAGAGGACTTTGATTAGGCACAGCCCCTTTCTCAAAAACACGGAATGTGTGGCTGTCTGGGCAGGACCAGCAGCACATCAGTAGCAGCGGACAGGGCATGGCCCCACTCCCACTTCTAGGGTTGCCAACTAGGGACTTTTATAGAGGACATGTGACTACTTTGGGGACCAAATGACTTTCTTTTGCATTAGGAGGAATAGAGACTATTTTGGGGACCAAGCAACTTTTTTTGCATGTGCTGTGGTGTCCAAAGTTCTGGGTAGCCGCTGGACCATTTTGTTCACTCAGAACACTTTGCTCTCGTGAGCAGCCTCTCTTCCTCTGTCTCTTTCTCCTTCCTGGTGGCTATCCATCCAATGGAGAAGCCAGAGGGGAGGTTCTGCTTCCGTGCCAGGTTGCAGAGCCACATGATACAAGAGCCCGGATAGGTGGGACCAACAGGTTCAGCTTGCTTCCTTCATGTGGTGGCAGTGAGAAGTTAGCAGTTAGCTAACTTTGCTCATTTAGCAGCACCTTTTAAAGTGGTGCATCTTTCTATTCTATCATGGGGAGAGCAAATGGTCCTATGAACCCCAGCACAGCATTTCTTGAGGACTGTGTGTGTCTGTGTGTGATTTAGATTGTGAGCTCTTCGGGGGCAGGGAAGCATCTTATCATTTATTTTTCTTTGAAAACGACTGTGAAATCTTCTGTTGAAAAGCAGTATATAAATGTTTGTAGTTGTAGAGAACAGCAAGTGAGTGGGAGACCATGCATACAACGCTGCACTAGCATGCAAAGAAGTTGGCTCGGTAGCTAGCTGGCTGCACTGCCTCGAGTCAAGTTGTTGGCCTTGCTGGGGAGAGCTGGCTGGGTGACCCATGAGGGAGAAGAAAGAGGACTGTGTGTGTGGTAAACCTAACCAGGAAAGGAATTTACAGTTAAGAAACAGGGGCCGTGAGAACTCAACACCTAGACAGCCAACTGAGCAGACATACAACAAACCTGGTCATCAGCTTCACAGTGGTGATGAGCTGTATTTATTCTCAAATAAATGCTAACTTGGCAAAGAGGGCGGTATAGAAATTGAAATAGTAATAGTAATAATAATAATAATTGGCGCCCTGGGTGCAGTTCCAAAAGACCTGGAAGAGCACCTCAACACCATAGGGGCCACAGAAATCACCATCAGCCAATTACAAAAAGCAGCTTTACTGGGAACAGCCTATATTCTGCAACGATATCTATAACAGCAGCAACAACATTGGCAATAAAATTCATCCATCCCAGGTCCTTGGGAAGGACTCGATGTCTGGATAAAACAAACCAGTCAATAACACCTGTCTGACTGTGTAAATAAATAAATAAATAATACAGAAATCACCACCAGCCAATTACAAAAAGCAACATTACTGGGAACAGCTTATATCCTGTGATGATATCTATAATAACAACAGCAACAATATTGATAATAAAATTCAGCCATCCCAAGTCCTTGGGAAGGACTCAACGTCTGGATAAAACAAACCAGTCAATAACACCTGTCTGACTGTGTAAACAACAACAACAATAATAATAAATTATCAATTTTTAAATCAAAATCTGCATATATAATACCAATAAACATATGCAAATTTTATGCAAAGTGGAGACTTTTAGATACTTTTTTTGTTTAAAAAATTCCTTTATTTCTATTTTTTTGTTGATAGACATCAACTATTTTCACCATCTGGACCTGGCAACCCTACGCGCCTCCCTGCATTTATTCAATGAAGGGGAAATTGCTTGAAAATAGGGCAAAGTGTTATAAACATCTTGTAAAGAAACACCCAATCCTCCTTTTGTTTACACACACACTGAGGAGCACACTTAAAAGGATTTTGCACCAAGAAGAAGACTGAACTCATATGTTCTATTGTTTTTTGAAATCTATAAGTAAGCACCTATGTTTCTGTTGAAAATTGCAAGCAGGGTAAAAGTTTCACTATGCTAGCAAATAAATCTTTAGAATAAGATATAGCATGTGTTTGGGCTAATTCTTTTTTTCCTTTTCCTTTTAGTTTTTTTCATTGTTTAACTAAACTTTCCTTTGAATCGTGATTCATGATCCAGCATATGGCACCTTCTGTTGTGATTGCTAATCTGCCTGGGGCATAACCTATTTAGGATAGTGGCTGTGACCCCAACTGCACTCACACAGGAATATATTCCATTCATATTAGTGGGATTTGCTTCCAAATAAACACATACAGAATAAGAATACATATCAGTGGGGATTGTTGCATGGTGTGATAATTTGGTTTACATTTGACAAACTGCATACCGAGGAGGACCACAATTTATTCCACTGCCAGATCTACCTGTGCTTTCAACAACAAGATATTTTCTATAAATGCTGTTATTTTTTATAGAATTCTATATTGTAATGTACTTCGATGGCAGTAGAAGCATGCTGGGCAAAGCTGAAGGCTTTGATATGTTCATTGTCTTTACATATCTATTAAATACCGACACCGTACTATCTAACTCTCCAGATAAAACAATTTCAGGCATAGTTAAGCCAACATTTATCTAACTAGAATGGAAATAAGCAAGGCCCAACAGCTATCATTACTCTTTAGTCCCAGCCAAGACTGAGGGTGGAATAGAATATCCCACAGTGTAATTATGCATGTGTTAGAGGGTTAATTTGTTTCTAGATTTAATTTGGTTGTCACAATGTAAGCCTCTGGGTGTCAGTGAAACTGTGGTTTTTGTAAAGGGGATGCTAATGAACCCTGCCTTTTGCAGGTGCCTAATTAACAAGAAAAGTAATTTAATTGTAGCATGGCCTCCTCACATTCTTAGTGGTGGTCTCCATTAAATAAAATGTGTTTCTCTTCAGCTGTTAAACTGACCACAACATGGCTAGTCTGCTGAGAAATCCTTTACGGGGGGGGGAAAGAAAAGCTCACAATGTGTAAATCTTTCCCTAATTTTCTAGAAAGCTTTCTGGAATGAGATGCCGAGGCTCCAGTCTGTCTGGAGATGCCAGACTCTGATCTAAAATCCTGCCCCCCCCCCCTATTCTTATGTGTGAGGACTCTGAATGCACTTAGTGATTCAAGAAATGCATTCTGTACCTGCTTGGGGGCCTAATTCTTACTTTGTAATATTCAGAAATGAACCCTGTGGTGTTAACTACAGGCATAGCAGCTGGTAATCACTGGTTGGAGATAACCTGGCAAATACCAGCCTGCATGCCTGGGGTTAATGTTGCAGCAGTGCAGGGTGAGAGATGGAAAGGCAGCTGGGACAGGGTGAGATGAGCGTGAATGACCCACACCTGTGGCTGATTCCCCCCCCCCAGCCCTGCCCATACTGACTGCCACCGGAAACTTGACATATGAAGCCTTAGCACCTATTATTTATTCTTAGAACGTGTATAGACCACCTTTGAACAGAAGTATAACAAGGCAGTTTTACAGAGATTTAAAAACAATTCAATTAAAACTTGGAGCAGGGCCGCATCTGCCAATCTTAAAGCTATATGCGGTGAATTGATACAGGAGAAGACATTTCTCCTATATTATCCAGGACTCAGGCTATATTGGGCATTAACGGTCAAACACAGAACTTTCAATTGAATCCAGGTTAAAAAAAAACTGATAGCCATCACAAATGTTTCACAAGCAACCATAATTTGACAAGTTGGCAGCATCCTGTACTTGCTGCAGTTTCCAAATAATCTTGAAGAGCAGCCATATGAAGAGCACATTACAGTAGTTTAAGCAGGAAGCTGTCAAGGCTGACAGAAGCCAGGTCCCTATTTTCTAGCAGTGGGCATGGAAACCAAGTGAAGTTCATAAATGCACTCCTGGCCATAGCCACAACCCAGAACCAGGGTCAGGAAGCAGCCAATTTGGGCACTGGCAGAGGACCCACAACCATCTCCCGGGGCCCATATAGGGATGTCAAGAGGAGGTAGCAGCATCACAAGTCTCTCATGCCACTTCTGCCTTCTCCAACCCACCTCCCTATCTGCAGATGTAAATGCCCCTGGGAATTGTCCAAATTTCCAGGCTGAGTGACAATATAAGGTGCATGGCATTGCTACCACTTTCTGCCTTCTCCTCAGCAAAGGAACACCCCTAGAGTCCCTTGTGATAATGCTGGGACTCTCAGTAAATGGGGAAAATGTGACAGATCCTCCTCCCACAACCTGAGGGTGGGGAGGAGAAGAGCTGCTGTTGATGCCACTGCCTTCATATCCCACTGCCTCCATTTGCTGAGGGGAAGGGTGAGAGCAGCTGCCCATCCAACAGTCTTCTGCTGCCAGTTACCCACCACCAGATACTCCTCCCTCCCTCTCCTTCAGGTAAACTAAAGGGATGAAGCACAGTGACAGACCCACTGCAGGGTTCTGTCCCAGGGCCCTTAGCAGCTTAGCACCACTCCTGCTGTCCCTTGAAAACCCAGGAGCAATGTTAGGTCCACAAGCACCCCAAATTATGAACCCTCTAAAACAGAGTGTAATCCTATCAAGGACAGTGCCAGCTTGCTCGTCCACTGAGCACTCCACCATCATCAACATGGTCTTATCTGGACTGAACTTGACTTACTTAAGCAACCACTCCATCTTCATCTGACAAAAATGGAAAAGGAGAGCTGAGCGTCATCAGTGAACCTCATCCTGTTCCCCAGACAATCTGAGATGATGCCGATGCTAAAAAGCATGGGGGGACAAAATTGTAGGTCCTGACAGGACAATCTCCACTTAGAGGAACAATAGTCCCCTTCAATGAACCTGTTCTCAAGGAAAGAGCAGAATCACCACCACAGTGCCTGCAATACCAAATCCAGACAGGAAGTTCAGAAGGATACTATCGTTAATGACATTGGAGGCTACTGAGAGGTCCAGGATAATCAACAGAGTCATCCTTACCTTGTTTCTTCCAGTGCAGGTTATCAACCAGGATGACAGAGACAGTTTATTTTCCAAAAGCCGATCTAAAACCAGTCTGAAATAGACCCAGACAGATCTTATCACCTGGAGTTCTCTATCCCTTTTTCCCTTTGAGTACCTTACTCAAAAATATTGATTTAGAAATTAGCCTATTATTGCCTAGGTCAGCAGTATCCAAGAGTGATTTTTCTCAATGAAGGACAGGCCAAAACCTCTTCAAAATGCTGGACACATATTTCACCTCAAAAGAAGCATTCACTGTCCTGCTGATAAAGCCAGTGAACTCCTCATGTCTATTGGTGGTGGCTTTATGGATTCACCCGAGGGGATACATACATATAGGAGCTCTAAATGCCCGGAAATAACCTTACCAGATGACTTATACATACTCAGTGCTGGTGAAGAATTAAGCCCTGTACATAATATAGAAGTGCCTGCACTGCATGCAATTACTCAAGGTACTCTGTTCTAGAACTCCTTGGGCTCAGGAAGCCTTGACTGTAATAATGAAAGTTGCTGTGACATTTATTAGTCCAATGCCTTTCAGCAAGTTAATTACTCTCTGTCACTTTGCTAAAGTTGACAATAGCTAGTGCTGCTCTGCTATTGTTTGTACAGTGAATTAAAGATGTAAAGCACTACATGTGTACCAACTGTTACTGATGTTATGATGAGATCTCAGTATTTAAGTTCTTGACATATGTCTTCCTTTGGGTAACTGAACATCAGATTGATAGAGTTTGCAACTTTTCTATCTCTGTGTAAAATTGTTTTGGATCTTCATGCACCTCAACCCCCAAATTCTAAAGTGATCAATCAACCAAAGTCAGATCATGCTTCTGGAGTAAACTGAAAAATCAAAGATTCAATGAAGCAGAAGAGAGCAATCTCATGTGCCCTTACTTAGGAATAAGTCCCATTGAACACAATGAGATTAGAGTCAAAGGCTGTATCCACACAGTCACATGGATCCTGGTTGAAAAGTTAATCAGGATTAGTGAGTCGAGTGAAGCTGATTGTGTAAACCCAGAATTTCAGGGGAATCTCGATCAGATAGCTCCAGTTAACCAGCATTTAGTCAGGATTCAATCCTGGTTATCTAGGTAACATCTTTTACCTGTTGTGATGTTTTAATGAATTCTTTGTGGTTTAAATATCTTGTATTTAGGCCAACTTAGACTCAGACCCCACAATTATTGCAGAGTTTAATGTGGAGGTGTTTAGCATCTCCTCTTATGTGGTTAGTTAGGCTGGATCAGTTTCAGTTTGGGACTCCTGATAATGTGGACAAGGTGCTTGGAACAGTGTGGCCTACCACCTGTTCTCTTGACCCTTGTCCAACATGGCTTGTACTATCTGGCAGGGGGGTTGTTGTAGAAGGCCTGGTTGAGATTGTAAATGCTTCTCTGAGGGATCGCAGAATGCCTTCCTGGCTCAAGGAGGCAATCATTAGACCTCTTCTGAAAAAGCCTGAATTGGATCCCTCAGAGTTAAACAACTATAGACCTGTTTCCGATCTTCCATGTTTGGGCAAGATAATTGAGAGGGTGGTGGCCTCCCAGCTCCAGGCAGTCTTGGAGGAAACTGATTATCTAGATCCATTTCAAACTGGTTTGGGGGCAGGCTATGGGGTGGAGACTGCCTTGGTCAGCCTGTTGGTTGATGGGGGAATTGACAGAGGGAGTGTGACTCTGTTGGTCCTTTTGGATCTCTCAGCAGCTTTCAATACTTTTGAACATAGTATCCTTCTGGACCGTCTGAGGGGGTTGGGAGTGAGTAATCAGCTCACCATTTGTAATCTGCCCACTTCCTAACTCTTGGGCAGATTACAGATGGTCACATGGAGACTGTTGTTCTTCAAATCATGAACTTTTATATGGTGTACCCTAGGGCTCCATACAGTCTCCAATGCACTTTAACATCTACATGAAACTGTTGGAGAGATCATCAGGAGATTTGGTGCAGGGTATTATCAGTATTCTGATGACTCTCAAATGTATTTCTCCATGTCAACATCATCAAGAGAAGGGATGACTTCCCTAAATGCCTTCCTGGAAGCAGTTATGGGCTGGATGAGGGAGAATAAACTCAGACTGAATCTAGATAAGACAGAGGTACTTATTGTGTGGGATCGGAACTCAGGAGACAATTTTGTTCTGCCAGTTCTAGATGAGGTCACACTTCCCCAGAAGGAACAGGTTGGCAGTCTAATAGTGTTTCTGGATCTAAATCTATCTCTGGTGTCTCAGGTTGAGGCAGTGGCCAGAGGTGCTTTTTATCATCTTCAGCCAATATGCTGTGTCCGTTTCTTGATATAAAAGACCTCAGAACAGTTTGCTGGTAACCGCCAGACTTGACTGCTGCAATGTGCTTTATGTGGGGCTTCCTTTATACAGAAACTGCAGTTGGTACAGAATGCAGCAGCCAGTATGGTCTCCAGGTTGTCTCAAAGAGACCATATTACTCCTATATTAAAAGAACTACACTATTTACCAATATGTTTCTGGGGGAAATACAAGGTGTTGGTTATATCCTATAAATCCCTAAACAGCTTAAGTTCAGGGTATTTAAGAGAATGTCTTCTTCACTGTGAGCCCCATCTCCCATTGAGATCATCAGGAGAAGTTCATCTGCAGTTGCCACCAGTTGTGTAGCCCTGTGATAAGCGGTGGGTCTTCTATATTGTTGGTCCGAGACTGGAATGTGCTCCCTGCTGAAATAAAAGCTTCCCCATCTCAGACAACATTTTACAAGTCTCTAAAGACACATTTATTCTGACTGCCAAGCCAGAGGCTGCCAGTTCGAATCCCCACTGGTATGTTTCCCAGACTATGGGAAACACGTATATCAGGTAGCAGCAATATAGGAAGATGCTGAAAGACATCTTCTCACACTGCTCGGGAGGAGGCAATGGTAAATCCCTTTGGTAATTCTACCAAAGACAACCACAGGGCTCTGTGGGCACCAGGAATTGACACTGACTCGACGGTACACCCACTAATATATAGCAATAGCATAGCAATAGCAGTTACATTTATATACCGCTTTATAGCCGGAGCTCTCTAAGCGGTTTACAATGATTTAGCATATTGCCCCCAACATTCTGGGTACTCATTTTACCGACCTCGGAAGGATGGAAGGCTGAGTCAACCTTGAGCCCCTGGTCAGGATTGAACTTGTAACCTTCTGGTTACAGGGCGGCAGTTTTACCACTGCGCCACCAGGGGCTCTTATATAAATCTCATATAAATCTTTCCTTGTTAAATGTTGGTTAATCAGGGCAATTTAACCAGGATGTTCTTATGTTCTCATTCATTCATTCATTCATTCATTTGATTTCTATACCACCCTTCCAAAATGGCTCAGGGCAGTTTACACAGAGATGTAATCCCTGTCCCCAAAGGGCTCACAATCTAAAAAGAAACATAAGATAAACACCAGCAACAGTCACTGGAGGTACTGTGTTGGGGGTGGATAAAGCCAGTTACTCTCCCACTGCTAAATAAAGAGAATCACCATGTTAAAAGGTGCCTCTTTGCCAAGTTAGCGGGGGTCACCAGGTGTTAGAGAAGAAATAACATTTGAAATTTTTCTCAGCCCCTCTGAAATGCTTGTGCTATCCAGTTGTCCAGTGTTGCATCTGTGAGGCCAGAACTACATGAGGAGGTTTGGACTGAAGTGACATCAATATGCAAATGACACTCAACTTTTATCTTTCTTTGACATCAGATCCTAAGGAAGCAGTGGACGTACTGAACCAGGGGCTGGAGGCAATGATGGGCTGGATGTGGGTTAGCAAACTGAGGTTATCCAGACAATGCTGATGATCAGTTTTTTTAAAAAGCCAATCAGGATAGGGTGATTCAACAGGGATAGGGTGATTCAACTCTTTATGGGGTTGTACTCCCCTTGAAAGAACAAGTGCACAGCTTGGGGGTGTGGCTGGACCCAGCTCTGCTTTTGGATGCTCAGGTGGAAATGGCAGACAAAGGTGCCTTTGCGCAGCTTAAACTAGTGCACCAGCTGTGTCCCTCTTGGGAAGGCAGATCTGGCCACGGTTACCCACGCCTTAGTCACATTGTGGCTAGATTACTGCAATTCATTCTATATGGGGCTGCCTTTGAAGAATATTCAGAAACTTCAGTTGGTGCAGAATGCAGCTGCCAGGGTTCTCTCTGGAACTGCTCGCTCAGAGCACATTACACTTATTTGAAAGAGCTGCACTGGCTGCCAGTTTGTTTCTGGATTAAATTCTAGGTGCTGCTTATTACCTTTAAAGCCTTTAACAGATTGGGCCCTGGATACCTGAAGGACCACTGGCTCCTAAAGGTTTCTGTCCACCTAACAAGGTTGTCAGAGAGGCCTTTGCTCCATGTGCCATTCCTGAAAGAGGCTAAATTGTCATGCACACATTAGAGGAATGCTTTCCCATCCCAGTGAATGTCTGCTCTTTGATATCTGTGGCTGCTTTTAAAAAACAGCCTTTTTATTTGTTCAGGCTTTTACTTGATTGATTGATTGATTTAAAAACGGCCTTTTTATTTGTTCAAACCTTTTTATTTGTTCAGGCTTTTACCCCTTAGTGGCTAGCAGGTCTTTCAGTTCTCCTGCTTCTGTTTGTCTTTTTTAATGGTGTGTGTGTGTGTGTGTGTGTGTGTGTGTGTGTGTGTGTGTGATGGATTTTACTGTTTAGCTGATTTTAAGGTTTTAATTGTGCTTTTCTGGAATTGGGTTTGTATTTTAACTTGTATTAACTATGTTGGGATACCTTATTAAATGTGGTATAAAAATTGTATAACTAATTAAATAAAAATAAAACAAGAATCTTTGTGATTGTGTGAATGCAGCCTGTATAAACAAGGCCGTCCTTAGGGTGGGGCAACTGGGGCAATTGCCCCGAGCCCCACACTGGCACAGGCCCCACTCTGGGCACACTGCAGTGCAGCCTGCCCTCCTCTCTCCACCAGTCCCAGCCACTTATCGTTCCCTGAAGCCCGGCCAGAGGTGATCTTGTGTGTGTGTGTGTGTGTGTGTGTGTGTGTGTGTGTGCAGCTTGAAAGGATCCCAGGCAAGCTGCTAGAGCTCCTTCTTTCCATGCCTCTCAGCTGTTCAGAGGGTGGGTGGGTCTTCCAGAGAGGCCTCCATGCAGGCCTCCCTGAAGCCTGAAGCTCAGGAAAGCAGGCAGGCAGGCAGAGAGTGTGCAGCACCAGAGTCCTCTGCAGACCCTCTGCCGAGCCCAGCCCAGCCTTAGTAATGGAGGCATGATGTGATTTCCTGTTTGTGCTTATCTCCACCCCACCACCTGAATATTTTGGGATTGGCTTGCCATAGGGCTTTGGTATTGAGCAGAGATGTAGGGCAGGGTGGGAGGAATATGTATATTTAAATTGAAGTGGATTGGACAAATTGTTGGTTTTTAATTTTTTCTTTAATTAAAAAAAAACCACCCAAAAAGTTCTATAAGTGGCTTGCTTCATGGCAGAAAATTACAAAAATGTCTGGAACTGAAGCCCCCCAACACACACACACCTTAGACCATCATCTCACCCCCATATGGAAGAATCTGCCCTTTGCCTTCATAAAAAGGGTAAAGCGCCCCCCTTTCAGACCCAGCCTTTAGATCACCTGGAACGACTTGGCATAGAGCTTTGGCACTGAGCAGAGATTCAGGGCAGGGCAGGAGGAATAAGTATATTTAAACAGAAGTGGATTGGAGAAATTGTTAAGTTTTTTAAAAAAAAACATCCAAAAGTCCTGTAAGTGGCTTTTTTCATGGCAGAAAATTACAAAAACTTCTGGAACCAACTTTATTTATTTGTTTGTTTGTTTGTTTATTTATTCACTATGCTCAAGTTGTTTTGCAACCCAGAAGGTCTGAGAACTGTAAAGCATGTGCTGTGTTTTTTATTTCTATTTCTTTAGAAATGCATTATATGTCCAAGCTGGTTGGACATGTCCAAAAACTTCACTCACACTATTTACACTGTATGTCATCAATCAGTATGCTTCTGTAATGATATGAAATGTTAAGGTAGTCCCACACATGCTGATTTGCTCCAAGACCCGCACCCCCCTAGGGATGGCCCTGTGTATAAACTTGCATTGGATCGCATTACACATCTAACCCTGCTGAGTATGTAAGCTAAATCCAAAATGAAGGGGAGGCTGTCTTTTGCCCTCCCCACCCCATTTTACACACAGCAGAAGATCCAAGCCATAGTATTCCCTTAAAGGAGCCCCACCAATGCTCGCCGAAGCACAGCACCATGCAGTGGGAATAGCTGCTTCTGCACTATGCCAAGGGTGTTGCACTGAGTATTATTCTTTGCAATTACTCAGGGAGCTATGCTTAGGGTCGATAGGACCTGTCACTGGCTCCTGGGCCTTGCAATGAAGAACACTACAGTTTCCTAAACACATAGCTAATGTATGGAATGTATTTCCACAGGATATGGTAATGACCAGTGGCTTAGAGCTGGACATAGAAGATCAGTCGATCAGTAGCTGTCAGCCATGATAGCTACTGTAGCTACATGGAATGCTACATTCAGAATCAGTATCCTTCATGCCCAGCTTGGAGGCTTCCCAGAGGCATCCAGCAGCTGGAAAACAGAGTGAGGCTATTCTCATGAGCAGCAAAAACCAGGCTAAGGGAGCCCAGCCTGGTTTCTGCTGCTCGTGTACTGCAATGGGAGCTGGGCGGCTCCTGGCAGCCAGCCCACTTAAATGCCCCTGTTAAACAAGGTAAGCAGGAGTGTGCATTCAGCTAACTCCAGGATTATTTTTTGGTCGTGTTACTGTGGCACAGCTTTGTGGCATGGCGACTCATGAGTAGACCTCTGGTGAGGAGACTACAACAAGCCTCCTGGCATCGGGGGGCTCCCCAGAATGGCCCGTGCACTTGTGTGGGGCATTCTGGGACTTCAGGGGGCTCAGAAGCCCCCGATCCCCACCGACCCTGTGATACATTCGGTAATCATGTGGATGGCCAATCCAGCTTCCCAGGGTGAGCTGCCCGTTCATATGTGGGGAGAGCGGGTCAAGCCCGCTCTCCTCACAAACCCCCTTATGGCGCTTCACACAGCTCGTGTGAAGCGCCTCACTGTTGAACTAGATGGATCCCTGGTATAGTCCAGCAGGTTCCTTTATATGTAATCTGTGGAAATTGTATTGTGCTGCTGTCCCCTTTGTGTGTAGCCTCCTAAAAGCACTTTTTAGGAGCACAAGTGGATGGGTATATTTTTTCTCTTTAAGGTGGCGCTTTATTTAGACATGCACCACTCCTAAGCCCTGTCTTGTTATTAGGAGTGTTCACAAATCAAAATTTTCAGTTTGGATCAAATTTGGACCAAATTCAAACTGAACCACTGGTCCGTGAAGCAGTTCAGACAAATTGACTGGCCGGTCTGCTCTGTGCAAGCGAACTGGTTCGGTGGTTCGAGCGGCTGCATTTGTAAAGGGGAATCTGGTGAGGCTTCCCCTTTACAAGCAAAGGGGTGGGGGAATCCTTGAAAAGTCTTCTAAAGGGGTGGCCAGGGGGATGGTGACAGGGCACCTTTAAAAGCAGTTTGAGGTTCTTATTGGCCTGGCCACCGCTGCCACTGCCCAAAGTCCTCCTGACACAGCCCAAGCATGCAGCGTTCCCTCCAGCAACCTGCCCCTGCAGTGGCACCATAGACCTCCATGGATGCACAGAGGTCATTTGTGTGGCCTCCTCACACCTGCAGAGGCTGGAACCACACCACTGCTTCACTGGTAGGTTGCTGGAGGGAGTTCTGTGCCGGCGGGGTCTATGCCGGAGGGGGTTTCGAGGAGGGGGCTTCAAGGAGTTACAGTGTCTTCTGCTGGGCCAGTAAGAATCTCCTGCATCTCCTTTTAAAGGTGCCCACTCACCACTGCCCCCCCCCCACCCCAGCCACCCTTTAGAAGACTTTTCAAGGATTCCCCCACCCCTTTACTTTAAAGAGGAATCCTCACCGAATTCCCCTTTACAAGCATAGCCCTTTGATCCTGAAACAGTCCGCCATGGACCAGGCTCAGTTCAGTTCAATCACGGACCAGACCACCTCTGGTCCAGTTCGCAACTGAACTGTCGAACCAGCCCATTTTGAAGGAAACTGGTTTGGGGTCAAACAGTTTGTGCACACCCCCTAATTGCTATGCAACACAAATAGCTAAGATACTACTGCTTCCAACTAAATAATAGTCTCCCTAACCAGCCAAGTCTTTAGTGTTCCCCTCTTTATGCAGAAAAACTTCTGAGAGGTCAAGGGCATAATCAGCAAGAAGACAATTCAACCTGAAGGCAGGACTTCATTGGCAAGAATAGTTTCCCCAGTGAAACCAATTTTGCTAGTCCTCAAATAAGCATTACAAAACTTTTGTGCTTTTTCATGTCATTACTGCTATACATTTTTATCACTTTTGTGATTTTTAAATGTATTGTTTCTGTGTTTCCGGTGAAATACATCAGTGCTTTGCTTCCTCAAGAATACTGTCTCCTTTTAATGCATTGTTTTCTTTCGCTAAAACCTATAATCAGGTACCATGAAGTTATTCCTGTGACATCAGTGACTTAACAAAGAGGCACAGGTGGCAGGCATTTAGCTATATTTAGATTAATGATACTGAAAGAAGCAAAACCAAAACAAAGGTCTTGATAGTTCTCAGGAAATAATGCTACTTCATAAAGACTGAAGTTCATGTAAAGTGCAGTTCCAGATCATGCAATGGACAAGCATAGACTTTGTACATTAATATTTGTATTCCTTTGCAATGCAAATGGATTTTGTACAGATGCATTTTGCTAATCATTTTACTTTTTTGAACGTATTTAGAGAATTGGTTGTTGTTGATAACATAAATGACATTTGAATTAAGTCAGAGTTATTTTTAAATTACTGCTCATGTTTACCTGATCTTTAGAAAGAGGTCTTGTTTCAAGCATTTTGGTCTTCACATACAAAGTATTTTTACAATAATAATCTCCTTCTTTCTCATATCAGTCCTGTGAGACATGATATTAATATTTCAATAGAAAGGTTGGGAACAGAAGCTGAGAGACAATGGACGCCTTTGGACATACCTTAAATGTCCTTGTCTGCCAGCATGCTCCCCCAGACAATTGAGATCTGCAGTCTGGGAGGCCGCAACGGCGAGGAACTGACTGTGCAGGCTTCCTCTGACCCTTGAAAGAAAGTAACACCAGCCGATAGGATTTAGGGAGAGGAAGGATCTTAACTCTGGTTTGGATGTGTGTCCCAAACCAGATGACATGTTGGAGCCTCCGGACTCTCAGTTTCACAACTGTAACTTACATACAACCAAGGGTTCCATCAGAGGTTTGAGGAGAGTAATTGGAACCATGGTTGGGACCGGGAACTGCAGTTCCAATTATTCAGATGTCATGGATGGCCAACCTGAGGCGTCCAGTAACTCACCCAAGGACACAGACAGAGGTTTCTATGGAAGTCAAGATTTGAATTCAGTTTGTGCTGTTCCAAGTCCAGCATTCTACTTCTTCAAAAAATGCAATAACTTATTTTCAAACTCACAATCACTAATATATATTAGCTTGGATATTGTGCTGGGAAGTGTCTGATGACTGCTGTAACTTCTTTCATGTATGCCCATTGACATAAATAGGAGTTGTGCATGTGAATTACTGTGTTCCTAATGGCCAGAGTTCTCTGTGTGTGTCTTTGGACTTGAGGGAATTATACATGAGTATCTCACACCCATCAACAAATGCAATGAAATTAAGGAGGGCACCCCTTCTTGAACGAGATCCACGTGAAGTAAACTGGGAATAGAAAATGTTCTTTCCTATGAAAATGAAAACAGGAATGCATTCCTGGATAAATGGATGTTCCTTGGGCTGCGAACTGTGGATTGTGGTGAGACTGCCAGGAATTTCAGGTCACTATCCCTCTCTAACAGTTCTTCAGATTTTATTTTTTTTAAAATAGTGGAATTGGGTAAACAATTGATACAGTCCCCATTAATTTCAGTTTAATACAGATATAAGAAGAGAACAGGGATAATATGTAAAGCGACATAATGATTTCATCACTTTGGGAAAACAGTAGTGGCTGATGGGGCCAGTTTAAAACAAAATGAAGGAAGAACATGTTCACTGCAATGAAGAGTGTTTGCTAAAGAGGTAGGTGTGGATGTGTAAGGAAAATGTTTTTATGAGCCAACAAACAAACAATAATGTACATAAACCTTTGTCTCTAGTTCTTAAGGGGATCTCCATGACTGGTCAGCTCAGATTTTCTTCCGCACTGCCCTGCTGTCTCCCAGGCAGATGCATTGCCATGGTACTAAGCATACTACAGTGCACTGGCCATTCTAGATAACATGAGACCTTCATGTGCCACACTGACACTCACTGGGCAGCCCACTCCCTTCTCGGCCCCTGGTGCACAGCATACAGGCTCTTTGTGGAAGTAACCTGCAATGCTGGGGGGCTGGGGGTCTAAGGAGGAGTGGACAAACATACCAATGAGAGGCTGGAGAAGCCTCCAGATGACCACGAATGCTGAGGCACATTGCAGTAGGCACAGCAACAACAGGCCCAACTGGGAGCAGGCATGGGTGTGAGGGACAGTTTGGTCAAATGGCTGTGGTTAGCCCCACCATGTTTGAAAGGGAAGGATTACACCCAATGCAAACTTGTGTGGTGTAGCAGACAATTAATGTGCTCTTACAAATGTTTCTCATAGTTGCAAACTTGAGCAGCTTGGATAGGTCTCTATCTTAAACTAGATGAATGGTTTAGTACTGATTAAGTGAATGATTAGGGCAAGAGGACTACTGCATTATTTGAACTGAAATTTATGGAAAGAGTGTACAAAGTGAACTGGTTGCATTACACTGCACAGCTTTATAAATAAGACTGCTGCTATATATGGAGATCTGGGTTTTGGTATTATTCCTCAAAGTGACAAGGTAGGGAATGTAATATATTCACATGAAATGGAATTTCACTCCTTTATTAAGGGCAAATGTAGAAGAATTTTCAAGAAGGGTAATGAAACAGATCATAACTGATCAACTGGGAGTTTGCAATGTATTTATTCTATGTTTCTAGCAGTAAGTGATTCTGAAAAATGGATTCTCATCTATAGTGGTATTCAGATTGTACCAATGAACTCTGAATTGCTTGTCAGATCTATAGAAGATAAAAGCTGTAAAATTATAAAGGAAAAGGTTAACTGTCATTTTCAGTTCCTTCAGCAATTGTTTGAACAGCATGCATACTAATAAAAAACAACCTAGTGCATCTTGTGCTCTGGAAGCAAACGTAATCAAGCACAAAGTGTCAAAAAGCCCAGGAAGGTCAAGGAGACATGAACATGTATAAGCCCCAGGCAAACTCTGTGCTTTGAGAGGACCCCATTGAATGGCCTGTTCTGCAAAAGAATTCATCGCAGTTCTTGAAGATTGGGGTAATGGAGAAGCCATTAATATGCACCTTTGCACTGATATGCAGCTTTGCTCCCATTCCTATCTCTACATATAATTCTCCAAGACGTACCCGTAGCTAATCCCATGCATGGCCGCTCTCGCGAGAGTTTGCAAGCAAGCTGCAGGGAGGGGGAAAGGAAAGCGGTGGCAGGGGGAGAAAGTGGCGGTGGTGGGAGAGAAAGCAGCAAGGGGGAAGAGAAAGTGGCAGCGGGGGAGAGAAAGCAGCAGGCGACCACAAAAAATGGTGAATAGGTGGGTGGGTGGGTGGGTGGGAGGGGGAGGAAGTGTGGGCAGTGGCAGCCAATGGCCAGGCAGAGAGAGAAAATGGTGGGCAGGCAGCCTGACCATGGCTGTCCTCCTCGCAAGGAGACCAGCTGAGCATGTGGCAGAGAGGGTGGTGCAGCCTCCCTCTCTGGGCCCACCTGCCGTCCAAATGAAGGTGAGGTAATGGCCAAGCAGGTGATGGAGAGGGCAGCACAGCCTCCTTCTCCGGGCCTGCCTGCCGGCCAAATGACAAGTTGAATGAGCCCCAGTGCGACTCCAGACCCGCAGCTGCCGAGCAAGCGGGGGAGGGGATGAACGGCCAAGCAGAGAGCGGCAAGTGGGTGAAGGGAGGGACGGGTGAGTGGGGAATGGGAACTAGCGCACAGATGCTCTGTGTGGGATCAGCTAGTACTAATAATTCCTTCTGACCATGTCAGTTATCTTTCAGAAGATGCTCCAGTGTATTTCACTTACCACCACCATCTTCAAGCTCAAAGGCAGCTAGAAACTACCTGAGCAACATGATGTAGTGTAGTTTCCTACTCTCCTCTCTTCACACTTTGGACAAGGGATTGAGAGTTAGAGAAGATCTCATCACAATCAGTAAGGAGAGCTGCCAGGGTTAACTGCGGGGAAGGAAAGTTTACCTTACCTTCCCCACAGACAATCCGAGGGGGTTCCCTGCACAGGTGGATTGGCGGTGCAGATGAGTGCCGACTCAGCAGCTCCAGGGGCTGGGTGAAGGGAAGCACCACATGGCACCCTGCCTCCAGGGGTACCACCTGGAGGCAGTGTGTCCACGATAGTTGGTCCCTGAGTGTGTCCCCAAGTGTGTCCGCCATGGCTACAAGCAGCCATGGCAGACACACAATCAGAAAAATTGGGTTAGCGGATGTCATTGGGGGGGGGCATTGCCTCTGGGAGCCATACGGCTCCCATTGCAGCACACAAGCAGCCGAAACCGTGCTGGGCTCCCTTAGCCTGGTTTCAGCTGGTTGTGAGAATCACCTCAATGTTAGTTTCCAATCTCTACTGTAAAATCCAGCTTACATTATGCTGTGGAGCATGTCAGCCATTATGCAGGAAGGAACTGCTAATTTGCACCAAACAGCCTGATCAGATCTGCTAAGATACTTGCTTCAGTTAAAAAGACTTTGCTCCATCAAATGTCCCACCTGAATCCACTATCTAGGGATATTCAAATAAATTCTCTGTTCATGCAAGCTCTTTTGTTCAGAACTACTAATGGCCATTGCAGGTGTAGGAATACCTCCTGAAATCATTCACATGCTTTATCCCCTATATACCACAATGCTAAGATTTCCCCCTGACTAAGGTGAGTTTTTGAGCAGAAGCTTGAAAGTTGGGCTAAAACAGATCTGTGTGGTTCTGGTTTTTTTCTCCCAGGAAGCTGCTACACCCACTCTTCCCCATTATTCAGCTTCACCTGACTTTTGACTATGGAAACAGCTCTGCAGTTTTAGGATAGGTACACTTCACTGGGCCACCTTTTATCTTTCATCTTTCTTCTGTATTATCTTGGCTTTCTTTCTCCTGTTAAGCCATTCCCCCATTTTGCATGAGTGAGTGAGTGAGTGTGTGTGTGTGTGTGTGTGTATACAGCATTTTATTCTTATTCTATGTCTGAGCCAAGTTTGTGGGGAGCTTAAAAATATATATATTTCTCCTGTAAGCTAGATTGTGTCCTCCACTAGTGTGGGTGTTACTGTGTTTTACTTGTATGCTAAAAGATAGGCTCCCAGTTTGCTCAAGAATCGGAATCAATAATCAGTTTGCACAAAGTGTATGAAGCAGCCAACTGGTATTTTTCCTTCTTTCTCTCTCTGTTCCATGTCTATCTTTTTAGCCACAGAATAATTTACTGTTTCGTGTGTGTGTGTGTGTGTGTGTGTGCGTGTGTGTGTTTGGGAGGGGGGTTCTTTCCTCACACAGAAATCACATTTTTAAGGTAGGAGCTCCATTTTTACACTCTGGGGCAAGGGTTCCCAACCTGTGGTGCTCCACATGTTGATGGACTACAACTCCCATCATCCCAGCTACAATTTATCATGGCAGGGGGTGATGGGAGTTGTAGTTCAGCGACATCTGGAGTACATTGGGAACCCCTATTCTATGGTAGTTAGCCTCTTAATGGGGAAACATTTATTTATCTGTTTGTTTGTTTGTTTATACATACAAAAATACATATATACCTACCTACATACATACATACCTTTATTTCCCACTCATCCTCCAAGGAGTCCAGAGCAGTGTACATGGTTATGTTTAGCCTCACAACAACCCTGTGAAGTAGGTTAGGCTGAGAGATAAGTGACTGTCCCAGAGTTACCCAGTGAGCTTCATGGTTGAATAGGGATTTGAACTTGAGTGTCCCCAAGTTCAAATTCCCATTCAGCCATGAAACAATATAGTTACACACTATCACATTATATAATTATTACAATTGTACATACAGTTGAATTTTAAATGGAAACAAATATAAGAGCAGAAATTGATCAAAGTAAACTTATAGAACAGTTACAGAATTTTGGAATTCAATTATGAAACAGATTTTGTATGATAAAGCTATCTATAGCAGGGATTCTCAAGGTTGGGTCTCCAGATGTTATTGGACTTCAACTCCCAATATCCCCAACCAAAGGCCACTGGGGCTGGGGATTATGGGAGTTGAAGTCAAATAACATCAGGGGACCCAACGTTGAGAATCCCTGATCTATAGTATCAGCATCAGAGACAGGAGGGAAGGATGCTACAAAGTAGTCTTTTGCAGGAAGCTAAAACATTTCATTCATTATTGGAACATCGGGTACTATTTTACCCACTCTGAAATCTTTTGTTTGCTTTGCTTCTCATGTATGTGCATGTGTGTGTGTCCATGTGTGTGTGTTTTGATTGATTGATTGATTGATTGATTGATTGAAGTCCCATCAAGTCAGTGTCGACTCTTAGCAACCACATAGATAGATTCTCTCCAGGATGATCTGTCTTCAGCTTGGCCTTTAAGGTCACTCAGTGGTGAATTCATTGCTGTTGTAATCGAGTCTATCCACCTAGCTGCTGGTCATCCTCTTCTTCTCTTTCCTTCAACATTTCCAAGCATTTAGGACTTCTCAAGGGAGCTGGGTTTTCGCATAATGTGTCCAAAGTATGATAGTTTAAGCCTTACTTCTCAAGTAAGCCTTACTTCTCAAGTGAGCCTTACTTCTCATATTGGTGGACTACCTTACTTCCCACCAATATGCAGAGAGCGCAATTTGCTCAGCACATCATCAGGAGAAGGCTTAACCTCCCTAAATGCCTGCCTGGAGGCAGTAATGGGCTGGATGAGGGATAACAAACTCTGAGGCAGGTCTCACGATCAGTGAGACCCGCTTTTGCTGCTTTTGTGAGGAGAGCAGGCTAAGCCCGCTCTCCCCGCACACAAGCAGGGAGGGTGGCCGGATCGGCCACCCGCACGATTGCTGGCTCCGTGACAGAGCCGGCGGGGGCTGGGGACCTCGGGGGTTGTGCCCCCCCCGGAAGCTCCAATATGCCCTGTGCGAGCATGCAGGGCATACTGGGGAGACCCCCGGAGCCGGGAGGCAGCCTCCCCTCCAGGGGTCTACTTGTGAGTAGGTGCGGAGCTGCGCTGCGGCTACTCATGATCGGAAAGCCCGGGTTTGCAGAGCACTGCTAAGGGGAGGGCTAAAAAAGCGGGCTAGCCACTTGTAAGTCACCGGGCTCACCTGAGACCCCGGTGGTTTACACGATCAGCCAAAATCGGGCTTGGCTCTCCTCTGACTGAATCTAGATAAGACAGAGATACTTATTGTGTGGGATTGGAACTTAGTAGATAGTTTTGATCTGCTGGTTCTGGATGAGGTCACACTTCCCCAGAGGGAAGAGGTACACAGTCTCAAAATGTTTCTAGATATCCAACCCTCTCCCTGGTGTCTCAGGTGGAGGCAGTGGCCAGAGGTGCTTTCTATCAGCTTCAGCTGATACACTAGCTGCATCTGTTTCTTGAAATAAATGACCTCAGAACAGTAGTACATATGCTGGTAATCTCCAGACTTGACTACAGCAATGCCCTCTATGTGGGGCTGCCTTTGGTGCAGGGTATTATCAATATGCTGATGACATCCAAATCTATTTCTCCATGCCCACTTTATTGGGAAATGGCCTCTCTTCCCTAAATGCCTGTTAGGGGGAGATAACAGGATGGATGGAGGAGAACAAACTGATGCTGAATCCAAGCAAGACAGGTATTCACTGAGGCTCTTCTCACGATCAGTGAGAACAACCTGGAGTGGGTTAGCAGGGAGAACGGGCGTAACCCATTCTCCCCGCACACGAGCAGGCAGTTGTTCCGGGTGGATGAAGCGGCCACACACACTACCGCCAGCTCCATTACGGAGCCGGTGGGGACTGGGAGGACTGTGGGCCGCGCGGCCCCCAGAAGCTCCAGCATGCCTTGCACGAGTGTGCAGGGCATGCTGGAGAGACCCTTGAGCCGGGAGGCTGCTTTTAAGTCTCCCGGTCAGGCTTCTATTCGTGAGTTGCCACGGCACGGAGCCATGCCACAGCAACACCCAATTTTAAAAACCGGATTTGTGGAGCACTCGCTCCACAAACCTGGTTTTAGGGCAGGGTTACTTTAGTGGGTTAACTGCTTGGAGGCCACCGGGCTCGCCTGGTGGTTCTCACTGTCAGGTGAAATCAGGCTAGGTTCCCCTAGCCCAATTTTGCCTGATCGTGGGAATAGCCTCATTGTGGGTGGTAGGAAGTGGCTTATATCTGCCTGTCCTGAACGGGGTTACACTCCCCCTGAAAGAGCAGGTATGTAGTCTGGGAGTACTTCTGGACTCAAACCTCTCCCTGGTTTCTCAGGTTGAGGCAGTGGCCAGGAAAGCTTTCTGTACGCTTAAGCTGATATGCCAGCTATGTTCATATCAGCATATGCTGATAACATTCAGACTTGACTACTGCAATGCGCTCTTTGTGAGGCTGCTTTTGTACATAGTCTGGAAACTGCAGTTGGTACAGAATGCAGCAGCCAGGTTGGTCTCCACGGTTACCTGAAAAGATCATATTACCTCCATTTTAACAGACTTACACTAGCTGCCAGTAAATTTCTGGGTGAAATACAAAGTGCTGGTTATTGCCTATAAAGCCCTGAATGACTTGGGTCCGAGGGATTAAGAGAATACCTTCTTCATAAACCCTGCTGCCTATTAAGATCATCTGGGGAGGTCTAGTTGTGGTTGCCACCAACTTGGTTGGTGGCGACTCAAAACCAGGCCTTTTCTAGGGTTGCTCAAGGACTTTAGAATGCACTTCCTAAGGAAATTAGAGCCTCCCCTTCTCTGGATGTTTTTAAGAAGGAGCTGAAGACATACCTGTAGTCAGGCTTTTAGTTTAGAGTTCTAAAGTTTTAGAGTTTTTATCTGTATTTTACATTGTTTTCATTGTCTTAATGTTTTAATTGTTGTGTTTTTAGATTGTGAACCACCCAGGGACTTGTGTATGGGGCAGTATAAAAATGTGTTAAATAAATACATACATGCACATATGTCAATAGCAGGGCCAGTGAGCATGCTGGCATCATGGGACAGGGCTAGCAGGTGTAATTCTCCCCATAGTCAGTGATTGTGGGGAGACTAACATAAGAAAGGGACTTAACAGAACATAAGACATTCTGGATCTTACAACCCCTTTTCAGAGCAAAATCATTCACTTATTTCCCTTCTTTACAAAAGTGCATACATCAATGTCCTATATCTGAAGCATCTACAAATTCATATCTGGCTGGATAACTGTGGACATTTAAAACAGCATACAATATTGCTTTTATGTTATCACATATGAGAATGGCTTTCACTGAGAAATCACACAGCCGAAAAATGCCATTACTTTCACTAGAAATTAATTTGAGTACACGCTGATTGTTCCCTCCCTGTCTTCCTTGATGCAAGTGGCTGCATATTTTAAACCCCTGTCCTGCAGATGACAGCAGAATTTTTACAAGGTCTACTTAGCCAGGCTGAACATTTTTGTCACAAATCTTTTTCTCTCTCATCATGTCAAATAGAATGAAACAAAAAGAACCAGGCACTGTAGCATCAGACTGACTCATTTGCTACTGATGGAAATGATAACTATCTTATGTAGGCCTTGGAGCTGTGGTTCATGTTCTACATGAAACTTGTTCACTTTTTAACTTGTTTTTTTTTAACCAAACAATTCTCAAGTATGTTTTTAACTCCTTTCATAGAGCCTTATCAAAATGGACTCGGAACTAAGGGCATAGCTATAGTTGAACAAGGGTCCCTGGGCGGGGGCGTTGCTGACTGGGTAACAGCTCACTCTTTACTCTCCCCCTGCCCCCTCCCTGACTCATTGGCATGCTGTTCATTTCTGATGAGAAGACTCAGCTTCAAGTGAGATGAGTCCTCTTCAGGAGGGGAGGGGGAGGGATGACAGGTAGAGTCCCTCCCTGCTCCTCTTTTCCTGACTGGCTGGCTGGCTAGTGCTCAGGTTCAGCTGACCCTCCTTCAGTCTGACTAACAAACTCAACTGTGAGGGAAATGTCACTGAGTATCAGTCAGCCAGTCATTAGGAGAGGAAGAGGGAGGAATGTTGCCTGACACTGCCCTCCCCTTTCCCTCCCAAAGCTGAGACAGGGCTGAACGTATCTTCAATGAAAGGAGCTTGTGGACCCTTTTTGAATCCTGCCCTTGTTAGAAAAGAAAGGGTAAAACCATAACACTCCTTTTCTCTGCTTCCCCACCCCCAAACATTGCTTAGCAACTGGGTTCAGATACACATAGGGTGCCAACCACCCGCAAACCCACAAGCCCATGGGGCACGGGGTTTTGTTGTTTTCAATGTCTGGGGTGTTCTGAGAGTAGATTCTCTGGTAGGAAATGAGAGTGGATTCAATGACAAACATTGAATCCACTCTCATTTGCTACCAGAGAATAGAATCTACTCTCAGAAGAACACCTCAGAAACAACAAAACCCAGTGCCCCATGGGCTTGTGGGTTTAGGAGTGGTTGTCACCCTATGTGCACTACACATCCACTCACTCTGGGCCACCCCAGTGCCCCCCAAGTGGAATTATGGGGCTGCTGAAATCCCCATTATTTCCTATGGTAAAAAGTTTAAAGTGCAAACTTCAGAAATTCTTTAAAAATCACCCCTTTCACCAATTTCTTTGAAATTTGGGTGGTAGCAGGCATCCATTGGGGCACTACCACCTGACCCATTCTTCTGCCCTCAAAACCCCTTTTCTGCCCCAAATCTGCCCCAATGACATGCCAACTTCAAAAATTCTTTAAAAATCACCCCTTTGCCCAATTCCTTTGAAATCTGGGTGGTAGCTTCCTTGCACCCATTGGGCACTACCATCCACCACAACCCATTCTGGGCCACCCTGGTGCCCCCCATGTGGAGCTATAAGGCTGCTGAAATCCCCATTATTCCCTATGGGGGAAAGCTTAAAGATGTGCCAACTTCAAAAATTCTTTAAAAACCACCCCTTTGCCCAATTGTTTGAAATGTGGGTAGTAGCTTCCACCCATTGGGCACTACCACCCACCCCACTCTTATGCCCCCAGGACCCCTTTTTTGCCCCTAATCGATTCAGATTCATAAAATTTGAGAACAAATCAAATCTGGGGTGATTGGGGGGGGGAATTTGGACCCCAAACAAATTGAGGGTAATTTGATTCGTGTTCAAATCAAAATGGAAAAAAAATTGATTCGTGCACATCCCTTTTTCTAACTCCATTCAAATGTATTGTAAAATTCCTATGTAGGTTTGGTCTGAGCAAGACCTTTCAACTCTGCATTGGCCATCACTTTAAATGAAATTCAATGACAACTTTTGGGAGTACTTTGGGACAGAGGAATTCCTTATGCAAATTGGAGCTCCCATGTTCAGTGGTCCTCAAGAATGGATGGAGCATCTTCATCTGAAATTTCTTCATATTTTCCCTTATGAATAGCTCCTAGAACCACTATCTACTCTCTTTATCAGGATCTTATTTAGATCTGCTATTAATTTTAACAGGAACACTCCAGAGTAAATAAGTTATGGAAAGTTAGCCATGACTAAGTCCCTTTGAAATTAATGAGACTGAAGTTAGTCTTGACTAACTTGTCTCCTTAATTTCCATGGTGTTGTATCACAATCAACTTGCTTTACAAGCAAATGTGTTTAGGACTGGAATGTTTCTTTAAGCAGCCCGAAGTATACTTTGAGCTAATTCACACATTGCCTCAACCAGCTCTCTTGCACACTCACGTACACTGACATGCTAAATCTGTAATTCTGGAAAGATCACAGATCTGCACAAATCAGCTTCTATGAACAGGATATTCATGTGCTCCAAAACTGGCTGTTATGCATAGTGCCTTTGAGGGTTAACAGTCTTGCAATAAACTCTCAAAGCTATTCTCAAAATCAAGTTCCTTGGAAATCACATGCTTCAAGGCTGAGGTTTATAATTGTCAGAAGATCTTCCTCAAGCCTCTGGCTTTTAAAGTTAAAGCCTTCCAGTATCTCCACACCAAATATGTCAATAAAATGAATCAACTGCCATCAATAAGCTAACAGTAAGCAAATGTGACTTCTGTGTCAAAGGGAGGAGAAAGTTCTTTGCACGGTGGGGAGGGAGCTGCACAGGATTTCTGCTGTACAACAATCTTTTCAATCATGTCAAACAAATTCTTTCCATAAAATAAAAAGTTCTCTCACCCTTCTGGTTCCTTTGGGTCTCCATTAAAACACTGTATAGTCTATCCAACTGTACTCTGTTTTCAGAATGTGCAAACAAACATATTTTTAAAGTGTAGCCATTAGGGATGTGTGAAATAACCATTTGTCTCCAAAGATCTTTCCAAAAGAATCAAGCAGAACCTTTGCTGTCAAAGAGTACATGCCCTTTCAGCTATATTTATTCAGCTCTGTGATGCTGTTTCACCAGGGCAAGAGAGAAAAATCACCAGCATGTGCTTTTCATTTCTCTCCAAGAGTAATCTTAAGGAAACTCTAGACTATAAATTCTATGGCTGCCCCCCCCCCCACTTTTTGCTTTGTCTTTCCCACTGTTCATTAATGGCTTCACATTTCTCAAAAATTCAGTCACATGAATGGAGGGATTTCATTCAGTCTGTATGTGCCCTAAGGAGAAAGCGAGTTCAGTAATCTCTTTATAGCATTGTCATAGAGATTTGAAGTCTCTGAGTAGAACTCCAACAAACATTAAAATGGGTTAATGAAACAGACTTTGAGATAAAGTCCTTCCTTATGTATGCTTTTGTCATACATATAAGGTCTAAAGCAGTGTTTCCCAACAGGTGTGCTGCAAGACACTGGCCAGTGTGCCACACTGACATTCTTGAAGTCAGCACCAGTTTAAGTGCTTTGCTTTTGGAGCTGACAGTCCCCAAAATGCACTGGGAAGAATGCATCCCTCCTGGTGCATAAGGGAATGAGTCAGCTTCCAAGGCAGGGAGCTTAAATGCCCTACTTTAGGAGCTGAGTCACCTCCCACCCACCCCCGCCCACCAAGCACCAGGAGGAACAGCTACAAGCCTCTTAGCACATGATGGAGGAAGGAAGGAAGGAAAGAAGGAGGGAGGGAGGGAGAAACAGAGAGAGAGAGTGAAAGAAAGAAAGAAAGAAAGAAAGAGGTGGATTTGCTGTGCCACAGTTTTACTTTAAGTGTGCTTCAGGATTAAAAGGCCTGGGCTGGCATTTGGGAGGCCAGTGGGGGGCTTGGAGGAGCCCCTGCCACGCCCCCCCCCACTGCCTCCAATGTCTCTGGAGACTCACCACCGCCACCTGAAGATAAAAGGTACTAAGGACCCTTTCACTCCCCGCTCCCCACCCTGGGCTTATGGTAGGGAATCCCACTTTACTTGTAAAGGGGAATCCTCGCCAGATTCCCCTTTACAAGTATTTCCCCAAACTGGTTCTTAGAACTGGGGCCGGGCCAGTTCAAACTTGAAGCACCCGAACTGGGCTGCTTTGATTCGAACCGCAGTTCAAATCAAGCTGGCTCACACATCCCTACCTCTTAGTTCTTGTATTTAAACAGATCTATCTGTGTCAGGCAATGAAATATTACATTTCTGAAGCTGGTTACTGAGAAATAACAGGACACCAGTATACAGGCAGAGGGATGTCTAATTTTAAAACTGTGCAATTCCAATTTAACAAGGTAAACATGGATTGTAGCAAAAGTTACCTAAAGTTCTTTTTTTGGCAGCTTGGACATCTGTTATTTGAAATGGCAGCTGCCCGGCCTGAACTTTAAAGCAGATGAGAACATCGTGCATCTTTAGTATTTAATTGATGCAAATTTATACAATACATATTTTTCTTCCTTTCTCTTTTGGTAGATACAAAACAAGGTAAATATACATGCCTACCCAAGTTGTTTGTGTTTGTTTGTTTATCATATTTGTATACCACCCCAAACCTCTGTCTCTGGGCAGTTTACCGCAACATAAAGTTTTCAACAAAACTTAGGCCTGAACTCAAATTTGCTTAGAATAATTTGTTGCTGTCTGCAAACAAAGCTAAAATGGCAAAGACATTCCTTTTGTAAATCTAGTTCTCAGTCACTGGAGTTCTCTAAAATTTGATACTGAAATATCTCTATGTATACTTTTCACTGACAATCTGAAGCCCAGTCCACAACTATTAGAATCCTGTGGTCAAGCAACTATCTGGTTAGTTCAAATCCATGTGTGAAATATCTTGTTTTTCAGCTCACTGCCTACTTTATCACACTTGACCAGCAAAGTCCTCTTATCTTCCACCCCAGCATAAAGCCTTTCCTGATTTTGAGCACAGTTAGGCTTCTTTAGTGGATCCTCTCTTGTTAGCATCCTTTGGTTTCAGTTCTCTGTATCCACTGTCCTCAAGACTCCTTCTCCATCACCTACCCAGCCCTTGGATTCATCTTTCTCAAGATTAAAAAAAAATATACAACACTAAATATGTTATTAGAACTTCTGTATCTCTTACCATAAAGTTAAACAGCAGCCACAAAAGGCCTCAATAAGGATCAGGCCCATGGTGTATGGAGAGAGGGTACTCCCTTCTTTACCACATCCTGATGAATATTTTTCCCAATGAACATCTCTTGGCTCTGGGAAGAAAGCTTCCAACTCTGCACCCCGCCTTTCACCTCAGTGCCCCCAAGATCCCGCCCACTTAGAGATCGTTCCTTCTTCTTCTCACCCTCTTTTACCAGAGATCCCAGTCTCTGGAGCCTATGCCCTTTACTTCAGGAACATTCTGTGCCATCAAAACAGTTCAGTCAATCAATTTCGGAGATTTTACCACCACACACAAAACAATCTAGATTGAAGATGCAGCCACTGTATTGACTAAGATTCTACCCATATGAAAAAAATCTGTGTTGCACCAGATTCTGACATTAAACATGAAAAAGTTATTAGCTACCAAACAAGAGTTCAGGTATTGTTAATGTATGATGGATACGACACAAACCCTATCCAAAGAATGATGGAAGTGGTAAGTTTAATTACTGCCCAGTTTTTCCCTTGCACATCCTCTTTTCTGCCAGTCACCCATGCTCCAATCATTGGCAAGGGATTGGATTTTGAGGTCACCTGTAAACATCAGACTGATCCCTTGCTCGGAATGTAACACTGGTGGAGGAGAATAAATCAAGATGTGGTCAACAGCTCTGCAAGTATAATCTCTTATGCTAATAGCAACACAAAAAGCACTAGGGATTAGAATGAACAATTTCTAGATATATGACCAAAAGTAATAAAGCAGCTTTTTACCATACATTACTCTTTTCTCCTTCCATCCTCAGAAACCCTTTGAATTCTGTTTTCATCCCATGGAAAGTAAATACCAGAAGTATCAAAGGACTGAGTCCATTGTTATCCTCCATGGAGATAAAAGGCAGTGATAGGCAGTAGCTCCCTGTGCACACTTTCCACCGTGTCCCACACACTGTTCCTGCTGCTGCTGCTGGGGCAGTATGGGACTTTACTTCCCAGAAAGGAGCCCTTTCCCCACACTGGAAGTGCACAGCACTGTGTGAAGATGGCTGTACTGCATAAAAGATGGAGGGGGAGGGGGAACCATGTTGCTTACCTGTAACTGATTATCCTTGAAGTGATCCAGGACTATTCACACAACTGGGACGATGCACATGTGCAGCTGTCGCCATCAGGAAACTTTCTGAGCTCTGCATAATGCTCTAGCTCTGTCCTTTGCCTGGGCGCGTCCATTAGGAATGGAGGTCAGAGCGTGGCTGGGTCCAGTTCCTGGATGACGGCCAAATTTGCTAAGCGATCATCTTCTGTGGAACTAGAAAAAGAAATTATTAGAGTGTGTGACACATGCATCCCTTTCCTCTCTGTAGCGGGGAGGTTGGGTGGGTCATGTGAATACTCCTGGATCACTCAAGGATAATTAGTTACAGGTAAGCAACCTGTTTATCCTTTATGTGATCCCAGTCATATTCACAAAGCTCCTCTTATAGGTGGTGGGTACAGGTTATTGCTTACCTTACAGGTTGATTGTAAAATTTATTTAAGTACTCCTCTACCAAATGATAGGTCAGCTTAAGTGGTGCAGTAGGTAAACGCTCGACTAACAAGCAGAAGGTTGCCGGTTAGAATTCCCACTGGTATGTTTCTCAGACCATGGGAAATACTTATATTGAGCAGCAGCGATATAGGAAGATGCTGAAAGGCTTCATTGACTGTGTGGGAGGAGTCAATGATAAACCCCTCCTACCACAGGGCTCTGTGGGCGCCAGGGGTCAAAATAAACTTTATGGCACACTTTACCTTTACTACCAAATGATGCATCTGATGTAGATCTCAGGTGTAATGTGTAATCTAAGGTGTAATGTCTAATGAATGAATGATCAGAAGACCAAGTCGCTGCTTTGCGAATTTCTTCTATTAAGAAACCTGATAAATTCACTGCTGAAGAACCTTCAGCATGTGTGGAATATGCTTTGATGTATTTTGGCAAAGAGTCATTTCTCTTTCTGTCAGTATCCTGACAGAAAGGAAAAGGGAGGGAAAGGAGAAGGAGAAAATAAAATTGTTGCTGAATAAACCTTTAATTAATTTACATAAGATTTACTTGTGTGTATGAGGGAAGCAGCTATAAAACAGAAGCATACATAAGGAACATCAACTCTAAAAAATCTACAGCTCAATTACTCTCCTAGCTGTGGACACTGTGATTAAAAATGCTGCTTTTAGTGACAGAAATTTCAGTGATGTTGTGGCCAAAAGTTCAATTGGGCAGTCTCTTTAACCTGTCAGAACTACTGATAAAATCCATTGTCAAATTGGCTTTTTTAATAGATGGGTACGTATTTTCTAATCCCTTTAGAAACATTTTGCACCATGGATGTGAGAATACAGTCCCATAATCCAAACCTACATGACAGCTGAAGATTGTGGCCAAGTGAACCCTAATGAGAAATTTGGCAACCCACCTAGCTTTAATCCACTGACAGGTAAGTCAATATTTGTGTTACTAATGTGTTTGATTTGATGGATATGTAGTTTGCATAGGTTTCAAACCTTTTCCATTTTGCATCATGAGTCTTTCTTGTTGAGGGTTTCTTTTCATTGAATAGAATTTGTTCTAGTAATTCTACACTTGCAGAGTTCCCATGATTCTCCATGCTGTCAGTTTTAGTGTGTTCACTTCTGGATGAAGAATCTTGCCTTCTGCCATGGAGAGGAGGTCTGCTTGTAGGGATAATGTTTGCATTCTGCCCTGTGATATTCTCAGTAGTGTTGGGTACCACATTTGTCTTTGCCATCTTGGTATGATCAAGCTGCAATCCATATTGTGGTATATGATCTTGTTTATTACTCTTGTGATGAGTGGTATCGGTGGGTATATGTAGTAGTATGCCTTGTCCCATGTCATCATAAATGCATCCCCTTGGCAGTCTTTCCCATATCTGCTCTGGTGCATTATTGATCACATTTCTTGTTCTCTGGAAATGTGAATAAGTTTGTCTGTGGAATACCCTATGTGTGAATATTGTCTGTAGATATTTGGGGTGGATGTTCCGTGTGTGTGTGCTGGAATGTGTCACATCTCTGCTCAAGAGATTGGTTTCCCCATTCTCCATCCCCTTGATATGTATTGCAGTGGGGTGAACCTTGTGGTCTATGCATCAGTTCCAATACTGGATGGCAAGACTGCATAAAGGTTGAGAGATAGGCTTGGTTGTTTTCATTGGCTATTGAAGTAGTATTGTTCATCACTATCTGCACTGTTTCACCCTGTATCATTGACTGGAAAGCCTTGAGCCCAAGGAAAGATGCTAGTAGTTCCAAAATGTTAATATAAGGATTTGTCCATTTCCCACTCACCTTGTGGGTCTGACAATGTTTTCCCCAGCCTTTTTGTGAGGCATCTCATGTTACTATAATATCTGGGAATCTGGGTTGGAAAAGTATGCCTGTGGTAAAGTTCATGTCATCCTTCCACCACAGGAGGGATTTTTTTCACTTTCATTGAGATGGTCAAATTTTGTGATTGATCCCTTTGAAAATTGAATACTTTTTAAAACTTTGCAAATTTTTGAGAATGCAAGGGGTGCATTCTCAACTTTGCATGTTCTGTTACTGCTGTGCAGAAGGCCACGGGTCCTAGTAAAATCTGGATCTGTCTGGCCATTCATTCTGGATTCTGGAAGGCCAGGTTTACATGCTGTTTTATCTTGGAGATTCTCTCCTCTGACAGGAAAGCTTTCTATTGATCTGTGACTAGAACTGAACCTATACATAGTATAGTTCTTGTGGATTGCATCTTTTTGTGGTTTATTCTTATCCCCAAATTGTCCATTAGTGCTAGCATACCCATCAAGTCCTGTAGAAGTTGTGCAGGTGAATGTACCATCCGCAACTAATTGTCCAGGAATAGAAACAGGTGCATGCCTTGTCCTTGTAGATAGGCAACTATGACAGCCATGCATTTGGTGAATACCCTTGGTGTGGTAGAGATCATAGGAACATAGGAAGCTGCCATATACTGAGTAAGACCATTGATCTATCTAGCTCAGTATTGTCTTTACAGAGTGATCCCAAAGGGCAGTAATTTGTATTGGTATATGTTGTCCCGCACAGTGAATCTGATGTATTTACTATTATCTGGGCATATCCTTAGGTGGAAGTATGCGTCTTTCATGTCTATGGCTGCAAATGTTATTGTGGCATCTTTCATGTCTATGGCTGCTCCCTTTTAGTAGGGGTAGTATGGCTTGTATTGCAATCATCCTGAATTTTGTTGTTTGGATAAAGTCATTCAGAGTGATGAAGTGTAGAATGGGTTGGATACCCCCATCTTTTTAAGGTATCTGAAAATACCTTGAGTAGAACCCCCCCACACACACACACATACCATTTGTTGATTTGGGGGAAACTACCTCTATGGTATCCTTTTCTAAGCGTGTCACTAACTTTATGAAATTCTGTCACATCACTGTCCTTGACAACTGAAAGTACCCACTTGTCTCATGTCATTTGTTTCCACATTGGATAGTGATCTACTAGGAGCAGAATCTGGGAGGTGGGTATCCATGGTTGTGATGGTAAGGCAGGCATCCCCAAACTGCGGCCCTCCAGATGTTGCTGAACTACAACTTCCAGCATACCCAGCCACAAAAAATTGTGTCTAAGGATGCTGGGAGTTGTAGTTCAGCAACATCTGGAGGGCCGCAGTTTGGGGATGCCTGTGGTAAGGCATCAAAGGCCTTGTTTTGCTCCATCCAGAGGATAGTAAAGGGGATTGCATGTAATCCCTGCTCAACATTGAGGGGAGGGCTTACAAAGCATATTGAGACAGATGGGAATGTCCTTGCCTATTGCTAAGGTCTCCAACAGTGGTAGCCCAGACTGAGTAGTCACTACAATTGAAGTTGTTAGCTGTCGATGTTGGTGGTAAGGATTTGGTTGAAGTTGGTGTTAAAGCCAAAGTCAATGTCTTCGTTGAAGGCAAAATGATAGTAAAGGTGGTTGTAACTGATTGGCCAGGTGCAGAGGTTGGGACTGTTGGTAATGTAGAAGCAGCAAAGTGGGCAGTGTCAAAAGTGATGTTAAGGACCATTATTTCTTTTTCTTTACTTTCATTGTGGTGATGTCCTCATGAGCTCTCTTTTTCACCTTCTTTTTTTACTTCCATCATTGCCTGCTTTGGTCGTTGACAAGAGTAACTTCAACACTGAAGTACTCATTGTTGAGACTGACTGTGCAGTCACAGTAAAGCTTCCATAGTCTTGACTGGGTGCATGGCAGGCACTGAAGTCAAAGTAGCCATTGAGGCCATCAATGTCAAGGGGCATAAAGTCAAATTGTATAAGGCATCTTTAAGTCATAATGCTCTATTCTTGCAGGTTTGTTTGGAAAATGACCGGGAGACTTTACATGCACTCGTTTTATGTTCCTCACAAAGACACAGTAGACAAGGTTTGGTCTGTCTGAGGTAGGTCACTTTGCCATACATTCCCCGCACCATTTGATAGTTTTCTTTTTACTCCTATACATTCAGAGGCGTATCTAGGGTGTGGCAGGTATGGCACGTGCTCTGGGCACCTCTTGAAGGGGGGTGCCTCTGCTTCCAGCGACAGAAGCATGCTGCCAGGTGACTCAGAGCACAGGGCTAGGGCTTGGGAGCCAGAAGCAAAGCCTGGACAGGAGCCTCCACAAACCAGTTTGCAAAATAAAGTGCCTTGAATGAACAAGCATGGCTTCTTTGCTCAGGATGCAGCTTGGCTCTTGCTAGTGACTTTTGCTCAATGGGTGCATTTCAGTTTGCTCGAGGGGGAGGTCTTGCCTTTCACTACCCCCTCCTCTAACAACTATTATGCGGGTGAGGGCCAGCCAGGGACAAGGGTCATCCAAGGAACATGAGGGTCCAGGGCAGCACAGCCTTGCTGCAAAAAGTTTTGCGCTGAAGCTGCATCAGCTGGGACTTTAATGTGGCAGCCAGGCACACTGGCCAGCACTACAGGGTGCTCGCTGAGGCGCACTTTCTGCACCCACCATGGTTCCGGCTCCTTAGTGCAAGCTCTTTCTCTTCATGGCTAGCTGCCGCTGGAGGAGGTGACTATGAGGCGACTTTCAAGGTGTTGGTCGAGGAGCCTGAGAAACTGTGAGCAGAAGCGACTCAGGGCATTGAGCGGTTCAAGCCCTGGGCAAAAACTATGGAAAGAAGAGACCCCTTTAGCACCTCCTGGTGAGTAAGCAATGAAACTCTCACTTGGCTTTTGCTTCTTGGGACATGTCACAAAAGCGAGAATAATATTGTAAAGCTGTCACACAGACACACTCTGTTCATCCCCACCCCATGTTAGTGTCCATGAATTGAATAAGAAATGTGTAAGCTGAATAGGCAGAGTTATTTTAAAATACAGAAGCATCTCCTAATGGACATAAATCAATAAGAACTTGAAGAATCCTGCCATGTTCCCTACCATATAGGAATTTTCCACCATTGCTTCAGCCTTGAAAAATCCACCATGAGTCAGGAAGAAACTTAGGTGGAGAGAATTGTGCAGGTCAAGTGGATAGAGTTTGGAGCATTTACACTTTTTGGGGACACTAGCCACCACTGATTTTCTTAACCGGAATGTTTCCTGTCCTAAAAACAAGGGCTGACATTCTGAGCAAGGACACACCAGGGCAGCTATGGAACAGACTAACAGCATTTCCAGATTAACTGCACAAGTGCAATGGGGAAGGGGCAATCTTAGATGATCTCTCCTTCCCCAGGATGCCCTCTGTACCCCCTGAAAATATGTTCCTAGGGGCTGCACAACCCTCAGGGACATATGTTCAGGTGGCACAGAGAGCTTCCTGCGGAAGGAGTTTGTTAAAAATTGCCCCTTCCCCAGTGCACCAGTGGAGTTATCCTGGGAGTGCCGTTAGTCTGTCTGTCTCATTGCACTGGCACTTCCTTGCTCTGAATGTAAGCCAAGATCTCATTCTCCAAACGAAGTCATATCAGAAACCCTGCCATCACATGCAGTGTTGCCAGGATCTGTGTGGCTGCAAACAGCATTCGTCAGCTGATGATAGGCAGTGAGTCCTATCAGCCTTAATCTGACCCTCGATGACTTGGTGGACTTTACACTTGCACACTCAATACTGATTCAATAGAAAGACTTAAGTTTCTCCCCGCCCCACCTTTTACTGCCCCTTATAGCCTTAGAGTCTGGCTGTTATCCAGGCTTTTATGTATTTTTGCCTGTAATATTTTCACATCCATTTTTATGCCCCCCATCCATTTTTATGCCCCCCATCCATTTTTATGCCTTTTATGCACTTTTATGCCTTTTATTACTTTTCAGGCTTTTTGTGCCCTTATGCTTCTGGTGTTCTTTCTACCATTTTTAGTATTTTTACTTTTATTATGTACCTTAAGTACCGTAACATCTGTAATCACCTCTGTGTACTTTTTAACTACTCTCACTTTTAATATGTAATCACACTTACACTTTATGCTGGCCTATGACTGTAATAAAGATTGATAGATTGACATATCAGAAATGTGCATCAGTGAAAGCAAGGAAGGTGCAGTTTTAATTTTCATGTAGTGCCATAATTTGTTAATTAAAAGATTAATGAGCTTGACTTGTATTTTTGAGCTGATATTATGGTAAATTTATATGAAAGATGGGTGTCAGATGTTTGGACAGGGTCGCAATTTCACTGCTTGCCACAGGCGGTATTTTCCGTAGATATGCCTCTACGTACAAAATATGCTCTGGCAATAAATGCTGGTAGTCTAACCAACTATTTTGTCTTTTTCTGTCATGGGTCCTTAATTGTAAAAATCTCAAGAACTGGAACTTTCACTTCCCAATGCTGCTGAGGTGGCAGCTGGAAAGAAACTGGACCCAATGACACTCTTAACTACCACCCCTAATGGATGTGCACAAGCATTGGGGTGGGGGGAGCTAGAGCATCGCTCAGAGCTTGGAAAGTCTTCCAATGGTGACTCCTGTGCATGCACATTGTCCCAGTTATATTAATACAACTGGGATCACATCAAGTATCAGATGTTTCCAAACAAGCTGTGATAATCACAACTCCCCCACCACCGCCCTTCACTTACAGCTCACCCTCAAATCCCTTCCTTTGCACCCCCACTTCCCAAAGGTCTATACATCCTACCCCCTGCAAAGGAGTCGATTAAATTTGATAAATTTGGGGTTTCATGGTTGACTATGTCTAAAACTCAGCTTACACTCAAGTCCTACGAAGCTGTGAGGGAGGCAGTAGTTCAGTTTTGTCATTGCAGCTAATAGGTATCCCTTTTCAGGAAAGGAAGGCTGAGCCATGTAGGCTAGTCCTCTTTCAGGCAAGCTCTTCTAAGAAATCCTTGGCCTTCACTTAAGGTAAGCGCAGGATTGTATCTGCAGTTTCAACAAGCTGAAGGCTTGTTGGCTGATGCTTATAACAGCCGTTGTTACTATAGATGTAAGTGTGCTATTGTATGGTACTGCTGCAGGAGCAAAAGTGGTGGCTTGGCTTGGCTTGGCTTTGCAAAAATGCTTGACTATATGTGTGTCATCCCCCCACCCCCTGGTTCAGGAAGGCTCACTGGAACGAAATTGGAGAACTCCTATTCAAAATCCTTGCCATTAGTGAAGAATCATGAAGACCATGTGATTTCGTGTGAATATGTCAGCTCCACATGGGAATGAAAGAGACAAATAACATGAAACCAATAGCATGCTGCTCTCTTGATTGCAGGGAAATCTCAATGAATGCATTTGAAAAGCTTCCTTATGAGAGACAGCAGGAAATTCACAATGAAAACATACCAAATCACATTGGAACAAGCTTTTACATTCCTTATGAATATGTTGCTTGGTATCAGAACAGCAAGTTTTTGCAAACACCACACAGTGCTGCTTCCTTAAGAGCTCCACACCAATAGCTCACTTACAGCCTGTTCATTAATTACAAAGAACTGGAGAAGGAAGAACTCATCACCAACATTACTCTTTTACAAACATGGGAGTTAACTAGTTATAAGGTTAAATAGTTAAAGAAATTGTTAACTTTTTAAGTTAACCACTTAAAATGTTCAACTGTCAACCTTTAACTGTAACTAGTTCAAAATAGTTAATTTCAATTTTAAGTTAAACATTTAACAATTTTTGAAATTTAGCTTTCTCAAAGATTTGTCTGACACACTCACTCTCCACAACTCTACATGAATAATGATATTTCTTTATTGAAACTCTAGGGTTTGTTGTTTGCGAGATGGAGAGATTGTTCTCACAGCCTTCCAAAGAGGGCTTTTGGAAAAAGTAGGCCTTCCCCCCAAATGAGCAGCAACAGCTGTTTCAGGATCTGCTGCATGCCCACACGAGCAGGGCCATGGTAGGGTCCCAAGCTGGGATCAGGAGGAGGAAGTCCTCCCACATCCCAGGGTACCCTGCATGAGTCACAGAGCAGCTGATCTCAGCAGAGTGGCTGCTCTGCTCAGCATGGCCACTCCATACCCCTGGCTTACTGCCCAAAATGGTGGCGGGCTGGGGGGGGGGGGAGCCCAGCTACTCAGCAGCAATCACACACATAATCACCTGAGGAGGTAGAACAAACTATTGGCTCATTCTACCTTGGTCAAAAGCCAGGTAGAAAAGGTGAGCTATCCAGGCCTGGAGCAGCCAGGAGCAGAGGGCTCCCAGTGCTCTGGATGACACAGGAGTAAAGGGGCAGGGGGGCTTCCTAGACCTAGAGGGTAGGAAGAGGTCAGGGCTACTTACTTTCAGTGGCAGCATTGTAGTGGCAGGGGCAGTGGTGGCTCCTCCCACATCCACCAGCCTCCTACAGAGTAGCCCAGGCTGGTTTAGTTACCTCCACACATGTGCAGAGGCCATTTGCATCACCATGCAAATTTGCATTGTGATGTAAATGGCCTCCATCACTAAAATGGCCTCTGTGTGTGTGTAGGCTTGAACTGGGCTGGAAAAGGCCTGAATCAGGCTGCAGCTGGCCTGGGATAATCTGGAGAAGGCTGGCGGGGATAGAGGGAGATGCCGCTGTCCCTACTGCTATCTCTGCTGCCACTGAAAGTAACTAGCCCTGACTCCTTCCTGTACCCTCTAGGTCTAGGAAGACCTCTACTCCTTTACTCATAAAGGGGAATCCTCATCAGATTCACCTTTACAAGTGGACCCCCAAACTGTTCCACGAACCAGTTCAAACTGGTCCAGCAGTCAAACCAAACTGGGCTGGGTCAATCCAAATCCAATTTGGATTCGAACCAAACCAGCCAGGCCAGTTCTGTACACATCCCCATTTGCATATTGCTGTCATGCATTCTCATATTCCTGGCTGATAGCTGGGATAATCCTGCAGATCCATAGAAGGCTTTTTAAAGTGAGGCCTCAAAATAATCTTTTTCAAGGCTGCTGGAACTACCCCCTCTTTCAAGGAGATGTTGATCATCTCTTGGACCAAGAAGTCAGCCCTGCCTTGTTTAATGTGCTGAGTCAAGTAGATGGAGGGGGGCAAATTCCTCTAAGCACCTTGTCCATGTTCTTGGACCTTGAAGTCATTCCAAAATACAGGATTAGTTGGTACCCTGGACACATTTACTAATGGAGTTGCAGACATCTGACTGAATAGTGCCCATTATTAACACCTGTAGGGGAAAGGTAGCCCATGCAATAATGTTTAAGTATAAAATAAAGACGTTCACTTTCTCAGACCGAGTTGAGTAAGGAAAACAAGAAGTTTGCCATGGAGTATCAGGAGACATACTACTGTGTTTTATAGTACTTCATTTCATTTCTTCCCTGGTAAGAAAATTAAACAAAAACAGTGGGGCACTTGTACTATAGTCTGTTTCTTATTATGTTCTGATCACTGCATAGTAAGTATTAGATAGCAAGAAAGAAAATAGATAAATATAAATATAAATGTAGCAAAGAAAAAAGGACTTTTAGCATTGCTTTAACACATAACAATAACAGTCTCCTATTATTGATGGCAGCAGCACTGTATTACCCCTCTGGACTATTAGTACAATAATGGACTGTATATTTTACTTCTACTTCAGTTACTTGAGCAATGTATCACTTTTTACTGGGAATGCCAAGGATGAGGGTGAGAAATAGAGATAACAGTGACCAGTAAATCTACACATTCAAAAAAGCATAGGTTTGGAATTTAAACAAACTAGGTACTACCTTTGAGGAGACTCGAACACAACTATTTTTTTTAAAATCCCATAAGCAAGTGAGGATATTGTTGGGAATTCTCTCTGGTAAGAGAAACCCTTTTTCATAATAGCAGAGTGCACAGAGGCACAACACAGCAGAATTTGGTTAGGCATGCATGTATGCTGAGAGTAAAATTACTTGGAGCCAGTTCATAGTTTCAAATCAATATAAGGAGTATTCATTATAGAACTCCATTCTAGATAGGAAAGTGAAGAGATAGGATCTCTAATCTATCTATCTAGCTGGATGCAGATGGATTCTGCATCTCTGCACACATGGTGCAGGGAGAGAGGAGCTTGCAAGTTGCAAGGGAGAAGGAAGGGAAGGGGAAGGGGAAGAGGAAGTGGCAGGAAGGAAGTCCCTGAGATTAGCAATCTACATATCAAAGGGATAGTGTCAGAGTGGTAGAGAAGGGATGACCAATGTCTTGATCCTCTAGCCCTCTGACTCACTATTCTGTCCTCCTATTCATTGCGACAAGAGACAGCGCATAGTCCTTCACTTCCAACAGATTTTGGTAAAGAATACAGCATTTATTGAGGGGAAAGTGCTACTCAATCAGTGATAATTTATGACTGCCTGTATTTTTCAAATGGGTAAAATGTGCTTGTGGTACATGAGTCATGTGAGTAGCTTGCTGTGAACACAGACCAAAATGTAATCACCACCAATAACATTGCCCATTTTCATTTCAAGTAGTAAGCAATATCTTATCACAATCAATATCACAATCAACACAACTTCATGGATTCAGATGTACACATTAGTTATTTGAAAGCATAGCTTGTCCATACCATTTGCATACTGGCCATGTTCATCATGTTCAACTGAATCAGGATCTTTTGTGGATGGGCAAACTCTGCTCACATCAGTGCTCAGGCACAGGGTTGGGGGAGAATATGTTTTGAGGATTGAAGATATGGGTTCGGCTTGGCAAGGTGAAGTTCAGTAAAATGAGGGGAAACTCCTCAAATGCTTGAGGGGGGATTTGCACCCCTGCTCTTTCTTTGGGTCAATTATCTGAATTGTTTTTGAGAGAATGTGCTTGGTAGGGTGAATTTCCAAGCACTGCTCAGCCATTGCTCATGAATCAAACTCCCATTTCCAAGGTAAATAAAATAAAATATTTTATTTTGTACATATGTGCATAGCAGCATCAGCACACATGTGCTAACACGACAAACTGAGAAAGAACTTTCAGTAACAGATGAGCTTTTCAACCTCTAAACACACACCAAGAAAGCTCATAAATACCAAGCTTATTCCGAACTGAGCCAAAGACAGTGAGCCCATCGCTAAGCAGTAGTAGGAAGATAAAACAGACAGATGAAGGTCATGAGTAGGTGGACTGTAATTTATACATGTTTACCCCATGGGCTTATTTAAAAGATAGAAATATAGACATATACAATAAATATTGTATGTTCAGAGCAGATAGATAGATAGATAGATAGATAGATAGATAGATAGATAGATAGATAGATTCTGCCAGCTTGTGGAATTAGTTAAATCAATATATGGTGTGCTGAAGAAAACAAAATAATAGGTTCTACAGGGCTGTGTAAGGGTCAAATCATCAGCCTGATCCTGATCCAGGCCATTCTTGCATTGGGCACACGATTCAAGGAATGGCCTGGATCAGACTGAGCTGATCATCAGTACTGGCTCTATGAAGCAGATTGAGTCAGGGCTTACCTTTTAATGAACAGCCAGCTTCACTGAAGATATCAGCTAGTGGCAACCACCGTAGTTCAAATTGTTGCCCTTCCTTCCCTGGTTTCACTCTAGAATGCACAACAAGAATGATGCAACATTTTTCTGGTGCATTACTGGGAGGAAAATAGCTACACCCTATTACTATAGGGCATGGCCATCCCACCCACTACCACCACCACCACCCCTTTGTTGCACCAGGGAAAAGAAACAACATTGTGATGTTCCATCTTTTCCTGATGCATTCTAAGACGAGACCAGGAAAGGAAAAGTGGCAATCTGAAAGACCATGATCACCACTGGCTAGCTTATTTTAAGAAGCCAGATCTTTATTAAAAGTACGCACCCATTCACCCTCCAATTTTATTTGATGCAATCCAGTACTGTATCAGATTCCCCCCCCCCCCCATATCGGAGACACTAATCATCTGAATTCTTCTGATGAAAAATACCCAACAGAGCTCGCATCACCTCTAAAGTAATTCAATGAGATGCACAACCCTAATGTATGATCAGTTTATTTGAATACTTACCATCTGCCCTAACTGAACCCATGAACTGTTTTGTTTTAATGACAAACGTTAATTTGTCATTATAAATAAAAGAGCCCCTGGTGGTGCAGTGGTAAAAAAAACTGCCGCCCTGTAACCAGAAGGTTACAAGTTCGATCCTGACCAGGGGCTCAAGGTTGACTCAGCCTTCCATCCTTCCGAGGTCAGTAAAATGAGTACCCAGAATGTTGGGGGGCAATATGCTAAAATCATTGTAAACCACTTAGAGAGCTCCGGCTATAGAGCGGTATATAAATGTAAGTGCTATTGCTATTGTGTTTTAATGATGGAAGCCTTTTTTTCAATTGAAGACGCTGAAGCTGACAATAAGAATAAAATACTTTGGCAATTTAACTGTTCTAATGCTTATTGAGCATTGGTTTTATATATATGCTTTGTTACTTAGTAAATGCATTGATATTATTTATGGATTTTTAAATTATTGCTAGTTTGCAATAATTGTGAAAATGGTACAACTCGGTACTGCAGTATCCTAACTTACTAGAAATGTGCAAATCGATTTGAGTCAAATCAATTCAAGCTCAAATTGCGGTGATTTGAGTGAATAGAACTTGAATCAAATTGCCCCTAAAATAAAGGGCCTGATTTGAGCTCAAATTGCCTAAATTGATTCAAGAGACAAGTGCAATTTTGGGGGGCTGATTTTCCCTTTATGATTGCCAATCAGCAAGGAAAGAACTGCCCTCCAAAATAGTGCTAGCCACTCAAATCATTTGAATCTATTCAAGCTTGAATAAATTTGATTGATTCAACTGGTGAGTGCCATTTTGGAACACAGTTTTTCCTTGCTGATTGGTTTACTGGCACTGGCTTCCAATTGACTTGAGATCTCCTTCCTACTTGGTTGGCTTATTATCATTCAAATCAAGTGTTTTCAGGGGCAACTGTGCCCCCATTGGCTGCAGGGAGTGAGCAGAGGGGGGAAGGTCAAAGGAGGGATTTTCAAAATTTATTTAAGGGCCTGTTAATGTAGGCAGAAAGACAGAGCCATTTGAGCCTCAGGAGAGAAGGATAATCAGAGAGAGACTGCAGCAACAGCACTGAGAGCAGAGACTGGTGGGGGGGGGCTGGGTTTTGTATTCAAATTTCTTAATATTGCTTGTAACCAGCCCCAGTGGCTTTAATAATTGAAGTGCTGTGGTGATTTCCCCCCTAATTTTTTTTTAATTGTACCAGCAGCCCCCAGGGGCTTTAACTGAGTGCTACTTTGAATATCCCCACCCTTTTGTGCATTTTTCTTCTTCTTGCTTATAGCTGGGGTGATGTACTTATTTTCCCTCATCTTTTGCTGCCCCAAGCTGCACCTTTGCTGCTGCTGTCTGTGTGCTTGGTACTAGCAGGACTGTAGGACAGGAAGCCGTTTTTTAAAAGCCCCACTGCCCAAATAAAACCTGCTTCTTGATTTGGGGTCCCCCCCCCTAGATTCTCTGTGTGAACCATAGTGCTATAGATAGTACTGTGTGTGAGGCACACACACAACATAAATAGACCACCCCAACCCCATGCACCCCTTTAAAAAATACCCAGCTTTAAAGGCACTATTTCTTCCCTCACCACCATCAGATTTAGGGCTTAATTTTTAAAAAATTAAAAAAAACACCAACATGTCCAGGAGGGTGCAAAGCAGAGCCAGGAACAGAGTGGCAGGCAGAAGGAGAGGTGATGTTGCTGGTCCTGGTCGGTGATGGTGAGAGGGGCCCACTTTCTGAGTTGTCCCTGTCCCCACGGATGTGGTTGTGTGCAGGCTCTCCTTTATGTATTAGACTGGTTCCCCAGCTCAGCTGCCTGTAGTGGCTGAGGTAGAAGTAGTGGAGAGAAGCTCTTCTTCCTCTGGCAGGAGAGGAGGAGGTGTCTTCGGCTGCTAGACCAGCCAGATAGCTCTCTCCATCCTCCCCGATCTACACTGGAAGTGTGACACACCCATCTGAGACTGAGGAGAAGTAGGAAGTACCTCTACTTCCCAGACCTTCTGAGCCTCAAATGGAGAGTGGTGGCGGCGGCCCCCAGAATGAATCAACAGCCCCAGTATCACCAACACCAAAATAGTCCCAGGCCAATAGCAGCCTAGTGTGGGACCACTTTGATCTCTGCCATGATGACCCACACCATGCTGCCAGCATCCACTGCATGACACAGGTCAGCAGGGGGAAGGACCCCAAGCATCTTATGACATCAGGAATGCTGCAGCACCTGCAATGGCATCACCCAGGGGTCCCTACTCCTACTGGAAGCAATAGGCCTGCTATATCCTCAGTTAGCAGCAAGGCACCTGCTCCTGCTCCCGAGCAGGGGAAGTTGCCTGTGTGGTGGGTGCAGTCAGTGGGCAAGTGGTCTGGTCACCCAGAGCCTCATCTCAGCACCAGGGCCATTGGGGAGATGATCACTTTGGACAACCAGCCATTCCAGGTGGTAAAGAATGCTGGCTTCAGCCAGCTGTTCTGACTGCTTGCCCCTGACTACAACATCCCCTCACTCACCACGTTCAGCCGGCAGGTGGTGCCTTCCATGTACTGGGCATATAGAGAGGTCATGTTGGAGCTCTAGTGTACAGCAGCCCCAGACAGCAGCATGCACTTCACTGTGCATATGTGGACCAGCCACAGTGGGAGATACACTACTTTCTCCTGGCACACTGGTAGGGGCAGGAGAGCGAGGGGACATCTGCTGCTGATGGTGTGGCCAGCCCATCCCAAGCAGAAAAACACAGGCTGGCTGTGCAGCAGGTGCTGGACACTGACCGCACAGCAGATGAGTTGTCAGTGGCCATGGATCGCCTGGTGGGGAAATGGCTGTCTGGGCATGAACCCTCAATGAAGCTAAACCTTCATCAAGGGTTTGTGGTCACTGACAATGCTGCAGACATAACTAGGCCAGCTGGGCAGGTTCAGTTTGTGTCCATCTATTGTGTGGTGCACACTCTGAACCTGATTGTGCAGGATGCGTTTGGCCCTTCTGAGACTGCATCCAAACTAGACAGCCCATAGCAGGCACTGGGTGCCATCCTGCTGCTTCCATGGCTGCTCTTGTGGAGAGGTTTCGCAAGATAGCAGCTTTCTTCCACAACAACAAAAAAGGTAGGCAGATGCTTAAAGAGAGTCAGCTTGAACTCCACCTACCTGAACATCAGATCCTGCAGGATGTTCTGACCTGCTGGAACTCCAACTTTCTCTCGCTTCAGGACCTGCAAGAGCAAGAGGTCACCATCCACACCCTGGCAAGGAGGCGTAGCTTGCAACTGTGCGATCTATCCAACCAGGAATGGGTGTTCATTTCTGAGGTTTTCTTGACACTTGCACTGTTCTTTGTTGCCACAAACAGCTTGTGTGCCCAAGCAGCAGCACTGAGCCAGGCTTTGCCCATTCTACTCAAGGAGATGATGGGTGAGCTCCAGACCATGTTGACCACTGAGGAATCGATCACCTTGGCGACTGAGGCCTGGAGTGTTGGATAGGCTCAGGACACCCTTGGGTGCATAGGCAGCACATGTTTTGTCCTGCCTATGTGACCCAAAGATGAAGCGCAAAGCGGTCACCCCTGCCCAGCTGCCCAGTTGGAGGGACCTCCTGGTTGCAGAGGTTAGACAAGCAAAAGAGAGGAGGCTTCAGCACAACCAGAACGGTGCTGGAGCACCTTCTGCTAGTGCGCAGGCCACCACTAGCAGCAGCACTATGACCACTGCTTCCTGCTCCAGCAGTGTGGTTTCCCTGGCAGGGCAAAGTGAGCCAGCTGTTCCACCTCCAACTTCCAACCCATGGTTCGTGGAGGGGTTCCTTGGCACCTTGCCAGGGGTACAGGAGGAGCCCACCAAGTCCTGCAGCAGTGCTGAGCATTGTGTGTTGCAGTACCTGCAAGAGCTGGTAGCAGGCGGGGAGATGGAGCCAATCCCGTTTTGGGCAAAAAGTCTAGCTGGGCTTGGTAACAGTTGCTGGACAGTTCCTCTCATGCCCACCAACCAGCATCCAGAGCGAGAGGATGTTCTCCATGGTCAGGGATACGTGTATGGATGCTGAAATGGTGCAGAAGCTGGTCTTCCTAAAGGCCAGCCTCCCCCTGTGGGGCTATCCCAAGCTGTCCATGGAAGGTGAGTGACTCATTGTTACCCCCAACCACTGCAACACCACTGGCAGTTCATCACAAGCTGGCCAACCCCCAAACCAAATGTGTCACAGTCTGCCCGTTAGTACTTCTGACACACATGCGCATGCCACTGCCATGGCCAATGATGAGATGATGGACTGATGCCCTGATGCATTTGTTAGGCTGTCAACCAGGGTCCTGCACCAATCTGAGGCCACGGTGTTTTATGGACACAGACAGGCAGGCAGGCAAGTATGCTGGAGAAGAAGAAAGAAGGTTTCTTCTCATGATAAGTGTATAGGCTTTGTTTCCTGTCAGACCATTGGTCCATCAGGCCATGACTGCTCTGTCCTCCTGTCTTTCTGTGGCAGGCAGGCAGGCAGGCAGGAAGTTTTGATTTTGTGGTTTTCAATATGCTTGCTGTGCTATTGCTTGCTGTTAACTATCTGGATTTGCTGGATATTTCTGGATCTTTTTGGATCTTCTTTTGTGGGGGGGGGGGTAAGTCAAATTTTAAATTTGATAAAAGCAGAACATGAGTCCCTGCCTGCTGTCCTTGAGTTGTGGTTCAGTCTGTTTGTGAGATGGTGTTCTGGTGAGAAATGACAGTGGCAACTCAGCTCCATTGTTTGTGTGTAATATTTCTTGATGATTGCTGTGATGACATCCCTTTCTGGCCTTGAGACTAATTGCATCACTCACTGATCTGGTCTGTTCTATTCTGCAATCTGCATTCTGTATAGCAAGCTGTACTCAGTCAAAATGTGGCTGAAAACGTTGCTCTAGTTGAGCTTATGGCTATGGAACTGCCCCAGGGTGATTGGTAAACACCCCAAAAATTTCATCCGGGCTTTGTGTGAGGAGATTATCTCAGAGTGGAGCAGTTCCGTGTCAGATTAAATTTAATCCAAAGTGTTGGTTACGCAAGCTCAGCCATTGCATATGTAAATAAGGGTGGGAACACCCTTATTTGGATGTTCCAGCCATATCCATTTTTCATAAGCAGATAGAAACCAGAATTAATGCTTTACAGGAGGACTACAAGAGAAAGGGTAGAGGGGGCCCAAATAATTTCTTCAAACAGGACTGGCAGATGCTACGTGATTTAAAATCAGAGAAGGAAATCATAACTAAACCAGCCGAGAAGGGGGGTGCGGTAGTAATCATGCAAGTAAAGGATTATTTAAAGGAGATTGATCATTTGCTATCGGATGCCACTATATATAAACCTATCTCTAGTGACCCCACTGATTAGATTAAATTTTTGATTAGAATAGTGGTGGAAGAAGGTGTATCTTTGGGTTTGATTTTGCAATCCCTTGCTAGATTTCTGATAAAGCCTTATGGAGGTATTCCTGTTTTTTATATTCTTCCAAAAGTACACAAAAGCTTATTTTCTCCCCCTGGTCATCCTAGTGTTTCCAGCTGTGATTCTTTATTGGAGCCATTGTCGATCTTTGTTGATTCCTTCCTTAGACCTTTTGTCCCTAAAATGTCATCATAAATAAAAGATACAAAAGATTTTATTAACAAATTAGAAGGAATTAAAGTCCCTGAAGGATGTATACTGGTCACCATGGATGTGTCAGCATTGTATTCCAACATCCCTCTGGATGAAGCCAGTATCACAATACAAAACTATTTGGACAAATGGGACAATACGGATCCTCTGTCCTTCTTCATCATGGAATTGGCTGACATTGCACTGGAGGAGAGTTTTTTCAGATTCAGTGGACAATTTTACCTCCAGCAGAAGGGTGTTGCTGTGGGCAACACTTCGGCTCCTAGCCTTGTTTGTCTTTTTATGTCTGAATTAGCAGACATTAACAATTTTGTCTCAGGAACATAATCCTTTTTTTGAACATATAATATTTTATAAATGCTTTCATGATTTTCAAGGATTATAGCAAATTTACGGAGTTTGATAAGTGGGTTAATTCAATTCACCCAACCATCAAGTTTAGTCTGTCTTCAGATCCCCGGAGAATTGCGTTTTTGAATACTTATGCTTGCATTGGTTACAACAGGTCCATTTTTTCCAAACTTTTTCGTAAATCAACTGACAGGAATATGTTACTTCATTTTGACTCTTGGCATCCAGATCATTTGCATAGAGGGCTCCCATATGGGCATTTTTTTACGTCTACAAAGAAATTCTACTTATAGGTCTGACTGAGAAAAAAGCAGAAGTTCTCACTCAGCATCTATTAGATAGGGGCTATCCAAACCAGGTGATTAATGCAGCCAGTGAGAAAGCACATTGCAAAAGAAGGGGACTGCTATTAGAAGAAAAGCAAAATAAAAAAATAAACTGTATAATATGGTCTTCAGATTTTTCACCCCTTAGCTTTCAGATTTAAAAGATCATTCACCAGGAATGGCGTATTGTCAAAGAAATTCCCGGCTGCACACGTCCACCTATCTTTGCCTTTCAGAGTGTTGGAAGTGAAGGACTATACGCTGTCTCTTGTCTCAGTGACATAGGAGGACAGACTAGTGAGTCAGAGGGCTAGAGGGTCAAGAAATTGGTCATCCCTTCTCTACTGCTCTGACACTATCCCTTTGATATGTAGATTGCTAATCTCAGGGACTTCCTTCCTGTCTGCCTGCCTGCCACTTCCTCTTCCCTTCTCTTCCCTCCCTTCTACCTTGCAACATGCAAGCTCCTCTCCCCTGCACCATGTGTGCAGAGATGCAGAATCCATCTGCATCCAGCTAGATAGATAGATTAGAGATCCTGTCTCTTCACTTTCCTATCTAGAATGGAGTTCTCTAAGAAATACTCCTTATATTGATTTGAAACTATGAACTGGCTCCAAGTAATTTTACTCTCAGCATACATGCATGCCTAACCAAATTCTGCTGTGTTGTGCCTCTGTGCACTCTGCTATACTGAAAAAGGGTTTCTCTTACCAGAGAGAGAATTCCCAACACAGAGAACAAAAAACATCAAAGATCATCTAGTCAAAGCAGACTTTTGTGACACCTCATTGCCCTTAGAGACTCCAGTGGGTTTCCACCATTATGGGCGGTGCATTGCTTGCCCTTTGGCTATGGAAATTAAAGAACTTTATATTCCCAAAGAGGGTCGAATGGAAAAACAACAATTTTTGCCCACTGCAGCAGTAAAAATATTATTTATTTAATTACTTGCCCATGTGGACTCATGTATGTGGGGAAAAGTAATTGGGCAGTCAGAACAAGAATTTTGGAGCACCATTCAAGAATAAAACATATGGTCCTGGAGGCACCTCTCACTGATCACTTTAGGAATTTTCAACATTCCTTAGAAGACATTAGGTTCAGTGTTATATATAAATATAGACCTAAAAGATTTGGACATGAGAATATTGAACAGGTGTTGTTGCGAGTGGAATCTACCTTCAATTATAGACTTAACACGATCATACCTCATGGGCTTAATTCTCCATGTCAGTCTTTTTGTAGGCATTATTTTTTGCCATGTGGACCATATTATCTAGTGGGTTTGCAGCCTGTTTAGGGTCAGCTTTTACATCCAGCTTTATTTACAGCAACTTACCCCATATCAATTAGAAATGCACAGAGTTTCTGGAGTTGAAGTAATTATTGAATATGGCTTTAAGTGGGCCATGTATTTACAGTATTTTATGCAATCATGTATATGGAGCTTATGTTAGCCACACTGACATAGTAGCAAGAATTGTCGTGGCATTTTCCATGTTGATGTCAGCTGGGAGTCACCCTTAAGATTTAGAGTTCCTTGTCATACATTTTCTGAATGCATTGCTGTTAGCTTGTATATTTTAGAACAGGTGTTTGAGCTCATTCATTAAGAGAATTCAGGTATGCAAGCATAGGAATGTGGGATTGTTCCTTATCTTGAGATCTGTTTGTGCATTTTGGGGGGCAGCGTGTGTGATTGGGGATGGGGTTCTCATTAGGATAAACATTTGGGTACGGTTTGGCATGTAGTGGTTTGGGTTGCTGGAGGCGGTGCTCAGATGTGTTGAAGTATAGAGTTGCTGGGTTAATGCAATTGCTTTGTCACGATTCTGTGGAGTATGTTAAGCTCATACAGCTGATGCAGAAATACTTAAACTTGTACCCTTTAAGAATTGATTGATAGCAGCTTCACCTGGCCATGCAGCACTTTCATTGGTGCTAGCCCATATATCTTTAGGATTTGGAGGTCAGAATATAGGAGGGAATGCTGCCTCCATGAAGATTTGTTGGTTGGGTTTATTCAGAAGGAATAATCAGGTTTGAATTATTTTGTGTCTGTTGGGGTGGATTTTGTGAGGCTTAACATGGCTATTCATTTAAGAGATCCATTTGAAAGATCAGTAAATGTATCCTTTATTCCTACAAAATACTGGAGAGCTATAGGAGAGAATGTTGCCTCCATGAAGATTTGTATGAATATAGCTCCAGTTCATTGGGTCCATTCAAAAGGATTAACCTGGATATTGGATTCCTCTGAAGAAGGAAGGTTTCTGAAGTGGGCTTAGTAAAATCCCAAGTCAGCCTATTAGGATCTTGTTTGCAGTTCTAAGACACATGTTCCAGCACATGAATGGTTTCCAACATAACTTGCAATTGCTTTCTGGAATTGTTATGAGTATGCTACTGCTCAACTGAAGATTGGAATTACAAGAAGTTTTGTTCTAAAGGATTTGTTTTCTGCAATTCAAAGGTTTACTTTTGCAAAGTGAAACAATAGTATCTGTACAGGTATGATTCTTACAGGATTTGTTTCTTTGCAATTTTGTGGTTTATTTGTGCATATTGTAAACATTGTTGTAGTACATGTTAGTTTGTTTACAGAATTTGTCATTGTTTTTAGCATTTCCATGTGGTTATATACAACCATTCATCAATTCTGTTGATCAGGTCTCTACAAGCTGGTTCACTTAGGTTGTTACATGCAAGAGCATAGCAAGGTTAGAGTGGGCCCAGGGACAAGATTTTAAAATGGGCCCCCCTCACTGAAGTAAAATTTATATATATATATATAAAAACCTATGTGCCACAATAGAACATCATCCTAAATAATTTTTAAAGATTTTGTAAATTGTGGATGATGCAAATTATTTAATGGTACTAGAGAAAGACATGCTGTTTTGGTAGCTCCAGGTCTTAACACTCACATCAATTTTGAAGGATGAATACAATGGAAGGAAGCCTGGGTGGGTGTGTGGCTGAGGGAGTCAGTCATGTGACTTGCCTCTGGGGGGGCCCAAGGCAGTGGGCCCCCAGACAACTGTCTCCCCTTGCCCTATTATGGTTACGCCCCTGGTTACATGTTGTTGTGTTTGTCACATTTTATATGAGTTTCAATACAGTAACTCTATTCAGCAGACAGGTGGAATGTGTCCTTTTGTTAATGCGAACAACTTTATTTTGCAGTTTTACATCAGTTCTCTTTTTTGATTACTAGCAGTGCGCATGTTATTTTTGGTTTTCTGGCTAAGTGTGCTGCTGTGGTAGCTGTTGCAATGCTGAAGTAGGGAGTCATAGTTGTGTGAGAGAGAGCAACTTGAGCCAATGATATTACTGTAGTGCATGGGGGACAATGGGGTGGTTCATGTCCCCCATGTTTCCCTGTGGGCAAATAATTTGAATGGATTCAAGATGATGAGTTGAAATGGCCAGTAGTGGCTGCTGTTTTGATTAATTGCTTCAAGTATTTTGCAATTCGATTCAAGCTTAAATTAAATCAGAAAATATGATTCATACTAGGGGTGTGCAGTTCGGATTTTCTGTGTCTCGATTTGTAACCGAATCGAAACAACCCTGATTCGATTTGGATCCGAATCTGACCCATCCGAATGACCCCAAATTCGATTCGGATCCGAATCGCGGCTGATCCAAATCAAATCGATTCGGGTTTTGGATCTGTCCTATTTATTTCCCCAGATTCCCAGCTTTCATTTTTTAAATAAAAAGCTAAGCTCTAGCCCTTATAGAAGTGGAGTTATGGAGCAAAATGTGTGGTCACTGTTTTTTAAGTGTTTGGATTCTTTGGTGTATAATAACTTTCACTCAATGAATCCTTATGAGGATTCATTACACACCTTCATTTCTTCTATTAATTTTGACTGTCTTTTAGACAGTGCCAATTGTCAACTGCCATGTGCCAACTACACCCCACTCCCACCCACAAGGCAGTGAGGTACTACTCAGTTTAAGATAAGTGCCTAATGGGTAGAGGCTACCACCCAAATTGCAGAGGAATTGGACAAAGGGCTGATTTTTGGTGAATTGTTGAAGGTTTAGTGTCTTTGAGGCAGATTTGGGGCATAAAGTAGGATCTGGGGTGGAAGAGTGTGGTGAGGTGGTAGTGCCTAATGGGTGGAGGTTACCACCCAAATTGCAGAGGAATTGGGCAAAGGGCTGGTTTTTGGTGAATAGTTGAAGTTTACTCATATTTAAGGTTTTTCTCTATAAGGTATAATGGAGGTATCAGCAGCCCCATAAGTGCACTTGGAGGGCGCTGGGGTGGCCCAGAGTGAGTGGTGGTGTAGTGCACATAGGGTGCCAGCCACTCCCATGGGGTTGCTAACCCATGGGGTACAGGGCTCTGTTGTTTCTGAGGTGGTCTGAGTGTAGATTCTATGGTAGCAAATGCGAGTGGATTCATGGTTTGTATTGAAAATCTCATTTGCTACCAGAGAATCAACACTCAGAACACCTCAGAAACAACAGAACCCTGAACCCCATGGGGTAGAAACCCATGGGGGTGGCTGGCACCCTCTGTTCACTACACCACCACTCACTCTGGGCCACCCCAGCACCCCCCAAGTGCAGTTATGGGGCTGCTGAAACCTACATGATTTCCTATGGAAAACTTCAACAATTCAACAAAAACCAGCCCTTTGCCCAATCCCTCTGCAATTTGGGTGGTAGCATCTACCCATTAGGCTTAACTTAAACTGAGTAGTACCTCACTGCCTTGTGGGTGGGAGTGGGGTGTAGTTGGCACATGGCAGTTGACAATTGACGCTGTCTAAAAGACAGTCAAAATGAATAAAAGAAATGAAGGTGTGTAATGAATCCTCATAAGGATTCATTGAGTGAAAGTTATTATACACCAAAGAATCTGAACACTTGAAAAATAGTGACCATACATTTTGCTCCATAACTCCACTTCTATAAGGGCTAGAGCTTAGCTCTTTTTTTTAATGAAAGCTGGGAATCTGGGTAAATTAATAGGACAGATCTGAAATTCGAATTGAATCGGCCGTGATTTGATTTGTACCCGAATCTAGCCAATGGACCACAGGGGTGATTCGTTTTTGTCTCCGAATCACCCGAATCAGCTAGATTCGGGTACAAATTGATTTGTATCCAAATCGATTCGCACATCCCTAATTCATACACATCTTTTAAACTTACCTTATCTGTTCTGTGCAATGGGCTTTATGCAAGGCACCCTCTGAAAACCATTTGTGAACTACAGGCAGTAAACATCTGCAGGTGGTTGCAGATGTCCATCCAGGTTGTCAACTGAGGCTTGCTGCACCAAGCACATTACAACAGTGCTTTACAAAAATGTCATTGGTTTCTAACTGGTCACCCTACAAAATTCAGAAGAATGGTATTCTTTTAAAGTTCTTAATTGTTTCAAGGATCAGCTGCTCTTATAAACAGTAAAGCTGACTGTGTGCTGCAGTGGTCATGAAAGATCATGCTGCAGGGTGCCCACCATCAGAAGTGAAGCAGCTTGTGACTATAGACAGGCCCTTTTCTGGACTGGCACCTAGATTTTGGACTCACCTTTCCAGAGAAGTTTTCCCTTGCATCTATCTTCTAAGCTGCAAAGGAAAATTATTGTTTAACCATGACTTTGTGATTACTCCCAGAAATGTATATAACAGATATAAATATAAACTTATACAATAAAAATACTGTATGTTTAGCACTATCTTGAATGTATTTTACAGGGATATTTCTATAATATGAGGGGGAAAGTAATTTTAGGAGGTAGCTCAGGAGGCAAAAGGGGCTTCAGAAGGAAGGGGAGATCTGTGATAATTCTCCCCAGGGGCGTAGCAAGGCTAGAGTGGGCCCAGAGACAAGATTTTAAAATGCACCCCCTCACTGAAGTAAAATTTATATCTGTCTGTCTGTCTGTCTGTCTGTCTATCTCCTATGTGCCATAATAGAACATCATCCTAAATGATTTTTTTTTAGGTTTTGTAAATTGTGGACAATGCAAATCATTTAATGGTCCTAGAGAAAGATGTGCTGTTCTGGTAGCTGCAGGTCTTAACACTCACATCAATTTTGGAGGATGAATAGAACCAAAGGAAGCCCAGGAGGGTGCGTGGCTGGGGGGGGCAGTCATGTGACTTGCCTCTGGGGGCCCCTCCAAGACAGTGGGCCCCCAGACAACTGTCTCCCCTTGCTCTATTATAGTTACGCCCCTGATTCTGCCTCCCCCATAGCACCAATATAGTGTTAATCAGTCTGAACATCGAGATTCCAGCATAGTCACACCTTACACAGGTGCAGGACCCTTACAGCCAATGCTCTGTCTTTTATGTTTCTATGGCACTTCACATACTCAAGCCACAAGACTGCTTACATCAGGCGAAAGTATTTGGCATTAAAAAAATACGGAAAAGGAGATCTCAACCGCACCTGTTTCCCCCCTGCAATTATGTGTGACTTGTTTGGAACAATGCTAATTTACATGCACTATAAATTCTCAATAATAACATCTCAGAAATCAGAATTTGTTTCATTAGAGCCCTAAATTATTACCCTACTGACAAATCACTAATTAACATATAATTGAAACTGCAATCAGTTGCAAATAACAATCTGCGTTAGTGTGAGAGATAAGAGCACATGTTAAAACATAAACCTCCATCGTAGACTTCTGTTTATAGGCTAGTGTTCATATAAAATACAATGCATTCTCAAACAATTTGTTGTTAGTGCTGCTTTGTCCAAAAACAGATTAATATTTTGGGCTACTAATTAGCACTACTATTAGTATTTAAGTTTAGTTATTTAAATGTTACTTGTATGTAAACCGCCCTAAAACATATGTATGAAGCAGTATACAAATGTTAAATAAATATTTAACTTTGATGAAGCACTGAAAGAAAAAGGCTTTATTAGGACAGTACCAAACATTCTCCTTCCCCCCCCTCCAAATCCGTGGCTATTTCAGTAAGGTCGAAATATTTCCCCAAAAATACTCTCGATCATACAAATACCCAGCATTTTCCAATCTTGTTTAGTGATAGAGAGTTGAATCTAAAGGTTCCTTCTTCCAACAGCTTCCTCTTCTTCCTCCTCCCTCAGGCCCTTTTGAAGTCTCTGAGAGGCCTAGGGGCTGAATACTCATAACCCCCACCCCTCCCACCACCGCCAATCTACCTGCTGCCAGTATCACTTTTCCTTCTGTGGGGGGAAAGCTAAATATGTATGTAATCTTTTTTTTTTAAACCATCTATATTTGATATTAGAAGCAGTATGTTAAAATTAGTTCTCCAAAATGGAATGGCAAATAAACTGTGGTACTGGATTCACTTGCAAGATATTGATTCACTTGCAAGGTAAAGCACTCCTTCTGCAGATGGGATCCTCTTTTCAAGTTTCATCAGCAATACATCAATTACAAAGTTAAAGAAAATGTGCATATATAATATAACAAACTATATTCAGGTTTTTTGTAAGTTATATCTTTTCTTTCTGCTTTTTAAAGCAGCAAATCAAATTTTAAGGCACTTGATATCTCCTAGCAAGGGGAGAAAGGCTTATTGCTTAGCCACCAACTACAGTTTCAGTTGTTAAGGTGTGTTTAATTTGGTTAAATCAAGGGGAAAGGACATTACACCTCATCGTGGCATTTGTTTTTCTGGTTATTCTCATTTAGGTTTCTGGTGGTCAGATTAATGGGTTTTTGGCAGGGCGGGGAGTTGGCAACAACTAAGCTGAGTGATGCTTATCTATCAATGTTAGTTATCAGTGTTGGGGTGGCCCCTCTTCATGTGTGAGGCCCAGAGAAATAGCCCCTATTGCCCTCCCCTAAAAAAGGTCCTGGCTTTCTTGAATTACTCACGTTGAGTTATTTCAGCCAATCAGGAATTAAGATTTGGCTATTGGATGGCATCACTGGGGGCAAATGAGGGGAACAAAAAGTGAAGGCAATGCGCTATTGGCAATGACAGCACTGGCAGATAGTCATGGCTGAATCTGTAGCTGCCGAACAAGATCATGTCTTAGGCATGGACCTGAGGGCCTAGATTTGTGTGTCCACTCTCCTAGAGAGCCCCATGATGTTCCCTCACGGAAAAGAGGTCCCCTTTTATATTTCTGAAATGTATTGCCCTGGAGTTCTGAAATTTGGCACAAATATTGCAGGTTATCAGGACTGTGTGTCTTGATTTTGAAGCAGATTGGTCAATCTGTTGGGTTTTGATTTTTTTTTAATGAAATAAAACTTCAAAAAGGTCCTATAAGTGGCTTGTTTAATGCCAGAAAATTACAAAATCTTCTGGAACTGAAGCCCCACCCCTGGACCATCGTTCCACCCCCCCATGTGGAGGAATCTGCCCATGGTCTTCATAAAAAAGGATAAACATTACCCCCTTTTCACCTTTTTAAAAAAATCTTGAAGCAGATTGGTCAATCTGTTGGTTTTTAATGATTTTTTTAATTAAAAAAAATAAAAAATCCTACAAGTGGCTTGTCTCATAGTAGAATATTACAAAAACTTCTAGAACTGAAGCCCCCCACCCTTAGACCATCATCCCACCCACATATGAAGGATTCTGCCCTTTTCATTCATAAAAAAGTGCAACATGCCCCCACTCTTTGCCCAACCCTTTACATTTCCAGAATGGCTTGGCTTAGATTTCTAAAATTGGGCACACATGTAGCCCAAGATGGAAGGACTCACTTTTTATTTCAAGGAAATCAGTCAATCCTGTGATTTTTTAATGAATTTTTCCTCTACTGCATTAAAGCTGCCAATGAGAGTTACAGTATCTCCAGCCATAGTGTAGTTCACACCTGGTGAAAGTGGAACTATGTTTCATCTGAATAAACAAACATATTTTAAACAAATGCACTATGCTCAAATTGGTTTGTGATCCAAGATGTCTACATGAGAACTAAGGAGCAAGGGGCATGTGTTATGGTTTTAATTTATTTTCCTTATGACTGCACTATATGTCCATGTTGGTTTTGTGTTTGAACTGAGAAGCAAGAGACATGTGTTATGTCCCAGTTAGTTTGTGAATGGTCAAGAAGCTGTGTAAATCCACTGGGGCTTTTTGGCAAATGCACTCTGGTGCAGATCTGTGAGTTTGTGATGAAATGTGTATATATGGAGAGAAGGCTTGTTTTGCAGAGGGCCTCCCATAAGCTCATTAGGTCCAGGGTCCAAAATTACCTAGCTGAACCTCTGGATGTGTGGGTTCCCATCCTTATTTACATATGCAATGGCCGAGCTTGTGTAACCAACATTTTGGATTAAATTTTTATCTGACATGGAACTGCTCCACTCTGAGATAATCTCCCCACACAAAGCCTGGATGCAATTTTTGGGGTGTTTACCAATCACCCTGGGGCAGTTCCATTCACACTTGCCGCCTAAGGAGCTAGTTTGCCCTTCCCTCCACTCCAAAATATTTGTTTTCTAGAGCCACTAGTAGGGGTGTGCAATTTGGATTTTCAGTGTTTCAATTCTTATCCGAACCGAAACACCCCTGTTCTGTATCCGAATATGGCCCATCCGAATCACCCCTGATTCGATTCGGATCCGAATCTATTCGGATTAAAAAATGGGTCCCAGAGGCAAAATAGTGGGGTGGCGTGGTAGTGCCCAATGGGTGGAGGCTACCACCCAAATTTCAGGGGGATTGGGCAAAGGGCTGATTTTTGGTGAATTTCTGAAGTTTACACGTCTTTAAGGTTTCCCCCCATTAGGTATAATGGAGGGTGTATCGCTTCACATCGGGGGGAAGGGGGTGGCCTAGAGCGGTGTGGGGTTGGTGGTAGTGCCGGGTAGGGGCAAGGAAGCTACCTGAATTTATTCAAAGGATTTGGGCAGAGGGCTGGTTTTTGGTTAACTGTTGAAGTTTACGCGTCTTTAAAGTTTTTCTTCATAAGTTATAATATAATGGAGCTTTCAGCAGCCCCATAAGTGCACTTGGGGGGTGCTGGGGTGGCCCAGAGCAAGTGGTGGTGTAGTGCACATAGGGTGCCCACCACCCCCATGGGTTTCTAACCCATGGCGTACAGGGTTCTATTGTTTCTGAGGTATTCTGAGTGTGGATTCTATGATAGCAAATGAGATTTTCAATGAGACACCATGAATCCACTCTTTGCTATCGTAGAATCCACACTCAGAATACCTCAGAAACAACAGAACCAAGTACCCCATGGGTTATAAACCCATGGGGGTGGTTGGCACCCTATGTGCACTACACCACCACTCGCTCTGGGCCACCCCAGCACCCCCCAAGTGCACTTATGGGGCTGCTGAAAGCTCCATTATTATACCTTATGAGGGAAAAAAGACGCCTAAACTTCAACAATTCACCAAAAATCAGCACTCTGCACAGATCGTTTTTAAAAATTCAAGTAGATTCCTTGCCCCTACCCAGCACTACCCCCAACCCCACACCGTTATAGGCCACCCCTCCCCCCCCCCGACGTGAAGCGATACACCCTCCAATGTACCTAATGGGGGGAAACATTAAAGATGCATAAACTTCAACAATTCACCAAAAATCAGCCCTTTGCCCAATCACTCTGCAATTGGGGTGGTAGCCTCCACCCATTAGGCACTACCACCCCACCCCACTCTTTTGCCCCAGATCCCACTATATGCCCCCAATCTGCCCCAAAGACACTACACTTCAAAAATTCACTAAAAATCAGCCTTTTGCCCAATCCCTCTGCAATTGGGGCACCAGCCTCCACCGATTAGGCACTACCACCCTGCCCCACTATTTTTCCCCTGGGACCCAAAATTCGAGTAGAAGAATTTCAGACCTTTTTGCATTGAAGTCAATGGGAGGCAAAAAGGCGGGAAATTCAAATAGACGTGAAAATCCGAATATTCGGAGCCGAAACGGAGGTGATTCGGTTCGGCTACGAAAAATTTCGGAGGGCCAGAAGGGTGATTCGGTTCGGATCCAATCACCCGAAATTGGCTGTTTCGGGTACAGATCGTTCTGTACCCGAAACGTTTCGCACATCCCTAGCCACTAGTAGCAGTGTTATCTAAAATACATTAGGAACATATTATGGTTTTCATTCTCCATATTTCATTGTGAATCATCTAAGTTGTATATAGCTTCTCAGGACTGTGACAGTCAATACATTTCTGTATTTGGGCTCATTCGAACATCACAGGGAACTTAAGTTAAAGCTGGGCTCCACAAAATATCTCTGAGCCTTTGGGGAGAGCACTCTCCACACCCATCCCTGCACGAGCATCCATTTCTGCTCTCGGTTACAGTAAACCAAGTTCAGGTATCACGCCCAAATCCACCGATCTCAGTTTATTCTATACTACTTACTGAAAATAAGCCAAGATCTGTAACTTACTTCAAACCTTGGGTACAGATCTCAGTTTATTTGGAGTAAATAGGCTAGAATAAAACAGAACTGGTGAGTTCTGTCATTGCAGCCAATCTCAATTTACTATAATCTAAAGCAGACATGAATGCTTGTACAGAGATGGGGGGGGGGCACAATCTCCAAAGGCTCAGATATCACACAGAGTGGCTTTCATCAAGTTCCACATGACATGTGAACCACCTCCATGAGTTCAAGTTGAGTTTAAATAGCTAACATTCTAGTTTTTAGCACTGTAAACTATTCCAGAGGACCTCCTATTTTATATATTTGTTTTAAATAAAATTTATTTCTCTAAAATATACTTATTTAATTCAATTTACTAGCCACTTCTATGGTCAAATGTATGCAGTTGTGTCCTCTCCTATGCCTAAGCCATCAGCACTACCCGGCTCTACAAGATTCTCCATCATGCACTCACTGGTCCCCAATAATCTCAGTGTATGAAGAGGCTCTTAAGCAATTTTACTTCTATGGGGAGCTTCCACTCTGTTAGGGAAAAATAATTCACTACTCCAACACAGATGTTGTTTAAGTAGGGCTAGAAATCACAGGGATAAGAATCTATCCCTTTTTAGTCAAGGATTTCTAGCACCAAAATTACAAACTAGTGGCAGTGATCCAAACTATACTTGCCTCTGGCTCTGCTCAAGTCACTCTGATGGAAACGGTGTACTTCCAGCTTTAATTGAAATCTGTTTCTCTGCCTGTGGGTAGATCGTGAGTGACAGAACTTGGTATATCCTCTGGCTGGACACTTGTTCTAGTGATTATGCTAGAGAGCAATCTGGTATTAAATAGCTCAAGTAACTCCTAAAAAAGAAATCAGTCTGTCATATCTCAAGCAGGTTGTGCTTCCAGTGTCCTTTTAAATAAACCTATGTAGTTGTTGCATACTTACAGAAGTTTTTTTTAAACAAAGAGAAATTAAGATTAAATGCAGCATTATTGAATGCAACCAACTTTAATAAAAGGAAAAGCCTACTATTTTTATTACATTTGTTTATTACATTATTATTTATTACTATTAAACTCTGCCCTGCCCTCCCATCTTTTCTAGAGCTGCTGTTGTGTGTCTAATAGATCCAGCCCCCAAAGCAATATTAAAGCTGAGTATGGAGGCATTTGGGATGGTAGGGGGACTGCATGCATAAATCCTAGCTGTGAATCTCATGGATATAGTGTTGAACTTGGCCCTGGGAGAACTGGAGGAAAGACTCGGTCTAAAGAACTAAAATACTGGAGGGTAGGTTTTGTTTGAACTTAAGGATATTGCTTGCCAAACCAGATACAACCCAGTTCCTGTCAGCAATTCCCCAGGTGACATTTTAAAAGCTGATATGTGACCTTTTTTTATTTTAACCACCAACAGTCTAGTTCCATCTTGGTTCGAATGGAGCCTGACCCTTTTGTACAGCCTTTGCTTGCCAAAAATGTATCTCAGTACCTAACAAATCTAAACCCCTCCTCCTGGCACCAGCATCTCATCCATGCATTCGGACCCCTAAATTCCACCTGTCTTGCTAGCCCTGCGCATGGAACAGGTAGCACTTTAGAGAACGCTACCCTGGGAGTCCTGGACTTCTATATGCTACCGAGCAGCCTCAATTTGGCTTCCAGGACCTTCATAACTGGTTTTATAGGCTATTTAGAGTATATAGTGCTTGTTTAATTGAAACTAGGTCTTAGCTGCAGTTGTCAGCTAAGCAAAGGTTTTAAGCTCCATCTTCCAGGAAAATTACAAAAATGGGGGAGTACTCTCCTTCTCCTCATACTGAGTGTCTCCTTTGTGATAAGCAGGGACCACTTCTGTGCCTCCCTGCACACCTTTCTGTTCAACTCCACACCAAACTCCTTCAATATCTGTTTGCAAACTCCCATTCACAAAGTTCTGGTGAGCAAAGTTCCTCTGGTCTGAATTTTGTCTTTAAGAGCTGATTTCAAACTGAGGCACCTCAGGAATGTGGCCCCTCCCACAAGCTGTGTGACTCACCTGGAGCTAATCCCCCACTCACTGTCTCTCTAGGCAAACAGAAACTGAAGCTGAAACAAGAAGCTACTGGAATTATTATCATCCATCCCTGTAGGGAAAGGAAAATGGTAGCTGGTGTAGGAGTTATCCCAAGTCTCCCACACACACTCAAGAGGGTAGATGCAGCCTGCAGGATGGTTCTTACTGTCACATCCGTTGTCTGCTTCTGTGCTATGTAATGCATGCTATTCATAAACACAACACAGCCATCCAAGTTGCACTTGGTTAATGTAACTGTCTCATTGTTAATCTGTCCTACTCTATTTATTTTATGTGCTTCTAAACAAGATCTTGCTTTCTTTGTGCCAAGACTTGCTGCAACAAAAGTAAGTAATAAAACTGGAACACAATCATATTATGACTGTTATGGTCTGTTTAATCTACAACAGTTACAGACTTCTCAAGAGTATGTTTATCCTGAAGAACAGTCCCACTGACTTCGAGGGAATTTACTATATAGGAAGTGTGCTTGGAATTACAGAGCCGTTTCACACAAAATGAAAAAAGAAGCACCTTAATCAATCAAGATGGATTTGTCCCCTGTCCACAATGTCTGCCCTTCAGCTATTACAATGTTTATTATGGGACCATGTAATGCGTGAAACAGGCCTTGGGGGAAAGTGGGAATTCTGACGTTAAGGAAGACTGATCTGCCTCTGCATGACAATAGTTTGAAAATGTCAATTGTGCCTTAACTTTGGACAACCTACGAGGCCAGAACATAAAAGTTCATGCTGTCAGTAGGATTTCCTCTGTCTTACAGAGATGTAAGATGTTGTGAAGTCATTCCCATGAACAGTTCAACCAGGATCTGTTCCTCAATTCATAGTTCACTGATTACTGCTAAAATTATGCATTCTGATGTCATTCTGATATATAATAAAATTATATATCAAACTTTTACAATTGAACATTTCATCAGACCCTTAATTTGATCAAAAATGTGGCTTTAGAGCTAAGTCAGCTACACTCACACATCAACCCAAGTCTCATTTTTGTAAAACTGTTATTTTAATCATGTTATTTTAAATAAAATTAGCATGAGATGGACAAGATGAGCTAGAATGGCAATGAGACTAATGAACCTCAGCCATCACTAAGAGGGCTCAACTTGTTATCTCATGCTAATATTGTTTGGAATAACATGATATATAAGTGTTGAATCAGATCAGCAATAAATTCTCCTGATCCCTTCCAGGAACAATCCCTCGGTCACTACAATCCTAGGACTTTGAAGTCTCCCCCCATCCTACCACTAGTTTTCTCCCCCATTTTCAAGAAAAACATGGGAGGGGAGATTTGATTTCTGGCACATGTTCTTTTAACACCTCTGAAATCCACTAGGGGAGGGGATGCTTTCTGGAGGTGTAGAGCAAAGGTAGCAGTAACTTTTTTGCTCACTCTTGAACAATTTCTTGAACAATGCTGCAAGCAGTACTAAAAGTCAGCTATTTTCCCCGTTAGCAATGCTGAAGGCAGCTACTGCACATTAAACATGAACATTTTCATCCAGCTGGTGCCATTCCTTTCTTAAATGCACCAGGAAATGATGATGCCACAGAAAGGACCACTAGATAGGCACATTGTTTGGTCTCACTGAAGAAGTGCCTGCTTAGTTTAACTTAATGTTTCGGATTATTTCTTACAGTGGGGTTGTAATTTAGTTTGCCTCAGTACTGTATTGGCACAAATAATTAACAATCATTGTACCATAATTTTGTGCAGAAATGCTGCACCTGGTGTAAACACCACAGTAAAAAAGGCTGGAAAATTGCAGAAACTCAGCAGGAACACCGCATCGGCATAAACACTGAAGCTAGAGGGGGGACATCATGCATTATTTTTTCAGTTGTGTTATACATTTACAATTTTACTACAGCTTGATCCTTAATTCTAGCGTAAATGCTGCAGGCAACAATAAACAACTTTTTAATAATGTACCCACCATGGCCTGTCTATCCAAAATTATGGTACTTTATGTTCTTTGTTGATTGTTAAAAATCTCTTTTTTTAAAAAAAAGAGAGAGAGAGAAATCAATTTTATTTTTAAGTAACTCTTGCAAAAGCAGCAAATTTGTGATTTCAGTCAAATTAAATACCCTTTAGTCACTTTATTCTAAGAATTGTCTTTTCCATCCTCACCCTCCTGTAGGAATTGACTTGAGTGTGCATGTAACTCCACTGACAGCATGGTCAGGATCCATTATGGTTTCCACAGGCATTTGTAAACCTTGACTTCCTTCTGCCATACTGTGGTCAAATATTTCATAAAGATACACAACCCTTCAGGTATACATTGCAGCAAAAAAGCAGATTCTGCACTTTCAGACCCTGTCATATGACTGCTCCATTTTTCTTCACACAGTGCTTCTAAAGCTTCTGTCACATGTCTAATTTACACTCTTCATGAACTAGCTGTTGTGTGTAGAATTGGTGCAGTTTTCTTTCAGTGTTTAAATGCATGGCTCACTCAATTAAAAACTGAGTATACACAGTGTTCCACACCACCATCTAGTGGACAAAACTTCCCAGTAAAAGTCCATTACAGATTGATTTCACTGTATTTTTTTTAATTTTTAAAGAAATTTGTAAGTTCCCCTTGAGCACAAGGCTCATCCTTCCACATACAGTCCACAAGATTTGCTCCCCTATGGGATGTTTTCAGTACGCAGAATGCAGTGCCAGCCTGACACTTGCTCATGCCTGAGGCTGTCAGCAAACAAGCTGTTTCCTCCTTCCCAACCTCCCTACCAGCACCAGGTGTGCAGCAGTGCCAGAGGTGGTGACAGCAGCATTCTCTAAGCCTCATTTCCGAGCAAGAGTTGGAGAATGCTGCCGCCCCTGCTGCTGACTAACAAGGCAGCTTGGAGAATCCCAGGCAGCATCTCGTCCACTCTCTGAATTTGTCAGTAGTGTTAATGAAACACTACTTCGGGGTAATTGGTGAACACCCCAAAACTGCATTTGGGCTTTGTGTGGGAAATTAGCAAGCTGGGGCGAAGCGTTCCATGTCAGAATAATGTTTGTGCAAAGCTTTAGTTACAGGAAAATGAACCGAGAGAGAGGTTGAAGTTCAAAAACAATCAAGGTTTGATTGTAGGGTAAGGGTACAACAGAATAAGAAAGTTGATTAAAGCACTATTGCTACTAAAAATACATTACAAGACTAACCAGATAACTACAAAGAGGAAATTTAACTTAGTGTCTGAATTAAAATAACTTCTAGGCTGGCTAGAGAAAGGAAGCTTTAGAGATGCAGGTTTTTGGATTTATGAGGAGGAAAGCAGGGATAGGGAGACCCAGAGGGATGCAGTGGTTATCATACAACCTCGCCCTTCCTTTAGTGGCATTTGGATCCTCATGGCTCTGGTGCAACTGAAGGACCTCTTTCCTCAGGGATGGACCAGGAAACAGCAGGCAGTAGCACGAAACTAAGTGGGTTAGGCAGCAGAGATAGATCTTTAAAAGTGTCTGTTCTTGAGCAGCCAACTTCTGTTAGCAGCAAAGTTGGCTGGGCAGACCAGACCAGGCAAGAAGGCCAATATGGAGGCTGAAAGCATGTTTGGCACACAAAGCAATACACAGCTCAGTATAATGGTGGGTGTCAGACCTAGCGTCCAAATCGTGGGTGACTCCAAGGGGTAAGAACCAAATGATGAGCACTGGGATCCAAATGGATCACACTGGCTCAAGGAACCAGGGACAATTAGAGCCCAAAATGTGTACTGAGGCAACATTCCAGCTCCTTTTTCTTGAATAGGATAATACTGGGGAATTCCCAAAGGTTCCATTGTCTGTGTTGGCTGTGCTACACTACAACACAATGCTTTGGAAGGGTCAAGTGTACCCTGTTATGTAAATGAAGTGAATGGACATGCAAACACAGTATCTCTTAGGTCAGAAGAACCTAGTAAACTAATCAGTATTTTGATGAGTACACCTCTGAATTTCTATCGCCCACTTAGCTTTCTTCTGATAGGAAGGGAGTTGCAGAGCTTTATCTGGGTTTCCTGCTGAGGTGATTGGCTTTGAACTCATTTGAGGTATCTGTGGGGGGGAGGTAGACCAAAAGGGGGTCGATCTCTGTGCAGAGAGAGACCCTGAATGAAAAACTAACTTTTGCAAGTTAACTCAGGAGTCTACTTAGGCATCCCAGCATAAGGATGCATTGCGCAGGCACGGCAGCCTCCAAAATGGCCACTGTGCAGCTGAACAGGGCCATTTTTGAAGTAAGGAAGGCTGGCAGGGGGAGGAAAAACCTCTGCAGACCCCACCACCACCAAGGAGAAGTCCCCTTCCCCATAAAAGGTCCGCAAACCCCCCTGGACCGAGCTGAACGGGGGGGCGGTTCAAGGAGGTGCTGGACCAAACTGGCCTGGTCCAGTCCGGCTCTGGTTCAGACTCAAACCGAATTGGACCAGCCAGTTCCATGCACACCCCTACTTCCAGTGCACTTTTATTCCACTTCCATTCCAGCTGGAGCTGCCATTTGAGTTGCCTCACAATGCCCCTAACATAGCTTCAGTGTGCTGTGCACTGCTGGGTAAGGGCTGAACCACAGATCTGAAAAGGGCCCTGCTATTACTGCCTGCTACCATTCCCAATAGGTCATCCATGGGGGGCACCAGAGACCCCTCAACCTTGGAGAAGCCTTGGCAGGTCTGGTCTTCATTGCTAACACAGATAAGTTAAATATATGTTGTTTTTCTGTGTAAACAACTTCAAAAACTTTTTTGTTGAAAAGCAGTATATAAATAAAAGTAATAAAATACTAATAATTATGTTTGGGGTCAGGAAGCAAAGGGGGGAAATTAAGTTTGAGGATCTGGATGGAAAATTAATGGAGACAAGTCAAATAAATGGAATATAGATTTATGAGGATCTGGATGTGACATTATTTATTCTTCCCAATCAAAGGAATATTCATTTGGAAGCATCTGGGTGGTGGTCCTCAATTCTGTGTGAAGACTGCAGTTGTTCAGTGGTAAAGGAAAAGCATTTTGCATGTGGTTTTCCTTATTTTGCATGTGCTTAATTATAAAATACACTGTTAGGTATTTGACATTTTGCCTAGTTTATTAAAGATTTGACATTTTGCCTAGTTTTTTGCCTCACTGCTTTTGTCACCTGAAGCCATCGGCTTGCATGCACTTTTAGCTCTCTCTTTCTATTTGTGGCAAATGCAAGGCTGAATTATATTGGACCACCACTGTCCACCATGCCAAACCATTGGGCTGCCAGACTCTGCCCTTAGCCTCCCAAACTCATGCACAGGAGTGTTTTTATCTGAGATATTAAAAGATGTCTACAGGCACAGGTAGTCCTGCTGAGGCACTGTTAGATCCCAGCCCACCAGTATGGCTTCCCTTAAGCGATCACTGTGGAGATTCTTATCTTTTAAACACATTCACTTTATCAACAATCTCAGTTAAACTGTTTGTATATTGCTGAAGCTTGTTTTAGTGGTTTGTTTTTAATTGTAAACCGCCCTGAGCCATTTTGGAAGGGCGGTATGCAAATCAAATCAAATCAATCAATCAATCAATCAATCAAATAACAATCTCAAAACTTACTTTCTCTTTTCTGTGTGTAACACTAAAATCACTCTCCCTGCAACTGTTCATTCATTCATTCCCTGGCTTCTTTTTCTAGAGCAACTGCTAAATAATTCCCCATACTACATAAGAAAATTAACCCTTTAACTTTTCAACAAGCCTAGCCTCCCTTACATAGCAACAGCCACCACCACCACTCCCACTGCCTTTATACAGCCCAATTCACACAGCCCAGACCATCAGAAAATGCTGTCTTTATTGTCCACACATCCTTTATATCTCCAATCGTAGTGTCGCAGCTATGAGAAAGCCTAGAAAAATGGACTGAGGAAAGTGGGGAGATGACATTGCTGGGATATCAGATCCTAATGTGACTATGTACCAAAACCACCAATGACCTTTTCACAATTATAACTACTCTGAACAATGTTAAAAGCAGGTTGTCCCATTATTTATGCTTGCTCAGTGGAAAACAATAAGTTCTGTAAATATTTAAACACCTTTTTAAAAAAATGAATACACAGATGTTTTTGCTTCTCGTGTATGCAGCAACATGCACACATTGCAAAATTTAATAAGACAAGCTCTATTTGCATAGCAGCAAAAGACAATGTTGATGTCACATTATATTTAAATAGATATGTGGGCAAGGAGAAAATTCATTCACATACAGCTTTAGGTGTTGTATCTTAGAAAGATGTGCGAAGTATCTGAAACCACTTTAGACAAATTCCAAAGTAATGTTCAAATGCCACATTACATACGATCTCCTTCTAAAGCAGGGCCGCAAAACCCTACAAAGAGTTTATCCCAGGGACGGAGCTACCATTGGGTGAACGGGTTCAAAGAGCCCAGGCTGCAACCAATCAGGGGCCACGCCCCCTGTGTCCCGAAAATGGTGGCTGGCGCAGCCGAAAATGGTGGCTGACGCCACACCAGGTCCTGCTGCCCTGGTGCTCCAAGAGAGCCACCGCCCTGGTGCTCCGAGAGCACCGGGCAAGACAAAAGCGGGCGGGCCCTGAAGCGCGAACTCTTCGCTCTGCCCCCTGCCAGGCTGCTCTTGAGGCCAGGCCACATGCTTTGTAGCCTAGCCGGAGCTTCTGCCTGGCACGTCTAACCTCAGCCCCGCGCTCTCTGCAACTCCCGAATGGAGCCTCAAGGCTCAGTTCGGGAGCCAGACCACGGCCCCCACTTCTGACATCAGATGAGGGGGCGTGGCTAGCCCCGCGTCTGATGTTAGACAGTCGGTTAGTGGGGGCGGCTGCACATGGGCCGCCAGCGGTCCCGCTCCACCACTGGTTTATCCCACAAAGGTTTTCAAAATATTCAGAGATAAGGATGTTCCCAAAAGAAACCCAATAACGGTGTCATCCATTGTATAATGTTTGGCCTCTGCTCTAGTTCATTTGTCCTGCAGCTACCATTTTGCTCAGTATTCTCTGTGGAATTTTGTGCAGAAAACAAGTAGCATTCCATCTGCTGCAGGTTTTATTTTCTAACATACAACGTTATTATTAGAAAGCCCCAAAGATATTCGCTCTTGATATGCTTAATCTTAATATGGAAAGAAAGCATGACCACCAACAATTTGTTGGATTACAATTCCCATCACAGCAGTGTCTTGGTGGAACAAAGTGATTTGTTATTTCCTCAGTCATGGGATTTTTCATTTTATTGTCAATCAGAAGTGCTTTAGATGGCCAACTGTGCAAAAGAGCAGGCTTGACACATTATCATAAACAAGTAGAGAGAAAAACCAAACCTTTCCCCCCCAGATACCCACTCATGGAACAAAAACAGCAGCATATTAGGGGTGTGCACAAAACTGGCTGGTCCAGTTTGGTTAGCATCCGAACCGGACTCGAACCAGACTGGAACAGTTCAGTTCTACACCCCCTTGAACCACCACCCCCCAGACCAGTTTGGTTCACAAATCTTTTTTTAAAACCTTTTTTTACTCACCCCTTTCAGGGGGCTTCTCCAAGGCTGTGGGAGGTCTCTGGAGTTCCCCCACCCCCTCACTGGCCTCCATTATGGTAAAAATCACTTGGTCTAGGTAGTCTTTGGCTCATTCCAGGCCTGCCCTGCATGGTGGTGGCCATTTTGGAGGCTGCCATGCATGCCCAATGGGCCTCTGTGTGGCAAAGGCTGCATGGCACTAGCTGGCAGAGGCTGCAATTATATCATCCTTTTTCTCCTCAGTCATTCCCATGCTTACTGAGGCCAGGAGGCAATATCCTCTTTCTCTCAGGAGTATCAGTCATTTTTAGGTATTTTCTGGTTATGTGGCAAGTCTGGAGATTAATAACTCCCTTGGTTGTCCTTTGCAGCTGCCTAGCCCCATTGGTTTTAGGCCTTTTGCCTTGTTTAAGTTGCCTCTTAAGCAATAACTTGACTGGTTTCATATATTAGTCAGTGGCAAAGCCTCCTTTGAGGCTTTGAAGCTGAGCTTATCCAAAAATAAAATAAAATAAAATAAAATAAATCATCTACCAGTTCCAGAAGCCAAAAACAAATCACGAAATATGTTCATTGTATTTCCCGCTTTATCTAGCACCACTGTGCACTTGCTCATGAGAGGCTGATGAAATCCAGCCTCTAGACTCCATACACATGTGGGAAAGGTTGGGGAGAGTTGAAGAGGGACTACTTCAGCCTAACGCAATCTGAGGCTAGGCTCTGTTAGGCACAAAAAACCCTGACTGTGTGAAGAGGACCTCCATTTCCGCTCATTTCTTTCCCGCTTGCCAGACGATGTGAGGAGGCTTAACATATCAGATTATTATGGCTTATATTATCTGGCAGGGGGGTTGTTGTAGAAGGCCTGGTAGAGATTATAAATGCGTCTCTGAGGGAAAGTAGGATTCCTCCTTGTCTTAAGGTGGCAATTATTAGACCGCTTCTGAAGAAGCCTACCCTGGATCCCTCAGATTTGAACCATTACAGGCCTGTCTCCAACCTTCCGTGGCTGGGCAAGGTAATTGAGAAAGTGGTGGCTCCCAGCTCCAGACAGTCTTGGAGGAAACTGATTATCTTGACCCATTTCAAACTGGCTTTCGGGCTGCCTATGGGGTGCAGACTGCCTTGGTCAGCCTGATAGATGATCTCCAATTGGTAATTGACAGAGAAAGTGTGACTCTGTTGGTCCTTCTGGACCTCTCGGCGGCTTTCGATACTATCGACCATAGTATCCTTCTGGAGCATCTGAGGGGGGTGGGAGTTGGAGGCACTGTTTTGCAGTGGTTCCACTCCTACCTCTCGGGCAGGTTCCAGATGGTGTCCCTTGGAGACTGCTGTTCTTCAAAATCTGAACTTTTGTATGGTGTCCCTCAGGGCTCCATATTGTCTCCAACGTTGTTTAATATCTACATGAAACCGTTGGGAGAGATCATCAGGAGATTTGGTGCAGGATGCTATCAGTATGTTGATTACACCAAAATCTATTTCTTCATGTCAGCATCATTGGGAGAGGGCATAACCTCCCTAAATGCCTGCCTGAAGTCGGTGATGGGCTGGATGAGGGATAACAAACTGAGACTGAATCCAGCTAAGACGGGGGTACTCATTGTGTGGGGTCGGACCTCGAGAGATGATTTTGATCTGCCTGTTCTGGATGGGGTCACACTTCCCGAGAAGCAACAGGTACGCAGTCTAGGGGTGCTTCTGGATCCGAGCCTCTCCCTGGTGTCCCAGGTTGAGGCGGTGTCCAGAAGTGCCTTCTACCAGCTTCGGCTGATACACCAGCTGCGTCCGTTTCTTGAGGTGAATGACCTCAAAACAGTGGTACATCTGCTGGTAACTTCCAGACTGGATTACTGTAATGCGCTCTATGTGGGGCTGCCCTTGTACGTAGTCCGGAAACTACAGCTTATCCAGAATGCAGCAGCCAGGCTGGTCTCTGGGTCATCTCGGAGAGACCATATAACTGCTGTATTGAAGGAGCTACACTGGCTGCCGATATGTTTCCAGGCAAAATACAAGGTGTTAGTTATAACCTATAAAGCCCTAAACAGTTTGGGCCCTGGGTATTTAGGGCAACGCCTTCTTCAGCATGAACCCCACTGTCCACTGAGATCTGCTGGAGAGGTCCGTCTGCAGCTGCCACCAGCTCGTGTGGTGGCCACTCAGGGACGGGCCTTCTCCGCTGCTGCCCCGAGGTTTTGGAATGTGTACCCTAGCGAAATAAGAGCCTCCCCATCTCTGACAGCCTTTAAAAAGTCTTTAAAAACACATCTCTTCACCCAGGCTTTTAATTAATGTTGTTTTAATGGTTTTAATGCTGTTCTAAGATATTATTTTAAAAATTTTAAATTGTTGTAATGTGTGTCCCCCCCCCCCATTTTTGTCTTAACGAATGTTTTACTTTGTTTTTATTCTGTTGTAAACCGCCCAGAGACGTAAGTTTTGGGCAGTATAAAAATGTTTTAATAAAATAAAATAAAATAAAATAAAATAATTAGAACATTTGGGGCACCTATTTGGCATGAATAGCTGGGGAGTGTCAAGGAAGACTCTCATAGCCCAAGGCATTGCCTTGGTAGTCAGTGGCTGGTCATCAGACCAGGCTACCTCAGATGTAGTCTACCCCAGGAATAGTTGTACAGGTAAATCGGGACTTTTTAAAAAACCAAATTGTGTAATTTTGGATTAAAAATATCAAATGTACATACTGCCATGCAGTATTGCCTAAATGTCATCAGATATAGATCTACTGTCATATCCACTCCAGCTCTGAAAAATATCAGTTTTCTGCTGTTTGCTTATATCCATGTTCTGCTGTTTGCTTATAAATGCTAGCTATTAGCTACATCAAGGATTACAAAAGAGTATTATTATTACTAGTGGTCCCGGGCACAGAGCATCTGTGCCCTCTAGCTGGCCCGCCACCGCCTCTGCCAGTTATTGTCAGTATCTATCCATGTTAGTCTTAACAGGGCTGAGTTCAAAGGTTTGGCATCATTGGTTAGCTGCTGAGGTCCAAAACCCTCAGAAAGATGTGCTGTTGATCCATGAGATGACCCCTGTTCATGTTGCCTACTTAGAGCAGTAATGGGAGTCACACTCTTATGGTCCATGGAGGGAAGTTTACTGTGGGCTCCTGAAGCCTGCTCTGAGTCTTAACCTCTTGTCTTAAGACAAAGAACCCCATGTATATTCAGTGAAGTTGTAAGTGGGGAGATGAACACATCAACTGCTACCAGACCCCCACCCTGACATCCAGGGTTTCTCAATGTGTGGGTCCCCAGATGTTATTGGACTTCACCTCCCATAATCCCCAGCCCCAGTGGCCTTTGGTTGGGAATTATGGGAGTTGAAGTCTAATTACATCTGGGGACCCACACGTTGAGAATCCCTGCAGTTTACAGCATTTATTTCATTTATTTACTGTACTGCCCATCAGTGATCAGTATTCAGTGAACATGTGACACATCATATGAAAAGCAATTTGTTTTCTTTCATTTCCTTAACCTGACCTTTGTAGTGAACAGACTGGTGGGATTGGGACCAGCTTTACAGGCCCAAAGGGCTAAGCTCAGGCCTGTATCTGGGATTGCTGTTTTGCAAGAAACTGGAGTGTGAACTTTGATTCTGCTGAGCCAAAGTAACTGAATGGAATTGTTCTGTAGTCAAGGCCTGGCCAAGGGAAGAGTCACCCCTCCCTGCCTTGAAGCTTTTTTGTGCATTCTGCAGACACCGGGACTCTACAGCTGTGGGCAGTTGGGCACCAGTCAGGCACCCACCCACCCAAACAATTTTAAAGACCACACCCCCAAAGAAAAACAGAAAGAGCCTGGCAGGCTGGGCACTAGACAGAACACAGCAGCCTGTTGAAGTCACTGGGGCTGCACAAGCAAGAAGAAAAGAAAAGCACAGAAGAAGGGATTTCAAAGCAGCACCCACCCTAGGGCTGCTAATACAATTAGCAAAAAGTAGGAAGAAAAAAGCAGTTTGTTGGCACTGCAAAAAAAAGGGGGGGGATAAAAATAGACAGTCACAGGCACTCCATCTCTGCCTCTCTCCACTCACTGTGCCAGGCAGGCAGGCAGGCCCAGACCACCACCACCAGTCTCTGCTCTCAGTGCTGCTGTAGTCTCAATCTGTGATCCTTTTCCTCTCCTGAGACACCATTGTCTCTCTGCCTACAAGCAGTCCCTTAAGTACATTTTGAAAATCCCTCCTTTTGGCTCCCCTCACCCTCCTGCTTCCACCGAGCCAATGGGGACACAGTTAGCCATGATAACACTTGATTTGAATGACAACAAGCCAGGCAAGAAGCAAGGAGATCTCAAGCCAATTGGAAGCCAGTGCAAAAAAATAAAATAAAATAAAATAAAATAGGGAGGCAAAATGGTGCTTGAATCACTCAGTTCAATTCAAGCTCGAATTGCAGTCAATTTGATTCAAACTTGAATCTGGCTCTTTATTCTAAGGGTGATTTGATTCGAGTTCAAATCACTCAAATCACCCCAATTTTAGCTCAAATGTATTCAACTCAAATCAGTTTGCACATGTATAACTTTTGGCCCCATTTGCACATAATGTCAAACTGCAGTTGAATGGGGCAGAAGTTGGAATTGGTGTACATCTGAATGAATGAATGAAATTGCAATTTTGCTGAAAAAGCAACCTGCGGTTTCCCTCACCTAACTCCAGCTTGAACCTTGAATTTGTCGTGAGTTTCACTGCTCCAACCTGAGGGTTGAAGGTGGCATCGTTACATCCAAACACAGATGCCGCCATAGTTATGGGACTGCTGAAATCCCCATTATTCCCTATGGGGGGAAAAGCTTAAAGATGTGCAGACTTCACAAATTCTTTAAATATCACCCCTTTCACCAATTCCTTTGAAATCTGGATGGTAGCAGGCACCCATTGGAACACTACCACCTGACCCACTCTTCTGCCCCCCAAACCCCCTTTCTGCCCTGAATCTGCCCCAAAGTCATGCCGACTTCAAAACTCCTTTAAAAAACAACCCTTTGCTCAATTCCTTTAAAAACTGGGTGGTAGGTTCTTTGCACCCATTGGGCACTACCACCCACCACAACCTGCTCTGGGCCACCTTTGTGCCACACACCCACCCCACTCTGGGGAGTTATAACTAAGGCTGCTGAAATCCCCATTATTTCCTATGGGAAAAATCTTAAAACCCATAAACTTCAAAGATTCTTTAAATATCACCCCTTTGCCAAATTTCTTTGAAATGTGAATGGTAGCTTCCACCCATTGGGCACTACCACCCCCCACTCTTTTGGCCCCGGGACCCTTGTTTTGATCTGAATCGATTCGGATTCATAAAATTTGGGTACAAATAGAATCTGTGGTTATTCGGGGGAGGAGGTCAGATTTGCACCCCAAACTAATCAGGGGTGTTTCAATTCGGGTACAAATCAAAACAAAAAATATCTATTCGTGCACATCCCTAGAATGCAGCCACCATCTCCTAAAACTTGCTCACTCGTCCAACCCTTAGCCAATCAAGAAGATAGCATTGGTTGCATTTCAGTAAATGAGGGTGTCAGGTGTACGTAGCTTAAAGCAGGCCCTTTGCTGTTCAGGTACTTGGGATGTGCAAGCCAGTTCTAATTAGTACCAGTTCACACTTGAACTGGCTCGGTTTGAACCAAACTGGACCCAGTTCGGCCCGAGGTCAGAGCAAATCTCTTGGGCTGGTTTGGGCCCGGTTTGAGGACGTGGGTGTTGGTGTTCAATTTTTTTTAAATGACTCACTGCCCAGCAAGGGCAGTGGTGGCCTTCTGGGGCTGCTATGGTGGCCACAGGGGGTCTCCGATATCTCCCCCTACTTCAGCTGGCCTCCCCCAGTCCCCCTCAAAAATGACTGCTGCATGCTCACAGAGGGCTGAAATGGCCCACAAATGGAGGGAGGCCAGTGAGGGAGGGGGAGACTCCCCTGGCAGCTGCCACAGCATCCCCCCCCCCAAGCCCATAGCTGCCCTTGCCGGGTGGTAAGTCATTTAAAAAAAAAATAAAAATGCCATTACCCTTCCCCGCCCTCTAACCAGGCCTGAAATTGTTCTAATTTGAACCAAAGCAGGCCCTGTTTGAGGGGTGCCAAAACCGAACATGCCCACCCAGTTAGAATCCAGTTCAGATTCAAACTGATTTGGGCAAACCGGTTTTGTGCATATCCCTATCAGGTACCAGTTCCATACCCACAGCACCACTGTGAACTGCAGGCAGCTTAGATCAGATTAGGATTCTTAAACCACAGACCAGAATCTACCTGATTCTGAGAACCAGGTTACCCCTGTTTAATTGTTGTTGCTGTTAATTTGATTTCTATACCACCCTTCCAAAAAATGGCTCAGGGTGGTTTACACAGAGAAACAACTAATAAATAAGATGGATCCCTGTCCCCAAAGGGCTCACAATCTAAAAAGAAACACAAAATAGACACCAGCAACAATCACTGGAGGTACTGTGCTGGGGGTGAACAGGGCCAGTTACTCTCCCCCTGCTCAATAAAGAGATTCACCATGTTAAAAGGTGCCTCTTTGCCAAGTTAGCAGGGGTTAACATCATACCTCTCTCTACTATACCACTTCAAGATCTGCTGCACTCCTCCTTCCTGGGAAACCAATCACTGAAGAAGGCCACTAGACTATCCCTTGGCATTCCAAATAGATTCCCTCCCTGCCTGCTCCAAGTATTTACTGCCTGTCCATGCACAGGGTTGGAGTTTGCTTTCACTTGAATCTGGACACCTGACACAGGGTAAAGGTAGGATAGAAATAAGCAAGCATTCAACAATTCTTGTTATAATCTCAACTTCTTGTTTTAGTAAAACAAACTTTCCCCATGCAAGATAAACTAGATCTGCTAGATCTAATTAGCATGATGCAGTTCTCAACAGCTGGTTTTCCTTCCCTCCAGACGTGGAGCAAAAAACACTGATGCATTATTTTAATTCTATTCACATTGCTAACTTGTTCTCTCTTCCCTCCCCATCTGTTCTCCCTTTCAGCAACAGGACCATCCTTTTCTCATTCCCTATCGGTTTTTACTATATCTACTTTATTTATTTTATGATCTGTTGCTTTAAGACATTCCTTGCTCACCATATGCAAGCATGATGGTTTGGCCATTGATTGCAAATTAAAACCTGGAGGATAGTCATCTTGTGCAGCTGCTGTGATATTCCCACAGTATGTTCTCACTAATAAAAATCTTCTGCTTCATCTTTACAAAGTAACAGGGTTAATTAAATAAACTTTCTAAAAAGAATGAATGCAATACCTTAAAAATGAATGTAATGCCTTAGAATCTCTGTTGCCTTAACTACTAATTATATGGAGAATTTCTATCTGAAACCTCCATGAATCCTCTTTGTTATTCTGGTTGACCCAGAACCCATAGAATTAAAAAGGTACATATTTTTGTGATTCAATGTGTTTGATTCACTCTGTTATGCTGAGAGCTGTTACCATTTTAGGAGACTGAATATCCCAAACAAAACCTAGCCCATAATTGACTGGCTTGATGGTTTGCTAGTGATCAGGTCAGCTGCCATTCCTGACATTACAAAAACTGGCTTGGAGCAGACATGTTTAGGGTAATGAGTAGGTGTATACATGCATGCACACCAATAGCAGCATGTGGCTCACAACTGTCTTAATTCAAATAAGTGCATGCATAGCATCAGGGGCTACATGCACACTGCCCTTTTATTAAATCTAAAATCCTACCACTCAGTTATTGGAGAATGAAAGGGGAGTGGAGAGGGCTGAATCCAGGCTTTTGCTTCCCTTCCCAAACTGCTGCCAAGACCTTAGCTTTATTATTATTATGCTATTTACACACAGTCTACCAGATGTTATTGAATTGATTTTCTACTTTAATTATTGGGCCCTTTCCAAGGGTCTAGGATAACTAAAGAAAAATTAAACATAATGTCATAATATTCGTGCTGTCTCGAGTAGTGTGGCTTCCTGTAGCTGATGTTTTGTAATTTCATCAATGCCCAAGGTGTCCAGATGGTGTTCAAGTTCTTTTGGTACTGCACCAAGGGCACCAACAACTATTGGCACCACTATAGTTTTCTTTTTCTACAGCCGCTCATTTTCAATCTGAAGGTCCTTGTATTTAGTTATTTTCTCCAGTTGTTTTTCATCGACTTGTCTATCCCCTGGGATTGCAAAATCAGTTATCAGAACCCGATTCTTCTCGATGACTGTCAGATCCGGTTTATTATTATTGTTTACACAGGATAGGTGTTATTGACTGGTTTGTTTTCTCCAGACATTGAGTCCTTCCCCAGAACCTGGGATGGTTGAATTTTATCATCAATACTGTTGGTTATTATAGATATCGTCGCAAAATATAGGCTGTTCCCAGTAAAGTTGCTTTTTGTAATTGGCTGATGGTGAGTTCTGTGGCCTCTATAGTGTTGAGGTGCTCTTCAAGTTGTTTTGGAATTGCACCTAGGGTGCCAATTACCACTGGGATTATTTTGGTCTTTTTCTGCCATAGCCTTTCAATTTCAATTTGTAGATCTTTGTATTTGGTGATTTTTTCTATTTCTTTTTCTTCTATTCTGCTATCCCCTGGTATTGCTATGTCGGTTATTTTGACTTGTTTTTCTTTCTTCTCGACTACAGTTATATCTGGTGTATTGTGTGGCAGATGTTTGTCTGTTTGTAGTCGGAAGTCCCATAATATGTTTACATCTTCATTTTCATCAACTTTTTCAATTTGATGGTCCCACCAATGTTTGGCTACAGGTAGCTTGTATTTTTTGCAGATGTTCCAGTGCATCATCCCTGCTACCTTGTCATGCCTTTGTTTGTAGTCAGTCTGTACGATCTTTTTACAACAGCTGATTAGGTGGTCCACGGTTTCATCTGCTTCTTTACAAAGGCGGCACTTGCTGTTTGTGGTGGATTTTTCGACTTTTGCTCTTATTCCATTTGTTCTTAATGCCTGTTCTTGTGCAGCCAGTATTAAACCCTCTGTTTCTTTCTTCAAGTTGCCATTCTTAAGCCATTGCCAGGTCTTGGTGATGTCTGATTTTTCCACTTATATTGACCATGCAGGGGCTTATTTTTACATTTTTCTGCTCGGTTCTTGACTTGTTCTTTCTTGTAGGCCTGCTTTGTTTCATTGGTGTTGAATAGTTTCTTGTTATTGACCATTTGAAGTGCATCTTCTTCATTGTCCTTTATATATTCTTCAAGGCCTCTTTTCTCTTCCTCTACTGTTTGATAGGCTTGCAGCATTCCTCTTCCACCTGAGCTGCAAGGGAGGTATAGCCTATTGACATCACTGCGGGGGTGCAGAGCATGATTGATGGTCATGATTTTCCTGGTCTTACGATCTAGCATCTCTAGCTCTGCCTGGGTCCAGTCTATTATTCCTGCAGTATATCTGATAACAGGTATAGCCCAGGTGTTTATGGCTTGTATGGTGTTCCCGCCATTGAGTTTGGACTTGAGGATTTTTCTAACTCTCCTCAGTGTGTTCGATGTTATCAGCCTGGAGAATGCCCAAGTATTTGTAATGTTCTTTCTCTTCCAGGTTCTTGATCTTGCTTCCATTGGGCAGTTCTATTCCTTCTGTTTTTCTTATTTTCCCTCTGTTCATTATTAATGCAGCACACTTGTCTAGCCCAAACTCCATTGCTATATCGCTACTGAATATATGGACAGTGTTTAGCAGTGATTCGATTTCTGTCTGGGACTTTCCATACAACTTCAGATCGTCCATGTACAGCAGATGGTTGATTTGACTTGAAGTTTTAGATGTTTGGAATCTGAGGCCTGTTTTGTTTAGTATTTGTGAAAGTGGGGTCATGGCGATTACAAACAACAGAGGAGATAGTGAGTCCCCTTGGAAAATGCCTCTTCTAATGCTAACCTGTCCAAGTGTCTCGCCATTGTTAACTGTGTACTCCACATGCTCATTGCTTTTTTAATAAATATCTGAATGTTTTTGCTGACACCAGTTGTTTCTAAACATTTTAGTATCCATGTGTGAGGCAATGAATCGAAGGCTTTCTTGTAGTCAATCCATGCAACACTTAGATTCGTTTTTCTTCTCTTGCAATTTTCTAAAATCATTTTGTCAATCAGCAGCTGGTCTTTTGTGCCTCTGGTCTTCGGGCAATTTCCTTTCTGTTCAACTGGAAGCTGTTTGTTAATTAATAAGTGTTGCATCACTTCATCTGCTATTATTCCAGTTAATAATGTGTACATGGTTGGCAGGCAGTTGATCGGTCTATAATTACTTGGAACTGCACCTTTTGCTGGGTCTTTCATGATGAGATGAGTTTTCCCAGTTGTTAGCCATTGTTCAATATCACCTCCTTGCAAAATGTGATTGAACTGTTTTGATAGATGTTTATGAAGGCTTGTTAGGTGTTTAAGCCAAAAGCCATGCTGTTCATCGTCGCCTGGAGCAGTCCAATTTTTAATTTTCTTTGCTCTTTCACTTATTAATTCTGGTGTTATTATTAGATCTTGCATTTGTTGGTTACATTTTTGACCTCTTTTATCCAGCCTGCTTTTTTATTATAATCTCTTGGATTGTCCCATAATTTCCGCCAGAATTGCACTGTTTCTTCTTTATTTGGTGTTTCTAGGTTTCTTGCAGTTTCGCCTTCTATGCTTTGGTAGAAACGTCTCTGATTCGACTGGAATTGGAGATTCTGCCTGTGTTGTGTAGTTCTGGCTTCATATCTGCTAATCTTCTTTGACACTGCTGTTATTTGCTGCTTTATTATTTCCAGGACTTCTCTAATTTTCCTTGAATCTAGGTGGTATTTTTGGATCAGATACTGTTTGGTGTTTTCGTTCTTCAGCTTCTTGTCTTTCATATCTTTCAATTTACTAGCATCTGCTCTAAGCCTGGAGATTTTATTTTCTAATCTAATCTTCCATTTAGGTGATGTACTACTTTCTTTTTTTACAGGTCCATTGATCTTATATCCGAGCTCTTGAGTTGTTATTGTTGCTTCACTGTACATTAGTTGGTTTGTTTCTTGCAAATTATTGGTTGTTATTTCTACAAGTGCAGCATTTATATCTTTTAATACCTGAGCAAGTTGTTTTTTGGCAACTGTTTTTAGAGCTGGAAGTCGAACCCTGGTGGTTGTTTGGTTCATGTGCTCAGTTTTATATTTTTGCTTTAGTTCTTGTTGCTTTTCTATTAAACGGCATTCAGTTTTTTGAGGTGAAGGCAAAGGGGAGGTTGCCTGGTTTTGATTTTGAAACAGTTCAGCAACAGTGGCATCCTCTATTTCCAACACCTCCTCCACCTGCGCCTGAGCAACTGCTTCAGTTGGTGGTAATTCTTCTTCCATGTCTTGAGCCTGTGTTGCTCTTTGCAGTTCTTCCAGCTCAACTCCTGTGAATACTTTATTTCTTATTATGAATCTTCTCTGGTCTGCTAACCTTTGTTCTTTTATTTCTGTATCTGGATGCTTCTCTTTCCAAATTTGGTACATTCTTTTTAAATAACCTCTTCTAGTTGGACTAGACTTGTAATAGCAGATCTTTGTTGGCATTTTTCGTATATTTTTTTTGGTTAAGTGACGTTTCTTCCAGTAACTTTGCTGTCGTCAGCCCTGGTTGCTCAACTGAAGATCCTGAGTCCTGTTGCCCACTTGCCACCAGATGTCCAGGGACTCCAGCACTTGGCGCGCGGGTGACGACCGATCTGGTATAGATTTATTAAAGTTACGTCTCAACATATTGTTGATGGGAGAGGCACTCTTTGTCTGGCTCCTCTGGTGAGACCTGTCCAGTATGGTTGGACCTCTGGCATAGCTCTCACCTTCCTCGGAGCATGCAAGCCCCACAACCACGCCAAGCTAGTGCCTCACTGGGGGCTGCTGCTTATTATTTCTTGTTTACACAGTCAGACAGGTGTTATTGAGTGGTTTGTTTTATCCAGACATCGAGTCCTTTCCAAGGACCTGGGATGATGATGATGATGATGATGATGATGAAGATGACGATGACGATGATGATGATGATGATGATGATTTATTATGGGTTCCACATGTGCAACCTGCTGAATGTGAGGGGGAAACTGTGCATGCTGTACTTAGTTGCACCTGTAGATACATGCATGGAAGCCTGCTTCCACTTTTGCCCCCTTGCCCAAATTCATAGAAACACAGCACCTCTCCTTTGCTCATTCAGCAGCAGCAGTGACATAAGAACACAAGAACAGCCCTGCTGAATCAGGCCCAAGGCCCATCTAGTCCAGTGTCCTGTTTCACACAGTGGCCCACCAGATGCCACTGGAAGCTTACCAGCAGGAGTTGAGGGCATGCCTTCTCTCCTGCTGTTACTCCCCTGAAACTGGTACTCAGAGGCATCTTGCCTTTGAGGCTGGAGGTGGCCTATAGCCCTCTGACTAGTAGCCGTTGATAAACCTCTCCTCCATGAAGTTATCCAAACCCCTCTTAAAGTCATCCAAGTTGTTGGCTTTCGCCATATCTTGTGGAAGATAATTTTGATTATGTATTGTGTGAAAAAGCACATCCATTTGTTGGTCCTAAATCTCCTGGCAATCAATTTCATGGGATGTCCCCTGGTTCTAGTGTTATATGAGAGGGAGAAGCATTTCTCTCTATCCACTTTCTCCACACCATGCATGATTTTATAGACTATCATGTCTACCCGCAGTCATCTTTTTTTCTAAACTAAATAGCACCAGATTTTGTAGCCTTGCCCCATAAGAAAGGTGCTCTAGTACTGCATAATGAGCAGTACCTCAGCCACATGTCTGCAAATTGACCAAATCGCCACACTGCAAGACTTTGATCCAGTTCTTTGTATGTTAATCCAAATGCATTAAAGTTTTTGAGATAATATTGCTTTTCACAGATTACTGAGGCCCAAGCCCTTCTGGGTAAATAGTATAAACACCACCAGTGCCAATCCAATAAAAAAATCCCTGGACCTATCCCATGTTTTGCTAAATCTGGTGTCTGTGTTCTCTTTTATGATTTGCTATTCATTTGCTACATAGAAGCTGTCAGGGTCCCATCCTCATGCCCCTCTCAATTCCAGGGAGGTGATTTCTTTTCATTTTTCTATGACAGTTTAGTTTCCAGGTTCTGGGAACTCATTCAGCTCTTACTTTCCCTCGCTGCCACCATATACATTCTCATTACCCTTCTCTCAGTACTCAACACCTTTCGCTGCATAGCTTCGCGAACGCAGGATAGGCATATATGTTCAGCAAATGAAACAAAACTTGAGGTATAAAATGAAAACAAGAATAAGTTTATTATTTACAGATTAGAATAAAGATATCTGCAAAGCAGGGCACACAAGCTTCTCTACCAAGTTACTAGGTACATCAGCTGTTCTGAATAAAATGTAACATATAGGGAGGCGAGATAACTGGGACAGAGGTGATTAAACTTGGGCTTGTAAACTTAATGAATTCCTCCAGACCATCTTGTCTGTTACTAGGAACTGCCCAGAACCCTGCTGGTTCTCCAGCCTCCACACACTCACCCTTCAAGTTGCACACAACCCCCCTGAACATTCTGTCCTGTTCAGAACACACCAACCGATCTCTCAACCCTCAGCCCAACACACCTCCTACTCCCAAGCAACTCAATCCAACTCTTTCTCTCTCCCCCTCTGTCTCCACTGCCTTTCTTAAATCCCCCCCCCCGAACCTTCTGTGCCTGGTTACTAGGGTAACCCACACACTCACTCACTCACCAGCTCCTATATATGTCCCACCACAGAAGCAAATATGTGCACATGGTTAGAGAATAGCTTAATAAAGTAAAACCACACATTCCAGGACAAAAAATATGTCTCTTTTCACCTAAATGAGAATCTGCATATCTATGAACTGGAACCATCATTTCCATGCAGTGTTCCCTCTAACAGGGATTCCCTAATGTTGTTGACTACAATTCCCATCATCCCCAGCTGCAATGGCCTTTGGCTAGGGATTATGGGAGTTATAGACCAGAACATCTGGGAATCCCTGTTACAGAGGATACTGTTCCCAAGCAAACATAGCCATGTCATCTGCAAACATGATGCTCTGTTGCTGATATGGCTTCTGACACTGATAATGACGAATGGTGTATAATGTCAGTTCCAAATGAGAGGTCTGAAAGTCAAGTAGAGGTTCCCTTGAGAACAACTCCATGTTACAGCAAGGAAGCAAAATCTGAAAGTCCTAACATACCTATTCATGAGCCGAGTGGCCAAAAGGCCATGCCATCAATTAAATGCCATGAGAGGAGTGTGTGTTTTTGTCGGGTTTTTTTTTTTTTTTTTTACAATGAGAGCATTCTTTGTATCCTGGGAGAGAAAGGATCAAAAGCAAATCCACTCTTCCCATTAAATTAGGGTTAGGGAATTTTGGGAAATGATAAAGAAAGAGGTGAGTCTGGAAAGAATGCAATTATTTGTCATAACACATAAATGAATCTTTTAGCCATTAGTCCCTGATATGCTTATATCAAAACAATGGTTGTAAAGAATGCTGACCCAAAGGATCCACCCCCAATTCCCACTCTTTTTGTAGCTTTTCTCTTGTGGCAGCAGCAGCAGAACTCCTCTTTATTATTAATATTAATATGAATATTAATATCCTTGGGAAGGACTCGATGTCTGGATAAAACAAACCAGTCAATAACACCTGCCTGACTGTGTAAACAAGACATAATATACTGTCATTCTTAAAGGGCTTAGTGGACATTGGGTGCCTTGGGGGCTCAGGCAGGCAGAGCAAAGATGCCACTCTTGAAGCACAGAGTTCAATTGGTCAGGCTTAAAACATAAACAGGAAACTGGTGGTGTAGGGGCAAAGTGTTGGATCTTGACTGCTGAGTTAGAGACTACCACCACTCTCCTATACCTTACTCATACACACACCTTCCCTCAAATCTTGTCCACCTCAGAGTTTTTAAAGTCTCAAACACATGCCAAAGCATTTACCCAATTTAGATACAACCACTTCCCAACACAGTACTACTCTAAGCCTGTTTTCCACACTCAGCAGTCTCAGCACTCCCTATGGGAAAGGTCTCCAGAGCTTCCTGGAGAATCAGCTCATAAAAACTCCAATAACAAACCCTGCTCTGCCCCAGAGCTCTATCCGGATGTCCACACTCCTTGCAGTCCCAAACAGATTTCACCCTCTAGCTCAGAGGCATAGTCATCATTGAGCAGAGGGAGACAATTGTCCCCAGGCTCCAAGAGCCTGGGGCAGTGTTCCCACTAAGAAGGATTCCCAGATACTGTTGACTATAACCCCCATCATCCCAAACTGCAATAGCCTTTGCTTGGGGATTGTGGGAGTTTTAATCAGCCACACCTGGGAATCCCTGTTAGAGGGAACACTGGTCTGGGGGGCCTCCAAGACTCCCCCTTACTCTTAGTCAGGGCACCCCCTTGCCCGCTCCTGCACCCAGCTGGCGAGCAAAGCACTTGCCAGCTGGAGCACAAGGCACACTCCTCTCCAGCCAGAATTTCATGCTGGCTGGGGAAGGATGGGCTCTCCTCTCCCCTGCCAGGCATTGGTCCCTCCCCTGAGTCTGACATCAGATGCAAGGGGGTGGGGCCAGTGAAGAGAATGGGGCTGTCACAGCCCTGGCATAGTTTCACTTCCTCATTTCCCCTGCCAGTGGTACTTGGAATCGCTGAAAGAGAACTGCTTTCCAAGGAAAGGAGCTCCCTTTCCGCCATTCCACCAACTGCTGAGAGGGGAAATGAAACTATCCCAGGGCTGTGACAGCCCTAGGGGGCAGGGGATCTGGTCAAACTTTCTTCCTGGCACTCACAAAGACCCCATGGCTCTTTGACAGCATGGCTTCCCAGTGGTCCTCTTTACCCTCATGTATTCCTTGCTGTTATGGCTTTTGAATAACCATCTTTTGTTAAGCAAGTAGTTGGCTAATAGTGGTCGACAATGATCAGTTGATGTTCCATCAATGGGACTAAATGACAGAGGTTGTCCTCATGGCTAGAGTTCTCTCTGACCTTGGAATATAATAGACTTTGGGTCAAGACACTCTACAGTTAGTGGAAGGGGGAAGAGGAACAGTTTGGAGCCAGTGTTCGTCAGCTGAGTGGAAATAGGATCTGAGAAAGGAGAATTTTTAAGGGAAGGAGTTGAAGTGAAATGCCTTGGGGTACAAAGCCATGCTCTGGAAATCTGATACAAGAGGGGTGGATTTAAGAACATAAGAAGAGCCCTGCTGGATCAGGACAAGGCACATCTAAGTCAGCATCCTGTTTTTCACAGTGGCCAATCAGATACCTCTGGAAGCCCACAAGCAGCAGGCGAAGATATACGCCTCTCCAGCCATTGTTCCCCAGCAACTGGTATTCAGAGGCATACCGCCTGCATGCCGGGTGGGGGACGGGGGACACACATATTACCATTAAGGTTAGTAGCCACTGATATACCTCTCCTCCATGCAACTAACTAATTTTCTTTCAAAGCCATCCAAGCTAATGTCCATCACCACATCTTATGGCAGTGAACTTTATTTCATGGATTAACAATTAATTCCATAGATTTACTGCCTACTGTAGAAGTGTTCATTTGCCTTATATTCTGCTTGTATACTGTACTGCTAGAGGTAATATTTGTTTTATTTATATTATACTCGCAGTACACCTAGAACTCATCAGCACTGGAGGAAATGGGAAACATTCTCTCTCTCTCTCTCTCTCTCTCACACACACACACACACGCACACACACACACGCACACACAGCACTGTGCCACCTCCCCATTCCTACATAAATCATAGTCATTCCTCCATCCCAAAGAGCTGGGACACTGGATCTACAGTTTCTTTCTGCAGATTGTTGGAGAATGCAGTAAGGGTATTTGGGGTGTGGGGGGATGAGAGACGGAAAGAGAGAGATACAAAGAAATAAGTATATGGTGACAATTATGAAAACACTCTTTATTACATTTCACCTTCTGCTAAACTTTAATGGGCAAGATCCAGACAAATATGCTTATGTAATATGAGAAAAGATAAGTGTCTAAGTTGTTTGTGCTACTCTGCAATGTTGCACAGTAGAAACATTTTCCAGGACATATATGAGGTACGACATGTTGTGTGCAACAATTAGCTAGTGCCTCATATTGCACAAGAGGCTATGCAATGTATTGTGCAGTGCAACAGTTAGCTAGTGCCCCATGTAGCACTATAGGTAGTGCAACATCTACTGCTAGCACAAGAACTAGCCTGGAACAGAGGTTATTTTCCTTATGCAACATCCTTAATCAGTGTCCTTGTGCTAACAAAACAGTGTATGCTGTCGCAACACTAGCCTGGATTCTGCTCAACACATCTTCAGATTTTTTTCATTAGAGCTGTAACTGAACCTGAATTTTTTTGCCACAGAAAGCAATAATGATTCATGACCTTGGAATTTTGTGCTCACCTATATGCTAGCATCAAACTGCTAAAACAAAGCAGAGCAAAGTAAGATTAGCAGCACAAATATGCACTGTAACACCAGCCTATCAGGCATAGTGCTGGCACTATGATTGATGAGCAGAATTATGAATGCAATTATAATATCGATTCTATATGACAAGTAACAAAGCAACACTGATTTCTCTCAGGGTTTGCCTTTAAACAGCCATAGGTTTACCTCATATTCTTTTTATTTTAACATTATTTCAGCAAGATTAATAAAGGGCTCTATTATTATCAAGCTACACCAGATTAAATGAACAAAATAAGGATTATTTCTTTTAATTGACTTCATCCTCTATGTTGAAAGCCTACTTTGTAGTTTAAATGCATAGATCAACTTTGAGAAGGGCTTCTCCCCTTTGCTAAGCAAAGTCTACCCCAGTTTGCATTTGAATGGGGAATGGAAATTACATGTCTGAGCACTGTAAGATATTCCTCTTAGGGGATGGGGCTGCTCTGGGAAGAGCACCTGCATGCTTGCATGCAGAAGGTTCCAGGTTTCCTCCCTGGCATCTCCAAGATAGGGCTTCGAGAGATACTTGCATGCAACCTTGGGGAAGCCACTGCCAGTCTGTGTAGATTATCCTGAACTAGATGGACCAATGGTCTGACTCAGTATAAGGCAGCTTCCTATGTTCCTATGCCTCACAACAGCTTCTTTCATCATACATTGTTTGCCAAGGGAATCTGTTTCTATAGTTCCTCACCCAAGGCCAGTGGGTCCTATATCCCCTCCTATTTTCCACAAGTTGATTCTCTTCCTCTAACTGCATTCACCCAGCTTATTATTTTTCTCTCACTCCTAGTGGGAATAGCAGATTGATTGATTGATTGATTGATTGATTGAGTACATTTATATACCACCACATACAAAAAGGTCCCTGAGCGGTTCACAATATACAGTGAGGGAAATAAGTATTTGATCCCCTGCTGATTTTGTCCGTTTGCCCTCTGACACAGAAATGACCAGGCTATAATTGGAATGGTAGGTTTATTGTAGCTGTGAGAGACAGAATAACAACAAAAAAACCCTCAAAAGCCCAGTGTCCAAAAGTCAGCGATGGATTTGCATTGTAGTGAGGGAAATAAGTATTCGATCCCCTATCAACCAGCAAGATTTCAGGCTCCCAGGTGTCTTTTCACTATATGCAGGTAACGAGCTGAGATGAGGAACACCCTCTGTAAGGGAGTGCTCCTAATTCCAGCTTGTTACAGTACCTGTATAAAAGACACCTGTCCATAGAAGCAAGCAATCACTCAGCTTCCAAACTCACCACCATGCCCAAGACCAAAGAGCTGTCGAAGGATGTCAGGGACAAGGTTGTAGACCTGCACAAGGCTGGACTGGGCTACAAGACTATCGCCAAGCAGCTTGGTGAGAAGGTGACTACAGTTGGCACGATAACTCGCAAATGGAAGAAACACAAAACAACTGTCAATCTCCCTCGGTCTGGGGCTCCATGCAAGATCTCACCTTGTGGAGTTGCAATGATCATGAGAACGGTGACGAAGCAGCCCAGAACTACACGGGGGGAACTTGTCAATGATCTCAAGGCAGCTGGAACCATAGTCACCAAGAAAACAATTGGTAACACACTATGCTGTGAAGGACTGAAATCTTGCAGTGCCCGCAAGGTCCCCCTGCTCAAGGCAGCACATGTACAGGCCCGTCTGCAGTTTGCCAGTGCACATCTGAATGATCCAGAGGAAAACTGGGCGAAAGTGTTGTGGTCAGATGAGACCAAAATTGAGCTCTTTGGCATCAACTCAACTCGCCGTGTGTGGAGGAGGAGGAATTCTGCCTATGAGCCCAAGAACACCATCCCCACCATCAAACATGGAGGTGGACACATTATGCTTTGGGGGTGTTTTTCTGCTAAGGGGACAGGACACCTTCACCGCATCGAAGGGACGATGGACGGGACTATGTACCGTCAGATCTTGGGTGAGCACCTCCTTCCCTCAGCCAGGGCATTGAGAATGGGTCGTGGATGGGTATTCCAGCATGACAATGACCCAAAACACACAGCCAAGGCAACAAAGGAGTGGCTCAAGAAGAAGCACATGAAGGTCCTGGAGTGGCCCAGCCAGTCTCCAGACCTTAATCCCATAGAAAATCTGTGGAGGGAGCTGAAGGTTCGGGTTGCCAAACATCAGCCTCAAAACCTTTCTGACTTGGAGAGGATCTGCAAAGAGGAGTGGGACAACATCCCTCCTGGGTTGTGTGCAAACCTGGTGGCCAACTACAAGAAACGTCTGACCTCTGTGATTGCCAACAAGGGATTTGCCACCAAGTACTAAGACATCTTTTGTGAAGGGATCGAATACTTATTTCCCTCACTACAATGCAAATCCATCGCTGACTTTTGGGCACTGGGCTTTTGAGGGTTTGTTTGTTGTTATTCCGTCTCTCACAGCTACAATAAACCTACCATTCCAATTATAGCCTGGTCATTTCTGTGTCGGGGGAAACGGACAAAATCATCAGGGGATCAAATACTTATTTCCCTCACTGTAGAACCATTAAAACATCAACATAATTTAAAACAATTTAAAGTACAATAAAAACTCTAAAACTGAAGTTTTAAAACAATAAACAAAAATATTTATTTATTTAGTATGTTTAGGGCACATAGGGTGAATTCAGTTTATTACCATTTACCAAGTGGAAATTTATCAGTGCATCATGCATATAAATGTTATAGCTGATCAAGTAAGCTAGTAAGATATAACACCCTGCTTCATGGTGAGAAAAGTGTTACCACATATCCACCATGGGTCACCGAGACTGCAAAGACCTAGGTTCAAACTCCTATTCAGATATGAAGCTCAATGGGTGATGTTAAGCCACTATAGCCCAATTCAGACATTATGCTGTACGAGTGTACAAATATCTGTACACTCGTACACATATTAGTGTGAATGACTGTACCTGTGTTCATTTAAAAAGTGAAGCCGGATACAGGCCCTTCAAATGCATGGTACAGAGTGGAAGTGTACTTCTGTACCTGCGTTTAGCACCACATGGGAATGTTTGCACCTATATACAGATCTGTACTTGTGTACACTGTACACTTATGAGTGTTGAACATAACATGTGAATTAGCCTTTGCTATCTCCGAGTCTAATCTATTGACCTCACAAAGTTGTGATGAAAAAATGGAGTAATGCTTGTATGCTGCACTGAGCTCCTAGGACAATAAAGATGGAATATATAATAACTATTAGGTGAGGTCTATTGTTGACTGGGCAAAGTCATTTTGCATTGATTACACTTATAGGAAAGTTCAAGAAATTAATACATGTAATAGAATTTTTGATTAATGTACTCGAAAAATAAAAGTAAAAGAACAGTTTGAAATTTGTAGGATTTCAACTTCAAACATTATGCATCTGATTGAATAATGATCATATATTGTAAATTTGAATCGTAGTACATTTGAATTGAGAAAGATCTTCTGCTTTTCTTGGGCATGATGTCATTTTGTAACGATTGATCTGACTGTTGAGTGTTAAATATCTGTTGAGAACAATAACAGTTAAAATATGATTATATTTTAATAAAAGCTGACAGTTTTTTTAAAAGCACTTGAAAACCCACCTCTTCACCCAATTTTTTCAGCTTTTAGAATTTTTAAGTTTTAATCTGTGTTTGATTTTTAGATTGCCTACATTGTTTTAACTTGTTTTATGTTATTGTTAACTGCCCAGAGATGAAAGTTTGAGGCGGTGTACAAATTTGACAAATAAATATGTATATATTCAGAATTTATTTTATTTTATTTAAAAACCCTCTCCAAAAAAAAAAAAATCGAACCTTTCCCTGAACATATTCTGGTGTGTAAATAGTAGTGCATTCAGCAAATTTGGTACCTGCCCTCCCTCCACGTGAAGAAAAGCAAGAAACGGGCTGCTCAGCAGAGAGGCAAGAGGCCTGTGCAGTCAGTTGCAAGGAGGGAGGGCAGCTGGAAGGAGCTTGCAGCCTCCATTCCAGTAAAAAGGGGACCTCTCTTTTCCTTGCCCCGCTCCCTGCAGTCTCTGCCACCAGCACCATGCCGCATCCCACTTTCCCTCTCTGACCTCAACTCCTGCCTGTAGGCTTCCAGTGGCATCTGGTGGGTCACTGTGGTAAACAGGATGCTGGACTAGATGGGCCTGGGGCCTGATCCAGCAGGGCTATTCTTATGTTCTTAAAAGGTAAAGACATAAGGGGAGCTCTCTCCTCCTCGCCCCCACCCTCCCCACAGCTACTGCCACTATGCAACAGAGTTTTTTTTTTTTTAAAAAAAATGACATAGAGGGGACTTTCTCCTTGCCCCCCACCCTCACCCTCACTACAGCTGCAGCCACGACCTGGGCAAAGAGGGACCGTTTCCTCTCAACCCCGCTCCCTGCAGCCTACTGCCACTGCACAGTAGCATTTTTTGTAGCAATGCTATGGGCAGCAAAAAGGCTAATCCATCCCTGCTCCCCGACGCCTCATGTGCTTTCCCAGGCTACCCTGTGTCACCCCCCACCCACCACCGGATGCTCCCGAGAATCTCTTCAGCTGCTAAGCCATCTCTGCACCAGCACAGGGTTGGCAATTCAAGAGCTGCCGCCGCCACCACACTTCCAGAGGCAACTGCCCTGCATTCTGCTAGTTCCTCATGGTGGGGGGCCAGAATTTCCAATATCCTAGCCCGACTTTACCAACTCGCACAGCCCTCCATTAAAACAGCAGTGGCCTCTGAAAGAATACAGAGAACACTTTCCACTAAACTGCTTATTGCTGGAACTCATTTGCAAATGTGAGCAACCACACTCAACTGTAAGTGATAAGGTCTTTTGAAGAAGTCATAGTCAGGGGCATAGCAATAAATTAACGGGGGGGGGGCGGGGCACTGGCTGGGTAAAAGCTTGGTTTTCGCTGTCCCCCTCCCAGCTCGCAGACATGCTGTTAGCTCCTGACTGGAGAACTCCTCTTGGTCTTGGCTTCAAAAAAGATGAACCCTCTCCAGGAGGCATGCAAGTAGGCAGTAGGTGTACATGTTATGATAGATATATTTCTGAGCCGGGGGATGCACATGTGCATGTGTGTGTGTGAAAGTGTCTGAATTAATGGGGAACATGTGATATTATCTGCATAGGAGTGAAATGGTAAGCTAAGACTATTTTGTTTTGCACCATGTCCTTTCATTTCTTCAACAGCAAATACATACAGTCTCATATTTACTTTTGTTCCAGATGTAGAATCCAGCGAGGGAAGGGTTGCTGCACACAAGGATTAGGTAGGGTAGTATAATTAAAGAACGTATTGATGAAATTGTTCAGGTTCTTTTGCGCAGCAAGGCAAACACAAACTACTTTCTATTCTGCTGATTCGCTATCTACCCCACCCCCAGTCCAGGACTAAATAGTAACTAAATCACCACTCAAGAGCTGGCCTAGATCAAGGAATGGATTAACCAGAAACACCACACCAGGGCCCACTCCAGCCTTGCTATACCTCATAGTCTTACTGAAATGCCTTTGTGTGGCTGTCCCCTTTAATCAAAACTCATTGCCTATAGCAGGGAGAATCCAGTTATAGACTCCTTGGGGGAACCCCCCTTCCAGAAAAATGAGCATTTCTTTAGCAGCAAAGTGCTTTCAATAAAACAAAAACATTTTAACCTGGAAACACAACATGCAATAGTGTTTTTTAAAGAGACAAGGATGCTCTGCTTGAACCATCCTGTAATATGGTATATCCTCAAGATATTTTGCATTTTCAGGGCCGGCCCTAGCACTTGCAATAAAGATGTGTGTATGCTGTGAGTGTGCATATCCTTTTTTCCCCTCCAGATGTGCCAGGGCACCTTTTCCTTTGTGTGTGTAGTGGGGTTGTCTGAACTGAACCACTCTACACATGCTACAAATATTAGTTTAAACTAGAAGAGGAATCATTTAGGACTCCCCCGCCCCCGGATGTGATTAGGGAAAGACACTCTAGTGCATTGAATAGTACTAATGTAAAATCAGCTGTCAAGTGGGTGTCATCTCCTGGTGACCACAGAGCCCTTTGGTTGTCATTAGGGATGTGCACAGAACTGGTTCAGAGGCCCTTTATGGGCCTCCAAACCGGTTCGAACAGTGGGTGGTTCTGCCAGTTTGAAGGTGGGGGGTGCTGCTTTAAGGGTGGGGGAGGGTGCACTGACTCCTCCAGCCACTCTTCCTTCACCGGCACTCCATTTTTAGAAAGTCCATTGGGGCAGCAGCATACCTCCCTGCTGCCCTGTTTGCCCCTTTACTGGAACTAACCGGAAGTATCTGATGAGCCTGCGTGTGCCAGGCATGGGCACGGGCATGTCATGGTGTGTGTGTGTGCGTGGTGGGCACAACGTGCATGCTTGTGCATTAGATACTTCTGGCTAGTTCTAGTAAATGGGGCAAATGGGGCAGCAGGAAGGTACGCTGCCACCCCAATGGACTTTCTAAAAACTGAGCACCGGTGGGGGAAGAGTGGCAGGATGGGTAAGTGCACCCTCCCCCGCCCTTAAAGTGGCATCCCCCCCCTTCAAGCCTCCCCCACCTGGTTCCTTGCACATCCCTAGTTGTCTTTGGTAGAATCCAGGAGGGGTTTACCATTGCCATCTCCCGTACCATTGTACTAATGTACCAATATATAGCTCATGTCCTTGTGTATATGTTTGTCATACACTACATGTCCTTGTGTATATGCTGGGACCAGTGGATGATGAAGTATCATCTGAACAGGCCCCTAGTCAACTCAGAAAGAGGGGCAGCATGACTAAAAAGAACAATCAAGATGAGAGAGGTGGTTTTTTTAGGTTGAAAGCAGGGGCGTAACTATAATAGGGCAAGGGGAGGCAGTTGTCTGGAGGCCCACTGCCTTGGGGGAGGCCCAGAGGCAAGTCACATGACTGACTCCCCCAGCCATGCACCCGCATGTGCTTCCTTCAGTTGTATTCATCCTCCAAAATTGATGTGAATGTTAAGACCTGGGGCTACCAGAATAGCATGTCTTTCTCTAGTATCATTAAATGACTTGCATCATGCACAATTTACAAAACCTTTTTAAAAATAATTTAGGATGATGTTCTGTTGTGGCACGTGTGTGTGTGTGTGTGTGTGTCTATATATCTATATATCTATATATCTATATATCTATATATCTATATATATGGTTTTCGCTTTTTGTTACCACTATTCAGCCTCTCTTAAGACTGCTTTACTTCATGAGCTGAGCTTCAGTGAGGGGAGGGGGGCCTTTTAAAATCTTGTCTCTGGGCCCACTTTAACCTTGCTACACCCCTGGGTGAAAGAAATAGCATTGATTTCTTATAATTAAAGCTCAGTTACTATTTTCTGTTTTCTAGCCACTACAGCTATACACTTCTGAGGATTGTTACACTTTCAAAGATGGGCTCTGAAGAAGTCAAGTTCTTGTTTCCTTTCAAATGAAGATATGTCAGCCAGGGACAAGCTGCATATCGATTCCACTTAACAGAGTTACACTCTGGCTGTCTACTGGGACAGAATCCACTTGAGGCTGCTGCCCCTTGGGGGAAAGGAAGTGCTGAATAGCTGTAACATCATTTTGATACCTTGCCTCAGGGATCACAAATCTAAGGCAAAGGGCTTATTTTTTAGTAACACAGCATGATGTTCAAAGAATCTATAAAGAGGACACACACAATGTGCAGCAGCAAGTTTACCAGAACATCAGCAAGGACCAATTAGGTTGCAATCTTTCCTTCTGGGGATTTGCAAATTCAGTTCAAGTTCCTGAGTCTCAATGTCTAGTGAAGGAGGATTTAGAGTACCCCAGAGCCATGTCTGTCAAGATGAGCAATCCTCTGGGAAGTTGTACTTAGTTGCATGTCCTCCAGCTTTCTGTGTTCTGGTTTTCCCTGTGTGACATGATCATACAAGGCATTTGAGTGATGGATCACCCTCCAAATCAGTGAGTTATGGGAGCTTCATACATGCCCCTGGGCCATACATGCCATCTGGCACCGGCATTTGCTAACTAACTTAAGCATAATTATTCCATCATGGTCCTTCTTCCTCTCTTCTCATTTGCTTGCCTCCCACCATATCCAGAATACAATACAACAAATATTTATATACCACTTTTCAACAAAAGTTTCCCAAAGCAGTTTACATAGCAATAAGGTAGGTAGATAGGTAGGTAGCTGGCTAAAATGGCTCTCTGTCCCCAAAGGGCTCACAATCTAAAAAAGAAACATTATGTAATGACTATTACATTGACAACAAGGTGTCTGTCCTTAAATTGCTTCAGTCTGTTCCTTCATAAATGCTTCTCCCACTTCATGTTTGCCATGATGCAGCTAATCACTGTCTTTTGAGGTGGTAGGAATCCCAGCTAGATGTATACCAAACTGGACCAAGTTGGACTTGGTCTCTGGCTTGGTGTTGGAGTCCCCCAGGCTTGTGGTGCTGGGGGATTTCAATGTTCACTTTGGGACCAATTTGTCAGGGGCAGTTCAGGAGTTCATAGTGGCCATGACAACTATGGGCTTATCCCAAGTGGTCTCGGGACCGACACACATTGCTGGTCACACACTTGATTTGGTCTTTCACTCTGATCAGGGTGGTGGTCCGTGGGTGGGGACTCCTGAGATTTCCCCATTGTCATGGACGAATCACCATCTGGTTAAGCTTGGAATCACAATCACTTCCCACTTTTGCAGGGGTGAATGACCTATTAGGATGGTCCACCTGAGAAGGTTATTGGATCCAAAGGGTTTTCAAGAAGCCTTGGAGGGATTTAGTGTTGGCTCTGCTGGTGATCTTGTTGATGCCCTGGTGAAGAATTGGAACAGCAAACTCACCAGGGCAATAGACATGATTGCACCTAAGCATCCTCTCCGCCCACTTCAAAACTGGCCCCTTGATATAGAACTACAAGGGCTGAAGCGGCGAGGTAGATGATTGGAGCGCAAGTGGAGAAAGACTTGCTTTGAATCAGACAGGTTCCATCATAGAGCTCATTTGAAGAACTATGCTCAAACAATATGTGTGGCAAAGAAGCTATTCTTTTCTGCCCGTATTTTATCCACATGCTCATGTCCGGCAGAGTTGTCCAGGGTTGTAAGAGGGCTAGTATGTGCCCTTCCTCCCTTGAATCAGAATCTGGAACCATCGATTATCCACTGTGATGTGTTTAACGAATTCTTTGTGGACAAAATATCTCGTATTTGGGCCGCCTTAGACTCCATCTCCACAATTGCTTGAGTGTGTGACGTGGTGATGTCCAGCAACTCCTCCTTTGCGGTTAGGCTGGATCAGTTCCAGTTTGTGACTCCTGAGGATGTGGACAAGCTGATTGGAACAGTGCAGCCTACCACCTGTTCTCTTAACCCTTGCCCAACATGTCTTATACTATCTGGCAGGGGGGTTGTTGTAGAAGGCCTGTTAGCAGAGGCGTAACTATAGGGGGGCAGGGGGGGCACGTGCCCCGGGCGCCATCTTTTCTGGTCACATGGGGGGCGCCGCCATGACCAATTTTTAAAAAAAAATTTTAAATTTTTTGTTAATACAAATGTTTCCTGCTCAGTGCAGCAGCACTGCAGCAGTCAGGGGAGCACGTCGGTGCCCCCTTCCCCACGAGCGGTCCCTTCCGTGCCGCCTGCACCCCCCCATTGCTTTGCTGGCGCCTGGCGGCCAGTCAGTGACCTGGCTTGGCGGCGGGCGCTTGTGAGGAAAAACCTAAGTATAATGTAGTATGTTGGGGGGGGTGGGGGGGCACGGTGGGGGGCACCATTTCAGTGCTTGCCCCGGGCACCGTTTTCCCTAGTTACGCCTCTGCCTGTTAGAGATTATAAATGTGTCTCTGAGGGAAGGTAGGATGCCTCCTTGTCTTAAGGAGGCAATTATTAGACCGTTTCTGAAGAAGCCTACCTTGGATCCCTCAGATTTGAGCAACTACAGGCCTGTCTCCATCCTTTGGTGGCTGGGCATGGTAATTGAGATGGTGGTGGCTTCCCAGTTCCAGACAGTCTTGGAGGAAACTGATTATCCCATTTACAACTGGCTTTTGGGCTGGCTATGGTGTGGAGACTGCCTTGGTCGGCCTGATGGATGATCTCTAATTGGGAATTGACAGAGGAAGTGTGACTCTCTTGGTCCTCTTGGGCCTCTCAGTGGCTTTTGATACTATCGACCATAATATCCTTCTGGAGTGTCTGAGGGGGTTGGGAGTGGGAGGGACTGCTCTGTGGTGGTTCCGATCCTACCTATCAGGCAGATTCCAGATGGTGTCGATTGGAGATTGTTGCTCTTCAAAATCTGAGCTTTTGTAAGGTGTCCCTCAGGGCTCCATATTGTCTCCGGTGTTGTGTAACATCTACAGGTGAAACTCGGAAAATTAGAATATCATGCAAAAGTCCATTAATTTCAGTAATGCAAATTAAAAGGTGAAACTGATATATGAGACAGACGCATTACATGCAAAGCGAGATAAGTCAAGCCTTAATTTGTTATAATTGTGATGATCATGGCGTACAGCTCATGAAAACCCCAAATCCACAATCCCAGAAAATTAGAATATTACATGGAACCAAGAAGACAAGGATTGTAGAATAGAACAATATCGGACCTCTGAAAAGTATACAGTGTACTGTGCTTGATTGGCCAGAAAACTCGCTTGACCTGACCCTATAGAGAATCTATGGGGTATTGCCAAGAGAAGAATGAGAGACATGAGACCAAACAATGCAGAAGAGCTGAAGGCCGCTAATGAAGCATCCTGGTCTTCCATAATACCTCATCAGTGCCACAGGCTGATAGCATCCATGCCATGCCGCATTGAGGCAGTAATTGCTGCAAATGGGGCCCAAACCAAGTACTGAATACATATGCATGCTTATACTTTTCAGAGGTCCGATATTGTTCTATTCTACAATCCTTGTCTTCTTGGTTCCATGTAATATTCTAATTTTCTGAGATTGTGGATTTGGGGTTTTCATGAGTTGTACGCCATGATCATCACAATTATAACAAATTAAGGCTTGACTTATCTCGCTTTGCATGTAATGCGTCTGTCTCATATCTCAGTTTCACCTTTTAGTTTGCATTACTGAAATTAATGGACTTTTGCACGATATTCTAATTTTCCAAGTTTCACTTGTACATGAAACTGCTGGGAGAGATCATCAGGAGATTTGGTGCAGGATGCTATCAGTATGCTGATGACACCCAAATCTATTTCACCATGTCAGCATCATCAGGAGAGAGCATAACCTCCCTAAATGCCTGTCTAGAGGCAGTAATGGGCTGGATGAGGGATAACGAATTGAGGATGAATCCAGATAAGACAGAGGTACTCATTGTGTGCGGTCGAAACTCGAGATACAATTTTGATCTGCCAATTCTGGATGGGGTCACACTTCCCCAGAAAGAACAGGTAGGCAGTCTAGGGGTGCTTCTGGACTCAAGCCTCTCCCTGGTGTCCCAGGTTGAGGCGGTGACCAGAAGTGCCTTCTATCAGCTTCAGCTGATACATCAGCTGGGTCCGTTTCTTGAGATGAACGACCTCAAAACAGTGGTACATCCGCTGGTAACCTCCAGACTGGATTACTGTAATGCGCTCTATGTGGGGCTGCCCTTGTATGTAGTCTGGAAACTACAGTTGGTTCAGAATGCAGCAGCCAGGTTGGTCTCCGGGTCATCTCAGAGTGACCATATTGCTCCTATATTGAAGGAGTTACACTTGCTGCCAATACATTTCCAGGAAAAATACAAGGTCCTGGTCATAACCTAAACAGCTTAGGTCCTGGGTATTTAAGAAAACATCTTCTTCATTATGAACTCCACCACCCATTGAGATCATCAGGAGAGGTCTGTCTGCATTTCCCACTGGTTTGTCTGCTGGCTACTCAGGGACGGGCCTTCTCCACTGCTGCCCTGAGGCTTTGGAATCCTCTCCCTAGTGTAATAAGAGCCTCCCCATCTCTGACAGCTTTTTAAAAGTCTCCAAAGATGCACCTGTTCACCCAGGCTTTTAATTAATATTTTTTAATGAGTTTTAATGTTGTAACCTGGTTTTCAGGGTTTTTTAATCGTTCTGATTGTTTAATTGTTTTAATGTTTTAATTGTTGTTCTACACTGTTTTATAATCTCTATTTTAATTGTTAATTGATTTTAATGGTTTTGTTTTAATGTAAACCACCCTGAGCATTTCTGGAAGGGCGGTATAAAAACTAACTTAACTAACTAACTAACTAACTTACTTACTTACCTAATTACCATAGTCCCAATATATGCTAATAGTTCTGTTGTTTTAAAATGGCACTGAGAGCACTGTGGAAGAGTGGTTGGACATCTACAGTACCTATGTCTACAATGTCAAGACTCCACAAGTCAACACAGAATACTCTGAAAGTATTCTCCAGCAGATGTGCTAACTTTTTACTAGTACAGAACTATTATATACCCAATAATACATTAGATCATATGGGAGAAAATGTACATATGGACTATGGGAACCACAGGATTCCTAGTGCTTATAAATAAGTTAGAAAATGTTTTAGGACCTTAGGACCTTCAGTCACAATGCAGGAAATAAATAAGTAGCAGTTCTAAAAGAAATTAAGTATCTTACACATTTTTAAAGATTACATACTGGTTTCTTGCCCTCATATTATAAATATTGCATTTTATACATCTCTTTTAAAGATCAACATAGAATATTTAAATCTCAAGGGTGGAGTTAGTTTATTCCAACAATATGATAAGCTTTATAACCATTTGCTATGATATTCCTCTCTTAGTCACTGTGCCTTTATTGTGAAGAAAAAGGCTTTATGGAGATAACTATTGAGCTTCTTTGAAAATCACTGAGGAGAGATGATTCCTTTACACTGTAAATTGGTGATGATAACATTAAAATTATAATCTCTATGGACCATTAAACATTGTTAAAGGTGAGATAAGTAATCTTAGCACTACTGAGAATCCATTTAGGCAACAGACTGTAAGTAATGATCTTTAAAATAAAAATTTAAAAACCACACCACAAAGTGCTAATGCAAATCCCATGGGGGGAAATGTGGTAGTGCCAATATTTATTAGGTATTTCAATTATTGTTCAGTAACATCTTTTGTTTTTCTTTAATATCTAGAATATCCATTAATAGATTGTGCCAAAGGGTACAGGGCTTTTGGAAATGAATGTGTTTATTAAGATGCATAGCCTAGCCCAGCCCAACCCAGCCCTCATATGCAGTTTTCACTGGGCTCCAGTTAGTTAAGACTAAGGCAATAGAACTTGATAGGACTATTTTCCCATTGATTTTACAGCCCAATTTTATATTTACATGAAAGTAAGTGTTGCGGTGGAAACATTTGTTTTTTAAACATTTAGTTCTAAGTCTGGATAAAGAAGACTGCAGGAAAAGCAAATTAGATGCAATAATTTAATGAATAATTCCCAGTGTTTTAACAGTTACTGAATATTAACAAATATATTTTTAAAAAATCAATAAGGCGATTCTCACGGTCATACAAAATCGGGCTAAGGGAGCCTAGCCCTAATAAATATGGATGTGTGAACTGATTCAGATACAAATTGATTTCTACCTGAATCTACCTGATTTGGAAACAGAACAAATCACCCCTGTGGTCAATCGGCTAGATTTGGGTCCAAATCAAATCATGCCAGATTCTATTCGAATTGATTCGAGATTCAGATTCCTCCTATTAATTGTCCCAGATTCCCAGCTTTCATTTAAAAAGAAGAAGAAGCTAAGCTCTAGCCCTTGTAGAAGTGTAGTAATGGAGCAAAATGTGTAGTCATTATTTTTCAAATGTTTGGATTCTTTAGTGTATAATAACTTTTCCTCAATGAATCCCTATGAGGATTCATTACATACCTTCATTTCTTCTATTCATTTTGATTGTCACTGGACAGTACCAACTGTCAACTGTCATGTGCCAATTACACCCCCCTCCCACCCACAAGGCAGTGGGGTACTATTCAGTTTATGTTCTAGGCATTTTTTCAAGTGTTTAGACTCTTTGGTGTGCAATAGACTTTCCTCACAATGAATCCCTATGAGGATTCCTTACACACCAAAGAGTCTAAACACCTCAAAAATTCCTAAAATATGAACTGAGTACCCAGCGGCTTGGGGGGTAATTGGCACTAGGGATGTGCATGGATCCAGTGCGGAGGCCCTTTATGGGCCTACGAACTGGTTAGAAGAACCAGTGGTTCCGCCAGTTCGAAGGCAGTGGGGGTCTCCCTTTAAGAGCAGGGGGGTGCACTTTCCCTTCCCGCCACTTTCCCCCTGCCAGCGTCAGTTTTTTACAAACCCATCAGGGCGGCAACGTACCTCCTTGCTGCCCCGTTGCCCTCGTCTTCCAGATATGACCGGAAGTCACCTGCGTGTGCCAGCACAAGCGTGCCCACGTCACGCATGCATATGTACCTATGCCGGCGCGCGCAGCATAGTTGGTGACTTCCATTCATATCCGGAAGATGAGGGCAATGGGGCAGCAGAGAGGTACGCTTCCGCCCCGATGGGCTTTTTAAAAAACTGATGCCGGTGGGGGGAGAGTGGCAGGAGGGATAATTGCTCCCTCTCCCCACTCTTAAAGGGAGACCCCCGTCACCTTTGAACCGCCCCGCCGCAGTTCCGTGCACATCCCTAGTTGGCACATGGGATGCCACTAATTTCCCACCCGCAAAGCAGTGGGGTCAAAATGAACAGAAGAAATGAAGGTGAGTAATGAAGGTGCCATATGAGTGGCCAGCAACACCAAGCTGACCTCTCAAATGGCAGATGTCGGGTGCATGCTGACAGCAAGGAATATGCACAAACTGTTGCTCGTCTGGTTCAGCGTTGTAGGGGGGTTACCTTTAAGGATCAGAGAGGGTGCTCATCCCCCCCCCCCCGCATTTTCCCTGCCGGCACAGTCTCCAAAACCACTGCAGGGCAGTAGCATATCTCCTTGCCACCCCAGTCAGCATCGGACCACAAGTGGTTTTTTACTACTAGTGTAGAATGTGCTTTCATGTCTGTTGATGGCTCTATTCCAGGGCTGCACAACTTTGGCCCTCCAGCTGTTTTTGGATTACAGCTCCCATAATCCCTAGTCACTGTCCTTAATCACAGTGGCCAGTATTATAGGAGCTGTAGGCCAACATCTGCAGGAGGGCCAAAGTTGTGGAGCCCTGCTCTATTTCTTGACATGTGTATGTCTCTATTATAGCTGAGACTATCCATCTGGACAGTCTCTGATGTTTCCCCACTTCTTATCTGCTCTGAAGGAGAGAAATAGGTTATTGTCTTTCCTAAAGGCCTTTGTTCTTTTTAAGTAGAAGGTTAATGCTCTCATGACATCCGTGGTGTAGTTTACATTCTATAGCAGTCTGAGGATTGCGGAAGAATGAGGGTAGAATTATATATTGATTGATATGAAAGCTTGTATTGATCTTTGGCAAGAAGTTTATGTCCGTACATAGAACCACTTTCTCCTTGTGGAAATGTATGTATGGGATATCAGCTCTTAAAGGCTGTAACTCACTGACTCTCATAGCCATGGTCACTGTGATTAAAAAATGCTGTCTTTAGTGACAGAAATTTCAGTGATGTTGTTGCTAATGGTCCAAATGGGAAGTCTGTCAGACCTGTCAGAACTACAGAGACTCCGTTGACAAATCTGCCTCTTTATTTATGTGTATACATTTTCTAATCCCCTCAGAAATTTTTGGCACAGTGGATGTAAAAATACAGTGCTGGAATCTACACCTACATGGCAGCTGGTGATAGTAGCCAGGTGAAATTTTACTGAGAAATTTGACAATCCACTCAACTTTAAACTGGATAGTTAAGTCAGTATTTGTGTTACTGATACGTTGGTTGGTCTGTAGGACTTGTTTGCATAGGTCTCAACCCGTTTCCATTTTGCAGTGTACGTTTTTCTTGTTGAGGGTTTCTTTTCATTGAACAGAATTCTCTCTAGTAATTCCACACTTGTGGGAACCCCATGATCCTCCATGCTGTTAGTTTCAGTGTATTCACTCCCAGATGTAGAACCTTGCCTTCCTCCATGGATATGAGGTCCACATGCAAGGGTAGTGCTCACATTCTGTCTGTGACATCCACAATAGTGTTGAGTACCACATTTGTCTTTGCCATTTTGGCATGATCAAGATGCAATCTGTGTTGTGATACATTATCTGGTTCACTGCTCTTGTGATGAGTGCTATTGGAGGATACAGGTAGTAGTATGCCCCGTCCCGTGTTTATGATGATAAACATATCCCCTAGGGAGTCTTTCCCTGCACCTCCTTTGGTGCAGTATTGCTCTCATTTCTTGTTCTCCAGAGATTCAAATAGGTCTATCTGTGGAGTGCCCCATGTGTCAAATATCTCCTGTATTTGGGGTGGATATGTATTTTTGGTGGATGCTCCATTCGTGTGTGTTTGAATGGGTCATATCCCTGCTCAAGAGATTGGTTTCCATATCTCTGTTACCTTGATAGGTATCACAATGGGGTGAATCTTGTGGTCTATGCACCAGTTCCAATGCTGGATGGAGAGACTGCGTAATGGACATGACCCAGTGCCTCTTTGGTTGTTTACATTGGCTATCTCAGTTGTATTGTCCATCACCACCCGAACTGTTTTTCTCTGTACCGTATTTATTAACTTATTTTATTTTATTACATTTATATTCTACTCTTCCTCCAAGGAGCCCAGTACATAACTAAATTTCTTCTCACAACAACACTGTGAAGTACGTTAGGCTGAGAGAGAAGTGACTGGCCCAGAGTCACCCAGCAAGTATCATGGTTGAATGGGGATTTGAACTCAGGTCTCCCCTAGTCCAGCACTCTAACCACTACACCACGCTGGCTCTCCATAGGTCTGAATGCCTTGAGCACCAGGAAAGAAACCAGAAGTTCAAAAATGTTTATATGAAGCCTTGCTTGACTTCCCATCCATTTCCCACTCGCTTGTAGGGATGTACAAAACATTTCGGGCACAGAATGATCTGTGCCCGAAACGACCAATTTCGGGTGATTTGGAGCAGAACCGAATCACCCATGATGAGACCCGATAATTTTCGCATCCGAAACGAATCACCCCTGTTTCGGGTCCGAATTTTTCGGGTGTTTTGGGTCTCCTTTTTGTGCCCTAGAAAAGTGCCAGCCTTGTCTTCTTCTCCCCCCTCCGTTTTCAGTTTGACGTCTCTTTGAATTTCACACCTTTTTGCCTCCATTGATTTCAATGCAGAAATTGCTTTCCTTTTACTTTAATTGAAAAGGTCCTGGGGCCAAAAGAGTGGGGTGGGGTGGTAGTGCCTAATGGGTGGAGGCTACCACCCCAATTGCAGAGGGATTGGGCAAAGGGCTGATTTTTGGTGAATTTCTGAAGTTTACGCGTCTTTAAGGTTTTCCCCATTAAGTATAATGGAGGGTGTATCGCTTCACGTTGGGGGGAAAGGGGTGGCCTAAAGTGGTGTGGGGTTGGTGGTAGTGCCGGGTAGGGGCAAGGAAGCTACCTGAATTTTTTCTAAGGATTTGGGCAGAGGGTTGATTTTTGGTTAATTGTTGAAGTTTACGTGTCTTTAAGGTTTTTCCTCATAAGTTATAATAGAATGGAGCTTTCAGCAGCCCCATAAGTGCACTTGGGGGGGTGCTGGGGTGGCCCAGAGCGAGTGGTGGTGTAGTGCACATAGGGTGCCAACCACCCCCATGGGTTTCTAACCCATGGTGTACAGGGTTCTGTTGTTTCTGAGGTATTCTGAGTGTGGATACTATGATAGCAAATGAGATTTTCAATGACACACCATGAATCCACTCTAATTTGCTATCATAGAATCTAAACATTAAAGACATGAACTTCAACAATGAATATATGGATCCCCTCCGCCACCTTGGAGAACGCCCACTGGAGGGGGTATGTTTAACCCTAAACCTAAGTTTTTTTAAAAAAAGTTCACAAACCCACCTCCCCGGACCGGACCAAACAGGGGCCCGAGGGATTCGAGGGTGTTCTGGACCAAACTGGCCCAGTCTGTTCTTGTTCCAGTTGAGACTCGAACCAAACCAGACCAGCCGGTTCCATGCACACCCCTAATGCATGCCATATAATTGGCAATATATTGATAGTGTAGAAGTGGAATAGAATCTATGCCCCACCCCATCTAAATTTCCACCCCTCTGTCCACAGGGGCTGCCAGTTTCCTGTTGAGCTTGGATGATGAGGCAAATTCTACTACTAAATAATATGGATTTTCTTGTTTGAAGAGGTAAATGCAATTTTCTTCTTGAACCTTGTACATATTCTGTAACCTTCTTGAGATTGGTACAGTGCTAGATAGTTTTTGACATGCTTGTTTCGAAGCTTGTACTAATACAGGAAGCCTTGGCAAAGCTGCTGGCTGTGAGGCTTTGGTCGTCGGCAAGAAGTTAAACACTGGATCTTTAATATCCATCTCAACCTTTTTAAGGTCTAATCCCAGTGTATTCACCATATCAATTATGAAGGTGTGATAGGTTCTGTGTTCCTCTTTTGGAGAATCCGAGGATTTCTTCAAAACTTCATCATCTGAAGAAGGTTCTGAAGGAACCTCCATAATTGCAGATTCAGCTTGCAATTGGTTTTGGGAGACCACTTTTTAATCTTCTGATTCTGAGCTCTCATCATCAGTCCATTCTTCTAGATCTCCAGAGGGTTAGTGCATTGGGGAGGTAGAAACTGACATGACATTAGATGTAAGAGCACAGCTATGTGTTCTCATAGCTGTTGCAAGCTCTGTTTCTGCTAGTGGGGCTGTTTTCCCCACTTCCGTTGCCATCTGTGGTGGAGTTCTTGGCCTTGGTACAGGCTGTTGAACTGGGATAGCACTTGTTGAGGAGGTGATAGTATGTGTCACTTCATGAGATGATATTCTTCTGACCTCCAGTGAATGGTGGAAATAATGGCCACATTAATCTGTTGGTTCTTCCGTGTGTTTAAGCCGCAAATGAGGTTCATATCTCTTGCTTTGTGGAAAGTAGTCATGAGTACACATATGAATTGGTGAATAGGTTGCATATATATTCAGTAGCACAAGACACTTACCAAGCTGCAGGTTTCATGGGACTATGTGTATATTGATGCACTTTCCACTGTTTCTGCTTCCAGTCATATGCCCTTCCTTGGTCATCTCTTGAGGGAGAGATGTGCTGTGCAGATGACATTGAAGGTATCTTTGGGATCTCAATCATCTCTTCCTCATACTCCAGGTCTCCTGCAAAGGACAGTGAAGGGGGTTGTGTGTACTCCCTCCTTGATGTCGAGGGGAGGGCCAATAAATTATACTTATGTGGCTGTTCCATTCAGATGGGAATGTCTTTGCTTATTGCCAAGGTCTCTAATGTCAGTAGTCCTGACTGAGTGGTTACTGTAGTTGAAGTTGCAGGTGTTGTTATTAATGTGGGAATTATCGATGTCATGGTCGATGTCGAATCCTTTGTCGATTTTAAGTTTGTAGTCAATGTTGATAGCAAGGTCTTAGTCGATGCTGGCGGTAAAGTCACAGTCAATGTTGAAGTCAAAGTTACAGTAGTAATTGATGGAACTCGGTGACTGGATGAGATTAATGGAGCTGTCGATGTCAATGCAGCCATTGAGATCAAAGCAACAATAGTGTGCTTCGATGTGGACGTTCTCAATTGTGATGTTGAGGACCGGTGTTTCTTTTGCTTTGGCTTCACTGAAATGATGTCCTCATGAGTTCCATGTCAATGGTGCCTTCAGAGTGGACTGGAGTAGTTCACTGTTGAGTAGTTGGAGTACTCCACTGTTGGAGTAGTTCACTGTTGAGACTGACTATGCAGTCACCATTAAAGCCTCCACAGTTAGACTAGGTGTTGATATCAGACACAGGGAGGGCACTGAAGTCACATGTAGCAATCAAGGTCAAAGTAATAAATGCTGTTATCGACATCAAGGGAATCAAAGCCAAATTAAACAAGGTGTCTTTCAGCCACAAGTCCCATTTTTGCGAATTGCACATGTTAGTTTTGTGTTTCACACCAAGACAATAGACAAAGCTCATATCATTTTGAGGCAGGCTATTTGGCTTACATTTTTCACAACATTTAAACATTTTCTTTTCAATCATGTACATTGAAATATGCTCTCATAACAGAGCTTAAAACAAACTGTTTTCTCTCTCTCTTACACAGGTCCTTGATAGAAAAACTCTCAAGAACTGTTGTTGTTGCTTCCCAGTGCTTCAGTGGTGGCAGTCAGAAAGGGACTGAATCCAATGATGCTCTAATCACCACACCTAATGTACGCACATGAGTGTGGGATGGAGCAAGAGCATTACACAGAGCTTTGAAAGTCTTCCGATGATGGCTGCTGAGCATGTGCATTGCCCAGTTGTGTTATCATTTTGTTCACTCAGAACACATTGCTCTCATGAGCAGCTTCTCTTCCTCTGTCTCCTTCTCCTTCCTGTTGGCCATTCACCCAATGGATAATCCAGAGGCGAGGTTCTGCTTCAGTGGCAGTTTGCAGAGCCACGTGATGCAAGAGCATGGATAAGTGGGCCCAACTGGTGCAGCTTGCTTCCTTCATTTGGTGGTGGTAGCAATGAGAAGTTAGCAGTTAGCTAACTAACTTTTCTCAATTAGCACTTACCCCTGCAAACTGAGCAAAAAGGCACCTGTTAAAGTGGTGAATTATATTGTTAATGTTTGGTAGACTAGTAGTTTGGAAAAAGAAAATGAGCACTCTTTTCCTTGGAAAACATTAATGCTTCTGCAAAAATAAGCACAGCAGCACTCCTCTGTAGTATTCATAGCTAAATTTATTAAAGACTTTTCTCTTTTGCTGCCTGTTCAGTACAACTCTTGGCTGTTGTGACAGCACCTGGAGGGGGAAACCAAAGCACTCTGTGGAGCAGATAAATGGCAGGTCTTTTGACCAAGCTTGTTTTGATTTTACTGATGATGAAGCAAAACATCCAGCTCAGCATTACTAACTCTTGGGGATTATTTTTCAAAAACAAGAAGACTAATAATTAAGTATTTGTGTAGGAGTTGCTCTGCCACTTAAGTCAAGTACAAAAAATTGTTTAGTATAAATATTAATATCAATATCTGCATAGCCTCTACCTGTCTCTATTTACCAGGGTTCATCCCAGTTTTCTAGTACCTGTCCTGGCAAATCACCAAGAGCCCAGAACCAGGCTTCAGGCCAAGGCCTCAGCAAGATGTCTTCCTGCAGCTCCCTTCTACAAGCACATGACAGCAGCAGTGGCTCCTCCCCATTCTCATCTGCCTCACAGTTAGAGGGAACATGAGCTGCTGCTCTTGGCTACCCTCTACACACACTTCAATGGGTAGGCAAGTGACTAGTAGTGGAAGGAGCAGCAGAGGCACACTTGCCCTCTCCTCAGCAAAATGGGGGACTCCTGTCACCACCACAGATCACTCATCCATGTGACAGAGCATGGTAGTGAGTGGCAGGAGCATCTAGAAGCAGCCATTGCTGCTGCAAAGGATATGGCTGGTGGTGATTGCTACTACTCCCATTACCATGTGGCTACCTGCTTCTTAAAAAAAAAAAACAACCCACCCGGGATCCCCTAGGCAATTACCAGCCAGTTTCCAATCTCCTCTTTTTGAGCAAAGTGACATGGTGGTGTCTCAGCTGCAAAGGGTTTTGGATAAAACAGACTCTGAGGCAATTGTCACAATCTGGCGAAATTGGGCTAAGGGAGCCTAGCCTGAATTTGCCCACATGTGAGAACCATCGGGTTCGCAGCCAAGCCTAGTCTCACCAAAGCAGGTAACCCGCTAAAGTTACCCTCCCTTAAGCCCAGGTTAGTGGAACGAATGCTCTGCTAACCTGGGCTTTCGGATCATGTGTTGCTGCGGTGCAGCGCCACGTTGCGGCAACTCACGAGTAAACCCACGATCGGGAGGCTAAAAAGCTTGGGGGTTTCTCCAGCATGCCCTGCACACTTCCGGGGGCCGCACGGCTCCCAATCCCCACAGCCCACACTGGCTCCATGACAAAGCTGGCAGTCGTGTGGGCAGCCGATCCAGCCTCCCAGGGCTCTGCGGGCACTCATCTGAGGGGAGAGTGGGCTAAGCCCACTCTCCCTGCTTAACCCCATCTAGCGGTCCCCACTGATCATGGGAACCACCACTATCTCATTCAAGGCCGAGGAGGTACTGCATTATGCTGGTTCCAGTCCTACTTGGAAGGGAAGTTTTTTGTTTTTGTTTTTAATTTAAAATTTAATGTGTTATTAATGTGTGTTTATCTTTTTATGGCTTTTAAATGTGTTATTTTTTAAAAAAAATTCTGTACACTACTGAGAGATTTTTATACTAGGCGGTATATTAATTAATTAATTAATTAATTAATTAAGGTCCAGAAGGTGTTGCCTAAAGCTTGACTCATTGCCCTTCAGGGTCCTACAGGGTTCAATCTTGTTCCCCCTGTTGTTCAGTATCTACATGAAACTGCTGAAAGAGGCCATCAGAGGATTTTAGCTGCAGTGTCACCAATATGTTCAGCATATAAATTGAATAAAGAAGAAGAAAGTATATAGCCTTGCCTTACTCCTTTCCCACAACTTGACATTATCAATGCAATTGAAAGCTTTTCTGTAGTCAATAAAGCACATATTGACTTCTTTCTGGTATTCTTTAGCTTTCTCAATTATCCAGCATACATCAGCAATGATGTCTCTTGTTCCTCGGCCTTTTCTGAAACTAGCTTGAACATCCGGCATTTCCCTTTCCACGTAGGGTTCTAATCTGCTTTAGATGATCCTGAGCATTATTTTACCAGCATGTGAAATTAAGGATATTGTGCAATGGTTTGTGCAATCTGTTCAGTCTCCTTTCTTTGGTATGAATATTGATTGATTGATTGTTAAATTTATATACCACCTTTCATTAAAACAATCCCAAGGCAGTTTACAGCAAAAATTTAAACACAAGATGGTAAAAAGACACAATTAAAAGATTAAGTGAAAAATATTAAACAAATCTGATTAAAAATTTAAAACAAAAGCTTAAAAGCAATACAGGGTATAAAGAGCAGCAGCAGAGAATCAAATAAATGCCTGGGCAAAAAGCCAAGATTTTTACACTCTTTCTACAAGCTGTGATGGAGACTGAAGAGTGAATAGCCACCAGAAGAGCATTCCAGAGTCTGGGGGCAGCAACAGAGAAGGCCCTGTCCCGCATATGGAGACAGTATGTCGACTGAATTCTTCCAATCTGTTGCCCACTGTGTCGTTGTCCAAATTTGCTGGCATAGTTTGGTTAGAGCCTTGACTGATTCTTCTGTTGCCTGCCATATTTCTGTAGCTATTCTATCTATTCCTGTAGCCTTCCAACTTGGTAATGACCAGAGTGCTGATCTAACTTCATCTTCCCATACTAGAGGTTCTTGCAAGTAGGGAATATCTTCTAGAGTATCTTGGATGTTGACGTCCCTGCTGTACAGATTTTCAGTATACTTCTTCCATCTCTGTTAGATCTTCTCTGAGTCAGTTACTATTTGTCCTTTGGCATCCCTTAACATACCAATTAGAGGTTGGAACCTCCCTCTGAGTTCAGAGATCTTTTGGAAAACTTGCCTTGTTTTTCTGTGTCTATTTCCATCCTCAAGGTCTTTTCAGATGTCATTGTAGTACTGTTCCTTGTCTCTTCTAACAGCTTTCTGAAATTCCCTATTAAGTTCCTTCCTGAGGTCTTTATCTTTCTTGACTTTGGCTTCTCTCCTCTTCTTGGCAATTTCCACTGTCTGTTCTGACATCCATTTTGCTTTCTTCTGTTTCTTGGTCTTTGGCAGTCTCTTTTCACATTCATCCTTAACAACTTCTCCTTGAAAATGGTGGGAACATTCTCAAGATCATATCGTGGAAGCTGGGTAGCTTTGTTTTTCTGCTTTAGCTTGACTTGGAACTTGCACACGAGCAGTTCGTGATCGGTTCCACAGTTGGCCCCTGGCCATGTCTTTGCTGTTATAACTGAGCTCTTCCACCTCGTTGCACCAATAATGTAATCAATTTGATTTCTGTGTACTCCATCTGGTGATGTCCATGTGTATAGGCACCGCTTTGGTTGTTTGAAGAATGTGTTAGCAATGAAGAGATCATTGGCCTGGCATAAACTAATCAGTCGTTCTCCTACTTCGTTTCTGTTTCCTAGCCATATAGGCTGACTGTGTTTTCCTCCTTACCTTTCTCATCTTTGGCATTCCAGTCTCCAACCACCAGCATCACTAACCAACATCAATAACCTGTGCTACACTGATGACACCACTCTGATAGCTGAGAATTTGGATGATCTGCAACCTCTAGTAATGAAAGTCAAGGAGCACAGTGGAAAAAATGGGACTATGGCTAAATGTAAGGAAGACTAAACTAATGGCATTGGGTACAGCAACCAGCCTCAGAATTGACAATGAAGACATTGAAGTGGTGGATAGTTCCTGCCTTTTAGGATCGACCGTCAAAAGTAAAGGATCCAGCATTCAAGAAATATGTTGCAGACTAGCACTTGGTAGGGTTGCAATGAAGGCCTTGGAAAGGATATTTAGATGCTGTGATATGTCTACACCTACAAAGATTAGAATTGTTTGGACAATGGTTTTCCTGTGACACTTTATGGATGCAAAAGCTGGACTTTGAAGAAGCAAGATAGAAAAAGCATTGACGCTTTTGAACTTTGGTGCTAGAGAAGACTTTTGAGGATACCATGGACAGCCAGGAAAACAAACACATGGATCATAGAACAAATCAATCCAGAATTTTCACTTGAGGCACAAATGACCAGGCTCAAACTATCAAACTATCATACTTCAGACACATTATGCAAAGACCCAGGTCCCTTGAGAAGTCCATAATGCTGGGGAAAGTTGAGGGAAAGAGAAGAAGAGGATGACAAGCAGCAAGGTGGATGGACTCGATTATGACAGCAATGAATGCACCACTGAGACCTTAAAGGCCAAGTTGAAGACAGATCATCCTGGAAAGAATCTATCTATATGGTCGCTAAAGGTCAACACCAACTTGACAGCATTTAATCAATCAATCAATCAGACACCAATATGCAGATGCCATCCAGCTCTATCTCTGCCATCTGATCCTTGGAAATAGAGCATGTTCTGAACCAGTGCATGGAGGCAGTGGTGGGCTGGATGTGGACTAATAAACCAAAACTCAATCCAGATAAGATGAAGGCTCTTATTCTCTATAGGAATACTGATCTGGGAATGGTATCCACCTGTTCCCGATGGGTTGCATTCCTTCTGAAAGATTAGGTACGTAGTCTCAGGATGCTCCTGAAGTTTACTTTGTTGTACTCCTAGATATCCAGGTGGCAGCAGGGACCAAGAGTGCCCAGGTTGGACTGAAGCACCAGCTGATAGGGTACGCATGAAACCGGCGGGCCTGGGTTGGTTTGAATCTGAACTATGCCTCCACTGGGCTGGGCTGGGCCTGTTCAGTTTTGCCCCTCTCAACTCCCCCAGCTCACTTGGGGTTGGGGGGTTTGCCATTTTTTAAATAAATAAATAAATAAATGTACTTACCACCTGAACCACGCAGTTTAAGTCATAATGGACTCGGAGGCCGGTGGGCTGAGGTGGAAACTCCAGGGATCCCCCACAGCCTCGGAGAAGCCCCCCCAGAGGGGGTAAGTTCAAAAACAATTTAAAGAAATATTTGCAAAACACTCCCCCACCCCAACAGCAGGGGTGGGGTTTGGTCTGATGTCAAGCCGTTGAGCCTAACCAGTTCAAAAGTTGAACCGGTTTGGTTTCTAGTCTGTTTGCATATCCCTACCAGCTGAAGCTTTTCCTTGAGAAATTAGATCTGGCCACTGTCACCTAAGTCATATCTTCTTTTGACTACTCTAACATTATTTGTGTGGGTCTGTCTTTGAAAAGCATTCAACAACTGCAAGTGGCGCAAAACATTGCTGCCAAGTTGCTGATGGGGGCTCTCAACTGGAGCACATTACTTCAGTCTTATTCAATCTGTGCTGCTGTTCCATTTCTTTCCAGGTCCAACTGAAAATGTTGGTCCGTACTTTCAAAGCCCCTTTAAGGTTTAGGCCTTGGATATCTAAAAAACAATTTTTGCTCCAGGGTGTTTCTGCTCATCCATTGAGCTCTATTGGAAAGGTTCTACTTCACATGCTGCTACCTGCTGAAATGTGTTTGATATGCATGTGGGTCAGGGTGTTCTCAGTTGTGCCTCCCTGTTGTGGAATTCCTTTCCCCTTGTTTCAAGTTTGCAACAACATTCCTATTTTCCCCTGTGAAATGTTACAGGGTAGGCCCCTGCACAAGTAAATTATATAGATAGCAGCCAGTCAAGTGCACATCCTGTGCTCATACTGGACTTCCAGTACACTGCATCCTCCTCTCCTACAGCAGTATGCACAAGTCTACCATGTCAAGCATCCACAAAGGAACATGCCTTTCTCCATTCCTGCAGAGCTTCCTCATGGTTTTCATTTGCCCACAAGCAGCAAGGCTCCATTCTCAGAACCCAGCTGCTCATATCAGAGCTTATCAGATACTCATACAGTCTAATATTAGGACAATTTAAGTGTGGTAGCACCTAAAGTTAAAGTTTGTAAGGCAGAAACCTTCAGAACTTGAAGATTGTAAAGCTCTCTTCGAGGAATACTGCAGTAGACAGGGCCCAGATAAAAAGGACAGAAAAGCAGCAGCAGTCACTATCCTCAGAGTTTTTCTACATAAGCAGTTAGAGAATCATGACCATAAAGATGGGAAAATTAGAACACTAATAGATAAAAATGAAGAGCTCTTGGAGCAAGTTAAAAGCATGACTTTACAGCTGGATATAGCTCAGGAAGAGATATGCCATGCAAAAACCAAGGAATCTCTGGCGTATCTCTTCTCCAAGGAATCTCTGGCGTATCTCTTCCTGAGCTATATCCAGCTGTAAAGTCATGCTTTTAACTTGCTCCAAGAACTCTTCATTTTTATCTATTAGTGTTCTAATTTTCCCATCTTTATGGTCATGATTCTCTAACTGCTTATGTAGAAGAAGAAGAAAACTCATGCCAGCCCTCAGCTTTCCTTACACCACCACCCCCCCCTTTCCCATCTATATCTGAATTGTATTAGGCTCTAGGAAGATTTAATGCACACACATATGTTAGTTAGGAACACGGTTGAATATTGGTACTGGCTAGGATGTTCTGTTTAAATACTGTTGATTATATTGATAGAGTATTCTGCTTTCTGCTCAACTAGAATTGATGTTGTTCTTTTTTATACTCAATAAAGCCAATTGAATCTTTGAGGATTGGTTTGATCTCCTTTCTTCCATGCACCCAGATCCTACATGGTCACCATATAAAAGAACTTGGTCACTTGGTGACACTATGAGCCAGACCTAATTTTGTATGCTAGCTAATGAGCATATTTAGTATATAAATCAGGCCTGGACTGTAACATAATCCATAAGTGGTACAAGCTGTATGTTCAAGTGGTACATGCAACAAATACTTAATTGTTTTATAACATAGACAAGGTTGTTTGAAATAACCTCTGAGAATCCCTTATTCTTTAAAAAGGGATAAAATGATATAATGGCAATGACATGTACATAACAACATAAACGTTACAAAATTACCTCTTTTATGCACAAAAACAGGATGTTAAAATCAACTTACAGACATGTAAGCAAAGGAAACATTTTGGTATATATCACCATCATCAGTGTTCTTTTCAACATACCAGCTGGTAACACATCAAGCCTTAAATGTAGTAACCAAACCAGAAGTAGAAGCAACTGAGAAAGGATAGAAGAAAATAAGTAAACAAGCAAACCTTTTAACCCTTTCAGTGGCCAATATATCTCACGGCTTCTTTCATCTCCTTTTATATTAATATTGGATTGCAACTGCTCTATAAACATTGCTTCTTTAATCTTGCATCTCATTAATTTCCCTTCAACTGCCAGTACGGTCATTTTCGTTTGTGTTACTTCTTGATGTTTTTCCTTCATGTGCATTGCCCACGGTTTAGTTCAATTTTAAGATGTTGCATATCAGCAGTGTATAAGATAGAATGTGTGGAATGTGCAGCATTTTATATTGGGGAAACAGGGCCATTAATGAAAGAATGAAGAAACAATGTTTATAGAGCAATTGCAACCCAATAATAATGTAAAGGAAGAGATTAAAGTAACCTTGAGATATATTGGCCACTGAAAGGGTTAAAAGATTTGCCCATTTTCTTCTCTCCCTTCTCAGTTGTTTCTACTTTCGGTTTGGCTATTGTATATAAGGCCTGAAGTGTTACCTGTTATGCCAAAAAGAGCACTGATGGAAACATCCTGTTTTTGCGCATTAAAGAGGTAATTTTGTAACTTTTATGAAGTGTTGTGATTTTCTTTGGGGGGGGGGGGAGACTTTGCCTCCTGCCATTTGCTCCACACATGGCTTAAGGTGGCTCCAGCTCTCCCTTGCCTCAATCCACTGCAAATGAGCAAGGGAGTCCTGGATCCACTTTAAAGCCAAAGTCACCTTAAAGAGTGCCCAAGAACAGAGGCAGGCAGTGGAGCAAGCACTTGAAAGTTTCCCTTCCCTGCCATGAGTTCTTTCCAGGAGCTCCACAGCAGGATGTTTCCCCTTGCAGCTACTCTAGGAGGGAGCATCTCTCTTATGTCCAGATTGAGGCTGGCCCTGGGCAGTCTGCTTGGAGGCTTAATTCCAAGAGGAAAGAAAGAAGGAGAGAGGGTGAAAAGAAGGAAAGCATGGCAGGAGTTTCCTGCTCTCAAGATTTCTCCCCATAGGTAACTGAGAGTTGAACTGGAAGCAAGATTGTAATAAAAGGGAGCTCAATTAAAGGGGAAGGGGAATCAAAACTCAAATCCATAGTGTAAAGAGGTTGGGATCAGGGCCAGTTCCCTGTGTCGGGGGGAGAGAGACACTTGGCAACAAGACTTTGGTGCCCAGAGAACCCATTTTTTCATGCTGCCAAGAGAGGGTGAGGGGGGTCTGCTAAATGCAGAGAATCAGCACTTTAAAAAGGTGTCTCTTTGCTCAGCAGGGGTGAAACACGTTGTAGTTGTGGTTTTGCATCACACGACTATGTATACTTAGAAGTACATCACATTTATTTCAGTGGGATTTACTCCCAAGTTTCTTTAACACTGTGACTATAACATGATGGCGCGCTTGTCCAGGCAGCATTTTTCTCTACAGCAAGCTCTGTTCTTCACAAAGTGGCTTTCTCAGCAGTCATTGGTTTGTTTTATTGTTCTAAACCACTTAGAGACTTGGGTAGTGACAAGCAGTATGCAAATCTGTCAAATAAATAATGCAAATTAGTTGCCATCTAATTTGCATATTATCCAAATCAGGCCACCCAGATTTGGGAAGCTTGAATATGGCAACCCTATTCTCTGCTCACTATCTGAATGGGGAAAGAGACCACTCAATTTCAGTGTGTTTTGTTAGAAGTATTGCTGTAACATCTGGATGTTGAGGATTGAGTCTAAATTTGCTTTCTCTTATCTTCCTGATCTGTACTCTAGCCTTGTATATTGTCCTATGTACTGATCCTCTTTTCAGTTGGTTTACTTTACTCTGAACACACCTTTAGAAGACAATGAGCCGGGTCTCATGATCAGTGAGACCTGGTTTGGGAAGGGAAGTGGCTCTCACAATAATCCAAAATCGGGCTGAGCTCCCCTAGCCCAATTTCGGCTGATCGTGGGAATAGCCTCAATGTGTTCACCAAGGTTCAGTAGATCTCACTTTTCAGTATGCCCATTTATTTGTGGAAGACAGTGAACTGTATTCCAAGGACTGTTGCACTGAGGGAGAATGGATTTAACTCTCTTTCCTCTATACTATTTTCCTTATGTAAATCAGTGTTCCTTTAAGCTATTTGCCCAAGTACAGTATCTGTGTCACCCTGTAAGGTAAATTATGGCTTGCCAAAGGCCATCTATTGAACTTAAGGGTTAACATTTCCAAATCTGAAGGAAGAGTTTATTTATATCTAGGTAAACTGCTTTGGGAACTTTTGTTGAAGAGCGGTATATAAATATTTGTCATTTTCATCATCATTGTCATAAGTTGTTAGTATGGAAAAAGGAGCATTTTTTTCCTTAATTAGCATTTTGCATTTAACAGCAAAGTGTTTAAACAATTGTGCTTAGGCTAAATAAAACTGCTTTTACCTTGAACTGACCATAAACTGAATGTTTCTCCTTTCCTTTCAACATATGAATCATCATATCCTTCCAGCAAAAGTGGAATCATGTTGTACTATAATTGAATTCACAACTCACTCAGATCTTGTATCAAAAATATCCCTTAAGAATAATCAGGGACAAATTAATCAAACTTCAAGTTTAGCTTATAAAGCAATCGTGGTGATTTAAACAGGAAAATATCCTGGCTACCTCTGTTGAGCGGCTGAACTAGAATTCATCTGTCTGTCCCAGACTTATGATTCTAGATATGCAGTCTAAACATCCTCAGGGCATGCCAGGATAGATGGCAAATCTCCCTCTCCCACATTTCCAATCCTTATCACCAAACCAGAAGTTTAGGCAAAGTTCCCTTAAAATGATGTATCAAGAGTGAATTCTGCAAAAACTTTGTATCTTCATCATATACACAGCATAGTTTCTTCCGTGTTGGACCCACAATGGTTTCCTCTGCTATAAAGATGGGTGTAAGACCCATGTAGGAACATTTCATGGCATAGGTAGCTTGGTAGGACTCATGCATTAAAGTGACCAAGAAATGAAATATGAGCATGCCCTTATCATGTGGAAATAAGAGCCAATTTAAATATTCAGCAGTTCAATTGCTATAGTGTACCACATTGGGTAGAATCCTTGGTTTGAAAGCTCCAGCATAAATATCTCCTTCATGTTCTAAACTAGCATATCAGGAAGAAGACTAGTTTCCATATAGTGATTATAGACAAGTGTTCTGTTTAATGCTGGAAGCTTTGCAGTGTACCAAAAAACATTGGAACATCAAGGCATTTCACATGAATCTCACCTAGATCTCATTTCATTTCACCATCTTCCGACTGAGCAAAGCCCTGAACTTATGACTTCTTGCCCCTCTACCTAAAATATTTGATTGCCTGTGGATGAAAGGACTTCATGTACATCTCTGCACAAATGCCTATATTTTTATGTGAGAAGAAATTTACTAGGTAGAAAATGCTGTTTTATATTGGGTAATTAAAATGTATCTTTGGACCCAAAAGGATTCATTGCCAAATTGACCTATTTTAAAAGACTTGATGAGAATGGGAGTATGGAAAGGGCATCAGTTAAAAGGATTAAAGATTCTCAGTCAAAGCCATGAGAATTAATTTCAGAAGTCAGAATGACAGGCAATGAACTGCTATGAAGAATGAAAGAAAAGAATTGATTAATCTATGGTTGGCATTCTAAAGTGGACATAAAAGACTTTTTGATGAGGTAGATTAGTTTTGCTGTCTGGCAGGACAAAATCTCAGACCTTCCAGCTGTTGTGTGTGTGTGGTTGTTTTTTAATGTTTTAAAAAACATTAAATCAATAGAAGGGGAAAAATATCTAATTCCTTTTCAATGCAACTTCGTATTTCAAATGGATTGGCAGTTAATGAGTGGGGTAGTTGCATTAACTACCAGTCCAGAGCGAGAGCTCCAGATCCCTAGTCAAATGTGTTTACAAGGAACAGGCGCTCATTGATCTACCAGTTCTATTTTGTATGCAAATAAAGGAAATGAGAAGTTAATTAAAAGTGAGCCCTCCTATGATATTTACACTGGAAATGCAAGTGAAAACATTGTAAGAAGCAGGGATGGCAGCTATTAAATAACAAAATGACTGACAAGTCTAGCAACATGTTCAAGTAGGAACAGCCAGCTTTCTGATAGTGAAGTTTCCTTTTAAAGACGTTTTATGTCTAAGTACAGACAGCGTTACTTTCTGTCTAAGAGGGGGAAAGGCAGGCATTCTAGAGCGTCTGACCATTTTGCTCTCCCTAGTCTTGAAACTCTACCCCCTCAAGCCCCAGTGTCATAAAGCTGACTATCATGACTCCATACCAAACAGCAAGTCCTCTGTTCATGCTCAGATGTGGGAGTTAACAAGCCCAGCTAATATGGTAGACAGTGAATGAAAACATCTTCTGAAACAGATTCTGAGGGCAGATGCTAACAAGCCCATATGCAGATTAAGCACTTCACCTTATTTTATTATTTGGTGATAGGTACTTTTCTTTGTTTGCATGAGGCAAACAAAGTTGAAAGGAACCAAAATATTGGCTAGTCCATTGGCCTTAAAGGATGGATTGTGATCCACAATTGAGTCGTGCACTACCAATGTTCTTTGCTGTTTTTAAGAAAAGAGAAGAAGAAAAATAATCTGGCACAATTATTAACACTTGGCACTTTGTACTGAACTTCTTAAAAATAGGTCCCAGGGGATATTATCTGCCTCTCTGAAGACAAACAAGAAAGGTTCACTTCCTGTCATGAAAAGTGGATATAAACAATCCCTTTGTGTTTGAGGAAATTTTGCTAGCCAAATTATCTTAGCAGAAATTTAGATGCGTGTAATAGAAGATATGCAATAAAAGGCTGGGCTTCCCTTGTTTTCCTGACCTGTTTCTGTAGCCTATTCTTTCATTAACTATTCTAACTGGCACATGGAAAGTATTATAAGAACATAAGAACAGCCCTGCTGGATCAGGCGCAAGGCCCATCTAGTCCAGCATCCTGTTTCACACAGTGGCCCACCTCATATTAAGGTACAATTTCAAAAGCAAAGTGGATTTACTTTATTTGTTTAGTTCTCACCTTGCTATTGCACCATTCCACTAAGGGATTAACAGATCCATATGTTTCCCAAGATTAATGAAAATATAGCACACACAAAAACAGCTAACCACAATGGGCAGTATCTACACTAAATAATTCCTGATTAGAGCAGTTCTATTGAAATTAAGTAGTTCTTTACAGTAATTTCTGAATAGTACTATTGAGTGACTAAGCCTGGATGCTGCTGATTTCTGCTTTATTGTGTAGGTCAATAACCCCTAGATACAAATGAAAGTGTTTTTAGATAAAATGAACTACATATTTTATTCCTAAAACAATTATTTTAGGAATAATTTCCTACATTATAAAGGAATTTGGACTTTCCCTCCTGCCTTTTGTATGGACAAGGATTCATGGATAGAAGTCTCTGTCCTCTAGAATGGAACTAGAAGTCTCTAGATTTTTGCCTTTTGTATGTACAAGGATTCATGGATAAAAGTCTCTATATCCTATAGAACTCTAGAATGGAACAACTTCTAGAGAACACTCATCAATTTATAAACTTCCCTGGAACCAAAGTCTCAACACTGTAAAGGCATTTTGAAATGGTTTACTTTCTCATGGCAATCGTTCACAGAGTTCAACCTGGTGTCTCTCACAACAATAGAATTCAGCCAGGTGTGTTCCTAAAAATGAGTCCATTGAGAATTGCATGATGACAAAGGTCTTACAAAACTTCCAACTCTTACTGCTCATCAGATCGTCAAAATTGTCATCCATGCAGCAAAAGGTGGCCTTGAATGTTTGTAGTTTTACAAATTATAACAGCCTTGAAAATGTGCCATTTGGCCAAGTGTCCCAACTCCACCAGCTTCATTCTAGATGCATTTTTTGAAATGTCAGAGAAAATGAAAGTAACTCAACAAACGCCCAAACTTATCAGAGTGAATACAGCATTCTTTGACCTGCTAAGTTATTAATTAACCTATGTCACAAATGGCTGAATGGATTATCTCTGCTACAGTGCCACATAAGACCAATAGTTGCAGTCCTTCATAAAGCAAATCTTGCACTCCTTGCAAAAACTCAGGAATGCAGGAGGGGGGAAATTAGGCTACAAACACACCAACAGCTTTTCCAACATATTGTTGGGGAAGAAAAACACCACCATATAAATGTGTGCATAACTGTACTTTTTTGGATAAAGTTATCATTACAGTTTTGTTAATTAAATAGCTTCCAGGTAAATCCTGGGCCAAAGCAGTATAACAAAGACAGTGTCAGCAAATACCGTGCCAAAACTATTTCACCTCTCCTGAACCATTTAAACCCTGTTTACATTACCTGACATGTACAAGTGAGAATGGAAAGAGACGGGTTAGGGTTGTGTCCCTTGGCACCACCCATGACCATTTAGAATTGAGCAGAGCTTGTAAATAGATCCTATATACAATGATATGCTCGTAGGTTTACCCATGTGATCAGCAGAAGTAAGAGTGGAAGCACATGCTTGATTTTCAGGAACATGTTTCCTCTCTAACCGAATATTTCTATAGCACAGGAAGAAATAACTGCATTCTTGCACAAGAGCAGCCATGCTTCAGAATCACAGGGACTAATATGGATGCTGGTGTTTGAACAGCATAGGAAGAAGACATTGGGAAGCAGCTCCCAAATAGCTGCTGTAAGATAGCTGCCTAGAGTCTTTGGAGGAGGCGGTAAATAGGAACATTTTAACAAATAACTAATAAATAAATATCAATTGGCCCTGAGGCCACTGAAAACAAGAAAGATACCAGAAAATATAGCAACACTGCATTTCATCAGATTAGCCCCAAGATCCTCAACTGGTACATATCAGTAACACAGTTTTCCCCTAAACTAGCTAATGTTATCAAATTGAGGAGAGGGTTGTTTTGAAATGGGTTGTTTACTAAAACGATTCCTTAAATCATCCAAAGCACTTGATTAAGGTTGTGGTGCTCTCTTTGCTTGTTCTCTACCTGTGTTACATTATAATCCTGATGAAGTGAGTAAATCTACATGAGAAGAAGTATAAATGAGTGGTGTGAATAATGTATGAATGGAGGCTGTTATTCTAGTGAGCCTTTCTATTTCCATCATAATATGAATCTGATTATTTTTATAAAACATTGTATTGACAAAAACAGCCAGTAAAAGCCGTAGAAGGATCAAACACCAAAAGTTACAGAGAACAAAACAGAGTTAATCTATCATCTGACTGATTAAAGTTTTGGTGCCTCCGTCAGTCAGGGAAGGGCATCTCACAGGTAGCTGCCTTGTATTGAGTCAGACCTAGAGTGGCTCCAAAGGGAGGCAACGGGGGAAGTGCTCCCTCAGAAAAGTGTTTGCCCCTCTGCTGCCCCCCATTTCTGTTTCAGAAATCTAACATGTGGGACACAATTCGCTCATCCTGAAATGCTTGCCCCATCAAAAATATTTTGAAGCACACCTGTTAAAAAAAAAAATTCTGATTGACGGCAACTCTCCAGGGTTTCAGACAGGAGACAGGTTTCCCAGCCCTTTCTGGAGATGCCAAAGGTTGAACCTGGAATGTACAGTCCTTCCCATGATCACTGCATGCTTAACCTCTCCAGAAGTAAACAACCAAAGGAGGGCCTGTCAAGCAGCTGTCAAATTTTAGGGGCCTAAAATGGGAGATGTCAGTCTTTGTAGTACTCTGTTCGCAAGCCATTTAGAGTTTTAACATTCAGAACCAGCACCTTAAACTGAGCCTGGAAATGGACTGGCACCCAATACAAGCCTTTTTAAATAGGTGATATGTGTTCAGATTGGTGGATTCCAGTCAACAATCTTTCAGCCACATTGTTGTTGTTGTTACCATTAATTACATACCACTTTTCAATAAAAGGTTTTCAGAGCAGTATACATAGAAAAAAGAAGATGATGGTTCCCTGTCCCAAAGGGCTAACAGTCTAAAAAGAAACACAAGGTAGACACCAGCAGCAGCCTCTGGAATGATGCTGTGCTGGGACTGAAAAGGGGCAGGTGTTGTCCCCTGTTAAATATAAGAGACCTTAAAAGGCACCACATCAAAATATAAATCTTTGCCCAGTTAGCAGGGAAACATTCTGAACATATTGAAGTTTCTGATCCATCTTCAAAGGCAGCCCCATGTTGCAGTAATATGCACTAACATATTGCAGTAATCTAACCGAGATGCAGTAATCTAACCAGTAATCTAACCAAGGGCATGGACAACTTTAGGAAGACTGTCTGCCTAGGAGAGACTGCAGCTGGTGAACTAGCCACAGAAGCTTACTTTGAACATCTAAAGTAAGGGGTATATCTAACAGTTTTTCCAATCTGCAGACCTGTTTCTTTAGGAGGAGTGCAACCTCATCCAATCTTAACACAACACCAGCTCCCAAATCCATTGAACCACTCACTGCCAGGAACAACAAACAACATGCTTGTACAGACATGGTGTTTGAGTGGCAGACAGAAGTGTACACCTGTGAGACATGCTTTCTTAAAAACTACACATGCCAGATTTTCTTACTTACTGCTAGTATTTCCAGTGCAGAGGCAGAAGAAGCCAACACAGTATGATAGAGAACAACAGCAGCCACTCATTCGTACAAGCAGCATAATAATCAGGATCCCTTTCCCTTGCATTATGATCCACATGCTCAGTGAATGCATCTGGAGAGGTGGAATTGCAGAAGCAGGGTGCAACCTTAATTTTTGTGTCTTCATTGGTTGCATGGATGGCTCCCTGCACACAGAGAGTTGTGGAACTTCTCCAGGTGTATATATCAGGGATTGAGCCTGCTTGATTGAGAAGGGATTGATGCCCCTCACCCACCCACCCCACACACACACACAGAGACAGTTTCACTGACCATGAGGCTCATAACTTATAAAAGATCTAAGGAGATCCTGGGAGCAGTGAAAGCCAGTGCTGCTGACAGGCCTCAGGATATATGTGAGTATATAAATTAGGCCTCTGATCGCCAAAGTGTGAAGAAGAACTAACCCTAGATCCCAGGGATAAATAACAGTGGCTGACAGGTTGAATACAATTACTCAAAGTAGTCCCATTGAAATTAAATGAACAAGTTGTTGTTGTTGTTGTTATTTTTACATTTATATCTCACTCTTCCTCCAAGGAGCCCAGAGCCGTGTACTACATACTTCTCTTTCACAACAACCCTGTGATGTAGGTAAGGCTGAGAGAGAAGTGACTGGCCCAGAGTCACCCAGCTAGTTTCATGGCTGAATGGGGATTTGAACTCGGGTCTCCCCGGTCCTAGTCCAGCACTCTAACTAACTAGTCCTTTAGATTTCAATGGGACTACTCTGAGTAATTTTCTTCATCATGTCAGCCAGAGTCTAAAGGGGATATCTTACTACCAGGGTGGCACAACTTCAGCCCTCTAGCTGCTGTTGGACTACAACTCCCATCATCCGCAGCCACAGTAGCCAATAATCAGGGATGGTGGGAGTTGTAATCCAACAACAGCTGGAAGGTCGAAGGTGTGCAGCCCTACCTTATACTTATATATTATATATATACACAAACACACACACAGAAACAAATGTGCGCACACACCATTCTGCCACATGTAGCTACAAATATAGATCAGGCACTTGGATAACAGCCAAAACGAACACAGTGAAAAACCACAATCAGTTTCCTAATTTTTCAAAGCAGATGAGAGATTGATGGTTTGGGAGGTGGGGGTGGTAAATTACAAGTTTCAACTGGGTCCAGAAAAATTAACCTTGGGCCCTGCATGACACGACAGAACTACAATGTCGTGCCATTCACCATGAAGAGCTATCATTTGAGCACCTAGAGCCATCAGGAGTGGGCACTGGGCAGTATATAAAAGTAGTAAATAAATTAATTAAATAAAAATTGCATGGATAGTCTCTACTAGGAAAGTTCTTGTCGTGTGGGTGAGCTACATGATGGCTTTTCACACTACTACTGGATGGAGAAGCAACTTCACAAAAACCACTTAGAATGGATCATCCTTCAACACCAGTTTTAGGTCTATATTAGCATGCCTGTTGTGAGAAAAATCATCCTATTAAAATGAATAAAAATATAAAACGTAAAAATAAATATTTTTTAAAATGTCCAAATGAGCGTAAGACATGTTCTTAATTGTTGGAACCAATCACAACATCACCATGGTGCCCCTTTCAAAACCGGATTCCATTAAATGTAATCACGGGTTATGGAATTGTAGTTCTTGTGATCAATCTTGCTTTAGCTCCCAATTTGTTCTCTGCCTACTTCATTGTTATCTCCCACATTGTAGCATCATGAATATTCCTGGATTTATTCTAGTCATAGCCAAAATTAACACATTCTGAAACTCAGCAAAACAAAAACGCTGACTTGCTTTTCACTGGAAAGGGTAGCCAATATAATTTATTTTTTAACTTGCAAATCTTCCAGGCCTCTAAGAAAGCAACATTGTTTATAACATGACAATGTGTTTAAGTAAACTGCTCTGAATTTTTGCATATAGTTCTGGCAATAAGATGTCCCATGCTTTATCTTAGAGATTTAACTTTCTTGTTGCTCAAGTTGTCAATTTAATAACCAAATTCCAGTTTCTCAGATTAAAGCTTAAATTATTCCAGCCTCTCTCTTCTATTTATCTATTTATTTATAGCAAGAGCACTCACAACAATAAAATCAGATTTATCTCCACAAATCACAGTGGATCCATCCAGTAATAATCACAGCAGTGAAGGAAAAAATAACTGCTGCAGCCTGCTTGCAAATAAGCTATTAACAATCCCACCAATGCACTTCATTAGACAACTGCTGTTGCTTGCCAATAATTGTGCAATAAAGTCCTGATAAATAAAACAACAAAACTTCCCTAAAGAGAGTGTTGGTAGATATAAATGTTTTTTGAAGTGTATATCATTAGTAGAAGACACTTGTGATGGACACATTATAATGACATGAAACAAAATTTAAAACTTCCATTGTTTCTTTTAATTCATAGAGGTAAAAATGAAGCTACTGAGTGAAAGGAAGCAGCCCATGAGTGCAACAATTATATATGGATTATAGGGAATTTTTAGCACAACATCTAGTCAATTTCCTGGTCTCCATGCAAAATTAAATTATTTTGAGGAAAAGTAATATATAGATAGAAGAAGCATGACCAAGTGGGGCAGAGCAGGGCATTTCTATAATATCCCTTGCCTATCATCTCCTTTCTGTAGTGTCTTATTATTCCGGGGTGGGGAGTGGGGAATAACCAGTGTAGGAGTCTAAGTGAGGAAGGTGAGAGGGTGAAAACTTGTTCCTGTGCATAAATCACCTCCACCACATGTGCAAAAAAATCCCTGGGTGGGAATAAATCCAATACCTCCAGCTGTTATAGTTATGTGTGCCAGCGTCGTGTGGTAGTTGGTGTTAGACCAGGGAGAACTGAATAATGTGGCAATTATCATGATCCCTGAGAATGGGCAAGGAGGGTGCAAGGGGAAGGCTGCTTTTAACTCATCTTCACCCCAGACAACCAAGCTGTCTATATTTGGTGTACCTCCCTTGCATCCACACATTCCACACTCCAGAAGGAGTGTGAAGGGATCTGGCCGCCACACATCCCACAATGCACTGCATGACGTGCACAACACATTTGGGGTTCCCCCCTCATATGGGGCTCTAGGTGCCCATCTCTGTTTCTTCCCGGGCTGCCTGCAGCCCAAAGAGACACATGATACCCAGCAGCTGAGTTAACGGTGTGCTCGTGCCCTTTACCACAGCTAACAGCCGGGCTAGGATGTGTGGAAGCATCAGGATCTGCAGGGATCCCGGTGCTCCACATGACCAACATAACCCAGGCTGGGCTGCCCTAGGCTGGGTTAGGCTGGTTGTGTGAACGGCCTCAATGTGTGTGATTCTAGCCCTGATTCAGAGCACAAGAGCAGAATATACCACTACAGCTCCTTTTCCTAGAAGTTTAGAGGATTGCTGGTGTTGCATAGTGGCTAGGAACCTGAGCTAAAAATCAGAAAATTGGCAGTTTGAGTCTCACATCTGCCATGAACTCACTGAATGGCCTTAGGCATGTCATTCCCTCTCAGCCTCAGTCAATCATCTGCAATATTGGGATAAGAGCCTTACAGGGTTCCTGTAAAGATTACAATCTCAGAATGCATGTAAAGTTCTTTAAACACCCAAAATCACTATACAAATGCTAAATAAGTTTAAACATAGACATCCAGATTGATGCTATGCTGGTACACAGGGTTTTCTGTTACTTGGGCTGTGAGTTGAAGCAATCCCTTCCCTCTGCAGTTGCCTGTGCCTCCTGAAAACATGTCCACAAGAATTCAGCAACCCTCAGAGACACATTTTCTGAAGGTACAAAGGGCTACTGGTACAAGGGGGGATTGCTGAAAATCAATGTGCTTTCCCATGACCCATGACAGAAAATTCTGTTGCACTAGTGCAGCCTTAGTCTGGATGTTGGATAGCTGTTCAGCAAGTTAAGAATCAGCAATTCTCCCTAGCAGGCTACCCTACAAAGATTATACAACCAATTAAAATGTTTAAAAACATATTAACAACATACTCATGTAACAAATTGAACTTATGATAAGCATTAAGGTTTCTGACTCCAGTTTGGAGACATGAATTCTTAGAGAGCAGATAATTAGCAGGCAGCTGATATCACTCCAGATGAATAGACATATCAATTTGCTTTTTCTGTCATCAGTAATGCCTGGCATTTTGTGACATAAGAAGGGAGAGTTTCCCCCATTCAGACAACCAGCTAAGTCGGTGCTATTGTGAACTTTGTGCAACCCCAATTAACAGGTTGCACTGAAGCAATTAGGAGCACACCTCCCACTGTGAATCACAAAACTAATGAAGTGCAAAGGTAACAATCTTAATCATCCTGAGAGGTGAAGCATTCTTAATGAGGCCAAACAGATGCATGAGAGAATCCATCAGACTCTCTTTGGGAATTAACATTTTCAAAAAATGACATTCAATTAGGCAAAACAATGTGTATATCAGGAGCTATCTCTGTTGTTAATGGATTAGATTTTTATCCCACCCTTCCCACTTGGGGTAATATACATGGCTCTCCTTCCCATTTCATCCTTGCAACAAACCTTTGAGGTAGGTTATAATGAGAGAACAGAATGCAATCTAGTGAGTTTCTGAGCACAGATTTGAATTTGGGTCTCCAGTGCTCCAGTTCATCCATCAAATTGAATTTCAGATGGAAAGTTACATCCGGTACCATTAGACTACGCAACTTCCCATTTAAAATGTGATGTCTTAAACCAGGTCTGCTCTCAACCAGCTGGTTTTGGACTAAAACTCCCATAATCCCCAGCCACAGTGGCCAATTGCCAAGGACTATGGGAGTTGTAAGCCAACATCTGCAGGAGCGTTGAGCAGCTCTGCCTTAAACTACTGAACTATTTGAAAAAACTTTCTAAATTCTAACTTTGGAAAAGACTGCTCAGGTACTGTGGAACTTCCCACAGGAAAGCCAGCACAGCTGTTGGCAGAAGGTGGAGTCAAGGCTACACACACACACCCCTCTCAATCATATCTTTGTTGTTCTCTTGGAAAGGATGTAGGCAGAAAGGAGGACCACACAGGATACTTGCTGCAGTTGGAGTTAGCTTGGCACCTCCATGAGAGATGCATCTGAACAGCCCTTTGCCAGGAGGAAAACCAATGAAAATCCAGGTAAACAAGCATCCCCTCTCCCACCAACATGCAGATTGACTGTTGACATAACAGGCTCTCAATGACTGTAGAAAGAGGGACCAAGTCCAGCAGAGGAATCAGGGGATGGAACCACCCAGAAAGCCCTATATTTTGTTACCCAAAATAAACACAGCTGAGCACTTTGGGGTAAGCTGGCATTATTTATGGAATCTGGGTCAACTACCCCCATTTGTTGTAGAGCTACCACCTGGCAGGAGAAGATATTGACAAGTTCCATTATCTTTGTGTGTATATTATGTCAAAAATCTTCAAGATCCTAAGCATATTTCATTCAAATACATTTGTGTGTATCTTCCAGCTATGCTCTGATGAAATAGCTTTCATTTTCAAGTTGGTTACTTGATTTAGGATTTAAAAAATAGGTTGTCTTAATGCACGCTTAAATGTTTATAGAGTCTTTTGCAATGCCCTAGGTAGGGTGGGCATAGGCTAGTGTTTCTCATTTTACTTACATTACAGGTAAACAATAATAGATCAGTACCAAGAATATGCAAAAGCACAGACACAAAGAAATATAAGTTTCTAACGCAAAGTCTGACTAAAACATTTCCTTAAATTAATCTTCCCAAAGCCCAAGCCCTGGCTCCCTGCCATAAATTCACCAAACTCCTAATGAGAATTCAAGCTTCATGCCCTCTTGTCTTTCAAGGATCTGCAGAGTTATTCTCCTGCAGCCAGCCTCCATGGCCACATATCCTCCTGTGCACCTCCAGCCAAGCTTCTTTTTATTATTGTATTGTTGAATTTATATACCGCCTTTCATTAAAAACAATCTCAAGGTGGTTTACAAAAGTTAAAAAACATACAATAAAATGACAATAAAAATATTAAGCTAAAAATATAAAAACAAACCAAATTTAAAATCTATAAAATACAAGCATAAAAACTATACACAGGTAAAAACACATAGAAGCAGCAATAAAAACAATCATGTAAAAGCCTGGATAAAAAGCCAAGATTTAACAAGCTTTCTAAAAACTGTGATGGAGTCCGAGGAGCAAATGGCCACTGGGAGAGCATTCCAAAGTCTGGGGGCAGCAACAGAGAAGGCCCTGTCCTGAGTGCATGACAGCCAAGCCTCCCTCATTGTTGGCACCCAGAGCAGAGCCCCCTCAGATGACCTCATCAAGTGGGCAGCAACCCTTGAGAGCAGGCGGTCCCTCAGGTACCCCGGGCCCAAAACGTTAAGGGCTTTAAAGGTCAAAACCAGCACCTTGAATTGGACCCGGAAACAAACTGGCAGCCAGTGTAACTCTTTCAGAATGGGTGCGATGTGCTCCCATTGGGCAGCTCAGGATAAAACCCTAGCTGCCGTGCTTTGCACTACCAGCAGTTTCCGGATATTCTTCAAGGGCAGCCCCACGTAGAGCATGTTACAGTAATCCAGCCATGACATGACTAAGGCATGGGTAACTGTGGCCAGATCTGCCTTCTTGGGAAAGGGACACAGCTGGCACACTAGCCGAAGCTGTGTAAAGGCACCCCTGGCCACCGCATCCACCTGAGCTCCCAAAAGCAGATCCGGGTCCAGTTTTACCCCCAAGCTGCGTACTTGCTCCTTCAAGGGGAGTGCAACCCCATCCAGAACCGGTAAAATCTCCTCATCCCGATTGGCTCTCCTACTGACGAACAGTACCTCCGTCTTGTCCAGATTCAATTTCAGTTTATTAGCCCACATCCAACCCATCACAGCCTCCAGCCCCTGATTAAGGACATCCACCACCTCCCTAGGTTCAGGCAACAAGGAGAGATAGAGCTGAGTGTCATCTGCATATTGCTGACAACTCAGTCCAAGTCCCCGGATGACCTCTCCCAGCAGCTTCATGTAGATGTTAAACAGCATGGGGGACAAGACCAAACTCTGCAGGACCCCACAGGCCAATGGCCACGGGGCCGAGCAGTAGTCTCTCAGCACCACCTTCTGGACCCTCCCCCCAAGAAAGGACTGGAACCACTGCAACGCATTCCCTCCGATTCTCATACTCAAGAGGCGGCCCAGAAGGATACCATGGTCGATGGCATTGAACACCGCCGAGAGGTCCAGCAGAACCAACAAGGACGCACTCCCCCTGTCTAGTTCCTGGCATAGGTCATCCACTAGCGTGACCAAGGCAGTCTCAGTCCCATATCTGAGGCGGAAGCCAGATTGAAAAACGCCACCACACGCTCTATCACCTTGCCCAAAAAGGGAAGGTTGGTTGGTTGGTTGGTTGGTTGGTTGGTTGGTTGGTTGGTTGGTTGGTTTTTTTGTTTGTTTAGCACATTTTTATACTGCCCTAACCCAAGGTCAAACCCAAGGTTAGATACAGGTCTATAGTTGTCCAGGTTGGAGGGATCAAGGGAGGGCTTTTTAAATAGTGGTCTTACCACCGCCTCCCTGAGGCACGATGGCATCCTGCCCTCCCTTAATGAAGCATTAATGATCACCTCCAACCATCTGCCTGTACCCTCCCTGGCAGCTTTTATTAGCCATGAAGGGCAATGGTCAAGAGCGCACGATGGTGCTGGCACACTGCACAGGATCTTGTCAACATCCTCAGGCTGCACCAACTGAAAAGAATCCAACACAACAGGACCAGATGGTACCAATGGCACATCTGCCAGAACTGCCAAAACTCTGGAGTCCAGGTCAGCACAGATGTGAGTGACTTTTTCTGCAAAGTGGCAGATCACAGATCACTGATCACAGTGCGCTGTAGATGATTCCTCCCCCATTACCTGGGGGGATGTGTGGAGCAATGTTTTTGCCATACGAAACAGCTCTGTGTGTCTGCACTGAGCAGATGCAATGGAGGTGGAGAAAAAACATTTCTTCACCACCCGCACTGCCACAGAGCAGTCCCTAAAATGGATTCTAGCCTGTGTTTGGTCGGATTCGTCATGACTCTTCCTCCAGCGTTGTTCCAGCTGTCACCCATGTAGCTTCATCGCCCTAAGCTCCGAGGAAAACCAAGGAGCAGATCAGGCTCCACCAAGCCAGAGAGGGCGTTTAGGAGCAATGGTGTCAACAGCCCAGGCCATCTCTCCATTCCAGAGATCAACTAGGGCCTCGACAGGGTTACCAGCTCTGGACACTGGAAACTCCCCAAGGGCCGTCTGGAATCCAAACGGATCCATAAGCCTCCGGGGGTGGACCATCCTAATCAGTCCACCACCCCGGCAGAGGGCAGGCGGAGCAGTCAAACTAAACCCCACCAGATGATGATCTGTCCATGACAAGGGAGTTGTCTCAAATTCCCCCACCTCCAGATCATTTATTTCCTGGTCGGCAAAAACCAGATCCAGAGTATGTCCTGCCACGTGGGTAGGGCCCGATACCAACTGAGACAGGCCCATGGTTGCCATGGAGGCCATGAAATCCTGAGCTGCACCCACTAGGGGGGCCTCAGCATGGACATTGAAATCCCCCAAAACAATAAGCTTGGGGAAACCCAAGGCCACCTCCGAGACCACCCCCGCCAGCTCAGGTAGGGAGACTGAAGTGCAGCGGGGTGGTTGGAACACCAGCAGAATCCCCAGCCTATCTCGGAGGCCCACCCTCAAGGACAAACACTCGAAATTCTGAGAATGCCTGACCAGGCACCTGGAAACGGGGAGGATCTCTCAAAAGATGACCGCAATGCCCCCTCCCCGACCCTCGAGGTGGGGCTGCTGCATGATCTGGAAACCTGGATGACAGAGCTGAGAGACACCAACCCCGCCCAGCTCATCCAACCAGGTCTCCATCACACACACCAGGTCAGCATGCTCATCCACAATCAAATAATGGATGAGAGAGGTTTTTGCATTGACTGACCTGGCATTCAGCAGCAGCACCCTAACCCTTGAGGGAGTGTTTTCAGAGCTCCCTGGAGTCAGAGGGTTGGGAGAAGGGCCGGGAAAAGGAACAGGCCTCAATTGCCTGGACCGTTTCCCCCTGTAACGGCCTGCCCAACTCCAACCGCCAATCCTCTCTCTGCCCGCTACCTGTGATATTGATGCCCCCACTCCATCCCCACTTTTCTGCTCTCCCAGATGCATCTCCTCAGCCTAACCAACCACAGGTCCTTGGCTTGATAAAAAACCAAATCCAGACTTATGCAGTCTCTTGTTCAATCTCTTGCTGACTTATTGGTAGCAGGGAGGAAGGTCTTCTGGTCCCCCGGCAGCTCGCCCCATGGCTGAGAGCCACAAGGACAAGAGCCCTTGTGCTCTCGCCCTTCCGTGCTCTTGGGCCAGCCTGCCCTCTATAGGAGCAGAGCCCCCGCAGCAGCAGCCCAGAGGAGATCCAACACACACCTGGAGGAAAGGTGGGGCAGAGGCAAAAAGAGCATAGTCAGTGCCCCACACAAGCTGTTCCCTTCTTCCTTCCCCCAAGCCCTTGGGCCAGCCTGCCCTCTATAGGAGCAGAGCCCCAGCAACAGCAGCCCAGAGGACTGCTAACAAAGAACTCCCATCTTCATGGCAACAGCTCTCTAGCCCACCCCCCACCAGTGGACTGATTGGGTGATCTCTGTAGGTCACCAGCTTGTCAGTCAAGACAGGGTTCACTTCCAGTTAACTCTTTAGAGGGAGGGGAGTCTGGTCACTACATAAGCCCATCCAAAACAAATTTTAATTGTCCACTTCTACTACTACAAATATTTATATACTGCTCTTCAACCAAAGTTCTCAAAGCTGTTTACATAGAAAAATAAATAATACATAAATAAGATTGCCCCCGGTCTTCGAAGGGCTCATAATCTAAAAAGAAACATTAGGCTGACACCAGCAACAGCCACTGGAGGGATGCTGTGCAGGGGTTGGATAGGGCCAGTTGCTCTCCCCCTGATAAATAAAGAGAATCACCACTTTTAAAAGATGCCTCTTTGCTCAGTTAGCAGGAGTAGTCCACTCTATCGCTATGGCATCTCCTGCACTGATCACTGCAGGATTCCTAAGTATGTGCCAAGTATTCAGGGGTTACATATTTATGATACTATTAATTTGTGTCTTTATCTATCCTATATTTAGACTACAAGCTCACTGAGGCCTGTTTTTTGCACATTACTCTATGAAGCACCATTCACTCCTATGGGGCTGTATAAATCATAAGAAAAGTAAACTTCTCACATTTGAAAACCTTAAGAACACACACTTTCAATTTGTATTTGTTCACTCAACAGAGTCAGAGATAGCCCAATGCAGAGGAAGTTCTTTAGCGAATGACACATGGGCAAGAAATGGGGACCAGCTATTCTCTACAGTGCAAAGGAATACATTTCACTACAATCATCTTGCTTAATTATAGGATATTCAAGAGGGGTACCTTATAACATGTGGAGAGGATGCAATGAAAAGAAAAAGAAGAGTGTCTTAGTTGTAAATGAATTCTACGAGAATTCTGTCTTTGCTGCAAGGAACTGATGTGGCCATGGCAACTGCCACCACGCAAGCCAGACTGTATACACTTCAGTGCCCAATTCCTTGAGAGAATAGCTCGGCATTAGGCTGTGGCCAGCCTCCAGTCATTCCTTTGTTTTCTCCTTCTTTTTAGCTGGATTGTCTGTTTATTAAATTAACAGGACCTGTTTTCTTCAACGATGAAAACATCCATCACTATGACAGCAGATACAAGGCTCACAGATTACAGCGACTGCTCCGTGCATGGAGCCATGTTCTTCCACAACCTGCTGTGTCCATCTTGGGGTTTGTGTGTCTAGGGTATGCAATACAAGGGTAACAGAACAGGTTTTAGTAGAGAGGGACCACAACGCTTCACCATCTGAGGCAAAAGATAAGACGGCGCCTTACCAATCAGTGTCAGGTTGCTGAGGGGCCCTACAGAGGCTCCCATGGAGAACCGCTGCTCCTGCCTTATCCTTCCCCATGGTGCTCTGCCTTTGTGTATCCCCACACTCTGGTCTGTCCCGTACCACTCCATGCCCCCACCGCATTTCTTACCAACACAGCTTTCCTGAATGTGGAGAGATGGAGGAAGATACGGTAGTGATGGGCAGGTAGTGGTAAAGGCTATCTGGCTGCTGGGCAGTTAATCCCTCCCACCAACCCAGCCCTACAAAAAGGAGGGCAGTAGGACACTAGGAAGCAGTAACAGCTCTCCCTCCTTCTCAGCCTTGGAGACAGTGGAGAGCCAGTCTTGCAGTAGCCCTTTTGCTAAGGAAGGTTTGCCTTAGTTTGTATTTGGATGGGTGACTGCATGTGAGCACTGTCTGCTATAAGATATTCCCCTTAGGGGATGGGGTCTTAACTGCATGGCAGAGCATCTGCTTGCAAGCAGAAGGCTCCAGTTTCAATCCTTGTCAACTCCAGGTAGGGCTGGGAGAGACTCAGGCTTGAAACCTTGGAGAGCTGCTGCCAATCAGTGTCGACAATACTGAGCTGATGGACCAATGATCTGACTCGGTATAAGGCAGCTTCCTATGAGGAGGAGCTGCTTGCCAAGGGGGAGGGGAAGAAGCCTCTACCACAAGTCTCTCAATGACAGGCCCTCCCCTCCCCTTGGCAAATGGCAGCTCCTCTGAGAGTTCCTTCCAAGCGCAGAGGCAAGGGAAGAAGGAGGCAAGCGCTATGGGTCTCATGCAATACCACTGCCTTCTCCCAAGTACCCCACAATCTACAGTTTGTGGGTGGGGAAGCATTTGGGGGAAGGCAGCAGCATTGCAGAGATTCACTATGCCACTACCTCCTCTGCTGAATGGTCAGGGACCAGAAGGGCAGATGCTGCAGCCATTCCCACACTCCCTCATAACCCCCTACCTGAGGCAACTGCCTCATTTTGCCTCATTATGAGACCAGCCTTGAAGCCACAAATGTAATGAAGCCCACTGAGAGGTATAAAACTTAATCACCAAGAGCTGCAATGGGGAAATTTGTATTCTGCAATACTAAGTTTGATTTCCATAACAATTGGGTGACAGGTGGACTTAGAGTTCATTATCTAACTCCAGATATCAATAGGATTAAAATTAAAGTTCCAAACACAATAACAAGAGAAAGAGAGGAGAATAAAAACCAAACAGACAGTTCTAGCTGTTACCAGGGAGCCATCTTGACTCCCTACCACCACCCAACAATTCATTATAATCTTTATTTTGTCCTAAATCCAAATTCTGGATTGAAGACTTTTGCAAGTCGAGTCACTTTACTTGAATCTGCTGGAGATATTTGCAGGGTTAATCCCCTTCTCGAAGAATACTGTGGTCTAAATGGCATCACTTGATCCATAGTAAGTGAACAATCTTTTTGATATCTTCAGTCTCTATGATTCTTAAACTTTTTGTTGTTATTCTATAGCCATGAAGACTATAAACTAGCCATAAAAAGAAGGAAAGCTCACGTTCCCAAAATGTCTTATTTAAACCATTTAATGGTTTTTTGCTTGCCTAACAAAGGCACAGATGCAAGCAGTACATACAACTGCGAGCTATAAAATGCCTGCCAAGTAGTGGTGGCTGTGGACAACTGCACAAGAGTGATATCTCCCAATCAAACCTTGACAGGGGTTCATACTACACAGAAGAGTTTGTCCCTTCTTAAATCATAGCTAAACGGATCCAATAAAGAACCCCTACTAGGTTCAATACAGACCAATTGTTAAAAGCACCAGGAAATGAAATATGGACCTTTTCAGTATGTGTGTGAGATAGCAAAGAAAAGAGCAACTAAGAGGTCTGTGCCTGGGAAGCAAAATAAATTCTGTGGAATTTAAATCCACAAAGTTGTTTCTTTTCCTGACAGTCTTCAGTGGTTAATGAAAGAGACGGTATCAGAACAACCTCCTTTCAAATAATGCTTGAAAACAAGTCCTGATTAGCACTTTAATCATAGATTGTAGAACACAGCAATGTGCCTGGCAAATGGCAATATTTTTAGACCCATTGAAATGCACCGATGCGTGCCACACAGTAGACCTCTATTTTCATCTGGCATAGTTTCTGAAGTCCCTAAAGTTAAGGGTTATCAAATAGTTTGTCAGAGGGGGTTAAAAGCTCACATATATATTAACAGTATGAATGAGATACCACAATTTTGCTTTCGGCATGTGAGTAAGGTTATTTGTAGGGATGTGCACAAATTGATTATTTTAAATTCGATTTGTGCCCAAAACAAATCACCCTGATTTGTTTTGTGTCCAAATCTACCCCCCCCCCCCGAAATCACCCCAGATTTGATTTGCATTTGCTTTGATTAGATTCAGATTCAGATTGATTTGGACCACAACATGGTCCTAGGGCACCAAATCTGGGTGGTAGGTAGGGCCCCATGGGTGCCACCTACCACCCAAATTTCAAGGCAGTGGGACACTTGGTTGATGTTTAATGAATTATTTTAGTTTTTATTGATTTTGACTATTTCTGCCATAGGAAATAATGGGGATTTGGCGTTGCCATATCTGAACCCAAACATGGGTCCCCAGCTTTCATTGTTTTAAAAAAGGAAAGCTCTAGCCCTTGTAGAAGTGGAGTTATGGAGCAAAATGTGCAGTCATTACTTTTCAAGTGATCAGTTCCTTTGGTGTATAGTAACTTTTCCTCATAATGAATCTCTGTGAGGATTTATTGCACACCTTCATTTTGTCTGCTCATTTTCACTGTCATTGGACAATGCCAACTGCCAACTGCCATGTGCCAACTACACCCCCCAACACACATAAACCTGCAAGGCAGTGGGGTACTCATTTTAATTTTTAGGAATATTGAAATGTTTAGATTCTTTGGTGTCTAATAACTTTTCCTCATAATGAATCCCTATGAGGATTCATTATATGCCTTTGTTTCTTCTGTTCATTTTGACTTTCACTGGACAGTGCCAACTGTCAACTGCCATGTGTCAACTACACCACCCTCCCACCCACAAGGCAGTGGGGTACACACACACACACACACACACACACACACACACACACTGGGGTACTCAATTTATTTTTTAGGTATTTTTGAAGTGTTTAGATTCTTTTGTATCTTCATTACACACCTTCATTTCTTCTGTTCATTTACTTACCTCCAAGTAAGTGTACATAGGATTGCAGCATTAAAATATTGGTAGGTTTCAGGAAATGCATTTGGTTTATTTATTTATTTATTTTTACATTTATATACCGCCTTTCGTTAAAAGACAACCCCAAGGCGGGGTTCATGCTAAAGACTTTAGCATTTCATGCTGAAGACATATCTCACGGACAGCTGTGTACTGTAGATATCATTCAACATACACTTAGACCATATCCAAGTTTATAATCATCATTCCAACAAGGATTGGGTATCCAGATCATTGTTCCCTCTAACTGGGATTCCCAAATGTTGTTGACTACAAGTCCCAGAATCCCCAGCTGCAGTAGCTTTTGCTTGGGGATTCTGAGAGTTGTAGTCAACAACATCTGGGACTCCCTGTTAGAGGGAACACTGATTCAGGTTCTGAGAGGCTTTTCTCAGGAGTAGCCAAGACCAGACAGCAAACCTGCCTAGGGAGCCCACCTCGTATGAGGCTAAGGGGAGCAAGCATTCCCTTAGCCATGTTTCCCTGACTGTGTGTCAGCACCGGCTGCTTTCAGACAGGCAGCCACCTGCCACTGACAGGCCACACAAAGACAGGCAACCACCTGTCGCTGGGGGGGTCCCCATAATGCACCACACACTCACGCGGTGCATTGTGGGATTTCCAGGGGCCGGGACAACACATCCCAGCCCCCACACCTCCACGCTGCATGGAGCAGCAGCAGCTTGTCTGGGCACATGATCCGCGTGGCCAGCAACTCTATCCAGGTCGTCTGCAGGGAAGGTAAGCTGCTGCTGCCGCCTTCCCCACTATCTGCCCTCAAGCCTGCTCATGGAATCCTGAGAACGGACTTTGGGACTTATGGAGAGATCTAAACATTTTCATTTACCTACTGAATGGAATAGAATTTACCTGCTAGGTGGAGATGTGACCGGAGGAATTAGTACTCTAAAATTGCCAGCCTCAAGAAATCCCTGTCAGCTACTAAGGCATGCCAGTGGGAAGGCCTCCAGAAATGTGAAGAGGCAGAAGGAGAAGTCATAGAAAGGGCTAGATGATGGGAATGGGCAAGAGAGATCAATTTCATTCTGGGATCCCATTCATTTGTTATTTGCTTTGCTTTATTTATATTGGTTTGACCTGTTCAAGGGGCCTTTTTCTTCATTTGCTTTCCCCTCCTTTGTTTCTTTCTTTTACAAGTACTTTGATGTTGATGCCTGTAAGGGCAGTGACAGAGCTGTTTGGCAGAACCACCTTCTGTGAGTGCCATGTTGGATACCATACTGCCATGGGAGATGGAATTAAAAAGCAGTCTCCACTGCTGGCTGCCATTTCTTTTAAGCACACTGCCCTAGAGTGATGCTGTATCATGAGGCGGTATGATATGCAATATGGCACCGGCCAGAAGACAGCTGTGCTTCAGATATCCTGCCACCACCAATGGAAAGAAAAACCCCTCAACCATTCCAAAAGAGTTATAAATGGGGTTCCAAAATAGGATTCATATGCACATTTGCAATTCCTTCAGAACGGTATGCATTCAATGAGCCAAATGGAACCCATTCTGTTTGATTTTCCATTCAATATTTATTTATTTATTTATTTATACATACATACATTTATATCCCGCTCTTCTTCCAAGGAGCCCAGAGTACTACATACTTGAGTTTCTCCTCACAACAACCCTGTGAAGTAGGTTAGGCTGAGAGAGAAGTGACTGGCCCAGAGTCACCCAGCAAGTATCATGGCTGAATGGGGATTTGAACTCGGGTCTCTCCGGTCCTAGTCCAGGACTCTAACCACTACAATATGAAAAATATGAAAATGAAAATATGAAAATACAATATGGAAAATGCACACCTCTATTCTTCTGGAGAGTCATCAGAAAACCTGCACAATTCATTCACTACAAAGGCAGAAGCCAGGCAATGCTGTATGCACTCACACCAGTCCAGTAGGAGGCCATTAGATTCATTTCTCAGGGAAGTGGTGAAACCATCTAAGAAAGTTTTCCAAGTTCTGTTTGAATTCCATTTTCCCCTTGGGAGGAACCCTGACATTCCTCTTTCAATTTCAGTTTCTCCTACCCTGAAAATCCTTTTGAAATTTCACTTGGGAGACATTTCAGTTCCAACCCGAAGTCTTCAAAACTGTCATTCAAAACTGACACTTGCTGTGGTAACTTGTGTGATTGTAATGTAAGTTAACTCTTTTTTTCCAAACTGGTTTAGCAGCAGTGTTTCTCTGCCTCATGTTTTTCTCTACTGCAAGCCTCTCACAATCAACTGGATGCAAAAGTGCCCCTAAAGCCCTGCCTATGCACATAAATACAATGAAATGCAAAATATTTCAGAACCAGCACAATTAGACCATAACCATTTCAGGGCATAAATGGGAAGTTGCATTTCCAATTCATATTCTGATAATATGACAGCAGGTGTAGGAACAAAATGTTAATTCAAATCTTGAGACAAAACTTAGTCAGCCCATGCTGAATCTTTCATGCACTGCCAAAGAAGGCAACAAAGAGCTTCAAAGATCCATCTGGATGTCTCACAGTAGACAAGCTTGGAGTGTTCAAAAGGCCTAGAAGTTGTTCCTGTATTAGCAGACAGCCTGCCTCTCCTCTCTTGGTTTATTTCATAACACTTTGTCCATGGAGCATAACCCCTGAACCCATGGTAGGGGAACACCATCAGCCGGGAGATTTGGCTTCTTAATGCTTTCGAGAGAGCCAGTCTCGCATTCAGCTAAGTGGCCACCACAGCAGACTTTCCAGCTAAAATACAGGAGGCCGGCAAAAATAAGATTTGACACTGCTGAATTGCCCCTTGCCTGGGAAGAGCATTGAATTCATGGGACAAAAGTCATGTTGATGCTTTGGGGAGTATTTAAGAGAGATCACACAAGCCTCCTCTTTTTTCAAAATTCTGCAGAAATGCTCTAATGCAATCATCTGAGAATGTCAATTCATCAAGTGTGCAAAAGTGAAGAAAGGCCCTTAGTCTTTACTATGCTACCTGAAAGGGCACTGGAAAATACCTTCTCTTGACCTTATCATTTCCTTGTTTATAACCATCCTCAGTTATTTCCAGAATAAATAACTAAATAACCATTCTAGCTATGCCTTTAGGTACAAAATCCCTATAAGGAGCCCCTGTTTTGCCCTATGTCAGGGGAGGCAGAGTAAAAGAAGACGTGTCCAAAAGACAAGCAAGAATTGTGCACACCTTCATGCCATACTGAATTCACTGCACCAGCTGAAGGACTCTGTTTGGACAACCCAGTTTCCTTCTGCTGGGAGTTTATTTATGTATTTCATTTATATCCCGCTCTTTCTCCAAGGAGCCCAGAGTGGTGTACATGGTTATTTTTATCCTCACAACAACCCTATGAGGTAGGTTAGGCTGAGAGATATGTGACTGGCCCAAAGTCACTTGCGTGGTGCCTTGCTAGGGGTCAGAACATAAGAACATAAGAACAGCCCTGCTGGATCAGGCCCACGGCCCATCTAGTCCAGCATCCTGTTTCACACAGTGGCCCACCAGATGCTGCTGGAAGCCACAGACAGGAGTTGAGGGCATGCCCTCTCTCCTGCCATTACTCCCCTGCAACTGGGTCTGGGGGCTCTGACTCCCGGAGCTCCCCAGCAAGCCATGGCCAGGCATAGGAGCACCTGACCGAAGCTGCCACTCATCTGGGTGGCCGATCCAGCCACCCAGCAACAAGCGACTGCTCATGTGCAGGAAGAGCAGGCTAAGCCCGCTCTCCCCACCAAAGCCCTGGAGGCTCTACACCTTGATTGTGTGTACAGCCTCACAAGCTCTTTAGTTAAGCAACCTTAAGTTGCCTTTCACTGTGTCAGAACTCCGCCAACTTAGATCTTTCTCCACCCAGTTCCACTGAGGTTGAGATCCCCTGGCATGATCCAGATGTGAATTCTCAAAACTTGAGCTGCCAAGGACCCCCTAGCCCTATCCAAGATTTCCAGCAGAGTCTGAGGTCTTTCTAATGTGAGCTGGTCAAGAGTTCCCAACTCTTATCCCAAACTACCTAGAATCATTGAGCGCTCAATCTCCATGCTATGCCTGCATGCCACCACCTATCCACACTTTCTGCTGGGAAGACCTAAAGAAGGATGACCAGCACAATTGCTGTCTACACCTATAAATCCCTCAAAATTAGGAAAGGTATACAGTCTGTCTCTCTCTTTTACTGCCTGTCAATCTCTCTTTCTCTCCCCCACCACACTAATGCTAATATCCTTTCAAGCATACATTAATGGACAGTTTAGTGCTCTGCCTAAGGAACAGCATTCTCCTCTTTCTATAGTTCTGATAGGCTCTTGGAGGGTTGCCAACGACTGCTATTTACTTAAATGCTTCTGTTCTTAATAAACATATTCTATTGTTTTCAAAAGCCTTTCTCAAATATGTTGCTCCACTAGGAGCAGTCTAATGTTGCTCTTTCTTTATCCATGACCAACAGTCCAAAAACCTATTTCCTCAATGCATGCGTGCAATCCGGTTCAGAGCTAATTCTCGCCACTTAGAATAAAAGCATAATCACAGGGTGTAGTATCAAGAATGCGCCTGTGCAAACACGGAAACTCCTGCCCTATAAATTGAGCCCATCAAATTAAAATATTTTCAGTGTTGTGGCAACTACGTAAGTAATCATTAGTTAGAGCTGGGGCGGAAGCGGGGTGTTCACCAGATCAGCTGATGAACTGAAATATAAAGACTTAGGACATGAAAAATTGCATGGCCCAATTGTCTTTTCTTCTGTCAATTTACACACACATAGATCTATATATTTAATTCTCCTAAACGCAGCTGTCATGAGAAGAGCTGCCTGGGGATAGCGATGGGGACAGGAGACAATGGCGGTGGCGGGCCAGCCACCAGTCGGCCAGAGGAGGCGGCGGAGGACCGACCTAGCCCTGGCCCGGCCATTCGTCAGCTACAGGAGGTGGTGGCGGGCCAGCCTGGCCCTGGCCCGGTTGCCAGTCAGCAAGAGGAGGAGATGGTGAGACAGCCTGGCCCAGCCACTAGTCGGCCAGAGGAGGTGGAGGTGGGCCGGCCTGGCTGCCAGGAGGAGGAGGAGACGAGGGAGGAGGTGGGGGAGGGGGAGTGGCTGGCCAGCCGGCTGGCCAGAAAGCCAGGCATGCCAGTGTGGGGCGGGACAGCGGCAGTAGGTGGGCCAGCTGGAGGTGCAGATGTTCTGTGCTAGTTTTCATTAATATAGGTTGCCATCATGTAAACTAACTGCAGAACGCATCAAGCACTAGGATAAAAGTTAGCCCTTGATGAAATTCTAAGTACATTTCCAAAACCATGACTGAGCTTAGCTCACTATACCCTGCAGGTGCTATATTATTTTCTTATTCTGTCATATTTTTTGCTTCTTCATTCAGCAGCAATTTTTCCTCCATTGTATTCTTTTTTTCAATTGAGGTCAGCTTTTTCAAAAGTTTAAGATGCAATGTGTGCACTTTTAAAGTAGCTGCTCCTTCTCAAGAATCCATTTGTGGCTATGGCTGTGTTGTGCAGGTTATCTGTGCAATTATTACTGTTCTCAGGAGGAACAACATTTTCTTTGGTTATCAATAGCTCCTGGAAGTGCTCACAAAGAAGTTAAAATCTAAGAATAAAATGGAGTGCAGGGGAAACTCGCTCATGAAGAAACCATTCACGAAAAATGTGAGACAATATGACATTTTTTGAACTAATATATAAGTAAATTATCATTGTAGGTGTGGAAGCTAGATACATACCAGCTTGTCTGTTAACACATTCACCACACCGCAACTTCTCACATCCCTGGTCTGACCAAGAGTGGCCCGTCCAAATGAGCTGGGGGGCTGAGCAAGAGACAATTGCCTCGGGTTCCCAGCAGCTCCACTGCTTCTCTCTCTGTCATTCTGCCCCACCTCAGAGTTAAAAAGAGCTTGCAGGTTGGCCATTCATCGGGTAGAGCTGTGTGGGCTGGTTAATCACTGACCAGCCCGCATAGCTCTACCTGATGGATGGCCAGCCTGCAAGCAGCACAGCCACTGCTAACACCAGGGCAGGGCGGAATGAGAAAGAAAGAGGAGCAATGGAGCTGCTGGGAACCAAAAGCAGCTGCGTCTTGTTCAGCGCCTCCCCCAGCTCATTAGGATGGGCTGCTTCTAGGTTTGGCACAGTAGTCAATAATAATAGGAAAGGAAAGATTGTGCCGTTGAGTCAGTGTCGACTCCTGGTTACCACAGAGCCATGCAGTTTTCTTGGTAGAATACAGGAGGGGTTTACCATTGCCTTCTTCTGCGCAGTATGAGATAATGCCTTCAGCACTTTCCTATATTGCTGCTGCCTGCTGCTGCCCAATATAGGTGTTTCCCATAGTCTGGGAAAACATACCAGCAGCGTTTTGAACTTTGCCTGCTCGCTAGGCAAGTTGCTTCCCAGCCCCATTGAAACGTAACAGTAGCACTGTAAGAGCTGCATTTCTCTGAGTTTGTCCCAAAGTGCTGCTGGGTTGTTTAAGGACCACAACTCATTGGCAGAACTAAACTCATAAGTCTTTTCTATGGAATCAGCACCCTGTTTTCAGTGCAATTGCCCACATGGTCATGGGCCTTTAAACATTCCAGCAGAGCTACAGAATGAACAAATCCCATGGTGGTTCCATAAAGTTTAACAGGGCCTAACTGTGACCATGGGAAATGTGCCTTGGAAGGGGAGATACACTTTCTCCCTAAGATACATATGTGCAAGAAGCAGGATTGGAAGCCAGCGATCTTTCAATAGGCTGTCAGCTGAGGAACAAGTGAGGATCATATGAATGGGCATGTGCTGTCACAATACAAAAGCACTGCAAAGCAAATGAGCAGCACTACCTGCTGCCATTACTTCTGCCTTCCTGCTTGATTGCAACACTTGCTTGTGCATGACTGTCTCCAGATGGTCTCAAAAAGCAATATGTGATCAGGCAATCTGGCTCTTTTGTTTTACAAGCTTCAGTGAACTCAAACTGTGTGTGTTATTCTGTAATTGAGGTACTAATTATGCTTTTTAAAATCAACTTCTGATTTATTATTATTATTATTATTATTATTATTATTATTATTATTATTATTAAGCAACTAAAGTTAGGCACTGCATGAAAGTTAAATCACAAAAGCAGCTCTCTCCCCACAAGGCAAAAAGTCCCCCCCCCTCAGGGCAATAGCAGTGTGAGGGTCCCGATCCACATCAGGACCATGGTGGAGAGAAAGGGTTACAGGTCCCCTCCTCATGCCATGGCCCTGATCCAAATCCACCCACCCCCTATAGCATCAGAAACTTACATGCACGTGCCAGTCACACCCTTGTCATAATGGGTATTTTTCGACCCTTGAATAATGGAGCCACAAGGGAAAGGGCATAGGAGGGAGGGTGAGGAGGATTGGCCAAGCTAAATTTGAATGATAATGATGTAAGTTTTCAGTAGCCATTTGAATAAGACAACAGAGGTTGAGAGAAGAACATCAGGCTGTGCTGACAAGTTTCTGATTAGTATCTATTTCACTTAATAAACGTTTTTGAAAAATACAAAATTTGGTTATGGACATGAGTTTCTTAAATTCAGGATTTTTTTTCCCCTTCAAAGAAACTGCTTGTCCCCATGAAAAGAGCTCTGGGAAGAACTACAATCCCCAGGCATCCCTGTGTGCCTTCCTGTCCTCTCCCATGTGCTTTCCCAGCATCCGTGTACACCCTCCTAGCATCCCTACATGCCCCCAGACTCCACAGCACAGGTTCCCGCCTTCCCCCAAACCCTCCCCACATTGATCCTGTGAACAACTTCATAGTATGCTTAACTAATCTAAACAACAAAGCTAAGTAGTTATCCTGCACTAAAGGAGGGGTTCCATAATGAGTGTGCCCCCATTATCTCTTGTGCCAGCCAATCTTTCATCAGACATTTGGAGCAGGGCCCCACAGCTCAAATGGGATAATATTTTTTCCCTGAGGGGTGAAAACCTTATGACTTTTCAGCACTAGATGGAGGCCTTTTTTTTTGCCCAGGTCATGTAGTCTTCGTTATGCTACTGCTTATGGAATGTTTTATGCTGTTCTGCTGTGCATTAATGCAATTGCATATTTTTATTGCTGCATTTTCAACCACTGTTTTTAATACTGTTGTGTATTTTGTGTAGAGATGTGCATGAATTGATTTTTTTGTTTCAAATTGTACCCAAATCAATACACCCCCGATTTGTTTTGGGACCAAATTTGACACCCCTCCCCGAATCACCCCAGATTATATTTGTACCCAAATTTTCCTAATCTGAAACTGAATCAATTTGGATTTTTTAAAAAAGTCTCAGGGCCTGGGCTTCAGAGGGCATTTACGCATGCGCGGCAGCAGCCAAAATGGCCACCGCTTGCTTTACGGAGGCATGAAAGGGTAAAAAAGACTACCTTTACCCGGCTGCAGCAGTGATGAGGGAGGCCAGTGGGGGGAGAGGGAACCCTCGCGGACACACACACACACCCGCAGCTACAGCAAGCCCCGCAAAGGGGCTACAGGTAGTTACTTTTAATTTTAATTTTTTTAAAGTTCGTGGACCTTTACCAGACTGGACGGGGGGGGCGCGTTCAGTGGGGGCTGGACCGAACTGGCCCAGTTCCATTCGAGGCTTGTCCAGCCTCGAACCGAACCGGGCCAGACGGTTCCATGCACACCACATACACAACTTTTAAAATGCAATTGCAACCCCCAAGCTCCCTCCAAACACGAAAAATCCCCAATAATACACAATTCCAGAGGGGTGTGTGTGTGTGTGTGTGTGTGTGTGTGTGTGTGAGAGAGAGAGAGAGAGAGAGAGAGAGAGAGAGAGAGAGAGAGAGAGAGAATGGGCACTCAGTCTAAGGCTTCACTCACGTTGTCCAGTTGTCCACTTCTGTGGTCTAGTCTCTGAGTCTACTCTTCTTCAATCTTCTTCTTGTTCTTCAGTCTTCAGATTTGGGGGGGCTGAACGGGCTGAGGCAAAAGCCTGGAAAATCTGTGGGGAAAGGGAGTGGCTTGCGAAGTGGCCAGTGGCCACCGGGGTTGGTGCTGGCACAGACACAGCAGGCCCAGGCAGGCAGTGATTCTCTCAACAGCAGGAAGGTGGTGAAAAAAGAATTATCTTCTTCTCAGGAACAAAAAAACAAGCAATGCAGACGATATAATCCATTTCCAGGCTGGCATGCAGCAGCAGGGGCAGGCAGTTTGGGCTCAGACTGGCAAGGCAGAAGGCAATAGGCATGGCATGGCAAGGCAAAGCAAAGGAGATCTCTCTCTCTCTCTCTCTCCTCCCACGAGGCAGAAAGGCAGAATGGTGGCTGCTACCTTTTAAAATCTAACTGAAAACCTTCTTGAACTCCCCCCAACCCTTACCCCTTCTTCGACCCTTCCTCTGGCCAGTGTGGGGTCAGTCAGGAGTGGCAAGAGCCAAAAGAGCCAATCTGGAACCAGGAGGGAATCGTCAGCAGATCAGCCCATGCTTTCATTCACTGATCTGAAGCTTGGAACTGCAGGAAATTCAAATAGACATCAAACACAAAATGGAGACTACACAGAGATCGCCACAAAATGGACGTTCGAAACAACAAAACCTTCGGCTCCGAAATTCAGGCAACTTGTTTTGGAGCCAAATCTTTTGGGACTTGCAGATGGGCAATTTGTTTTGTGCACAGATTGCCCAAAACAGGCAGATTCGGGTACAGATGGTTCTGTACCCGAAATGTTTTGCACATACCTAGTATTCCGATATAAAAGAAAACCCACCCACCCTGTGCTGGAGCCAGAAAGAATTACCTTGAGCATTTACAGACAGGGCTTTTAACTTGGAATGGAGGGTGTGCATTCACACATCAGTTGGATTCGTGCCAAAATCCATGCAAGATATTGGGGAGCACTTCACACATGATTTGGGTGTTTCATTGTGCATTAGAACCTAGCCCAATTTATTTCTGGGGTTAAAAAAAAATCACAATATAACTTGCTTTATGAGTTCTACATTTTTCAAACACTTTAACTCTGTGTATCTGGCAAAAACAATGAAGTGAAGGCTCTATACAAATCTGTCCTTACAGATACTTTATCCAGCAGTTCCATTAGCCTTTAAAACCATATGATTCATCCTCCCTCTTGGGATTTCACTGGATTTGTGTTTTGTTGCCAAAAGAGAAAAAGAAAGAAAGAACTATGCTTTCTCCTTAGTAAGACAAACGTGACAAAACTCTTGTTACTGCAGCCTCTGTTTATGATCCCATTCATTTGAAGAAACCAATGCCTTTGGGAAACACAGGAATGGAGGCTACTTTTTTGCCAGTTCAGCACAATTTCTTTTGGAGCAGCATGTAATGTGGGTATTGTTTTATACCCTCTGGCATTTTATGTGTTCTAGATTAAGAAATCATTAATTGATTAAAAAGAAGAAGTAGTAGTAGTCCTGGTGAGGAAAAGGTTTTTCAGAACCGGAGCTATATATATATTTTTAAGTTTAGGTATAAAGTTTATTGTGGAGCACCCTCTGCTTTGTAGCTTCAGGCCCAATTACACTCCCACTAATTGTGTATAAAAGTCACAAGATTTTCAGTTTTCTGTGATTTGCCAATCATTTATATCAGAGTAGCCCAAAGGAAATCAGAACAGTTGCAGTTCAGATACTCAGTTCAGATACTCAGAGACCTCTGGTTTATTTTTTTCCAAGTAAGAGACAAATACCACAAAATACTGAATGACCTAGCTTCATCTTGTTCATACTGACACAAATCCCTCTAAGAAAGTGTAGGCAGCTGCAAGAGGAGGTACAACTAAGGCCCAATTTTTGCATCTGCTTTGATGTACTCCCATGCCTCCATTTCATTGGTTCCTAAATCACTGTAACATGAGCAGATGTTTGGATGATATGCTTCCCTGCCTGTGTTTACTGGTCATGCTGGGAACCAATGGGTCAACTCCCATTTTATGCGACTTTTTGCTTCCTTGGAACTTTCACTGATGTCATCCTTTAAAGTAACTATGGACCTCCTATGGTTGCTCTGCCATTGACTTTGGTCTACCTCTTCCTGGGCGTGCCAAATAGGACCATGTCTGCTACCTTTTTCTGGACAGACATTCTATATCTCTAAGAACTACTTTACAGGAAGCAGTGGAGGCACTAGAAGAAGAAAAAATTGAGTGGGGCATAGAAGGGGCAAAGTGTATTTATGGGTGGGCAAGCTTTATCCCACATATTAGAGTTCTGAAACAGAATAGGGGGACAGGTGAGGGGGCAAGCTACTTGTCGGGTGGGTGCTTGCTCCCCTTCCCCCACTCTGGAGCCACCCATGACAGGCAGAATTTCAGAAGGTGTAGCCTTTTGCAGCACTGTTTCTCCATGCTAGAAAAAGCAGCACACAATCAATCTGATCCATTCCTCCCTGTCGGAATCTCTTATTTTATTTGCTTATTCATTTATGCGAAATATTTCTGTCTCACCCCTCCTGCACAGTGCTACTCATGGCAGCTAACCACAATGATAAATAATAATAAACACAAACACAAAACCAAACTAACATCAAGATAAAATGGCAGACAGGACTAAAAATGATTAAAACTGGAAACCGTCTTAAAATCAATTTTAAAATATTTCACAAAAAAAGAAGAGCTTTCCATTATTTTTAAAACTCATTGAGGAGAGAGACTGACAAAGCAACTCTGAGAGAACATTTCAAAGATAGGGGGCTGCTACTGAAAAGGTCCTGCTCCTGGTTCATTCCTACCAACTGAATGCCTATCCGTGGTGGAGCTGAGAGCAGGGCTGGTGATGAAGACAGTAGGATTCTGGCTGTCACGACCTGCAGTTAGCAACCACCACCACCCGCATTCTGGATGAGACCTCAGATGAAGAGGAAGACAGGGTACAGGGCCCTGAACTACAGTATAGCTCAGAGGACCCAGGACCCTCAGATCCCCCCAAGAACACCATGTCCCAAGATCTCACCAGGTCCTCTTGTGTAAGACCAGAATACACTTGCTGCCTTAAGCCTGTCTTCTGGTTCCCATCCCTGGTGCATTTATTTTTATTTTATTTATTTATATGATGTATTTCTATACTGCCCAAAACTTACGTCTCTGGCCGGTACATTTGACCTCACCTGCCTTTGTCTTGCTCTCAGTACCTGTTCTTCAGTTTGACTTTGGCTTGCCTGACTCTGCGCTGCCTAGCCTGCTGTAACTGTTGCTTACTGGCTTGACCTTAGGCTGCTAGGCCTTGTTGTGCCTTGCCTATTGTACTTGCTGCCTCTGTCAAACTTGGACTATCTGCCTAGCTTCTGCCTTGCCATCTAGTCCAATTAATGCCATTGTTTTTTGATAAGTGCCAATATGGACCAGAGCACTGGCAGATTCATACGATTGAATGTAGGCCAACAGGTACCCCTGTCTCAAGCTGCATAGGATTTTGAAGGTGAAAAACAGCATTTTGAATCTTACCTGGAAGCAGACTGGCAACCAGTGAAGCTGTCACAGGATATGTATAACACTTAGGTAGTGACTAGTGCTCACAAGCATTCTTGTAACAGCATTCTGAACCAGATGAAGCTTCACTTTTACAGGCAATCCCAGAGCACACTGCAATATTCCAATCTGAATGTAATCAATACATGGGTAAAGGAGGTCAGATCCAGCTTCTCTGGGCAGCATTGCAGCTAATGTACCAGCCATTTCTGAACACTGCCACCAGCTGGGCCTCAGGAACAATAACACAATTTGCACGTAACATGGAACCGCAGGTCCAATGGATCCACAGTTCCACACCCAACCATACCCTGCTCTCCTGTCCAGATTCAGACAACACCAAGAGCTCCCTCTGTCCATCAGCGGGGCTGCAGAGAGAAGGGGGAACTGGCTGTGTGGGCTTCCTTCTTGCTTGAAGGACAGTCTGCACAGCCAATCATGCAAGGAGAGACAGAGGAGTTTCCTCCCTCAACTCTGGTCCAGGGGAATGCAACCTCCAGTGCTGCATTTGTACACAACAGAGGCCCTGTTGAACCCTGGTTTTGAGCAGGAAAATTCACTACAAACTGAGGGTTCAAACTGGAGTCTCTGGAGCGAAACCTCAGGCAGCAGAAGGAATGGGTCTGGAGTTGCACGCATTCAGATGTAATGGTAGGAAAACGTCTGGCCCCTGCAAATCCAGTTCCCTGTTACATGTGAATGCAGTCAATAGGAGGATCCCCAAACAATGAACTTAGTATTTCAAACAGAACGTGACCCCACCTAAGACCTGATTTACCTCAATATTTGGATTATCTGTTTTACTGACACAGAGCACCTTTATCTTCTTCTTTATTATTATTTTTTTATTATTTCATTAATTCAATTTCTATACCGCTCTTTCAAGAATGGCTCAGGGCAGTTTACACAGAGAAATAATAAATAAATAAGATGGATCCCTGTCCCCAGAGGGCTCACAATCTAAAAAGAAACATAAGACAGACACCAGCAACAGTCACTAGAGGTACTGTGCTGGGGGTGGATAGGGCCAGTTACTCTCCCCCTGCTAAATAAATACAATCACCACATTAAAAGGTGCATCTTTGCCAAGTTAGCAGGGCTAAGTTATCTGGACTGAGTTTCCGTTTGTTTGTCCTCATCCAACCCAAAATGGCACAGATTCAAGTTCAGGACATCAACTGCCTCCTTGTTATTGGTCAGTTAAAATGGTGGGTAAAACTAAGTGTTGTTAGCATATTTAAAGGGGTCAATATCTGGGCTCACTTTTAAAGTGAATGCATATAGAGTTAGTTGCACAAAAAGATTAACATGTTTACAGACACGTGTGCACATGCAACATAATGTCCGAATAGGGCTAAAAAAAAAAAATCATTTTCACCTACGTTGGGGTAGCCGTTGCCAGTCTGTGTAGACAATACTGAGCTAGGTGGACCAATGGTCTGACTCTGTATATGGCAGCTTCTGATGTCCCTACATTTCAAAACTGCTAAATTTAATTTCATTCATTCATTCATTCATTCGATTTCTATACCACTCTTCCAAAAATGGCTCAGGGCGGTTTTGGATTTAAATGGATTTCACTTGGTGATCCAATGGATTATTTCCAGTTTTATGACAGTCTACAATCCTATGCATATTTCCTTGGGAGTAAACCTCACCAAATTCAATGGGACATATTTCTGAGTAGAGTTTCATAGGATTGTGCTGCATGGATCTTCTGAAACATTTTCTTCTAGTGGTGGCAAATATGTTCCACAAAGTAATCACATACTTAGAGAAGCTACTTCTTATTGACAATGCCATGTCATTGGAACAGGGCTTAGAACGGTGTAGCTACAACCTGTTCTCTTGACCCTTGTCCAACATGGCTCAAACTATCTAGCAGCAGGAGTGGTTGTAGAAGGCCTGGTAGATGCTATAAATGCTTCTCTGAGGGAGGGCAAGTTACCTCCCTGTCTTAAGGAGCCAATCATTAGATCTTTTCTGAAGAAGCCTGAATTGGATCTGAGTTAAGCAACTACACGCCTGTCTCCAACCTTCCATGGCTGGGCAAGTTAATTAAGATTGTGGTGGCCTCCCAGCTCCAGTCTTGGAGGAAACTGATTTTCTAGACCCATTTCAAATTGGACTTTAGGTGGGCTCTGGGGTGGAGACTGCCTTGGTGAGCCTGATGGATGGACTCCAATTAGGAATTGACAGAGAGAGTGTGCCTCTGTTGGTCCTTTTGGATCTCCTGGTGGTTTTCAATACTATCAACCATAGTATCCTTCTAGAGCATCTTTTTGGGATATGCAATACTGTAGCTTCAGCCTAACTTGCTGTGTAGTTTGTATGTAATTTACTGTGAAACCAGAGGGAGGACTATAGTTTCCTCTGTATGGGTTGGACTAGCTGAGAGTTTCTACTCTCCTTCCTGTTCCTATGTGTGTCAGCAAGTTATGTACTGACCTCTAAGTGTATGTCTCACAAGTATTATCTTAAACCTTGCACTGCTGTTTGTTCTGTAAGCCACGCAGACAGCTCACATTCTGCAACAGGTTATGGGCCCAGACTTCTTCAGAACAACCCAGTATACAGCCCAGAATGACCTTGAACGGCAAATGACCTTGAAGCAGCCTGGAAAGAACAAAAGCCACAAGGAGACCCTCTGAGAGGAAGACTGCTGAATGCAAGTAAGCAAAGCTAGGATTTTTCAAAAGAAAAATGGCTTGCAGCTCTGAATTTAAGCTCTCTGTGGGAGAGCTGATAAATGGAAATTATCATCTATGGAAGTTTAAAGTAGAAATGCTTCTAAGGATGATTTGTGGGAGGTTACTAACACAGACAGACCAGCAGCAAATCCCCAAGAATGGGATAGAAAAGACAGATAGGCATGGGCAACCCTTAGTTTACTAGTGGAAGATGACCGATTGATTCACATATTGAATCAGACTACAGCAAAGGGCATGAGAATGCATTGAGAAATTTGCATGAAAGAAACAGTTTGAACAGTAGACTATTCCTTTTGAGGAAGCTGCATGAAATGAGACTTGGGAAGGGAACAGAAATGCAAGACCACATAAATGCCATGCTGGAAGTGGTGGCACAATTGTGTGAAATTGGGGAAGAAATAAAAGAGAGTCACATAGCAGCCCTATTATTATGTTGCTTGCCAGACTCCTATGGTGCTCTCATTAATGCCCTTGAGACAAGGTCTGAGGAAAACCTGACACTGGAATTTGTGAGAGGCAGACTTCTGGATGAATTCCAGTGCAGAAAGGAAGTTCTGGAGAACAGTATCAGTCAGAATGGAAAAGCTGCACTGAAAACTGCAGGTGACAAGGCACACAAGAAGGAAACAAGAACATGTTTCCAGTGCAAAAAAGAGGGACATTTAAAGAAAAACTGAACCATATGGAAGGCAGAACAACAGAAACTACAAAGAAAGTCTCTTTGTTAATTAGATAGATCGATCCAACAAACAGCTGATTAGCAGCATATATTTCCTCCTTTAAGTCACTGGCTGAGTGTCCCCTGCTATTGAAGCCCTGTTCACATGTTATGTTCAAGGTGCATGAACATCTGTATGCATGGATAGTTATTCACACATTATATTCACATTCAAAAATAGCTGCGTATTCATTTATATTCTTTTCTTCCTTCAAGGAGCTCAGAGCAGGGTACTAGATTATAATCCTCACAACAACCCTGTGAGGTAGGTTAGGTTGAGAGATATGTTACTGGCCCAAAGTCTCTCAGTGAGTTTCATGGCTGAATGGGGATTTGATCCTGGGTCCCCTCAGTCTTAGTCCAACATGCTAAGCAGTACACCACAAGTTAGAATGTAATAGCTTTTAAAATGTAATCAATATGGGCATGATTCAGCCATCTATCTGTTCCAGCATACAAAAATAAGACCTTTGCTAGGAGTAGTATATTTAACTTCTACAGGGCATTCCTACATTGTAAATTGAGGCCACAGACCTAAATCCAAATTATACCTTGCCCTCATACAAGGGATTAACCTAGTGGAATGCTGGACTTGCCCCTGCTTTGGACTCCCATTTTATAACACAAACTGTGGTTTGTTTTCTTTTTAGATTACTACCTTTTCCCAAATGGCCTCAAGAAGACATACAATAAAAACACTTTACGAATATAAAAATCTCCCCATAGTTAAAAGTGGGGGGGGGGGGTTGCCACATGGAATGAGGAACTGCTGCTCAAGAAAAGCAAACCAAAAGTCTTCTTAGGCTTATGGAACTCGTGGTTTCCGCCCCCTCCATCTTTTGTGTCTTGGTTTAGCATCCAAAATTATAAAAGAAGTGTTATTGCACAAATCATGTGGTGTGGAAAATAATAACATTACCGTTTTTAAAAAAGCTGCTTAACAGTGTGTTGAGAAATAAATGCTTTGGAGAAAAAGGCAACTTAAAATAAAATATAAATCTTCTTGGGTCTTTAAATGCATGTTATTCCTAATCTACCCCAACAGGCCTTTAATGCCTTAGCATTGTTACATTAAAATAGATTGAACAGGGAGACATTAACAAACGTTTAGATATTAATTAGTAGCTTCAGAAACTGCCATCTAATTTACACATATAAACTTAAATGACTAGGACTTTATGCCATATGAAGTGGGTAGTAGGGTATGAAGAATGTAATTACTTGAAATGCTTAGCATTCTGGAATTTTACATTAATGATACAATTGCTAAATAGATTTATGGAATGTAACTGAAACTCAGTGACTTTCTTGGTCAGTGAATATTCAATTAATATATAACAGCAGCCTTATTAAATGTAAATTGGTGTACTATTTGGTTGTGGTTTTACTACTGTTGTAACTAAATCATTTTTACAACATCTTCACATAGTTATAAGAAAATGTTGTCAGACAAAATAACATGGAGAGATCTGATAATGAACTCCTATAGGCCAGATGCTGCTATCATTTAATTGTTTGTATTCTGCGAAAGTGTTTTAATTTTTTTTATTTTGTTGTATATTGTAATTTGGATTATGTACACCACCTAGAGAGAGAGATATCAAGCAGTATATAAATATGATAAATAAATAAATAGAATATATGTCAGTTCTCATAGGAATTTTGTGGATTGGTGTACTTTTATGGTAATTCTCAAGCATCTTTTTCTTTCAATTGGAATTTAAAATGAGGCTTGGCACTACTAATTCTGATATACCCTGAAATGTTATTTTGGTGAGAATTATGCAGATTTTGGTAAGTGGGGTTTTTGTTTGTTTGTTTGTTGCCTATGAAGTTTACTGCTTTTATGGCAGTTCCCTTCCTCTATTTATCATCTGGTGTTTCCATTATTCATTGAGGACCATTGGATACAGGATGTGTTCCATTCATAAGAAAAGCCCTACTGGATCACGCACAAGGCCTATCTAGTTCAGCATCCTGTTTCACACAGTGGCCCACCAGATGTCTCTGAAAAGCCCACAGGCAAAAGGTGAGGTCATGCCCGCTCTCTTGCTGTTGCTTCCCTTCAACTGGCATTAAGAGGCAACTTGCCTCTGAGGCTGGAGATAGCCTATAATCACCAGACTAGTAGCCATTGATAGGCCTGTCCTCCATGAATTTGTCTAAGCCCCTTTTAAAGTCATCCAAGGTAGTGGCCATCATGACATCCCATGGCTGAGAATTCCGTAGATTAATTATGCACTGTGTGAAAAAACACTTCCTTTTGTTAGTCCTAAATTTCTTGACCTTCACTTTCATGGGATGATCCCTGTTTCTAGTGTTTTGAGAAAGGGAGAAAATTTTCTCTCTGTCTACTCTTTCTGTTGTTGCCAGAAAGCCATTTTTGGGGTAGCACAAACAGCACCCCTCTCGATGTATTAACGACATGGGACCATGGGATCATACTACCCAATGAACTTTTCACCTCATGCTTTGGCAATAATTGGTCATTAAGACCAGACATGGTTTGGCAGCATGCCTCAAGGTTAAAGAGACAACAAACCGAAAGAGGATGTACCTGTCCCTCCTTTATTGGAGGCGGGTCAGCTAATAGATCTGTCAAAGAAAATTGTTTGGGAGGAGACCTTCCTGCTTAGAGATGAAGGTTTTGGATGCTTCCCAGAAGAAACACCAGAGTGGCCCATTTCCCACCACTTTAAAAATGATGGATCAACCAGTGGAGATTAGGAAAGATGCTTGTAAGTCAACAATAGGGTGTATCTTTGCACCTGGAGACACCATGGTCTTTGAGATTGTAAACAGCCATAGCCCTCATTCACCTCACACAGCCACATTTGAATGGTCTTTTGTCCATAGGAACACACTTAAAGAGACTAAGTCCATGTAGCAATGGATCTTGTTGTTTTGCACAGAACTCCATACCCTGCAGGGTGGAAGAGACCACACGATAAAGTCAAAAGTTACCTCGGGGCATGTTTTCAGATATAAGTACCCTAACTGGGCCACAATGGCTTCAGATTCTGCTTGGACTCTGGTGGGACTTTGCCTAAATTCCACCAGCCTACAGATTCTCACATATGCAAACTGTGGCTGCTGCCCCTTGCTCTTCATCCCCGCTGCATCCCATGCTCTACTGCAGGGGAAGCATCGCTGCCCAGCCATCGCACAGCCAACACTCCTAGGAAGGATAGGGAGTATAACATCTCACCTCTCTAACCTCCCTTGCCGCTTCTCCTCTCCCTTGCTTCCCTTCCTGCTCTCCAGGCACATTTTATTGCAAGCCTCTAATCAGGCTCCTATTCAGGACCTTAGCCAAATTATCACAAGCCTCCAACCAAGACTGTCATTTAGAATCTTAGCCAAATTATTGAACTGCCTATCTTAACTCTCTTTTTGCCTCCTATAATTTCCTATTTTTACTCTTAATAAAGCTTTAAAACTGTACCTATGTCTCTACATCCTTTCCAAATACACCAAGAGCCTATTCTCACAATCACTAGAAAGTGGGCTGAGGGAGCCTAGCCCACTTTCAAGTGATCGTTGGTACCACCGGGCTCGTGGGCGGCGAGCCTGCCTAATTCCCCCTCCCCTTAAACAAGGTTAATGAGCAATCTGTTAACCATAGTTTTTCATCGTGTGCTGTCACAGCACATGGCAACACATGAGTAGACTTCCAACTGAGAGGCTACTACAAGCCTCCCGGTGTTGGAGTTTTCCCCAGCATGCCCCATGCACTCGCGTGGGGCATCCTAGGACTTCTGAGGGCCTGGTGGCCCCCGATCCCCACAGCCCCCACCAGCTCCATGACAGAGCCGGTAGTCGTGTGGACAGCCAATCCAGCCACCTGGGGCTTCACAACCAATCATCTGCTGGGAAATCGGGCTAAGCCCTCTCTCCCCGCCAAACTCTCCCAGGCTCTACACACCGCTGATGTGTAGAGCCTCCAGGACTGCTAAATTGATACTGTGTCAGAACTGTTCTCCAATCCAAGCTGTTTTCCTTACTTTAGCCCAAATACATAGCTGGAGCAGCTAGCCAATTGCTCCGGGGCAGTTTTGGTAACACTATTCCATGCATAATTTTATATAAGAACAGCCCTGCTGGATCAGGCCCAAGGCCCATCTAGTCCAGCATCCTGTTTCACACAGTGGCGCACCAGATGCCGCTGGAAGCCACAGGCAGGAGTTGAGGCATGCCCTCTCTCCTACTGTTACTCCCCTGCAACTGGCACTCAGAGTCATCCTGCTTTTGAGGCTGGAGGTGGCCCACAGCCCTCCAACCAGTAGCCATTGATAGACCTCTCCTCCATGAAGTTATCCAAACCCTTCTTAAAGCCATCCAGGTTGTTGGCTGTCACCAGATCTTGTGGCAGAGAGTTCCACAAGTGGATTATGTGTTGTGTGAAAAAGTACTTTCGTTTGTTGGTCCTAGATTTCCCGGCAATTAATTTCATGGGATGACCCCTGGTTCTAGTGTTATGTGAGAGGGAGAAGAATTTCTCTCTATCCACTTTCTCCACACCATGCATGATTTTATACACTTCTGTCATGTCTCCCCGTAGTCACCTCTTTTCAGCTTTTGAACTCCAATGGCTTCTACTAGGCATGGAATTCCTCACTCAATTGCCCATTATTAGGCTCAGCTATTAATTAGATAATGAACAGTCCACTCCTGACCCACAGCAGCAAACCTGAAATAAACATTTAATATGCCATGTTCTGATCCCTATGACACATACTTTAGGTGCATTTTTCATATTGAGGATATTTGGAGGTGAACGCTATTGCTAACGATCCAAGTGTGTAGCTAGGGGAGAGTGGGCTTGTGTTTTACCCTCTCCCCAGTGGGTTGTGACTTCCCATGCAGGAAGTGTGGCCAGCACCAGGAAGGGCCCACACAGCCAGTCTAGAGCTCATTTTCCAGCCAACTTTGTTGTCAGCTGGGCATATTCTTCTCTGCCCCAATGAGGGAGAGAACCAAGAAAACACCCAGCCAATAACAAAGCCAGTAGGAAATGAGGCTGACTGGAGCTCAGGGGGAGAACAGGGGGCAAGCAAGGAGGCTTTCAGGAATTGGGCGGATTGGGTTCTTCAAACCCATCTGCCCAGTTATAGCTCCTGTAATAGTCAGAGTATCAAAACATTGGCCCTTTAACTATTAGCACTGTAGTGTTCAATTCTTTTCATGTTTGCTTTGTTGTAGTGTGAGAAAAAGGTTCTGTCCCCACAGAGAACTGCTGAACATGAACAACTCACCACCACAAGGACACAGTAACATGTGGAGCTATTTTAAGTGGGATACACACACACACACACACACACACACACACACACACACACACACACACACACCATTATCTACCCTACAGGCAGGGATCTCTCTGTTTAAGTTAGATGGTTTTGAATTTTAGAAATTCATTAATTCGAAAAGTTTAAAAATGTCATTTTAGCACTAATTAATATAACTGCATCTACTATCCTTTCCTAAATCCAAAACAAGAATAGCTTTGAAATCTGTTTTATTCACTGGATTTTTCTGAGGCAAGAAGAACAGCTTTGCAATACTGTTTATATTTGCTACTAGAAGTTACAGGATAGCTTTCCCAAGAAGCCAAGAAACACTGGAGATGGAGAGACTGCAAACACTACTGGTAAAATAGCACATCTTGATCCTACTTTCACTGGGCAAATCCACAGTAATGTTATCTGAGTCAACTGGTATCTGAGAGGATAATTTAGGCCCAGGAAATGGCCAAGCCACAGTACATTGCACCCCCAGGCCCCCAATGAAGACAGGACACGCTTAGTTGGAGTAAATAAGGGCCACTTTTATTATTGTAAGGAGGTAACAACATTTGCAACGGGGTCCCAATTTACCAGAGTGCAGGTACTCATCTCATGTGGTGGCCCTTCCTAGTGAAGGGCACCCCACACCAGGGTGAAGGGCCAGGTCCTGATTTGGTCAGGCTCCAAGTCCTGACCTCCTCTCATCATGGGGCTCCACCCCGCCGAGGGGTGTGTGTGTAGACCGACACACCACCAAGCCAAGCCATCAAAGCTCTGAGCCGGTGTGTCGCACCCACCCCGAGTGGGGGCCATTCCCAACCTTACGGGCCGTCGAAGCCCTGAAAGGCTGTTCCTTGACCCCCCTTCACCCAACTGGCCCTCCAGCCAAACACCAATCCCTGAATCTACCTACCCAACACCCACACTCTCCTGCAAAGTGACCAATCGATTCCCTGTGCCTACCTGCCACCTGGTGTCCCTTGGCAACGATGGCTACCAATGGCTCAGCTCCTAAGCCTCAGTGAGAAGTAGGAGGAAAAAGGCCATGCCTCAGCCAATCTGGAACGGCCCAAAAAATTCCTACTTGGCCCCTGTAGGTGACCGGCTATCCCTCACTGAGTACCGGGAGGGTGGGTGGGTGCCTGGCAGCAAAGAGACTGCCCGTGAGGAGGCTAGCTCTTTCCCCCTGCCCCCTCTCCTGGCTGGCCAGGCCACTGGCCACGTGGAGGGGGCCAAGATGGCACTGGCGTGCCTGCTTCTCAGGCCGGGTGCACAACCCCGCACCCCACCCACCACTCAGGAGCGGAGGCGGGAAGTGGCATTTTTTTCATGGAAGGCTTTTTTCCCCTTTTCCCTTTTTTTTGGAGGGGGGGCGTAGTTGGTAGTGCTTGCTTTCATGAAGATTCAATTTCCCAGATTTCTCATATAAGTTATGATGTTGCTTTGCTAATCAAAAATAGCAGTTCCTTATGCAGATCAACAGTGTAGGCTCACTGTGAAATTCATTGTTATTGTTAGGATAATTAGATGCCTAGAATGCTGTGGAACCTCTTGATGTGGTAGAAAAATTGACAGCCAAACAACCAATGTCTTAACTCCTGTCAGGTACAAGGGGACATGCTGAGCAGGCAAATAGCTTCATTGGCTTCCTTTGCTACATAGGAGTTTTCTGCATTTCTCTTTATATTCTATGTGGGATAAGCTACTGAGGAAACTCCACATAGCTCAGGAAGGCAAAGTGGCATTTCTTCTTTCAGTGTTAAATGGCTAATAAGGGGGAAGGGGAGTACTAAGCATTGTATCTCTTAGGCTGGCTCTGGAATGTGCAATTCTTTGAACTCCATTACCCACATTCATCCATGTCACCTCTGCAAGACAAAGCAAAGAATCTGCATTAGACATTTGCTGGACAGTAGTGTTCTCCTTTGTTTCATATCATGGGGTGCTTAGATCTTTCCTCTATTCCACTACTGGAATAACAACGTGTTATAGAGGGCAAAAGTCTGGCTGCCTCTGATGTGCAAGAATTTCCAAGCTTCTCTTTGCCTCTACCTCTCAGCTAGCTCCTTGCAAATGGATGAGAAAGGGAGAGAGAGCACACTTGTGGATCTGACAAACATTCCATCATTTCACTCTATTTCCAACTAACCCTGAGGTTCCTTGGAGACTTACTGAGAGGATCAGTAAGGTGGTCATGCAACCCTGAAGGAGCTAGCCCAGCTCTACCCATTTTCCCCTGTAATATGCAACTGCATGGGGAATGTTACTTATGTTCAAAAGTGCATGCTCAGTGCAGATAGGTTGATGCTGTGACCCAAGAGACCTGTCCTACATGCCACATAAGTTGTGAATGGGTTCTAAAGCATGTCCAAGAGTCCTCTGCAATGTGTAGAGGTTCTGTGGGAGATGAGAAGTGGCTCCTCAACAGACACATCAACGCAGAAAGAATTCCCTGAAAGCAGAAATCTGAAAAACATTGCTCTATGAGAATTAGAGATGTTGTCACAGTTTGAGGTGCTTCACATGATCGGTGTGAAGTGCCTCAGATGATCAAATGGCAGCCCTGGGCAGCTGGACCGGCTGCTCACATGACTGCCAGGTCCGTCACAGAGCCAGCAGGGGCTGTGGGGATTGGGGGCGGTGTGGCCCCAGGAAGTTCCATGATGCCCCACATGAGTACACAGGGCATCCTGGAGAGACCCCCGAGCCTGGGAGGCTACTTGCAGCCTCCTGGTGAGGGTCTCCTCATGTGCCGCCATGTTGCAGAGCTGCACCGTGGTGGCAGTCAATCAGAAAACCCGGGTGGAGTGCTTGTTCCGCTAACCTGGGCTAAGGTTCCGCTAACCTGGGCTAAGGGCTACTTTGGTGGGCTAGCCGCCAGAGAACCATCGGGCTCATCTGCGAGCCTGCAGGTTCTCACGATGGGGGGGGAAACCGGACTGGGCTTCTTTAGCCCAGTTTTCCCCCTTTGTGAGTATAGCCTCTTTGTGGTTCCTTAGTTCAGGATACACACTTCAGCAGTTCATAATGTTTGCCTCAAATATATGGCAAGCTTTACAATCCCCTGAGTTCTTCTCTGGCTTGGAAGAACCCCAATCCTTCACACACCCATTAATCTCCTCTCCTCTCCCTCTCTTTCAACTCCACCTGCTTACTTTGCTGCTATTCCAGGGATGGCAGGAGGGAATACGTTTTATCCCTCTGCTCTGGGGTCTCAAACAATGCCCCTTTGTAACATCCTCCACCTTATACCTGGCACTATCCTAGGTAAAGAAGCATAGGGACAAACAGCATTCCTTGTGCCTGGATTCCTCCTATATCAGCGCCAGATACCAGGAAGAGGAAGGGAAGGGAGTAGGGAGAGACCTTCTTTCCCTCTTCCACTGTTGAAGCAGCAAGGTAAGTAGGAAGGTGAAGGGAGGGGATAGAGACCCACAAGTAGGTGAGTGGCATAGTAATAAATTCCCTAGGCTTTGTGGTTTTTACAGGTTCTCTCAGAAACTCTATGGGGTTTTCTTCAGAACTCTCTGTGAAATTTTGTAAAAACTGAACAAATTACAATGTAAGCCGGCGGAGGCTGCCCATGAGCTAAATGTAGGTTAAAGCATTGGTGAATAAACATTTGCCAACATTTTAATACAGTCTGAATGCAAAGGTGTAACTGTGATGTCTCCATTTTACAGTGTTAGTCAATATAGATCTATTTAGGTGGCATCAACACAAAGCTCCTACTCAGCTTCACTTTTTCTGATTTTTTCCCACCCTTTCGACTCACATAAAAGCTGCTCTTTTATGTACATACAAGTTATGTACACCACTATATATTATCAACAGTGAATTCTGAATGCCTGTACAATATATATTGTATGAGAAATTAAAATGTATCAGATGCCTAATAGTAAAAACCTTCACCTTTACTCCTATTTTTCATCTCTTCCTATTTCTTTTCCACTGACATTTTTTTTGACAGCTGGTTTCAGTTCTCAAGCCACACAGGGTTTGCCTGTAGTTAAGAGAAGTCTTGGGATTTCAAGTTGTGAAAGATATTTCTTCCTTTGGCAGTGTTTAATTTCTTGACAGTTCCACTATCTTTTTGTGCACGAAACTGTGAGAGAATTCCTCTGGGCCACTGTGATTAGTGAAGTTCAGCACTTATACCCCTTCTGAAATATATGTATACACACATACACACACACCATTTTAGACTTGTATGAAAAAAGTTTTTTTTTTCCCCTGAGGCTTTTTCCAGAATACAGATGCATTTTCTAACAGATGATAGAAAAGGAGGGAGCAGAGTTGGCATTTTAGGGATTGCAGCAGATGCACCCCATCCAGCTGCCATCTTGAGGCCACAAAGTATGGTCTTTCACACAACCTTGGCTGGGAGGTGTTGGAGCTAGGACCCTGGCAGCATCAGTATTAGGTTGGATTTGTATCAATCTGTGATGCCTGATGATGTAGACAAGCTGCTTGGGGTGGTGCTGGCCTATCACTTGTTCTCTGGATCCTTGCCCAACTTGGCTGCTTCTATCTAGCCAGGAAATTGTTGGAGATGGCCTAGTTGATATCATTAACTCATCACTGAGGGAGGGTAGGATGCCTCCTTGTTTGAAGGAGGTAATTATTAGACTACTTCTTAAGAAGTCTTCCCTAGATCCCTCAGTGATGAATAGCTATAGGCCGGTCTCTAATCTCCCATGGATGGACAAGGAGATTGAGAGAGTGGTGGCTAACCAGCTACAAGCAGATTTGGAGGAAACCGATTATCCAGATCCATTTCAAACTGGCTTTAGAGTCTGCCTTGGTCAGCCTGATGGACGACCTTTACCAGGGAATCGACTGAGGGAGTGTGACTCTGTTGGTTCTTTTTGATCTCTTGGCGGCATTCAGTACCATCAACCATGATATCTTGCTGGATCGCCAGAAGGAATTGGGGATCGGAAGCACTGCTTTACAGTGGTTCTGCTCCTAACTCCAGGCAGACTCCAGATAGTGGAGCCTGGTGATGGTTCCTCTTCAAATGGAAGCTATTATATGGAGTCCCTCAGTGTTCCATTCTGTCACCAATGCTTTTTTAACATTTACATGAAACTGCTGGGTGAGGTCATCAGGAGATTTGGTGAAGGGTGTTAGCAGTATGCTGATGTCACCCAAATCTATTTCTCATCATCATCATCATCATCATCATCAGGAAATGGCATTCACTCGCTAAATGCCTGCCTACAGGCAGTAATGGGCTGAATGAGGGATAGCAAATTGAAGCTGAATCCAAGCAAGATGGAGTTGCTCATTGTGGGGGATTGGAATCTGAGGGATGAGTTAGCTATTTCTGTGCTGGATAGGGTTACACTCCCCCAGAAGGAACAGGTACACAGCTTGGGAGTGCTCTTGGATCCAGGCCTCACCCTGATATCACAGGTGGAGGCTATGGCCAGGAGCACTTTTTATCAACTTCAGCTGATTCGACAGCTGTGTCCATTCCTCAAAGAGAATGATCTCAAAATAGTGGTGCATCAGCTGGTAACCTCCAGGCTCGACTATTGCAATGCACTCTACATGGGGCTGCTTTTGTAAATAGTTCGGAAACTTCAGTTAGTTCAAAATGCAGCAGCCAGACTGGTCTCTGGGGTAACCTGTAAAGACCATATTATTCCTGTTTTGAAACAGTTGCACTGGCTGCCGATATGTTTCCAGGCAAAATACAAAGTGCTGGATATTACCTTTAAAGCCCTGAATGGCTAGGGCTACCTTAGAGAGCGCCTTCTTCTGTATGGTCCCCATCACATGTTGAGGTCATCTGGAGAGGTATATACCACCAGTATGTCTGGTGATGACTCAGAACTGGGCCTTTTCTGTAGCTGCTACAGCCTATAGAATGCACTCGTGGCAGATATCCACAGTTTAGGCTTGTTGTCAGCCTTTAAGAGAGTCCTAAAAATCTGGGCCTTCCAAGGTATTTACATTGTTTTTAAAGTATTTTAATTGGTTTTAAATGGTTTTGAATTGTTTTAAAATTGTATTGTTTTGAGCACTGTTTTTTAAATAGTGTGTGTGCGTGTTTATGTCTTTTAAAACTTGTTGTACACTGCCCAGGACCTCAGATGAGGAGGTTTATAAATTAATAAATAATAATAATAATAAAGCTAATAAGAAAAGGATATACCTTACATGAACAGATAATGTTTTGGAAGCTAAGTCTCAGAAATGTAGCAGTGGCATTTGCATTGACTCAGGTGCTACAAGCAACCTGATTAGAGAAAGGGAGAGATTTATAAACCGAGATGTAAGTTGTACAATCCCTATATATTTGGCAGATGGAAAACTGATGTACTTGATCTGCACAGTTGCTCTGCAAATTGGAGAAAGGAGAAACCGATTAACAACTGAAGAAGCTTTATATGTATCTACTCTAGAAACAAGTCTGATGTCTGTAAAATATGCTACAGAAAGGGGCTACAAAGTAAAATTTAAAGGAAGGCACTGTTTCATTACTCATAAACAGGAATTACTTATGAAAGCGGTTTTACAAGAGAATGGATGAAGTAGAATGTGTGGCTGAAAAGGCCAAAACTGTGAAGGAATGCACACACAAAGAATGTCTGAACTTGTGGCACAGAAAGTTAGGCCATAGAGATGCCAAAATGATATGTCAGGCTGAAAAAATGAATTTGGTAAAGGGTCTAAATATAGCCCCCTGCAGCACTGAATCAAAGTGTACGTGCTGTACAAGAGCAAAGGCAACACAGCCTGCTTTTCTTCCATGGGAAGAAAGAGAAACACAGCATCCTTTGGATCTGATTCATAATGTTTGTGAACCTATGCAAGTGAATACATCAGGAGGGAATAAATATGTTCTTACTTTCATTGATGACTGTTCTAGATACACATATACATACCTGTTAAGTGAAAAGGGGCAAGTACTAGAAAGACTAGAAGAACATGTTGCAAGAGTGAGCAACAAGTTTGGGAGAAAGCCACAGATCCTCTGCACTGACAAAGGTGGTGAATACACTGAGAATGATGTCATAAGATTCCTAAAGGAGAAGGGCATTGAACACCAAAAGACTGCTCCTTATACTCCAGAGTAAATGGAGTAAGTGGTGGAAAGAAAGAACTGTTCTTTTATGGAAATGACCAGATGCATGCTTGTAGATGCTGGTTTGGCTACTAAATTTTGGGGAAAGGCAGTGATGACTGCTACTTACCTGCAAAACAGATTGCCAACAAAGGCCACAGGAACAACACCACATGAGTCATAGCATGGCGACAAACCCACTTTGAGTCATATAAGAAGTTCGGATCTAAAGCATACACCTATATACCAAAAGCCAAAAGGACAAAACTCAACTGTAGATCTGAGGAAGGAATATTTGTTGGCTAGTCCATAGGATATAAAGGATATAGGATTTTAGATCTTGCCACAGAAACAATTAAAATACGCAATGTAGCATTCTTCTGTGAAAATGAAAAACCAACCACTAGTGAGCTGCCAAACATAGAGCCCAATTTTCAGTTGGAGAAAGAATCAAGGCAATATGACCAAAAGGAAGTATCCACTGTAAGTTTCACACCTGGCAGCAAATCAGCAGAAAAGGATGCTGATAACGAACAAAGGGTGTGGCTTTCAACATGACAAAATAAAGGAGTTCCACCTAAGAAAATTCTCTACATTACAAAGGGAGGGAGGTTTCAAGAACCAAGCACATGGAAAGAAATTGAAACCTGCAACTGAAGCACAGAACCAGAAGAGATGGAATCATTGCACAAAAATAACACATTCCTGAGGGAAGAAAGACTGTGTTAGATGCAAGTAGGTTTTTAAAAAATTAAGCAAAATGCAGAAGGAGATGTCCAGCATTACAAAGTGAGACTGGTGGCAATGGGATTCTTGCAAATATATGGGGAAGATTATGACATCACGGGCTTGCAACTATCTCTCTCAACTGCGCAGGTGTGCCTTGCAGTAAGCAAGAGCTACTGGGCCAAATGGACAGGCCCAGCAGTCGTTCCAGCTGCCACCCCTGCCGGGGGGAAGAAGAACTGCTTGGCTCACACCCCTCAGCCACCCCTCAGCTGTACAGTAGATGAAAAAAAAATTTCAAATGTATATTCGGCACAGAGGAGCAGCAGCGAAGCTTGCACAGGGTGGCTGCAGGAGCCCCCTCCCCAGTCATCTGGAGGCCTCCCTGGACCTTGGAGGCCACGGACCAGGGCCCCAAGGTCCGGGGATTAGAGCACCTCTGTATCTGCCATTCAATCATGTCAAGAGGTGGTGTGGCTGCACAAGCTAACGTTGGATTTCAGCACAGACGAAACAAAACCCACTGAGATGTTCAAAGATAATCAAAGATGCATCCAGATCTCATAAATGGAGAAAATTAAATTTAGAACAAAGCACATTGAAACAAAATATCATTATGTGCGGGATGCACAAGAAAAGGGACTTGTAAAATTGATGTCCAAGTGAACAAATGGTAGCAGATGTACTAACTAAGCCATTGCCCAGGGATTGTTTAAAAACCTTGAGAAAGACATTGGGACTTACAGAAAGCAGCACGAGCTGATAAGAAGAAATGTTGGAGCTAGGACCCTGGCAGCATCAGCTCTGAGCTGCAATGTCTCATAGTGACCACTTGGGGAGGTGGTTAGAGTTGTGAATAAAAGTGCTGGATTCCTCCCCTCTTTGTTCTTCCAGTGTTAGTTTCCATTTTGTCTCTCCAATGGTGACTGTTTGTAATGGTCTCTCTCTTCAGTCATGAGCTATAGTTGAAATTAAGCTGCCGGCTTTTTCACATTCGTTTGTAACCTTTTCTTCTAAATAAATCCTTGTTGTTCTTCAAACTTAAAGAGCTGTCTCAAGACCTCTTGCTTTGCTGCTTTTGCACCCAACTAGTTTTACTTTGATATTTGGGGAATGGACTCCCATCCCTCCCCTATAGGAGGGAGGGTGGGTTGGGGGGAAGGCAGGAGCTCACCTGCCTTCCCCTACAGATGAGCGGTGATGTGCTCTCACCACACCATGTGCTCACATGAGCAGCAGTGAGGCAAAGGCTGGAGCCGGGAGTGGGAGATCTCCCCCCCCCCCGCCACATTCCAGGGTGCGCCACACCACGAGCTTTGTGGCTGCTCACATTAGAGCAGCTGCCATGCTTGGCACAGCTACTCCTTCCCCACAGCTTGCTGCCAGAAATGGTGGTGAAGCCTTTTAACCTGGCTGGGCTGTCCTTGCCTGCTTGTGAGAACAGCCTCAGTATTTGATTTTCATCATGATGACAGCCCTCCAGAAGCAGCCAGTCTTTTGAAACAAAATTTTTTTGCTGCAGAGAGCCCAGGTAAAATGTTGAAATCTCTGCATTCCAAACCAGAAATGTATTGCTGGATGCAGGAGGTTCTGGTGCACAAATTGGCTTGACAAATACACAAATGGAGTTCCTGAACCTTCATGGGCTACCTCCATTCACAACATTGCTTCCACAGAAGCTGTGAGCAAGCATCTCTTTGTACATGTGGCATTGATCTTTTCATCACAAAAATGAATAAATCAGCATACATTCAGAAGTTCCATGTGAAGAACGGGATTGGCATGCAGATCCTCTAGGACCCAAGTAGTACAACTTGGTATGAGCTCATGTGGAACTAGGGCCAGAAGAGAGTTCCTCAACCCCTCCTTGATATTTAGTTTCATACCAACACTTCTTAACTCAAAACATCATTATGCCTTGTGTTTGAATTGAATGCCCTAAGTACATCTGTTCAAACATGCACACACAAATGAAATAGATGTGTTTTATTTAGGATCAACATAAGAGACATAAAGAAAGCAGACATCATACAGATAAATGAGACTTGTGTAGGCACTGTAAATACACTTCCATTTTCAATTTCATCATTACAAACACCTAACTTCTTAACACTGAGATGCTTATTGTAAGTATTCCATGGTGTTTATGATAACCTAATCAATTTCTGTGGCAACCTCAGTTGGGATTGTAGCCCACAGGTTTGGGAATCTGTTATTCCCATCCTGATATATGCCAACCTGATATAAGTTTTATCTTACCTATATTCCCCTAGGAGAAGCAACAAAACAAAACAACTCAGTTCTTCTAACTCAAAATTGAAAGAATGACAAAGCACTCTGATGATTATTTTATCTCCAAGCGGGACCTAAATGACAGAGTGAATTCTACCGAGGGAATTGAAAGCCAGGGGAAATGCAGAAATATAGCTTTTGCAATATATTTGTATTGAACAAGCAGACAGCTATGTGTTTGGTAAGAACAAATAAGCACATATTATGGAATATCCTATTTCTAAGCTCCTAAATAAGAATCTTTTCTTTAATTTGTTTCACCTGATTTTGAAGAAAATGAAAGGGACTTCTTCAGAGGCAACATTGGGTTCCGTGGGGATGTTTTTAAAAGATTGTTTAGAAGAAGGGCAGCAGCAACTACGCAGGAGATGGCAATGGTAAACCCCTTTGGTAATTCTACTAAAGACAACCACAGGGCTCTGTGGTCACCAGGCGTCGATACCAACTCAACGACACACTTTGCCTTTAGTACACATAAAGAAGTTGTTTCAGAAAGGAGCATCCATGGGGGCATTTCTGAGATGAACCTATAAACAGGAACAACTACGAAATACATATACTACTAATTACTGTTATAATTTATACACTGCTTTTCAACAAAAAACCAATTTTCAAAGCAGTTTACATGTAAAAATAAGAAGGAAATGATTTCCGTCCCCAAAGGACTCACAGTCTAAAAAGAAACACAAGGAAGGCACCAGCAACAGCCACTGGAGGGATGCTGTGCTAGGGCTGAATAGGGCCAGTTGCTCTCCCTCTGCGAGATATATAATCACCAGTTTGAAAAGGTGCCTCTGTGCCTATTTAGCTGGATGTGGCTCCTTAAAAAAAAACAACACAACTACATGGATGACCAGTTCAGACAGTGTTTTCGCCCATATATACTCCCATGAAACCTGGAATCGGTGGTAGAAGGACATAACAGGTTGTGTGGTACTTTCTGGATGCCCATAAGAGGGTTGCTGCTCCAAGCAACTCCTTCGGTCACTGAGCTTTTGCGGATCATCCAGATTAATGTGATGAGGAGGTAAGTATGGTATTTTGGTTAATCCATTCCTTGATCCAGGCCACCTTTTGAATGGGACTTTAGTTACTTGGTTTCTATCCTGGAGCAGGACTAACAAACAGCCAGCAGCAAGCGTACTGAAAAGCAGTCCGCAGTTGCCTCTCTGTACATAATATATATTTCATTAGACTATTAATATTCCTGATTCCACTCTACTGCCTTCTCCTTGCATACCACAACTCTTTCCCTTGTATTCTATAGTAAGGAGTCTGGGAAAGGGTGGCATAAGACAAAGAAACTGTGTGACAGGTGGCAGGAACAAGTCTGTAGAGAAGAAAGGTCAGAAGAAAAGGGAGCTAAAGCTGATCAGGAAGCCCGAGGGAAGGAAAGCAAAGCAGCAGGGAACAGAGTGTGCCTTGGCCTTGTGAAAATATCACAGTTGTTGCTGGTCAACTGGCAAAACCATGACTTGTGCATCTCAGACAGAAGCATTGCCAACAGCCTTAGAGTTTAAGAGGTCAACTGTACTAACTCTGAGTCATCGTCATTCCTGCCCACCCCCAATCTCTGCCAAGGATTGAATGCAAGTCCTGTCACACTTTGGACAAAAGAGTTGTTTAGCCACAAAAACCAGAGGATGGGAAATCTGAAAATAGAAAGATTTTATATTGGAGAGGCAAAGATCAACAACTGCTTACTGGAGGAAGAAGGAGGAATCCCACCTGGATTTCCCTTGTTTCAAACCATAGGAGAAGAACATAAGAACAAAGGAAGCTGCCATATATTGAGTCAGACCATAGGTCCATCTAGCTCAGTATTGTCTACACAGACTGGCAGCAGCTTCTCCAAGGTTGCAGGTAGGAATCTCTCTCAGCCGTATCTTGGAAATGCCAGGGAGGGCTTGGACCTGAGATGCTCTTCCCAGAGCGGCTCCATCCCATCTAAGGGGAATATTTTACAGTGCTCACACATCAAATCTCCCATCCATATGCCACCAGGGCAGATCCTGCTTAAGGGGAAAAGTCATACTTGCTACCACAAGACCCTAAAGATCAGCACTGAGTGGACTCCTAACTGGTTTCAAATGTGAGATGCCTACAGAACTGGCAGTGCAGCTAGATAGAGGCATTGTCATTTATAGCTCTCACATTCCCAATCTGAAGCAGTCCAATTCTAAGGCCTTTTAAAAGGAAAACCCAGAACTGCATAGTGGTATGAGAATGTAATTTGTGCATGTAGTGTGCACCACTACAACACACACCTGCACATTTCCCTTGTCTCTGCACACATACTTTGTTAGCTGGAGTTACATTCTATTCCACTGAGAAGCCTCCATAGAGCAGGAGAAAATCATCAGCATGGGGAATTTGACAGCATTGTTTCAGAAAGGTATTATATTCACTGGTGAAGATTCTGAGGGAAAAGGCAGTGGAGTCTGCTGGAAGCAACTTTGGCAGGAGGAGAAGAAATGGGGATGCTTGATCAGGGGCTGGATTCTAGAGGAGTCTGGACTACACTCTCTTCAATGTTGGTCTTTACACAATACAACTTAAGTATCACTTGAATTTTTGAAACGCAAATATGTTTTTAGAACTGCACTCTTTTTATTCTCTCCCCCCCCCCCCGGAGCTGCACATTTTGTGTCTTGTGTCACCTTTTTTAAAAGCTCTGTTCCATTCATATATACACTTACAACATCTGACACCAAACTTTTGTAATACTGATGAATTTCAAAATTCATCACTGATCCCACAGTGATGATGAACTCAGCTTCTGCTGCTGGAATTCTGATTTCCTTCCCTGAAGCTTGAGTTTCTGATAGCCATATTCCAGCCTCAAGACCGGAAGCAGCCTGGTGAAATCGGAGTATCTCTTTCAGATATGAAGGTGGAGACCCATATTTGGACCTTTCACAATTCAGAAACAAGGACTGGTTTAAGTTCTGGGCAAAGCTCAGGTAAGTTGAAAAATATTTTGAACCTCTGCTCTTGCATTTCAAAGGAAAGTCAGTCATGTACTGGAACCAGCCCTGCAGAACAGGAAATCAACCATACTAGCTGAACCCACACGGAGCATCTGTGCTCTCTTTGGGGCCAGCAGTTACCTCTTTCCCCCCTTCTACCCCAGTCTCTGGCTGCCTCCGCAGCCGGGTCCAGGCTTCCAGACTGAGTGCCACCTCCACAGTCAGGCCCGCCCCCAAGGCTGAGTGCCACCTCTGCAGCCGGGCCCATGGCTGGGCCAAGTGCCACCTTCGTGGCCAGGCCAAGTGCTGCCTCCGTGGCTAGGCCTGCCGCCGGACCAAGTGCCGCCGCCACAGCCGGGCCCGCCCCTGGGCCGAGTGCTGCCTCCGTGGCCATGTCAGGTTTCCTTGGTCCCACCCTTAGTCCCTTCCTCCCACCTCTGAGCTGTGCATGATGCCTCCATCCCACATCTGGCAAAAGTAGATGTCATCAGGAAAGTGGAAAGTACAATTTTGAAACAAGTTGGGAATCAAAAGACCACAGCAATTGGCTCACTGGATGGTGAAGCAAATGTTTCATAATTTATGGAAACCATTTCCAACCCCACCCTATTCTTGACTAGTATGATATACACAGGAGAATACATTTTAATCATGAATCTGTCATTACAGAATATCAGATTCTTCCAGATGAATGAGGACCAATTGTCCTGCAAGCTTGTAGGTGTCTACAAACATTAACTGCAAAGGGACCATCACTCAGTATGTGCGGATATCAGTCATGTGTGGACTGGTAACTGGTTGAAGGACAGGAAACAGAGGCTAGGGATAAATGGACAGGTTTCACAATGGAGGGAAGTAAGACGTGGGGTCCCCCAAGGATCTGTACTGGGACCAGTTCTCTTTAACTTGTTCATAAATGATATAGAAGTTGGGGTAAGCGGCAAGATGGCCAAATTTGCAGAAAAGGAGATCCAAAAGGATCTCTTCAAACTGGATAAGTGGGCTACAAAACAGCAAATGCGGTTTAGTGTAAGCGAGTGTAAAATGATGCATATTGGGGCAAAAAAACCACCGCAACTTCACATATACTCTGACGGGGTATGAGCTGTTAGTGACTCACCAGGAGAGGGATCTTGGGGTCATGGCAGACAGCTAGTTGAAAATGTCGACTCAGTGTGCGGCAGCTGTGTAAAAGGCCAATTCCATGCCTGGAATCATTAGGAAGGGGATTGAAAATAAAACTTCTAATATTATAATGCCCTTATACAAATCTATGGTGTGGCCACATTTGAAGTACTGGGTATTGTTCTTGTAACTGTATCTTAAGAAGGGCATTGCAGAACTGGAAAAGGTGCAGAAGAGGGCAACCAACATGATCGGGGCCTGGAGTACCTTCCTTATAAGGGAAGGCTACAGCATCTGGGCCTTTTTAATTTGGAAAAGAGGCAACACATGATAGAAGTGTATAAAATTGTGCATGGAGTAAAGAGAGTGGACAAAGAGATTTTCTTTTCTCCCTCTCTCACAACACTAGCACCAGAGGTCATCCCATATAACTGAAAGCCGGGAAATTTAGGACAAACAAAAGAAAGTACTTTTCACACCGCACATAATTAATCTAAGGAATTCTCTGCCATGGGATGTGGTGATGGCCACTAGCTTGGATGGCTTTAAAAGGGTCTTAGACAAATTCATGGAGGTTGATCAATGGCTGCAGTCTGGTGAGTATAGGCCACCTTTAGCCTCAGAGGCATTTTTGTGACCTCTGCGCAAGCATGACCATTTGGGTCACCATGCAATTTTGCATAGTGACAACAATGGCCACTGTGCATGTGCAGAGGCCCAAATCAGGATGCAGCCAGACCAGACAGTTGTTTGGGAGGCCGGTAGGGATTGGTGGAGCCCCCAGTACCATGGATGTCTTCGCTGTGGCCATCTCCACTGTTCCCACCATCCCCACCAGCTGAAAAATAAAGGTACAAAGTACACTCTCCCCCGTCCCCTGCTGCCTTATTATAGAGAACGTCCCTTTACTTGTAAAGGGGAATCCTCAACAGATTCCCATTAACAAGTATACCCCCTGAACCGGTTTGGACTGGTTCTTTTAAAACTGGGGCTGTTCTGGTTCGAACTCAGAAGAGCTGAACCGGGCCAGTTCAAATTCATATTGAGTCGAACCTGCTCGTACATCCCTACTACCAATATCTGGCTTATTTCTGCTTTTCATTTGTGCACCATGAGTAAGCAAATGCTAATTGTAATTATCCAAAGATTCAGATCAGAATATATAGCACACAAAGTAACCTTGTACTCCTGATTCAGTTAAAGAATCCCCAGTTCACAATAGCATAATGTACTCTAATCACCTGTCCTTATGGAACCATTATGGTATATATCAACATTTTGCAGTCTAACACCCCTCAAGAAGGAATTGTCAGGATACACCTTTCTATCCTCATCGGGGCTGTTATAACATATTATGTCTGAAATCTGTGGATTAAAGACTCCCTTAATAGACACTGACATTCTAGGATAAAGCAACTAGTGACTTTAATATCAGGCATCCTTTGATAATTTGAGAAACTAATCTACTTCCAGCAAGACTGACGACTCAGAATCAAATTAAAGTAATAGTAATTGCTTCATCAGTGAGTGCCACTGAATGGGCCTAACTTAAATACAAGCATTAGTTTTGCCTCATCATAAAACAACAGTACAGACAATATGCTTTAGCAAGAATACCTTAATGCAGAATATAGCAGAGATCACAGTATCCATGTCCACAGCTACTTTCTCTTTTCATCTGACACTAATTTTCTTATGGAATATATAAGAGCTAACATTTCAGTTCCTTGAAATGCAGCCCTATGGCAACAATCATTTGGAAAATGGTCTCATTTTCACTCAACAATCATTTTGTATCAGAACTATTCATGCAGTTGTGAAACCTGTTGTTAAATCCAGTACCAATTCTGTCCCCCTATAATCATGGACAACACAAGAGCAATTAACATTAACCCTAAAATCCAGGGATCTTTTCCCTTCACAACCTCCAATGAGATATATGCAATCAGCCAAAAAAGATTACATCAGCCAAAGAAGTCAGTCTTTACACTGACTTTACACAAGAGGAAAAAAATGAACACAAACCAGACATTACAAATGGCACATTCAGAAACCAGAGGAGATCTTCCATCTTTTAGGCCAGTTTGTTACTGACCTTGGAATTACCATATTTCAACAAAAGGTTTTGAAAAGGAGACTTCAGTGTGAAGCTTCTGAGACACATGTGATCTTTCTTATTATGAAGATCCTGACCAGAACGGTCAACTTATTTACATTTTATTTACAGATATAGTTACTAAGTTGTACACCTTCTGTTGGAATCCTGCTGCTAACTGCCACTTCTTCTAGACTCCAACTGTTGCTCCTGCCCCCTTCAAACACCAGGATGTTCGCCTCCAGAATGTAACTTAAATTCTCACAGTAATACTAGCATAATATCATCACAGTAAATTCAGTGTGGTGGAACTTGGGTTTAACAAACATCAGAAACAAGTACAGAAGTAAGTAATTGTCCCACTTCAGGTATTATTAGTAGCTGACATGCTGACTAATGGTGCACTTGTGCAAAGATGTGCATTTCTGTGTGTCCGCTGCACTGATGGGTAGACTATGACACACATGGGTTTGGGGTTGCCCAGGGTAGGGAGAGCTGCCAGTGGTGTTGCTGTGGGTGGAGGTGACCATGAGTCACTCGACCCCATGGCCAGCTCGGGATAGCCCAGCAAGGGGAGGTAAGCGTGCCCTGGAGCTGACCCATTATCTTTTTGAGGAGAAGAGCGGTGGACAAAAAAACTGGCTCAGCATTGCTGCCCCAGCACAAAAAATGTTAGTAGCAAAGAATAGCTTGAGTGCCAAGACAACCTCCGAAAGGAGCACCCAATCCTGGTTGGATAGGTCGCACACTTCCAAGCCACGCCTCCTTGCCAGGGCATGGATGGCCGCACATTACTCCTGCAGGCACTGGAGCAAGAGAAAGGTGGAGCTGCACTGGGTCAGAACATCCTGAGGGATCAGGTGTTCAGTTAGGTGGAGCTCAAGCTACCCCTCCTTGAGCATCCACCTACCCTTTTCACTCAGGTGGAGGAAAGCTGCTATCTTGCAGCACCTCTCCACAAGAGCAGTCATGGCGGCAGCAGGATGGTGCCCAGCACTTGCAGTGGGGATATCTTGCCTGGCTTCAACCCCAGAAGGGCCAAGTGCAACCTGCACAACCAGCCTAGGTGTGTGCACCACACACAAATGGACACAAACTATACCTGCTCTGCTGCCCTAGTTATCTTGATGGCATTGTTGATGACCATGAATCCTAGATGAAGGTTTGACTGCCAGACAGCCATTCCACTACCTGGCAATCCATAGCCAGTGACTGCCAACAGCTCAGCTGCCGTGTGCTCAGTGTCCAGCACCTCCACATTCAGCTCAGCCCACCTGTGCTTCGCTGCATAGAAGAGGCTGGCCACACCACCACCAGCAATTATTGTCTCCTCACTCTCCTGCCCCCACCAGTGCACCATGAGGGACGGGAAAGCAGTGTGCCTCCCAAAGGGACTGCAGCACATATCTGCAGTGAAGTGCATGCTGGTGTCAGGCACTGCTGCACACAGCAGTCCTGACATGGCCTCCCTGCACAACCACTACAGAAAGGGCACCACCACCCTGCTGAAGGTGGTGCACTGCAGGAGATGCTGTAGAGGGGATGCTGAAGAGGGGGGCAAGCAGTAAGTGCAGCCGGCACAAGGCAGCATTCTCCATCACCTGGAATGGATCATCATCCAAAGGGGATGACTCTGGGAGTAGGCCCCTTTCGCCATTCTCCATGACAAGCAGCAGCATTACCCCTGCCTCTGCCTGTCAATCTGCTCCTGGTTTTGCCTCGCACCCACCAGGACATCTTGTTGTTGTTTTTGTTTTACATTATGCCCTAATTCTGATGGGGGTGGGGATAACAAGCACCACCTTTAAGGGATTGTGGGGTTGGGGTGGTCTATTTATTAGGGATGTGTGAAACGTTTTGGGTACAAAATATTTTGTACTCAAAATGGGCCATTTCAGGAGTTTTGTAGACAAAACAAAATGCTCATTTTCCAAATCCAAAAGTTTTGTACACAAAACAAAACATCCCTGTTTTGGCTACAAAACGTTTTGTTGTTTCAGACCTCCATTTTGTGGCAATCTCTGAGTCAATCTCCATTTTGTGTTTGACATCTCTTTGAATTTCCTGCCCTTTCAGCCTTCCAATCAGTGACCTAAAGCATGGGCTGACCTGCTGACAATTCCCTGCTTGTTCCCCATTGGCTCTTTTGCCTCTTGCCACTCTTTACTGACCCCACATTGGCCAGCGGAAGGGTCGAAGAAGGGGCAAGGGGGGGGGTTCAAGGAGAAGTTTAAAATTCATTCAACAAGTTAGTTACTCATTCGTCTTTTTGCCTTTCTGCCTCATTGAAGAGAGAGAGTGAGAACTAGTTTGCATTGCATGGCATGCCTCAAGTTGCCATGATGATGCCATGCCATTGCCAGCGCCTGCCTGCCTTGTTGCCAGCCTGAGCCCAGCCTGCCAGCCTGCTATGGCTACTGCATGCCAGCCTGGGAATAGATTTATCTGCTGCATTGCTTTTTTGTTCCAGAAGAATTTTTTTCACCCCCTTGAGAGATGGCATGCCTGCCTTGTTGCCCTCCTGAGCCCAGCCTGTAGATTCTGTGGTAGCATATGAGATTTTCAACAACAAACCATGAATCCATTCTCATATGCTACCAGAGAATCTCTACTCAAAACATCTCAGAAACAACAGAACCCAGTACCCCATGGGTTAGCAACCCATAAGGGTGGTTGGCATCCTATGTGCTCTATACCACCACTCACTCTGGGCCACCCCAGTGCCCCCAAAGTGCACTTATGGGGCTGCTGAAACCTCCATCATTCCCTATGGGGAAGAACCTTAAAGACACATAAGCTCCATTAAATCTTTAAAAATCAGCCCTCTGCCTTTGAAATAATTCTGGGAGCTTCCTTGCCCGCACTGGGCACTACCACCCACCCTAGTCTGCTCTAGGCCACCCCCTTTCCCCCCAACACGAAGCTATACTTTTGCTGAAACCTACATTATTCCCTATGGGAAAAATCTTAAACTTCAAAAATTCACCAAAAATCAACCCTTTGCCCAATTCCTCTGAAATTTGGGTGGTAGCTTCCACCCATTGGTCACTACCACCTCCATCCACTAGTTTTGCCCCAGGGGCATTTTTAAAAATCCAAAATGTTTCAGATTTGAATTTTGCAATTTCGAACAAAGAACAAAATTGAAGTGTTTCCAATTGGCTGATTTTGAACAAAGAACAAAATGGGGGTGTTTCACATTCAGGCCAAAAACAAAACAGAAAAAAAACCCACACACAACCCTACTATTTATGCACACAACACTATCGGTAGCACTGTGGGACACACAAAGAAGCTAGGAAAATTAAACCCACCAAAATAAAGAAGCAGGCTTTATTTGGTGGGTGGGCTTTTTCTTTCTTTTTGAGAGACCAAGCAACAATGGAGCAATTTAGTTAAAGGGAAGGGAAGGCTAAGGGCAGGGGATGAGAGAGAGTGAGAGTGAGATAGGCCCAGCATCCACACTCTGTCTCTCTCTACACTCACTGGGCTGGGGAGGTAGGCCCAGACACCACCACCAGTCTCTGTTCTCCTCTCAGTGCTACTGCAGTCTCTCTCTGATCCTTCTCCTCTGAGGCAAAAAAAATGGCTTTCTGCCTCCAAGCAGCCACTTAAATATATTTTGAAAATGCCTCCATTGGACTCCTCCCTCCCTGCTCCATCCCCCCAGTCAATGGGGGCACAGTTGACCCTGCCAACACTTAATATGAATGACAACAAGCCAACCAAGTGCAAGGAGATTCAAGCCGATCGGAATCCAGTGCCAGAAAACCAATTAGCAACGGGAAAACACAGAGACAAAATGGTGCCCACAACTCAAATCAATTTGCATTGAATTGGAGGCGATTCAATTCAACCTCAAATCAGGCCCTTCATTTTAAGAGCAATTCGATTTGAGGTTGAATCACTCGAATTGCCCCAATTCTTCACAAATCGATTCATGCATTAATCGAATTGCACATCTCTAATTCACAGTGTCACAAATGAAATACTCAAATATGCAATTCCTCTTCTCCCTGTTTTTTAAAATATGAGTAGGATAATTTACCCACCTGTCTTACAGATAATAAGACAGGTGGGTAAATAAAATGTATAGTAAACATCCTCAGAACAGAAATTGCCTCTGCCTCTACATAATTTCAAATATATTGATGTCTCTTTTTAATTGATCCTCTAATGCAGTGCAAACCAATTAAAAACTAATATTCTTCTATATGATATTCATTTACCCCAGTCTAAGCACAAGGTGCACATTTCTTTCAGCTCTTAGGCTAGGATTTAAAAAGAAGAAGCTCCAAAGAATGCTGTGATAGTGCTTGTTCATTTAAATTATACTAAGTGTATAATTGACTTATGCTTGGGAGGCAGCTGCAAGACCACCTGTTAAATGAGTTTACAAAGCTCATCTACACTCAATTTAGTCCTTGGCAAGGACAAAGCTTACATTTGTTTTGCAATTTAATAGATTTGCAGTCATTAAATGGTTGTGGTAGATTCCAAGAAGGAAAATTTTAAGGGGTGTTATTATGAAAATCACATTATTTATCCACAAAGAAAGAACATTTTTGTTGTTGCATAAATGAACCATTTAAAGGAAGCTGCAAAGCTGAAAGAGTAATAAGATTAGGCAGAACTCTGAAAACTATCATTTATACAGTGCTGTGGAAGTATTTTATTACATTCTTTAACCATTGCATGATACCTATCAGGTTCCTTATTAAAACTTTCCAGGAAAGAGTCTACAGCCTTTCTCCAAGTAAGTAATTGTCTCCATTAACCAGTCATAAAAGACTGGAATTATTTTTTAAAGGTGTTTTTATGACCAATGGTAAAATTGCAGACGACTTCACTGGGAACTGAATCAAGCTCATTCTGAGTACTTTTGAAAATCCAACCTGCAATTTGTTTTTCAGCCATATCTCTTTCCAACACAAGCTGTTTACATCATTTGATGGGCTAATACTTTCTACCAGTTTAGGTGGAGCAGAAATATTCATACGTTCTTTCTGATTGCATATTGCTCATCTAATGTTGAAAAACATTCAAAAAAAGGAATTATGGTAGGAATGAGATAGCCTGTGTAATAGGGATGTGCTTGAAGCATTTCAGCACCTTTATTTCCAGGAGCGTTCCCAGATAGCAAGCTTTACTGTGAGACTTTTATGCGAGTTTGAAGCTGCCCAAAAAAACCGATGCAAAAAGTGGAATTTTTTTTACCCTGGATATAAATTGGGCTACATTATAACGTGCAGTGAAAAACCTTCATTGTGTGTGAAGTGCTTCCCAATAGCTCAAAGGGGCTTTGGGGTAAATCTGCCCAACATGTGAATTCACCCCCTCCATTCCAGAGGAGATGTGGGCTAAAAGCCAGTTGTGGGAAATTTCTAGGTGCTGAAATACTCAAGCTTCCCCAGGCCAAATCATTTCAGCTGGGGGTGAGCAGTAGGGATGTGCAAATCAATTCAGGTATGAAATGGGCAATTTGTGGACAAAACAAATCACCGCTGTACTAGCTGGCCAGATGCAAGTCCAAAACAATTCGCCTAGATTTCAGACGTGAAAAATTTGTAGATTCAGACCTCCATTTTGTGGCAATCTCTTGCTGTCTCCTCTCCATTTTGTGTCAGAAATTTTTTTAAAAAATCTTGCCCTCCCAAACTTCAGATTGGTGACTTACAGTGTACAATGACTGGCTGGCGATCCCTCCCTGCTTCCAGATTGGATCATTTCTATTCAAATCTTGTGTTGCCAGGGGTGACTAACCCCCATTGGCTAGGTGAAGGGTCAAAGAAGGGACAAGGGTGGGAGGAGTTCAAAGGAGGGATTTTCAAATGTACTTAAGGAGGCAGGCAGCCACCATTCTGCTTCTCTGCCTCGTGGGAGGTGAGAGAGAGAGGAGCTTTGCTTTGCTTTGCTTTGCCTTGCCGTGCCGTGCCTTGCCTTGCCTGCCTGACTGACTGCCTGCTTGCTGCCTGGAGTGGATTTTCTGCCTTTTGTTCCTGCTTTCCTGATTAAAGAAAATAGATTTTTTTCCCCACCCCCTTCCTGCTGCTGAGAGAATCACTGCCTGCGCCTGCTGTCTGTGCAAATTGATTTGGGTACAAAATCCTGAATCTACTTGTTTTGGGAGATTTGTGGACAAAACAAATTGTTCCTGTGCTAGCTGGGGGTGATTCAATTTGGGTCCAAATGAATTTTAAAAAATCTATTCATGCACATCCCTAGTGAGCAGGCACTTTAAAAGGAGGAAGGCAGGTCCTACCTGCCCCTCCATTGCAGCTCCACTGCCCATAGCTGCCCAAGAGTGGCACTGTTGGTATGAAGCAGCTGGGCTCTCTGTGTGCTGGCTGCATTCACTTAGGAACAAGAAGTTCCCTGTTTCCATCAGGAAATGGCATCTAAGCATGTGCAGATATAATCTTGAGTGGTCAGCAAGACTGAGCACTCAAGATGGCATCCGCACATTCTCAGATGCCATTTCCTGCTGGAAACAGTGAACTTCCTGTTATTAAGCAAATGCAGCTGGCAAACAGAAAGTCCGGCTACGTCATACAAATAATGCCACTTTGGGGCAGCTGGGGACAGCGGAGCTGTAACGGAGGGGCAGGTAGGACCTGCCTTCCTCTTTTAAAGTGCCTGCTCACTAGGGATGTGCATGAATTGGTGTTTTTTTTTTTTTACTCAATTTGTACCGGAATCAAATCAGAGCTGCAACAGAGGGGCAGGTAAGACCTGCCTTCCTCCTTTTAAAGTGCTTGCTTTCCACTGCCCCAGATGTGCACAAAACGCTTTGTGAACTTCCCTAGTGTGTGATGCAGTGGCTAGGACGTTGCCTTGGATATGGAGAATCAGCTATATATTTCTGTATAGTGGGTGGCTTTGAAAAAGTCAGCCCCTCTCAGCCTAACCTGCTACATGGGTTTACCTTACTGTAAAACTGAAATGCTGCTGTCATATTTTTTAATGTGAATCATTTTATTTTTAATATAAGCTCAAGTCCAGACTAGGTGTGATTTCAAACATATCATTGGACCCTGTAAGTTTGTTTGCTAGATAGCAGTGGGGGGGAGATCCTAGGGGTGTGCATGGAACCAGGAAGCCTGGTTCACCTCAAATAGAATCAGACTTGAACCGAATGGTACGTGCTCGGCTCAAATGGGGGTGGGGGCTGGTCCTAGATATTAAAAAAAAAAATTACAGTCGGGTCTGGCAGCCCCCAGGTGGTGCTGCTGCAGGAGGGGTCACTGAAGGTGCCCCCTCCCCCCACCAACCTCCCCACGGTCTTCTTCAGGCCAGGCCCATTTAAGCCCTAAATGGCTTAGGCCCTGGGTATTTGAGAGAACGTCTTCTTCATTATGAGCCCCACCATCCATTGCGGTCATCTGTGGATGTCCATCGCAAGTTCATCTGGTGGCCACACGGGGACGGGACTTCTCGGTTGCTGCCCTGGGACTATGGAATGCACTCCCTATTGAGATATGATTCTCCCCATCTCTGACAATTTTTAAAAAACATTTAAAAACTCATCTTTTTACTCAGGCTTTTTCAGCTTCTTGATAATGTATAGGTCACTTCTGTGATTGATTTTTAAATTGTTAGTTTTTAATTGCTTTTATGTGTTTTTATGTGTGTTTTAAACTGTTTTATCATTGTGAACTGCTCAGAGACACGGGTTTGGAGCGGTATATAATAAATAAATAGGCTGAACTGGCCTGAAGAAGACTGAGGAGAGGTTGGTGGGGGGAAGGAAAACCTTCTGTGACCACCACTACCCGCTGCAGCAGCTGCGGCAGCACACACACACACACCCCAGCTGGAGGCCGCCGGACCCAGATGTAAGGTTTTTAAAAAATAAAATAAAATAAAATAAAATAAACATTTATAATCCCCAAGCCAACCTGAGGGCTTCGGCTCAAAGTCAAGCCAAACCAAACCAGGCCCCGTTTAGCTCGAGGGTGAGCCATCTAACAGGCCTGGTTGGATGGCGAACCAGCTTGACCTCAAGCCAGTTCACACATCCCTCATCCAGACTGCAATGATGATGGCATGGAAGAGGGGCATTTAATTATTTGGCACTGCCACAGTCCTGAGAGAGAAGATGCCATTAGTGTCAATATTGGCATTCCATACAATGCTGTTTTGATACATCAGAAACATGCAATGGCTACCCTCATTCCAAGTACAGTTGGTCAAGCTTGCAGACATGAGGATGTGAATTCAGTCAATCTTTATTTCAGTCCTTGACCAGCAAATAAAGTTGTGGGTTTTAGTGTTCTAGGTCAGTGTTTTTCATTGCAAGGCCCAGTACCCAGTGGTGGATCCCATTGATCCTAAGTGTGGCTCCCTGGCTAATTGTTCATTAGGCCTGTGTGAAGCTTCACACACACCCTGACACTGCAGGCTACCATTGCCCGCGTTACCATATAATACTACAACTTGCCCAGCACTGGTGTGGCCCTTGAAGAGAAATTCAGACTTCTTGAGCCCCAGCAGCATGTTGGAAAGCATGCACACAGCACTGGAAAGTGTAGTCCTTCCCAGTTCTTTCTCCATAGAGCTTTATTGGGGAAATGCCAGGCTTCCCAGTGCTCCATGCACAACTTCCAAGGTACTATGGCTCGAGAGGGCTCCATTGCTCTTCAAGGGCTGCACCTCTCCTGCTAACTGGGCAAAGAGGCACCTTTTAATGTGGTGATTCTCTTTATTTAGCAGAAGGACAGTAACTGGCCCTATCCACCCCCAGTACAGTACTTCCAGTGACTGTAGCTGGTGTCTATCTTATGTTTCTTTTTAGATTGTGAGCCCTTTGGGGACAGGGATCCATCTTATTTATTATTTCTCTGTGTAAATCACCCTGAGCCATTTTTGGAAGGGCGGTATAGAAATCGAACAAACAAACAAACAAACAAAGTGCAGTATTGTGCAAAGGTTTCTCACACTATGGCTCTCACACTGAACGTGATTTTTGTTTGTTTTGTCAAAGTGACCTCCACTTGAAAAATAGTGAATATAACTGTTTTAGATGGTAGTCCTCCACAAGAGGAGTATCCAATTGAAGATAGACAATGAAATCTATCCTGCTGGCTGTCCCACTGCTTGCAATTTTCGCACCATGTATTGAGACACTGCTAAAAGTATGCAGCATATGATGCAACTTTTGAGGAATATCTAGAACGCTGGTTGAAATGCACTTTTTGGCCACTGTTGTTCAGCATAATTGACAAAATGGAAAATAAAACTGATGGAAATTCTCAAGAAAGAAGGCATCAAAGCAATAGATTTCAGAGAACAAGCAAGCTCCAGATGGTTGTCACTTCACAGAGCTTTCTCAGATGTTTGTGACAAGTTGTTGGCAGCTCTGCTAAGCTTTCAGACACAAGGTCTGTTGTGGTCAAGACAAAAACAAAAAACAAAAAAACACGACTTCTGTTTTTAATATCCAGTATGACTTTTCAGTTGCATTCTTACTACATTCCTTTCTCTGACTGTATGAAAACAGGCATATCTAGAAACAATATATTATTAGAATATGAATAACATTTAAATCCTATTCAAATAATCATCATATTGTTTTATATTATGTAATCATTTTCAATACTTCTTTTCTGCTTGTTGCTACAGTTGTATATTGTAATAGCAGATTATAAATCCTTAACAGCAGCTTCACCATAATCTAAGACAGCATCGTTTTCTGGAGATGCATACAAATCAGCCAAGAAGGAACAGGAAATATAACTGGGACTCCAATGCTTCACAGAATGTTACCTGAGGGGAATCACTTCTCTCCACAATACAGTTCTCTGAGGAATCGATCAGATGGCTCTGACAGCACAATCTCATGCATGTTTGCTCTGTAGTAAATCCAGCTGCGCTCAATAGTGCTTGTTCCCAGGTGTCTGGGATTGCCTAGAAAGTTTGTTTCTTGGTTTTGAGATAGCTTCTTAGAATATTGAGCACCAGCAGAGACAGAATTGTTGGTGCCAGCAAAAAGTGTTAAAAACCCTGTAACAGACCCTGAGTTCTCAGAATACAGGGAGATCTAACAAACAGAGTAAGTTCAACAGAATTTATGAACAAAAATAAGAAGCAGATTTAACTGTCACTGTGACAGTGACAGTTGCCCCCAACTCTTGAGATGCCCCTTCCCACAGTCCCACAAAATGTCTTCACAGCTCTAGTCAGGCCTGACACTTGAAGAGTTGCTCTCTGCCACTCAGGATCCGTCACAGGAATTGTCTTATCAAGTAAGACTCTATCAAAGAGTGTATGTATGAGTGTTGAACATAACGTGTGTAAAGAGCTGAGGCCTGCTCAGTTTTAAAATAAATTACTGACTGTGTTGAGTTCAAGATTATTCCTTTCCCCCTTTTCTTATAAACACTTTCTAAATGTGCTGCTTCAAAAGCATTCAGGATTGGATGCAAAGTACACTATACACAGAGTATTGTGCTTTGCGGTGAGATCCTAGAAGAGAGAGGGAAGAAATGATGAACTGTGTAAATAGAGCTCTATAAGGGGGGGTGGGATTGCCAATCAGTCACGAAGTTAACTGGGTGACCATGGGCCAGTCTCTCAACCTATCTCACAGACCTGTTATGTGGATAATGGGAAAATGAAACACAGACTGTGGAACTCCCTCTCAGGAGAGATCTGCATGTTTCCCCTCACTCTCTGGTCTCTGAATTCATGTATCTGGTCTCTCACAAGCAGGCAGACACCATCTTGTCTTGTATAACAACCTTCTTTATTCAGCACTCCATTAGGGTACTCTCTACTGCCCCCAGAGAGTATGAATTTCTGGTTAAATCTGGCTATACATTACAACTCTCAGGACCCTTTCAAACGACAAGTGAAACAGTGAGTAGGCTTACCTGAGGTTAACCTCGGAAGCCAAGAATCATACTGCAGATAATCTGACAGCTGTGGTTCCATTGCTTCCATATGCAATCCCCCTCTGTCATCCTCTTCCACTGAACATGTCACTTGCCCAGCAACCATTGGCTCTGATATGGAGGGAATGTGCTTGTGGGACAAGCTCCTGAACAAACCCCAAGTAACTGCATTCAAATGACACAATGGGGTCAGCAGAGCTCTGGTTCCAGCAGTGTACCAAACTTCTAATGGACGGTTTAATCTGCAGTTTGAAAGTGGCAACAGAACCACAGTTGTGGCATTTTCCTGCATTTGTATGATGAGAAATGCTAACCTCAAGTAACTGTAACTGAGGGTCGGTGTATCATCCGAAGTGGGCCTCAGGCTTTCAAAGGTAGTTGTCCTCTGATAAGCTTTTAATTAGTTTTATAGCTCTTTCTGCTGGGGGTTTTTTTGGTGTTTTTTTGGTAGTTGTATATTTAATGGTTGTTGATTAATCGAGTAAACCCTGGGGTCCCAGGATGAAGGGTGGGATATAAATGTAAATAAAATAAATAAATATGCTGGCCTGAGCACGTTGGGGGAGAGGTGGGATAAATCCATTATATCTATATCTATATCTTTATCTATATCTTTAGCTATCTATACAAACACACACACACACATCCATCCTGTTTCACAGAGTGGCCCACCAGATGCCTCTGGAGGCATGAGCTGAGGGCATGGCCCCTCTCCTACTGCTACTCCCCTGCAACTGGTATCTTGTCTCTGAGGCTGGAGGTGACATATAGCCCTCAGACTAGTAGCTATTGATAGACCTGTCCTCCATGAATTATTCTAAACCCCTCTTAAAGCCCAACAGGCTGTTTGCTGTCACCACATCTTGCGACATAGAATTCCATAGGTTGATTATACGTTGTGTGAAAAAGCACCTCCTTTTGTCAAACCTAAATTACTTGGCAATCGATTTTATGGGATGACCCCTGGTTCTAGTGTTTTGAGAGAGGGAGAAAAATTTCTCTCTGTCAACTTTCTTCACACAATGCATGATTTTATAGACCTCTATCATGTCTCCTCTCAATCATTTTTTAAAAAACTAAAAAGCTCAAGGCGTTGTAGCCTTGCCTTGTATGAAAGGTGCTCCCGGCCCCTGATCACCTTGGTTGCCCTATTCTGCACCTTTTCCAGTTGCACATTTTCCTTCTTCACCTTTTCCTTCTTAAGATATGGTGACTGGAAATGCACAAATGCAGCTGCACCATAGTTTTGTATAAAGGCATTATAATATTAGCTGTTTTATTTTCAAACCACTTCCTAATGATCCCTAGCATGAAATTGGCCTTTTACACAGTTGCCACACATTGTGTAAACACTTTCAGTAAAATGTCCACCATGACCCTGACCAAGATCCCTCTCGTGGTAAGTAACAGACACCTCAGACTCCATCAGTGTATATGCGAAGTTGGGGTTTTTTGCCCCAATATTCACCACTTTATACTTGTTAACATTGAACTACATTTGCCATCTTGTTGCCCACCCCATTCCTCAGTTTGGCGATATCCTTTTGGAGTTCCTCACAATTTGTTGTGGATTTCACTACCCTAAATAGTTTGGTGTCATCTGCAGACTTGGCCACTTCGCTGCTAGGAATGTGCAGAACCGGTCCGGCGGTCCGCGGTCCAACGGTTCAGTCCGGGCGTCCCCCCCTGGTTCCATCCGGACCGGAACTGAACCGCCAGTCCGGTCCAGCAGGTCCGTGAACTTAAAAAAAATTTAAATTAAAAGTAACTAGCTGTAGCCCCCTTTGGGCGGCTTGCTGTAGCCGCGGTGGGGGTCCACGAGGGTTCTCTCTCCCCCCACCGGCCTCGCTCATCACTGCCGCGGCCGGGTGAATGCAGTCCTCCATAAAGGTGAGTGGCAGCCATTTTGACCACCTACGCACATGCACAAATGCCCTCTGCGAGGCCGGCCACCACTTTTTGGCCACCAAAATGGCCACCACTCACCTTTACGGAGGCCCAAAATGGGCAAAAAGACAACATTTACCCGGCTGCAGTGGTGATGAAGGAGGCCAGCGGGGGGAGAGGGAACCCTCGTGGGGGACCCACACACCCTGTGCCTACAGCAAGCCCCCCAAAGGGGCTACAGCTAGTTACTTTTAATTTAAAAAAACGTTCGCGGACCGGATTGGACCGGGGGGGGACCGGGACTGCTAAGTTTTCTCAAGAATCTTTGATGAGGAACTTTGCTGAATGCTTTTTATAGGTATACTATGTCAACCAGATCACCTTAATCCACATGCCTGTAGACACTCTCAAATAACTCCAAAAGATTGGTGAGGCAAGATGTACCTTTGCAGAAGCCTTGCTGGTTCTCCTTCAGCAAGGCCTGTTCTTCTATATACTTAACAATTTTATCCTTGAGAATGCTTTCCATCAATTTGCCCGGAACAAACATTAAGTTAACTGGCCTGAAATTTCCTTGATTCCCCCCGCCCCGCCCCGCCATCCCTTTTTGAAAATCAGTGTTACATTGGCTACATCCCAGTCCTTTGGTACAGAACCTGATTGTAGGGATAAGTTATATATTTTACAAGGTGGGCAGTAATCGCACATTTGAGTTTATTAAAGACTCTCGGGTGGATGCCATCTGGCCCTGGCGATTTTTTAATTTTTAATTTTTTCAGACAGTTCAGAATGTCATCTCTCGTCACCTCTATCTGACTTAGTTCTTTAGCCTCTGACTTTGAGAAGCTCAGTTCAGGCACAGGTACATGCTCAGTATCCTCTGCCGTGAAGACAGATGCAAATAACTCATTTAGCTTCTCTGCAATCTCCATATCTTCCTTAATAATCCCTTTCACTCCCTCATAATCTAATGGTCCAACCGCCTCCTGACAGGTTTCCTGCATCTGATGTATTTAAAGAAGTTTTTGTTATTCCCCTTGATGCTTTTAGCTAAATGTTCCTCAAATTCTGTTTTCACCTCCCTTACAGTCTCCGGGCATTTTTTTTGCCAGAGTTGGTGTTCCTTTCTGTTCTCTTCATTTGGACAGACCTTCCCATTTCTGAAGGAAGTCTTCTTCCCCTTTATAACTTCCTTGGCTTTACTTGTCTGACAGCTCCCAGACTTGGTGGTACCTTTCCTCCTTTTTGGTATACGTTTTAGCTGAGCTTCTATTATTGTGGTTTTAGATAAACTCCATGCATCCTGGAGCAAAGTGACTCTCCTGGTCTTCCCTTTTCAGTTTTCAAACTCCTCATTTTAGAGAAGTTTCCTCTTCTGAAATTCAAAATGTCTGTGTTAAAATTCCTTGGTGATTCTCTCCTTGCATATCTGCTGAATTTGATCACATTATAGTCACTGTTCCCTAAAGGTTTCACCTCCCTGACATCTTGCACCAGGTCCTGTAACCCACTCAGGATTAAGTTCAAGGTCCCCTTCTCTCTGGTTGGTTCCGTGACCAACTGTTCTAGGGCACAATCATCCAGTGTGTCTAGAAATGTGCCTCTTTGTCATTACCTGAATGTGAATTTACCCAGTCTATGTGTGAGTAAGAGAAGTCACCCATTATTATAGCTCTGTCTCTCTTTAGCTCCCTTACTTCCTTCTGCAACTCCCAGTCACTGTTAGCATTTTCATTAGGAAGGCAATAACACATCCCTTCTAGCACATTTCCTTTCAGGCCTTATATTGTCACCCACAGAGTTTCTGTGGAGGACTCCAGTCTTCCTAGGTTTTCTAGCTTGTTAGATGCTCTCTCTTCTTTATAATTCTTTACTTCTCCACCCCCAATTGCCCCCCTGCCAGACCATTCTAAAGAGTTTATATCCTGGAATAACTGTGTCCCACTGTTTCTCACGGTTCCACCATGTTTTCCTTATGCCCACTATATCTATGTTTCAATTAGCAATCAAGCACTCCAGCCACCTACCTTGGCTCTGAGGTTTCTGGCATCAGCATATAAGCACCTATATGCTGAATCTCTCACGTGGTGTGTGCTGTATTTCTTTTGCCCATTTGATCTCTTTGACAAACTAGCACAGCTTTGTCTGCCTTTTATCTGGTTTTACTTTGTCTCCTTCTCTTTTATCTGAAGCATTTACGCCCTCATACCTTAAGGGATGGCATTTGCCAAACCAGGTACTGGCCAGCTCCTGTCGGCGATCTCCCAGGCATCATTTTAAAAGCTGATCTGTGAACATTTTGATTTTAAGTACCAGTAGTCTGGTTCCATCTTGGTTCAGGTGAATCCCTTCCCTTTTGTACAGGCTTGTCTTGTACCAATTGTGTAGACAAAAAGACAAGAAGACAACAAGGAAAATCAAAAGAAGCAAGGCTACTGTAATTGAATACTTTGTTATAGACATATGGATCTATTTCAGAAAATAGGGGATGGGAGGGATGGAGCTACATTTAATATGCTGCTTCGGGGAGCAAGTTTTTCTCTTATATATCCTTTATTTTTATTGAAGGGTTTAGGCATACAGTGGGGAAAGAGTTGATTAAGGCAATATTAATATTTAATATTTAACTTGGTGTCCAGATTAGATTACTCCAGTCTGGCTAGAGAAAGGCGGCTTTAGAGAAACAGGTTTCTGAATTTAGGAAAGATCAGGGATAGGGAAAGGCTCAGAGGCGTCATTATATGTATGACTCATCACTCCATATGGTTCAAGTGTAGCCAAAGGACCTCTTTCCTCAGGGACAGACTGGGAACTGGGAGGCAGCCGCAGAGAACTGAATGCCATCCAGGTGTTAGGCAGCAGGGGTGAATCCAAAAGGGGTCTGGTCTTGTGTAGCCAGCTTCTTGTAGCAACAAGGTGTATTGTGCAGATCAGGCCAGCAAAGAAGGCCAATCAGGAGACTGAGAGAGAAGGAATTTTGCAAAGACAAGACATGGCTTGGTGTTATGGTGGGTGTCAGCTCAATCACCCAAACAGTGGGTGGCTCAAAGGTATAGAGACCAAAGGAATCACACTGGTTCATGAAACTAGAGCCAGCTGTAGCTGCCCAATACCTACCATGGAGCAAAATGCTGATTCTTCCTCCTTCCTAAGAAGGGGGAATTCCTGTGGATCTCAAAAGAATCCATTGTCTTTGTTGGGTGTGCTAGCATAAGCACAATGGTGTGAAAAGGTCAATAACAACCTGTTATGTAAATTGATTGAATGAATGCGCAAAGACTTATATTTCACATTAGAAGGACCAAGTAAACCAATCAGTATTTTTAATGAGCCCATCTCTTGAGTTACTATGGCCCATCAAGCTCTTTTTGCGGGGAGGGGGTAGTGTTCAAAAGCAGATAAAACACTGAGGTGAGCCCGGTGCTCCCAAAGTGGCTAGCCTGCCTAATTCCCCCTCCCCTTAAATGAGATTAATGAAGCAAGAGCTCCATTAACCTAATTTTTTTTTGCTTGTGTGTCGCCGCGGTGCGCGGCAACACATAAGTTGATCCCTGACCAGCATATTAGGAAGCTTGCTGTCTTTCTTCTATTTTGACAGCTACACACTCTTTTAAGGCAGAACAAAGAAATAACTTTGCATTCCGTCTCACACTGCAAGAGCATGGATGTCTCATTACCACTTTGAAATCCAAATGAGACAGTAGCGAGGAATCCGTCCTTGTCCTCACAGCATGATATTAAGCAAGTTTAATCAGAAGTTTAAACTCCCATTTACTTTAATGGGACTTACAAATAAGTGTACATAGGATTGCAGCTTTAGTCTGTTGTTGTTAGGGGAAATGAGGAAAAAAATTCAGTCAGAGAGAGAGATGTACAAGTGATCCCAGTAGTGTTGGATAACCTTACCCTACACAAGCTACAGAAAACCCAAGTTAGTGAGTCAAGTCACATACTGTGGGGAAAAGCATGAGCCAGCTCAGAAGTTTGTGAATATAAATATTGTCTTAAATTATAGTTAGCAAATTATATGATTTTTATCTGCCTTTCCTTCAAAGTGATCCAAACAGCACACAGGGTTCCCCGCCTTGTCCTTGCAAGAATTCTGTCAAGTAGGTATGGCTAAGATACAGTGACTGATCATGGTCCTAAAGGTATGCTTTTGTGGCTGAATGGAGACTTGAACCCAGGTCTCCCTGGTTGATGTCCAAACTCTAACTACTCCATTATGTGGATTGTGGCCAAGTTCAGACTTACTGAGAAACCGATGGTCTCTTCACCTCCAGTTTCCAAAGCTTCATGTCTGAACTCGGCAAATCAGAGTTAAGGGAGAAAAGGGACCTGTGGTTTCCTTCATCAAACTGAATGCTGTACCTTTGGTCAGAGTGGAGTTTTGCTGCCCTTTACTCTGGTTTAGCGGTTCCGAAGCTATGTTTGAATGCTGGCACCACAGTTTGGGCCTGACAGGACTGGAGTTGAGGGAGGAAGCTGTGAGGGCTGTCCTTCTCCCACCTCTCTAGCTCCCCCACCTCTCTGCAGTCTTGCAAAGCAATCTCTCTGCAGGCTCCTCCACCTCTCTGCAGTCTCTGCAGACTGCAGAGATGCCTCTTTCTCTAACATCTGGACACTAATGACTCACCACACCACACTAGCTGAGAGCAAGGTCCTGTTTCTCACTCATGGCTTTAAAAAATATATTGTCCTTCCTTAGTGATATAGCCCTTGCATAAATATTTTTGGCATAGGTGGGGAGTCTGTTTCCATCCAGACTTAATATGTTTATAAGCGCTCTCTCTCTCTCGCTCTCTCTCTCGCTTTTCTTCACCTTCTGCAGAATCCTCTGTGACTCTGAACTGATTACAAAGCAATTTCTTGGATATTTTTTTTAACTATTTGGGGATTTTGTTTTTTCAACACACTTCTGGGTGCAGATAGCTCATTAGCTTCCATATTCAGAGAGTTATGACTTGAAAGGAACTCTCTCATTCCAAGGGGAATATCGGTCTTAACTTCTTAATTATCTGTCATCTCTGCTAGCGTATTCCCCCACAATGTATAAGCTAGTCCCTCTGGCTTTCTCCTGCTCTCTGTAACAAGCTAAACTTTGAAAGTTTTCTGACACCTTTGCCCTTTCCAAGATAGGTTGGGACAGACAGAGGCTTTTATTCCTAAGGCTAGGCCAGCTATTTGGGGGTGAACATTTCCCGAATGAAAAGGGGTATTTGAGGAGGCACAAAATGTTTCTCAAAAGACCAACATATTTCCTCTTTTACAGTGATCCACAGCTATTACTGAGACTTGGTTGGGGGAGGCTAGTGGTCCAGTCTGGTCCCAGCTTCTCCCGCCAGGATATTCTGTAGAGGAGCAGGTGAGGGGACGTGGGCAGGGAGGTGAAGTGGCTGTGGTCTATAAGGATAACATCTCCCTTACCAGGGTCCCTGTTAGGGTATCGGACCATATCGAATGTGTGTACTTGAGTTTGGGGACCAGGGATAGATTGGGACTTCTGTTGGTGTACCGATCGCCCCGCTGCCCAATGGAATCCCTTACTGAGCTCACGGACTTGGTTGTGGAACTTGCGTTGGAGTCTCCCAGACTTCTGGTGCTGGGGGACTTCAATGTTCGTTTTGGGACCAATTTGTCCAGGGCAGCTCAGGAGTTCATAGCGGCCATGACAACTATTGGCCTATCCCAAGCGGTCTCTGGATTGATGCATATTGCAGGTCACACGCTTGATTTGGTCTTTTATTCTGATCAGGGTGGTGTTCCATGGGTGGGACTCCTACAATCTCCCCGTTGTCATGGACGGACCACCATCTGGTTAAGGTTGGACTTACAACCGCTTTCCACTTTCGCAGGGGCGAGGGGCCTATTAGAATGGTCCGCTGGAAGAGGTTACTGGATCCGGTAGGATTCCAAGAAGCCTTGGAGGGATTTAATGTTGGCTCTGCTGGTGATCCTGTTGATGCCCGAGTTGAGAACTGGAACAACTTGCTCACCAGGGCAGTAGACACGATTGCTCCTAAGCGTCCCCTCCGACCTGCTTCAAAATTGGCCCCTTGGTATACGGAAGATCTATGGGGGCTGAAGCGGCAAGGTAGGCGACTGGAGCGCATGTGGAGAAAAACTCGACTCGAATCCGACAGATTACGACATGGAGCACATTTAAAGATCTTTGCTCAGGCGATACGTGCGGCAAAGAAGCGGTTCTTTTCTGCCCATATTGCCTCTGCGAGTTCACGTCCGGCGGAGTTGTTCAGGGTTGTGAGGGGACTAGTATTTGCTCCCACTCCCTTGAACCAGAATTTGGAGGCATGAGTTACCCGCTGTGGTGTGTTTAATGAATTTTTCGCAGACAAAATCTCTCGGATTTGGGCTGACCTAGATGGGGACTCCACAATTAATTTGATGTCTGAACTGGAGGTGTCCGACAACTCCTCTTATACGATTCGACTGGATCAATTTCAGTTTGTGACTCCTGATGATGTGGACAAGCTGCTTGGAGCGGTGAGGCCTACCACTTGTTCTCTTGATCCTTGTCCGACATGGCTTGTTCTATCTAGCAGGGAGGCTGTTGTAGGCGGCCTGATAGAAATCATAAATGCTTCTCTGAGGGAGGGCAGGATGCCTCCTTGTCTCAAGGAGGCAATTATTAGACCTCTTCTAAAGAAGCCTGTGTTAGATCCCTCAGAGTTGAACAATTATAGGCCAGTTTCCAATCTCCCACAGCTGGGCAAGGTAATTGAGAGGGTGGTGGCCTCTCAGCTCCAGGCGGTCTTGGAGGAAACTGATTATCTAGACCAGTGATTCTCAAACTTGGGTCCTCAGGTGTTATTGGACTTCAACTCCCATAATCCCCAACCAAAGGCCACTGAGGCTGGGGATTATGGGAGTTGAAGTCCAATAACATCTGAGGACCCAAGTTTGAGAATCACTGATATAGACCCATTTCAAACTGGTTTTCGGGAGGGCTATGGGGTGAAGACTGCCTTGATCAGCCTGATGGATGATCTCCAATTGGCAATGGACAGAGGAAGTGTGACTCTGTTGGTCCTCTTGGATCTCTCGGCGGCTTTCGATACTATCGACCATAGTATCCTTCTGGAACGTCTGAGGGGGTTGGGGGTGGGAGGCACTGTTTTACAGTCGTCCCGCTCCTACCTCTTGGACAGATTCCAGATGGTGTCGATTGGAGATTGTTGCTCTTCAAAATCTGAGCTTAAGTATGGTGTTCCTCAAGGCTCCATACTCTCTCCAATGCTTTTTAACATCTACATGAAACCGCTGGGAGAGATCATCAGGGGATTTGGAGCTGGGTGTTACCAGTATGCTGATGACACCCAGATCTACTTCTCCATGTCAACTTCTTCAGGAGTTGGCATATCCTCCCTAAATGCCTGCCTGGAAGCAGTAATGGGCTGGATGAGGGAGAATAAACTGAAGCTGAATCCAGATAAGACGGAGGTACTTATTGTGCGGGGTCGGAACTCTAGAGACGATTTTGATCTGCCTGTTCTAGACGGGGTCACACTTCCCCAAAAGGAACAGGTTCGCAGTCTGGGAGTACTTCTGGATCAACGTCTCTCCTTGGTTTCTCAGGTTGAGGCGGTGGCCAGGGGTGCTTTCTATCGGCTCCGGCTGATACGCCAGCTGCGCCCGTTTCTCGAGATCAATGACCTCAAAACAGTGGTTCATTTGTTGGTAACCTCCAGACTTGACTTCTGTAATGCGCTCTACGTGGGGCTGCCTTTGTACGTAGTCTGGAAACTTCAGTTGGTCCAGAATGCGGCAGCCAGGTTGGTCTCTGGGTCATCTCGGAGAGACCACATTACCCCTTTGTTGATGGAGTTACACTGGCTGCCAATAGGTTTCCGGGCAAAATACAAAGTGCTAGTTATAACTTATAAAGCCCTAAACGGCTTGGGCCCTGGGTATTTAAGAGAGCGTCTTCTTCGCTATGAGCCCCACCAGCTGCTGAGGTCACTTGAGGAGGTCCGTCTCCAGTTGCCACCAACTCGTTTGGTGGCTACACAGAGACGGGCCTTCTCGGCTGCTGCCCTGAGATTGTGGAATGTGCTTCTTGCTGAGATACGATCCTCCCCATCTCTGGCAATTTTCAGAAAACACCTGAAAACACATCTCTTCAACCAAGCTTTCTCAGCTTTTAAAAACTTGTTTTTAAATTGTTTTGATTATTTAATTGTTTTATGGTGTTTTTAATTGTTAGTCATTGTTTTATGCTTTATAATTTTTGTTTAATTATTAGTTGATTTTAATGGTGTTTTAATGTAAACCGCCCTGAGCCTTTTGGAAGGGCGGTATAAAAGTTTTAATAATAAATAAATAAATAAATAAATAAATAAAAATAAAATAAAATAAAATAAAAATATTTGCAGCCCCTATCAGCTGCTGCTTTGGCATGTTTGTTTGTTTTAAAATTGTTTATCTTTTCCCCAGTAACAATGGCATCACCATATAGCAAAATCTGATTAGCTATGTGATAATAGGCTGAGCAGCAAATGAACAGGGGGGAGAGGAAAGTAGGAAAAGGTGAGCAGGTGGGGGGGCATAAAAAGGAGGAAAGGCCGAGTGATGAGCAGGTTGGGGGGAGAAAAGTAGGAAAGGGTGGGTGGGGAAGGCCAAGTGAGCGGGGCCTTCTGTCACCCAGCCAGGTCTGGGGGGGGAGGCCAAGCAGGAGGGGAAGGCTGAGCGAGGGGGCCTTCTCTCACCCCACCAAGTCTCTGGGGTGCGGAAAGCTGAGTGAGGGGGTGGGAAGGCCGATTGCTCTAGCACTTGTGCACAGATGCTCTGTGCAGGTTCAGCTAGTTGAATTTAATAGTTTTAATGCAAGAATGCAACTTTAACTGGTGTGTAGATCCAGGCCTACAGAAAGTGAGTAATAATCCCAGTTTGACCACTCTGTATCATGATGGCAATCCAGACATGTGTATTAGCAGTGCTCATACATGTGGCTTCTTCCTGGGACCACAGGGACCTTGTCCTCCAGGGTAAATAGCAACCAGATTGCCCCCTTGCAGACTTGGATCATATAGGGACACAATGAAAAAAAAACCCCTACCCTCCCAATATGGTCCCCAGTCTGTGGAGGGCCAGATCCAACCTACAATTTATCAGGAAAAACTAAGAGCAATGTGTCATGTATACTTTGGTCCTTAGATTTGGTGAAGCAGGTTCCAGTGACAAATGTCCACCATACTGTTTTATATAATCAGTGGGATTTAAGAAGTCATTTCCAGTTTACAGTTGGAAGTCCTTGTAGTGAAAACTCTGAGGAAGCAACAGGTGCACATGCTACAGATTCCTGTGAATTGCAGCAAAATTAGAAGTGTCTAAGAAAAGAACTAGAATCCATTTACAGAGAAGAGGGATAAACAATTCATGTCCACTTTCACCATAATAAAATACTGAGGCGAGTCACATGACCTGTGTGAGGTCTGCGGGGAGAGCATGCTTTGCCCACTCTCCCCGCAGATGATCCAAAGGCAGCCCTTTGACGGAGCATTCGCTCCGTCAAACTCATCTAAGGGGAGGGTTATTTATGGCGGCTAGCTGCCAGGAGCCACATGGCTCCCGTTGCAGCACACAATTGGCCAAAAGCAGGCTGGGCTCCCTTAGCCCGCTTTTGGCCGATTGTGAGAATAGCCTCACTTGTCTCCTTTATTAGTGGTTCAGCCTGCCAGCACTGATAGGGTTAACTGGAAGTGAGCCCATGACTTTGATTGACAGATTGGCGACCCTAGGCCCTGACCCATCAGTCAACCAGGCAGGTGGAACATGAGGGCTCCTGGGAGGAAAGAAGTAGAAAGTGCCAGGAGAGAGAGAAGGAATGGTGTCTCTCGCATGGTGAGTTCAGGGGCTTGATCTTGCCAGGGTTTTTGGTGAGCTTCAAGGGGGAATGAAGTCAATGTTTTGTGGCTTTGGAAGTTAGTGCAGGAGAAAGTAAGACTTTCTAGTAAGACTGCATTAGAAGTTATTTTACTTTCTGTGTGTTGCTTTACATCCCTAATCTGTTCCTTGGACCTGAGTAACTAAAATTAACTATGTGCTGCCTACGAAAAGATCTGGGCGTTTTGAATATTCTTGTAACCAACTAAGCATTTCTAAGTGCAACCAAGAAGTTGAAGCCTACTAGTTTCTAGCAACTTAATAAAAGGTTCATTCTGTTTTTACAACCCCTCACAGAGTGTTTGATTAACTCTAGGTGGAGGGAAGTAAAGGGGGAAGCCACTAGTGCAATCCATCTCCAAAAGACGCTATGCCAGATATCGCTAGCCATCACCACATGCAGGCATACACGTGTGGAGTAGTTGCTTTTATATTTGCCTGTTAGCAAGGGGAAGCAAAGTTTGAAATGGGGGTTTTAAATCGCTCCAATTCCCATAAAGGGAAATTTTTAAGGAGTGATTTGGTGGCAGCAGTATAAACTACCAGAGCCTCTTCTTTATCTTTTTGTCTTAAAAGTTAAAGATTTAACCGGCCAGTCAGCCTGCTAGGACACAGAGAGGAATAATTCATCGTTTAAATCCTCCCTCATGAGCTAGCTGGCTGGAATCAGTTGGTTGACCATTACATCCTCAACCAGTGTTTTGGCTAGTTGCCCTCCCCACCACCACCCACTTGCTTCTATGCCATGTCTCCAGCCTGTCATGCACGAGACAACAGAGGATCATAGCCTAAAGCACTGTGTGTTTACTCAGAAATAAGTGACTTCAGTGAGGCTTATTCCTGTGTAGGATCACAAAACATGCTTGCCTTGTACAAGAAGATTCCACTGCAACCACCCTTGTTTGAGTTATCAGCAATTGTGCCTGTCTTGTGAAACAAATACAAATACAAAACATCTGTTTGCTCCAACAACCATCATCTTGAAAGCAGAGCTGCTGATGGAGCAAACAAGAAATATAGATAGCCTAGCTGCAACTGCTGAGGACTGAATAGGAAGGCAGATTGGGGGCATGGGGTGCTCACAGGCTCTCCTACCTTTCTCTCTGAATAGTGTGAGGCAACAAAGTCACAGATCTATGCAAAGTTACATGTGAATAAGTCTGACTGAATTCCATGGGACCTACTTCTAACTAAACATGTATAGGATTGATCTGTGACCAATGGACTTTTCAGAGGATCCCCTACATGCATTCACTGTCCTTATGGAGGGGAGAGCAGGATCACACCTGCTGGCCCTGGCCCATACAGAGTGCCAGCTGGTGCCAACAATATATACTCACCCTAACGCTACTCCCCAGCTTCCATGCATTCAACTGAATTCATGAAAGACATCTCTGTGTACACAGCTGTCCACAATTAGACCTCTCATTGCTCAGGAAGTGTGATCATGTAGGATCTCCATGCATACAGAAGGTCTGAAAATGTATAGATGTATGTGTGTAAAGTAGACACTCCTTACTTGTATTCAGATGAACACACAAGCCCTATTCACATGCCATGTTCAATGCACATACAATCTGCACACAATGTACACATGTACAGATCTGTATGCATGTATCGTTATTCACACATGTTGAGCACATACAGCGGTACACTTCCTATCAGCACTATTCATTTGAGGAACCTGTACCCACGTTCACTTTTGAAATGTATGCATGGACAGTCATTCACACAAACACATGTACAGGAGTATCAATCAAGCAATCATCTTTATTATGGTCAAAGTCCATGTTACAGACCAGGCCTGATCTATATACTAAATATGTTCATTAGCTAGTATATAAAATAGGTCTGGGTCAAGTTCTTTTATATTGATGACCATGTCTGATCTGGAAACAAGGAGAAAAAGAGATCCAACCACTCAAAGATTCAATGGGCTTTATTGAGTATAAAAGAATAACAACATAATCTAGCAAGCAGAAAGCAGAGCACTCTATCAATATTGCTAACAGTATTTCCTAACCAGTAGCAATATTCACCGTGTGCCTAACTACATATGTGTGCATTTAAATCTTCCTAGATTCTAATACATTTCAGATACAGGCAGAAAAGAAAGGGGGGGGATGAAGGCTGCGGGCTGGTATGGTTTTGGGGAGATTAGTAGAAGGGAATAAGGGGGGGAACAGAGAAGGGGGCAGTAAAAGAGGAAGGGATGAGGGGATTCCAAGGCTTGTAGCATATTAACAGGATCAGAGGCTGGAGAGAGACAAATCACTTCAGCTGAAGGGGTGAGGCACTGGTGGAGACAGGAGTTGTGCAGTTGCTTCAGATCATAGCTGAGAGCTCCATGGCTGGGGAGCCTTGACTTCTCACTGCGCAGTGGAAGTCACAGCCTCTGAGCACGGGCAGAGTTCCTGCTTAGCCCCGTGGCTGGGCAGCAAACTCTGGGAAAGCATGTGAGCAGATCTTGTTGTAGGCACAAAATGCTAACTCTCTGTCTCAAAAAGCCTCATTCTTATAGTGATTTTCTCTTTGATCCTTGAATAGAATCCATTCAAGATCTCCTCCTTTCCTGGATGTCCAAAAGGTGATAAGTCACTGCTACCTTCTGAACAAAATCTTAATTATTCAGGATATCAGCTAGTCCAGCGATATCTCTGGATCTCATCGTCTGTAAACTCTGTGCGCTTCAGGAAGGGAGGGAGGGGGACATTGCCCACAGCAAATCTGCATCTAAGATGCTGCAAATTACATCTTGGCAGTCTGGCCCCCAGAAGGTGTTAAGAAGTCAAGAATTAGTAAGGGGATTCAGGATATTCTGTGTGAGACAGCAATTACATATGTACCTTTATCCAGTGTTTTTCTTGTAATTGAAAACAAGATAATATTTTAAAGTATACATGCATGTGCGAGACATTCAATACATTTAGCTAGGCAGAATCATCAGTGAGAGAATACTTAAAGCCTACAAGTATTTTCTCAGTATCCATTTGGCTATATTGAACTTCCATGGAGAACAATACAAGCATTTAACACTGACTTCTTGTAACAGAAAAGGGGGGGAGGGAATCAGCCCCCCCCCCCCAGCAGACTCTTCCATAGACATAGTGAGTCAGATGCATTTTGCATATGGATTGTAGAATTCAGCATTCAGACCTGGCTTCATTGTGTTTCCTTGCATATCCATTAACACAATGCTGGATTCCCTCCTCCCTTCAGAGCAGGGAGAGCAGGCAGTTCACCAGAGGTTAGGTGTGATTTCATTTCTTGATATAAAATGAAATCAGACACAGGCCTGTATTCCGGGCCTATATTTCACATACTTCTGAGTTGATACCTCTGGTTCTGATAGGTGGACTGTTCATAACATCCAGCACAGGATAAAGTACAGTTACAATATAATAAAACACATGCCAAATCGAATATAACTCTAGAAGCTAAGGATGATTATAATAGTAAAATACAACTCTAAAGACTGTATGGAATTAATAAAATAAAGTGCTACCGGCTAAGCCTAAAAAACTGTAGGAAGAGTAATAGGGTAAATGAATAGCTATCCTTAAAAATATGGCAACTAAAAGTATAAAATGGTAAAAACACTATACACAAACTACATAAAAGCAATATAAAAGCAGTGAAGTAAAAGGCAAATTAAAACTATTATGCAATCAAGCAAATAAAATGCTCAATAGTCAGACATCTGCTGCCAGGGATATTAACTGGTGGTCAGGACCCTGCGGATCTTGCACGCTTCCCCATAGAACCTGGCAACTTTGTACGTGAAGGACCGACTGTCATCTGAGAACAGCATCTTGGTGTAGACTTGACTAGAGCAGCTGGGGTATTTAAGAAGCAGGGGAGATATGAGCATGTCCCAACTGTCTTTATAAAAGGGACATGAAAGGAGCACATGGTCTATGGTTTCCACCTCCCCAGAGACACAAGGACAGAGCCTTTCCATGAATGGGATCTTCTTGTATTTGCCTTCCAGAACAGCGGAGGGAAGGGCATGACACCGGGCAAGGGTGAATGCACTTCTATGGCTTGTAATTTCCAATTGTGCCAAAAATGCAGAGGGGGAGATGGTACGACTGTCCAGGGCCAGAAAGCCTGTCGCCTTACTTAGATCTGTCTGGTGTTCTGTGTCCAGAATCCTCTGTTTGATGGTCATTTTCACCTTGTCCCAGCACAGTGTAAGCAAAATGGACAGAAAGAAGCCCAGCTGTGCCACTTTGTTGGAGACTGCCTGTTTCCATGAGGAATGAAAGTTGTCTTGCAGGGTTATTGGGGCCAAGCCCCGTGAGCAAAGGGCTAGTTTGAGCCAGTAGTTGAGGACTGTCATCCAAACCTTCGCCTCAACTTGTATCACACCAGTTTCCAGCTGTAGGGTGGCATTGGAGACACAGCAAGGCACTTATAAGGTCCCTCTCAGGAATTTAGATTGAACACATTCCAGTATGGCAAGATTGGATGGAGATCCTGGGTGGGCACTATACAGTAATTGTGCCAGCGTCTTGGCTTCATACAGTTTGAGCGCTGCAGGTACATAATGGCCACCTCTAGTATGTAAGAACTTCATGATGGCAGAGGAGTTCCTCTGTGCTGCTAGGGCAACGTGTTCACAATGGGCCCTTCTTGAGCCAGAAGCATGAAGAACCACACCCAGATACGTAAAGCAGATGACCTGCTCAATTCTGTGCCTATCATTATTCCAACAGTGGATCTTCGGTCTTCTAGCGAAGGCCATGATCTTGGTTTTTTGATGGCTTATTTCCAATTGTTCACTCTTGCAATGCTGAGATAGCGCTGCCAGTGCCCTTCTGAGACCTACAGGGGTCCTTGAGAGGATAGCAGCAGCATCCGCATAGAGTAGGATGAAGATGGGTCTTCTGGCCAGCTTGGGAGGGTGGAAGTCAGGGTTGCTGAGGCAGCTCACCATGGCATTGATATAGAAGTTTAACAGTAGCAGGGTCAGGATACATCCTTGTTTAACTCCCTTCTGGGTTGAAATATGGTTTGTAAGGGGTCCTTGGGGCTACATCTCACCTTAAGTGATGTCTCTGTGTGAAGGGCATGGATCAGATACAGCAGGTATTGATCAATAGAGGAGGATTCAAGCTTTCCCCAAAGCTTGACTCGGGAGATGGAGTCGAATACAGCCTTAAGGTCTATGAAGGCAGCATAGAGGGAGGTAGCTTTGTTAGAAGAGTACCTTTCAATTAGATGTTGGAGTGCCAGGCAGTAGATCTGCCCTCCCTAAATCCTGCTTGTTCATCTGCCAGCATCTCTTCTTGCTCTAGCCAGTCCTTGAATTTCCCATGTATGTACCTGGCATACAGCTTGCTGATGGTGTTAAGCAGGCTAATGGGCCTATAATTGGCAGGGTCATCCCTTTGGCCCTTTTTGAATATGGGGACGATGATCGTCCGCCCCCAGTCCTTGAGGATGCGGCCCTGGCAGTTAATATGGGTAAATAGCAAGGCCAGGACTGGGGCCCATCACTCCAGGTTGCTTTTTATAAGATCTGAAGGAATGAGGTCTTCTCCTGGGGCCTTTCCTGCTTTAGATTGTGTAACAAGGGACTCAACCTCCACTACAGTGACCAGTGGCCAGCTAGGCAAGTCTGGAGGGGGATCTAAGTTTGCTGTTGCATCCTCATATAGGCTCTGGAAGTGCAATTCCCAGGTTGTTGGAGGGATGTGGGAATCTATTGGGGTCATGCCACTGTAGGAGGAGTTGGCTGTGATGCACCAAAATGTGGAGGAGTCCTTATCCCTTGGCTGCCTGGATGAGTTGTGACCAAGTGGCCCTCATGGTGTCTCTCTTCTTGGTTGTCAATAGGTGTTTATATGTGAGATGTGAGAGGCCCTCGGGGTGTCTGTCCTGGAGCCATTACTGTAGGAGAGGTAAGCAGATGTGAGGGCTTTCTTTGCTTCTATGCAGTCCTTATCGAACCAGGGTTTGGATAGATGCCTGGGGGTGTACAGGAATATAGAACTTGGAAAAAGCAAAATGGCACCTGGAACGAAAACTCCTGACTAAACCAGCTGTCAGGGCTTTCATCAATCGTTTGGTCTTATCACCTTCCATCGGTCAGATGGACGTCGGTATGTGTGCGGGGCTTTGTCCTCCTCCTAGAGGTGGGAGTCTAGGGGGTCTTCAAACCCTAAAAAGTCTGGAAAACCCTGGATGAACATCTGGAGAGACCTTTTCACGATCATCGGATCAAATGAAGAGAGGCTTTCTTCGCCTAATTACAGATGACCTGCTCTATTCCTCTTATCTTATCTTTCCTTATAAATCTCTGAGATGTCCACGGCCGTGAGTTTGGCAGATCTACGGTTTTCTTTTTCTTCTTCATTGAAAGCTCTTGCTTATTTTTTTGCCATCTCTACTTTGCTGGAGATCTCAGAATTCCAATGCTAACAGCTTTCAGTTTTGCCCTGAAGAGTTTTTTTTTTAAAAAAAGTTTGATATCTCAGCAATTACTTATTTCTTATTTTAATCTTAAACTTTAAACTACTCACAGCATTTGTTGGAGATTAGTACGGGTCCCCCCCCCCTTTGTGAACTTCTCCCACCTCACCCTGAACTTCCCGGCACAGCTGTGAGTTTGTCAGATTTACGGGTTTTTTTACTGTCAACTTTTGCTTATTTTTTGCTATTTTCTATTTTTGAATTGTTCTATGGACTTCACCAGAGAGCTCAGCATTCAAATGCTATCAGCTTTTACTTTTGAAGAATCCTTTTAAAATGTTGGAGGCTACAGCAATTACTTATTTTATCTTGATCTTTAACCTACATGTAATCTGTTGGAGATGACTGTGAATTTTGTTTCAACATCTGCAATGGAGAAGAGGAATGGCGAAGAAGATTGGCTTGGAGAGAAAAGCAGCTTTTTTAATGGGTCTTTTAAAAATTGTTCTGCAATGCCAGATATTTACACATTCAACCAACTTAAGCTTTACTTACAAAGTCCCAACTGGAAAGAAGTTTATCTGCGTTAGGGAGGATCTGCCTGCCAGAATCTTGAAAGATCTTCCCTGGATTTATAGTTCCTTCTGTTTGCACAGCTGACAAATTGTTTTATGGCTGGACAATTATCTTCCTATTACTAACCTATCTTCCTATTACTAAAAAGGAGGAGAGCTGGTCTTGTGATAGCAAGCATGACTTGTTCCCATAGCTAAGCAGGGTCTGCCCTGGTTGCATTTGAATGGGAGACTATAAGTGTGAGCACTGTAAGATATTCCCCTCAGGGGATGGAGCCACTCTGGGAAGAGCAGGTTTCAAGTTCCCTCCCTGGCTTCTCCAAGATAGGGCTGAGAGAGATTCCTGCCTGCAACCTTGGAGAAGCCACTGCCAGTCTGTGAAGACAATACTGAGCTAGATAGACCAATGGTCTGACTCAGTATATGGCAGCTTCCTATGTTCCTATGTTCCTAACCATCTGAAGCTCTGACTGGGGAAATGAAATGAAAATGACTGGTTAGAACTGGCTGTTTGGCACAAGAAGAGGAGGACTGTTTTCCTATGTTCTATCTTTCTTAGTGGAATCAGGACTTCTCGGTCTTTTGTAGTTCAACACCACTGATGGAACTGATGGAACTGCCATTCAGTCACAGTTAATGTTAATTAGCATTTTGTATCGGGATCTTGACTTTACTTTGAAGAATTTCTGAACTTGTTACTCAGCTGAGATGGAGTGATGATGATTTTTTATTCTGGTGTTGCAATCGTGGTACTTTTTGAAAATACAAGGAGGGGGAATTGGCATGCGGGGGTGGGGGAGACTGCTAAGTGGTGCTTCACTTAAAGATAATGTAAGAACGTTTTACAAAAAGGGGTCTTTTAAGTATTTAAATCTTATTTAAAAGTTTATTTGCTTTAGCTATTTGTCTTTTGGGTGTGTTTTATTAGAACTACCTAGTCCTTGGATAGGTAGCTATGGCGAGATTCGCGCGGAAGGATTCTGACTGAAGGAATTTTACAGTATAGAAACTTGATAACCCTTTTCCCCCAGGCATGTAAGAGTCCTGACACTGTTCAGTCTCCCCCTCAATGAGAGAGTATTCTTGGACACTGGGTTTAAGATTTGATATTAACCCTATGTTATGTTAGTCAGCTGAGATGTTTACCATTTTTTCTTCCTTTCTGTCTTTGTGCTGGGATAAATGAAAAGCCCGATATTTTTAGTGGTGTATTTATCAGTATTTTATTTCTCTTTGCTGATATATTTTTAATATAATGGAATTATCTTCCCTCTCTTACTTTTCTTTCCCCCAAGCTTGTTCCCCCCCGCCTTTCCTCCTTTCCTTTCCTTTTGAGGTCTCCTCCCTGCCGTCCCGTGGCTCCTTTTCTTGAGACATTTGATTTATTTAGGGTTTCGTATACAGGTTTTAACTTAAGTATAATTAAATAATATACCTTATTAGTGTATTTTAATGTATTCCCTGTGTTAATTGTTCCTTTTTTCTTTCTTTTAACCATTAAGATTTAGGGAATTCTATATAGGAGTTTAGCATTGAAATAACCTACTCAAGAACTGAGATTTTTTAAGATATACCCAAATGGTTCAATGACTTAAGGAACTGCAACATATCTTTATGGAAGAAGCGATACTTAATGTAACTAATTCAGGGTTTAATATATAGGTTTTAACTTTGAGTTTAATTAAATATTATACCTCATTAATCAGCCTTTCAATGAGGGGGCTCTATATAATGGTTTAAAACTGATAACAACCTAATTAGGGATTGGGATGTTGTATGATAAACCCAATAGTTTTAATGACTTAAGGAATTGCCACAGATTTTTGTCCTTTGTTTCTTTGTGTTTCTCTTTTCCTTTCCATAAGGGAGATGAGATATATTAAGAATGAGGGAATTTTAAATTTAAGGCATAAGATATTGGCACTATACTGTAATTGTATACTGAACTGTATACTGAAACTATATAATGGTAATTGTGGAATGAACTGCTTGTTGTGATGTAAACAATCAGAAGCAAACTGAGAAGGATTACATATATGTTTGGGGAGAGATCTGGATGACATAGCTTGATAGCCTATTCTCCCTGGGGGGGGGGTATAGAGACCAGTTTTGGCTGAAGTTAGTCTATCTGTTCATGAAAGAATATCTTTCCATTTATCTCTCTGGTTTTTTGAGGTTTTTTGTTAAATGAAGAGGAAGACTGCTGAAGGTTTAACTGATTTCTGTCACTTACTTTACTGTGATGTTTGCATACCTGTATAGGACAAGATGTGGATTTTGATTACAAAATATTGGTGGATATGTGGCTATGTGGATATGTGGCTGCGTATATACAATATATATACCTTTTCCTTTTGGTAGAACCTGTCTTTTAACGCATACATTTTCTTCTCCATTGAATTTTTATGTTTTAAATCATTCTTTTGAGGCCAAGGTGAGAGTTCTGTGTGAGGCTCAAGATTCTTTTTTTCTCTGATGATTAGATTTAGTTTTTAGACATACCCTCTATATTTTATAGATTATCTTAATTCATTCAAGTATACTTAAATATTATTATTATGTACAAGTCTTTTTTCCGTTTTCTTGCTTTCTTTGCTGTGGATGAGTAATTGCTCTTATTCATGTATGATTATGTCAGTCTCAGAGAAGTAATTGGTTCTATTTCTATTACTAATAAAAGCAAAAATTCTTGTGGGGAAAAAAAGGAGTATAGAACTTTGAATGCAGATAATGTAATGTCTGAATAGGGCTACAGATTTTGGGGTGAGGTCACATTGTGGGGTCCCTTCCACACCTTTGATAAATGGAACAGCTGCACATGCCACAAGATTTTCTCTCCTCTCTCTCTCTCTCTCTCTCTCTCTCTCTCTCTTTCTCTCATATTGACCACTTCTGGCTCTCTTCTTCCACAGTGAAGAAATCATTATAAAAGTGCAACACTTAAAATGTATATCTAGTGGGATGCTTAATGAGTTTTTTACAATGACTAACCATGAAACATAAATTTTATTTTTCAGATTTCAGTGTTTCTTCCTCCTGTCTTTGGTATGGACTGCATTCCCTTGTGGTGTTATACAGATTCAAATATACAGAAACAAAGGCTGCTTTTTCCAGCCATTTCGGCTGACAACTTACATTCTGAACACAGCTTGAGTTGGGAAACATTTGGGATCCTCTCTGTCTTGAAGTTTAAAATTGTCTCTGGTTGACTGAATTGCAGCTCTAGACCTAACAAGATCACACAGTTGCAATACCCTAAATATAGAAGCATAGTTACACATTCACGTCTCCTTCCTGTTCACAGACACTGTATTGCCATTCCTCAAAGATGAAAATTTCCTCCCCAAACCTTGCTGTTTAAAGTGAGTGAAAGTGCCACTCTCAGTGGCAGAGCACAAGCTTTGCTCAGCAGAGGCGTAACTAGGGAAAACGGCGCCCGGGGCAAGCACTGAAATGGCGCCCCCCGCGCGCCCCCACCCCCCAACATACTACATTATACTTAGGTTTTTCCTCACAAGCGCCCACCACCGCCGCCAAGCCAGGCCACTGACTGGCCGCCAGGTGCCAGCAAAGCAATGGGGGGGGCGCGGGCAACACGGAAGGGACCGCTCGTGGGGGAGAGGGCGTCGATGTGCTCCCTTGACTGCTGCAGCGCTGCTGCACTGAGCAGGAAACATTTGTATTAACAAAATTTTTTTAAAAAATTAAAAAAAATTTTTTGTCATGGCGGCGCCCCCCCATGTGACCAGAAAAGATGGCGCCCGGGGCACGTGCCCCCCTGCCCCCCCTATAGTTACGCCTCTGTTGCTCAGGAAAGAAAACAGATTTGCGGACTATCTTTTGGATACAAAAAAGATTTACAGTCTGATCTTACATAAATCAATCTTGTTGCAATATGAAGCTTTTAAATTTTTTCAGTGATTTGGGAAATGTTCATAAATGCTTGTAATGAACTGATCGACTTGCATATTTCATTTGACCCAATATATTGCTTGCTTATGTCAGGAGTATTCATCCTATAAGTATTCATCACAGCCTTAAGGATTTGCTTAGTAAAGAATATTTTTCATGAAGAATAGGAAGTGAGAATTATATTCATGAAAAATAGGAAGACTAGAAATAGAATCACAAAATCAGTATGGCTTAACAATGTTTGGGTGATGACTGAGTTGCTTAAATTGACTGCACACCAAAGAGGAGGTGTCTGTCAACAGCTACTAGTCTGAGGGCTATAGGCTACCTTCAGCCTCAGAGGCAAGATACCTCTGTATATCCGTTGCAGGGGAGTAACAGCAGGAGAGAGGGCATGCCCTCAGCTCCTGCCTGTGGGCTTCACGTGGCATCTGCTGGGCCTCTGTGTGAAACAGGATGCTGGACTAGATGGGCCTTCAGCCTGATCCAGCAGGGCCGTTCTTATGTTATTAAGATCAGATGGTCTTTTTCATATTTGCAGTGCCTACAGCCCTGTGGTATAATATATCTTTGGTACTTTGACAGTACAGTACTAGTAATTTAACAGGAATGATGTGCTTAACCAGATCTAGGGTTTCTACTGGATCTGAGGGTTTCTCATGGAGTCCAGGATTACACTGGTGACAGAGGCACCTTTTACCAGCTCCGATTGGCACTACAGCAGCAACCTTTCCTGGAAAAGCCTTATCTGGTCACAATTATCCATGCCCTGGTTACTTCCAGGCTGAGCAATTGTAAAATGTATTTTTGAATGCTCTTCAAGGGTAGCCCCACTCTTTGTAGGGCTACCCTTGAAGACCATTCAAAAATTGCAGCTTGTGCAAAGTGTGGGGGCCCAGCTGCCACCCAGGACAGCCTATTTGGAGCATATTACCTCTATTTTATGTGAACTGTATTTTCTTACTTATTTCCAGGCTCAGTCAAGGTGATGGTGCTTACATGTAAACCTATTAACAGTTTGGGACCTGGTATCTGAATGACCATCTTCTCCAAAATATTCTCTTCCACATATACTCTGGTCATCTTCGGAAGCTCTGCTCTGAGTGCCTTCCTTTGCCATCTGAGACTCAGTGAACATTCAGAGTGCCGCCCCCCTGCCCCCCCTGCTTTTAAGAGTGTGGCACCCATTTCAAAAATTATCTCCCATTGGAGGCCTGCTGCCCTCTATCTTTCAGCAGCAGGTAAAACACATGGCCTTTTCAGCAAGCCTTTGGAACTGGCTAGTGTTTTTTGTTTGGCTTTCATCTCACTAACTTGGCTGATTGGGTTTTGTGATTTTTTTTCCTAAGTTCTTTGGTGGTGGTGTGTGGGGGGGTATTTTTTAACCTGCTTTTATTTATCTTGATTGCATTGTATTATTGTTTTGTTGTGGCTGTGTTTACACAATCATGGCAATCTTGGTTAAAGAGATAATCAGGATCACTGAGCTCTGTGGAGCCGATTGTGAGAACCCTGTATTTCCAAGCAATCTTGGTCAAACTGGCTGTGGTTAAACCATATTTAACCAGGAGGGAAAACTAGGATCCTGTTTCATCACAGAGCACTGACCCAGCAGGGGTTCTATGCACTTGCAGAATTCTGGATCACCATGAGTGCTGCACCAGCAGCTGTGGCTGATCCCATCTGGAACACAGGAAGCTGTCTTATACTGAATCAGTCCACTGGTCATCTAGCTCAGTATTGACTACAATTACTGGCAAGCAGCAGCTCTTTAAGGTTTCAATCAGGAGTCTTTCCTAGCACTACCTGGAGGTAGGGATGTGCACGGAACTAGCAACTGCCAGTTTGAAGTGAGGGATAACTTTAAGGACTGGGGAGGGTGCTCTTACTGTGCACATGTGAAGCGGCCACTTCCAGTCCACTACATACCGGGAGGCAAGGAGGTATGCTGCTACCTCGGCGGGACCATTTTTGAGAACAACACCAGTGGGGGAAATGTGGCAGGGGGGTAAGAGCACCCTCCCCAGTCCTTAAAGTTATCCCCCACACACCTTCAAACCGGCTCCATGCACATCCCTACCACTGTTCCCTCTAAAGGCATGTGCATGTACTCACACTGATGTCCGCTCAGTTAATTTTAGATCCCACTCAGGCTGAATCACGAAGGCCCCACTCTGAATGCATGTGCGTGCACACTGCCTTGATACTGCCTCCCAGAAGAAAACTCATTCCACACACATATGGGGGGAAAATGAAAGAGGACACTGATCCCTTCCTGGAGGTGCCAGGGACTGAACCAGGGACTTGTGCATGCAAAGCAGATGCTCTACTACAGAGCTACAATAATAGCCACATCTGTGATTTGTCCTGCCCTGACCATTTAAAAAGTTTCCTTCAGGGGAAGGTGAAGGGTTGTGAAAAGAGGGCAGGTAGCAAAATTGTTCTTAATCACACTACTAGCTTTCTGCTGGCATAATGTTATAAGGGCATAGAAAGTTATTATTATACTTGGAAATGAATATTCAAAAAATTCTTTCTTCTTCAAATATTCTTCACATACAGCAGAGGAGTATTGTTAAGAGAATATATTGGTCTTTAAGTAATTCTTACCTGTCTGATTTTTGACAGTCAAGAAAAATTCGAAGTCATATTCCTTCAGGGCACAAAGCTGTTTCTGTGCTGCTTTTATACAAGCTTCATTTGCAAATCTAAAAGGATATCCTTCACCTCCCAACTCAATTTGCAAATCAATAGAAGGTTGATTCGCAGCTATTGGCACCTGCCAGCACTAGTGCAATTCACTAACCCCTTACATGTCATACCTCTCTCACTCCTGTGCACAGTTGGTTTTCCTCCTGCTAAATTCATTCTAAATCCCCCCTGTCACCAGTTTATAGGGGGTTCTACAAATTGCTCTCACCCCACAAAATCCTATTCATGAATGCCCTATTCATTAATGCTAACCACTACAGGGATGCAGATGTGGCTGTGAAGATTCTGGACTTGCTAAGATTAATTTTTTAAAACCAAATTATTACTATAGGAGTGAGGAATGAGGTGTAGGAGGTTAGTGAATTGCACCAGTCATGCACTAGTGCTAATAGGTGCTAACATTTGCAAATTGAGCTGGCAGGCAAAGGATAGCCTTTAAGATTTGCAAATGATGCTTGTATAGGTACAGCACAGAAACAGTTTTGTGCCCTGAAGGAACAGAATTAGGATTTTTCCCAACTGTCAAAAATCTGACAGGTGACAATTACTTAATGATCATTCTGACTGATATCTGTTCCTTTCTGTTTGTGCTGGGAGTTATTAAGTTACACAAAGTTCTTCATAAACCCTCTCTTGGAGTTTCTAGCTAATGGTATTAAATCTCTAAAATGCTGATACTGGTAAGGCAATCTTGGGGGGGGGGGTGGAAGATGCTGCTAGCAGTCATCTTTATCAACCAGACAGGCAGGGTGAATAATTAATGAATAACTCCTAATCACCCACTGTGTTGGCTATTAAAAGATCTAACATCCACTTGCTCTTTTATAGAAAACAAGCCACAAAGTCTCAGTTCTTTCTTTCATCCGTTATTTCTCAATTATTGCTCTTTCTTCATTTTCTTCCTGTGAATGAGGATGATTCTGGGGGTTGGGGAGGGGATCGTTTTTGGAAATGACAGTGTGAGCATTTTTCAGAGAATATTTGAAAGCCCAGTAGAAATTTCTCAGAATTTCCTGCCTCATATTCTCCCGCTGGGAAATCTTGGAGAATATTGGGTGGGCATATTTGCCCCAAATCTAGTTACTATTGCTCGAAGCTGTTGTAATTCTTTCCTCATCAACAATTTATACCAGTGAAAAGCTGATGGGGTAGCATGCTAAGTGCAATGGCTTTCCTGTTCATTTATGTCTAAGAAGTAACAGAACAGGGTAGCCCTGGATCATGCCAAAACATTGCATTCAGAAAACTTGACTGAAATTAACAAAAAATATAATTCTAAAGCACCAGCAACTTACATACTTATGTGTCAGATAAAATGTATAGATGTTATATTTGTTGCTAAAACTTTTTCTAAAGAATGGTGACATGGCAGTAGTATTGTTAACTATAGTGGCTTTAAACTGCTCACCCCAGCAGCTCTCAAAGAAATAGATTTTTCAAACTACAGCTGGTCCCCTTAATCTGTCACACTGGAGGGCTGTTGGGATATCAGCTCCCTCTGTTTCTTTCATCTTTAGAAGCAATTCTATCAGAGGCACAAAATCTCTTCTTATCTCTTATCAGCCCTTGACTTTTATCTTAAACAATTCTGTTTTCAAGTGTTCCCTAGCGAGAATAACATGAGCACTTATAATGCTCCAGTGGAATAGGATATGAGGGCTTACCATTTTTCTAATTCAAGTGACTTGCTTTTTAAGACTTCAAGGGGACTGTTGTGGAATCTTGAAGTGAAAAGCGGGTTTGCTTCATAGATAGGCCCTGAATCTTATGACCTAAAAGTACCTGAAAATAGCTTACAAGCTGCATTAATGAGGGTTGTGTCACTTTGAGAAACATCTGTCAAGGCAGCAGAATAAAAGCATAAAATGCTATGTTAAATGTGTCTCAAGGAATTGGACAGAGGCCAAAGGGATCTCCAAGCATGACTTGCTTTGCTTAGCTAGTTATTTATTGTGTCACAGAATCTTGATACCCCCAAATCATTCCAACTCCTCCAAATGCTTTGCTTTCTAGACATTTATGAACATACAGTAGCAGCCGTTTCCATGCGGCTAGCCATTTGCTCACTGGATGATCACCATACAGACCATAGTTCCCCCCTCCACACACACACACACACACACACAGCCACAAATCATCTCAAGGGAGAAGAGCTGGTCTTGTGGTAGCAAGTATGAATTGTCCCCTTTGTTAAGCAAGGTCTGCCTTGGTTTACATTTGAATGGGAGACTATGAGGCGGGTCTCATGATCCAAGAGACCCGCCTGGCATACTGGAGAGAACCCCGAGTACGCAGGGCATACTGGAGAGACCCCCAAGTGGGGAGGCTGCTTTTAAGCCTCCTGGCTGGGGGGTCTACTCATAAGTAGCTGCAGCGCGGAGCCATGCCGCAGCTACTCACGATTTTAAAAACCGGGCTTGTGGAGCACTCGCTCTGCAAACCCAGTTTAAGGGGAGGGCTAGTTTGGCGGGTTAACCGCCAGGAAGCCACCGGGCTTGCCTGTGAGCCCGGTGGCTCCCACGATCAGGCAAAATCGGACTAGGCTCCCTTAGCCCGATTTCGCCTGATCGTGGGAATAGCCCCTATGTATGAGCACTGTAAGATATTCCCCTTAGGGGATGGGGTGCTCTGAAGAAGATTCCAAGTTCCCTCCCTAGCATCTCCAGATAGGGCTAAGAGAGACTCCTACCTACACAGACAGTCACTGCCAATCTATGTAGCCAATACTAAGCTAGAAGAACCAGTGGTCTGACTTGGTAGAAGGCAGCTTCCTGTGTTCCTATCCCCCACAGTGGTGCAAATAAATTGTCCAATCCACATGGTTAGGCCTTGCATAAATATACTTTATTTATTTTTGGTATGGAGCAATATAAAGAGGTCTTCTTTGCATTGCAGCCATATCATGGAGACCAGCTGGCCCATGAACATTTGCAGTGTGAAGGTCTGAGGCATGTGGGTCTATTGTCATTTGGCGTGAAGACTACCATCTCTGGGCCTTTTGAAACTCAGTCACAAATTACATTGGGTCAGGTTTGAGAACCAATGTGATGTTGTACTTACAGTGTTGGACTAGGATGGGGAGACCCATATTAAAATCCCCATTCAGTCATAAAGTTCATTGGATGACCTTGGGTTAGTCATTTTCTCTCAGGCTAACCTACCTCACAGGGTTGTTGTAAAGAAAAAAATTGGGTAGGAAAACCATGTTTCTTGATCTCCATGGAGGAAAAGTGATATATATGGGATGATAATAATTAATAGTGTTTTGGACTTGAACTGAGGATTCCTGGATGCAAATCATGAAGCTCATTGGATGGCTTTGGGCAAGTCACTGAACCTGTTCACACAGCCAAGATTTGGAGGGTAGGAGACAGAAATCTCAGCTAGTAATGCCCATGAGAACCCATGACATTCTCAGAAACCTGAAATACAGAACCCTAAACTCGGCCCACTCAAATCTGGGTAGCCTAGATCTAGTACCTGAGTTTTTACCAAGGTAGGATGAAAAAAGGAGTTGTCTTGCACTCCCCTTTCTCAGCAGCTCCCAGAAGCTGGCCACTGTTGCAAGAACATCCTGTTTGGGGGCTACAAGCAGCATCCCTTTATATGATTTGGAACTGCAGACTTGCAGTCTCCATCTTGGCTACCTGGACTTGCAGGACTGTGGGTCCTCCACATGTCCATATTTGGTAAACTGTTGTAAGCCTCCCAGAAAACCATTTGTTATGGGGCAGCTAACAAATACAGTTGATGATGATGATGATGACAACAATGACTTATTTATTTATTAAACTCTCAGTCGCTTCAAACAAACAGCATGGGGCAACTTTACCCCAGATCAAGTAGGACATGTGAATGAAAGGTACCCCCCATGCCCCTCTCTGTCTTGCAGTACAGAGACAGGTCGCTGTCTGTCTTGCAGGTCTCTGTACTGTCTTGCAGTACAGAGACAGGCTGGCTGCGTAAGACATGAGTTAAGGAGAAGGACTATTTCTCAAAAGAGTAGTCAGACTCCTCTTGTTGTTGGTACAAGGGATTAATTGAACTAATCACCTCAAAAAGAGCTCAGATTACTGTATTACTCCCTCCTCACTATCACAGCATAATGGTCAGGCTTGGATCAGGAAAGAGGCTCATTTGCATGAAAAGCATCCCAGTTTCCACATCTAAAAGGTCTTCCTCACCCACAAGATAGGCTTTGAGCTCACCCATTTACTCTATCCTATACAGGTTTTTCAAACCACTTCACTCTATTGTCTTTCAATTACTCCTGTAATTGAATCATACAGCATGTATTATTTTGTTAACCACGGATGTCATCTCTTGCAACAAGGAGATGTTGCTGATGTATGCCCTGAAGGCATGTTTCTGCCTATTTTAACTCTGCCCCCCTCAATGGTGTGCTCCTTCTTTGGACCCACCAATTCCATCTACCACAGCCATTGATCCAGCTTCACTTCCAGCTCATGGTTTGGACCTATCTCTTGATCCAAACAACACACCATGTTTGGCTGCCTTAGAGAGCCTCCCTGGAACCAGCCGCTTTCCTAGATCCCTGGCTTATGAGTGGCATGCTTGCCTCCCTTCTACCTCATCTTTCTGCTTGGCCCTGGGAAGAAAGTTCCCAGCGTTCTCCATCCTGCAAGGGTGACAGACACACTGATGGAATTGAATGAAGGTATTACTAGTAATCTCTCTCTCTCTCTCTCTCTCTCTCTCTCTCCCCCTCTCCCCCCACTCTCCTTCCTCCTAAGTCTGAACTCTGCACGCCAGGTCCTCCCTCTCCGGCAAATCTTAAGCTGATGTAATCACAATTTGGACCTTAAAGCTAAAAACGTCTCTTTGTGATTCTTTGATTTACATTGCTTGTTAAAGTTTTATTGCCTCAGTTGCCTAACCATTTTTATTTTTAAAAAAATTTCTAATAATCCTTAAATGAATCTAATTGTACCATATTCCTATCTCAAGCCTTTATTTCCAGACCAAAGCTTTGCATAAATTGACACTGTAATGCACTTTTCACTCTAGTCTCCCCACACAAGCCCCACACAAGCCCAAAAGTAGTCTTCCCCACACAAGACCAATTCCCCACACAAGCCCAAAAGTAGTCTTGGGACATTACATCAGCATTCCAGAATACCGGTAGTTCCATTAATACCACCATGTTTGTGAGAGAGAGCTGTGTGGCTACAGGGGCTGATATCTGTGAATGTGCTGCTCTGCACAGCACACTCCATGGTTCCATGCTAGCAATGGCTTGAATAGAGCTGGGCCCACCTCCTTCTCCCTCATGGCCAATCAGAGTGTGGTTGCTGACATCATTGGGTTTTCTGCCTCCTGGCCATGCAATGCGTGCCAATGAGGTTCTCCTGGAATCAGGAGGATCTTCTATGTTTCACGCTCACTGCTGTTGCAATAGTCTACAGTAGAGATGTGTGAGCTGGCTTGCTTCAAGCTGGGCTTTTCATCGAGCCAGCCCACTTCAGGTAGTCCAAATTCGAACTGGACCAGCCCCCAAAAGGGGGGTGCCAGTCTGAGTTTGAATCAAACCAGCCCCCGGTTCAAAGAACATGCTCACACACCAGATCAGTTATACTTGTAAAGGGGGAATCCCTAATCCTAATGGTAAAGGCAGTGGGTCTGGGGGTAGCAAAAGAAAATAGCTTCTGTCAGCCTCCATATCTTTAGAGGAGGTGGAGGCAGCAGAGAAGCAGGCAAAGGAGCAGAAGGGGCAGTGGTTAGGGCTCCTCCAAGCCCCCTGTTGGCCTCCCAAATGACAGCCCAGGCTGGCTGTGGCTCAGTTTGAGCATCTGGGCAAACCTGGAGGCCATTTTTGTAACCTCAGTGCATGTGCAGAGGCCATTTGCATCACCATGCATGCACCATGCAAACTGGGCCCCAGCTGGCCTGGGCTGTCATTTGGGAGGCTGGTAAAAAGCTTGGAGGAGTCCCATTGCTGCCTCCTGCTGCTACTTCACTGCTTCTTCACCACTTGTGTTGTGGCCTCCTCTAAAGATGCAGAGGCCGATGGAGGCTGCTTTCTTTTGCTACCTCCCCCCAACCACCACCTTTACCATTAGGATTAGGGATGCCCCAGTCCATGAACTGGTTTGGCCCAGTTCGATGACTGAACTGGACCGGGCCTGGTTCGGCTGAGTCCAAAGCTGGACCTGGTCTGGATTTGAACTAAACCAGCCAAACAGCCAGCTCGCACACCTCTAGTCTTAAGGGTGTGTTTACAAAGCCAAAAAGAGGTTCCTATCTTCTGTGTGAATCAGGGTAGCTGTTCTTTCCTCCCCCAAAACACCCCCATATGATCACATGAAACACCTTGCTATCTTTCAGTGTAACTGGCCACTCAGCATTATTTCGAGCATTATTTCGAGGACTAACCTCACTTATGCCACCCTGAGCTTCATGGAGAAAAGGCAGAATACATCTTGTGATGTATTATGTATTTATGTATTTGATTGATTTCTATCCCACTTTTTGAACCAGGATTCCCAAAGCAGCTTACAGTATTGCAAAGTGGAGACTCATACATTCGAAATGAAACATGAAACAGTAACATATAGATCTCTGGCACATGAATTCTCAATACAAGCTTACACTTTTTTCTCAAGCTACAACTAAAAGCAAGTAGATCAGCATGGTGTAGTGATTAGAGTGCTGGACGAGGACTGGAGAGACCCAAGTTCAAATTCCCATTCAGCCATGATACTAGCTGGGTGACTCTGGGCAAGTCACTTCTCTCTCAGTCTAACCTACTTCACAGGGTTGTTGTGAGGAGAAACTGGGAGGAGAATGTAGTACACTGCTTTGGGCTCCTTGGAGGAAGAGCAGGATATAAGAGCGGGATGGTGATGGTGATGATGATGATGATGAGAAGAAGAAGACGAAGAAGAAAAAGAAGATGATACAGTTCAGGAATAATAGACTGGACCCAGGCAGAGCTAGAGATGCTGGATTGTAAGACCAGGAAATAATGACTATCAATCATGCTCTGCACCCCTGCAGTGATGTAGACAGGCTATACCTGCCTCAGGTGGAATAGGAATGCTGCAAGTCCCTCAAACAGTAGAGGAGAAAAGAGGCCTTGAAGAATATATCAAGGACAGTGAAGAAGATGCACTTAAAATGGTCAATAACAAGAAACTATTCAACACCAATGAAACAAAGCAGGCCTACAAGAAAGAACAAGTCAAGAACCGAGCAGAAAAATGGAAAAAGATGCCACTGCATGGTCACTATTTGCACAATGTAACTGGGAAATCAAACATCACCAAGACCTGGCAATAGCTTAAGAATGGCAACTTGAAGAAAGAAACAGAGGGTTTAATACTGGCTGCACAAGAACAGGCACTAAGAACAAATGCAATAAGAGCAAAAGTTGAAAAATCAACAACAAACAGCAAGTGTCACCTTTGTAAAGAAGCAGATGAAACAGTGGACCACCTAATCAACTGTTGTAAAAAGATCGCACAGACTGACTACAAACAAAAGCATGTCAAGGTAGCAGGGATGATACACTGGAACATCTGCAAAAAACACAAGCTACCTGTAGCCAAAAATAGGTGGGACCATAAAATTAGAAAAGTTGTAGAAAATGAAGATGCAAAAATATTATGGGACTTCCGACTACAAACAAACATCTGCCACACAATACACCAGATATAACTGTAGTCGAGAAGAAAGAAAAACAAGTTAAAATAATCAACATAGCAATACAAGGGGATAGCAAAATAGAAGAAAGCATTATGGAAGACAGCATTATCTGCTATTCTAGAGTGGGTGGGAATCAGGACAATTATAAAGTGAACAAAGCAAACCACATACATAGGGAATATAATTCAAGTCATTATTGTAACTGTAATTATAATAATAAGAATATCAAAGTCAAAGTTCTTTATTTGCGACCCAAAGTCAGCATAACATAACATAAACAAAATATCTCATAACATAGAAAGATACAATTGGAAAAAGGAAATATGTAAATATATAGATAAATATCCACAAATAAGTAATCAGTAAAATTTTAAAACTGATCAAAGAAAAGCTCGCTGCCATAACAATACTGCAATAGAACAGAATTTGGCCACCTTAAAGGTGACATCTAAAGTTCTATCCGCAAGAAGTTAGGAAACATAAAAATCTCCTGAGCAACCTGGGAAGGGTGTCAGAAGAGGAGTTAATAAGGAACATCTTAAATCTCTGGAAGTCATTTTGAACCACATCCATAGACTTGTATGAAGGAAAAGGACTACGTTGCGCCCCATATAATAGCTGGCTCCTAACTTTGGCCGCAAATAAATTCAAGGCGGCCAAAATGATCTCACCTCTGAAAAATAAGCTTTCACCTTTTTGTTTTAAGTTTTTAAAAAGCTTGGGCGGTTCTTTTTAATGCTTATCCATCAACATAGATTACCTCATTTAAGATTATAAGTGCAGCTCAAGTAAGATTCATGTTTTTAATTTTGGCTTTTCCCCATACAGTTTTGCCCTTAGTTTCCTTACAAAAGTGGAAATTGCAATTAGAATTGCATATTTCACCATGGGAAGATTCAAAAGCTACCCTATTAAATTCATTCTGGCCTCCAAAATGCCCAAATGATTATCATTTCTTCCTGCGAAGTGGCTTGTTGAAGCAAATACTTCTGCCCAAGGAGAGTCATAACCAGCAATAAAGTGTATCAGTGAAACCCACAGGTAATGTTCCTTTTAAAGTTATGACTTCATGAAAGAAATCAGTTGGAGGCTTGTATTAATACCAAGTCGACAGGTCTTTTCTGTAATCAAATATTAATCCAACAGCATTGCATTCAGTCAAAAAATCCAGAGATTATGTATTCCAAGTGTTGTGCCTGCTCTTATGTATAGACATTTTGAACTACATGTAATGTTTGCCCCTCAGAGCCCAAATATAGAAACATTTTTATTTCTTTATTTAATCATATTTCTATACCACCTGATATGTGCATTCCCTGGGTGTACATGTTAAAATACAATATAAAAGGAAAATAAAACGATTAAAACAATTATGATATAAAATCAATTATAATTAATTAAAAGCCTTAAAAAACAGGTGCGTCTTAAGGGTCTTTTTAAAAACAGCCAGAGATGAAGAAACTGATTTTAACAGGGAATGCATTCCAGATTCCTGGGGTAGCCACAGAGGCTCAGTCCTGAGTATCCAACAAACAAGCCAGTGGTAGCCATAGTCTGACTTCCCCAGATGATCTTAATAGGTGGGAGGGTTCATGACAAAGGAAGTGCTCTCTTAAATAACCTGGACCCAAGCCATTCAGGGCTTTATAGGAAACTAGTCATTAGGCCCGTTACATTAATGGGCACTAGAAGAACTCAATTGGAGTTTTTCTCGCTCTCTTCCTTCCCCCGCGGCAGGGTCGGGCTCCAGCGGTTAACGGGGGCGGTCCCGAAGGAGGAGGAGCCCGCCCGGGAGCAGCTCTCTCTCGGAGCCTGCTGCGCTTCCTCCTTTCGGGCGTGCTTGAAGCTCCTCTGGCTGTTGCCTCCCCCCGGGACCTCCATGGCCAGCCGTGGTGGGTTCCCCCTCACCCCACCGCCCACTTCCGCGGCCTCGGTGGGGGCCGCAGCCCCTCCTCCTCCTGGACCAGGAGGCGGGCTTTTGCGGGGACCAAGCCCAGCCGGGGCCACCACATACCTTGCCGTCGCTGTGTCCACGCGCGCCACACATGCGCAGAACACCCGCCAGAGACACAGACACAGATACCTTAGGGTTTTATTATATAGGATAACCAGCACTTTGTATTTTACTCAGAAACATAGCAGCAGCCAGTGCAGTTCTTTTAAGGTCAGTGCTTTATGGTCTCTTCGGGTTATCCTGAAGACCAGTCTAGCTGCCACATTCCACACCAACTGTAGTTTCTGGATTATGTAGAAAGGCAGCCCCGTGTAAAAAGGATTGCAGTAGTCAAGTCTAGAGGTTACCAGCATATGTAGTGGTTAGAGTGCTGGACTAGGTCCGGGGAGACCCGAGTTCAAATCCCCATTCAGCCATGAAACTAGCTGGGTGACTCTGGGCCATTCACTTCTCTCTCAGCCTAACCCACTTCACAAGGTTGTTGTGAAAGAGAAACTCAAGTATGTAGTACACCACTCTGGGCTCCTTGGAGGAAGAGCGGGATATAAATGTAAAAATAATAATAATAAATAATAAATAATAATATTTTAAGGTCATTTTCCTCCAGAAATGGGCATAGCTGATGTATTGGCCAATTGCCTCAACCAGAGAGAACAGAGAGGGTTTTGAATCCAGGAGCACTCCCAAGCAACATACTTGTTCTTTCAGGTGGAGTGTAACGCCATCCAGAACACCCTGCACCAAATTTCTGATGATCTCTCCCAGCAGTTTCATGTAGATGTTAAAAAGCACTAGAGACAGTATGGAACTTTGTGGAACTCCATACATTAACTCCCACTTTGCAGAGCAATAATCTCCAAGTGACACCATCTGGAATCCGCCAGAGAGGTAGGAACAGAGCCACTGTAAAACAGTGACACCCAATCCAAGCTTCCTCAGGCGACCCAGAAGGATGCCATGGTTGATGGTATCGAAAGCCACCAAAAGATCCTAAAAGATCAAACAGAGTCAGACTCCTTCTGTCAATACCCAATTGGAGATAATCCCTTAGGCTGACCATGGCAGTTTTTCAACCCCATAGCTTGCCTGAAAGCCAGTTTGAAATGGGTCTAGATAATCTGTTTCCTCCAAGGCTGCCTGGAGCTGAGAGACCACCCTCTCAATCACCTTGCCGATCCATAGAAGACTGGAGACAGGTCTATAACTGGCTAACTCTGAAGGAATCCAGTGCAGGTTTCTTCAAGAAAGAATTTATAATAACCTCCTTAAGACAAGGAGGCATCCTGCAATAAATGTGGAATCCAGTTCAGCCCCGAATATGAGAGATTTTATCCGCCAACATATCATTAAAAAGCGATAGAAGGTTCCAAATTTGAGTTCAAGGAAGAGGAGCACATATTAGCCCTCGCACAACCCTATATAACTCTGCTGGATGTGAACTTGTGTAAGCAATGCAGGAAGAAAAGAACCTCTTCTTTGCCACCCGTATTGCCAGAGCATAGATATTCAAATGTACTCCATGTTGTAATCTCTTGGATTCACGTCAAATTTTCCTCACTTGAACTCTAGTCGTCTACTTCATCTCTTCAACTCCCATAATTCTTCTGAATAATATGGTGCTAATTTTGAAGCAGATCAGAACACTTACAGTGGGTATAGGAAAGAATCACCCCCGTTGATAGACCTTAAATTCTAGTTCCCTTACATCCTGAAATGAAAACACAAAGAAAATTCCCTTCACCAGCTGTACTTATCCAATGCAACCTATAACATCCAACTGAAAAACATCACAATTACAGTCCAGAAAAAGTGTCAGAGACAAAAAACAAGAATTACTGAGATTGAAAAAGGATCAAACCCCCCCCCCCATGTCAATATTTTGTTGAACCACCTTTTGCTTTAATAACAGCCTTGAGTCTGTTGGGATACTTCTCTATCAACCTTGCACATCTAGACGGAGCAATATTTGCCCACTCCTCCATTCAGAACTGTTCAAGTTCAGTCACATTGGATGGTAAGTGTTGGTGGACTGCTATCCTCCCTGGATCCGGTCGGCCCTCCAAACTGGATGGAAGAGCAAGGAGGAAACTGGTAAGAGAGGTTACCAAGAGGCCAATGGCCACTCTGAAAGAGTTAAAGGACTTCATGGCAAAGAGTGGTTGTTCTGTGCATGTGACAACAATTTCACGAGCGCTCCACAGATGTGGCTTGTTCGGGAGGGTCGCAAGGAGAAAGCCACTTCTCAAGAAAGGCCACATTAAAGCTCATTTGAGCTTTGCCAGAAGGCACCTTGAAGATTCTGATGCCAAATGGAAAAAGGTCTTATGGTCAGATGAGACCAAGATTGAACTATTTGGCCTCAACACCAAACAGTACACCTGGTGTGAATCCAACGCAGCTCACCATCCACAACACACCATACCTACAGTGAAGCATGGAGGTGGCAGCATCCTGTTGTGGGGGTGTTTCTCTGCCTCAGGGACTGGGGCTCTCGTTAGGGTAGAAGGAAAAATGGATGGGGCAAAATACCGTCAGATTCTGGAAGAAAACCTGCTACCCTCTGCCAGACAGTTGAGGATGGGCAGAAGATTCACCTTTCAACATGACAACGATCCGAAGCACACAGCAAAATTGACCACACACTGGCTGAAGGAGAAAAAAGTGAACATCCTCATGTGGCCCAGTCAGAGCCCAGACCTAAATCCTATAGAAAATCTGTGGAGCGATTTGAAGATAGCAGTCCACCAACACCTACCATCCAATGTGACTGAACTTGAACAGTTCTCTATGGAGGAGTGGGCAAATATTGCTCCGTCTAGATGTGCAAGGTTGATAGAGAAGTATCCCAACAGACTCAAGGCTGTTATTAAAGCAAAAGGTGGTTCAACAAAATATTGACATGGGGGGGGGATCCTTTTTCAATCTCAGTAATTCCTGTTTTTTGTCTCTGACACTTTTTCTGGACTGTAATTGTGATGTTTTTCAGTTGGATGTTATAGGTTGCATTGGATAAGTACAGCTGGTGAAGGGAATTTTCTTTGTGTTTTCATTTCAGGATGTAAGGGAACCAGAATTTAAGGTCTATCAAAGGGGGTGATTCTTTCCTATACCCACTGTAGGTCAGAGCACCTCCACTAGGGATGTGCAAACAGATTTGACATCGAATGTGTTTGATGTCGAACTGCTTTGGTTCGACCATTCGGGTTCAAACCGAACCATCCCCTTTTTGGTCCAACCCCGGATGGAACATCCCCCAACTGTTTGGGGGGTTCACAGACATTTTTTATTTATTTTTTAAATAATAAAGGTTTTTTTAAACTTACCCCCTTCAGGGGAGTTGGAGGTGGTGGTGGGTCCACGGAGGTTCCCCCTCCCCCCGCTGGCCTCCTTTCATGCCCATACCAGACATGTGGCTGGCTCTTCGGCCCATGTGGGCCTTCCCCCTCTGGCATGGTGGCCATTTTGGAGGTCACCACATTTGCACAGTTGGCATCTGCATGACCTAGACCATACAGAGGCCAATTGCGCAGGTGCAGTGGACTCCAAAATGGCCACCATGCCAGAGAGGGAAGGCCAGAATGGACTGAAGAGCTGGCCGAACAGCCAGTATGGGCATGAAAGGGGTCCGGCGGGGGCAGGGGGAACCTCCGTGGACTCCACCACCTCCAAGAACTCCCCCAAAGGAGGCAAGTTTTAAAAAAAATCTTTTTAATTATTATTATTATTAATAATAATAAAAAAGTCCGGTCTGTACCAAACTGGGGGGGTTCAAGGGGGTGCCAGACCAAACTGACCCAGTTTGGTTCTGGTCCAGTCCAAACTCGAACCGGACCAGACCAGCCTGTTTCGTGCACACACCTAACTTCCACAGGTCATTGCACTTAGGAGCAATTGCATCAACCACTCTAGTGAGTTTGTTATTCCATGTTTGCACCAGAACATCAATAGAATCACTGGTAGAGACAACTCTAAACCCTTCCCAGACTTCTTGGAATCCTATTCGATCCAGTAATGTTTTAGCCTAATAAAAGGGGTCCTTCACCCATGCAGAGCTGGGTTGTAGCTGCAAATCCCAACTTAACCAGATGGTGATCTGTCCATGACAATGGAGAAATAACAGGAGTCCTCACCCACAGACCACCACCCTGATCAGAGCAAAAGACCAAATCGAGCATGTAACCAGCATCATGCATCAGTCCCAAGACCACTTGCAATAGGCCAATAGTTGTCATGGTCTCTATGAACTCCTGAGCTGCTCCAGACAATCCAATCCCAAAGTGAACATTGAAGTCCCCCACTACCAACAGTCTGGATGACTCCAACTCCAACACTGCAGCCAGGTCTGTCAGCTCAGTTAGGGACTCTATTGGGCAGCAGGGTGATCCAGAAGTCCCAGTCTATCCTTGGTCCCTAGGCTTACGTACACACATTTAATATAGGCCAGTTCGTTGACAGGGATCCTGGTAAGGGAGATGGTATTCTTGTAGACCATAGCTATACCACCTCCCCACCCACATCCTCTCTCCCGCTCCACCACAGAGTATCCCACTGGTAAAAGTTGGGCTCAGACTGGACCACCAGCCTCTCCCAATCAGGTCTCCATAATGCATACAAGGTTGGTTCTTTCATTTCAAGGTGGCTTTCAACCTTGGGGTGAGCAGCCTGGGGCCTCAGATCCTCCCTGCTTCACCACAAAGCTGGGTGACCAAGATGGTGATATGAAAGCAGCTGGCCTTGTTAGCTCTAATCAGTGGGAATTATCCCACCCCGCTCTTTTCTTTTCTTTTGGCCTATGTCTGGACTTTTAAAAATCTTTTAAATGCTGTTTTATATATGGACTCTCCTAGAAGAGGATTTAATTAGTTTTAGTTCCTCCCTCCTCCTTTTAAAACTCTGCTCCTCTGCTTGCAATTTGCTTTTGGGAGGAGTTATTAACTCAACCAGCCAGAGCACTGTTGACCAGCGAGTCAGCTGGTCAATTGCTTAGGGTTTTTCCCCCCTCCCCACTTTGGATTATTTGGTTTTCAATAAAAGACAACAGATTATTTTCTTTTGTCAACTTTTGAGCTAACGCAAACAATCCCCCCCCCCCAAGCAGTGTATTAGCCCAGAAGTGCAAGGATGGGTGAAAACTTCAAAGCAGAAACTTCTAGATACATTTATGGCAACAAAGGACAGCAAGACACCAAAAGAGCCTGTAAGTTCAAACCACCCTGTTCCCACATCGAATAGATTTGCACTCTTGGAGCAGCAGAAAACTGAGTTAATTAAACTGGTAACAGTTATTTTAAAAAAAAGACAATTGCAGGGAGATAATACTTTGATAAATGATAAAGAGCTTTTAATTAACCAATCTCTTGCATCAGCTGGAGGGCTGGATCGAGAAGAGTGCCCCAGATTATCAGTAGATTTTATAAGAGAACAATGTTTACTAACAGCTCAGACCGTCCTTGCAATATTTGAAAAATTAAACTCGATTAGCCAGAAGGTTGATTCTTGTATTATGACTTCAGTTGATGCCCTTACGCAAAAGCACTCATTAGTAAAATCCCCATTCAGCCATGATACTTGCTCGGTGACTCTGGACCAGTCACTTCTCTCTCAGCTTAACCTACTTCACAGGGTTGTTGTGATGAGAAACTTAAGTATGTAGTACATCACTCTGGGCTCCTTGGAGGAAGAACAGGATATAAAATGTAAAAAATAAATAAAATAAAATAAAATAGTACAGCTAGCTTTATTACAAAGACTTCTTTAAACAGAAATGTGGTGGGCACAGGGAGTAACTTTGGCAAGATGTCTAATAACAGAATTCTTTAGACTAAATAGGTTGCACTTCAGATAATTATTAATAAATGCAGTATTGGAAAGTGTTGGTCCACTCGGAAGGCTATTAAATTCTCTTTAGGTCAACTACTTTGTTGGCACCCCAAAGTGTTGATATCTTAGAAATTGAATGGTTGCCCTCCTCCCCGAAGTGCAAAAGAATTCTGTTCAGTCAATCTACTGTTCCTTTGATGCTTTTCAGAATAAGAGCTTCTCTGGCTGACTATCAAATCTTTTTTGTCCATCTTTTTCAAAACACCACCATTTTCTCATTACCACCAGCAAAGATTAATACTGCAAGATCTTTGACAGCCAGTCTGAATTTGCATAACATCGATAAGCCCACTGCGGAAAATGTGCTCCCACAGCCATGTGCTGAGATAGGTTCACTTAAACAAGGCCTTATAGCTGAAACTCTGGATAGCCTTCAAGAGGATAGCTTAACCTTCTCCTCAAATGGTTCAGCAAAGGAGATGCAGTAAGGAATAAATGAAATCAATTAAAAATCTGCTTAATCTCAAACGGGCTCTTTCCTCAGTTCAAACAATTGTGAGTCCTCCTGCAAAAGTTGATCAACGGCACACTGAGTGTAAGCTATTTGATAACTCCAGAATTTCTACTTCTGGTGAAATAGAGGTTGTAGGGAAATATGATCAATTTGCTTTAGGTCTTCCTAGACAAGGACTTAATAGAGTTTTTGAACTCTGAATTTATACAGATGGACCCCCTCACTGAATGTTCTGTTATCCTAGAAGATATTTCTGCTAATGAACAGTTAAATGTGAGGAAGGGCTTTCTGGAAGCTGCTGAGTTTGTGGAGAGGAGCTCTACGCATGAAACAGAATCCCTGATGAAGCTACAATGGGTGAATGTGAGAAAATTGAACCAGGAGATAAAAGATGTGGATGGGATTGATGCAGAAGTTCCCAGCCTTACAGCTGTGCAAATGAAGCATCCAGAGACCCAAGATGGGGTCATAGTAACACTTTTGGCTTCTGATTCAATAGATATTTCTGAGACACTGCTTGCAAATCAAAACCATCTGACAAGAATAGCTCCGGAGAGCACTCAGAGGCACTCCAATGAAGATTCTATGGAACCAGAGGAAAATCAGCAATTCCCCTCTGAGCCTATTTCATCACTGGAAAAGCTGGAGGACATTCTGGGGCCCCGTCCATCTTTACCTGAACTTATAGAATCTTTGAAAAAGGATTGGCCAAGTCCCAAGATGTCCCCTCCATCAGACTTCCAAATAACAGAGCAATCTCCCCTGGATGTCGGCCCAATGGAGTTTGATAAGACCCCGAGCTCTACTAATCCAGTTCAGCAATTAAATCCACCTGAAGAGCAGGCCTCTGTCCCAGCCACTGCCAATCTACCCAAGTGACAATTATCAGATCAACGCAGACTCTGCTTCTGCATGTGGAATGTAGCTGGTTGGGCTTGCCAATACAGAGATATCTCTTTTACAGAATACCTGTCTAAATTCGATATTCTTTTCCTGCAGGAGACTTGGGCCATGGATAAGACTGAGGTGGATGGTTTCTATGTACCATATGTCAATGCCCTGCCCAGTGAAAAAGGGAGGTAGATCCAAAGGAGGAATGGCCATATTAATAGCAAAAGGACTTCATGTGAAGATTACCCCCACACCTTTTCATGCCCTGTGGGTGACTGCAGTTTTACTGCAATTTAATCATGTTCAATTGGTTCTGATTAATATATACTTAACCCCTCTATCTAAGCATTCCCAGGTAGGGCAGCAATGGCAAAGCCTAGGTAAATATCTAGAGGAAAGCGGTGAAGCCAACCCCCTAGCTTACATTCTAGTGGGAGGTGAATTCAATGCAAGGATGGGGCAGGATGACACAGTTTTACATACCTACTACCATGCTTTCCCACCAGAAGATATGGGAGATTCCCTTCTCCCCCCCGCCCCAGCTGGCCAAGGATCAGAAATACAATTTTGCAGGCCTGTGTTTGACCCAGCTGGCCAATCAATTTGATTTGTTTATGCTAAATGGAACAGTGAGTGGAGACGGCCCAGCAGAATTTACTTACTGGCCTGGGAGCAGGATGTCAATTGTGGATTACTGGCTTACATACTGTAACCTGGTTGTTGTTGTTGTTGTTGTTGTTAATAATTTGATTTCTATACTGCCTTTCCAAAAATGGCTCAGGGCGGTTTACACAGAGAAATAATAAAGAAATAAGATAAGATGGATCCCTGTTCCCAAAGAGCTCACAATCTAAAAGACGCATAAGATAGACACCAGCAACAGTCAATGGAGGTACTGTGCTGGGGGTGGATAGGGCCAGTTACTCTCCTCCTGCTAAATAAAGAGAATTACCATGTTAAAAGGTGCCTCTTCACCAAGTTAGCAAAGGATGGTCAGTAGTGTTGTTCAAATGGAGGTTAACTCTTGCCCTAATAGCGACCATCTCCCTTTGATTCTAAGGACAAACTTGCCAGCTGGGACATCTCATTCTAAGGATAAACTCAATTTAACTTTGGAAGTGGTGGCTGGGGAAGTATGGATTAAATGAGATGAGAGATGGGTTCAAGTTATGGACATTTTGCTAAACTCAGACCATGTGACAGAGACCCATGCCCGTGTTATCTCCCACTTAGATTATTGTAACGCTCTCTATCTAGGGCTACCTTTGAGGATGATCGGAAAGCTACAATAGGTCCAGAATGCAGTGGCTCGCCTACTCATGGGTGCCAGAAAATATGACAGGGTAACATCTCTCCTGCTGTCGCTGCACTGGTTGCCTATTCACTTCCGAGTTCAATTAAAGGTCCTGGTTTTGACCTTCAAAGCCTTGTGCGGTTTGGCGCCTGTCTCCCCACAGACCGCCTCTCCCATCCAGTTACATCCCATCCTGTCAGATCTTCTCAGATGGCCCTTCTGTCGGTCCCTGATTTCCAAGATGTTCAGGGCACTAAGACCCATGAAAGGGCCTTGTTGGTTGCTGCCCCACTTCTCTGGAACTCCCTTCCCCTTCAGATTCATTTAGCTCATTCCTTATTGATTTTTAAATCTCTATTGAAGACTTTTCTTTTTTACCAGGCATTTGCCCTGTAGTTTACCTATTTGGTTTTTTCTTTTTTGTTAGTTACTTTAGTTTTTAATTTAGAATGTAATTTCAATGCTGTCTTGCTTTGCATGTTTTTGTACACCACCTTCAGAGTGGGTGGTATATTAAATGTTGCTAATAAATAAATAAATAAATAAATAAATAATGGGACTTCATGATGAGTTAATAAGGGGAGAAGTTGGGCTTGTATATGATCATTATGGGACACTCATTCATATGGCACAGGACCCTCAATGTACAACTCTTTCAACACTACTAGTCCTGAAAAAGCAATATAATTCCTTGATCAAAGCTAAGAAAAGAGAGGCTCAAAGGTTGTCCTGGCAGCAGCTGATTGCTTCAGTTAGAGAGAAGATTCCCCTCTCTTCTGGCATATTACAGCTGGCTGCTCTGAGCATTATTCCTCCCATTTGACTAGTCAGGTCCCTAATGGGAATTACATTTTAAAGCTCCCTATTTGGCCCAGGAGGAGGAACTAGCCCCAGTAGATTTAAAAAATGACCCGCTCTCTGAATGGCCACCTGTTAGAGTTGTTGAAGTTAAGAAGTTTATTGATTCCGTAAAAGTTGGCAAGGTCTCAGGCTATGACTGTATCTCTTCTGAAATGATTACGTTTAATGCTAATTGGTGGGCCCCTGTACTGGCAGCCCTCTTTACATGCATAGATCGAACTGGGCTCATACCTGAAGACTGGGGCATAGCCATAATAGTACCCATATTTAAAGGGGGGATAGATGTAGTCCTGCCAACTACCGCCCAATTAGCCTGCTGACTGTTGTGAGTAAGTTTACATGAGGCATTTAGATTGGAAGCTGCAAGACTGGGTGGAGACTGAAGGTATTTGGGGTGATGAATAGGCTGGTTTCTGAACAGGGCAGTCAACCATGGACCATGCCCTGGTATTATGCCATCTGATTGAGAAATATAGCAACAAACCTAAGTCTTCCTTGTATGTGGCCTTTGTAGATTTCAAAGCAGCCTTTGATTCAATCTCAAGGATAAGCCTCTGGGGAAAATTAAGAGGCACCAATATTGATAGGCGCTTACTCTTCCTTTTTCAGAAGCTCTATGATAACACCAATGTGAGAGTGAGATGTAACCCTCAAGGCTCACTTTCACATTTAATAACCACTAGTAAAGGAGTTAAACAAGGGTGCATTTTGGCACACACACCCATTCAATCTCTACATAAATACCCTAGCTAATAATCTCTCTGATCCAGTGCTACATTCTCCAAACATTGCGGGTGCAGCTATCTCAATCCTGCTGTATGCAGATGCTGCTGCTATCATTTCATGAACTCCTGTGGGCCTTAGGAGAGCTCTTATGCTCTTGGCCACCTATTGGAAGAACAACCACTTGGTAATTAACTTCCACAAATCTAAAGTGATGGTCTTTGCTAGGAGGCTTAAAAGATTTAACTGGCATATAGAGGGCCATTGTATAGAGCAGGTCAATAGTTTTAAATATCTGGGTGTGATTTTTCATGCCACTGGGTCATGGAAGGCCCATGTGGACTATGTTGCCCAAAAGGCACAAAGAAGTGCTTCAGCAACGTTAAGATTCTTTTGCTTCAAAAGTGGAGAAGTTATCCCTGCAGAGTTAAAGTTATTTGCTGCTTAATCATTAGCCCAACTTTTGTATGGTGCACAACTGGGCCCCTACCCTAACTATAGGTCACTGGAGATAATCCTATCCAAGTTTATTAGAGCAGTGTTCAGGATTCCTCTATGTATCTACAGCACAGTATTGAGGATGGAAACGGGCCTCCAGAGGGTGGAAACAAAAGCATGGATTTTAATCCTTGGTTATTAGTTTAGGATACAACCCCTCTGGGATTGATCCTTCTAATGTTGGCCGATAGGTTTCAATCTACCTGGACATGAGCACTGATGGGTAAATTGTCATCACTCGGCCTCTCTGCTCAACATCTGTCATTATTAAATTATAGTCAAGCCAAGAAGATCCTCAAACAGAGGGTCTTGGACACTGAACATCAGAACGATTTAAGCTCCATCCCAGAGACCATAAGAGGGCACCTTGGTGATTTTAACTGGGAACTTGCTAGCTATCTATTGTCCCTCTCTTTACCAAGTCATCACAGGGTTTACCTCAGAGCAAGATATGACGCCTTTCCATCAGTGGTTTTATCTGGAAGGTTTCTAAAAACCCCTCTTGCCATCGGTTATGCCCCTGCAGCTCAGGTGAGGTCGAATCTGGCCACCATGTGCTGCTCTTTTGTCTTTTTTATAATGATAGTCGGTGCAGTCTTATTTCTCCCTTGCTATCACGCTTTCCCGGCCAGACTGCTGAATTTTACAGCACACTCCTTCTTGCAGATAAGAAACCTTCTACTGACTACAGGGTGGCCAAATTTTGTGCAGCTGCTGTTAAGATCCATCAACAGCTAACCTCCAGCCCTTCTTTTTAGATGTTGTTACATAAGGCTTCTATTTTGGTGTATTCTCTATGATTTACTTCTTATCTGAATATAGTATCTTTGTGTATATATAACTGATCATTGATGGTAATAAAGCTATTCATTCTTTCATCCACAATCCAGACATGAATGATCTCAGATTTCTTTTGGACCAACTTGGCATTACAAAGTAGCAAGGCGAAGTTCTGTGGATGATTGGCACTGTTCCGCAAGGTCAAAGAGGAGCTGGCAGGCCAGCTGGAAGGAGAAACAGCTATTAAGTTTCTAGTTTCCTTTTCCCTATCGTGGCCTGCTAACCTACCATTCCTCATCTTCATCAGTTCCGCACCACCACGGAATAGCCACCCCAAAGACATCCCCTGTCTCCTCATCTCTGGACTACCCAAGACACATACCTGTACTAGGCCCAACAACGTTCATAAAAAGAACAACGTGTTTGATTGCAGTAGCAACGTGGTAAGCAGGGGTATCTCCTTTAGGAAACAGACACAATAAAGTCTGCCCCCGCCTCAGTCCCACCACTGAAAGCCACCACCCAAGGGTGTATCATCCATTGGACAAAGGGGGACAAGTAGCTGCCTGCTGCCTGTTCCCCGTCCCCAGCAGAGGAGCAAGACCATCCACCAGCAAGAGGCACAGGGTGAGAGCCTGTGCTGGGTGTGGCAACCCTGCTGTTTGCCATCTGCTGCTGCTGCTGTCACCTGTGGGACTTCTGGTTGTTTTGTGGGTGGGTGGATATTTTGGGTTAAGTATTGTTTTTATTGCCCTGAGTTTTGCCAGGCCTAGTTGACGAGATGTGTTTGGGCTCTCCTGGGGGGGATAATGCAGGGGGTGCACCTGGCACCCTTGGGGCAGCTATTGCTGTAGTGGTGGGGAATAGAAGAATTGGCGTTGGCAGAATGGCTGGCCATTACAGGGGAAGAGAAATTAGTAATTTAGTAACTATTTCTACTTCCAACTGTTCTGTCAACTCTCAGGCCTTGGGGAGCAGCACCAACTACCCACAGAGCCTGACCTTGCTCCTTTGTAATGCCAGGTCAGTTCAAAACAAGACCAAAATTGTTCATGATTTGATCATGGATGAGGGAGCTGACCTGGCATGTATAACTGAGACCTGGTTGGAGGAAGCGAGTGGCCCAGTATGGGCTCAGCTTCTCTCTCCAGGTTACTCTGTTGTGGAGCAGGTTAGGGGAAGTGGGCGGGGGGGGGGTGGAGTGGCTGTGGCCCATAAAAATACTATCTCCCTTACCAGGGACCCTGTGAGATAGTTGACCTATATTGAGTGTGTATTCTTGAGGCTGGGAACTAGGGATAGATTGGGGATTCTGTTGGTGTACCGTTCACCCTGCTGCCCAACTGACTCCCTAACTGAGCTGATGGAGCTGGTCGCGGAGTTGGTGTTGGAGTCCCCCAGGCTCTTGGTGCTGGGGGACTTCAATATCCACTTTGGGACAGGCTTGTCTGGTGCGGCTCAGGAGTTCATAGCGGCCATGACAACTATGGGCCTATCCCAATTAATTTTTGAACCAACTCATGTTGCCAGCCACACACTGGATTTGGTCTTCTGTTCGGATCAGGGGGGTGTTCCGTGGGTGGGGAATCCGGTGGTTACCCCATTGTCATGGACGGATCACTACCTGGTTAAGGTTGGTATCACGGTCACAATCCACCCCTGCAGGGGTGATGGACCTATTAGGATGGTCCGCCCAAAAAGGCTGCTGGACCCAGCAGGTTTCCAAAAGGCCTTGGAGGGTTTTGATGTTGGTGCGGCCGGTGATTCTGTCAATGCCCTGGTGGGAACATGGAATAGAGAACTCACCAAGGCAGTAGATATTATCGCTCCTAAGCGTCCCTCCAGGCCTGCTTCTAAGATGGCCCCCTGGTACACGGAGGAGTTGCGGGGGATGAAGCGGCTTGGTAGGCGACTGGAACGCAAGTGGAGGAGAACTTGGCTTGAATCTGACAGGATACAGCATAAAACCCATTTGAAAACCTATGCAATGGCAGTGCGCGCAGCAAAAAAGCGTTTTTGGTCGGCGCGCATTGCGTCTGCAGGTTCATGTTTGGCAGAGTTGTCCCAGGTGGTGAGGAGTATAATCTCTGCTCCTTCTGCCTCAAATCAGCTCCCAGAGACACTCTGCTGTGACGCCTTTAGTGGGTTCTTTGCAGATAAAATCTCCTGTATTCGGGCCGACTTGGACTCCACTATTTCTGCAGGGTCTGTGAGGGAGGTATCCAGCAATCCCTCTTGCAGTGTTAGGTTGGATCAGTTTCAATCTGTGACTCCTGATGACGTGGACAAGCTGCTTGGAGCGGTACGGCCTACCACTTGTTCTCTGGATCCTTGCCCGACCTGGCTGTTTCGATCTAGTGGAGAGATTGTTGGAGATGGCCTAGTTAATATCATAAATGCATCGCTGGGGGAGGGTAGGGTGCCTCCTTGTCTGAAGGAGGCAATAGTTAGACCTCTTCTTAAGGAGCCTACCCTGGATCCCTCAGCGGTGGATAGTTATAGGCCAATCTCCAATCTCCCCTGGCTGGGCAAGGTAATCGAGAGGGTGGTGGCTAACCAGCTCCAGGCGGTTTTGGAGGAAACTGATTATCTAGACCCATTTCAAACTGGCTTTAGAGCTGGCTATGGGGTTGAGACAGCCTTGGTCGGCCTGATGGGTGACCTTTACCGGGGAATCGACAGAGGGAGTGTGACCCTGTTGGTCCTCTTGGATCTCTCGGCGGCGTTCGATACCATCAACCATGGTATCCTTCTGGGTCGCCTGGAGGGGCTGAGAATAGGGGGCACTGCTTTGCAGTGGTTCCGTTCCTATCTCTCGGGTAGATCCCAGATAGTGGAGCTTGGTGACAGTCGCTCCTCAGAGCAGGAGCTATTATATGGAGTCCCTCAGGGCTCCATTCTGTCACCAATGCTTTTTAATATCTACATGAAACCGCTGGGTGAGGTCATCAGGAGATTTGGTGCTGGGTGTTATCAGTATGCTGATGACACCCAAATCTATTTCTCCTTTTCATCTTCAGGAAATGGCACTCACTCTTTAAATGCCTGCCTACAGGCAGTAATGGGCTGGATGAGGGAGAACAAATGGAAGCTGAATCCAAGCAAGACGGAGGTGCTCATTGTGGGGGCTCAGAATCTGAGGAGTGAGTTAGATCTCCCTGTGCTGGATGGGGTCACACTCCCCCAGAAGGAGCAGGTGTGCAGCTTGGGAGTACTCCTGGACCCAAGCCTCACCCTGGTTTCTCAGGTGGAGGCCATGGCCAGGAGTGCTTTCTATCAGCTTCGGCTGATTCGACAGTTGCGTCCATTCCTTGAGGAGGATGACCTCAAAACAGTGGTGCACCAGCTGGTAACCTCCCGGCTTGACTATTGCAATGCGCTCTACGTGGGGCTGCCTTTGTATGTAGTCCAGAAACTTCAATTAGTTCAGAATGCGGCAGCCAGATTGGTCTCTGAGGTAACCCGGAGAGACCATATTACACCTATTTTGAAACAACTGCACTGGCTGCCGATATGTTTCCGGGCAAAATACAATGTGCTGGTGATTACCTTTAAAGCCCTGAACGGCTTAGGCCCAAGTTACCTTAGAGAGCGCCTTCTTCTGCGTGATCCCCACCGCACATTAAGGTCATCTGAGGAGGTCCGCCTCCAGTTACCACCAGCTCGTCTGGTGGCGACTCGGAGGCGGGCCTTCTCTATGGCTGCTCCGGGGCTGTGGAATGCACTCCCTGCGGAAATCCATAATTTGAATTCTCTGTTAGCCTTCAGGAGAGTCCTTAAAACGTATTTGTTTGGCCTGGCTTTCCAGGGTTTTTAAAATTTTAACCCGATTTTGGGGCTTTTAATTACTGTAAACTGTTTAATCTTATTTTAAAATGTTTTTATATTGTTAATTGCTATATTGTTTTTAATTTGTTTTAGTTTTTATTGTTTTAGTGGCTTGTTTTAATTGTAAACCGCCCTGAGCCATTTTGGAAGGGCGGTATATAAATCAAATCAAATCAAATCAAATCAAATCAATCAATAAATAAATATCCCCTAGTCCACAGGATCTGAGGGACCCCCAAGGTCAGTCCCCCCTTGCCCACGAGTTGCTGTCTTCTTCTCCTACTTGCCTGGCCTGGGCAAACTGCGAGCTCAGCAGCCTGCTGCCCAGCTGCCCACTGATCAGCTGCTTCGACCCTCCGAGCATCTGCTTCCACTTTCAGTCCTCCCCCCTCCCCTACACCCCAGCTCATCTGACGACAGTGCAGAATGGAGCCAGAGCCTGGCAGGCTGCTGAGAGGGTGGAGATAGAAAGCGAGCTGCCTGGGTAAGCTAACAGCCAGTAGTGAAAGGGCAAGCTTTTCTGGGCGGTTGCCAAGGAGAGGCTCAGGTGGGCGGCTGGGCAGGGATGGCTGGCTGGTTGCTTGGGTGCCACAGAGGGGCCAGTGTGAGGGGCACAGCTGGGGTGGAGGAACAGCAGTAGCCTCTGCCTGATCATCCTCATCTTTGCACCCTGTGGGTGGTGGGTGGGCAAGCCAAGGTGACCCCTGCCCTGGGAGAGGATGGATGTCTGACCATCTGCCTCCCTCCCATGTAGGTTGCAGCTGAGGGAGGAGTGGGCTGTAGCGAGCAGGCAGGCTGCATGACGGGGGGAGGCTGACCAGGAAGGAGATGGGGTGGCTGGTCTCAGGGACAATATTTGCCCAGCCAGGGGGCTTCAATGTGTGTGTGTGTGTGTGTGTGTGCTTAAATGTTTGTGTGCCCCACAAGTAGGGCACTATTTGATTGGCAGCAAACTTCAGATGCAGGGAGATCAAACGTCAGATGCATGAAGCATGGCATGGGGTGCTGGGGCACATAAGTGTGATGGAGGTCCCCTGGCTGCATTTTGTCCCCCCGCCCCCGGGAAGCTCGCTACAACCCTGCCACAACCTAAGGCTTGCCTCCTTTGGCTAGTGGCCATGCAAGCAGCCCAGCCACCAGTAGGCCATGTTGGTGGCCGTGCCCCTCGTGCTGTCCACCTTTATTTCGGGCCAGAAGTTTAGAGAGTCCAATAGGCATGCCTCTCACTCACTATATCCAACAAACTTGGTAGGGATGGGTAAACAGGATCAATGGTTTGGGGTCAAACCCAACTACCCCCTGTCCAGTCTGACCCTTGGGTCATGCCAGACCACGCAGAGGCCCATTGCGCAGGTGTGGCGACCTCCAGAATGGCCACTGCACTGTGGGGGGGGGAGCCCAAACAGGCCAAAGAATAGCTGAACAGGCCGGATTTCGACCTAAGGGAGGCTGGCAGGGGGAGGGAGAACCTCCACAAGACCCCCCCCCCGCCTCTGCCACCTCAGAGAACACCCCCAAAGTTGGTAAGTTTAAAAAAAAAAAATTAAAAGTTTGTGAATCCCCCCCGGACCAAACCAAACCAAGGGGGGTTCAAGGAGGTGCTGGACTGAACTGGACCTGTACAGTTTGGGTCCGGTTCAGACTTGAACCAGACTGGACCAGCCAGTTCCATGAACACTGCTAAAACGTGACCTAGCTGCAGAATGTTTTAGCAATTAAGGCAACCAAGCAACAGTTAGCTGTTAGGAGGAAGGATTGATAAAATCCCAGCCACCGCCCCAATTCCTCTCCCAAGCCAGAACGGGGGCGGGGGACAGAAGCCAGATGAAAATAAAACTCCAACTCCCCAATGTCTCTATTTAAGCTTTACTATGAAAGGATGAGAACCTGGAGAAATCCAGGGTGCCCCAATAATCCTTTTTATTACATCTCCCCCGCCCCACGCACACACACCGCTGGCCTGTCCTCTTTACTTTTGCTCACACAGACCAGTACTTGCAAAAATATAGGAGCCATGTCTATGGAAATACATTTGCTGGATAGACAAACCTCCAAGGTCACTAAGCTTGTTAAAGCAGATGCAGGTTTGGGAAGAGGGGAAAAGTGAACTGTTTGAAGGAGAGCCAGCAATTTGATGCCAATACTCCCTTATCACTACCTGAAGATGCAAAGATCTTCATAACATTGCAGCCTTCAGTAGTTCATAGAATGGAAAAATAATTAGGGATCTAAAATGGGAGAGATGCAATATTGGCTGAGCTCAAAATACAAAGTGAGGGGCAGGCTCCAGCAAAGAGACTTTTCTGTAACAAACTTCTCCGAGTTGTAAAGCAATAAATCTATCATGAACCAAACAGGGAAGATGAGCTAATATGTATTCTCATAACTAGCCATTTGGTGTGAATGTGAGACTTAAAGTTCAAGTGGGTGGTCAGGGTGTTCTAATTCAAACAATAGTCTAAATATTTATAAGAATAAGTGAATTTGGGGTGGAACTTTGAGTTCACTTCAGTGGTCCTTCCCTAGCATTTGGATTATTTATCAGCTATTTTCCTAAGGGCAATGAAACCATTCCCACATGCAGCTTCACTTTTGCCTTGCTGGAACAAGGTGAATATAGGCTTGTTTCTGTCACTTTCTCTCCCTTCTTGCAAGATACCAGTTTAATTCCTGCTAACCCCTGCTAACTTGGCAAAGAGGCGCCTTTTAACGTGGTGATCCTCTTTATTTAGAAGGGGGAGAGTAACTGGCCCTATCCACCCCCAGCACAGTACCTCCAGTGTCTGTTGCTGGTGTCTATCTTATGTTTCTTTTTAGATTGTGAGCCCTTTGGGGACAGGGATCCATCTTATTTATTTATTATTTCTCTGTGTAAACCACCCTGAACCATTTCTGGAAGCGCAGTATAGAAATCAAATACATACATACATACATACATACATACATAAAGCAATCCTATTCTCTCTGCCTGTTGTCATTCACCTTATCCTTCACAAAAGCCCCAGCTGCTTCAGCTGTGTTATCTCCTTTAAACGAATCCCTCCTACTCTTATTCCCTCAACAGACTTCATTTCCTCTCCTCCTCCTTCTCCTCCTCCACCACCTATAAAATCCATTTCTATTCTCTCGCATTATGTTGCTCTTCTCCCTTTGGGCTCCCTATACGTGTTTTCCCCCTTCTCCCCCTCCCCCTCCCCTTGTTCTCTGCTTTAGCATGGGCATTTGTGCAGTCTCCTGACAACCGTCAGGAAGGTGGGAAGAGTAGATATTTTTAATTAATTAATTTTATTTTTTATTGTTGAATTTATATACCGCCTTTCATTAAAAACAATCTCAAGGCGGTTTTTCTTTCTGGTAAAAAGAATGGGTGGGGAGGGCAGGACAAGCACCATATTGGACGAGAAGTTGTCATCAGGGTGAAGCTACAAGTGTTTCCAGGTGTCTTGGAACATGAGCCATACCTTCCCTGGGGACTGCCTTGCTTCCCTCCCCCAGCCCCCAGCCAGCTGCCCACCCACCTCCTCCTCTTCTGCTGCTGCTTGTCCACTTGCCGTCTCCTCCTCCACCACCTGCTGCTCCACTGCCTGCCTGCCAGTCCTTCTGGCATCCAGCTCTCACATAGGAAGCAAGAAGTGCTGGCAGGTGGAGGTGACTGCAAGCAGCTCGGTGGCAAGCATTACAGTGGGCAAGAGCACCCAGAGCAGCAGGGTGGTGCCACTTCAGGTGAGGAGAGGCCACATGCCATACACCACTATGGGAGGGTTGACACAGGTCCCCTCTCCCCTAGGCACACCAATGAATTAAATCTTTGATCTCCTTAGCCTTTTTGTTCCCTCTGGAGTACAACTAGCTGACTCAAACACAAACCACCCCCTTTCCTGAAGGCGATTGTGTCTCTCCTTAACACTGCTCCAAAAGCATAGTTTTGACTAGAGAGATACACGGGCTACTGTTCCCAGTTTCAAGCAAGAAAACTGTCAGAATTCTCCATTTCTGTGAGGAAAGGAAAAGTCATCATGACTGCAACTGAAACTTCATTGCTTTGTGGAACAGACTGATACGGGGGAAAGTCTCAGGGGATAGGGAAATTAAGTAGCAAGGAACACAGAGGCAAGATGGTTGAAGGAAGTTACAGAATGAAACACAGATGCAGAGGGCAGCCAGCATAGTGTAGTGGTTAGACCAGGCCTGCTCAACTTGGGCCTCCCAGCTGTTTTTGGACTACAACTCCCATTATCACCAGCCACAGTGGCCAATTGTCAGGGATTACAGGAGTTGTAGGCCAACATCTGCAGGAGGACCAAAGTTGAGCAGCCCTGGGTTAGACTGTTGGAGTATGACTGGAGAGACCCAAGTTGAAATCCCCATTCAGCCATGGAACTCAGTGGGTGACTCTGGGCTAGTCATTTATCTCTCAGCCTAACCTACTTCACAGGATTGTTGTGAGGATAAACATAAGCATGTAAACTGCTCTGGCCTCCTTGGAGGAAAAGCAGGATATAATTGTAAATAAATAAATAAAATAAACAGACACCCAAGTGAAAGATCAGTGGGAAAGAAAGAGGCTTGTGGAAAATGAGGAACGAGACAGGAGACTGAGGTAAAAAAAAAAAGAATTAGGGGTTAATTTCACATTCATAGACAAACCAGACACTTCTTTTGCTGTAGTCTTCTAGTTTTTTGTCCCAGGTTTCTTGAAGTCACTTTTAATGCAAGTCCAAGCATTAATGCTGTAGAGAAACAGAGGATGTTAGAAGTAAATGAAATTCAAATGATCAAATAATCTTTTCATTCTCTGAGGCTATTCTCACGAGCGTGCAAAACTGGGCTAAGGGAGCCCAGCCTGATTTTACACACTCGTGAGAACCACCATGCTCGAGGACAAACCTGGTGTCTCCACAGCGGTAAGCCCGCCTATATAGCCACCCTCTTAAATGAGAGAGCATTCCCTCACCCTCATTTTTTTTAAAAATTGTGTGTCAGCCACAGTTACTTGCAGCCGTGGCTGGCACACTTGGAGGGGGAGGGGAGCTCTCAATAATACACCACACACTCGTGTGGTGCATTGTTGGAGCTCCAGGGTGGGTGGGACGCTGAGTGAAGCATGGCCAGCCCACCCAGGGAACAGCTTCTGATCATCTGTGGGGAAGATAAGTAAAACCCTCCTTCCCCGCAGATAGCCCACTAGCTCTTGAAATGGATCGTGTGAAGAGCTTCTCTGTCTCCTAAAAAGCAGAATGTTTGCAACTTTGAATTAACTGGCATCAGAAACCAGCTCTTCATTTTCTGCCTTTTGATGGGGAAAGTGGAGTGCAGATTAACTTTACTCTGGGAACGGGGTAGAGAGAATTATAATGCATTTGCATTGCCGCAATTGTTATTGAAGCCCTTGTTCAAAATCTGTTTCTTAAACTACATATTTTAAAAATCAAGAAAATGTCTGAACTCACATAACCCTTGGCTGAGCAAATACTCATTACTCTCCTTCCACATCCCCGCTATGATTTAGCTTCAGACAGCTCATTTTTACAGCACATTCTATTATGCCATGTGCCTTTGCTGGACTAAAGATAAATGTACCTGCAAAAACTTGTTGTCACTCACAGAACATGATTCCTACATGCTTAACAATTTTTCTCCTCATATGGACACTCAACAAGTTTATCAGCTTTTTCAGCAGAGTGTAGCAACAAGACCGCATTGTATTTGAATACATGCTTTTCACTCATGACAGGAAGATTACCTTGCCAAATACGTTTAAACTGCCACAGGCCTTGAAAGTTTTTGAACTGGATGTTTAGGAAATGTTTTGGAAACTGTGGTTTACATACAGTAAGTGCAAAACAGAGATGCCACAAACCATAACAGAGAAGATCTGCAAGCTGAAACAGATCCCACTCATAGATATACCCTTGGCTGTGGGGAGAGATGGGAGAGGAGAGCCCACATACTGTAGGCGAAGAATGGCAGTTCAGTCCCCAAATAGCAGAACTAAACCAGTTTGGTGAGAAAGAAGCAAAACAAGAGGTCTTGAGACAGTGTTTTCTAGTACTGAAGAACTACAAGGATTTATTGAAAGAAAGGGTTACAAACAAATGTGGAAAAGCCTGCAGCTTAGTTCAGCTGTAGCTCATGGCTGAAGAGAGATCAAGACAAACAGTCTCTGAAGAAACAAAATGGAGACTAACACTGGAAGAACAAAGAGGGGAGGAGTTTTACCCATGACCCTAAAAAACCCCGGTGGTCACTATGAGGCATGGCAGCTGAGAGCAGATGCTGCCAGGGTCCTAGCTCCAACACATACACCAGCCAGGATACAAGCGCAATCTTCCTGCATGTTACGTCACTCTTGGGACTGAAGAGCACCATAATAAAGAACCCATAAGAACTGGGCATTTTAATAATTTTTTACTTTTCTCACATATCAGAAAGTGAACAACATTTGGGAATAGCTGGATATGGGGAATCCATCATACCTGCCAACATGTCCCTCTTTTCCCATTCACCTGAATGGGAAAATGGGGACATATTGACAAGTATTAAACACTTTGAGGAAATTTTCAAGTTTCTCCTTGGGAGAAACCCCAGCATACTCTTCCACTTGGAAGAAATTTTGATTCCCATCTCACAAACCTCAGCCCCAAGCCAGTACTCATATAAAATGAACAGCTTCCAATAATTCACATTCAGTCACAATAGTACCAGGTTGAATTGCTTAAAAAATGTCTTAGAACTGCACTGGCTGCTGCTATGTTTCTGAACGAAATACAAAGTGCTGGTTATTACCTATAAGGCCCTTAACAGCTTAGGTCCAGGGTACTTAAAAGAGCACCCATCTGGAGTGGTCCAGTTATGGTTGCTGCCAACTCGTTTGGTGGCAACTCAAGACTGGGCCTTCTCTGTGGCTGCCCCAGGGCTTTGGAACACGCTCCCTGCTGAAATAAGAGCATCTCCTTCTCTGTTTGCTTTTAGGAGGACCTTGAAGATGTACCTCCCCCGCCCCAGGCTTTTAACTGAAATTTACATTTTAAATTTTAATGTGTGTTTTATCTATTGTGATTTTAATCTGTTTTTAAAAGAATTTTAAATGTTTTGTTTTATATTATGTTTTAATCTGTACACTGCCTCGAGATTTCTATACTAGGTGGCATAGAAATGCAATAAATAAATAAATTGAGATACTACAGTGCGAGCTCCGTCTGTCTAGATGACCACCATATGTAACACATTTGTATACACAAATCTTGATAAGATTACATTTATAAAGGGCTCAGAATTATGTCAACTTTTTTCAATTATCTGGGTTATACATACCTGACCTGGTATGCATACCTGATACATACTTGACCTGATATGTATTATAGAGGCCTAGATGTGGGGAGGTTTGTGGTCCAGTTTTGGCCCAACTTCTCCTGTCAGGATGCTCTGTTGTAGAGCAGGTGAGAGGACACGGGCAGGGAGGAAGAGTGACTGTGGACTATAAGAATATCTCCCTTATCAGGGTTCCTGTCAGGGAACTGGCCTATACTGAATGTGTGTACCTATTTGTGGAGACCAAGAATAAACTGGAACTTCTGTTCATGAACTATTCACCCAGCTGCCCAACAGAGTCCCTAACTCTGCTGGCTGACTTGGTTGTGGAGTTGGTATTGGAGTCTCCCAGACTAGTAGTTCTGGGGGACTTTAGTGTTCACTTTGGAGCCAATTTTTCAGAATCAGCTCAGGAGTTCATTCATAGCTGCCATGACAACTATGGGACTATCCCAAGTGGTCTCGGGACCAACACACATTGCTGTCACACTCTCAATTTGGTTTTTTGCTCTGATTAGGAAGGTGTTCCATGGATGGGGACTCCTGTGATTTTCCCATTGTCATGGATGGACCACCATATGGTTAAGGTTGGACTCACAGCCTCAACCCTTCTCCAGGGGTGAAGGACCTATTAGGATAGTCTGCCCCCAAAAGGCTATTGGATCCCATAGGATTCCAAGAAGCTTTGGAAGGCTTTAAGGTTGGTTCTGCCAGCGATCCTGTTGATGCCCTGGTTCAGACTTGGAATAATGAACTTATCAGGGCAGTAAACATAATTGCTCCTAAGCACCCTCTCTGATTTGCCCAGAGACCAAAGTTTGGGGGAATGTACAAACTAAATGAATGAATGAATGAATGAGCCCCTTGGTATATGGAAGAACTACAGGGGCTGAAGTGGCAAGGTAGGTGGCTCAAGCGCAAGCAGAGAAAGACTCAGATCAAATCCGACAGATTACAACACAGAGCGCATTTGAAGATCTATGCTCTGGCAATGCGTGCAGCAAAGAAGCAATTCTTTTCTGCCCTCATTGCTTCTGCAAGCTCATGTCCAGCTGAGTTGCCTAGGATTGTGAGAGGGCTAGTACATGTCCCTCCTCCTCTGAATATTTGGATCCATCAGTTACCTGTTTTGACATTTTTATGAGGTTTTCACAGATGAAATCTCTCATATTTGAGCTGAACTCGACTCTACAGTTCCTGCAGGTGCACTGTGGAGGTGTCCAGCAGCTCCTCTTGTGTGGCTAAATTGGATTAATTTCAGTTTGTAACTCCCAAGGATGTGGACAAGATACTTGGGATACTTTGCCTTATCAGCTGTCCTCTTGACCCTTGCACAACATGGCTTATATGATCTAGTAGTGAGGTTATTGGAGAGGGTCTTGTTAAGATCATTAATGTTTCTCTGAGGGAGGGCAGGGTGTCTCCTCGTCTTAAGGAGGCAATTATTAGACCACCCTGGAAGAGGCCTGAATTGGATCCCTCAGAATTTGGAAATTATAGGCCTGTCTCCAACCTCCCATGGTTGGGCAAGGTGATTAAAAGGGTGGTGGCATCTCAGCTCCAGGCTGTCTTGGAGGAAGCAGCTTATCTGGACCCATTTCAAACTGGCTTTCGGGCAGGCTAGGGAGTTGAGACAGCCTTGGTTGGCCTGTTGGATGATCTCTAATTAGGAATTGACAAGGGGAATGTGACTCTGTTGATCCTTTTAGAGCTCTCAGCAGCTTTTGATACCATTGACCATAGAATGTGTGTACCTATGTCTGGAGTCCAAGGACTTCTGTTGGTGTGCTGTTCACCCCACTGCCCAGCAGAGTCCCTAACTGAGCTGGCTGACAGGGTATCCTTCTGGGATGCCTGAAGAGGTTGGGAGTGGGAGGCATGGCTCTGCAGTGGTTCTGCTCTTACCTCTTGGGTAGGTTCCAGATGGTGTCACTTGGAGACTGTTGCTCTTCCAAACAAAAGTTGCACTCTGCATGCAATGACTGTTGATTCTGCTGCATATTCCCATTCCACAGTCCTGAGAAATGAAAGGGCTCCTGGGTCTTTGCCCAGCAGTATGAGAGGAGAGCTAGTCTTGTGGTAGCAAGCTTGAATTATCCACTTTGCTAAGCAGGGTCCATCCTGGTTGTATTTGAATGGGAGACTAAATAAATAATTTATTTATTCTAACTGAGCAAAGGGGTATCTTTTAAAAGTAGTGATTCTCTTTATTTAGCAGGGGGAGAGCAACTGGCCCTATCCAGCACAGCAGCTCTCCAGTGGCTGTTGCTGGTGTCTATCTTATGTTTATTTTTTAGATTGTTAGCCCTTTGGGGACAGGGAGTGATTTTATTTATTTATATCTATGTAAACCGCTTTGGGAACTTTTTGTTGAAAAGTGGTATATAGATGTTTGTCGTGTTCGTATTCATATGTGAGCACTGTAAAATATTCCCCTTAGGGGATGTGGCTGCTCTGGGAAGAGCATCTGCCTGATTGGATTCAGAAGGTTCCAAGTTCCCTCCCTGGCATCTCCAAGATAGGCTGAGAGAGACTCCTGCCTGCAACCCTGGAGAAGCCGCTGCCAGTCTGTGTAGCCAATACTGAGCTAGATGGTAGGGATGTGCAAACTGGCTTGAGGTTGAGCCAGTTCGCCATCAAACTGGTCTGGCTCGAGGGCTTGCCCTCGAGCCTGACTGGGCCCAGTTCAGCTCGACCTTAGGCCAACCCCCCTGCCAGCTTGGGGACAATTCAGGGGATCTAAATGGGGGAAATTTACTGCCGTGGGTCTGGCAACCTTGGGGGGAGATGACACGGCCATGGGGGGATCTCCGCAGTCTCCCTCTCCCCCCACTGGCCTCCCCCAGTACTGCAAGGGCCGTTTTGGCCCATTTTGGGCTGTACTGGCCCTTTCCCTGGTGGCAGCGGCCACACAAATAGCCAGAGTGCATGTGTGACAGCCTCCAAAATGGCCACCACAACTGAGGAAATAGCCAGAATGGCCCCAAAACATGCCAAAATGGCCCTTGCAGGACTGGGGGAGGCCAGAGCGAGACTGCGAAGACAACCCCTGTGGCCGTGTCAGTACCTTCCGAGGCCAATGGATCCGCAGCAGTGAATTTTTTAAAAATTGGTTTTTAAATGTTTAGAACCCCCGAACTTGTTTGAATTTGAGCCAGACCCTGGGGGGTGCGGTTGATGCCACAAAACTAAACATGCCCAGTTCAGTTCTAGTCTGTTTCAGACTCGAACCAAACTGGACAAACCAGTTTTGTGCACACCCCTACTAGATGGACCGATGGTCTGATTGGGTATATGGCAGCTTCCTATGTTCTTAGCAATGACTGGAGTGGAGTACCTGGCATTTGCCAATAGAAAAGATACCTACTTTGTGTCTTCTCTGTGGGAATGTGGTGAAATGGGATTAATATGTTAATTTGTGTCAAGGCGGTATAAATGGGAGGAGGAGCTTGTGTTCTCAGACAGGATTGATAGATAGGAGTGGAATGTTTAGTGGTGAGAGGGACAGTGGAATTTATAAGGGACAGTTAGCACAGAAGAGGTTAAGAGACAATTGGTAAGAAGCTGATGATTATATAAAGACTGGGAAACCTGACTACATGAGAGAAGAAAGAAGATTTCTATGATGAGGTATAAAGGTTAGGAAAGAGTCAGAAGAGAGGAGAACCAGTGGGCGAGTTCTCACAATCAAAATTAGAGTAGAAGGAGTGTCCAACCAAGATTCAAGCCCTGTACACGCTCCCAAGAAACAGTTGTGTGTTGGCAAACATCAAGGTAGAAGGAGGGGCAAAATGATCATCTACTAGTCCCAATCTGGGTAGGATGGTGGCAGCCAACCCATCTCATATACCCAGCACTGTAGCAAGGGTGGAGACAAAACATGCCCCATGGCATTCCACTCAGATCAGGACTAGCAGACATCACTTCTCCCTCCTTTTGCTCAATGTTTGCTGACACATGACCGTCTCTCAGGAGTGTGCATGCAATGAGGCTTGAAGCTTGGCGGGATGCTCCTCCTGCCTTGATTTTGATTGAGAGAACCAGCCTAGTACAAATTAGAAAGTTAGTTCTGGATACATTTTTCTCGGGTTTAACTGGAAGTTTTCAAACAAAGCCTGAACAGCCATCTTTCAGTGAGGCTACAGCAGTTTCCTGCACTGAAGGTGGAATGCAGATAAGAAGATAACCAAGGTACTGCCGCTGTCAGTTCTATGAATGGGTCGTGTGATCAATGCAGCACTAGCATAAACCACAATTTCACATATCATCACACACTTTCTGAATGTGCAGTGAATGATGGCAGCTTGGACTCCTGGTGAATGATTTGGTTGATTCATTCACCATGAGGATGATGCAATCCAGGCAGGAAACAAAGTGCCTGGCCACAGGCATAATCAACTTCCATATTGCTTTGTTCCTTTTACATTCTGTACAATTTCCTCTGCCTCTGTGGTTTTAGCTCCTATTTAATTTTTATTGTGCTGTCTTGATTTTTAAAATTATTATTGGTGGTTTTAAATAAATTGTTGGCCACCATGGGCATCTCCATGTTGGAGAGAAAAGGCAAGGTATACATGTTTACATAAATAAATGTGACCAACAAGGCCAAATGCAACCATTGGCCATGTATGGTGGCTCATTAGGAATAAGAGTGCAATAAACCTCCTGTTTTTACTGGCTGCCTGGGACATCAAAATAAGAGGATTGTCAAGTACCTGCGAAGTCAAATATATGTCTTGCAGGTTATAATTGGCTTGATGGGTACCACTTGCACAGGTTTATACAGACATCTTTTCTTCCTAATATTATTGTACCTGATGTTTTCAAGCTCAAAGGAACCAGCATAAGTTCTACATCTTATATGTAAGACTTCGTTTCCTGAGGCATTACTGCACTTTACAGGAAAGAGAACTGTCTATAGAAACAATTGTGGCTGAATAAACCAATTCATGGTAAATTGTCCATCTTAGAACTGGCTAAGCTTAAGTCTATCTCTTCTTATTAAGAACCTGACCTTTCATTAGAGAAGTCAATAAGACTAGGTTGACACTTTAATGGATTTAGCCTCTGGGTTACCCTTGGATATACCATGAATCATGATTGTCTACGTACTAGTCTGTCAACCAGTCCTTTTATTCCATTTAACTGCCTGGTGCTGCTTCTATTATAATGTGTTCTGCCAGTTTAGTTTAGTTTTTGAGTTTCACATAAACGAGGAGGGAAAGTTTCCACAAAATTCTCAGTGAGCTTAAGATAGACTCAGAATATGTAGAAATATGTGAGCTACTTTAGGCACATGCAAGGCATTGGGCATGTCCAGTGGGATTCTGGTTTTTGTTTGTTTCTACTGTTTTGCTTTAAGCAACAGGTCCTCAAGCCAAACCAGAAAATGCCTTTGATATCTCCTCAGTTTCAAAAGGGGTGTACCAGATTACAAGGAAGGTAGCCACCTGAGACATATGAGCCCAAAGATCCCTTTGGCATTAGGGAAATACTTTTGAAGAACTAGCCAGAACGAAAGGAGGCAAAACAGATTGCCAGGCTACACTAAAGTCAGTAACACGTTTGCCATAATGGCACTTTGGGCCTGAACCAACCAATATGTGTGTACAAAGACATAATAGAAGCAGTGTTTTAAAGTGGCCACAAAATGATGACTTTCTTCTGGAAATGTTTCAAAGATTTACCAACTACAATTAGTTTCCTAATGGTGCAGTGGGGAAATGACTTGACTAGCAAACCAGAGGCTGCCGGTTTGAATCCCCACTGGTATGTTTCCCAGACTATGGGAAACACCTATATTGGGCAGCAGTGATATAGGAAGATGCTGCAAGGCAACATCTCATACTGTATGGAAGATGGCAATGGTAAACCCCTCCTGTATTCTACCAAAGACAACCACAAGGTTCTTAACACCAACAAAGGCAGCCACAGGCCATCAACTCCGACTCAATGGGACACTTTACTTAGTAGCTATAGCCTGATCCGGACATTATGCTGTATGAGTGTACAGATGTCTATACACTCGTACATGTGTTTGTGTGAATGGCTGTACCTGGGTTCATTTTAAAAGTGAACCTGGAGTCAGGCCCTTCAAAGGAAGTGCACTTCTATATCTGCATTTAACATGTGCATGACTGTACGGATGTGTACCTGTGTAGACTGGACACTTGTTGTATGAGAGTTGACCATAATTTGTGAATGGGCCTAATGTGAGAAGGCTAATTTCTGGATCATATTAGTTAACTTAGTATAAGTGATGTTAAATATTCAGTTATGAGTTGATGCAACAATATTTCTGCTCAATTATGTGAAAAACACTGTGTAGTACTGGTGCCAGATTTGAGGGGGAGGGGAGCAACAAAGCCCTGTACTGGGTCCCCATAGTGCATTGCCTCCCTAATTTACCACAGAATGCGGGAGGAAAGTATCTGGCAACAGCTGCAGTATTATCATTAGCAACTCCTCCCCCTCCCATAGAGGGTAAGAGGAAGAGGAGCTGCCACCACATCCATTTCTCCCATTGGCAAATGAGGACTGGGGAGTATGAGAGAAGAAGTAGCTGTCATATGAGTCCTTTGACCAAGAGACTCACGTGGCAACTCTTCCTTCTCACTCACTTGCCATCAACAAATAGGAGTGTCCCATAGAAACTCCTCTGGGGGATATTCCTATTGGCTGACAATGGGAATTGTTGGAACATTGCTCTCAGCTGCAATGTCTCATAGTGACCACAGGGGTGCTTGGGGTTAGAGTCATGGATAAAAGTGCTCGACTCCTCCCCTCTTTATTCTTCCAGTGTTAGTCTCCATTTTGTCTCTCCAGAGATGGCTGTTTGTTTTGGTCTTTCTCTTCAGCCATGAGCTACAGCTGAAATTAAGCTGCAGGATTTTTCACAATCATTTGTAACCTTTTCTGTAAGTAAAACCTTGTAGTTCTTCAGCACTAAAGAACTGTCTCAAGACCTCTTGCTTGGCTGAATTCTCCACAAACAGGCTTTGCTCTGCTAATGGGTGTTGAACTGCCACTCTTCTCCCATTTAGAACCTTACAAAGAAATAAGAAATGCTTTATTTCTGGAAGCACCAAACACTTGGAGAAGAAGTGTCCCAAGAATAAAGAGTTTGCAGACAAAAGGCAAGCCAAACAAAGTTGAAAAGAGAGTAAGTCATCTGGGAACACGGAGTACAGAACTTACAAGCAATCATAGACTAAAGTTAATAAACAAAGGACATACCTTGCAAGGACAGATAAATTTTGGAAGCGAAGTCTGAGAAATGCAGCAGTGGCATTTGCATTGACTCAGGTGCTACAAGTAACCTGATCAGAGAAAGGGAGAGATTTATAAACCTAGATACAAGTTGTAAAATCCCTATATATTTGGCAGATGAGAAATTGATATATACAGAAGAGAAAGGATCTGCACAATTGCTCTGCAAACTGGAGAAAGGAGAAACCATTGGATTAACAACTGAAGAAGCTTTATATGTGCCTACTCTAGAAACAAGTCTGATGTCTGTAAAATATGCTACAGAAAGGGGCTACGAAGTAAAATTTAAAGGAAGGCACGATTTCATTATTCTCAAACAGGAATTGCTTATGAAAGCAGTTTTACAAGAGAATGGATGAAGTAGAATGTGTGACTGAAAAGGCCAAAACTGTGAAGGAATGCACACACAAAGAATGTTTGAACTTGTGGCACAGAAGGTTAGGCCATAGGGATGCCAAAATCATATGTCAGGCTGAAAAGTTGGATTTGGTAAAGGGTCTAAAAATAGCCCCCTGCAGCACTGAATCTAAGTGCACATGCTGTATAAGAGGAAAGGCAACACGGCCTGCTTTTCTTCCACACAAAGAAAGAGAAACAAAGCATCCTTTGGATCTGATTTATAGTGATGTTTGTGGACCTATGCAAGTTAATACATCAGGAGGGAATAAATATGTTCTTACTTTCATTGATGACTTTCTAGATACACATGTACATACCTGTTAAGGGACAAGTACTAGAAAGGCTGAAAGAACACGTTGCAAGAGTGAGCAACAAGTTTGGGAGAAGGTCACGGATTCTCTGCACTGAATGATGGTGGATACACTGGGGATGATTTCATAAGATTCCTAAAAGAGGAGGGCACTGAACACCAAATATACTCTGGAGTAAATGGAGTAAGTGGTGGAAAGAATGAACCGTTCTCTTATGGAAATGACCAGATGCAGGCTTATAGATGCTGGTTTGGCTACTAAATTTTGGGGATAAGCAGTGATAACTGCTACTTAGTTGCAAAGCAGATTGCCAACAAAGGTCACAAGAACAATGTCACATGAGTTATGGCATGGCATAAAGCCCACTTTTAGTCATAGAAGAGTGTTTAGATCTAAAGCATATACCTACAGTATATACCCAAAGCCAAAAGGACCAAAAAGATGGACCTATATAATTGCTGTAATGGATTATCTGATAATTTGTTATGAAAACAGAGAGGGCAGCCTTGAAATAATAAAGCACCTGAATAGTGAGATAGAAGTAAAAGAACCTGGGTCTGCTTCACACATAGAGAGATAAAAGGTTGAAAGCTATTTGCTTAATTTAAAACAGAAAATAAATGACTTGCTAGAGTATTTGGGACTTGCAGAGGCCAAAGAAACAAGTACACCTATGGAAACAGATTACCTAAAACAGAAGGAGGAGAGTGAACTTCTGCCAGACAACAGTGAGTACAGGACAGTGATTGGAAAACTTATATGTAGCTATGATAACAAGACCAGATATAGCTGCATCTGTGGGAATCTTGAGTAGGAAAACAAGCACACCCAGCAAAGATGACTGGACAGCGTAATCTTTACTTCGTGGTAAAGAGACTAGGCTGGTACCTAAAAAGGACAATCCATCTAAAATTAAAGTTGCCTGGTAGTAATGGACCCAGATTGATAGGTTATATGGATGCAGACTAGGCTGAGGATCAAACAGACCAGAAGTCAACCAGTGGTTTGTATTCTTTTATGGTGGTGGAGCAGTCAGTTGGTGTAGCTGCAAGCAATCAACAGTTGCTCTCTCATCTACTGAGGCAGAATATGTATCTGCCACTCAAGCATGCCAAGAAGTGGTGTGGCTGCACAGGCTAATGTTGGATTTCAACATAGACAAAATAAAACTGAGATGTTCGAGGATAATCAAAGCTGAATCCAGATCTCACAATGGAGAAAAATAAATTTAGAGCAAAACACATTGAAACCATATATCATTATATGTGGGATGCACAAGAAAAAGGACTTGTAACACTGATGTATTGTCCAAGTAAACAAATGATAGCAGACATGCTAACTATGAGAGCCAGCGTGGTGTAGTGGTTAGAGTGCTGGACTAGGACCGGGGAGACCCAAGTTCAAATCCCCATTCAGCCATGAAACTAGCTGGGTGACTCTGGGCCAGTCACTTCTCTCTCAGCCTAACCTACTTCACAGGGTTGTTGTGAAAGAAAAACTCAAGTATGTAGTACACTGCTCTGGGCTCCTTGGAGGAAGAGTGGGATATAAATGTAAATAAATAAATAAATAAATAAATAACAACTAAACTGTTGCCCTGGGATTATTTCAAAACCTTGAGAGAGAAGTTGGGACTTCTCCCTCAAGACAGCAGCATGAGCTGATGAGAAGGAGTGTTGGAGCTAGGACCCAGTCAGCATCAGCTCTCAGTTGCAATGTTTCATAGTGGCCACTAGTGGAGTTTAGGGTCATGGATAAAAGTGCTGGACTCCTCCTCTCTTTGTTCGTCATTTAGTCTCCATTCTTTAGTCTCGATTTTGTCTCTCCAGAGATGGCTGTTTGTTTTGGTCTCTCTCTTCAGCCATGAGCGACAGCTGAAATTAAGCTGCAGGCTTTTTCACATTCATTTGTAACCTTTTCTTCTAAATAAATCTTTGTTGTTCTTCAGATTTAAAGAACTGTCTCCAGACCTCTTGCTTGGCTGAATACTCCAGAAGCTGACTTTACTCTGCTGATGGAAGCTGAACTGTAATTCTTGTTCTACAGGAGCCAGGAAAAAGCAGTGGTGGCACTAGTCTGTTGCCCCACTTATACCACCACTGCCAACAGGTCCTGAGAGTTCAAGGGTTGGCCAGGGAGCCCTCCATCATTGCCCAGCCTGGCCGATCCCTGATGCTACTTCTGAGAAACTGTATGAAATAGTGCTAAATGTAATAGTGACTGCAAGATGTGCATTTGCTAGACAATGAAAATCCTCCTGGGGAAAGAGTGCTTTTGCAAAGCTAACTGTAAAAATAATAGGTTTTCAAAATCTATGCTGAAATTTCTATCACTTAGTGAAATGTGTCTCCCCATGCTAATATGCATAACTCTCTCTATATCAGATCATAATGAGGCTCTCCATACAAGCAGTGTGGAGAGCCCAATGGGGTTAGGCGGGGAGAGCGGGTCAAGCCTGCTCTCAAGCACACAACCAGATCGGCCGCCCACACGATTACCGGCTCCATCACGGAGCTGGTAGGAGCATCCCAGCCTGCCCCTCGAGTGTGCAGGGCATTCTGGGTGGACCCCCAACAACAGGAGGCTTGTTGTAGCGTCCCGGTGGGGGGGGGGTCTCCTCATGAGTCAGTGCAAAGCCGCACTGTGGCAACTCACGATCGACAAAATGGGGTTAGCAGAGCACTCGCTCCACTAACTTCATTTAAGGATGGGGGCATTTAAGGAGGTTTGCTGCCAGGAGCCACGCAGCTCCTGTTGCAGTACACAGCCTCCCAAAACTGGGTTGGGCTCCCTTAGCCCACTTTTAGAAGGTCGTGAGAATAGCCTCAATGTGTCATGGTTACATCTGGTTTAAGGTTTATACATTTTAATGCCTATGTATTCTTTATGGGGAACTTCTTTATATTTCGTATCTGTTGTTTATTATTTGTATTTATTATTTGTTCTCTTATATTTGTTATTTTAAATAAGAACTGTATGTATTATTTATTTAAAATGTTTTTACCCCACCCCTCCAGCATACTGCTGTTCAAGGCAACTTTGGGGGGAAAAAACCTCAAGAAAATACAAATAAAATCAAGAATTAAAACAAAAAAAATTAAAAGCAACAATACAAAGAGTAAAATTGATTAAAACCAGATTTAACATGCCTCTTAGAAAAGAAGGGTTTTCACGCTCTTTTTAAAATGAATCAAGCAGGGAGATTGGTGAAGCTCCTCTGGGAAGGCATTACAAAAACAAGTAACCACTACTGAAAAGGCCCTGATGCTGGTCTCCATTAACTGGTTGTGTGTCAGTGATGGGCCTGAGAGCAGGGCCCTTGAAGAAGAGTAAAAGAGTCTGGAAGTTTCATACTGGCAAATGTGGTCTGACAGATACCTCAGTCCCAAGCCGTGTGTGTACAGAAACATATGTAAATTCTTCACAAAAGAGGTGGTAAAGACCCTGTTTTATTCCATAGAAATAATTTCTTGTGTGAAGCAGTCTTTGAGTTTGATAAACTGCATTCTGGATTGTGGTTCTTGAGACTGTAAAAATTCTGAACTATAGTTGAAGTGGGGGGAGGGGGTAACAAGCCTTCAAGTGCTGATTCCATTGAAACAATAAAATACATTTCTTTTCTAATCACTCCGGTTTTGATATTTTAATCGTAAAACTGAAACTCAAACCTTTCCTTTATTACTGTATAAAAAACAGAATGTGCCCTTTCCCCAAAATTGACTTTGTGGCACCACCTAGAGCTTCAGGTTCCTATTGCTTTCTCTTTCTGCAATTAAAAAAAAAATCTGATTAGGTTATTTTTCTAAATTAACTAGAAACATGTAGCACATTCCAGTCCATGTTTGCTCAGAAGTAAGTCCCATTATATTGCACTGGAATCATTAACCAAGTAAGTGAGCATAGAATTGCCACTGTAATCATTTCTATCTCTGCCCATGGCTCAGACTTACATTTCAAGGTAAATCAAATAGATTTGCAAAGCTAGTACTTACTACAAGTCTGTTTAACAACTATTACAAACATTCCTCTATAAATAGGATGTATTCACTGAACTGGATGGACAAAGAAGTCAAAGAAGACAATGTATTTTTAGTTTTCTATGTAAACCGCTTTGAGATTTTGTTGAAGAACAGTATATAAATATCCATAGTAGTAGTAGTAGTAGTAGTAGTAGTAGACAACAAAGAAGTTAGGTGCTGGCACCTAGCTACAGCTGATGAACAAAGAGCCCCCCTATACAATACAATACAATACAATACAATACAATACAACAAATATTTATATACCGCTTTTCAACAAAAGTTTCTAAAAGCGGTTTACATAGAAATAAGGTAAGTAAATACATAAAATGTCTAAACACAGATATATGTTCTATGTCTTTATATATAGATTTGTTAATACATCCAGATTTAGGATCAAAACTATCTGGAGTCACAAATCTGTATACTTACTACATAAAAGATAGGTAACATATTGTCTAAAAATATGCTAAATAAAACCTGTATACATCCAGAACAAATATATACAAAAATAATATACAATATATATTTTCAAAGGTAAACAAAATGATCAAATATATGTGGAGAGATCTGTGAACATATGAAGTGTATTAAAAAGTCCAAAAAGTGTGTTCCACCAAGTACTCAGTTTCAAAGGAGTTGTCAAGCTTCGGTGTCCATAGTGCAGAATGAATTGTTCCAAATATCCCTTGTACTCCTATGGCACGGCATGGCACAGCAAAGAGAGATACTTGATCAATTTGATGTCCTATGCCAAAAGCATTTCGACCATTGCAGTCTTCATCAGTGGCTTAAGTACTGAAGAATCATACTCGTTGTGTTCTCATGTGGTAATTTAAATATTCAGCATTTGGGTCTACTTCAAACCAGATCTGTAGGAACCTCTCAGGAGATTCATAGGGTTGATGCAGCATCCATCACAGGCCCATGTAATGCAGCCATGTTGGGCAAGGGGATTCAACAGCCCAAGCTAGAGAGAAGAGGGCACAAACACTCCTTATGTGTCAACTTGAAGTCTGCCAGAGTTGCTCTATAGTTCCTATACTATGTCTGGATATAACTAATGGACCTTTGGTCGGGGGCAGATTTTAAGGCCAAGTGTTTTTGTCATACTGCCCTATTTGCTTTGCACTGGATGCTGCTTCAGTTACAGCAGTCCAGAGACCCCTGTCTCTTTTCCTTTATCTAAAAGTCCCCTTTAGATCATGTTGCCATATAATTCCTTTCATGACCTGTGTAGTTGTTTTACTTCAAGATATTAAAATCTCTCCAGGCAACTCAACTGCCTCAGTTGCACTCATGTATCATTGGAAGCCAATTTGTATCTCAGAGAGAAAGAGAGAGAGGGGAGAGGGAGAGAGAGAGGTGCTGTCCAATTAGTTATTGCCTGTATTGCTCACTGTTTATAGTGTGGTGTGTGTTAGAAGAGCAGTTTCACATTACACTGTTCCTGTATGTAACAGTAGGAAACAGCATGAACCTGTCTCCAATGGGTTGTCGGAGGTGTTAGGGATGTGCACGGACCAGGGTCTGTGCACTGGTTTGATGCCTTCAACCCAAGCAGCCACAGAGCCGGGCAACAGGAGCGCGTGGCAGTGTGAAAATTCCCCAATGCACTGTGCTCCTGGTACAGTGCATTGTGGGATGCCAGAGGACTTCCTTCCATGGATCCATGCTCTGCCACTCACCGTCCAGATGTTCGTGTGGCTGAGCAAGCTGCAGAAGGATGGGTAGCAGCAGGATCATCTGTGGGGAGCCAGGTAGGACCCTGCATCCCCACCAGCCAGCCCCAGTGGCACATCTGTGTGCACAACCTTAAAAAGTTCTTGTGACTCATGTGGCAGCTCCTTCACCGCATAGGCAGGGCTGCTTGCAGGGCAGGCAATGGGAGCAATTTTGCCCTAGGGAAATTTTCCCACAAAGCAAGGGGGGCCCTGCATCAGCTCCTACACATACTATTAGTTTTTGGCCCTGCCACATTAAAGTATAAGATGACATTGAATTGCAAAATGTAGATTCTGACCTGATGATGACAAAGTAAATATTATACTGTTATACAGGTGAAACTCGGAAAATTAGAATATCGTGCAAAAGTCCATTAATTTCAGTAATGCAAATTAAAAGGTGAAACTGATATATGAGACAGATGCATTACATGCAAAGCGAGATAAGTCAAGCCTTAATTTGTTATAATTGTGATGATCATGGCGTACAGCTCATGAAAACACCAAATCCACAATCTCAGAAAATTAGAATATTACATGGAACCAAGGAGACAAGGATTGAAGAATAGAACAATATCGGACCTCTGAAAAGTATACAGTGTACTGTGCTTGATTGGCCAGCAAACTCGCCTGACCTGACCCCATAGAGAATCTATGGGGCATTGCCAAGAGAAGGATGAGAGACATGAGACCAAACAATGCAGAATTGCTGAAGGCCGCTAATGAAGCATCCTGGTCTTCCATAATACCTCATCAGTGCCACAGGCTGATAGCATCCATGCCATGCCGCATTGAGGCAGTAATTGCTGCAAAAGGGGCCCAAACCAAGTACTGAATACATATGCATGCTTATACTTTTCAGAGGTCTGATATTGTTCTATTCTTCAATCCTTGTCTTCTTGGTTCCATGTAATATTCTAATTTTCTGAGATTGTGGATTTGGGGTTTTCATGAGCTGTACGCCATGATCATCACAATTATAACAAATTAAGGCTTGACTTATCTCGCTTTGCATGTAATGCGTCTGTCTCATATATCAGTTTCACCTTTTAATTTGCATTACTGAAATTAATGGACTTTTGCACGATATTCTAATTTTCCGAGTTTCACCTGTATATTATACTGCTCAGACCCATCTTGTAAGATCAGCTTTGCAGTCGTCTGGGGCTGAAGCAGCTCATGGTCCAGAACCTCTCCCCTCTGCTCTGGAAAGTCTTGCCACTCATCCCTATAGTGATGATTCACCACCCTTTAGTGCTGAAGACCCCCACGGTGCCTCTGCTTCACCCCGCCACCGCTCTGGACTCTCCACAAGCTGAGCTGGAGGAGCCTAGTCCTTCTGCAAGGTGCTGTGTTGCTCTCTCCTGAATTTTGCAATTCAATATCTTATACTTTAAGAAACCATTCCCGAAACTCTTGTTTAGGGAAATGATCTGAATAATCTCCTGGAGTCCTTCCAGCTCCAGGACTGTTAGGATTTCTCTAAATTTGTGTTCTGTCATAGAAATTGGCTTTTATGCTGGTCTATGACCATAATAAAGACTGACTGATTGATAGAGATTGCCTGAGGGATACCTGTTTAAGCCTGCTTTACCTGCTTTAGCCTTGTCCACAGGCAGCTGTACTTTGCTTAACAATCTGTTGTCATAAAAGGTAGTGCCTGGGGGAAGGGATGTGCAATACATAGTTGTGTGTATGAAACAGAATTGGATGCTAATCTGAGACTTAAATGATAGTTTAAAGCATTGATGTGCATTAGGGTGGTCATTTGTTCTACATTACAAAGGACAGTCCTCTATTTGAAGGGTTGTCCTCTGTGCAACTCCGGACTGTCCTCTGTTTTAAGGGGTACCCAGGTCCAATCCAAAGACCTTTCGCTGCCTGAGACTGAACAGCAAATAACAAACGACCTCCTCCACCCTGGACACCTGCCCAGATACTGCCAGGCCAGACACGGACTCTATTTCTATTTTAATTATAGTAATTATTTCTAAATTTGCATCCATATATATAAATTAGCACATAATTTTATGTAAATCTGTGTCTTCCTTTGTCTTCTTTTTTGATGATGAATGTCCTCTTTTTGGCAATGTATAGTGGCCACCCTAATGTGCATATAGTCTAGTAAATAACAGCTTAAATTAGGTTGGAGTGTTTTGGTGGGGATGGGTGGGTTTGGTCCTTTTGTCAAATTTAAGCAGGCCATAAAATTTGATGACTTGAAGGATGAGGTCTACTTGTTAGCCAGGCCTGCATCTCAGTTGTACAGCATTTTAAACCCATCATGGTAAAATGAAATCTTTCTTTATGTCTAGGAAGTAATAGATCTAGAATTGGTCAGGCATGCTTATGACTGGCCCACCCAAGCCAGTGCCTGGGCCAATCATAAGCCTGCTTGACCAATTCTAGATCTATTACTTCCTAGACATAAAGAAAGATTTCACTTTACCATGATTGCTCCTACAACTGTGGTGCAAGCTTAGCTAAAAAGTAGGAGCCATTCTTCCAACCATCCATGGATGCATTTGGCCACAATTAGAAGACTTGAGGCTGAAGTCCAGGAGGGTTGTAGGAGAAAGAAGCTCCGACAGAGTTTGAAGGAGGTACTTGAGAGAAAGGACAATCCTATTTCTGTTCCCTTGTCCATGTATTTTTTTTAAATGAAGCATATCTATCAGTCTGGGGCAGCAAAAGGAAAAGGGGTGGGGAAGCTCATGATGAAAAGGGGAGGCAGACACTGTATAAGACTGGATGTGTAGTGAAAGGAATAAAGAAGTTGGAAGTTGGAACAGGTGATGCAGATGACACATTGCTTACAGGATGTAATCAATAGAGGGTGAGTCACATGATTGTCCTGAGTGGGCTGGAAGGGTGTGGGAGGGAAGACTACATTTACTGTAACTTACTCCCCCCACCCCCCAATTACTGAACTTTCTTCCATCAGCACACCTCCTGCATGCCCATATGAACAGCCCCACTCTGCAGCTCCATGAAGCACAGAGCAGGGTGGAGGGATCTGGGGCCAGAACTTGTTGTTCCAGCCTCCAGACATCCCTCAATGCAACATATACACTATATGCTCCCATCTCTGTTACTCCACAGGCTGCATGGGGCACGAGGAATCACACGATACTCGGTAGCTGGGGTAAGGGTGCAAGAACACCCTTAACCTTGGCTAAAAGCTGTGTTTGTTAAGGGGGTTAGGCAGGCAGGGAGCAGATGGATCCATGAGGATCCCGCTGCTTCTCATGACCAGCCTAACTTTGCTTGGGGAGGCCCAGGCAGGTTTAGGCTGGTCGTGAGAAAAGCCTCTCTGATTATTAAGGAGCAGGAAAATATGTCAGGTTTGGTAGTACAAGTTAAAGTAGACATAGGAACAGATGAGGAAAATGAGGCAATTGATCTGCTTTCGGGATCTGCTCCAGAGCTTCACCGGGAAATGTTCTCTAATTACCAGGCCATGTGGGGGCATCTCAATAGGCTGGAAAAGGATCTAAATGTGTCCTAGGGCACACCAAGCAAACTAATAGCTTTCCCACATGATTCCTCCAAACCAGTGGTGGCTGGTGGTTCCTGGAAGGGGGGTGCTAAGCAGGGCAGGTGATGGGTGCATGCAGCCACAGGTAGTGAGAGGTGGAGCCAGTTGTGGGAAACAGGAGAGGTGGAGCCAGGACGAAGAAGGTGCCTTAGCAATTGGTATGTGCAATTCGATTCACACATGAGTCGATTCATAATGAATCGGAAGTTGGCTGATTCACCCACAGATTGAATTATCCCTTAAATCAGGCCTGCTCAACTTCGGCCCTCCTGCAGATGTTGGCCTACAATTCCCATAATCCCTGACTATTGGCCACTGTGGCTGGGGATTATGGGCAAAAACAGCTGGGGGGCTATGTTGAGCAGGCCTGCCTTAAATGAAGAGGCTGATTCAAGAGTGAATCAAATCACCCCCAATTCATCGCAAATCAATTCACTTGATTCATGTCATAGTTGCCATTTTGTCTCCATGTTTTTCAGTTGCTGATTGGTTTTCTGGCACTGGCTTCCAATTGACTTGAGATCTCCTTGCTTCTTTAGTTGCTTGTGGTCATTCAAATCAAGTATTCTTATGGGTGACTGTGCCCTCATGGGCTGGGAGAAGGGAGCAGAGGTATGAGGGCAAAATGGTGATTGGATTTTTCTGAGTAGCTAAAAGAAAAAGATCTCCCCACTCTGATTGGATTATAAGGCAGTTCTACAACTGCTCACTTTGCAAAAACAAAAGTGACCATGCTTATAGGCTCCTGCCTTATTAATATTAATATATTAATATTAATAATATTTTTAAAAGATCTGGGGCTTTTCATTAGTTCTTTGAGGTTGGTGCTACTGTCACCCACCAACCTCACAACTTTTAAAGCAGCAGCAGTCTTCAGGCAGGAGAGGCAGGGGAAAACAGAGGGAGACAGTAGGCACACAAAATGGAGTCAGAGACAGCATGGCTGACATGAGAAATTTAAGGTGAGCGCCCCTCACATTGCCCATATATAAGATCCACCCCTGCTCCAGATGTTCATTCCCAGCATCTGTGTTCTGGGAAACCTTGCCAACTGGTGAGAGTGTGAAAAGGGACTGGCTCATTTGGAGTGACAAGGAGCTGGCTTGCTCTGCTTTCGATGCTGACTTTTCTGTGGTCAGAACAAAAGCCAAGCTTTGTACCACTGCAGGTTCTGCCATGAAGGTGCGAATGATACCTGGAGGACTCTGTGCATAAAGTGTTGCGAGGTCTGATTTATATTACACTGTTTCTGGAAGAGCAAAATTCGCCATTCTGTGGATCACATTCTACCACAGAATGTGGACTGTTTCTTTCTAGCACAAAGTTCATGAGTAAATATAATCAAGAATTGAAGTGTCACCTTGAAACTGCCATGGAGCATCAAATGGTTGAGGAGAGACTGCAAACACACTACATGTCTTGGCATAGACAGAATAAGAATTTGGAAGTGTGTGCCAAGGAGGTAATTAATACAATTGTTGAGGGGGTGAGAAATGTTCACTATTATGAAATCCTAGGAGATGGAACACATGATGTTTCACAAACTAAGCACTTGGTAATTTACTAGATATGCACATAAAAAAGAAGTGGGATTGTAGAGAATGATTTCTAAAAATGGTGGACTGTGATAAAAAGAAAGGATCAGAGATTGTGGAGCAGATAAAGTACTGGCAGACTGTAAGATAGAACTGATAGGTCTGTAAGACAGAATTACAGAACTGGAGAGGCCAAGGATACAATAATGCTTCAAATAGGTCTGGAAAATACCAGGGCGTGGAAACTAGGATCCAGGATGAACATTCTCAGGCACTGTTCTCCTGCTGCAATGTGCACTCCCTGAACCTATGTGGTGTCCATGCCATGGAGAAGAGTCCTGAAGTGAAATCTTATTTCAGAAATGTACAGAAGCTATGCACAGAAATGTACAGAAGCTATGTATTTTCATGCAGTAATGCAAGATAGAAATTTCTTCAAGAAACTGCAGAACTCTCCACTATGTGTGGAAAATAGATGGAGCTCAAGAATCAATGCTATTCACCTCTTTGAAAAAATGTATAAAGGGGTGCTAGATTTTCTCTTCAAAAGTGAGAAAGAATTGGATATGACAGCAGAAACCAAGGCTGATGTTTCAATTCTCATTCAGTAGATGCAATCCTTTTAGTTCATCCTTCTGACTACAGTGTGGGACAAGATACTGCAGTCCATCAATGTCCAAAACAAGCTTCTCCAGAGATCAAAGCTCACCATCGAAGATGAGGTGAAACACGCCAAGTAACTGAGCTGAGGGCAGCAGTCCCAAGGGGGCACAAGTCCAAAGCCAGGAGAACTAGGCAGGGGCATAACGATAGGAGGGGCAGGCAGGGCATGTGCCCTGGGAGCCACTTGACAGGGGGCGCCAAAAAGTGCCCCCGCCGATCCCCTGCCTTTGCCAAAAAAATTTCTGGATTTATTTATTTATTTATTTATTGGTGCAGCAGTCCCCCTCCCCCCCTCCCCCGGTGCCCCCCCCATTGCTCATCTCCGGAACTGGGCAGCGGCAGCGGCGTTCACCCTGTGCGCCAACCAGCGAGCGGGGCTTGCTCCGCCTCCGGGGGGCTGGCCTTGCGCGCCGCCTGGCTGCTTCCTGCAGAAGGGAGGGAAGGAAGGAGGGGGAAAGGCAGGACACGCCGCTCGCCTCGCCGCCCCAGCCCCGGGAAGCAGCGGCACGGGGAGCCCGCGGGCGAGAGGCAGCCGAGGCGCGGCGCGGCGCGGGGCTCCCCAATATAGGTGTTTCCCATACCATGGCAAGTAACTCTCACTGGTTTATTTTCTTCTCAATACTTATCAACCATGGCTTTTCCATCCCCTCTCGCCCTCTCTCTAACAGTTTTAGTGCAATGTGCAACGGCTCGCGCTGTCTCGAAGGCGGCGAAGAGCTGCCTTTTTGCTCAGGCCCGACGCAAGAACAAACCATAGCAACGCAGTTAGACAGCTCTCAGGACTGAGCCCCACCGGCTGACAATATTGGGGACACCTTTTCTCGGATTAATTCGCACCGATGAGAGCTGCCTCGTTGCATGCTGGGGCTTGTAGGGTGCTCTGTGAGCCAAGCACCTGAATGGAAGCAGGAACTACCAATCCCAGCAGCTCCTGTGAACGCAGACTACAGTGTACGAAACCTAAAACTGCTTAAGTCCTTTTGTAATGCCCAATTTTGGACTGCCGGGTTCCGGGAGGAGGGGACTTTCGGCTGCGGCTGGAGAGTTACTTTGTAATAGAGCCCCTGGTGGCACAGTGGTAAAACTGCCGCCCTGTAACCAGAAGGTTACAAGTTTGAGCCTGACCAGGGGCTCAAGGTTGACTCAGCCTTCCATCCTTCCGAGGTCGGTAAAATGAGTACCCAGAATGTTGGGGGCAATATGCTAAAATCATTGTAAACCGCTTAGAGAGCTCTGGCTATAGAGCGGTATATAAATGTAAGTGCTATTGCTATTGCTAACAGAGTGAGCTGCGGCGGCTACTGGGCTTGATTGCGCTTAAGAGGCCAAGAGAAGGTGAGCAGCGCGTGGCTGCTGGTCTCGCATGACCGAGCATCACGGCACGTGCAGTCCGTGCACAACGACTTTCATCTTTTTTGGAACTGTGAGAGACGCCAGCCAATGGGGGAAGGCGGCAGGTTGAGAAGACTCCCCTTACCTCACCCTAAAATTGTGATTTGTCCGTAAATCTGGGCTGAGGAGGGTCTTCGACCTGATTGAAAGGCTGCTCGTGGGGCTTAGGGGGCAACCGGCTCTTTCTTCCACAAAAAGAAAAAGCACAGGTTTGGGCTGTGCTTTTCTAGGAGGTAGGAGTTGCTGTCTCCCTTTGTACGGCTCCTGCTCATTGAGCAGCAGCTTAACACACACCAAAGTTCAACAGGGTGAAGTTTTTTCTAGAAAAGGGATGCAGAACGCGCTGCTTGTTTAATTTCTGAATGCCAGGCTGTTCTTAAAGGCACAGGAGCAGAGCCAAGTGACAAACCTAAATGGGAGAGAGAGGGAGGGCATCATGGCCTTCTCTTTGTATATTTAGTGATTATTTTCTGGCCATGAGGACTGCAAACTTAGGCTGTTGGTATGCAAGACATTTCTTTAAAATATATATTTCTAAAGAGCCTTGTAGCCTCATGTTTCCTTTTTCCTGTCCCAGTATACTTGCATGGATGCAGCCCACAACCCACATTTGACTATGGCTGTGACACATTTCCATATTTCCCTGATCTGTTGAGCGGAACACAAAGGGCCCTGGTAGCAATGTTCTATCCCCTGCACCTTGTGTACAATTTTTGTTGGGGTTTTTAGAACAAGAACTAGCCTTTTGGTCTTGGAAGTCACCAGATTCCTGTGGAGTCTTTGCTTTAAGCAGTTCAGCTCTGAGCTTCTGTCTTGAGTTTGCATTCTGTTAGTTTTTGTGTAAATGACATCTAAAATGTGTGTCAGTCAGATGTATGTTGGAGGGGGCAGCGGGGGGGGCGCAATTTCAGTGCTTGCCCTAGGCGCCGTTTTCCCTAGTTACGCCTCTGGAACTAGGAGCTCACCAGCTGTGGTGTAGTCACAAATTCAGAAGTTCAGGCGCTCTCCATAGCCATGTCCACCCCAGCAGGCACACTTCCCACTTAAATATATGCAATAATTTGGAAAATTATGTTACAAGAAGTCAAGGATAGTTTCCTAATCCTACAGAGCTTGAAATAACTTCATGTGGTTATTATAACCTCATATGTTTATTTATCCAGAAGAGCAGCTTGGATTGTCAGCCAAAGGGTGGAGAATACTCCTTGTAACTTAAGAGAGGGAAATGGTAATACAATCTGTTGTAGTCTGATATTCAGTTATGCAACAAGCTGTTGGAATAGCAACAGCAGCTATTATTTCCATTGAGAAAGCAAAGGGATTTTCACCGCTGCTGAGACCTTGGAAGAAAAAAGAACCAGGACTGCATCCCACCCATCCCTGCAGCACTACACCACTGCTCATCAGGGATCAAGCCAGGCAGGCAGATAGGATCCAGAAGGGTCAGACAGAGGCCATTATTGTAGTTATTTATTTATTATTAACAATATTCATATTTGCTTTTCAACAAAAAGTTCATAAAGCAGTTTACACAGCCACATCTGATTATTTTTTTTAAATGTTCAAAAGGACCCGGATCTTTACTTGAGTTACCCTAGTAATATAGAACAGAAAGTGCACTGAATTTTTTAGTGTGGCAAGCAGCTACCTTACTTTAAGCACAGTGCAAGAACATTGCAGGATCTTCTGTCTCTCATGTAGCCACAGGCAAGATGTGGGATTTTGCCACAGCAGCTGGGGAATAATGAGACGTGACAAGAATTGCCTCACATTTACTGCTCATCTTCAATTCCAAGCCTTTTTCCCCCCTGAAGCAGAGGAGTGGGAGTATGGTAGAAAGACTTGCAAAGTTCTCATGAGGCTAGGCAAGTAGACAAGGAAATGGCAGATGAAATTCACTGTCAGTGACTGCAAATAAGTGATGCACATTGGGGGGAAATAACCTCAATAATACCAGCACAGTGCTGGTACTGAATTAACTATTGCAGGTCAAGAAAGAACCGTCGAAGACATGGCATGTGAGTTTCTGAAAAGGATAGTAGTAGTACATATAAATTGTTGAACTCAATAGTGTGTTCTCAGCTTGAGTATTGTTGTGGGGGGAAAACCCTCTAGAATCTAGCCTTCCTGTTTGATTCAGCCACTGGCTTTCATCCTTCTATCGCCTGGATAGAGAATGGGGCGTCTTGCCAGAACCAAAGAGGATTAGGCTCAATTCTCACCGATATACTTGCTGTCCAACTGAATGGAGTCAAACAACAAGGGTGCGTTGCTCAAAAAAAAGAGCTTTTATTTCATGTCATGAAAGGCACGAGTATCATCAGAGAGCATCTGGATGATACTGCACACACGAGCCATGCAGTTGGCTCATTTTTATAGGTCTCAAACATACAAGCATATCAACAAAGCGATTAATACACGTTATTAGTTATTAAACTTACATATTTCAGAGGTGTCATCTACAGCCTGAGAAGATGAGTTACTACCTGGCTTTTATGACAACTTTAATCCCTATGGTACAGTATCTCTTCGTACCAGCAAGACCCTCTTTCTGCTGACTGAGGAATTTAGCCAATGCCACGTGTTTGACCACTCCTGGTACCTGTTATCTCTGGTGGGCCTCTCAACCCACATTCTTGAGAGGGGGCCTCCCGCTCTTGACTTTGGCCTCTGTTAATGAGAGGCATCTCAACTCTGAGTAACGTGCTGGCTCTGTGCTCCATTAGGGATATGAACCAAACTTTCCTGAATTATACTTTGATACACACTTTTATATACTTATTTGTAGGCCTGGATTAAACAATTCGTTATCAGTCCCCCCTTTGACACTGTCCCGCATCAGGAGCAAAGGGTCACTCATTCACATATGCTTCATTCACATATACCTTGCGCAGCCTAGCTTTCTGCTGCTCAGTCAGCGTTCTCATGGGGATTTGGGGAAATTGCCCATTCAGGTTTTGAGGCCATATTTTCCACAAGTTACATACGCATTGAAAGCAGCAGCATGCACTTAATATAATTATAGCTAAAGCAATAAGTGTTACAATGAGTCCTCTGAGCCAATTCAGGTTTGGTAGCCATCCGGTTAACCACTTCCACAATCCAGGAGCATCTCCCTTTCGTACCTGAGACAGCTCATTGCTGATGGACTCCATGTGTCTAATGGAACCTGAGATATTAATTTTATAATCATAAATATAGGAACAGTGTTCTTGTTTCAAAAGTCCACACACACAACATTTTTTAGAGGCTAAAACAAAGTCTAGGGCTCCGGTTCTGTATGGCAAACTGTTGGACTGCAGACAGCTCTTGGTTGATAAGGCCAAGGGCTTTAGTAGTTTCACTTATGAACACCTGAAGGGCCACTGTAAAACAGAGTGCACCCAGGCCTATCCAGTACTGTTGGGTGTTAAAACTATGATAGTATTGCAGTGAAGCTGGGGGAAGGGACTGGAGGATCCTTGCTCCCCAGGACCACCCAAACCCAATAGGAAGCACCTGAAGCAATGTTAGCATATTGTAATGAATAGCATATGCACGCTGCCTAAGGACTCACCAAAGAACTACGTGGGATTTGAATAATAATGTCCCTTTAGCAAAGGCTTTAGTGAAAGGATCACCTGCGCTGGTTGAGATATGCTTTCCTGTTAGAGTCCCTAAGTCACAGGAGTCATTTTTAGAAGTTTGCCATAGGGCAGAATAGAGCTGGCAAAATGTTCCAACAAATGGTTTTGAGATAGAAGATAGGTGTGAGCGATCATACCACTTGCCCCCTGCCTTGTAGGCTATTGTTGGCCGTGGCCCAGTAATATTTACACTCAGATTTTCCCAGTGACGACCCATTTCCTTTCAGTATTTGACAGATTTCGCCTGGTGGGGTGTAGGCTAAGGCTATATATCCAGAAGAGCTAGGGTGACGTAACCAGGGCACCTTAACTTTCTCCTACCACTCTGGCTGCATGTAAGTTTGGTAACTGAGGGGAGGGGCGAACCCAAGCCCATAGTACACTGGTGTATGGACACGTGTCTCATAATCTGTCTTATCTGAGTGTTCTGCAAGATGTCTACACAGAGTAAAGTGATTCTTGGGGGCCCATGTTCCATAGGTCTCAGAACAAACAACAAGGATTCCCATTATGCTACGGGATCCCAGGGATCCCTCCTGCTTTCCCAAACTGTAAAGTGATTCTATACCAGGTGCCTTTTCCCTTCAGGAAGAGGAGCGCCTTAGTGTCTACTTCATCACAGATCAGTATTACCTTCTCAGTTTTCCTGCTGTACTAAAACGGTTTCAGGGGGAACCAAAGTAGAAGCTAAATCAATAGCTAGTATTAATGACAGATAGTTTTGCCAGCAAGGATAGGGTGGATTCATTCCCAGCCTGTTTCTTGCACTAGTAAGAGAGTCAATATTACATCAGTGTTAAACAGTATACAAAATCAACAACTTGGTTTTCTCTTTGCTTCTGGGACTAGCTCTTTCCAGGCAGCTTAGTCCAGTTTGGTTGTCCTCTGCTTCTGGGACTAGCTCTTTCCAGGCAGCTTAGTCCGGTTTGGTTGTCCTCTGCTTCTAGGACTAGCTCTTTCCAGGCAGCTAGTCCTGCGTTGCTCCCACGGTGTCTGAATCGATTTCCCACTCATCCTCTGTGGTTCTCCGGAGTCTCAGAACTGGACCTCGACCACCAGGTGGTATTTCATCTGCTTCTGGGGAGGGCACCCTGCGTTGCTCCCTCGAGGCTGGAGTTTGGTCTCCAGGTACTGCTGCACTTGCTTCTGTTGGGGGGTAATTTCAGCCTTGCCCCCAAAACTTTTCACTGTGGTTTCAGAGATGTCCTCCTCTGATGCTCTTTTACATCAGTCAAGTCTCCTTCCTCCAAGAATGACGCCTCTCCCATTGAAGTATGGGTAAAGTTTCATTAACCTGCAGATAAACAGGATCTAAAAAGATTTTGGTTAAACAAAGGTTCTGGTCTGCTGGCACTCTCAAACTCCAGAACCCCTTCTGTGTCCTTTAGAATTTGTCATGGCCAAAGGAAACCATGGAGAGCCCTAGAATTTAAAAACCAAGAGTCCTTGGTCTTGTTCAGTGTTGCAGGATTTTGGCTATCCTGGATGTCCTCTGATCCACTTGTATTGCTTTGGCTTGTTTGGCTAGTGTTCATAGACAAGCTCGGATGTCCATGTGCTTGAGACCCTTGGCTCCCCCCTCATGGGCAATGTGGAATAATGTCTTATAACTTCATACAAAAATAAACAACAAAACAGATACTTCAGCAATTCAATATCTGGCTGGCCTGTTAGCCTTCAGGCCTTCCTCAGATATTTGGCATCAAATCTTTAACTACAGCACTCTGGGACGCAGGAGGATCAGGTACAAGAAACCTGCATCATGGCCTTTTCCTCGAACACAAGACAGGGCAGCCGATGGATGTTCCGTCATCATTGTGGTCTGGACTGGGAATGCAGATGGGGAACCCCCCTCAGGCAGCAGCTGTTGCTGATGATGGTTAGCCCAGCCTGTCACACTGCCGGTCCTTCTGGGTCAGGACTGCTGTCCTCTGAAGGCTCCCTTCCCTTTCACTTGACCACTGCTTCAGTCTTTAACAGAAAGACATCCCTTTCGGGAAAGACAGTTCAAGGCAATCCTGCTTATGTTAGAAATAAAAGATAGATGAGTGAATTACCAATTTCCCTCCCCTGGGTAGGAACAGCATGCTGAGACTGAGTCCCTGAGTAGCCCAATACAATAAATAAACCTGAGGCTATTTTCAACTTGATCTTTTGGCATTTTCTTTCCAATTTATGTTTTTGTTTTCCTGCTTGCCCTCTTTTCTCCCGCTGAAGTCCAAAACAGGGGATAATGTCCTCATTTGGGGCTTGTGACAACTGCTGTGGCTATGCCACAGGAAGAAAAGGCTTCACCTGATGAGCAATCAGACTTCTGTCAGGGCAATCAATCTCCATCCAGTGTATCTGACTTCATTCTCCATAAAAGGGTGATTTGTCAGTGACATCTGGCCTTTGGGATTTTCACTGTCCCCATCTAAGCCACGTGTAGATAGTGTTCCAGCTCTCTGTCTTCAGCCTCATCACTAACAAGCTTGGTAGGGCAACAATATCCTCATAAAAACCTATATAAAAGAAACAGTCCTTGCCCCCAAGCAAAAAATACTATACCTTGTTGAAACAGGATTAAAATCTCTTTCGCGCGATCTAGAGTCTCATGAAACAAACAGGCTTCTTTAGTAAAAAAATGTTATCTGAAAAATTGTCCATAGTCTTGCAGAGGAGTGAAGCCTGTGATAAACACAATTTATTATCAAATCTCTAATCAGGAGCTGTGAAAACAGGGTATGGGTTTTACGATAACACACAAAAGCTTAATCCCTTTTAAGCTGGGAGGTTTTCCAGGTAAAATGCAAACCAGTCCATTGGAACGCTCTGCTACTTGGTATAAATAGAGCAAGACAATATTTTATTTCTTCTTCTGTGGCTCATAAAGATTTTGGAGGACCAGCCATGTGTGAAGGGCACTCTATTAAGATTTTGTGTAGGGAAAGTCCAGTTCGCTAGTTGGGCATGGCCCTCATGATCAGGGGTCCCAGAGCTTGGCTGAAAGGAAGCAAAGTCTTAAGCTGACAAGTAACCTTGTCGCTTTGTTCTTTACAATAAGGTACCTCATATCTGGGCACCAGTTCATGAACTAATTTCTTAAAACTGTAGCTGCATCAGCTTTCCCACAGGGGTAGGCTTCAATCTTTCCTAGAGAATTACAGACTATAACTAAAATAAATTCATAACCTTGACATGATGACAACTGGGTTAAGTCCAGCTGGAGGCTGACAAAGGGTCCTCGTGTAGCTTTCAAAGCCACTGATTGTTTTTTACAGGTTTGGATCCATTGCATGAATTATACATTTCACATTTTGGCTGCAGTAAGAAGAGACATGGTGGTAAGATTTGGGATGAAACCAATCTTTAAAAAGCAACGTGTGCATAGCATCTCTTTCCACACACTCCCATCCATGATAGGTGTGTAGGGAAGGGATGCTAACTGGAAGTACAGGTGGCCAATCCTGTTCTTCCAGATCGGGTTTTAGTGCAAACAACACTCTGCCTCACTCCATGATCGCTTCTTGTCTTCTGAGGTCTGACAAATCTGCAAGCCGCAGTTCAGGAGGAGTAGGCACTCTTGTTTCTTTATTGTTGTCATGTCTGTTCTTTTAAACAAGTTCACATTTTATCACAAAATTGAGTACAATTCCAAAAACATGTCTACAATCGGTCTATATTCACCTTCCCCCAACCTTGCCAATTTACAAGCCTTTTCAATTGCTTTTAGCTCTGTTGTCAACTTTTAATACTCCAAAAGTATTACAAACAGCATATCCAGCCTGCAGGTAACCCGATAAGTCTCTGAGGCAAGTCAGAATTTTGTCAAAACAAAACAATACAAAACCACATACACAGAAACACACACATGCACGCAAACGAACAAAGAAAGAAACAAACATTCTGTAAAATCTGAAAATCTGCTTTTGGATTGAGTGCATCATACAAAGCAATCCCCCTTCTGCCTCCCTTTTGTTCCCAGCCCCCTTGGGGTCCTCCGACCCCCCCCCTTTCATACTGGATTTTGCCCAGCTGCATGACATTAGCTGTTCTACATCTTGTCAATTAGGTCGATGTGTATTGAAGATTGTTTGAAATCTCTGGTGCACCAGTTCTGCCTCATCTTACAAGCGCAGGGTGTTTTGCTGCCACAGAACCAAGTCTGCTACAGCAAAAGGGAAATGACTATAGAGATGCACTATCCCGTTGTTAGTGGGAACAGGGTAAATTTGAAAAGGGGCTATCAACTGGGGAGTTCCCTCCACAAAAGATGTCATCCGAGATGTCTGATTTCCTAACGCCTGTTCAAGGACAGTGGAAATTGCCTTAGTTGCTGTTTCTAGGCGAGAAGGAGACTGCTGCTCATGCATGAGTTTGCTCTGATGGGGAGTTTCCATGAGATCTCCTGCTAAGGCAGCTGCTCCTGCTACTCCAAAGGAGAGCCCTAACCTGGTGTGAGAGGGAGATCCTAAATCTAGCTGGGGCTGGATGTTTAGACCTGCTCCATCCACCACAGCACCAGCTAAGGAAAGGGGAAGAGGTGCGGGGGGGGGGATAGTACTAGGTCTCCACCCATCCTCCTGTGTGGAAAAGAAAGAAAGGAGGGAGTGGAGTGGTGGCCACCTTTATTTACTGATAGGACTAGAAGACGGACTGGAAAACCGCCCTGCCCTCTTCTCGGCAGCATCTGCCCAGATGTATCAATAATCCATTTGCCCGGGCTGGGGACCCTCCAGGAACCTTCGCAAATAGCTGAGATGTTTGTGCTCAAATGACTCTGTCACTGGTCACTGTCTTGCAGGAATCTCAAGGTAAATCCTGGCCATACGGAGGTACAAAGAGTGACCATCCGAACCCATGACAGTCCCACAGTCCCTGTCAAATTCTTCCAGCTTTTTAAAAACATGTACACCTGGGGAATTCCTGCAACTGGCCCTTTGCTCTGTCCCTTCCCCATCCTTCCCAAGGATCCCTCCCAAGGAATCCTTCCCAAAGGTACCTTAAAACCATAGAGCACACACCTGATTCTCAATGTGGAATCTTGGAAGCTGTCTTTTTCGCCTTACCCAACCCAGGGGGTCCCATTGAGTCCCAGCAATGGTGAACTCAACGTTTTGTACCGGCTGGTTGTCCCTGGATCCCTCTGGGCTCAGGCAGACAGGGTGGACAGTCCCATCTGATTGGGGTGCCAGGAAATTGTTGCAGGGAAAAACCCTCTAGAATCTAGCCTTCCTGTTTGATTCAGCCACTGGCTTTCATCCTTCTATCGCCTGGATAGAGAATGGGGCGTCTTGCCAGAACCAAAGAGGATTAGGCTCAATTCTCGCCGATATACTTGCTGTCCAACTGAATGGAGTCAAACAACAAGGGTGCGTTGCTCAAAAAAAAGAAGCTTTTATTTCATGTCATGAAAGGCACGAGTATCATCAGAGAGCATCTGGATGATACTGCACACATGAGCCATGCAGTTGGCTCGTTTTTATAGGTCTCAAACATACAAGCATATCAACAAAGTGATTAATACACGTTATTAGTTATTAAACTTACATATTTCAGAGGTGTCATCTACAGCCTGAGAAGATGAGTTACTACCTGGCTTTTATGACAACTTTAATCCCTATGGTATCTCTTCGTACCAGCAAGACCCTCTTTCTGCTGACTGAGGAATTTAGCCAATGCCACGTGTTTGACCACTCCTGGTACCTGTTATCTCTGGTGGGCCTCTCAACCCACATTCTTGAGAGGGGGCCTCCCGCTCTTGACTTTGGCATCTGTTAATGAGAGGCTTCTCAACTCTGAGTAACGTGCTGGCTCTGTGCTCCATTAGGGATATGAACCAAACTTTCCTGAATTATACTTTGATACACACTTTTATATACTTATTTGTAGGCCTGGATTAAACAATTCATTATCAGTATGGTGAGCAGCACAGTGGCCATTCCTTCTCAGAAAAGGGACAAAGGAGGGGGGATGTGGAAAGCCCATATTTTACATATTACATTCTTATTCCAAACTTCCTCCAAGGAGCTGATGGTGGAACCCATGGTTTTTTCTCCTGTCTCTTTGTATCCTCACAACAATTCTGTGAGTTAGATTAGGCTGAGGGTTACAGACTGCTCCAGTGTCACTTCATTTCGGAATTGGGATTGGTCCTAATTCCATACTTTAACCGTTTGCTCTGTACAATAAAGCCTTTTTGGATAAATTTACGGAACTGTTAAAGCCTATGTGTGCTGTGAATGTGCCAGCTTGTTTGCTTTTGCTATCTGCTTGGAGCACACTAGTTAATCCAGGGTTGGTGGGCTAATGGTAAAAGTAAAGTGTGCCTTCAAATCAGTGTCGATTCCTGATGACCACAGAGCCCTGTGGTTTTTCTTTGGTAGAATACAGGAGGGGTTTACCATTGCCATCTCCCATTCAATATGAGATTATGCCTTTCAGCACCTTCCTATATCACTGCTGCCCGATATAGGTGTTACCCATAGTCTGGAAAACATACCAGCGGGCATTTGAACTGGCAGCCTCATGCTTGCTAGGCAAGTCATTTCCCACTGTGCCAATAGGTGGCTGGGCTAATGGTACAGTTGACTTTCAAACCCACTAAACGTTGGAGAAGTGGTCTGGTATCACAGCTTTTCCCCTCAGATTCTAGGAGCCCTTCCTCCTGCCCAACTCTTGCTGGGCCTTTTTAGCCTACTTTCCAGTAGGCTTATGAGATCACCTGGCATTCTGTGTGTGTGTGTGTGTGTGTGTGTGTGTGTGTGTGTGTGTGTGTGTGTGTCCCACCTATCAACTTTGCAACGCCTGGACCAATATGAACCAAATTAGGTACAGTTGTAGTGAGTGTCACACAGAGACATGTCAATAGCATAGTTTGTGATGATGTCATCCACCCTGATTCAAGATGGCGGATGCAAAAACTTTTGAGGTGCAAGTGGACTTTATTTATTACATTACATTACATTACTATATCACCCCCTCCAAAGGCTCTGGGCAGTGCACAACAGGTATAATACTACAACAGCAATTAAAACAAACTTGTGAATCGCTTAACCCATTTGAACCAAATTTGCTACAGCTGTAGGCACACATAGGGATGCCCCAATGGTGTCGTTTGTGATGATGTCATTCACCCTGATTCAACGTGGCAGACATGTGGTTTGAGCTACGAGTAGGCTGACTTGTGGACTTTCTAACCGATTTGAACCAAATGAGGCACAGTTGTAGTGAATGACTCACAGGAACACCTCAATGGCATAGTTTGTGATGATGTCATCCACCCCAATCCAAGATAGCAGGTGTGTGAACTTTTGAGGCACAAGTGCACTAACTTGAGTACTGTCTAACCGATTTGGACCAAATTAGGTACAGTTGTAGTGAGTGACACACAGGGACACCTCAATAGTGTAGTTTGTAATGATGTCATTCATCTTGAACCAAGATGGCAGCATGTGAACATTTGAGGTGCAAGAGATCTAATTTGTGGACTCTAATTTGAACCAAATTAAGTCCAGTTGTAGATATAGTGGAAGGAACGTAGCTAGATTAGTTCTTACTAAAACAACCTGTTTTGCTATTTTGTTTTGCTTTGCTTTGCCCCTTTCAAAGTCTGTCTGTTTCAAGCAGCCATTTCAATGAGGGTTGTGCAAGACTATTTTCTACAAGTGGGGTAAAGATGGCTAAACACAGGTTTGTCCTTTCTGTGGCAGGTGAGTGTGGATATGAGAAGGGTGGCTTTAGGATATTGGTGTTCAGCTAGAAGCACTTTTATAATGAAGGGGGATTTCCATGGAACAGGCCCTCAGGATGCCTGGAAATGGAACCTCTTTGGTTCCATTTCCAGGAAAATGGGTTTGGAGAGGAGAGCTGGTCTTGAGGTAGCAAGCATGACTTGTCCCCTTAGCTAAGCAGGGTCTGCCATGGTTGCATATGAATGGGAGACTTAATGTATGAGCACTGTAAGCTATTCCCCTTAGGGGGTGGAGCCACCCTGTGAAGAGCAGAAGGTTCCAAGTTCGCTCCCTGGCATCTCCAAGATAGGGCTGAGAGAAATTCCTGCTTGCAACCTTGGAGAAGCCGCTGCCAGTCTGGGTAGACAATACTGAACTAGATGGACCTATGGTCTGACTCAGTATATGGCAGCTTCCTTTGTTCCTATGATTTGCTCACTTCATCCACTGAGACTTACAGGGCTTGGGAGTGGTGACTCAGACAATTCTCCCACTACATAGTAAACTGTGTGGACTTGAAGGGTCCAGAGTAGCAATGTTACTGCTACAGTCTCTGAGCCTGGTTAGGTTGCCCAACTTTGAGGTGGGGCAATCACATGATTAGGCTGCCTCTCCCCTAGGATTTTTTCCACACTCTACTACTGCTGCCACTAAAGGTATTTGTATATTGCTTTTCAGCCAAGTTCTCAAAGTGATTTACATGGGAAAATAAATAAATAGACTGTATCCCCAAAGGGCTCACAGTCGAAAAACAAACATAATGTAGACACCAGCAACAGCCACTGGATGCATGTTGTGCTAGGGCTGGGCAGGGACAATTGCTCTTCCCCTGCTAAATATAAGAAATTCCTGTTTGCTCCCTGAGCAGGGGTTAAGAGGTCATCATCAATTAGTTAATGATACATTGCAGAGCTTTTGTAACTGTTCAATAAGGGCCCAAGTTTCAATCCATCTTATGTGTCTCATCTCCTTTTGGCACCTAGGCAGAATCAGTTGGTATGTGCAGAATCATACTTTAGATCATTGTTAATTTTTGTACAACAGGCAGATGTATGATTTTTCCAGCATGAATTTCTTCCTGTCATGCAACTTTTTAAGGCGCAGCAGGTGGCTTTTCACACGGGGTTTTTTAAGCCCTCCAGAATGGAGGGAGTGCGTCCACATATCGGCTAGATTTCCCCCCAAGTCCCTGCAAGTTATCAGGGAGCAGTTCACACACAATTCGGGTTTTTCCACTGTGCATTAGAATGTAACCCTATTTATATCTGGGGTAAAAAAAACCCAACTATTTGTGTCAGTTTTGGGGGACAACTTCAAGTTTGCAGTAAAGCCTCCCCATAAACTCGCTGTGAAACGTGCTGTACGTAAAAGCCCCAGCAATGCTAGGAAAAAAATAGCAATGTTTCTTTTGTGCAAGATCATGCAAGATGATCTTCCAGTGCTTCTTGGGCCTCTCATTGTATAAAAACAGCAACACTAGTTAAACATATGCAGTTGAGGGCCAATTCATAACATTCTTAGATACACAACAAGCTGCTTGCCCCCAACCCCCATCCAGGCCAGATTTGAGGGTGCTCATAGCAAAATTATAATTACACTGTCTCAGTCACACACAAACAAACTGAAGAGAGACATCTGCTGTATCATCATTCCACCCATCTACCTTACTCTGCAGGCAGCTTCATTTGCAGTCACATGCTCGTAACAGGGCACTCTCACACAACCATGAGCACACTTGAATCCAGGTTGTCAGCTCACATTTCAAAGAGTAGTCAGCCATGCTCTGATTTGGGGACTAATGTAACATGAGCAGATTAGCAACAATGAATAGAGATTGTTTATTAACTTTTTAAACCTAATGGTACAATTAGAAGGATGCAATAGCCCTGTTTACATGCCGGGCCATTGCTAGGTACTTAAAAGATCTGGGTCCCTAACCCCAAATCCCATAGCCTCCCCACCACCACCATTATTTTGATAATGACACCTTTACGTGTTCTCTAAGTGAATCCAACACTCTCTTCAAAAGTCTGGTGTGCTTTGGACAAAAGTGTTGCTAGGTCCTATTAGGATTGGGTCCCTGACCCATTGTATTTTATTCAAATTTTCCTCCCCTTTGCAATCAGGTCTTGACATTGCATGACATTTGGAAGGTGCAGGTGTACTGTGCATGAGTTTACCCCTCAATTTCTTTCTTCCCTTGTAGCATCTTGGCTGCTGCACGATTTTTAAAAATAGAGTTTTGGGGGGAGGGGGAGGTTTACAATACTTCTTTGGAGGGCTTACCCACCTCCTTCTCCTAGGCACTTGCCACCACTTCCTGCACTGACACCAGCAACTAGATTGCTGCTTGCAACAAAGGCCACCACCCACTGCCCCTTGCCTTGGGCCCAGCAGCTACATTGCTGCTAGGAGTGCTGGTGGGCATAAGGGCAAAGACCTCACACACCAAAAGAGCCAGCCTGCAGTGCAACCACCTTCCCCTCCCGTTTGCATGTAGATGGGAAGGTAAGGGATGGGGGCAGGGGGAGTTAAGGATGTGCGTTGCTGGATCACATGCCTATTACAGGGTAGCAGCAGGTTGTCGGTGGGCAAGCCTACTGCAGCTAATGCTGCTGATGCCTCCAGGTATTTCAGCAGCCAATTGGAGTCCTACAAACCCTGCACTACAATTCTCATAGCATTGCAGAAAAATTACAGTGCCAAATTAATTAGCCGATTAATTGCGAATTGTAGGGGGGGGGACTAGCTGACATCCCAATGAAATTTCTCATGAGTAGTTCCATTGAAATTAATGGATTAAATTAGTTATGGGTAATTTAGTCTGGACATCAGCCTCTCCTTTTTTTTAAGGCATTCGTAGAGAAAGTTCATAATTTAGTGGCCCAAATATGACGCATATGGGAGGAGGAGTCACACTTACAAACTTGTGTCTCTGGGTGGTTTATTATTATTATTATTATTATTATTAATTCGATTTCTATTCCGCCCTTCCAAAAATGGCTCAGGGTGGTTTACACAGAGAAATAATAAATAAGATGGATCCCTGTCCCCAAAGGGCTCACAATCTAAAAAGAAACATAAGATAGACCCCAGCAACAGTAACTGGAGATACTGTGCTGGAGGTGGATAGGGCCAGTTACTCTCCCCCTGCTAAATAAAGAGAATCGCCCCGTTAAAAGGTGCCTCTTTGCCAAGTTAGCAGGGGACTAACATTAAATCAATTAAACAATTACAATCATTTAAACATTAAAATCATTAATATTAAAATCATTTAAAACCAACATTAAAAGTTAAAACCATGAATCTAACTAAAAGCATGGGTGAATAAATATGTCTTCAGTGCCTTTTTAAAAGTTGCCAGAGATGGGGAGGCTCTTATTCCAACAGGGAGCACATTCCAGGGACTGCATTCTAAAGTCCAGGGGCAGCAACGGAGAAGGCCCATTCCCAAGTAGCCGCCAAATGAGTTGACGGCAACCGCAGATGAACCTCTCCAGATGATCTTAACAGGCTGTGAGGCTCATGCTGAAGAAGAGGTTCTCTTAAATACACAGAGCCTAAGCTGTTTAGGGCTTTATAGGTAATAACCAGCACTTTGTATTTTGCCAGGAAATTTATCGGCAGCCAGTGTAGTTCTTTCAACACAGGAGTAATATGGTATTTTCTAGATGATCAAGAGACCAACCTGGCCACCAAATTCTGGACCAACTGCAGTTTCTGGACTACGTACAAAGGCAGCCCCACATAGAGCACATTGCAGTAATCCAGCCTAGAGGTTACCAGCATATGTACCACCATTTTGAGGTCGTTCATCTCAAGAAACAGATGCAGCTGGTGCATCAGCCGGAGCTGATAAAAAGCACCTCTGGACACCGCCTCAACCTGGGACACCAGGGAGAAGTTAAGATCCAGAAGCACCCTCAGACTGCATACCTGTTTCTTCCTGGGAAGTGTGACCCCACCCAGAACCAGCAAATCAAAATCTTCTCCCGAGTTCCGACCCTGCACAATAAGTACCTCCATTTTATCTGGATTCAGCCTCAGTTTGTTATCCCTCATTCAGCCCATTACTGCCTCTAGGCAGGTATTTAGGGAGGTTATGCCTTCTCCCAATGATGCTGACATGGGGAAATAGATGTGGGTGTCATCAGCATACTGATAACACCCTGCACCAAATCTGATTATCTTTCCCAGCGGTTTCATGTAGATGTTGAGCAACATCGGAGACAATATGAAGCCCTAAGGAACACCATATGAAAGTTCAGATTTTGAATAATAACAGTCTCCAAGAGACATCATCTGGAATCTGAGGTAGGAGTGGCGCCACTGCAAAGCAGTGTCTCTCACCCCCAATCCCCTCAGGCGTTCCAGAAGAATACTATGGTCAATAGTATCGGAAGCTGCCAAAAGATCCAAAAGGACCAACAAAGTCATACTCCCTCTGTCAATTCCCTATTGGGGATTATCGATCAGGCTGACCAAGGCAGTCTCCACCCCATAGCTTGCCCAAATGCCAGTTTGAAATGGATCTAGATAATCAGTTTCCTCTAAGACCATCTGGAGCTGGGAGGCTACCACCTTCTCAGTCACTTTGCCCAGCCATGGAAGTTTGGAGACAGGCCTGTAGTTGCTTAACTCTGAGGGATCCAGGCAGGCGTCTTCAGAAGTAATCTAATGATTGCCTCCTTAAAACAAGGAGGCATCCTGTCCTCCCTCAGAGAAGCATTTATAATATCTACCAGGCCCTCCAAAACAGCCTCCCTGCCAGACAATATAAGCCATGTCGGGCAAGGATCAAGAGGGCAGGTGGTATGCCATACCATTCCAAGCAACTTGTCCACATCCTCAGGAGTCACAAACTGAAAGTGATCCAGGGTCATCACATAAGAGGAGCTGCTGGACAGCTCGGCATCAGACTCTGTAAAAATTGTGGAGTTTGAATCTAAGTCAGCCCAAATATGAGGAATTTTGAGGGGGGGGGAACTCATTAAAAACATCACAGTGTGTAATTGTTGGTTCCAAGTACTGATTCAAGGGGAAAGGGGCACACATTAGCCGCTTCACAATGCTGAACAACTTCACCGGATGTGAACTTGCAGACACAATATGGGAAGAAAAGAATCACTTCTTTGCCACATTTATCACCTGAGTATAGATCTTCAAATGCACTCTATGTAGTAATCTGTTGTATTCGAGTGGAGTCTTTCTTCACTAGTGCTCTAGTCATCTACCTCATGGCTTCAGTCCCCATAGTTCTTCCGTATACTAAGGGGCCAATTTCAAAGCGGGTCGGAGAAAACGCTTAGGAGCTATCGTGTCCACTGCCCTGGTGAGTTGATTATTCCAATTCTCCACCACAGTGTCAACAAGGTCACCAGCAGAGCCAACTCTAAATCCCTCCAAGGCTTCTCAGAATCCTATTGGATCCAATAACCTTCTCGGGTGGACCATCCTAATGCTCCTGAGTAGGTGGGACGTGGTTGTGAGTCCAACCTTAACCAGATGGTAGTCCGTCCATGACAATGGGGAAATCACAGGAAATTACATTGATTGATTGATTGATTGATTGATTGATTGATTGATTGTTGAATTTGTATACCACCTTTCATTAAAACAATCCCAAGGTGGTTAACAGCAAAAAATTAAAAAGACTATTAAAATACACATTTAAAATATTTAGCTAAAAACAAACAAACATAAATCTGACTAAAAAGATTTAAAGTACAAGCACTATATAACAATTCAAAAATACAAAGCAGCAGCAGTAGAGTTAATCATATAAAAGCCTGGGTAAAAAGCCAGGATTTCACAAGCTTTCTAAAAACTGTGATGGAGACCAAGGCACAAATAGCCACTGGGAGAGCATTCCAGAGTCTGAGGGCAGCAACAGAGAAGACCATGTCCTGGTGCTCGGCAGCTGAGCTTACCTCATTGTCAGCACCTGGAGCAGAGCCCCCTCAGATGACTTCATCAAGCAGGCAGCAACCCTTGGGAGCAGGCAGTCCCTCAGGTATCCAGGGCCCAAACCACTAAGGGCTTTAAAGGTAAAAACCAACACCTTGAATTGGACCCGGAAACAAACTGACAGCCAGTGCATCTCTTTCAAAATGGGTGTGACATGATCCCTGCAGGCAACTCCAGATAAAATCCTAGCTGCCACATTTTGCATTAGTTGCAGTTCACTAATCACTTTCACTAATCACTAAAACATTCCTGTAAATAACAAAAATTGAATCAAAGGGAGATATGAAGAATAGTACAGAATAATTGACAATAAAGTACACAATAATAAAAAGCTCTACTTTTGTTATGCTATACCCATACCACTGGGGATATGCGACCAGAGTATAGTTACTTCAATAACTAATGAGAACTTTCATTTTCAGAAAAAAAGTTGAATTCATTGGTGAGATGTCTACAGGGCTGCTTCTTTTGATACTTTTAATAGTCAGAAGCAGATACCTGAATACAACATATACATTACACATGTCAGTCCTGAATGGTACTTTTGGAATCACCTTTAGTCTCCATAAAGTACAGGCGAGAGGTGACTGATCCTTTCTTAATCACTGTCTTCAACATCTACCAACTGTTTACAATCAATGAGAAGTAAAATTGGTATGCAATTAATACTAAAATTATTAGTATTAGTATAAATCATCAGGATCATTTGTCGGGGTTCTAAATGCTGACAAGAATTTATTTATTTACTTATTTATTGTTAAATTTATATACCGCCTTTCATTAAAGCAATCCCAAGGCGATTTACAGCAAAAAAATTAAACACAAGACGGTAAAAAAGACACAATTAAAATATTAAGTGAAAAAAATATTAAACAAATCTGATTAAAAATTTAAAACAAAAGCATAAAAGCAATACAGGCTATAAAAAGCAGCAGCAGAGAATCAAATAAATGCCTGAGCAAAAAGCCAAGATTTTACACTTTTTCTAAAAGCTGTGATGGAGACCTGTGATGGAGAATGGAGCCCCGCAGGAGATGGGGCTACAGCTCAATGATAGAGCATCTGCTTTGTATAATGCAGAAGGTCCCAGTTGCAATTCCTGACATCTCCAAGTAAGGTTAGGAGATACTCTTGCCTGAAACCTGGGAGAGCTGCTGCCAGTCAGTGTTAACATAATTTATTTATTTATTATTTATTTCTTTATTCGACTTTTATACCACCTTTCCGAAATGGCTCAGGGGAGTTTACAATTAATAACAGAAACCATTAAAACCAATAACAATTAAAACAGAGATATAAATATTAACACTAATTAAAAAAACATCTTAAAAACAATTAAACTATCATAGCAATTAAAAGCTTGAAAACCAGGTTAGCATTAAAACAATTAAAACTAATTAAAAACCCTGAAAGTCCAGGCCAAACAGATGGGTTTCTAGGGCTCTCTTGAAGGTCAGTAAGGAATTAAGATTATGGATTTCTGCTGGGAGTGCATTCCACAGCCCAGAAGCAGCCACAGAGAAGGCCCGCCTCTGAGTCGCCACCAAACAAACCAGTGGTAACTGGATATGGACCTCCTCAGATGACCTTAACGTGCGGTGGGGATCATGTAGAAAAAGGCACTTTCTAAGATATCTCGGACCCAAGCCGTTCAGGGCTTTAAAGGTAATAACCAGCACTTTGTATTTTGCCCAGAAATATATCAGCAGCCAGTGTAATTGTTTCAAAACAGGCATAATATGGTCTCTCCGGTTTGCCCCAGAGACCAATCTGGCTGCTGCATTCTGAACTAATTGAAGTTTCCGGACTACGTACAAAGGCAGCCCCACGTAGAGCGCATTGCAATAGTCAAGCCGGGAGGTTACCAGCTGATACACCACTGTTTTGCGGTCATCCTCTTCAAGGAATTGGCGCAGCTGTCGAATCAGCCGAAGCTGACAGAAAGCACTCCTGGCCATGGCCTCCACCTGAGATACCAGGGTGAGGCCTGGGTCCAGGAGTACTCCCAAGCTGCGCACCTGCTCCTTTTGGGGGAGTGTAACTCCATTCAGCACAGCAAGATCTAATTCACCCCTCAGATTCTGAGCCCCCACAATGAGCAGCTCCGTCTTGCTTGGATTCAGCTTCAAGTTGTTATCCCTCATCCAGCCCACTACTGCCTGTAGGCTTGCATTTAGAGAATGAGTGCCATTTCCTGAAGATGAAAAGGAGAAGTAGCTATGGGTGTCATCAGCATACTGATAACACCCAGCACCAAACCTCCTGATGACCTCACCCAGCGGTTTCATGTAGATATTAAAAAGCATTGGTGACAGAATGGAGCCCTGAGGGACTCCATATAACAGCTCCTATTTTGAGGAGCAACTGTCACCAAGCTCCACCATCTGGAATCTACCCGAGAGATAAGAATGGAATCACTGCAAGGCAGTGCCTCCTATTCCCAACTCCCCCAGGCGATCCAGAAGGATACCATGGTCTATGGTATCAAATGCACAATGATGATAATGAGCGAGATGAACCAGTGTAAAATGCCCTGAGCCACTTTAGGAAGGGTGGTATATGAATCTAATAACTAACTAAATTAAATATGCCAATGGTCTGACTCGTTATAAGGTAGTTTTCTATGTTCCTAGGATGTGTAAATATGGAGGCCTAAGCATGAGTTCCGAAACTTGCTGAAATCCATGAACCAATTTTCATTAGCTTCCAAAATCTTACCCTAAACGGCCCATCCCTTTTCATTTTAAAAATAGCTATTGAAGTGACTTTCACAAATGTAAATTCAGTGGCACAAAGGAAAGGGCAGGCAACCTTGTCTAACTCTATGCGGTGCTAATTTTGGATTACAAAAGGCAGTCTGGTTAGGAGGATGTTGCCGTTGTGACCTGGATGGGGGAGAAATAGCTTATCAAAAGCTTCATAAAAGCTGCACTGACAACAGCCAGCCAGAATAATTGCTTGGCGATTAACATTCAGTGGTATTTATATTCCATAGAAATATTTCCTCGCAGTGCTGAAAATCTGAATAACATTATCCTCTCCTTATCATCTTCATTTTCTCTTAATCTCCATGCTATCTTTTATAAAGCAGCTTTAATGTCTTGTCTTTAAATAATAGATTTTGGTCCCTAGCTTTGACCTTTACATCTATCCTTTGTTATCAATTAAGTAATTTGAAGCAGGGTTATAGTTTATAATGATTCATTATTTGCAGGCCTACCAAACAGGAAGGCATTAATAACTTCTGCTTAGCAACAGCAAAGATGATATATTGGGATCATTTCCTTAATGCTCACATTGATCTTATCATCTACAAATGAAATAGGTGCCTTGGTTCTCAGAGCTCTAGCCAGTCAGATTTTAAAATGAAATACAGAGTCAAGGTCTTTCCTCTAAACCTGAAAGATTTACAGCATACAAGCATAGCAATGTCGCATACGATTCATCAGATTTTTATTCTGCTGTCTTTGTGAGGCTTTTCAGAAGGCTTTACCGTGGGTTTACCATGAGGCTTTACTGCAGTTTGGGGGCATAACAGATATTCCAACGCAAAATCAGGATATTTTTACCCCGGACATAAATCAGGCTAGGACCCAATACTGTGGAGGAAACCCGAATCGTGTATGAAGTGCTTTCCAAAATATTGCAGGCAGTATCTTCAGGGTAAGTCTGGCCGATGTGTGAACACACACACACCTTCCCAAAATAAAGTTGTAGTAAAGTCACTATCTGAAAAAGCTCCATGAGATTCTACTCACAACATAAATAGGTTCCGTAGGACTCTGTTAATTCTGGCTAATTATGCATTACAGTTGTGCCCTGCTCCTCTTCCAAAGACCTGAATATGGCACACAAGAAGTTGCTAATCACTCAAATCAAGGTATAGGTTTCCCCCCCCTTCAAACGCAATAAGGGAATAACAACGTTGTGCATTTAATAACAAGATGTGCATTTGAGTGATATATGAGAATCATATGACTCTGACAACCAGAAGAAGTTGTCCGAGTGCAGAGAGATATTGTAGAGTCATATGACTGGAAGTAACCTATAGTGTGACCAGTTTAATCTCTCTTGACGTGACAGGAATCACTGGATCCCCCTCCAAAAAATCTCCAAATGACAGAGAAGTTTCAGTTGTTATGAGGTCTGCAGGAGGCATGTCAGCTACCACCCTCCACCCTCTGTAATGATGTTTTGGCTCCTGTGGGTGAAATTGGCGTTAAATTGATGCAGCAATAAGAAGTTGTTCTAGTAAGAACTAATCAGCCTACTTTCCTTTCACTGTCTCTACAACTGAACTAAATTTGGTGCAAATCAGGGTTCACAAGTTAGATCTCTTGCACTTCAAATGTTCATGCATCCACCATCTTGGATCAGGGTGGATGACATTATTGCAAACTATACTATTGAGGTGTCCCTGTGTGTCACTCACTACAACTATATCAAATTTGGGTCAAATGGATTAGCCAGTCCTCAAGTTAGTGCACTTGTGCCTCAAAAGTTCACACATCCACCACCTTGGATCAAGGTGGATGACATCATCACAAACTACACCATTGGGACATCTCTATGTGTCCATACAACTGTAGCAAATTTGGTTCAAATCAGTTAGACTGTCCACAAGTTAGTGCACTGTGCCTCAAATGTTTATGTGTCCACCATCTTGAATTGGGTTGGATGACATTGTCACAATCTACGCCATTGAGGTGTCGCTATGTGTCCCTACAGCTGTAGCAAATTTGGTTCAAATCAGTTAAGCGGTTCACAAGTTAGCCCACTTGCACCTCCAAAGTGTATCCGACCACCGTCTTGGATCAGGGTGGATGGCATCATCACAAACTATGCCGTTGAGGTGTCCCTGTGTGTCACTTACTGCAACTGTATGCAATTTGGTTTAAATCGGTTAGACAGTCCACAAATTAGTCCGCTTGTGCCTCGGATATTCATGTGGTCACCATCCTGAACTGGAGTAGATGACATCATCACGTACCACACCATTTGGGCATCCCTATGTGTTCCTACAGGTGTAGCAAAATTTGGTTCAAATCAGTTAAGCAGTTTACAAGTTTGCCCACTTGCACCTCAAACGTTTATGCATCTGCCATCTTAGATTGGTATGGATGACATCATCACAAACTATGCCATAGAAGTGTCCCTGTGTGTCACTTACTGCAATTCTATCCAATTTGGTTCAAATGGATTAAACAGTCCACAAATTAGTCCGCTTGTGCCTCAGATGTTCCCACAGCTGCCATATTGAATGGGAGTGGATGACATCACCACACACCACGCCATTTGGGCATCCCTATGTGTCCCTACAGTTGTAGCAAATTTGGTTCAAATCGGTTAGGTGGTTCACAAGTTAGCCCACATGCTCCTCAAAAGTTTACATGTCCGCCATCTTGTATTGGTGTGGATGATATCATCACAAACTATGCTGTTGAGGTGTCCCTTTGTGTCACTCACTGCAACTGTACACGATTTGGTTTAAATAAGTTAGAGAGTCCAAAAATTAGCTCACTTGCACCTCAGATGTTCATAAGGACGCCATCTTGATTTGGAGTGGATGACATCATCACAGACCATGCCATTTGGGCATCCCTATGTGTCCCTACAGCTGTAGCAAATTTGGTTCAAATTGGTTAAGTGGTTCACAAGTTAGCCCACTTGTGCCTCAAATGTTCACACGTCCACCATCTTGGATTGGGGTAGGTGACATAATCAAAAACTACACTATTGAGATGACCCTATGTGTCCCTACAACTGTACAAGATTTGGTTCATACTGGTTCAGGCATTGCAAAGGACACACACACAGAATGCTGGGTGATCTCATAAGTCTACTGGAAAGTAGGCTAAACATACCTTAATACCATGAATAGCACTAAAAATACCTTAGAAGCTGTGTGGGAGGTGGCCACGATTTGGACGAACTGGAGAAATGACTTTGAAAATGAAGAGTTGCTTTATAGAGGGGTAGAGGAAATGATATTGTTTTATTGTATTGTTTTTATGCCTGTTTTTAATATGTTTTTATATTTTTTAGCTTGATGTTTTTATTGCATTTTATTGTGTGTTTTTAACTTTTGTAAACCGCCTTGGAGTTGTCTTTTAACGAAAGGCAGTATAGAAATGCAACAATAAATAAATATAAATAAATAAATAAAATATTGTAGAATTGGGCATGGAAATAGTATTGCAAGCTATTACAAAGGTAAAAATGCTAGATTCAAAATGCTATTATGGAAAGACTGCTGCAACCAAAGGATATTTCTGCACTATACTAAACAAAAATACTAAAGCATGGTAATATGACTGCTGAAGAGCAGAATGCATGAGATTGACTGTAAAAATGAAATTGTATTTACAGATCACATACTTATGGCAAAATTATGAACATGAGTGTTGTAGGATAGAAACTGGTGCACTGTTATGTAGAATATGCATTGTTAAACTTCCTGTAGCATGTATTATTCAATAGCCGGTGTGGCTGTTTTATATCACAGCATTTAGATTTTTCACACTAGTGCTAAGAAAATGTGAATGATAATATATCTCAGTTGTCAACTTGTGTTTAGGAACTTAACAATGAAAACAGGACCATGTTGCTAAAATAAGGGTTTGACACAATAAATAAATTATTGCTAAGTATGCATTACATTTTTAAAAATCTTGCTCAGCAGCCTGTGACATTTACAGGCATTAAATGTGCTGACCCTCTGGGTGGCTTGTTAAATGTATATATAGCTCTCTTTCAATGTGATTTCTTACATACAAAATGCTATCTTTAGAAAGAACACAGCACTGATAAGGTATGAGATTTGAATTGCTGTTTCAATCTTAACAACGTTTATTCATATTATTTATTATAGAATTGATGATAACACTTTTATTCTGTAGTCCTTCTTGAGTAAGCCTTGGCGAAAAACACTGAATATCCGGACAGTTTTTAAGGACTTACTAGTGAAAGAAATATTATTACAAGCTCCAGATAACAGAACGGACTATTATTATAACACATTTCTTTATGTCAAGGACCTACAAGCAAAATAATTATTATTCTTACAAGCTTTGGATAACAGAACAGACAATCATTACAGCGAGTGCATTTCTCTTTGCCAACAACTCTGGGAAATAGTGAACTTGTTTTGGTGTTCTGTTGCAACATCACAGTCCTTCATATTGATTTAGTTAGATTGGTATATTTTTACCATCTTCATTATTCTGTGCTCTGGGCAGGGGCGTATCTAGGGTAGGGCAGGCAAGGAACGTGCCCTGGGTGCCACTTGAAGGGGGGGGCGCAAATTCTTAAAATTAATTTTTTTAAAAAATGGCCACCAAAATCAAAATGGCCACTCCACATGCTCAAATGGCCTCTGCGAGGCCCTAGAGGCCAACAGTAGGAGGGGTAACCTTTGCAGACCCCCCCCCCCCCCACAGCCTATAGGAAGCGCCCCGAAGGGGCTACGGGTTAAAAAATAATAATTTAATATAATATAAGTCACTGTACACATATTCAGTTTGGCACTATGTACAGAGAATCAGGGCTTGTGAATACTGAGCTGAAGCTTATGAGCTAGGATTGTATTCATTTGCTCTTACTTTGCTTCTTATGATAAGTGAGTTAAATGTGATGTCTTGCTAATATGGCTATTAATGGTGAGTTTGTCTTTGAATCAGTGTGAAATCCTTAGTATTAAGGCTCACTGGGAGTTTCTTGCTCTCTTTCTCTCATTTTAACTGTCTTTCTGAAATACTAGAATAAATTCCAAGCAGTGACACAGTTTACTCTGCATATCCTTTAATTATTTTCAGAGTATCTGGGAAAAGTCAAATTCTCCATTTATTTTTAAAACTTATGTAATGGTGATGCTAGTAGATGCATAGTAGAGAATTAGACAGGCACTTCTGTTTAGTTTTCCAAGTACACCTCCACATAGTATTGAGTTTTTCATGAGCCCCAGCATACTGAAATTTGTAGTTTTCCAGAATTTTTTGATCTGGCTACATCCACTGCTAAATAGTTTTAGAAATATTAAAAGATTAACGAGCCTGACTTGTATATTATGGTAAAGTTATCTGAAAGATGGGTGTCAGATGTCTGGACAGGGGGCGCAATTTCAGTGCTTGCCCTAGGCGCTATTTTCCCTAGATACGCCTCTGGCTCTGGGCTGCTTTGAATATTTTCTAATGTTCCTTTGAAATATGTATGTTTATTTAAAGAATTTAAAGTATTATTTAAAGAATTTAAGACACACATATATAAAAGTATAATTGTTTAACCTTTGAATTTGCATGTTTATATATATTTGCTGTCTGCACACGGTTTGTTGCTGGTTTTGAGCAGCAGGGACAGAGCACGTGGTAAGGATGGAGGAGATTTTACCAATTTTTTAAGATATATTCTGCCTTCTGCTCACCTCCCCTGCCCCAGCAGCCACCGGCCACCCCCAGCTGGATGGTTTTGTTATGCATTCAATATCCAGCTTTTTGCTATGCCTAGAGTTTGCTGGGACTCAGTGAGTGGGGAAAATCATGTGGAGTTCTTTTGTAGATCGTACCTTATATACTTGCACTTGATTTCTAATGTTTTTTTGTAGTAGACAACACAATAGCTGTGGCTACTGTTACAATGCCATGTTACCATGGCCAAAAATTGCCTATTCTCAACATATTTCTCAAGTGTGGCAGGTGAAGTGTTGAATATCCACATGGCAAATTGACAGTGGCACAATTGTGAACTACAAGAGTGCGGCAATGGCAATAGGGAGCATGTGCAAGGGCATTGCCAACTAGCTTGTTTGTATGGAGATGTCATGACACCACTCTTCTAGGTTCAAAGGAATGGTTCAATTTTGAACAGGATTGAACAACAATAATTGTGGTGTCCAAATAAGAAGTGACTGAAATGTTAATAAAGCTATCTTGTAAGCTTAAACCTGGACGTCATTTGAATGTTGAAAGTCATACCATTATCGGTATGATGGAACAGTGGGAAATATCTCCAAAGCCATGGGATTACCAGTCTTCATCAGAAATTGTACACTTACTACAATAAAAAGTCTTCAAAGCAGTTTACACAGAAAAAGAATATGTTGGGGATCTGCTGACGAGCCATGGGCTGCTGCAAGGGATTGGGACAATGTTCAGAAGCTTATCCTCCCAGTTCAGGCAGCAGCAATCTCTTCTGGCCGTGTGGCCCATGATGCGTCCATTTCCCCCAGCTGAGAAGCCTCTGCCTGGCTCCAACAGGGTGTTGGGACGCCGGCAATTGGGTGCAGTGAGATTGCCCAAGCCCCGGGGGCAGCTCTCACAAGATCTCAGGCCAAAGCCTTGTGAGATGGCGAAATCTCGCGAGAGTTGCCCCACGTGCCAGGGGCTATATAAATCCAGGACTGGCCTATGATGAGGGGCCATTCCAGGAGGAGGACTCAGTGAAAGGAGCCCTGTGACTCTGAAGGAGGCCTGGTGGCAGCAACTCTCAAAGAAGGCAACAACCCTTAAAAAGGAGTATTGCTCCCCGGGGCCATAACTCTGAGGCAGTCTGGAACCCCAATAGACAAGGGAAGGCAAAATAATAATAAGAGTATGGTTCTCTGTCCCCCCAAAGGGCTGACTTGTTTCTAAGTAGTTTTGAATTAAAACCATAAGAATAGCTTTTGACTTTGTTTTTGCCCAAACCCACACCACCTAATGACAATAAATGTGGTCAGCTTTGCCGTTAATGTTACAAGATGTGGCTTTTATTTCTTATAGGAACAAATAGCTTACTAAAACTAGACATCCAGTTTAGATAATAATTTATTTATATGCAACTACTAATCTATGAAATCATACTAATGGTACATGTGTAGAACAAGTAATTAAATGTAATTAATATTGTCACAGAAAAAAAGCATTATTCATCTGTTGAAAAGAGATCTAAAATTTATGGTTTCATGGGAAATTAACTTTGTTTGTTATCAGCCCATTGCACCATTGTAGAATCTAGCAAGAGAACAAGTTTCAGTGATGTTATCATGTAGAGTGAAAGTACTGCTACACAATTTTGAAGCCATGGGGTAAATGTCAGCTAATAATTAGGCTTGAGCCCGAAACATTTCGGAGGCCATTATAGAGGCCTCCAAAACGTTTCAGCCACCAGGCCGTTCCGGCGGCAGCAGAGGTGTTCCCTTAATGGCAGGTGAGGGTGCACTTATCCCTCCCACTGCATTTCCCCCACTGGAGCTCTGTTGTAGCAAATCCCCTCAGGGTGGTAGCATACCTCGCTGCTGCCCTGTTGCCCTCACTGGCCAGAAGTGGCCGGAAGTACCGGGCGCACATGCGCTCATCACATGCGTGCGTGCACACAACACACAGGCGCGTGTGCATGTGATGGGCACACGTGATCCTGGTACTTCCAGCCACTTCCGGCCGATGACGGCAACGGGGCAGCAGGGAGGTATGCTGCCGCCCCAAGGGGCTTTGCTACAGTGGAGCGCCGGCAGAGGAAATGCGGTGGGAGGGGTCAGTTAACCCTCCCCCGCCCTTAAGGGAAAACCCCCGCCACTGCTGGAATGGTTCCGGGCACATCCCTACTAATAATGGATAAACCTATTGAGAACCAATACCTTGGCCTTTACCATAAAATTTACCATAAACTTTCCACTTCTTATTGGCCTCAATGCAGTGCAAGCCTATACACGTGTACATAGAAGTGAGTTGCACTGAGCTCAATGGAACTCACTCTTGGTTCTGTTTACAAAGGATTTAAGCCTGCATTCACATGTAACAGGGAACTAGAGTTGCAGGGGCCAGAGGTTTCCCTACTGTTTCATACAAACATGTGCAACTCCATTCCTGTTCCTTCCATGATCCAAAGTTTCGCTCCGGAGACTCCAATTTGAACCCTCAAGTTGTAGTGAGTTTCGCTGCTCAAAACTGGGGATCCATGGAGCCTCAGTTAAATCTGAATGCAGCACTAGAGGCTGCATTCAGCCGGGCGGGAGTTGTGGGAGGAAACTCCATCCTCTCTCCCTGCATGATTGGCTGTGGAGGCTGTTCTTCAAACAAGATGGAAGCCTGCATATCCATTCCGCCCTCCTTTTTGAGGTCTCATTGGCTGTAGAGAGGAGACTCTCCATTTCATCAAAATGTGGACAGGAGAGCAGGGGTGGAGGGAGAGTGGAACCGCAGTCCATTGGACCCACAGTTCCACACTGTGTGCAAATGTGGCCTTAGTCTTGGAGCATTAATATCTTCAGAAGAATTTCAGCTTCTATCGACTTAATGCGAGAGCTTGATAGATTAAATAGGAAATAAACACATGTTCTGTTTCTTATCATTCTTGCCCTTCCTTCCTGTTGGGAGTGAATAAAAAGATCAGGTAACTCTGATAGTAATGTTCTTGGGTGCTGCATGTGGTCTGATGAGATCCAGTCCCAAAGCAATCTTTGCACCCAGATGTTGTAACGAACTCTGTCAAAATATAGATTTTGCAAGCAGAATAAATGATTGCCTAAAAAAAACAAACCTATCCCATTTTTTTCTAATTTACATAATTGGATGAACAGAAAGAGGCCTTAGTTTATCTCACATGTTCAGGATGTTGTTTGTTCATACCTCATTGTCTCTTTTGAACATTATGATGGAGCAATACAAATTCAAGACATAATATTTAGAAGATAATTCCAAAATAATTTCAGACAGCTACCAAGAAAGACCATTTCTGTTCTTCTAGTCTCACTCCTCACAATCTCAGATATGAACACTAGGGTACGGTAGGCCATTTATGCTGTTCTACAATAATCATATCTTATTTGCAGCACCCAAACATGGGCATGAACTAGTTATACAGTTGAATCGATAAATAAATCACTAACTAGGTCCCTGCTAACTGAGCAAAGAGGCACCTTTTAATGTGATTATTCTCTTCTATTTAGCAGGGAGCAAGGCCATCCTTAGGGAGGGGTGATTGGGGCGATCGATCGCCCCAAGGCCCACACTGAGACAAGCCCCGCACTGGAGCAGCTTGCCCTGCTAAAGTTTATCTTTCTCCCCCTGCCCAGCCAAACTGTAGTGCTGCAGGAGCCCTGTGCAGTCTTGCCTGCTATTGAAAGGCTCCCTGCAGGCTGCTACAACTCCCTCACTGCCCAGACTCTCAGCAGTTCGGTGTTGGGCAGGGCTTCCTGAAGCTCTCCCCGTCCGATTCCCACTCAAGAGCTCCAGCAGCAACCCAGCAAATGTAGAGCAAGCAGCAGGGGTAGAACCAGGGGTGAGTGTGCAAGGGTTGCCTTGCATCCTCTGCTGTGGATTTATATCCCAGTAACAGAGTAAAAGAGAAAGAAAAAAGGGATTAACTCCCCTTCCTGCTGCTAGTCCTCCTGTCCAGCAGAAGCAGCTGCAACCACCTGATTCATTCTCCTGGAGTCTTCTGCTCCTTCCCTGCTGGGGCCAGCATTTGAAAGCACAGTGCTGTAATTTTAGAGCAAGCAGGAAGCCAGGAGGAGGACTGAGGACTGGAGCTGCATAGCAATGGGAGGTGGAAAGAAGCTGGCTGTGGGCTTGTCTCCCTCCAGGAAAGTAAAACATAAAAAAACCCAACCTTTATCTGACTGTTTTGTTTATGTGTGATTTATTTCCCCTGTGAGAGAAGCAGAAGCCCCACCCCACTTGAAAATCTCCATTTGTGTGTGTGTGTGAGAGAGAGAGAGAGAGAGAGATTTTTTAAAAATCATTTTCAAGGTATAAGTCAAAACTGTTTGAGTACAAACTTGTAAGAAAAACCCTCCCCATCCCAACAATATAACTTCTTGTGAGAAAGTTAGTCAGTACAAAAGTATTTAAAACTTCAAAAAGAATAAGAGGGAAGAAAAATGCTCTAACAGTGGATTTGTTCTTGTTCCTGCCTTGGTTTACCATGTACTGGTGGTTGTGTGTCGCTTATAGCTCTAATCTGGTCTCTGTGTGTGGTTGGTTTGTTTTCCTTCTTAAAATATTTATCTATTTTAGCAACAAAGTCAAAATGGCTTAAATAGCAGAATCCATGAGAAAATGGTTCCTTCTCAACATGTTTCTACTTATAATTTTATTTGCTTTGTGCTTGTAACAGTAGCTCATATATAAATAACGTACATATTGTCTTTTTATGCTGTCCTGTTTGAAATCAAATCGGTGGCTTTTCCTTCTGTAGTGTATAGACACACTATACACTGTACATACCCTATAGTGTATAGGGAATGAGAGAAAGGGATGATCTAGGGATATCCTGACAGGGATATCCAAGGCATTTCGGCTCCTTAATGGAGCATTGAGAACTCTCCTAGCAGATTACTTATCCCTTATCTTTTCGAAATACAGATTGGCTTTCTCGAGGGCTCGGGTGAATGTCCTCCCTTCTGAACTGTTAGCTGGTAGGTATAACAAAACACAGATTGAGAAGAGATAATGCCCTTGTAACTCAGAAGAGATTGAGTCAGTTGCCCATGTGCTCTTGCAGTGTGTGTGTGTTTTTATATGGACCTTAAGCAAAGGCTAATTGAACCAGTTTTAAAAGATTTTGCGGGACTATCCGATGATTTTTATGCCAAATATTTCTTAATAGACAAGGATTTGTCAATTACATCACTGGTTGCAGAGGCACTTATACCCCCAGACCTTGGGGCTCCGGTCTGTGGCCTCCTGATTCTGGGGGGCCTCCTGACACCACCCTGCACCTGCCCCACCACTGCCTCTGGTGGGCCACTGTGCGAAACAGGATGCTGGACTGGCCTTGGGCCTGATCCAGCAGGGCTGTTCTTATGCCTCATGCCCACCCCACTGCTGCCCCATTGCTCCTTTCCATTTTCACTGCCGCCATGTGCATAGCCGGGGGGGGGGCAGGGTGAGCCGAGCAGGCTTTGATCTCCCCCGTGGTGGTGGCGATGGCGGGCACAGTGGCTGGTGGGCCCGTCCATCTGGGCCTTGAGCATGCCTGTGCAGTAGGAGTATCGAGCGTCATGTCGCAAGCCCGTGGTGGCGGAAAAAATGGCAAGGAGTGGCATGGCCCCCCAGGATGGAGGACCCCCAGGAGGACCCTCAGGATGGAAGTTTGATTTTTTTAAAATTTAAGAGGTGGGGCCTTGCAGCTGGGGGGGGGGGTCCGAAGCCCTTCAGGTCCAAGTGCCAAAATTACCTAGGTGTGCCACTGACTAGTTGCAAAATTTTGCTGTTCTGTAATACGAGCCCGTTGCATTCTGTTGGCTAATGGACCCAATCAATGCATTGTTATGTAACTAGTATGTATGTATATAAATGTTCATAACTGTTTTATGTATATTGGTTCTGGTCTAAGACCATAATAAGGACTTTCTAACTGACATGAGTTTCTTCTATGTAACTGAACGTCCCTCCCCCCATAAACTGATTTTATAATTCCAGTGCAGTTTTTATTTTCATTATTTCTAATTCAGATATATTTCATACCCTTCCACACTTTGGTACCTTTTGAACAATGACAATTGCAATAACAAGAGGTTAACTGTTGGGTCAGCTTTCACTTCTCACCTAGCTATGAATATCTCCTGCTTTTTAATGGGCATGCTGCTATACCTAATACCTAATGAGTATTCTAGTATGGAGCGAGTGAGAGGCATCTGATATAGATATTGGTATTATACACTTTTTATTATTCTGAAAATCATATGACAAGTATAACAGTGATTTCGGGTAAGGCACAGTGAGTTCTGAGTAAATTAGTGTATTTCTGTGGGTTTATGGAAAAGAAATCCACTAACTGCATCTAAAAATAAAAAAATATTGCTAGCAAGCAATTCCGTGTGTTTGATGCATTTGTCATGAGTGTACCTAACTTTGTACTAGTTAACATTATTTTTAACTTCACACTTTTATGTAGTTGAATATGAAATTATGGAACTTCTAACTTAAGTAAATATTTAAGGCTAATAAATAAATTAAATAAATTCTAACTAGTTAAAATTTTCATTAATTTTCAGTGGCAGTTATTATCACCCTGTGAATAGATTTTTATTATATTCTCTCAGAGGGGCCATTCACATGATATACTGGGTGAGCGAGAAGGGAAAGGCTTCACAAACCTTGTCCCCCCCATCCCCCCCCCCCGTTGATCATCCTGTGCTTGGTGAGAGCACAGAATGCACTCCCACACAATCTGTGATGCTCCATGCAGCGTGGAGCAGGGCTGATCACTCTGAGGCTGGGACTCGTTATCCTGGCCTCCAGGTATCCCACAATGCACTGTGTGCCGAGTGCAGTGCACTGGGGGATTTCCCCCGGGGGCAGGTGTTCTAGGCCCTGTCTCTGTGCCAGCGCAAGCTGCAAGGAACCCATGCTGACACACAAGCCAGGTTAATGCATCGTTAACCTTAGCTAAGAGCCAGGCCTTGGCGCTAGGTTTGGCTCTGCGGCACTACCAGGATTCGCATGGATCCCGGCAGTTCTCAAGGGCAGCCAAGCCCAGGCTTGACAGCCTAAGCCTGGGCTGGACTGCTTGTGAAAACAATCTCAGTGTTTGCTTGGCTTCCTTTCAATCTGCCCTCCCACCTGATCAGGCTTATTGCTTTTCTCTTCCATACCTCTTTTTGCACACTGAATAGTTTCTAGTGATCAGAATGAATTTGGTTTACCTTTCTCCCTCCCTCCACCTTCCAAACATAAAAAATGGGTGGGTGTATCAGGCTAGAGCATACAATTAAAAACACTACTCATTACAGTGACTACAAAGGAGAAACAGCAAGTAAAAACCAGATAAATTATGAACAATCATCAAACATTAAAAGCTGCCAAAAGCTTGGACAAATAAAAAGGGTTTTAGTTCGTGCCTAAAATATAGTAATGCAAGCACCTATATCATGTATAGTTATGGAAATGCCTATAAATGCACTTGGGGAAAGGCTGGGAGCAACTGAGGAAGAGACGCTAAACCTCTTCAGGTGTTCAAAATCTGTATATGCTATACCCAGTTACAGAAGAAACAGGAGCACACTGTCCCTGGTCAGGGGCGTAGCAAAGTTGGAGTGGGCCCAGGGACAAGATTTCAAAATGGACCCCTCTCTGCCTTCCTCTCCTTCTCCTGGTCCCATGTCCTAAGCATGTAGTAGTAGTAGTAACAACAACAACAACAACAATTAATCTTAAACTCAGAAGCAAATTCGAATAGCCTTTTTTACACCTATCACAGCAGAAAAAAGCAGTCCAGTTTGATCTTCTACTATTACTACAAATATGTATATACCGCTTTTCAACAAAAGTTTCCAATGCAGTTTACATAGAAAAATAAGAAAGAAAGAAAGAAAGAAAGAAAGAAAGAAAGACGGATCCTTGTCCCCAAAGGGCAGGGAATCTTTCTTTCTTTCTTTCCTCTTATTTTTTAGATTTCTTCTATGAACTACATTTAGTGTATGTCTATCCATTACAGAAGGAAAAGCTACCAATTTTATTTCAAACAGAGCAGCAGAATTTATTATATGGAACTACCCCAATTTTTTTAGCATTTAAAAACAAGTCAACATTTAAAGGGCTTTTAAAATGGAGTTTCCTGTGATGGAGCAAGTGTATATAAATAAGACTTTTGGTGGGGAAGGGGGGAATTCTTCATGTTCATTTTAGCCATTTGTGAAGACACTTTCAATAAGTTGTGGTATTTTAGTCCATTACAAGCTTATTAAAAAGACAATATATGAACTACTATTACACACACAAAGCTAAATAAAATATTTATTATAAGGAGAAACATATTGTGAAATAACCATTTTCTCATCTATTTTGCTATTTAAGCCATTATGAGAACTTTGTTGCTAAAAAAAAAGCAGCACACAATATAAATATTCTTAACATAAACTCAACAGCACATGCTAAACCAAAAGGCAGAATTGATGACAGATCTATTTTGTTATAACATTCCCTCCCCCCTCCCGCCACTGCTTATTTTTTTAAAAAAAACATTAAAAACCTTTACAGACTAATTTTCTCACAAGAAGGTATATTGTTGGGCTGTGAGGAGGATTTTTATTACACATTTGTAATGCAGAGAGAGACAGAGAGAGTTTCAAACCAGGGAAGGAAGCAGGGGAGAACAAACACAAGCAGACTGGCTTTTCAAATGCAAGCACACACCACAGCTTAATGAAGGGTAACAATAAAACGAAACAGATATGGGATGAGGAACGGGTTTTTTAATTTACTGTGCTTGAGAGATGAAGTTCACAGTCCCTCCACTTCCCAACCAGCTGGGCTGAGGCTCCTTCCTTGCCTCCTGTGATTTGCCAAGAGCAACCAGGAAGAAGCTGAAGCATGCAGCCAGGCTACCCTTTGCTAGTGCTGACAGCTTCGCCACTGCTGCCCCCACCAAACCCAAGCTCCCAGCCAATGAGTGCTAAGTTTGCAAGGCAACTCATGGGCAAGCGGGGCAGGCCTTGGGGGGCCTGCCTGTGGGCCCAGGTGCAACTGTCCTCCCTTGTCCAAGGGACCCTACGCCCATGTCCCTGGTGCAACATACTCCATAGTCATACTCCCTGCTTGCCTCATGTTTAGAGCTTGACTGCAGAAGCAAGCTCAGGATGCATTAGTGCTGGAGTCATGGCTTGTTGACACACTTCTCTTCCTCCTCCTGTACCTGGCTACAGCATAGCATACTCAGATTTTGAATGCATGAAGAGGATTCCTCGCTCCAGTAGTTTTCACATAAACTCTCACTGGAAGTGTTTCAATACCACTAAAACATACCTTTGTTTGAAAGGGGCTGCTATGGCCCTAGCACACACCCCACGCCCGCTCTCCCCCTCAGATGGGGAACCGTCTGTCACGGCCTGGGAAGCAAACCGCCCCCATGAGGAGGTCTGCTATGCCACCCCGTGGTCCCCGAGGAGGTCGCCCAATGAGTTTGGCCCTCCCCTGGCCCGCAGGCCCTTTACCAAACCGGGGTGTGTGTGTGTTGCGATAAAACTGTCCCCTGTTTCTGCCATCCCTGTTGTGCTGCAGCTGCTGCCACCACCCTGAAGGGTGGGAACCCGTCCTCCCTGCCCACGGAGACAAGGCCGCAAGCCTTCATGGCCTGCCCACTCAGCCAGCAGAGTTCCGGCCTCCACGTCCGCTCTCCTTGCCTTCACGGATCGGACTGAAGAGGCTGGACGCTGAAGCCGGATGCACGGACTAAGCCCCTCCCCTGCACAGGCCAGGCAGCCAATGAAAGGCTCCCCCGCACCTCGTGCTTCTTCAGGGGGGCCGAAGCAAACCAGCCGAGCTGCCCATTTGGGTGGTGAGAAGCGTGATAGACTATAGATTATGTACACTATAAGCGTGATGACTGATAGTGTGGGGCCCTTGAAAATGCAGGGCCCGTAGCAAATGCTACGGTTGCTACTAGGTTAATCCGACACTGACTGAAGGTAAGGAGACCTAGACCAAAGCCTTAGCAGAAAATTCTAACATACAGGGAGGTTCATATGGGAGCAGGCAGTCCTTCAGGTACCCCAACCCCACACCATTTAAGGCTTAGAGGTCAAAAACAACATTTTGAATTATGCCCAGGTAGCCTGTGCAGGTCTTTAAGCACTGGCAAAATGTGATCAGCTCTACAGATCCCCGTTAATAACCTAGCTGAACCAGCTGAAGTTTCCAAATATCTTTCATAGGAAATTTCAAATATAACATTGCACTTATCTGACTTGGACATTACTTGAGCATGGATACATGATTCTACTCATCTGTTATGATTATAAGTTGGTTGGTTGGGTGGGTGTCTGTTTTGCATGCCAATGCTAGCTGGTGCTCAGCTGATGTAGAACAAGGCCTTCCCCACACAGCCCCCAGGCTTTGGAACTCCCTCCTCCAGAAGATTTGAGCAGTGCCATCTCTGGCTCCCAGAGTTTTTGCTACCCCATCTTTCCCAGACTTCAGATACACTCTTGAGACTTAGTCATTCCACTTGGCCTTTGGGGTGGATTTAGCTGGGACTGTCTGCTATTATTTTGGTTTTATGCTAGCCTTGTGGCTATTTTATACTATCTCTTCTGGTTTTAATTTGCTGAGTTTACTGATTTAATTGTTGTTATGGTTTTGTTTTAATTATGTTGTTAGCTACTTATTTTTGCCCCAAGGCAGAAAGCAGTAAATTGATTTGAAAAATAAAAACAAAATAAATAAAAAAAACTTCTAATCCACTTTTATGGAACCATAAAAGGTATAAAGCACATGTCTTGCAACAAGTCACAATCTGTTCCAAACTGCAGAAATATTTTTTATATAAAAGTTGAAAATGAAATTCAAACAACTCCCAGCTATTTTACTGAAATGAAGCTTCTTGGATCACTTAATTTATAGGTGAAGTCATAAAAGCATATAAAGCAACCGTATGCTGAAAGATCTCACTAAACAGAGATAAATTTGACTTTTCTTTCTTCAGACTTTCTCTGAAATGGAGTACAGCTTAAATATGAATTTATTCATTACACCAGCAGAGACTTAGAATGACTTTACATAATTATATGATTTATAGTCTTCAATAACCCTAGTCAATCCAAAGGTTTGACTCTAACAAAGAGCGGTGTGATTAATAGTAAATGGAATACTGTTAACAATACTATTTGAATCTGGAGTTCAGAATTTGGAGTACTGATTATGTTTCAACAATATTAATGGACTTTTATTAGGCTTGTGCAAATAACAAACCCTATTCTTTCTAAGGTGAGACAGAATGATAGACTTCTAAATGTAAAGGTTAATGAAAATGTGAGTAAAATAAACCCCACCGGAACCGAAAGAACAGTGTGCTCTTTTCAGTGAGCCATAATTTCTTTAGAAGGGTTAAATATCACTTGCTGTTGTCCTAATTATTCACAAGTAAGCCAACAAGAGAGTGCCAACTTTGGATCTACGTGTGAGGCAGGCAGGGCCACTGAGAGGGACACACAGTTTGCCTCCACTCCCCCAACTCACCCCTCTAGGGTGCACTCCCCATTCCCCACACTGCCACTGCAGCAGCCAGTTGACTTCTGCATTGCCGCTGCCGCCTCCTTGCAAAAGAGGAAGTCTGTGAACAAGAAGACAAGTACTTGAGGTGCTCTAGTTAGAGCATCCCAGCACTTTTCTTTTCTTCACTGATTTCCTCCCCCAGAAGGAGAAAAAGCCAGCAGGGAAGCTGGCTGGTGGCCAGTGAGTGAAGGGGAGGAAGGAGAAGTGCCCCTCTGTAGCGGATGGGAAGCAGGAGGGAGGAAGAAACTGGCCACCCGCTCACTTGCCCTCGGGCTATGGCTGCAGCACAGAGCAAAGAGGGGAAAGAAGCAGCATCCAAGGTGTGGGAAGGAGGAGGACATTCAGGGCAGTTACCAATACTATTGCTAAACAATGTTACAAAGACTGCTACAAACATTTAAAATAACAACCCAGCAATGTAGAGGAGGGGCTGAAATGTTCAGCACATTTCCCAAAGAGTAAGTCTCACTGCACTGAATAGGACTTACATCTGAGTAAACATCCTTAAGATCTCACATAAGGCTGCAGTCCCAGATTAAAATTCCCATCCATTTTTTGCCTCTTTCTCAGACTCCCACGCTTTAAAAAGTGATAAGGAGGTGGGTGATTCCCAGAAAGCCGTCAGGCACAGCTGTCAACATTTTCTGGTGTTCTTTGCTTCAGTTTGTAGCCAGTTAAGAAATAGGAAGAAAACTTAAAAAGTAAATGTTTTTAATGTAATGTAATTTGATTTTTTTTAAAAGCTCCACCCGATCTCATCAGCAACTAAATTATTATTTATTATTATTATTATTATTATTATTATTACATTTTATATCCCGCTCTTCCTCCAAGGAGCCCAGAGCAGTGTACTGCATACTTAAGTTTCCCCTCACAACAACCCTGTGAAGTAGGTTAGGCTGAGAGAGAAGTGACTGGCCCAGAGTCACCCAGCAAGTATCATGGCTGAATGGGGATGTGAACTCAAGCCTACCTGGTCCTAATCCAGCACTCTAGCTACTACACCACGCTGGCTCTTAAATTAAATGAAAGAGAGAGAGAGAGAGAGAGAGACCAACTGCTACACAAAATGGAAAGAAAACCACTTCTCCTGGTTTCCCCAGTGGATCATGCTGACCACTCAAATGGCCTCTGCACATGCATGGAGGCTAGCTGAGTGCTGGGTGCAAGGCAGCCTCCCCACAGAATGCCAAGTGAGCTGCCACCAGTTCCCAGAAGCTCCCAAGCAGCCCAAGGTGGTAAAGAGTGGTGTTTCTTAATGGAATCACACACTGCACTCGCTACCCCACCCCGACCCAGCTTCACTGGGCTTTGGATCCTTTGTGGGCATAGCAACACTCTGAGTAATAGTGAACATTAGATGGGCTAATAGCAGCAGACAGCCTGATACTAAACAACTATTTAATGTGCCAAAATGTCATCTCTTTTGCTTTGAAGTTTGACTGTATCTATCTTCTATCTATATAATACGCTAAGGTCGTATGTGGCAAGCCCTGTCCACACAGTGCTTTACCAATCGGAGGTAACAGAGCAGATGCACCATGGTGATTGGGCACTGGGGATTCCATATGCAGATAGGGAAGAGGAGTGGGTAGGTGGTGAGTGAGTGAGCAAGTGGCAGGGAGAAGTGAGTGAGCAAACGGCGGGGCGGGGAGGAGTTCATGAGTGGGTGGGGAGGAAGTGAGTGAGTGAGTAGGGAGAAGATACTCACTGTTCCCATGCTAAATATGATTTTTGCTAACTGGGGGAAAAATAACTACCGGGGTGAGAATTATTTCAGCATGAGCAAATTCTTATTACAAACTCAAACAAAATGGCGAAGCTTATGTCAAGCAATTGATTCCTGGTTTCAACTTATATAGCCCATACACCAAAACCTTAAATTATTTGTGTGGTCCTCAAATAATCCCAGTTGCATCATGGCACAGAAATAGGAGGGCTCCAAATGCATTGCCCATAGCCTCTGCAGCACTTCATGACTGGCATGAAACACATCAGCCAGGACTAGCAGGCCAAGATACGCCTTCATTTTCTGTTAGGTCAAGGTGCTTCCAACAGAACATATGAAGCTGCTGCCTATTGAGTCAGACCATAGGTCCATCTAGAGCAGCATTGTCTACTCTGTTGGAGGTGGCCAATCATTGTAGGGGAGGGAGTTGCTTCTCTCTCACTGTAGGGGAGGGAGTTGCTTCACTCACTGCTTCCTCCTGCTGGACTAAACTTCTCTTGGTCTGCTGGACTACATACATACATATCTTTTTCCAGTCCATTACGAGCTACAGAAATATAATACAAATGCACAGCAAAGTAATACAACCTACATTAAACTTTACATCAAAAACTTTACAGCTTACATACATGCAGCTTACATTAAAAAAACAGTAGCAAAGGAACACAGCTAAGGTGCCCCTTGCAAGTAAGGCTATAACAAGCGGGCCTAAACTTCTCTTGGTCTGGTCTCTCACTGGAGGACACAGACCCCACCTCTGTGCAATAGGCAAGTGATAGACTGGCTCTAGACTACCTTTTGCCATTTCTGCTTGTCATATAACCCATTATCTTGGTACCTTCACAGGCAGGTGAGTGAGGTTCAGCAGACTGTTCAGTGCCACACATCTCATCTCTGCATCTGAAACCAAGTTCCAACCCCTGCTGGCCACTTTAAGGGTGTGCATGAACAGTTCGATCACAGGTTCGGTGCCATGGGAAGGGGAGCAAAACAAAAACAAACGATGAACAGAATGATCTAATAGGCAATTAAATAGAAATAAGATGGAAATAAGATTTAATCAATAAACATACTAAACATGATATAGAATATACCCCAAATCAGTATATATGCAAAAAGTGTATGACTGAAATATGCTGTACACAAAACCAACCAGGTCTACATCTACAAACCTCATGTATGAATGAATGAATACAATGCACGTAAATAGTAAACTCTCACTAGGAGCCTCGAGTCTGGTGGAAGCAAAAAAACCTAACAGCCAGAAGTTGGCATCAATATGTAGCTCCAGATTCGCTCATATCCACAATAACAGCTCTTGTAGTTATCTTGTAGTCCAATAGTTGGGAGCGATTATAGGGATGTAATCAGTTGTACTCAAGGTTTCAAAAGTTGATAACAGGAAAACAGTACATGCTGTGTAGTCTGCTGAATGCTGACTGAAGAGACTGGAAAAGGCTCACAATGGCTGCCCCAGGATAAATAGCTGTTTCGCTAAACGCTTCTTTAGGAGCACATTTCATCAGTCTCCATTGCTATATTAACAATACTACAATCAAAACTATCACATAAAAATGATTACTATACATGAAGAGAAAAGCTGGTCAATATCAACATTAATTTGTAAATATATTCACATATGCAGGCTCAGAATATAGTAATACTCAATAAAGTTCCTCCAGGCAGAAAGCATCCTAACTCTCCCCAAGACTCCACAGCCTATAACAGAACGCTAATTAGCAGGAAAGCCTCTGCAGCTGTATCCCAAAATAACAGTAATTATTTGGCCAAACCAGATAACCAATCACTAGTTCAAAAAGCTGATCAGAGACACTACTCAGATGCCGTGAAGCCTGTAAACTGCTCCAAAGGGACACTGTCCCATGCAGCTTCCTGCTGGGGTGGTGTGTGTCCCAAGTACCCACACACAGCGACAGCACACACATGGCATTCGTGCATTCGCAGGCACTGTTTGCATGGTCAGCATGGTGAAAGAGCATGGTCTCCTCTTTCTTAAACTCCCGCTTGCCGATCCCCTCCCCACGGTGCCAAACTGCTCCCCTCCTCACAGCGCTGAACCTGCACTCAAAACTTGGTTCAGGCACATCCTTACCCCGCTTCTGGGATGTATTTCACTAGGAGAAATGGGAAAGGACAAGAGATGTACTGCGGATGCTTGATACACTGATGCCAGGCTTACTGAAGCTGACGCGTTGTGGTCGCTGCTGTTGTGATTCTTCTGGCTTTGTTCTGCTGGCTAAAATCCCTCCTTCTGTGATGTCAGTTGCTTCTGAATACTTTACTGGTTCCAAACACTAGGTCTGACATTGCGGGAGGGAATGGTTTCATCTGCTCTAACTCGGGCGCATAGAACTATGCAGTGCCTCAGACTAGTTTTGAGACACCATCATCACCAGGGGTAGCAAAACTGAATTTTGTTTTATTTTTAAAATGGACTACTCAACTGTCATATGCAGTTTGTTCAAATGATATGAATGTCTTCCTATTGCTGAAACTGTAACTGTTCTCTTTAAATACAACCAGGGCATCATGGAGGTTAAGCAGTGTGCAGTTTAAAAAATAAACATGAAAATGAGGGACTTGGTGAATAAGAGAGAAAGAAGAAGATTTAGGAGGGGAAGGAGCATGCTTTCTCTCCGTGTGTGTCTGTGTGTAAATACCAGACTGTTGGCAATGAGAAATCAGTATTTTATTTGCCAGCCTTTTATGAACAATAGGAAGATAAAACTGATACAGAGTTTTTGTAATTATAAGTTATACTTAATAATTTCTGCAGGTACATATAAGGTTGATCTTTTAAGGCAATGATTTACAAAAGAAAGAAAGAAAGAAAGAAAGAAAGAAAGAAAGAAAGAAAGAAAGAAAGAAAGAAAGAAAAGCTCTGCTTGGCAAGCCTTGGGCTGTTTTTGCAGTTGGTGACAGCTCATACCATACTAATAAACATTGCAAATTGTTTTTTTCTATGATCCCATTTCTAAATTATTTCTTCATATAGAAAACACTGGAAAAATGATTCTAGAAAGTACATAATAAAGCTTTCCCTCTGGAATATTTCCATCCCATTTCTGGTTTTTGTTTGCTTGTTTTTTGGTCCACTGCTGGATGATGATGATGATGATGATGATGATGATGATGATGACCCCACCACCTTAAGGTGACCAGTTTAGAAAGGTGGGATGAAAATCCATCAAATAAAAACATTTATATATTTTAGCAAACCAACAGCAGAGACTATCAATCTCTAGCAATGCAACCAAATAGGCACATGATTTAGCAGTGGTATGATAACTGGCTGTCCATTATTTGATGTCACAATGGCTGCAGATATAAGAAGTGTGACATATAGACTGGTCCTTTCAGTAATCACAAGGTAATTTTCTCAAGAGGGGAAATGAATGAGGGTGGGCAGTGACAACCATTTTAGTACAAATCTGTACCTCATGTCTGGTGAAGTCTCTATCACTTGCAGTATCATTGATTGATTGATTGCTGTCAAGTCGGTGTTGACTCTTACTGACCACATAGATAGATTCTCTCCAGGATGATCTGTCTTCAACTTGGCCTTTTAGGTCTCTCAGTAGTGCATTAATTGCTGTCATAATTGAGTCCATCCACCTTGCTGCTAGTCGTCCTCTTCTTCTTTCTCCTTCAAATTTTCCCAGCATTATGCACTTCTCAAGGGAGCTGGATCTTTGCATAATGTGTCTCAAATATGATAGTTTGAGCCTGGACATTCGTGCCTTGAGTGAAAATTCTGGATTGATTTGTTCTGATCCTTTTGTTTGTTTTCCTGGCTGTCCATGATATCCTCAAAAGTCTTCTCCAGAATTGCGGGGGCTTTGGATTCGGCCAAAGCCAAAATAGGAAAAATACAAAATGCACACCCCTACTCATTGTATGTTCAGCATCATACAGATGATCAAACTACCTTATAGTAATATGGAGCTTGCCTTAGGGTAGGCTGGATACCTGTATGGGCTCAGAGTATAGAAACAAGTTTCAGGTAAAGTTCTAGTCCCATTTTATTTATTTATAACATGTACATTCTGTCCCATTAAGGCAGAGATTCTCAAACTTGGGTCCTCAGATGTTATTGGACTTCAACTCCCATAATCCCCAACCAAAGGCCACTGAGGCTGGGGATTATGGGAGTTGAAGTCCAATAACACCTGAGGACCCAAGTTTGAGAATCCCTGCATTAAGGTTTCCAGACTACCAAACTGACTTACAATATATCATAAAAATAATGGCTGACATCAGACTAATGTTGCCGTGGTGCAATAACATTTCCCATTGCATAGTGGGAGGTACAATTTGAGGCAATCCCCCCTTCCTTCTGCAGTATGTCTCCTGAAAATATGTTTCTGGTGGTTCCTCAACCCTCAATGGCATATTTTTGAGAGGCACACAAGGCTGCAGAGATACAGAAGAATCCCCAAAAATCATGCCCTCCCTTGCACAACAGAAAACACTTGTATTGGCACAGCACTAGTCTGAATAGAGAATATTTGTGAGAATTATTCTACCAATTCTATTAAGTGTGTTGGATAATATTCTTTTCTAAGTCTAATTCAGACTTATAAAAGAATATGCTTTAACACATTTAATAGAATCAGTAGAATAATTCTCTGAAATATCCTCTCCTATTCTAAACAATACAGGAGAATATTTTTTTTCCAAGTCTAGTCTGAATGTCAGCCCATTTTTCTATTTAAAAATATTTATTAGACTCACTTAACGTTATCCCATTAAAAGCAATGGCATTTTAGTGTTTAATTTTGGATGAAGCGTGCCCTCAGATCCTTTGTAGTACACAATTTTATCTCTTCCCAGCTTCTGATGTTGAAAGATAAGGTACAAAACTGATTGCCTTGCAGTGTGGTCCTCCTTAAAGTAAAAAAATAAATAATTATTACAACAGATAAGAAATTCTTTATTCTAAGGACTATTTCACACATAATTGGGTTGGAGTGGCACAGGCCTCTGTCCTAGATCCTGTGCTGTTCAATGTTTTTATAAATGAATTGAAAAAGTGAGTCGAAGAGGATGATTATCAGATTTGCAGCTGACATGAAGCTGGCGGTGAGATGTGGGGTGGTAGTTACCTTAGAAGAAAGCATGAAGATTCAGTCTGATCTGGACAAGCTCAAACACTGGGCCAAAACCAACAAGAAGAAGTGGAACAGAAACAAATGTAAAGCCCTATATTATTTATTTATTTATTTATTTATTTATTTATAATCAGATTCGTACACTGCCCCAAACTTTTTTCTCTGGGCAATTAACAATAACTTTCAAAAAAGAAAGGTGGAAAAACAAAGGAACAAGAACATAAGAACAACCCTGCTGGATCAAGCCCAAGGCCCATCTAGTCCAGCATCCTGTTTCACAAAGTGGCCCACCAGATGCCGCTGGAAGCCACAGGCAGGAGTTGAGGGCATGCCCTCTCTCCTGCTGTTACTCCCCTGCAACTATAAGAAATATATAAGGAAAAAGGGGATCGGGGGAAAACAACACAATTTAGACAATTTAAAATCAAAAACAGATTGAAAACTAAAAATTTAAAAAGCTGAAAAAGCTTGGGTGAAGAGGTGGGTTTTCAAAAGCCTTCTAAAAATTGTCAAAGATGGGGAGGATCATATTTCAGTAGGGAGCTCATTCCACAGTCTCGGGGCAGCAACTGAGAAGGCCTGTCCCTGTGTGGCCACCAGCCAAGCTGGCAGCAACTGGAGATGGACCTCTCCAGATGACCTCAATGGGTGGTGGGGCTCATAATGAAGAAGACATTCTCTTAAATACCTAGGGCCCAAGCCATTTAGGGCTTTATAGGTTATAGCTAGCACTTTGTATTTTGCCCGCAAACTTATTGGCAGCCAGTATGGTTCTATCAGCAAAGGAGTGATGTGGTCTCTCCGAGATGACTCAGAGACCAACCTGGCCACAGCATTCTGTACCAACTGGAGTTTCCAGATGTACAAAGTCAGGCCCACATAGAGTGCATTGCAGAAGTCAAGTCTGGAGATTACCAGTACATGTACCACTGTTTTGAGGTCGTTCATCTCAAGAAACAGTCACAGCTGGCGCATGAGGCAAAGCTGATAGAAAGCCCCTTTAGCCACTCCTTCAACCTGAGATACCAGGGAGAGGTGTGGATACAGAAGTACTTCCAGACTGTGTACCTCTTCCTTTTGGGAAAGTGTGACTGCATCTAGAACAGGTAGATCAAAATAGTCTCTGGAGTAGGGATGTGCGAACTGGTTTGGGGGTTCGGTTCAGGGGTTCAGGATAAAACCAAACTCCCCCCCCCCTGCCCTGGTCTGGCTGGTCCGAACCAAACCCCCTGCCCCAGTTCGTGGTTGTTGGTTTTTTTAAATGATTTTTTAAAATTTACCTGTTACCTCTTCAGGGAGCTTCCTAAAGGCCGTTGGGGGGGGGGGGGCCGCAAAGGTTTCCCCTCCCCCTGCTGGCCTCTTAAATCACCACCGCGGCCCATTTTAATAATCCTTTGTGGCCCGTTCGGGCCTCAGTATACTGGTGCAACCGCCATTTTGGAGGCTAACGTGCATGCTCAAATGGCCTCTGTGAGGCCTTTCATGGCCTAGGGCCTCACAGGGACCATTTGCACATGTGCGGAGGCCATTTTTTTGCCGGCGACCTTTTTTTTTGCTGGCGGCAAACCATGTTGGACAACGGTCAAGAGAACAAGTGTTAGGCCTCGTCGCTCCAAACAGCTTGTCCACATCCTCAGGAGTCACAAACTGAAACTGATCCAGTTGAATCACATAAGAGTTGTTGCTGGACACCTCCAATTCAGACACCAAAGTAATTGTTGAGTCTCCATCTAAGTTGGTCTGAATACGAGAGATTTTATCTGCAAAAAACTCATTAAACACATCACAGTGGGTAACTGATGGCTCCAAATTCTGATTCAAGGAAAGGGGTAATATATGGGTAAGAAAAATCAAGTGCAGATTTACAGGATGTGGGAGACCTGGCTTGGCATTAGTATCTGTGAAAGGAACTTACTGTAGATATCTTAGTAGACAAGTTGAACATGAGCCACCAGTGGGGTGCAGCTGCAAAAAATGCTAATGCAGTCCTAGGCCACTTTAACAGAGGCATAGCATCCAGATCATGAGAAGTAATCATTCCACTTCAATCTGTGCTGGTCAGACCTTCCTTGGAATACTCTAATTCCGGACACCACATTTTAAGAATGATGCTGATAAACTGAAATGGGTTCAGAGGAAGAAAACAAAAGATGGCGAGGGGTCAGATATCTGAAGGGCTGTCACACAGAAGAAGAAATGGACTTGCTTTGCGTTGCTCCTGAGAGAAGGACTAGAACCAATGGGCTGAAATTACAAAGAAAGGCTAGATGTTAGGAAGCATTTCCTAACTGTAAGAGCTGTTTGACAGTGGAACAGTCTCTTGTGAGGTGGCAGATTCTCTTTTTCTGGAGGTTTTTAAACAGTGGCTGGAAAGTCATCTGGGTTTCAGGGATGATATAGTAGTTTCCTGCACTGGGAAAGGGGTTGGACTAGTACAGGGATTCAGCATTGGGTCCCCAGTTGTTACTGGACTTCAGCTCCCATAATCTCCAGCCCCAGTGGCCTTTGGTTGGGGATTATGGGAGTTGAAATCCAATAACAACTGGGGATCCAAAGTTGAGAATCCCTGGACTAGAAGACCTCCACAGTCTCTTCCGACTAAATTTCTATTAATTCTAGGATTACCTTCCCAGTTTAAATGTGTATTTTCAATCCAGAAAGTAGTGTACTTTAAACATTTGCAGGGCAGCCTTTTACCACAGATTCACAGACTGGAAATGGTGGAATGGATAACACCTCTTTGTTGGAACCTTTCATAAAGTTATATTGCCATCATTTTCACTGAAACCTGGATTCCCATTTTCTTATTGTACTGTACCTCTGCACCTGTTCCATACTAATGAGTTGAGATAGTTGCTTGTGAGAAGTTCTAACCAAGGACAATACAATTAACCTATAAAACTGCTGCATCAGCGTCATGTCATGAATAGTGTTGTCAGCACTACAAACCAAACGCACATATAACAGTATCACTGCAACTCTACATTGCAGTTAAACAAAATGGTTCCGCTCTCTTTGAGACAGCTTGGAAAAACAAAGCTAATCACAATGTGGGTTGGAGGGAGCTTGCTGATTACTAAATGAAAACTCTGACTCAAATATTTCTGTCGGCATGCAAAGATCTCTCCCATTGTCTTCTTTGAAAAGGTTGATTCAGACAAAAGGCTGGGGTGACCTCATAAACTGGTTTGTGACACGTCAGAACATTCATATAAATATTGTGGCTTCATCACTTCAGTCAACCATAAGGTGATAGAGAGGATGGTCAACCATAAGGTGGATGGAGAGGAAGTGGCTAGAAAAAATTAAGGTGAGAAAGCACTGTCTATGGCTCTTGCACAAGCTTGCATATCTGGGCTGAGCAAGCAGGAGGTATACAGTTTCTGGGCACAACTCAATGTGGTTGTTTTATGACTTGGGAACCCAGCATATGAAAAGACAACTGCTTCCATGTGAACCTGCCTGTTCTTTGAAATGGTTGAAGCCCTATTCTGGGAGTCTCCATCTTTAGAGGTGAGATGGTTGATGACCAGGGGCAGGGTCTTTTCTACAGTGGCACCTAATTGTGGGACTTCTTCTTCTTCCTGGGATATCTGTATGGCACTGATGCTGTTAAGTGTGAAGTACCTATGTCAGGGACCATGCCGCTACAAGCATCTCATGGCTCACCCAAGCACCATTCCACCTGCAAAGCAGATAAGGCAGAGGGGTCATCATGATTTGGCAGGATATGAGATCAACTCTCACTTCTCCCTACTCTTGCTTGGGCGATGGGGTGTCTCTTCTGCTGTGGTAGGAAAGGAAATATAACATACTTGATAAAACTAAATAACATGATTTTATTGATTTAACAAAAGTTATTTAAGTGTGATGGCTACAAGTTCTAGATGTACATAAGCATATTGGTTTCATAGTGATGTCAAAATTCTTATAATTTACAGCAGTGCAATGTGTGGCAGCTGTGAAAAAAGGCCAGTTCCATGCTAGGGATCATTAGGAAGAGGTCTGAAAATAAAACGGCTAATATTATAATGCCCTGGTGGGCATTATAACAGCCCCTGGTGGTGCAGTGGTAAAACTGCCGCCCTGTAACCAGAAGGTTACAAGTTTGATCCTGACCAGGGGCTCAAGGTTGACTCAACCTTCCCTCCTTCCGAGGTCGGTAAAATGAGTACCCAGAATGTTGGGGGCAATATGCTAAAATCATTGTAAACCACTTAGAGAGCTCCGGCTATAAAGCGGTATATAAATGTAAGTGCTAGTGCTTATACAAAACTATCGTGCAACCACACTTGGAGTACTGCATACAATTCTGGTCACCACATCTAAAAAAGGACATTGTTGAATTGGAAAAGGTGCAGAAGAGGGCAACCAAGATGATCAGGGGCCTAGAGCACTTTTCTTATGAGGCAAGACTACAACACCTGGGGCTTTTTAGTTTAGAAAAAAGATGACTGTGGGGAGACATGATAGAGGTCTATAAAATCATGCATGGTGTGGAGAAGGTGGATAGAGAGAAATTCTTCTCCCTCTCCCATAACACTAGAACCAGGGGTCATCCCATGAAATTGATTGCCAGGAAATCTAGGACCAACAAACGGAAGTACTTTTTCACACAACGCACAATCCACTTGTGGAATTATCTGCCACAAGATGTGGTGACAGCCAACAATCTGGATGGCTTTAAGAAAGGTTTGGATCACTTCATGGAGGAGAGGTCTATCAACGGCTACTATTCGTAGGGCTGTGGGCCACCTCCAACCTCAAAGGCAGGATGCCTCTGAGTACCAGTTGCAGGGGAGTGACAGCAGAAGGGAGGGCATGCCCTCAACTCCTGCCTGTGGCTTCCAGCGGCATCTGGTGGGCCACTGTGTGAAACACGATGCTGGACTAGATGGGCCTTGGGCCTGATCCAGCAGGGCTGTTCTTATGTTCTTATTTCCCAGATGCTACACAGTTAAGGTTTTTGTGTGTGTTTTCTCATCTTCACATAGGTATTAGGTGCCTAGCTTGATCACTTCATTCCTGACCTGCCTCCCCTCTCAGGACTTTCAGGTCTTTCCGTGAATAGGCAATAGGCTTTCTACCAGAGAGCAGATTTGCCCTCTGCCTTTCCTAAGCCTCTCTTCTCCAAAGCCCCACCTGTTCACTACCCCTCTCTTGATCCAAGCTTAGAGCTCACATTCTCCCCTCTTCACATTCTAAGCAGAGTTTCTTTATCCTTCCTGCAGGGGTCTCACTGCTGCCCCTGTTGTAGAAACCAACCTTCTACACATACTTATAATAATAGTTTATACCCAGCTCTACACAAAAACTAAATGTTAACATTAACTAAATGTTTGTTCAAGGTGTTATTTATATGTGTTTAAATATATAAATAACACCTTGAAAAAAAGACTAAAAAAATGCAAACTGTCACAGGTTGGGTGGGTCTTGGCACTGTGGGCATCTGCACATAACCCCACCCACCCACAACTGATACTTCCATGTCTGGAGGAAATGGAAGGGCTACCAAGTCAAGAGCAGCACTGGGTTGGTGGAGCATCAGCCCAGCCCTTCCTTCCACATGACAATCACCCCTGCAGAAGCAACAACAGTCTGAGTGGCAACTGAAGAAGCACAAGTCAGAGCAGGGTTACCCACAGAGCAGCATCTTGTCCACAGACCAAGGAGGAAAGACCAGAATTCTCCATTCTCAGTTAGGAGTATGAGGGTGAGTGCAGAAGCAGAGGAGCTAAAAACATAGGTGCATCAGGCCCTCAGCAGGAAAATCTCAGAAACTGCAGCAGGGACTCCCGCCCCCCGCCCTGCATATACTATTTTCTTTCTGTGAGACTGCAGAGAAGGAGCTCTCCATTTTGTCCAAATGCAGACAGGAGGGGGCGGGCAGAATTACAAGTGAACTGGACCCACAGTTCTGCATTATGCCCAAAGCCGGCCAGTGATACAATATTTGGAGGCATAGGATGAGAGGGCTGCTTGAGTTCCATGACAAACATTTCTGGGAAGGCACCTTTAGACAGGGTCCCAGCCAGTGTTCTCCCTAGTTTTTTTCTTTTGTGTGCGGAATTCTGGGAAGCAATATCAAGGCAGTGTGTGCACACATACATTCAGAATGGGACCTTCCTGATTCACCCTGAGTGGAAATCAGAAAACATGTGAGCACACGCAAATGTGCACGCTTTAGAGGGAACTCTGGACCCAACCCCCTTCTCAGGTTCTCATGGATCTCCAGAACCAAGTTAAAAATTCACTCTTCTGGGCTTTTGGTATATGATGTATTTATTATTATTATGCTGGTTACTTTCTTCTTTCATTGCTGTTTTCACTGCTATTTTATTTTGTGTGATGTTATGCACTGAGAAATGTTAGTTTTTATTGTTTAAATTGATGAATCAGCTTTATTTCAGTCAATGACCAGAACAAGCTGATTAAATTGATGAAACATTTTGTGCCTTGTGGGGTTTTTTAGACTTTTGTTGATATATATTTTTAGCTGTTAGTCGCCCTGTAAGTTTTCCTGAAAGGCTGTACTTATATCAATAAGATTCATTTCCAAAGGACACAGAGTCCCATATTTTAGAATCCCTGATTCAGTGGTTACTCGGTGCGTATGCTCTGGAATGTCTTTGCCATCTCTTTAAATGTTAAAATCCTGTGTGTGGCCTATTGTTTTTTTAATGGTGCTGCTGCTTTTTACTGTCTTAATCTAGGAAATGTGGGTGTTGATTTCTGATGTGTGAATCTGTCCCTTAAACATTCTATAAATGTCTACACACATCTATGGTGTGAAAGAAATGGTGGGGGGAGAGGGGCACTATTCCAGCAGGCCACAGAAAGACCAAGAGGAACTTTACTTTCAAGCCCTCAAGTCCCCTTTCCGAAGGCTGGAAGTTCATAGCATGCTTCTTTGTAAGGCTCAGAAATCTGCTGAGCTGCTCTTTGATCTGTTCCTTCCTCCAGGCACTCTCTCTAAGTCTTTGGCTTTTGAACTACCTATTTTTCATCCTCATGTGAGTCTAAGGCTAAAACCCCTGACCTGACAAGATACTACTTTCTAATTCTTCTCTTCTTTTTCCACATGGACACAGCAATTTCTATATGAGAGATACAGCATTATCAAAGCAGCATTTCTGTGCTGTTAACAAGATGTTGCTATTTGAGGGCAGGAAGGAATATAGCCTTGCTTCATTGTTCAGTTCTGATTTTGTTTAATGCCTCCTGAGCAAGAGAAAACTTTCAATATACTCTGACCCCCCCCCACACACACACAGATGGGCACCCCATTCCACAGCACAGAAGCCCCCCCCCACATCCTCCAGCACAGAACAGTCCTCCTGCCACACCCAACCAAAGAGACTCTCCCCCACCATAGATAATCTCCCTGGCCTTCTGCCACAGATATGCCCCCCCCCATCAGTACATTCATTCATTCATTCATTCATTCGATTTCTATACCGCCCTTCCAAAACTGGCTCAGAGTGGTTTACACAGAGAAACAACTAATTAATAAGATGGATCCCTGTCCCCAAAGGGCTCACAATCTGAAAAGAAACACAAGCTAGACACCAGCAACAGTCACTGGCGGTACTGTGCTGGGGATGGATAGGGCCAGTTACTCTCCCCCTGCTAAATAAAGAGAATCACCACGTTAAAAGGTGCCTCTTTGCCAAGTTAGCAGGGCCTTCTGGACCCTTGAAGGCCAGAAAAGGGTCCAGAAGACCATGAAGGCCTTCTGGACCCTTTTCAGGAGGAAGGGAAGCAGGGGTTCTTCCCATTAGCAAAAGGCATTGCTGGCTTAGTTATAACTAACTTTAGCTAGGTCAGGGCCCATCTTTTGAGAGATGTAGCACTGAGGCTACCAAACTGTTTTTATCATATGGAAATAAACTTGTCCCATCACTATTACTGCCCTCCCAATTTTGTTTTTAAATGAAATGAATAAACAAATAATGGATAATAGCAGGCATTGAGGTCATGGTAGGTATAGAAAGGGACATTAAGCCATACTGCCACCACAGCAAAATGTCAACCTCTATATGAAGAGAGCTGTCTTGTGGTAGCAAGCATGACTTGTCCCCTTAAGCTAAGCAGGATCCATCCTGGTTGCATACGAAAGGGAGACTAGAAGTGTGAGCTCTGTAAGATATTCCCCTTAAGGGATGGAGCTGCTCTTGGAAGAGCATCTAGGCTCCAAGTTCCTTCCCTGGCATCTCCAAGATAGGGCTGAGAGAGATTCCTGCCTGCAACCTTGGAGAAGCCACTGACAGTCTGTGTAGACCAGGGCTGCTCAACTTCGGCCCTCCTGCAGATGTTGGCCTACAACTCCCATAATTCCTGGCTATTGTCCACTGTGACTGAGGATTATGGGAGTTGTAGTCCAAAAACAGCTGGGGGGCCTAAGTTGAGTAGGCCTGGTATAGACAATACTGAGCAAGATGGACCTATAGTCTGACTCAGTATATGGCAGCTTCCTATGTTGTTCATATGTATATGAAATTTGGAAACTGAATCCTAGTTTTCCTATGTGAGAGAAAAACCTAGAAGGAGTTCTTGGTTCTGGCCCTATGGAACCCTGGGCATTTTTTCTTCTCAATAATATAATATTCACTGAAGCAATTGCATGGAGACTTAGCAATGAAGGTTGTTGAGTGCCAAATAGCAAGCATTAGTTTGCCATTCCCAAACACAGACAAAACTGCCAGCCCATTGGACATTGCCCTCCAACAGCTTGTCTCCTCCTACCTGGATATCAAACCCTTATGCATGGTGCACAGCAGCTCTTGCAAAATGCAGAGTTCAATAGAGAAAGGCACAAAAACTGTTTTTCTGCTCCATTTGAGCAGAGAAAGCTGCTTATCTTCCTTGGAAAATAGGACCCTCAATATGCATTTCCAAATTATATCCTTTCCTTGCCAATCGCTGCGCTCCCAACCCATACCTTAATGTCTAAGGTGTCAAACCACAATTCTGAAGCTTTACAATCAATAATTAAATAGCTGAGATAATTATAAAGCCTGATGGGAATTTATAGAGATTGATTGCTACTTTATGCGAACAATTTGTGTTCTAACAGGTGTTCCAGGATAACACATGTGCAGCTTTCAGAAGCAAGCAGCTGAAAAGTGCTTCAACAATTCGTGCCATCACATTCTTCCTCCAAAAATCCTTCAGGGATTACAATGCAGCACAGTCATTGGTTGGGAGAAGGTGGCATGTAATTATCTTGACTAGCAAGAGGTTTGTCTTAATTCTAATGGCATTGCTGCTAAAATGAAATGGAATCAACAAAGCAAAGCCATGTGATTTTGAGTTTGCCAGCAGATGAGTCACACATGCAGCATTTACCCAAGATGTGGATATATTGCCATGCGGGTTAATGAACTGGCTGCTACGTGTCTTCACTGTTGAATGAGTTTAGGACAGAACAATGCAACACTACTTGGAAGAGGCAGGTGTGGAAATGCATCCAACTGAATGGATCTGTATTCTTGAAACAATGATCTGTTATGCAGGCTTTTATATTTCCTCTGCTTGCTCATTCCTTTTCTGGTTTATTTTATTTGCTTTCTCTGGAGTTGGTTTCCAACCGTGTCAATAGATTGCTGTAAAAATGTTTGGGGTTTTTATGAGTGACATTTGATTACATTTGCTCTATTTTGAGACTCTAGACCATGCTGAGTAATGACTAGTTGAATACCTTCCATCCTTTAGGCATACTTATGTAATAATTAATAAAACATTGTTCTACATGGAAAGAAAAATACATTCTCCTCTACAAGTCAATTTACATGTCATAAAATTAGCCCAATATTGGTTCAACAAGAAAGATCCCCACGCCAGTTTTTTTAACAATGCTCCTAGTTAATTTTACAATTCACCATTGTGAAGGAAGATGAAAATCTACATGCTCATGATTCTGATGGGCCATCCCATCTTGGATGGGGGAAAAAAAGAAAAAAGACATAGAAGCAATGAGAATGGCCAAGGCAGTCTTGGGCTACATTAACAGAGGCAGAGAGTCTAGGTCATGAGAGATAATAGTTCCCATTTCTGTGTAGCTATTTCTATCAGGGAATAATAGTTCCACTCTCTTCTGTTTTGTCAGACATCACTTGGAGAAGTACCTTTGGGCACAATATTTTAAGGAGGACATTGGTAAACTGGAACCAGCATCGACTCATTGCCATTCACACCTCTAGGCAAACAGCAAGGAGCCATCCTGCACCTCTTTGCTGGCCTTGCCCACAGAAGGAGCCAGTGCTGATGTTGCCGTACCCCCTCACTGGCCCCTGAAAAGTATAAACATGCATATGTATTCAGTACTTGGTTTGGGCCCCTTTTGTAGCAATTATTGCCTCAATGCGGCGTGGCATGGATGCTATCAACCTGTGGCACTGATGAGGTATTATGGAAGACCAGGATGCTTCATTAGTGGCCTTCAGCAATTCTGCATTGTTTGGTCTCATGTCTCTCATCCTTCTCTTGTCAATGCCCCATAGATTCTCTATGGGGTCAGGTCAGGCGAGTTTGCTGGCCAGTCAAGCACAGTACACTGTATACTTTTCAGAGGTCCGATATTGTTCTATTCTTCAATCCTTGTCTTCTTGGTTCCATGTAATATTCTAATTTTCTGGGATTGTGGATTTGGGGTTTTCATGAGCTGTACGCCATGATCATCACAATTATAACAAATTAAAGCTTGACTTATCTCGCTTTGCATGTAATGCATCTGTCTCATATATCAGTTTCACCTTTTAATTTGCATTACTGAAATTAATGGACTTTTGCACGATATTCTAATTTTCCGATTTTCACCTGTATTCATCCAAGTAAACAGCATTGCTATCCAAGAGACTTTTCATTAATATCAGCATGTTAATTTATTTCTAATATGTTTCATTTATCTTGTTCCCACAGATTTAGTTTTGATATTCAAGTCAAAAATTCAAAGTTGATTGCAAGTCAATTTCTGAACTGTTTAGAGTAAACCTGTAGTATAATTAATACATCTTTGGGTAATGCCTTGCTATAATTCTCTGGAAACCTCTAAGAAAATGCATCTATTACAATCAAAGCTTCAATACTTTTGGTGGAGCATCACATGTCATCTGACAGTGACCTCCTCACATGCTTCATCATATATCCAATTATGTTTTTTAATTATCATTATCAAAAGCACAATTAATTGTAATGTAGATGAGTGACACACAAGTGAAATCAGCCACTTGGTAGCAAGGAATAATTACTATTTATTAATGTTGCACTAAATCTCTCAGAACAGTTTTAAAAGGTCCCATAAGTTCATAATATTTGCTGCACTCATTAATCTCCTCTGTGTATCTTTAATCAGGGGGTTGCTTCTGAACCAAATCAAGAGTAAGCCAGTCCTCGTCACATGAATTATAATATCTAGATTCATTGGGGGGAGGGGTGAAAAAATTCTCACTTGCAAAGCCGATCTCTACTTCCAGACAAATATGACATTTAAAGTTCACTCTCCAAAATTATTGTAATAGAGATTTCAAAATAATTAGGTAGCCAAGGGAAAGTTGCCATGGGATGATGAAGTGGTGCTTCTTGAATTCAAAATGAGGCCTTAAGAGTCAAGAGGTCATGTAACACAACAGGTTCTGAAAGCAGATGGCTCTATTATGAATCAAAATACATTATTTAGAGCTGTTAGAGTAATTACATATGGTATGAAGGTGAATATAAACTCCCTTACAGAGCAGTGTTAAAACTGAACAGTTTTTGGAAATGTCCACACTGTAAGAAAATTGGAGACAGACCCCTAGATGTGGATGATGGTAAGGGCAGCCCTGACCTCCAACCTTACCATTATCTGATCCTAGGTTAGTGTCTATAGCCAGTGTGGTATAGTGGTTAGAGTGTTTGACTAGGACCCAGGGGACCTGAGTTCAAATCCCCATTCAGCCATGAAACTCACTGGGTGACTCTAAGCCCATCACATATCTCTCAGCCTGACCTACCCTCACAGGGTTGTTGTAAGGATAAACATCACCATGTATACAGCTCTGGGCTCCTTGGAGGAAGAGCAGGATATAAATGTAATAAATAAATAAATAAAATAGAGTAGCACTTTGAGTGCAGCAGCTGATGGAAGGGATTTGATATGTTTAGCCTGGAGAAGAGAAGACTAAGGGGGGACTATGATAACTCTTTTCAAATTGAAGGCCTGCCACAGATAGCAATTTATCAGGGATCCCTCATAACTGGGCAGAGAGGCACTTTTTAAAAGTGGTGATTCTCTTTATTTAGCAGGGGGAGAGCAACTGGCCCTATCCAGCCCCAGCACATTACCTTCAATGACTGTTGCTGGTGTCTATCTTATGTTTCTTTTTAGATTGTGAGCCCTTTGAGGATAGGCAGCCATTTTATCTGTTTATTTATATATTATTTCTCTATGTAAACCACTTTGGAAACATTGTTGAAAAGTGGTATATAAAATATTTTTAATAGTGTAGTTGTAGTAGGGATGCTGTAGCAGTTTCCTGCAATGAGCAGAAAGTTGGACTAGGAGACCTCCAAGGTCCCTTCCAACTCTAAACCTTTTTGATTCCATGATAAAAATTAGGGGAGAAATAGGGACAGAGTTAAACCCCATGTGATCTTGTGGGACTTGTTACTTATTTTCCCATACTTCTAGCTTTGCCTGTGCATACTTTATTATTTATTATTATTATTATTATTTATCTATCATATGTTTCTACCACCTGATATGTAAATCTCTAGGCAGTGTACAAATCCTAACATTAAAACCACAGGTTAAAATACATAAAACACGATAAAAATAATATAAAACAAATTATTAAAATTCTAATTAAAAGCTTGAAAGAACAGGAGAGTCTTGAGGGTCTTCCTGAAAACAAGCAGAGAAGGAGATGCTCTTCGTTCAGCAGGGAGCATATTCCAAAGCCTTGGGGCAGCCACAGAGAAAGCTTGGTCCTGAGTCATCACCAGACGAGCTGCTGGAAACCATAACCGGACCTCTCCAGAAGATCATAGAAGGTGGGAGGGTTCATGACAAAGGAGGTGCTCTCTTAAATAACCTGGTCCCAAACCATTAATAACCAGCACTTTGTATTTCACCTGGGAACATATCGGCAGCCAGGGCAGCTCTTTCAAAACCGGTGTTATATGTTCCCTTGGTGTTGACCCAGAGACCAATCAGGCTGCCGCATGTTTCCGGACTACATAAAAAGGCAGCCCCACATACAATGCAATACATAGTCAAGCCTAGAGGTTACCACCATATATACCACTGTTTTAAGGTCATTCATCTCTAGAAATGAACGTAGCTGACATTTCAGCCAAAGCTGATAAAAAGAGCTCCTGGCACTCCAGGGAGAGCTTTGGGTCCAGGAGCACTCTCAAGCTATGTACCTGATCTTTCAGAGGGAGTGTAACCCCATCCAGAACAGGCAGATCTAAACCATCTCTCAGGTCCAGTCAGCAGTTCCATCTTATTTGGATTCAACTTCAGTTTGTTATCCCTCGTCCAGCCCATTACTGCCTCCAGGCAGGCATTTAGAGAAAATATGCCATTTCCTGATGAGGTTGACATGGAGAAGTAAATCTGGGTGTCATCTGTGTATTGATAACACCCAGCACCAAAACTCCTGATGATCACTCCCAGGTTTCATGTAGATCTTAAAGAGCATTGGAGACAGTACGGCGCCTTATGGAACTCCATACTTCAGTTCTCACTTTGCAGAGCAACAGTCTCCAAGCGACACCATCTGGAATCTACCAGAAAGGTAGGAGTGGAACCACTGTAAAACAGTGCCACCCAATCCCACCTCCCTCAGGCGGTCCAGAAGAATACCATGGTCAGTGCTATTGAAAGCCTCGGAGAGATCCAAGAGGATCAGCAGAGTCACACTCCCTCTGTCGATAGCCAGTTGGAGATCATCCATCAGGTCAACCAAGGCAGTTTTGACCCCATAGCCCACACAAAAGCCAGTTTGAAATGGGCCTAGATAATCTGCATCATCCCAAATTGCCTGGAGCTGAGAAGCCACAGCCCGCTCATTCACTTTGCTCAACCATGGAAGATTAGAAACAGGTCTGTAATTAGCTAACTTCGAGAGATCCAGTGCAGGTTTCTTCAAAAGTGGTCTAATAATAGCCTCCTTAAGACAAGGAGGAATCCTGCCCTCCCTCAGAGAAGCATTTATAATATTTACCAGACCCTCTCTGATAATATAATTATCAGATGAGATAATCAAAGTTAGACAAGGGGAAAGGAGCTGTCTGCCAGCCTGCTGCCTTTAGAAAGCCTTGACAATCAACATCTGTGTCAGCCAGCAGTCCTTTGTGGCAGAAAGGGCTGTTTTAATATTCTAACCTGGTGTTGGGGCTTTTAATCACTGTAATTGTTTAATTGTTGTTTTAAAATGTTTTTAATTTGTTTTAGCTCTTTACTGTTTTAGTGGTTTGTTTTAATTGTGAACTGCCCTGAGCCATTTTGGAAGGGCAGTATACAAATCAAATAAATAAATATATAATAAAGAGAACAGGTTGTAGGGCGCACACTCCAAAGCAGTTTGTCCACTTCCTTGGGAGTCACAAACTGAAAATGATCCAATCTAATCCAATGAGAGGAGTTTCTGGACACTTCCAGAGTAGACTCTGAAATAACTGTGGAATCCAGTTCAGCCTGAATGAGAGAAATTTTATCCACAAAAAAGTTGTTAAAAGTGTCACAGTGAGTAACCGATGGTTCCAAGTATAAATTCAAAGGAGAGGGGGTAAATACTAGCCCCCTCACTACCCTAGACAGCTGTACATGACTTTGCAGAAGCAATGCAGACAGAAAATAACTGCTTCTTTGCCACCCATACTGCCAGAGCATATATCTTCAAATGTGCTCTGTGTTGTACCCAATCAGACTTGTGCCAAATCTTCCTCCACTTGCGCTCTAGTTGTCTACCTTGCCGCTTCAGCTCCCATAACTCATTTGAATACTATGGGACTGTCTTTAAAGTAGGGTTGTGCGTTTTGTATTTTTTCTGTTCCGATTTGTACCAAATCCGAATCAACCCCATTTTGTATTTTATCGGAAATTAAGCCTTCCGAATCACCTCTGTTTTGTTTTGTATCTGAATTAATCTGAATCCGAATCTGAATTAATTCAGATTAAAAAATGGGTCATGTGGTCAAAAGAGTGGGTGGGAGTTATAGTGCCCAATGCATGGAAGCTACCACAAAAATTTCAAAGGAATTGGGCAAATTGCTGATATTTGGTGAATTTTTGAAGTTTGCGCGTCTTTCAGATTTTCTCCATAGGGTATGATGGAGGTTTCAGGAAAAGTATAGCTTCACGTGGAGTGTGGTTAGTGGTAGTGCCCAGCTGGTGCGAGGAAGCTACCACAAATTTTTCAGAGGAATTTGGCAAAGGGCTGATTTTTAAAGAATTAATGAAGTTACATGTCTTTCAGATTTTCCTTGTAGGGTATAATGGAGGTTTCTGCAGTCCCATAACTCTACTTGAGGGGCACTGGGGTGGCCCAGAACAAGTGGCGGTGTAGTGCACATAGGGAGCCGACCACCCACATGGGTTGCCAACCCATGAAGTACAGGGTTTTGTTCTAGAGGTGTTCTGAGAATAGATTCTCTGGTAGTATATGAGAGTGGATTCATGGTTTTTCATTAAAAATCTCATTTGCTACCAGAGAATCTAAACTCAACACCTCAGAAACAACAAAGCCCAGTACTCCAATGGGTTAGCAATCCAGGGGGTTAGTTGGCACCCTCTGTACACTACACCACCACTCGCTTTGGGTCCTCCCAGTGCCCCCCAGGTGGAGTTATGGGGCTGCTGAAACCTCCATTATTCCCTTTGGGGAAAAATCTTAAAGATGCGTAAACCTCAAAAATTCCTAAGAAATCAGCCCTTTGCCCTATTTGTAATCTGGGTGCACCATCCTTGGGGCACTGCCACCCAACCCACTGTTTTGCCCCTGAAGCCCCACATAAACAAGTTGAAAGAGTGAAGAGAATGACCAATGAGCCAGCGTGGTGTAGTGGTTAGAGTGCAGGACTAGGACCGGGGAGACCCGAGTTCAAATCCCCATTCAGCCATGATACTAGCTGGGTGACTCTGGGCCAGTCACTTCTCTCAGCTTAACCTACTTCACAGGGTTGTTGTGAGGAGAAACCTAAGTATGTAGTACACTGCTCTGGGCTCCTTGGAGGAAGAGCGGGATATAAAATGCAAAAATAAATAAATAAATAAAACTGCCTTGGTACTATGGAACAGCTTCAAATGTTCATTTAACTGAACTGGAGTGAGCTGTAGCCCAAATAAATCAGCCTAATGTTCAGAATTGTTGAGATTTATCATCACTGCATTTAAGAAAGTGCAAAACCATGGATCATGGTTACAAGAAAGAGAGACGCAACTAAGATTCCTGGGGATGTCAATAGATTGACAGGTGTATTCCCCACCCCCCTCCTTTTGTCTCCTGTAGTCTCATGTGGATGACCTGTCCCTGCAACGGCAAAAGTTGTGAACCCCTGGCTTAGACATCATGTCCCACCAAATTACATTGTGGCCTAAATTACATTAGACTGCTCAGCTTGGGCATCAAAACTTACACACCACTATAACTCATAAAAAATCAGAAGAAAAACAAAACAGCTCTTCAAAAGAGCCCTGAACAAGTCAAGAGATTATTTCTAAACCTTTGGAAAGAAAAACCTGTGTAATTTCAGAACTTTCCTAACCAGCTTCTCGAAAAGCTTCTCCACACAAGTTATACCATGGCTTTTAGCAAGAGCTTTGGAATTGCATTGAGCTCCCAAAGATATTTGGGTATTTCTGTCCCAAAATGCTGTCTTCCAGATCCCTTTGCAAGGTCAGTTTGCATTTCAATCACACCAAATACAACACTTAACTAAACTATTCATGCTCAACAGTTTTTGCATATCTTATCTTCTGCTAATCACTCAGTGCCTCAGCTGGAGTGGAGAGTCAGAGAAGTCAATTTCAATTGCAATGCTTTTCCGAAGAACAAAGCATTCTGTCCGAAACACAGTCATTTTGATTTGGAAACAAAAATCTCTGTTTTTTAATTCTTGATTTTGTTTTGGTTACAAAACCTCCGAAATTGCCATTTTTGGGCACAAAACGTTTTGTACCCGAATTGAAATGCACAAGCCTACTTTAAAGCAGTTCAGAGGGGACACTTAGGAGCGATTGTGTTTACTGCTCTAGCAAGTTCATTATTTTTATTTATTTATTAAAACATTTGTATACCACCCAAAACTTACATTTCTGGGCGGTTCACAACAGAATTAAAACAAAGTAAAACATTCATTAAGACAAAAATGGGGAGGGGAAAAAAAACATTATTCCATGTTTCAACAGTGTCAACAGAATCACTAGCAGAGCCAACCCTAAACCCTTTCAAGTCTTCTTGGAATCCTATTGGGAACCTCCTTGGGCGGACCAACCTAATAGGTCCTTCACCCCTGTAGAGGTGGGCCAGGGCTGTAATTTCTACCTTAACCAGATGGTGATCCATCCATGACAATGGGGAGATGACAGGATTCCCCACCCATGGAACACCACTCATGGAACACCCTGATCAGAGCAAAATACTAAATCAAGCATGTGACTAGCACCATGTGTTGGTCTTGAGACCAATTGGGATAGCCCCACAGTCATCATGGCTGCTATGAACTCTTAAGCCACTCCTGACAACCCAGTCCCAAAATGAACATTGAAGTCCCCCACCACCAACACCCTGGGTTACTCCAATGCCAACTCAACAACCAGGTCCATGAGCTCAATTAGGGACTCCACTGGGCATCGGGGTGATTGGTACACCAGCAGAAGTCCCAATATATCCCTGGTCCCTAGACTTGGGAACACACATTCAACATAGGCCAAATCCCTGACAGGGATCCTAGTAATGAAGTAAGGGAGACTACAGCTACCTCACATCCACATCCTCTCTCCAGCTGCACCATGGAGTAACCCTCTGGGAGAAGCTGGGACCAAACCAGACCACTAGCCACTCCCGAGTCCAACCAGGTCTATGTGATACATTCCAAGTCAGCTCCTTCATCCATTATCAAGTCATACATTACCTCAGATTTATTGTGAACTGACTTAGCATTACAGAGTAATAAGGTGAGGTTTTGTGGGTGGTGGGTGGCATTGTTCTCCAATGTCAAAGACATGGTGGGCTTGCTGGAAGGGGCAATAGCACAGCAATTAAATTTCTAAATTCCCTTCCCCTATAATGACCCACTGGCCTACCAATGCTATATCTTCGTCAATTACCCACCACCACTGGTATAGCTACCCCATGGTCATCCCCCAATACACATACCTGTATCAAGCCTAACTAAAAAACTAAGCATTAATTAAGTGAGCAGGACTCTTCTTTTCAATGATCAAAATCAATAAGTTGTCCCCAGCCTTTAGTGCCACCCCTGAAGGCAACCACCAAAGGCCAGCTCCCTGCAGTGGCTGACTTTGGCAGCCACCTGCAGACAAGCTATGCTTCCAGCTAGCCCTGGTCCCTATTTAAGCCAAAGAGCCCCAAGACACCACCTCTCACTTGGGCTTCTGGAGCCTGGCAGCTGGAACAACCCCACACAATTGAAGCTCATCAGGGCACTCAGACCATGGCTTCATCCAGCATAGGATCAGCAGGTGATGGTACTCTGCTACTCAAGGCCAGGGAGGGCGGGCCGGCGGGCCGGCCAGCCCTGCAAACTTCCCAGCCAAGCAGGCAAGAGAACGTCTGTTGTTAAAAAAGCAAACCTCAACCTCCTTTAGAGGCCCAGGCTTACTGTGCATGTTGTTCATTCCTTTCTACAGTCACTGGTACCCTGACCCTTGCCCATGGCCCCCGACCTTCTTTGGTCTCCCTCTGCCATTATGTATTCTTTGCTGCTATTGAATTTCCCAAGTGGTGGCAGCAACATGTACATCGATAGTATTACAAGGGAAAATCCCTTCCATCATTTGCTGCACTCTGAGTGCTACTCTAGACAAGACACCTAGGATCAGATAATGGTAAGGCCAGCCCTGACCTCTCTTTGCCACATTTTAAGTGGATCTCATTATGGGTAAAATTGGCCATGGGCCTGCTATTTAAAGATTTGCAATTGGCTTTTCCCTTATCCAGAGACACTCAAACAAACTGTGCGGAAAGCCAAAGCATTGTTAAACCCAAAGTGTGTGTATATGATCTGCTTTCAGCAGTCTGCTACAATATTTTCACTTTTATTAAAGATTGGCCTTACAATAGTATGCACCAGCCCTTCTTTCAAAGGAAAGAGTTTGCAGCTGTAGGTTGATTGATTTTATCATGTTGCTACAGCTGCTGTTTTCACTATTGTGCAGTTTTAACTGGTTTGCCAATTGACAAAACAATCTTATGCTTGTTCACTCAGAAATGAATTTCACTGTGTTTAATGGGGTTTACTCCCAGGTAAGTGTGTCTAGGTTAGCAGTCTTGAATGTGACTTTCTTGATATTGTGATTTTTATTTAGTGTGCCTCTCATTTCTATTGTAAGGCCAAATGGCAGGGTATAAATATAACATCAGTAAAAAGGAGCATCCTGATTGGAGAATTTGGTGTAAAGAATTAAGATACAAATTATTCTGTGCTTATTAATATCTATCTTGATAAAATGAGCATGGACAGCTACAAAAGGTGGGACTATATAGAAACACACATGAAATATAGAGAACTGAATCTTTATTTGCTAGAGTAATAGTGGTATTTTTATATGAAGAATACAACTAGCATTAACACTTTGAAGGCCTGTGATTTTCTGCTAGCATTCTAGATGATTACAAGGCTCAAGGCTGAGTAGAAGAACACATATTGTACATGTACAGTATAGAAGCAAGGACATTTCCCTCATTGAAGGAAGTGTCATCACTAAGAATATAAGAACGTAAGAACATAAGGAGAACGCGGCTTGAAATTGACAGGACACATCATAGAGCCCATTTGAAGGTTTATGCTGAAGCGGTGCGTGCGGCAAAAAAACAATTCTGGTCTGCACGCATTGCTTCTGCAGGTTCGCGTTCAGCAGACCTGTCCCAAGTTGTGAGGAGTTTGATTCAGGCTCAGTGATGGTCTCCAATCTCCCAAGGTTGGGCAAGGTAACTGAGAGAGTGGTGGCTAACCAGCTCCAGGCAATTTTGGAGGGAACCGGTTATCTAGACCCATTTCAAACTGGGTTTAGAGCAGGCTATGGGATTGAGTCTGCCTTGGTTGGCCTGATTGATTGATTGACTGATTGATTGATTGATGAGAAGCATTTAATATACTGCCCACTCCAAAGACTCCGGGTGGTGTACAATGACATGTAAATAAGGTAACATTAAAAATTACAACCCAAAATTACATTAAAAATAGCAAACTAAAATAGATAATGGAAAGAAAATAAAGTAAACTTTAGAGCAAATGCCCGGAAGAAAATAAAGGTCTTCAGTAAGGATTTAAAGACCAGTAAAGAGGGGACTAGATGAATCTGAAGGGGGAAAGAGTTCCAAAGAAGTGGGGCAGCAACCGAAAAAGCCCTTTTGCGAGTCCTAGAACTCCGAACCTCTCAAAAATCAGAGACAAACAAAAGGGCCATCTGAAATCATCTAATAGGACGAGATGTAACTGGATGGGAGAGGCGATTCTGTAGATAAACAGGCACCAAGCCCTCCAGGGCTTTGAAGGTAAGAACCAGGACTTTGAATTGAACTCGGAAGTGAATGGATAACAAGTGCAGCGACTAGAGAGGTGTTACCCTATCATATTTTTTGGCACCCATAAGTAGGTTAGCTGCTGCATTCTGGATCCGCTGAAGTTCCCAATGAGTTCCTGAGCATGAGTCATTGTTATTAGTGCCTGCCGATCAAGATAAGGGCATAACTGGCGAACCAGATGAAGCTGGGCAAATGCACTTCTAGTCACAGCCTCCACCTGTTGTTCAAGGAGGAGGCATGAGTCCAAAAGAACCCCCAAGTCACGGACAAGCTCCTTTGGGGGCAGCGCCACCCCATCCAAAAAAAGGTTTGGATCCAACTGATGAATGACCTTTACCAGGGAATCGACAGAGGGAGTGTGACTCAGTTGGTTCTTTTGGATCTCTTGGTGGCATTTGATACCATTGACCATGGTATCCTTCTGGATCGCCTGGGGATTATCTTAAAATAATTTTTAGATGGTATATGACTCAATTGAAATTGGTGTATATTTCTAAAAATAAGTCAATGCTCTGTTGGTACAAATGTAATGAGAAGGGCATTTTCATCTATGGTGTCCAAGTATTAGAACCTTTTGGGGCTTGATATTTGTAGGAATGGGGGAAATTATTAATCAGGAAATTAAAATAGATCTGTGGCTAGCATTGTTGGGAATATTCACTGAACTAATAAAAAAAAAATCTAAAGAGGTGGAAGTTTTCTACATCCAGCATTTAGCCCGCATCTCTTCCGGAATGGGGTGTGTGTTTGTGTCCACATTTTGGCCAGATTTACCCCGAAGTTCCTGTGACCTATCAGGGAGCACTTCACACACAATTTGGGGTTTTCATTGTGCGTTAGAATGTAACCTGATTTATATCTGGGGTAAAAAACAAACCCACTTTTTGTGTCATTTTTGGGGAGCAGCTTTGAACTCACACAAAAGCCTTGCAGTACAAGGCCTTCAAAAGCCTGATGTCTGGGAAAGCTCCTGGTGATTTATATGTTGATACTATAGCGGCCAGGATGGTGATGACAAAAAAAATTGGAAGCATGGACCATTATCTGTAGACAAAGGACAGAGAAATTAACCCATTTGTTGCATCTCAGAACAGGACAATCAAAACCACGTTCTTTCTGTGAGATCTGGCAAGATTTAATACTTTTTTCCAGTCAAAGAAATTATGGTGAAGTATTACCTGCTTGTTACATTCAGATATGGAAAGATCCGTGTTATTCATAAAGTGCTCGGACTTGTTTGGGTTAATGTTTTAATGGTAACATCTTTAATAATAGTTAATGGTAGCATCTTTAATAATTGAGAACTGATCTTTAGGAAGCGAAAGTGTACTTTTAAAATGTATTTTGAGATCTGTAATATACTACGCATTGTTCTGCCTTTAATAAATAAAATGTTTACATTTTAAAAAGTGTTGGCTGAACAGCCTCGGGAAAATCTTGTACTTTTAAAAGAATTTGATTCTTTGATTTTAACAGATTTTAAAAGAATTTGAGAGGTGTTCCTCGGGCTTGGTGTGTGGAGGGTTGCCCAACTTAAAATAGAACAGGAATTCTGGGTCATTCATTGTTGAAGCACCAGTCTCCCCTTCTCTCTGCTGCCCAGATGCCCCTGAAAATATGTTACTGAGGGGGCATTGGGGCAACAAAGGGAAGGAGAGATCAGAAAAAAATCACCCTCCCCTGTTGCATGAGCAAAACATTTTTGTACAAGTTAGCTTTAGTCTGTTTGCTGCCCATTGTGCATCTCTCATATGTAGATATGTTGAAAGGAACTGTATACTCTTACATTTTGAAATACTCTATGCTAGCACTTTACAGTGATTTTTAATTTCTCCTCCTGTAACGATCAAAAGGGGTTAGGATACAAATTCCCGTTCGAGCTGTGAGGAGTCCCAGGTAGGCTGCCAACATCCACTTTTTATATGAGCAGATTCACCCTTCCAGGGGAATATTCTGGGAGAGTAAAGTGAAAATCCCTCCCTACAAGAAATGCTTGAGCAATCTTAGGCCTTCAAGAGTGTGTGACTAGGACAGGACCCAATAAGGAGTGACACTCTATAACAACAACAAGGATTTATTAATAATTGGATGATAAGGAAGACTACAGAGGCATCAACAATCGCTGCTTCAATTCAAGTAAAACCCTTCTCCAGGATCTAGAAAAACCATGCCATCAGATCCAAGCACTTAAAAATAAATTCCCTGATGCGTCTAACTTATAAAGCCCTAAACAACTTGGGCCCTGGGTATTTAAGAGAACGTCTTCTTCATCATGAACCCCACCACCCATTGAGATCACCAGGAGAGGTCCATCTGCATTTGCCACCAGCTCGTCTGGCGGCTACTCAGGGAGGGCCTTCTCCATTGCTGCCCCAAGGCTTTGGAATGTGCTCCCTAGTGAAATAAGAGCCTCCCCATCTCTGACAACTTTTTAAAAAGTCTTTAAAGAAGCATCTGTTTACCCAGGCTTTTAACTGATATTGTTTTGATTGTTTTAATGTTGTTTTTAGAATATTGTTTTAAAATTTTAAATTGTGTTTTAAATTTCTTGATTTGTTTTTGTTTCTAATTAATGTTTTACTTTTTAAAAATCTTGTTGTAAACTGCCCAGAGACGTAAGTTTGGGGCAGTATAAAAATATGTCAAATAAATAAATAAATAAATAAATAAACAAACTGGGCACTATCCTTTCTACTTACATTCAGGTAAGGAATTTCCAGTTGATTACCAGCCAAAGGCTGTTAGTTTCCCCTTTCCTTGCAGTAGTTACTGATCAGACCTTACTCAGAGGCTGCCTGGGAAGGAACTGAACTCTAACACACACCTTCCCTGCTCCTCTATAGGTTATTGTCCAGTAAACCCACACACCTGATTAGGCCACAGGGATTTGACTCTCCTGGGCTTTCTCCTTTGTTTGGAGAACCTCATCCTCTGAACAGTTACTCTGATTGAGGCCTAGTCCTCCCTCAAGCCTGACTATTCCTACACCTCCTTTTAAAAGCTGTTGAATGCAAGATTGTTTGGGGGGGTATATACTTGTTCACTATCTCTGCCTCTACTACAGGTGTGCTGAACCAGTCTGTGATTGAACCGGTCTGTTGTGAACTGGGCCGGTTGGATTGGTTTGATCACAGACCGGAGCAGCCCTTGTGAAAGGGGTCTGGTCCATAATCAAACCAGACCAAACCTGGTTTGCCCACAGACCAGTTTGCTGATTTGAGTAGCTGTAAAGGGGTATCCAGTGAGGATTCCCCTTTGCTTCTGAAGTTAAAAAAGGGTTTTGTAGAGGGCGGCGGGGAAGCAGCAAGAGAGACGCACCTTTAAAAGTCAAGTAGCAGGTGCTTACCAGCAGGTCTGTGCCGCTCCCCACCCCCATCCTTGCAGCAATGGCGGTAATATCTGGCCTCCTACTACAAATATGTATATTCTGCTTTTCAATAAAAGTTCTCAAAGCAGTTTACATTTTAAAAAATAATTAATAAAGAAGATGGTTCCCTGTCCCAAAAGGACTTGCAGTGTAAAAAGAAACATAAGCTATATATCAGCAACAAGCACTGGAGGGATGCTATGCTGGGGCACGATAGAATAATTTGCTTTCCCCTTCTAGATCAGGGATTCTCAACGTTGGGTCCCCAGATGTTATTGGACTTCAACTCCCATAATCCCCAGCCCCAGTGACCTTTGGTTGGGGATTATGGGAGCTGAAGTCCAATAACATCTGAGGACCCAACATTGAGAAACCCTGTTCTAGATAATAGAATAATCCTTTTAAAAGATGTCTCTTTGTTCACTTAACATGGTTCTCTCAATACCTACAACAAGACTAGAACATTGAGGGAGAGGGCAACTAAGAGGGAGGCTTAGGGTCAAGCTAAGGGGAAGGGGAATTAACTCTTTGCCCTGCCATGGCCCCAATAAGGATTGGCCCCATGTGGCTGTTTGCCCTGGGAGGCAAAACTCTCATTGGTACCTGTGGGAGCTTCCCTACCAGGGCAAAAGCACCTAGAGCCATCTGGGCGAGGCGGTATAAAAATCTAATGAATAAATAAAATAATTAGTAGCCATGTGGGGGCAGGGGCTATCTGGATTGGGACTATGGCAAAGTTAAAGGGTTTAAAGTCCCCACCCAACCCTGCAGCTCCTTTTAAATTAAAAAAACTAAGCATGTCAAATATGCAGATGACATGTAGTTAGAGGAGACAGCTACCACCTTAGAATATTGAATCAAGATTCAGAATGATCTGGAAACTTATATGGTCTACAGTGCTTACAGTGGCGTATATAGGGTAGGGCAGGCAGGGCATGTGCCCAGGGCACCACTTGAAAGGCGCCAGTGCCATGCTGCCAAAAAATTTTTTTTACCTGTACCCCTTCGGGGGGCTTTCTTAAGGCTGCACGGGGGTCTGCAAATGTTCCCCCTCCGCCACCAGCCTCTTAATTTACCACCACAGCCCATCCCAGGCTGATTTTCTGGCGCTGTGGCCATTTTGGAGGCTGCCACACATGCTCAAATGGCTTCTGTGAGGCCTGGCAAGGCCTAGGGCCTCACAGGGAACATTTGAGCATGTGCGGTGGCCATTTTGTTTTCAGTGGCCATTTTTAAAATATATATATATTTAAAAAATTGGCCACCGTACATGCTCAAATGGTCCCAGGTCTTGCAGAGGCCATTTGAGCATATACAGCTACCTCCAAAATGGCCACCGTGCTGATCTGTGCTGGCCCAAACAGGCCTGTTGATGGAACTGCCTTGGAGATGATTGGTCAACATCCCCAGTTTGGGCGAATGTGGGGAATTCAGCTTAAAAGGGGAGAGAGTTCCAAGCAGTTTTAATTTGTGCAAGTGTCTGAACTCAAGAAAACTGGCTGGGGAGAGAGGTTTTAATTAACAAAAGGAGTTTATTGTAAGAACAAATAAAAGTAGTTTTTGCTACAGTAAGAATGCAAACCCTACAAGTATCTTTACCCAAAGTCTGAAGAGCTTGTGACAGGCAGAGCAACTGCAGCTCTAGCCTACATATGCATTAAAATGAGGTGGTATAGCCCTGAGGTGAAAGATTGGACTGCACCACTTCAGGGTTGGTAAACGCCTCCTGTATTCTACTTAAAGAAAACAACAGGGCTCTGTGGGCAGCAGGAGTAGAAATCAACTTAACTGCACACTTTACCTTTACCTTTTACTTCAGGGTGCATGTGGGAATCAGATTTTTGAATGTTTTTGAGCGTCCCCCTTTCAAGTTTGAGACTAAAATGGAGGAGACCATATATGCCACCTGGAGTTTCTTAAAAGAAGAGTGGAATACAAATGTAAAAAATATATGTCAAAGCAATTATTTCTTTGTTTCTTGGTTGTTGAGTGCAGGGGGTTCTCAGACATAGGTCCCCAGGTGTTGGACTACAACATCCATCACCCACAGTGGGTTTTTTTGGCTGTGGATGATGGGAGCTGTAGTCCAGCAACATCAGAGGGCACACATTTGAAAACCTATACTGTAATGAATTATGTTCCTTGTAGGGATCAATCATGGATGACTCAGTCAATAGGGATGCGACAATTTGGGGGACTGCTGGAAAACCCAGTTTACTGCTGAATTCTTACAGGAACCTTGTGCTGATTTTGTGTGGGAGGTGGGCTTGTTTTTGTATTTCCCTTCTAAGTTACTTTTCCCCTCCCTACTGGAATAAAGCATTTTTTATTCTAAGTTTGCATCATATGTTTTGACAGGGGCATAATTTCAGTGCTTGCCCTGGGCGCTATTTTCCGTAGATACGCCTCTGAGTGCTTATCGCCACTATTTTATTAGTACAGTTGATTCCTATAATTCTTGAAGCAGGTTATAAAAATGGAAATTTTCTCATCCAGTTTTGAAAAATGCAACTGGTGCTACTCCTTACCTGCCAGAAGCATTTGTTCTGTATATGGACTTTATGGAGGTGGTTGATTAGATATTTTAATCTAAAAATCAGAATGTGTCGGTTTCAAAGGGAAGGGGGAGAATTGGCACTGACCCATACTTCACTTGTTATAACTAGTAAAGCTTGGTCTTCCATATGTATTCATTTTTAAATATAGCAAACAAGTTACCTAACTTCTAAAATTTGAAGACAAAACATATTAGGCTAGAATGTCTTTGGCAAAAACACTGAAAGAAAATTAACCATAATCTACTTGGCTTTGTTAATATGTTTTGAATTACTAAATGTCTAAACCAATTTGATTATACATTAGCAAGTCATTGTCTTAACTGTAACCTTATTTATAGGGTAATCTACGTTGATCATCTCTCTCTCAGAATATGCAATGATTGCACGGGGGCAGTATATACTCAGTTTTAATGAAGAATTAATGAACACATTAACTGAAAGGTGTTATAAATATTGATGTTCATTAACCTTTCATTTAAAATGATGACCCAAGTCCAACACAAGCAGTTCCAGTCATGAGGGCTCTCCCTGTATCCACATATCATATTGGCCTTCAGCTGCTTGGTTGAATCCATGAGTGGATCACACCAAGAACAGGTGGAGGGCTGCACCGTAGCTGCACTATCAGTATTTTAGTTTCTTTAGGGGCATTTCTAAACGAGACGATATTTCATTTGAAAACAGAAGCTGTTCACGTTTACTTACTCTCTGTCCAAATTACATAGCTCATTTTCACATTGCGTATTAGCCATTGTAAATAGTAGTTCTGACTGCTGTCTTCCTTCATGCACTATTGTTGGTGTCGAGACCCAAGAAATGGTTTAGATCTACCTTCTCTGGATGGGGTTACACTCCCCCTGAAAGATTAGGTACGTAGCTTGGGAGTGCTCCTGGATCCAAAACACTCTCTGGTTTCTCAGGTTGAGGCAGTGTCCAGGAGTGCTTTTTTAATCAGCTTTGGCTGATAGATTGGCTGCACCCATCTCTAGAGGTAAAAGACCTTAAAATAGTGGTAGATATGCTGGTAAGCGCTAGGCTTGACTACTGTAATGCACTCTACATGGGGTTTCCTTTTTACATAGTCTGGAAACTAAAATTGGTACAGAATGCGGCAGCCGGATTGGTCTCTGGGACAACCCGAAGGGGCCACATAACACCGATTTAAAAAGAACTGCACTGGCTGTGGATAATTTTCAGGGCAAAATACAAAGTGCTGGTTATTACCTATACAGCTAAACTCTCCCCTGCAATACTTTGTTTTATTTTTATATTTTATATTTTTATATCCATCCCTGTGTCCACAAAACCAAAATTTTTTTTGTTATAGACCCTTTTTAACAACCAATTACTATTAAAAAGAAGAAGATATGTGGGAGTGGGGGGGGGAGATAAAAATTTTCATCATTGCTGTGTGTGTGTGTGTGTGTGTGTGTGTGTGAGAGAGAGAGAGAGAGAGAGAGAGAGAGAGAGAGAGAGAGAGATATGCACACACTGCCTTGAAACTGCCACCCAGAACAAAACTGTTTCCACTCACTGATGATACTCAGAAATAATCCCACACACTGCTGCTTCCTCTTCCAATATGCTTCCAATATGTTTTTCCCTCCCAGCTTTCCCTGAGAGTTCCCATTCCATCACTAAAGAATAGGCATTGCACCTGCAAGAGAAACCAATGGCTGGCTCTCCCTGCCAATCTCAGACTGCTGGCAAAAAGTGTCAGCATTCCGGCTTCTGGCTTCATTATCTAAACAGTCACTCCATACATAACTTTGACAACACTTGATTTCCATGGGCTTTAATGGGGCAGGAAACCCATAATGTCTAAACCTGTGATTGAAACTTTTGATTGATTAAGTACCGACAAGTCGGTGTCGACTCTTAGCAGTCACATAGATAGATTCTCTCAAGGATGATCTGTCTTCCACGTAGCCTTTCAGGTCTCTCACTGGTGCATTCATTGCTGTCATAATCGAGTCCATCCACCTTGCTGCTGGTCGTCCTCCTCTTCTCTTTCCTTCAACTTTTCCCAGCATTATGGACTTCTCAAGGGAGATGGATCTTTGCATAATGTGTCTGAAATATAATTTGAGCCTGGTGATTTGTGCCTCAAGTGAAAATTCTGGATTGATTTGCTGTATGATCCATTTGTTTGTTTTGCTGGCTGTCCATGGTATCCTCAAAAGTCTTCTCCAGCACCAAAGTTCAAACTCATCAATCCTTTTCCTATCTTACTTCTTCAAAGTCCAGCTTTCACATCCATAGAGTGTCACGGGAAAATCCATTGTCTGAACAATTCTAACATTTGTAGGTATAGACACATCATCATGGCATCTAAATATCCTTTCCAAGGCCTTCATTGCAACCCTACCAAGTGTGAATCTTTAACAAACCATTAAACATCACTCCTCCTAAACAAGCCTCACAGAGTATATGAGTCATTTTCACCAATATTTGAAAGGACTAGATGATACACTGGGATCAAGTTTGGACAAAAGGGGGTCAATTTGTCGGTTTTCAGCGCTTTTTAATTTGCTGTAGCTGCAGCAGTTTTTATCTTTTTGTAATTAGGCACATTTGACTTCATCAAGTAGATTACGCATTCCGAGTTTCAAATTATTGGTTCCGCAGTTGTCATGTTTATTAGCTATAGAATGTTGAGGCTTATAATGGCAGAACCTATCCCCCTCCTCTGCTCACCTTATCTAAAGGGGCACTCCTGTGGGACTTTGATTCAATATCATAGTAGCAGGCATCAAATGAGTTACATAGCTAAGAGAAAAACTGGGAGGGCCTAGCATCCAAACCTACTAACACTTAATCATTTTCATTTTCTTGAAATGGAGTTTTTTGTTGCTAGACTACAACAGAGATCCCTGAGCCATGGATTAGCAGGCAAATGTCAGACTGCCTATAAACATACTAGAATTCATTTGTATGGATATGATTGGCTTTAGACACTGAAAACTGCTTGGGGGGAAATTAAATGACTGGAAAAATACGTCCTAAATGTCAAAGAACATGCAAAAGGAATTCAGCAGGGGACTGTTAAAAATGCTGAAGAGAGAATGAGCTCTTCCTTTGAAGATAACATGTTATCAAAGGAGTGGAGGAATGGGGCCTGTGCATATTATAATATGATAGAAAGCACATAATCGGAACCTTTGAAGCAACTTCAACTTAAAGGAAGCTCTCTTTCCATGTTAATGAAATTGATGGGTCAGAACATCCTAATATAAGATCAAAAAATATAATCACTGATCAAATGCTGCTATGCAGTTCTGTCAAGGTGGCCCTAAAATCCGCAAGCACCATTCAAGGAGTCCCTCAAAACCATGAACCTTTACCCCCCTGATGACTTTATCTTCCATCCAGTTATATGGAAATACTTGGATTTAGGATATTATATTTTCATTAATATAAATGAAACTAAGGTTGGAGAGAGGTGACGAAAGTGGAATGAAAGATGTATTGGTGCCTGTGGTGTGATTCTAGTATTGCTTCTGCCACAGATTTTTCTTCTTGTGCTTCCAAACACAACAAGAAAATATAGAACAAAAGCACTGATATCCAGATTAAATTACTCATGAGTAGTCCAACTGGAATTAATGGGGAATGTTAGTAATGTGTAATCTTGATGTTGGTGAATCCTTCAACCCTTAGATCATATTCTGTCTCCAGCTTTAATCATCTTTCATCTACATTCTTGAGTTAAACAGTATTTATGGCTTTATGTACATGCATATATTTAAGTGTACCTGCAAGATTCTAAAAGTGTGACTAAATTTCTATTTATTGTCTTTGCATTCTTCATCACTGGCCAATAGCCGGTAGAGTGAAATTCTGGCCTAATGCTTGAGCTAACCTCAGCTAGCTTGAACCTGTCACATGGATGTTACACTCCATGGAGGACCAGTAACTAGATTCAGAGAATGTAGGTAGTAATGCAGGATTTATTTAGTGAATGTGTTGATGGTAGGGTTATTTTTCTACTTGACTGTGAATATTGGGCTTTCAGAAAATTGTATTTCTTAGTCTCCATATTAAAAACTAATAATATATGCCATTAGTAAGTAGGACACCAGTTAAAACTTATTTGGTAAGGGCAGAATAAAAGTTTCATTAAGTTTCCAAGGTGAACCCAAGGACGAAAAGTTTGACAACCATGATTTGAGGATCCTTTTGCTTAAAGAAAGATTCTTAAAGGGCAAAGTTGATTTTCCTTTACCCACTCAGGGAGTTAACTAAAGCAATAGCTCCATCTACTGATAGATAAAGAGGTAACCACAATAAAGTTTCCCAGACTTTCATGCGATGCAATGTCTATTCTTAAATTTGGATAGTGTTTTATAGCCTATTCTTGTGTCTCTTCTGTCTGTTCTTTATTTCCTCTATGGTTTTCAGTGGGAGGGAGAGGAGGCACAAAAGTTTTAGTAAAGAGAGATGTGGAGATTGAGTAATGTTTGGGCCCTATGGGGAAGGTTTGTACTCTGAAGGTCTGGGTTACACAGGCTTTTCCAGACAAAGGGTAGAGTCTTGGAACATGGGCAGAGAAAGGACTAGAACTTGCAGGATTGGGGTGATGTTATACCAGAGCACAGTAATCTTCCCACAGTAAATCCTGTGTCATAGATTCTGCTTCCAGGACACTTTCATGGTGGAGTTGACTCTCCCACCCACCCACTCTCACCTACCAAGGATGTGCACAGAACTGGCGGTTCCACCGGTTCAACGGCAGCAGGGGTGCCACTTTAAGAGCGGGGGAGGGTGCACTTACTCCTCCCGCTGCTTTTCCCCCGCTGGCGTCCTTTTTTTGGAAAGCTAATCGGGGTGCCAGCCTACCTCCCTGCCACCCCGATGCCCCCACTGGCCAGATATGGCCAGAAGTCCCCGACGCACCTGCGCATGCCAACATGGGTGCATGCACAGGCGTGTCAGGGACTTCCAGCCATATCCGGCTAATGGGGGCAATGGGGTGTCAGGGAAGTATGCTGCCACGAGAGGTAAGTGCACCCACCCCCGCTCTTAAAGTGGCATCCCCGCCGCCTTCGAGCCTCCCCACCATGGTTCTGTGCACATCCCTACCACCTACATGGTGTGTGTGTGGGGGGGTGGTGGTCATAGATTGTCATTGTGAAGAAACAGCAAGTTGACTAGAGGTACTCCTGAGCAATGATCACATATGGTTTGAAGGTCACCACTCCCACTTAAGGCTTAGAAGGCGGGGAGGGGACTAGTGAGATTGTGTTGGTTAGAGGGGAGTTCTGAGACTTTATTGGCGCCTACAGATATTGTGGGAACGGAGAAAAATGTTAGGAACTTAAAAATACTTTTTCAGAGTAGATGTTTCAGTAGAGCAAAAACAACAACTCACCATTAGAAGGTAGATGCATTCAATAAAGCATTTCAGCCTTTCCTTTCCTTTTAACGATATTACATCAATTTAAGACCCCAAACTGAAAAATCAAACTTCTGTGCCCTCCTGTATAGTTACAAATTAGAACAGATGGTCTTTATAAGCCATATACCTCTGCCAAGATAGGATTCTAGGGATCTTTTTCTATTAACTGGGTGTATAAATAGCAGAGGCGTATCTAGGGAAAATAGCGCCTAGGGCAAACACTGAAATTGCGCCCCCTGTCCAAGCATCTGATACCCATCTTTCAGATAACTTTACCATAATATCAGCTGAAAAATACAAGTCAAGCTCGTTAATCTTTTAATATTTCAAAAACTATTTAGCAGTGGACTTAGCCAGACCAAAAAATTCTGGGAAACTACAGATTTCAGGATGCTGGGGCTCATGAAATACCCAAATACTATGTGCAGGTGTACTTGGGAAACTAAACAGAAGTGCCTGTCTAATTCTCTGCTATACATTGTAGCATCACTATTACATCATAAGTTTTAAAAATAAATGGAGAATTTGACTTTTCCCACATACTCTGAAAATAATTAAAGGATATGCAGAGTAAACTGTGTCACTGCTTGGAATATATTCTAGTCTTTCAGAAAGACAGTTAAAATGAGAGAAAGAGAGCAAGAAACTCCCAGTGGGCCTTAATATTAAGGATTTCACACTGATTCAAAGACAAATTCACCATTAATAGCCATATTAGCAAGACATCACATTTAACTCACTTATCACAAGAAGCAAAGTAAGAGCAAATGAATACAATCCTAGCTCATAAGCATCAGCTCAGTATTCACAAGCCCTGATTCTCTGTACATAGTGCCAATCTGAATATGTGTACAGTGACTTATATTATATATTATTATTTTTTTACCTGTAGCCCCTTTGGGGGGCTTCCTAAAGGCTGGGGGGTTTGCAAAGTTTCCTCCTCCCCCCACTGGCCTCTAGGGCCTTGCAGGGACCATTTGAGCATGTGCAGTGGCCGTTTTTAAAAATAATCTTTTTTTAAAGGCCACTGAAAACAAAATGGCCACCGTGCATGCTCAAATGGCCTCTGCAAAGCCTGGCATGACCTAGAGCCTCACAGAGGCCATTTGAGCATGCACGGTGGCCATTTTGTTTTTGGCAGCCATTTTTTTAAAAAAATTAATTTTACAAAATGGTGCCCCCCTTCAAGTGGTGCCCGGGGCACGTGCCCTGCCTGCCCTACCCCTAGATACACCCCCAATAAATAGGTAACTATTTCTGTTTTTGATTTTTGAAATAATATATTTTCTTTGGGCTGGTTCAAATGTCACATGGAATCATGGTTACATCTTGGTTTCCAGAGACTCAAGAGTGCATGCTTCCTCCTCCTGTGCCTGAGCAAGCCTCCAAAAATTTGTATTTCCCATTTAGAATTGAAGTAAACCAAAATTGGTTGTGATGCCTGAACCAACTGATCTTGGTTTATTCCTGAACCAACTGATCTTGGTTTATTCCAACCAACTTCCTTTTAAAAAACCGAGATATGAATCCAAGGTTTGAAGTGGGTTTCATAACTCTGTTTTTTAAAGAGAAGCTTTAACCATGGTTCCACATGATGTCTGAATGGGCCCAATGTTCCTTTTAATGACTTAACATAAATGGTTAGCCACATAGAATGTTGCTCCTTTCCACAAAAGCTGAATGTAAATTAAACCTAGACCTTATCCCCCGCATACACCCAAATGACTTGGATTTTTGGATGGCATGGGGACAGTAGAGAAAGCGGATCAACAGTTATTGGGCTACTGGGATTTGGGGAACCCCTTGCCCCCTCCCACACCCAGTCAGCAAATGAAGTGCTCACCAACGGGAAGTGTGTTGAAATGCTGAATGGGGAGGGTTGAAGGGGAGGGTCAGAATCGACCCACTTCTGGTTAGTGGCCATGCTCCCCTACGCTGATGGCAGTTACAAGGGGCATGGCCAGTACCAGGGATGGGCCTTTCAGCCCCACTGTGGAGTCTTTCCAGTCAGCAGTTTGTTGAATCACTGTCAGGGAGCTCTTTTCTCTGCCTCTTTGTGAGGGAAAGAATGGTGCCCCCTGCCAGCAATTCAATGAACCACTGGTGTGGGGGAGGGGCACAGCGGGTCTCAATGGCCCCATCCCCAGTACTGGCCACGCTTTCTGCATCTGATGTTGACACAGGGGGTGTGGCTTGGATGTGCACAATCCACAATAGCAGGGGAGCTGCTAGAGAGAACTTTCCCCCTAATTGCCGTTGGGCTCCCTATGCCCTCAGAACTAGCTAACCCATTTTATTTTTTCTCTGAATTTATTTTTCTCTTGCCTGAAGGATCTGTGGGGCAAATTGGCAGCTTGCTTGATTTTTGTATTGCTAGCAAATCATTGGCTTAGAAATTTACTACTGCCTTGAGCACATATGTAGAAAGGTAGGGTAAATATACTTTAAATAAATAATCTGTCTGATAGGTTTCATTTTCTGAACCAGCATTAAAAAAATTTATCTGTTTCTATTTTGAGGCTGAATATAGTACTTGGGATGAGGAGGGAGAAGTGTTCCAGAAAACTCCATAGATGTGCAGATATTAAGATTTTTATAAAAAGCTGCTGCTTGGTGCAATTTTCTTTTGTGTTAGCCCCTCCCCCTTCTACTTCTTAGAGTGATCAAGGTGGGATTGCTCAGAAACAGAGGCCCACTAACCCCCGGACCTTGGGAACCCGGTCTGGTCCTCCAAGGTCCGGGGAGCCTCCAAATGGCCGGGGCCAGGAGCCTCCAGCAGGCCTCCAGGGGCCACCCTACGGCTGCCCCACCAAAGCTCCGGGTTTTTGTTTAAAATCTCTTACCACGGCCGAGGGGTGGCTGCAGGGCGAGCAGAGCAGTCCTTCTCCCCCCCCACCGGTAGCGGCATGAAAGGAGGAATGAAACTGAGCCCATCCGTTCAGGTCAGCATCTTGAAGCAACTGCGAGGTGTGCCTGCAGAGTAGATATCGTCGCAAGCCCGTGAGCTTTGGCATGGTGGGCCCCCCAAAGGAAGATTGGGGGGGGCTCACGCCTGGGCAGTCTGGGCACCCAAGTTACGTTGGTGCACCCCAGCTCAGAAAGGGGATGAAAGTGGTTGACGATTCAGGAAGTATTGCCCTCACTTTTAATTGGCTTCATTTTCCTTCTGTATGTTGCTGGAAAGAGCCACTGAAGTAGGCAAATAATTAACCTCTTCGAAATTGGTGTTTGAAGCAACAGTTTCATAGTGCTTCATGGTAAGAATGGCTCTGATTCCCCTGCAGAAATGCCAGAGTGTGGTAGAACAGTTCTTTAATCAGAAAAACATACATTTAATCAGGTGCTTACATCTTCAGCTTGCAAGGCATTTGCACTCTAGGTAGGATTTGAGGCGAGGACCCCGACCAGAAAGGATTCCTATATCCTTTGATCTATGAGAACATTTTTTTAAACGTTGCCAGTAATACTAAAGCTGATGGCTTATTTTCAAATGTTGAACCTCAGAGGGGCCAGCTTGTCTCAATTTGTTTCTTCCAAATAGATGCATTAGACTTGAGCTGTCCAGTTTCAGCTTCTGTTTTCTAAGATAGGTCCTTTTTCATTTCTGGCTTGCATTATGCACAATCAGTCACACTGCTGCACTTCAGGAAATGGAGGTACAACATTTCATCAGCTGAGTCATGTAACAAACATATTCCTAGCCGCCACCCGAAAGTTCCAGAACTATTTTTGCAGATCCTATGCGGTGCTAATGATTTTCACAGTGCTGTAAGAGGGCATCTCTGGTCATTCCCCCCCCAGCATTTTTTTTTAGTATCACAGAATTCCACTGAACTGAAAGCTACTTTTCATTGCCCTTCAACTGTTCAGTGATGTCAAATTTTGACATCAGTGTACTTTGCAAATATTACTGCAAAAATGCTTGAATAATAAGTTACATTGTAGTATTTCATGCCTTTTAGGAACTTGGCTTCTGTTTCCTAAAAACGTTATTAACTATTTCAACTGGCTTTCTTTTTCAAATAAATATTTTGTCTGGGTTGTGACAAGGCACTGAATGGAAAAGATTTCCTGTCATCTCAGGAAAGGTGCAGGAAGAAAAACAGAAATAAAAGGATATATCTAGGACTTGGCTTATTCACTTTTGTAATGCAACCTACAATTCCTTCATTGGACAAGAGATTGCATCAGAAAGAGACTGTGCTGTCTCATGTGTAAAGGATACTGTGGTAAAAGAGTTGGAGATGCATACTTTCATGGTTGAAACTCACTCAAATATGGATCACCCTAGCAATTATCGCATGGCATGAAATACAATATAAAGCTTCCAGAAGAAAAGCTGAAGGAGTCTGGAGCATTTGAAGAGTATTTCACTGAAATTGAAAAAGTTACTAGTTTGCTCAAGTTTCCAGCCTGAAGAGAACAAAGTGGGGACTGGGTGCAACTGGAAAGGCCACACATTGTGAAGAGTAGGAATAATAGCCCTTCCTCACAGAGTATGTTCACCTTGGCTATTTCTCTCCAACAGGGTGCCTCTGCAGACAGTTACATCATAATCCTGTGAGTTGTTAGTGGCATCTGGCACAGGTGGTGAGTAACTACATGTAACAATACCTATTTTAATTTCAACATCACATGTTTTGTTTAAAATCAAGCAGGAAGGCAAATTAAGAAATAGACAAACCACTTCCCAGGAAGGCGGGCTATATACTGTAGGCCAGGGGTGTCAAACTCAATTGGGTGGTGGGCCAGATTTTATTTTGATGCATCTCTGGGGGGGGCACACATAGCCTTGTACCTGCCTTGTGCCACCATCTGTCTTCTTCCTCCTCCTCCTCGCTTGGCCTGCCACTTAAATTAGCTGAATGCACTACTTTTTTTGTTCATCTCCCCCCACCCACTCCACTCCAAGCATGCCTTTGGTGCAGTGTGGGAAAGGAGGGGGAAAGAAAGGAGGAGCGTGGCAGGGGGGCAGTCAGAGGCTTGAGGGCTGGAGGAAGGAGCTCTGTGGGCCAGGGGTTTGACACCCCTGCTTTAGACACCCCAAGAATGCCTGACACTTGTTAAGTCAAGTTTACTGGCTAGGAAAACCATATAAGCGAGTGGAGCTGAAACGTTTAGCTGTGTGTAAAAGCTAAATATTTTATCTGTGCTAACTTTACAAGTTGACAGATCTACCAAAATGGAATCTTGTCTGCTTACACATGGCATCAGCCATGTTGTTCCATTGCTAAGATCCTCGCCCTCTTTATGCTGAGTGATCTGTGCTGCCTTGGATAGGGTTTGTTCTCTGTAGCCATGCAAGCTGAGGCAAGAAAGCTATTTTGGTGATGACAACAGATTGATTGATTAAGTGCTGTCAAGTTGGTGTCGACTCTTAGCAACCATATAGATAGATTCTCTCCAGGATGATCTGTCTTCAACTTGGCCTTTAAGATCTCTCAGTGGTGCATTCATTGCTGTCGTGATCGAGTCCATCCACCTTGCTGCTGGTTGTCCTCTTCTTTTCTTTCCTTCAACTTTCCCCAGCTTTATGGACTTCTTAAGGTAGCTGGGTCTTTGCATAATGTGTCCAAAGTATGATCATTTGAGCCTGGTGATTTGTGCCTCAAGTGAAAGTTCTGGATTGATTTGCTGTATGATCCATTTGTTTGTTTTGCTAGCTGTCCATGGTATCCTCAAAAATCTTCTCCAGCACCAAAGTTCAAAAGCATCAATACTTTTTCTATCTTGCTTCTTCAAAGTCCAGCTTTCGCATCCATAGAGTGTCACAGGAAAAACCATTTTCTGAACAGTTCTAATCTTTGTAGGTATAGGCACATCACAGCATCTAAATATCCTTTCCAAAGCCTTCATAGCAACCCTACCAAGTGCTAGTCTATGGTGTATTTCTTGACTCCTAGGTCCTTTACTGTTGACCGTGAATCCTAAAAGGCTGAAGCTATCCACTACTTCATTCTCTTCATTATCAAGAAGACAACAGGACTACATGGTAAAATGTTTTAAAATGGGGGAGTTTTAGAGACAAAACGTAAAGTAGGTGTGTTTACTGAAACTGAAAGCAAGCATACTTTCTTAGAATTTGCTTCCTTGCATGGATCATGCCCAAATGTTAAGAAGTTTCATCACTACATTACTTTCTAAAGTAATAAAATTAGTTTTGATGAAATTACTAAATTTCATCACTACATTACTTAGAAGATGTGTTAGACTGACACACTAAATCTTTGGCTTTAAAACAGTGTGGTATAACAAGTCCCATAAGACCATATCAACTGATTTATTGGCAACCATAATATTTTATGCATATTTAATGTTTCCACAGCATACTCCTTTTCTAATCTATGTGGTGATTAACAGAAGTTCATTAAAATTAATTCAAATATATGGGAAACCTTCCAAGTCCATCTTTAAGAAGGTTTGCTCATTTGGTTGTTTATTCTAAAGGTTTATGAATGCCTCTTCATAGTATTAAAGAATGGATGTAGTATTGTTTAGATTTCAAGATGTAGTTGTGACTAAACACATCATATATGATGCCAGCCTAAAGCCTCAAAGGCAGGATGCCTCTGAGTACCAGTTGCAGGGGAGTAACAGCAGGAGGGAGGGCATGCCCTCAACTCCTGCCTGTAGGCTTCAAGCAGCATCTGGTGAGCCACTGTGTGAAACAGAATGCTGGACTAGATGGACATTTTTCACACAACACATAATCAAGTTGTAGAATTCTCTACCACAAGATGTGGTGACAGCCAACAACCTGGATGGCTTTAAGAGGGGTTTGGATAACTTCATGGAGGAGAGGTCTACCATCGGCTACTAGTTGGAGGGCTACAGGCAGAGGCGTAACTATGGGGGGGGCAGGGGGGGCACGTGCCCCGGGCGCCATCTTTTTTGGTCACATGGGGGGTGCCGCCATGACAAAAAAATTTTTAAATTTTTTAAAAAAATTTTTTGTTAATACAAATGTTTCCTGCTCAGTGCAGCAGCGCTGCAGCAGTCAAGGGAGCGCGTCGGCGCCCCCTCCCCCACAAGCAGTCCCTTCCGCACTGTCCGCGCCCCCCCCATTGCTTTGCTGGCGCCTGGCGGCCAGTCAGTGGCCTGGCTTGGCGGCGGCGGTGGGCGCTTGTGAGGAAAAACCTAAGTATAATGTAGTATGTTGGGGGCGCGGGGGGGCGCCATTTCAATGCTTGCCCCGGGCGCCATTTTCCCTAGTTACGCCTCTGGCTACAGGCCACCTACAGCCTCAGGCAAGATTCCTCTGAGTACCAGTTGCAGGGGAGTAACAGCAGGAGAGAGGGCATGCCCTCAACTCCTGCCTGTGGCTTCCAGCAGCATCTGGTGGGCCACTATGTGAAACAGGATGCTAGACTAGATGGGCCTTGGGCTTGATCCAGCAGGGCTGTTCTTATGTTCTTATATGCTATATTCTATATTCCTTATTCTAGTCCATTAGTAACACCATGCTATTTAAAAAAAACTAGCAAGATATTAATTAAGCTTAACAGGATAATCATCTGGGGAAGACTTACCTGGCTCCTTTTCTCTGCAAAAATGGCATCCCCATATAAAATCCCCCTGCTATAACATACAGGTGGACCTTGTTATCCGCGGATTCAACATTTGCAGATTCGCATATCCACGGTCTGGAAAAAGACACCTGAACTTGGCATACACAGAAAAAAGGGAGGGACATGCTGACCTTGCATATCAGAGGTGGACAGAAATGACTGTGGAAGTAATTTCTGGCTGCCATTTTCTTTGACAGATCCACAAAATGGCACTCATTAAAAAAAATGGGGGGGGGGAACCACACTGATTTTTGGCCAGTTTGGGGGCACAGCATGACTTGGGGGGTGGGGCAGCAGAACAAGGTAAGAAGCTGCTCCCCATGAAATTCAGCCAATTTTTGGTCTACTGGGAATCTAACTCCCGCGATCTCATAGGATATTTACCTGATATTCGTGGTTTCCATATTCACAGCTGTAGCCTGGAATGAAACCCCCGCTATCAAGAATATCAAGGTACTCCTGCATAGCACATATTGAGCCCTTTCTCATGAGCATTAAGAAAGGGCAAGAGTTTTCATGGGGAGGAAGCTCTAAAGAACTTACCTCTATGCAGACAAACGGATTGCCCACCCAGATGACTACCGGCTCCTGCCCCACCCACCCCTGGAGCTCCAATAATGCATCACGAAGCTGCCTGGGATCTCTGCAGTCTACCAGCTCCCCGAAGCTCTTGAGATCTCTGCAGTCTGCCAGCCATGGCTGGCAGACAATCACAGAAATGGGGTTAGGAGAGCTTTCACTCTCCTAACTGCATTTCAGAGTGTGGCTGGCTAGGCGAGTTTGACACCAAGGTGCTGCCAGTATCGGGCCTGATCCCAGTGGTGCACATGTGCAGGCAAAACTGGGCTGGACTTCCTTAGCCCGGTTTTGCCTGTGCGTGTGAATAGCTTCATTGTCTGTTTTCTTGCCCATCACCAGTAGAGGTCAGTGGTAGGGTCTGGGAAAGTGAAATGCCCAATGTGAGGGCATGGGATATATTTTGAAATAGATCAAGTGGGAGACAACTCAATATGGGGTTGCCATTTTTACTGGCAGGCCTGTGTTTCTTGGAATACACATTTCCACCTTGTGTCTTGGATGAAGAGAGGACAGAACATCCTCCCCACCACATTCCTCATTCATCACCCAGAATCATTTGTTCAAGCTCTTGCAACGATGGAAGTGAGAAGTCTGATTCAGTCACTTTATAGTCTACTGGATCATATCACTTACTTCAGAATGAAGTGACTTTGGTTGCAGGACTCACCCTTTAGTCAGGACTGTCTTGAACACTGGAATCTGCATTGATGCCTCTTTTTGTTAGCCTGCTTTCCAGTAGGCTTATGAAATCACCCGACTTTGTGTGTGTGTGTGTGTGTGTGTGTGTGTTCGTGTTCGTGTGTCCCTTGCCCATCAACTTCACAATGCTTGGACCAATATGAACCAAATCTGGTAGAGTTGTAGGGACACCTCAATGACATAGTTTAATGATGTCATTCACCCCAATCCAAGATGATGGATGTGTGAACTTCTGAGGCGCAAGTGGGGTAACTTGTGAACCACCTAACTGTTTTGAACCAAATTTGCTACAGCTGTAGGAATACATAGGGATGCTCAAATGGCGTGGTGTGTGATGATGTCATCCACTCCAATTCAATATGGCAGCCATGTGAACATCTGAGGTGCAAGTGAGAAAGAGAGATGCAGCAATGAGAAAACTTGAATAGCATGATGATGATCAGAAGGAAGCAAACCTTCCACTTCCCCATGCACCTCCTTTTGCTTTCTACCAAAGCTTCACAGATGGAAAGAAGCCAGGGTGGGTTTTAAAGCCCCTAACTTTGCTCCCAAAGTTTACACACACATACAATGCAAACCCCTAAACTCCCCACCCCCAAACCAGCCAAAACGTACCCAAGAATGGGATGACAACAACTCAACCCCCACTTCCATGCCCCGAAGAACAGGCAGAAATCATGAAAACAAACAAGCAGAAATCATGAAAAAGCAGTAGAGTACAGTAGACACATAATAGAGTACCTTCTGTAATGGGTTCAAACCCTCTGGAGGGCCACCCCCCACTCCACACCAGCGCTGCACACCAGCAAAAGTTTGTGTTGCCCTCTTTCCTTTACTTCTTTATGTTCAGTAAATACCAATTAGTAAAGCAGTTCCCCTCCTTCCCACCTCTGACTCTTCTCCTCCCCGCCCCCCCCCTCTCTCTCTCTCTCACACACACACACACACACACACACACGTGCCCCACAGCTGGAGGCGCGCTGCCTGCTTGGGCTCCTCTCACTCACTGAAAGCCCAGTTCGCTCAGTCTGGCCTGGCAAAAGAGACAACTCTCCGGTACAGGCGGGGCGCCCCAGAGTGAGTTCTCCCCTATCCTGTCGAGGGAGGGAGGGAGCAAGCAAACTCCGCAAGCACGCCCTTCCCCAGAGCAGCCAGTAGGCAACGAGTAAGCTGAGTGAGGGAATGACAGGGATAGGATCAGCACGCAACCGCGCCCCCCCCCCGGCAATGTGGTTCTTGCTTACTGCATCGCGCCAGCCCTGCTTGTGCTTGATCCAGCAGGGCTGTTCTTATGGGTAATTGAAGTCACCCATTATTACAGCTCTGTCTCTCTTTGACACCTCCCTGATTTCTTTATGCAACTCTCAGACACTGTCAGCGTTTTGATCAGGAGGGTAAGAGCACGTTCCTAGTAGCACATTTCTTTTCAGGCTTGTATTGTCACCCACAGAGTTTCTGTGGAGGACTCCAGTGTTTCTAGGTTTTCTAGCTTGTTAGATTCTATCCCTTCTTTAACATACAGTGCTACTCCACCTCCAAGGCACCCCTCCCTGTTCTTTCTGTAGAGTTTCTATCCAGGGATAACAATGTCCTACTGGTTCTCACTGTTCTACCATGTTTCCATTATGTCCACTATATCTATGTTTTCATTAGCAGCCAAGCACTCCAGCTCATCCATCTTGGCTCGGAGGCTTCTGGCATTGGCATATAAGCAAGCACCTATATGCTGAATCTCTTATCTGGTGTGTGCTGTCTTTCTTATGGCCATTTGATCTGTTTGACCAGCTAACACATCCTTCTGTCTGCTCTTTACCTCATTCGCCTCTGTCCCCTTCTGGTTTATATGAAGCATTTATACCCTCACACCTTAAGGGGTGGTATTTGTCGAAGCTGTTACTGCCCACCTCCTGTTGGCTATCCACTACGTGTCATTTTTAAAGCTGCTCTGTTACCTCTTTGATTTTAAATGCCATCAGTCTGGTTTCATCTTGGTTCAAGCGGAGCCTGTCCTTTTTGTACAGGCTCGTCTTGTCCCAAAATGCCTCCCAGTGCCTAACAAATCTAAACCCCCTCCTCCTGGCACTACTGTCTCATCCACGCATTGAGATCCCTCAGTTCTGCCGGTCTTACCCGTGCCACATGGCATGGGTAGCATTTCTGAGAATGCTACCTTGGGGGTCCTGGACGTCAATATGCTACCTAGCAGCCTAAATTTTGCCTCCAGGACCATCTAACTACATTTCCCAACATTGTTGGTGCCAACATGCAGCACGACAGCTGACTCCTCCCCAGCACCTAACAGCCTATCTAGATGCTGCATGACATTCACACCAGGCAGGCAAGTCACCAGGCAGTCTAGACATGGGTCACCAGATCAGCCACCTTGGCTTCAATGGAACAAACCTATTTCCTGAGCGCTAGGGAATGCACAGAGTACACATCCATGACTTCTGCCCATCGAGCAGATAGTTATACATGCAACACTCTGTGCAATACACTGGGGAGTGCCTCTTCCCTTGCTGGTTTTCTATCTTCATTACTGGTTTTGTTGTCTTAGCTGAAGTTGTCAGCTATTCAACAGTTTAACCCCCCCCCCCCCCGAGAATATAAAAAAGAGACTAGTACTTAACGTCTCTTCCCACTGGGATTCATGTGATCAAGAAAGGCTCCTTTCAAACACTCCCACACACTTTCCTAAACTAAAACTGAAAGCCACATAGCCACCCAAACAAGCCCTTGCAAAAAGCAAACACAGATATAGAGACACACACACACTAGGATTTGTCTCCTAAAGAGATAACAGCCACTCAAAAATCTCCCCTTACTCCTGTTTGGAAGAAGAAGAAGAGGAGAAGGAGGAGGAGTTTTGGTTTTTTAAAGCAAAGTCTGCTACCTTCTCAGGTCTGCTTTTCCTCTTCCCAGAGTAGGCTTCAAACTACCGTAAATCAAATGATCATTGTTCATGTTTCTTCTCTACTGCTTGAACTGACGCTGTGAGTTTCCTTTTCAACATTTTTGAGAATTACAGTTATGAGGTTTCCTATTTTCCTTTGAGGTGCTTATACTTCCTCTTAGCTTTCTTAGGAGGAGGGTTTCAGAACTGCCTCTCTCTCATAAGGATGCCTCCAATGTTTCTTTTTAGCCTTGTGCTTCCTAGTGTGACATTGAATTCCCTGCTCCCAACACACACTTATTGACTGGTCGGGCATGGTTGCATCTTCACAATCCTTATCAAGTGTAGGTAGCAGGCTGACTTGTTGCGACTCATCTTGCCTCCCAGAATTAAGATTTGAAGGCCAGTCATCAGTATCTAAGCTTTGGGATTTGGAGAATTCTCAAGAACCACAGAACCCTAGAATTTTAGAGCTGAAAGGAACCTTGGAGGTCTTCTAGTGCACATCCCTGCTAACTGCAGGACTTCCCTAATGTTGCTGCCAGAGAATGTAACATATTCAGGAGAAAAGAGGCTATTCTGGGAGCAGTCATTTGGCAAATAACGAGTTGCCCACCTTCAGAGTTCTGCTAAGCATGAAGATGACTCATGCTGAGTTCACTGGCAATGTCTTATTATATTTCTTCTGCTATCCCAGATACACTCTATCCTTATCTCACAACTCTCTGCTCGATTTAAGTGTGTAAAAGTGACCTATTTAAAGTCACCCTAAGAACATTAAGGATGGCCAGGGAACTATACCTCCCACAATAAAACCAAACAGGCAACCAGGTACATTCCAATCATCCTAAATTAAGCAGCTTAATGGTGTTTGACTTGTTGTCTTGCTTATTGTCACTGACTTCTAGCTTTGCTGGTTTGATTCATATTTCTGGTCCCTTCAATACAATTTGCAAGCTTCATGATGATGATGCTGTTCCACCATCATGAGATGTGACAACAACAAAAACAAGCAATAGGGATGTATATATGTATGTATGTATGTATTGTTAAATTTATATACCGCCTTTCATTAAAAAACAACCCCAAGGCAGTTTACAAAAGTTAAAACATATATAATAAAAATGACAGTTAAAAGTATTAAGCTAAAAATATGAAAACAAATCTGATTTAAAATATATAATATACAAACACAAAAACTATACATGGATAAACACACACAGAAGCAGCAATAAAACAATCATGTAAAAACCTGGGCAAAAAGCCAAGATTTTACACTCTTTCTAAAAGCCGTGATGGAGTCCGAGGAGCGAATGGCCACCGGGAGAGCATTCCAGAGTCTGGGGGCAGCAAGAGAAAAGGCCCTGTCCCGTGTGCCCAACAACCGAGCGTCCCTCATTGTCGGCACCCGGAGCAGAGCCCCCTCAGATGACCTTGTCAAGCGGGCAGCAACCCTTGGGAGCAGGTGGTCCCTCAAGTATCCCAGGCCCAAACAGTTAAGGGCTTTAAAGGTCAAAACCAGCACCTTGAATTGGACCCGGAAACACACAGGTAACCAGTGCAGCTCTTTCAAAATAGGTGTGATGTGATCCCAACAGGCAGCTCCAGATAAAACTCTAGCTGCTGCATTTTGCACTAGCTGCAGTTTCCAGATATTCAAGGGCAGCCCCACGTAGAGCACGTTACAGTAAACCAGCTGTGATGTGACTAAGGCATGGGTAACTGTGGCCAGATCTGCCTTCTTGAGAAAGGGACACAGCTGGCGCACTAGCCAAAGCCGTGCAAAGGCACCCCTGGCCACCACCTCCACCTGAGCTTCCAAAAGCAGAACCGGGTCCAGTAGTACCCCCAAACTGCGTACTTGCTCCTTCAAGGGGAGTGCAACCCCATCCAGAACCGGTAAAATCTCCTCATCCCGACTGGCAACGTATGAGGCAATGTATGATTGGCAATGTATGAGACCAATCCCCTTATTTCTATAGCATTTTCCATGTTTCTGTCTTAATGTTCTTGGATATCCACAGAGTGTTTTGGATATCCTTGGCGTTGCAAACAACTTCTGTATGTACATTAAAAAAAAAAGTTTCAAAAGAGCAATTATGCAAACACATGTGCATTATTGTACATGGCCAATGCATACATGTTGGAATGTTGCATGTGCAAATGTATACCCAGTATCGCTGGTTGCTCATGATTTATGTTTTTGGCATTAATGGTACATTATCTCACTCCTATGCAAAGGGAGCAAACAGCAGTGGGGAAACTGACCAACTTTCCTGGGGTGGGCCTCTTATGAAGTGGCCACAAGTGGCAGATTTTTGAGCTTGCTACCCCCATGGCAACCTCAAACACATTTGCCCCACCACCTAAACTGCCGCCTCCTGCTGCCATCAGGGCAGTTTTCTGCAGAGTGGTGGAACAACCACTGCTCCGCAAGGAGCCACCCTGTGACCATCCTCAGCCATGTGACCATCCTCAGCCACTGCCATCTCTGCCTAGCCTGGCATGCACCTGCCTACTTCCCCCACTTTGTTTCATAATAAGAAGAAAGTGGAAGCAGAAATCATAAAAAAGCAGTAGAGTACAGTTCGCACACAATAGAGTACCTTCTATGTACTGCTCTTACATCATTTCCTCTTTTGCTTTCTCCTTTTCATACTGTTCTGCGAGAAGCGCATGAGGAAGGTGGAAGGGTACACGGTGATCCAGGCAGTGGCAAGTGTGGGTGTTTGTACACCTAGGTAAGCGGTGCTGCTGCGGCATTTGGCACCTTGCCCCATGTCTGCCAAGGTGGACTGCAATTAAGTTTCCCCTCTCCCTTTTATTCCTCATATTTCTGTACCACCTGATATAGACATAATGGTGCAGTGGGGAAATAACTTGCCTAGCGAGCAAGAAGTTGCCGGTTCAAATCCCAGCTGGTATGTTTCCAGACTATGGGAAACACCTATATTGGGCAGCTGTGATATAGGAAGATGCTGAAAGGCATCATCTCAAACTGCATGGGAGATGGCAATGTATTCTACCAAAGACAACCACAGGGCTCTGTGGTCGCCAGGAGTTGTCATTGACTTGACAGCACAACTTTACCTTTTGGCAGTGTCTACTACTACTACCTTTGCAACCAGTTTGGAAAAGCCTCTTTCCCATAGAAGCAAAATTTAAAAGGGGGTTTGAAAACCTATATCTGGTAGCAGTGATATAAAAAGGTGCTGAAAGGCATCCTCTCACACTGCGTGGGAGGAGGCAATGGTAAACCCTTCCTGTATTCTACCAAAGACAACCACATGGCTCTGTGGTCACCAGGAGTTGTCACCGACTTGACAGCACAACTTTACTTTGAAACTACATCTCAATTTCTCTTCAGCACTGTCCACTGGCTTTTGCAGACTCACTGCAGAGGTGTGTATGGAGGGGGATGTTTCACCACTGCTCTCAGCACCAGCCTTTATGCAAAGTTCTTTGAGCTTTAGCAAAGTGTTGAGCATCCAATTGCATCTATTTTTTCTACTCTGACCAGCAAGGATAAAAGTTTGCTTATTTGGTTGCTGCTAATTTTAAAAAACAACAACAGAAAAGTAATTGAATGGAATCAAATTTCATGAGGGTCTGGACTCCTTGTGCACCCCAATGGAATTGTTTGAAATTGAACCTGGGGATTACTGTAGAATCCCTATTTTCTTAAAACACACACACATACGGCAAGTAAAAGCCTAATGGGGATACTGTTGAAATTTGTCTTGCTAGAGGAAGTATTAAAGTAGTCTCTGGAAACAGATAATGCAGTAATCAACGATGCAATTCTCTAAATGTTAGGGAGACTACTGGGACATCACTAACATGTGTCTCTGTAAGGATGTGTCACTATCCATGCTTTTGAAAGGTCTTGATGAAGGCAGGCACACCTCATTAAATTATGATTTTATGGATCACAACCTCTTCTCTCTGGAATCCAAGCAAGCATATAAAACTAGGAAATCTCCCATTAGCCCCCATTTGGCAATGTATTTAGATGTCAAGGATCAGACAGCTAAGTGATTAAAAGCACGATTTCCATTTTTCTTGGTATTTGGCTGCAATGGAATTCAGATTTAAATGACTGCAAGGGGACTCCAAGGAGTAGTACTGTGGGAGTTGCAGATGCAGAATATATTTCTGGGAGTACAACGTATGCCTGCATTGTAGCCAATGCTTCAATAGATTTTGTGACGGATTTGATCTATCTTCGTCGGATGGGGGAAATTCCGCTTATGCTCTCTCAAATAACAGGAGGACTTGCAGCTTTATTCAGTACCAGGCAATATAATACAGTGTTGTGAGTTAAGGTGGCATTAGGTTGCGGACTAGTGGGTCCTTTCCGAACAGCAGTCGGAAGCGATAGCTGTGCTTGGGCAAAACCATTATGTGGTTCTTTGCTACCGATAGTGGCTGACATCACAGACTAACAAGTGGCTGTGCAGCAAAGGCATCCCCCGTGCAGCCTGCCACATTCCAGACTAAAGCAGTGCACAGACATGCACCAGGGAGGGGCCATGTTAGCTGATCTCTTCCTTGTGAAGTGCTCTGTGTCTGGGGAAATATTTTCAGGCAGCACAGAGTGGTTTACAGAGGGAAGGGGAGGTTGGCAAAAAAATCCCTCGCACACACAGTGCAAGCGCCTGCATTGCTTTAGTCTGGACTGGAGCATGCTACACACACACACACACACACACACAATCACTCACTCTTTACTCATGTGGATGCCATCCAGTGCTTTCAGACCAACATTATTCAAGTGTCTATTTCAATCATTCATGTGACAACCTCTAATTCCTTCACCTTCGAACCAGTGGCAATATTTTTCTAATCAACTTTATTTCTGTGTATTGCCCATCTTCCTCCTGTTGTTTTGTTGCTCAGTAGTGCTGCATTGCCCTCACAATGCAGGGGTATGGGACTGAAAACCCCCTAGGGAATGGGGAACACTGCATCACAGTCTGAATATCTATGAAGTGCTGCAGCCATACTCCAGTGCATTAGAGATCTTCTGGGTGAAATTGAAATGTGTGGAATTCATGCCTGGATAGGCTAGGTTAATGTTGTCACTGACAAGGCCTCTCTCCCCAAGTGCAGCCTAGCCGAGGAAATAATCTCATGAGGAGCAGCAAAACAAAACCCCATCAGTTATTTGCTTGGAGTGCTGCATTTACATTTAAACTCTGGCACTAGAAGCACAGTTAGTCTGCATATGCTCCCAAGGAAATAAGGGTTGCTTCAAACATGACAAATTGCCTATAGAGAGAATACATCTGTATGAAGAAATGGCAAACTGCATGTTGACTGGAAGGATTTATGCCGCTATGAATTAGAAGTTTTCTTTGGACTAAATATCCCCTGATGGAGATCATGTTTTAGATCACAACCGTTTTGATGATCAGTTCAGACTTTGCACCTGTTGCTTTTGGTTCTTCATGTGAGATGGTTGCGTATATGCATCTGTTTTCCTGCAGGTGTATGTGCTGAGGTGTCATGATTGGCTGCAACTGCCCAGCACAAGTCTGCCATGGATATAGTCAGTGAAATAGTAGCCGGTGACTTTGTTGTATGTAACAGGTTATCTGACATTTGCATGCCATTTCCTGAACAGAAATCGATGTGCACAGGTGGTATTTGATATGAGGGAGGGGCAGTGGATTGGAAGGGAAACATTCTAAGCAGAGATTGAGCAAGCCATTACCTGACAATGTTGTACTTGGATTTGTCAACCAACCTTGGTATTAGCCAATGTGTAGTGAAAACTACATATAAGTATGTGACAGAGCAGCTGGAAAAAGCAAGAACTATTTATTGTTACTGTGGGAGAAGCAGCAGCTCTAATAATCTTGCATTGTGGTTTCTTCAGTTGCATTGTCTGAAGGCCATCCATTTGCATCTAAATCTTTTGCTTAATGTGAGATGTAAAGCAGAAATCGCTTCCATTTGTAATGCCAGATAGACTGGTGCCTAATCTACCTGTAAGAGCAGCTCAGAGGAATTCCATACTCCGACTCTGAACCCTGATTTAGATAGTGGCCTTTTAAGGAGTCATCACATGACTCCTTGACAAAAACCACAGCACAGGCTCTACCACAGCACACTGCTGGAATGCCTCTTCTCATCCTGTCCTCTCAGCAAGGAGAACATCATCACTGCTACTGCCCATTCAGCATCTTTGGGGAGCCTTGTATTTTGCCTCTACTAGACAAGTTACTTCCTTGTTGTTGCATATTAGGAAGAAAAAGCAAAGCTACAAGGATGAGGGCAGTGAGTAGACAGTGGGAAACAGCAGCCGTGACATATTGTGGAGAGGATGGGATGAGAGGGTTGGAAGCCGGTGTTCTAGCAGCAGTTCTCAATGTACCAGTTCACATACAGGAACTTCTGGTTACTGCTATTGGGCAATTGAGCGGGGGGGGGAGCATTAACATTCTTTACTGGTAGTGGTCAGAAGGTGGTGGTGGAAGCAAGTGGTTCTCATTCAGCACCATGCAAGTGTGCACTTGCTGATTGGCTAACTGCTTTGGGCACAAACCACTGTGCTGACATCAGCAGAGGTGACTACCAGTTCTAGCAGTGTGCATCTGTGGAGCTCACTGAACCAATAAACTCTACAGGCAGATGGAGGCTTCTGCGTACATGATGGTTCTGTCATGATCCCCAAGTCTGACACAGAGGAGTCTCAGGATGAAGGGATCATGACCGCTGTTCCCTCTAACAGGGATTCCCAGATGTTGTTGACTACAAATCCCAGCATCCCCGGCTGCAGTGGCCTTTGGCTGGAGATTTTGGGAGTTGTAGTCAGCAACATCTGGGAATCCCTGTTAGAGGGAACAGTGGTAATGACCCCTAAGCTGGACATCAGGGGCTCTCAAGGTAAAGTGGCTGTGACCCCTGAACCTGACTCTGACTAAAAGGACTCACAGGGCAAGGCAAGCTTCAAAGGGCCTCACCCCCACCAATGGAAATGCCAGCACCTGCTGACCCCCTCAAAACACCCTTGCCTGTGTCCTCAGAGGATGAACCAGAAGCACCCCAATCCCCATCAGCAGCCACCCAGCTACGCCATAGCCAATGCTTAAGAAATAAGGTGCAGCCCCTTAAGACATTCCAGGCTTGGGTGGGGTTGCAGTGCTGGCTCTGTATTTGAGGCCTCAGTTTGATTCCACCATATGTTGAAGCAACTTCATTGTAGATGTGTGCTACCTTGATTCTGATCTTGCTCTTAGTTTCCCTGGCTTCTGACCCTTTGTTTTGACTCTGATTTGCCTGCCCTTACTGGACTGATCTCTGGCTCCCGACCCCCTGCTTTTTTTGACTTTGCCTTGCCTGCTCCCACAGTGTGCTAGGGATGTGCACGGAACTGCGGTGGGGCGGTTCGATGCCAGCGGGGGTGCCACTAAAAGGGTTGGGGAGGGTGCACTTACACCTCCCACCGCTTTCCGCCCACTGGCGCTCAATGCGAGTAAAAACCTTCAGAGCAGCAGTGTACCTCCCTGCCGTCCCTCCCCGCTCCTCAGCTGGAAATGTCCGGAAGTACTGGGTGCGCATGCACACGTGTGCAGATGGGCGCGCATGCACACCCGATACTTCTGGCCACTTCTGGCTGAGGAGAGGGAAGGGGTGGCAGGGAGGTACACTGCCGCCCCGAGGGTTTTTACCGGCAACAAGCGCCGGTGGGGGGGGGGGAGAGGTGGGAGGGGTAAATGCACCCTCCCCTGCCCTTAAGGCGGCACCCCCACTGGCATTGAACTTCAAACTGGCCCTGTGTTTGAACCTGTTCAGAGGCCCGTAAAAGGGTCTCCGAACAGGTTAGTGCACATCACTACAATGTGCTTCCTGCCACACCTGACCAACCCAGGTACAACAGGTTCATTAAAAAGTTGTCATGGTGGAAGTTTTTTAGGAATGCAGCCAGCTACTGAGGGGTAATTAATAGCAGGCAAAACTGCAGGTCAGGTGTTGTGGGATTATCATCTTGGACAAAGTACTGTTTAGCAGGAATAGATAATGTGGCCCTCTGAACAGTTATAGAAATAAGTACAGTAAGCTGTGGGGAAAATGTAGGGCAGGAGGGAAGGAGCCCAAGATGGTGACACATTAGCAACCTCTCCCAAGCACTCCCTAGATGGATATCCCTTTTGTGCAACTTTGGAGGTTTATTCTAAGTATTTTATCTGGAAATGTTTCATTTTGTGCTGTGGAGCTGCAAAGTGGAATTAGTGTCGTGGAGTCTTTTTTTATTTTGCATGGCAAAGATTGGACTGCTGGTGGTGAGCCAGAGACAACAGCCTTGGATTGGTGACTCTGTCCAAGCCTTCAGAATTATAAGTTGAAACATGTTTAAAAGTACACACATCCCCTGAGCAGGGAGCAGCCAGCTCAGGAAAGCAATTACAGATAGACCAATTATTAATGGGAAAGGAATTGGAGAGGATTACAGTTACATTTCCTACTAGCAACCTGGCATGCTGCACTGGAAGCTGAATCATCAATCCAAACTGTAGGGCAGAAACAAAAAACAGTATCTCTGGCAGGGAGCGAACACCAGAACAGAGCATTGGCTCACTTACAGTGAAGGCTCCTTCTTGCTGCTACATCCAAGGACGTCTCCTGAGTGTGTTAGGCTCTCCCACGTGGCTTGAAAGCAGGACTATGCTAATTAAGATTTGATGCCTTTTAAGAGCCAGATGAGCATAGCCCCTTCCAGTTCTTTTAGGCCAAGAGTTCCTCAAAGAAAAACAGCTATTAGTAACTTGTAACAACAAAGTATAAGTTTAAAAAAAAAAACACTGTCAAACAACACGAACACCATGGCTCCAAGAGCCATCCGCGGCATGGACATGTCAATACCAGCAGGACCATGATCCAGAAAACCCCCCAATAAACACTAGAATGCGGAGCAACAAGCAAAAATAGAAAACCAGGTGAACTCGAGGAGTAGGTGTGGGTGCTGAAGGGCAGGTAGAGATGTCCTTGGATGCAGCAGCAAGAAGCCTTCATGGTACGTGAACCAATGCTCTGTTCTCTGCTGCTGCCTCCAGGGACATCTCCTGAGTGGGGACATACCACAGCCCAATATGAGGGGGAGGGAGCACCCACACCTACTCTGGAGGAAGTGCTTGTTGGAGAACCCTCCCAAAGACTGCCTGTGTGGAGGCAAAGGAATCCAATTTATAATGCCTGGTGATTGTCGAGGGAGTTTCCAGGTGGCCGCCCAACAAATATTTTGACTGGAGTGTTTGTAGTGAAAGTGGCTGAAGTGGCCGCCAACCTTGTGGAGTGAGCAAATATCCTGGTGGGCGCTCTAAGCTTCTGCGCTTCATATGCTAGGGCTATACAGGCTTTTAACATCTTGCTATGGTAGCGACTCTGTTACCTGAATATGTTTGGTGCACTTTATATATGTCTTCAGGCATCTCTGGACATCCAATTTATGTCATGCCTTCTCTGTCAGATGTACCAGCTTTGGACAGAAGGATGGCAACATGACGTCCTGTGACATATGAAAAGCGGATGCCACCTTTGGGCAGAAAAAGGGGTTGGGAATTAGTCTCAGAGAGTTTTCAGAAACCATGCACAAGTTTTTATGAACAGATAATGCCCGGAACTCTGACAATCTACGTGCAGAGGTGACAGTTATCAGAAAGGTGAGCTTTAGCTATAGGAGATGTAACAGAATGGATTTGAGTGGTTCGAATGGTAGCCTTTGAAGAGCCTTAAGGACTGTATGGAGGTTCCAGGTGGGGAAGCAATGCACCACCGCGGGGTGGGGAGAGTAGAGTTGAGTTGCCCCCTTGAGGAAATGCTGTAAGTGGGGATGCCTTCACATGGAGCGCCTATACACCCCCGAAAAGAGTCCCACCAGTGAGGCAGCTTGTCTTTTCAAGGTGTTTGCTGACAGACCCTGGTCCTACCTGTTCTGGAGGAATTGGAGCAGGTGCTTCATGGTGGCTGAACCTCTGGGAATAGAGTGCTTTGCAGACCACCTCAAGAAGGCCCTCCAAGTATACTGGTAGATTCTATTTGTGGAAGGGCATCTGGAAGCCAACATAATATGGAGGAAAGCCAACATAATATGGAGGAAAGCCAACATAATATGGAGGAAACACGATATTGTCTCAGGACGTGCCTGAGTGGTGTTTTGTCTCTAGGTGGCTAGTTTTAACCAGCCTGGATCTGGATGACACACTGGGCCCTGGTGGAGAAGATTGTGATTGGAAGCACCAGGTGTTCCGCTGTGGTAAGGTTGGTGAGCTTGAGCTTCAAGAACCATGGTCTCCATGGCCAAAATGGCGCCACTGGGATAACTTGTGCTTTGAGGAGTTTTATCCCTGGAAGGACCTGGGCAAGGAGAAGAGTTGGAGAGAAGGCGTACAGGAGAACCTTCAGTCAGGGTGCTGACAGAGCATCCACTGTTTCCACCTGTGGGCAGGGGGGCCTGGTGAAGAAGCAGTGTATCTTCACATTGGCTGGTGTCACAAAGAGTTCCACTGATGGGCAACCGAAGTGCGCTGTCTTGAGACAGAAGACAGAGGGGTTCAGTTCCCATTCTCCTGGTAGAACGTCCTTCCTGCTGAGCCAGTCCACCACTGTGTTCAAGTCTCTGTGCACATGGTGAGCTGTCAGGGTTGCCACACATTGCCTTTGGGAGAATGAATATCACTTCCATCTGTAGAGATCTGGATCTGGTCCCTCCCTGGCAATTCACATGTGCTTTCACTGTGGTGCTGTCTGTCTGGATTAAAACTTGATTGAGAATGATGTTCCAGAACACTTGGAGAACTAATTGGATCACTCTGAGCTCTAGCCAGTTTATGCTGTGCTACTGTTCATCTGGGGACCATCGCACCTGAGATGACTCATGTAGGAAGTGGGGCCCTGAACTGTATTTGCTGACATCTGTGGTAATGATAATCTGTGGAGGATCCAGAAACCATTTCCCCACCTGGAGGTGTGGCGGAGTCATTGGACGACCAGTGCAGGGAGAGAAGTACTGGGGGTGGAAGGGTGACCTTCTTGTTGGACTTGATGGAGATCTCCAGGTGGAATGGTAAGAGGAAATACTGCAAGGTCCTTGAATGGAAATGTGCCCATGTCACAGATTCCAAGGTTGTCCCCATCAGTCCCTGGAGCCTGGATAGAGAAAGGAGTGGAAGGGTCTTCTGTAGTAGAGCTTGTCTTATTTCCTCCTCCAATGTGAACCTGCGTTCCAAAGGAAGAAAGTTTATTCTGTTCTGAGTCTATCAGGTGTGTAAGCTGATGAGACAGGGAAATCTGACTCTTTTCTTGATTTACTAGGAAGTCATGGTCTTTGAGCACCTGGAGGGTGGATTGCAGATCTTTGTGGGCTATGTGGAGGGAGGGCATTTTTATCAACAGCTCGTCCAGGAACCCAGATATCAGGATGCCAATAAGGCAGAGGTGGGCTATTACTGTGAATAATACTTTTGTAAAGAGCTGAGGTGTTGAGGAGAGGCTGAAAGGGAGCACATTGTATTGGTAATGAGCTCCTGCATAGCAAAAGCGTAGGTCTTGAATGCTGCACTGTTGCCAAAAACTTGTCTGGATGGCCTGGATCTATTCCAGGAAGAGCGCTGAGATCTAAAACTTCAGTCTCTCCCCCAAAGGAGTTGTGAAAGGAACGAAATGGCTGAAACGTCTGTCTCCCTTGGGTTCGCTCTTGTTTCTGAACTGAAGGTGGAATTTGTCTTTTGACTCAACTAGAACGTCTTTTAATGCCTCATTGCCAAATAATTTTCCCCCATCAAATGGAACTGCAGTGATATTAGACTTTGAGCTAGCATCAACTTGCCAATACTTTAACCATAGATTAAGTCGGCCCACCACAGATGCTGCCGCTGCCTGAGAGGAAAACACAAAAGCATCTAGTGTAGAATCTGCAATGAACGACTGTGCCTTATGCAGTTTTAGGAGTTGTTGCCTTAATCTAGCTGGATCAGACGTGGACTCTTGTATTATATCATCTAGCCAAATGAGGGAGGCCCTGGATACCATAGAGGCAGCTGCCGAAGCTCCCATGGCCAGGGCAGTTGACTCATGTGAACTCTTCATAGCTCCTTCTAGATGTTAGTCTGTGGAATCTTTTAGGGCTGATTCTCCATCCCTAGAGAGGATCGAGCCTGACACCATTGCCACCACGCCCACATTGGTAGGAGATGTATTAAATATCTCTCACCCTTCTTGATAAAAGGCATAGTATTTGTAAATTATTGCAGAGGCCTTTCTATTCGTGGTGAGCAGTTTCCACACATTCCTGGCTGTTTCCACTAACATTTGTGGCAGAGGAAGCACCAAGCTATTTGTTTTTGGTCTAGGAAAAACTAGTGAATTTTTACTTTGTGTCTGGGTCCCAGTAGGTGTAGGAGGCTGGAGGCCCAAGGTATGTAGTCGTATTCATCCGTGGAGCAGAGTCTATGTGGGGCATCTGAACTGCCCAGTTCTTGACCATCTGACCATTCACCCGTCTCTTTATCAGGTTAAACTAAAAAGCAGAGATGGGGTATTAGAAGGTCCAGGCAGGACCGAGCTCACCGTTTGGCTGGCTGCTCCTGCCGTGGCCCTCCTAGTCACCACCGTCCTTGTGCAGGAAGGGGCTTTTGCCCCTGAACCTGGGTTGTTTTTGCATCCCCTGGTACTGCTGCTGTCCGATCTGCCCCCGTCTGGCATTTATCCTTGGATGCGCCTGGTGCACTACTCGTGCAAGCCATGGTGGTTGGCAAGGAGGCTGGGCAGGTCAGGGCCACTGAGAGCTCTGCATGGCTCTGGCGAGTGGGCGGAGGCTGTTGCACTGCTGATTTCTCAGCCCCAACAGCAGGTACGGCAAGGAGTGGAAGTGAGGCTGAGGCCTGGTCCACTCCCATCCCCTCTGTGAGGCACTCCTTGCCTGGCAGTCCCAGCTCACAGTCAGAAGGCCGGAGGTCAGGAGCAAACAGAGTTGCTGGGTGTTGTGGTGCTTCGGAGCTCTCTGGGCAGGCTTCAGAACTCAGCTCCCTGGGTGGGTCCCCAGCCCCCTGGATGGCCTTGGGAAGGCCTGATTGCCTTTTCCCCTTAGGAAGTTGGACGTGAAGCGTCCATTTAGGCTTTCCCATGCGCTAAGAACAGCATGAAAAGTAAAGCAGAGGAAAGAGGGAGCTGGGAAAATGAAAGTAGCAGATAAGTTTTTTAAAGGTAGTCCAGAGGAGAGGAGATAGCATTTAAGGTGGAACAAGAGGAATTGCTGGAAGGAAGGAAGGAAGGCAGGAAGGAATATTGGAAACAGATCTAAAGGAGTGAAAGACAGAGACACTCAAGAGAACTGCCTTGAGCCAAATGCAGGACTAAAAGAACTGGGTGGGTCCATGCTCATCCGGCTCTTAAAAGGCATCAATTCTTAATTAGCATAGTCCTGTCTTTGAGCCATGTGGGAGAGCATAACCCACTCAGGAGATGTCCTTGGAGGCAGCAGCAGAGATTCCTTTTTCCCAGGGTGATATATAATAAATACATGAACACTGACCATTTTGCTCGAAAAGTTCCATAAAATTTAGGGCACACTGACTAGATGAAGGAAAACATTTGATGCTTTTTTGGAAACTTTTCCTAATCAAGAAAGAGCCCTGACCTTGCAGCAAGGTAAAGCGCACATTATAGACAAGTCAGTAAAGCAATCAGTCCCAGACAAGTTGGGTGAACCTCCGAGAAGTGCTTCCCTAGAAAATAGATCAAAGTGAACCAATAATTCTCAGTTCTGCAAAACAAACAGGTGGCACCTTTTATAGTTATGAACAAAATGAACAGAAACTGTTGGGTGAGCCAGAAACAGTGATGGACTCTTTAAGTAAACTGTGCCACTGCCCTCATGGTCAAAAGACATTTTCCTGCTGTACCATTAGGTGGCTTCCTTGCTTGTGTAGTGCTTGGCAAAACTAGGAATATGGGAAACTCCTATATTGGGCAGCAGCGATATAGGAAGGTACTGAAAGGCATCATCTCATACTGAGCGGAAGAAGGCAATGGTAAACCACTCCTGTGGTGTAACTAGGGAAAACGGCGCCTGGGGCAAGCACTGAAATTGCGCCCCTCCAGTCGCGCCCCCCCACCCCCCCCAACATACATGGCCGCTTTCTCGCCATCCTCCCTCAGGTTTCTGTCGATCATCTTACTCCTTTCCACCGCCGCCTTGTCCTCTGTGCTCAGGGTGCAGCCCAGCCCATCCTGGGGGCTTTTGATGATGGATGGAGTTTTTTAAAAAATATCAGAACTGTAGAGAGGAGGACTGCGCTTATCGTTTCCTCAGAATATTCCACTACAGTTGTTAAAAGAGTGTGTGTATGGGGACTGGGGGGAGGATAACCCACCCCACCAAAAAGGAGGGATGCGTGTGTATGCGTTAAAAGTGCCTAGTTGTCAGCAGTCAAGGGCTTAAGGGGGGGTAAATATGCCCCTCTGCAGATACACTAAGGCAAGCTAGTCCTCAAAAAGAGATAAGCACTCGCTCGCCCGCCCACCCTGTGCGTGCTTCCCTTCTCCTGCTCCTCCTCGGCTTCTATGCCTCAAGTTTCCTCCAGGCAGGGACAATGCTGATGCTGTTTGTACAGCCAAAAAGGCTCCACAGGCGCCGCCTCGGTCCCCACACACAGCAGCAGTGCCTCACTTGCGCCCGCCCGCACGCTGCCTCGAAGCCAACAACACCTCCTTAACTAAAGAACTATTGAGTCTCGCTCGGCGGCTCACGCGCACCCGCGCTCTCTCTGTCATGTGCAACAGTTCTCACTTGGTCTCTGAAAGAAAGGGGAGGGGGTGCACTTGAAGCGCATGTGCAAAAAAAAGCCGGCGGAGGGATGGTTAGCATTTGGGACGATAGTAGAAAGTGAGAGGAGGGGGGAAGAGAAGGGAGAAGAACCCCGGATGAAAATGTTTAAAGGCAGTTACTATTACGCCCACTATCGGGCTTGATTCCATCCTACCTTCATCAGAAACTACGCCCGTGTGACATCAGCACGCACATTATTTAAACCTATAAATAAATAAATGGGCGGGGGAGGAGAGGAGAGAGCGAAACCTTTGGGGGGATTGAAATGTAAATGGTTGTCTCCTACTGGGTAGTGGGAGAAGGCAGTGAGATAAACGGGTACAAGGCGAGTCAAAGAATGTTGGCAGTGAACGGGTGCGGAAGGGACCGCTCGTGGGGGAGGGGGCATTTGTCTCTGTTGAATTTCATTTTGTTTCAGCCCAGTACAGCTCATATTATAATCTGAACCAGTATGATTCCCATACTGTGTCCAGAATGGCAGACCATTAAAACAGAGTCCTCTTGTATAGTTCATTTTGTGTATGTCAAAGGATCTATTTAAAAATATTCCAGTCTCATCTGTATGAGTAAAGATAATACTGAAACAGATTATCTACAAAGTGCTGGTCATTACCTTTAAAGCTCTGAACAGCTTGGGTCCGAGTTATCTTAGAGAGCGCTGCCTTCTGCATGATCCCCACTGCACATTAAGGTCATCTGAGGAGGTCCATCTCCAGTTACCACCGGTTCGTTTGGTGGCGACTCAGAGGCAGGCCTGCTCTATAGCTGCTCCTGGGCTGTGGAATGCACTCCCGGCTGAAATCCGCAATTTGAATTCTTTACTGGCCTTCAGCAGAGCCTGATTGGCCTAGCCTTCCAGGGCTTTTAAATAGTGGTAATTGGTTTTAGTGTTGTAACCTGTTTTTCAGGGTTTTTTTTAAACTGTTGTGATTGTTTAATTACTGTTTTATGATGTTTTAATTGTTAATTGTTTCATGCTATTTTATAATTTTTGTTTTAATTGTTAACTATTTTTTTTAATGGTTTTGTTTTAATTGTAAACTGCCCTGAGCCATTTTGGAAGGGTGGTATAAAAATCCAATAAAATGAATGAATGAATGAATAAATAAATCCTGCCTTTCAGAATAAACACGTATTTTTACCTCACACAGTGTAATGTAATGTATGCCCATGTGCTTCACTGCCAGCCACGATCCCTGTCTTCTGAAGTCCATGAATCCAGTGAGACATCTGAAAAGGAAAGCTTACACATTTACAAATGTACATGGATAGACTCTCCACACAACTGTGAATGGCCATTAGGTGGAGAGCCTATGCATGTAGAGCTATAAAGGTTTAATGCATGTGCCTCATAGGTGGTAGGTATGGTCACAGAGCGGGTGAAGTTCTGGAGTGGTCCAACATACCCTCCATACTTAGATGGCATATGTCGATTGACTGGTCACCCCTACTGTAGCATTGAAAAGTAGTCTTCCCACAGAAAGAATCCAAGTGATAGCAAAACCAGCTTATTTCCATTTCAAATCTCTCCTTTTATTTGTAAAGACTGGCATTACAATCAAAAAGGACTCAAAATGGAGTGATGTACACATCATTGGTGTTTGATGATGCAACTGATGAAATCCCTGAATGGATATTGCTTCACCTTTGATTTTAAAAATTGGCCTAAGAAAATCTTTAATTCCACTAATGATCACAAATGGCAAAATGAACATAAATCAAACATAATAGGAAAAAAATAAAACCAAATTACTGGCAAGTTCATAACATATACATAGTGGGTAGATGACACTGTTTTCAAATGTACAATAAAGCCCACAACACTTTATTACTATGAATATTATCGTGAATGTTTTCTCATGTTGATCAACTTGCTTCAGAAGGTTGCTTTTTTGTTTAAACTTGCATAATAAACATGCAATGAAAGAATTCTTTTTAAAGTTTTTTCTGCAGTCTTTTTGTTTTCATACAAAGATTTCATAAAGTTGCAGTGTTGCATCAGAGCATTACCAAAATAAGTGAAAGAGATACAGAGGAAGAAACCTGTGAATTTAGCTGAATGAGGGGGGAAAAACCTACTTTTTATCCTGAGACACGCCATAGTCTTATTAAAAAGGTCTGCACAGCCAAATCCCTCCCTAGCCCCTCCAGAAGACAAAATAAATATTAACTGGGAGGAAAGAGAGGACAGATAAAGAAAATATAAGATGTCGTCATGCACTCATCTTCTGCATAGCTCAACCTACATATAGTAAGGCACTATTTCCCCACAACTTAGTGTCCACAACAATCCTTTACAGCACTCTGAACTACAGAGGTCCTTCCAGGATGATGAAATAAATAGACTGAATGAATGTGGCTATCACATTACCCCTCATGTATTCTCCTAGTTAAGGGAGTCCTCCGGTAGTCTCAGAAAAGAAAAGAAAAGCTGTCTCAAGTCCGTGTGTGTATGTGTGTTCATGTTATGTATGGGGATTTGTTGTGTGGGATTTTTTTGTTTCTTTTCCCAAAGTTAAGTTCTCATAGCAAACACAGAAGAAAAAGGACAGCCGAGTCATCAAAAAAGCTTTGGTGCTCCAAACAGCACACTGCTTAACAGATCCAGGAAATCTGGTAGACGTTCCCAAAGGAGTTAGGAGAGGTGTGGGTGGTTTCTCAAGAAATGGTCCTCAGCTCTAATTAAGTTGATCTTCATACTGTTTCCGAAAGCAATCGCCAGCAGGGAAAAACTCCCAGCATCGCTCCTGATACATTTTCCATACATAGGATTCCTGCAAGACACAGGAGGAAACTATAAATGAACAGTAAAACACTCCTTAAACTAGTCTGGAACCTCAAGTCATTTTGCAAATATCAATGATTTGGAAAAGAGTATTTAAAAAATGTTGGGTTATGTATTGCATATAAACCCACTGGTTCATTTCCAGCATAATACAAAACCATGGTTTGTGCCAACCATAGTAAAGAATACAAAACATGGTTTGAGCTTCCACTCAATTTATTTAATTTATTTAACACATTTGTATACCGCCCAAAACACAAGTCTCTGGGTGGTTTATTATTATTCATTCATTCATTCATTCATTCAATTTCTATACTGCCCTTCCAAAAATGGCGCAGGGTGGTTTACACAGAGAAATAACAAATAAATAAGATGGTTTACAACAAAACAATAAAAACAACAGATAAAAGATTAAAACATTACAACAATTTAAATTTCAAATGTTAAAACTATTAACATACAATTAAAACAATATCTAATTAAAAGCCTGGGTGAACAAATATGTCTTGACAGCCTTTTTAAAAGTTTAAAAACTAGAACTACTTTTTAAAAATGACAGCTGGCAAACCATGGTTAGAAGTATTTGTCTATTAGTATTTGTCTGTCTCCTCAGGATTCAGCTTCAAAAGGTTGTAAGTTCATGCTTATCGATGGGGGAACCATGGCAGGGGTCAAGAAATATTGGCTCTGTTCACCAGCCAGCCAGAAATGTTACTCGTTGAGCTATGCTGGTATATTACTTGTCAGGATTCAAATCCCCCCCCCCCACCCACTTGTCAGGCATCATTTTTTAAACTAATTTTTTAACAAGTAGACTAGTGGATTTCCAGAGCCCTGGCTATGGCTCTAACTGTAGTGTTTTAATGGTCTTTGAATTCAGAAATAATGTGAAGCCAACATTTAGTCTTACTGTGGTTTTCAATCCAACTACAAATAATAGTTCCAGAACCTAATTTGTTGGCTCAAAAAACCCCTATGGTTTAAAGCTATGATTTAAAGTTATCTGCCCCCGGTTCCTTCTATCCCAAGTTAAGTTTGTAAAGACCTTGGAGCAGGGGGAAGGGGAAGCAGAGGAGATGGATGGCTTGCAAGAGTGGGTTGATTGCAACCTTGCTTGAGTAGTAGTAGGGCTGCAATCATCCCATTCCTGCTCACAAGCACTCAACTCAGGGTGTGTGGTGTTCAGAGTGCCCTTACCCAAATGCTCACACCACCTGCATAGCCAAGGGGAAAACTGGTACTGAAGCAGCAATTGATCAGTCTTCAAACTAATAATGTGCACGGAACTGCGGCCGGGCAGTTTGGAGGCCCTGAGGTTGGCACTTTAAGGGTGGGGGGAGGGTGCACTTACCCCTCCTGCTGCTTTCCCCCTGCCGGTGCCATATTTTTTTTAAAAAAAAACCTTCAGGGTGGCAGCGTACCCCGCCTGCCACCCCATTGCCCTTATCGGCCAGAAGTGGCTGGAAGTACTGGGCACGCATGGGCTCCTTGCATGTGCATGCACGCCCAGTACATCCGGCTGATGAGGGCAACGGGGCGGCAGGGGGGTATGCTGCCACCCCGAAGGTTTTTAGAAAAATATGGCATCGGAGGGGGGAAAGCAGTGGGAGGAGTATGTGCACCCTCCCCTCCCCCTTAAAGTGCCAACCCTGGGTCCTTCGAACGTCAAATGGACCCCGGCATTCGAACCGGTTTGGAGGCCTCTAAAATGGCCTCTGAACTGGTTCGTGCACATCCCTACTTCAAACAGGTATGCAAATTAATAACATTTGAGCATGATGGTGGAAAAACACACATCTCAAAAGGTTGACAATATATGTAGGAGAACAGTCAGTCTAGCCCTTGGGGAGGATCCAGACTAACTTGTTCATTTATTTCAGTGGTGTTTATTCATGACTAAGTTAGTCATGATTCACTTATTTGATTGGCATGCACGTCTCCATTCATATCCCAGAGCATCCAACCAATTTACCAAGACCCAGATGAATACTGTAATGCAGAATGGGAACACACATCCAGATGTACATGTGTATAACCTATGCATATGGAAAGATGCATGTCTTTCTTGCTAGACTGATGTACAGTATCTGAAAGGTAGGACAGGCTGTAAGCCTCAATGTTTGTGCAGGTGCCTAACATATGAGAGGATGTTCTGATGCAGAGCAGAGATAGTGAATGTTAGAACGGAAGTGATATTTCAGAAGCTATTAAACAAAGCTTCTAGAGATTTAAAGTAGCATAAGGCCATTTATCTCATATAAATCAACATCTAGCTGCTGGTATCAAGTTTTATGAAAGTACAATATGCTTAATATTTTCATTTCATCAGAAACTTTATCCTGTATGTTACATAACATGATGTTGACTTACCTGTCCAGTATGTTCTGTCTCATCTTTATTAATAAGGTACATCAGGAAAAATCTAAGATAAAGAGAGAAGCCAAGCAAGTATGCATACCAACATGTTCATGAGAAATACAAGACAGATAATATTTTCTAAATTAATAATGACAATATATGGCAATCTTCAGTATTTTATAAATTAGGTGATTCAATCAGTCTGACTTCTATGAACCCCTCTTTTGAGTTAGTATATTGTATTCTGGCCAGTGCTGGCTCTGATAAATACCCAATCAAATACTCAGCCATGTGGCTCATTTGGGCGTGATGCAGAAGAGTGGTTAAAAAAGGGTATCTTCATGTGAAAGACCACAAAAATATCTCAACATTTTAGAAACTACACAGGAGGCTACATCCCCCGCCCCCGGATGCACTGGAGGCAGATGACTTGACATTAGTTATTCCCCAGTGAATTTTCAGAAAATACAATGGTAGCTGGTAGAAACCATCTGCTGTTGCTGTTGCCTCTACTCACCAAGACACAGCTTTGCAAAGCAAGATTTTTTGACTTGGCAAGGCTGTTCACATGCCCAATTCCACTGGAGCAGGCTGGCGGGAAGGCAGAAGCCCTACCTATCTTCCCCCACACTTGCTGCGTCTTTGGGGCACAGCGGTGGCCATTTGACGTGGCATCTCCAAGACAGGGCTGATAGATACTCCTGCCTACAACCTTGGAGAAGCTGCTGCTAGTCTGTGTAGACAATACTGAGCTAGATGGACCAATGGTCTGACTCAGTATAAGTAGTTTCCTATGCTCCTATAATTGGGAGAAGTCCTCCCACATCCTCCTATAAAGTCCTCCCACATCCTACCATGCAGGCAGCGGAGAGGGCTCTTCTCTCTGGCTGCACTACAGATATCATGTTTACCGCTCCTGGCAGCCGTTTTCAGAGCCCCAGCACTGCACACAACCAAAAACTGAGGTAGGGTGGACTCCTTTTCTATCCTACCTCACCTTTTGCCTGGATAGCAGATCTGGGATACCTGAGGATGCAGCTAGTGGATTGGGAGACCTCCGGGGTCTCCCAGATGATAAGGACTGTTTGGGTAGGAGGTGTGAACCTTAGTAAGTACTCTGTGCCACCCCACCCTCCGGATATCAAGGTACTTTCATTAATTCTCCACAAAAGTTTCTTGAATCCCACCCCCACCCACCGCTTTTTTTTACCACTTCAAAGGTTTTGGTGGGTAAGGGAAGGGGTTTCAAGCCAGCAGTAATTGTTGGCTGATATGAAGTGCAAGCCCTATGGATATGGAGGGACTTGTGGTGCTGCTGCTGTAAAACCTGGAAGCAGCAGCATGATGTACAGAACCATGATTACACTACAAGCGCAACCATGGTTCTCTACAGTTGTGCTGCTGCTTCTGGGTCCACGGCAGCGGCACTGCCAGTCCCCCGTTTCCAGAGGGCTTGTGCATCAGGTCAGCAGTTCTTAAATGCGATCTCATGAGCTCATTTTATATTTCCACCAACATGCCTTGTAAAGTTAACGAATAGTTGCAGGAGTTTTGAACGGGGGGCGGGGGGGCATCCAGACTTTTGCACAGTGCTGCACCACTGGCAGAAGCTCCTTCCCGGAAGGAATGGAGAGCTGCACTCAGTCCTGGCACGCACAGAATTCTCCTTCTGTTCAAAGGAGGAAGTTCTTTTGATGGTACGTTACTGCACTGAAGCTCTGGATACTACTTATTAAGTTTACACTTCTGTTCTTAAGAGTCTCTCTTTATTTTTCCATATTTGTATAGTGCTTCAAAATATCTAGATATTTTCCAGTTGCTAGAGCATGCAATTTCAGTTCAGTCCCCCAGAAAGTGCTAGGAGTTTAAGGCTCATTGCAGCCAGTCTTGTATTTTAATACAATAGATTAAGAACATAAGAGAGAACAAAATCCAGAGAATATAAGGCATGCAATCAGTGAAAACAAAGCACTTTACTGTGCACTAGTTCCATTTATTCAAGCAGGATTTGTGTGCGTTAATTTTCTCTGGACTGCATAAACAGCACACACTCATTTTCAAAGCATTCTGTTTATCCAGTTCCCAAATTCAGATAATCATTCCAGATGTAAGTGGATCCAAAGGAGGATTTTCACTTGTTGAATCTGCAAACTAATGGTGCAAGGCCTTTCTTTAGTCTTCCTTTGTTCATGAAGCATAATGCACTTTCTTCCCTTGTTTTGAATCTGACAAATTATATATAGTAGTTAACAACAATATGATTAACGAAACATTTCTTCTTCAAAATATTGGCTTGTTTCACCCCCTTCTGATATGTGTTTGGGAACATTTAAGTAAAGTAAAGTAAAGTAGTGTGTCAAGTCGGTGTGGACTCCTGGCGACCACAGAGCCATTTGAGTACTTACAGATAATTAGCCAAGTTGTGCTCCTGTAGAGTATGCGTTTCAAAACCATGAGGCACTGTATCAAAGTAATCATTACCTATTCCACAGATAAAGCATTTGGTCTAAAATGAATGAAGAAAGTGGACATGGTTGAAAAATTCTGTAACAGTACAGATTCCCATTAAGAAAAATATATGTAACAAGGTATCATGTTTACAATTTCCTTAGCAAAAGCCCTTTCTTTCAGACTTACTGTGGCTCAGCCCAAGTACTTAAATAGAAATATAACTGTCACCTTATCTTCTTATTTCTGTGTACTAAAATATGTTGGCTCTGGTGAGAAAATGGCAGTAAAGGAAAAGAAAGGATAGTGCTAAAATGCAAAATTTCCTCATGGCTTTTCCCAGATTACTTCTGTCTGGAGGAGCCATAGCTCAGTGGTAAAACAAATGCTTCACATGCAGAAAGTTCTAGGTCCAATCTGTGGCATCTTCAGTTAAGAAGGATCTTGAGTAGAAAGGCTGGAAAAGTCTAGGAATGTGCATGGAACCGGTAGGGGCCAGTTCGATGGTGGGAGGGATAAATTTAAGAGTGGGGGAGGATGCACTTATCCCCCACCCTGTGTTCCCCCCACCAGCACTCGGTTTCCTAAAAGTCCATCGGGGTGGCACTGTACCTCCCTGCCGCCCCGCTGCCCCCTTTACCGGAAGTAACCAGAAGTTCTCACTGGGTGCACACTGGCGCATCGAGTACTTCCGGTTACTTCTGGTAAAGGGGGCAACAGGGCAGCAGGGAGGTACACTGCCGCCCCGACTGACTTTTGGGAAACCGAGCACTGGTGGGGGGAAATGCAGTGGTCGGGGGGTGGGGAATGCATCCTCCCTTAAAGGCAGACACCACCCTGCCATCAAACCTTTGACCTGTCCTGTGTTTGAATCTGTTTGGAAGCCCTAAAAGGTTCATGTACATCCCTAGAAAAGACCTCAGCTTGAGTCTGTATAGAGCTGTCTGCTTCCCAGATGCAAGATGGACCAAAAGTCTGATAGTATAAAGCAGTTTCATACATTCCTTTGTCTGAATCACTGAAGCCAATAGTTTACATCAACAACATTGATATTTATAAACAGAATAGGTGCTACTTTAGAACAGGGGTAGGCAACATGTGGCTCCCCAGATGTCGCTGAACTACAACTCCCATCATCCTCACCTGTAATGAATTGTGGCTGGGGGTGATGGGAGTTATAGTTCAGCAACATCTGGAGAGCCACACATTGCCTACCCCTGCATTAGAGGATGGAACAAAAGACACAATGAATACAGGTCTCCATTATCTAAGTAGATAAGCTTAAGGATGCCCTTTCCTGTGAGCTGACACCACAGCACACAGCACCATGCTAGTGCAAAGGTGGTATCATGCAAACTCATTCTCTCTCTCTCTCTCTCACTCTCTCTCTCTCTCTCTATATATTCCTTATGGGAGAATATATGGGCCAGCCACAGATATTCTATTGCAGGTTATTCTATCTTTTTTTTTTTGCAGACATGCCCTTTCTGGAATAGAGTTCCTGTGACTGTACAACTTAAGACCGCAGGGAAGAAAATGCATGTTTTAAAATCAGCATATCAGGAATAAAGCTATGTTGGAATTCTCTCTGTGGCATGCTAGCTAGGGATTTCTCTCTGAAGTGAGGAAACTTTTCATCATGTGACTTCCCAACTGAGACTGAAGTTGTACAGTCCTAGAACTCTGTATCAGACTATGTCAAAGGTCTATGTAGACAGAATGACTGGCAGGTCAATGTTTATTGGAGCAACTGGGATATTTGTATACATTCTTTATGGAATAACAAAACATGTAACCAAGAATAAAAACGGCACTCTTATGATTCAGCTCAACATCCATGTGTTTGTTTGTTCATAGACCACCCCATCCAAAAATAACTTAGGGCAGTTCACAATCCATTTCAAATTGTCTAAATTATTTGTTTTTAAGATAACTACAGATAACAATTAAAACTGTGCTAACATTTAATGAAATAAACTTGTGAGTAAATGAGCATTCATTACTGTCCATGAAAAGCCAACTTAGACTTTAAGGATAACCAGACTTTTTGCAGACTACTGAAAGGAAGAATTCCAAAGTACGGTAGTTAATTTGCCTCTCAGAAAACCTCTCTACTCATCATCATACATTTTGTATTTGATTTATGGAGAGCTACCTCAGGAGGCTGATCTTGGTTGATGTTAGAGAGACAGATTGGGAACAATGGAAAAATCACTTTCAAAAGAATGTAGAAGTTAATCCATTTAGACTGGTCAAAGCCAGACCATTATGTGCCTGGAAGCAAACAACCAGCAGCCAGTAGAGATTTTTGGGAAATTCAGTGCTAAGCTTCCATAAGTGACAAACATATTTTTAAATGAACCTGCAAAGGCAAGTTATTTCTTGCCCATTTATTTTCTGTTGCATGGGATGGTCAATATTTCAGAGAACTAGGATATGAATTGTGAAGAAGATGTAGGCATCACTTACCTCCATGTCTTCTTTAACTTGTTCTTGCTGATCTCTTAATTCTCCAAAAGCATCAATAATTAATCCTGGTATTAAAATAAGGTAATACTTATAAGATATGAGTGCAACATTATGAGAACCTAAAAATTTTTAAACCTCAAGATATGTTAAATGAAGATATATTCTTGAGCACTATGAACCACACACTTTAACAACAAACAAGGTCTTAATATAGCTGGATTTTCTATTACAGATTTTAGCAAAGTGCTAGGCAATAGAGATGTGCACAAAACTGGTTTTGCTGGTTCAGCTCAAATCTTGACCGGCTCTGTTTTGAGAGGCCTGGTTTGATGTGTTCGAATCTCTACTGGTAAAGAGAAATCCAGTGAGGATTCTCCTATACTAGTAAATGGGGGGCGTGGGGCTTCCCTAAGGATTGAGCGGGCAGTAGGGGAGTAAATAACGGCCTAACAGTGCCTGCAACTGCCATGGGGGGGAGTGGGGGCAGTGTTGGCTCCCTCCCACCCCCACTGGCCTCCCCCAGTGTAGGCTGGGCTTTTGGCAGCCCAGTTTGGGCCCCTGCACACGTGTGAAGACCATTTTTGTGACCTCCATGCTGAGCAGATAACTTGCACATGCACAGAGGTCACAACAATGGCCTCGATGCATGCTCAGAAGCCTGAACCAGGCCACCACTGGCCCGGCATATTCTGGGGAGGGCCAGGTGAGCTGCTGCCCCCTCCCCCACCGTGGCAGGCACTGGAATGTAGTTATTTACTCCCCTCCTGTCCACACTACCCTTAGGGAAGCCCCCAGCCCCCTCTTTACTGGTAAAGGGGAGTCCTTGCTGTATTCCCCTTAACCAGTAGAGCTCTGAATTGGCTCGGTTCAAACCAGGCCCAGTTTAATCCTGAACTTTGCAAAGCAAATTCTGGACTTTGCAAAGCAGGTCCAGAATTTATGTGGCAACCAGAATTGTGTGCCAGTGGTGTTTCCTTCAGCAGACACAGAAAGGATATGTACACATCTTTACCTGTGTACAGATGTTTAATATATGCAAGCATCATCTATGCTTTGTGTTTGCTGCAAGAAACACAAGTGTAACTCCTGTGCGCATGTAGAAGTTGCATCTTGGGCTTATAAACAGGAACCATTCTAAGTGCAAGCTCATAAAACAGGAGAAGATAAATGTTTGTGTTTTGACTAACCCCATATCTTTTATTCCCGCAACACAACTGCATATGCTAAAATATAATTTATTTGAAGAAGGCCAAGTATTGTAGCCATTTCACTGATGCTGTTCTTGCTATGCTTAGTAATGTAGTCCCATTAATCCTGTTCAAACAAGGGCTTTTTAAAAAAAGGCACCAAAAATCATATTAGAGTTGAGGTTTCAAAAAAGAGGAAAAATCCTATCTGTCAAGTACAGCATTTGAACCAAGAAAGATTTTTTTAAAAATATGAAATAAACTCATCCTTCTTTCCCTGATATTTTACATACCATCTGATAGATGAAATTTCTTATGGTAGATCTAGATCTGAAAGAGTTCAGAATCCTTATATCTCGTCTATAAGATTAAATTAATCCATTTTATCCTTGTTCTTCCCCACAAGGTAAGCCCTAGGCATACATATCCTTTTACCAGGCCTCCTTATTTCTAGAATCTCCTAGGAAGACCCTCTCTTAAATTTCCATGTATCTGTTAGAAAAATCTGGTTTCCATTCATGAGTACCTGCCTCCAATACCTCTCTCCTAAAGAAAGCCAACTGATGAGTACTACAATTGGTTTATTCTGCAGAGCTAGGGGGATTTCTATATCAATAGAAGCCCTCCATATGGCTGATTCAGTCCAAGGCTCTTAACGAAGTACTTAGAAACTCTCTTAAAATAGTTTCAGAATATAGGCAAAGTAGAAACCTAGAAGTATATATCCAATGTGATTACACAAGTGAGATGGCAACATTTAATCAAAACATGCGTCTGAGTCTTCCTCCCATGTGTGAGGACAAAATGAAATGTCAGTTATTGGTAGGGAAGACTGATTTTGGCAATTATAAACAAACACAGTATTAACACAATATGAACTGGCCAAACGCTATGAGTACGTACCTTGTATGATAGCTAGTAGAATAACAATCACAAAGAAGAAAAATGTGATATCGAAGATTATTCGATAAATTTCATATTCATCTCCTGCCGGGTCTTCAATTTCATCACCAATTCCTCCACCAGCACGCACTCCCACATACATGTGGAACATATAGCACTATAAGCACATGAGAAAATGTACTGATATTAACAATGTACATTCTGCAGAATTTGCTTCCTCTGTTATGGGTATTTATTTATTTATTTGATTTCTATACTGCCCTTCCAAAAATGGCTCAGGGTGGTTTTTAAGACTTAGAAAGTCCCAAGCAAAGAAAAATGAAAGAAAATGAACAGTTGATCAGTGAGAACTTTGCTTTTTTAAAAAGAGGGCTTAATAAGTGTAGCATCCACTGCCCAATCAGAAAGGGGAGCCACGTGAACAACTTATACTTGCATATATGGTTCCCCATCCAGCTAGTAATGCATACCCAGAAGCCTGCTTCCAAATGCATAGTGCTGAATCAGATTGGAGTGTCTGTGTATTGAATACGCATTCTCTTTATATTTATTTATTCATCTATCAAATTTGTAGACTGCCCCAAACTTCTGTCTCTGGGCAGTTTACAACAGCATAAAACAAATTAAGACAAAAATGAAAACCTTAAAACTCTGCTATGTGAAAAGAAATAATGGGTTTGACTTGTATTGATAGGCAAAACATTTTGAACAATTTGCATTCAAAACCAAATGGGATACATCAGTTTTCCTGATGGGTTCAATTAATTAAGAGGGGACTATAGCATTCTTATTTGGGATCAATTATTAGTATACCAGACTAGACTTAAGTCTTCTGTTGACTACAGGATGATGGGATTTTTGTAGACAGAACATAAGAACAACACTGCTAGATCAGGCTCAAGTCCCATCTAGTCCAGCATTCTGTTTCACACAGTGGCACACCAGATGCCTTCAAGACGTTCACAGGCAGGGGGTGAGGGCATGCCCTCTCTCCTGCTGTTGCTCTCCTGCAACTGGTATTCAGAGGCATCCTGCCTCTGAGGCTGGAGGTGGCCTTTAACCAACAAACTAGTAGTCATGGAAAGACCTGGCCTCCATTCTTTGTCTAAGCCCCTTTTAAAGCCATCTAAGCTAGTGGTCATCACCACATCCTGTAGCAGAGAGTTCCATAAATTAATTATGCACTGTGTGAAGAACTACTTCCTTACTTTTGTCAGTCTTAAATTTCCCAGCCTTCAGTTTCATGGGATGACCCTGGTTCTAGTGTTGTGAGAGAGGGAGAAAAAAATGTCTCTCTGTCCACTCTCTCTACTCCATGCATGATTTTATACACCTCTATCATATCTCCCTGTAGTTGCCTCTTTTCCAAACTAGAGCCCCAGATGCTGTAGCCTTGCCTCATAAGGAAGGTGCTCCAGGCCACTGATCATCTTGGTTGCCTGCTTCTGCACCTTTTCCAGTTCTACAATATCCTGCTTAAGATATATTGACCAGAATTGAACACAGTACTCCAAATGTGGCTGCACCATAGATTTGTATAAGGATATTATAACACTAGCATTTTTTTCAATCCTCTTCCTAATGATCCTTAGCATGGGATTTGCCTTTTTCACAGCTGCTGCACACCAAGTTGACACTTTCAATGAGCTGTTCACCATGACCGCAATATCTCTTTCCCAGTCAGTCACCAACAGCTCAGATCCCATCAGTGTATATGTGAAGTATATGTGAACCTCATTTGCAATTTTGTCACCCACTCCCCCAGTTTGGAGATATCTTTTTGGAGCACCTCACAATCTGTTTTGGATTTCACTAATGAATAGTTTAGTGTTATCTGCAAGTCTGGCCACTTGGCTGGTTATCCCAACCTTTAGATCAGGGCTGTTCAACTTCCACCTTCCTGCAGATGTTGGCCTACAACTCCCATAATCCCTGGCTATTGGCCACTGTGGCTGGAGATTATGGGAGTTGTAGTTCAAAAACAGCTGGCGGGGCCTAAGTTGAGCAGGCCTGCTCTGGATCATTTATAGGCAAGTTAAAGAACACTGTTCCCAGTACAGATCTTTGGGGGACCCCACTTCTTACTTCCCTCCATTGTGAAAACTGTCCATTTATTCCTACCCTCTGTCTCCTGTCCTCCAACCAGTTACCAATCCACACATGAACCTGTCCCCTTATCCCATGACTGCTGTTTCTCAAGAGTCTTAGTGGGGAACTTTGTCAAAAACTTTTTGGAAATCTTAGTCAACTGAATCACCTTCGTCCACATGCCTGTTGACACTCTCAAAGAACTTCAAAAGGTTAGTGAGTCAAGACTTGCCCTTGCAGAAGCCATGCTGGTTCTTCTTTGTCAAGGCCTATTGGTCTATGTTTTTAACAATTTTGTCCTTCAGTATGTTTTCTATCAATCTGCCCCGCACAGAAGTTGAGCAGACCGGCCTGTAATTTCCTGGATCACCCTGGATCCCTTCTTGAAAACTGGAGTTACATTAGCTACATTCCAGTCCTCTGGTACAGAGCCTGATTGTAGGGGTAAGTTACATATTTTTGCTAGGAGATTGGCAATTTCACATTTTCAGAACTCTTGGGTGATTGCCATCTGTCCCTGGCGATTTGTAAATTTTTACTTTTTCAAGACAGTTCAGAACATCCTCTCTTGTCACCTCAAATTGGCCCAGTTATTCAGCCTCCAAGCCTGTGAATCCCAGTTCCGGAACAGATATATACTCAGTATGCTCTGCCATGAAGACAGATGCAAAGGACTCGTTTAGCTTTTCTCCAATCTCCTTATCTTCCTTAATAATCCCTTTCACGCCCTTATCATCTAAGGGTCCAGCCGCCTCCCTGGAAGGTTTTCTGTTGCTTATATATTTAAAGAAGTTTTTGTTATTCCCCTTGAGACTTCTACCTATATGTTCCTCGAACTATCCCTTATTGTCTCCTTGCATTTCTTTTGCCAGAGTTTATGTTCCTTCCTGTTCTCTTCATTTGGGCAGGATGTCTATTTTCTGAAGGAAGACTTCTTCTCTTTTATAGCTTCCCTCACTCTACTTGTTAGCCATGCGGGCGTCCTCCTGAACTTGGTTGTACCTTTCCTCCTTCTTGGTATACATTCCAACTGAACTTCTATTATTGTAGTTTTAAATAAGTTCCATGCTTTCTGGAGTGCTTTGATCCTCCTGTCTTTATCTTTCAGCTCCCTTTTTACCAGTCCCGTCATTTTTAAGAAGTTTCCTCTTCTGAAGTCCAACATATCCGTGTTGGACTTCCTTGGCAAAATTACACTTACATATAAACTGAATTGTATCACACTATGGTCACTGTTCCCCAATGGCTCTACAGCTCTGACATCTCACACCAGGTCCTGGGCGCCACTCAGGATTAAGTCCAAGGTCACCTTCTCTCTGTTTAGTTCCATGACCAGCTGTTCTAAGGCACAGTCATTTAGTATGTCTAGAAATCTGGCCTCTCTGTCAGTACCTGAATGCGAATTTACCCAGTCTATGTGTGGGTAATTGAAGTCACTCATTATTACAGCCCCGTCTCTCTTTGATGCCTCTCTGAGTTGCTTCTCCAACTCCAGGTCACTCTCAGCATTTTGATCTGGAGGGTGACAGCACGTCCCTAGTAACTCATTGTCTTTCAGTCCTTGTATTGTCACCCATAATGATTCTGTGTAGAACTCAGGTCCTCCTAGATTTTCTAGCTTGTTGGAATCTATCCCTTCTTTAATATACAGTGCTACTCCACTCCCAATCCTCCCTTCCCTGTCCCTTCTACAGAGTTTGTATCCAGCAATAACAGTGTCCCACTGGTTCTCTGTGGGTGATCCTTTCATACGATGAGGTGAAGGGTCCCTCCGGCAGTGTATTATTGGAGCGCCATCAGGGTAGCAAGATGCTGCCTGCTGCCACCATCGGAGTGACTTTTTGGGACTGATCTGCACGAGTGCCACACCCCAGATTCCTTGCAAAACTTGCACAAGGGATATGAAAGAAGAAGACACTGCTGACAACCTTCCCTCCTCCCCAACACTTGCAAAGGTCACTTTCAAAAGGGGGCTGGCTCCCACCATGATCATGGGGCAGGGACACATTTGGCACTTCTCCTCAAGCATCACCTTGCCATGGGCTTCCCCTGAGACAATTTCATATGAATTGATGTAAGTTGTCAAGGAAATCTGGCCCATCCCTACAAATTATTCTTTAATAGATGGTAAACATTCAGGAATAATAGTAATTGTAGAACAGCAGTGATTTGGCGGCGGGGGGAATTTTGTTATACAAAGAAAATATTGTTGATAACATTGGAATTTTCATCTAGTAGAATGTATGAGGGTGTCTGTAACTCTGATGCCTCCATAACTTCATAAGAACAAAAGTTGATCCATGAAGGAGCATCACCCCAACATTCATGTATTAAGGACATTCAAAGTTGTTGTGATGTGTCTGTTATCACTCCAGGGTTCTTTGATGCAAGTATCTGCAGAGCACATCTACTTCTTACAAGCCTCCACTAATCTATAACAGAAGCTTCCTGTCAACTGAAATCATTCTCTTTCTATAAGTATACTGAGTCTCGCTGGGATGAATGGCTGACATTCTGCATGACCTTGCAAGGAGCCACTAAACTAACTACAAGAAAGGCTTCTTATGTTATATTAACAAGAAAGAGGAACAAACAAGTCAAAATAAGATTTACCGTTAGCATATCATCACATTTCATATCTGGCATATCTCCATCTTCGCTCTTATTGTAGAATTTGCGGAAAAAATTGAATGCGACTACTGTGTACAGGTAAACTACCACTGCCAGTAATCCCACGGTCAGCACAAGCTAAAACAACAACAAAAAATGAAATAATATATGAATCAGGAGTACAGCAGTATGATTGCAAGGTATAAAGAAATGATTAATTAACTTTCTTTGCAGAATGCTGCACATGCAGGGTTTTTCTTTCTAATAAAAAAAGAGAACCACCACCCCAACATGTGAATTGCAGCCACTGATCTTTTAAAATTAAACAGTGGTTTGTCTCTCTAGCACTAGGAACTGCTATGAAGGGCTTGCTGTATACGCAGTTCCCTCATACACATGCACAAACCTGCTTTGGGCTGCAGCCATTGATTTTGCAACCAGTTCTTCATTCACTGCAGTTCATTGACTGCAGCACTGGCCCCTGTTAACTGGGCAAGAAAGCACTCTCTCATATTTAGCAGGGGAGTAGCAACTGTCCCTCTTTATCCCAGTACTGTGTCCCTCCCAATGGCTGTTGCTGGTGTCTCCCTTTTGTTTCTTTTTGGACGGCAAGCCCCTTTAGTACAGAGAACCATCTTTTCATTCCTTTTGCTATGTAAACTGCTTTGTGGTCTTGTTGGAAAGTAGTATATAAACCTATCATTAAAAATAATAATTTTAATAGCCAACATTTCAAAGAACTGCCCTGAGTAGACTACCTCCTGGACTTTGAGTCCTCGCTTTCCTAAAATATTTAGAAGCAACATTCCATAATGTTTCCTTAGTTCTGGAAATATTAATTTATTTTAATAAAACAATTAAATAATTGTGAAGTTTTACAACAGATACACTTTTAAAATTCATAGCTATATAGAAAATTAGATCCACAATCAACTTGCAAATGATTGGGGGCTAACATGATGTGCAGCAGTACGGAGCTGTAATGTTCTGCTGCTGCAGACTCATAAGCAGCCCCAACACTATCGAGAATGGGCAGTTGTGCAAGCAACACTGCTGCAGTTTCTCCCATTCATAACAATGGGAGAAGCACCGTGCGATTGCCCAGAAGCTGTTTTAAGTAGTTCTGCAGCAGCCCCATCAGGGTACACCGCTGTAGGTACAACCTGTTCGTACAGGTTGTATAGGAGCACAAGCAGATCCCTAACATCGATGTAGGACTGCCCATCACATCAGCCTAAAGGAAATATTAATTATATACAGTGTGGTTGACATCCTAACGCTGCACATGCGCTGTGGAAAGAAGCACCCTGCTGCAAAAGGCTTTCTGACGATTGCAGCACCATCACTCACACGCAGGACTGTGTGATGCTCCAGAACATATTTTTCAGGTGGTGGTACAGGACACTTGTGCAGGAAGGGGAGATCAGCAAAATTCACCTCTCCTCCGTGATCACCACAGCTGAGTTAGTAGCCATTTATAGCAAGGGCACTTCTCATGTAGCGCCCATGTTTCCTTAGTGAGGATGTCAGCCACTGAATTTAGGTAGATAAAAGAGGCCTGTGCTTGTGTCTTGAAGCTAAACTTCCTCTATATGCATAACTGTTTTGAGCATGCCTGCCCTGTAAAAACATGGTTCAGCTTTCACAGTTTCGCTTACTTTATCATTCAAGATCACTAAAATTTTTGTTTTTACATTTATGTTTTCTGTTTTTTTACATTTTATATCCTGCTTTTCCTCCAAGGAGCCCAGAGCAGTGTACTACATACTTAGGTTTCTCTTCACAACAACCCTGTGAAGTAGGTTAGGCTGAGAGAGAAGTGACTGGCCCAGAGTCACCCAGCAAGTCTCATGGCTGAATGGGGATTTGAACTCAGGTCTCCCCGGTCCTAGTCCAGCACTCTAACCACTACACCACGCTGGCTCAGTTTTCTCATTTTTAAGTGGACTTGAAGAATCTAGCATCAAAGATGGAGTGTACATCTCATTTTTAAAAAGGAGAAACTCTTCCACTTTCCATTTCACATTAACTCCACTTATTTATTTCTATTGATATATATTTATATAATTGTTCCTCCTCCTCCCCACTTGTTCTTCTTAAAGGATGGTGTGAATCTACATGCTGTTAATGATAGGATGACAGAGAGAGAAAGCCCATCACCTGTTTCCCATTGTGGGTCACTGATGATAGAATAGTTCGCAGCGTTTTGAATCCCATCGCTATGTCAAGGAGATGAGCAGCAAAGAAAAAGTTGTTGTAATGTCCAAGGATTGACATAGTCATATACCAGGCCAGGTAAAGAAAAGACTTTTTTAGGGGGGAGAAGAATAAAACAAGATTAGAAACGAGGACAACACAGTAATTGCGACTAACTGGATTCAAGTGCAAAGCCAAACAGTGAATTTAACAGCACATAAGGTCGGGTCCAATGCCCTACCCCTAGTTATAATAGCTGACACACAGACTGTCAGACAGGCAGTTTATTACAGTTAAAAGACCCAAAAATATAGCATTAAAAACCACCAACAAGAGAAAGAATTTGATGTACCATTAAATATCAACAAAACAATCATTTAAGCTATTAATTTTCTCCTCCGTTTAATCACAGCTGCTAAAAATTTAGCTACAGTAAGGGTTATCTCAGACCTAGAATCAGATAAGAGGCATTTCACATATACGTGGACTGAATGACCAGGTTGTGATATTAATAATGGGGAGATGAGATTTTGTCTTAAATCAGCATAAAACCCACAAGCCAAAAGTACATATTTATTTTATTTTTATTGTTAAATTTATATACCACCTTTCATTAAAACAATCCCAAGGCGGATTGTTCCACAGTCTCAATTTCTAGATTATGACACGGACAGAATCTTTGCATGAGTGGTATACCCTGGAATCTTCCTATCAACAATAGATATAACTATTGGATTTTTAAACTTTAAACTGTTGAAACTTAACTCATATGTTTTAAAAACTATTATAGTCTTTTCCTACCCTAAACTGATTTAAAATAAAACCAGAGTTTAATACAACTATCTTGAAACTTAAGTTCTTGTAACTGAATCCATGGCCCTCCATGAAAAACAGAGCTAAAGCCTACTTTTCTCTGTAAAAGGAAGAATTCAAAAATAGACTTTGAGTTCTGTGTGACACAGTAAGCCTGTTATTGTGGACTTCTTTCTGGACCCAGGCACGGTCAATGCATCACAGGAGGAGGTGTCTCTTGTATCCCACTGAAATGATCTTGTACTCTTTTATGCCCTCTGGGTAAACTGCCCAGAGGCGCAAGTTTGGGGTGGTATAGAAATATGTTAAATACATAAATATTACGAACCCCCTGAAATCTCTTTCTATGCTTCTACACTGAAAGTTGTATCCCTATGCTTTTTTGGGTAACGATATACCTTATAGACTACTATGCTCAAAGACTGATATTGTATTAATTGTTTAGTCTTGTATTCTCATCAGACCTTAAGCAGGAGCTGCAAGACTTTGGCTCACATAAAGCAACATTGGAAGCAAAGAAGCAAAGTGCTGTCTTCAACATTTTTGTGTATAGTGGGCTTGTGAAGGATTTATGAATGGCCTTGTTTACTCCTGGATTGTGCTTTATATCAACTGTACATTCAGATTAACCACCTGAAGTGGCACAGCGGGGAAATGACTGACTAACAAGCAGAAGTTTGCCAGTTTGAATCCCCACTGGTACTATATCGTGCATTATCGGGCAGCAGAGATATAGGAAGATGCTGAAAGGCATCATCTCATACTGCGCGGGAGGAGCCCTCCTGGATTCTACCAAAGAAAATGAAGCATCAAAGGAGAATGGAAGGTATAACTGCTCTGAACCAGGGGCAAGAAGCCAGAGGAGTTGATTGAGACACCCCCCTCTTGATCACATCGCTCCAACCTGTGAGTTGCTTCTCTTCACTCCCCAGCTATATTCTGCACATCTCTTTACTTCACTGGTAAACCCAGGATGATTCCATCAATCTGGCCAATTGATTGAGTCCTGCAGCCTTTTGAACTGGACCTTACTCCCAAAACCTCCCCCTTCTCTCCTTCCCCCTCCTTCATAATTGTAACCTGGTAGGTTAGGAACTTTAACTTGCTTGCCTAGCCACTTTTCTGTATCCTTTCTATTTTCTTTGGTAAAGGTTCCAAAAGACAATTCCTGGTTTGATCTTTGTCTCCACTCACACATCCACTGAAAGAACCACATTTGAAGGACAAATGGGCAGAATCAAATATTTGCTAATCTGTGGGATCTAACAAACCTAGGCAGGACTGGTAAACCTTCCTAATGTGAAGCAAGCCTGGGGATCAAGCCGAAATAGATTGATTGGTGAACCTTCCCAGATCTGAGACAGGGCAGAAACCTCCCTGAGAGCGGAGGTTCTGATTGTATCTCCAGGACCTGGAACGGATCCGCAGAGCAGACACAAGGAGCCAATGCTCTATGAGACGTCCAGCCTGGCTGTTTCAGATCAGAGCACTTCTTGGGAGCTACTGCCCACATGTCTCAAGATTGGAAGCTACAGTCTAATCAATCCGGCAGGCAAAGCCCTCCAGGTGCCCCTTTTGGTTAAGAGGCAACCTCTTAGGGCAGGGAGGGTGTAAGTCCTGAGTGACCGAAAGTGAGGGTTGAGCTCGCCAAACTTTCCCCCCACACATGGAACTACACCTTTGGGCAGGGCCTCTGATGTTGTGAGCTAACAGATCCGTGATTAGGAGTGGAATCTCCAGCATCAGCAGCTGCATCTCCCCAGAGTGGAACTTCCAGTGCTGTGAGCAGAGAGTAGTAGAATAGCCTGTAAATCTAGTCTGAAATCTCACTGGTGGGGAGCGGCACTCCAGAGCGGAAGCATCCAGTGGCATATTGGCAAGAGCTGTGTTATTATTCCACTACAGAACAGTCTCACAGACCAGTGTTCCCTCTAACAAGGATTCCCAGACGCTGTTGCTTACAACTCCCAGTATCCCCAGCTGCAATAGCCTTTGGGGATTATGGGAGTTGTAGTCAACAACATCTGGGAATCCCTGTTAGAGGGAACACTGCCAAAGACTAGTATCTGAAAATTGGGTAGGCAAAACACCCCTGTGGACTAACACATATTTGATCCAAGAGAAATCCGCTCTTGCTAAAAGAAAGCACAGCCCATGCATGGATTTGGTCTGATCCCTCACTGATGAAAGCGCATTGCCACCATCTAGTGATGCATTGGTGAAACTACAGCTGCAACTATCTGAAGGGAGGGCTCATGCTACCCAAAATAAATTGAGGTGTGCCAGTCAACCAAGGAACCCCAATTGTTCATAAAATAAATTCCCTGAGCTCTCCAGGGTGTTCTGGCCTGAAATTAGGAGTATTTCTATTTTCTAACCAAATTGCATAAACCAGGGTGGGTTTCCGACGAAGCCGCAGCTTCAGTTTGGTGCTTTGAAGCGTATCTGCTGAATTATGTCTTTTAAAACCTTTTTCTAGTTTTAATGTGATTATTTGACCCACACCCACCCACCCACCCCGCCCTTCTTTCAGGAGTTGCTGAGATTTTGCTGACTGTTTTCTTCACCTTTTGTTTCTGGAAGTTCTCTGTGTCTTGCTATCAGAGTTAGCTGCGTCATGGGGCCAAGAAAAAGGCTGCCTTCACCGACTCAAACTCCAGCTTTACAGCCAGGAAAGCAACTGAGAATTGACCATATTTCGGCGAGCAAGGAGCTACAGGATACTATTGCTTTGCTTCCTACTTGTAATAAATATGCAGCTTTGGCAGGTCTCGAAGGAGATAAGCAAGCACTACCATCAGGCTCAACCAACAAAACCCCCTCGCTTCAAGGAAACTTACTGTATTCTGCTGACAAATTGGAGAAAGGCTTACTTCTTATTGGAGAAAGGCTTATTTCTGTGTAGGCTTTTGCTATGGCAGAAATTAGCCTTAAAGTTTTCAAAAACTTGGCAGTATGGAAGATAAACTTGTTAAATTAAGTAAGAAAACTGAAGCAATTAGAGATACTACAGAGGGAGTTGCCCAAGGTTGAGAAAAACTGATGTCAACTCAAGCAAATTATAATAACCTGAATGGTTTAGGTAAATCTATACTTGCTCCCCAGCTTTTAGCTGCCCAGAAGAGGAATAAAGTTATGATCAAATCAGCTATGGTCCTTCAGAGGCATCAGATTGTATTATGTGTTCCCCATGGAGAATTGCATTGGAGACGCTGGGATTCATACCGGCAGGTTGTTCAATCCTTATGTCTCCTGCTAAGCTGTAGCAAGACACAACTAGCATTACATGCCTTAAGGTGGCTGCCAAGAGGCAGTTATGATAAGAGAATAGCTGTAGTCTTTAAAATTTCCAGAACTCCTGAAAAATTGCTCAAACGTCAAGACTATCTGGAGAAATTTGGTGTGGTGCTTAGGCGAATGTTCAAAGATACTACAGTCTGCCCTTTGCTTCATTTTAATTGTTCTAGCAGTACTGAGGATGCAACAAAATTATGCCCTAATCTTGTGGGGGAAGGGATTTGACCTACAACAGCAGCATTTAAGACATAATATGCTAACTCATCAGGAAGTTTCTAGTAGGAGGTTTAGCCAGGCAGATGGCAAATTAGATAAGACACTGCCTGTTTCCCAGTCTACGGAAGACGAATATACATCGATACGGTCTGTTAAAGAGCTATCTGAAATTGTCTAAGTTTATAGAGACCTTATTCTTCAGTCTGTTAAGATCTACAATGAGGAGCAACTAATGAGTGGAGGAGTGCAGATGGGACGTTCAAAAGCGGAGTCATTTGGCTCTAACTTGTTAACATCAAATGCTTATGCTCTACAGGTGACAGATGAAACTTCATTTATAGAGGAGGGGCCTATCTGTTTGGAATCTACAACAGTTTCATCATCTAAGATCTCGCCAGATAAGCCTTTAAGTGTTAGATCTATGGACCCTCCCTTAAATGTTTCTAGCATCTCAAAATTCTTGGCTAGATCTCCACAGATGCCCTTACATGGCCCTAATCAATTTGACAGAAGTCCTCCAAGGGAGGCTTTTTTGTCACTATTGGATGTTTCCAGGAGTTTGTTTACTCAAGATATGGTTTTGAAAGCGTCTACATAGGAGGAGGAGAAAAGGGGCTTAAATTATGTGCTGCAAGAAATCCACGGGAGTCAATCGAGGAGGAAAATAAAGGGGGCTTAGATCTTGTTAGTGAAGAGGCGCCAAGGATACGGCCCGACCAGGATACTAGCCCTGCATTCGACTGGGAACTGGATTCAAGAGTTCATTTTAGTATTTTATATGATCACCAGCAAATAACATTTGCTAAGTCACTGGCCCAGGAGGACTGAGGACCCCAAAGACCTCGGTTCCCCCAAACTTCTTTCATTTGCTGATTGTACAGCCGTTTCCATAGAGAAGGGAAATGAGGGTCCTCAGGTCTATTCTATTATGAATCAGGAACCTGTGGTGATGGATGCTGTGTCTGATAAGAATGAGGCATGACACTACCACTGAGATTCTGTTAAAATTGTCTCCTGGAACATTATGGGCTGGGGGGCAAAGAAAAATGACAGCTCCTTTTTGTCATATCTTCTAGGATCTGATATCATCTTAATGCAAGAGACTTGGGTGACAACTGAACTGGAGCTAGAGGGCTATTTTTTTAATGGGCTGGAAGCAGATTCTATGGCTACCAGGGGTAGACCAAGTTGGGGGTTGGCTCTGCTTATTTCTACCAAACTATCAGGAGAGGTTTTGGAACTTGATCCTTATGTTTCCTATGCTAAAGCGACTATTATTAGATTTATGGCTGTAAGTTATTGATTGTTAATGTTTACTTTCCCCCTCAAAAGTAGCATACAGAAATTGGAACTATATGGAGGCAATTTGAGGTTTATGTATGTAATCTTGTTAGAGAATTCCCTGATTCATATGTTGTTACAGCTGGGGATTTTGATGCCAGGCTAGGCCCCAATGATATTACTTTGTATGCAGCTTATAGGCGTTTTCCTACTGAAAGGGATTGCCCTTCGCTGCTTCAATTACGTCAGTCCAAGGATCGGGTTAGTAACTTTGCCGGTTTTTGTCTAGCTAAATTGTTCATTTCCTTGGATTTGTTTGTAATGAACGGGACTATGGAAAGAGAGGGAGAGGGAGAGTTTACCCAGTGGGCGGGTAGGAGAGTGAGTGTTCTTGATTATGTCCTTATCTCTCGTAATGTATTGAGATGGCTTGATCATTTTGAGGTGGATAGCTGTATAGACAGTGACCACCTCCCTCTGGTTCTTTCTTTGAAATTTTTTGTGGAGGATTTATATCTGGTACAACCTTTGTGGCCTCTGCTTAGTGATGAGGACAAGTTTACTAGAGTTAAATTGACTGTTCAACTAGAAAATCATTTTAAGGAATGGCTGGCCTCAGAGAAGTTAGTGCAATGCTGGAATACCGTACTGGCTGAGTGTTCGGAGGAGCAGATATTGAATCAGTTCCAGACTCTTATACAATCAGTTCAACAGATTCTTGTTCAGTGTGTTAATGGGAAAACTACGGGGAGGAGAGGCTCCAGAAGTTGGTTTGATCAGGAATACTATAGTGCTAAGAAGGCCCTGACTACCAATTATAAGCGTTATAGATCCAGTGAGAGTAGTATTACGACGTACCATATTCTGGAGTTTTAAAAGCAATATAAAGCATTAATAAAAAAGAAAAAAGAGAGAGGCACTTAGGGTAATATGGGAAGGATTAAGGGTTGCTGCTAGAACCAATGATAATAAAACCTTTTGGCATATTGTATTGATTCATCCCGAGGGCAGGAAAAAGGGTGTGGGTTGTCCTATTTTTGCAGATGTTTGGACTTCCCATTTTTGGGCCCTATATGAGAGGCCTTCTTTTGGAGAGACACCTATGTTGCTCCAGCTGGATCCCATACCATCATGGCCGGCAGTCTCCATTAAGGAGATTAGTATACAGTTTATTATAATATTAATTTATTAATTAAGTTTAATAACTCAGCTTAAAGCAGGCAAGGCCTCAGGGTTGGATCAGATCCCTTCTGAATTGCTGAAATCAAACATTGAATGGTGGGCCCCTGTAAATGCTAGGCAATTTACGTATTTATTATTATTATTTCTTGTTTACACAGTCAGACAGGTGTTATTGACTGGTTTGTTTTATCCAGACATCGAGTCCTTCCCAACGACCTGGGATGGCTGGATTTTATTGTCAATGTTGTTGCTGTTGTTATAGATGTCGTCGCAGAATATAGGGTGTTCCCAGTAAAGTTGTTTTTTGTAATTGGCTGATGGTGATTTCTGTGGCCCCTATGGTGTTGAGGTGCTCTTCAAGGTCTTTTGGAACTGCACCCAGGGCGCCAATGACCACTGGGATAATTTTGGTCTTTTTCTGCCACAGCCTTTCAATTTCAATTTGTGGATCTTTGTATTTTGTGATTTTTTCTATTTCTTTTCTATTCTGCTATCCCCAGGTATTGCTATGTCAATTATTTTAACTCATTTTTCTTTCTTCTCGACTACAGTTATATCTGGTGTATTGTGTGGCAGATGTTTGTCTGTTTGTAGTCGGAAGTCCCATAATATTTTTGCATCTTCGTTTTCTACAACTTTTTCAACTTTATGGTCAAACCAATTTTTGGCTACAGGTAACTTGTATTTTTTTGCAGATGTTCCAGTGTATCATCCCTGCTACCCTGTCATGCCTTTGTTTGTAGTCAGTCTGTGCAATCTTTTTACAACAGCTGATTAGGTGGTCCACGGTTATTATTAATCTCTTGTTTACACAGTCAGGTGTTATTGACTGGTTTGTTTTATCCAGACATCGAGTCCTTCCCAAGGACCTGGGATGGCTGGATTTTATTGTCAATTGTTATAGATATCGTCGCAGAATATAGGCTGTTCCCAGTAAAGCTGCTTTTTGTAATTGGCTGATGGTGATTTCTGTGGCCCCTATGGTGTTGAGGTGCTCTTCAAGGTCTTTTGGAATTTCACCCAGGGCGCCAATGACCACTGGGATTATTTTGGTCTTTTTCTGCCACAGCCTTTCAATTTCAATTTGTAGATCTTTGTATTTGGTGATTTTTTTCTATTTCTTTTTCTTCTATTCTGCTATCACCTGGTATTGCTATGTCGATTATTTTAACTTGTTTTTCTTTCTTCTCGACTACAGTTATATCTGGTATATTGGTGTATTGTGTTAATTATAATTTTTATATTATTTTACACAGACAGACAAGTGTTATTGATTGGTTTGTTTTATCCAGACATCGAGTCCTTCCCAAGGACCTGGGATGCCAGAATTTTATTGTCAATGTTGTTGCTGTTTTTAAGATATCGTCGCAGAATATAGGCTGTTCTCAGTAAAGCTGCTTTTTGTAATTGGCTGATGGTGATTTCTGTGGCCCCTATGGTGTTGAGGTGCTCTTCAAGGTCTTTTGGAACTGCACCCAGGGCGCCAATGACCACTGGGATAATTTTGGTCTTTTTCTGCCACAGCCTTTCATTTCAATTTGTAGATCTTTGTATTTGGTGATTTTTTCTATTTCTTTTTCTTCTATTCTGCTATCCCCTGGTATTGCTATGTCGATTATTTTGACTTGTTTTTCTTTCTTCTCAACTACAGTTCTATATGGTGTATTGTGTGGCAGATGTTTGTCTGTTTGTAGTCGGAAGTCCCATAATATTTTTACATCTTCATTTTCTTCAACTTTTTCAATTTTATGGTCCCACCAATGTTTGGCTACAGGTAGCTTGTATTTTTTGCAGATGTTCCAGTGTATCATCCCTGCTACTTTGTCATGCTTTTGTTTGTAGTCAGTCTGTGCAATCTTTTTACAACAGCTGATTAGGTGGTCCACGGTTTCATCTGCTTCTTGATGAGGCGGCACTTGCTGTTTGTGGTTGATTTTTCTACTTTTGCTCTTATTCCATTTGTTCTTAGTGCCTGTTCTTGTGCAGCCAGTATTAAACCCTCTGTTTCTTTCTTCAAGTTGCCATTCTTAAGCCATTGCCAGGTCTTGCTGATGTCTGATTTTCCACTTATACTGTGCAAATATTGACCATGCAGTGGCTTATTTTTCCATTTTTCTGCTTAGTTCTTGACTTGTTCTTTCTTGTAGGCCTGTTTTGTTTCATTGGTGTTGAATAGTTTCGCATTATTGACCATTTGAAGTGCATCTTCTTCACTGTCCTTGATATATTCTTCAAGGCCTCTTTTCTCCTCCTCTACTGTTTGATGGACTTGCAGCATTCCTCTTCCACCTGAGCTGCGAGGGAGGTATAGCCTATCGACATCACTGTGGGGGTGCAGAGCATGATTGATGGTCATGATTTTCCTGGTCTTACAATCTAGCGTCTCTAGCTCTGCCTGGGTCCAGTCTATTATTCCTGTAGTGTATCTGATAACAGGTATAGCCCAGGTCTTTATGGCTTGTATGGTGTTCCCGCCATTGAGTTTGGACTTGAGGATTTTTCTAACTCTCCTGATGTATTCACTTCCAATTTTTCTTTTAACTTCAGTGTGTGCGATGTTATCAGCCTGGAGAATGCCCAAGTATTTGTAAGGTTCTTTCTCTTCCAGGTTCTTGATGTTGCTTCCATTGGGCAGTTCTATTCCTTCTGTTTTTCTTAGTTTTCCTCTGTTCATTATTAATGCAGCACACTTGCCTAGTCCTACTCCATTGCTATATCGCTACTGAATATACGGACAGTGTTTAGCAGTGATTCGATTTCTGACTGGGACTTTCCATACAACTTCAGATTGTCTATGTACAGCAGATGGTTGATTTGACTGGATGTTTTAGATGTTTGGTATCTGAGGCCTGTTTTGTTTAGTATTTGTGAAAGTGGGGTCATGGCGATTACAAACAACAGAGGGGATAGTGAGTCCCCTTGGAAAATGCCTCTTCTAATGCTAACCTGTCCAAGTGTCTCGCCATTGATTGTTAACTGTGTACTCCACATGCTCATTGCTTTTTTTATAAATATCTGAATGTTTTTGCTGACACCAGTTGTTTCTATACATTTTAGTATCCAAGTGTGAGGCAATGAATCGAAGGCTTTCTTGTAGTCAATCCATGCAACACTTAGATTGGTTTTTCTTCTCTTGCCATTTTCTAAAATCATTTTGTCAATCAGCAGCTGGTCTTTTGTGCCTCTGGTGTTCGGGCAATTTCCTTTCTGTTCAACTGGAAGCTGTTTGTTAGTTAATAAGTGTTGCATCACTTCATCTGCTATTATTCCAGTTAATAATTTGAACATGGTTGGCAGACAGGTTATTGGTCTATAATTACTTGGAACTGCACCTTTTGCTGGGTCTTTCATGATGAGATGAGTTTTCCCAGTTCTTAGCCATTGTTCAATATCACCTCCTTGCAAAATGTGATTGAACTGTTTTGATAGTTGTTTATGAAGGCTTGTTAGGTGTTTAAGCCAAAAGCCATGCAGTTCATCGTCGCCTGGAGCAGTCCAATTTTCAATTTTCTTTGCTCTTTCACTTATTAATTCTGGTGTTATTATTAGATCTTGCATTTGTTGGTTACATTTTTTGACCTCTTTCATCCAGCCTGCTTTTTTATTATAATCTATTGGATTGTCCCATAATTTCCCCCAGAATTGCACTGTTTCTTCTTTATTTGGTGTTTCTAGGTTTCTTGCAGTTTCTCTTTCTATGCTTTGGTAGAAACGTCTCTGATTTGACTAGAATCGGAGATTCTGCCTGTGTTGTGTAGTTCTGGCTTCATATCTGCTAATCTTCTTTGACACTGCTGTTATTTGCTGCTTTATTATTTCCAGGACTTCTCTAATTTTCCTTGAATCTAGGTGGTATTTTTGGATCAGATACTGTTTGGTGTTTTCATTCTTCAGCTTCTTGTCTTTCATATCTTTCAATTTACTAGCATCTGTTTGAAGCCTGGAGATTTTATTTTCTAATCTAATCTTCCATTTAGGTGATGTACTACTTTCTTTTTTTACAGGTCCATTGACCTTATATCCAAGCTCTTGTGTTGTTATTGTTGCTGCACTGTACATTAGTTGGTTTGTTTCTTGCAAATTATTGGTTGTTATTTCTGCAAGTGCAGCATTGACATCTTTTAATACCTGAGCAAGTTGTTTTCTGGCAACTGTTTTTAGAGCTGGAAGTCGAACCCTGGTGGTTGTTTGGTTCATGTGCTCAGTTATTTTTTGGTTTAGTTCTTGTTGCTTTTCTGTTAAACAGCATTTGGGTTTTTGAGGTGAAGGCAAAGGGGAGGTTGTCTGGTTTTGATTTTGAAACAGTTCAGCAACAGTGGTATTATTATTATTATTATTATTATTTCAATTTCTATACCGCCCTTCCAAAAATGGCTCAGGGTGGTTTACATAGAGAAATAAACAAATAAGATGGAACCCTGTCCCCAAAGGGCTCACAATCTAAAAAGAAACATAAGATAGACACCAGCAACAGTCACTGGAGATACTGTGCTGGGGTGGATAGGTCCAGTTACTCTCCCCCTGCTAAATAAACATAATCACTACATTAAAAGGTGCCTCTTTGCTAAGTTAGCAGGGGTTATATTGATCAAGTTGCTTGTATCCAGGAGGAGTGTAAAACTGCTATAGTCATACCTATTTATAAGAAGGGTTCTCGCTCGGACCCCTCAAATTATCAAATAGCTTGCTAAGTGTTATCAGCAAGCTAAATGCTAGGCATTTGCATATTAAGCTTGCTGACCGGACGGACCAGGAGTCCATACTTAGAGAAGAACAGGCGGGGTTCAGGGCTGGTAGGTCGACTCTTGACCAGGCCTTGGTGTTGCAACATTTGGCTGACAAATATTCTCCATTGTATGCTGCCTTTATTGATTTTAAGGCAGCATTTGATTGATATCCAGAGAGAGATTATGGAATAAACTTGCTAAAACCTCTATTGACCGTAGGCTGCTCCATCTTATTTGCATGTTGCACGAAAATACCTCAGTGAAGGTGAGATGTAGTGCTCTGGGTCATCTGTCTCAGCCTATTCTGACACTGAGGGGGGTGAAACAGGGATGCATTTTGGCACCATCCCTTTTCAATTTTTACATAAATTCCTTAGTGGAATGTGTGGATAATAGTGATTTTCATCCCCCCAAATTAGCATGTAAATTTATAGCAGTCTTGCTTAGTGCGGACGACGCAGTTAGATTAACTAGAACAGTGGTCGGGATGAGAAGAACTTTGTGCAAGCTAGCTCAATATTGCGAGGAGGAGCAACTATTAATCTTCATAAATCTAAGGTCATGGTGTTTGCAAAAAGACCTAAGCGGCACGTATGGAGGATCAATGAGGAGGTTATTGAGCAAGTTCAGAACTATAAATATTTGGGTATAGTGTTCAGCAAGAATGGGTCTTGGACAGCGCATTTGGACTGTGTTACAACTAATGCCCAAAAAAGTGCTTTGGCCATTTAAAGGTTTTTCCTCTCCAGAGGTGGTCATCATATCCCTGTGGCAGTCAAGAATGAGCCCCTGTTGGCACAGTGGTAAAACTGCCGCCCTGTAACCAGAAGGTTACAAGTTTGATCCTGACCAAGGGGCTCAAGGTTGACTCAGCCTTCCATCCTTCCAAGGTCGGTAAATGAGTACCCAGAATGTTGGGGGGCAATATGCTAAATCATTGTAAACTGCTTAGAGAGCTTCCAGCTATAGAGCGGTATATAAATGTAAGTGCTATTGCTATTGCTATATATGAAGCCAAAGTTCTCGTGCAACTGTTGTATGGCATTGCCATTTGTAGTCCACAATAGTTCAGGTTAATGAAGCTGGTTCCATCTAAGTTTGTGAGTTCTTTATTCTCTGTGCCTCACTGTGTATCAAATGTAATTTTGTGACTTGAGGCTGGCCTAATAAGAGTAGAGGCTAAGGCCTGGAGGTGTATATTTAATTTCTGGTGTAAAATTGTGTTTTTCCCTAAAGGCCTGGCCTCCCTCGTGCTGGAAGATAGTTTTAAATCTACTTGGGGAAATCACATTCATGATATGCTAAGGCAAGTATGGTCTCTCAGCGCAGCTGTTAAGATCTTTGGGTCCTGATAATGCTAAGAAGTTTATTAAACAGCGTATAGCAGATGTTGAAAAACAGAGTGACCTTGCTCAAATTTCTGCAGGTAACTTCTTAGGTAGTTTTACAAATTATCCAAAACATGCACAATATTTATTCAATTTAGCTACCAAGTCCCAGAGAAGAGCCTTCTCCCTTGCACGATGTAATGCATTACCATCAGCTGTAGTAGAGGGCAGGTATAAGAAAATTCCTATTAACAATCAGATTTGTCCTTGTGGCCAAGGTGCAGAAATGGTGACTCATGTTTTGTTTTATTGTTTATTCTATAAGGATATCCATTCTGAACTTATTGCCTCTCTTTTATTCAATATCCCTGGCAGAACTGAGGATGGGTATGTTTCTTTTCTGTTAGCAGACTGTAGTGAATGTATAACACTGAATGTGGCTAAATTTTGTGCAGCAGCAGTCAAGATTAGATCTAAATTGTTTGAGTAAATGGTATTAGAATGATTGGTTCACTAATCCCCCCCCCCTTTTATGTATTTTGCTAAACGAGTTGTATTGTCTTGCTTTTGTTTATGGGTTATAAACAAAATGGGTTTATGGGTTATTTGTTTATGGGTTATAAGACTGTAATAAAGATTCATTCATTCATAAACCAGGGATTGCCAGCATTTTTAAGAAGTGTAGCCCTTCTGTCACAAACCTTCTGTTCAAGTACCCCATAAAGACGGTGTGCGTGTGTGTGTACACAAATTTAAATGTTATAGTTCTGAGACAGGCTACTCCAGTCATTGGCTTACATTTAGACTTAGTTATTCAAGAGTACTCCCATTGAAATTAATAGGACAAGTATACTTGTCCCATTAATTTCAATAAGATTTATGAGTAACTTAATCTGGATGTAAGCCCAGTGATTGGAGTAGCCTATCTCATAACTGTTAACTTAGATCCTCAATTGATGTGGCTGCATCAGGAAGAGGTAGGAGGGCTCTGAGTTCCCCCGGGACCTTTTGAAGTACCCCTAGAAGTACTTGTACCCCGTTGGAAAACACAGCACAGACGCTTACTTTCCATATCATGGGTAACCACTGTTCTGTCGAGTATCTTCCTAATCTTGTTGCCAGCAACTTCTACACATGTGTTCTTCAAATAATTTATCTTACTTAGTTCCTTCAGTGTATATAGAGAGAGCCAAACACAAATCCACTAAGCTTACTTTTGTCCCCTTCGTCTCAAAGGAGATCTAATTCTGCAGCATAAAAGGCATGTGAGTTGCACAATCCAGGGTTTTATATTGAAATAGTACAAACACTCAATTGAATTGAACCCCCCCCCCCAATATATTTTGTTATAGTAATAAATTACTATGTATGTTTGTTCAGGAAATACATTGAAATAGGAAACTTATATTAATGATTTAAATTGGTCTTTTTTCTTTGTAATTTAAATCTGAGAACTTGTCATCTGTGGTTCTGCTTAAGCTGCAACAAAATGCATGCAAGTTTTGCGATAGCACTTGTAGACTGCTTCACAATTTTAAAAATCAAAAGCTGTACAAATGCACACTTTATGTTTGTCATATATCACTTTAACTAAATGATATATATTAATCCTCCATTCCACTTTTTGGATGCACTCCACTAAGTATTCCTTCTACACATTGTTCCCTCCCCACAAATTCAATTCAGATCACTTTCAGATGTACCCTACAAAAACTGTGGCAGTCCATGTCAATCTGGTAATTTGTATAAGCCCAGAATCTTAACATAACCCAGTGCAGATTGATGTTTGGTTAAAATATTGATATGTCATCCTCTAAACCAATTCTCTGTTTTAATGCTTCAGTGTATATTTGATGGTATGAACTTACATTATCAGTGAAAACTACTCCTAATTTCCACATCTGGTACTTTACATCAATAGAATTCAGTCTGAAATAAAACAAAGTAGGAAATAACATTATCTCCAATACATATCTAATACTGCCTAGGTAAGTAGCCATCACCCATCTGTTTATATTACATCTTTATGTATGTAGGAATTCAAATGAATATAGTTCTGTTTTCTGCTATTACTGTGGAATTTTCCATACAGGTCAGAAATTAGAAGAAACTCAAGCACATTCCTCATATTCTTTTCTAACTGAAAACAAGCCCAGTGGCTGTGTAGAAATATGGAACTAAGAGATATTGTAAAATAAATAGAAATAGATATTTGACATGAGAAGTGGGTTTAAACGTTACTTAGACTGAAAATGTGAGTCCAATTTCAGAATTTGGATCTTAGCATTGTTGTGCTTCGTTCCCTGTTTAAATTGCCTGCCCCTAAATGGTGGAACTAGATGGAAAATGTTAGATTCTCAGTCTGCTATAGCTCTTGTAGTACGTAAACTAGGATCTATATCAGTTTGCTGTCTCTTTTCTCAGTGTGAATTCATTAAGACAAGTGCACTCTACTCAAACCTCCAGATGTGAGAGATTTCTCATCAGAATTTGCACATACACATCAAGGAACTGTGTAGGTGCAAATCCTGTTGACATTAGAAAAGCTTATAATGGTCAATGAGTCTGATGATATCAAGTCATTAAAACAAAACAGTCATTCTTTAGAAACATGAAAAAGGCTGCAGGATCAATAACAATTAGAAAGTGCTTTAAAAAAACAGTAATTAAAAAAAACTTACACAGCTGATAAAGAGCTATCTTTTTTGGGTTTCTTTTTTTCTCGGGCATCGCTGAAATCCAGAGCAGCCTTATCCATTCCAAGTAATTCGCTGATTCTGTCCTTGCCATAGAATTCTCCATATTTATCCATAACCTAAAAGTTGAAAGGGTGAAGGTGATTGTTCTTGTTCCCTCTGTTTTGTATGGCTTACCAAATGTGGTGTTATTTCGCATCTGAAGCTACAATAGCCCATAAGAACAGAAGAACCTTGCTAGATTATGGTTATCTGGCCCAGCATTATGTTTCTCACAGTGGCCCACCAGATGCTTCTGGGAATCCCACAACCAGATGAAGGCATGCCCCCTCTCCTGCTGCTGTTACCCTGCAAATGGTGTTCAGAGGTATGCTGCCTCTAAACCTAGAAGTAGTCGATAGCCATCAAGATTAGTAGCCACTGATGGACTTATCCTCCATAAATTTGTCTAAGCCCGTTTTAAAGCCATCCATACTGGTGGCCATCACCACATCCTCTGGCAGAGAATTCCATAGATTAATTACTTGCTGTGTGAAAATGAACTTCCTTTTGTTGGTCCTAAATTTCCTGGCCATCAATTTCATGGGAAGACCCCTGGTTTTAGAGTTGTGAGAGAGGGAGAAAAACCTCTCTGTGTCCACTTTCTCCACCACCATGCGTAATTATATAAACCTTTATCGTATCTCCCCTTAGTTGTTTTTTTCCTAAACTAAAAAGCCCCAAATGTTGTAGCCTTACCTTGTAGCCCAACCGCCATGCAGGTAATATATGAAATATGAAATACTAGAATAATATGAAATACTAGACTATAAAACTGATTTATCAGTGGCCTGGTAATTGGTCAATGGCGCATGTAGGATCATGTTGCAGGACTTCTAACTCTGGCATATCGACACAATCACCCTTGGTCATGAGCTAGGAATTGCACTCAGTATAGCAACCACCACCATTACCTTAAATGGGCAGGCTGCTTATAGAGAGATGTAAAGAGAACTTACTTTGATAATATAATAAATTACATTTACAAAAGTTTGCTAAAACCATGCATACATATGTTTGTGTAGATCATATAAAATTAACTTAATATAAAGTCACATAAATTGTCTCTCTTTAAATAACTTTGTAAAGAAAATATTAAAATAAATTCAGCACACACAACCAATGGGCACATACAGACAACTGGCATGAGTTAATGCTTCTGGAAAGATGTTCCAGCATGCAGATTAGTTCCACCAGGAGTTCTGTGGGATCATTTTCAATTTTCATCTTATAGCCTGGGGTGTGATTACATAGCACGCACAACATTTAACAGGTAATCTCGACTGTCATTCTCTGACAGTGCTGATTACCTGTGAGGTTAGAGGAAGGGAGGAGGAAGCACTGAAACTCAAACAGGTGATTTGCAATATCCCAACAGCCCTGATTAAATGCTTGGAATTTCATGAGTGGTGAGGCCAGTGCTCAATCTTCTGCAATACTCATGATTTCATGTCAACTTCATGTCAAGATGAGTTACTATATAGAGTTCCATAAGGTTCCATATTGTAAGGATGTGCACGAACCGAGGTTCAAGCACAGGGCTGGCACCGTGGGGAGCAGAGAGCAGGAGCTTTAAGGAAAAGGAGAGTAGGTCCTTACCTGCTCTCCACTGCTTCATGCAGCCTTCTGGGGCAGCGTGCATTGCACATACCTGCGCATTGCTGACCCACAGCATGCACAGGTGCCATTTACGTGGTCAGCCTGGTGTTTCTGACCACACAAATGGCACTCATGCAAGCGCGGACTCAATGTGCATGCTGGCATCACACGTGGGTACCTCGGATGTGCACCGTCCCAGCAGGAAGCTGCATGGGGTGGCAGAGAGCAGGTAAGGAGTGGACCTGCTCTCCTCTTTCTTAAAGCTCCTGCTCCCCATTCCCCTCCCCACTGTGCTGCACCTGGGCTCAAACCTTGGTTCATGCATGTCCTTACCATACTGTCTCCAATGCTTTTTAACATCTACATGAAACCACTGGGAGAGATCATCGGGAGATTTGGTGCATGCTGATGACACCAAATCTATTTCTCCAAATCAACTTCATCAGGAAGTAGCATAAATTCCCTATTAGCACCTGCCTGGAGGCAGTAATGGGCTGGATGGTGGATAAGAAATTGAGGTTGAATCCAATAAGATGGAGGTACTGATTGTGGGGGGTTAAGACTTGAGAGTTTAGATCTGCCTGTTCTGGATGGGGTTACACTCCCCCTGAAAAATCAGGTATGAAGCTTGAGAGTGCTCCTGGATCCAATTCTCTCTCTGGTCTCTCAGGTTGAGGTGGTGACCAGGAGCGCTTCTTACCAGCTTCAGCTGATAGGCCGGCTACAGTCATTTCTGGAGGTAAATGGGCTTAAAACAGTAGTGCATAAGCTGGTAACCTCCAGGCTTGACTAATGGGCTTCACACAGTAGTGGGCCAATGTGTGAAACACGATGCTGGACTAGATGGGCCTTGGGTCTGATCCAGCAAGGCTGATCTTATGTTCTTACTGTAATGCACTCTACAGGGGGCTGCCTTTGTCTGCAGTCCAGAAACTACAACTGGTACAGAATGCAGGAGCCAAATTGGTCTCTGGGACAACCCAAAGTGACCAAGAAAAAAACTGCACTTTTCTATGGTGCAGTTCTTGCACCACAGAAAATATGGGGCAAACAGGATATGTTTCTGAGCAAAAAAAAAGGTGAAATATGGTGATATAGTTTCTGAGAAAATATGGTGAAAAAAACTATATGTATCTGAGTGAAATACAGAGTGTTGTTGTTGTTGAATGCCTTGGTTCCAGGGTACTTAAGAGAGCACCTCTTTTTTCATGAACCCTGCCACCTATTAAGATAGTTTCAGTTGCCACAGGCTCATCTGGTGGCAACTCAGGACTGGGCCTTCTTTGTGGCTGCCCCAGGGTTTTGGAATGCACTTCGTGCCAAAATTAGAGCTTCTCAATCTTTGACTGCTTTTAAAAGATCCTTAAGATACACCTGTTTAAAGGCTTTTAATTAAAACTAATTTTAAACTGTTTAATTGCTTTACTCTGTAACATTTTTATTCTGTGGAAGTGTTTTAATTGTTTTTATTCTGTTTTTATATTGTAATTGGACTATATACACTACACACACACATATGTTATGTTTAATATTTTTATTTACTGAGATTGTTTTTATCTGTTTTATGAATTTTAACTGTTTTATATTGTTTTCACATTTGTTATGTTTTAACTTTGTACACCACCCAGAGATGTCTATATCAGGCGATACAGAAATATGATAGATAAATAAATAAAAATTCTCTCTCATACAGGCAGTATATAAATATGATAAAGTAGTAGGTACAGCTCATTATGATACAAAATTGTGTATTTCAGAAACATAGACCATGCTGTTGGAAATGAAACAAATAATTCAACAATAAAAGCATTACCTTTCTTTTTACAAACTTGTCCCAATAGTTGTTAGGAAATGACCTAAATATACAAGGAAAATTATGTTTAAATGTAAGTTATTTTCCATAAGCATAACCATATTTTTTTCTGATTTGCAAATGTACAAGTAACACTGTGAAAGATGTAGGATGCCTGCATATCAGTTCCACACAGCTAATACAAAAGTTATTTGACATCTTCTTACTGGGAAAAGGTGCTACATTTATCTATGAGGTCATCTAATGTGAGATTACCTAATGGCATCTTTTGATATGAACACATAAAGTAGTATGTTTCTATGTACAGGAGGAGACTTCTGCTCTTTCAAGGACTGCTTGTGTGAGTGCAACTCTCTTTCCATTCCCAGAAGGTGCTTCCCGCAATGCAGTACCAATGCTCAAAATGCTTCATGCAAGGTATGAAGAACTAACTAAACAATCATTTATATGTTTATATGTTGTTTAGTCCAGAGGTTCAGTGAGTTAAGCATGGCAACTGTTGCCAAGTATCTATAGGTGTGTTCTGTACAGTCACAGTTGGAAGTTAACTGCCAAGGAAGAAGCTGGCAGACTGAAGGATAGAAAACTGTAACTTGTGCTTTGAATGGTGTATTTCTTGCAGAGGATCATCTTTTTTTTTGGCTTGGTTTTCTTTGTGAATCAATGAATCCTCTTTATTATAAAAATATTTGGACTCTCTCTATTGGAGTAACATCTCATGCCTCTAACATTCCCCTGCTATCAAGGGCAATAGCTATTATATGAGAGGAATACTGAAGATAAATGGTAGCAGTGGATACAGGAACTGTCACACAAGGTAATATCACATGGCAGAATGAATCACCATGATTAAATACTATGATGGCTTTCAGTGTGGTGTAGTGGTTAGAGTGTTGGACTAGGACCGGGGAGACCAGAGTTCGAGTCCCCATTCAGCCATGAAACTCACTGGGTGACTCTGCGCCAGTCATGTATCTCTCAGCCTAACCTGCCTTATAGGGTTGTTGTAAGGATAAACATAACCATGTACACTGCTCTGGGCTCCTTGGAGGAAGTGTGGGATATAAATGTTAAAAAAAAATTAAATTAAATTTGCACGATGGGAGAAATTTCAGTTTAAAAATTTCATAACAAACTAAACTAAAATGTCCATTAAATAGCTATAGATGTGTCAAGTCTTGAGATTTTCTGAGCTGCAGATGTATTCTGTCACCTTTCCCGCCTGCTAAAACTAAGAATTACATAAGTTGTAAAGGAAAATAAGAAGTAAAAATATATTACTGTGTGTTGATGACGAGTCTATCCCACTGCCCTTTAATATCATCTTCTGAAGGCTGTTCTGTAATATACAGCCCATCAAATTCCAATTTCCTTGCAACTTCTTTTTCTCGTTTAAATATAACCAGGGGAACCTGCAATTGAAAAGAAACATATTAAAAAATAAGCTTAAATTCACCACCGCACTTGGAACAACCCTCTTGTAAGAACTGCTGTCCACTGTGTGTGCATGTGTGTCAAAGACTGAATGTACCTATAAGAGATTTTAGAGGGGAAAAATGATGTACAGTATGACCAATAGCAAACATGGGAATTAACTAGTTATGCTGTTAAATAATTACATAAATTGTTAACGTTTTAACTTAACTAGTTGATCTTTTTAGCTGTCAACTTTTAATTTTAAATAGTTATACTTTCTTTAAATGCTAAACTAAAAGATTTAAAATTTCAAAATCTGGCTTTCCCAGACTTTTTCATGACACACTGCACTCTAGGACTCCACATGAATCACAATATTTCTTTATTGAAACTCTAGGATTCATTGTTTGAGAGAACTGAGCTAACAGGCACCTTTTAAAGTGGTGATTCTCTAAATATAAGATGGTGCCCGTTTGCTCAGTTAGCAGGGGTTAGTCTCTTAGAATAGAGGGTGAAAGGTGGGAAAGGTGAGAAACAATGGAATTCAGTCATGGCTTTAATTTCCTTCTACTCAATACTCTTGATGTTAGGGATGCTCAAAAATTCCCTTCATCCAAATTCATTTTCAGATTTTATGGTTCTGAACTACCTGGTGTGTTTTGTGGATCAACACCTCCACCTTAGGAATCTATCATTCTTATTATCAGTGGTCTCAACAAAATTCTGATATCAAAATGTAAGAATGATAGATTCCTAAGGTGGAGGTGTTGTTCATCAAGAGAATTCAGTGTATTTTTTTAAAAAATGTGCTGTATTTATGCACTTTGATATTTATGTATGCTGTTCTCTAACATCATCTATGGTAGTGCAAAGAAAAACAGGTTGCTTACCTGTAACAGATGATCTGGTAGTGGTACCATCATTCATAAATAGTGGGTTCTGCACAGGCGCAGAACCCACTATTTATGGATGATGGAACCACTATCCAGATTAAATAATTATCCATGCCTCAAAACTCCACAGAACATTTCATCTTATTTTAAGGATTTTTTCCCCCAGTGGGCACAAAATTCTGAAAAAGATATGATTTACTCTTAAAACCTTCTCAAAAAAGGACAAATGAAAGGCCAGAAAGGAATTGAGGGAGAGTTTCCTCTGCCCCTGCTGCTGCATCTATTTTCAGAGACTTCAAAGCATGTTACAGAAATTTAACTAGAGTATTCATAGAAGTATTCATACATAATTCAATACATAGTATTGAATTCAATACATAGTATATACAGTTCAATACTATTCAATACATAGTATTCATACATAAAATTAAAAGGCCTCATCTTAGTACATGGTCCCTGTCATTTATTTATTTTTTTAAAATTGCAAGCTTATTTGTTTTGTTTGGCTAGATGACATTCTGAAGGAACTTTGTATGGTATATGTGGATTACCTGTCAAAGTTTGAATTTTGGAACACATTCCAATTTAAATGCAGATGCACATATCAGCTAACTTACTCACTGCTGCTATTCTGGGCTAACCTTTTTTTTTAAAAAAAATTAAGGCTTACTATGAAAAACATTTATCCAAAATTATTTTGTGCATTTTCAAAAAGAAATCATCTACATTTATCCCTCCAGATATGCTACTATACTACTACTCCAAGTATTTCAATATATTTAACTCACCTCAACCACAATACATTATGAATAAAAAGCTAGAATATTTTTAGAAGCATATAAATTCACAAAAGCTATAGGCAAAGCCAGAATTTGAAAACTATGCCTTTTAATGACTCCTTCCCTCATGACTAAAGGAAGGTATAGCAAAAAATTAAATGTGACTTTCAATACATAAATTTGTAGCTGATGCCTGGAATGTAAAATACTTATGTAAAGGAATATAAAACGTGTGCATTGCTGCTCTGTAAAACTAAGTTACATAAAAAGCTGCATTTAAAAAACCAGTACACAAGATGACATATTGCATATCACATAAACCAAATCATTAAATCTGCAAGACACCATTTACTACTGCTTCAGTAGAACTATGTGAAGGTTGAATTCCTTGTCCTCTTACTTTCAAACAGTAATACCCAATGATGCAGAAAAAGGAGATGACTGTGTGCAAAATGGCCAAAATACGGAGTGTAGGTTCCATGTAGCCACTGCTTTCTTCAAGGACATAGTGCACTGTGATGATTCTGTGAGAAGTACTTTCCAGGCTGCTTAACTTGGAGCTTTCAACAGTATTCACCACAACAGCCTCCTTTTCTTCAGCCACTGCAGATGTGGAGACCTGTTGGAGTAATGTGAGGTAAGAAACTGTTAGACATAAATGTCATGTTTTTACAAGGTTCAGATACAAGCAAAGCGACAACATTCTAATCTAGGGTGAGGCAATATGCAGAAACAGGCCTATTCTAAAGACATATTTACTATTTTGTTGTGCAGACTCATTCAATTGAGAAAGTGGGATTTTGAGACTGGGTATAGTAGCAGCGGGGATTTGAACTGGCAACCTTCTGCTTGTTAGTCAAGCATTTCCCTGCTGCGCCACTTAAGGTGGGCTGCGAAATGCTTGACTAACAAGCAGAAGGCTGCAGGTTCGAATCCCCGCTGGTACTATATCGGGCAGCAGCAATATAGGAAGATGCTGAAAGGGATCATCTCATACTGCATCAGAGGAGGCAATGGTAACCCCCTCCTGTATTTTACCAAAGAAATCCACAGAGCTCTGTGAGCCCCAGAAGTCAAAATCAACTTGACAGTACACTTTACCTTACCTTACCCTTGAAGCAATTCCCAACCTGATATCTTGGTTTTATTGATTATTCACTTAATTATACTGGCCATAGGTATTTAAAAAAGTTATGAGCTCTATTATGTGTGTCTATTTCCTTCTCCAGCTAACATAACTACCACTGCCTGTAACGAGAGCGTTCCAAGATTTCTGACGTTACAGAGTGAATATGTATTGTGAAGAGAGACGAGACTATCTTTTACAACTGGAGATGAGAGGAATTATCTTACATCTCTAATGAAAATGAATGTGGGGTACATTCAGGACAGATAAAAGGAAGTACCTTATAGAAGAGTAGAATGAAGTTGATAGCAAATGCGACAAACAAAGCCAGCATCCGCATGTTGTAGAAATTCCGAGCAAAATAGTTCTGAAAAACAAAATAGTGCATGCCAAACAACATTACTATATCTTGATAATTTAAGTTCAGTTAATCTACAGAATACTATCCTGAATGAATCAAGTTATGAATCAGGTAAAACATGCCCAAATTTTGGATGACTGTGTAAACCATGTTGTGCATTCCCTAAGGCTTTTAGTAGCGGCAAGTGTAACATGTACACATCAAAAGCACTTAGACTTGGGGTCATACAAACTACACATTACATGAACATAGAGAATTGGAAGGCGGAAGGGATGCTTAGCCCGTCGCAATTAGAAATCACATTTGTGTGTTTGCCAAATACACATGTAAGATCCTAAGGGTGCGGGGGTGGGTGGGGAGGAAGCTGTATACTTGGAGTGGGAAAATAGCAAGCAGAAAAAGAAGTGTCTGCTTCTTCTCTGCTCCCAATAGTGTCCTCTCAAAGTAATGTTTTGGGATGAGACAAAGCACAGGAGTTTGTTGTTGGAGTGTACACACACACACATCACACACACACACTTTATCACCTCTTGAAATGTCTGCTGGAAGGGAGCAAGAGAGGCACCAGCCAGCATAAAACTGCCAGCTGGGGCTGCACAACACTCTCCGAGACACCAGCAGGGGAAAGAGGGGTGGTGACTCCACACTGGGCTTCTGACTTGGGAGAGCTGAACTGGTAGCTGGGGCAGGACTCACAAGGGGGAAAGGGGCAGAGGTGGCTGTCATGAAAGTAAAGGTGAGGCAGAGCCAGCAAGGTGATGCGGGGGGAGGTTTAGACCTCACTTGGCCTCATGGACAAGTCGCTCCATGAGAAAGAGACTCTAGCCTATGGAGACATATGCCACAAAACATTATTTGGTCTTCAACATGTCACATGACTCCTACTTTTTGAAAAACCTGTTTGGGCTTCACTTTTCTAATAAAATGTTTGGACTGCGAATTTGACTTTCGTGGCCATAATATGTATTTTTCTTGGGATTTTCACCAGAAAACATAATTGTATAATCCCTGAACTTTTAATATTTAAATAAATAATATGCAGGAGGAAAAAGATCCACCTTAAAAATTAAAATGGAAAAAGTAGTCAAATATGAAATCCCAGATTACTAGTTTATAAAAGATCTATATGCCCCTTAACCTCGATAAAGTTTGAGTTGTGTACTAATAACTTCATTCAGCTTCATGAAAATGGGCCTCTCTTTTGAAAATGTGTATAATATTGCTGTATTAGAGGGGTGCACAACTCGAATGTCCCAGTGGCCCAGAGCCAACCATGAGTTGGTGTGAGGGGCTCAGCTAAATTTTCAGTGCATTACGACATTCACATTAATTAACAATATTAATGAAAGCAATTGTTACTTTTAGATTTCCTTCTGCCTCCATCAAGGGACCCAAATTTTAACCAAGGCTAGTGGCCAGAATATCGGCCCTGTCCCTGCTTAGTCTCTGAGGCATCTGAAGTGCATACTAGCTCCAAACAAATTCCAAGTCCTCTCCTCTCCCCAAATCCCTGTGGTTTTCAGGCTGTAATCCTGGGTATGTTTATTTGGAATAAGCCTAACTGTGTACACCGTGGGACATATTTTCAAGTAAAAATGCATAAGACAGCATTGCAAGGCAGTTTCCAGAGAGGAGAGAGCATGCTCCCGCCCTTGGAGACCCTTGGTGACCCTCTGCCTGTCTGGGGTGTACTCCTTCTATTCTCCCCTGCTGCTGCTGCTGCTGCTGCTACTATTGCTGTTCCAATCCACTCTATCTATTGCTGCTGCTGTTCAAGCAGCAGCAACTGGCTCACTTGCTCATTGGTCCATCACGACCACGTGCATCTCATCTGGTCTCAAGTGTCCAACTGCACCAAGACGCTGATGCTTGTCAGTGGAACAAGGCAAGAGATCTTCATGGTCTTCAATGGAACAAGCCGAGAGGTGGTCTTCTGTTGTTGCTGCAGAATATTCCTACCTGGTGGCCAGGAAAAAGGCCCAGCAGGCTGGCTCCGGCTCCCAGGCATGTTATGGTCTGCTGTAGTATCATGGTAGGATTGAACTTCACTATTATTAGGATGAGCAAATTCTGCTGCTTTAAATTGCCAGTGTTTGTCTCAAACTGGGTTTCCTAGCAGCCAGTCTCCAACACCTTACCTTCTGGACCCATGTTCTAGCCTGATCAACAAGACAGTGGGATTAAAATCTCATGGACTAAGGACACCTCTTTGGGAAGCAATGCTGCACTAAATCCTATCAGTTGACTCCTTGACTCTATAAAAACCGTGTTTCTAGGCCAGCAACTCATCAGGATAGTGGAGCAGATATCCTTCATCCTGCTCTTGTTTGACTGTGTAGAAAATATTGAGATAGATCAGGCTTCCCCAAACTGCGGCCCTCCAGATGTTGCTGAACTACAACTCCCAGCATCCCTAGACACAATTTTTTGTGGCTGGGTATGCTGGAAGTTGTAGTTCAGCAACATCTGGAGGGCCGCAGTTTGGGGAAGCCTGAGCTAGATGGACCAATGGCTGTTTCCTGTGTGCCTAAAATTCTTCTGATTCTTGGGGGACTTCCCTGATCCAAGATCACCATTTCAGCACTCATCTGGGATCAGGGGTTGCAGAGCCCAATGAGGCTCTGCTCATCTGTCTAGTATGGGGTAAGGAATCTTCCAAGCCCCAAACTACCCCCTTCTGATCAAGTGCAAGTGCCCACTGACTGTTAAAAACTAAATTAAGATTTTTATTTTAGACTGCCTGAGACAGCAAATACTGTCAAACTGTTAAAAATATTATCAATACATGAATTAAAGCCAGTTTAGCTTAATTGACTTCAGTGGGGGAAAACTGGCTTAAATTTGACTACCAAAATAAAGATGAACTCGATGTTGATATTAGGGGTGTGAAATTCGGGTTTTCGGCGATTCGGTTTGGAACCCGAACCAAATCACCCCCGTTCTGTTCTGTGCCCGAATATGGGCTACCCAAATCACCCCTGATTCGGTTTGGATTTGGATTAAATCCGAATGTGAATCGATTCGGGTAAAAAAAAGGGTCCCAGGGGCAAAATAGTGGGGTGGTAGTGCCCAATGGGTGGAGGCTACGACCCAAATTTCAGGGGGATTGGTCAAAGGGCTGATTTTTGGTGATTTTTTGAAGTTTTAGTGTCTTTGGGGCAGATAGGGGGCATAACGTGGGATCTGGGTCAAAAGAGTGGAGTGGAGTGATAGTGCCTAATTGGTGGAGGTTACCACCCCAATTGCAGAGGGATTAGGCAAAGGGATGATTTTTGGTGAATTGAAGTTTATGCGTCTTTAAGGTTTTCCCCCATGAAGGGTGTATCACTTCACGTTGGGGGGAAAGGGGTGTCCTAGTGCCGGGTGGGGTTGGTGGTAGTGCCGGGTAGGAGCAAGGAAGCTACCTGAATTTTTTCAAAGGATTTGGGCAGAGGGCTGATTTTTGGCGAATTGTTGAAGTTCGCACGTCTTTAAGGTTTCCCCTCAAAAGTTATAATGGAGCTTTCAGCAGCCCCATAATTGCACTTGGGGGGTGCTGGGGTGGCCCAGAGAGAGTGGTGGTGTAGTGCACATTGGGTGCCAACCACCCCCATGGGTTTCTAACCCATGGGGTACAGGGTTCTGTTGTTTCAGAGGTTTTCTGAGTGTGGATTCTATGATAGCAAATTAGAGTGGATTCATGGTGTGTCATTGAAAATCTCATTTGCCCCAACCCGGCACTACCACCAACCCCACCCCGCTCTAGGACACCCCTTTCCCCCCGACATGAAGCAATACACCCTTCACGGGGAAAACCTTAAAGACACGTAAACTTCAGAAATTCACCAAAAATCAGCCCTCTGCCCAATCACTCTGCAATTGGGGTGGTCGCCTCCACCCATTAGGCACTACCTCCCCACCCCACCCTTTTGGCACAGAACCTACGTTATGCCCCTATCTGCCCCAAAGACACTAAAACTTCAGAAATTCACCAAAAATCAGCCCTTTGCCCAATCCCTCTGCAATTGGGGTGGTAACCTCCACCCATTAGGAACTACCACCCCACCCCACTATTTTGCCCCTGGCACCCGAAATTCAAGCAGACAACACATCCAACCTTTTTGCATTGAAGTCAATGGGATGCAAAAAGGCAGGAAATTCAAATAGATGTCATAGCTCAAAACGGGGGTGGGGGGGAAGAAGGCAAAAAAATGGAGGTCCGAATCACCCGAATTTTCAGGCCCGAAATTCGGGTGATTCGGCTCGTGCCCGAAATTTCTCAGATCTTTTCATGGGTGATTCGGTTCGGCACCGAATCACCCGAAATTTGCTGTTTCTGGCACAGATCGTTCTGTGCCCAAAATGTTTTGCACATCCCTAGTTGATATCCCTTCAGAGCTTTTGATTCTTATTTGTCCCACTTGCATTTTTCGAGATGGAACTTAAACGGAATCATCCTTATAGATATTTGGACCAATAAATCTAAAATTAGATATAATTTACAAGTCCCTTTTAACATATATGAAATTAATTCATGAAATGTACCAACTGCAACCACAACGCATGCAAACTTGGAATGCAAAGGTATCCATCAAATTTGAAGGGGTTGTCTTTTAAATATTTTTACAAGGAAGCACTACTTACTTTTGCAAAAAATTACATTTTTAAAATTCTCATATGCCTGACTAAATGGCAGACATATAGTGAGTTTCACAGGCTAAAGCTTTCTTATACATAATCATCTTCTTCAGGTATCTTATTGTCACATTGTAGCACATGCTATATCAGCACACAAACTACTAATTCCAAAGAAATATATCTTACAAGAAGTTTTTGTTGGTATGCTATAATTTTCTTCCAGAAAGCTGATTCTTGTGTTTCTGGTTCACCGTGCCTATGTTTATGCTGTCTCGGTTTCCCTTTGTCTTCCTTTACTTTCTCCTCCTTTTCTCCATCTTCTCCTCTGAAAATACAAATACCCAAAAGCATATTGTGAAACACTCTCTACCAATTAAAATACAGTATCTCAGCATAAAAAGAAGCAAGCTGAGTGTCATGCATTTTTACAGAAAACTATATCTTTTTTTCAAGTACATGTATGTGAAATGTATGTGAACTAAATGAGCAAAGAGACATCTTTTTAAAGTGGTGATTCTCTTTATTGAGCAGGGGGAGAGCAACTGGCTCAATCCATCCCCAGCACAACATCCCTCCAATGGCGGCCGCAGGTGTCTATCTTATATATGTTTTTAGATTGTGAGCCCTTTGGGAACAGAGAGCTATCTTTATTTATTTTTATTTCTCTATGTAAACTGCTTTGGGAACTTTTGTGGAAAAGGGGTATATAAATATTTGTAGTTGTAGTAGTAGTAGAAATGATCACAGTTGGAAAGGGCAGTAGGGAAATGTATAATGGCTAATCAGGCAAACAGGAAAGGAAGGCCACAACTCGGAGCACTCCTCCGTTTGGACTGGGAGATTGATTGCTGACTCTGACCCCTCTTGCCTTACCAGAGGATCTTGCTCAGCTACCTTCACTGGAGCTGTGGCCTTTCTATCCAGATTTGCTGCACCTGTGAGCATTAATTACCATCAGCCAAGTCTCAGAGTCTCTCATGAGAGGGGAGGTTCTGGGTTTCTGGAGCTTATAAGGAAGGTGGTGCACCAGAGGCACAGCTGGCCGCATGGCCAGCAGTAGGTGGCCACCAAAAGGGGGCCGGATTTTGATGTGGGACTAAGGGCTGGAGCATGTTTTATGGCTGTTTTAGAAGATGAAACTGTTGTTTAGATAACTTCTGCAGTCTGAGTCTTGGGTTAAATTAGCGTACAATGTGTCCAGGGTTGTTTGGAGATGCAGAGACGGGGGCGCGTCCCTTGATTAGGGGCGGCTATTCCAGTGGTGGTGGGGAATAGAAGAAGAAATGTTGGCAGGTTAGCAGGCTGTTACAGGGGAATGTAAATCAAATATTTTGGACCTGTTTCCCTTTCTGGTTGTCCTGACAGCTTTTTGTCCTTGGGGAGCAGTGCCCACTACCTTGCTCCTTTGTAATACCAGGATGGTCCAGAATAAAGAAGAAATCATCCATTATCTGATTATGGATGGTGGGGCCAACCTGGTATGTCTCGCAGAGATTTGGCTGGGTGAGGCTGGTGGCCAAGTCTGGTCCCAGCTTCTCCCTCCAGGGTACTTTGTTGAGGAGCAGGTGAGGGGACATGGGCAGGGAGGTGGAGTGGCTGTGGTCTATAAAAATAACATCAGCCTTAACAGGATCCCTATCAAATTGTCTGAACATATCAAATATGTGTACTTAGGTTTGGGGATCAGGGATAGACTGGGACTTTTGTTGGTGTACCAATCACCCTGCTGCCCAACAAGAGTCCCTAACTGAACTGACAGATTTGGTCTTGGTGTTGCCATCTTCCAGGCTTATGGTGGTGGGGGACTGCAATGTTAACTTAGAGACCAATTTGTCTGGGGCAGCTCAGGAGTTCATAGTGGCAGGCCATGACAACTGTTGGCCTATCCCAAGTGGTTTTGGTACTGATGCATGTCACTGGACACACACTTGATCTGGTCTTTTACTCGGATCAGGGTGGTGTTCCATGGGTGGGGACACCTATGATTTTCCCATTGTCATGGATGAACCACCATCTGGTTAAGGCTGGATTCACAATCACGTCCTGCTTCTACAGGGGTGAGGGGTTATTAGGATGGTCTGCCCAAGAAGGTTATTGGATCCAATAGGATTCCAAGCAGCCTTAGAAAGATTTATTGTTGGCTCTGCCGGTGATTCTGTTGATGCCCTGGTGGAGAACTGGAACAGCAAACTCACCAGGGCAGTAGAGACTTGGTCTTAGCATTTCTATTAAAGAAGTAAACATGATCACTCTGTTGGGCCCTCCTGCCAGGGTGGGGCACTTACCTGGCCAAGTGGTAGAGGAGATAGTGGCCTGACCCCACACAAAGGCGGTGGCACCCATTCACGGAGACTAAGAAGGGTGAGGAAACTGGGAATCCAGCTGCCCATAGCGGGGCTGCTGTGGCCTGATGTGCCATTGCCTGGCTGCAGCAAGGAGAAAATGGGCCCGACCCCTCTGCAATGTCCCTGCATGAGGAGACTGGGAAAGAGGGTGAAGCCCTGGAGAGCAGCCAGCTTGGAGGCTGTCAGTGGGAATGACAGGAGGGCTGCTCAGAGGACAAGGAAGGGAAGCAGCTGGTTGGTCCTGCTGCAGGGAGCTATTTAAGGGGCCCTCAGCCAGGGATGTAGTGGCCAGTGGAGACAGAGGGTGGTGGCCCACAGCCCGCATGGGTTCCTGGTGAGGAGCAGGGCATTACCTCTCCCTGGCAGGTGGAGGAGGACCAGGATCCATGAAATCCCCTTCTTACCCTTCTGAGGCCTTTTTGCCCTTGATGGTGTAAGGTCAGCAGCTGAGAGCCATCACATGCTCCTAAGCTTCCTCTCCCACCCACTTCAAAACTGGCCCCTTAGTATACAAAAGAACTATGGGAGTGAAAGCAGCAAGGTAGATGACTGGAGTGCAAGTATCAGATCCGACATATTATAACACAGAATGCATTTGAAGACCTATAACCAGGCAGTATGTGAGGTAAAGAAGTGATCCTTTTCTTCCTGTATTGCATCCACATGCTGATTTCCAGCAGAGTTGTTTAGGGTTGTGAGAGGGCTAGTACAGTGGTCCCTCGACTTACGAAGTTAATCCGTTCCGAATGCACATTCGTAGGTCGAAAAGTTCGTAAGTCGAAAAGCGGTTTCCTATAGGAATGCATTGGAAACGGATTAATTCGTTCCGGAGCCTAGGAAAAAGACCCAGACACCCAGTTTTGTGTGCAAAACTCTTTATCAAGTGCACTTTAAAGGCATGCAAAATGCTAGGGATGTGCACAGTCCGGAGCAGTCCGGACCGGCACCGAAGGGGGGCCGTCCTTTTAGGGCAGGGAGGGCTTGCTTATCCCTCCCGCCTCTTTGCCCCCGCCAGAGGCCGTATTTTTCAGAATAACGGGGCGCTGGAAACCAGCCGCCCCCCCCCCACCGCGAGCAGATTAAGCCCAAAACTACTGCTACCACTGCCGCCGCCGTCGCCCGCCAGCCCTCCCTCCCTCCCTCCCAGCCACCCGCCCGAGTCCTCACCCGATGATGCCGTTGAAAACAAAGAGAGGAGCTACCGAACAGAGCTCCTCTCTCTATGAAGTCCTGCCGGCTACTGAAGCTTTGCACGCGCGCATGCGCGCACCGCAAAGGACGCCAATCGCCGGAGGCCCGGTCTACCCGCCAGGAAAAGGCCTGGTAGACCGGGCCTCCGATCGCCTCTTCTAATGCTAACCTGTCCAAGTGTCTCGCCATTGATTGTTAACTGTGTGCTCTACATGCTCATTTCTTTTTAAAATAAATATCTGAATGTTTTTGCTGACGCCAGTTGTTTCTAAACATTTTAGTATCCATGTGTGAGGCAATGAATAGAAGGCTTTCTTGTAGTCAATCCATACAACACTTAGATTGGTTTTTCTTCTCTTGCAATTTTCTAAAATCATTTTTTCAATCAGCAGCTGGTCTTTTGTGCCTCTGGTGTTTGGGCAATTTCCTTTTTGTTCAACTGGAAGCTGTTTGTTAGTTAATAAGTGTTGCATCACTTCATCTGCTATTATTCCAGTTAATAATTTGAACATGGTTGGCAGGCAGGTTATCGGTCTATGATTACTTGAAACTGCACCTTTTGCTGGGTCTTTCATTATGAGATGAGTTTTCCCATTTGTTAGCTATTGTTCAATATCACCTCCTTGCAAAATGTGATTGAACTGTTTTGATAGTTGTTTATGAAGGCTTGTTAGGTGTTTAAGCCAAAAGCCATGCAGTTCATCGTCGCCTGGCGCAGTCCAATTTTTAATTTTCTTTGCTCTTTCACTTATTAATTCTGGTGTTATTATTAGATCTTGCATTTGTTGGCTATTATTATTATTATTTCTTGTTTACACAGTCAGACAGGTTTTATTGACTGGTTTGTTTTATCCAGACATCGAGTTCTTCCCAAGGACCTGGGATGGCTGAATTTTATTGTCAATTGTTATAGATATCGTCGCAGAATATAGGCTGTTCTCAGTAAAGCTGCTTTTTGTAATTGGCTGATGGTGATTTCTGTGGCCCCTATGGTGTTGAGGTGCTCTTCAAGGTCTTTTGGAACTGCACCCAGGGCGCCATTTACCACTGGGATTATTTTGGTCTTTTTCTGCCACAGCCTTTCAATTTCAATTTGTAGATCTTTGTATTTGGTGATTTTTTCTATTTCTATTATTAATTATTATTATTATTATTTTATTCGATTTCTATACCGCCCTTCCAAAAATGGCTCAGGGCGGTTTACACAGAGAAATAACAAACAAATAAGATGAACAAATTGAACAAATAACAAACAAATAAGAACAAATAACAAATAAGATAAAACAAATAATAACACTTTTCTGACTTTGTAAACAAGAAAATAATAATAATAAGCTAATTGGAACCGTGTATATAGTCTGGAAACTGCAGTTGCTACAGAATGCAGCAGCCAGGTTAGCCTCTGGATCATCCTGGAGAGACCATATTACTCCTATATTAAGAGAACTACACTGGCTTCCATTAGTTTTCTGGGCAAAACACAAGGTGTTGTTTATCCTCTCTAATAAAACGCTTGGTGTCCGTCCGTGGACGGACACCAAGCGTGCATTCGTGCCTCCCTCGGCCATTCTGCACATGCGCGGAGCGCATGCGCAGGACGGCCAAGGCAGAAATGGAGACAGGCAGCAGGCGGACATGTTTCTGACTCTGCCCGGCCACGGCGAGGACAGATGCGGCTCCGGCAGCCGCTTGGAGGCAAAGACAGCGGCGGGACCAGACCACCCGCGGGCGGTAGATAAAGATGGCTGCGACAGCCGCTTGGAGGCAGAGACGGCTGCGAGGGGACCGGGAGGGCAGCAGGAGGGAGCAACGGAAAACAGCCACAAATACGTAAAAAGCGGCGGACACAGAACGGAGAAGGGACCCAGCGGCAGGGACCAGGCGGTTAAAAAGCACACACTGAAAACCCCGCGGAAGGAAGAGGAGGAGGAGGAGAGCGAACAGCTGGAAGGAGCAGCCGCACCTCTACAAGTTCCGCGGCTCCTCCACGGTGGAGCTGCTTGAGAGAGGGATGGCATGGTCGGAAGCAGAGCTGGAGGGAACCGCAGACCTGGAGAATGGAGCAGGGAAAGACGGGGCAGGGAAAGGCGGCGGCAGCATGCGCCGCAAACGATATAACCAACGGCCACCACGAGACCAACAGTACACAGGAGCAGCCGCTCAGAAGCTCTTTCTCCACAGCGCCTTCTCAGTCGGGGGAAAAGGCGGGAGAAAAAGCCCACTGCGAAAAGCCCTGTGTCCTCCAAAAAGAGAAAATCCTTCTTCTCCCTCAAGCACGAAGCACACTCTAGAGCCAGAGAAGAGAGAACTCCCTGGCCAGGAAAGGAAATCGCTGGCTGTGCTCGCCCAGCCGAGCCGCGAGTGAGGGAAAAAGCACAAAACAGCCAAACACGACTGCTGGCCATTCTAATTCGATCTAACCCAGCTACATAATCGAGCCTGGCTCCAGGCACTTAGGCTAGGTGGCAGGGATAAGAGTTGATAAAGCTCTTCACAAAATTGAGGTGAGAATAAAAAAAAACTTGAGAAAAAATAGAAAAGAAAATCCGGGTGGGGGGGGGGGAGGAATCCAAACACATATATTTGAGAGAAAGGAGGGGGGGAATTAACACATACTGTATTTGAAAAACACAGAAGACATCCTTGCTAAAAAAAAATAAAGGAGTGTTTACTACATTAAAATAAACAGTTTTATATCAACTCTCAGTACAGCAGTAGGGCAGACTATGACTGTAAACTGCACGCTTTAGAGAGAGACTTTTATGACTTTAAATATATCAGAGGAAATAATTAGCACACTTTGTGGCAGCCAGTGATGGAATTTATTCATTTGGAAGGCATTGGTTACCTGTCATCAAAACTACATCATGTCCTTCCTTTTCTGTTAAACTTCAACTGGGGGCAGTAAGAATTCACTAAACGGAAATGAAGAGGTTTTTTGACAGTGCTCCCATGCAATGATTTAATGCTGCTAAAAGACAGCAACCCCAAGAAGAGGGGGGGAAAAGGAAGGAAAGGAAAGAGAGGGGGAGGGAGAGAAAAGAAAGGAATGAAAAAGAGAGAGAGAGAAAAGGAAGGAAAGGAGGGCAAGAGAGAGGGAGAAGGAAGTAGGGGGGGGAGGTACTAGCGCCCATTATTTTAACGGGCTTAAAAATACTAGTAACTTATAAAGTCCTAAACAGCTTAGGCCCAGTGTATTTAAGAGAATGTCTTATTCACTATGGTTTTTAATTGTTTTAAGGCTTTAATTTCTGTTATAATTTGTTTTATGTTGCTGTAAACCACCCAGAGACTGAATTTTGGGGTGGTGTATAAATACAACAAATAAATGAACGGCTTTTAATATCCTGGATAGAAAAGAAATCTCCACGCAGTTTAAAAATAGAAAGGACATTATGAAGCAATACACATTGAAGCACACATTCTGTGTGTACACTCTGAATGTAACAGCCTTTTTGTAACATTGACTGCTAAATCAATGACCGTTCATAATTCAATAGAATGAATCTGGTGCAGCCCCCCTTTAAGATGAGGACATAAGTAAAAGTAAAGTTGCCCATTTACATCCCAATTCTAAAACATTTATTTAAGTTGATTTTACTTCCAAATAAGTGTGCTTAATGTCACAGTCTTTGTCAATGAAGTCACAAATCCTAGAAGTATGTATACATACTCTGCTTTTTCAGGTTCAGGTTTAGTTTCTTCTTTTTCATCCTTTTCATCTTCATTCACCTTCTGGTCCTTGAATGAGCCAAGGCAGAGGAAACCATTAACAATAAGCAACGTTCAAGTCATGTTAAAACAAAGTAACCAACAAAAAAGAGAACCATGAACATGAATATTTTAAAAAACTTACTAATGCATATGTTGCATAAACAATGAGGCACGTTTTCAGTTGCAAAAATTATTTTCTATCTTAAATTCATAACTGTGGCAAAATGGGGGTTTGGTTTCTTTTAGAATACAATTAAAAATATTTGTTTGTATTTATGTTTTAAAATTACAATTAGAAAATATTTGTTTGTATTTATGTTTCTGGTAGGGTATACTGGAAGTTTTGTACTGAATACAGTAGAGGCAGCAAAAGCACTGTGATTGGGCAGGGTTTCATATGCAGATGGGGAGAAGGGGTCTGTAACAGTTAAAGTCAGCTGGAGTGAAACCATTTCTGGAGAATAGATATCTTTTGATATAGAGCTCTGTGTAAAGAAGAGAAGTGTTACATTTATTTCAAACAAGAATAAATTCTTTGATTATCCTGGATGGCATCTTTTTACATCCATGTGACAAGAGGAGAATTGTGGGGAGAGTGCTGAAAGTTTTGGCAAGTTGTGACAGCAGGCTGATTTTCCAACTACAAATGTCTTAAAACCTCACAGTAAGGCTTTGCAATGGTGGTGGTAGTGGTGGGATACAACGTATTTGGCAGAGAAATCTATTGGAGTAAGGCAAAGATCTGATGTATTGATGAACTTGGTCAATTGAAGCCTAAGGATACAAAGTCCAGGGAATCTAGTCTGAGAGGCTTCTGTGGAGTCATGACAGTGAAGCTAGCACACATGAATAGGGTTGAGTTCATTGGACTGGACCAGGCCTTAGTGGAGGCCTAGATGTCACAGACAGGAACTGCAAGAGACTCTGATGGTGAAGGAGCCAGATGTGCCTGTGGGATGTGACCAGACAAGACCAGAGTATGTACAAGTGTTGAGAGAAGTTCATGAAAAGGGAAGGCAGCATCCCTTGGAAGAAGAGAGGAGCAAGATGGAGGAAGAGAGGGTGAGAATGGAGTTGGGGGAATAGGAAAGCATAGCCTAAGTTGGAAGAAGAGCAGATGGAACACAAGAGGGAGATGTTGCAGTCCAACAGCCAGCAAGGCTCACTCCCAAAGATTTTACCCCTTTTGTTCTTGGAGATGATGCCCAGGAGTTTTTATCCAACTTCAAAAGAGCAGTGGAAAAGTGAGCTCTGCGTGAAGAATATTTGAAACTAGTAGGTGAGGCCAAATATATGTTTGCATTTGCGTCGAGCCAGAGTTCGGATCTTTCAAGCGCTTTGCCATAAAAGGAAAAAAGAATGGGGAAGTGCTTCCCTTAGTGGACAGTCTTACCTGTCTCCTCAGTCTTTCGTTGACTGCCACAGCTGCAGTGTCATCAGTTCTTTCCTCCAGTTTTGCCTGTCATTGACAAATTAGTAAATGGATTACTGAATTACCCATCCCCTTTATCTGGTTATTTTTTATTTTGTCGACTTACTCCCTCTATATACTTCCTCCATTTTGTGTTGCGTGTTATTTTCTCCTCATGTCCCCGCCCCATTTTTCCTTACTTGGCCTCCTGTGGCTACAAAAGGTACGTCCAAACCTTGCACGGAATGCACTGCTAAGATCCCCAATTCAGATGGCCACACTCTCTCCCCCGGTCTTATCTGGGAGAGACTCACTGAACAGATTCCTGCCCTAATTTCCACGGCTTTACTAAGCAGGCCCGCCATAACTGGGCAGCACGCCTCCATGCTCTACTTTGGGAACAATGGTAAATTTGAATATGAGAAAGAATTTCTGCTTCTCGTGGGCATAATGTCATTTTGGAATTACTGATCCAATCATTGAGGGTTAGAAATTTGTTATGGATGTGGATTTTAATGTTTGTACTAAGCTGGTATTATGAATGTACTAATTTTCATATGGTTATGTGGATAAGATAGTTTAGAAAACATAGATCATTTTTTTGTATTTTGTATTGAGTATTTTTGTATTGAAAATAATAATGATGATGATGATGATGATGATGATTTTCAGAATTTTATTTTTTTTTAGCAAACCTTTCACCAAGCATATTTTGGTGTAAAAAGTAGTGTATTCAGCTAATTTCAGTGGTAGGATTGTTCATGCAAAATTCTGTATCTGTAGGTCATTGAAGTATGATTTTATTTTTCACCAACCAACTCTTCAAAATATATAACAGATGGCTTGGTAGAAGGGGTGGGTGGGGGCTGCTGTTACTTATATTGAATATAAGGGTGTTGTATATAGAAGGCTTAGATTGGGACCTGACCTTTTTAGGAAGAGTTTCAGAGCCTTGAAACCCCAAAGTGAAAAACTTTGTATATCATTGCACAATTCAAAGTAATAACAACTGTATATCATCACACAATCCATAGTAATGTTTTAGTATTGCTCCCCAAATTAACCAATGAACATTAGTGTGATATGGCAACCCAGATTTCTGTGCATCCTTGAACTGCCTGTGATTCAGTATGCTCATATGCAATTAACAGTTTTTGTTGCAACATCCAATACATTGCCCATTCTTAGTGTTTTGCTGCACAGAAATTCCTGATGTAGAATGCAGTGCACTAAAAAATTGATGATGTGTATTGATAGCAAGTATTTTTGCCTTCAACCTGGAAGCTACTACTCCAGCTTTTCTACCAGCCATCTGTGGAGCTCCATCTGTCGCCAAACTAACAGTTTTTGTCCAGTCTATGCCCAACTTATCCAGAGCACCTACCAAAAATGTCCTCAGCTGTTATGTCTTTCATTTGAACAACCTCCATAAACTCCTCTATTATAAGCATATCTCCAACAACACCACAAACAAAAACTGTAAGCTGTGTCACATCAGTAACATCTGTGCTCTCATCGATCACAACTGAAAATGCATCGAACAACTTTACTTGATCAATGAGCAGCTATTCAGATTCCCTGATCAATCATTAACCCTCTCAGCAATAGTGTTTCTTGATAGGCTTATGCTCACAAAAGCCTGTAGCTTCTCTGGACACAATAAATCTGCACTCATAAACAGGTATCTCTTAACCATCTCCCCATCTGAAAAAGGCTTTGATGTTCATAGGCTAACATGTAGCTACCTTTAACAATAGGCTCACATGGTTGTTTTTCTTGAAGAATAACTGCTGCTTTTCCAAGAATCTCTCCAATTCTGAAACCTTGTCTTCATGCAATGTTCCTGTGTACTTGCTGTGCATCTCCACGATTTGAGTCATAATGCCTTTGCACAGTATACTCTTTGGGTACAGCTATCTGTTATGTACAAATAAAGAATGCTGGCTTCCCATTAAGTTCTGTGAAGAAGATAGAGTATTTCTACTTCTCTTGCACCACTCGACATTCCTTCTCTACCTTCCTTTTCTTTGCTGCAAGCCCTCCCACACACTTCCTTAGAGGCTGTGCTGGTGGCAGCAATGGCCATTTTTTCGTGGTGTGGCAATGGCCTCAGTTGCGCCGCTTCTCGCTGTTAGCAGCACTTCTCGGCTGTGCCACTTCTCAGCTGAGGCTGCAGTGGCAGCATTAGCCACTTTCAGGCCAACACAGCTTCTTGCTGCCAGCGACGATTCTTGCCCATGACACTTCTTGGCATCGGTGGCAAAGGAGGCAGCAATTGGTCAGGGGCCCATCAGCGGTGCTACACAGACCGGATCTGGACTGTGGGCTGGGAGTTTAACAACCCGGCTATAGAAGAAAAGATTATTGATTTATTGGAACAATGCAAAGGGGATTGTTATCTAGAGCAGACAAAATAGTCTGATGTTATCTTGGTCCAGGATAAGGACTGAATAATGACTGTGTTAATGAGATTTAAGGAAGTATTTTCTACTAAGGCTGGTATAACTGATATGGCTGTACATAAAATAGATACTTGTGATCATCCTCCCATTAGATCCCCTCCTTATAGGATAAAGGAAAGGTACTGGGAGATATAAGTGAGATAAGGGATAAATTGGAAATGGGGTTAATACGGTCCTTTATGAGTCCCTGGTCTTCATCTGCAGTGCTAATTACTAAACAGGATAGCACAATAAGGTTTTGGTTGGATTACAGAAAAATCAATTCAGCAATGAAACCTGATGCTTTTCCTATGACCAGAACTGATTGTTTATTGGATGTGTTTGGTCCTGATAATGTTATAGCCACCATTGAACTGTGTAAGGGATTTTGGCACAGGGTCCAAGCCAAAGTTAGGATTTATTATCCCAGATAGGTTGTATGAATTTAACATGCTCCCATTTGGGCTGCTTAACTTGCTTCATTTCAAAGGTTGATTAAAATTTTGCTAAGTGGTTTGGGATCTTATGTGGTCGCATACATCAATGATATTGCCATAGGAGAGCCATCGTGGTGTAGTGGTTAGAGTGCTGGACTAGGACCGTGGAGACCCAAGTTCAAATCCACATTCAGCCATAATACTAGCTGGGTGACTCTGGGCCAGTCACTTCTCTCTCAGCCTAGCCTACTTCACAGGGCTGTTGTGAAAGAGAAACTTAAGTATGTAGTACACCGCTCTGGGCTCCTTGGAGGAAGAGCGGGATATAAATGTGATGATGATGATGCTGCTGATGATAATAATATTCAGTGATAATATGGTGGATCATTTGGAATCAGTATTATCTGCTATTCAAAGAGTGGGTATGATAATTAAACCAAGTAAATGTCAATTAGATTTGCCTGGGGTGGTATTACTTGAGTCATAGAGTGGGGAATGAAACAATTATTTCTCTGTGGGATAGAGTGGAAGCAATTAATTCATGAGTACCACTAGGACTAAGAGACAGGTTAGGTCTTTCCTGGGAAAGGAGGATTACCACCACAAGTTCATTTGACAATTTGGAGACATAGCAGTCCCAGTGTATCTACGAATGAAAACATGAAAGCCAGACGAAGGGCACAGGAATCATAGGAAGTTAAAGGATGCGATAATCCCTCAGGGCTCCATTCTGTCACCAATGCTTTTTAATATCTACATGAAACCACTGGGTGAGGTCATCAGGAGGTTTGGTGCTGGGTGTTATCAGTATGCTACTTCTCCTTTTCATCTTCTACTTCTCCTTTTCATCTTCAGGAAATGGCACTCATTCTCTAAATGCCTGCCTACAGGTAGTAATGGGCTGGATGAGGGATAACAAATTGAAGCTGAATCCAAGCAAGACGGAGGTGCTCATTGTGGGGGCTAAGAATCTGAGGGGTGAGTTAGATCTTCCTGTGCTGGATGGGGTTACACTCCCCCAGAAGGAGCAGGTGCGCAGCTTGGGAGTACTCCTGGACCCTGGTGTCACCCTGGTATCTCAGGTGGAGGCCATGGCCAGGAATGCTTTCTATCAGCTTGGGCTGATTCAACAGCTGCACCCATTCCTTGAAGAGGATGACCTCAAAACAGTGGTGCATCAGCTGGTAACCTCCCGGCTTGACTATTGCAATGCGCTCTACGTGGGGCTGCCTTTGTACGTAGTCCGGAACCTTCAGTTTAGAATGCGGCAGCCAGATTGGTCTCTGGGGCTACCCAGAGAGACCATATTATGCCTGTTTTGAAACAGTTACACTGGCTGACAATATGTTTCTGGACAAAATACAAAGTGCTGGTTATTACCTTTAAAGCCCTGAACGGCTTGGGTCCAAGATATCTTAGAGAGTGCCTTCTTTTACATGATCCCACCACATGTTAAGGTCATCTAAGGAGGTCCGTCTCCAGTTACCACTGGTTCTTTTGGTGGCGACTCAGAGGCAGGCCTTCTCTGTAGCTGCTCCTGGGCTGTGGAATGCACTCCCAGCAGAAATCCATAATCTTAATTCCTTACTGACCTTCAAGAGAGCTCTTAAAACCCATCTGTTTGGCCTGGCCTTTTAGGGTTTTTAATTAGTTTTAATGGTAACCTGGTTTTCAGGGTTTTAATTGTTCTGATAGTTTAATTGTTTTTAAGATGTTTTTTAACTGGTGTTCATATTTATATTTCTGTTATTGGTTTCTGTTTTTAATTGTAAACCGCCCTGAGCCATTTTGGAAGGGCAGTATAAAAATCGAATAAATAAAATAATAATGACTAGACCAGTGTTAAAAGCTCCAGAATATAATAAACACTTTTATGTAGTAACTGATGTATCAGACCATCGTTTGGAGGTTGTGTTGATGCAAGAGGAGAAAGGAGTAAAGCATTGTGTTGCTTACCTGCATTGACGATTGTCAACACAGGAAATGAACTTTACTTCAGTCCAAAAGGAATGTCTTGGAATGATTTGGGCATTGGAAAAGTTAAGATCATATGTTTGGGGATGGGAATTTACACTTCTTAACTGATTATCATGCTCTGCAATGGTTGCAAACTATGAAGAATACAAACACAAAATTGCAGAGATGGTTATGAAAGTTAATATGCATGGAATATATTGCTGGGAAGAGAAATGTGATTGCTGATGCTCTTTCTAGGAAGAACCTAATGGCCACATAGTTCCAGGTGTATTCTCCACATTCCCTAGTGATTGCTACACACTAAACTTTGGATAAAGATCAGTGTTCAATTTAAGAAAAAGGGAGGGGAGATTTGGCAAAATGAAGGGTTGTTTTCTTTTAGAATTATGAGAAAACATTTGTATTTATGTTTGTTGTGAGGTATAAAATTATATTGGAGATTCTGTACTGAATGTAGTGGAGGCAGTAAAAGCACTGTAGTGATTGGGCAGCGGGGATTCCATATGCAGATGGGAAGAAGGAGTCTGTGAAAGTTGAGGTTGGAGTGAAACTGTTTTTGGATTATATATTGATATGTAGCTCTGTGTAAAGGAGAGAAGAGTTACATTTATTTCAAATAAGAATAAATCCTTTGTTGATGTTTATCCTGAGTGGCATCTTTTACTGTCAATTCCCATGTGAAGACAGAAGGGTTGTTGTGACAAGTAGGGATGTGCACGGAACAGGGGAATAATTATAATAGGGCAAGAGGAGACAGTTGTCTGGGGGCCCACTGCCTTGGGGATCCTCCCCAGAGGCAAGTCACATGACTGATTCCCCCAGCCGTGCACCCGCCTGGGCTTCCTTCAGTTGTATTCATCCTCCAAAACTGATGTGAGTGTTAAGATCTGGAGCTACCAGAACAGCATGTCTTTCTCTAGTACCACTAAATGACTTGCATCGTCCACAATTTACAAAACAGTTTAGGATGATGTTCTATTGTGGCACATAGGTGTGTGTGTGTATGTATATATGTGTGTGTGTGTGTGTGTGTGTGTATATATATATAAATTTACTATGCTTTTTGTTACCACTATTCAGCCTCATTTAAGATTTCTTTACTTCATGAGCTGAGCTTCAGTGGGGGGGGGCATTTTAAAATCTTGTCTCTGGGCCCACTCCAACCTTGCTACACCCCTGGAATGGAACCATGCCAAACCGGTTCTGTTGACTGGTGTTCAAGCCGGTTCGGAGGGTGGGGGGGTGTTCTTTAAGGGTCAGGGGAAGTGCTACCTACCTGCCAGCCCCTGCCCCGCTGATTTTCCCCCTTGCAAAAAGCTGTGCACACACACACACTGACCACTTGTGTGGTGACGCTGACTGGGGCTGCAGGGAGGCATGCTGCAGCCCCGCACACCGACTTTTTTTGAGAGTGCCGGTGGGGGGAAAGCAGCGGGGCAGGGGCGGGCAGGTAGGTAGCACTTCCCCTGTCCCTTAAAGAACACCCCCACCCTCCCCTGCCCTTTAAATCCCCCCTGCCCTCCCGGGAATGCATGGAACCGGTTATGTGCAGATCCCTTGTGCCAAGACAATACAGCTAACCCAAGATGCTTGACATATCTGGTGAGTGCTAAAGGTTTCCTCAGGTGATGGCAGTGCGCTGGATTTTTAGCTACAAAAATTGCCAAATCTAACAGTGAGGCATCACAACAACACACACAAACACACACACACACACGCTAGAGACAGTGACCAACTTCCAGAGCCATTAACTGAATGTGGAACAAGCCGAGTTGCACTAGTGCACAAAGACTGCTTACGTCTAAAACCCTGGTATTTGCAGAATTGCACTATAGCGCTCTTGCAAACAAGCTCCCATTAAAACTAATGAGGCATGCCGCAGTTAGGCAACACTAGTCTGAAACGCCAGTTCCACACTTAGCACAAATATCAAGTGCAAGAGTTTTATGCAACTGCCACATCTTGCCATGAAGTTCTTTGTTCTGTATGTCGACCAGAAACCCTGCCACCTTAGGAGTAAAACTTTAATTGCTCAATGTGATTAACTAACATGATGCATTTGCTTCAAATACCTAAAAACAATAAAATGAATGTAGTTAGATCAGATTTAAACAACACACATATACAGGTTATAATATGTACCGGTATTTTTTCTTGGACTTCAGGTAAAGGGAGTAAAGAAGGGCTGCTCAGCAAATCACTCAGGCCTGCATTTGGATTGTGTGGAATTAGTTTATATTGTCCTCCCTCTCTTTTTAAATCCAAACCAAATATGTCCGAGAGTAGGTCACTATCTTCGGACAAAGCTTTCAGATCAGTCAGGTCTTCTGCAGGCAGGGCAGCTTCTGCTGGTTTCCGTTCCGCCTCTTCCCCGTCACCACGCACCTCATCCTGAGTGGGGTCAGGCATGTTGGCTAAAAGTTCAGCCACTTTGATCTTCTTAGCCCCTTCTACTAGGCTTCCTCCAAGCAACAAGCTGTACATTATTTGAAAGAAACCTCGGAAGACACTTGATATAAAATGCATTAAGCCTAGTAAAATGCTCCAGTAGGAGGAAAAAAATGCCATTATCATATCTTTCATTGTCATTTTTTTCATTTTTTTCATCTGCTTTTTTATACTTTTCATGCTCAACATTTTCATCAGTGTCATCATGTTATACCTGAGAGCTACTAAAGCTGATTTGACTGTCACTAGAGAAAAGAAGCCCATTCTAGGATCCTGCTCCTCAGGCTTCTCATTCTCATTTTCTTCTTTATTTGCAGACCTCTCATTCAAATCGGATTCAGAGATCTGAGCAGCCAATTGCATTTCAAAGATGGTATCTTCACAGAAGTTAACAAAAAGCTCCATTTTTTCCTTCTCCCCTCCTTCATTTACTACATCAAAAATAAACTGCCTCTTTGATTCTTTAACTTGTGGTTTCTCCCACTGTGTCCGACTTGATTCACTTATTTCAAAGTAAACACGTTCAATACGTTTTGCACTGCCCATTATTTCTATGCGCCCTAAGAAGGGCTGGAAATAGTTCAAAACACTGTCTGCAAGTTCAAGGAAAGTCTGCAGTCGGGTATCGTGAGGCATGTGCTCCGACAAATTTGTCAAGAGAACAGCAACATTGAAGCCAATGTCTTTGGCCGGCTCATGAAACCGTTTCACAAATTCCTCGTAGTCTAGAGTCTCATTCTCATCTGTTTCAGCACAGGAGAGCAAAAACTCTGTTTCAGATTGAGTGTAGTGTTTATGGCTTTCCATTGCTTTGTGGAAATCTCTTTTTGAAATGACACCCTTGCCATCAGGATCATATTCTTTGAATGCATCAGAGAAAGTCAAATCCTTCAGTTTTAAAAACATATCAAAAAACTTTAGAATCATTTCTACATTGTTGGAGGATTCCACTAGCATGTCAACCATCTGCTTGCCGATTGTTCCATTCACAACATTGCCTAAAAGTGGGAAAGTACAGAGATTTTATTAAAAAGATTCAAATGTATGATTGATGAAGAAACAACCACAGATGGGGTATATCCTGCAAATGATGCCAGAAACCACATCTTAAATAGAGCAAATGCAACAGCTCTCACACAAGCAATATTCCTTCCCTCGCATTCCCTACTACAGCATCCTGAGTCCCTGTAAGCCTACAATGTGAGCGTTGGGGGACTGTTGGGAATGCAAGCAGAGTGGCAGTGAGAAGGGAAATGCATGGAAATTGGGTGCAAACACCTTCCATGAGCAGAGTTCTGTTTGTAGAAGTTGCCTGGACCTCGCAGGAGGGATTCAAGGGGCTGACGTAGAGAAAAGGGGAAAGGGAAGACTGCCTGCATGTGAGTCTTCATGCTCGCACTACATAACCCCTTGTAGCTGACCATCACAGGAAATTACAAAACCAACAGTGTGTGCATAATCGCCATCAGTACTTTCAGTGATGTTGCTGGTGTCTATCGTATGTATGTTTTTAGATTGTGAGCCCTTTGGGGACAGGGTTCCATCTTATTTATCTGTTATTTCTCTGTGTAAACCACCCTGAGCCATTTTTTGGAAGGGCGGTATAGAAATCGAAAAATAATAATAAATAATTTAAAAATCATGATTCACCATCAAATACATAATCAATTTGTAGAAGAAAGGCTACAGCTATAACGTCAGATAGCAGAAGGCAAACAATACACATTTTAAAAATTGAAAGCGAACAAAAAGAAGCAGGATAGGCGGAAAGGCTTTTGAACAACCTATCTGGATATACAAGGATGGTTAATACATCCACATAAATAAACTTGGGTGAACTCTGTTTTGTGTTTGTTATGGAACTTGTTTAGAAAACTGAAACTCACAGAAACCAGGAGATGCAAACTTTATCAGTAAATCTTGTCTCTGTGATCATTGTTGTGCAATGCTAATATAACCAAACATTGTGCTTTTTGTTGGAGATAATATGTAATGCTATGACTGACAAGCTGGATATTTTCAGTATAACTGAACCCACCACTGCATTGTTCCCTTCCCTGAAGCTGGTTTCCTTTGCACCGCTTTTAAATGTTTTTAATATAGCATTGTTTCACTAGAAAGTTAATTATGCAAACTGCTAGGGCTGTGCACAATCACAAATTCCCGATTGGATATGATGCGACCCAGAACCACAGAGTTAGGTCCCAGGTCCTTTGGATCCTTCAGAAATGTGGTATTGGATTTGGAACTCTTTTTTTTTTTAATCAGCAAAAATTCCCATAGAATTATATGGAGAAAGCTAAAAAATCAGCAGAAAAAAAGAAGAGAGGCTAAAATGGAAGCTCTGAAAGTTGGCACACATGTAGGTGAGAATGGCTGGACTCTGTGTATTTAATTACACATGAACCTGACCATCCATTATTTTAAAATTATTATTTTAAAGTAACCCAGTAATTGTACTCACAGAGAAACATGGAAGAAAAGGGATGTAACATCAGAGAATCTCAGGGGAAGTGATGTAACAAGCAGATAACCTACTGGTCTACTTTTTAAATTGTAGGTAGAATAACCAGCTAAGACATTTTAAAATTAAGAAATAAATGTATTGGCAGGCCAGCCAGCAGGTGGGTAGAAGATGGTTTCTACACACCCCAGCTGCAACCAGGGGTGGGGAAGCAGACACCCATCACCATTTGGAACTCTGGAATGTTCCAGAATTCCCCGAACGCTATGGGATGATTCTGTACTAAAATAGGCTTCCTATTTCGGATCTGTATTATCTCAAACACCCTCTGGAATGGCCCATATAGGCTATTAGTGGGATAATCCGATAATTTACAGCCGTACAACCTGAAATATAGACTTGGTTGTGAAAAACAGTAAGTATACAGTCTAGCAATACAATAGTGTGTAAAGAGGAAAAAACAGACCTTTGAAAAAAACTTAAAATTACCTTCTAACATAGACAGCAACATGACCACCATATCCTTCTGAAGATCCATTAATTCCTTCAGTAATTCAATTTGGCTAGAGTCCTGTCAACATGAAATAAAATATTCAAGAAAATTTTTATCTAAACCACTGACTACAAGCATAGCTAGAAAACTGAACCTCAGTTCTCTGGCTTGGACTTGGGGAGGTTCAATAATTTCTATTGTTCTCCTCTCTCGATTGCAGCCCTCTCATTGTGTTTCATTACACACTGTTCCAGGAGCTCCTCCAACCTCCAGGAGGGGCTTTTCAGGGGGCAGTGGGTCTGCAGTGCAAAGGCGGGGGAAAACCTGATGTGTAACAAAGTGTATACTTCACTGGACCCAACCCAAGTCAAGAAACTCTTTTTCCCTAACAATAATTGGTTGATATTAGAGTTGCCAATGAAGTTCTCCCAAGCCAGGCTCAGAAAGGATTTCTGGGGCCGTCAGACCCTGATGAACCTTTTATGTTCCCAAATCTTTCCCTAGCTCTGATCAAATTACTTACCTGGCAGGTGGGAATGGCGCTTGGGTAGGAGATTTGTCGCCTCCTTCCCTCCCCCTGATGTGTTTGGTAGCAGAGTACAAGAGCACAATGCCTGGAAGAGCAGTGGCAGTCTTCTCTTCTTCCTCACTCTCTCCATTGTCCTGATGTTCTGGATAGCAACATGCTGGGGCACAAAGCCTTTGGGAACCATAATAAAGGAAGTTCACCAAAGCTTTCTGCCCCAGTGTGCTGCTATCCAGAATGTCAGAAGAACTGAGAGAGATGGGAAGAAGACAAATCTTTTCTGTTCTCCATGCACACTGCCACTGCTACTCCCACCCGTCCAATTTGACAAGTAAAGGAAAGAAGGGGGCGATGTTCTGGGGGTGGGTGGGAGGCTGACAGTGAAGGTTTTTGGGGAAAGCAAGGTCTGCAAGTGATGAGGGAGGATATTGTTGATATCAAAATTAAATAACTTTGTAAACTACCAACTTATAAAAAGTATCAGGACAAATACTGTATCAAAGCTTTGAAATATAACTTGAAATTTATAACAGCATTTTTCAGAATAGAAATCGTCAATCTTTTCAGTATAAACCAGGATTGGAAGAAGGTTTATAAACCGTTATTACGAGTGAACATAGTATTAAACATGGCTAGTGATAGTGCAGATAAAACATGGGTTACATGTAACCATGACTAAGACTAACAAGAGAAACTAACTTAACCCGCGCAGAGCATCTGCACACTAGTTCTTGATTGCTCTCCTCACCCCCTGCAACAGCCCACCTCACCTGAGCCACACTCCTGCTCCTCCTCCTCCATTCACTTGCTTCCATCCCCCTCACTCCTCCATCCCTTTACTCCATCTCCCTTAACCCTCTTGGTTACACTGCAGTGTCGTGGCGCCTATTGGCCAAGCTGCAGCCCCCTATCCCCAGAGACCTCCCCACCCTCACCCGAGCCCCACTCCTGCTCCTTCCCACAGGAGCAAAAGCAGCAGTGGTTGACCAGGTCCGTTCTTGCTGCTGCCACCACTCAGGCCGCTGAAAGACTTGGGCCTTCCCCTCAGGCTGCTGACAGGCCCAGTTCTGTCCCTTGCCTGCCAGCCTCCGCCAATGGCCTCGGTAGCCCCAAACAGCAGCAGTGGTTGACTGGGCCCTTCCTTGCTCCTGCCGCTGCCATGGCCACTCGTTCGCCTTAGGCCACTGAAAAACTTGGGCCTGTCCCTTGCCCTTCCTTCTTCCCCTCCCTTCTTTTTCTCTCTTTCTCCTCCACTCGCTCTCCCCGTCTACCCCCTTCTTTTTTTCTTTCTCTCTCTCTTCCTTCATGAGTTAACTGATCTTGTTTTCTCATCTAATTCACACCATGACAGCCTCCTTCTCCTGAAAGGGCTCTCTCCCTGCTCATGACCCCTCTCTTTGCAGACCCCTGTCCACTATCCTTTTAGATAGATAGATAGAGAGATAGATAGACAGATAGATAGATTCCTCTCCTCTACAATCAAGGACATCTTCCAACCAGTAACAGTTGCATTCCAACTGACTGTAACCACCACAGGCTCCTCCTCCCTATCTGCATATGGAATCCTCACTACTCAATCACCATGGTGCTTCTGCCTGCAAACTCTCACGAGAGCTGCCATGCATGGGATTAGCTACGGGTACGGCTTAGAGAATTAGATAGATAGATAGATGGAACATGTGAGCAGCGTAGAGGAAGAAGCACGTGAGACAATAGCCCACTCTGAATTCCTTAACTTTTATAAGGGATAGGCAGTGCTCTGTCTGGACAGGACACTGAGAGAAAATAATTGGCTCAGTTAGTCTACCTGTGAACAAAGATTACTACCTTTGTAGCAGCAGGAAATCTTTGCATTTACACAGGCCAGGTTCAAATGTACAAATTAACAGCAGTTAACACTAACTGGAGTTAAAATTACAAACTCCAATTTGCACCACAGACGTACAACTAATCACCATTAGCCTAACAAGAGTAGAGGAAGAGGGGAACCCTTCCCAGCCACTCAGTCTCCCATCCCCATCCCATCCAACTCCACAACCAGACTGTGGGCAAAGTGTCATTGCGTCAGCTGCAATTGGCTACGATCTCCTGCGGGACGTGCTGAGCAAGACTGTGCATTTTCAGAATGCCCCACCTGCCTTGGCAGGAGAAGCACATCAAATGCCCTTTAAATACCCTGCAATGCCAGCACCACTTCTGCCAGCCATGACACTGCCACCCGCTGCCACGTGGCCCTGCACCTGAAAGCACAACGCAAACTCCAATCCCCAGGGGGATCGGGGCATAGGAAGGGTGGAATCCTGCTTTCTTTGCAGGATAAGAGGGGAGAACCCACACTCATCAGAAGGGGATATGCAGATGGAGCAGGGCAAAGGACGCTGGGTGGGGGTGGGGTCTGTCCCACCATGACCAGGTAAGGTGTCGTGAGAGGAGACCCCGGCAGAGCACTCCAGCCAGAGCCATCACTAAGCCGCTGCAAGCAGCTTGATGCCCTGTGGGCTAACAATCTCATGAGAGGGACAATCACTTGGGGATATGCCTGAGCCTATTAAGGCATTGTCCCCACCCATGGACTGCGAGCTCACGAGCTGGGCTGGCCACTTAACCACCAGAGAATCCAAGGGGGTCCCTGCTCTAGTGTGGCCCCCAACTATCCTTGTTGAAAAACAACAAGAAGAAAAATAAAACTTCAATCTCCCCTAATCCCTCTTCAGCATTGCAGGCACCTGCGTGACCTGCATGACTGACAAGAGGGGCGGGGCTGGTTTTCTAAGCAGCTGCCAGCTAGAAGTGCCAAATGCACGGAGCATCCTCGGGCGGGTCTGCACCACCACCTCTATGATTGGAGTTTGGAAATGGGCACTTAACTGTGGTTAGGGATGAGTCTGCCTTCAGGTATAATGCTTTGGTAGCAAAACTGTGGTTATAGGGGGATGAACCTTGACAAAAACCTCAGGTCCTAGATGGAGTTTGTCGGGGCAAACTGGAGTTTACTTTTGAGGCTGGACTGTGGTTTTGCATGTTTGGGTGTACTACAGTTACATCTGGTAGCTTTAACTGCAGTTAAACTGTACATGTGAACCAGATCATATTGTAAACCAAAATGACTAGGATTCAAAAGACTGCTTTAGGTCCCTAAGATTTTGGGCAAGCCCAGAAAAGTGCTTTTGTATTTAAACAGGAAACCCTCGTGCCATATCACAAAGTCTTTTTGAGACTCCCTTCAGTTTCAAAAGTGTTGTGTCACATGGTATGGAGTAGGGATGTGCATGAAACAGTTTTCGTGTTCTGTTTCAAGCTCGAAATGAAATGTAAATGGATGAAACGTTTTGTCAGAACAGCGGTCAAACCAGATGTTTTGATGCAACACAAATTGAAATGTTTTGAGTGTTTCGGACATATGATCTTATGGGGGTTTGGGGGAATGGTTAAAATTTTGTTTAAAATCACCTGATTGTTCATTTCTTTGGTGGGTTGGGTAGGGCAAGCACCCATCTTGCCCTACCACACAACCCACCTGGGGGTCCCTAGCAGCTACCCATGGGGAACAATGGGGTGTTTTGAATTTCCCCACTGTTCCCTATAGCTAAAACAAGCTGCACTCACAGAGAGCACACAAGTTTTGCATTGCAATTTGCAATGCATTTTGCAACCCTGCCTTGAACAACACCACAGAAGCACAAGGTAAAAGGGAATCTGTCCCTCCCAACACAGAACATATATTTTAAACACAGTCAAAAAATGGCCAAATTTTTTTAAAAAAATCACTGACCCAGAATCCACTGCCAGCCACAGTGCCTACACTGCAGTAACATTACTGGCACAAGTTGCTCTTTCATGCACAGTTGTGACTCTTTCTGTACCAAGCACTGCCACAGCTGCCACAGCAGCACCTTAGCAGCAAGCATAGCTATAAGCCCAACTAGAAAAATTTCAGTCACTGGGTACACCTTGCAATGTAGATTGCAAAGCAGACCAGAGCAGTGAGTGAAGCACAAGTTATTCTCAGGGCCAGGCATAGAGTTCATCACAGCAATCACCAAGAAATATTACTCACACACTCAGAGAGCTGCCACTGTACATTTCTCACCAGCAAAACAAGCCACAAATCAAGAAAGGCAGAAACTAAAGTTCTGCCTTTGTCAAACTGAGATCCAGCAAAACAAGATAGAGCAGCAGTAGCATAGCATGTTATACACAGTGCTGAGAGAGAGAGAGAGAGAGAGAGAGAGAGAGAGAGAGAGAGAGAGAGAGAGAGAGAGAGAGAGAGAACAAAATCAAACTTTCCTTCCTTCCATCCGGTCTGCCACAGAGAGAGAGGAGAACAGAGCAGTCATAGCCTGATGGACCAATGGTCTGTCAAAAAAGAAACCTTTTACTCTTACCATGAGAAAAAGTCTTTCTTCTCTTCTTCTCCAGTGTGCATCCTTGACTAATTGCCTACATCTGGATAACACCATGGCCTCAAATTGTTGCTGGGCCCCATCTGACAGCCTGACACATGAGTCAGGGCACCAGTCCATCATCTCATCAGCAGCCATGGTGGTGGCGAGTGTGCATGTCTGCAATTGTCGGCAGCACTAACAGGAAGACTGTTACACATCTGGGGTTGGGGTTGGGCAGTGTGGACTGCCAGTGCTGTTGCAGTGGGTGGAGCTGACCATGAGTCACTCACCCTCCATGACCAGCTCAGGATAGCACAGCAGGGGGAGGTTTGCCTTCTGGAAGACCAGTCACTCCACCATGCCAGCATCCATGTGTGCATGATGGGCTGTCACCAAGCCTCCAGCCATGGAGATCACCTTCTTGCTGTGGACAGTGGTTGGTAGGCACAAGAGGAACTGTGTGGTAACTGCCACCAAGTCCAGCCAGACATGCCAAAGTGTTGCTCAAAACTGGATCAGCTCCATCTCCTGACCTGACACTAGCTTCTGCAGGTACTGCCGAACACACTGCTCAGCATTACTGCAGGGTTGGTGGCTTCCTCGGTGGGCTCCTACTGACAAGGCACCACACACACACACACACAGTGTGTGTGTGTGTGTGTGTGTGTGTGTGTGTGTGTGTGTGTGTGTATATATATATATATATATATATATATATATATATATATATATATATATAAATAAAATATATATATAAAAAATTCCAAGCAGCACCCAGTTAAATTCCTGCTGGTACAATTAAAAAAAATTAGAAAAAGAAAATAAAAGCAGTTATTAGCACTGCAAATTAAAGAGATTAAAAAAAACCCCAACAAAAAATAGAGACACAGATACGCAACATGGCAAGGTAGGCTCAGACCACCACCACCACCACCACCACCACCACCACCACCACCCTCTGCTCTCAGTGCTGCTGCGGTCTCCCTGATTATCCTTCTCTCCTGAGGCACAAATGGCTCTCTGTCTCTCTGCCTCCAAGCAGCTCCTTAAATGAAATTTGAAAATGCCTCCTTTGGACTCCCACTCCCTGCCTCCAGCTAATGGGGGCACAGTTGCCCCTGACAATACTAGATTTAAATGATAAAAAGCCAACCAAGAAGCAAGGAGATCACCAGCCAATTGGAAGCCAATGACAGTAAACCAATCAGCAAGGGTAAAACAGCCCTCAAAAATGGCACTCAGAACGTTGAAACATTTCGACTTGAGACAGTGTTGTTGTGAGCTCAGAACAGGCGCTTTATTTAAAGGGTGTTCTGTTTCAAGTTGAAATGTTTTGACCTTGAAATGTTCTGCACATCCCTAGCATGGAAGGTTGGTGTTCAATACATATGCCAAAATCACAACCAGGCATGTGGAACTAGTTACGTGGTTCTTTTGGTCCCAGCCCATAGCACAGCACTTGCAGAATAGGGCTTTCTCAGCCTCTCCTCTGACCTGTAGCCCCCAGCGCCCCTGAAAAGCCAATCCTGAATAGTGGATTGGTTGAAAAGCCAATCCTGAGTAGACTCTCAGGAATAGTGAACTGAACTGAACTCATTTATTTACGGTCAATGACCAAATAAACACTACAGCAAAGAGCAATACAGTACAATACAATAACATAAGTAAAAATTTAAAAACCAATTTGCAGACACTTTATTTTACATGTCTCAGAACTAAAACAAGCAAGCCTATGAGTAACTTCTTCATGCCTATCTCCTAAAAAATAAACAATAAAATGTTCCTCAGACCAATCCAAATGTTTCTTTTGATAGTGGGCGATCTGAATGGAATGGGCAATATCATAGAAAGGGCAGTTAAACAAAGTATGTGTTAATGTTTCCACCTCAGCAGCTCCACATGGGCACATACATTCCTCCAAGGGGATCCCTCGAAATCTGCCTTCTAACACAGCTGAAGGGAGGATATTAAAACGGACCTGAGAGAAGACCCTTCTCAGTCTAGGTGTAGGCAAATGTGTAAGGTACGCAGCTGGCCTCGGGTAATTTGAAAAGCTGAGATAATTATATCTGGAAGCAATCAGGCTAAGGTCACTCTGCTTTTCTATGTCTCTTACCCTCTGTGTAATGATTTTTTTTGCCTTATCATAATTTAACGATCGTATATATTGCTCCAAAAGGCCACAATTACCCAGGATGTCAAGTATATTCCTCCTCTAAGTGGAACAGAAATCATCCATCAAAGTTAGTGAGCCTAAACCTTGGGGACAGCTAGTAAGTTTAAGCCAATATAAGACTGCTTGTAGCCGGGCCTGAGCAGTTAATCTAATAATGCCTGCTTCCAAACGCAAAGCTGCGTTCGAGACGCAGCTGGAGAGTTTGAAGATGTACCGTAAAAACTTTGACTGAATAACTTCAAAAGATTGTAAGTTTCCAGCTAAAAGAATCTGGGCACCATATAGCATCTGAGCTCGAGGTTTCGCCTGATATACCCTTAGCGCTGCCGGGATGTTCTGAGCACCTTTAGAGTAAAAAAATTTCTTAATAGCTGCAATGGATCTTTGAGCATTTTCAGTCACAAACTCACAATGTGGTCTCCAGGAATTCCTCAAATTGAATATGAGGCCCAGATACTTATATGTTTTGACTTGTTGAAGGCTCCTACCATTGATTGACCATTTATAAGATCTCCTACGCTTACTGAAAACCATTATTTTTGTTTTTTGGGTATTGATGGACAACGCCTCCCCTTCACAGAACTTCGCAAGGGCTCTCAAAGCGCGTCTCATTCCTACTGGCATGATAGATACAATTGCCGCATCATCAGTATATAATAAAATAGAAATGGTTCTCCCAGCTATTCTTGGTTGAGTATGGCATAGGGGACTGTCTATTGAGGGTCAAGTCAGTGGAAATCCTGCCACTTCCACCCTTGGGCAAGTGGAACTGCCATTCTGCTTATGCAAGCACTAGACTGGAATAACCCCATGTATTTTATACATTAAAGTAAGGGTCTCATTTTTCTGTTTTCCAAACGCAAGTATATTCGTATACCACCACATCCTGGTTATTACATTCCAAAAATGACAAAACTCAACATGCAGCCTAACTGGATGTATCATGTTATTCATTATTCTTATTTGTTTTATGCAAAGATTCCTGCCTCATTTCACTCTTAAATTAATTGGGCTTTAATAACAAATGATAATATTTTTCTATTTTGAAGAAAGGCAGCCTGAAGTTTCCCCCCATTACATATGTTTTGGGTTTGGGGGCAAACACACGAACTGTAAGATTGGCCTCAAAAGCCTTTCACAGTAGAGTGCTGAACAGAGATGAGGGAACTGAGGTAAAACAATGGAAAATTAGAGGAAGAGAGAAGAAAATTACAATAGTTAAGTGAGAGATGACCAGAGCGTGTTTATTAAATCATTCGGTACCTGAGACAGCTTCATCTGCATGTGAGCAAATACATGAAGAAAACCAACAACAGCATCCCACAGCCTGCTATGCGCTAGACTCTGCTGGTTACCTGTACAAGGTCCCTGCAAAATTCCCCCAATCCCAAAAAGAGCATGTGTTAGAAAAAGATATTTTAAAAAGAAAACAAAAGTTGTATTCACTTCACAGTGTCAGTTGATCATTGCCACATGACAAGTTGTGGGAATTGTTAATAAAAATGCACAGTGAATGATAATACAGTAATTATTAGGTTAATCATGCTCAGCCCAAGCCACCTTCCCCATTAATTCAACAGCTTCACATGGACATCCTTTTGCATACAGAGCTGGATTTCTTTTTTCTATTTTTAAGAGCAGTTTTTTGCCCCAACCTTTGTGTCAGAGAAATATAGGATCTCAACTAAAGTTATGCTGATGTTATGCTGAAGTAACTGGGATGCATGAAAAGACCATAGTTCTTTTGTATTGTTTCTCCATGGACAATTGATACTATGTCATATCCATAGCAGAGGGTAAGGCCCCTCCATGGGCCTGAGGAGAACCAAGTACCTTCTGGATAACTTTCCCCCTTTTTATTTTATTTTTTAAGATTGTGAGTCTTTTCAGAACACTATTATTAATATTTTAAAATGCTGTAAGTCACTCTGAGCCTGTCAGAAAGAGCAGGATATATATTTAACAAATACATATATAAACACATTCCAATGCTTAAGTAAGGATGGAGATGTTTTTTGAAAACTCTGGAGGGTTTCATATCACAATTTCTTGGGTTTACCTGAATATATTCTGTGAGAGTATTGAAGACCTGCTTTGCAACTTGAATTGCTTTAGAGAAATTACGTTGTCCTTGTTCATCAATAACATCTTTTCCAGAATAATACCAATAGAAATCACTAATTGATTCCTGGAAAAAAGGGAACACACATAGTAAAAAACCCATGTTGCTTACCTATAACAAATGATCTGGTAGTGATCCGATGACATTCATAAGTATGGGTTCTACACCTGTGCAGGACTATCCGGGTAGAGTTTGCTAGCTACTCGTGGCACCTGTAACCACCCTCTGCATGTGCAGCACTTCCGTACATATCGGCAGTTCAGCACAGTTTTCCTCAATTTATTTTATGGCCGACAATGCAGAAACATCCAGCCATCATCTACTCACAAAGGGAGTCATTATACACTTTTCCAGAGTGCACCCATTCATTCTTGGTGACATTACCCAGGTCACTTACTGTTGTGGGGAGGTAGGGAGAGTCTTATGAATGTCAAAGGATCACTACCAGATTATGTTACAGATAAGCAACTTGTTTATCTGGATCATGATCCGATGACCTCCATAAGTATAGGTGTTTAACTAGCCACCTCCTGCGGTGGAGAGTGCAGTAAGCTACATCAGCACTTTCTTTAGTACACTCCTCCCAAATTCCGTCTCTGCAGCAGAGCAAAGGTCTAATGCATAGTGTTTGTTCTGATGACCACGCTGCAGCCATGCAAAAGTCTCTAAATCTCATGCTCGACATATGTGCTGCCAAAGTGGCATAAGCCCTGGTCGAATATGCCCTTATTGTCCTTGGCGGGTCCATATTCTGCTGTCTATATGCTAAGTAAATCAACTCAACCAATCAATGTGGCATTTGTTGTCTGGAGACCAAAGTCGCTTTCACCCTACCCTTGTAAGATACAAAGAGATGTCTTGTCTTACGAAAGTCCTGTGTTATCTTTATATAGAAGAGTAATGCCCTGCACACATCCAGCGCATGTAGTGACTTTTCTAAACATCTGTCTGGATTACAGAAAAGGGTTGGAAGCATAATGTCTTGGTTTAGATGAAAGTCTTTCTACTATTTTTGGGCGGAAACTCGAGTCCAATTGAAGAACAAACTTATCTGGAATAAAATCTAGTATATGGCTAATCCACCCAGAATGTGGTCAACTCGCTCACGCGACATGCTGTAGTTATTGTGATTAGAAATGCCGTCCTAAGTGGCTACAGCCATTTAGCATGGCTACAGCCATTGATTCAAATGGTTTCTCAGTTAAGGCTGCTAGAACCAAAGGTAAACTCCACTGGTCCATTGGTTTATGGACTGGCAGGTACAAATTATTTATTGAGAGAAGACTGTCTTCCTATCCCATCCAGTGTGGCGAGAGGACAAAGCCACCAAGTGAACCTTTATGGAAACATTTGCTAAGCTACCCTGCTTCAAGCTGATCAAATATAGCAGCACATTCATTATCAATGCAGATCACAGTCTAATTTCACATTGAGGCATTGGAATCCGTACTTGCAGAATATGAATCCAATTCGTAATCATCCGAAAATGGCTCAGGGTGGTTATTTGCATGCTAGCATTACTCAAATGTATAGTAGACCTGTCAGTTCCAAGTCCCACTGTCATGATCTGTGTATTAACAGCTGGTAGTCATGGTGCACAAACCACCTCAACAGTTTGAGTACTTACAGCAAGTCTCAAAGGCAGCACTTCAACCAAGGTTTGTGTTGCAGCTAATGTCTGGGTAGGAATAGGCGAAGGGGTAGATTCTGAACAAGATGGCATAACCTGAGTTGCAGCAGGCACCATATTTCCAGAAGCACGCTTCCTTGCCTTCCATAATTTGAAACTCTTGGTAGTCATAATGAAAGCCAGGCAACTCTGTAGCCTGGAAACAGCTAGAGTTACCCCATCTGCCATGGGGCAATAAGCCTTGATCCAGATAATAATTTATTGGAGACTTCCACGTAGACTACTCATGTGCAAGCAGGCCATGAGAAGAAGATGGATGGTTTGCAGAAGACATACTGGGAGGCTCGGGCACAGAAATGGGCTCATCTCCAAATGTGTCATCATCCAAGCCATGAGAAATAGATGCAGATGGGGTGCTCTCATTAGATCTCAGAAGAGTGAGCAGAGACTATGCAGTATCAGGATCCAGACCTGCATCCATCCCTGCCTGTGTGGTCACCTCCTCAAAGGTCATTGGAGAGGGAGCCCAAGAATCCACCCAGTGTTGAGGGGTGGAGGGTGATTGCTGAGGAATTGGAGCTGGTGATGGTGAAGTAGTCCGATGCTGAGCCAACATCAAAGGAAAATCCTGAGTGGTAACTGCCGACATCGAGAGATGTTGAGACTGATGCCAATACTGAAGCTAGTACCGGGTGTGGAGATCTTGGCGCCGTTGTCGGAGATGATGTTGAAAACCCGCCACAGTCGATGAGCCATCCATAATCTACGATGTAGTAGCAGGCAAAGAGATGTCTCCAGTTACGCACTTTCTCCAGACAGGCATGAGGTTTTGTCCAGCGTCTGTGATGAAGCACAAGACAACAAATCACTACCAAGTACCAAGTCCAACCTGTACTCCCTGCAACCAAGGTCGCTCACCAGATCCCAAAGGGTTGAAGGCATCACAGAGGGAGGAATCGAGGATGTTGACAAGTTGTCTCCAGCAGCCCATCCCAAGTGAAGCTGTGGAATTTATAGCAGATTGCCAGCTGGAATCAATCAGCACTCTGCCCAGTCAGCCGCCTTCAATCACTCTTGTGCATGCTGCAAGCGACTGCTGAGTCTCAATTCCCTGACTTGGTCACACCACTTCTCACACCTGCGTGCCCTGAGAGATAACACCGGCAGTGAGAGACCTTCGTGGGATTCATTACTCTGCTCTACCTCCTGCACCAAGTTCTCCTCCTGGCCTATCATGAGTGCCTCCTCTCTCCGATCTCAGAGCTGGCCCTTGGGATCCTCAGGTAAATTCAATGCCTCCCACTCCTCTTCCGAGTCCTCGAATGAAGGCTGGAGAGATGCCTGCAAATTGCACTGCAAGCCCAATAGTGATGACATTGATGCGACTGATGTTGGAGCAGGCAACGATGAGCGAGCGCTGTTATCCCTGTGTTTCTACAGGAAAGGCTTCTCTCTCTCATCTCCCTTAGATTTGTGCCTCTTCCGATGTCAGCACCAAACATCAGAATCCTTTGCCGGAAACTTAGGCTCCTTGAACAGGCTCAATGCCTTCAATGCCAATGCCTCCAATGTCAAGGGTTTCAACTGTGCATGAGATACATCCCTGGACACCACTGCCAATCTCAACAGCGAAGAAGCATGGAAGTGCGGCACAGCATCCATGGTCTAAGGGCATCCTTAAATAATGCTGCTCTCAAGCGCAAAGCTCTATTCTTCAAAGTTTGTCTGGAGAAAGAGGTACAAACTTTGCATTTGGAGGTGTTGTGTTCCTCCCCCAGACACAGAAGGCAAAGAGAATGGCCATCCATTGATGGAATAGTTGCTCTACAATTAGAGCACCTCTTAAAAGGTCTTCTTTACCAGTTTAGGGTCCATTAAGCCCTCTTTAAAAAAAAATAAGCAAGGTTCCCCATGAAGCAGAGATAAATACCAAGCTGACATTCATGAATGAGACAGTAGTTAAATGGTCCACGTCAGTCCAAAACAATAAATTTTCCAAACTGTCCATAACACAAATCATAATAAATAGCAGTCTGAGTAAAACACAACTTAACAGTTTTCGCTTTCATTTCCTCAACAGAAAATATCTTAACAAGGAGCCACAGCTAGCAAAATATGAGCACTTTCGTGGTCAAAAATAAACTGAGGGAAATGGCGCCAAACTGCTGATATGAATGGAAGTGCTGCATGTGTAGAGGGTGGTTCCAGGTGCCACAAGGATCTAACCAATTCTACCTGGATAGTCCTGTGCAGGTGCAGAACCCATACTTATGGCGGTCACTGGATCACGATCCAGATCTCATGTTCATATATTTGTATTTGATGAAGTAAATAAAGCAAAATATCCTTGCATTCTTCAGCACAAAGAGACAAACTAAAGTTATTTTAAAAAATCAGAATCCTGAGAATTCCTTTTGGCAGTGAAAGCTCCAAAACCTTCGCTGTTGACTTGAACCATGCAAATATAGGAGGAAGGCATTCATTAGCCTGCCCTACTGTCTCCTTCCATCTGCCTTGCAATTTGATAAGTATGTTTAGGAAAGTGTAAGAAGGTACAAGTGGTCTTGGCAGAGAGCTAGTGCCAAGCCAAGCTGAGTCAAAACGTGGGAGAGGAGGCAGGCTTAGCTTATAGTGGCCTGAGGATTTCTGAACTGGATAAGTTCATATTCCAGTCCCACCATTTTCAAAATTTGCTGTCATCACTAGAATTGAGGTGCTTTAAAAAAACCCTCACAGTAATTGTTTTATCATCCCCTGGATTCCCCAACAGCCACCCCAAGCCAGGAGACTTTTTTTGCTTCACAACAGAGTGCTAACTTTGAGGAAATCAGCTGAATCCCATTAGGCCTTTTCAGTAATGGGAAAATACATGATTGCATAGAGAGTCACCAGTATGCATAGTACAATAAAACAATATGTCAGTCTTTCCTTCTTAGGCCACACTTCCTTCCCCTTTGTAGACGACTGGAAGCCTATCATCCTGATGGTTGAGAGGGTTGGAAGAATAGGCCCTCCCCATTTTTTCTGTTCCATATATGGAACCTTCGGTGGGGGAGTGGTCTTCTGCTCCATACCTTAACAGCTAGAACAGCCACTACAATTATGAGACCTAACGTTTGGATGCAATTCATTGCAATAACTGATTTAACTACAGTTCACATGGACATTTTACCTGAACTCTCAGTAAATAATCCACAGTAGATATGATAATATTGACAGTTGTATTGTTACCAGTCTGAGTCCTCAAATAGTTCTGAAAATCTTAAAACAGAATGAGATTGAATTAACAATTGTCACAATTTTAAATTATTTGGAAATTATATATCAAAACACTACAACATTTTGTAGGCATATTTTCTGTTCATATCTATATTTTTTCTTTATAATGCTAAATTTTCCATAATATGAGAATGTAAGTTATGCAAAGATTTTATTAATACTGAAAACACACTAGGCTTTTTTGCTAACGTAAGGAGCAGTAGATTGGGACCAGAGGAATCAAGCACCTCACGGGGGTGCCAAGAAATAAAATTAAAATGCTATGCTTCTTTACAATTGGGGAAATAAAACAACAGGCATAAACATGATTGTTAATTTCACTTACAAACTCTTGCATATAATCCTTGCTCCCAGATATGTCACGATTAAATTCTTTTTTACAGTAAGAAGTAAGAAAAAGGAGCATTGGTCACTCACCGTGAAGGCTTCTTCTGGCTGCCGATGTTGAGGACCTCTCACGTGGGTTATCCTTGCCCGCATGCTCCAGAGGCAGGACAATCAATTAAGCAAAGCCTTTAAAAGGCGGGGAAGGATGACCCCTCCCAGTTTTGTTTAGTCTAGCTGAGCTGCTAAGAAAGGTATAAGAAAAAAGTATAGTTAATCAGGCCCCCAGGAAGAAAATACAAAGAGTGCAGAACCAGTAGCCGTAGATGACCTGGGTGGGTCGAGAGGTCCTCAACACCGGCAGCCAGAAGAAGCCTTCACGGTGAGTGACCAATGCTCCTTTCTCGGCTGCCGGGTGAGGAACTCTCACGTGGGACATGCCACAGCTGAAGACCCTGGGTGGGAGCGTCGTCGGCTACTGGGGCAGAAGAACCTGCTGAAGTACCCTTCTGCCAAATGCAGCTTGGGCTGATTTGAAGAGGTCTAGTTTATAGTGTCGTGTGAGTGTGGATGGGCACGACCAAGTAGCTGCTCTGCATACTTCATCCAGTGGTGCATTGGTTGAAAAGGCTGCAGACGTGGCGGTAGAGCGTGTAGAGTGAGCAGTGAGTTTGAGAGGAGGAAGAATGTGTTGCACCTCGTAGGCCAACGCATTACATGCCTTGATCCACCGAGCCAGAGTTGATGAGGAAAACGGGTGGCCCATGGAGGCCAGGAGAAAGGACACAAATAGGGATTCAGAGGACCTGAATGAAGCAGTCCTGGAAATGTAGGTCTTTAGGCATCGACGTACATCGAGTTTGTGCCAATGTTTTTCCTTCCGGTTAGAAGGGTTAGGGCAGAAAGACGGGAGCAGAACATCCTGGGATCTATGGAAGATCGAAGGGACCTTAGGTAGGAAGGACGGGTCGGGAATTAGACGAACGGAGTCCTGAGAGAAAACGCATAGCTGCGGATTGGCAGAGAGGGCTTTGAGTTCCGAGATCCGACGTGCAGAGGTGATTGCCACTAGGAAGATGAGTTTGTACGACAGGATCCGGAGCAGGATGGATTTTATCGGTTCAAAAGGTGGAGCGTGGAGGACTCGCAGCACTTTGTGGAGCTCCTAGGATGGGAACCTGTGGACCACAGGTGGGGAAGAAAGAGTGGCGCCCCTCAGGAAGCGACGGAGGTGCATCTGAGACTGAGAGTCACGCTGAACGGAGGGAGAGAGAAGGGGAAGGAGTGCAGCCGCATGTCCTTTAATAGTATTAACCTTGAGGCCTTTGTCTAGGCCGCCCTGAAGGAAATGGAGTAGTTATGGCATCTGACATTGGTCGGGAGGAGTGCCGATCTTGTTGCACCAGCGGAGGAATACCCTCCAAGTAGATTGGTAAATGCGGTTGGTAGAGGCCCGGCAAGAGGCCAGTATTGTAGACAGGACTTTTTGCATGTAGCCTCTCTTGCTCAGTCGGCGCTGCTTAGCCTCCAGGCGGCAAGCCGGAACCACATGGGATCTTGGTGGAAGATTGGGCCTTGGCTGAGGAGGTCTGGGGCGGGAGGCAGGAACCAGGGACCTTCCACGGCGAGATGGAGTAACTCTGGGAACCAGGGGCGCCTCGGCCAGAAGGGAGCCTCTAGGATTACTTGTGTGTGAAAGAGGTGGACACGATGGAGAAATCTGTTGAGGAGAGGTATTGGAGGAAAGGCATAGAGGAGCTCCCTGGGCCAGGGAGATGAAAGGGAGTCCACTGCCTCCGCTGCGGAGCATGGGAACCGGGAGAATAATCTCGGGAGCTGGGAGTTCGCTGGGGATGTAAAAAGATCCACTGAGGGATGGCCTAGGTGGCGAGAGAGCTGAAGGAAGATCCACTCTGCCGGGTGAAGCTCTTGTCTGCTGAGCCAGTCGGCTTGGGTATTCAGAGAGCCACTGATGTGATGGACCAGGATCGACATAAGGTGTGCTTCCGCCCAAGTTAGGAGAAGGACCGCCCCTGCATGAAGAGATTTGGATCTGGTGCCCCCCTGGCAGTGTCATGCCCTCAATCTCCGACAGCGAGGAGGAAGGGGAAGCTGTCAACTTTCCAGGCAATGCAGGAGTGTCTGAGGGGCAGAGCCCGGCTGTCAGTGTTCATGAAACAGCTGTGCATAATGACTCTGAGCAGGCACAACAACCTGAGACAGCAGAAATCGTGAAAGACCAATTGGAAGAAGAGCTATGCAACCAACCCCCGCTGACCCCCAACAGCGGCGTGTCACGAGATCGAGATGCAGGGATCAATTGGAGACTATTAGAAAAAGCAAACGCCTATTGCAGAGGGCTGATAAGCCTTAAATCCCTGCCAGCTGGGAGCTCTCGTGGCTTGCACTATAAATCACGTCATCAGTCGGCTACTCCCTGCTGAAAAACAACATTCATCACTATATGATGACAGCATGCAGCCAAGTCCGGTTGAGACCCTGACAGGCGGTTCACATGGGCCCTGGCAGTTGTGTTGTCTGTTCGAATCAAGACATCTTGATGTTGAATCTGGCGCCTGAAGTCTAGGAGCGCCAGGCGAATGGGCCAGAGCTCGAGCCAATTGATGCTGTGACTGGCTTCGGATGGGGACCAGGAGCCCTGGGCCAAGAGATTGAGGTACTCTGCCCCCCAGCCCGAGAGGCTGGCATCGGTCGTGATGATGGAGCAGGGAGGATCCAGGAAGGGCCGCCCCTTGGTCAGGTTGGAGTCTAGAAGCCACCAGTTCAGAGGAAGACGTACTGGTGGGGGGAGTTCCACTCTCTTGCTACTCCTCAGGGCGATGGCGGCCTGATGTGGGAGCAGGAACCATTGAAGGGAGTGGAGGTGAAGGTGAGCCCAGGGAATGGCTTCCAGGGAGAAGACCATCAGACCTAGGAGTTGTGCCAGGGGAGCAGCTGGGTCGATCTGGAACGAAGGATTTGGCGAATCAGCGCTTGGATCTTGGCGATCCTGTCCTGGGGAAGGAAGAGGCAATTTGAGAGGGTGTCTATGACCACCCCGAGATGCTGTAGTCTGTTGGAGAGTGTCAGATTGCTTTTGGAGGTGTTTTGGTAGTGGGAGCCGTTGTAGGAGAAACGAAGAAAACGGTGATGATCTGGATGAATTGGGACGTGCAGGTATGCCTCTGTCAGGTCTACTTAGGCTAGAAAGTCCCCGTGGTGTAAGGCCTCTGAGATGGAACAGACCGTCTCCATGCAGAACCTGTGACATTTGACTAATTTGTTCAGAAATTTTAAATCAAGGACAGTGCGCAGTAAGCCGTCCCGCTTGGGGATGGTGAATAAGATGGAATAAATGCCGTGTCCCTGGTGTTCCTTTGGAACCCGTTCTATGGCTGAGATGTGGTGGAGTATCGTCTGCAGCAGAGCTGAGTGTTTGCGGTGACACCGGGACCGAGGAGTTGGAAGGAAGCGAATTCTGGGACGTGAAGTGAATTCGATCTTGCACCCGTTTTGGATGGAATCCAGCACCCAACAATCGGAGATGGAGGAGTCCCACATGTGGAAATAATGGGCTAGGCGGCCCCCCACGCGATGGGGCAGAGAGTCAGGAGGCCTGCCGTAGCTTGGGGGGTTGCCCGAACTGCTTGTTGTTTGAATTGCAAGGGTTGAAGTGTTGTCGATTCCACTGAGGGCGGGATGTACGGAAATCACGGTCTCTGGGCTTGAAATTCTGGCGAAAGGAACGAAAAGGCTGGAAGTTTTTGCGGTTCTGGCGTTTATCGTCTCTGCGAAAGGAAGAGGGGAGAACCTTCTTTTTGTCCTTTGTGTCAATGAGGACCTCTTGCAGGGCCTCATTGCCAATAGTTTGGAAGCCGTAAAGGGCACAGCGATCAGGTTTGTGTGGGAGGGCTGGTCCACTTGCCAGTGCTTGAGCCATAGGGTACGTTGTGCAACGATGTGAGTCGCTGTGGCCCTTGCCCCGAAGCTTACTGAGTCCAGGGTAGCGTCAGCAATAAAGGCCTGGGCCTTCTGGATTTTTAGTGCAATGAGGCATTGGCGCGCTGGTTCGAGGGGCAGAATTTGAAGCAATTTGTCCGACCACAGGAGGGCTGCCCTGGAAAGAATGGAGGCAGCAACAGTGGCCTTGATGGAGATCAATATGGCGTCAGTGTTCTTGCGCAGCTGTGCTTCCAATTTTCTTTCTGTGGAGTCCTTAAGGGAGAACTCCCCATCTCTTGCCAGAATGGCCCCCGTGGTAAGGGCAGCCACCGGGTCGTCGACCGGGGGGGGGGGCAGTGTCTGAAAAGGGGCTGTTGCTGCAGGAATGAAAGCATACTGCTTGGAGACTATAGCTGCTGTTTTCTTGGAGGAAGCGGGGGCTTGCCATTCCTGTTTCACTACCTCTGAAAAAGTCTCAGGGAGAGGAAAAAGAGGTTGGTTAGACACAGCAGTAGAAAGCACCAAAGATTCTCTAGAAGGAGGAGGAGCTTCCTTAGGTAGGTCCGAATGAAGGCCCAGAGTGTACAGGGCTTTTAGGAGGAGCTGAGAAAATTCCTCAGGGGGCAGGAGCCTGCGGGAGGATTGGGATGAATCCGGCTGCTGGCTGTCAGACCACTCGCCCTCTTCGCTGAGGGAAGGGTCCTGAATAGGGATTCCTGAACCCAGGGTGAGTGGGAGTTGAGTTGAAGGCCCGGCCAAGGGAGCCTGTAGTGGTAAAGTGGGAGGTAGTTCCACTGGCACTTCCGAGAGGGGAAGGTGAGGGTCCGGGGAGTCACAATCAGAGATATCAGAAGAGTGTGGATTAGAATGGCGGTGGCCACGTTTAGAAGTTCTTTTGGATTTTTTTGCCTTGCTACGTTTAGATGCCCTCTTTTTCCCCTTAGACCTGTGGGACCACTTAGGATTGCCAGGAGTCTCTAATGAGGAAGAGGAGAAATCCCCAGAAGAAGGGGAAGGCGTCTCTTTGCGTTTACACTCTTTATGCTTTGCCTGTTGGGGCTTGAGACTCTCCAATGATGCATGCATTGCCTCCACAAACCAGGCTTGCCAGGCCACAGGCATGTCTTGGGGAAGGTCTAGGCTCACTGGGGCAGAAGGAGTGGACGGGAGCCTAGCACGATTGGATGGGCCCGGGAGAGGGGAGCCATGAAGTTCAGGACTCACCGGTCTGGCTGGATGGTGGCTGCTGGCCTCCTCGTGAGTAGGTGTAGCTGCTGCTGAAGCCTGCCGCGTGGGAGGGATCAGCAGGAGAGAGTCAGACTGGCCCGTTGCTATTTGGTTGGCTGGGCGGATCGTGGAGGGGCCGCCTGCTGAGGAACCCAGGACAATTGCAATAGAGGGGGCGGGCAGCAGCGTTTCCCTCTCCAGCGGCCCAGCGGGGGGGGGGGGGGCAGGCAGCAGCATTTTCCTCTCCAGCGGCCCTGCGGGGGCGGCGGCAGGGAGCTCAGCTGGGTAGCGGACGGCCTCAGCGTCTGAGGGGGAAGCCTCCTCCAGCTCCACTATCTCAGCTAGCTGGAGAGCTGGATTGGGGAACAGTGGGCGAAAGCGTTTCTGCGTCCTGGTGAGGGATGTTAGCTGAGCTTCTGCAGCTCTCCTTTGAGTTCCGTGGCCACCCCACCCCAAGAGAGAGTCCGGCGTCAGCCGCAGAGGGCTGCGGCGGATCCAAAGACCCGGTATGGGCTTGAGGGACCTGGATGATCCGTTTAGGCTGTGTTTGCTGAGTTTTCTTTGCCTTGTGCATGCGAAGATGCAAAATGCCCTGATCGCTCTGCTCCATAACAAAGGGGAGGAGGAGAGGGAGGGAGGAGACCAAAGAGTAGAAGTTTGAAAGAATAACCCCTTTTTTTTTTTAAAGTAGATTAGTTAAGAAATAAAGCAGAATGGAGAAGCTGGTAATGGAGAGACTGAGGAGAGAGATAAGGAAGAAAAACGCTCAAGTGAAAGAGATAAGGGAGAAGCAGGTAGCTAGGAACGACCTTCTCTGGAGCGAGGCAGGACAAACAGAACTGGGAGGGGTCATCCTTCCCCGCCTTTTAGAGGCTTTGCTTAATTGATTGTCCTGCCTCTGGAGCATGCGGGCAAGGATAACCCACGTGAGAGGTCCTCACCCGGCAGCCGATAACCAACATTTTAAAAATTTACACAAATATTCTCTATTCATACTCTGTCTACTTCTTTGGAACACAATTTAGAATAATTACTTAAAATGCTGTTTTTTACACAGAGTTTTAAAATTTGGTTATTAAAGTACTGGATTAGTCTACAGCCGTTCTGCAAACAAACCTGAGCTGTGCCCTTCACAAAGCAACTGAAGGAATCGGAAGAGATCACACGTAAATTCATCATCCTGCATCACCTTTTCTCCTGTGGAAAAGTCAGATGTCAGTAAATATTATGAAAAGCTGCCAAGTACCTCTGTAGCCTCATATATACAGCTGGTTTATGCTAAAAGAGAGGAAGAAGAAAAAAGATTGCATATACAGGTGGCCCTTGTTATTTGTGTGGGTTGGGTTCCATTCTCACCTATAGGCGCGAATACGGAAACCGTGAATAACAAAACCTTGAGTCAATGGGAATTAGGAGTTAGATTCCTTGAGTTTAAAAAAGCAGAAATAAAGGGAATAAAGCATAGTACCTTGCTCTCTGGGCCTCCAGCTCCTCCAGAAACCCCCCCTCCAAATTTTTGAGATTTTCCTTTTTAATTCTTGGGGATTTTTTTAAAAAGGACCGCAAAATTGCTCCGTGCTGCAAAATGGTGGCCAAAACTGAAATCAGAAGTCATTTCTGGCCACCCAGGAACTATGGATAGGCAAATTTTGCCTGTTTTAAAAACTGTGAATAAAGAAACTGGGTCCCTATGGCCCAACTGCAATATGTGAAACCACAGATAACGGGACCATGAGTAATGAGGGCCACCTGTATAGAAAAGTGTATCTTACAAGCATATTTTCAGAATCACCTATATTGCATATTCACTTGCAGACAGGTGTTTTTATTCATAAGTAAAGCATGGAAAACTCATATATATATTCTCTCAAAAAATGTGGCAGCATGGGCTTGGCAACATTTTAGAAATTCTCTTCTATCTGATCTTTGAATTTTGGACATAAAATGTTTGCAATCTACACTTGATCTTAGCCAAAAGGCCGTGAAGCGAATGTGTGCAATCTAATGTGCTTAGTTTCTCAAGTGTGACAAAAATGAGCTTCTAGAATAGAGCTGCTGACCCCTGACCCAAATCAGGCTCCTGAAGAATTCTTCCTCTGTCCCCTATGAAGCCAGAGTCTGATACACTATAGCGCAGTGGTTCCCAAACTGGGAGCCTCCAAATGTTGCTGAACTACAGCTCCCATCATCCACAGTCACAATAAATTGTTTGGGAACCACTGCTATAGCAGATGGTGGGGAAGGGCCAAGGGCAGGGATTTGGAAGAATTTTAACAAATTTAGCTGTACTTGTGGAAGATGACATTAAAAGCACTGAGGTCCTTGTCATGTCAGATGCTGGAGATCTTGTTGAAGAGGTTTTATAAATTATAGGGAAAGTACTTAGAAGGCCACCCTTATTATAAAAAAGGCCACCTTTATGACTAATCAGAAAATAGTTAATAGTGTGCAAACATAAAACAAACAAAAATAGTGTACAAACACTACTACAAATCAACCACATTAGGCTTGATCAAGAGCAGTATCTGATTGGTTCCCAAATGTTTATCAAGGGAATTTGCGCCCAGACCCAAGGAGACACGGACACGTGATTCTTTGGTGAAATTGGCCATGTTTATTGAGACATAGTTCTTTGTGTGCCAACATGGCACTCAGCTGAGATTGGCGCTCCACCCACCACAACGCAGTTCCTAGAAGTCCGGCCACAAGAGTGGCCACCTTGGCCTAGATGACAGTGGCGCTAGCACCTTGGCTCCAGGCTGCTCCATCGCTCTAAAGCGGGAGCCGCCCATCTTAGCCGACCTAAGGTCAGGTCTCTGGTACTAACAACATCCCTCCAACGCTGCCCAGCCATACGGAAGGATGTCAATTTGCAGAAAAGGGCTGAGTGGCATCCCTGATCTGTTAAGCTTCAAGGGATTCGCTCCTCCTCGATGCCAAATGCTTTCCTAAGGTGCAGCACCAATTCCTGCCACACTGTACCTGCCCCAAAATGTGACCAGCAAATTATGGCACTAACTGACTACAGGGAATACAGATATAGAACAGGGCAGACAAAAAAAGGCACACACCACCAGCCAATTAGGTGTGGACCCAAAAATTTTGGTGCCCTGCCCCAAATGGCGACCAGCCAAGCCAAGCCTATATCTGAGGGATGGGGGGGTGCCTTCGAGAGATGGACTGAGCTGGTGCATGCACACTGCACTGCTTGACGCCGAAACCCCCGCCCCAGGAGCAAATGGGGAGCCAATGTGAAGAGCTCCCCAGTGTCATGTGCTCCTTGGAGGGGGCTGGGGCAAGCTGCCCAGTCAGGCAGGCGAGCGGCTGGATTTCTCAAGCCATTTTAAAAAGTGGCACATCTTCAGTAGTATGTATTAGAAAATAAATTTGTGTAACAGTTCAAGTTCAGGGCAAGTTTATTAATATGGGTGTAGCTGACAGATTGTTATATTTACAAATGTGCAGAAACTAACCAAAGAACAGCGCCAACACACATCAAATAATGTACAGTTGACTCAAATTACATATAATCTGTTGTCAATTTCCCATGCAGTGCAGGAGTTAAATCTTTGTTAGGGAAGGCAGGGTGGGAGGTATGGAGCAATTTCTAGGGCTACCCATATAGCTATTCAGTGTTCATATATATACAATATATTAAAAATAATAGCCACAGATAGGACCACTGTCAAGAAGAGGTGATATGGGATGTGGGCAGGTTATATCCAAGGGTAACAGGTTGTGCTTAAACAAACAAAAATACAGTCTAAGAAAGAAGCCATTAAAAGCAATTTCATATATCTATGTCATGTAAATTCACTGGTAGAAATAGTTAAACTTTCAAAAAATTCAAAGACTTGAAAATATATGATTTTTTTGCACACATTGCTGTGTCACTAAAATACTGCCAGTGCCCATGCTGCATTATCAATGGTATTGCTAGACACATGGATGGTTTTATGTTTCCACCATGGATAATCTGAGATTGAGATGTATTTGAACAAAAGTCATGTCTGATAGAAAGAAAAGTGGTGTATGTTCTCCCTTGAAAGTGCTTAAAGGTCAGTCTACTGATCTCTCCTTGTTCCTTGTCACTAATGCTAAGAAATATTTGCAGACTTAATATATACAAACACATTTCATATTATAAACTGATGAAAAGGTTCACTTCTCATGAATACTGTTATGAAGCAAAAGTAACAATTTAGCACATAGCAATGTTATTACTTTCCATTCAAGATCTTAAATTTGATCGGCCTTGTCATATGTTTATAAATGTTATAATTCCTATCATAAAATGCACACTTGGTTAATCCACACCTGCTTGGTTAATCCACACCCATCCATGAAACAGCTGCTAGACAGCACAACTGGAATATTGATGTTTTCCAGAAGAAAGCTGAAAGGTTTCAGTATTGCCTACTAAGTAATAATTACAGGATAATTGAAAAGTGAGTTAGAAAATTGAAATCCAGTCCAAGGTTGCATTAGAGCCATTTAAAATTAGCCCCCAAAAGTGCCCTTATTTTATGGTACTACCAATAGCAACTAGATCAGAACTTTTGACACGGTTAAGACAATTATCCCAGATATTCTTGGACAGTCCACTTCATGCACTAAATCCACCATTAATATTTTAAAAGATAACTTATATATTGGACTCATCTGAAAGCCACTGGTGATATTCTAGAAGTGAGCAATTCATGTAAAAAGTAAGGCAGGGCTAAAATCAGAAGGTCATTCACTGGGTTCAAAACAGTTCTCCTTACCTGCTTAATTAGGCTGCAATGCTAAGCACAATAACTAGGAAACAAATCCCATAAACCTCAATGGGACTTCCTGCTGAGTAAATATGTTTATGATCAGGTGTTGAAATTGATTTTTAATGCAGTAGGTGGTACCCAATATGTAATAATATTTTAAAATTTCTCTTCAATGCCTAGGTGGTAAAACCCAACAAAATAAAGAATCTTAAGAATACCAAATATTGTAAGACAATAAAACATATACTGGCCCACAAGCTGCGTAGTGTTACACAGGTGTTTCTGATTGGCCCATGCTGCTCCAGGCATCTAAGGAAGTGCTGACAGTCTTGTGAATGAGCAGAAGCGTGCAAATATCCAAAGTTGTGTGCCAGCACTTTGGAAGCACAACTTACATTGGCTCACATGTGTCACAGCAGTAGAAGGGTGGAACAGAAGCTTCATGATCCATATTCCTGGCAGCTGAATTGCACTTTTAGAAGTTGGAGAGAGAAGCAAAAATCGCTCCCCTCCCCTCCCCTCTATATGCAACATTTTTGCTGAGCTCTGAAGCAACCTCTTGCAAAGACACAGCTCCTGTTCCTCCTGCCTAATGCTGTGGAACAGGCAAGCCAATGAAAGTTACACTTCTGTAGTATCGGTGCACAACTTTATGTGTACACTTGTGCAAGACCACCAGCATCACCTTTGATACTTGCAGCAGTGTGGGCCCATGTAATGCAGTGCAGCATGTGAGCCACTCAATATATTCCATTATCTGTTATGGCAAAATCTTGAAAGGAGAGAGAAAATGCACTTTCAAGCTTATCATGATTTATGGGAAGATTGTACAGATTGTAAAACTTGAATGAAAATGTAACAGATGTTAATGTCAACCAAGTATGCCTTTGGTTTTGAACCTTTCCCCCCCAATAATAACCGTAGCAATTAAAACATAATGCATAAAGAAAATGCAACACTGATTACATCACAAAGACAAGTTAGATACATATCTGGTAAAGAACCACCAATGTTTTACCAGTGGGGGGTCCAGTATTAAGAACATGAAGTTGGTCATAATGAGAGGGGAGCAGGACAAGAAGATTAGGATGGGGGGGCAGTACAAAGGAAACAACTGGCAATAAATTGTTGAGCTATATTAAGTACTACACTATTTTCCTTTTCCTAATGGAAAGAGACAATTCTTGTCATAACACCAGTTCTACCTTTTGGTTCTTCTGAAACCCTTATATTAACAAGAACCTGTAATGGAAGTTCACAATTTTAAACAAGGTACGGACTCTTGAGTAAACTAATCAAATATATTCTACACTTTATTTCACTACTTGAAGTACTAAAAACATATCCCTCAACTTGGAATAAATATGTAAAAAATAGTATGTGTCTATTTAGTTCTTCACAATTTTAATATTTGGTTTCAGAAACAGATTTTGTAGTTTGTTGTAGTGTGAGGATTACACGGCTGTACACAGTGACAGAGGAATTGTTTCTGTGTTTACATATGATGCCTCCTCTGAAGCTCCCATGTTGCTATCTAATCACTGGGGATATCTAATGCCACTTAATTTTTAGGAGTTGATCTGGTATGTGGTGCAAAAGAAAATCTCCTCAGTCCAGAACACAGATGAATTTTTCTGCATGAGTGAGCTTCCCCACTCACTTCAATTAGTTAGCTCTGCAGGTGCATCTCAATCCCTCTCCACATCTGAAAGAAGAAATCTTTCAGGGAAAAGAGAAAGAGGGAGAAATCCACTCATGCAAGAACTCTGAGTGCTTCAGTGCCCAAAAGTAGACACTAGAGCAGGGCAAATTGTTTGAAAACTCTAGCCCTCTCTTCTGAATAATGCTGCTTAGTGATCAAGATCAAGATCCTTCATATCTTACAAACATATTTTAGGATTTTTTATATTAGTACTGATGATTGAGACATGAGTGAAAAATTAGGCAGTACTTTTAAGTCCCATTGCTTAATTCTTCCAAATAAATTAACAATACTTCAGAGTTCTTCACTTTGGCTGGATCATGCTATTGAGGTTTGTTGCATTTCATGTTGTTGAATCTTGATTTCACCACATGGTGGTTTATTTGCAAGAACAAGCAACAATAAAAGAATTATAGAAAACATACACTTGTGCTGATATTCCCCTGTCAAAACCTATTTGCATAAACACATTTCATCTCCTGAAAAACCTGTTTTGAGTTTGAGTTTTGCCTGATTAGCTTTCCGCCTTCCACTACTTAAGTACTTAAAGGGCTTAATTCTTTAAGAACATTATTATTATTATTATTTTATTATTAATTCTTTAAGAACAAGACTCAGTGAAGGATGTTTGCATCAACTTGACTTTGTAAAAGGTCTTATCAATATAATAGTTATGACTTTGATGATCATGCATTAATTCTACTATCACTCAGAAGTCCCATTCTATCCCACCCTCAAACCCAGCTCTGGATCCTCCACTGATTTCCTATGATTGCACAAACCAATGCAGCCATAAAGCCACATTAAATACACAACAGAAACGCTACAGGAAGACTACAGCACATGGTGGGTTTTTATATCATATGCACACTTTTTAACATCCAACCATCACAAAGACTTGGCTCACTAAGAAAATAAACACCACCAAATGAAGCATAAAGAAAGAAAAAATTAAAAAAGCTTGCTGCTCTTACATCTAGTGTGCCAGTTACTGTGCAAATCCTGAGAAAGGGAGGAAAAACAAAGATGTGGGGAAAGTTGGCATACAAACAGAAAGTTTGAGGAATACAACCATAATAATTTAAAAAACCCACTCTTAAATTCTGAGAACAAAAAACAAACTACATGGTGTTCAGGAGCTGTACAGTGCTGACACAAAGCTAACAACAGGAAAAAGAAAGGCAATTTGTGTGTAATAATTACCACGCTCATGAGTGATGACTGAGGAAGGGAAAGACAGGACATTTATTTCAAAGAAAAGAAAATGGGGGGAAAAGGAAAAAAGTGAGAATTTTTTTTTAGCAGATTAAAAATATATGTAGCATTGCTTTTTGATGTTTCAGTGTTATATAATTCTGTACGAAACCAAAACATCAAATTAGGCAAACAAAAAAAATCCCTCGAATGAGGAAGTATAAGAATATTCTAACATTAGAAACGTAAGTCATGTTAATTATTTATACATGCATGCTTTTTCCATTTTAAGTAATATATGCATTAGTTTAAAATAAAAATGAACTTGAAATAAAAATCCAAGAGCCAACATTATGAATAGCTACAAAAGTAAGTATTAACAAAAATTATATCCCCAATTCCAAATTTTCTGGAGAATAATTTTTTGTGACTCAATGGTCAAACAAGTCTATTTACAATCTGAAGACCAAAATTTACTCATATGACTTTATGGAACTACTCAAATGAGTAAAAATAAACATGTTTCCACACCACATTAAAAATTGGAGCATATTTGAGGGGGGTGGATTTTAAAGTAGGTTCTCTAAAGTACTTTAAAGGGTTTCAGCCAACTGAATTACAACATTGTGGTTGTACAGAGGAAGATGTGGAAGATGCTTTCCTGAATCTACATTATAAATGTTTCAAGGAAGAAAGAATTAGTAGTAATGGAGGTCTTTAAATTTCCTGGTATTTGCTGGGAAACAAATTCCACTATGCAATGAACCTCCAACAAATTCCAGACATGCCTTGTTGGCATGTTTTTCTTTCAGAAGGTGGAGCAAGGAACAAGAGTATAGCCTATCCTTAACTTGATTTAACTAACAGGGGACACTTATTCAATAAGATTAAAGTAGAAGAAAATGGAGGTGTAGCCATGTAATGCTGGATCTGATAGAAAGGTAAAACCGAAAATAATCAAACATGTACCATCACTTTCAGAGACGTGCTAGGTAGGATTCCTTGGCTAATTAAATTAGCCAGGAAAAGTGGCCCCAATATATTTGAGAATTACTAAAGGCACAGTTGCAAGCAATTCCAGTTAGAAAGAAAAATGGAAACTTTCTTTTTTTTAAAAAAGCCAATGTTGCTGCACAAAAAGCTCAGTGATAAGCTAAAGATGAAAGGAAGGTCAAGTCACCAAGGACTAATACAAAGTATAGCCTAGACTTGTAGGGATAGTGTCAGGAAACCTAAAGCTCAGAATAGCTGAGGCTGGCGAAGAAAGCTAAGAGCAACAAAAAGAGATTTTCTAAATATTTTCAAAGTAAGCAGAAAAATCATCTGCTCAGTAGGAATGAGGAAATGCTAATGGATGACAAAGAGAAGGCTCAACTATTTTGCCTCCATGGGCCCCTGGTGGCGCAGTGGTAAAACTGCTGCCCTGTAACCAGAAGGTTACAAGTTTGATCCTGACCAGGGGCTCAAGGTTGACTCAGCCTTCCATCCTTCCGAGGTTGGTAAAATGAGTACCCAGAATGTTGGGGGCAATATGCTAAATCATTGTAAACCGCTTAGAGAGCTCCAGCTATAGAGCGGTATATAAATGTAAGTGCTATTGCTATTGCTATCTTCTCCCCAAAGGGGAACTGTGTGGAACCTCACAAAAGCAGCATAAATGGTGAGGAGTCATGATTGAAGTTTGATTAATAAGGAGTTGGTCAGGAAACACCTATCTACTTAAAATACCTTCCAGATTGAATGAAATGCATCCCAGGGTACAGTACTAAAATAATTTGCTGTTGTACTCTCAGGAGCTCTGTCTGTGGGAATCCTGGAAAATGAAATAAGTGGTACAAAACTGGAGACAATTAATGTCCCAATCTTCAAAACAAGGCATGAAGACTAGAAAACTACAGAGCAGTTAGTCTAACTTCAATATGGGGACAATTTTTAAGTATCTTGGTAACAATGTTGTGATTAGCAGCAAACATCATGGATTTGTAAAGAATAAATCCTGCCAGACTAATCATATTTCTTTCTTTGACTGAATTACTAGCTGAGTGGATTGTAGGAATGTTATGAACACCTCATCTTGATTTCAGCAATGAATGTAGGAAGTTTCCCATTTTGGTTAGCAAAATGGTCAAAGCTTTGCTGGATGCTAATACCATCAGGTGGATTTACAACTGGTTAGAAAACTATGCTCATAGAGTACTCATAAATGGCTCAAGTGGAGTACTCTTCAACATGTTGATCAATGACTTAATCATCCTCCAAAAAAATGCAGATTACATGAACTGGAAGCGATAGCTAAATTCTCAGCAAATAGAAATAAAATTCAAAATGACCTTGGGAGAATGAAAAACTGGGCTGAAACTGACAAAATGAAATTCAACAGAGACAAATGCAAGTTCTCTACTTTGTGGGGGAAAACAGAAACACAGGTATAGAGTGGGGGATACCTAGCGTGGCACATGTGAAAAGGATCTCAGGATTGCAGTCCCATCACAAGCTGAGCATGAGTCAGCAGTATGATGCAGCTGCAAAACAACAACAACAAAAAGGGGGGGGGGGGAGAAGGCTAATGCAGTTTTAGGCACCATTAAGAAAGCCATAGCTTCCAAGATCTTAGAAGTAATCATTCCAGTATATTCCACACTCATCAGATCTAGTCTAGAATACTGTGTGCTCATCTAGCATACTCCAGGCACCGCACTTTAATGATATAGACTAATTGGAACAGGTTCAGAGGAAGACTATGATTATGCTCAGGGGTCTGGAAAACAAGGTTGATGGAACTAAAAATGTTTAACCTGGATAAGAGAAAATTGGGAGTGGGGGGCATTACAGAATTCTTCAAATTCCTGAAGGCCCATCACATAGAAGAGGATGATGATTTGTTCTCTGGGCTTGTTACAAGAGGATAGATTTTGATTGAACTTTAGAGTAAACTTCTTCAAGATCTTCAAGAAGAGTGTGGACAGCCATTTTGGGGGATGCTGAAGCTCTAGATTTTCTGCATCAAGCATGGGTTTGGCCTACAAGGCTCACTCCAGTTCTATAATTCTTTAATATACATGGCTTTAGTTTGATGAAACACCTGAATTATCAAGCATATAACAGGATAATATCTTCAGGCAAATTAACCACTGAGACATGCACTATTCAGATATGAACTATGAAATTACATAATACAACAGTAAATAAAAGAGTTATTTTCCCTCATTTTAAACAATAAAAATATGAAAGTTATTAGATTTTCTGAATCAAGCATGCATTTGGATGAGATTGCAGAAGGAATTACCATTGAGAATAAAAAGAAATAATGACATTTAAGTAGCAGAACTAATCATACAATGATTCTGGACAGAAACAACAGTATTACATTACCAACAAAAAGAAAGGAATGTAAAAAAGAGCTGGTGAGGGGGTAGAAGAGACAAGTTGGTTCAAAATCAAAAGTTAGGATACTAGCTTTTTTGACTGGAGAAAAAAATTCAAGAAAGGGATCTAAAAACACTTCCATGGCAAAAGAATGTCCAAAAGAAGCCACCTGCTTCTGGCGTGTTTTATTTTAAGTTACTGAATTTATTCAGACAATATAACAAATTAACTGGGAACCATGGACTTCGAATATAAAATGAAATTTCAAAAGAAATTTTGCAACAGTTTAGAATAAATATACATTAATTTAATCTGCTCACCAACTAATAGACCAGCCTTCCATGGAGGAGAGGAAATGTGGAAAGGGCATCATCTTGAAGCTGCCCTCACCCTGTCCCTGCCTTCCACTCCTCTTTTCCCCCTTGAGCAGCCCTCTGTCACTTCTGCACCTCTCTGCCTTTCTTTTTTTTTTTTAGAGTTATTGTAGAACTTCACTGCTTAGATTATGGTATAAATGGTCTGAACTGTTTAATCAGTTAAAAAGTCCCCTCAGACAAGCGTTCTTCTGCCACAAACCAATTAAACTATAAATACCAAAGAAGAGGTTATCTTTAAATCACTAAAGACATAGCATTGGTTTATAGTGGTCCTTCAATGAATACATTTGGATACAACTCCCTTGCATTCAGTGGGTGGAAAGGGAAAAGTGGCAGATCTTTCTCATTAATATCATAATACCTGATCCTTCTTCTGTTACCATGCCAAGGCCCTCTGCTTTGTTCTGGCGTTCAAAAGCATTTAGGTCAAGAACGCTAAAAGGCAAGAGACAATTGTTTAAATTTTATCACAAGTCAATATGCCATTATGTTGTAGAACTTGAATAAGACAATTTCTTCTGTCAGTGATACTGGTACATAGCTGGATTAATACCAATGAAGTAAGCAAAACAAAACAAACCCTAGCTTTGATTTACATAATTGTAAATCCAAAGTGGTTAAAAGAATTGCAGTTCCGTTTCTCCCATAAAATGCATCAGTTGAATAAAACATATCCATCTTGTGGTGCTAGGTGAAGGCCTGTGGAGATCCTCATGCGATCAATCTGCAGATCTCCTCTGGATCAAATGGCCACAGAAGTTGCTATAGTGGTAGATGCAACTCAAAGTGAATGGGCTATCATCTCTGAAGGTCACAGCCTGACAGACCAATAGCCTGGCACAAGCTGGTAAGCCACAGGAAAAGGGAGAAGGTGAAAGTGGGGTGGAAGTGGCTTAGCTGGTGCAGCCCCTTGCCACAGGTGTCTGTGTCAGGGGGCATGATCAGTATAGGTGGTGTGGCTAGTGGTGACATGATGTTGCCTCAGGCAGTGCCAGGACGTAAGCCAACACTGTGTCTAAGGTAATGTTAGGTGTTAACGAAGTTCTGTCTTAACGATGCACACATAACAGAAAGATCTGCTGCTCACTGTTCATTTCTGATTTAGATCATGAGCATGTGGGGAGGGACCAGTGTGCTTTTATTGATGGTCTAGTGTATTTCAGTTGCTTTTACAAACAACAAATGATGACGACTCAAGCTCCTAACAGTGGATAAAAACAGCCCCAATAGAAAATCCTACATGTTAATTATCTTGCAATTTCTGTCACACACAGATACTGTAACACAATTGTGGCAATGTCTCACAGTTCTGAAGATTTACAAACATGTTTGTGTGAGTGGTGAGGGCCACCAAGTCTGCTATTAAACACAAACTGAGTGAGACAGCACTGAGTAATCTGAAGAACTGTAACATTATTTCTTAAATTATTTATGTTCAAACCCTTTTCAATCCTTTCAACCCTCAAATATACAGGATGAACAAAATGGCTAAACTGATTAGTTTGGGCATATCAATAATGTAGCACATTTGTTCTCATGAGCCAGCAGTTGATATTGCACCTCCTACAGTCGTTTGCCACAGAGGCTGCTATGCTATGCACACTTCCTTGGAAGTAAGTTCTACTGAACTGAGTGGAGCTTACTTCTGAATAATATGCATGGGATTGGGCTATAAGGAAAACAGAGAGAGTTGTTGAGCTATAGGTGACTATAATTCAAATCCCTTGCAATAACTGTTACAGATCAGATTCACACAGCATATTGTGGCGCTCTGTCTTTTGCATGCTACAATACAGTCGACTACTCTTCTGAAATTTGACACTACAAATTCAGTAGAGTGAACTAGGGCACCATGAGGAACTGTGGACAGTGGGGAACACAAGCAATTGGGAAATTCTGCCTTGCAGCCCAATAGTGTGAGACAAGCTCCAAGGCTAGAATATCAGCCTCCTTCTTGCCCTGAACTGCAGCAGCCTAGCACAGTCACACGACTGTCCTAGAGCACTGACTGCAGATGTTTGAGGCTAGATGAGCAAGAAGCTGCTCACTGGGGCCTGAACCTAAGCATCACAATGTGGGGAGGGGGGCATTTTTTTTATCTCCCACTTTATGGGAGAGGTTGGTGGAAAGGGGGATTGTGGTACAGGAATGCATGCTTCAGAATGTCCTTCCCCAACTCCAATTTTCAGCCTCCCATTCCAGAACACTTTAAGCATTAGGGGCTCTGCCCCCTTAAAAACTGAAGGGAGTCCTTTTGGGCAAGAGGAATAAATTAGCACTGGGAGCGGCGGAGACACACACACACACACACACACACACACACACACACACACACACACACTCCTAATTAATCTCTTCCCAGGATAAGAAGCTAAAAAAGGGTCAGAGGCAATACAAGTCTATAGTATCCAATACTGAAGGGCGGATTAGGGTCAGGAGATGCATGTCTCATCACACACATCCCCCAACCCTAATCCCCCTGCCCTGTAGGATACTATATGCTGTTAAGGGCTCAGGCCAACCCATCTCCCTCGAGTTCCTTTCAAAATGTATATACACACTTAGCTGCCCAACACACACACACACACACACACACACACACACACACACACACACACACACTTTTTGTTTCTGTGGATTCCAAGCTATATTTTTCTACATACCTTGGGAATTCCCCTTATACAGATACCCCCTACCTTGTCAGAGGGATAGCCCCATTTCACTGTGCTACTGATGGGAAAAGGACCACCAAGTTTGCTATTAATATATGTATGGTAAGTAATGTTATGATACATATAGTTAGTATGACACATATGCATTCATTTATATATGAAAAAAATATTATGTAAAATAATAGACCTAGTATTTGTTTCCTTACCTACAAGACTGCATAAGACCAGCAAGGCTCTGAAAGAATCCTACATCCTTTTTATCCTTGAGATAGTCAAGCATTTTCTGAAAAAAATAATAGAAATAAATATGCTTCTTTAGAATAATATATGAACTGGACATACTAGTAGGTAATCTAATTATCTCTGTACGTCTTATGAAGCGATTCAGTTATTTCTTAAATAGTCACATTCTCTAAACCACCAGTTGAAAATACCTGCAGAAATACTTATGACTGAAAGAAAGCAACAACTTAATGTTCAGAAACCAGCAATCTTCTCCTGAGGGGAAGGAAGAAGAGACAAGCACACAGTCCAGGGAATTGCCACAATCCAGTTCCCCATGTTTCAGTCCCTTCTCTCTCCTCAACTGTCACCACAGAATACCTAAGGACCATCTTGCTTTGAGGGGAGGTGAGAAGAGACAGACACAGCCTATCTGATTATCTGGATTTAAGAGCATAACACAAGAAGATATAGCTCTTGAAAAGTTTTTTTTTTTTTGCTGCTCTTCGTACTGATCTTTATGGATGCTTATGATTTTTAAGTTTCTATGTAAACCACTGTGGGAGATTCTCTGGAAAAGCGGTACATAAATGCTATAAATAAATACCTGCTGAACAGTAGAATTTCCTCCATTCAAGATGGCAATTCCAAGTTTCAGGGTTGCTGCAACCATTGGCCCCATCTCTCCTGAAAACAAGTGTTTTTAAAAATAAATCATAAAACCTTTCATTCAAAGAAGAAGATAAGAAGCCAATTTTTTAAAACAAAAAACAAAGTTAAAAATATTTTGAATATAAAATATGAAATAGTAATAGTCAGCACAATAACTAGATTTTAAAAAATAATGAAGCCAATCAGAACAATAACCATCATCCACAAGGTAGAGAAGAACAATAGCAATTCTCATTTTCCAAATGCATCATTGGATCTCTCTTTCTTTCTCTCTCACACACAAACACACCCTTACCTCTTGTAAACACAGAGTAAGACCCACCCACTCCCCAATTTGCTCCCTAGATTTCAATTTTTCGGAAAGGGCAGGTGACAGCAGCCATTCTGCCTTTGAGATCACAACAGCATTAGATGGGAGTAAGGCAAATCCACACTTATCACTGAGGAGGACAGAGACAAGAAACAAAACAGGGACATGCACAATTCCTCTCAGTTCAAGAATACTATCTTCCTTTCCTCTCTTTGAAGAGCATTGTAATAAAAATCTGGATGAATGGATGGGAGGGAGGGAGGGAGGGAAGAAGGAAGGAAGGTGCTCAACTTACCCTGGACTCCATCACCCTTCTGATCTACTTGCAAGGAAAGTAGCTGGCTGATTGTGATAAGCAGCAGGCAGTGTTCCCTCTAACAGGGATTCCCAGATGTTGACTACATCTCCCAGAATCCCCAGCTGCAATGGCTTTTGCTTGGAAATTCTGGGAGTTGTAGTCAACAACATCTGGGAATCTCTGTTAAGGTAATACTGGCAGCAGGGTTGGTTTCTTCTGCACAAGTGGACTTTGCAGAGGTGCAAACATCCATGAGACTGAGGAGTATTGTGACCCAGGACTCAGACAAGCAATCAGGCCTATCAAGGACAGCAGGAGTATGCCTTATATGTATTCTCCAGAAGGTTACCTCACATCCAGTCTGGCAGAGAGAAATCTACCAGTCATCCTGAGGAAGAGGATGCCTAGATCTGTTTCTCAAAGGTTGTTAGGTCCCTCTAAATCAGGGCTGCACATCACCAGCCCTCCTGCAGATGCTGGAATGACACTCCCATCATCTCTATGGGTCACTGTGGATAGGGATGATGGGAGTTGTAGTCCAACAACAGCTGGAGGGCTGAAGTTGTGCAGCCCTGCTCTAAATGAAAAATTTACAGTCTCAATGGCCTCATCACCCAACATCCTTAACTCCTCTGTAAGCTCTGAATTGAAAAGACAGAGGTCATATCTAGAGGTTACCTATTTATTTTTGTGTACTTAGCTTGAAGACAGGGAGGGATTTACAAATTCCTTCTAGGTCACAGCTGCTCCATTACTTAAAGAGTGCAGGGCCAGACTACACCTGGATACGTGCGGGCGACCATGGTGGGGGTGGGGGTGTGTGTGGTGGCGGGGGGGGGGGTTAACTCTTTCCCGCATATCATATTGGTGATGAAAATTGCCCCCTAAGCTATTTGCCTCACAATAAAACAAAGCAGCATAATAAGATCTGGTGCAAACAAGTCCTTTAAAAATATTTAAAGCGATACACAGAAAAATGTCTTTATAATTTTTTTTTTTAAGTACCTTTGCTGGCACTAATTGTCTGAAGGACCATTTCTGCAGCTCCCCGATCATGCAGTCTTGCTTGCTGGTACAGAAGCTTTTGCTTTTCCATTTCTTTTTCCTGAACACAAATCCCAATTATTTAAATTGAGGCCTTATGTTAATAATGCCCTTTGGAACTTCTCATACATATGGGCTCTATAGCAACTTTGGGTCTAATACAATATAGGCAATACTGTACTATCAACCATCTCTTTTCCACATGTCCAACTACAGGTTTCCTTACCCTAATTTTGTGATGGATGTTGAGTGCCAAGCTTTTCAGTAATGAAATACCTCAGTTTGAAATGATCACAGTAGAACATATAAGGCCCTGGTTTGAATATCTTGTTTGTCTTAAAATTGTGCTTTTGTACTATTTTTTGTGTAACAATTTTCACATTTCCTTAAAATAGCCTAGAGTCTTTGCTTAATACTCAAAGTGAAAGCTGACACTTCAAAATAGAAGAATATACTGAGGAACAATGTAATTTAATAGGATACAAAATTTAAGGAGAAGTGCCAGTTTCAAACTAGATGACATAAAATGCAGTGTTCTATCTTACAGTCCTCCTGGCAATAAATCAACTGACTTGAGCAACTGCTGAACTTAGTTTTGGGTATTTCAAGCTTTTACTCAAAACTCAAAAAGGAATGTAAAACATCAAAGCACAGCTAATTAGCCTTTAAACTTCATTTAGTTAATATTGAATTGCCAGAATACATAGACTTAGTATGGAAAAGCAGAAGTTGTATAGAGCCCAGTAACAACATGGAAACCATCTAACATTCTAAGTCAATGGGACATGGCACCGTCAAGTAGTATCACATCCCAAAAAAACCCACGGTGGCCAAATTATGGATTATCTAAAAGCAGCAGCAGCAGCAGAAGTAGCCAAGTAGACAGCTTTGCTACCATAAACATTAAAGTATATAAAGTAGACACTGAAAGATGGAAGAGGTTTAAAAATGAAGAGCAGTTGGTTACTAAAGCAGTTGGTTACTAAAGCTTAAGAAAGAAACACTGAGGGACGAAATGGGGATGGCTTCAGCAAATGAGGGGAAGTCGGTCTAAATCAAACTGAGGTTGCAACCCAATCTGTACTGACATAAGAGTAAGTTTTATTAAACACAGTGGGCTTAACATGCAGAGGATTGGGCTGTGAGTCAATTATATTATCTCTTGTTGAAATTGATTCTTAAATGCTTTCCACCATTAAATCAGTGGGTTGCATCCAAAGTACTGTGAGCAAAAGGAGGGGGATTTGTTAAACTCTCCCCTTCCCCTGCCTTGCTCCAGCAGAACATCTTGTCTGGATGCTCCCTAGCTTGTGCAAGCGGAGCTCTGCTCTCAGAAGCTGCTTCTGCCTGGATTTGGACAATTCCTCCCTCCTCATACAGCCCTCTGTGATGTATCTGCTGCCACCATTTATCTTTAGTAGAACTCTTCTATAATAGCTATTGCCCGTGAGAGCAGGGAATGCTTTAGGCATGGGGTTTTACTCCAGTAGAGAAAGCCCAAATATTTTAAAAATAAAGAGGATTTTATTGTTTCACAGCGAAAAACAAAAACAAGTGGAACAAAGGTTGACCCTTTCCAAGAAACACACCAGTTACAGTTAACCATCTTGCAGTCTAAGTCCCTTTCTGCAAAACTCGTCCTTGGTAGTTAAAGTCCAACTGAGACTACTTCCTAGGTTCCAAGATCCATGGAACTCTCCCTGACAATCCCAATACTTAGCAACTGATGCCATGTTTGCCTCACTAACCCCGAGACCAAACAACATACAAAAACATAAATAATGGTTAACCAGTGAGTTCTTCACAGCCTCCACAATACATCCCATGTTATTCCCACAAGTCCCCAACCCTTTAAAGTGTCTCATTCATTGGCTACTATACTGCCACCATGTAAAGCTTAAGAGTGGCTTTTTGAGGCTCTGGGAGGTACAGTGGGGAGGAAGGGGAAGGCAAGTCTATTCCCCTGAACTTCCTTGTGCTCACAAGTACTTTGGATCCAATGCATGGCAGGAGGATAAAATGCATTGGGTATTCTCTTTCCTTACACTATTTGTTCAGTGCCCTTATGTTCTTAATAATCTAAGTAAAAGGAAAGCGAGAAAGACACTGCTGTTAAAACAATTTGAAAATGTTGCCTTCTTTTTGAAACCTCTTCTTGTGCTGGCTGCGGGTGGGGGACGGGGGGAGAGACTGGGACAAAAACAGAACTACACACAACCAAAACATAATTTACAACACTGTTCCAATTAAGCTGCAATAACATTTTTTTCTCTTTCATAAGATTTTAAATACGTTTATATTTCTACATTTCACTTTTTAGACCCAACAATCTTTTCCTTTCAATTCCATTGCAATTTTTACTTATCAATTTTTCCATTTTATTAGTAAAGACAACATGAAAAAAGCACATTGTTATGACAGTCTTCTCTTTCATCTGAAATGTTTTGAAGTCAAAGGGATCAGCAGGCTGAAGAGAACAAAGCATCAGCGATTATAATTCTCCAAGCCAGGAGTGCACAACTTTGGCCATTCAGCTGTTTGACTACAACTCTTATCACCACTGGCAATTGGTCGCTGTGGCTGGGGATGATGGGAGTTGTAGTCCAACAACTGCTGGACTACAGCAGCTGTACATGCCTGCTCTAAGCAAAATAATCCTTCAAGTAGTTTTCCATTATGTAATTGAAATATTTCAGTTTCCATGTTTTTTCAAATTTTCAGTAGTTTCATAAACAAGAATGAAATTCAAAAGGAATTCAAATGATTAATTGAATAATCTAAGACTAATTTCTCCCTTTAAACAGCAACTGAGGTGATCCATTTTCTTGTGCTGTCTTGCAATACATCAAGACTATGAATGATGAACCATGAAAAGATGCTCGAAGTCAGAGAACTGAAGAAATGATGAAAATATTGTCATTATTAGTGAATTTAATCAGAGGACCTATTTGATTATCCATCAGAGCACTTTTCGGAGCACTCCCCTAGTTGCATTTTACACAACACTTTATTTCATTCTGCCCTAATGTGACACTCTTTGAAAGAAAAAAGGTTGAAAGAAAAAAGGACAATTTAAAGCACAGGAACAAAATGACTTGAAAGACAAACAATACTAGATACTTAACAACAGAGGGTGATATATGCACGAGTATGATGTATGCCTTACAAAATATTTCCTGCGGATCCCACTAGAATTAGCATTTGTTATTGAAAGTGTTACAGAGTCTTGATTTTAGACTGTCTGTACACCCCCACCCCCCCGCACCTTGACACTTTTATATAAGTGTTCAGTCTGGCTCGGCTTGTGATTGAGAGAGTGTATCCTGGAAAGGAGCAGTGTTTAACACTGGTGCTAAAGGTAGTCTAGGAAGGCATGCGAGGAAGAAAGCATGACTATCTCATTCTACCATTTAGGGGTCTGAAAAAGACTCCCCTAAAGCCACCTAATGGCACAGTGGGGAAATGACTTGCCTAGCGAGCAAGAGGTTGCTGGTTCAAATCCCCACTGGTATGTTTCCCAGAATATAGGAAACACCTCTATTGGGCAGCAGTCACATAGGAAGGTGCTGAAAGGCATAATCTCACATTGCGCGGGAGGAGACATTGGTAAACCCCTCCGGTATTCTACCAAAGAAAACCACATGGCTCTATGGTCACCAGGAGTCGATACCGATTCAAACACACAACTTTACCATTTTACATCCCAAATTAAGCTTTTCACACAGCCCCTGAAGCATTTTCTGAGACCCCAAACCAGGCAGCCATGACTAGTTGTTTTCATGATTTGAGTTGTTTTTCAGCATGACTTCATTTCTGGTTTGCATTTTGAAACTCAGGTGCTAACTGAACCCAGTTCCTCCTGGATCCAGCCAAAGTCCTGTGGAGTACACAGACACCCGGAATCCTCCCCATGAGGTTCTTGGCATATTTGCTAATTCCCATTTTTTGTATGGCTTCTGTCTAGCACCGTTCGACAGCTCATTGTTCTCACCTGTCCCTTTATTGTTTTCTGACTACAAGTGTCAATGAATAAATGTTCCCCATACACACAGCCCTTGCTTCCAGAAGCAGCTTCCTTCCCCTATAAGAGCTAGCCAAGCCACCCCATTATGTGTATAGTGGAGGGGAAGTGCATTCCCTGGGATTCGTCCCAGACTGTTGCCACCCCCTTTCTCCATCGCACCCCAGCATCACCATGGAAAAGCCCTGCCTTTATGTCATGACAGGTTGTATCATTTTCATCTTTCCCCTTCCCTTCCCTCTGGATGTGTAAGCGTGCATATATGTTTGTGATTTGTTAGGGTCTGGCCAACGTCACTCACATCTTCTAGTAAAGTTCAGCCCCAGAGTCGTCCTTCACTGGAGAATGGGCAGCCCTTCTTCTCCACAGGCGAAGAAGCTCTTGCTTTCTCTAGCCAATTTCCTTCACTCCCTTTTGCAACTATTAACCCTTCCCTCCCTCCTTCCTTCATTCTTGATTAGCCAGTCCCTTGGGGTGGGTCATCCTCCCTCTTCTATCCAAACTCTCTCTCACCTCTCCCACCTAGTTCATTCTTACTCTGACTCTTGTCTACTGTCTGCCCTTGGTTTCTCTCTTTAGCCCTTTTTCTAATATTTTCCCTGACTCCTTGTTCTTTGTCCTTGGCTTCTGACCGTATACTGTCCCCTTCCTTCCCATTTCTCTATTTTGACATCCTCTAATAAGCCTCCACATCCATCAGTCCATAGCAAAGGTTGTGCTCTCTCTCCCCCCCCCCACCCCACCTGTTCCTGGTAATCCCTCTGAATCTTTTCTCTGACTTGGCCTGTTCATTGTCCTTGGAAATCTCCTCTATCTTTTCCTTTCCACTTCCCTGTTCCATACAACACACATATCAAAGAATCCACTACATATTCAATACCTATCAAATAATCTACTATATTATTATATTATTTAATCTCCTAGTCTCTATTATATAAAGAATCCAACATGTTTGTAATCATTCATAGTAAAGGTTAAGTGTTAAATGCCCAGACACCAATTTCATCTAGCATGTTATATGTTACATGGGAATGCTTAGGTATTCTTTTAAATGCCTTGTGTCTTCATTGCAATCAACAACTTATTTTTCTATTTGGACTATTAAGCCTGGGGTGCCATTCTTTCTGGGTAGGGGCTAGCCTGGTTAATAACCAAGAAGGGGGTGAGAAGTACCCCACATTAGAAAAGTACTGTTCTAAAATGAACAGATAATTTCAGCCAAAGAGGGTAGCTGAGAGATGGCCCTAGAGTCTGGAGAAGAGTTGAGAAAAACCCATCTTCTGTGCAATCTTGGGGAACAGCAAATTTATCTGAGACAGCATCATCATCACAATATACTGGTTCCAGATACTATTGCAAATGAAAACATTGAAATAAAGAGGAGATAGTTGGAAGGGTACACCAACAGTAGGTCAAAGCCAACATATAAAGCAAGAAGAATAAAAGCACAATTCAAGCTGGGAGTGAGTGAGATAGCAACCCCCTAGCAGCCCTAAAATAAGGCAGGATCTCATTACACCAGAGCTGCACAACTTTGGCCCTCCAGCTGCTGTTGGACCACAGTTCCCACTATCTGTGACAATTGGTCACCTGGGGATGATGGGAGTTGTAGTTCAAAGACAGCTGGAGAGCCAAAGTTGTGCAGTCCTGTATTACACAAGTGGAATTTTGGGAGGTATAAATGACTATTAGGGAATAAGAGATTTAAAAGATTACTAAATTCCTTCTGAACTATCACCCTAATTGCAGGATCACACTAAGGTTTCACAGTCCAATCTGCCTTTCTTTCTCTGTACATCAGCCTGGAAGAATTTCAAGAAGATGCTATCATAGAGCCCCTAAACTTCATTTTTCTTCCTCTCATATAGATGTTTGGAACTTGTCTTCTACATTTCCTCATATCATAGCATCTGCCAGGGTATAAAAGTGTGACAAACAATATATCATTGCTGCCACAAAAATCTTAACCCCCTTCTCCTTCCATAATTTCTAAACATCAGAGGACAAACCTCCATATCAAGTAGTCATTATCATAAAGCCCTAAGGTTCTTCACACATCAACTGGACTATATCTGGAATAATCCTAACACTACATACTCTAACAATACCAATAACAGAATAATCAACAACCCCATCATAGCACGTGTCCTCATACTCCCATACAATGGAGAACTCCATTCAGTACTAGTCTTACGGGGCAATGATCAAATTCAATCATCGCTTGCTGTGACACAGCCCATTCATATATTACCTCCTTAATTATGGAACATGCATAATGAAGTTCCCTTTAACTTGTATTAGCCTTTGAAAAAAGGTAGCAAACTCCTTTCCCTGAAGGGACAATATAGGTGGCAGTGACTGGAAGCTGCTTCAGCCATATTTGCACTCTCTGCTTTTTGCTAGGCACTCCTGTCAAAAATCGATTCTCAGCTGTGATTGCCATGATTTACCCACCCTCTACTAGCAATGTTCCATTTCCACTTCCTTTGGCACTGCTTTTGCCTGGAAAGGAGGATAGACACAGCTTTTTACAAGCTGTGGGAAGGATGAGAGTCTACGCATTCGGCAGTGATAAACAAATGTAGACACACAATACAGTGCTTTCTGAACCATGGAGTCTGGTGATTTGTCTTGAAATAAACTAAGTATCACTTTGGTAGAAGATTTTATTGGTGAAAATAAATATTTTAAATAAATAAATATTTTTATTGGTGAAAATAAAGATTTTATTCGTGAAAATAAATACAAGATGAAATTAGCTTTTTAGGAGGTGTCAAGAATGTCAAACAATTTCCCATTTATACAAGTTGGGCTAAGTCCTATTTATTTATTTACTTATTTATCTATTATTAAAACTTTTATACCACCCTTCCAAAAGGCTCAGGATGGTTTACATTAAAACACCGTTAAAATCAGTTAATAATTAAAACAAAAATTATAAAGCATAAAACAATTATTAACAATTAAAAACATTGTAAAACAGCAATTAAATAATCAGAAGAATTTAAAAACAAGTTTTAAAAAGCTGAGAAAGCCTGGTTGAAGAGATGTGTTTTCAGGTGTTTTTTTAAAAATTGCCAAAGATGGGGAGACTCGTATCCCAGCAGGGAGCGCATTCCACAATCTCGGGGCATCAGCCAATTATTCCTCTGCCAATTGTTGATATGCCAGTCCAGCAAGAGTAATAGCACATAAACTGGACTATAACATACTACTGGTATACGGTAGTCAAGAAATGTCTAATCTATAATAAAAGGTTATGATAATACTCATTGTTAACGTGTATTCTGACTTCCATCAGAAAGATATCCAAGGTGGCTTATGTAACAAAAAAAAATTGAAACATCAAAAATAGCAACATCTAACAACAATACCATCATCACACAACAATTAAAGTATCATTTTCAAGATTGGAAAGAAAAACTAGAAATAAATTTAAACTCAGGCAAATCATGGGCCCCGAGAGATAGAAATGTCTCTGCACCGGAACACAACAAAGGAAGTAAATACAGATATCCCAGGGAAGGGTGTTTCAGAGCTTGGGTGCTATCTCAAAGGTTCCCATGTACTTGCCAATGTTAGTTCCAACAGTGAGAGGACCGAAAGTAAGGCCTCCTCTGCCAACCTCCCCTGGCTGGGCAGGATGTGGGAGAAGATGCTTTTTTTTTTTTTTTAAGTATCTTGGTCCCAAGACATATAGGGCGTTTAAAGTAATAACCAGCACTTTGAACTGTGTCCAGAAAAGGACTTGCAGTCAACAAAATTGGCATAATAATGGAGTAACATGCTCAAAAAATAATGGTAACTACTGCCTTTATTTACGTGTTTGGAAATTCCAGAATAATTTATAACACAACATTATTTATGTCACAGGTAATAAAGCAATTGTATAAAGGTTTGGTGTTAAAGGAATCAAAATGTAATCCTGACAGGATGGTGAAAAGAAATATTCTACTATATGAAATTTGCAGATGACACAGGATCAAAAATTTCATTAGTAAGGATGTGTTAATCAATTTGAGTACAAATAGATTTGTACCCAAATCTAGCTGATTCGGGTGATTTTTCAACAGAACAAATTGCCCCTGTTGTCAATTGGCTATATTCGGATCCAAATTGAATTGCCCGGATTTGGACTCGAATAAATTTGGAGATTTGGACCTCCATTTTGTGGCGATCTCTCTTGCTCTCCATTTTGTTTCCCTGCAAAAATTCATGCAATTCCCACCCTCCAAGCTTCAGATTGGTGACTTACAAGTGTGAATGATTGGTGGGTGAATCCCCCTTGGCTCCAGATTGGCTTGTTTCCATGTTCTGAGTGGATTCTTTAGTGCAAAATGAATGATGACCAAAGAATCCACTCAGAATCATTTTGCACCAAATAATCCACTCTCAGAGCACCTCTAAAATTGAAAATAAGAACAAAATTCAGTACTCCATGGGCTTGTGGTTTGGGGGGTGGTTGGCGCCCCATGTGTACTATACTGCAACCTGCTTTGGGCCACCCTGGCACCACCCACAGGGAGTAATGGGGCTGCAGGAATCCCCATTATTCCCTATGGGAAAGAACATAAAAACACATAAACTTCAAAAAATTGTTTAAAAAATCACCGGATTTTTCTTTCTTTGGGATTTGGGTAGTAGCTGCTATCCATTGGGCAATACCACCCAACCCAATTTACTTCCTCCGGAATCTATTTGGATTCGATTCTGATCAAATCCGGATCTGAATTGAATCGGGGGTGATTCAATTGAATCTCTAATAAGTAGCTACCTTTTTACTTTTAGCTATTTGAACACCAAGAGTTCCCTCAGGCCTCTAAAAGGGTTTCACTTTTGGGGTGTGTGTGTGTGTTTAATAATAGTCAAATAAAAGGCTCTATTGATCAGGCATGGGTAGAAAGTAGATAATGGCTGAAAAGTGGACCATCTAGTACATCTTGTTTGCTGAGATGCTTTGAAAGAATGGTGGATTAGACAGAACTGGGTGTGATGCAGCAAGATGCATCTTATAGTCTGAAGCAAAACTGCAGTACACTCCAGAATACATAGGTCAATTATATCCCAACTTTTAAGGGAGTCTCAAGGATGGACATTTACTTTGCCAACTTAACACTCATTGATGGGTCACGGGGTTTTTGGTGAAAGCAAAAGTAGACTACATAACACTGATCAGTCCACACCTGGCGTTTTGTATGGAAAACTTCAAAGAAAATAGCTAGACTTCCCAAGAGTGTTAGTTATATACTACAGATGTGAAACAGTCTAGATGAGGAAATTAACTTGTGAAATGTGCTCCAAACAGAGTTTTGTCAAGGGGAACAAGCATTCTTGTGAATGCCCTCCTGCTTGCAAAGTGGCAAAATAATAGAGTAGAAGATACACAAATAAAAAGACATGTGTAATGCATGTTGGTATCTTTTTTTTACAACTTTATAACCTTTCAGTTCTACACAAATTAGGCAGAATGTTGTGAACAGCTGAACAAAAAAAGGGGGGCTATTAGAGGCTTTGTTAGGTGCGCAGAAAAAAACATAATGGTTATAATATATGTAAAAGTATTCCATATTTTGATGCATTTTAAATATGATATATTAAAAGAAGTAACACTTGGTCTATTTTTCATGGGTACCATATCGACATAAAAGTTAGTATGGTTGAGATGGGCAAACAGTGTGATGATCACAGATGATCAGAGTAAAAGTTGCGATGATCACACTGCTTTATCTGAGAGTTTTTGTTAATGTTCTGTTATTAAAGAATGATAATAGTTGGTGAGCTGTTTTGTAAGAAAATAAATTATTCATTCTCCTTATATCCTACTCTTACATGAGGCTCTCAGTGGTCCTCCATCCAAGGGGACGGCCAGGCCTGTTTTTGCTTAACTTCAACAATGTTGCTGTTTCAGATGCTCTCAGACCATCACTGGATCTGTGAGAAATCTTTCAATATGGGGAGGGTGAGGCAGGCTGCTATTGTGGGAAGGCTGAACTTTATAAAATAACGGAGAGACCTTCACAGTAGGTGGGAAGTTGGTTGTTGCAATTGCACCCTTGACTTTAAACATTTGAAAAGACATACACTCACCCATATACTGCCACAGATAATAAAAAGTGTCTCAAGGTTTTAGTACAAGAGAATGTATAGAACACCCAGAACAGTTAATTCAGCAGTGAACCAGTCTGGACAAGCATCCGCTGGCACATGTGCTCAGGGCGGGAACACCCAAGATGCCATTAAATGACATCCTAACACACTCTAAGCTGGGTTTTGGTGCATGTGTAAAAAGGTGATTCAAATTATCTCCCCTCTCATTCTGTTAACCTTACAATATTCTATCCCTCACACTTTGCATTAGGATATGTCAGTGAGCGAGTCTTAGTTCAGGCTTCCTCCAAGAAAAATAAAATGACTAGAGGGATTTATTTGAACTGGAGCCAGACATGTACCCTTCATTGTCTATTTATTTGGCAGGGAAATGGCAACCCGCAGCCAGCTGTAATTGTAGGAACAGAAGAACTAGATAAATTACAGTTAATTTCCCTGATCCAAGATAGACTATGGAGCCCTGAGTAACAGGACTAAATCAAAGATCATTAACATTTTCACATATGCAACCAGCTTACTACGCATTCATAGTCCTGAAATAATCTTCCTAATTTCGTTTCAACCCCCAATACTTCTCAGGCATTGGCTACCAGCACTCCTACATTAGCTGCTAATAAAAAGGAATGTTGATTTAAATTCCTTCTGCACCTGGCTAGGAAAAAGCTCATTAAAATAAAGTGAAAAACTTATCTCAAAGCTTGAATGCTGCTTCCATGGTCTGGAATTGATGTCTTATTTCTCCTCAGAGAGTATACATCCATTTATTAGCGGCAAAACCACTTTCTTATGTCTCTGGTGTCTCTGCTGAGCACCATTTGAATCAGGGCTAAGAAACACTAGCTTGAGCACCTTCTTGAACAATGTTTCTTCTGCATGAACCCTACTCAGTTCTACCGAGGGCCAGCTCAAGATCACTGGGCTTCTAGGGTAAAATGCCAAAGAATGCACCCCCACACTGCTGGAACACACAACTAGGCTTGGTGGCAGCAAAAAAGGCCAGTCTTCCTTGATATACTAGCAGGGGCATAGCAAGGTTGGAGGGGGCCCAGAGACAAGATTTTAAAATGGGCCCCTCGCTGATATACACACACAAACACACTTCACAATATATAGTGTACTCACACTCACATCCCCATTATGAATACGGTGAATATCTAGTTCACATTGAATCTAGTTTTTTTACTCTCTGCTCCTGCCGTTCTCCAAGAGACTCAACATAATTCATAGGGGGTGCAACATGGGCGGGTGGGGAGTCATGTGATGTGCCTCTGGGGGGCCCCTCGAAGCAGTGGGGCCCCAAGACGACTGCCTCCCCTTGCCTAATAGTAGTTACGCCCCTGCATACTAGATTTGGCATAGCAGTACAGAGTGGAAGAGAAAGTGTGGAGGAGAGAAAGGAGCATTGGTCACTCACTGTGAAGTCTTCTTCTTGCTGCTGATGTTGAGGACATCTCACGTGGATTATCCTTCCCAGCATGCTCCAGAGGGCAGGGCATATTCAAATTAGTTGAAGCCTTTAAGAGGCCCGGGAGGATAACCCCACCCAGTTTAGTTAGTCAAGCCAAGCTTCTGAAGGAAAAGATCCATAAAAGACAACAGTAAGTGTAGAAACAACAAGTAACACAAGGTATAGACCAGTAGCTGTGGATGGCCTGGGTGGGTCGAGATGTCCTTAACATAAGCAACAAGAAGACGCCTTCACGATGAGTGACCAATGCTCCTTTCTCCACTGCTGGGTGAGGACATCTCACATGGGACGTACCACAGCTAACAAGACCCTGGGAGGGACAGCGACCCTGGCTACTGGGGAGGAAGGATGGGTTGCAGCACATGCCTGCAGCCTGAGAGGAGTACAGTAGGTCTAGTTTGTAATGTCTTGTAAACGTGGATGGGGAGGACTACAGTGCCGCTCTGCAGATGTCTTCTAGGTGGGTATTCATGAAGAATGTTGCTGAGGTGGCTGCTGAGCATGTGGAATGAGCCGTGATCCTCAATGGGGTGGGCAGGCGTTGGTATTCATACGCCAAGGAAATACAGACCTTAATCCATATGGACAATGTAGATGTCAAGACTTGTTGTCCTATTGTGGATGGTAGGAAGGACATGGACAATGCTTCTGTGGAATGGGATGAAGAGGTCAGAGACAGGTAAGCCTTCAGACAACGATGAGCATCGAGCTTGTGCCAGTCTTTCTCCCTCGGATGAGAGGGGTTAGGACAAAAGGAGGGTAGAACTAGATTCTGAGATCTGTGGAATACTGAAGCCGCTTTTGGCAGAACTGAAGGGTCTGGTATTAGGGTAACAGAATCTGAGCTGACAATAAAATGCAAAATCTGGGATGGGTCGATAGGGACCTGAGTTCGGAGACTCGCCTGGCTGACATGATAGCTATCACGAAGGCCAGTTTCATGGACAGAATGCGGAGGGAGATAGAATGCAGTGGTTCAAATGGTGGTATATAAAGTACTCTGAGGACCTTGTGGAGATCCCAAGAAGGTAACCTTTGAATTACCGGTGGGGGTAACAGGGTGGCCCCTCGTAGGAAGCGTTTCAGGTGTGAGGTCAGACCTTTACCTTTGAAAGGTGAGAAAAGAAATCCCAGGGTCACTGCATGCCATTTGATGGTGTTGGCATGAAGCCCTTTGTCCAGGACATTCTGGAGGAATGAAAAAAGTTCTGGGAGTTCACAGGCTACAGCTGAAAGTTTGCGTTGTCTGCACCATTGGAGAAAAACACGCCATGTGGATTGATAAATCTCGTTTGCAGACAACATTCTGGATGCTAGCAGTGTATCTAGGACTCGTTTGTCATATCCAAAGTGGCCTAGGATGTTGCGTTTAGTCACCAGGTGGCAAGCTGTAACCAAGCTGGGTCATGATGAAGAACCGGGCCCTGACTGAGGAGGTCTTGTCTTGCTAGAAGAAACCATGGACCATCTACCGCTAGTTGGAGAATTTATGTGAACCATGGGCATCGAGGCCAGTAGGGAGCCACCAGAGTCACTTGTGCCTATAGCAAACAGATGCGACAAAGTAATCTAGCAAGGAGTGGTACTGGTGGGAAGGCGTACAACAGTTCCCATGGCCATGGGATTGACATGGCATCCACTCCTGCCGCCTGTTGGCATGGGAAGCGGGAGAAGAAACAAGGTAGTTGGGTATTGAGGTGAGACGTGAAAAGGTCCACTGACAGATGACCCAAGGCTCCTATGAGGAGGTGGAAGACCTGAGGATTGATCTTCCATTCCGCTACGTGCAATTCTTGGCGGCTCAGCCAGTCTGCTTGGGTGTTGAGGGAACCACTGACATGATGTGCTATGATGGAAGACAGGTGCGTCTCCACCCAATGGAATAGTAGGCCCGATTCCTGGTGGAGGCAGTGGGATCGTGTCCCTCCCTGGAGATTTACACGGGCTTTCGCTGTCATGTTGTCTGTGCCAATCAGGAAGTCCTTGGAGTGTACCTGGTTGACAAAGGCCATGAACGCTAACTGTATGGCTCTCAGCTCGAGCCAGTTAATGCTGTGGCGCTTTTTCTATGGAGTCCACATGCCTTCGGCTTTGGAGTCCATGTGCCCTTCCCTTTTCCAGGTATTGACTTCTTCTTTTTCAGAATGGGTGTGTCGGCGTCTGTTCCAAGGAGCCCGAGTGGCTTGGCGGGGAGGGGCGTGGACTGTGATACCTCTGGAGCGCTAGGGACGGCCTCCTCTATAACCACAAGGTCAGGGCTCTCTGGCCTATTGAGTGGGGAGGTTGAACGGTCATGCTTTCAAGTGTGTTGGATCGCCATAAGCTGGGCCCCATGGTGACGCAAAGGTGGGATGTGGCCCTTACGCCCCCCTGTCATACCCAATGAAGACACAGTGGTCCGTGGTGGGGAGTTTTGTGCAGCATGCACCATCACATGGTGGTGATGGGGCTTACAGGGCTGGAAGGAATCCATTGATTTCTTTCCCTTTGGCATCAATACATGCAGAATGTCAGATCTCTGAGGCTCCATCGGCAGGAGAAGAGAAGAGAGTGGGAAAAGACAGAAATAGTAGAGGAGGTGTGGTTTGGGTTTTTTGTTTTGTTTTGTTTTTTGAGGTTATAAAAGTGAGGGGGTATGGTGAAAAAAGGCAAAGAAAGGAGGAGTATAGGTAGAGTGGCAAAGGAAACAAGGCAGCATCGTCCGGTCTGGAGCTCTGCAGGACATACTAAACTGGGAGGGGTTTCAACTAATTTGAATATATCCTGTCCTCTGGAGCATGCTGGGAACAATAACCCATGTGACATGTCCTCACCCAGCAGCTGAGAAGGAGAGAGTATTGAGTATCTCCTCGCCACTTTCCTCTCTTCTCCTGCTCCATTCTCCTCCTTTTCAAATCCAAAGCACTGGGGACATGGATGCCTACAGGACATGTTTTAGGGGAGGTCAAAGCCAGTAGTCACTGTCACCAGCACAGAGCTGCAGCTGCTGTGGTGGCAGTGGCCCCACTCCACTCATGCAGTGCCCACTAATCACCACCTTCTCCTCCTCTGCTACCACCTCTGCTGCCTGTACCTCCTGCACTGCCGCCTCCAGCTCTCACGGCATTGGCAGCAGTGGAACTAAACTGCATGCCTGGTGTGCAAAAAGCCAGCCAGGAAAGTGCTGTTTAGTTCCTCTGCTGCTAACACTGCAATGGCCAGTGACAGGGGTCAGCGCAGTGGCAGCAAAGGCAATGGCAGCTCCATTGAATTCAATCAGCTTGGCTCAATCCAGGGGGCAACTCCCCCCTTGCCCCCCCCTGACACCCATAGCTGAGAGGAAAAAGAAGTGACTCTTCATACTGCCACTGAGGCAGGTGGCTGTGAGAGAATGGGGACAACAGTGCTTGCTGCCCCCCTGATAATCCAGCATGAGGCAACTGGTAGCCTTTACCTCATGAGGCCAGTTCTAGTTCTATACAATTGGAAATAAAACATTTAATAGTACATAACAAGTGCCACTTGGTACTGGGATAAGTAATAAAATGTGGGAGTTATAAGACAAATTATTGTAAATTTTCTGATGAACGTGATACCAATACCTCTCCATTTTGGGAATGTAGCTTCTATTTGCACTCAAGAAAACTGCCAGAGGAACAGAAGCTTGTGCTTTGAGAAGCTGCCATCCATTTGAGGGGAGTTAGATTGTCATGTCATGTAGGGAGGAGTATTATCTGTTGTATCTGAGAAGGAGACCACCACACTGAATGCTCCTGCATTTTAAATAGAGCTAAATTGCCTCTCCAGGAAACAGTGATCCTGGGACTAAAAAAAAGGTTCCAACTGACTTACTGACCATACCCAAAAGCATTCAGACAGAGCAGTGAATGCTTTGTGCACCTGGATAATGCTGATTTATTTACTCTGTTCCCCGATACTCAAATAAAATATCAACTGTACAAGTTTTTGTGCCTCAGGAACTCTCAAGTTCTAAAACTCAGGTAACCACAAAAGAAAAATTGCTCCCTTGTATCAAAAGCTGTGTTTATTTTCAAGATGTGGGACTGCTAGTGGGCTCTCTGCCAGTACTGCCCTGGAACTCTCCCAGCTGAGCATCGGCTTTTGCATTCAGTCTTCTTCCCTTATTCGTGGTATGTGTGAAGCACAAGTCCTGAGCTTGAATAATTAAGACTGAAAGGTGCTTCCAGTTACACCATGAATATTCCCTTTGACCTCTGGAGTAATGCTACATCTGTGCTCTCTCCTCACTTTTGGAACTAGCCTCACCTGAAACCTGGTGCCAGTCTGGCATGCAACTTGGGACTCCTGGATTGCGCCAAGCAAACTCAAGCCTCCTCCTTCCCCCCACAATGAAAGTATTACTGTGGTATGCATCACCTTGGGTTACTATGAGAGATCCAAACCCCTTTGTTTACCCCTGTAGTGGAAGCCTCACTGTGGTGTGGACTCCCTAAGCTCCTGTAGAAAATCCAGTTCTTCTTCACTTTCAAATCAGCAAACTAAAGAAAGATATAAATTCACTCAATTTCCTCACCCTCCTCCTCCTCTCTCAAAATTTCCCTCTGCCTACCAGGATTTTGACTGTTCTGGTTTCACGCCCCCCGTCCTCTCTCCCAAAACAGTCTTCAGTCTCATTAGTCCAACCCAAAACTCAAAGTTCAAAAAGTATATGCAATAGGTGAACATGTGTTTAAGGGACATGATTCCAAGCAAGTGTTGCAACATCAATGGAAATATTCTCTGCTTGGTCGGTCAATCTCCAGCTTTCACTGCAAGTTGCTTTACAGTTAGTGGTATTTAACCAATCCATAGACAATATTTTGAAGAGTAATACAAATAAATGAAAAGTTACTTCAGTTACCATAGGGTGCTCCATATTGTACATCTAATAAAATTTACAAATCTAATTACAATCATGGGGAGAATTGAGAACTGAGAGTATTTGTTTAGAAAAGAGCACATGACACTCTTGCAACAAAAAAGAGCCAGAAATGTGTCAAAATGGTCTTAAAATCTTGTTGAAGATGTTGGGTCTAACAAAACTAAATGTCACAAATTAGACCCACACAAACACACACATCATATTACCTTGCTGCGCTGAGATCCTGTGACCTTAAGGGAAGGCGAGGATAAGAAGTGAAATAGCAATAAGAAAAAGGTGTCCAAAATACTCTGATGATCTGATCAAACACAGACACATACTAAACTGGGTTTCCTGAAATAATTACCCTTGTTTCCACATAGTCTCTGTAGGAACTTAAACACTAAAACAAATCAGCAAAGTCTGAACTTTTATTTCTCATTGAATTATTCAACTCATGTCCTCCCTCCCCACAATAACTTCCTTGTCCAAAAACAGAATGGGCTATTAAAATTTATTGAGCAATAATATTCATTCCTATGCACTCATTTTGGTTTAATCTTCTATATACAGCACAACAGCACACGCAAAATATGCTCTTAAATGTGCATCACAACCCTACTAATTTATGGTTCAGTGACAGATATTTAAGGATGTAAAGTCACTTATTTCTTCCTTGATCACTGGCAACTTATCATTTAGTTCAACTGTGGAACTCTAGCTATATGGATCTCAACATTGTTTAAAAAATTCTTGGAAAATAGTTTAAAATTTGTGCAGTTTTACAAATATTTGGAACAGACATAAGTTACAAGACTAATTTACAATTAGTACATGACAAACAAACAAGGAATATATACGCATACACACAGGTCATGGGCAACAGTGACTAAAAACAGTGAAGAAACATGATGAGTGGGTAGGGAGAGTTCAACCAAAAAAACCACAGTTCTGTAACAAATTAATTTTGTTGTATTTTTCACAACCACTATATTATTCCTATTCTACCAACAAGCTATTTTTTCCACCATTGTATATGTACATCCTTGACAACACAAAGAATAGAATCATGTTCTTATAGTGGTCAGCAATTCTTTTTTAAAAATCATGATTTGTCCATCATAGTCACTGGGCAAAACCCAAAGTGCAGCTTGTGCCAGGTCATTCTGTTTTCTTCTTGAAGCAAAATGATCGATGCACAAGGATTCCCTATTGAGTGCCCAGAACATTCTTGTGCTCATAGAAAAGTACCAAAGACTCCTGAGTGTGCGGAATTCAATGGCTGCTCTCCTGTATCACAGAAACTGTGTAATTTCATTGACATATTAAATCAGTACATTGTTTTCAAATACTTGCTTTCACTCAATTGCTCGTATCCTTTTATATTCCAAACACAAAGAGTTGATGAATTGTTGTTCTTAACGCAAATAGGAAATAATATAAATTCAGGGGGGAAAGCCATGGTGACACTTATATCCTATCTAATTTCAAAACTCAAGGAATTTTGAGTGAGTATACAATATCTTCTATATCTCATCTTTCACATGTAAATTATATTAGTCTCTCTTGTATGTTCATTGCTCAGTAAATTAGTCAATTATAGTTTTAAAAAATTATTTCTCGCTATCCTGTCTCTCCCAAATTCACATAAGATAGCTGTAATTAACAAAGAGCTCAAGCTATAGTAAAATCCAGTGTTTTACCAATGACATGTTAAGTGGACCTTAAGCCTCTGATAGCACAGGTCATCACCTTCTAACATGGAAGCTAGGGTGGCATTCAAGCTGAGTCAATGCACCCCAAGACGTTTAGAGACACCTGAATTTCAGAACTCTCTTGAAAAACCCATTGATTTTGATTGCTATGACAATGACTGGGGTAATTATGAAATAGCAGGTTGAGAAATCACAGAATTTTCCAGATGTTCTCTAGTTGGGGGCTGTGACAAATAAAAAAAGAGCTTAAATCACTAAGTGATTCCACTCATTCCTGGCAAGGAAGATCTTCATAGCTGCGAAGAATGATTATTCTTCAAATTGATATAGTTGCTTTGATGGGTCATATAGGGTAAGGTTCACTGGGTAATATCTTGCATAACTTTGGAATTCAGAGCCATCCGTACAGTGGGGACACTTTTTCAAACAGTTCAGTTCTTGTCAATGGTCTAACTATAATGGAATATTGGATGTGAGTGAGTTGACTGCTGCTGACTGCTACTGGTATAATAGTGCTTAGTGAATCATGTGACATTGAAAACTTTCAGTTTCAGCCAGTACAAGGCTCATTTCTCCTGGATTGCTTAGAAGTCCACACTGCACTGAAATCATGATTATTTTGCTTCTGATGAAAATACAAAAACTACTTACTATAAAATTTGCACCTGGGTGTGAGTACCTGACTACAGAACACATGGGTGATAAGACAAATATAAACTCTTCATCTATGTATTATTATCCCCATTTATCTTCAAAACACAGTAGGCTCCTATGTTGTTTAAAAGGAGGGATTCAGATAACAACAGGCACAGCCACAGTTCATATTTGACCTACCACCATTCATGTATTTTGTACCCAAGTACAAAATGCATGCCAAAGTACAAAATGTCTCATAGGTACCAACCCTCCAGTTTCAGACCTGGCTATCTTCACTGATGCTTTTATGAGGCTTTATCCCTGCTAACTGGGCAAAGAGACACCTTTTAATCTGCTGACTCTCTTATATTTAGAAAGGGAAGAGCGACCATCCTTATTTAGCCCCTTCACAGTGTTACAGGGGCTATTGCTGGTGTCTCTCTTGTGTTCCTTTTTAAATTGTGAGCCCGTTGCGACAGGGATCCATTTTCTTATTCCTTTTTCTATGTAAATCACTTTGATCAACTTTATTTATACTTGGAACTTTCAGATTATGTACATCATACAAGCCTATTTCCTAATAGGGATGGTGATAGGAAATCACCAAACACACACTCCACTTGTGCTCCAGCATCTATACTAGTTCTTGCCTTCCAAGTACCATTTCATGTGCTAATCATGACCTATAAAACCCTTAACAAACTGAGCCCAATATACCTGTTAGTACATCTTTTACCTGTCCATCTGTTATCTTTAAGACCAACAGAAAGCACCATCTTAATACCAGTTATTTCTAGAGAAAGTACACAGAGAAAAGTGAAACACCTTGCTATCTATTTGCAACTTTGGCAAATGAAGCCTTCTGAATAGTGATACCAAGTATATGTAACAACATTCCTATGGAGTGTCATTCATCCAAGCCCTTGCCAGTGTATTTTAGAAACAACCTAAAATCTTCTAAATAGATTTTGCTTTTAGTGGTAAGTACGGGGTTTGGTTTCTAATTTTAAATATGTTTTGTCCACTTGAACAAAGAAAACATTTATTTTGTTTTCTCAGTATTGTATACAATAACTGCAGAAAACATGAAGCAAGAAATGCTAATTAGTTAGAAACTATGAACTATAATATGCAATTGACACAAGGACAGAATAAAAATCTTACTTCAAAGCTCTTCACCTCCTCTTCACCATCATCTTCTTCTTCATCATGGCAGCTCTAAAAACATATTAAAAGAATGCCATATTAGCAGATGGCCTTTCAAAGTCAAATGCATGTATTTTAGAGATAAGCATTATCCAAATCTCTCTCTCTTCTGAAAATAATATGACTAATTTTAATTAACATAACATAAAACATAATGTTTTAGAGCTACCAAAAAGAATGAGATTTTTTTTAAAACTCAAAGACAAATTCAAGATCCGAGTAGTAGACAACCTCCCATAGGCTCTACTAAGGTATTTTTCTAAAAGAAAACACTTAATTTCTAAAGCCATGGACCATTTGCATTTCTAATGATGTCACTGGGAGCACAAAGGGATTCCATCACAACCCCCAGCTGCCAAGCAACTAGGGCACTTATGAGAAAATTACATTTCTCAAGGCTCCTGGCATCTTTCAGGGACTGGATGGAGGGAGGGAGGGAGGGAGAGGAGAGGAGAGGAGAGAGATAGAGATAACTTCTTCTCTCCCAACCACTGTAGCACCTGCCAGATAAGTATTTGGGAGGGAAAGGGAAATCAGATTAAAATCCAAGCCAGAGAAGAATATGAAAATTGTAACACTTTCCTCATTTTTAAGTTGAACAAGTCACTAAGGCTTAGATTCCCAAGTCAAGAAACTACAAAGATCAGAGATGTTGCTACATAAAAGAGAAAAAAATTACCTTTGCCATAATATCAGCATATGCCATATACAGATAATCTTCCTCCAGCTTACTGTGATACAGAAAAGGAATATGTGGTTATTTTCTAAAAAAACAAAAACCTGTGTGCAGCATCCAAACCTGTGGGTGCTTTGCTCAGCAGAAGTGCCTTCCACTCATGAAAGGAACACTGGATTCATGCACAGGGGTCCTTGCACAAGAGGAAGGACCTTTTGCACAAGTGCAGCACTCTAATGGATGGAAGGAAATTCCACTCAAGCACACTGCTTTGCTGCAGGTCTGGATGCTGCTCATTTTAAAACTATGAATTCATGGAGGAGGACAGGGTGGTGAAGAAATCACCATTGTGGTTACTGGTAGGTCAGCTGGGCTTGGGAGCCCTCTCCCTGCATAGCAGCCATGAAGGACCAAATGCTGAAGGAGAAAGGATGACAACAAATCAGAATCTCTACTACTGAAACATCTGGCTTTGACTCCTTCCACACATGGCAACGTAACAAGAACAGATTTCACACATATACCTTTATGTACAAGATTTATATTTTCAATTTTTGCATTTTTGTTGTTTAATCTCTTTTTCCCCTCAGAGCTTTTTAACTGCTCAAAAAAATCATTTTTAAAACTGGCAACAACAATAAGCCAGATATGAACAAATAAATTAACAACAATTACAATACAGAAATATGCTATTAATTGTTTTATGGTTGCACTTATTCAATAACAGAAAAAGACAAAAAATGAGAGTCTGTTCACAAATATGTATCAACATAGTTAATTTTATCATTCTTGCTTGCCCAATTTTATTTATTATTTATTTATTTATTACATTTATAAACTGCCCCATCTAGAGGCTCTGGGCGGTGTACAATAACTTTTTAAAAGACATAAAACCCACAATTAAAACAATGCTAAAAAAATATAAAAACAATTCAAAAATGATTAAAACTATTTAAAACTATTTAGTTAATAATTTTTAGTAACAGGAACCATCAGCTGGGTTCACACAATCACAAGCATCCTGGTTCAAAAGTTAATCAGGATTAGTCAGCCCAGCAGAGCTGATTGTGTGAATCCAGAATTTCAGGGCAACTCTGTTCAAATAGCTTCGGTTATCCTCATGTTAACCTTCCATTAAAATATTATCATCTATTCTGATTAAATTCTGGATAACCTGAGTGATTTGACTGAACAGGCACTAAAATTCTGGGTTTGTTATAAAGGGGCACTACTATGTCTCTTTGAGGACTTTTTAGGCTATAGTTATAAAGCAGGCAGTGTTCCAGAAAGTCTCAACCACAGGCTTAAAATCCAAATAGAAATATTTTATTGAATACAGAGTGAGGCTTGCATAAAATAAAATACCCAGGGCATTCCCATGTGATGCAGAACACGAAAGATGGACACATGTTGGGCCGCTAATATACTCTACTATAAGCTATAATGGCTATTTGAATGTGTGTACTATGCTGAGGAGGGACGAGAAAAGGGTGGAGGATGCTAGGGGAAAGAGAGACAGATCTGAACAGAAGGAAGGCAAGATCAGTAAAAAAGAACTGTAGGGGGAATGGAGGATAGAAAGAGAATGATCAAATGAGTTCAGGAATAGAAAGTGTATTTGAGCCGATCCAGAGAAGGCAGCAGAGGAACATTCAAGACAGAGGCAAATGAGTTTGGGTAAAGAAAGTGGCTTGAGTCGATCAGGAGGGCTGGAGGAGGAGCAGAAGGACAGAGGAAATGAATTAGAATGGGTTGGGGTAGAAGTAGCAGCACTGAGCCTTTTTGAAGGAGCGAAGGGAGTGGGAGAGAGGGTGAGGAGAGCCTGAACACGTTTGGGTAAGGAATGCAAATCAAGCCCATGAAAAGATCCAGAGGAGGGAGTGGAGCAGATACAGAGAAGCCTGAACGTGCTGGGTAAAGGCATAGGAAAGAGGGCAGAGAATCGGCTTCATTCTGAGAAGGGGAAGTTGTGGCTTGGCTTGCCAGCTATGGAGCGAACTTCGGGGTGGACTTAGGCAAATGAAGAAATACTTCATTGGGAGGTCAGAGTGGAGAAAGTGATGGCCCCGTACCACCAAGGGGCCACGGATGGGGAAATGGATAACAGAATTAGAATTATGGGAACTAAGTGATTGGGAACCATGAGGTAGAGGCTTGGTTCTCTTAAATTGAAAAATACAATGAATCAGTACCCCCGGACTGGGGAATTGGCTGGAATTCATCCCTGACCAAGCAGCAAAAGCCTGGGAAGCTCACTGCAGTTTACTCTCATGGGAGAGCAGTCCAAAGGAGGATCCATAAGACATTATTGACAACAACATCTATGCTACGCTCCAATTTGCCCACAAATAATGGGATTGTGGTCTTCGGGGCTGACCTTTGGATTGAGAGTCCCTGCAAAGACTCTCCTTTTTTGGGGGGAAGAGCTGACTGCCTTTCTCATAGGGAAAGGGAACACACCCCTCTCCCACCTTTCTTAGTGAAAAACAGATTTAAAATCTTTTAGATGGTACCTTGCACTTTCACATTCCCACACACACACAGGATGGAAAGAATGGATTGGGAATGAAAAACAGAAAACTCCTAGGAGCAAAGGAAAACACAGGGTTCTCCTTATAATTACCTGTCCGATGTGAAAAGAGGAAAGCTGAGGTCTCAGTGGAAAAACATGTGCTGCAATGGTGAGGAGAGGGGCTGACAGTCTTTAGAACAGTTCCCAAAGACCCACCTTGGGAGGGGCTTGTGGACCAAGTTATAGGGTAAAACGAGTAGTCAATTACTCCCCATTTGAGTAATTGATTACCTGGAGGCACTTCCCATGTAAAACAATAGAAAACTGGAATAGAAAGGAGCTAGATGAGGAGATATCTTTGAGGAGTTTATTTTTGATGATTATAGTACTGTTGTAGGGAAGTTGCTTGCTTAGCCCTTGGGCTTAAAAAAAAACCCCAGAGGAAACTCAATGGCTTTAACACCCAGGGGAGGAATGTGGAGATGTGTTGGGGAAAAGAAGGGCTATGGAGACCTGGTCTATGAGTCTCGGAAATGCCTTAGAGTGGCTATGTGTGTAGTCCATTTGGGGGTGTCAGGGAACCTTTTGCAGACTTCCATAGAGATAGGATGCAAGAGCTATGTTTCCTTCTTTGCCTGATTCCCTAAGGTGCTCTCAAGTGGCAGTACTCAACAGTGTCTCTTTCCTGGACTCTATTACTCTTAAGGACAGGTCAAACCATGCCAGGCATCTTTTGTATGGATGCCAACGGGGTGTGCAGGGAGTCCCAGATCTTGTCTCTGTAACAGGTTCATCCAATCTGTCAGGATCCTTGTGATTGTGTGAATCCAGCCATAGTCATCTACCGCACACCAACAACCAGTGGCTGACATCCAGACTAACCCTGCACCAATGCACCATGGTTATTCCATTGTGTGAGGGGGAAGAGGGGATTTTTTTTGTTATCTCCTCTTCCTTCTACTGCTACCTGTGCCTCTGAAAACTACCTCCTTGAGAGTCCCCGCACATTCAGGCCCATAATTTCAGGAGGCACAGGGAACTGCAGAAGGAAGGAGAGGTTACTGATAATCTTATAGAAAACCTACAGCAGTATTGGATGGCAGGTTTAAGGGAGTTCCGCTATTTTTACGACTTTGCCCATGTGGCAAAGGGGTTATAGAATCCACCTCGCACATTATTCTTTATTGTGATTTTTATAGGGAATCCCGTTTAAGACTTTTATCTTCTATGTTAGACAATTTGCCTGGCCAGTCTGATGAATTTTATTTAAATTATCTTTTAACTAATGAGGACACTGATATTATTTCTGTTATGGCCAGGTTTTGTTATATTATTTGTAAAATACGTACTGGTTTATTGTCAATGTTTGCTGGTCAATGACCAAATAAACTTATAACTAACTAACCTCCTTGAGAGTCCCCGCACATTCAGGCCCATAATTTCAGGAGGCACAGGGGAACGGCAGGAGAGATTACTGATAATCTGATAGAAAACCTTCGCACAATAGTACAGGGTTAGTCTGGATATAGACTGTCATTTCTAAAAGTATAGATCGATTCAATATCAGGTCAACTTATTTGTAGTTCACAATCCCTTTTAAAACTCTACAGAAACAACTTTGGGTTAATTAATACATTATGAATCAGTACCAACTTCTGCACAGAACACCTTCCTTAAGGCAAGGCTATAGCACCTGGGGCTTTTTACTTTAGAAAAAAGATGACTGAGGGGAGACATGATAGAGGTCTATAAAACCATGCATGGTGTGGAGAAAGTGGATAGAGAGAAATTCTTCTCCCTCTTGCACAACACTAGAACCAGGAGTCATCCTTTGAAATTGATTGCCAAGAAATTTAGGCCCAACAAATGGAAGTACTTTTTCACACAACACATAATCAACATGTAGAATTCTTTGCCACAACATGTGGTGACAGCCAACAACCTGGATGGCTTTAAGAGGAGTTTGGATAACTTCATGGAGGAGATGTCTATCAATGGCTACTAGTCTGAAAGCTATCCAGCCTCAGAGGCAAGATGCTGCTGAATACAAACTGCAGGGGAGTAGCAGTAGGAGAGAGAGCATGCCTTCAGCTCATGACTGTGGGCTTTCCAGCACCACTTGGTGGGCCACTGTGTGAAACAGGATGCTAGACTAAATAGAACTTGGGCCTGATCGACCAAGGCTGTTCTAATGTTTCTATAGAGCTGCTCATCACTAATTCCCCAAAAAGATCAACTGAAAATGCAGATTTAGAGAGAAAGCAATTTGCAAATATTCATACATATCTTCCCTCCATCACTCTCACCATTTTTCAGTTAACGCTGTTCGACTGAATAGTAAAATAAGCTGATTCAAAGGATCAACTCTTTTAATATATTCATCTTCCTCTGGTGGCTTTTCTCCAGGCTTCTATAAATAAAATATGAAAAGAGAATCAGAATATAAACTGTTCTTTGACATCTGTTAAGCATATTTACTAAGGAAGTCTTATTTAGGGATGTGCTTGAATCGTTTCAGCACCTCTATCTCCAGGCACCAAAATGCTTCGAGATGCCCCAGCCGAATTGTTTTGGCTGGGCGCAAGTAGGTACTTTAAAAGGAGGAAGGCAGGTCTTACCTGCCCCTCTGTTGCCCCCCACCACACCAGAGCGGTGCTGTTTGCATTAAGGAGCCAGGCTCTCTGTTTGCCTAGCTGCATTTGCTTAGGAACAGGAAGTTCCCTGTTCCCATCAGCCTTTGGCCAGCGTCAGGCAGGAACTGGCATCTGAACATGTGTGAAGGACATCTTGAGTGCTTAGTGTTGCTGAGATGGCATCCTGGATGTGCACAAAATTCTTTGTGCAATTCCCTAGCCTTATTTGACTGCCATCAAACTTACTTTTAAGTGGTTTTAGATATACTATTTTGCAGCCCCATTTGATGTTACCATCACATAATTGCTTGGGATGGGATGAACCAACATCATTTTATACTGGCATTGCAACAATGTTACTATGGAGCTGAAGGTAGATATCCATATATTCCTATTTTAAATAAGGATATTATACTATTTTTTAAAAAAAATGTGTGTGTTAGTGTCAGCTCTAGGATTGTATGTGTCATTGAACAAGGCTCCTTCAGTTGGCTCCCTTAACCTGGAAGAGGCAGGGTATGCAAACTGAAAATCTCCCACATTGCCCCTGAACCTCCAGAGAGTTCTGCAAAGGTGCAAATGGTGGTATAGTTAGGTGATGGCAATTATACACAAATAAACTACAGATTCCTAATTCCATAAACTCCAAACATACTGCCAAGTCTTCTATTAGTGTATCTTCAAAATAGTGCTCTTCCGTTTCAACCCAAGACTTTTCATATCCTTGAAGAAAAAGGTTGACAGCTCGATGCCTAAAAACAAAAATAAAAGCATATTTTATTTTGTAATTGTATGAAAGAGTTGGTTTAATTTAAAATGCTTATCTTCTCTCCCTGTTCCTCTTTTCTTTTGTAGCATATCTCTTAGACTGCAAGCTGCTGTTATAAAATGTAAACTGTTTTCAGTGGTTGGTAAAAAGGTGGCATACAAGTGTAGTTGTAAATAAGTCAGTTTAATAAGACCCTCAAACCTACTCATTTTGAGAAACCTGCCTGACATCAAGAAGAAGTGTAATCTCAATGGACAGACTGTCTTACAGACCCAAGACTGAGCAGTCATGGAGCCACTCATCTCCTCCCTGTGTTGAGGAGCACATGTGCATCTGAAGCTATACCAAGTTAATATTTCTCTTGACACTGCAGCAAGTGAACACAGGGGAGTTTGGGAAGGTACTAATGATGCCAGTTCTGAAATCAATGCATTTCTTCATTCCTGTGACTCTTCTAGAGAGCTTTTACCAGTACTGTACACCTTATTTCCAAATTAATCTAATTAAATGTGTACAGTGATTAGTACTTGTATCTGCAATCTTCAGCTTACATAAACCTTCATTCCTTCTCTGTTAGTTCCATTAACAGACTTATGGGCTGAAATTCCGAATAGGTTTCCATTTAAGTCTTGTTTATTTCGGAGGGATTTTGAGTGCTTAACTATCTCACAAGAGCACAATCATACCTCATACAATGGATTTTCTGGAATTCATCACAACTTCAGTTGATCTTCTTCAATATATGTGGTCAAAATGAAACACAGTGGCTGACAGCTTAATGCTGCATTAGTGCAAAATGTGCTGGCACAAGCATGTTTGAAAAACTAGTTTTGGTATGTCAGAAGCTTGCATTCCAAACTAGTGTTGTGATTCTAGAACAGGGTGCACTAACAGTGGAATTCTTTCTGCAGTGAAATGCCCATTTTCTGTTCCACTAGACTTCTTGTGCAAGCATAGCTGCAGACATCCCTGTGACGTCTTGCAGCTCAATAGCCTTTTTGAATATGTGCAGTTTTGTTCACTGCACTAGCACAGCACTAACTGGATGTCAGCCAGTATTTCAAATGAGGCCTCATCACTACACTTGACAGTAACTTTCCTGGTTCCCACTCAGACCTCTCATAGTCAACATGGTTCCCACTCAGACCTTCGATAGCCAACAGAACTCTATTGGTATATGGCCAACTATATGTTATGGACAAGCCTACAACTGGCTCACATGCTGAATCATTACATTTTTGTCTTGTATATTAAAGGGGGGAAACAGCTTATACTGGAAAGAAAGAAACAGAACAATAATATTCTGGTATCTATTTTTGACACCACATTTATAGCAACTGTTTTTGAATGCTATAAATGCTGCTGAAAGTTAATATGCATTATGTGTACTGAATTTTTCATGCTTCATATTTTCAGAGTTAACACATACCGTGGAAGGTTATATAGTGGTGCCATTCTGAAGCAAGCTACCACTGCTCTTTTTCTCTGTTTGGACAGAAGTTTATGCCATACTGCTTTTTTTGATCTCTGAGGATGCTCAACCTATAGTACAAATGAAAATGGAAATGAGAAGTCTATTCTAGACCTAGGCTTAGATAAGAGAATTAAAAAAATACACAACCATAACAGATACACTGAAATTAGTATGCAGAAGTGCAGTGCTAGCTTCTTACTGGTCTTTCCAAGATGCCTTAAATCTAAAATTCAGTTGCACAGCCTTACGAGGGTGCAGCAAGAGCTCCATCCTCACAAGGAGTCAATAAACTAACTATGGATGAGGCTAGTTTTTGCAGTGCAACACAGGTGGAGGGGGAAGCCACCCCACAGACAGAAAAGCAGAGACACCTCTTACGCCATGCTGTAGAAAAACTGCATTAAAACAAATGTTATAACTGAATACCAAAACAGGAGAACAATTTTGTTAGCAGAGAAAATAGAAGGGTAACAAAGGGAACATCCCCAGAAAGCCCTATCTACCTCCCCCACATGTGTGGCAAAGACTGAAGCCTTAAGAAAAAACTCCCAGCAGCAGAAGGCAACAAAACATTCCAGCAAAAGAGATGGTATCCACCCAGGTAGGGTTGAATGCCCTCTGGGAAGTCTCTCAAAGAACCGGAATTCACATTAAGAATTACCATTTCTCTTGAGGCTCTCAGAGGATATTCCATCAAGTGGGATATAAAAAAACCAGTGTCATCCCAGGGTGTGAAAGGTACTGCACATCATTGAGAAAGCACCTTCTGTAATATGCGCCTGTCAAAGGCAACATCAGAGGAGGGGAAAAAATCTTTTTTGAAATGTTAAAAAAGGGATGAATGGAGGCCCAGGTGGCCGCCCTACAGATCTTGGCCATGGGAAAGTTAACCTTCACCGCAATAGATGTGGCTGCCCCCTGCAAGAATGAGCTGTAATGTCCATAGGAGGAACCTTCCCTAAGCTCTTGTGAGTCAGGGAAAAACATTCTCTAAGCCACTGAGAGATAGTTGCAAGTGACAATTCCCCCCCACCCCCATGGAACTGTCCTGGAAGGAAACAAAAAGAGAATTCATTTTCTGAATTGCAGCAGTATGATCTAACTAGAACTGGAGTGCTTGTCCAACATCCAAAGAATGCCACCTGAGGGTGTACATGAGGGTGTACCAAGTTTAGATAGAAGGCAGGTAGCGCCAATTCCTGAGACCTGTGAAACAGATTATTAACTTTCAGAACAAAAGAAGCATCAGGGCGTGGCACAACTTTATCCTTGTGGAAAATACATAATTCTGGTCTGCCGATATGGTGCTCATGCTCAGATACTCTACATGCTGATGTAATGGCAACCAAAATGACAGACTTAAGAGTCAACATGCGATGGTTGCATGTGGCCATGGACTCAAAGGGTGAGGACATAAGAGCCGAAAAAACCCAATTCAGATTCCAGGTAGGGAACCTGTGAACCACCAAGGGATTTACCAAAGCAGCCCTTTTTAGGAAACACCTAACATCGGGATGGGCCAATACACCACACTGTCCCCTGCCATCTAAAACACTATTAAGATCAGCAGTTTGAAGCTGGAGGATATTGGTGCTCAGACCCTTATCAAGACTGGCCTGCAAGAAACCCAGGATGTCATGAACCCCCACGTCATGGACCAAGCTACAATGGGAACTATGCCACAACTGAAAAGCACATCAAGTTCCCCCTACACCCTATTGGTAGACACTCCTGGAGAACTGTGTGTGGAGCACATCATCTGAATATCTCCTCACACTGAGAGCTTCCTGCTCTACTGCCAGGCAGTAAGATGGAAAATATTCTGTTGAGGATGAACTGTTATGCCCTGGTTCAAGATGTCCAGACTCATGGGTATCCACCATCCATCCTAGACTGCAAGACGTAAGAGATCAGGAAACCATGGCTTGTGGTGAGGCCAATGGGGAGTGACGAGAACCAACTCCTCCTGTTCCACTCATATGTTCTGGAGAACCCTGGATAAAAGGGCAATGGGATGCATATAGTAGACCCCTTGGCCATGGAAGAGCCAGTGCATCCATCCCCAGACTCCGAGGACATGTCAGGTGCGTAAAGAAGAGATCCAGATGTGCATTTTCATTAGTCGCAAACAGATCTACCCTTGGTAGACAGAAGTGTTCAACCACCTATTGGTATGACACCAGATGTAACACCCACTCCAATTCCACAACTGTGTTAAGTAGCACAAGGGCCTCCTTGCGTAGAGACCTGGACCCTGTGCCTCCTTGCTCATTAATGTACGCCTTTGCAGACATATTGATGGTCCTGATTAGGACATGTTGTCCTTGAACCAATGGCTTGAATGCCAGTGGGGCCAATCTTTCCACTCTCAGTACTAGCCAGCTGATGCTCCTCATGGCCTCCTCCACAGACCAAGTTCCCTGTGTGGTCCTGGCTCCCATGTGTGCTCCCCATCCCATCAGACTGGCATCTGTGTTGATTACCAGTAGGTCTGGGGACCAAAGGGTTGTACTCTCTGAGAGCTGTACAGTTCATAGTTGCCAGTCCAGAGATGCATGAACCTCTTTCAACACAGGTACCAGAAGATCAGACTACCGTGTTTCCCCAAAAATAAGACAGTGTCTTATATTAATTTTAGGCCCAAAAAATGCACTAGGGCTTATTTTCGGGTAGGTCTTATTTTGTACACACCTCCCCCGCCACGGCAGGCAAGCACAGAACAACTTACTCCGAGGTAGTGCCCCAAGTTTCAACCCCGTCTCCTGCTGTTCTCGATCCCTGCGGCCAGCGCGTGGCCGCGAACCCCCGCCTCCCGCCTAGGTCTTATTTTTGGGTAGGTCTTATTTTTGGGTAGGTCTTATTTTCGGGGGAGGGCTTATATTAGCGGCACATCAGAAATTACTGCTAGGTTTTACTTTCGGGGTAGGTCTTACTTTCGGGGAAACACGGTACATGGCAATATTTTCCTGGAAGGAAAGAAGTAGATGCTGGAGTGGATGAGAGTGAAGACGAGACTAGGGCACCACATCCTGACATGAAACTATCACGCCCATCAGGCTGGCCAGTTTCATAAGATTTGTGGTAGCTTGGGCTCTAACAAATCATGCTGCTGACAGAATCTTGAGTTATTTGTCCCACATGAAGAAAACTTGATGGAGCCTAGTGTCTCTCATCACCCCAAGATGATCCAAGACTTGCGTCAGGGAGAAAGAGCTCTTCTTCAGGTTTACCATAAAACCGTGTCCCCGCAGGCAGTCCAAGGTGACCCAGATGTCCCTAAGAGCCTGTTCTTTGGATGATGATTTCACCAAATCATCATCTAGTACGGAAACAGATAGATGCCCTGCTTGCACAGATGTGCCGTCACTGCCACCAGAACCTTGGTGAAACCCGAGGAGCCGATGCTAACCCGATGCTAATACTGGGAGAGCCTGGTATTGAAAATGTCTTGTGCTGTATCAGAACCAAACGAACTTCCAGTGGGGTTTTCTGATTTGGACATGCAGATAGGCTCCTGAAAGCGATTGGGGCAAAAAAAAATCCCCCTGAGAAATGCATTCCAAGATGGATCTGACTCTTCATCCTGAAGCGTTTCTTCTTGAGGAATTTCTTCAACCACATTAGATCCAGAATCCCCCTAGTGTCCCCATTCCTTTTTGGTACTAAGAGGGGTGGGGTGGGAAACAGACCCAGAGTGGATGTGATGACCCATTGAACATTGATCTCAACCAGGTGCTCAATAGCTTATAAAAAAAGCCCGATGTTTCTCTGGGTTCCTTGACTGCTGAGACAGAATGAACTTTTTCTGTGAGGGTTGGAAAAACCTAGAATAACCTTGGGTCATGGTTTCCAATACCCAGTGGTCAGATGTGGTCCAATGATGGGCAAATTGTCGAACGCAACCCCCTCATCTGGCTGTCAGCCTGAGGGTGCATGCTGTCAGGAGGACTGTTTTTTGTTGGTCGACAGACATGGTGGGGAATTCGGAGGAGGTATGCATAAACCGTAGAGCTTCTTGCAGGACCATGAAGTCTTATGGCCTCCAAGTCGGCAAGCCTTGGAGGATGTATTTGATGAGTGCAAGGATTGCAGTGCCATAGGTCAAGCCTTCTTCTTGTCTTTAGTTTCCACCAGCATTTTACCAGTGGGCCCACGAACAGTTTTCCCTCTGAGAAGCGAGAAACAGCCAATCATGCTTGGGACCCAGTGTCCACATCCCAATTGCACAGCCATACGTTTCACCTAACCACAGCATTGGCAGCCATGGCTCTAGAACAAAACTGAAGTGTGTCCAAATAAGAATCCACCAGCAGCATTGTCGACAAGGCTATCTTCTTCAACCCATTTCTAACTGACTTGGGAATGGAATCTGTGGAGGCCAGATCCACAGATAAACAGCTCTGGAAAAAATGGATCCACAGCTCTGGAAAAAATTGGTGACTGACGCCTGAAAGGCCATGGAGAAAGCCTCAAATGACTTATGTAGAGCTGCCTCTACACACTTGTTACACTGGTCTTGAGGACTACCGAAGATGTTAAAGCAGCAACAGCCAGATCAATGGTGGGCACCTTGAGGGCTACTAGTCAGAAGGCTTTAGGCCACCTCCAGCCTCAGAGGCAGGATGCCTCTGAATACCAGTTGCAGGAGAGTAACAGCAAGAGAGAGGTCATGCCCTTAACTCCTGCCTGTAGGCTCCCAGTGGCATCTGGTGGGCCACTCTATGAAACAAGATGCTGGACTAGATGGGCCTTGGGCCTGATCCAGCAGGGCTGTTCTGTTCTTATGTTCATAACCAAAGTTGGCAGAAGATAAAAGTGAACTGGGTTTCTTGTGAATCTGCCATGCCCTAGCTGGAACACCCCATTCCGATTTCCTGATCCTATTCAAGGATTCTGGTAAAGAAACTGGGAGGTCCTTGGGGGAAAAACCACTGCAATCCTCTGTGACACAGAAGCAGCTGCAGGATCAGTGTTCCATGTAGGTGATTCAGAAAACTTTAGAACATGGGAAGCCTTAGCCAAGATGGTAGGAAATAATTCCATTTGAAAAATTCTACCCTGCATATAATCAGAAATCAGGGTCTCCTCTTCTTCAGATAATTCACCCTCTTCCTGCCGACCAATGATACCGACATCACAGAACTGTCAGATGGATCATGTGTCCCTAGTCCTCCCTCTATCCCCAGAACAGCAGGATCAATGGAAGGATTGTAAACTCTCTGCAATCAAGGCTATGCTCTTGTACTTACATTTACAGTGTTTGGAGAGAGGGTGGGTAGAAGATGAAGAGGAAGAGGAGGAACCATCCAGAGAGGAAGGTGAGGAACTGCTGGACCTGCACTTTTTAGATCTGTGCTTGTCCTGACTCCTGTGATTATACTTCCTCTTGCACTATTTCTCCTTATGTTTTTTTCCGAAGGAAAGAAAGAATGAGAGGGGCTCTTGGAGCCTGAATTCCCAGGTAGATTGGAACTCCTAGATTCCCTAGCCACCAGTTCCATAACCCACCTGGTGAATTGTGTGTAAGCATCTGCACCACTGAGATTGGGGAAAGGAAGGGAGGAAGGGAGGGAGGGAGGGTTAACTGGGGAATCACTCACCCCATCCATAGCTGATGGTTGATTTGGCGGCAAAATGGAAAAGGCAGCATGGAAAGTGCTGTTGTCAGAAGGGGCTCCTGTCCCCTTTATAGCGGGTCTGCAATGTGCCCTGCAAACGGGGAGGGAATCTGGACCACAATGGAGCTTGGGGCAATGGCCCTACGATTCCTGGGCACCCAGGGTGGGCAGGACTAGGGAGCAAGCAGGAATGCGCTACTGCCAAAAGTGTGAGCCATGGTGCTGGTGTGTTGTGCTCCGTCAGCAATCCAAGGGAATGTGCCACTGTGTTCTCCCTGGTGAAATGGTCCAACCAGGGCCTACAACTGGGCCCGCAGCGAGCACAGACGCTGCTCAAAATGGCTCAGGACTCAGTGTCAGCCATGTGTGGCCTGGAAGAGAGCACCAAGCTGTGTGTAAATTTTGTACCTCACCTAGAGATGTACATATCAGGCGATATAGAAAAATGACAGACAGACAGACAGACAAAGGTCATCAGCTGAGCGGGCTTGGAAAAAACCGCAGGCTTGGAGAAAACCATGGCTTGCTGGTGTGGCACCAAAATGTTCCCCTATCTCCATGTAGGGCCCTGTCCCTAACTTAGATGAATGGGGGAGAGGGCAAGGGAAGTAAGAGGAGATTTGACAAAGAAAGAAAACATGGGGACCATGAAGAGCTCCGTAAGACCTCACCGACCTGCTCGTTTGGCAGGGCCAGTCTGGGAAGGTGGGGCAGCCCCTACACTGGAAGGAGTCTCTTCAGATTTGACCCTGCCTGCCATTCTGAGGGATGGGCCTAACCCACTTGGAATGCTCTCCAGCAGCCTCAGGATAAAATTATATCTTCAGGTTAAGGACTGACTAACTTCTACAAACCTGGATGCAAGTTGTTTGCTTGGAAGCTTGCTCCATCAAATTAGGGGCGGAGCCACCATTAGGCAAATGGGTCCAAAGAACCCAATCAGGGGCTGCAAATGTGGCCCCAGACATGCTCCCCATGTCTGACCTCGCACGGCCCCATTTGGAACCAAAATCGGCCTGCGCTGCATTGGTAGCACAGCCAGAGTGATCTCGGAGTGACCATGGTCTTGCTGCCAATGCAGTGGGGCTGATCAATCTCCTTCCCATACAGGGCCACGTGGCCCCATTTAGGAGAGAGATCAGCTCGCACTGCATTGGCAGCACGGCCAGAACGGCTCTCCCTGCCTTTAAGGCAGAGCGAGTTGCTCCGGCCCGCACTGTCCAAGATAGCATGGGCTAATCTCCCTTCCAAACGGGGCCATGTGGCCCCGTTTGAGAGGGAGACCACACACCCATGTCTGACGTCCACAAAACACATACTAAGTAGCATACTTTTAAAGTAAAAGAACAGAGTATTTGACTCAGATTCATATAAAGGCAACGATTAAACAGAAAAGTATTAGTGCACTAAACAACTGAAACACACAAAAAGATTTGTGAATACAGACACTAAATTAGACAGGCAAAGAAATCAAGAACATCCTTGATATAAGGGAGATAAATGTGTACCACAACACAATTCTCAGTGAAAAACAAAAAAGTTCTAGAACCCTTCAAACACAGAGTAAATGATAGTGAAACAAGCATGTTATGAAAAAAATGTTATCTGGGGACCAACACCAAAAAAGGCGGGGGGGGGGGGGATCAAACTTATTAACAGGCAAACCCAATAGGATCTTAAAATAATTAACATTATGAGAAGATTCTCTATACTTCCCATTCTGAAAAATCTCCGGCCCCGATTAGAGAATTTCTGGAAGCAATAACAGAAAGGAAAGTAATAAATAAAGCAAAAAATGAAAGACCAAAGTGATATACTGTTAGTTGAAGAGGAAAGACATAAAAGTTTAGAAATGAAGTTATCTCAAAAGGATAGGTTGCATTTGACAGAGAACCATTAAAACAATTAGACGAACCATCCACTCAATGTTTTTCAAACAGGCTTCGTAGGGGAAGCATGACTTTAAAAAAAATCTTTTCAAATGTAGCATCATTGGCTAAACAAATCAAGAGGTTATCCACAATGAGATGCACCTGTGCTATTGCCTTCACCCATTCATGGATAATACCAGCCATGTCTCAATTGTATGATAGTTATTAGCTCCTATGAAATAAGAGGTTAATCATTTTCTTAATTCAACAATGAACTGGGCCTTGGGAAAAGACATTGTTTAGATGACCAGAAAATAATACAGATTGAAGCAAGAGAATTAGCATGACTAAGTTATTGAATGTGGTGCAGTGTATTCAGGCATAAAAAGGTCCTATATATTAATTTTATCTAACTACCAGAGTAAACATCAGTGAGCTCCAAGTTTAGGATGGAGATCATGAGGTCAGAAACAGTTGCCTTTTTATCTTATGTATAGTTAGTATCATTTGCTGTTATCTGGACTGAACAAGAGATGTGAGTCTTGTATCATTATTTTCAAATCCAGACATGAAAAATCAATTATTTAATATCACTTAAATTTGTTCTGCTTTCTTTAATGGCGAAAAGCCTTCTCTTTGAAATGTACTGTCAAGTGAAGGCCCTAGAATCTGCTCATCACTGTCTGTCAATTTATTTGGAACCTAATTCTACTCATTTTTACTTAACAGCTTCACCCTTAATTAACAGCTTCACCCTTAATTAACAGCTTCACCCTTCAGATTTTCTGTGTTTCGATTTGTAACCGAATTGAAGCAACCCTGATTCGATTTGGATCCGAATCTGACCCATCCGAATCACCCCAAATTCAATTCGGATCCGAATCGCGGCTGATCCTAATCGAATCGATTCGGGTTTTGGATCTGTCCTATTTATTTCCTCAGATTCCCAGCTTTCATTTTTAAAAAAAGCTAAGCTCTAGCCCTTATAGAAGTGGAGTTATGGAGCAAAATGTGTGGTCACTATTTTTTAAGTGTTTGGATTCTTTGGTGTATAATAACTTTCATTCAATGAATCCTTATGAGGATTCATTACACACCTTCATTTCTTCTATTCATTTTGACTGTCTTTTAGACAGTACCAATTGTCAACTGCCATGTGCCAACTACACCCCACTCCCACCCACAAGGCAGTGAGGTACTACTCAGTTTAAGTTAAGTGCCTAATGGGTAGAGGCTACCACCCAAATTGCAGAGGAATTGGACAAAGGGCTGGTTTTTGGTGAATTGTTGAAGGTTTAGTGTCTTTGAGGCAGATTTGGGGCATAAAGTGGGATGTGGGGTGGAAGAGTGTGTTGAGGTGGTAGTGCCTAATGGGTGGAGGCTACCACCCAAATAAATCATCATCATCATCATCATTATTTATTTTTACATTTATATCCTGCTCTTCCTCCAAGGAGCTCAGAGCGGTGTACTACATACTTGAGTTTCTCTTTCACAACAACCCTGTGAAGTAGGTTAGGCTGAGAGAGAAGTGACTGGCCCAGAGTCACCCAGCAAGTTTCATGGCTGAATGGGGATTTGAACTCGGGTCTCCCTGGTCCTAGTCCAGCACTCTAACCACTACACCACACTGGCTCTCTAATTGCAGAGGGATTGGGCAAAGGGCTAGTTTTTGGTGAATAGTTGAAGGTTTAGTGTCTTTGAGGAAGATTTGGGGCATAAAGTGGGATCTGGGGTGGAAGAGTGTGGTGAGGTGGTAGTTCCTAATGGGTGGAGGCTACCACCCAAATTGCAGAGGGATTGGGCAAAGGGCTGGTTTTTGGTGAATAGTTGAAGTTTACTCATCTTTAAGGTTTTTCCCTATAAGGTATAATGGAGGTTTCAGCAGCCCCATAAGTGCACTTGGAGGGCACTGGGGTGGCTCAGAGTGAGTGGTGGTGTAGTGCACATAGGGTGCCAGCCACTCCCATGGGGTTGCTAACCCATGGGGTACAGGGTTCTGTTGTTTCCGAGGTGGTCTGAGTGTAGATTCTATGGCAGCAAATGAGAGTGGATTCATGGTTTGTATTGAAAATCTCATTTGCTACCAGAAACTCTACTCTCAGAACACCTCAGAAACAACAGAACCCTGAACCCCATGGGCTAGAAACCCATGGGGGTGGCTGGCACCCTCTGTTCACTACACCACCACTCACTCTGGGCCACCCCAGCACCCCCCAAGTGCAGTTATGGGACTGCTGAAACCTACATTATTTCCTATGGAAAACTTCAACAATTCAACAAAAACCAGCCCTTTGCCCAATCCCTCTGCAATTTGGGTGGTAGCCTCTACCCATTAGGCACTTAACTTAAACTGAGTAGTACCTCACTGCCTTGCGGGTGGGAGTAGGGTGTAGTTGGCACATGGCAGTTGACAATTGGCACTGTCTAAAAGACAGTCAAAATGAATAGAAGAAATGAAGGTGTGTAATGAATCCTCATAAGGATTCATTGAGTGAAAGTTATTATACACCAATGAATCCAAAGACTTAAAAAATAGTGACCACACATTTTGCTCCCGCGATTCGATTTGTACCTGAATCTAGCCAATGGACCATAGGGGTGATTCACTTTGTCTCCGAATCACCCGAATCAGCTAGATTCGAGTACAAATCGATTTGTATCCGAATCGATTCACACATCCCTACTGCAAAGTAATTAGAATTAAGCAAATGCAGAACTCAGCCAAGCTACAAACATATAAAAGACAAATGCTCATCAGAAAGAAAAATTACATAGCAACTAGATCAGGGTAATGGTAAGCAATTTATTTTTCTCCCTGGGCTCCTGGAGGGCATTCTCAATCTTTCAGGATGTAAAAAATGAGTTCTATCACAGGGTAAGCTCCTAGATGGAACAGCAGTCTTATCAACATGCTCTGTCCTAAAGGTGGCATCTGCAGAAGAAAAGACCCTAATCTTATAGTACAGATGAAATATTGACATGCAGCTCTATATCTTGAGTAGCCCAAATGTATGGACTAAATGTACAGACTGAAGCCTACATACACCTCTATATAATTAGTAGTCCTAAATCTACAGAGAAGGCTGCTTCCCTAACAGAATGAGCCCATAAACTCTACCAGTTGTTGCTTCTCCAGACTTCTGGAGATCAGAATCATACAGTCCTTGAACCATCAAGGGATGGTAGGCTTGGAAAGTAAAATTGGGGTTACCACGAAGGGTTGTTTTTCCCTGTTACTGGAGCTCATCAGTATGGTTTGTGCACTGAGCATGCTTGAATGACAGGACCAAACTGCATGAGACTAGTTTCCTGTTGCCAGAGTGACATAGCCCCAGTTCCAGGACTGTAGTGTAGGGTGCGGCACATGTAGAAAGCGAGAAATATACAGGAGAATATACTGGAGTCACAGAGTATACATACTAAAGCTGTTATGTTCTGAAAGGTGGCTCTACCCAAGATATGAAGAACCAACCCCAATAACTATATACATCCAGAGGTGAGCCTGATGAGCTCCAGTCACAGGGGAAAAGAATCCTTCACGGTAAGTCCAATATTCCTTTTCCCCCTGTGCTGGAGCTCATCAGTATGGGAATGCCCAAGGGGTATGCAAAAACAACTGGGAAGTGGAACTCTCTGCCACAGGATGTGGTGACGGCCAACAACCTGGATGGCTTTAAGAGGGGTTTGGATGACTTCATGGAGGAGAGGTCTATCAATGGCTACTAGTCAGAGGGCTGTGGGCCACCTCCAGCCTCAAGGGTGTGCCTCTGAGTACCAGTTGCAGGGGAGTAATGGCAGGAGAGAGGGCACGCCCTCAACTCCTGCCTGTGGCTTCCAGCGGCATCTGGTGGGCCACTGTGCAAAACAGGATGCTGGACTAGATGGGCCTTGAGCCTGATCCAGCAGGGCTGTTCTTATGAAGGAAGGATGTATTCAAACTACTTGTAGGAGGACAACATGCCTGAAAGTCGCCTGAGGTGTCTCCAAGAAAGATATTTGTAGTGACGAAAAAGGAAACAGGAGCAGGATGGCTGCTATACCAATATCCAAGGAGTGTGTGCTGAGAAGGCTGCTGTGGCTGCCCTGGGCACAGAGAGAGCTGTAATCCTTCTAGAAACAGGTACTGAATGACATGAAGGGAGGTCAGATATGTGAAATCCTATAGTGTGCCTGATATAGATACATAGAGCCCAGCAGACATGTATGCCAGGTCTTTCCCTGTGGTGAGGTGGGGAATGACAAGGTCGTGAAACCAGTGGAAGGTGGAATCAAGTTTAAGTACCATGTAGTCAACTTGGCCATGTGGAGTCCTTATGTATAATAAAGCGGTCAGCACAGACACTCTGCGGGACAAAGATAGAACGACTGCAAGAACCTAGTATGAAAGAAAATAGAGAGAGGAAGAAGATGGGTTTGAATAGCGGCAGGCAAATGACATTAAAGGCTTCATGCAACTACCCTGATGGGGAAAATGCTGGACAATAGGGGGAGCCAATTGGAGTCCCTTTAGAGAAAAAATAGGCACTGTGGGAATGGAGGCCAGAACTACTGCACTCTGAAAAGTTAAGGATCGAGGCCAGAATGAAGGTACGACATTTGAGAGAATTGGAACACAGACCGAAACACTAGACCGGTGGAGGCAAGGACTTTGGCAACCCCCGTGGCCAGTGGATTAGACATTTTCTGTGTCTCTAAAGAAAGCTGTCCATGCTGTCTGAATGGCCAGATGGTGGATGGATGCTGGGAAGTCAAGATGGAATCTTGCACAGCTTGCGAACAGACCTTGGTGGCAAGGTTTGAGTGATCAAACTTCAGGTGTACAGATGGAGCCATTCTGGGCCAAATGGGTGAGAGGCCCTTATGGGAGAGGATCCCTGTGGAAGGGGAGACGCTGGGGTGGTGGACCGAGAAGTACACCAGTTGTGAGAAACATGGCTTCTGGAGCCCATGAGATGCCACTAGGATTATCTCTGCCTGCTGTAAGAACGCTTCTCCAAGGATCTTATGAGGATTGGGCTCCACCATCCAGGTTCGTGAACTGGACTCGGCATGCTGTTTGTGTGTTATTTGGTGGGTATGTTGTCTGAGTGTACTAATATGATGGTCCTAGAGGAGAGGCTGGAAATGGATAAGGGCCAGGCAGGATGCCCTTAGTTCTAGTCAGTTGATGTTACTTCCTAGTGTTAGAGGAAACCAAAGACTTCATGAATACTGGGTTTCATAGTGAGTGCCCCACCTTTTCAGGCTGGCATCCATGGTAACTGTGAGTTTTGCAAGTTCTGTTATAGGGGAGCCTCTGCAGAGGCTGGAGAGAGTCCCCTTAGAAGGGAGTGGAAAACATTGGGAGGTAACTGAATCTGCTTGTGAGTAGCCACCAAGATGAGTGCTGGCAATGGAGCAGGAGCCACTGAAGAGGTTGGAGTGACACCATTCCATACACACAGAGGCATATCTAGGGGAAACAGCGCCTAGGGCAAGCACTGAAATTGCGCCCCCTGTCCAAACATCTGACACCCATCTTTTAGATAACTTTACCATAATATCAGCTGAAAAATATAAGCAAAGCTCGTTAATCTTTTAAAATTTCAAAAACTATTTAGCAGTGGATGTAGCCAGACCAAAAGATGCTGGGAAACTACAAATTTCAGTATGCTGGGGCTCATGAAATACCCAAATACTATTTGGAGGTGTACTTGGAAAACTAAACAGAAGTGCCTATCTAATTCTCTACTATGCACTGTAGCATCACTATTACATAAGTTTTAAAAATAAATGGAGAATTTGGCTTTTCTCAGATACTCTGAAAATAATTAAAGGATATGCAGAGTAAACTGTGTCACTGCTTGGAATATATTCTGGTATTTCAGAAAGACAGTTAAAATGAGAGAAAGAGAGCAAGAAACTCCCAGTGGGCCTTCATACTACGGATTTCACACTGATTCAAAGACAAACTCACCATTAATAGCCATATTATTAAGACACCACATTTAACTCACTTATCATAAGAAGCAAAGTAAGAGCAAATGAATACAATCCTAGCTCATAAGCTTCAGCTCAGTATTCACAAGCCCTGATTCTCTGTACATAGTGCCAAACTGAATATGTGTACAGTGACTTATATTAAATTAATTTTTCTGTAGCCCCTTCGGGGCGCTTCCTATAGGCCGTGGGAGGGGGGCATCTGCAAAGGTTACCCCTCCCACCGCTTGCCTCTAGGGCCTCGCAGAGACCATTTGAGCATGTGCTGTGGCCATTTTTTAAAATAATTGGTTTTTTTAAATGACTGCTGGAAACAAAATGGCCACCGTGCATGCTTAAATGGCCTCTGTGAGGTCTGGCATGGCCTAGGGCCTCACAGAGGCCATTTGAGCATGTGCAGTGGCCATTTTGTTTTTGGTGGCCATTTTTAAAAAATTAAGAATTTGCGCCCCCTTCAAGTGGCGCCCAGGGCACGTGCCCTGCCTGCCCTACCCTAGATATGCCCCTGCATACACACTACCATCGATCTCCTAGACCTGGGAGAGAAGTCTGAGGTCTGTGGGACAACAACATAAAAAAGGCCAAATGAGCACAGAGATTTTGTTCCTCCTTTCCTGGGGAACGACACAGAGGACTGAGCGGAGTTGAAAGTGCTCCCAGGTGTTGAAGAGACTCTGTCTGAGACAAGCGATGGTGGTCATTTTCTCCATGCAGTTTGCTTAGACGTGAATAATGCTCTCAAAGGAATATGGTTGTCATTTTCTCTGTGCCCTGCTCCACAGAGGGACTTGGGAAGCAACAAGTCTTGCCTCTTCATTGGCAAGACGCCTCAAAGAGAAGAGCTTGCTGAGGCGAGAAGGACTCAGGAGGCTCCGGCAGTACCATGAGTCATTTGGTCTGCTTGCAGCTTTTTTTGTGAGCTGGAGCCGCTGCTGTAACTGTACTTGCTGTAGTGGCGGGAGCAGGGGCTATCTGCATAGGCAAGGCCAACCTAGTCCATGGGGAGGGGGGTTGGAGGACTCTTGTGATGACGTCTGGCTTTACAGCTGGCTGCAGGTCCTCAAAAAAGGTAGCCCTGCAGGATATTGCTTTAAACTGGAGGTGCTCGCTAAGGTGCACAGAGGCAGGCAGGATTTTGCATTTCTTTTTATTCACTTCAGCCTGATCCTTGAAATTTTTTGGGGGGGGAGCAGCTTTTTTCCATGCAACATGGTAACTGTTGTTGCCCCTACTCCAGCAAGCACCAAATTGGCTGGAGGTATTTCAATTTGCATAGGTGAGGCTAAAACCACTCATGTAGGAAGAATGGAAGGCTCTCACGAAGGATAGATGGGAATTGGAAGCTACCTGAAGGCCCTCTGGAAGGGATCCTCACAGCAGCTCTTCTGTCTGAGCAGACACCATAAGGAGTAAAGGAATGCAAAACTAGAAATTACTAATGGTTTACAAATGTCCTATATGGGATACAGAGACTCCTTCTTATGCCCAACTTGGCTCAATACATTTCCTGTTGATGAATGAGCACCAGGCAAGAGGACAACTCCTGTGGATTCTAGAAAACAGAGTTTACCTTGGGTGTAAATGTGTAGTCAGGCAAAAGCACCAACTTAGGTTCTCATGAAAAATACATATTTGTAACTTGGATGAAAATAAACCCATGTCCAAAACTTTACCAGCAGAAGTGAAATGAAATAGAACTGATTTCAAGGTTACAACATTAAGCAAACTTCTTGCAATGGTAACAAACCAAATTCAGATTCCACACAGGAAATCAATGAACTATTAGGAGATTAATAAGAGCTGCCCCTTTCAAGAACTTACAAATTTATGGGTGACTGGAAATAAGACACTTCTCTGGCATCACAAAATACTTTTAAAGCAGCAACCTGCTGCTTTAGCACATTAGTGCTTAGCCACTTGGTCGAATGTTTTATAGAAAAACCAGTATATCCTTCATCTCCTTGCTTCTTGAAAACTTGCTCACACCTCTATACTATCACCCATGAATTGTTACTGTACATGTTGTTGGTAGAACTCCTCCTTGAGGACAACATAACAGCTAGTGCCCTCACTGATTTAGATAGCGCCACTCCACCGCATGTTGTCAAGCAGAACAGAACTGGCTTAGAATGGATCATCAGACTCTGAGACAGGAGATACCTATGGCTGGAAAGTTACCTGAGCTTTTGGACAACCATTATTACAATGTCCATGAATCTGTCATTGCACTGTCATTTTGGCCAATATGGTCCAATGATATCTTGTCATTAACCTTTCCACCTGGAGTTTTCTGGAGTTGCAATTAGATTCACCAATAGCAGACTGAATTACAGGGGAAATGGGGAGATACAGAGCCCACTTCAATTTCTGAACTGATGTTCTGTCAATCCAGTTCTCCTCTTCTCCAGACAATATCCATAGATCCTGCTAGGTGCTTATGTCAGCATGTTGGTAGTCTTCCAGTGGAGTGACAGGGAATTAGTGTCCCTGTGAGTTTATGTCAGTTTTGGATTACACTGTCTGACTTTACAAGAACATGATGACCTTGAATCTGATCCTGGAAACCACAAAGATCCAGCTTGATGGCATGAAGCTCCAAGCAACTGATGCCCTTCTGCAACTCTATCATGTTCAACTGAACAACTGTCCTGCAGATGCATTTCTTCAGTCGAGCATAATGGTAGTTACAGCACTGTTACAGTTACAACACTTACATTTGTTCAGCACTGACCCTCTCAAAATGTTCTTGGGAGCCAAGAATTGTATCAGAGAATGAAGCAGTTCTCGAGAGACTTCTACCTACAGGTGTCCCTTTATGGCAATCTCTGAGTAGAAAGGGAGCTCCAGGCTGCAATGCCTCACCTTGGGGCTTTGTGACATTTATAGCTGGATAATCAGCTGCTGCCACCACTTGAGGAAATTTTCAGCCCTCACTTTTAGGCATCTCAGGGTAGCTGAGTAGTCTTGGCACGACAATCCTTATTTCTTCACGTGGGAACCGGCAGTAAGAATTGCCACCCAAGATAAAGAACAACCAAGTATTTATTGTTGCTTGAAATAAATATGACACTTTTTCTCTTTACACAGAGCTATAGTAATGCACATCTTCCAACATAAAAGTAATACAATAACTGACCTTAACTGCCACAGACTCCCTCAACCTATCTGAATACAATAGAATGCAATCTCTCATGAGATTGCTTTAACTTTTTATTCTGTGAAATTGTTTTTACTCTGTTTTATATTGGTTGTGTTTTAAACTGTGTACACCGCTTAGAGATCCACATATCAGGTGGTATATAAATATGATAGATAGATAGATAGACAGACAGACAAAAATACAGAGTCTCCACAGTCCAATCATCACAGTGCTTTTGCTGCCTCTACAACATTCAGTTCAAAACCTCCAGTATAACTTTATATCTTGTCAAAAACAAATACAGACAAGTATTTTCTAACTGCAATTACAAAACAAAGCAAACCCCTATTTCATGCGACCCCCACTCGGTAACATAACGAAGAGACAAGACTCGCCAGGATAGGGCAATTGTGCAGAAAGCCGGCAGCATCAAAGACAAACAAGAGAAAAACAGGAGGAGAACCCTGTGGCATAGGCACTACAGAGCTCCAGGACATGATGTCGATAGAATGAAGGGGCAAGGAACTGAATGTCCATGGAGCACTCTCACAATAGGCCAATGTCCTCTCATGAGAGGAAGGAATTTTTTCATGAGACTGAAGTGATTGTGCCAGGCTATTAAGATTACACTAAGGGAACACCAATGCAGAGGTCACAGCTTCCATGACAACTGGGGCTCTGGAGATGAGTGTGACCTCAAAAGATGAGGATTCTGGTGCCTTTTGAACACCTTCCTGCTAGTCTGAGGTGCAAAGGGGCTAGAAGAGCGGACATGCCAGGCAGTCCAGATTCCAGGAATCCTACAGAAAGGATAGCCATTCCACCAAATCCTGGCAGGATAATATCCTGTCTAGAAACTGGGCCAGGATCCTGAGAACCTATTTAAGTATGGCTGAGACAAAATGGAAAATCCTATTTCATACCAAGGTGGCAAAATTGGAGGGCTTTTTAGTGATTGCAGGGTAGGAACACAAAAGGGGAAGATAAGAGCAAAACATGGAAACCTTAACCGAAGTGGTGGTGTTCCTCTGGGCAGCTGTCTTTTTTGTCCTCCAGAAGACCCTTGGAATAGCAATAGCACTTACATTTATATACCGCTCTATAGCTAGAAGCTCTCTAAGCGGTTTACAATGATTTAGCATATTACTCATTGTACCCAGAATGACATTGTATCGTCACATTGTATCGTCACATAGCAACATTTCAAGCAGAAATTTTGGGGAAATTATTCTCTCTAATTGGCCAGAGAAGCACTGTTGCCACTGGGAGGCATGCTGCCACTGTGAAACTGGAGGTGCTGGTGTAAAAAGGTGAGCAGAAGTAGTTTTGAGGCAGTGGCCAGGGCTGTCTTTTTTATTTGTTGGGAGCGAGGTACGACCATTTAGTCCCTGAAGGGAAAAACTGTAGCAACTTGTAGTGGCTGCTGAGAGAACTTCACAATACAATAGTTTAAAACAAAAAGAAAGGGGGAAGTACCACTGCACCCCTAGTTAATTGCCCCCCCCTTATTTTATTTTTTCAGAATTTTCACCCCCACCACCATTTCCCTAGAATTGCTGAAATGCCCCTCCAATTTGCAAATAGGGTGTCAAATATAGGGGAACCATTTTTGCTCAGCTTTACTCACATTCATATTCCTTCTGGGAACCTAGAAAAAACATATCCAAGAAACTTTGGAATGCCTCTGGTCTTGTAGAGTTGGCTGTAATACTCTGTATGTCAACGAAATGTTGAAAGTCTTGCATCACCAGCTGGTGTTCAGCAGGATCCTAAGATTTAGCTGTGGCAGCTTGTTCTCAGAATGTCTTGAGAGCTTCAGGGTGTATCTTATAGAAATAATCTCCTTTACCAAGGTACAAGGGCCATGCCCCTATGAGACCTAGGATGTAGGGCTGTCTGATGATGGAGCGCTGTTTCCTCATTCCTTTGAGGGAAGAAGCTATGCTGAGACTGAGAACAATGGGCTCTTTATACAATTGTAACTTGTGGGAAACTGCTGAATTGCAACTGGCTAATTAGAACAGAGAACTCTCAAGACCTGGACTAGGCGTAGGCTAACCATTGGATCTTTCCTGATTAGAGTAAGACTAAGCCTTAGTATCAAGATAGTCTTGACCTTCATGCATTGGTGTCTGCAATTCCTAGTTTTACATACTCAGCATCAACTCCCGGCTTTGGCTCAGATTCTAGCTTGCTTCCTGATTCTCATTTGTCTGCTTGGCTTTAACCCCTGGCTTTGGCTCTTGATGCTCTGCTTACTTCCTGATGCTGATTTTCCTACTCAGCATCAACCCATCCTTGGTTTGGCTTGCCTCCAGCTCCTACTTCTTAGTCTGCTTTCTCTCCTCCTTCAGACCATGTGGTGGCTGGTCAGGGTCTTGACAAGCAGGATTACAGTGCTCTTTTTATTGAAGTTTTGAGATAATGCCACAAACTCAGATCTGCTAGACTCCTGGGATTTGGAGGACTACTTGGAGGAAATAAAGCACTCTTGAAATATGGGTCTGCTGCCTTCCTCCCTGAAAGCAAGTAGTGTTTTCTTATCTTTCATCTTGATGAGGACTGCTTCAAATATCTCTCCAAAATGTTGGAACCTGCAAAAGGCATTGACTAAGCAAGCCAGGGTCCAGGGTCCAGTCCCAAAGCCACGCATTCCTTTTGGCTACCAGATTGTCATACTCTCTAGATTTGATCAGTCTAGCCCCTTTAAAGCATTGGTTAGGGGTGCATTTACTGTGAAGTTTTCCTAAACTATCTTTCAGTTGCTTTGAGGTAGATTCCAGCACACCTAACGCTTCCACTGACAGGCAAACCACTGACAAAAACCAACTGAGACGTCGAAGGCAGACACTGAAGTCACAAAACCTCTACAAAATGCTATCACATCTATTGATTACAGGGATCTTTACACCCACCTTCACCATATACCAGGATATGGCTAGCAGAAGTCAGAGCCATCACGTGGTGTTTAGGGGTGTGCACGGAATCAGGGAGCCCAGTTTGGTTTGAATCAAACCGGACTCAAACTGAACCAAACCAAATCGTTTTGGTTCCATGCATCTTGAGCTGGGCCCCAGCTTCGCTCGAAGCCAAATCGGTTTGGGGCCGGCTTGAAAGGGCGGGTTTCCATAAGTTTTTTTAAAAATTAACTTAAGTCCTGCTCTGGCGGCCTCCGGGGGCTGCGGCTGCAAAGGGGTCTCCCAAAGGTTTCCCCTCCTCCTGCCAGACTCCCCCCAGTCTTCTTCAGGCTGGTTTGGCTCATTTTCAGGCTTTGCTGACCCTCTTCCGGCTTGTGGCAGCCATTTTGAAGGATGCCACGCACATGTACTGGCTATTTGCGTGCCTGGGTTGGGCATGCAAATAGCCAGTGTGCGTGCGCGGTGGCCTTCAAAATGGTCACCGCGAGCTGGGAGAGGGCCGACAAGGCCCGAAAACAGGCTGAACCAGTCTGAAGAAGACTGGGGAGAGGGGAAACCGTCTGACACACACACACCCCACAGCTGCACCCCCCAGAGGCTGCCGGACCTGGCCATAATTTTTTTTTTAAAAAACAACACTTTTTTTTTAACTTATAGAACCCCCGAGTTGGCCCAGGTGGTTCTGCTCTAAGTCGAGCTGAACTGAACTGGGCTGTGTTTGGGTCGAGGGTGAGCCATTGCACAGGCTCAGTTCAATGGTGAACTGGCTCAACCTCAAGCCGGTTTGCACATCCCTAATGGTGATGTGCACCATGAGCTACTTCATGAATTTCTTTGGCAAGAAGCAAAGCTTGTTCACTAGGTGAAGCGTTCACTTTCACATGGTAGAGCTGGCCCAGTCTGCTATCTAGGGGTACAGTACAGTCACACACAAAATAGAGTTTTGAGCCTCTGGGCTCTTTGAGAGAAAACCTGGCTCCTTAGGGCGGGGCTCATGCCAAAACTCTTGAGGCTGAGCTCTACAGAGCTCTGAATGAGGTTCTGTGCAGACATAGATTACAGAAATGTGAATGATCAGAGACCACAAAGAATTTATATGGCTGACTGAATTTACTAGACCGAAATTTACATTTCCTACTGAAATGTAATAGTCCGCTAGAGTAACTCCTGAGTAATCCTATTGAATAACTTAGTCTAGATGTCAGCTTGTGTCCCCTAAGCCTTGAACTCCTCTCATGACCTCTTGATTATTTTGCTGGATGACAACCCCAGTTTCTAACCAACTTATCTAAAACAATCCAAGATATGAACTCAAGGATTGGAGTGGGCTTTAGATCTGTTTATTACAAGGAGGTTGGTTAGAATAAATCAAGATCAGTCTGTTCAGATGTCACAAGAGCTCTTGGTTTCTTTTTAATCACAATCAGAATATTTGCCGGCTCATATGGGGGAGCATGCACTCTCAACACTCAGGGAGATCATGCAGAATGAAGATTTAACCCTAGTTCCTCATAACATCTGAACCTGCCCTGGCCCCTGAGAAAGTGTGTGGCTAGAGAATTAATGCACCCATCCTTGGCTAGGATGTGTTGGGAAGTGGGGTAGAAAAAAGTAAGAAAACCATGAATAAGAAAAAACAAGAGTCAAGAGACAAATTTCACAGTCACTAGGCAATACTAGTCTGGGGGAGTAGGAAAGCTCCTTGCACCCAGAAGCCCAAGAAAGACACGAGTGAGGGATTTAAACTAGGGCAACTTTATTCAACTGATATTAACTGCAATGAGGAAAAACAGCTAACCCTACATTGAATGTGGGCAACTCCTCCCATGAGATCATGCTTCCTAGTGACACCTATAATCCCACCCAAGGGCAAAGCAGTGGTCGCCATCTGCCTTCCAACAGCTGGCTCACCCTTTACCACACAATTGCTGTGTTGAGGACTGCCCGAGTTTCCATCCCCTGAGCCTCAAAGCTCTGAGTGGGTGAGGCGAACAGGTCCACAAAGGGAATCCATTTCCAGCCCCCCAAGCCACAAAAACCTAAAGGGCTATTCCATGGAGTCCTCATACATCATAAGATGCCTCTGTTTGCACACCGATGTAAAGATCATTACCTACCCCAGCCCTCACTCACTTGCCAGAGTGACCAAACTAAGCATTCAATGGCAAAATGCTCCAAAACATGCCATACCCAAGAAACCAGGGGAAAGAAGGTGGGGGGGAACCCTGCTAAAGGTCAAACAGGCGAGAAGCCAGAAATTCCTACTCGGCTCCCGAGTAGGCAACCAGCTCTCCTCCTCTGGACAAAGGAGGGCAGGTGGGTGCCAAGTCTGCCCAGGACTGAGGGAGAGAGCAAGCTGGGAAGCTGCTAAAGGCAGCATCCCCTGCTCGATAGGCCATGTGAAACAAATGACCCAATGGACGGCCTGGACCTGGTCTTCTCCTCCTGGGCCCTAGGAACAATCTCACCTACCCCCTGGGGCTTTGGGGCACGACAGGGGAAATTGCCTTACCTTGGAGGAATTAAGGTCAAGGGAGATGCAATTCCAAAAAAAGTTGAGAATGCCCTCTGGAAACCAAGGAAGAAGCTCATACTTTGTGATGCGCACAGAACTACAGAGGTGCGGTTCAACACTGGGGTGTGTGTGTGTGTGTGTGTGTGTGTGCCTCTTTACCTCCCTGCTGCCCCTTCCACCATTCTTGGCCGGAAGTGGCCAGAAGTATCACCTGTGCGTGCACCTGTTGTGTACACGCACAACAGGCGCACGCGCAGGCGATACTTCCGACCACTTCCAGCAAAGAACGGGGGAAGGGGCTGCAAGGAGGTACACTTCCACTCCATGGATTTTGCTAAAAATAGAGCAAAATTGTGGGGGGAAAGCAGTGGGAGGGGTAAATGCACTCTCCCCCACCCTTAAAGAAGCAACCCTCCCCCAGCGTCGAACCAGCACCGCCTTGACCGGTTCATGTACATCCCTACTCATACTAAGAAAAGGAATTGTTCTCTAATACCTCTGGAAATAATTTTAGTGGTGCACTAGGTAAAGAGTCAATGGAAGCCAAATTTGGTAGAATTATCTAGTGGCTGAAGAGCATATAATAGGCATAATTTGTTTAATATCCAGCCTGAAAAAGTGTTCTGGAAAATGTGCTTACTGCTTTGGGAGTTCTCAGTTGGTCTTAATAAAGGTATTACCCTACTTTGGTTTGTTAATAATAAACTTTTCCAATAAAGCATTACAGCTACCTAAGATTTTAGTTCTGAAATTTTAATTCTTAGCTGAAGAAATTTGTTAGAAAGGTGGCTATTATCTGGATTTAACATATTTATTCAAGTACTTATTAGTTGCTCTTCTAGACCATATTCAAAGAGATAGAATATTAAAAAAAATGCAACACACCCTAAATAAAATGTATAGTTCATTGTACTTTCTCTGTGTTGTGCAACTGGATTTCTAGGTGGTCTTAGTGTTACAGCAGGTACCTATGAAAAGCTATAGGTGTTAATGATTAAAAATCATTAAAATATATATAAGAGTAAAAAAAAAAATATTCAAACTATATTTTACCTGTTCCAGATGAAAAAGTACATTAGCTATATCCAGAACCCGTTCCACTGTCTTCTCTGGATCTGAAGTAACTTCAGTCCTATTTGGTAAGTCTTTGTAAAGAGCCATTTGCCACCTAATGGCAGGATCTTCAAGCTGCAGGAACAAGAGATTTTACAAATCATCTAAGTGAAGAATTGGGGGGCGGGAGGGGGGTGCAACTGCTGGAAGCATTATAAACCATGTTTTTACAAAGAACAATTTGACCTGCCAAGACACTCCCTTGTGAAGCCCCCATCTGCATCTTTTCCCTCATATGACTAACCCTGTGGGTGATTCATCATGCAGCAAAAGACAGTCCACAGGAATAACATTAACCTACCCATTCTAGACCAATAGAACCAATCTCTCTCTCTCTCTCTCTCTCTCTCTCTCTCTCTCTCTCTCTCCAGCTACTATTAGAGTCCTGTGGCATAATTCATTTAAAAAAAGAGATAGGAGGGCAAGTTCCGAAGCTAGTAATTTGATGCAAATTTGCTCTACTCTTAAAAATGTATGAACATGTTAATTTACAAATTAAATAATGAATAAATGCAACCTTTTTCTTAAGTGCTGTTTTGTTGCTTGTTGACCAAATTTGATCAACAAGCAACAAAACCTTCCCAGAAGCATCTGGTGGGCCACTGTGTGTGAAACAGGATGCTGGACTAGATGGGCCTTGGGTCTGATCCAGCAGGGCTGTTCTTATGTTCTTAAAACAGCACATAAGAAAAAAGCAGCATTTATTACTTTAAATCACTATTCGTTTCTTCGAATTAACATCTAACTTACTATAAGTAAAACTACAAAATTAACTGAGTCATCATGACTCGAAATGTCCAGTTTTCCAGTTAATTTCCACAGTTTTCTGTCTCCATTGTTCAGATGTGGGTGACAGAAACACTGCCTTTGATTGCCCTTGTAGCAATGCTTATAATAATGATTATCTAGGCTTTTTGATTTAGGAACATAAGAAGCTGCCTTATAAAGAGTCAGACTATTGGTCCATTTAGCACTGTACTTTCTACATTGATAGAAAGAAGTTCCAGGATTTCAGATAGAGGTCTTTCCCACCACTACCAGGAGGTACTAGAAGCTGAACCTTGGACCTTCTGTATTTATTTTATTTTGTTTATTAGATTTTTATACCGCCTCAGCCATATGGCTCTAGGTGGTTCACAAATATAAAAACAAATTTAAAAAACAACTCATTAAAACAAAATTAAAACCAATTTAAAATCTTTTCAGTAATCATTAAAGGCTAGGCTATTTTATTTGTAAAGCATATGCTCTACTACAGAGCTAAAGCTCCTCCCCAGTTTGTTTCTGCCTCTTGGATCTCTTGATGTGACCTATTGCAAAGTGCAGTGCTCTATAAAAACTGGAAGAGTTGGACTGAGTTGAATTATAGGATCAACTATTGAGGAAAAACTTGTTGTGTGCAACTGCAACACAGAGCACTAATCTCTCTCTCACACACACACACACGAGCCATTCTCATGGCTGGGGTCACATGTGCACCATTCTTATACATGCTTCTGTGCACACAACCATACTTACACATACATTCAACTTTTCATGTTCATGCATGCATACACCCCTTCATACATAGGGATGCATACATGGCCATCTTTTGCATGCATACAGATGCACCTCTCACAAGCATCTATAACACTCAGTTTTCACCCACAGTGCACACATGCAATGAGTAAAAGGAAGGAAGAGTACTTTACAAGCTCCCCAATTTCTTCCCCTGGTCTCCTCATCCACACACCCTCTCTCTCCCCTTCCCCCCCACCTCCTGGATCTTTTTGTCTGTCTTCCTTTTTTGCTTTCCACTCCTCTGATTTGCTTCTCATCCTGTCATGATGACTCAGGAGAGGAGAGCTGGTCTTGTGGTAGCAAGCATGACTTGTCCCCATAGCTAAGCAGGGTCTGCCCTGGTTGCATATGAATGGGAGACTTGATGTGTGAGCACTGCAAGATATTCCCCTCAGGGGATGAAGCCGCTCTGGGAAGAGCAGAAGGTTTCAAGTTCCCTCCCTGGCTTCTCCAAGATAGGGCTGAGAGAGATTCCTGCCTGCAACTTTGGAGAAGCCACTGCCAGTCTATGAAGACAGTACTGAGCTAGATAGACCAATGGTCTGACTCAGTATATGGCAGTTTCCTATGTTCCTATGGCTCAGAAGGCCAAGATTTCCAACAACTCCAAGAGGGCATTTTTCAGTAGCTTAATAGGCCCAACTGTCACTTCCACCCTAACTCCCCTTGGGTTGTCTTTTAGATGACCACTTCCTTGGTATTCTCCAACTCTCTTCCTGCCTACTTCCCTCTCACCACCTGCCCATACAAAGTGTCTGAAGTCAAGTGCTGATGTCATAGTGCTGGCAAGTCTAGTTTGGAGTGATTTCCTCTCTTGAAAGTTTCAGCCACAAGTTTTGTTTGTTTTTGCAAGTCCCTGTGACTGAAGCATTTTATCTAGCCTGGAATCAACTACCTTCAACCTAGAGAAGCACCTCATCTGACTATCATATCAGTTACTAGCAGGTGACAGATATATAGATCAACACTTCCAGGTGAGGTTAAATCACCCAGCTTGCTTATGCATAAAATATGAATAACATTTACTTCTGTGTTCATACACAATTTTGCACTGGAATGCTTTGATGCTGCTGTTCACTCAAGCTTTTTTGGGGTGTGGTGTTTTGACTTTACCTGCTTTAGTGAAGCATGGGGTTATGTGGGGGCAGGCTGGGGGGCTAGGTGGGTATGGCTTTGCAGCAGTTAAGTCTTTGTGCTCACCTGGACTTCTCATTTAGCTTCGAGCAGGCACCCCTCCAGCTTGCCCAGGGAACCATGTGGACTTTGTTGGTTGCCCTTTGGAGGGCATTAGGAATTTCTGATCCCTGATCTGGTTGGTCTGTGGTGAGATGTTATGTTTCCTACCTTGCACTGTCCCCAGGGTTAATCAGGCTCACATTGATCACACCTGGCAGGTACAGTGAGGGACCTGAGAGTACAGGAGTGATTAATGGTTATTACCCCATATCACGTGTTTGGTGTTTGAACTGGTCTATTCAGGCCCTATAGGCTTGTAGTTTGGAAGACTTGAGTGGAACTTCTCTAATAGGGGGCACTGCAAACCCAAATGTCTGTACAGCTTGGGTGTGGCAATGTTTCTAATAGGTATTTGGGGCTCTATTTAGGCTAGCCTGGAGGTGTAGGTATTTGTCTCTGGGCTGTGATCCCAGACTTAGCAGAAGTGTAATCGCCCAATAGTCTGTTGTGGGACTGAACATCACTTCCTGCACTATAATATGGTGGAGAGCCCAATCTTATTCCTATAGCTGTTTGGCATAATAAATTTGAGGCCCTTTTCATCCAAAATCTGTTGCCTCATGTCACTGACCAATAAGCTATTTATATACCTCATGACCAATAAGCTATTTATATACACTTTAATTCATTTAAAGTAATCAGAAACAGATGCCTGCAATACGTAAGAAACAATCCATTTCCAAATATCTGTAAAATAAGAAAACCAGTTACCTATCTCACACAGATGTTGTGCCAAGAAAAGAAAAGAAAAAACACAACAAAAACCAAGTATATACTTCTTTGCACATTAAATGCTTATCATCAGTGATGATGGTGATATATAGTGAGCAATTTGTGTATTTTGTCCAACTTTATCTTGTATATGCAAGTGAAAAGGGGTAAAATTTTATACTCAAGAGCCAACCTTCTCTCTTCCCCAAGCCAGTAATACAGGGACCAGAAGTGGTCAAATCACTCTGGAAGTAAATCAGCCTAATTCACCCAGTTCAAATCCAAATTGAAGCTTTGTGGGTGAATCAGGCCAAATTGTTTCCAGGTTGAATTGGCCACCAGAGCTTCACAGAGGAGTAATGGACTTGTTTTAATTGTTAGGTATGTCTTAATAACACTGAGATATATTGTTGACACCCAAATGAATACTACAATATCCAGTGATAATTATATATATTAACCAAAGTGTCTTAAAGCAGTTTACACAAATTTAAAGGCGTGAGATGAGAATATTGTTCCCTGTCCCAAAAAGGCTCAAAATATAAACAAAACAGAAAGGAGACACCAGCAACAGCCACTGGGAAACACATATTTCTTATTTGAGAATATTCAAAAGTCTCAGAACGAGCCAGGATGATCTTTTTATTATCTGTTCCTCACTGGATAGGAGAGATTGATGTACAGGGATGTGATTGCCAGGGAGTCTAGTACAGCTCAGGAGACTGTGCTAGATCCAAGTGCTTCAAAGCAGCTTCCACATGGCAGCCAGAATAGGCCCGGGAAGCGACAATTTGAGTGAAACAGAGAAGTTGCCATGAATTATGAATAAGAATAATATTCTCATGTAGTGGTGGCAGACAACTAAACCATGCCTTCTTAAAGCTGTTACTACCTATGTAAAGGACAGTTTGAGAACATGCCAAAATGACCAAGCCCACAGGAGGTATGCTGAATATTCGAAGAAGTTAGAATTGTTACAAAAAAATATATGCAGAAAAGCAAACTTGTAACGCTTTAGAATTACCTTGCCCTGTAAATGAAGATTATTGTGGATAATATCACGAACTTCATCCTCAGTATCTTTCTGCAAAGAAATATACATAATATATTTTTATATATTATGAAATAGATAATATAATTAGGTATATTTTATTGCAGGCATGCAAGTAAAGATATTTCTTTATTAAAGAGGTATAAGCTTCAGTAAATTTGTTTGTATTAATCCATATTTGCTAGCAGCTGAAACAGAACTCCTGGCTTCTGGAATATATTCGAAAGGGTGGTGGTATAATAGCATACAATATTTATTATTATTATTTCTTGTTTACACCGTCAGGCAGGTGTTATTGACTGGTTTGTTTTATCCAGACATCGAGTCCTTCCCAAGGACCTGGGATGGCTGAATTTTATTATCAGTGTTGTTGCTGTTATAGATATTATCGCAGAATATAGGCTGTTCCCAGTAAAGTTGCTTTTTGTAATTGGCTGATGGTGATTTCTGTGGTCCCTATGGTGTTGAGGTGCTCTTCAAGGTGTTTTGGAATAGCACCTAGGGCGCCAGTTACTACTGGGATTATTTTGGTCTTCTTCTGCCACAGCCTTTCAATTTCATTTTGTAGATCTTTGTATCTTGTTATTTTTTCTATTTCTTTTTCTTCTATTCTGCTATCACCTGGTATTGCTATGTCGATTATTTTAACTTGTTTTTTCTTCTTCTCAGCTACAGTTATATATAGTTCTTCTCAGCTACTGGTGTATTGAGTGGCAGATGTTTGTCTGTTTTTAGTCAGAAGTCCCATAATATTTATTACTGATATTATTATTATTATTAATAATAATAATAATAATAATTATTATTATTATTATTATTATAAATATGCATATCCCACCCCTCCATTTCAATACTGCTACAATACCGTCCCTCCACTACAAGACTGCAGTATGCTGCATTAGGTATCCTGTTGCTTCAGGTTGTTCTATTATTAGTGTCTGCCTGTTTTGTTTTGGCTAGGGAAGAACTCTTAATTGATGAAGAACACTCTCTAAGCTGCTGTTGCAGCATCCTTGCCCCTTAAGACATGCACAGTAGGCTGAGAAACTCTCCTACAGGGGCAAAAGATGCTAGCCACCTCTTCATATGTGACTATACAGAGACCAAGAAGAACAACCATTTTGAAGACCTATTCCTGTATGTGGAGTGTTGACCAGCATCAATATCACGTACTATAACTTATGCGAAGTACTAGGATGGCACAATTGAAAAGGCTCTAGGCCTCAATAATTCAACAGAATTGGTTGTTACAAAAAGACAGCCCTGAGCATTTTCACAGATGACACTTCTGTTAATATGGTATAATGAAGATGCAAAAATTCAGTTAATCATGAGTTACATACACAAATATGTATGACAGTGGCTTCTTGGGCATTTCTCTAAGACAAACTCTATTTTTCAAGGGATGACAACTATTCAGTGGCTAAACCTCTCTCATTCATGTTACAAAGAGCAATGCAAAACTCAGATTGTGTAAATGTCTACTAATAGGGAATAAATCTAACCAATCACACAGCAAACTCTCATTCTTTTGAACAAAACACCTATTCTTGCAGGCTCCCTTGAATCTTTGTCCTCCAGCTGCAAATTCTGCATGTAGCAACAGTTGGCAAACTGCTGATTTCTAGTAAAAACCACAAGAGATTCTAGAAAAATGATATCTGCCCACAACTGCCCACCTCCAGCATACATTTAAAAGGAAAGAACAACAGAGGGTGGCAAATCTCCATGGTCTTGGGGGGAAATGCACTTAATATGGGGATAGGGGATACTCCAAGTGAGTGCATCTAGAGAGCACAAAGATGACTGGCTCTTTGCCTCAGTTGCATTTAATTAAAATAGTTGCATTCAGTACAAGAATGTAGATACTCCACTTTTCCTCCCTATTCCAATCCCCTTTGGGATATAACAAGAACACTTTCCTTGTAATAAGAATGACAAAAGATGGAGGGAATCAAGGGGGCTATTGAACACACAAGAGGGAACAGTGAAACCTCATCTCTGTGGCAGCCTAGACACAGAAACAGATCTAAACAGTTAACCTACCATACTTAATCTGTTTTTTGCCAGTGCAATTAATTCTTGGTCACCAGGTGCACAAATATTTAGCCCAACAGGTAGCAGTCTTTTCAATGCTGCTACAATAAGAGAGGTCTGTGTTGAGTAACGGTCACCTTTCCGCTTCATTTTTTTCCTTTCCTGATCAGAAACAGCTGCCTGCAATATGTAAGAAACAATCCATTTTCAAATATCTGTAAAATAGGAAAAATAATCACCTATCTCACACGAGTGTTGAGCCAAGGAAAAGAGAAACTACACACAATAACAACCAAATATATACCTCTTTGCACATTAAGTGCTTATAATCAATGGTGATCATTATAATAAAACCCCTCTAGCCATAGTAGTTTTTCATTTTTATCTCTTTTAGGATCCCTTCGTAAGACAACACTATTTTTCAAGGGAGGACAACTATTCCATGGCTAAACCTCTCTCATTCATGCTGCAACCTTATTATCAAAAAAACCTTATGGTAATCAGACAACCTTATTATCATTCTTCCATCTGCTCAATCCAAATGCAAATAATATCTTGAAGTTTTTCCATTACTTTACCATAATGATGTCATTTTTTTTGCTCTGATAACATCCTTGCCCTACACACTTTGTACCTTTTCATCTTTATAGCCATCAAGTTTTACAGTTCTCATTGAATAAACAAAATAGGAGACCTCAAAGTTGCAGAGAATACCATTTATTACCTAACAGGTTTGAGGTATCATAATGTTAGTCATTGGCCAAGTTCCGAGATGGGCTGCAGCTGGGTCTGAAGATCTGAGAAGGATCAAAAGCAACAGAATCCTACTGCTTGCTTACTTGATGTCTCCCAGGGGTCTCTGGTTGTGCTGTTCTTTGCTGTGACTTGCCTCCTGCTCCACTACCCTGGAACTCTACCCTATGCTCAGCAGATTTGAAGATAGGTAATTTCCCCCCAATGAGCAATCACTTCTCTCCTCCCCACCATCCTTGTTTCTTTTCACCCAAACCCTTTACACTTTTCACCCTCTCTTGGAGTAAATGTTTGTGTGGTCCTTGGTTGTTGTTTTACTAATCAATGAATCAATCTTTATTATGGTCAATAGACCAGCAAAATGCAATGCATACATGACAAACAAACAAACAAACATATAGACCAGATATATAGTGATTAAAATACACAGTTAATCTTGCAACAAATACTAATGGCAGCAGCCACAAATTTGGCAACTTTGTCAGTAGTAAGAAAATCTCAGTCAGATAACAGTAAGGAAAAATAAAACTCATCCAATCTACTCAGATATTTTTAGTAATAATCAGCATAATGAAAGTAAGGCGAGTATCACAATAAAAAGAAAAATACAAAAATACATGTATCAGTGTCACCATTTCCATTTTACCTGAACCACAAGGGCAAGTATGGTCATCAGAGGAAATATTCTTAAATCTTCCTTCAAAATAATTTAGAGGGAGCATGCTGTAATGTGCCAGCATAAATGTTCTTCAGTATTTCAAAATCATAAGATTAAAAATATCCTTAGCTGGAGTGGACCTACATACAGAAAACTTCTAAGCTGTTATAAACTGGAGACAAACTCTGATCCCTTTGCAGCTCTGTATCCCATACTTGTTGTTTAACAGCCATCTTGGCTTTCCGATAGCCCAGAAATCTTAAATAAGGAGGAGAACAACTATAACATAACCATTTTTGTTAAAATGGTTAACAAAATGCTTCTGGTTTGAAATGAATCCAACAAAATTAATTGAGCCAGATCAGCCAGGGAAAAGATCAATTTTAACCACAAACTAAAAATGTATAACCAAGATTGACTTTCATCTGAGATCAAACCTGATTCTAAACATAACGATGCACTGGAGATACAATGAAGAACTAGAAAAATGGCCCTCAGAAACTGAACCACCTCATGAGGGCCTTTGATAGCAGATGGAATACAATAACCTCCACTAACACTCAAAAATCTGAAAATGGTCATTGCACTCCTCCATGCATTTCCAATTAGGGATGTGCAAAAGATTTTGGGCACAGATCGATCTGTGCCTGAAATGAGCAATTTCGGGTGATTCGGGGCTGAACCGAATCACCCTAAATGTCCCCCAATATTTTTCGGGGCCGAGCCAAATCACGCGAATTTCGGGGCCAAAAAATTCAGGTGATTGGGCTCATGACCGATTTTGGGGGATTTTTTGAAGTTTTAGTGACTTTGGAGCCGTTCGGGGGCATAGAATGGGATCTGGGCAAAAAGAGTGGGGTGGGGTGGTAGTGCCTAATGGGTGCAGGCTACCACCCCAATTTCAGGGGGATAGGGCAAAGGGCTGATTTTTGGGAAATTTCTGAAGTTTTTGTGTCTTTGGGGCAGTTTGGGGGCAGAAAGTGTATCTGCCCCAAAAGGGTGGGGTGGGGTGGTAGTGCCTAATGGGTGGAAGCTACCACCCGTCCCCAATTTCAGAATGATTGGGCAGAGGGCTGGATTTTGGTGAATTTCTGAGGTTTTTCTTCATAAGGTGCAGCGTGCTAGATTGATATTCATAGTAAATGAGTGTGTGAAAAAGCGAAAGTGGGGTCATGAGAGTTCTTTAATTGAAAAAAATCTCATCTGCTATCATTGAATGAGAATTCACACCTCAGAAAATAAGGGAAAACATCCCTTCAGAAAAACTTCTGAGGTGTGAATTCTGAGGTTGGAGGTGGCCTATAGCAATTCAACTAGTAGCTGATGATGGACCTCTCCTCCATGAAGTATTCCAAGCCCCTCTTAAAGCCATCCTGGTTGTTGGCTGTCACCACATCTTGTGGCAGAGAATTCCACAAGTGGATTATGCGTTGTGTGAAAAACTACTTCTGTTTGCTGGTCCTAAATTTCCCAGCAATCAATTTCATGGGATGACCCCTGGTTCTAGTGTTATGGGGAGAGGGAGAAGAATTTCTCTCTATTCACTTTCTCCACTCCATGCATGATTTTATAGACCTCTATCATGTCTCCCCGCAGTCGCCTTTTTTCTAAACTAAATAGCCCCAGGTGTTGTAGCCTTGCCTCATACTGAAAACTTGTTTCAATATTTTTTTTGCCTCCACCCCATCTATCTCTATGTCTAATTTGATGGTTTAACTGTCTGTGAATATCCGCCATTTCTGTTACATGTGGTCACTTCATTATAAGCACCTGCCTTTCATTTAGCAAGATCACCATTAGTTTTATTGATTTCCCCCCAACTTTCATTCCTTTTAATTCTCCCATGGATCAAGATCTCTCTAGGAAGTTTTCTCCCATATTATATTATATTATATTATATTATATTATATTATATTATATTATATTATATTATATTATAGTATAGTATAGTATAGTATAGTATAGTATAGTATAGTATAGTATATTATATTATATTATATTATATTATACAGTGGTCCCTCGACTTACGAAGCACTCGACATCCGAAGATTTCGACATACGAACGACAAAAAATACCGGAAGTCGTTGCCGGTTTAGATGCGGCTTCCTCAACCTACGAATTTTTAGATGCGGTTTCCTCGACTTACGAGTGTTCCGGACCTCCGTGGATGCGCTTTTCGACTTACGAAAATTCTGACCTACGAACGTGCGTTCGGATCGGATTATCTTCGTAAGTCGAGGGACCACTGTATTATATTATATTATATTATATTATATTATATTATATTATATTATATTATATTATATTATATTATATTATATTATATTATTTGTCAACTTCTGGTCTGTTCTGCTCCCCATTTCCTGTCTCTCTAGGAAATCACTTTTCCACTCTGCACCCTATAGACTAAAATTGCCCATTTGAAGTACATTCTGGTTATAATCAAGGCAAATATAAATGATTACCGTAAGAATCTCAGTACATTTATACTTTATTTTTAAAATCAATTTATTGATAAAATAAATTGTGCATATATATGCACAATTTTATTGTTTGAAACATGTATGCTGCATCTCTTTTGGTGGTGGTGGTGGGGATTCTCCATTCTGATGAACTTTTACCAAGTCTAAAGATTCCTTCATGAGTATCTATTGTTTCTGTGAGAACAATCCTTTCAAAGAGAGAGAGAGAGAGAATATGGAAGACAGTTCTGATTTCCTCCTTTTAAAGAATGGAAGCAAAGTTAACTCTGAGGGAGAGATACTTGAGCACTGGACAATAAATTATCTTCTTTGCAGCTCTAAGATTTTCTTTCCCTTTGTTCCTGCATTCAGAGCATTCTCTTCTTCCCTTGCTTTACAGGTAAATTTTGGGTTTGTTTTTAATTTGATAAGAGTATGCATTATTAAGAAAACCAATGATACATGTCATTAGTAGAGGGTTCAGACTTGAAATGTGGAATTTCAAAAAAGTCACCCTTATTTTAAGAATAAATATATATGTTACAAAGAGAACACACAGTGGATGGCATGTAAACCTTTTGCTCAGCAATGCACCATTGGTGACACTCTGGTGATATCTATACATTTGGTGCAGCAGTGTTCTGTCAGCAGATTCTCCTTCTTTGAACGAGAGTTCCACTTACTCAAGGATCACTTGCATGAATACAGCTCTCCTTTCATTTACGGAAGGAGATTCTACTGACAGCACACTGCTGCGCCAAAGGTATAGATGTCAGCCATAGTGTTTTGTTCATATTTGAAAACAAAGCCACACCAAGGAATATTTAGAAAATCTGGTTATTCAAATTCCATTAAATACTTAGCTATTATTGAAAATACAATTTGATAACTGAATTTTAACAAAGATTTTCAGTTTAATCTAAATTATTTTTGAAGTGAATATGTCATTCAAGTGAATAAATGGCAGCAGAAAAATAAAGCAAACAAAATAAAGAATATCTTGTCCCACCTAGATAAGATCCTGTCTGAAACAGAACTGTTGCCAGCACAGCTATTCTGAGGGCTCACAGAAGCCTCTCTGCTTATGTCTGAGACCACAGGCTTGTGGTTCCCACTCTTTAACATGCTCAAGAGTCTCATGGGATTGTGGGCACTCCCCATTTGTTGGCATATTGGGGACAAGTCACTTAGCAGGCAGTGGGACAGTTGCCTCCAGGTTCACAAGCTACCAAGCGAATTGAAAGGGATTAGCCTCGTGCCTTTCCTTGTATTAGGGAATGTCTAAGTAGACTCCAGAGTTAACTTCCGCGTTTGCCTCCTCTCAATGTCTTTCTATCCAAAGATTGATCCTTTACTTCCCCTCCTCTGCAGTTGCCTAAGCAAGCTAATGCTAATCACCCAGCAGGAAAGTCAGATAAGGCACTGTGAATGCAATTCCCTTCCCATCACAAAAGAGCTGAGTGGACAATAGGAACTCAGAGGTACTCTCATTAAAATTACTAATTGGTTTACCAAGTCCTCCCAACCTGAGAGATACCATGCTTGCATGTTCATTCAGTCTATTTACATACAGGTTGATCTTGACACATTCAAATAATTGTGTTGTACTCCAGCACAGCAAACAAGACAATAGATCTTTTTGCGATTCACCAGAGTTGCTCTTTCCAGGAAAGAAGAGTACTTGGAATGTTGCCTCGGGATTCAGTTTTAAATAATTCTAATACTGGATTTAAAATGTTTTTAATCTTTTAAATGATTTTACTTGATTTAATGTTTTTAATGAATTTAATTGTAAACCATCCAGAGATGCAAGTTTTGGGCAGTATCGAAATATTTTAAATAAATTAAAAAAAATAACTGCCCCTAGTTTCTTGAACCGGTGTGCTTCATTTGGTCTCTACACCGTGGAGTCACCCATTGTATGGGCGATAGACTTGGCACCTGCCATAACACCTGGCCGTGTCTTGTTCTTCACACCATTCACGCTACCAGCCTCCAGATCAGCCTTCCTCGCGGGCCCGATCTACCCAGCCCGTCTCGCTGCTACGAGACGTTGGCTGCACGAAAACAGACACCTTTTGGATTTATCCCTGTGGCCTAACACCCGAGCTGCTTTCGGTTCTTCATCACCTGCTTCCATCCCTGAGGAAAGAGGTCCTTCGGTTGCGCCTGAGCCACGAGGGTTCAATTGTCACTAAAAGAAGGATGAGGTTGTATGATAATCACTGCACCCCTCTGGGCTCTCCCCTATCCCTGCTCTCTTCCTTAAATGCAAAAACCTGTTTCTCTAAAGCCTTCTTTTCTCTAGCAAGCCTGGAAGTTATTTTAATTCGGACACTAAGCTAAATTGCCTCTTTGCAGGTACCTGGTTAATCTTTGTAACATATTTTTTAGTAGTGATATTGCTTTAATCAACTTTCTTAATGTGCTATACCCCTGAACCCCAAATAAAGCCTTACTTTGGTTTTGAACTTCAACCTCTCTGTCAGTTCATTTTCCCAGGGCCAGAACGGTGCGCAAAAATTATTTTGACATGGGACTGCTTTACACCAGCTCGCTAATTCCCCACACAAAGCCTGAACGCATTGAGGGGTGTTCACCAATCGCCCTGGAGCAGTTCCATTAACAGAAACACTATTAAGATGAAAAGTTGAGGATACTTAATAACCTATGCTGCTGAAGTTGTTTAATATTACCTTAAGCAACACAATACTATGCTGTGCTCATAAGAAGCACTAAGTCTGATCAAGACAGTATAATGGGAGAATATAGCTAAGATCTGAGAGAAGATAGAAGATATATGGTAGAGAAGCCGGAGGATGCATAGAGCTAAAGGATCAATAAGAGGAATTGCAAAAATCTCATAATAAACCTAGTGGCTTGATGAGAAAGGTGGTTTGACAGCAAGGGAGCTTGGGAACAGGGGCTCAAGGAGGAAAGGTGTATTTCATATATGATTTGAATAAAAACATATCAATGTCTTTTTAAGGATTTCCCACCCTGGCAATTAGAAAGTGATATTGCTACTATCTTTTACTAGTATGCTTCTTAACAGTGTTTATATACATTTGGAGCTGAGAGCACATAACATGCAGATTCTCTTGACTGCCTGAGTTGTTAGGCATTCACTTAATGGTAAGAAGCTACAGAAGATTAGAGATGGGTGGAAGTTTGCAAAACCTGCCCATCCTATCTCAGTTCAGAATGGGCTAGATCTTCCAGTCAGCAGGGCAGAGTCTGAACATGCCTGGGAGTCTTTGGTTCAAAGTAAGTAATTGCTTAGAAGGAACAACCCTTGGTTTCTCTCTGGGAATGATAGTTAAGCTATGATTCAACAAGCAGAGGACAAATGTCCCTGAGGAAGAGGGCTCCTGACAGCTGAGCGACAGCTTGCTCTCTTGCTCTCCCCCTCCCACTTCTCTGAAGAAGAAAGTAGGGACATGGGCGGGGGTGGCAGGGGCCCATCTTCACTTTCTGTCCCAGAACCCACCCCAACATTACTATGCCCTTGAACTATAGGTTATCATCAATAAGTAAAAAGGAATACAAATTTTAAAAACTACATTTATCAAAGTTCAAATCTGCAGAAAAGGCTTAAGTCTCAGTGTTCTTTTCCTTCCCTCCCCGCCAGAAAAGTTGGTAAATTTGCAATAATGGGAAAAGGAGGAGGAGAAACTGACATATGAGGAGATTAGTGCCAAGTATTACAAGCCAAGGTGAACTGTGTAAATGGGCTGGAATTGATTTGTGATGGCTATGCAAGCTGGTTTTTTATATCTCTCCGATCAAAAATTCTTCACCATTCATACAGAACATATTGCTAGCAACTCTGCAGAGTATAGAATGTATTCAGAAGTTATTAATCCCAAGATTGCTTTAACTACAAAAGCTTAAAGCAAAAAAAGTGTTTTTAGTGCTATATTGTGATATCTATACCTTACTATAAAAATAGAAATGTTCTTATAAATAAAGTTATTATTTCTGTACCTTGGACATCTTGGACTTGGTATCAGTAATTAGGAAAGACATGTTGTTGATTTCATTTTGCACAACAAAGTTCTGTTCTTCCCTTTTAAAATTCTGAAAGGGTATAAAAACATTTTGTGAAAAACCCAAAGCAAGCATTAGAAACACACTCCTGGTGCTTCTTTGCCCCTTGCTTCACTTCTCTTCTTGTCCCTCATGATCCATAAAACATATTTGCACTAAAATAAAATAAAATATAGCTTAAATAGCATAATATATACAAAAGAAACAGGAAAACAGATGTACCTAAAAACTGATATATAATCTCATGACAGCACCACCACCATGTTACAGCACATAAATGGAAATGCATCATACTTCTTACTGAGGACAAATTGATCGCAAATGTCTGGGATTTGCTGGTTATGGACAATAAATCTGTATGCAGCAACGTAACTGACCATTTAATGGAAAACTGATGGCCAGTGCTTACATGTCTGGACACTAAATATCTGAACTGTGATAAACCAAACAAATGCAAAAACAATTTGTCTTAATTAAGAAACCTTAATAATGCAATGGAACCAGTTATTGGTTTTTAACGCTCATATGAGTGAGCAACTGGAATGGGAGAGCAAGTGTATAGTTATAGAAGTTTGCTTATTCTGTAATGGACACACAGTAGACAGCATATGCAAAAATTTGGCAATGGTTGTCTGACAGTTGTTGGGCAAGAGGGATGCTGGGTGTGGGGTTTGTGGGTATTGTTCTGTAAAAGGTTATCAGATATGTGCAGCTATTGCTAGCATAAGTAGTAAAAAAATAGGTTATTAAAAATAAGGATTTCTTTTGTATATTATTTCTGTAATCATCATACTGTATATTATTGCTGTAATTTCTTTTTCAGGTTATTGTATGTTATTTCTGTAATTTATTTAAAATCCACTAAAATATTTAAGTTAAGAACAAAGCAAAATAGGGTTTATGAATTTTCATGTGGTTTTAATGAATCTTTTTGCAAGCAGTCTTCCTCAAGGCATTCTAAGTGTTCTTTAATGCTCTGGTAATCTTAAAAGTGACAAACAAAAATAATAGCATAATCTAATTTTTATTGAAAACATACAGCCCAGATACAGATCTGTCTATGTTCAACTACTGAAGCAAAATGTGTAAGATCCACATCGGAAGATGCATCAAATGGAGCCTATGAGAGCATTACAATGTGGATTCAGATGCACATTTGCATCAGCTGTGTGTGGAGGTCTGCTTCATACACTGATCTCCCTTGTTGTATTATGGCATGCATGTTTGGGTGAACTGGACCTCTTGTTTTTAGACAGGGATTTTTTTTTAAGATAAAAAATGGAAACAGTCTACCAGGCACCACTGCTCTACAGCCACTATTAATTTCCAGGGGAAGTCCTAATGCAATAAACGAGGAGCAGCAAAGTTTGATGGATTACACTCTAGGCCTGTAATTCAGTGGTATGCTTGTAAAAACTCCCAGAGGGGTAGTTATAGCAATAGCAATAGCACTTATATTTATATACCACTCTATAGCCGGAGCTCTCTAAGTAGTTTACAATGATTTTAGCATATTGCCCCCAACATTCTGGGTACTCATTTTACCGACCTCGGAAGGATGGAAGGCTGAGTCAACCTTGAGCCCCTGGTCAGGATTGAACTTGTAACCTTCTGGTTACAGGGCGGCAGTTTTACCACTGCGCCACCAGGGGCTCCCTGTTGGCAAACAAACAAACAAACAAACAAACAAACAAACAAACAAACAAACAAACAAACAAACACCCTTGGAGTCTTGGAGCACCTAAAAAACTTAAATAAATATTAACCAAAAAAAAATCACTGCCACACTGGGAGACGACACTGCATTTGTAGCAAAACATTCCCACTACCCCTTGTAGTAGATGTCCCAGACTCTACAGACAGGGACTACACTGGTTCCTGTCACGTTATGTCTCTCTCCTCAGCCCCTCCTTCCACAATGATTCTTCTCATCATAACGAGAGGAATTTCACTAGTTATTACAAACAAAAATAATGAACATACATGGGATTTTGACCAGTAAATAAATACTTCAGCAACCATACGAAACAGGTCTTCAGCTTCTGGGTTAGGTTGTTTAAGCCATTTTGCTCTGAAATGAAATGAAATGAAATTAAAAATGGAAATTTCTTATCCATCATTCATTATCTCTGAATTCCTTTTCTCTGGGATGCTCAGAGAGTATTCCAAATAATCAGGACAGTACATCCCTTCTGGATCTAGGCAGGGTCCAATATCTTGAATTGGTTTCATCAGTGGAAGGGACCATTCTGCCCTTCTATACCAGAAGCAACTCCATAACCGTAATAAACATGAAAAGTATGTCAACAAGCAACCAAAATGAAACCTAACCATAGCAGAAAAGAGCAAAAAGGGGAGAAGCTGGAGAGAACCGATCAATATTTATTTGTTTGTTTATTAATTCAATTTTTATACCGCCCTTCCGAAAAGGCTCAGGGCATTTTACAATTAAAACAGAAGCCATTAAAACCAACAACAATTAAAACAGAAATATAAATATAAACACCAATTAACAATTAAAACATCTTAAAAAACAATTAAACAATAAGAACAATTAAAACCCTGAAATCCAGGTTAGAGCATTAAAACAATTAAAACTAATTAAAACCCTGGAAGGCCAGGCCAAACAGATAGGTTTTAAGGACTCTCCTGAAGGTCAATAAAAAATTAAGACTGCAGATTTCTGCTGGGATTTCTGCATTCCACAGCCCAGGAGCAGCTACAGAGAAGGCCCGCCTCTGAGTCACCACCAGACGAACTGGTGGTAACTGGAGACTGACCTCCTCAGATGACCTTAGCATACGGTGGGGATCATGTAGAAGAAGGCGCTCTCTAAGATAACTCGCCCAAGTCATTCAGGGCTTTAAAGGTAATAATCAGCACTTTTTATTTTGCCCAGAAACATATTGGCATATTGGCCTGTTTCAAAACAGAAAAAATATGGTCTTTCTGGGTTGCCCCAGAGACCAATCTGGCTGCCACATTCTGAACTACTACTAATTCCTGCCTCCCTCCCTCAAATATACAGAGAGGCATAAGCCTAGAATCTGACCAAAGAAAACATTGGAGGGCATAATATCCTCTGGGAGTCACAGAGGGTAGCATGAAACATATGACTTTTCTCCTGCGAGACAGAGGCAAGTCCTAATCATCAGGATATAGAAAAGCAGAACCATCCCAGGGCAGACTTTCAGGTCTACTGAGTAAAATTGAATAGGAGGTTTTCAATTACTGTACATGAATTTACATTCTCAAGGGTGCCAGGGTGAGGCAGTCTCTGCTTTTGGGATCTACTTCCTCTTGGTTGACAGGCAGATTCCATCAGCAAGAATGATCACTAAGGGAAGACCTTTTACATCTCAAAAGTAAAAAGAGTGCCCCACCATGGAACCACTGGAAAAGGAAAATCTCAACTTACCATGGGTTTCCTTTCTCAGGGGTTCCAGAGTGGGCAGTCTTCCCACTCTTTTTTTTTTTTTTTTTTTAAAGAGGGGAACCTGACAATCAAAGCCAGAAGCATGAGTCAGTTTCTCTAGTTCATTGCTTTTGTATATCTGAACTTTTCAGCATCAGGCTTGGTTCAGTCCAGAGGGGTTTGTTTCTCTTTCTCTTTCTTCAATGTTTGTTATAGTGTTGCACTTCTTAGTGGACTTATACTGTTGAATGTTTTCTTGTGTTTTTATTAATATATTTTGACTTGTGAAAGCAAAGGGATTTACTTCTTGGTTCAATTCCTCCATTCCCTGAGGAAAAATGTGAAGTAAATGGCAGTACTCACCAGCCTCTTCACTTCAGCACCGACTGCTTTCCCACTCTGAGTCTGAGCAGCTGCTTTGCCCCTCTCTCAGCCTGAAGGCAGGGAGAGGAGGGACAATTTGGAGCAAACAGCAGAGCTCACCAACCTCAGAGCCAACGGCTTTCCACTCCACACAAGAGAGGGAGAAGTTGAACATGGGAAGCCATGCCAGAGAAGAAAAGGTTGTCTCCTCAGAATGCTCTTTTCCTCAGGTTTTGGAATCAGGGCACAATAAATCCACAGCCTAAGCCTCTGCCTTAAATGCTCCCTCTCTTCCAGAAAAGAAATAAGGTGTAAGCAAAATTCAAAATGTCATTGCAACAGCTCAGATATGATTGATGTCAGAACTCTGCCACCTGCTAATCAGGCTGAGCTAGTCTGAAAGCTGATAGGAAGCTCCCTCTCTTGGTGTCATTCTTACTGATGGACCTTGCTTGTCAACCAAGAGGAAGAACATCCCAAAAGCAAAGACTGGCCCACTCCAGAATCAGGGATATGCAAAATGTTTTGCACTCAGAACGGGCCATTTTGAGTGTTCAGAACTCGAAATAAAACAACCTTAAAATAAAAGGCCTGTTTCAAGCTCCAAACAAAATGTCCCCCTTTTCAGTCAAAATGTTTTGAGTGCCATTTTGAGGGCTGTTTTTCTGGGGAGAGCTGGTCTACTGATTCAAGTGGGCAGGTAGACCAGGCCTCAACTCCGGACTTGGCGCATCAGCCTGCCTCGGAGGACTGGTCAACCCGCCACGTGAGGCAGCTAGACCAGGCTTACGCCTTGGACTTAGTGAGTCAGTCAGCCTTGGACTGGTCTACCATAGACCAGTCTTTCGAGGCAGGTCAATGAGCTAGGTCCAGGGCAGAGGACTGGTCTACCTGCCTCACATGGTGGATAGACCAGGCCTCCAAGATGGGCTGACGCACCAAGTCCGGAGTGGAGGCATGGTCTACCCACTGATCCCAATTAACAGACCAGCTCTCCCCAGAAAAACAGCCCTCCAAAATGGCACTGGAAATACTCAAAATATTTTTGAGTTTGTTTCATTGAAACAGCTGGCTTGGCTGCTGTTTTGATGAAATGTTTTGAGCATTTGCATTTTGTTTCAAGCGTGAAACAAAATGCAAAATCTGTTTCGTGAACATGTCTACCCAGAACCATTGGAGAATAGAACCTTTTGCAGAACTCTCTTAAAGCCTGCATCTGCAAAAGAAAATGCATCTGTCTTGTGGTGTCTAATAAAAGTATGCCTAGCAGCCCACGTAGCAACTTTACAAATTTCCTGAAGGTGAGAGCAACCTTCGGAAAGTTATAGGTATAACCACTTCTCTTAGAGAGTGAGTTGTTAATCCCTAGGGCTGACTGTTTCTGCAAGCCGTGAAAGGCCAACACAGTGCAGCCTCTGAACCAATGGGAGACAGTTGCCTTTGATACTTATCTCCACAGCAAATTATCATAAAGGAACACAAACAAGAACTCAGAGTTTCAGCTAGTAGCAGTTCTATCAAAGTAAAAGCTGAGAGCCCTCCAACATCTAATCTGAGCTGGCTTCAGATGCAATAATGGCACAGAAATATCCTATGATATCCTTCCTGCCAAGGTGACTGTAACCAGAAAAATAAGTTTTCAAAATCAAGATCTTAAAAGTCTCAAAAGGAGACCCATTAACGTGGTGAGGACCTAGTTCAGCTTCCATGTAGGAAACCTATGGACTGTTGAGTGGACTGACCTAAAAGAGCTGTTTCCTTCAGGAATCTCCAAACATAAGGAATACTGGGCATGGAGTTTTACCCTCAACATTCCAAAATGGGATTTAGAGCTGCCTACATCTGGCACTTAAGAGTTAACTGTTTAAATTTTTGTTGAAATCTGCCTACAGAAAAACAATAATATTTAGGGTGGAGTGTGTGTGTGTGTGTGTGTGTGTGTGTGTGTGTGTGTGTGTGTGTGTGTAGAGAGAGAGAGAAAGAGAGAGACAGGTGGCGGAGGGGGGAATGCCTCAGCTAATCCCATATGTTATCCTGTTCTGCAACTCATTTTGTTAAAAATTCTTCAGTGCTCAAAACATAATAGTTGTTACCCTTCATCACATGATTGGAGAGCAGCAGGCAAGTCTTCATTTGTGGGGAAATCAGAAATGCTTTATCAGTTTAGCATAAGAATGTGTTTGAGAATTGCTCTCTGGGCTACCCATTTCAGATACAGAGTGGGTGTCTGGGACTGCAAGCATAAATGACTACAACATGTGGGATCTATACATGTGGAATGCAATTTCATTAGTAAGTCCCAAAATTCTTTATCATCCAGCTATAAACATACCTGTTGTAATCCACAAATCTAATCAACAATGGGTAGAAGGCATAAAGGTCCCGTGCTAGTGTAGTAAACTCATCTAGGATGAGAAGTTCTGCCTCAGACATATCCCCTCTGCCTTCTGCTCTTAAGTGTTCTTCATCAGATATAACCATTGCAGCCTTTTTCTTCAATTTCTCCATCAGTGGAAGAAAATGTGTTTTCAGGAGCTGGGGCTTCACTTTGCTTATGATAGGCTGAGAAAATACTATAAAAGAAATCCATTAATATTATTTAATTTATTTATTGTTACATGTATATACCACCTTTCATTAAAACAATCCAAAGATGGTTTATAGCATGCTAATATCTGAAACTATGCTCAGAGATATCACATTCCCATAATCGTTCTGTGATTGCTGCTCTCCCTCTCCCTTCCTTCCCCATACCCTCACCTCTATCATTGCCAGGGCTCTGATTCTCTCTCCTGTCTCCAAGACATGGAAAACTGGAGTGATTTCCTGCAATCTGTTCATCTCCATGTGTATGTAGGCTGATGGCAAACACTGCCATTTTGTTTCTGTTCCTACTACAAAAACAGATTACATCTTCTGATAATTTTGGAGACCACAGTGGCTCAGCTCTACGCCATCATTCCCTCTTAAGTCAATTTGTGATGCTTCTGTAAAATAATCACTCGCTATATCTCTCAGGTTCTATATAAATATGATTGCCTTTCAGTTAAAGGTGCAAGATACAAATTTGAATATTTACACAGGAATCAAAAGAGCCAAGCAAAAGGGAAACATATCAAGTACTGCACGATAATTTCTTTACATTATACCTGCTAATCTCTTCATCCAGGCTCCCTCATCTATGCCCAGGTTATTATGAATGATCTTCAGGATGTTTCCCAAAAGGGTATTCATATGCTCTGAAGTCAAAGCTGTGCAGCACATTTCACTCTTGTCAGGACTGCTTTCTGGCCCATGTTCCCACCAATGTGACATGTAGCTACAGAGCATGGGCAATACGACTTCCATTACATGAGGCATTTGTGTATAGCGAATGCCAGATTCCGCTAATTCCACAATTTCTTCCATTAGCTTCTCCAGGGAAGGAATGTTTGGACAAAGCTCTTCTACACTGTTTGGTAAGCTGAAACCTAAAATAATAACAATTGTTAAAGTTTGGGCTGATTGTATTCGGCTTGCTGTGTTTTTATATCTGTTGTGCTAATTTATTATTGTGTTTTTATACAATATTGGTAGCCATCTTGAGAGCCCTTGTGCTGAAGGGTAAGATAAAAATTGTCTAAATTAATCAGTTAAAAATCAGTTAAACGGAGATACAAAACCACACTTCAAATCAGCAATGAACACACATTTCTCCTGATTACCTTTCTCTTTCAATTCTTATTTTACTGTATCACTAATATTTTAGTTAAGAAAAATCATCATGCAGAGATGTGGCAATATTTATTAACATCATATCACATACCTATTTGACAATGAAAAAACCAAAATGAAATTAAAACAGACATAAGTTTCAAAAAGCAGATGCTTAAAGCACTCTGCCAGATATTCATAGTGAAATCTAACAGCTATGAAGTTATCTACCCAATGCTGAAAATGAGATATGAGGACACAGAGATGATTTATCAAGTTTTGAAATAAAATGTGTATCACATAAATCTAGAGCATGTTAAGTGGAAGCAAGCCCCCCGATTCACTAGAAAATCCCTGACCTCTCTCCCTTAAGCCTGCTTGGCCCATTTAACACCTATAGATCAGGCAAACACTGTATCATTTTAATGCTCTTTGAACATAACATCTAATAACCATAGCTGTAATTTACATTGAGGAGGATCATACACTGAAAAGCCCATATGTATATGCAGTGAGTTCTAAATATACGTAACTGTAAAGCTTGTTAAAGTGTGAAAGCATCTGTGTACCTGATCTGTCTCTTGCAGTCTTCGTGTTGTAAATAGAATAGGGGTTATGTTTGTTCAGATGAGTTTCCAAAAATGCTACAGGAAAGGCACCAGAAAAAGCAGCCAAGCATTCACCTAAAGCTGAGCGTTGCCTGCAAATTGAAAAATTACTGTAATTATTTTTTCTCTTACTGAATGTGCTTAAAACTAGTTTGGTATCATCCTTTATCTTTATTATGTATTGTAACCTTTTCAAGCAACAGTGTTACTCCTAATACAGTAACTGAAAAGCCCACAGAATAGATACTAGCATATATCTGTGGACTACTGTAGAAATATTAAATAAATATATATCATTCAATTGATCATACAAAAAATAATAATGTTAGCTTTAATGACTACCATTAAAAATGACAGTCATTTCACTATTATTCTCTCAATGCCAAATAACCATGGACAGGATCAATGGGGGAGAGAGGAAGAAAACTCAGGGTAGTTGCTAAATGAGCAATTTCCCCCTTACCGCTCCACATAGATAGTCTTGCTGGTCCCCAGAGCATACAAACTGGCCAATATTCTGTAACAAGAGACCTGTACATCCTCCACTGGGGAAAAAAAGTTAAGAAAAAGTAATAATGAATTTGTAATACATTGCATATCACTGCTACACAGATAGTAGCTAAGAAACGAACATAAGCATCTCACAAAAACATTTTACATATTATGAATTATGTGTGAAATTACTATCCTTATGCAAAAAATAGAAGCTCATATCAAAGCCACACCAGGTTTGAACGTAAATGTTATTATACTGGCATGTTAAAACAGAATGTCTACTGACATAAACCTTATAGAGTTCCACAAAAAAGTGAATGATGTGTAAATAATCCAAATGTAAATCTTGATGTCCAGTTTGTTAAAGCAGAACACAGTTATTTCTAAAACATGCTAAGGTGGAAAGTGGCATTCAGTTAACTTTCCCTACATGATACACCTCTGAATAATAAAGCATCATATGCTAATACATTCTTAAAACAGCACTAAATTATCATGACAAATTTTTTTATCATAGATGCCTAGATCTGGGTTAGCCACCTTATGGCGCAGTGGGGAAGCAACCTGCCTAGAGAGCAGGAGGCTGTTGGTTTGAATCCCCACTGGTGTGTTTCCCAGAATATGGGAAACTCCTACATCAGGCGGCACTGATAAAGGAAGGTGCTGAAAGGCATCATCTCATACTGTATGGGAGAAGGCAGTGGTAAACCACTCCTGTATTCTACCAAGACGCCGGGAGTCAACACCGACTCGACGGCACAACCAACCAACCAGACTGGGTTATGTCAGGCAGTTTATTTAGAAGTTTACAGCATGAATGTTGAACATAATCTGTAATTACAGTATGCCGAGCTTAAGCCTGGGACATTAATGCGAAGCACATCCTCTGCCACTAAGGTTTGGTCCTTCCCCAAAGTCCTTGTTAGAGTGAGTTTATAGGGCATGCAACATTTGAACTTGCCAACATAATTTCTCCTTTCAAAGAATCATATCCCATATAACTTCCTTGGTTTGGTGACAATAAGAAAATGCAGAACATCTTTTTATAAACCTTCCCATGGTGGGTACTATTTAAAAAATACCTACATATCAGATCTTCTCCAAATTGATGCTGTCCAATGTGTTCAAAAAGTGAAGAGAGCACTGGCAGGAGAGCTACAGTAGTATAGTTAATTATTTGTGTCACTCCTTTCGGCTGACTCCTGGTATGGGTAAATTGCCCTTGCTTAAGGTTTTCCATTGTCTTCTCTAGGTCCTCTGCAGCATTATCCAAAAATGTCCTCAAAGCCATCTTAACAGACTCCAGACCTGTTTTCATCACTGTCCTATACAATAACCACATATAAAGTTACATTCTGTAATGAAGTAAAATTTACGATTTCTTAGTTTCTTCAATATATACAACAAAAAAGATTAAAGACACACAAAAAACCTCTCTTCTTGTCACAGAAATATCATGAGAGGACAGTAGACACCTGTGTAAAGAGTGAATTGGTCATACCCACGGTAGGCATCTGTTCGCATGTATAATCTGCAAATGTTGCATATAATAAGGATAATTTGACTGGCACTTACATTGACAATATTTATATAGCACTATCAGAACTAATAAGGGAGGATAGTGACTTTACTTAACTGTATCATTAAGCTACCCTGATTACTGTTGCCATGTGTTACTATAAAAATGAAGTAAAAGCATAATTTACATAATATACATTTGAGTATATTTGTTCTTATTATGGAACATGTAGCCAATTATGAAGGTTTCATCTATGGAGCTACACTTTCTGTGCATTCCATGCATTCTGAAAATAAGTAGGTAACTATACATACAGTTTGACCTTGCAAGCATGCTTCAGTCCGAATAAGGTCTCAGTGTTGAGTGCTCCCTTATTACTACAAAAGCCCACTTGCCGCCTCCTCTTCCAGCTCTCTCAGCCTTCTCCTCTATAGGGAGCAAGGTTGTCAGCTAGCCGCCATCGACAGCTCCCTTCCTTGAGTGGCTTTTTAAGGTGAGACAAGCTGCACATTTGTACTAGGGCTTACTTGACACTTGCAAGACATCTGGGCTCATGCAGATATGAAGTGGGATACCTGTTGCCCTGGCAACTGTGGCATCATTGCCTGCCTGTCTGCTACTTAGCCAATCAAACCAATACGATGCAACTGTCACAGTGTGCAGAATTTCTGTTGCCTTCTTCTTGTCCCCATGGGGCTCTAGGGGATGCTGGACTGTGGGGCCAGTTGGCTGGGCTGCTGCAGGAGCACACGGGTGATTCTGGACATTAAGAATGTAGTTAGGGTAGAAATGGTGGAATTTGTTTAAGCCCGGGATGAAATCTGTGGGGCCAAGTTGGCTGGGCTGCTGCAGGAGCACATGGGTGATTCTGGACATTAAGAATGTAGTTAGGGTAGAAATGGTGGAATTTGTTTTCAGCCCGGGATGAAATTATCCACATAAGCATACAAACATTGGCTGAAATCCAGATGAACATTGAGAATGCCAAGAAACGTTTCATGTGCGCAGCAGAGGAAGGACCATTTTTGCTGATCCCTCTTTCCTGCTGCAGCCCTCTGTGCCTCTCAAAAATATGTTCCCTGAGTGTCCCTGCAATCTTCAGGGATATATATTTTTGGGGAACACAGGGGCCTGACAAATGCTCCCACACCTCAATTGCACATGCAAAACATTTTTCAGAGCACATAACAGTAGTCTGGATGTCAGTTACTAGGTGCAAGAAATAGAACTGAAGTTCTTAAATATGTGTTTAGGTTACGACATTTTAAAAGAGGGCTTAGACCGCTAATTTTTCCTTGACTGAATTTATACAGACTTAGCAACAGTTTTCCCTTGGCCAGGGCGGGGGAATGATGACCACTGAGCATTCTGCCACAAGTCAATTTGAGGTCGCTGTTGACTTGTATAGGAGTTAAAACAATAATTTAATGAATGATCTTCAGCATTTTACCTTGCATCCAAGGTCTGGCCCAAGATATGAAGACAATTGACTATTGAGGTTGCATCATTTCCTAAGCAGGAAAAAGAGGAGAGATTTAATCTCATAAACACTCCTACATTTTTGTTAATGGGAATACTAAATTTAGAAGTGGACAAGTGCATACTTTCAAAAGGAAAATATTCTGCATAATCTTTTTATTCAAGTGAAACATTTTAGAATATTGTTTCAAACTTTTCAGCAAATGCCAAAAAAAGAAACAATAAAACATCACACAAATGGCTGAAGCAAAGTGTATTTCATTAATGTGGTGGACAACACAAAACACCACTGATATACTTTTTAAGGATACAATGAAATCTGTGTGTCCCTTAAAAATAGGAGCAACCTTGGAATCTTGCCTAAAGTAGACATTCCAGTCTTCAGTTTCCACTCTTGGATAACCACACTGTATTTAGAAGTCTTTGTATCATTGTATAACACTACTGAATTTTCAGCTCCCTCATCCTCTATAATAAAATGCTTGGCGTGCGTCCATGTCAATAAATAGCAATAGCAATAGCAATAGCACTTACATTTATATACCGCTCTATAGCCGAAGCTCTCTAAGCGGTTTACAATGATTTAGCATATTGCCCCCAACATTCTGGGTACTCATTTTACCGACCTCGGAAGGATGGAAGGCTGAGTCAACCTTGAGCCCCTGGTCAGGATCGAACTTGTAACCTTCTGGTTACAGGGCGGCAGTTTTACCACTGCGCCACCAGGGGCTCATAAAGTGCTTGACGTGCATCCGTGTCTCCCTCAGCTGTTCTGGGCATGCGCGGAGCGAGGGAGACACGACCGCCGGCATCAGGCGGCCATGTTGGGACCGGGAGAAGGATCAGCGGCGGGCCGAGGGCTGACAGGGCCAGGAGGGGAAGTCATGGGGGAACAGAGGCGGCCTGGCTGGAGATTGGGGCGGGGGGACAGAGGCGGCGGGCCCAACCCACAGGCCCAACCCAACTCCAGGCCACAGGTGGCAGCGGGCCAGCTTGACATGGCCGGAGCCGGGAGGGCCGAGCAGCGGGAGCAACAGCCAGGCCCTTCCTTCCCGCCCCCACTCCTCCTCCTCCCGCCTTTGCTGCTACTCCGGCCCCGTTGTCGGCGGCTGCACTCCGGTGAAAGCGAGCGGCTGCTGCTGCACCTCCTGCTCCTCCCCAGCTTTGCACTCTGCCTGGGGAGCCATCGACCGCGGGGGAGGAGGGGAGGGAGGGGCTGCTCGCTGTCTTGGCTGCGGCGCTTCTGGGGCCTGGAGGCGCACATACTCGGGAAGCCCACTGGGCTGGGGTGCTGGGTCCTGCCATTGCTGCAACTAGCGCCTGTTAATGTAACGGGCTTAATGTCACTAGTAATGAATAACTAAATAAACTCTGTAGGTAAGTATTTCCTTGTAACACCCATCTTAAATTTAAATGAGTTTCATTTAAATTTAGGACTTGCAGAATGCATACGTCAGAAATTACATGTATGAATTTTCTCCAGTCTTAATGATAAAGTAGTGGATTCTCTTAGAGGTCTTTAGACAGTGTATTCCCTCATACATACTTTTTTCCTTCAAATGAATATACATTTTTCTTCCAACTGTTCAAGTGACATAGCAAAAAAACTTCAGGGTCTTCAACCAAAGATAAGCATGTTTAAGTCTTAATGTAAGCACATGCTTGAGTTCCCATTGAAATCAATGAGACTTAAAAGTGTTTAACTCATGCCTCATAAGCATTTATTGAGTAGAAAAAAAAATGTTCAGGATCCAATGAGCTACTTGGGGCTTATGTCTTCCATAACTGAACTGACTTAAAGCAGAAGGTATGTAACACCTAATTAGTTCCTAAGGTGAGTGGATCTACTTCCTGTGAAAATGTTGAAACATAATGATAAAATAAAATGAAGTTTGCATATTCTTGTGGCAACACACATAAAATAAGGTATATGATCCTGTCAAACTCAATCAGTACTAAACAAAAATGTATGTAAAACAAATTAGTCAGAAGCATGGATTTCCAATTCTTTAAAATCAGTTACCCTACACTTTTTTGTATTGAAACATATCAATTTCATGGGAAAACCTTCTTTCCACAATGCTATTAAACAGATACTGTAATATGTTCAGAGGACACGGAACCTAAAAGCAAAATCAAATCTCCTAACAAGTCTAAAGGAAGAAAAAGACCTAAAACCTATGTACAAAATACATTATAAAAGGGGCGGGGGAGTTACTGCAACTTTTATCAGCATAAAATTCTCCCATAGTGATAGTTTTACAAAATCCATAAAAATATCAATAAGATAGAAAGTTAGAGAGAGTAGATATCAAAAGATATGTAAAAATGTTCAGAATATATAGGTTTGCAATATATAAATTATATATCATTTCCAGGTACTTTCAGACAAAAATATGCTAGCGTACCAGTATTTTATGATTACGATTCAGTGCTGACATCACAAACTCAGTTATGGGATACGACAGCAACACCTTATTGCACTAAATAAATATGTCTCAATCCAGACAAGCAACAAGATGATGGACCTGTTCATACATCCCAGTACTCTTAGTCAGAGATGCACCTAGGTAATTTTGGAGCCTGGACCTAAAGGGAGCCCACACACACACACACCCAAAATTAAATTAAGCATCATCATGTTCAGCTGGGAGACCATACCACCTGGGACAGACTAAAGAGGATTTGGGGGCCCCAGGAGCTGTGGAGGACCTGGACTTCTCCTTCTTCCAGGGTTTTAAAGAAAATACTGTGCCATAATTAACAGTTTTCTATCTATTCATCAAAACAAACCTTGCCAGCCTGTACCTGGGATGAGGGGGAAAGGGGCAAGAGAAAAGATAAGTATATTTCATATCTAAATTGTTGGCGTACATAACTGAAGGCACAGACGTGCTTTTGAGCTGTGCCATGACCTCACAGTTCCCTGGAGTCCTTGGAATCAGCCTTGGACAGCTTTTGCATGGCTCTCTCTGAGTTGTAATCAGTGTCTAGGACTCAGAGAAAAGGCAGAGAAATTTTTTCAAGTTTTGTACAAAACTCACTTAGCTATTCAATGAAAAGGGTCTCCCATACTAAATATACACATTTTGAAATGAAATCAAAATCCACAAAAATTAAGCTAGCTCCCCTGGCTCCTGAGCTTGTGCAATCAATCTCTAAGCTTGTCTGACAGAGCTCAGAGAAACTCCTGAGCTAAAACATAGCCAGAGTACTTTAATATACACTCAGTTTATACACTCTTCTTCCAGCCTATGTGACTAGCAACAGATGTGCATAACCTTTAATTCAATGTGACCCAGGGAGCATCCCTCAGCTAGGTCAGGGACTGCACAGCTCCATTACGCCCAAGAATGGGGAGTATTCCTGATCTGTGTCCCATATGCTAGCTCAGAAACAGCACAGTTCCCTGGAGCTTTAGAGACATTAGCTTTTGAGAGCTTTTGCATAGTTCTAAGCTGTCGCTAGTATCAAGGACTTGGACTCAAAGGAAGCACTAAAAAATGCACTGAACAACATAACTTCTTCAGTAACAACAAAAGTGAACACGACAAAAGCTTCTGATCAGCTCTAGTTTTAATGGTCCCTTTTTACAAAGTTACAACGCCAACCCTATTATCTGCTGCTTGAGCACAGCAGCTGAGACGATAGGCAAGGAAGGTCTAGTAGAGCACAACTAGTTTTCTCTTCTCTGTGTCAAGATGTGACTTCTCTCCAGGCCTTGCACTTCTCCTGTACAATGCACATCACAAATGCATCATTTATGAAGGTTGTGCAAATTTTTAGGGGAAGGTTATCAGCGCATTGCCAAAGGGTATCCAGGGGAGCGACTCTATGGATTTTTAATTGCTAGGGGAGTACTGTATATGTTTGTTTGTTTTTTTAAGTAACAGTGAGACAGAGCTATATGGACCTGCCTCATGCATACAATACAGCAACACTAACACACTGTTTGTACCAGTGCACCAATACAGACCGTTAGAATTTGGCGGTCAAAAGGCAATTCAAGAAATTCTTCTTGGGGGTGGGCAGAGGACTGTCCTTGAATTACGTACTGAAAAAGTCAGAAATTGCTGCTGGTAACAGAGCAAAGAGGCAACTTTAAAAGTGGTGACTCTTTTTATGTTAAGCAGGGGCAGAGCAACTGGGTCTATCCAACCCCAGCACAGCATCCCTCCAGTGGTTGTTGCTGGTGTCTACCTTGTTGTGTGTTTCTTTTTCGATCATGAGCCCTTGGGGACAAGGAACCATCCTATTTATTTTTCCGTGCAAACCATTTTAAGAATTTGTTTGTTGAAAGGGTGTATTAAAATATCCATCATCATAATAAATTACCCAAGTCACAACTGTGCTGGAATTTAAATCATGATAATATCTCAAGTAAACTAATTCAGAGACATAAAATTTTGTGTTGCCTAGGGGTATGACCACAGCTGAAATTCAGACAGCAAAACTGTACTCAGTACATTGGTGTTATGTAAAAAAATTCAACTATCTCTTATATTTTGGATGAATGCTTCTATTTCAGCTGTCATCTTCAGAAAAATTACACTCACATGGTTTCCGAGGACTATGAGAATCCAAAATATGGCACCCAGTAAACTCTTAGTATTCTTCAGTAAACTATTTCAAAGATATGCTTTTGAAATGGCCAAGATTCACACTGAAATGATTCTTGAATTACCCAAATGCTCACAGATGTTACCGATTACACACCTCCATTAGGGAAGACAGATGAATAAGGAATTGTTTTTAAAGTAGCCCTGCAACAATGATAAAATAACTGCACCAGGAGTCTAGCATAATTCACACTGCATACACAACACCACCTTGTGTGTTATGGGAAGCAACCTGCAGACCCACTCTGGCAATCAAGATAGACTGTTTCATTAGCCATGTGTGGTGAGGCCCCATACATATTTCCCTGTACTGAAAGCAGACCAATTGGGATCTGCTTTTTTCCAGCATGCAGCACAACGCCATAGGAGACAGCACAAATTCAACTTCTTCCACACTGTGTGAGGAAGAAGGCTAGTGGATTAGACTGAATAGCCATGATCTACAATAGCCATGATCTATAAATGACTGTCATGGAAATGGAACACCACAGTTAGTAATGAGGAAGGATGGCAATAATTCAGAATAGGACTCTGACTACATTCATAGTCCTTTGTAGTGAGATAAGCCATGTGGCGACTTGATATATATCTTTAGCAGGACAACTGCTTTTAAATAATTTATTTTTACAAATTAATCAATATAAAGTTGGATTGTTCAGAAATTTTAGGTTACTATGCAAAAATAATCTTAACTGACTAGCTCAAAGGATTGTTAATGGTCCACAAAGATCACGCTCTTGGCCATGCAGTCATGCAACATGCAATAAAGCAGCACACAAGTTGCATATAATGGCAAAGAAAATCAAGGGATGCTCACACAAGTATTTGTCAAGGGTCTCCTTACCAAACAGTGAAATCCTATGCCTGACAAGAACTCCAAGTTTGCAGAATAGGCTGAAGACAAAGGGAAAATAAACGAGAAGAGAGGGGGGAAAGGAAATAAAAGAAGAAAGAAAAAACAGCTGATATATGAGCAGGAAAAAAGCAACATGATGTTTTGCAGAAAGAATCGACTCTCTGAGCAGAATGTAGAACTGAGAATACTAAAAAGGTTTCCAAGAGCATCTCATTCATAAACATGGTTAAATAAGCACATATTCTATTGAAGGAAGAAACAAAATAGACAACAAAGCCAATTATTATAAAAGCATTCTATATTAAACCCCATCAAGATATAGCCACTGAAACTTTAAGAAATAAAATGCAGTCAGGAAGCTAGATTAAGAATATTTGTACGATTTTAGAAAGAAAAATTTAAAAAGATAAGAGCTTTTGATTGAGTCAGTGACAAATGTTTGATGGTGGTAATATATATTACATTTTTTAATGCACATTTAGTCATGTTCAAATTTCCTTTTTAAAAGAATAAAAAAGGACAGGTCTATTATTTAAAACATGGCTAACACTGTCCATAATCCAACACTAAATTATATGCTTAAACCTATTGATTTCAATGAGTTTAAGTATATCTAGCTCTATGGTGGATTACGCCAATGAAAATTAATTTATGTTAAACAAAAAACCCTCATATGAAATAAATTTGTACTTCCTATGTTGTGAATAATTGTACCACTCATAAAAGAGGACTAGCTGAGGGAGAGATTGAAAATATGAGTAGGAGAAGGCAATGAAACACATTTAGACAGAAAATGGGTTATTCTTCGTAACAAAATGCAGTCCTTGGCAACAATGAGGGCCATTATGGACTGTAAGGCAATTACCATCAGGAAAAGCTAAAATGTAGATAATGCTTGAAAATATTTATGCAGATTTACTTCTGCATATCTAGCTGGAATATCAATATATTTTATGATATTGAGATTTACTAGAGCTAATCAGAAACAGTGCTAGTATAGAACAAGCAACATTTGAACAGTGTGTTGCTGGTCCAAGTCCTCCTCTAGAACATGAAACTTTAGGACTTGTAGTTTAGAAGACAGAGAGAGAGGTGTGTTTCCCTATGTGACCCGCTCTTTCAATAACAAGTCCCAGAGTTACCTCCTACCAGCATATCCTATGCACAGGGAGCTGACAGGGTGCTATAGTGGATCAGCAGCAGGTGGGAGGGACAAGCATCATAATGACCAAGAACAACTGGATTCCAGGGATAACATGAGCCACTGCTGTTGAGCATATTTACAAGCTCCAGAATATATGTGACATCTGGTCTCCAAAGTACACAGAGAACTGAAACTAGATCCCAGCAACAGAGGAATCTATCCACTGGGCTTTTGTCACACTTGTGTAATTATTAGGCCTGTGCATTATCGGAATTCTGATACTGGAGTTGCTCCAATGTTGTAATTATCAGTAAAATCAGATATCGTTCTGATCCAATATTGGGTTCCCAATATTGGACTGGGATTTGCTGGTCAATGATAGAATAAACTCATAACTTAACTATTGGACTGGGATTATTGTAATTTATGTCAGAATATCAGAATTACTTTTGGAATTATGTTGGAATTGCAAAACGGCATCTGAAGCATGCTTTGGCTCTATTTTTACAACAAATCAAAATTACAGTTAAAAATCAGAGCACTTTTATTGTCCCTTAAGTGTTTGGGGGTGGAGGATTGAAGAGCTGTTTTCTGTTGATAAAAGAAATAGCATTTTTAACCTGTTCTCAGTTTGAAAAAGGCAGTTGCCATGGTGATGTTTTATATGGAAGCACTTTCAAAGGGAAAGTGGTGGGGGAGACTTTTGAGCGGCAGAGCATGTTGGCCATTTCAAATGCATTTCATCAAATGGTTTTCATGCATGCCCTCCAATCATAGTGCTTTAGGGGAGGGACACAGATCCCTTTATTATCCTTGCCTAACTGAATTTTGCAATTTGGTCCTTCTACTAGCGTGGCTTGTTATGGTTATGTGCCTGAAGAACTGTGGTGGAGTTTGGGGACCTGGGTCTAGTTCCTTGCTCTTCTTGCTGGTGTTTCTGTGCTTTGTGTGTGTGGTTTAAGTTGCTTCTGTAACTTTAGTGTTAGTGATTCCTATTTCTCTCCAACCCCGTAGTGTAGGCCTGTGTGTGTTTGTCTCAGTTTCTCCCCATATTCCCAACCAACCACTACTTCCCATGAACCCCATACACTTCTCCCCCAAAACAATAACCAAAACACTTTTATTGTCATTTCTGCTTTCTGTGTTTGACTGTGATTTGTGTCTCTGTGTGGTCTGTCTGCCTGTTGCCCATTTCTGCAGCAGAGCAGTCTGCTGCACACACAAAAATAAAATTAGTAATTTAATTTTACACTTTTCTTTTCACACAGTTTTTGTTCTGCAAAGCACTACAATCTTCCATTCTAACACTGAACAAGTCTCACTTCCAGCAACAGCTGGCATGAGAGCAAGCAGGGGAAGCAGCAACCATGTGCCTGTGGGGTCTACTTCTTCCCCAGCCCCACCTAAAATCAAGGGTACCCTCTTCTCCCTTGTTTGCAGAGGATTGGGGGAACTGGGTGAAAGGGGCAGTGCTGCTTCTCAGTCTTAAGTGCCCTTTGAAGTTCCAGCCCCCAGTACTACTGAAGAAGCATGTGTGGTAGTAGTTGCTGGGGAGGAGGAGTTGGGTGATATTTGGGCATTTGTCACCTTGGGGCAAGGCAGCATGATGACTTTTCTTCATCTGAGGTGGAGGAGGTCACAACACCCGCTCTTCCTGCTTCCAATCCCCAGGGGAAGCAGGCATACTCTTGTGGGCAGAAGGCAGGAAGTCTGGTGTGGGACCACTTCCAGGGGTCATCTGAGGACACCCTGCAACATATGTAAGGTGAAGATGAGGTGAAGGCAGACACGGGGCCATCAGGTAGCACTGAGGTTGCAGTGCAATGCTACCTGGGACTTTTGCACACAGCAGGCTTTACCGCAAGTTTACTGAGAGGCTTTACTGCGAACTCGAAGTTGTCCCAAAAAACCAACACAAATAGTGGGGTTTTTTACCCCAGATATAAATTGAACTACACTCTAACGTGCAGTGAAAAACCCAAATTGTGTGTGGACTGTTCCCTGGTAAGTCACAGGGACTCTGGCCAATATGTGAACACTTGTCCTGTCCACCAGCTACTGTTACTCGCAGAGGGTGTTTTCCATGACAGGTAATATGGTAACAACACATCACTGGTTTGGTGAAGCAGTTGATGTTCCTAAAGGTAAATCTCCCAGAGCTGGGATACCCCAAGCTGCCCATTGAGTGAGCAAGTTTCTCCCCACTCACTCATGCTGCCTCATCTGTGTTTTGCAGTGCAGGCCTTCCTTTCAGTTAGGTTCTGGGCACACCCGGATCAAGCTGCATGCCAGCAGGGCAACCCGAAGCCAATCTACCTGTGGTGCTAGAGCTGAACATGCGTGGCCATCTACCTTGATGCAGCATTTCTATTTGTTCATTTCAGGTCTGCTGCTGGCTTTTTTCTAAGTTGAACTCTGATTATTCTCTGAGTTCAGTTCTGCCTTTTGTAATTCAAGCCACCTGATTCTGAACACACTGAGGCCAAGCCGCAGGGCGGCCCCAAGCCAGTCTTCCTACAATGCTAGAGTTGAACCTGGGTGCACATCTGTCTGCACAAACTAGTCTTAGTTTTGCTATTATTTCAATTCTGCTGTCTTCACTAAGTTAAGCTCTGCCTCAACCAACTGCCAACTCCAGCATCCACCTGCCTGCATATCTACCAACATCTACCATCTGCTATCTGCTTGCCTGGGCAGGCACTGCTGTTCAAGTCTGAATATGCTCCATCACAGGGTGTGAAGCTGTTTACCTGCAGCCAAGTGCCAAGCCACTTCACCTCTGAGTCACCATCTGCCAACAGCCTGCCATCCATCTGCCAACATCAATTTGGTATCTGCCTGCCTGGGCACTAGGGATGTGCGAAATGTTTCGGATACAAAACGTTTTGTACCCCAAACAGCCTGTTTCGGGTGTTTTGTAGACAAAACAAAACACCCATTTTCCAGATCCAAAAGTTTTGTATACAAAACAAAATGTCCCTGTTTCAGCTACAAAATGTTTTGTTGTTTCGGACCTCCATTTTGTGGTGATCTCTGAGTCAGTCTCCATTTTGTGTTTGCCTTTCTCTTTGAATTTCCCACCCTTCCAGCCTTCTGATCAGTGACCTAAATCATGGGCTGACCTGCTGACAATTCCCTCCTTGTTCCCCACTGGCTCTTTTGCTTCTTCCCACTCTTTACACATTGGCCAGGGGAAGGGTTGCTAACCCATGGGGTGCTGGGTTCTGCTGTTTCTGTGGTGTTCTGAGTGTAGATTCTCTGGTAGCATATGAGAATGGATTCTTGTTTTTCACTGAAAATCTCATATGCTACCAGAGAATTTACAATGAACACCTCAGAAACAACAAAACCCAGTACCCCACAGGCTTGTGGGTATGGGGGTGGTTGGCACCCTATGTGCACTACACAACCCCTTGCTCTGGGCAACCCCAGTGCCCCCCAAGTGGAATTATGGGGCTGCTGAAACCTCCATTATTCCCTATGGGAGAAATCTTAAAGACACGTAAACTTCAACAAATCACAAAAGATCAGCCCTTTGCCCAATTCCTTTGAAATAATTCTGGAAGTTTCCTTGCCCCCATTGGGCACTACCACCCACCACACTCTGCTCTGGGTCATCCCTTTCCCCTTTATTTGAAGCGATACATTTGCTGGAATCTGCATTATTCCCTATGGGAAAACTCTTAAAGATGTGTAAACTTTTAAAAAAATCACAAAAAAATCAGCCCTTTGCCTAATTCCTTTGAAATTTGGGTGGTAGCTTCCACCCATTGGACACCACCACCACCACCCACTCTTTTTGCCCTGGGAAATCCAAATCGATTCGGATTCAGAAAATTTGGCTACAAAACAAAACAGGGCTGATTCGGATTCAGAAAATTTGGGTATAAAACAAAATGGGGATGTTTCAATTCAGATACAAATGAAACAAGAAAATTCCAAAATGCACACCCCTACTGGGCACTACTGCTGAACTCTGAGTGTGTTCCATCACAGGATGTGAAGCCGTACTCCTGCAGCCAAGTGCCAAGCAAGTGTGCTTCTGAGTCGCCAACAGCCTGCTCATCAGCCATTCATCTGTCAACTCCACCATTTGTGAGTCTGCAGTACAAAGCCAAGTAAATGTGCCTCTGACTTTATTTGCCTGCCTCCCTCTGCCACTTGCCATCTGCCTGCCTGCCTCTTCAAGGCATTTACTTATTTTAACTCCTTTAAAAAAACAAGCAGTGGATTATCAGATAGAACATCAATTTCACTTGGATTCTCAGGTGTGCACACACCTTTCTACTGGGATTCTCTGATATTAGTCCAGTTTAGGCATGACTGAAGAAATTAATAAAAAATCAGAAGATGGGCAGATTTACTCCAAATTAAGTACACAGAGTCCTGAAAACATGTACTATATCTAAAGCCTTCTGCCAAGTCACTCAAGGAATATAAAGGTGAGACAGTGTTCCACTTTTACATGAAGGCAAAGGGTCGACTCCTCCACATGAAGACGGAATGTTTAGATGGGGAATTTCCGTTTCTGAAAATTTTGTCAATTTACACCATGAAACAAACAAACTAAAGGACCTTTTATATTTTTACATTTTAAAAAGTCTAGTAAAAATCAATGGATGCACCATTTGCTTCAAATTAAGAGTCTTGTCATTCTATATTACATTTGAGCCCAATTTCAGGGCTCTCTGCCCAGGCATTCCTGATTTATGATTTCCCCCACCCCCCATTTTCCTCAATGTTAAAATTTTTACATTTTTATTGGATTTCTGGTTGGAAATCTAATAATGATAGATATTCTTAGGGGGTCCCAAATTTTCTCAGGGAAAATTCAATATTTCCTGGTGTGCACAGGTGTAGTAATTATTACACACACATGCCAAATTACTATGTCTGGTTATAAATATAAATTCAGCAGCCAGAAATAAGGAGCTTAAACAAATTCTTGTAGAAGTGGAAGGACACAAGTCCCTATTTTTTCAAAACAGACAGGGCCTTTCATGGGAAGAGGGAGGGAAGAGAGGAATGGGATTCCCAGGTTATAAGATTGTATTGGGCCCAGAAAAAATGGCATTTGGACACTAGTGACAGTACTATGTAGGTGGTTTGTTAGTGAATAGTCTATAGTCTATAACACTACACATGCATATGAGTCAATCACATAAATGTCTATGCTAGACACTGCTAACTATTCACTAGCAGTGCAGGTGAACGGTACTACATCCACCATCCACCACCTCTGCTAGCTTCCAAGACAGCCTTCAGTAAGGAAATGCTCTGTCCCATCCTTTGGTTGCCACTCAGCGGCAGTGTTGCTCAGTGGTCATTGCCTTCTGTCACATTTCAACCACAGTAACTGGTCACTTCTTACACTGCAAACATTCTAAAAACTGATACAAAAATGAAGATACTGTATAAATTAATGCAAAGGCAATAAGCTAATTTATCAACCAAGGGATGTTTCAAAAGCACACCAATTCTTCATGATCTAACCAGCCCAGCATTCACAAGATACATTTTCTGTTCTTAATTGCACACTTATACAATTATACATGAGTGGGGGCAGCAGGAATGGGAAATGAGTCCTTGAAAAAAAAAAAAAGATTGCTCACCTGTAACTGATGATCTGTGAGTGATCCACTGACATTCATAAGCCTGGGTTCTGCGCCTGCACAGAACCTTGCGGGTAGATTCTCAAAGCTCCTCATAGCACGGGTACTCTACCCCTCATGCTCGGCAAGACCATTTATTTTCGTGGTTTGAGTGCCATTCCTTCAATTCCTGGACAACCACCTTGAGTGACAATCATCCCAGAGGTTCTTTTTACAGGTATGTTTTTGGGTTTCAGTTTTATTTTACTTTATTCTTGCTTACTGCTGTGGGGAGGATGGGAGGTTCTTATGTCAATGGACCACTCACAGATCATTATTTACAGCTGAGCAACCGGTTTATCTGTATTGTGATCCATTGCTATTCATAAGCCTGGGTGTTTAGTGAGCTTTCCCAAGGTGGAGGGAGCAGTAAGTTATTGTAATATCCTCTTTAAGACACTCATCCCAAAATTTGCCTCTGCAGCAGAGTAAAGATCTGTTCTTACAATTTTTTTTAACGAATTGCAGCTCTGACGACCAAGTGACCACCTGTCACCTGTCTGAATGCCTGATAGATGAGCTACAGATATACCATATCCCCTTATAGTGCATGATAGTTCAATTTTTGTACTTTGTACGCTAATGATATCAATTCCACCAGTCAGTGGGGTAGGTGCTGATACAGGAAATAGGCTGCCCCTTGGCTTTCCCCTGATAGATTCATTTCTACACCACTTTTCATTAAAATAATCTCAAAGCAGCTGACAATATAATTAAAACAATGCACAATTAAAATACAAAAGTATAAATAAAAAAATCTCTGTCTAAAAGTTTAAAAACCAAATAAACACTAACACACAAAATACAAAGCAGCAGTAGTAAAAACAATACTTTCATTCAAAAGCCTGGGTGAAGAGCCACTAAAAACTGTGATGGAGGCTGAGGAGCGGATGCCAGTCAGGAGAGCATTACAAAGTCTGGGGGCAATGACTGAGAAGGCACGCTGTCACTGTCAGCACGCTGAGCAGAGTAGAGCAGAGCCCCCTCCAGTGATCTAGTCAAGAGAGCAGAAAGCCTTATAGGCCACAAAAAGCTAACTGTACCAGTGGAAGTCTTATCTTCTTCAAGTAAAACAGGAGTGATCTCCGTACATCCAGAGAATGCAATGACCTCTCCAGAGGCGTGGTCAGATTTCTAAAGAAAATTCAGGTGGAAGTCAGAAACTATTTTAGGATGGAACAATGAGTCCATCCGAATGAGTACCTTGTCCGATTAGACTCTTATGTGAGGTGTATCTATTCTCAATGCTGTTAACTCACTAACTCTTATTGGTATGGTAATGGCCACAAGAAAAACAGTTTAAAGAATAACTAGCTTTATATTTGTTGTTGCCAGTGGTTCAAAGGGCTTTTCAGTCAGAGCTGATACTACTAATGACAAACTCCACAGTTTGATAGGCTGTCTGGAGAATCTATATATTTAATTCTCTTAGCCAGCATGCATGCCCAAGATTTGGCAGTGGAACTCTCGTGAGAGTTCCTGGCATTGGGGCGAGAGAGTTCGGGGCAAAAAAAAATGGCGGAGGATGGTGGCGATGGCGGGCCTCAAAACGAGAGGCGGCAGCAGGACGTCCTGGCCTGGCCGGGCTGTCCAAGGTAAGGGGGAGGCGGCAGTGGTGGCGGCAAAGCCCGGTCTGGCCGCCGGGGGTGGAAGGCGGCGGAACAGCAGGCCAGGCCGTCCCGGGTAAAGGGGAGTTGGCAAAGCCCGGACTGGCAGCCGGGGACAGGAGGTGGTAGCGGGACGGACAGCTGGCGAGACAAGAAAGTGACAGGGAAGCAGCGGAGAGACTGGAAAGGGAGTGAATGGGAAAGAGAGTGTGTGGCAGGGGGGAGAGAGAGGGGCAAGAGGGGGAAGGAGGGTGAGATGAGAGAGGGGGGTGGAAGGAAATGTTGGGTGGGAGAGGGAGGGGGGCAAGAGAAAGTGGGGCAGGTGGGAGGGGGCAAGAGAGTGGGGCAGGTGGGAGGGGGCAAGAGAGTGGGGCAGGTGGGAGGGGGCAAGAGAGAGTGGGGCAGGTGGGAGGGGGCAAGAGAGTGGGGCAGGTGGGAGGGGGCAAGAGAGTGGGGCAAGTGGGAGGGGGCAAGAGAGTGGGGCAAGTGGGAGGGGGCAAGAGAGAGGGGCAGGTGGGAGGGGGCAAGAGAGAGGGGCAGGTGGGAGGGGGCAAGAGAGAGAGGGGTAGGTGGGAGGGGGCAAGAGAGAGGGGGGCAATAGAGAGAGGGGCAGGTGGGAGGGGGCAAGAGAGAGAGGGGCAGGTGGGAGGGGGCAAGAGAGAGAGGGGCAGGTGGGAGGGGGCAAGAGAGAGAGGGGCAGGTGGGAGGGGGCAAGAGAGAGAGGGGCAGGTGGGAGGGGGCAAGAGAGAGGGGCAGGTGGGAGGGGGCAAGAGGGAGGGGCAAGTGGGAGGGGGCAAGAGAGAGGGGCAGGTGGGAGGGGGCAAGAGAGAGGGGCAGGTGGGAGGGGGCAAGAGAGAGGGGCAGGTGGGAGGGGGCAAGAGAGAGAGGGGTAGGTGGGAGGGGGCAAGAGAGAGGGGGGCAATAGAGAGAGGGGCAGGTGGGAGGCGGCAAGAGAGAGAGGGGCAGGTGGGAGGGGGCAAGAGAGAGAGGGGCAGGTGGGAGGGGGCAAGAGAGAGAGGGGCAGGTGGGAGGGGGCAAGAGAGAGAGGGGCAGGTGGGAGGGGGCAAGAGAGAGGGGCAGGTGGGAGGGGGCAAGAGGGAGGGGGCAGGTGGGAGGGGGCAAGAGAGAGGGGGCAGGTGGGAGGGGGCAAGAGAGAGGGGCAGGTGGGAGGGGGCAAGAGAGAGGGGCAGGTGGGAGGGGGCAAGAGAGGGGCAGGTGGGAGGGGGCAAGAGAGAGGGGCAGGTGGGAGGGGGCAAGAGAGAGTGGAGCAGAAGGGGGAAGGAGGATGAGATGAGAGACTGGGGTATGAGAGGGAGGGGGCAGGAGGGTGGGGGCAAGAGGGGGAGGGGAGGGGAGGGGAGAGGGAAGGAGAGTGGGGCAGGAGGGGGAAGGCGGGTGAGATGAGAGAGGGGTGGGAGAGGGAAGGGGGCAAGAGGGGGGCAGGAGGGAGGGGAGGAGGACAAGAGAGTGGGGCAGGAGGGAGGGGAGGGGGACAAGAGAGTGGGACAGGAGGGAGGGGAGGGGGACAAGAGAGTGGGACAGGAGGGAGGGGAGGGGGACAAGAGAGTGGGACAGGAGGGAGGGGAGGGGGACAAGAGAGTGGGACAGGAGGGAAGGGAGGGGGCAAGAGAGTGGGACAGGAGGGAGGGGAGGGGGCAAGAGAGTGGGGCAGGAGGGAGGGGAGGGGGCAAGAGAGTGGGGCAGGAGGGAGGGGAGGGAGGCAAGAGAATGGAGGAGGGAAAGTGGGGCAGGAGGGCAGGGGGAACAGCTGGCCCCAAATAGCGCACAGATGCTCTGTGCGGGTCAGCTAGTATAAATTATTTATTCCCTCGAGAAATCTATTGCAATCAGGAGGTGGAAAGGCGGATTTTGCCATCCAAGTGCGTATGCTTAAAAGAGATTGCAGCTATATGGACCTTTATAGAAACATTAGTCAAACCTGTGCTTTTAAAATTCATTAGGTACATTAGCACCTGTCTAATAAATAGCCACCTAATGGTGCAGCAGGGAAATGACTTGACTATAAAGCCAGAGTTTGCCGGTTCGAATCCCCACTGGTATGTTTCCTAGACTATGGGAAACTCCTATATCAGGCAGCAGCAATATAGGAAGATGCTGAAAGGAATAATCTCATACTGTGCGGAAGATGGTGATGGTAAACCCCTCCTACCAAACACAACCACAGGGCTCTGTGGTCGCCAGGAGTCAGCACTGAGTCAATGGCACACTTTTCCTTTAATAAAGGCACCCTCAGGTTTGAAGTCTTGCATTTTTGCATATGATATATGAAATGCATCAAGCATTTCAACTTATAAGAGTAGTTATGTGTAGTGGAAGCTTTTCGTTCATTCAGAAGTATCTTGCCATGTAGTCGGCTTCAAAGTCTCTAGGTTGGAATGCAAAATACTCCTGCCATCTTGTAAGAGAAGATCTGGGTATTGTGGTAGTTGCAATTATCTACAATTTGACTGTCTGATAGATATCCTTAGGGGTCCCAAAATCTGATTCTCAGGGAGAATTCAATATTTCCTGTTGTGCACAGGCCTAGTAATTATTATATATGCATGCCAAATTGCTATGTCTGGTTATAAATCTAATTCAGCAGCCAGAAATAAGGAGCTTAAACAAATGGACTTGTAGAAGTGGAGTGGCACAAGTCCCTAATTTTTCAAAACAGACAGTAACAGTGAAAACCATGGCTGGCAAGGCCACCAGGGGGACAGCAGAATTCAGCTGGCCCAAATACTCCATGAAAACGCCATCACCCTGCCCAGCAGTGAATACGGTGGAAACATATACAGGAGTCCTTTGCTCCAACTCCTCTGGAATGCATCCCCTATGGAGTGTTTCCCCTACCCTGCTCTGGAGCAGTAGTTGGGGCACTTCTTGTTTTGCCATATCAATCGAGTCCAACACGAGTGGAAGATTTTGGCTATGTGTCGTGGGTGGATTTCCCATTCGTGTTGTTGCAGACAAGTTGTTGTTCTGCACAAATCATCCACCAAAGTATCTGGTGGATGATTTCTGCACAAATCATCCACCAATCATACTATGCATAAAGTGCCCTTTATGCATAGTATGATTGATTGAATTTGATGAGTGATGCACCAGTTTCACAACTGGATGCTAAGTGCACAGAGGAACTTGGAGACCATCCCTCCTTGTCTGTTCAAGAAGGCAATGGCATTGTCCAGCTCTATTAGCATTACTTGTCCCTGAACTATAGGTAAAAAAGATTTCAGAGCCTGGAGCACAGCTAAGAGTTTTAGGAAATTTACTAGAAGACCCGGCGCATAGCATCTGTGCTGCTAGTTTGTCTCTGCCCAACCGGGCTCCACCACTTTCTATCCCTGCTGCTTCCCCTCCCCCTTCCACTCCAGTCCATTCCCCAGTCCATTCCGTTCTCCTTCCACAGTCTGTTCCCTGCCGATTCCCCCCTCCCTTCCACCCCAGTCCGTTCCCACCACTTCCCCCCTCCCTTCTGCACCAGTCCGTTCCCTGTCGTTCTGGAGGTCCCCATCCTCCTCTCGCCACCGGCAGCTTTCCCTCCCCACCCCCTGGCAGCACTTTCCCTCTCTGCCAGGCTCCCTCCCTCCCTGCCATTTTTGCCCGCCTGCCTCCTCTGCCAGGCCCCACCACCACCAAGCTCCCTCGTGGGGCCGCTGCTGCCTCCTGGCCAGTGGAGCTTCGCCCGCTGCTGCCTCCTCTGGCCGCCTCCTCTGGCCACCTCTCCTTGCTGCCACAATTAGCATCCGGTCTGCCATGCATCCCCACACATCTGGCTAGTCCGGATAAGCCGCTAAGCATATTAATTATATAGAAAATATGCAACTGTCTCTGTTGTACTGTCCATAGGCCTTGCATCTGATGTCCCCTACAATGCACCTCCCACAGCCCGACAGGAAGGCATCAGTGGTGACCCATATTGAATCCAGAAGAGTATTCCTTCCCATAGGTTCTTTTCTATTATCCACCATTTCAGAGACTTCTATACCGAGTCTGGAATATGAAGGTTATTTTGTTGACTATCTATGTTTGGTCTAAAGAACGAGAGGAACCATGTCTGGAGCAGGTGAATCCGTAGACAAGCATACAGTACAGTAGTGTTGCCCAAGGCCATTAGTCCCCATAACCTCTGGATGTGAGGAGCTTTCTGTGTTGTTTTGTTCTAGAAACTTTGGATTAAAGTTCTTATCTGTTGATAGCATTCATCTGATAAGTATGCCCTTTTTGTTTGAGTGTCCAGTACAACTCTGATGTAACTTATTCTCTGTACAGGTCCAAGTTTGGCTTTTTCCAATTCACTTGAATCTCCAGGTCCTTGAGGAGATGAAGCACATACAATATCTGAGAAAGTAACTTGTTTCTGTCCTGTGCTGCAATGGCTAATAGTCAAGTAAAGGAAATATTCCTGTGCCCATTGCTCTCAGATGGGCAATGACTGCACTCGTGCATTTGGTGATTACTCTTAATGCAATTAACAATCCAGATGGGAGTAGCTTGTATTGGTATGCTGCATTTCTGACGGAGAACCTAAAGGTATTTTTTGTGATCTTCTTGTATGCAAATATGGAAGTAAGCATCCTTCAGATCCAACATTGCAAGTCATTCCTCCTTGTAAAGAAGTGGCAGCATACCTGTAATGTTATCATGGGAAACTTCCTGTTGTGGACATACTTGCTGAGCCACCCCTAAGTCAATTATCGGACAGATCCTACCATCCCATTTTGGGATTTGGAAACGAGAGTAAAATCCCTCCTTCTGATTTGTCCATAGTACAGGGGCAAAGGCATCCTTTTCCAATAAAGTCTTCACTTCCTCCATCAAAGTAAATGTTGCTGGCATGTATCTTATGCCTGTGTAAACCGGCAGGGTCCTGAATTCAATCACATAACCCGTTCTGAGTCACATAAGTATGTAAAACTAACTTTTCTGATGTTATGTTGTGCCATGCAGCTACATAGCATGCAGTGTTGTTGGGTTTTTTTGAGGGGGGGGAGGGATAATGTCAGAACCAACTGACTGGTTTGCACATCAAAGATGCTGCTTGTTGGGATCTTGCTGCTTATTACAAGATCCCTGATGTTGTTTTGGTTTTGATCCATAACCCCTGTGTTGGTATTGGTGATTGTTTTTCCGGAAATCCCTGTGCTCCATTGATTTGTAGGGTTGCTTTTGACAATTATAGAGTCTGTACCCAGAAGAGGAGTAAGACTGAGCAGCAAAGGACTTGAAAGATTTTATAGTATACTTTGACTTCTTTACTTTTTTGATTGTATTCTTAGTCTCCTCTGAAGAGGTCCTTGCCATCAAATTATAGCCCTTCAATTTGTCCTTCATTTCATTTTGTAAGTTTGCTGAACAAAGCCAAGTATGGTGTCAGATGGACACTGCCATGGACATAGCCCTGGACTCTGTCTCTGCCAGATGTTTAGCAGTGCTCAAATGTTGTTGCATAATGCTTGTGAATTTCGTGGATGTATCTGCAAACCTTTTATTGAATTCCTTTTCTGGTATTGATTTTGCTTCCTGAAAGAATTTATCTCACAAGGAGTGGTGATATTTCACCATAAAGGTGACAGATAGCAATTTTGATGGATAAACGCATGGTGGAATAAACTTTCCTTCACATTACATTAAGCTTCTGACCCTCTTTGTCAACCATAGTAATAAGACGGCGTCCGGATTTGAAGGATTCTGTGTAATCAATGACTGAAAAATTAGGAGAAAGGTGCTTAACTACGAAGGGGCAATCCTTCTCCTACACCCTACAAAGACCCTCCAGCCACTTAGAAGTTGGCGTTGAAGTCTGAAGGACTTCCTATGCCGACTGTGATGCTCTAAAAATTACATATAGCATTGGTAGTGCCACCAGTTGCGCTGATTGTGAAGTAGCCATGAAACTGTATATAGGGTCTTTCACCTCTGTAGTTTGTTTTTTTATTTCTAGGCCTTGGGCCTCTGCCATCACCATTATTTGAAAAAGATACGCTTTCGTTTCTTCGGTAGGAGATATAGATGGCATAGGTTGAACACTCTCCTCTGGCAAGGAATCCAAACAGTGTTCAGTTCCCCAACTCTGCCTCAGAGACCGAGGAGGAACTATAGTCATCCTACGAGGAGAGCTTGTCATGCTCCTGCAAATACTGCACAGAAGTCATGGAGATCAAAGACGCAAACATTCCATTGTCAATAGATCTTCTCTGTTTAGAAATAAATGCAAGCAATGGTACAGAAGCTGACTGTGCTGCTGGTGTTTGAGCCAAGTTAGTTGTCATGGTATCTGGTAAGTTAGTCTGAGGCACATCAGAGGCTCTGCACTGTGATTGGGAAGTCTCCTGATCCATTGATGTGAGGTGCATGTCGCTCAGCCTTTCCATACAGAAAAGCTGCTGTGCCCTTCACAAGCGGTATTCTTCGTAGTCATATGGGAGGCTTGGGGATGTTGTACAGCAGTACTCCCTACAACCCACCCAACCTCAAGAAGGGACATGAATATGGGAGCAATCATAGCTCACCAGTGATCTCTAATGATACAAGTTTTAGAGACGTAGGTTTGGAGCAGTATAGAAATATGCTAGCTACATACATACATACATACATACATACATACATACATACATACACACATACATGTCAGAGCAATTACAAAGAGGAGTAGTTTGGGAGTATACTCTCCCTGAATCACCTTCTCAGATATCACTTCTAGCTGGAGTACTCAGTCTAAGAGAGTAAAACCTTGCTAGAGTCATAGAGGATGTTTTGGGACATCTTGATCCAAGCTTTGACTGAGAAAGCCTTTAAATTTAGAGGTTGAAGGCGTGCTCTCTGTGGAATCTTGGAGTTACATAAGATATCTTGATGGCAGTGGTGGTATAGTGTTTCCAAGCTCGTGCTCTCCATCATCAATGTTGAGATCTATGATCAATGTCAAAGGAGAGATCTGTTCTTGACGTCAAGGGATACCTCTCTTGAAGTTGAAGGAAAGTGATGAGCTGTTCTTGCTGTAGACATCGAAGGTGACTTGGCAGGTATTTCACATTGGCCTCTCAACACTGAAGACATACACTTGAGCCGCACTTTTGCAGTTGAATGTTGGCTGAGCTAGTCCTTCTGCATCGACGCTGATCTTGGTGTTGACTTTGAGTCCTTTTTTGGCATTGATGTCAATGTCGAAGCTGGAGCACCTGGAGTCTGCAGTCTAGTAGGGGATGGAGTTCCTCCACTCGATCTCGAGGGTGAGGTGGTGCTCCAAGCCCTATAATGCTTTGTGGTAGGAGATACAAGTGGCGACTCCTCTGAAGACTTGCACCTCTTTTTATGCTTATGATGATGAGATGGCAAAGATGGTCCCTTAGGTACATCTGATGGATGCTTGAAGACATGCTCAGCTGATGTAGAAGTTCTAGGCAATGCTGAAGTTTTAGACTGGGCATTATTGCAGAGTGCCGCACAAAGCCTGAGTGCTCTATCTTTCAGATTTGGGCAAGAAAACAATGTGCAGATCTTACAGGCCATTATATTATGCTTCTCACCCAGGCACCAAAGGCAGGAGTCATGGCAGTCTGTAGATGGTAGTTTGCCGCCACACTCCACACACTTTTAAAAAGTCTTTTTAATGTCCATTTGGGTGCAAGCCTGCACCCAATCCAAAAAATGATGTTCAATGTCCAGAGATTTAAAGAACAGTCAAGATATGGTCCATAGTCAAAGCCAAATATCTTCTCTTTTTTACTCATAGAACTTGACCAATAACCAAGGAGACTAACCCAAATAGGGTAAACACTATGGTGGTGAAAAAGGAACAGAAGGAATGGCACTCAAACTGCCAAAATAAACAGCCTTGGCGAGTGCAAGAGGAGGAGCACGAGTGTCACGAGGAGCTTGGAGAATCCACCTGCGAGGTACAGGTGCAGGATCAGACTTATGAATGGCAACGGATCACGATACAGATTTTACATAATTGTTCTACAAAAAGAGCTGTGTGCCATGAGACATTTCTACTCTGACCAAAACATATTTCAGGCATGGTCTCATTAAAATAGTAGAGGTAGACTGAAGCTGCCTGTATTCAGGAGAAAACCTCACATTAAACCTTATTCTGTTTGATGATGTTAATCAGTTTCAAGAAGATGTTAGCACACTGCAGATCAGATCAAGATCTGTAGATAATCCAAATTTCTTGCCCTACATTATTATTACATTTATTATTCTAATTATTGCTGGTTATCTGTATGTTTGGGAAACATGAACAACTATATATTTCCTATACAATCACAGTATGATTTAAAAAATTGATATTTTCATGAATGAACCTCTTGACTGCTAAATATATAGTTTCTATTTTTCTAGATGATTAACATTTCTAAACTAAAATGATACTACAAGAAGTTTAAAATGAAGCATTTTTCTGAAATTAATTTCTATACAGTCTCAGTGACAAGAAATTCCTTCTTGTGAGTTTCATCATTATTTTAAAAAGATCTATGAATCTGTGCTATCTTGCTCTTGTATGTGGAGGCAAGTGATACTTCTGTCATATTTTATATCATAATTTCAAGATCCAAAACAAGGTGGCTCACGTAGATCTGCAAGACATTGCTTCTTTCTCTGCTTTCTCATGCCAACTGCTGATTTCATCCCACAGTATATCATTTAGTCTGCCAAACATGTGATAGAGATTGAAGAAAATTTTTCAAAATTTCTGGCATCCTTTATGTCACCCTAGTATGGAGTCAGATAATAAATGTCTTCCAATCGTCATCAAAAGGGAAGGGAAGCACATTCCATGTAACAATGGTAAAAGTTGTGGGCCCTATCTTTGAACTCATAAGGGAAGGTTATATATATATCTGCCTTTCTTCCCATGGCACTTATCAGCCATCTATAAACTGCCAATAGGATATAAGGAACAAAGATGGAAAAGGGATACCAAGCACTAAAACAATCAACTGGTGGGATGTAGTAAGGACAGATGTCTCCCTTTTTCTATTCGCATGCATTCACAGAACAGCCTGGGAAGTAGATCCCAGACTAATGTGTAATTAACATTATAGTCCACATCAGAATTAATAGTGAGTGACATCCAAACTAACAGTATGCAAGCCAAATAACATTTTACACAAGCAATGAAGGAGGGACCTCTTTTTTTGTGTAAATCTATCCTTCCTTCTGCAGTGCTCTTTGCCTCTCAAAAATATGTCCCTGAGAGTTCCACAACTCTCAATGACATATTTTCAGGAGGCACAGAGAGCTTTAGAGGAATAGGAGGACTGACAGAAATTGCCCTTCCTCTGCTGTGGCTCTAGAACATGTAGAAATGTGTTAGTCCCTATACTTCCACAATAAACCTCAGGGACTACATGTTGAATTAAGAATGGCAACTTCATTACATTAAACAGAAAAACTGAATGATTTCTGTTAGTAATATGAATCTCAGTGCATTTAATAGGTCAACCAAATAACTATCAGTTTAGTTTTAATTCAAAATAGGATTAATTCACTTTTTTTAAAGGATGTTTGTGGAAGGACTTAATGTTGCCACAATATTTCTAAGCATTTGAGGAAGGACAAGCTACATGTGTGAAATAAAGGAAACTAGTAAAAGAGTGTTGTCATCAAGGCAATTCTGCCTCCATTGGTGGAGGGGGGGCAAAAAGGATGAAGCTTCTGATTTAAATACTGAAAATACTGATTAAACATTTTATTTAAAGCCCAGACAAATGGTGCCTGGCTTCACTCTGGGTCTGGAAAGCTGGCTGCTTTGCCCTGCCTGCTGCCCCTGCCTGTGCAAACTGCCACTTACAGGCCACTGTAATCCCCTCTCCCTCCTTTCCCAAGGGTGGTGGTGGTGTCCAGCAGGAACCAGCAGCCCCAGTACCACCAGCACCAATACCATCCAGGAACGAGAGCAGCATGGTGTGGGACTACTTTGAGCTCCACCAAGGTGACCCAAGTGCTGCCTGCACCCACTAGAAGGCACAGGTCAGTCAAATCCGAACCAAACTGCAGAAACTGGTTGCACACGAACCCCTAATCAGAAGTGCCCCAAACTGTCATGAGCACAGGAAGGTATCAAAGACCTATAGTTTGAGGATGGAATCAGAATATGGAGGGCAGCATGGGGAACAAGCCTTGGGGATGGAAACAAGGGCAAGGAAATTATTCCGTTTGTAGCATTTAGGAGCTGATCATCATGTGAGATAAACATTTTAATGTAAATTTTCCCCTTCTGACTTCACGTTGCGCAACCATGAATCTGTCTACCTTGTGTAATAAGCAAGTCAGATCTTATCTATTATTAATGTGTTTACCTTGTTACCATTTCTTTCTCCTTATTAGAGGCATGCCCCCCACTGCTGAGAGGCCTGCTTGCCGCAGATAAGAAATACAGGCGGTGGTTTTTGAAATACTGATCAATTAAGGGAAGTACAACCTGGAATAAATACATGAGAAATAGATGAGCACTGATTATCCCAAGGCCACCTTTGCTTTTATTCTTAATAGTAAGTTTATGGAACATAAACATATTTCTCTCTACAGTTCTCCCCCCCGCCCCGCCCCACCTTTCAGGCAAAAATCCTGCCCACCTGCATGGAAGCACAGACATGCAGCTGTGACCTGAGCCTGAGCAGCAATTCCAGAGAGCAGACATGTGAAGATTTTCAGCTGTGCAGTGGCTTCTACCAGCAGCAATACTACTTAGCATTTGCATCATGCCTTCAAGAGTTCTAAGCAATTCACATGTATTGTCTTGTGACCTTTACAATAATCCTATAGAACAAGTAAGTATGATCTCTATATTGCAGATGGGGGATTGAGGCTGAGGGAATGGCTTGCCTAAGGCCAGTGGTTAATGGCTGAGGTGAGATTCAAAGTAGGGGTTTCCTGATTTGTAGCTCAGTCTCTTAGCCACTATTATCACATCATCATCTGTCAACCAATGAAATATCCCACCTCCTCCATTGTCTGCAACAACCTCTGGAACTGTTACATTCCCTTGTTTAATCCTGCTGTCCATTCAGTGATGACAGTAGGGCAGTCCTGTCTATCACCCCACATTCATTGTGCCTGGCTGCTGCCTCTATCGGATTGTGGGCAATGAGCCTTATCATGATGTTCAACCATGAGTATCCTTCCTGAGGGAATGTAGAGACAGGGTTTGTGTACTGGATGCCTGGCAGGATGGCACAGAACCATGGGTGGTTTTGCCATTGCCTGCAGCCTTCACATGCCCGGCTCCTGATTCTCACAACAGGTAACCAGCAAGTCTTAACAGGCTCCAAAAATAATAGAAGTACATTTAATAGTTGCAGGAAAAGAAGATATACTTTACTTTAGCAAAGAACTTGATTTCTTGTTCATAAGGAAATTGTTCTGCTTTCCCTCTGCTGCCACCATCTGTGTGAAAAAAGAAAAACACTGAAGATCCAATTTTAAAATGTTATGATCATTTTGTAGCACCTACTGTGGCTAACATCCAGATCAAGTTACTCAATAGTTACTCAGGAGTTACTCTAAAGGACTACTTAATTTCAATGGGGCTTCTGTAGAATAATTTAGTCATGATGTCATCCATTGTTCTTAAACTGAATCTCCCTCATTCACCTTCTGCATTTCACACTTTAACTTATGCATAGAATGTTATCTTTTCCCCATGAAGTTCCACCCTTTATCAGTAAAGGGGGAATAGCTGGCTGGACCATAAAATGTGGTAGCAGTCAAAGATCCATCATTTCTTGCACACTTTACAGCACACTAGCCTAACTAGTCTCCAAGAGCTTCCTCCATTTCCAACACAGAGCTGAAACAACCACATTCAGTACTTAAAATTATGTCTCCTTTTTCGTTTATTAATTTTTAATATTCAAGACAAAGAAATGCAGGTTGAATGCACAAGATTTCCATGGTGTCTTGTCAGGAAACACCAACTACTCATTTGGTGAATGGAAGTTTAAATACTTGATAGAGCAATCAGAACAGATTTTATTCAAGAGATATATCAAAATTAATATTAAATATATGCACATTTTCTCCACAACCATTTTCACCATCAACTCCAATATGATTTTTGGTTGCAAATCTATTATAAAGTTTTTTTTTCCCCCTCCTAATATTGAGGCACCTCTCAAATTTTTAGAAAAACTAAAATTATTCTTCAAGATTATTTACTGATGTTGACATTTCCCATATGAATTTAGTTGAAAAGCCATTTTAAAAGATAACTATTTCTCCACATTTCAGGAGAAAAACAGATTACTTACCTGTAACTAATGATCTGTAGTAGGGATGTCCATGAAACCGGCTGGCCCGGTTCGGTCAGGCACCCCCTCGAATCCCCCTGGCTCGGTTCAGTCCAGTGGGGGGTTCGCGAAGGTTTTTTTAAAAAAAACATTTTTTAACCTTATATCCCTCGGGGGGAGTTCCTGCAGGTGGTGGTTGGGTCCATGGAGGTCCCTCCTCCACCACTGGCCTTCCTTATGCCCTCTCCGGCTGGTTTTTGGTCTTCTCCTGGTGGCATGGCAGCTATTTTGGAGGTTGTGGCCTGTGCTACTGGCCTCTGCGTGGCTAGAGGAGGCATAAGGAAGGCCGGCGTGGGGAGGGGGAACCTCCAAGGACCCCCCTGCCACCTCCAGGAACTCCCCTAAGGGGGATAAGGTTTAAAAAAACCAAGCCTAAAAATGTTTGCGAACCTCCAAATAGTCGGGGGGTGTTTGGTCCAGGGTCTGACCGAACAGGGGGTAGTTCGGTTCGACCCTGAACTATTGAACCGAACCAGTTCAATGTTTAACTGGCTCAACGTCGAGCTGGTTTGCACAACCCTAATCTGTAGGTAAGCTTCAAGTATTCATCATAATGGAATCTGTGCCTGATCCGCAGGTATTCATTATAAGGGATTCTGCGCTTGTGCAAGACCTCCTGGTGTCGATTTCTTTAGCTTCTTTTGTGCTCTAACCACAATGCATGGCAGGGCCACCATTGGATAGGAGATTAGAGTGCCCCAATTGTTGGTTCCAGGATGACCGCCGCATGAGACAATCATCCTATAATGTGAAATGACAGCATTCATTATTTTACAGGTAAGTACTCTGGAATGGCTTATTGCAGTGGGGAGGATGGGAGGGTCTAATGAATACCTGCAGACCACCTACAGATAATCATTTACAGGTAAGCAACTGGTTTCTCTGTAGTGATCCATATGGTACTCATTATAATGGGTGATTAGTAAACTTACCCAGGTTGGTGGGTGTGGGAAACTACTGCAAGACCCTTTTCAAGACATTTCTCCCAAACTCTGCTGCAGCCACCATACACATTTTAAAGGCATAATGCTTTACAAACGGTAAATTAGATGACCAGGTTGCCACTGGACATATATCTTGTATTTTCAGCCCTGACATATGCAGAGCAGAAGACGTGCATGCCCTTGTTCAATGTGTTTTTATGGTACAAGGTGGAGCCAGCACTTGAATTTTATGTCGTAAGGATTAGCTTCACCAACTGAGACATACATTGACATGCAATAGCCTGTCCCATGCATTTCCCTTTATAAGCAATGAACAATACATTTGTTTTATGTATGTCCTTTGTTATTTCCAGATAGTATAGCAGTGACCTGCGCACATCCAGACCATGCACTGCAGTGTCCAATGCTCTACTTGGATTTTGAAAAAAATATTGGTAAGACAATATCAATGTTCAAATGAAAATCTGAAACTATCTTTGGCAGAAACTTTGGGTTAGTGCTCATCACCACTTTGTTCAGGTAAAATTGCATGTAGGGTACATCTGCTCTCAGAGCCATAAGCTCACTCACCCTTTTGGCGCTTGTGATTGCGACTAGGAAGGCAATCTTTAGAGTCACTAGTTTAATGGATGCTGTTGCCAGTGGCTCAAAGGGGACAATGATCAATGTTGACAGCACTAAGGGTAGACTCCACTGTTCCATTGGTTCACAAAACTGTGGGTAAAGATTATTCAGGCCATTTATGAAGTGTATGCAGTCTGGGTGTGAAAGCATTTTTAATCTGGGTTTTCTTGTCCCAGCCTGGTAACTTAAGAGGATAATGCAGCCAAATGTACCTTGATTGATACATAGACCAATCCTGACTGTTTTAGTAAGCTAAGTACCTTTGGTATGAAGTTTTTTTAGGAAGCATAGTTTATGAACTGCTTTCATTTGCTATAAGAACTGTGTGTTGACTGTTTATGGGAATTCAGAAGAGTCTTTCTCAAAACCCTATCCCCCACGCTGTCAACTTTAGAGTCCTGAGACTGGGGTGAAGTATCTTTCCCCCATCCTGTGACAGCAGATCTGGATGTGGAGGCAACCTTTGAGTCTTGCATGAGAGGCAGAGTAAAGCTGTAAATCATGGCTGACAAGGCCACCACGGTTCCAAGAGTATGCACTGTGTGTCTTCCTGTAAAACCTCCACTAATATCCTCCCCATCAGCAGCAGTGGAGGATAAATGCAGAACAGGTGATTTTTTCCAAGGTATTTGGAAAGCATCTCCCCGAGATTGGTAGCACAGGTCCACTCTGGAGCAATACTTTCCCACTTTCCTGTTCTCCTTCATTGTGAATAGCTCTATCTCTGGATATTTCCACTGACAAAAAATCTGGTGTGTATACGAACAAATCTCCCATTCGTGTGCTTGAGATGGTGAGTACACATGGGAGAGACTGGCCGCCACAGTATTCAATTTCCCTTTGATGTGTATCATCATCGATTGGACATCATTCTTTATGTATCAATTCCATATTTGGATACTCAGAATGCAAAGAGAGTGAGAAACAGTCCAACCTCGTTTGTTTAAATAAGCAATGGCAGTCGTGTTGTCCAGCACCACCTGCACTACTTCTTTCGCCACTAGTGGACAGAAATATTTTAAATCCAGAAGTAGTCATGAGTTACAAAAGGTTTATGTGCAGGAGCCTCTGGCTGGAATTCCACAAACAGTGAGCCCTGTGGCCTACACAATGTGCACCCACCCATCTTTCATTCATCACAGTTGCAGTAGGAAGTGGTGATTCGAATGGAACACCTTTCGACAAATTATGTTGAATTGTCCACCAGAGAGTTTTGTACATGAGTAGTAATTCCACAATCTTCTGCTGGCTGTCCAATTTGGATGGAATATGCCGAGAAACCACATTTGTAGTGGCCACATTCTCAGGTGCACAAATTGCACTGTTGTGGTACGTGATGCTATCAGACCTAATAGCCTTTGCAGTTGATGGGCTCTTTGTTGAGGATTGTTCCAGAAGGAAATTATTAATTCTCAAATCAGAATCTGTCTTTCCCTGGCAAGAGTGCCCTCTTTTCTCCTGCATCCAGTATCACCCTTATGTACTGGAACTTCTGTACCTGCTCCATATGGAACTTTGCCCTGTTTATTCTCAGCCCTAGTGATTCTAGAAGTTGACGCACATATTGGATTTGTGAACCTAATTCACTTGCTAACTTTGATTTTATCAACTAATTGTCCAAGAATGAAAAAGTTGATATTCTTTCTGTTATCAAATGTGCAATAACTGGAGCCATACATTTTGTGAAAATCCTTGGTGCAGTTGCAAGTCCAAAGGGCAATACATTGTACTGGAACACTTGTTTTCCCACAGTAAAACGAAGGTACTTTTGGTGGTTCTCTAGAATGCCAACTTGAAAATGTAATAAATAAATAAATAAGCATCCTTTAAATCTAAAGTTGCAAACCACTCCTTTAAGTCTAAAGTTGCATAGGAAGGCTAGGATATTCTGTAACGATGTCATTCTGATTTTCTTCATGACGACAAACTTGTTGAGAATTTGCAATTCCATAATGGGCCTTATGCCCCCATCCTTTGGGGAATTTGGAAGTAACTGGAATAAAATCCATTTTTCTGACTCTTCCACCTCACAGGGGATATTTTCCCTTTCTCCAATAATTCCTTTACCTCTGAGCAGCACTGGAGTTGCGCTCCTTTGTGCCAGTCAAAATCACAATCCATTTAGCCCAGTATCAGAACAAGTCAATTCTAGATAATCAGTCCGATCCTTCAACCAATCCAAAGGAGCTAGCAAATGAGTAAAACAAAGCCAGTCTGTCAAAAATACTAAATATTAAATATGCTGTCCCACAGAACCAATCTGCCAAGGAACAGCAGTCCAGTGAGGCGAACGCTGAGGTTGTCATAAAGGAACTAAATATTAGGGTGTTCTAATCACCTATCCAACAGTCGCCCTGCCATGCAATGTGGCCACAAGGAGCTAATGAAATTAACACTGGGAGATCCTGCACAGGCACAGAACACATTATAATGAATACCATGTGGATCACTACAGATTATAGTGATCTTGTAGATTCTTTGGTAGCACATGACATTTTCAAAGACAAACCATGAATCCACTCTCATATGCTACCAGAGAACCTACACTTCAGAAACAATAAAACCCTGTACCCCATGGGTTAGCAACCCATGGGGGGTGGTCGGCACCCTATGTGTACTACACCATCACTCGCTCTGGGCCACCCCAATGCCCCTCAAGTGGAGTTATGGGGCTGCTGAAACCTCCATTATTCCCTATGGGGAAAATCTTAAAGATGCATAAACTTCATTAATTCGTTAAAAATCAGCCCTTTGCCTAATTCCTTTGAAAAAAATTGTGGTAGCTTCCTTGCCCCCATTGGGCACAACCACCCACCACACTCTGCTCTGGGTCACTCCTTTCCCCCTGACATGAAGTGATACATTTGCTAATATCTCCATTATTCCCTATGGGGAAAAACCTTAAAGATGTGCAAACTTCATTAATTCTTTAAAAATCAGCCCTTTGCCCAATTCCTTTGGAATAATTGTGGTAGCTTCCTTGCCTGCATTGGGCACTACCACCCACCACAGTCTGCTCTTGGCCACCCCTTTCCCCCCAACATGAAGCTATACTTTTACTGAAACCTCCATTATTTCCTATGGGAAAAATCTTAAAGACACGTAAACTTCATTAATTCACAAAAAATCAGCCCTTTGCCCAATTCCTTTGAAATTTGGGCAGTAGCTTCCACCCATTGGGCATTACCACCACCACCACTCTTTTGGCCCTGGGACCCTTTTTTAAAATCCTAATTGATTTGGATTCTTTAGGATCTGAATGGAATCTGGGGTGTTTCAGGGGGATCAGATTTGGACCCAAAATGAAACAGGGGTGTTTTGGTTCGCGTCCAAATTGAAACACAAAAATCATTTTGTGCACACCCCTACTGCTAATCGAACAAGGAGGCAACTTTTAAATTGGTGACTCATATTTAGAAGGCAGAATAACTGTCCCTATCCGGTCCTGGGACAACATGCCTCCAGTGGCTGTGGCCAGTGTGTACTTTGTGTTTCTTTATAGATTACAAGCCCTTTGGGGGTAGGGAACCGCCTTATTTCTTTTCTTTTTCCCATGAACTTTTTTGTGGGGAAGAAGTATATACATTAAATAAATAAATAAATAAATAAATAAATAATACTTTTAAAAGCCATTTTCTCCTGGAAATCTATACTAAAATACTGTTAAGATCTCATTTTATAATATAAAATTCTTATTTAAAAATGCTTACCAAACTCCAGAATATACTGATGTGCTTCATCTACATATCGTATCAGTTGCTGAAGAAAACTGTAAGCAAATCTTTTCTCAATGGAAGGAGTGTCCAACTCTAGATCCTTTAGACCTCTAGAACAAAACAAAACAAAAATCCCACAAACTTGAGAAGCAACTCAAAAAGCAGATTTGGTATAAACTCTCGAATTATCACAAAGCTAGTTTTGAATTTATCTATTCACCACACTGCATATACTCAATAGCTAACATTAATGTTCCTAAACATTTGCTCCATATGTTTATTTTACTTCCTTCCTTCCTTTTCAGTTTTGCATCACATCTGAACTGAGCCAAATGACTTTGCAGGTATGCCTAAAACAACCCTTGGGTTCATGCACTCCCATATCCTCTTGCATGCTATAATTATTTCTGGTTTGCAGCACACCATAGCTTACCATTATATCCAAACTGGTAAATTGTGGTTTTTGCTTGTCCTGCAAACTAGGATTGTAAATCAGCATTTGATCCTGGTTTGCAGCACAAGTGCAAACTACTGTTTGCCAGTTTGGATGTAATGGTAAGCTATGGTTTGTGACAAATCAGAAAGCGAGGAAATCGCAGTGCATGAGAGTAGGGGGCATACTAGCCCAAGACTCATTCAGACTTTCTGATGCAGCATCAAACTTTGGCCTGTTATTCCATCTGAATCAAGCCATTCTTTCTCACATCTGGACAAAGGAGGTGAGGAAAGAGTTAAGACTTTATACATCTACTGAACAAAAACCAAACAATTTGAGATATGTTACCTAGTATATGTATGAATTTTTGATGCTAAACTGCAGCCTGCATTCCTGTACCATGCTTATGAAGTACTAAGGGAATGGAGACAATTTTCTTATTTCCACCTATAGGTTATTAAAAAAATGTAGGCAGTTGCATCCTATTTCCTGTTCTATCCAAGAATCTACTCTCAACTCTACCAAATAAAATGAGTCTGAATTTAATAGTTTTATGAAATACAAACAGAATTGTGGCTGGGGACTTTTATAATTTCAGGCTTCAATAAATGCAGTTCTGTGCCAGTGGAAGAAACCTGAAAACTTGAAAATATTTCTTGAAAAGAAACCTGAAAATAGGATGTCACAAGTGAAATGACTTGTAGATATAGACTCAAATGTGATGTTCACCTCCTTAAGGAAGCATAAACAACTAATGGGGGCGGTCTGAGCTCTTCTCTGATTACGTTTCTGCCTGCTGAGTTTCTTTATTTTTATCAGCCCCAGAAGTACAATTCAGATGCCTCTTCTCAGAGATACCTACATAACTTGTTTGTTTTAATGGACAGTGCTCTGAGCTAATGGACAACTGTCTTATTTTTCATGCCTTTCCTTGGAGTTCCTAGAGCCCACTGTCTCCTTTAACATTATCTTCCTGCCACTGGATCCAAGACATAAGCAAGTGTTGCTAATTAATTTTTTTTTTATCATAATTGTAGATCGGGAGACTCAAATCATTTTTCTGGACTGGCTGATTAGGGCTATGGCTCAGAATCCCTGCACTAATCTTTATTCATATTTGTTTTCCGTACCAAATATAAAATTGAAATATAGCTATCTAATAAGACTAAGTTTTTGTAAACAAATATTAATATTTAGCTGTCATATCAGCAAAGAAGTGTCTAAGAAAGGCTCCGAAACATAAAGAACTCCAACATTATTTCAGGTTTATTACACAGTTTGTACATACATAGACAGACAGAGAAGAGCAAAGCAAAATACTGGGCTGGATCTTTTTAAAACCACCAATTCAGAGAACACTGAAGGTAATTAGAATTTACATAAGAACAGGAGCAATCCCGCTGAATTAGACCAAAGGCCTGTTCAGCATCCTGTTTCCCACAGTGGCCAAGCAGATGTCTATGGGAAGCCTATAAGCAGGAGATGAAACCAAACACCCCTCTCACACTATTGCTCCCCAGAAATGTATACTCAAGGGCTTTATGCCTCTGAACCTGGAAGAAGCATAAAGCCATCATGACTAGTAGCCACTGACAGACTTGTCCTCCATGAAAATTTACCTTGAAACCATGTATCCATTGATCTGTAGAAACTTAAGGATATCTTGTGCTTTTTCTCTGTCTTTGGCTTTTTCTTTGGCTGTCAGTGTATCATAGGGAACAAGTAATGGATGGTTTCCTCCTCCCACTATCATGTTAGGAAAATGAAAAAGTAGTAAGTCTAAAGGGGAATAACATGGCAGGAATTGCAGAAAACATTAAATTGCAGTATATCAATGTACTCTGAAATGTACATAATATACCTGCATAATTCTTTAAACACAATCTATTTCTTTATAAACACATGATTATTTATTTATAAACTGAATTTAATTCATTTATATTAGGGGTGTGCACAAAACTGATTTGTCCAGTTTGGTTCGAATTTGAACTGGGTTCAAACCAGGGTAGGAAGGTTCAGTTTTGGTTTGGCTCAAACCCCCCTTTTGTTTGGTTCATATTCAAACTGGTTCAAACCAGTTCAAACTGTTCTGAACTGGTTAGAGCCTCCAAAAGTGGGTTGGGTGGTAGGTACCCATGGTTGACAACTACTACCCAAACCCCAAAGCAATCGGACACTCCTGTGGTATTTAATGATTTGGGGGGGGGATTCTCATAGGGTATAATGGGGACATGAACCAGCCCATTATTCCGTATGTGGAGTACCTAGGGGCACAAAACTGGGGTGGGTGGTAGGCACTCAGGGGTACCTACCACCCACTGAACTCCAAAGCAATCAGACACTCCTGTGATTATTAATGATTTTCTGAAGATTTTTTCATTTTTTGATTTTCTCCCATAGGGAATAATGGGGATTTGAGGATGCCCCATTCCCCACCTTTGGGGGATGCCAGGGCACCCCAAAGTGGGTCTGGGGGCATGGCAGGGCCAGCCTCCCCCCAGCCCCCCCAGCTATCCCCAAATTGATCAGATTTATTGTTGATTAATCAGGAATTTTCAAAGTATTAATTTTTGGCTCCAGAGACATGCATTGGCTCCATAGGAAACAACAGAGTGCCTTTTCACCTACTGACCTTAATTGCTTATTGCTCTGAACTCTGAGTTCAGTTCACAGCAATTAAGCTATTAAGGTAAAAGGCACCGTGTTCTTTCTGAATGAAAAGGCTCAATGGTTTCCAATGGAGTCAAAAAATAATTCTTTAAATTCCTGATTAATCAACAATAAATCCTATCAATTTGGAGGTGCCTGGGGGGGGGGTGGAGGCCAGCCCTGCTGTGCGCCCAGACCCACTTTGGGATGCCCTTGCAACCCCCAAAGGTGGGGAATGGGGATGCCTCAAATCTCCATTATTCCCTATGGAAAGAATAAAACAAATGGAAAAAAACAAAAATTCGTTAAAAATCGTAGGAGTGTCCGATTGTCCAATTGCTTTGGGGTTTGGTGGGTGGTTGGCACCCCTGGGTGCCTACCACCCACCCCACTTTTGTGCCCCTAGGTGCTCTACACAGGCTATAATGGGTCAGTTTGTTTCTCTATTATACCCTATGAGAAAAATAATAAAAAATTTCAAAAAATCATTTAAAATCATAGGAGTATCCAATTGCTTTGGGGTTTGGGTGGTAGTTGGCACCCATGGGTATCTACCACCCAACCCACTTTTGGAGGCTTGAACCAGTTCAAACTGGTTTGAATTGAACCAGGGTCAGTTCGGTTCAAATTTGAACCAGCAGGTCGAACCGAACCAGTTCGAATTCCAATCGGTTTGAATTTGAACTGGTTTGCACATCCCTAATTTATATTACAAATGGCCAATTTAATTGCCAAAATCAAGGAAATGGAGACCTGAGCAATTCCTCCTCTAAATCAAGAACACAATAGCTTTAGATTTGTGCAGCACAAGGAGATATTCCATAGCAAATTCCATAAACCATTCATAATTTGGGCATAACATATGAAGTTCATGTATATCATATCAAATCAACTTTATTACAGTCTGAGATCAGCATAAGACAGTACAGTAGAGCAACATCAAAAAGTAATTATAAAATGGCATGGTCAACATTGAAATTGCTATAAACCACAATTACTGTAAACTACAATATAACTAATGATATATTGTACTAGAAACTATTAAAAATTATTGTAGACTACAAATACTAAAAACTGTTGTTCTAAAGTTGTAAAGATGACTATAAAACTAAAAAGCTAATTTGATACTATAAAATCAGTATTGATCACTACATCTGAAACCATAAAACTATGTTAATACTCTAATATTCAAAGCTATTGTATGGCACTCAAAAACTGCTACCCTCAAAAACTATGAGATTACTAAAAATCCTAACATACTAACATGACTAAAGCAAAGTGTGTAAGAAAGTAGCATGAGTGTATTGTATCAACAACAGATTAAAACTATTCAGAACTGGTGTGAGGTCCTGGCCATCATAATCCATCAGATCTTACATGCTGCCACACAGAACTTGGCAGTGTTAAACGTGAAGGCTGGAGCTTCATCACAAAGTAGCATTCGTGTGTAGACATGGTTTCGGTGACCAGGATACTTGCAAAGCAGTGGAGAAATAAGCTGGGCCCGAATATCTCTATAAAAGGGGCTGAGGAGAAGTAATTGTTCTGCGGTTTCTACCTCCTCAGAGTCACAGGGGCAAAGCCTTTCTGCCACTGAGATCTTTCTGTATTTGCTTTCTAAGCCAGAGGTTGCCAGTTTGAATCCCCGCTGGGAAAAACCTATATTGGGCAGCAACAATATAGGAAGATGCTGAAAGGCATCATCTCATTCTGCGTGGTAGATGGCGATGGTAAACCTCTTCTGTATTCTACCAATATACAGTATGATAATTGCCATCCCCCAGTCCTTAGGAATACAGCCATGGGTGTAAAGATAGGTGAAGAGTGAGGCCAGGACTGGAGCCTACCACTCTTTATTATTCTTTAAAAGCTCTGGGAAGATGAGATCTTCCCTTGGGACCTTCCCTGCTCCGGTTGGGAGATGAGAGACTCAATCTTGGCCGTAGAGACTGGGGGCCACATGGGCAAGCCCTCCATATCTGGTAGAGGGGGGCGTCCTCAGCTAAGGGGTCATTGTACAGCTTCTTAAAGTGCAATTCCCAGATCTCAGATGGAATATGAGCGTCTAGCTGGGCTGCACCAGTGTGGTTGGTTGTAATACACCGGAACAGAGCTGAATCCTTTGCTCTGACCACCTAGATAAGCCGTGACCTTCATTGCCTCTCTCTTCTTGCATACCAGTAGGTATTTATATTGCTTCTTGAGGATGAGGCGGCGTGGGAGGGCCTTTGCGGTGTTGATTCCTGTATTGGATTTGTGGGTAAAGTAGGCGGAGACAAGAGCTTTCCTGGCGTCAACAGAGTCCTTGTCAAACCACAGTTTGGAAGGACGCACAGGTGGCTTTGCGGGGGGGGGGTCAGCCTTGTGGGCTAGGTGATTTTGTAGCACATGCACTAGGGTTTCATTGGTCGCCAGGGGTCACAGAAGGGATCCGCTGATTTCAAGTCTAGACAGTAACCCTACAGGGTTACCCCGGCAAGCAGCTCCTTCGTCATTTGATCTAACTAGGGAGACTACCTAGCTTGTCCTATGAGACTACCTAGCTTGTCCTATGGGGGGAGGAGGGGGCCTCCAGGTGAGTCTGCTGACAGGGAAATGATAGTTGAAGGCAGATCAGGAAATGGTCACTGTCAAGGTGAGATATTACTTTGAAATTTTTAGTAAAGGATAGCAAGTTCCGGGAGACCGCAATGTAATCAATAGTACTCATTTGGGAACCAGATAGATACGTATATTCTCCAGGATGATCCTCTGAAAAAGTGCCATTTAATATGTGAAGGTTGAGCCTGGCAGTTGATTTAGCTAGGCAGAGGCCTGCAAAGTTTGATATTTGGTCTTTGCAGAGGCGGGAGAGGGGGAGTGCTCAGACTCCAAGCAAGGAGGGGGAAGATGGTGTCGGGAGAATAGTGTGTAGTCATCAGGTCCCAGTCTGACATTGAAGTCATCCCCCAACACTACCAGACCGTCAGGGTTGGTCAGCAGGAGTTCAACTGTATACTTATGACAGTCAGACCATATTGTGCTGATTTCAGATTTCCGGCATTGTGGTGGGAGATAAGTATTAATTATCAAGAGAGAGTTGATGCCCAGGTGAAGACGTATGGCCATAGGTTTTATGAATACAGTACAAATATTTTTGGAATGTTCCTCTACCAAATATTAATCACATAGGCAGGGATCCAGAGAAGAACATCTGGGCACTTTCCAGATTACACCCTAGAACAGCAGTAGAATGCTTCAGCTTGGCAGGATCGTACTGAAAATGATCCTCAGAATCTCAAACTCCCATTACAGGAAAATACAGAAACTTTTTTGCAATACACATGAAACATTGTAGCACTAAAACAGAAAGATAAACTCCAAAAGAAGGCATCAGAAATGTGAACGGCACCTTGCTGTCAGCAGAGGGACTGCGGTGTCACAACACTGGTATTATGGAAACACATTTAGCAGATATGTAGTGACACTGTTGTAGGGTTTAATCTGGAAAACGCCCTGTTTAATCAGGCAAACATATTCCATGAACTCACAAGGGAAGGGAATTTTCATAGGATCCTACTTATCAAGGGTCCAGAGACAACAGAGCACCAGACGTAACTCACTTAAGGCCAAACGGTAGAGGTGCCTCTTCTTTGTCTGCCTGACCAGCAGGCCATGTGCACCAGCCTTGGGTGGGGGCCCAGGGCCCAGTCTTGCCCCGGCATAACCAGGAGCCAGCCCTGATGAAGTTAATAGCTGCCAAGGCCTATAAGTGCTAAGGTTGCTTTTTTTGCTAAAATGTTTCCAGAAGCATTTTAAGAAAAGGAAAAAAGTAAGAAAGGAAGCCTCATAGAAAGTGAAAAATATTACTCAAATTTGCATAGTTAAATGCACTTCCCAGATTATCACCACCCCCTCAGTGCTAAAAGAGGCAATACTTAACAACATCTTCTTGTGTGTCTTTTCTATTATCTTTTTTTTTCATACTTACTGTTAGGAATGAAACTCCTTCATCTGACAAGCTATAGTTATTAGATTGTCATTTAGCTAAAAATAACTTAAATTTTATATGCCATGATCCTCAGTCAAGAGCTAAATATGTTCTCAACAGATTCATCTGGGTCATTATTCTGGATTGATAAAATTTATATTAATAATTAAGACCTGGTTTTTAGGAAGCTAAACTAAAGTACAGTATATGAGGTATCACACGAAATTTTGTATAATGTGATTTGCAATATTATGTAATATTCTGTTTTTAGTAAAGCATTTTGGAAAAGACAAATAAACACCCTCTCACCACTATTTTTTTTTAATTACAGAGGCCACATATTTTAACTTTTCCCTTTAGGACACATTATGCCATTTCTCACTTAACATGGCTTGAAAAACTGTACTTTAAAAAAGTAGACATAGGGAATTATGGGCAAGGATGTCGGGTGTAAAATGGCTGGCAAAAAAAGGTGCAGTTTCAATGGCTGGTTTGTTAATTATGTTTTCATAAATAGTATTGATTTTATCATGTTTTAATACTTGTAAGTAACCTTGAGACCTTATTTACAGATTAAAATAAAAGGCTGTTGTGGTATAAACATGATCAAATTTATGATGACTCCAGCAACATTGTCTAACACTAGATAAAGGATTCCGCCACAGCTACGGCCTCGAGACCATCAGGAGCCAAAGGAGGGACTGACGCAGCCGATCATTAACTTTCATCTAAACATGTGAGCCTGAAAGTCAGTTAACATAACTGGGCACTTCAGCCCAACCCTGACAGCAGCATCACACAGATCCTTAGTGGAGCTGAATTGGATTTTCAGGCATCCATTAAAATTGACTTTAAAAAAAAATTTGTTTCTGTGCATGGAATTGAGAAAGTGGCCCCCATGTCCTGCTAAAGAAGATGCTGCTTATTGATATTACTGCTTATTATTTGTATGGGAATCCTCTTTCCTTTCTGACTTCTTTTTTTTTTTTGGTTTGCTTTTGCAACTTAACCCTATGTCCATGTACGTAGTGGCGGCAGCACTCCAAGTCTTCCCAGAGGCCAGTTTTTGCTGGCTGCCTTTAATAAAAACTAAACCAGAACAAATGATGTAATGTCACAACATTGCTTCATTCCTGCTGCATTCCAGGTTAAAATAAAAGCAGCCCATAGGGGTCTGCATTCCAAGGGGGTGGGAGGTAGCCCCCCACCCCATCAGACACCATTTAAAAAATCCTGGAATACATTAGGCATTATGCACTGTGGTGCTACACTATGATGCTAGGGCTGTGCATGGAACCAGTTCCATGCACTCCCAGGGGGAGAGGTCGCTTTAAGGGACAGGGAAGGTTCTTCCTACCTTTCCCTCCCTGCTTAAACTGTGTGGGAGCGGGAGTGCAGCTCCCTGCTTGCTGCGCCATTCAGTGTCACCACGCTCATGGCCGGCATGCATGCTGTGCGCATGCGCGTTGACCATGACCATGGTGATGCTGAATGGGGCTAGACGCAAAGAGCTGCAGTCCCATGCCAAAGCGGTTTAAGTGAGTGCCAGAGGGGGGAAAGTGGCAGGGCAAGGAGGGACAGGTAGGAAGAACTTTCCCTGTCCCTTAAAGCGACCCCCCGCCCTTCAACCAGTTCGAATGCCAGCTGATCGGACCGGGTCAGTGCTCCAGAAAAGGAGCGCTGAACCGGTTCTGTGCACATCTTTATCTGACACTCTGACATTCATTCTGGGGGGAAATGGCAGCTAGCAGGACCTGAACACCGGGAAAGTCAGAAAAGTGATGCTGCCACCACCTACAGAAGTGCAGCATTAAGTTGTTAAAAATAATAATTTAAAAAGTATATTGAGAAATTCGCCCTTTATTCAGAAATGGGAAAAATTCATCCCACCCACCCCCCAAACACTGCCTTGAAAGTTTGAGACTCAAATTTGATAAAAGAAAACATTCTGATAAGTGTTGTTCTTATGTAATCCATACTAATCATTCATGTTTTTGTAATGCTGTAAGCAGACAGAAGATTAACCTTTTGCTTCGAGCTCCATTTTCTTCTTCTTTGCCCATATGTTGTGGTAGTTTTCAGCCATCATCTCAGCCATAGCCTGAAGAAGATAAATGATATAAGTAAAATGGTTTCTAATGGCCAATGGTGCATTGAGCTAGATTTGTATTTTTTAAATGTAATATGTTGTCACAAAGATTGCCTTAGCAAAAATAAATGTTGAATAAATGTGCACTTTCTTCTAAAGAAAAAGTATGCTGTTACATTAATTTTACAAATTTGAGTTTCAAGAAAAAGCTCAAACATGAATGGAACATTACAAAAGAGGGGTAGAATGAACTGGAAGGTATCTAAAAAAACAAAGACTTCCTAAAAGAACAGTAATTACGAACCAAAGCCCTTATACATGTGGCTGTCACTGCTGACTAGAGTAAACAGAATTCCACAAGCATATGCGGCTCTTTCCCTATCCATGAGGAAGGTCAATAAGAAAGTACAGAGTTCACTTGTGGCCAATAACCCAATTCCAGTGATGACTATTCAATGGGGGGGGGGGGGAGATTATATAAGTTCTAGCAAAATCTTACAACTAAAATACCCAAGTGTGAAATTATATATTTTAAAGTGGATATCAGACATCCAGGTGAATGGTAGAACTATCAGAGGCTAATAAGGGAACTTATGTATATTTTACAAACATTGACAAAGCAACTAACATATTCTTAAGATTTTTCAAATACATCGTATTATCTGTGATCTAACTTACATGCAGCTCTCTGGAGAGGGTAACATTACTCATGTCAATTGCACGGGGGGTATAGCCATGGACAGTATCTACAGAAACCTGAATAAATATTAACAGATGTATAAAAGAATGATCACAAACATTGAATGACAGCTTACACACCATCAGAAATTTATTAAAAATCCACAAGTGGAGGGAAAGCAATTGACAATTCCATGAGTCTACATATATGTATCTATTAAACTGCAAAATACTGCAGATTAATTAGAACGGAGTCTAGTTACTCAAAAGAATCTAGTTTACAAAAATAACAGGTTGCTTACCTGTAACTTTGGTTCTTCTAGTGGTCATCTATACCTTACACTTGTGGACTTGCGCCTGTACAGAGACTTCCATTCGTAACGTTCTGGCGGGAGCCCCACCCCCTTCCCCTTATGCAGCTGCACCCGCCCCTCCCTCCTCAGTCTCTGAGTCCGCCTTAGAAAAACCCAAAAAAGTGGGGAGCATGAGAGGATGTGTAAGAGCACAGATTACCACTAAAAAATCCAAAGTTGCAGGTAAGCAACCTGTTGTTCTTTGTTGTGGTCGTCTGTGCCTTACACCTATGAGTGCATCGCAAGCTGAGGCTTACCTGGAGGTGGAATCAAGTGAAGAACAACTGAAGAACCACAAGTCCAAAAGCAGAATAGTTGTGCGTTTGGACATCCAAGGCATAGTGCTGGACAAAGGACAGCAGTGTGGCCCAGGTTGCCGCCTGGCAGATGGTTTCCAGAGGAACAGAGCAATCAAACGCCACCAAAGTGGCTACCAATCTTGTGGAATGAGCCTTTGCAGGTAAAGGGAGAGGATGGCGTGCTAGCTGATAGGTGAGTTGAATAGTATTCACAACCCAAAGGGAAAGGGTAGGCGTTAAGACTTGATGGCCTTTCTGGGGGTTGGCAAAGGAAACGAACAAGGTGTGTGATGTCCGCCAGGAGGCTGTGCGATGAACATAGAAAGCCAAGGCTTGACGGACATCCAGAGAGTGGAGTCTGCATTGCGCTGAGTCTTTAGGAGTTGGAAAAATGGTCAGGAGAACTAGTGGTTGAGAGTGGTGAATGGAAAAGACCACTTTGGGGAGAAAGGTGACATCAGGATGGAGGACTACCTTATCTTTGTGGAAGATCAGGTAAGGAGGGTCCACCCTAAGGGCCCTGAGTTCGCTCACACGGCAAGCCGATGTAGTAGCAACTAGGAAGGCCACCTTCCAAGACAGTAGACAAAGGTCAATAGTAACCAAGTTTTCAAACACTGGACTCATGAAGCATGGGAGAAGAAGCGAGGGGTCTCAAGCTGAAGCCATGATGGGGTCATCGGGAAACTCATGCTGTAGGCCCCGAAGGAACTGTTTGACCGTGGGGTCATTGAACCATGAGGGATACGTAGGAGGCATGTAGGCCACAAGAGCCACCAAGTGTACCCAAAGGGATGATAGCTTTAGATCAGGCTTCCCCAACCTGCGGCCCTCCAGATGTTGCTGAACTACAACTCCCAGCATCCGTAGCCACAATGGCTGAGTATGTAGGGAGTTGTAGCAACACATGGAGGGCCGCAGATTGGAGAAGCCTGCTTTAGACCCTTTTCGTTGAGATGGAGAAGGTTGGAGCACATAGTCTCTGATGTTAAGTGGGTATCCAGGAAGCCGCCAGAGGATAGGAAGGACTGGAAGCTTTTCCATTTTTGCGAATAAGATGATCTGATAGAAGGTTTCCGTGCTGCCTATAGGATCTGTTGAAGTCTATTTGGGAACAAGGACATATCCTCCACGCAGTGAGTCGGAGGCTGCAAGGGTTTGGATGACGGATTTGCCCCCAGAGCTGTGTCAGAAGGTGGGGGCTGCATGAAAATGGGATGTGTGCTCTGGCCAAGAGACAAAGCAGAGTAGGGAACTATGGGTGGTGAGTCCACCAGATGGTGATGAGGATGCAATCCGCCGCCTCCTGTTGAAGTTTGAGCAGTATTCGTGGTAGCAGTGGTATTGGGGGGGGGGGGGGAAGCTAAGTGAAAAAGCTGATCCACGTAATGGTAAACACATCCCCCATTGAGGCTTGGCCTCATCCCACTCTGAAACAGAAGAGGGGGCACTGGGCCTCCAGGGAGGCAAATAGATCTATGTCGGGAGTCCCCCATTTGCAGAAAATGGGAAGTGGTGCTTTGCCATTCAGTTTCCATTCATGTGTGTCAGTTCTCAATCTGCTCAGGGAGTTGGCTTGTATGCTGTCAGTTCCCTGGATATGCACAGCGTGGGGTATAATGTGATGAACTATGCACCATTCCCAGAGGAGAATGGTAAATTGAGGTAGCAATCCGGACCCAGTCCCACCTTGTCTATCTATGTATGCCTTGATGGTGTTGTCTGTTTGGATAGTCACGGCAGAGTTGAAAAGGAGTGGCAGGAAACCTTTCAAAGCTTTGAAAATGGCAAGCAGCTCCGATAGTTTATATGTCAGGCCTCGGAGGGGGTCCATAAGCCGCTGAGGCAAAAGTCTAGGATATGCATCCCCCAGCCTCGTTCGGAAGCATCAGTAGTTTGCATCGGAAGTTTCAGAAGTGTCGGTACCATGCCAGGGAATGGTGCACAAATTGCGGGAGGAAGAGGGTGGAGGTTGGGTAGTCTACCTGAGGTCTGAAATTGTGGAGGAACCAAAACTGGAGGGTACGAGGATAAAGGGGAATGTACAGGAGGACATGAGTAGTTGACACTGTAAAGTCTTTGCTGACAAGGCGAGAGTAGAAGACATTTTGGTGGCCAAAATGACAAGGGTTTGAATTCTGTGAGGGGGAACGAAACCTTAGTGTGGCCTGAATGGAAAATGAGCCTGAGGAACTCAATGGTAATAGTTGGGGTGAGGTGTGATTTTTTTTTTTTTAAACTGACAGTGAGGCTGAGGTTGTTGAGGAGACAGATCATGGCATGGACTGCCTCTCTCACCTCTGAGGGGTAGTCCCCTACTATGAGCCAGACATCCAAAAAGGGGAAGAGGTGTATCTCAGATTCCTGGAGAAAGGCCACCACTGGGGCCATGCATTTTGTAAATACGCAGGGAGCTGAGGCAAGTCTGAAGGGAAGGGACTTGAAATGGAAGGTTTGTTTGCCTATTTTGAAGTGGAGAAATTTTCGGTGTTGTAGCCTGATTGTAAGGTGGTAATAGGTGTCTTTGAGAAAGGGACACAAACTACATCCCTTCCTGGAGAAGGGTGAGGATCATCGGAACTGTTATCATCTGGAACCGCTTGTAGGTGATGCACATGTTCAATCCCTTGAGATCAATAATAGTCTGGATGCCCCCGTCGGCTTTAGGGACTGAAAAATATGGGGAGTAGAAGCCCGGACCTGTGGAGCATGGTATGAGTCTGAATGCATCTTTCCCTAAAAGGGAAGCGACTTCTTGTTGCAAGACCTTCGTGGGGTTGGTTGTCTGAACTGGAGAGAATGGTGGGTTTCCTGAAAACTCCAGGGTATAACCCACAATGATGGTGAGGACCCATGAGCTGGATGTCACCATTTCCCAAGCTGGTAAGTAAGGGGATAGAGTTCCGACCGTGAAGGGAGGGGACAGTCATTGTTTCTTGAGGAAGGAGGCTGCTGCTCATGGAGAGGCGGCTTATTGTACTGGAACTGTTGCTTCCTGTGGTAAGATGAAAACTTTGGGGAACGAAAGAACCAGTCCCCTTGTGGGTAGGTAGAAGTTTGGCATTGCGGAGGCAGTCTAGACCAACGTGCAGGCTTGGTTGGTCAGAGAGACCGTGGCTGGAGACTCATTTATCGAGCCGTGCTGCACAACTTCTGTACTTTCTGAAGAGACTCATCTGTCTTTTCCTGAACAGTGTATCGCCATCAAAGGGAAGGCCTTTGATGCAGGCACAGACTTCGGAAGTGAGGCCCTAAGACCTTAGCCAAGCATGGCAGCGAAGAGCAATAGATGTGGCCATGACTTTGGCTGCACCCTCGGCTGGGTGGAGAGCTGAGTAAAGTTCTTGTTTTGCAAGGAGTACCACTACTTTGAAGAAAGCTTTGGCAGGCTTCTTCTTACCAGCAAGTAGGTGTTTGAGGAAGGGTCCTAGTTGTTCCCATAGGAATAATTTGGCATTATACGCCTGATAGTTAACCACCCTTGTGTGCAAAGAGGAGAATGAATACAACTTGCAGCCCAGGGAGTCCAGTTTTCAGCCTCTCCCATCAGATGGAGAGGAGGGTACCCGAGTCTGGTTTTGAGATTGGGAAGCCTCTACTACTACAAAGTTGGGCTGGTCATTAGGAGACAAGCCCAAGGAAAGGGTTTTGATAGAGGACTTCTTATACTGCTACCCCATCATCCACATCCTCCTCTTCTGCCATTTTGGGGTTTTCCAGGTTAGGGTCCCAATGAGGCCTTCCATAACAGTGGTGATAAATGTCTTCAGGGTAGTCAGAATCGATGTTATAACAGGAGCTCTGACTGTGATATTTGGTAGGCTCTCAATAGTCATTCTATTCCAAGTGGGGTTGGTACCGAAGATAGTAAGTGATCCTCAGATCGCGGGCTGGTTGGTGGGTATATGAATCTTCGAATTTGACCTCCAATCCTGAAGTTAGGGACCGAGCTTGGTCTGGGTCTGTATAGGCATCCTCAGGCTCCTCTTCGTGCTAAAGCTGTGTCTCGCATTCGAGGTGTGACTCAAATGTGTCAGGATCAAAGATTGCGTCTGGGTCCTCCAGGACCAGGTGTGAGTCTAACGAGGAGGGGAGGCTTGGCACACTGGAATCATCAAATCTGACACTGACACCACTCCTTCAGAGGCAGCGGAGGGGTCCAATGAGTTCGAAAGCTTTTTCTTTTTCTTGAGGTGAGGAGCAGGATCTGACAAAGCAGTCCTCCTACGGAGCTTATGTGGTGGTGCGGTGGAATCAGACTGAGTAAGGCACTTTTTCTTCTTCTTAGGAAGAGTTTGTTGTGCCATTAGTATTGAGGCGGTCAGTATCGAGACACATTCTGAATGAGCCGTAGGCTCTGGGTGCGGCTTCGAGATTATACTAAGACCTGACTGTTTCCCTAGAAAAGGCGCCAAAGGCACACAGGCCAAGGACACAGTCTGTTTTTGCACAGGGGGTTCAGGCCCACTGGTCAGCATCTTGGTGACCTGGGAGGAGTGCAGGGCCTGTTCCCAAAGCCAGGAGCAGAGTCTGGAGGCTCGATTCTTTCACACCTGTTTAGTAAAGTTGGAGCAGTGGGTGCAGGTTTCAACCACGTGTTGCTCCCCAAGGTAGAAAAGGCACCAGCTTTGGCAGGTTGTAGATGGTAATTTAGCGGCACAGTGAGTGCACCTCACATGACCTTCAAGGACATGTGAGGGAAAGGCCCGAAGAAAAAAACCACTCCCATGGGGAGGGGGGAGAGGATGCCAGAAGAAAATAAAAATGCAAAGCGATAGAAGAAAACATTGGAATAGGAAAGAAAGTAAAGAGAATAAATGGAGAACTTAACTGAAAAGTTGTAGGGGGGTTTGTAGGAAGCTCGGAGCGTTCTGAAAATATGTTGATCTGTCTGCAGATGAAGAAAGACTGAGGAGGGAGAGGTGGGTGAAGCTGCATAAGTGGGCAGGGCTCCTGCCAAAATTCTATCAAGCTTGGAATGTTCCAAATGGAGGTTTCTGTGCAGGCGCAAGCCCATAAGTGTAAGGCACAGACAACCCCGACGAACGGATATAATCTGCACACCAAGAACTCAGTTGTGCCAATTTCCCATTCACTTAAATGAATTAATTGACATGCACAAAAATTCAGGGTAAAAACAAAGATGTTCAGGATGAAATCAAAAGATTTCATCTTTTAAAGACCAGCATGCTGGTCCTTAATGTAATACTCTTTCAAACATACAAGCCAATGGGAAATGTTTTTGTTCATCTCGTCTCAGTGATTTAAATGGGACTGAGTGTACATAAGGACTAAAGCCTACATTCCTATGAAATACAAGGCGGCTTCAGTCATAAAAATGCACCATTGTAGCTGTGTGCAGCAGGGCAAAGGGAGAAGCAGTCCTGCCCCTGCTGCATCACTCACCCACGCACCTCACCACTCATGCTTAAAGAAGGCAGGGCGGTCCCATGATTGCAGGGGTAAATTGATACAGTCTCGCAAAGAGGAGTGCCCACCAAAGCGGGTACAGCTCTGCCCTCTTCAGACAAGCTCTACTGTAAGCATGAGCAGCAGGGCGTGCAGGTGACTGGTGAGACTTCCCCTGCCCCACCTCGCCCTGCTATTCACAGCTGCAGTGGGGCATTTTTATAATGTCTGAAGAGGGCTACAATCAGAAAGTGAAAATATGCGTCAAGAAAAAACTGGACTCTGTGCTCCTTGAATAAAAGGTTTATCTCTCTACTATAAAAAGCAAACAAAATATAATAAAGAATACAAGCTTGTGTTTTTTTTCTTTCCCCAGAGTATATCTCTTGCAACATTCTACGGAAATAAACTGGACTTTGCCATTGACTGAAGCCATTTTATATAATATTTTGCAATTCTAATAAACATTTAATTTCAATCAAGAGTAGCCGACCTGCAGTTGCTTTAAGAATGATGAGTTTAACATACACCTACAAATAACTACAATGTAAAATTCAAAGTATATAAGTAGAGCATTCAGAACTCCATATATACATGGACAGGTGTGTACAAATACAAATTAAGAAGAATGACACATAATGCTTTTGTCTGCTTATTCTCCATAGCAGAATCAAGGTGCCAAATCCTCTGACCCAAAACCAGCCATTTATAATACTGTATATATCCAGAGGATTCTTGGGATGAGTTTACTGAAGTAGAAGGCATAGACTGCTCTTGTAGTTTGATGTAGAATGTACCTGACTCGTCTGTGATATCCGACGTGGCCTATTATAAAGAGCCATCGTATCACCTTCTCTTGTTCGTTCAACACGCCATCCCCAAGCAAGCATAGTTTTCAAAGACTCTTTGATGGGCCATCTGTAAATTTCTTTTTCCTAGGGAAAAGTTCATATAAGATCATCTTGTTTGCCATCAAGTAGCTGAGGGGGAAGGAGACATCCTAGTATACTATTTTTCAATAAAAACCTATCAGATTTTTAAAATCTAAATTGAACCTTTATTATTATTTTAAGTATAAGCTGTAAATGTCTCTTTTTTAAAAAAGAAAACTCTTCTGGGAAGCAGTGTTTCCCAGTCTCTGGAGGCAAAATCTAACAAAGTTTAAAATGTGGTCTACAAGGGGAGAAATAGCAAGATATCCTCCTATGTATCACAGAGTTCGTCTTAGCTTTGAGAAAAGCACTACAATTGAGTGCTTCCTTCAAAAAACTACAGAAAAATCCTCCCCCCCAACATAATAGACATCTTACCTTTTCGGATAATAATTTATATTGTTTCATTAATGGCTGAACCTTGGAAGATTCCGAATATGTTTCACCATATATCCACCCATTTGCAAACTAAAAAAAAAGAAGAAAAAAAGAGGGAGAGAGAGGAATTGTGATATCATTTATTGGCTTGAATATTCTTTTTCTATACTTACGATTCCTAGAGCATTTGATCTACTGTCATCTTTTTTCCTTGATTGTTCTGAGCTTTAACTTTATTATGGTTGCAATGATGAAATACTGTATCCTAACTACAGGTCGAGAATCCTTTATCCAGACTGCTTGGGACCAGAGGTGTTCCGGAATTCGGATTCTTCCAGATTTCGAGGCTGAGGAGGGGGCCAGGCAACCGCCATTGCAGATGGAGCCGCGGGTGCTGCTCTGCCTCTCTGCGAGTTGCAGGTGCTTCTTAGTTTGGGGGCTTTTTGCTGCTTTGCCACTGTTAGCTGCTGAGTTGGGGCTCGGATTGGTTTGGGTGCTTTGTGAGTGGTTGGAGCTACAGGTCGAGAATCCAAGTGGAAAATACAAGCAGGGTTTGTTTGTTTTTCTCAGCGTGGTGTCCGGATTTCAGAGTTTTCGGGAGTCCAGATAAAGGATTCTCGACCTGTACTCATATGAAAAATCACTTGAATTTTAAGGTTCCAGTGAAGGAATTTTTAAAAGTATTTGAACTGATGTATGTTCATCTGATGTGCCCTGATTTAATTAAAACAAGAGCCTGCATATCTATGCTATGCTGACTCTTTTTCCTGCCTAAGAAGGGCTATCAGGAGATGGCATTAAACCAGGGGCGTAACGATAGGGGGGGCGGGGGGGCACGTGCCCCAGGCGCCACTTGGGAGGGGGCGCCAAAAAGTGCCCCTGCCAGTCCCCTGCTTTTGGCAAAAAAAAAATTTTGTGTGATTTTTTTTTTGGTCATTACGGAGCTCTCCGGTGGGCGGGAGCTCCCATTGGCTGCCGGAGAACACATGACCACCATGCTGGTTGTCTCAGTTCCTCCCTCCCTGCTTGCTGCACGCAGGAGGAGTGGAGCGGAGTAGCTTGCGAGAGCTGCTGGGGACGTTCCCTGACTCTGCCTGCCTGCCGTTTGCCCACCACACTGCCCTCTGGCTGCATTTTATTCTTCTGTTCTGCATTAACAAAGTAAGTTTCATTGCTCAAATCTCAATCTCTCCCCTCTGTGTGTTGTGTGTGAGAGAATGCCCCTACTCCCTTGCATAACGTCCTCCTTTTAGCTCTTCTGTGCTTTGCATAGCAGGCTTCACACACACACCCCACCCCTAAACCGAGGGTAGCTGCCTGCAAGTGGAGCCAGTGGCGCTCTCCTGGCTTGCATTGTGTGAGTTTCTGGCTTGCATTGTGTTTCTGGCTTGCAATGTGTTTCTGGCTTGCATTGTGTGAGTCCCGGTGGGATTGCAAAAGGAAACTCACGCAATGCAAGCCAGGAGAGCGACTTGCGGCTCCACTTGCATTGCCCGAGTTTCCTTTTGCAATCCCACCTCTGCAAAAGGAAACTCATGCAATGCAAGTGGAGTCACAAGTCACTCTCCTGGCTTGCATGCATGAGTTTCCTTTTGCAGAGGTGGGATTGCAAAAGGAAACTAGTAGTACTAGTACACAAGATCTTTGCAGCTCTGCTAGTAATTACAACTTCTGGATCATCCCTTAGCATGGGGGGTGGGGTGGCAAATTTAATTTGGAATTCATTAATATAATTTTTGAATAATGTTCAGTCTGTCTGGACTAATACTAGGTTTATTCTTTATAGCAGATTTTTATTAGCAACATACAGTCTACAACATTTTCAGCCTTGTTCATTTGGTGCATATTGTAGATGTTCTGTCTCCAAAACATAAGTACAGCATCTATATTTTTGAAGGGGGGGGGGGGGAATCCCATTTAATACAGTGTGAACAAATTGGTCCAAAAAGTAGCAATGGGAAGTTTTTCTTTCTGCCCCTGTAGCTTTAATAAGATAGAGTGCACAAATATCACTTGATTAACAGCTGAGATATTAATTTCCCTTTTTGGTTGCTTGACTCACAGCGAGAATCATGTCAAGGCAGTGGAGAACCAATTAAATTGATTTTAATCTTTGTTAGGGAAGATAAGATGCCTTTTTCTCTCCTTGTTTAAATAATTAAAGTTTCAGTAGGTATTATTTCTGGCTTTAAAGAAATTGGTATCTTAATGTAATGGAATCCTTCTAATTACATACTTAATAGTTTTTAAAAAGTTAATCACGGTTTTTCATTCAATGTGTATTTTGTTTTACATATTAAACTTATATTTTCCTTTGAGAGAGTTTTAAAAATAAGAGGAAATTAGGAAGGCTTTTTTAAAACAAAGAAAAATCTCACCCCTACTTATTCATGATCTTTTTGATTTGCCTGTGTAATTTCAAGCAAGTCAGATGTATGTTGGGGGGTATTTATTTATGTGTATTTATTTCAAGCAAGTCAGATGTAATTGCAAATAACATGCAGAAGATCCCAGGTTCAATCCCTACCTCCAGGTAGGGCTGGGAGAAACTCCTGCCTGAAACCTTGGAGAGCTGCTGCCAGTCAGTGTGGGCAATAGTGAGCTAGGTGGACCAATATCTGACTCTGTAGACAGCTTCCTACGTAATCAAACCATAACTTGCCCTTACGTTCAATCCAATTGGATGCATTCACATTCACAGCTTACATCCAATAAACTGCTGAGTAAGCCCTCCAAACTAGGATCACACAGTGTGGTTTGCAATTCTGCTATATGAAGGGCCCAACCCTCAGTTTTGCTGTTCAGGTGCATAGGCAAACGGTGATTTAATTAAACCAGGAGATTATTTATTAAGACTGTGTATGAGAGGGAAGCAGAAAGAGGAGGAGATCATGGCTCAAATAATGGTGGCTGAATGTGGCCATTGAGTTTCCCAGGAATACAACCAACGTAAAGTGTGCTACAAATAGACATTATTATAGAATTAATAAACATAGAATATCTATGATAAACTAGAATATATGTCTATTATAATTTAAGTCTCTATTATAATATAAGCATAAATCTTGAATAGACTAGAATATCTATGATGGAAAAGATTAGAATACCTGTCTTGTCTTTTCCATTTTGGGACACAAAACCTATTACTATGTTTAAAAGCATTTATTTTCTGGCCATGAGGACTGCAAACTTAGGCTGTTAGTATACAAGACATTTCTTTAAAATATATATTTCTAAAGAGCCTTGTAGCCTCATGTTTCCTTTTTCCTGTCCCAGTATACTTGCACGGATGCAGCCCACAACCCACATTTGACTATGACTGTGACACATTTCCATATTTCCGGGGGCAGCCGGGGGGAAGGAGAGTGGGGGGGGGCGCAATTTCAGTGCTTGCCCCGGGCGCCGTTTTCCCTAGTTACGCCTCTGCATTAAACAACACTGACCATACATTAGACAGTGCAAGTATGGTAAAGTAAAGTTGTGCCATCAAGTCGGTGTCGACTCCTGGAGAACACAGAATCATGTGATTTTTCTTTGGTAGAATACAGGAAGGGTTTACAGAGTCATGTGATTTTTCTTTGGTAGAATACAGGAGGGGTTTACCATTGCCATCTCCTACGCAATATGAGATGATGCCTTTCAGCATCTTCCTATATCACTGCTGCCTGATATAGGTGTTTCCCATAGTCTGGGAAACATACTAGCGGGGATTCGAACCAGTAACCTCTTGCTCCCTAGGTAAGTTACTTCCCCGCTGTGCCATTAGGTGGCACACAACACTAAATAGATTCTGAATGCTAGCTGTCAGTTTGTGCTACTGGTAAAGCAAGTCCAGAAGTAGAGTTACTGGATCAGGCAACTACATATTTTCTAGACTTAGTTTTGTCTATTTAATAATTATATATTGCTATTCAATAATTAAATTACCAAAGGTTTTAAAACACAATTAAGATACATACAAAACAAAATAGCAGCAAACAGTACTAAAACTATCTATCATTACAGTGTCTGGGGAAATAAAAAGGTCTTTGGCACCAAAATGAGATAAGAGTTGGCACCTGGTGAGCATTTCTGGGAAGAGCATTCCACAAACAGCAGTTTATCATAAAGAAAGCCTCCCATCCCCACCTCTGCTTTTCCTACCTATCTGAAAAATGACACTGCAGGAGAAACCATGTAAACACAACCAGGGAGGAGAGGTGGTCTTGTGGTAGCAAGCATGACTTGTCCCCTTACCTAAGCAGGGTCCACCCTGGTTGCATACAAATGGGAGACTAAATGTGTAAGCACTGTAAAATATTCCCCTTGGGGGATGGAGCTGCTCTGTGAAGAGAATCTAGGTTCCAAGTTCCGTTCCTGGCATCTCTAAGATAAGAGTTGAGAGAGTTTCTTGCCTGCAGCTTTGGAGAAGCAGCTGCCAGTCTGTGTAGATAATAATGAGCTAGTTGGACCAATGGTCTGACTTAGACTATGGCAGCTTCCTATGTTCCTAGCTAAAGCTCTGATAACAGCTATAAAATGCTCATTAAAAATATATGTGAAGTTACTAGACAGTCTAGATGTAAAAATAAAAAGTACCTATTTGCTGAAATTCGGGGGGGGGCTTAAATTTGTATAGCATTTTAGCACATATAAATTATCTTATAATATGTTTCAACAAAATAACGATGATGATGATGATTTACAGTTATCTTGTAAATAACACTTATTATCCCCATGGTGCAGATGGCAGCGGGGGGTGGGGGGGATGCTGAGGCAGAGTGGCTCAAAAGGCCACCTAGTGAATTTGTGGCAGAAGGGGAGGTCAAAACAGGGATGTTCTGATTCATAGCTCAGTTTCTTATTCAGAGTGGAGTGAAAGAAAGCCTTGGAATCAAAGAAATTAAGCCATTCTAATAGCACAGCATAAACAAGACTATGGTGAATTCTGAAAAGACGATGTTCAAAACATTATATGCCAGATAGATTCCTTGTCAAATATGCTTTGACAAAAATATGGCACATAACATTTCTTAATGTACCTATTTTAACGTCTAAGCAAACTTTGAGTATATAGCAAAAACTCACTAATCAATTCATCTGGGCATCAAAGAAACCACACCTTATAAAAAGTTTAAATTTCAGATAGAAGTGTGTTAAGATGGTCACTCAATGGCATATAAAATCTGTAAAAAAATTACAATATGCACGTCTGGGAATCATTTTGTAGAAAGGAAAATGCAGACTTTTTCCATATGTGGTGGCAATGTGTACTGGTGGCAATTGTTACTCAAATAATGGCAAATTTTTTTTTAAAAAAAGTAAAAATACTAATAGATTCTATTTTATGTTTACCTAATTATGTCCCAGAAGTAGTTTCATCTAGATTGTATAGTTTGCTCTAAACTCATTGCTTACTGAACATTTCATGTTTGATAGACATTGGAGAACTCAATCAAAACCTACAATTAGTGGATGGTTAGATAAATTGTGGGGAACTCTCAGAATTATTCAATTAATTGCATAAATAAGTATTTTTAATGAAATGGAAGAAATATGGGACCTTGCTGTGTAATTTTTACAAATTGAGCTTTAGTATAAATTTGAAGACAGAAATTACTTATTAATATTATTGTGTTGCTTGGTCTTTTTCTGTGTGATATTGGTTAACTTTGAGTGATCTTTTTGTGTGTGTTGTAATTTTTTTAATGTTATATACAATAAAAACTACATTTTAAAAAAATACAAACTTTACCTTTTCCATGCACCATTTATCATGGGAATGTTCAGCATATTTGTTAAGAAAGTAGTCCAGCTTTTCAGGAATTGTAATGCTGGGCAAAACAAACAAAACTATCATCAATACTTTATTTGTAATAAACTGTACACTACTTCTCTCCAGACCGTTTTTATTGCATAAATTAAAACATAAAATGAGGGAATTTCAACAAAGAACAAACGTTTTGACATATATATGTCAGCTTCAGTATTCTATATCCCACCATTTAAAATCCACTCTTATATACAAGACTTTTCCGCAATCTAATTAAACACCTGGGTAATACATAAAAAACTTTCTTCTCAGGTATTTAATCAGATTGGGGGAAAGTCTTGGATATAAGTGTGGATTTTAAAGGGCAGGATATAGAACACTGAAGCTGACTAATATAAGTCGAAACATCTGCTCTTTGTTGCAATTTCCTCTTTTTGTGTTTTAATTTATGCAATAAAAAAGGTCTGGAGAGAAGTATTGTAACAGATGCATCATGTATATTGTGTCGCCATTATACCAACTAAACTATACATTTCTTTAAAATACCATTAAAATATCTAAAAATAATCAGTTGATCATATCATAATATTTACATTTCCCTGTCAAACTCAAATACTGATCTCAAGCTGAATATCTGGATATAACATTTTGACATCTTACACAATTCGGGAGGTGGAGAAACGGTAGTATATAGAAAAAGGGGAAATTTGGAATTAGCTGCAAATTTCACTTCTCTGTGGTTCTGGGATGGGGCAGTCATTGGATGCTCTTCCTCCTGGTTGTCAGGCAGGTTTATGACAAATACCAAGGGAAGGGGCTTCCCCTCAGCTCTCAGACCATAACTGCAATCTGGGGTGGGGGGCTCATCTTAGCAACAAATTGGTTGTTGACATAGGTAAAGAGAAACAAAAAAGCAAGTGATCTCCACTGGACTCAAATTGTTCAAGACCACCACAAGTGGTCACTCCAGAAATTGTCTCTAGATAAACCCTAAAACATTAGCCAGAGACTAAACAACAAAACCTTTGCCCCAGAATATAACTATACATAATTTTTTTATACACAAGTACTATACAACAAATGTGCAGATCTCTAAGCATGTCTGATCTTAAGGGAGAGATCTGATGGTCCCAAAGTCCAGTAGCTGATTAATGGCAGAATGGATGAGGCAGTATTTGGTGGGGCATCTGATTCTCAGGGACCCCACAACTCTGTTCCTGGGAACTTCCTCCATGCATGGTGTCAGCAAAACAGATGAGATTACCTCCTACACTGGTGAGGCACTAAGCCTCTATGGTGTCAGGTGGATCAACAAAAATTGCTCCCTTTGAATCCAGTGCTTCATTGGGAGCTAGGCTTGCTGGAAGACTTTTCAGGCTGTCATTAAGATATGTTGCTTCTGAACTCCTGATCTCAGTGAAATGCTCATTGTCAGCAAAGGGCCACAGCTGTTTGGGGCTCTTTCCTTCCTCCTTCAAGCTTTCTTTTTATGCTTCATTTCCACCGGTATGGCCTTTAGGATTTTACTGAACAACCTGGAGCCACTAATTACTACTTTGGATAAATGGGACTGAGAGCTGGGATCCATTTCCTTGGCCATGTGTTCCTGTAGGCCATCATACTGATGGTCATGGCTCTAGCCATGGATGGATGGAGTTCATGAAAAAATCAGCTGTAGTTAATGAGATTTTACAGAGATCATTCTTTGCTTCTTTGAGTACCTCCACCAGCCATTATAGTCTAAGCATTTAAACCATATATAGAAATCCCTGGAGAGGAATTTCCTGGAGAGGAATGGAGGAATTTCCTGGAGAGGAATGGAGAGTAACTGAAGCACATACGGCCAGAAAAGAAGCTTCAAATGCCTTCCTGGGAGCCACTTTAATGCACTTCTCATAAGACTCTCTAAGAAAACTGTTTTTGGCTGCTGGAACAGGTAGGTATGGCTTTTGGAATGACTTCTGCAGAACCGAGTGCAACCACAGAAGCGTCCACTGGAATTATAATTTTGAAGCTTGTCTGTGCATTGTCTTGCCTCTAGTGGACACAGCTCATTCAGTTTTGATGATTTCACTGAATAATTTAGGGGCAAGAATAGATAATAGTTTGTTATCCTCTGAAAAAAGGCCACTTTGAAATCTCTGAGTTGGCAGCCTGAGGCATTGTCCCTCTCCCTCTGTTCCTGGGAGAGTTCCAGGACTCTGATCATCTTAGGAAGAAGTTTAGGAAAGAACTTGAGAGTCAAAGGCAGGTGTGACCCAATTCCTTCACTAGGTCTTCAACAGAGAGCTTGCCCTCTCCTGGAGAGGATCTGGCATCCAAAGGCTCAGATATTACCTTGAGGTTTTTCAGACAGCAGACTTTACCATGGATTTAACACGACGCTTTACTGTGAGTCTGGGTCATAACAGATACTCCGACGCAAAATGAATATTTTTTTTACCCCAGCCATAGATCAGGCTAGGTTCCAATATGGAGGGGGGGAAACTGAATTGTGTGTGAAGTGCTCTCTGAAATCTCACACAGACCTCGGGGAAAATCTGGCCGATATGTGAACGCACACCCACCCTCCCAAAGTAAAGTTGCAGTAAAGTCACTGTCTGAAGAAGCTCCTGGTTCGTTAAAGGTCTCAGAGGAAGAAGATCCTGGTCCTGCACCTTGGATGCTTAAGGGAGGCTAACAGGTTCAAATGGAAAGAAAGTCTACATTAAATTGCATAGATTCTTTAAGGCTCTAATGCATAAAGGGTGGCACAGAGGGCTTCCCTTCTCTCCTTTCCTCTTTTTTCCAGAGTGGCAGCTAGACCAGCTGTATCTCCTGTCCCTCTTGTGTTCTTTCTTTACTTTTTTATGTGGCATATCTGTCCCTCCTTGTTCTGAGGAGAAACTTCCTCAGAGAGCCTCCACAGCTCAGAAAATAAAGAGCCCCGCACCCTCTTGATCATGAATTATTTAATTCACACCATAAACTCAGACTGGGCAGTCTCCTCTGAAAGGTCTGGAAAGTGTGGCAGAAGCCCATTGTTCATAGCACCACATGCTTTATCAAGAATCCTGGAAGAATCGACAAGAGAACTCCACAGAAAAATGGGAGTTTGTTTTATATGATGCCCTGACTTTCTACCAAGAGGAGGAGCAAACCATCATTCAAGTCCGTCCCACCCTGGAACTACAGGAAACAGAGCTATCAGAGTTCACAGTTGCACATCAGTAATCACTAATACTTTCTAAGCAAGTAAATGAAAAACTAAAGGGCATTTTTAAATTATAATTTATCACAAAAAATATTTGAACATTCTTATATTTATGAACAGACTTTTACAAGCAAAGGAACAAGCAGGCATTTTTCAAGGCAAAGACACAATCTGCAATATAATAAATCCTTACTTTGAAGTATCGACAGGCTGTGGGTTAAAGTTCCCCTCTGAATCCATGGATGCCTGTTTTTCCATTACACCAACATAATTTGATTCCATGTAATCAGGTGGTAAAGCACCTGCCACTGCACTCAGGCAAGGCAAAGCTAACTTGAATAGTTCCTGTTCATATTTCTGAAAAGAAAAAAATATACTAAAGCAATTAATTGAGACAGTGTCGATTCTTGCTGAAAATTATTAGCGATACGTTACCCGATGTATCATCTCTTACATTTTGATCTAGCATGGTTGTTACATTCATTAGGGAGAAGTTTCCTCTCATTATTTCAGAATGAACTCACTATCAAGAGTTACTACTCTTGCTTATACATGTGCACACTACACTCATGTGCACCTATGCTTTTAAACTAATGTGGAGAAATAACTGAATTTGTATGAACAACAAATGGATCATGGACATTCACAAAGAACATTAGGGTACCCCAGAAGAGCCACAGATTCAGAAGCAAGGCTTCTGAAAACAAGAAATAAAATTTATGTCTAAACTACAGAGGCACAATGTATAGGTTGCCTTTGGCAACTTTTGACACAATTGCAATCATGCAGAAAGTGAAAGCCGCTCCTGGGGCAACACAGAAAGGGAGGAAGAGCGAGTGAGTGAAGCCTCTAATTGCCTAGCAGCTGACGAGTACTGGAATATGGACAGAACGGGGGAGAGAGGAAGAGAATAGAGGGAGAATCTAACACTTATCCTGTCTGCACAATTCCAAAAAGGGTAATTTCCATCAGAGAAGATTTGGAGGATTCAAACCACAAAGGTTTTGCCAAAGTGACAGACAAGGAGAGGCACCCAGTGCTCCAAAAAGGAGCACTGGGAACAAGCACGAGGGTTACTTGCAGCAAGCCCACACAGGGAAGGGGCCAGCCTCAGTGGCTCAAGGATTTCACTCTGCAGTCCGCGGGTTCTCAGGCAGACAAACACAGGCACCCAGCCTAGGGCAGTCCACACAGAGAGTGACCCAAGGATTATGGGTTCCAGAAGTGTCCAAGGCAATCCAATGCAATTCTCCCCACAAGAGGCCCATGCAAAGACCTCTCACACTCATCCCTTTCCTAAATGCACCACAGAAGACCTGCTTCCCTTAAGCTGGGGAGGAAGGGTCATTACTTTGGTGCTGCAGTGAGGTAAGCTTATTTGACTCTGGATTCTTATCTTGGTAAATTAGGAGAGGTGTACTCCAGGTGAGAGTTGAGGATTGGGCTATTTCAGGAACAAGAGTGACCAACCCTCCTGATTATAGCATCCCTTTTCAAGATCCATTAGAAAAAAATAGAGCACATTTTGGAGAGGATTTGTGATTTTGTTTTGCATTTACTAGGATGAATGCTCCTAGTACTTGGCTGCTTACTGCTTCATTCTTGCATCTTTATCATTGTTAGATTATTTTGCTGTTAAGGTTCACAACTTCCATTTAGTGAAATGCGGATATAATTTTGAATTTATTTATTTATAGTTTTGAAATGTTGTTTTTCTTCCTATGCAATAAACTCTTAAATGTTTGATATATCGATGTTCTAGTATTGTGATTTAACTTGCAAGCCACCTTGGGAACAATTTTGTGGGGGGAAAGGCATATGGATACATATGACTGATTGGTGGCTAGAAGAAACCTCACATGTACCTGACAAGCCGCCCTCATAATTTCAGGAACCTTCAGATGAGGCAGTATGAGGAGCTATTGTTATTAAAAAGGGAGAAATTGATGTGTACATACAAGCCTTCGCTCACACATAGAGTGGATTTGTCAGTCACAGTCAGTGTAAGCCAATTGTTATGCAACAACTCATCAATAAATTCTGTCTCCTGAAAATTAAATTTGAAATATGGGGAAATGTAAACGAAAAAGTGAAGCAGAATTCTGTATCCTGGTCTTTCTCCTCCTCAATGAAGATATATCAGCATAGAATGGAAACACAAGATAGGAGCATGGGTCACTCACCATGAAGGCTTGAGGACATCTCATGTGGGTTATCTTCCGCAGCATGCTCCAGAGGGCAGGACATATTTAAATTAGTCAAAGCCTTTAAGGGGCCTGGGAGGACAGCCCCTCTCAGTTTAGTTAGTCAAGCCAAGCTTCTAGAAAGGAAGGGGAAAATCCATAAGAGATACAGTTAGTAACGAGAACACAAGTAAACAAGCTACAGACCAGTAGCAGTGGACACCCCAGGTGGGTTGAGATATCCTCAACACCAGCAGCAAGAAGAAGCCTTCACGGTGAGTGACCAATGCTCCTTTCTCAGCTTCTGGGTGAGGACATCTCACGTGCAACATGCCACAGCTAACAAGACTCTGGGAGGGAGGGCGACCCCGGCTACTGAGGAGGAACGACGTGTTGGAAGTACACGCCTGCCAAAGGCAGCCTGAGAGGTGCGCATCAGGTCTAACGTGTAATGCCTCGTAAAGGTGGATGGAGATGACCACATTGCCACTCTGCCGATATCTTCCAACGGAGCATTTGTGGAGAAGGCCGCCAAGGTGGCTGCTGAGCGAGTGGGATGAGCTGTAAGCTTCAGTGGAGTATGAAGGCCTGGACTTCATATACCAAGGAAATACAGGCCTTGATTCATCTGGACAAAGTAGATGTTGAGACTTGTTGTCCCACTGAGGATGGTAGGAAGGATACAAACAACACTTCTGTGGAACGAAATGAAGAGGTCCGGGACAGGAAGACCTTCAGACAGAGGTGAACATTTAGCTTGTGCCAATCTTTCTCTCTCGGGTGAGAGGGCTTAGGACAAAGGGAGGTTAGGACTAGGTTCTGAGATCTGTGGAATACTGCAGCTACCTTTGGTAGTACCGAGGGGTCTGGTATCAGAGTAACTGAGGAGAAAATGCAGAATCTGGGATTGGCAGATAGGGACCTGAGTTCAGAAACTCGCCTGGCTAATGTAATAACTATCAGGAAGGCTAGCTTCATGGACAGAATGCGGAGAGAGATAGAACGCAGTGGTTCAAATGGAGGAGCATGTAGTACCCTGAGGACCTTGTGGAGGTCCCAAGAAGGGAACCTGTGAACTACCGGAGGGGATGACAGTGTGGCCCTTCTCAGGAAGCACTTCAAGTGAGGGTGGGAGGTCAGGCCTTTCCCTTTGAAAGGTGAGAGAAGCAATCCTAGGGCTGCTGCATGTCACTTGATGGTGTTGGCTCTTAGTCCTTTGTCTAGACCATCTTGGAAGAACAGTAAAAGTTCTGGAAATTCGCATGCTATCGCTGAAAGCTTGCGTTGCCTGCACAATCGAAGAAAAACATGCCAGGTAGATTGATAATTCGGTTGGTGGATGACCTTCTGGATGCCAAAAGTGTATCTAGGACTCGTCTGTCATGTCCAAGATGGCCAAGTATGTTGCATTCAGTCACCAGGCGGCAAGCCTGAACCAGGCTGGGTCATGATGGAGGACTGAATCCTGACTGAGGAGATCATTCATTTTTGGGAGGAACCACAGGCTGTCCACTGCCAGGTGAAGAATTTATGTGAATCATGGGCGGTGAGGCCAGTAGGGATCCACTAGAATCACATGTGCTCTCATCAATTGAATGCGGAATAGTAGTCTGCTGAGGACTGGGATCGGTGGGAAGGTGGACAGTAGTTCCCTGGGCCATGGAACTGACATGGCATCCACCTCTTCTGCCTGTTGGCATGGAAAGCGGGAGAAGAAATGAGGTAGTTGGGTGTTGAGGTGAGATGAGAAGAAGTCCACTGACGGATGACCCAAGGCTCTGGTGAGGAGATGGAAGGTCTGAGGGTTGAGTTACTACTCCACCGGGTGCAACTCTTGGCGACTCAGCCAATCTGCTTGAGAATTGAGGAAACTGCTGATATGATGTGCTATGATGGAGGGCAGGTGCATCTCTGCCCAATGCATTAGTAGAACTGATTCCTGGTGGAGAGAGTGGGATCGAGTCCCTCCCTGGCGATTTATGTGGGCTTTCACTGTCATGTTGTCTGTGTGCATCATAACATGAGCCCCTGGTGGCGCAGTGGTAAAACTGCCGCCCTGTAACCAGAAGGTTACAAGTTCGATCCTGACCAGGGGCTCAAGGTTGACTCAGCCTTCCATCCTTCCGAGGTCGGTAAAATGAGTACCCAGAATGTTGGGGGCAATATGCTAAATCATTGTAAACTGCTTAGAGAGCTCCGGCTATAAAGCGGTATATAAATGTAAGTGCTATTGCTATTGCTATAATATCCTTGAGTTGGACCTGTTTCTTGAAGGCCATGAGCGCTAAACGTATGGCCCTCAGTTCTAGCCAGTACATGCTGTGGCGTTTTTCCTGTGGAGTCCAGGTGCCTTGGGCTGAGTATGAAAGATAATGTGATCCCTAGCCGTACAAGCTGGTGTCTGTCATGACAATTATCCTGGGTGGGGTCCAGAAAAGGTCTGCCCTGACTCAGATGGGAAGGCTCTATCTACCAATAGGGATGTGCAAGACATTTCAGGTACAAAACGATCTGTACCCGAATCAAGCTGTTTGGGGCGATTTGTGCACAAAACAAATAATCTTACTGCAAGTTCAAAAGTTTTGGTGACAAAACAAGCACCCGAATTTCAGATCTGAAAATTTTGTTGTTTTGGTCCTCCATTTTGTGGCGATCTCCATGTAGTCTCCATTTTGTGTTTGATGTCTATCTGAATTTCCCGCCTTCAGATCAGTGAACAAAAGCATGGGCTGATCTGCTGACAATTGTCTCCTTGTTCCCAATTGGCTGTTTTGGCTCTTGCCACTCCTGACTCACCCCACATTGGCCAGGGGAAAGGTTGAAGAAGGAGCAAGGGTGGGAGGGAATTCAAGGAAGGATTTTTTCATTCAATCAGATTTAAAGAGGCAGTAGCCACCACTCTGCTTTCTGCCTCATGGGAGGAGAAGAGAGAGAGAGCAAGCTTAGCTTAGCTGAGCTTAGCTTAGCCTTGCCATACCATGCCATTGCCTTCTGCCTTGCCAGCCTGCCTGTCCCTGGCTACTGCATGCCAGCCTAGGAATGGATTATCTCTGCTGCTTTGCTATTTTTTATTTGTTTGTTCCTGAGAAGAATTCTTTTTTCACCCCCTTGAGAGAATCACTGCCTGCCTGTACCTGCTGTGTCTGTCTGTGTCCATTCATTAAACAATGAATACACTCTCATTTGATACCAGAGAATCTACACTCAGAACACCTCAAAACCAACAAAACCCAGTACCCCATGGGCTTGTAGGTATGTGGGTGGTTGGCACCCTATGTGCATTATGCCACCACTCGCTCTGGGCCACCCCAGTGCCCCCCCAAGTGGAGTTATGGGGCTTCTGAACCTCCCATTATTCCCCATGGAGGAAAGCTTAAAGACGTGCAAATTCTCTGAATCACAGAATCACAGATTCTTTAAAAATCACCCCTTTGCCCAATTCCTTTGAAATCTGGATGGTAGCAGGCACCCATTGGGGCACTACCGCCCAACCCACTCTTCTGCCCCCCAAACACCCTTTCTGCCCCGCATCTGCCCCAAAGATGTGCCAACTTCAGAAATTCTTTAAAAAATCAGCCCTTTGCCCAATTCCTTTGAAATCTGTGTGCTAGTTTCTTTACACCCATTGGGCACTACCACCCACCACAACCCACCCTAGGTTACCCTGGTGTCACCCCACCACCACCAGGGTATGCTAACTAAGGCTGCTGAAATCCCCATTAGTCCTTATGGGAAAAATCTCAAAGATGAGTAAACTTCAAATAAATCTGTAAATATCACCCCTTTGCCCAATTTCTTTGAAATTTGGGTGGTAGCTTCCACCCATTGGGCACTACCCCCACCCCCACTCTTTTGGCCCAGTGACCTTTTTTTAAAATCCAAACGATTTGGATTTGGAAAATTTGGGTACAAATTGAATTAGGGGTGCTGGGGGGGGTTCAGATTCGGACCCAAAACAAATTGGGGTGTTTTGATTCGGGTACAAATCGAAATGAAAAAATCGGTTTGTGCACACCACTATCCACCAACATAGAGATTCTGTGATTGAAGGAGGTAGAGTGACCCTTATGTGACATTTCTGTGCGATATCCAATTGGTGTGGTAGAAGAAACCATTGTAGAGGGCAGAGATGGAAGCATGCCCAGGGGAGAGTTTCCAAGGTGAACACCATGAGACCAAGTAGTTGGGCTAGGTTCAAGATCGATACCCTCTTGGGAGATAATATGGATTGCGTTAAGAGTAGTATCTTGTCCCTTCTCTCCTCAGGGGTGAGGAGTCTGTCTCGTAATGTGTCTATGACTACCACTAGGTGTTGAAGTTGCTTCGAGGGAGTCAAGTGGCTCTTGGTGGTGTTAGCAAACCGTGAGAAGATAATGTAGCCAGGGTGGTGTTTACATCTTGTGTTGTAGACTCTCTGGATTGTATGAGGAGATCATCTAGAGAAGCAAAGAGCCTGACCTTTTGGAGTCAAAGGTGAGTCACCAGGGGGGCCATCACCTTGGTAAAGATCCTTGGGGCCGATGAGAGGTTGAATGGCAACACTGTGTACTGCTAATGGCATCCCTGGTAGGAGAAACGGAGGAGGCGGCAGGAGTGTGGGTGGATTGGTATATGAAGATATGCCTCCTAGAGGTCGATCAATGTCAGAAGGTCTCCATGATGTAGTGTTTCCGCTATGGAGTGGAGCATTTCCATTCAGAATTTTCTGTGTTTGACCCACTTGTTGAGGTATTTGAGATCCAAAACAGCTCTGGAGGAGCCGTCTTTTGTGGGCATGGTAAACAAGATAGAGTAAATGCCTCGTCGATGTGGAGGAATTGGTTCTATTGCTGAAATGGTAAGAAGGTGCTTGATCGCATGTTGTAGAGCCATGTGTTTCAGGTGAAATTTGGAGCAGGGTGTGGGTAGGAATCTGTCCCTGGGATGGGTGATCAACTCTATTTTGCAACCATGGAGGATTGTGTCCAGGACCCATTTGTCAGAAATGGAGGTCTCCCAGGAGAGGAAGAAGTGAGACAGGTGGCCTCCCATGCTCGGCAATTCAGGATGATTGTCGCTGTTTGGATTGTTGTTTCACAGCATTAGCCTTGAAGTTGAAGCGAGGCCTGTTCCAGTTCGTGTGCTGTGTTCTTGCAACCCTGTCTCCTGGACGAAAAGAGGGCCAAAAGGGATGGTTGAATCTTCTATTAGGTTGTCATCTTTGCGAGTAGACGAAGGGAGTGCTTTTTTCTTATCCTTTGTTTCCACTAAGATATCTTGTAAGGCCTCGTCCCCGAAAAATTTATTACCTGTAAATGCAACTGAGGACAGGTTAGAGCAGGAAGCTGTGTCAACCTGCCAATGTTTAAGCCATAAGGTACGTCTGGACACAGAGCTGTTTGCCATGGCACATGCCCCGAAACGTACTGAATCCAGTGTTGCATCCACTATGAATGCTTGGGCCTTTTGAATTTTCAACAGAATCTGTCTCTGGGTGGATCAGGCGGCAGCGATTGAAAGAGTTCGTCTGTCCAGAGTAGTGATACCCTAGAAAGGATAGAAGCTGCTATGGAGGCCGTATGGATAATGAAATGCATTCGTTGTTTTTCTTGAGTTGGAATTCAAGCTTCTTTTCAGTGGGATCCTTGAGCACGGATTCTCCGTCTCAGGGCAGTATGACACCAGATGTGAGAGCGGCCACGTGAGCGTCAACAGGAGGTGTCTGAACTAAAGTTGCTTATGCCGGGACAAAGCCATAGTGTTTGTTAGCCAGTGTAGTAGTCTTCTTCTGTACCAAAGGAGCCTGCCATTCTGTCAGTACTTCTGCAAAGGTTTCTGATAGTAGAAACAACAGATCCAGAGAAGATGTGGTGGGAAGGACTAAAGATTTCCTGGAAGGAGCAGTATTACCCTGCAGGCCCTCAATATTCAAGCTCAGAGTCTGTAAGGCTTTAACAAACAAGTTAGAAAAGTCTTCAGATGGAAAGAGCCTGACTGAATGGGGAGAGGGCTTCATCTGTTGGCAATCTGACCATTCTCCCTCTTCCCTGGACTCAAGTTCTGGGTCCGGTTCCATGGGGTTCTGCCCTGATCCTATGGGATCTTCTTGGGGAGTCAATGGCCCATGTGGGGGCAGGAGTTCCATAGGCCTGCCTGGGTGAGGGTCAGGGGAGTCATAGTCAGAGATCAGGGATGAATGCTCAGAGGAGGATTGCTTGTACTTTCGGTTTGACTTTTTGTATTTCTTTTCCTTGAACTTATGGGAGTGTTTATGCTCATGATCGCTTTTTCTCTTTTTAGGAAAGGGTTCGGAAGACACCGCAGAGGAGTCCAAGTCCTGTGAGGAGGAGTAGGCAGACTGATCCCTGCACTTGCTGCACTTTCTGTGTGGGTGATGTTTTTCACGCATCTGGCTTAACAGAGAGGAAAACCAAAGACATCAGGGCTCAGGTACTTCCCCAGTGGGACCGGGATTGGGATGGTGGGGCCAATGGGAGGCTGGGGATGCACTGGTCCACTAGGGTCTACTGGCCCAAAGGGTCCTGGAAACACCGGATTAGGCTGAAGAAGGCTGGCCAGCATTGTCGGGGCCTCTATCTGCACACTCTCCAGCTGAATAGGTGTTAGTTGGAGCGGCATCACTTTTGGAGCTCCTCTGCCCATGCCCTCCTCAATGGATCGAGGAGAAGGCGTTTCTCCCTGCACCGAAGAGTCCAGGAAGCAAGTAGGGTTCACTGGCAGGGAGGAGCCTGTAGATTTGTTGTCTGTCCCTTCTCCAGGTGTTGGTTTCCTTTTCTTTGGGGTGGGCGCATCAGCGTCCATTCCGAGGGAACCGGGTGGTTAGGCCAGAAGTGGCGCTGGCCACAAGATATCCAGAGTACTGAAGATGGTCTTCTCTAGGACCATGAGATCGAGGCTTACAGGCCTGTTGAGGGGGGAGGTCGAACAGTTATGATTTTCAGCACGTTGGATCACTTTAAGTCAGCCACCCTGGTGTTCTGGCAGTGGGTTGTGTCCCTTACTCACCCCCGTCATGCCCAATGAAGACACAGTGGTCCGTGGTGGGGCATTTTGGGTGGTGTGCAACATCATGCAGTGGTGATCGGGCTTACCGGGCTGGAAGGAGTCTGCCGATTTCTTCCCCTTTGACATCAGCACATGAAGGATGCTGGATCTCTGAGGCAACATCGGCAGAAGAGAAAGAGTGGGAAGAGAATGAAAATGGTAGAGGAGGTTTTTTGTTTTGTTTTTAAGGTGTAGAAGGTGAGGTATGGAAGGGTGGAGGAGGTGAAGAGAAAAAAGTGGAGTCGAGGTAGAGTGGTATAGAAGCAAGACAGTGTCGTCCGCTCTGGAGTTCTGCAGGACAAACTAAACTGGGAGGGGCTATCCTCCTGTGCCTCTTAAAGGCTTTGACTAATTTAAATATGTCCTGCCCTCTAGAGCATGCTGGGGAGGATAACCCACGTGAGATGTCCTCACCCAGCAGCTGAGAAGCACAATATTTTTTTAAATTGTAGAACTAAAAAGTGCAATATTGTAATTCTCCCTTCATAATATTATCAGGCAAACAATACTGAAGAGGAGAATTTAAAACAGAAGGTTGCAATTCAGCAGAAGAAAGTCTACTTCAAGGGAAATTAATGGGGCAGGGGGAACCCACTGCATCCTTTAAATCAAAGAGGCACACCGACTAGAGTCACTGTTTATAAAATAAACTTAAAAGTTACCTTTTGAGACAGTGCATCAAAAATACCCCAGAACAACTTTCTGGATAAATGAAGTTCCTCTTCTGAAGCAGCACCAAAGTTGCCCCATCCTCCTAGTAAACAGTAATATTTCCAACATCTTTCATAATGATTTGTCAACAACTGGAAAAAAAATGTCAAAGCATAAACATATATTTACATTTGTGTCCTTCAATAAAACCCATTCAGTATTTATACATTTGAACCTTCTAAAATTATTTGGAGAAATGGACTATCCATTACAATGCCCATATCTGACAAACAAACAGTGGAATGCAAAATGCTACATTACAAAAACACTGTATCTGTTCCTAAGAATCTAGTATAAACATTGTGCAACAGTTGAATGTGATCACTTTAAATTAAAGAGGAGCAATTGTATATTGTAGCAAAAGAAATCCTGCAGGATCTTAAAAACTAAGCTTGGCTAGTGGCCACACAGGAACGGGCCTTTTCGGTTGCTGCCCCGAGACTGTGGAATGCCTTGGTGAGCTGGCTGGGGGAAAGGGCAGCAGGAACAGTGGTGAGGCAGTGTGGGACTGTGGGACCAGGGGCATGGGCACTACCAGTCACCTCCCCACTGCTGCTCACCGAGCCCCTCTGCTGATGTTGGGACCAGAAGCTGACCTGATGAACAGGCAGTGGAAAGGGCAGCAGGAGCAATGGCAAGGGGCTGTGGAACCAGGGGCAGGGGCAGGCGCTGCCACCAACACTACCCATCTCCGCTCTCCCTGGCTCCCAAGTCCCTCCACTGGTGTCAGGGACAGGAGCTTCCAGGGAATGAGGGTGCACATGTGCCCTGAAGGAGACACAGGGCACGTGAGACACACAGGACACATTCCAAGAAGGCTCCCGGCCCCAAGAGCAGCAGAGGAACTCGGGAGCCAGGGAGGGCAGTGGCAGGCAGCGGTAGAGCCATACCCCCATCCCCATTCCCACAGTCCCTTATCACCACTCCTGCTGTGATTTCCCCTGCCCACTCAGAGCCAGCTTCAAGCCCCAACAGCAGCAAAGGGGCTCAGGAGCAAGGGTGAGCGGCAGCAGAAAGACAGCGTGGTGGAGGTGCCTCTGCCCATGCCTCCAGTCCCATAGCCTGGTGCCACTTTGCTGCAGCTCCTGCTGCTCTTCCCCCCAACCAGGTTGTCAGGGCCAGCTTGAAGCCATGCTGGGAGAGCCCTGCAAAGGGCTGCTGGGGAGGCTATATTTATTTTTTGTTTACAATCCAAAATGTGACTAATAAACAATAAAATCAGAACTATTAATGTTTGAAATTATTAAATTATTTAAAATTATTTTTTTGTTTTGAAATTGACCTCAGCCCCTGCACAGCAAGTGAAGGTTGGTTTTGGTCCACCAGGGCATTTGAGTTGTGCATCCCTCTGCACAACAGAGAGTCTGAAAGCAAAGTCTATGTTTTCTTCATAATATTTTCTACAACAGTTGTAAACACTGCAGAAACAATTATGGTTATTGGTTCACTGACTGGTCAGTGTCCTAAAAGATCTCTACTAAGTATCTATTAACACGGGCAAAATATATTAATCCTGTCCTGAGCAACTATTATATTTCTGAACAAACCTGCATAGAGTTGGGGTTTTAAAATATTCACAAGTTGATTCTAGAGAACTTCAAAAAGGACGGTAGTTGCACTAATCCTTCCCCAGTGCAAACCAATTTGCAACATATAAAAGCAAGGGACACCAGGTGGGCAGATGGAAACACATGACAGCTGGTCAAGGTCAAATGACAGTAAGGGAGATAGCACACACCAATGCCAGGTAAGAGACTCCACATATCGGTATTTATATACCAATGCCAGAAGCTTCTGAGCCAAGATGGGTGAGCTGGAGTGCTTGGTTGGTAATGAAAACATAGATATAGTGGGCATAACAGAACCTGGCGGAATGGTGAGAACCAGTGGGACACGGTTATTCCTGGATACAAACACTACAGAAAGGACAGGGAGGGGCAGATTGGCTTTAAAAGGGACTTAGACAAATTAATGGAGGACAGGTCTATCAATGACTACTAGTCTGGTGGCTATAGGCCACCCCCAGTCTCAGATGAAAGATGCCTCTAAGTACCAGTTTCAGGGGAGCAACAGCAAGAGAGAGGGCATGCCCTCACTTTTGCCTGTGGGCTTCTCAGAAGCATCTGGTGGGCCAATGTGTGAAATAGGATTCTGTACTAGATAGGCCTTGAGCCTGATCCAGCAGAGCTGTTATTATTTGATTAATTATCCTGTTTTGACATCTCATTGTTTTCACTTGTACAAAAGGAAACCTTGGTCCTCTTGGTGTATACATGTGTGTACAGTGTTGCCACTCACATGGTATTGTTCTCTCTCTGCCTGCATCTAATGTGCAAAAGTTTTTGCATAGCAAATTTGCACCATTGAGGAATTGTCCCTTTGCAGTTGCATTATCCATACAATCTCCCCTGATATGCAGCTGCACCTGCATATATAACTTACAATATTGCTCTTGCAAAATGGCAACTGAACCTATATGTTTTTTGCTTTGCACAGCAGGCAAAATCTTCAAGTCTTTTACTCCAGAGCAATCCCAATGCTATCACTTCAGTTACTCCAGATTGAAGACTACATTGGATGCTGTTGGCTATGATGCAATAATTTTGTTCCATGATACAGTACTAAAATTCAACAGAGCCATGATTTCTTCTGGAGACTGAGAGTAAGTGATATCACTTATATATTCTAAAAGGAGAGATTAAAGACCACACTCACCTTAAGAGGCATCTTTGCATGTTCATTTAGGAGTGGAATATCAAAAACTAATCTTCTCAATAAATGTTGCATCATTGAAGGCCTCAGCTGACTACAAGTAGAATGATTTGAGTTCAAATTAGAAATGAATTTATGTGTAACAATAAAACATCAATTACTGCAGATACCCAAAGGAAGGATCTGTAGCTTAAACAGTATTTTGATTAAAATATCTATCCCAAGACAAAAAAATTAATGGAGAGGTGTAAATTCAAGTCTCACATTTTGTTGTTACTAATATTAATATGGCACCATCAACGTGCATTACAAAGCATAAGAGGACATATTCTTTGCCCCAAAGTGTCTACAATATTTTGTCATATCATGAAAAAATACAGAGAGATACATCAGTACTTCTGAAAGCTGCTTAAATGTTTAAGCTTTCATCTAAGCAAACCAGATGAAAGGGAGGTAACCAGAAATAATGAATTTGTACTCAGGTTTGTCAAATGTAACCTCTTCTACCCATTCACAAGTAGCTCATGACAAGTCTGAAAAGCAGATTTTTAAAAACACACATAGTGAATGTGTAGTCGTTACAAAACCCTCTTAAATAGATCCGGCACCTTTCCCAGGACTGCAAGAAGTTAAAAATAACCTCTGCTGCAAGTCTTTTTGAAAGGAATTTGCAGTGGTCAATGCTCCCTTGCTCCTGGGAGCAAAATAAAATTTAAAAAGAGAACGCCTTGCCAGATTCCTATTTGGTGAGTACCAGGGTCAGGTGACTGTGCATTTGATGTCCTCTCCTTCCTGTTGCAAGTGAGACAGAAGGAAGAGGGAAAAGCCAAAGCCTTGGCTGCAATTTGAAAGGGCCTTTTCAAATGAGGCCAAAATGAACTGAACTGGCTACCTGAAGCACCAATCTGAACTGGGGATTCCCCTCCAGAGCAGCCTCCAAACTGACCCCTCGTTCTGTTATACAGCCCTAGCAGATATTTTTGCTCTAACAATGCAATTGCCTGTTAAGGGACTGCCTCCTTACCCACAAATGGAGAGTAGGCACTCCTCAATAGAGTCCCGTTGAGCTTTGGTAAGAGAGCAGCCCTTGGAGAGACGGTATACAGTATGTAGCAAAGAATCTATAAGGGAAGCATGATGTTCTGTGCCAGCAAAAAGAGGAGCACATCGTGTCAATAAAGGCAAGACAGCAGTGCAGAGATACCGATTGAGAGCCAGGGCCATATCTGTAGCACTCAGAGCAACCTATAAAATAAATGGTAAAGCTATTCAGATAGGCAAGTTTTGTTGCAAAACATTGTTCCATAGCAACATGATTACAGTCTATAATATTTGCTTTCAAAGAGGTGCAGGAGGGGTTTTTCAAAAGGAATAAAGCTGTACTAGATACACACTTTTAAAGCTGAAAATGTGGGCAACAGCCTTTAGAACATTAAGGCAATGTGTTAGAAACAGTTATTCATACATAAAATATAAATCAAAATATAAAAACAGTATATAAATTTTAAATAAAAACATGCATAAATCATATATATATAAACATAGTAATCAATTACCAAAACTGCAGAAAGAAACTTAAACTAGTGGCCAGGGCGCAGAGCATCTGTGCCTCTAGTTGGGCCCAGCCATCCCCCGCCCCCTGCCAGCATCATGCCTGTCTTTCTGGCTGTCCCCCTGGGCCAGGCCAGGCTGGCCTGCTGCTGCTTCCTCCATGTGGCCGGGCCAAGGCCCACCGCTGCCGTTTCACTCCGGCAGGTGGGCCAGGGCCAGGCCGTCCCGCCGCTGCCTCCTCCTGGCCAGCAGGGCTTCACTGACCAGCCACCCATCTCCTCCCCACAGCCAGCGAGGCTTTGTCCGCCGTCAGCCCACCTCTTCCGGGGCACTTCGTCTGCTAGCCCTCCACCTCCTGGCCGCTGCCATTATTTCTCTCCGCTTCAATGCTGGAACTCTCGCACGCTCTAGAGCATCTGCGTGCTAGTACTTGATTGCTCCCCACAGCCCCCCTCACCTCAGAGATCTCCCCACCCTCACCTGAGCTGTACTCCTGCTCTTCCTCCTCCATCCCTTTACTCCATCCCCCTCACCCTTCTTGGTCATGGCTGCAGCATTGCTGCTGCCTTTTGGCCAAGCTGCAGCCCCCTATCCCCAGATTCCTCCTCACCCGAGCCCTGCTTCTTCTCCTCCCCACAGGAGCAGCAGCAGTGGCTGACTGGCTGTTCCTCGCTGCTGCTTCCACCATGGCTGTTTGTTCCCCTCAGGCTGCTGACAGGCTCGGGCCCATCCCTTGTCTGCCTACCTACCTTGTCCGCCAATGGCCTCGGTAGCCCCAAACAGCAGCAGTGGTTGACTGGGCCCTTCCTTGCTGCCAGTAGGCACTGCCATGGCTACTCGTTCCCCTCAGGCCGCTGACAGGCTCGGGCCCTTTCCCTCATACTTCCTTCTGTCTCTCTTCCCCCTCCCTTCTTTTTCTCTCCTTCTTTCTCCTCCACTCGCTCTTTCCCACTCTCTCTTCCCACTCCCTTCATGTTCTTTTTCCTCTCTCTCTCTCCCTCCCTCCCTGAGTTAACAGATCTTGTTCATCTTGTTTCTTCATCTAATTCACACAAGAGCAGGCTCCTTCTCCTGAGGGGACTCTTTCCTCCCTCACGACCCATCTTTTCACAGACCCCTGCCTGCTATCCTTTTATATATAGATAGACAGATTTCTCTCCTCTGCGATCAAGAACATCTTCTGACCAGTAATATTTGCATTCCAACTGACCTTAACCATCACAGGCTCCTCCTCCATATCTGCATATGGAATCCCCACTGCCCAATCACCATGGTGCCACAGGCTCCTCCTCCCTGTCTGCATATGGAATCCCCACTGCCCAATCACCATGGTGCTTCTGCTCTCACAGGCTCCTTCTCCCTATCTGCATATCTCCCCACTGCCCAGTCAGGTGCTTCTGCTTGCGAACTCTGTCAGCCAATCACCTCCTTTCTGCCACATCCCCATGCATGGCCCGTCTTAAGAAATAAGTATAAACATAAAAGTTCACATGAAGAGCATATCTTCATATGAATAGGAAGCCCATCCATTAATCAGGAACTATACATAATATTCACAGCAATTACTTTCTGATAACAGGAAAGTCTACTTATTTGTACAGCATTTTGGGTTATATTCAAATAACGTTTGGATTAAATAATGTTTGATCAGCACATCTAAAAAGGGACATTGTAGAACAGGAAAAGGTGCAGAAGAGGGCTACCAAGATGATCAGGGGCCTAGAGCACCTTTCTTATGAGGCAAGGCTACAACAGCTGGGGCTATTTAGTTTAGAAAAAAGACGACTGCGGGGAGACATGATAGAGGTCTATAGAATCATGCATGGTGTGGAGAAAGTGGATAGAGAGAAATTATTCTCCCTCTCACATAACACTAGAACCAGGGGTCATCCCATGAAAGTGATTGCCAGGAAATTTAGGACCAACAAACGGAAGTACTTTTTCACACAACGCATAACCTGCTGGACTAGATGGGCCTTGGGACTGATCCAGCAGGGCTATTCTTATGTTCTTAATGTTAGTAAGGACAATGAAGCACTATTGAAATAAATAAGACAAATTCATCATTAATAATCAAGTCCCATTAATTTTGATGGGACTTGGTAATGACTAAGTTCTGGGGACGCAACCCTTTGTGATATCAGAAAGCAGCAGGGAAGCATTTAACTGAACAGCCACAATTTATACTGGAACTTCCATTTCAATTTAATTAGAGTTATATCAATAACACGTAGCATGGATGCTACTTAAAGCACATTGTGAAGATGAAACTATCAAAATACAACATGCAAGTAGTCCTTTTTAAACTCATTCTCACAGCAAATCTATATGGTATATCCTTTTTAGTTCTAGTTACACATGCAGAACTGAGATCTGCAGTACCAAGAAGGTTCATTGAATTTGAATTCAAGTCTTATCATCTTAAGTGGTGCAGCGGGGAAATGCTTGACTAACAAGCAGAAGTTTGACGGTTCAAATCCCTGCTGGTATGTTTCCCAGACTGTGGGAAACACCTATATTGGGCAGCAGCAATACAGGAAGATGCTGAAAGGCATCATCTCATACTGCGTGAGAGGAGGCAATGGTAAACCCCTTCTTTATTCTACCAAAGACAACCACAGAGCTCTGTGGGCTCCAGGAGTCGAAAAATGTTTTGAGCATAAAAGGGATTGTTTCGAGTATTTTGAGCTTGAAACAAAATGCCTTTCAAATAGAGGGCCTATTTTGAGCTCGAAACAAAACAACCCCACTTTGACTTGAAACATATTGAGTGTTTCGAGTGCCATTTTGGAGTACTGTTTTAATGGGGAAAGGTGATCTACTAATTGAGGTTGGCGGGTAGGCCAGGCCTCCGCTCTGGACTTAGTGCGTCAGCCCACCTTGGAGGATTAGTCTACCTGGTAAACTAATAACCACAGTGCCTGCAGGCAAGTGAGAGGTATCAGAAGACTCGGGGTGACCTGCAGATTTCTTGGTGTTCAAAACAAGTGTGAAGGGGAGGGGGACTTAACAGGTCCAAAAAATCCATAAACTGCCTCCATATTAAGTCAATGGGATTGAATGTTTGTGGGTAATGTGTAGTTAACAGACAATCAAGTGGGCAGAGCTAATGGAACTTGGTGGCGAGAGGGAGCAAAGAGGACTTAAAAGGATAAAAGGTTCTCAGCTTGAAGAATGTTCCCTCAGTTTACAATCTCATCTGCTTCAGAGTGGGAAGTATGAAACTGAGTGCAAGCAACTTTTGTTTTCTCATCAGCCATTTCACTGTTTTGTGTTTCTGAGTGGGGAGGGCTTTGAAAAGGAGCTGGCACTGAGCACCACTGCCCACTCATCCCTCTGCAAAACACAGAATGAATGAATATTCTTTATTTGTTAGCCACCCTATAACAAATTGTTCTCTGGGCAGCTCATAACACATTAAAAAAATCCGATTAAAAACACATAAAGCAAGAGAAACAAATCACAGCACACAAAAACCCCACAAAATACAATACACAACATTTAAAAAAAAATTAAATTCAATTTTAAAAATCAATGTTAAAAAACCTGCATGAACATTTCTCGGCATCTAAAAGTACAAAGTGATGGTGCCAGGCAAATCTCCCTGGATAAGTTATTCCATAAACGGGGTGCCACCGCCAAAATGGCCATCTCCCCTAGCAGCCACCTGTTTCACCTGTTTGGTAGGGGCACTTGGAGCAGGTCCTCCAAAAAAGATTTTAAGGTCCGAGTCGGGACATATGGGGCAAGGAGCTGTCTCAGGTAATCTGATCCCAACCTTTTTAGGGCTTTAAATGTCAAAAACAGCTCTTTGAATCAAGACTGGAAACAGATTGGGAGCCAGTGCATCTGACAAAGCACTGGCATGATATGATCAAAATGCCCAGTCCCAGTTAACAACCTTGAAGCCCCATATTGTACCAGCTGCAGTTTCCAGATCATTTTCAAAGGCAGCCTCAGGGACAACTCATTGAAGTAATCTAAAATTTGCATATAATGTAAGACCCAGGTAACTTTTGTATTTAGACCATGCTCAGTCAAAAGCTTAGGTAGCACATGCACACCAGGGATACCCTACGTATTTAATTCATACCGTATCTAATGAAGCAGCAGCACGAAGATCTGGAAGAAAACCAACTTCTAAAAGATGGAGAAGAAATTCCTGGTCTTCAATTCCATAGACCCTGTCAAGGAACAATACCATGGCTGCCTTGTGGTCTGGGCAAAACCCTTCTGACATATCAGGTTCCGCTACAGTACCATCTGAAACGGGGGGAAATCAATGATACAGATAACTCTATATGTTCAAATTACATCACATTACCTCCTATTAAAAAAAACCCAAGCTTATGAACATCCTCTAGATTATTCTGATGTACCTATTTTACTGTCTGAATAATGGGCATTTGGCAACCAAGACCGAAAATAATCACCACTCCAATCTCTATGGCATTCTAAAAAATATGTGGATCCCTTGCCATTAAAAAGACTGGAAAACTCTGGGAGATATAGTTACTGTTCTTTGTTATAACCCTGATAACACTATTACGTTTGCCCACCATACCACAAGTGAGAGGTTCAAGTGCTTTTCCAGACCCAGTAAAATCAGTGTGAATTTTCAACATTGTCTCAGATATATCATGATTGGCTATCTCACACCTCAGAAATATAATTTCCTAAGATATATGATATTGAAGAGACATATTCTAAATTAGTTCCATTTTTTTTAATGTCAGTACATGGAAGAATGAAAAAATATGCATTAACTTGCTTACCTTTTGCTATTGTTGGCATATGAAAAGGAATGCTTATTACGCCAACCAAATCTTCCAAAGGAATCAAAGACCGCAGAATAGATCTGATTCTAATAGCTTCCCCTTTGCCAGCATGAATTAGCTAACAATGGAGTAATGCAAGAATTTGTTTATATGATTGGTATCAAAATATAATAATAAACTGCATACAAATACAATTCTATGAAATATTAACTCTATGAAATATTTATTATTATTATTATTATTTACATTTTATATCCCGCTCTTCTTCCAAGGAGCCCAGTGCAGTGTACTACATACTTAGGTTTCTCCTCACAACAACCCTGTGAATTAGGTTAGGCTGAGAGAGAAGTGACTGGCCCAGAGTCACCCAGAAAGGTTCATGGCTGAATGGGGATTTGGACTCAGGTCTCCCCAGTCCTAGTCCAACACTCTAGCCACTACACCACGCTGGCTCCACACATTAATTAAATATAAGTATAATGTCAAAAGAAAAAGCTAAAATAATAGGGAGTAGCACAAGCAAGTACAACAGTTTCATAAAGCCAGGCATTCATGATATTAATAGACAGCTGGCTTATTCCAGGTTCCACACAATGTTTGAAGCAATCCTAAAACATTACAGACTGATATTAAAGATGTTTGTAAAGGTGCTCTCACTCAGGAACAGATGAAACAATGCTATCAATGGTTTAATTTTCCTTTATGTTAAACAGGTTGTACACTTAAAAAGTCCAAACTAAAAAAATTAAAACCCACTTTTGATTTATTGAAGGCTCTAACAAGGAGCCCACCTTCTCTGCGAAAGATACCCAGGAACAGAAATATCAGCATCATTGAAGGATGACTATGATCTGATGCTATTTGTTAAGAGAGTGTAGATGTTATTTTAACACGGGTGATAAAAACTGGTGAATAACGGAACCTACATGCATTTCTGGAGCGCAGCGTCCTAAGAGGTCAATCAATGCAGCATAAAAGGTCATGATGGCATTTCCCATGTGAATAGTATCATCCTCTTCTTCCACTTCACTTCTGTTTAATATTTTTCCGCAACAGGAACAAAACACATACATGCAAAGGCTATAAGGTATTTTTATCAATTAGAAAACTTAACAAAATTACAAGGTAAGAGTTGAATTTGTTATAGTGTCTTAAATTATCAAAACCAGTCCCAACCTCCAACATATCCAGTTACAGCATGCACATTTTAGGGCTAGGAAAAGCTTCAGGCAGAACCCTGGAGGCCAATTACAAATTATCTAACTTAATAAAAAGGCAACTACTTATGTGCTCTTAGTCTTTAGAAAACTTACTCCGGACTTCCAACATTTCTGCACAGGAAAATATGGCTCTATGCTCTAAAATTTACCGCTTTACATTTATGTCTCAATGTGCCCACCCACCCACTCCCATTTTACCATTTCAAGAACTCTTCAGACAGCTGAAATATGCAAGACATTTGATAGCTTGTGAAGAGTGGAGGGGCTCTTCTCTCCCCACACCTTGAATAAAGAGGTTTACACAATCTGCAGTTCATGGGAATAATACGGGCCTGCCCACAAACTGGCTGTATTGTTAGCAGATAGGTTTTTTCCTTAATTAGACAGTGATATATTTTGTCACTATTTGTCACCAACATGTAACACAAAGAAAGTGGATTAAACTACTGATTCAGGAGCAATATAAGCCATGTGAAATTCAAGGAGAGTATTTTCTATCTAGAGTAAGCTACAGCTAGATTCATAATCTCAGTTTTTCTTGTCCGAAATGACACCTACGTCAGCTGAACATGGGTCTCAATCCAGGTTTCATATTCCATTAAAAACATATCCCCTAATTACAGCTGCTGCCTACTCTGTCTACTCTTTAGTAATAATATAGAATAACTGCTTTAAAACGTATGTATTCAGTTTTTCAACTTTTTAAAAATTGCTTGTTATTAAGTATGATCCAAAACTCCAAATCTTTCAAATATTGATTTCATATAGTCAATTACACTTGGGGTTTCTAACTACAGTTGCAAATAAATACATAAATATCTACGGGCTAAGCAGGGCTGCACAACTTCACCCCTTCAGCTGTTGTTGGACTACACATTGCATCATCCCCTGCCACAGTAGCTAATATTCTGGATGATGGATTATTTTTTTAATTATTATTATTTTTACATTTATATCCCGCTCTTCCTCCAAGGAGCCCAGAGTGGTGTACTACATCCTTGAGTTTCTCTTTCACAACAACCCTGTGAAGTAGGTTAGGCTGAGAAAGAAGTGACTGGCCCAGAGTCACCCAGCTAGTATTATGGCTGAATGGGGATTTGAACTCGGGTCTCCCCGGTCCTAGTCCAGCACTCTAACCACTACACCACACTGGCTCTCTGGATTGGTGGATGATGTGAGTTGTAGTCCACCAACTGCTACAGGGCCAAAGCTGTGCGGCCCTACTATAAAGCCTTGTTTAGGGAACACTGAATCCTTTAAGTGAGATTGTACAACAAGTCTGGAGAACTTAATCTCATCCATTCTACCTACAGTGTTCTACTGGATCCATTACTTGGTGAAGGTCCATCTCTTGTAGGGTCTTCTGATATATGTATGGCTTCTTCCATGGCAGCAAGCAGGCCATTACCACCTTCTCCTCTCAGCGCTGGTCCAAAACACTCAGGACGGCGAATAAGCAATCTGACCACCACATTGGCATTTTCTTCAACACTCTCTCCTGCAATTATACAGGAAAGGCAACTATTTAACAAGACAAAATGCAATTTTATTTTTAAAAAATGCTTAAATGAATATTGCTTACATGAGTCGTGTGATAATTTAAAGACTAACAGGTTTATTGTGGCATAAGTGTTTGTGGTCTACAGCCCACTTCATCAGATGCACAAAGTGTTGTCCTAAGTTGACAAATAAATCTCTGTGTGTATACATACATACATGCAGAAGTATAAAGAGTGGGGTCAAATCGCTATGAAATGATTAAGAAATTTATTGAGGCTTAAGTTTTTGTGGCATAAACTTGAAGAGACTTCATCAAATTCATAAAGAGTTATCCTCAGCTGGCTAGTATACACACACATAGAGGGGAAAATTTAAATGTGAGGACAAACTGACACAAAATGCAAGCAGTATAGTCTATTACTACTGTTTGTGACAAATCCATGTAAACATCAACATATACTATTATTGTCCACAGAACTTGTTGCCACAGGATGTGGCAATGGCCACAATTTTGGAAGACTTTAAAAGGGGGTTAGACAATATCATGAAGGACACTTATATCAACAGCTACTAGACCTGATCACTATATGCCACCTCTAGCTTCAGAAGCAGGATGCCTCTGAATATCTTGCTTGGGAGCAACAGTTGAAGAACAGGCACTGATTTCAGTTTCTGGGTTCCCCAGAGGCATCCAATAGGTCATTGTGGGAAACAGGATGCTGGACTAGATAGGCTTTGGGCCTGATCCAGCAGGGCTCTTTTTGGTGTATTTAAAGCATAAGCACAGTGACTATTCATAGCAGCAGTAGTGACAGTGTGCTTATCGATAATTTTACATCCTTCAAGTTATCATCTGTGCAGACACACATGCACGTTCTATGTGTGCACAGAAGTATTCAGATGCTTTTACTGACTGACTTTCTTAACTGTTCTTCTGATGTTGCACCCATGGCTTTGTGGAACGATCTAGCCCTTGCTCTCAAGCAGGAAGACCCCATGTGGTATGTGTGCCTCAAGGGTTAGAAGAATGCTTCTCTCTCTCATCCCTATGTAGATAACCTCAAACCATTTTGAATAATTTATCTAGAGACCTGGGGGAAGGATGGGAGGGGTCTGTACAGATGACCTGTCCTCCTCCTTTATTATCTCTGCAATCACACATATGGGACATAAGTGTGATTACATGAAAGCTTACCTAACCTGGCTATAGGTGTAAAATAGCTGGTTATAGGTGTAAAATTGTAAGATGTAAAATAGTAAAACTGGTGAAACTACGCATCTACTCTGGCCCTTGTATTCAGACCACAGTGCTTGACAAAAATTATGTTGCTGATCAAGTATCTGTCTTGCATAGCCAGGAAGCAAAATGTCTCTCAGACTAGCTGCAGAGGATGAAACCACTCTGGTGGAATGGTTTCTCAACTAAACAGGAGGTGTTTTCTTAGCCAACTGGTATGCTAAGGTTATTTACACAGTGGGTCAAGGACTGCATGGAAAACAGTTTTGCTCTTGTGTGGACCCTGGTAGCAGATAAGCAATTCATTATTGATCCAGAATGATTAAGGCTGGCTTAAACAAAGAGAAAGCGAGAGCACACTTCAAGTCAAGCATGTGTCTAGGGGTGCGAATCGTTCCCGCGGTCCAGCAGTTTGGTCCGGAGGTTCGGGATCGAACCGAACCCCGCCCCCAAGTTCCATCCAGACCCGAACCAAACCGTTGGACAGGTCTGCAATTTTTTTAATTTTTTTTAACATTAGTGTTAAATACCTGTAGCCCCTTCGGGGGGCTTGCTGTAGGCTGTGAGGGGGTCTGTGAGGGTTCCCCCTCCCCCGGCCGGCCTCCCTCATCACCGCTGTGGCCAGGTAAATGTAGTATTCTTGGCCCTTTTGGGCCTCCATAGAGGTGAGCGGTGGACATTTTAGCTACCGCCGCGAATGTGCAAATGCCCTCTGCAAGGCCATAGGCCATGCCAGGCCTCGCAGAGGGCATTTGCACATGCATGGTGGTAGCCAAAATGGCCACCGCTCACCTCTGTGGAGGCCCAAAAGGGCCAAAAATACTACATTTACCTGGCTGCAGCAGTGATGAGGAAGGCTGGAAGGGGGAGGGGTAACCCTCGCAGACTCCCCCCCCCCGGCCTACAGCAACCCCGCCCAAAGGGGCTACAGGTATTTATCACTAATTTTAAAAATTAAAAAATTCGGACCCCCACCAGACCAGACCGGCGGGGGGAGGTTTCGATGGAGGCCGGACCGAACTGGCCCGGTTCCGGTCAAGGCCAGTTCAGCCTCAAACCGAACTGGGCCAGACGGTTCCGTGCACGCCCCTATATGTGTCAAGCTCTCATCTTCTGATCTCTTGGGTCAAACAGGTAGAACCAAATCCTGGTTGATACAAAAACTGGAAACAACATTTGACAGAAAAGTTATGTCTGTCCACATACAAATCTACTGAGCAAAAAAAGATTGTGTCTTCTAAGCAAAGAAGCACATGAAATGTAGGTTATAGCACGAATCACATAGCTCACTAACTCTCCTTGTAAATGAGTACTGTTTTGAACATTAGTACTCACGGCCAGTGGCACAAAGGGCTTGTCCATGAGCTAGGTGGGAACCAGAGACAGGTTCACTTGCTGGTGGATATAGATCTGCAAAGCCTCACAATGAAGAGATTTTCAATCTGTTCATCATAAAGTTTTATCGATGAAGGGATGGATAGATTATATGGCCAAGATATGCAGTCTTATAGAAGACTTGTCAGTCCTTTGGATTTTATATGATCTTTTATACTGAAAGGCAGTATTTATTGAAGTCTGTGAAGGTTGATAATTAATTTGTATAGTACATGTAGATAACCTTATCCACCTGGCTAGATAAGATTTTTAGGTGGAAAGCTCTCTCATGTTTGCTTAGACGTTTCTGAGTTCACTTTCTACCCCATCTAGTGTTGGATTTCCAGGCTGTCACATATCCATATAATGTGACCCATGCGTGTGACTGCACAGAGATCACAAAGAATTGGTGACAACACAATCATTCTTGCTTTCTTATATTAATTTACAGTAATGGAAGAGAAACCATTGTCTTATCCAAGTCAAAACAACTGAAAACAAACTTCCTGGTAGGTGCTAATACATCAGTTTCACACTTGTATCTCCATTTCAAGTTACTTTGTTGAAATACAGCAACTTTCAGGTAAGCAGTGGAGATTTAAATATTCTATCACTATTGCTATTTTTGATGTCAGATTTGTGTCTATTCTTTTCTATGGAGACTGTCCTGTTTGTCCTATGGGGACAGAACAACATTTTTATCAGGTGATAGCCTATATCCCATTGGGTAAAAGTAGATGGATGAAAACCTGAGAGTAGGGCTAATGTTATTAGTGCTAGATCCTATAATACAGGGTTTACATCCAGTCCCTCTGGGTGTGTTTATATTTTATTAAAATATTTCTATACTGCTTTCCCCAAAACTCAAAGTACTGTACAACCTAAGGCATACAGAAAAAAATGCAATAGTTAAAAGCACAATAAATAAACAGAACATTCCAGAAATCAACTAACTGCTGGGTGATACAAAAATGGTTTTCCAGCCAGATACCAACTCTCAATTTTCTCATGTAATGTTCTTCTGCTATATCAGAAATAACTCTTCAACGAGCAGAATAAGCTTTCTGCTAGTAGAAGGGCACCTTTGGATCCAAACCATTATTTACAAACAACACCACATGCACAAAATTAAGATGCTCCTGCAGTACCATTGCAAAAAACAGCAAAACGAAGGAAATCCAAATATCGTTCCCCTTCAACTGGATTCCACCCAATATCCGGGTAGCCTTTGGAAATTAGAAGAGGGCAGCTTTGCAAACCACATCCAGCCAAGTAGCGGACTACCTAAGAACAAGGCAAAATTAAAAGAGAAAGGCATTTACTGCAAAAAAAGCCAGTAATCTTGTAGGATGTTCTACTGCGTTATACTAACGTAGCTTCTCTCTAGTTAAAAAAAGCCTGTCCTATTTGGACAAATATAAGGAACAAAGCTCCATTATTATCTTTACTTGTATTATATACTTTCCAATGGACCCTGTTTAACAGAGACCAACCATTCCTTTTTGTGGTATCAATTCTTGGTAAATTACTGCTCTATGTTACTAAAGTAAGCATTAAAAAAATTACTATGGTTAAGTTTACTAACAGATTCTGCTTTAGAGGCCAGTGCATAGGCTATCTGCAGGATAAATACCTACAGCTAAATTTCCAGCCAGTCTCTGTAGCTGTCTTCTAATATTACTACTACTATTTATACACCACTTTTCAACAAAAGTTTGCAGCAGCCACAGGAGAGATACCATGCTGGGGTTGAATAGGGCCAGTTGCTCTCCCCAAGCTAAAGATAAGAGAATCACAACTTTAAGAGGTGCCTCTTTGCTCAGTTAGCAGGTTTAATAGAGATGTGATCTGCAGCAATTAGCAGGTGATAACATTTTCCTCCATGCCACAGTTAAAAAGCACAGCATTGAGGGTTTACTAAAAATCTGGTAAGCCTACATCTAGCAGGCAGACAAGCTTCTAGCAATTTAGAATAGTTGCTGGGAATGTCCAAACCGCCAATAACCTTGGTGGTTGAATATGAATATTCTCATCGATGAAATATTGGAGGTATGTTAGTAACATTTGGTTGTCTGATACAACCACTGACAATGGCACTCTAGGAAGAAATAAACATATTCAGACTCATTTGAATTCAAATAGGCAACCTTTTTTTGAACTCCCAGTTTTGTAAAATATGTATAGATTTATTTTTCTTTTCAGTGTGAGAATGTTCAACTTCTTAAACATGCTCTTCCAAATTCAGCAAATGTATAATAGACCAATTCAAAGTTCACATAGGAGTACAGTTAAATCTAGGTTCCATGCATGTCCCCAACCCTTGGGAGCATATACTCTTCACAATTCCAGCTCACGTGAGCCTAGAAGGATTGCAGTGAAAAACAAACCAAGAATGATTACGACATCCAAACCAAGCATTCTGACTTTATTCTAACCAAATTCTTTGAAATAAACTGAGATCTGAAATCCACTTTAAAGCTTTGGTTGCGGTCTCAGTTTATTTCAAGTAAGTTGGTTAGCATAAAGCAAAGTTAGTTGTTTCGTTTGTACATTATGACTGCAGACTGCTACAATATATAACAAGTTATGAAGCAACATGTCAAGTTTAATTTGCCTTTGGTTGTTTTAGCAAGTATTTACAAAATTAGATTTCATTGATTATGTAATTATTCTACCTTTAGTATTCCATATACCATATAATTAAACTTAAAATAGAATATAAACAAATCAAATTTTGCATATTTTATTTTTTTTAACCTGCTTTTTCTGAATTATTCTTCAGTAGAAGAAAATATTTATTTTTTATTCCAGCTTTTTAAAAAAACCAAATAAAAATCCAGTTGGGAATTATATACATACCTACACAAATTTAAACAGTAACATATAAGACAATTGCTGATCCAGAAACAAAAACCCTTAGATGGGAACATAACTTCACACAGAGATCAAGTTGACTAGACTCAAAAGAGATCTGTGAGAGGAGACACCATCCCACAATGCTAGACATAACCAGAACGAAAGCTAATAATCACCATTAAAGACTTCTGAGTGAAACCCAAATAGTATTAGTCAACTGCTAAGTTTGAGAGGCAAGGCTGATAAGGCAGCACCTTGTAACAGGCTATGATCTTGTAAGAAATTACTGTGTATGTAGAACATGCATGCCTAAATGAGATGCAAATTGCTGCCGCTACATATTTGTGAAAATGAACAAACCTATGCATGTTACCTGAATGCAAATACATAGCTAACCAGAAGATAATTTACCTTCTCAAGGTCAGGTTCCCTTAAAGCTAAAGCAAGTTCATTATTATCCATTACAGATGCTGCTGCAACATCTAAAGGTGTTGATCCACGCATAGAAGGAGATGCTGTTAAAAGAATATTTTTTTAAAAATCATAATGTATATAAAATATCTTAGCATAGGATTATTTTATAGATCAGCTAAGCAAAAACAATAATTGACAATCTGCATGCAGTATGTTCTGCATTATAGTTGGAATCCCTCATTTTACAGAGACATAGTCATGAACCTTTTCAGTCAATAAAATTATAATTCTGTTGTATAGCAATGATTAAGTAAAAATATTTTAATAAAAATGTATTTCACATACCTACTCTGCATCAACTACATTTAGGAGGCAGGAAGGTGCAGTACAGATAAGTCAACTATTAGAAGGTTGTACTGCATAATAACAATGGTTATGAAAGCAAGGGTTGAGGAAAAATACTTATTAGTTGAAAGCTTTTCAATTTCAAGAAGTGCCATTAATTAATGCAGTACAGGCTTTGAAGGAAGGTTCACAAGAATTGTACAGGATGCAATCTATAACCCTATTGACTCCAAAATAGTCCCACTAACTGCATTAAAGAGACAAACCTAGGCAAGGGTAGCCTCCAAGACATGATGCTGAGATAAAATACAATGTGACGTCCTCCCTGCCATCTACAGGAAGGTGCTCAGCATTTTCAGGCCATGATTCTAACCAAGTGCAACATGCAAGCACTCTTAGACTATGCCACAAAGCCAGGCAATGGTAGCAGAGGTGTTCCTAGCTCCCATTGAGGGGGAAGAGAAGAAAGAAGAGGCACACCTGAATCGGGAAAGGAGGGGGAAATGAACAGCATGCTCTAGTAGGAGCAACGGTAGTGGCAGCAGGCGCCACAGGGCCCCATGAGGTGCCACCCATAATGGCAGGGGAGCTGGCACTTTCTGTCTTCTCCCTGCACCCATGTCTGAAGCGACTGCCTCATCCTGCTTCATGGATGCCCAAACCATCAAGTACGTGGATTATGGATCTCAGTGACAGTATAGCATTTAGATATACATACCAAGTCCAACACTGCTGTTTTCCAAAAGATAGCTTAGATGATCAAACATAGCCTTTTGATTTTGTCTGCTGATGCGGCAAAAGTAACATAGAAAACGACAGCAGTTTGCCACCATCTTGGGAAAGGTGATTTCCTAGACAAACAATACTATATTAGAAAAGTAGAATGGTACATAAGAACACTGGCCAACATCTAGAGCACTTGTGGAACGATGTTGTACTAACTAGCTGCAGTAAGTTTAAAGCTTACATTCCAAACTAGTGTTGCATTATTGCAAGCATGCACAGTTAAAACAATGAGATGCTTGTGCAAGAGCATAATTCTACAAAAACAAACACCCCTTTTAGTGCAACTAAGCTAACCTTGTACTAGTGTGAATTTGCTTACTCCCAAAATGGTACACTGCTGTGGATGTCAGCCACTGATTTTTCGTTTTTATTAAGTGCTTTTCAAAGTTAAGAGTGCTGCTTCTAATTGATTCTTCTTCACATCTCCTACAGATTACTATAAGATTCTGAAAAGAGGCGCAACTGCAGAACTCAAAATGCAAGAAAAATACAGTTCTAAATCCAATTGTGTAACTTAATACTCCTTTCAATAAATGTACAGAGGACCATATTTACATGAAACACACATAAATGTTCCCAGGGAGAAGCATTCAGTTCAGTTCAGTTCAGAGTTTATTACAGTCTATGACTAGCACAAGGTGGGGGGGGAATACAATTAAAATAAAATAAATATATAAATAACAATTAAAAAGATAAGAAGTCAACAATCTAACCCACCAACAATATTATAACTAAAAGGTTATAGGGCAGCACTAGAATTATTAATTAAAAACATTCAGAATAGAGCTCTACTATTGAAGGAGTCAATAGTTTATTTATTTATCTATTTACATTTTATAGCCTGCTCTTCCTCCAAGGAGCCCAGAGCGGTGTACTGCATACTTAAGTTTCTCCTCACAACAACCCTGTGAAGTAGGTTAGGCTGAGAGAGAAGTGACTGGCCCGGAGTCACCCAGCAAGTATCATGGCAATAGTAACTCCTTCTGGTCACAGGAATGTTACAGTTGCAACAGGGTTCCCCCCCGCATGAGTGCAATACTCCTTCCATGACCAAAAGGAGTTTCTGCTAAGAGAGCACTATATTGGACACTGCCCTCTGCTTTTTTGCATACTACTACAATCACTACAAATATTTCTATAGTGCTTTTCAACAAAGGTTTTCAGAGTGGTTTACCAAGACAGACAGACACACAAAGACAGACAGGACTCCCTGTCCCCAAAAGGCTCATACAATCTAAAGAGAAACATAAGGTAGACATCAACGACTCTCATTGAAGGGATGCTGTGCTGAAGGTAGACAGGGACAGTTATTCTCCCCTGATAAATATAGGAGAATAATCACTTCTAAAATGCTTTTGATCAGTTTGCAGGGGTGATTCAATGTATAGTCAATGTTTGAAATTGTCCTGAAAGCATCTCTCAATGGCCTATGTAATCTAATGACTCTTACTAGATTATATAGATTCTTTCTCAATATGAGAATATAGCACCACTCTCTTCTTTTAAATTCAGAAATGAAAGTGCAGACTCAGACTCCCTCTCCCTCTCTCTCTCACACACACACTGGATTGGGTGCTGTGTTCCTATTTTGGTTGCCTTCATTTTAACATTCCACTCCATTTTTTGGCATAAATTAAACACATGGATCCCATAAATTAAAAACTTTCATGAATGGAGAATGAAGAGAGGTCAGTCCCTAGTCTGGCCTCTCCCTCATTTTCCTGCCCAGCACATCCACACATGCAGCACCACTTTACTAATGAGGAAGTGACAAATCCAATCCTACTAATCATCTTCTGATTTGATAAAAATAAGTACAAGGAGTATTTTTAGGTCCAAGAGTAGAAAGTTAATAAGATGCAAGTGATAACAGTTTACATAGAAAGTAATTCTCAATGTTTTGTTCACCATTTAATTATACTCTAAGCTTACTGATCAACATGTAAGCACGTAGTTTTGGTTCCCCTGAAAGGAGCCTGCTCACTGAAGTACATGCATCTTTAGACTTACTGACCAAACTATATAATACACAAGGCAGTTTCATACCACTGGCCGAGAAATGTTGGGGATATGCCGGGACATGAGAGGACATGCTCCTAATGGGCATGATGTCTGAACCCACCCAAGTCTGGTTCCCGAGATTCCACAATTGGTGTTCTCCCAAGTTCCATACCTGAGATCTGGAAACTGGGAAGATAATCTTGAGAGAATGTCGACAGAGAGCATGGGAAACAGACTTGGGTGGGTTCAGACATTACAAACATTGCAAGAGCATGCTCTTGCATAGTGGCATATTCCTGACATTTTCCCCATTTCCAGATGGCCAACAGTCATGTGAAGCCACACAGAGTTTGGTTATTTCACTGGACCAAACTGAAATATGGACTTTAATGAAAGCTGAGCAGTCCATTAGGGATGTGCCCGAATTGTTTTGGTTCCTCATTAGAGAGGTGCCAAAATAATTCGGTTGGCTGCATCCAAAACATTGCAGTAGCTTTGAGAATGAGGCACACAGTTGCTCATCCGACACCCCACCACTGTTCCAGTTGCAGTGCTGTCACTCCCCAAAAGGCTGTGCATGGTGTCGCAATGGTGGCATGCCCATGGCCACTGTGCATGCATGGTAGCCTTTTACATGGTCAGCATGGTGTTGTGACCATGCAAATGGCCGTTGCTGCGATGCAGCTGCCCACAGCCTTTTGGGAAGGACAGAGCCATGACCAGAACAGTGGTGGGCCGATGAAGGATCAGGTAAGGAACTGAATGCCTGATTCTTAAAGCTACCGCTCTCCACCACCACCCATGTCCTGCTGCTGCCCAGAACGATCTGGGCATATCTTTACTGTCTATATATGTCTGCTGTTGAGGCAATGTTTTTCAGTTGTGTTCTGCTATTACATTACCTTTGACTCCCCTCCTCCAAGGACATTCACCATTACTTCCATTACAGTCTCATGCATACCCAATGCCCTCATAAGATTAGGATGTTGGTAAAAAACTTTATTGTTCATGATGTCCCTATGCAGAAAAAGAGGGGAAAAATAAATAAGATTTCAATAGCTTTATAACTAATGATTGTTAACTATTTTCCCTTCAGTTCCATGTCACATAATATGGTGTTTTAATAATGCAGAAATATTTTTTTTAAACATGCTCTATGTCAGCATATATTATCAATATGCTGACAACACTCAATTCTATTTCTCCTTGTCACCAACATCCGGAAATGGTGTAAGCCCCTTAAAAGCCTACCTACAGGTAGTAATGGGCTGGATGAGGGATAATAAACTGAAGCTGAATCCAAGCAAGACACAGGTGCTCATTGTTGGGGGTTGTAATCTGAAAGATGGGATAGAACTTCCTGTTCTGGATGAGGTTACACTCCCCCAGAAAGAATAAGTTTGTAGCTTGGGAGTGCTCTTGGACCCGGGACTCACCCTGGTGTCTTAGATTGAGGCTGTGGACAGGAGCGCTTTTTATCATTTACAATTTATTCAACAACTCTGTCCGTTTCTTGAGGAGAATGACCTGAAAACAGTGGTACAACAGCTGGTAACCTCCAGGTTGGACTACTGCAATGCACTGTATGTAGGGCTGCCTTTGTACATAGAGAACATATTATGCCTAAAAGTTGTACTGGCTGCCAATATGTTTCTGGGCAAAGCACAAAGTGTTGGTTATTACCTTTAAAGCTCTGGATATTTCTGGATATGTCCAGGTTTCATGAAAGAGTGCCTTTCTCCACAAGATCCCCACTGCTCATCATCAGGAGGGATCTGTTCAACTGGTGGCAACCTGGAATCGGGCCTTCTAACTTGTTGACCCGGGGTTGTGGAATGCGCTCCCCATGGATAGATAAGAGGATTACTTTCCTTGGAAGCCTTCAGGAGAGCATTAAAGATGTATCTTTTTGGCCTGGCTTTTAATGAGATCTAGTTTAAATTCTAATTTTAATCTGGTTTAAATGTTTTTTATTTTAATTATTTTATCATGTGTTTTTTATTTTAATGTAAACTGCCCTGAGCCACTTTAGGAAGAGCAGTATATCAGTTGAATGAATGAATGAATGAATAATTGTTGCGCTGGAGGTATTAGACCCTGATATTAGTTCTATCAAGTTACAGTATATGCACACTGACAAGATTTCATTACTATAATACAATCTTAGAAGAGCATTATTTAAGAATACTGTGGTGTGGCACTGGAGCTTGCTAGAAGAACACTGTGAAGATGAAGACTGGGAATTTGGGCTGTGACCACCCAACTCCCTTTTCAAATTTATTCTCTAACAGCTGCTGACTTGGGATTCATTTTAACTGACTGAGATAAGAGGTGACTGATTTCTTAAATATATTCTAAATATTGATTCCCTTCCCCCTACTCAATGAAATTTGCACAAAACTGGATCTTACTCTAGCTTTAAGGCTCCACGAGTGCAAACGATTTCATAGCTTGATGGTGGGAAAGCCACAAATGTACTTGCAATATACAAAGGCAATGCTTTATTTATTTTTTAAGCACCCTAGCTCAAGCTGACCTAGAAATCCCATGCTCTGACCCAAGAACCATTCACCCTGCAACCCTAAGCTGTAGTTAGTGAAGGAAAGCACTCTTCAGAAATGCTATCTTCCATCTTTATCCCTAAACCAGGCCTATCACAACTCTATGATATTCCTCAATTACATCCATATCATAGCTCTTCAGAGCTGACCACAGGGCTGTATTACTTCAGACTGAACCAGAAGGTTAGCCTGGCTAACTTCTCATTCAGTCACAGACTACATTCTTTGGTTTCCCTGACTTCCTTGACTATTACTCCTTTATTACCATATTACTCCTATACTAAAAGAGCTATACTGGCTCCCAATAAGTTTGTGGATGAAATACAAGAAGCTGGTTATAACCTATTAAGCCCTAAACAGCTTAGGCCCTGGGTATTTAAGAGAATGTCTTCTTTGCCATGAGCCCCACCGTCCATTGATTTGAGATCATCTGGAGAGGTCCATCTGAAGTTGCCACCAGCTCGTCTGTTGGCTATGCAAGGACTAGACTTCTCTATGGCTACCCCGAGACTCTGGAATGTGCTCCCTGATGAAATGAGAGCCTCCCCTGATAACTTTTAAGAAGGCAGTTAAGACACATTTGTTCAGACTGGCTTTTAATTGGACTAACAGATTTTAACTTTGTTTTACATTTTAAATTATTTTAATGTTTTAAGGCTTTAATTTGTGCTGTTTTATTGTAAACTGCACAGAGAGATAAGTTTTGGGCAGTATATAAATATGTTAAACAAACAAACAAACAAACAAACAAAAGTGCCAGTTTTTGGCATTCTGGCTACATGAATTCAAGGACCTACAAAATGCACTCCCGCTTCACACCAGGGTCAGTGTTGCCATAGCAAACTGTGCTTTGATGTAGTATAAATAGTCAAAATATTTTAACAGAAAATGGTTAATAAATTGATGTCTTACCCTAATCCACGAATCATAAGCTTCTCTTCTTCCTTGCCCATTCTGACACTGAGGAGAGAACGGATCTGGCCAAGAGATGCTAGCAAGTTGATTGTATCTTCCACAGACACGCCATTAATAGTGTATGTTTTTGGTAAGGCACGAACCAGGCCACCAACTCCATCATATTGGCGGTGTAGCAAAACAAACATGGCCCTCACCAACTCTGGATCTTCTATTACTGATTCTTGGGCCCATCGTACCATGGTCTCTGATATCAGCTGCTGGAGTGTTGCTAACAGAAGAAAATATTAACACAGATATACATCATGTCTTGTTTCATTTTTAACAACAATCAAGTGTAATATGCTATCATCATCATCATCATCATCATCATCATCATCTTTGTTAGCCACCCCATAATTTCTCTCAGAAATTTAGAACTTTTCTATTTGATGTTCTTACCAAAAAAGGCATGAACCAACACTGCGCTGGTTTCTCACAATCACTGCAATCTTATTTATTTATCATATTTGTGTACTGTCCCAAACCTCCATTTCTGAGTGGTTTAAAACAACATAAAACAAATTACAACAGAAATGAAAACCTTAAAAACGATTTAAAACCACACATCCAGATAAAAAACCTTCATTAATTTAATCTTAGTTAAATACTGTTTACTGACACTGGAGTGATTGTGAGAACCCATGCCAAGGCAGGAGTCCCAGATTGTTCATGGGATTGCATGCCAACATTGTTAATCTTAGATCTGATCTTGGCTGGAGGAGGGCAGAACTCTCCAGGTAACATCCACTGATCATGAGAACTCATGCCCCTCCACCAGTTTCAGTCACCTGTATGCATTGCACCCATACCTGTGTGCCCACCATCGACATCTGTCCCTACAGCAGCTGCCAGCAACTGACATGCTAGCCACCCAACCACACTGCATGGCCCCACAGCCCAAACATTAGGGATGTGCACAAACCTGTTTGGAGGCCCTTTTACAGACCTCCGAACAGGTTCAAACACTGCGGGGGGTTCGAAGTTCAATGCTGGGGGAGTGTGCCACTTTAAGGGCGAGGGAAGGTGCACTTACCTCTCCCACTGCTTTTCCCCCGCCGGCGCTTGTTGCCAGTAAAAACCATCAGGGCAACAGCATGCCTCCCTGCTGCTCCTTCCCCGACCTTGGCCAGAAGTACCAGGTGTGCGTGCACACATCACATGCGTACGTGGTACTTCTGGCCACTTCCGGCCAAGGAGTGGGAAGGGGTGGCAAGGAGGTACGCTGCCGACCCGAAGGTTTTTACTGGCAACAAGCGGCAGGAGGGGTAAGTGCATCCTCCCCCACCCTTAAAGTGGCACCCCTGCCGGAATCGAACCGCCCTGTCGCGGTTCCGTGCTCATCCTTACCAAACACTGCCATCTCTACTCTGCCTGGGAACAACACATTAGCGCCACCTACAACACCCACCTACACCTGCCTCACCACTCCCATGTTGTCTCTCCAAAGCAACAAAACCACATGCCATTCTTTGCCAAAGAATGGAAGTTGCCACTGGTACTAATGGCAGTTTTCCTCCCAGAGCATCTGGGAGGTGAATTTTCATTGGGACTGCAACATGATGGTAAAGAGTTAGCCCTCCCATGCCATAGTCCTGATCCAGGCTGGAAGTCTCACAGATGCTATTAGAAAACAAACAACACCCAAAAACATAGAAAGGCAAACATCATGTTTAAAGTCATACCTAGTTTGGCCTTAATATAATCTGGCAAGGCAGAGGGGAGAGAACAGCTAGAATATCATTTCTCTAAGTAACATCAGAAAGTAAATGTTTGGTTGGTTTTAATGAAATTATTTTTATTTGCTCAAAGCAAAACTAAGTGAGATAATTTTTTTAAAATGTACAGTGTATTTTGTATGGGTGTACAAAATATTTTTTCATGTCCATTTGATTTTTGTTTACATTTGAATTTGGTTTGTTTTCCATTCATTTACTTTTACTTCATTTATTTTCCATCCCATGCTTTTGGGGTGCTTTTTAAAAACAAGAACAATGTACTTTTAGGAATATATAAAGCTGCCTTATACTGAGTCAGACCATGGGTCCATCTAGCTTTGAATTGTCTGCACAGACTGGCAGTGGGTTTTAGAGATGCCGGGAAGATAACTAGGAAGCTTCTGCATGCAAGCATGCAGATGTTCTTCCTAGAGCGGCCCCATCCCCTAAAGGCCCCATCCACTATCTTACAGTGCCAACATGTAGTGTCCCATTCAAATGCAAGCCAGGGCAGACCCTGCTTAGCAAAGTGAACAATTCATGTTTGCGTCCACAAGATCTTTTTCTTTTTTCTTTTACTTTTGGCTCTGGGTCAGAGCTCTAGGACAAATTGTCTCCTCCTGGCAGCCAATTTTTAAATACCATGGCCTGCAATAAGTTGTACTTGTGCATTGTTTTGTTTTGTTTTGTTTTAAAGCCATCATCATGGCAGCCATTTCAAAAATAAAAGCAAAAATGTACCATTGTTGTGCTGCATAATATTAAACAATATGATCATCAGGAGGTGGCAGCGGAGCCCAGAGCAGAAGACTAGGTGACATTGGAAGGAAAATCATAACCCTATGGCTCTGGACCGGACCTCTAGCGTGTAAGATTAAACAAAATGAGGACCAGAAAGGGGTGACCACACACTAGAGCTCCAGAGTCAACAGATGAAGGAAAAATCACACTTACTTTCTTTCTCTTTTTAATCAATCAAAAAGGAATAGCAACAAATAGGGATTCCAAAGAGAAACCCCATATGTTGACTTTCATTCCAATTCATTCTGAAATTAGTCCATTTCCAAATGAATGAAAACAAATACAAATGAGACCCATTTAAATCAAATTTGCATTCATTCAAAAAATGAATATACATGTCTTGTATTTCACAACCTTTTAGAAGGATAATGTATTCAAGTTGAACTGAATGTATAAATAAGTTGTCTGAAAAAATTATATTGAAATGAGAAATAATTATTTAAACTATACTTAGATTCATATACTTAGGCCTGTCTCCAACCTTCCATGGTTGGGCAAGGTGATTGAGAAGGTGGTAGCCTCCCAGCTCCAGGCGGTCTTGGAGGAAACTGATTATTTAGACCCATTTCGAACTGGCTTTCGGGCAGGCTATGGAGTGGGGACTGCCTTGGTCAGCCTGATCGATGATCTCCAATTGGGAATTGACAGAGGGAGTGTGACTCTGTTGGTCTTTTTGGATCTCTCAGAGGCTTTCGATACTATTGACCATAGTATCTTTCTGGAACGTCTGAGGGGGTTCGGGGTGGAAGGCACTGCTCTGCAGAGGTTCCACTCCTACCTCATAGGGAGATTCCAGATGGTGTCTCTTGGAGACTGCTGTTTGTCAAAATCTGAACTTTCGTATGGTGTCCCTCAGGGCTCCATATTGTTTCAGATGTTGTTTAACATCCACATGAAATCGCTGGGAGATATCATCAGGGGATTTGGTGCAGGGTGTTATCAATATGCTGATGACACCCAAATCTATTTCTCCATGTCAACATCATCCAGAGAAGGCATAACCTCCCTAAATGCCTGCCTGGAGGCAGTAATGGGCTGGATGAGGGAAAACAAACTGAAGCTGAATCCAGATAAGACGGAGGTACTTATTGTGCGGGGTCGGAACTCGGGAGAAGATTTTGATTTGCCGGTTCTGGATGGGGTCACGCTTCCCCAGAAGGAACAGGTATGCAGTCTGGAGGTACTTCTGGATGCGAACTTCTCCCTGGTGTCCCAGATTGAGGTGGTGGACAGAGGTACTTTTTCTCAGCTTCAGCTGATACGCCAGCTACATCTGTTTCTTGAGATGAACAACCCCAAAACAGTGGTACATCTGCTGGTAACCTCTAGGCTGGATTACTGCAAAGAGCTCTATGTGAGGCTGCCTTTGTACATAATATGGAAACTACAGTTGGCTCAGAACGCGGCAGCCAGGTTGGTCTCTGGGTCATCTAGGAGAGACCATATTACTCCTCTGTTGAAGGAATTGTACTGGCTACCGATATGTTTCCAGGCAAAATACAAGGTGCTGGTCATTTACCTATAAAGTCCTAAGCAGCTTAGGCCCTAGGTATTTAAGAGAATGTCTTCTTTGCCATGAGCCCCACCGCCTGCTAAGATCATCTGGAGAGGTTCGCCTGCAGCTGCCGCAAACCCATCTGGTAGCTACTCAAGAACGGGCCTTATCTGTTGTGGCCCCTGGACTGTGGAATGAGCTCCCTATTGAAATAAGACCCTCCCCATCTCTGGCAACTTTTTAAAAGGCACTGAAGACACATTTATTCACTCAAGCTTTTAATTAGGTTTATAGTTTTAAATAATTTTAATACTGGGTTTTATATGTTTTAATCTTTTAAATGATTTTAACTGTTAATTGGTATAATGTTTTCAATTATAATTATAAACCACCCAGAGACGAAAGTTTTGGGCGGTATAGATATATTTTAAATAAATAAAATAAATTAAAATTCATACAACAGCTTATTGACCTTCATTTTATTTACTTACATGGTTTCTTCGCATCATCATCAACTAGCTTCTCTGTTTGTTTCTTTTTCAGATGTGTGATCCTTTCTACAAGATATAGTAGGCGGCCTTTAATAGTTAAATCACTGTTTCCATCCAGAGTTCCATCTTCATCTAGCTGAATTCCTATAGATTTAAAAAAAAAATCAAATATATATTCAATCACTGAAAAATAAAAGATCAAAGACAGTCTCAGTGTTCAATTCTGCAAGCTTTCTTAAAATTAACTACATGTGCTATAAATCAAACCACAGTTTCAAGAGTTACAGAAGAAACCTAGGAACTTTGTGGGAGTCCATCCACTCATGATTCTATCACTATTATTTTATAACCTTACACAGCTTCTTCTTTCACATGTCTGCAAAAAGAGCTCTAAAACAAGTCAGGTTAATCCAATCCAGGTTACAATTTGATATGGGGGCGGGGATTGGAGAGTTTCACCCAAATAACCTGAGGAGCATCCCATACACTCAAGCTGAGACAACATAATGCCCATAGGACAAAGCCAATTGGCCAAAGATTTTCTTCCTTTTTTTCTTCAAAGGAGCTGAATGTGGGCAAACCATCCCCTAGCAGCATTAGCCTGAGTATGCATATTCTAGGGAATAAGAGAGTGGGAGTGGGAGTGGGAGTGGGAGTGGGAGTGAGTGAGTGAGTGAGTGTGTGTGTGTGTGTGTGTGTGTGTGTGTGTGTGTGTGTGCTTCCCCTGCCATGCAATGAATTAATCCTCTGCTCAAGGAATCAGATATTACATTTATAAACTGCCTTTCAGGAAATTAACGCAGGGTAGTTTCCATTTTAAAATAATTGACTATTCTTATATAAAACAGTCCATTGTGCCACAATCACTCATCAATGTACTTTACTTTGCCTAACAAAATCATTTTTAAAATTTGGGATTATTATTATTTCTTTTCCAGCACTTGGGGAGCAGAAACAGAATATACATACCACAATGTGCCATCAAGTCTTCATGAAAATCCAAGAGCTGATCCCTAATTTCTTCAGGACAAGGGCAATCATTTTTATCATCCTTAAAATTCAGCAGCATATTAATCTTCAAAAGAAACAACAAAATTATAATGGTTATATTTCAAAAACGTTTGTGGAGCAAAGTGTAGGGTAAAAGAAAAATGTTTACTGGGAGATTACTGGATTCAAATAGTGGTTTATTATTCTCAAAGATCCTTGACAAGAGGGAGGAATGAAAAACATTGTTTAGATGTATTTTGCTTGCTATGGTGATATATAGGGGCTGATCTGGGTCAGATTTGACGTGAACAATCCAGTTCACTGGGGCTGGCAATTGACAGAAAAGCTGCATTAAGCTTAAAGGCTATACCAAGGTTTTCACCTCCAGGCTCTGGTATGTACTGATGACATAATCACCACTGTTGTGTCACTAGCAATGCAGTCTGGAGGCCATCTCAAGGATGTTATGAGGCTTCAGTCTTGGTGTCTGAAATTTCAACCTAGACTAGTGAACTAGCATAGACCATGAATATTCAGAGCCCTCAACAAATGAAAGAAGGAACACTTATTTGACAGAATTTATATTGTTAAATAAATATTTTAATATTTGACATGGGCCCACTGATGGCCCTTATCCCCAGCCAGGTCCCAAGTTACTCAACTTCCGACACCAGTCCCACCGCCATGTACAGAGGCAATCTATCTCAGTATCCAATGCTTGGGGAACACTATCACAAAAGGTCAGTTCTCATATCAACTTATATAATCTGATAGTCCTGGAAAAACAATCACCTATTTTAAGTTATACCTGTTCCTGTGGTGGAGATCGAAACTCTTTTGTTTTCTTGGCTGTCAATGCTGCAGACATATTTAATGCCTGCATAACTTCATTGTATCGGAAACGTTGATTTTCCTGAAGTTTTAGAACAAAGTCATCTGAAAATGCTACAATGGCTTCTATCCTGTGGCGTATCTGACAGTCACAAAGGTACTGGAGTAAATGACACATCTAAACAAACAAACAGGTTTAGAAAAGAAAAAATTAAAATCTAAACTTGGCTTAATTCTTTTAAAAAGTTTGAATATATACAATTGGGGGCAATCTCTTTAAAAGCAAAATCCTTTTCTCTCCTCTTTCAATATCAGTAATGTGACCAATCATCCAGTAGTCTTCTGAAATTAATGGTCTCAAGGACTTTTTTAAAAAAAATTAAACAATAAAACACTTTTATTGTTCTCTTCTGTTTCTAATCATTTAAATTATTTGTCCCTCAATTTAACAAACTCAAACTTATCATGTTATTTCTGTTGTTTTTCTAAGATTTTGTTCCAGATTTTTATTCTGAATTCAGAACAATTCTATTATGTTTATTTACTTCTTTCTGTGCCTGGGATTCTCTTCCCCAAACTTCTGCTATACTCTTTGAATTTTTTTGTTAGAAAACATGTTTTCTGCTTCCACCCACAATCCCTTGTCTTCCTCCTTGAAACAAAAAAGTAACCACCACCAATTGTAATAATACTCATATGCTTTTATGAATGATTGAGTTTTAATAGTAATATACCAATAAAAGTAAATTGCCAATAAAATAAGACATGTTTATTTATAGAAGTTTTCAAGGCAAAAAAAGGTCTGCAAAATGTCCTTTGAAAAACCCTCTGACCTAATAGTCCTTTGCTTTTCTTAAAAATTAATGCACCTCTGACATGCTGCTTCAGCAGCATTTTAAAGATTCCTTTATTTTTCACTGCATCAACCGAGCCAATCAGGGGTTCAATTGCGGAGTGAATGTCATGAAATCATGACATCTTGTGACAGCTAATAAAATTTAAACAAAACTCATTTAGTTTAGGTAAAACATATTGAAATTGCAAGTTAAGGTGATTACATTAACTTCCACCCCACATAAGCAGTAAAGACTTTGTACAGTTTCTTATATTATGCTGGCTTTACAAATTAGGCTTCATGCACTCACATTTTGCCTTTGTCTTTCAGCTCAAAACTGGATTGGAGTGGAATGTGTACATGCAGAAATTTAACAGGTACAGCCTCCTCAGTCACTTGTTCAACTAATTATCTTCTACCTGATGCATCTCTATAAGGCACAGTGAATTCAGGCACAGTGCTCGGTAAAGCCACCATAATACCAAGGCTGATACTTTAATTTCCTTCTTTTTTGAAAAGGCACTAATTATATCAGCTCTCAGTACATGTTTATTAAAACATGTTAACACTTTACAGTATATGTTTATTAAAACATATTAACACTATAATTTTCCAGCACTTTAGGATGCTTAAGCGGCTTAACTTATATTATCTTGATAAACATGTACAGGCCTGCATTTTGCAGCTTAACACATGTTTAGAAGGAGATTGTAAAAATAAAACAGTAACTGACAAAAGTGGACCAATTCCTCCATCTGTGAGAAAACTGAGATTACTCTTTTAGAGGTCATTTATCAAAGACCTGCATGGAACTGGGAGATGGTAGAATTGGTGGCACTTATCACCTCGGGGGTCTTGGTCCCATGCCACATTTCAGGTCGATTGGACAGATGGTTTGGATTTTAAGCCCAATAGAATGTGATGGGTTTTCACTATTTTCTAACCATAATTAACAAAAATAGCAATGTAACAATAAAAAACAAATATATGCAAATATGTATTTAAAATCCAACATATATCTGAGAGGTGGAGAAATCTCACAAGCTGATTTTCAGGGGCACAGGGGCTGCAGCGGGAAGGAAGATAGATAAAAAATGCTGCTGGCCACTTGATAAAGAGAAATTATTCCTCTAACTGAAGATGTTCTTAGGATACAATCCAAAAAATATTACCACCCATGCATTATTTCTTGATTACCTGCAATTTCACAGGCTCGGGAAGTTTCATTTGAAGAAGTCCTTCCTCAGGGACCTTTTCTCCTCGGATTTCATCCTCTCCTGCCTCTGGATTTAGCCCCTCTGTAACTAGCTCCTTTGGTAGTACTTGAGTCTCAGCTTCATGGCCTCCATCTTCCTTAAAAACACTAGGTTCAATCAGCTGCAAGATATGCTTCAGGTCTCCATTATGGAAGATTCCCATGATAAGTAGAGTGTAAAAAAGCTTAATTAAAGGAACAAATAGAAACTCTGTAGTGCCACCTACTGGATCTCTGACATGAAGGCTTCCCTCCTGAACTGCCTCTGTCAGCATATCTATTGTTTTAGTCTTCAATATGTCCAGAGGAAATTCAGGACTATATTGGTAACATTCACAGTTAATCCTTACAAAGCTGGGAGAGGAAAAATGTATTCTGGGTCGCAGGGAAGTACTGAGTCCAATGCCCGGAAGACCATGTTTTTTGTTTTCATCAGGGAAGAGAGTAATGCTTTTAGTCTCATCTGTCATTGGAACAATAAATTCATTGTTCATCATTAGTCTTGCAGTGGCATAGGTATTAAGATGAATATCAATGAGAAGGTCATAATAGCCTGCACGTAATAAGCCTGGCATATATTTGTTTTCAATAGCATACAGAAGTTGAGATTCATCAACATGGCTGCACATTGCATGTGCAACTCGATTGTTCCCAAGAGCACAAACAGCTGAGTACAATCGGAGAGTATGATAGTGAAATTTTAACAATTCTTCTTGTTCAGTCAACTCCAAGATGTCTATAGACCTGTGGAAAACAAAGAAAAATAGTTAAAAACTATTATATTGTATTATGATTCAGTGTTCCAAATTTTTTCTCCATGTCAACATCATCAGGAGAAGGCAGAACCTCCCTAAATGCCTGCAAGGAGACACCAACGGGCTGGATGAGGGATGACAAGCTGAGACTGAATCCAGATAAGACAGAGGTACTTATTGTGCAGCGTCTAAACTCTGGAGATGATTTTGAACTGCCAGTTCTGAATGGGGTCACACTTCCCCAGAAGACTCAAGTACAGTCTGGGGGTGCTTCTGGATCCAAATCTCTCCCTGGTGTCCCAGGTTGAGGTGGTGGCCAGAGGCATGAATTTACTCCACAGGTAGTAAATTGTGATACAGGTAAAGATCATTGTTTTCCCAGCAATGTGATTCATCACACATGTACATTGATTTCACCCTTCCACTTCACCTTCCTCTGTAGATACAAATAAGGAATACCTGTTTTCCTCTGGGATATGAAGAGACATGAACTGCAAAGGCTCCAGGCATTGCACTGACCAGCCTTGACGTTCACTGATCCGTGATATATCAACCTTCAGAAAATGGTTTGGCACTCTACTCCAAAGCACGTGTGTCAGAAACTGAACATGAAGGCGGGGAGGACACTGGGGGATTGGGTTTTTGTGTTCGCTTTTGAACAAGCCAGCTGACAATGGCATTACATTCTGGAGAGAACAAGGCAGAGTTGATTGACAAATGTAAGAATCTGGTAGATGGTAAAATACAAAACAATGCTAATATTCACAGTAAATGACCATGATCCAGATAAGTGATCAGATTAATATATGCAGTCAAAAGTCTTTTCTAAGCTGCAGTTTAACCTCTCACCATTTCGCTCTTGCCATGGAGCAAGCTGCTTCGGCAAAAAAAGGAGAATGTTTTGATGTGGTAAAGGAAAAAAAGAACAAAGACTATTGCATTACCCTTGTGCATGCATATAAGAACTCGATGGGAGGGGGTCTAAACCTTTCTTTATGAACAATATGGGTACCTATATGTTTCCCCCGAGGAGGGGTAAACAGAATCTGGGCAGGCAATTCGGATCAGGAAACCAATGCAGGGGGAAAGAGGTAAATGTACCACTGATTAGGGATTTGCAAGAAATGGGTGTTGCATTTTGTTTTGAGCTCAAAACAAAATACAGATGGTCAAAACGTTTTGTTGAAACAGCAGTTGACCCGGTTGTTTTGACGCAACAAACCTCAAAACGTTTCAAGTGCTTTGGCCATATGGAACAATGGGGAAACTTGAAACACCCCATTATTCCCCATGGGTAGCTCCTAGGAATACCAAAGTGTATTGGGTGGTAGGGAATGATGGGTGCTACCTACCACCCAACCCACAAAAGAAATGGGCAAGCGGGGAAAATGTAACCTTTTCCCCAAACCCCCATAGCATCTGAGGAAAGATTAGAAATTTGTTTTAAATCGCCCTGACCATTTCTTTTGTAGGTTGGGTGGTAGGTAGCTCCTATTATGCCCTACCACTGACCCAACCCATTTTGGTGTCCCTAGGAATAAGCCATGAGGAACAATGGGGTGTTTTGAGTTTCCCCATTGTTCTCAATGGCCAGAACAAGCTGCACTCACAGAGTGAACACCACTTGCCCATTTCTTTAGTGGGTTGGATGGTAAGTAGCTCCTATTATGCCCTACCACCGACCCGACCCAATTTGGTGTCCGTAGGAACAATGGGGTGCTTCGAGTTTCCCCATTGTTCCCTATGGCCGGAACAAGCTGCACTCACAGAGTAAACACAAGTTTTGCATTGCAATTTGCAATGCATTTTGCAACCCTGCCTTGAAAAACACTGCAGAAGCACACAGTAAATGTACCAATGGGGGCATAGTTGCTCAGGACAACACCTGGTTTGTATGGTAACAAGCCAACCAAGAAAGTCACTATCACTAATCAGAAGACAGTGCCAGAAAACCAATCAGCAAGGGAAAAACAAGCCTTCAAAGTGGCATGAAGTCAGCTGTAAGGCGTAAGCTGAGCCAGAATGCTGGCCCTCTCCCCCCCACCCCCCATGGGGAAGGGCAGGCTGGCATTCCACCTTGGCTGGCTCAAATATGAATATTTATATACTACTTATCAATAAAAGTCCCCAAAGCAATTTACATAGATATAAATAAGCAATAAAATGGCTTCCTGTCCAATTTTAAATGTTTAGAATCAAAACAGGGTTGTTTTGTTCTGAGCTCGAAATAGGCCCTTTATTTAAAGGGTATTTTGTTTGGAGCTCGAAATGGCCCATTTAGAGTCTAAACATCAAAATGCAATGTGGAGTCAGGATTGAACCATGACTTCAAACAATATCTCAGAGTCTTGGGAGTGTGCACAACCCCCCCCCCCCTTATGCAAGGCTAGGAAGAATTCTAATTCTGGTTCTGGTTAAGAAAAAGCCAGGGTAGCTCATTACGTCTGAACTGAACAATTCTAACTTATTTTAATCAGAGTTCTAAAATAAACCAGGATCTGAAACTGAGAATGTTTTCCACAATTTTTCCAACCCTTGCACGTGAAGAGGAGTGCTCTCTGGGCTCAGGGAAGCCAGAATTTAATCTTGACTCCCCGTTAGGTCTGAACTGGTCAACTGTTTTGAAGGTTTGTGCACTCAAAGAAAAACTTTAATACCAGGAACATTCTGAAGCTAACAATATAGCACAGAAGCAAATTATTTTAAATTTTACCTTTATTCTCCCCAACTCAAACTGGAAAACATTGGGGCTTGTAGCTTGTGCAAATACTGCAGGAAATAATTTAGTGCTTGGTTCAACCTGAATGAAACAGAAATGCTTTATTTTCAGGAAGCTAAGTGCATGCAGCAGAAGGTTTTGAAAATGAAATGTGCTGAAATGATTAGATTCATTTTTTTTAAAATCCATTTTCCATATTTTCGCACCAAGAAGCTACAGGTAATACTGTTTTTTACAAATGGCAGTGGGGGGCTTAAAAGAGTGCGGGCTGTTTACCTAAATATAAACATACATTTCTCTCCCCGCACCCAGCTCCATTGCTCTCCGTGCTCCCCCAGGCCCCGCTCTCCCTCAAATATGTGGCCAGTGAGGCAGGCTTGAAGGGGGGCAGTGGAGGCTCCTCAGCTGAGCCAGGCAGTAGCAGGGGTGAGAGGCACAGGGGCCGCTGCTTGTGTCCAGGCCCTGCTGTCTCTCTCCCGCAACCACCCGCCAGGGCAGCAGCCAGAGAGGCAGGCTGGGGGGGGGGCAGGGCAGCAGCAGGAGTGAGTGACTTCTTTTTAAAGTGCTGCAGTTCGCCCTTCCAGGCACTTGGCATCAGCCTCTGTGAAGCCTGCAGAGAGGTTCACTGAGCGGTAGAGGTGGGCAAGCCTCCCCACAGAATGCCGGGTCAGCCCCTGTGGTTCACAGAGGCTGATGCCAGGTGCCTGAAAGGGCCAAGAGTGGTGTTTTAAAAAGAAATTACGCACCACTGCTGCCACCACCACCACACACGCCCAGCCTGCCTCTCTGGCTGCTGGCCTGGCAGGTGGTTGCAGGAGAGACACAGTGAGGCCTGGACACGAACTACAGCTTCTGCACCTCTCACCCCTACTGCTTCATGGCTCTGCTGAGGAGCCATGCCCCGAGCAGGAGGCAGAGGACGGCCTGTGCCAGCCAGCAGCATGGCCCCCTGCAGCCCTAAATTCCCATGGAGAGCAGCTGGGTGCAGCCTGTCAAATTTCCTTTTTGCAAGGATCCTTCCAAGGTGCAGGGTCTAGGCAGGTGCGGGCAGTTGCCGTGGGCAGGGACTGTGTGCAAAAATGCTGTCTACTTGGACAAATGGCAACTTTAAAAACAATCACCAAACAAAAATATGATAAATACAATAAATAAATTACCTGATAATAGGTGCTTAACTCTTTACCATTAGCTGTGAAGGACAGGAGACCAGTTGCAGCATCAACCAAACAGCCAATCTCTAATCCATTATTGTTGCGTCCTTGCCCTGGACTCATGCTCTCTCCTGCACACACCATATAGCAGTTGCTTCGTTTGATACTGCATTTCAAAAGATTGATAGCACATGAGATATGATGGTAGGTTAATGTTACAAAACAGGATCCAAAACTTCATGGGGATTTAGTGTATACATGGATATCTAACTGTTTATGGGGAATTTCATTTTCTACCATGTTGAAGAAAACTTTGCATAGCAAACAGGAAACTCCCAGTACGCTTCCAAATTCAGAGCAAAGAAATACTTCTGCTTGTACAGATTTCCACATACATGTGCACAACAAGTCCTGTATACACACACACACACACACACACACACACACAATATGTTATACAGTGGCCAATAGATCCAATGCAGAAAACGTTAGATGTATGTAATACTAACTGAAATTAATATGATTTAACTCAATTCTCATTTATTACAACTGGAATTAAAATACAACTAACTTTCTCTGGAACGCACCCAATTTCTACAAAATTTGAACAATGGCATACTACGTTCAACGGCCCACATTTTCCATAGTGCTATGAGGGCAGAAGAGGAAGACAGGAGCCTAGCTGTGTTGCAGTGAAGCACAGTCAGAGGGAGAAGCCCAGCATGGACAGAGTCAGAAGCGATTTTCACTTCTCTCCCTTCCCTGCAAAGTCTTTTCCACACAGCCCCTCGGGAACATATTCCTGTCAACAACAAAAAGGCTTTTGGAGAGAGGGGAGAGTAGTAACAATTGCTCCCCCTCCCCTTCACCCTCACTGGATCAAGGTCATTGCTGCTAGGCTCCTGCTGCTCAGTCATAGCAGGGCCCTTTCTTGTGGCCACATTGGACCCAGAATTACCAATCCAAAATCATGTGAAATCATGGCCTGTGTCTGATTTGACTTTATTAAGAAATCAATTGATGCCTGAACTCTGGGTGAAATGACTAACTCCTATGAGACAAACCAAATGTCTGGACTTTGATCTCAAGTAATGGCTTTGAGAAGCATAGGAACATAGGAAGCTGCCATATACTGAGTCAGACCATTGGTCTATCTAGCTCAGTATGGTCTTCACAGACTGGCAGCGGTTTCTCCAAGGTTGCAGGCAGGAATCTCTCTCAGCCCTATCTTGGAGATGCTGCCAGGAAGGAAACGTGGAACCTTCTGCTCTTCCCAGAGCAGCTCCATCCCCAAAGGGGAATATCTTGCAGTGCTCACACTTCTAGTCTCCCTTTCATATGCAACCAGGGCGGACCCTACTTAGCTAAGGGGACAAGTCATGCTTGCTACCACAAGACCAGCTCTCATCGATTCCATGGAAGCCAATCCTGCATTTCTTCTGGCAGAATGTTTACAATAGTCAAACCACAGAGCAGAACTCTGCGTGAAATGGTAATTTCTGTAAAGAACAAGCCAAATTGTTTGTGCTTTTGTTCTCTGGTGATTTCAATATTCACAATGTTGAATTAGATGTATGGATTACTAGTCTCACACATATATCCTCTTGCTGTTACTTTGGAATGTTTTAGAATTGCACACTGGGTTGATTTACACACAGTGATTCAATTGCTGCCTCACACACATAGCCTAGGCTCTTCCTGCTTCCTTCCTAACACCTTTGACTCTTGACATTATTTGAGGCAAGAGGCCAGTGGACAGGAGATGGCCCTCAGAGATGCAGAATTGTTTTGGGAATGTCAATAGGACAGATTCTTCCCAATAACCATTAAGGAGACAGGATCCAGAGCAATTGACATCTTTTGAGATTCAGGAAGGATGCTGATATTTTGAAAAGACTCTATGTTTGATCAACTATAAAAAAGTGAGCTCTCTGGACTGGGCTTCAGCAATTTTTGCCTAACAAACAATACTTGCTCACTTGCGCACCCCAAGTGCCTGATGTCTAGCTGTGAAGCTAGCAGAGGCCTGGGACTTGCCGACAAGAGAATGCTCAGTGATTCTTGCCACGGAGTGAAGAATCAAGGGCCAACTCTTTCTGTGAACCACAGCAGCAGCAATCCACCAGAAGCCCTGTTTGCAATGCTCTCCAGCAATGGACACTAGCCTTGCCTCCATCTGGCCACGACAAGATCTGGTAAAATGCCTCTTTCAAGAACCAGCCTTTGCCCCCACCAATTTCCATCCCTTTCACTAACCCTGGTGCTCTGCCAATCCCACTTCCAATCAACTCCCTCCCCCATCTCCTTTCTCCATCTCTTGCAAATTAGAAGTAATTACTGAGATGACATGCATCTCCACACATATGTTAGGAACACTGCTTGGTTATTACTAGTTGCTATGCAGGTGTGCAGCAAGGCTGGAGGTGGCCCGTGTTTGGCTGCCACCCCACAGACTGCCACCCCGCAGACACGGGGTTGTGGTCTCTCCCCCTCCATTTGGGAGGGAGATCGGCCCCGATGCGTTGGCAGCAAGGCTAGGAGCGGCTGTGCTACAGCCCACACTGCCAATGCAGCACAGGCCAATTTTATTTCCAAATGGGGCTACATGGCCCTGTTTGGGAGCGAAATAACACCCCATGCGTCTGACATCAGACGTGGGGGGCACGTCGGGGTCTGATGTCAGACATGGGGGGCACAAGGTGCAGCCCCTGATTGGCGGTGGCCCGGGTTCTTTGAACCTGTAGGGGCTCCGCCTCTGTAGCTATGATTGATTGTTTCTTGCTCTGTTAAATAGATGCCATGGCTATGACAATCTTTTATACTCAACAAAGCCCACTGAATTATGTGAGAGTATTTGGTCTTCTTTCTACCTTCAGGCCCAAAACATACACGGTCACTGTATAAAGAACTGGTCACTTTGTGACAATGGTGAAACAAGTCTAATTTCCTATGCTAGCTCTGGAGCATATCTAGTGTACAAATTAGGCTTGGCTCACAGCACTTTCTTTCATCCTCATAGTGCTGCAGAAGATGTCACTCAATGCCTTTAACTCCAAAATTTTCCAAAAGGACACAGTCACTAATACAAAATATGTATCATTTTTATACACAGATGTTAATGAACATGACTATTTCTAGTTCAATTGGTACCCGGAGAAAGAGGCATTAAACAAATCTAAGAAATTTAATGAAGTATGTAGACCTTCATCTACTGCTGACCTGAAAGATGTCCCTTTTGCAAGTCAGTGAAAGTGAATCTTTTTTATAGTTGCAGCAGGTGGTGAGGAGGAAGGGCATGGAAGCTGGATAACTGGTTAGGGCTGAGGCACCTTATCTCTGAGAGATTTTTCCCCTCAACAAAAAATGCCACACATCTTTGGGACAGAGTAGCAGTGGCAGCAATACTTCAAGCACTGCTGCTTTCCCAGGTGGATAGTTCCTGCCAATTGCCATTTCACATCTCCCATGGAACACACTGAAGAATATTATGAGCATCATTCAGGGAAAATACATGGCGGTCCCTATGATGAAATGGAGATCTTTCTTATTCTAGAATTTCAGTTAGAAAAGATTTGTATTTATGTTTTTGGTGAGGCATAAAGTTATACTAGAGGTTCTGTAAAGAATACAGTAGCGGAAGCCAAAGTACTGTTGTGATTAGGCAGTGGGGATTCCATATGCAGATGGGGAGAGGGACTCTGTGACAGCCAAGGTCAGGCAGAGTGAAACTGTTTCTGGTTGGAAAATGTGCTCTATGTACTTCTGTGTAGAGGAAAGAATTGTTATATATTTTTTCAAACAAGAATAAATCCTTTGTTGTTGTTTATCCTGGGTGGCATCTTTTCCAGTCAATTCCCATGTGAAGAAAGAATTGTGCCAAGGCAACACAGCTGCTATGAGATACTTAAGGGATCAGGGCAAGGGTTGAAAGTTTCCTCAAGTGGTGACAGCAGCTGACTACCTAGCTGTAAATGTCTCAAAACCTCATGGTGAGGTGTCACAGCCTTATGTGTGCTTTTTCCTCCTGGGGGAGAAAATGGCAGCCAAAAGCAGCCAGCTGCCAAGAACAACAGAAGTGCTTCAGGCACTGCTGCTGTTGCCACCACTGCTGCCAGCTGCAAAAGCATAACATTTGCTGTTGAAATAAAAAAGAACAGAGGTAAGCCAACCATCCTGAACAGGTTTTGTGGGGTGCCCAAAGTTTTGTTGTTCTCCTGCCTTCCAGTACTCTTATATTAGCTGAATATACATTAGGTGTATAAGGACAATAATACCTTCATCACATTATTAGAGTTCAAATAGTATACAGCATATGCACTGCAGGGATTATGTACTCTGGCTCTAGTTAAGATGATCTGCCATTTCTCTAGCACTGTAAGAAAAACAAAACCAACATCTATGGTGGCTTTACCTACTACCAGGAAATAACAGTGAGCACATGTACAAGTGACTCATGTCTCTGTTTTTGACAGTTCCTCTGTAATGCCTAAAGAAGGAACTTTTGTTTCTCTTCCACGTTGAAATGTGTGGGCACCAGATGCATGTACAGCTGACATGCTTCTCTGCACGGGAGATGTGTCACACATCCATTCTTTGATTGTTTTAACAAAAGCATATATTGTGGACGTAGGAGTCACTTCTATATCTTTTGTCAGTGTTTTTTTCATAACTCCCAAGCCTATCTGACTTTCTAAAGATAAGTGAGGGGAGGAAGCCTTTAAAAGTCACCAGTTTCTAGCTTTCCCTGTGACGCACATACATAATGAGGAGGATTGAATTTTTAAGCATTTCTACAGTTACTATGAACTAGCAAAACACCATCATTATGACAAGAAGCTAAAAATGGCCATGCTGGATGAAACCAAAAGGGCAATCTAGTCCAGCATCCTGTTTCTCACAGTGGTCAACCAGATGTCTCTGGGAAGCCCAGAAGCAGGATATTGGGGCCAAAAGCAGTTTCCTACCATCATTTCCCAGGAATTGATTCTGAATCTGGATATAGCATATGATGCACCTGTCCACCATGATTTAATCTAGTTGCTATCACAGCTATCGAGACCAGTGACCATCATAAAAACTTGCAGTAGTGAATTCCATAATTAATTAAGCACTGAGTGAAGTAGTACTTCCTTTTTCCTCTCCTAGATCAATCAGTTTCATTGGAGGCCCTTGAATACTAAAGTTATCCAAGAGGGAGAAAAACATTTCTCTATCCTCTGGCTTCATGCAATGCATAAGTTTATAAACCTTTAGCACATCCCCTCCAGGTTGTCTTTTTCCTAAACTAAAAGTTATTATGGAATCTAGGGATGTTGTAATTGCATACAGAATCCCTAAGAACAAATCTGCAAGCCCTGCCCCTGCACAGCCACACTCTTTCCTAATTATACCTAGCATGGAATTTGCCTTTTTCATAGGTGCCACACATCAACGTTTTCACTGAGCTATCCACCACAACCTCAAAATCTCTCTCTTGGTTAGTCACTGTCAAGTCAGTATCAGCAAAATTAAGAAATTATTCTGCCTTAAAGTGACAGAATACACTTTACACACTTTACACCACACTTTACACTTACACCAAACCGCATTTGCATAATGTTAGCCATTGACCAACCCAGAGATCCCCTTTTGGAACTCTTTGTAAACTTGTCTTGATAATATATTTACTGACATTATTTCAATATTCCATTTCAAATGTTTTTGAACAGAAGAAAAACAAAACCAACCTCTCATGAACTTTCCCTTTTTCATCTCCTAGGGTTACTGTAACAGTGCGAACTCTGTCCAAATCAAAGCTTGTGTCATATTGATGGAAGTCAGATGTAATCCATCCCACCCAGACATTAGCAGGTTCTTGTCCAGGAAAGATGCGCACAGAATAATAATACTGGCAAAAGATTAAGAATGACCCACAGCATTAATATCAAGAATTATCCTCTTACTCAAAAATCCAAACCTGGGTTTATCATTAGCACTCAGTTTCCATCTCTGCTGACCGCATCCCTAGCTGCCTGGCACAGAATCAAGCAGCCAGGGAACAAGGCCTACAAAAAATGGAGTAGTCCAACAACCTTGCACCCTTTCCCTCCTCTCTCCTGTGTCAGCTACCATGCAACATCCCTGAAGAAGGCAGAGAACCAAGCATATTTGAAAGTCCAAATTTCAAAATGAAAATTGAACACCATGAACCTTACTTTTAATGTAATCTAGAAATGATAAGTTAAAAATTATGAATAATGCTATTACTTAACAGTAAAAGTAATTCATTAGGTACTGTTCAGAAATAAGTAGTCTGCAGTTCATGTATAACTGTAAAGAATAGTAGAGCAGGCCCTCATTATCCATGGTCCAAGCACCAGCAGTTTTGTATATCTGTGGTCAGGCAATGGGGACCGGTCCTCATTATCCACAGTTCTAAAAATAGGCAAAATTCATCCATCTGTGGTTCCTGGGTGTCCAGAAATGACTTCCAATATTATTTCCAGCCACCATTTTGCAGGACAGAGCCATTAAAATTCCCACACACACACACACAATTAAAAAACCCCAAAGCATTTCCCCACAATTTTTCATGGAAAAACAGAGAAATTAGGGTGTGTGTTGAGTCACTGCTGGACAGCCATCGTTAGAAAAGCCTCAACATCTCATTATCCATGGTTTCATTATCTGCAGATGTAGGCCAGAACAGAACCCTCACAGATGAGGGCCACCTGTATCTTGCTAATGCTTGCAATAATTTCAAAAAGTGCTTTTTTGAGAAAGCAACAAGAAAAGTATTAATGTTAAGATGCCATACTGTAGATGTTTGCATTAAATAATCATAGTCATCCCTTTCGTCTGCTAAGACATCTTCAGTGAGCCTTGCAGAGTGGCTTGTGCTGTAGTCTGGTTTTGTCCTTCTCAGCATAAATCTGTAAAACAGGAGATGAGACAAATCCCCATTTTTGTAAACTGCAATTATCAGTTTAATGAACATAAACCTATGTGTTCCATTTCATAAGAGCTGTATACTGACTTAACCAATCTGAAAATGAAATACATTTTTTTTAAAAAGGAAACCAAACCAAACCAAGCTTCCAATTATCCCATTTAAGAATACATTTTTCATAAAGTTCCAAGATAACAACTCTTACTCTATTAGACTTTGGTTATCTGAATATTGTAGAAATACTCAAACCATTTAGAGAAAAGCATTTATACTTTAAATGCTTTACAAAGATAGGTTGGGAGGAGTCCAGTAACTATGAAAATTAGCTATTCACACAAAGCGTATACAGTAAACATTTTTCTATACCCATCCCATCAGGTTTGAATGGAAATCTTTTCTAGACACTTTGTCAGAACAGACAGCTCATGAATTTCAGATATTTTCTGCAATTGTCATGGCAACAAATACATTTTTGATGTTCTAATCTAATAATCTGCTGGATCAGACCAAATGCCCACCTAAGCATACTATTTCCCAAGGTGATGAACCAGATGCCTCTGGGAAGCCCTGAAGCAGGACATGTAGACAAATAGCATTCTCACACTGTTACATCCCAGTAATTGATTTTCAGATGCTTACTGCCTCTCTAAATGTAAAGACTGCATATGACCAACATGACTAGAAGCCATTGATAGATTTATCTTCCATGTATTTGCCTAATCTAATATTTCAACAGCCTTGTGGAAATATTTCACTGTGTTTTATGAATGGAAAGTTGGGGAACAGGATTTTTTTTACACAGTTTACCAGAAAAGCATGGTAAAAAAATTAACGGAAAACAAACTTCTCACACCAGATGTTGCCACCCCAATTACTAGTTCACATAGCTAACTAAATGTAAATTAATGTACAGTGCAAATAGGAAGAGCATAATTTTTGCCCTAGTACAGTGCTCTTCATTGTAAGGTCCAGAGGCCCAGCCACGCAAAGGGCAGCTCCCTCACTATTTGTTTATTGTACGTGTGTGAAGCTTCAGTCAAAGCTGAATAAGTCTCCTAGCATATGCAGAGATGACCATTTTCACAAGGCAGTGCTGCACTTTGCTCAGCTTCAGAGAGGGCTCCTTTAAGGGAAACAGACCCCTCTTGAGCCCCTGCACTGTCTTGGAAGGTGTATACAGAGTTCTGGGAAATGTAGCCCTTCACAGTGTTTTCCTACTAGAACTCTTAAGAAAGAGTTCTGTCTCTCTTAAAGGACACTCCCAACACTGAGAAAAGCACAATACCGTGTGGAGGTCAGTACAGTGGGAAATGGCCCTCACATTGAAGGGTGGGTGGTGTTTTTTTTGCCAGAGTGGCCCCCACTTGGAAAATAGTGAAGATCACTATCTGAGAAAATAAACTTATTTTTTAAATGGGGGAGGGGGGAGATAAATCAAACCAGTTTACCGTTGCTTGAGGCGTGAAGGTTTCTCTTGTGTATAATCTTTATGGTTATTGAACTCTGATTTTATCGCTTCTTTTTCTACACGATCAGGTACCAGGTGACCATGAGCAGTCTTCATAAGGACTTCAAAGTCAGAATCAGCATCATAATCATCCAAGTCATTCTTTGGGCCAAAAAGGCTTGAACTTGGCAACCCTCCTCCAGGCATTTTAGAAAATACCTCTGCACACTCAATAGGCATGCTGAGACGATAGAACATGATGTCTGTTTTGCTATTTTGAGATCCAAAGGACTTCTGTGTGACCTTCAAGCATGGGGAGCTGTCTGCAGTACCATCTATTCTTGTAACCTAACACATACAAAAGCTTTGATGTAAAATGAAGTGCCACTTTTTCTTAAACTCTCAGGTTTTTATTAACATACAAATGAACAAAATATTAATCTGAATATCATTGATACATATTAGGGAGCTGATCAGGAGGAGCCCTTAGAGCATAAGAGTATTTATAAAACATGCTTGTAAATATACTCCTCCTATACTTATAAAAAGTTTGTTACTACAGGCTGAGTATCCCTTATCCGGACTGCTCGGGACCAGAAGTGTTCCAGATTTCAGACTTTTCCAGATTTTGGAATATTTGCCTTCACGGACCCTCAGTCCAAGCTCAAAACTTTCCCTCACAGACCCACAGTCCAGATCTTTTCCCCTCTCCTTACCCCTTGGCTCTAGCCATTTATTTTTCACCTTGCTTCCTCCTTTGGTCTTCCCATGCTTGGCCTCCAGCCGTCTCTTCCTCCTCTCCCCTTGCCTAACATGGAGTGCACTTACACTGCAGAGGATCTTCTGGGCTCTCTGTCAGAAGGGGAGTAAGGTGGACAGCTGCGATAGGTTGCGTACTGACAGATGCCATCTTGCCACCCGTGAGCCTGGAGGCTGCCGCGCTTGTAGGGAGGGAGGACCCAGAGCCTCCCCAAACACCTACCACCCTGCCAGCAACAGAGACCCATCTGGAGGGCAAACTTGGGAGAAACTCCACTCCGGTAGTGGTGAGTAACCCCCCCAAATGGGCAGGGCATGGTGGATCCTCCTATCTTGGAGGACGGGGCCACGTGGTTGAGGGGATTTATTGCAAGAGAATTCAGGACCCTGGTACCCTCTCTGGTGGAGGAGGGCAGAGAACTTCTGGCCCCAATCAGGACGTGGCGTAAGTTTTGACATGTTTAAAAGCAGCAAAATTGGGATTTTTGTTGTTGTTGTTGTTACGGCATGGTGTCCGGATTTTGGAGCATTCCGGATTCTGGATATCCGGATAAGGGATACTCAACCTGTAATCTGGTAACTGAAATCAAAGAGCCACCAATTAAGTCATAGTTTTAAAAAGTGAAATGGTATGTTGGAGAAATGTTAGGGAGAGAGGGGGGAGGAACCCATTTGGCAGGTATTCATCCTAGCTTTCCATAATTAATATTCATACCCTTTCGCTCTATTTTCTATTCCTCTCTTTCATGTCATCTCTTTCTTTCAGCTATAAGCCTGTGTCATTTCTAGTTTTTGTACAGCACTGAGCAAATGTAACTGCAACAACAAGGGTCTATGACTCCAATGTAAGTATGAAAATATATTAAAGATTTTAGCAGGTTTAATTATATAACATGCCATTTTCTCTTTCATTCAAAGCCTCTTGGAGTCACAAACAAAAAAGCAATACCAAATATATTGAAATATGTAAACTTTTTGCTGCTCTCCTGAACCACTTCCTACTCCATATATTGGTTGACAGCACATCAGGGACATCACAGGAACTGTATCCTTACAGAGAGAGGTTTCCTGAGCACCAGAGGAGTGATTTTTGTTCATCAACCCTGCTTCTATAAGTATTCTTTGCCTTCCAGAAATATGCCCCTCAGGGCTGCCTTCAGAACACTTCTAGAGGAAGCAAAATAAGCAGAAATCATTTCCTCCCCATGCTCATGCACTTTCCTGCTCAATAAGTCTCTGACTGCAAGGATACAGTCTCCCTCTGTGAGGATACAACTGCTGCTGTGTCCACGGACTACTGCTCTGGATGTCAGCCATTCTCCAACAATGAAGGAGCAAAATTGTTCTGTCGTGTTTCACCACCACTCCAGTGTGTTTTTGTTTAGTTTTAAATTTGAGGATTTCATTAAAATAGCATGGTGGGGGCGGTCACACAGACTCCAATAAAAGTACATGGGAGAAAATGAAAACACAGTATCTTTAAGATAGTGGGCAGTAGCCAAAATGACCCCAATATATGGTCAAAACTCTAGTATAATACAATAACTACTTTATGTAGTAGGGAGGGGCATCTGCAGCTTTTTCCTCTCCCCAACTGGGAGAAGAGCACAGTGAGGCTAACTGCTCTATGTGTGGAACCTAAATTGGACACGGGAAACTAAACACAGGGATTCTACACACAAATTCCAATTGCACTCCCTTAAGCAGCAATGTGTGCACAAGTCATCTCACTAAATTTGACTGAATAAATCAACTTTCTATTTCACTTCAACAAAATGAAATGAAAATATATCAGACCTCAATATGTTCATGATTTGGTGGTACTGGAAGGAATTGAGGTAGTCTCTTGCTTAACCATATGGTGATATCCCTGTTTGTATTCACTGCAAAAGGTTCATAGCCTTCTTGTAATCCACAAATAGTGAAATATTTCAGGGTGCTGACATCTTTGCCAAAGTTCATTCTGCCCACTTGCGACAATCCCAGGCTACATGCAGGTATAAAGCCTGCCAAAAAGAAGATGGATAAAATCTATGAATAATAAATAAATCTATTCCATATTTTGAAGAATTTGTTGGTTGTTTGGTGCGAAATAAAGTCATACTTCCGAATGACCTACAAATACCAAAGTTGGCATACAAAATCCTGCCACTGAAATTAGTTGAATACACTATTTTTTAACACCATAATATACTCGGTGAAAATTTAATTTTTTTTATTTTTAGAAGAAATTCTGAATATTATACTTCCTGGTTACCTACACATACCAAATATTTTAAGTGTTCTTGTTCTCAACAGATTAACAATCAATCAGATCGATAATTCCAAAATGACATTTTGCCCAAGAGAAGTGGAAGATCTTTCTCAGATTCAAATTTACCATATATGGTATGATACAGTCTTTGCAGGAAGTGTATTCTTTAATGTCTATTAAAAATCTGGCATACCACTACAGATAAAGGGACTTTGAACAACGGAGATAACATCTTGGTTGTTATCAACTAAGTGACTCGCATTGCTTCTTTAAATCTCCCCACGCGCCAACTTAGAAGCACGAAGAAAAGCTACTTAAACTGTATACCAATTTAGTTAGGGGTAGAAAACTGCCAATAACCAACACCCTCTCTGCCACACCTCCACAATAACTAAACTGGTATACAAGGGCCATCTATTTTTTAAGTTAGAATAACAGCAGTGTTGAAAAGACACAGCTTTTTCACAGATTGTAAACCAGTAGATGGCATTAAGAAATTATAGAATATATTTAAATATCATGTAGAAGGCCTCATAAAATATCCTGTTGGAATCTGTATTAGCGTTGGAATAAATTACCATCTTGAAAGACCAAAAATGTACAAGCAATACATTCTGTTTACACCGATAGATGTCAGATCTATTATATCAAAAAATGTTATTATTGGTCTAAATTCTTGTCAGAACTTGTGCAGGCATGTTTTCCCAGATATATTCTCTATTCCTATCTACTATAAATTGTTTCAATTTCTTAAAGAACTGAGATAGGGCATTACATTTACTAGCATGAACCTTAAATTAAGCTCTTATTTTGCTCATCAGCAAAATCACCTACCATATTTTCCTACACTACGCTAGGCGCGCGCACGCAGCATAACATATGTGGTGCGTGCACGCCACGAAGGGCGCATGCGCTCCGCCAGCTCTTCTTCGTTTAAGGCATAGACAGACAATGACGGGGGCAGGGGCGGCAGGGAGGAACTCTGCCGCCCCAAGAAGATTTTTAAAAGCACCAGCGCCGGAGGGGGAAGAGCGGCGGGGGGGGGAGTACTACCCCCCTTAAAGAGACACTCCCCCAAGTGCCGGACCACGCTTCTACCGAACCATGCACAATTGGGAGGCAAATTCAGAAAGATCCCAACTGCAGAGAGACTTTGTCCCTGTGACATTGGGGAGGTAGAAACCACAGAACATGCACTCCTCTTTTGCCCCTTTTACAGAGACATTTGGGCCAAGCTTATATTTCTGTTATTTCACAACTACCCTGGCTGCCCAAACCATGTCTATACCGGGTGACCCAGCCTAACACCACCAAGATCTGCATGGCAGCGTGTAGCATCCGCCGAGTCATGACTGCTAGGCCCTGCATCCATTCTGCATAGTTTTAAACTGCTGATTATACTATTATCTTTAGTGTTCCTCCTTAGATGTTTTATTTTTTATACTCTGTTTTAGCAACTACTTTTTGCATTTTATATATTCCATAATAACATAAGAATAGCTCTGCTGGATCAGGCCCAAGACCCATCTAGTCTAGCATCCTGTTTCTCACAGTGACCCACCAGATGCTGCTGGAAGCCACAGGCAGGAGTTGAGGGCATGCCCTCTCTCCTGCTGTTACTCCCCTGCAACTGGTACTCAGAGGCATCCTGCCTCTGAGGCTGGAGGTGGCCCACAGCCCTCCAACTAGTAGCCGTTGATAGACCTCTCCTCCATGAAGATTTTTATATGCTTAGAATTTTAATAATGTTATAGCTCCCCTCTTTTTAAAGGGTAGCAGCCTTTTAGTATTATATTATAGCTGTATCACATTAGAGTAGAATTTTAAAATAACACAGTTCTATGGTTTCATATTCAGTTTTAATCATAATTTGTTTTAACTGTGGTTTCATAATTTGTTTTAATCACGCTCTACTGCTTTGTCTTGTGCTGGTCTTGGAGCGTAATAAAGATGATTGATTGAGTAGAGCCTTATAGGATTTTAGTACATACAAACCCTTATATGATTTAGTACATTCAATTTATATCAATTTATTTTGTATATTTTAATGAAATGCTAGTACAGCCCTGTAAAAAATATATATAATTTAATAAATGAACAAATACAGTTAACTACATGTAAAACAAAAATGATTCACTTTTAAAAAAAATTTGAGTAGACAGGTGTTTTGCTTGGTTTACTGCTTGCAGCATGTCAAGTGGTTCCCTGAGCTATTTGAAAGTTTGCAAGAAAAAGCTGTCCCTGTATTAGTCACACAGTTTTTTTAAAAAATTGACTAGCTTCCAAAGTAAACAACAAAACAGCAAAAGTTCCAAGTTCCAATCACAATTAACACAAATAAAACTACATTAAATGAAGTAATCATATGTGCACTCAATCAAGTTTTGATTTACATATTGTTGTCTTCCTAGCGGCCTGTAAGACAAACTTAGCAACAGCTCTTGAGCTTTGTGTATGAGCTGGCTTACTTAAAAAGCTCAAATTTTCTTGAGTCAAAATGATCTGTCATTTGTTCTCATGCAATGTCATACAAAGTACAGTATCTGCAAGAAATTAATAAGGTGATAGTAGTTTATTTTATTAAGTACAATCAAATAGGGTGCTTCCTATTTTTTCTCTCTCAAGGTGGAGGTTCGAGGAAAATTGTTTTCTTATTATGGAGTTGTACAGCTATATGAAGTAAGTTTTAAAAGTTTAGTGTCATACCAGGCACCTCCAGTTGTGTAGAGTAAAATGGATGGCAGTTATTCTTTACCATCATGAAAGTGTTGATTGCAGGGGGTTACTGTGGAAAAGTGCAGATTCACAACTCCATGAAGGTCTCCGTGCAATATTTAAAATATTATATATTGGTTCTGGAGCCATTATTATTTCTTTATGGAGGTAAGTATGAAGGTTCATGCTCTAAAATCCACTATGAACACTTTAAAATCCTCTTTTATTAGTGGAAGATAACCGATACCAAGAGATTATCAAAATAACTAAATAAAAATTGAGTTGAAATGGGCAAATCTACCATCCCTAGTTATCTTCTTGGGATTTACAGTTGTGTTTCATTGACTCACAACAAAAATGAGAAGATGTTAAAAGACTTCCCCATACAAAGATAAGAAAGGGTTTGCCACATTAGCAGCACAAAATTGTTTAAGAACTTACCATCACCAACCTCAAAGTCCTTGAATGCAAGCTCAGAACCTGAGTCATCAAGAAGGATTTCACCATTCAGGGTGAACATCATAGTACGTTCATTTAAGTCAACCATACATCCCACAATATCCCCCGTCAGCCAAGAACGACCAAAATGCTCATTTCCCTGGTGCCATCGTTGGGCCTGGAAAATAAATAATTTTAACAAAAGGAAATTAAGAGCTCCTCCCTCTCTCAGATATGTCGAATAAGCAGCCCCTAAAAAACAGTACTAAATTTAATATGATTCAATTATAACATTCTGAAACCATAGTCAATGTCAAGAGCAGAAATCTGGGGACACAGTCTGCACTGATCTTAACTCACCCAAAATGTTCCTGAGTAGCACAGCATGTGTGTCCCCCACAAGCAGCAGAGCACATATGGGGGGAAGGGGGAGTGATTTTCTCTCCTCCCCCCTGCCTCCATAAGTGCTCATTTCTTTCAAAAAAACATGTCCCTGAAGGTTGTGTGAAGGCTTCCCCTTCCCTCCGTGTGTGCTCTGCTGCTCAGCAAGACTCTGGCTGAGTTAAGAGCAGCCTCTCTGCCCAAGGACACAGCTCTGCAACATCCCCAGATTGCTGTTCAGGATGTCAGCCAATATTTGCATGCCGTTTTACATAGCTGTTGACTGCAAATCCTTCAGTTAGTTTTATGCATATGCATCTAACAGCAGTAGTATAAAACAAACTCTAATTGTTCAATGGACACCTTACCATTTCAACAAGAGTAGCAGAAGCCAATAATACACCTTCAATGAGATAACACAGTTCCAAATGCAAGTCAAAATCTTTGTTCTCAAATATTTTGGGAATAAAATATGTTATTAGTGTGATATATCTCCAAGATGGGGCTCTGAGAGACTCCTGCCTGTAACCTTGGAGAAGCCACTGCCAGTCTGTGCAGACAATACTGAGCTAAATGGACCCATGGTCTGACTTGGTAGAAGGCAGCTTCCTATGTTCCTATATAGCCTGTCTCTCATCCCAACTTTCAAAACTTTTTCAAAATGATTTCTTTAAGTTTTATGAGTATTGGTATGGCTAGTGCAAATATTTCATGGGGCCACTATCTTCCTTTTGTGCTTATTTATTTATCATTCATTTAGTAAATAATTATTATTTGATTATTATTTATATACCACCTGATATGTGTATTTCTAGGCAGTGGCCACAATTAACACACAACAAATATAAAAACAATTTCACAGGATAAAAACACTTAAGCAGTTTTAAATTAATTTCAGTTAAAAGCCTGAGAAAACAGGTGTGTCTTGAGGGTCTTTTAAAAAGCAATCAGATATGGAGATGCTCTTATTTTGACAGAGAGGATATTCCAAAACCCTGGGGCAGCCACAGAGAAGTACTGGTATGATCCAGAGAAGGGTTAGTATTACCCAGGGCTCATTAACAGAATAAATTCCAGTTAACTGAATGCCCACTTTACTAAGACATAAAACTCTCTGGCCTGTTTTCAGAAGATACCTAGGATTTTACAGCAAAGAAGCCTGTACACCAGGGCTGCTCAAAGGTACATAGAGCTCATCTCCCCAAAAATTCTGAGTTTTGCAAATTTTTATTAGAACTGGGATTATTGGTTTCCTTAAATTAAATAATAGGCTTCAGTGTCTGAAGAAAAGCCAAAAAAAGGGGGGGGGGAACCCCTCTCTGCTCCTAAATCAGGAGAGAGAGAAATCCAAATATTATCAAATAATAAGCTGATATTCTGCCCAAGGTTAGGCACAGGTTACTCTTACTTATTTAAGCGACACTTCCGGGCAAAACAGGTATATATAAACATGTAAGAGAGCAAATCAAAAAGATACTTAAACCAAACTAGGTAACATGATAATTATGTTAAATGTATCCTTTAGCATACATTTGGTATCCTACAAAAAACCTGGAATAAAATTCTAGTAGCTTCACATCATAACATTCATTTCCAGTAGTCTTGTACAATCAAATAGGGATGTGCACGAATGGTCTTCGGCACTGGCAGGGGTAGTACTTTAAGGGCGGGGGAGGGTGTACTCACCCCCCCCCCGCCATGTTTCCCCAGCCGGCGCTCTGTAAATTTCAAGCCCCTTGGGGTGGCAGCGTTCCTCCCTGCCACCCCGTTCCCCCCGTCGGCCAGAACTGGCCGGAAGTTGAAACTTCCGGCCGAGGGGGGGAATGGGGCAGCAGTGAGGAACGCTGCCGCCCTGAGGGGCTTGAAATTTACAGAGCGCCGGTGGGGGAAACACGTTGGGGGGAATGAGTACACCCTCCCCCGCCCTTACAGTACTACCCCTGCCGGTGCCAAAACACCGAATACCGCCCCAGCACCGAAACATTTCAGAGGCCTTTAAAATGGCCTCCGAAACGTTTCGGGCACATGCCTACTATCAAATACTCCTGAAGAAATGCACATGCAAAGGATAATTCATGTCAGACAAGAACAAGAGAACAACTGCAGTCTAGAACAAGCTTCAGTATATAGATATATTTTTACATTTGGATGTGAATTGCCACCAATTTGGGAATGCTTGAGCCAGTTCAGCACCTCTTCTGGGAAGCGCCCAACTGGCTCGGGCACCAGTGTTTGAGCCGGCTTGATGGGGCAGGCAGCAGTTCCCTTAAGGAGCTCCTTACCTGCTCACCCTGCCCTTCCAATCCATGTAGCCTCCGTGTGGCATCAGCATGCTCATAGAATGCGCGCATGTGTGCCGGCCATGTGTGTGCAAACACTGCACATAGGCTGCAGGGAGCAGTGCCTCAGCACCACGCAGTCGGTTGGGGACTGGGCACCCTGCCCAAAAAAGCAGCGGGGTGGAGAGGAGCAAGTAAGCAGCTCCTTACCTGCTCCTTAAAGGAACTGCTCCCCGCGAGCCCGTGCACAACCTGTTCACACAAATCTCTACCACCAATCAAGGCCATAAACTCATCTATGTTAAAGGGCACTTGCTTGATAGAAGAATGTGTTTTACTGATATGTCCTCTTTTTTTCTGGCAACAGTCAAAACATGGCAGCATATTACATGTGGCATGAACTGACAGAATCTCATTATCATTACTTGGAACCTCAAATTATTATAGATTAATACCTTGAAACCATCAAAGACAAATGCTTGTTCATCTGACCCAAGTTCTTGTTCTGGCTGACCACCTGGCCTGGCCCAGCCAACCCTCATGTCTCCTGCAGTCACCACTTCAAACTCAAAATACCACTTCCCAGATTTCACTGCATAGGTCTTCTCTGTGCGGAAAATCCTGAATCTTTCCATCATAGCACAGAATACATCTGGTCTTGTGGCTGCAAAGTTTTAAATATATTTAACAAATAAATAAGATATATAACCAACTTCACACAGTTTTTACAGTAAACTTATAAAGAGTTCTAAAAAGCAGGAATGCATCACAATCTCAAATAAGGAGTCACTCAAATATATTGCTGTCTTTCTCTTCAAATTACCACTAACCTCAGTTCTATCCTTGCTGATCATAGAACTGATCTCTGCTTCCAGCTGATTCACTCTCCTGCCTCAGGCAACCACACAATGTTAGGGATGTCTGAACAGGTTCAACCCCAAACCACTTTGAGACAGAACCTGTTTGAGACTTTACTAAGACATAAAACTCTCTGGCCTGTTTTTAGAAGATATCTAGGATTTTAGAGCAAAGAAGCCTGTACATCAGGGTTGCATTTGACCTCCATTCGGGGTTGAACCAATCCCCACCCCCAGTTCGATCTGACCTCGGACCAAAACCCCCCTGCCTGACGGTTTGGGGGGTTCGCAATTTTTTAATTTTTTAAAAAATATTCTTTACCTCTAGCCCCTTCAGGGTACTTCCTAAAGGCTGAAGGGAGTCTGCAAAGGTTCTCCCCCTGCCAGACTCGGTAATCACCCCTGCGACCCATTCGGCAACACTTTCTGGCCCGTTTGGGCCTCCGTATACCAGTGCAGCGGCCATTTTCTCCATTGCCACACATGCACAAATGGCCAAATGGACCACGGCAGTTATTACTGAGGCTGGTGGGGGAAGGGGGAACCTTCGCAGACACACAGAGACCCCAGTGGCCTTTAGGAAGCCCCCCGAAGGGGGCTAGAGAAAAAAAATATTTTTTAAAATTTTTATATATATATATATATGCGAACCCCCTCCCCCCCAACCGAACCGGGGGGGATTCAAAAACAGGCTGGACCAAACTGGTCTGGTCAGGTTTGAGTGCAGTTCGCACTCGAACCGAACCGGGCCAGCCAGTTCCGTGCACACCCCTACACAATACACATTAATCAGAAGACTATTCAAATCATACTCTGAAATCAGATAACTGTAAGGTAGTTAACCTTGCATCAATTGTTAAAATATATTCCATTGGACTTATAGCATTAAAATGTTTTAGATACATTTTGTTCCAGATTTATTTTATTTATTACATTACATTACATTATAATACCACCCCGTACAAAAAAGACCCTGGGCAGTTCACAATCTAAAAACCATTAAAACATTGACACTATTAAAACAATTTTAAAAATACAAATAAAAATGCTAAAATCTGAAGCTTTTAAACTAAAAGCCTGGCTAAATGGGTAGTAGTAGTAGCAAATTTATTGCGGTCCTTAGACCAGCTTAACATTTAAAATAATACATTTCACTAAATGGGTATGTTTTGAGGTCCTTCTTAAAATATTCAGAGAAGGGGAAACTCTAATTTCATTAGGAATTGCATTCCAGAGTCCCTGGGTAACTCTAGAAAAGGCCTCATCTTGAGACACCACCAATCAAGCTGTGGCAACGCAAATGGATCTCCTCAGATGATCTTAATAGGTGGCGGGGTTGATGAAGAAGAAGGCGTTCTCTTAAATACCTTGGACACAAACCATTTAGTTTTGAAGAGCAACAGTCTCCAAGCAACACCATCTGGAACCTACCTGAGAGGTAGGAGCGGAACCACTGCAAAGCCATGCCTCCCACTCCCAACCGCTTCAGGCACCCCAGAATGATACCATGGTCGATGGAATCGAAAGCCGAGGGATCCAAAAGGATCAACAGAGTCACAGTCCCCCTGTCAATTCCTAATTGGAGATCATCCAACAAGCCAACCAAGGCCATCTCAGCCCAATAGCCTGTCCAAAAGCCAGTTTGAAATGGGTCCAGATAATCTACTTCCTCCAAGACAGCCTGGAAATGAATCGCCACTACTCCCTCAATCACCTTGCCCAACCATGGGAGGTTGGAGACAGGCCCATAATTGCCTAATTCTGAGGGATCCAATGCAGGTTTCTTCAAAAGTGGTCTAATAATTGACTCCTTGAGACAAGGAAGCAGCCTGCCCTCCCTCAGAGAAGCACTGATTATCTTAACAAGACCTTCTCCAATAATCTCCCTGCTAGATCGTATAAGCCATGTTGGGCAAGGGTCAAGAGGACACGTGGTAAGGTGAAATGTCCGAAGTATTTTGTCCACATCCTTGGGAGTCAAAAACTGAAACTGATCCAATTTAACCACACAAGAAGAGCTTCTGGACACCTCCACAGTACTAATACAAATATTTATATACCACTTTTCAACCAAAGTTCTCAAAGCAGTTTACACAGACAAATACATAAATAAGATGGCCGCCTGTCCCCAAAGGGCTCACAATTTAAAAAGAAACACAAAGTAGACACCAGCAACAGTCACTAAAGGGATGCTGTGCTGGGGCTGGATAGGACAGTAACTGTAAAGTCTAGTACAGCTCGAATACGAGGGATTTTACCTGCAGAAAACGTATTTAAAATGTCAGAGGTGACAGATCCATCAGTTGATGGATCTAAGTACTCATTCAGAGAAAGAGGGGCATGCACTTGCCCTCTCACAACCCTAGACAACTCGGCTGGATATGAGCTTGCAGAACCAATGCAGACAGAAAGAAACTGCTCCTTTGCTGCAAACATTGCCAGAGCATAGATTTTCAAATGTGTTCTGTGTTGTCATCTGTAGGATTTGAACTGAGTCCTTCTCTAAGCCATCTACCTTGCCACTTCAGCCCCCATAGTTCTTCCTATATGAAGGAGCTAATTTAGAAGCAGGCTGGAGAGGGCGCTTAGGAGCAATCGTGTCTACTGCCCTAGTATAAGTTCATTATTCTGAGTCTGAACCAGGGCATCAACAGAATCGCTGGCAGAACCAACCTTAAAGCCTTCCAAGGCTTCTGGGAATCCTATGGGAGCCAATAGCTTTTTGGGGCAGACCATCCTAATAGGTCCTTCATCCCTGAGGAGGAGGGTTGAGGCTGTGAATCCAACCTTAACCAGATGGTGGTCCATCCATGACAATGGGAAAATCACAGGAGTCCCCACCCACAGAACGCCTTCCTAATCAGAGTAAAAAGCCAAGCAGAGAGTGTGACCAGCAACATGTGTTGGTCCCAAGACCACCTGGGATAGTCCCATAGTTGTAATGGCTGCTATGAACTCTTGAGCTGATCCTGACAAATTGGTTCCAAAGTTAACATTACAGTTCCCCAGAACTACCAGCCTGGGAGACTGCAATGCCAGCTCTGCAACCAAGTCAGTCAGCTCAGTTAGGGACTCTGTTGGGCAGCGGGGTGAACAGCATACCAACACAAGTTCCAGCCTATCCTTGCTCTCCAGACATAGATACACACATTCAATATAGGCCAATTCCCTGACATGAACCCTGGTAAGGAAGATATTACTCTTATAGACCACAGTCACTCCTCCTCCCCACCCACGTCCTCTCACCTGCTCTAAAACAGAGTATCCTGCCAAGAGAAGCTGGACCCAAACTGGACCACTAGCCTCCCCCATCCAGGTCTCTGTAATACATACCAGGTCAGCTCCATCATCCACAATCAAATCATGGGTGATTTCAGTTTTATTTTGAACTGATCTGGCATTACAAAGTAGCAAGGTAAGATTCTGTGGGAGATTGGCACTGTTCCCCAAGTTAAAATTGCTGGCAAGGAAGCTGGAAGGGTTAACAGCTATTAAATTACTGATCCCCTTTTCCCTCTAACGGGGACTTATTACAGTTAATTTAAGGAAGAATCAGATATACACTGATTTCCCTGTGTTCCACGGGGGGGGGATCTTTTTCTGGAACATATCTTCTCTGAATACAGTCCAGTCTTGCCTGATTGCCAGCCTTGTTCTGACCATATCCACACTGACTTTCCAGATCCTGATCCACCTGAAAACACTTACATTCCAGCAAAACTAATCTTACCTGTGTTCTCACTTCCCCCCCCCCAGTGTCTTTTCTCCACAACTTTAATCTCATTACCATATTGCATTGCTTCAAATCAATTTACTCTTACCACAAATAGTGGATTCAATGTAAACCATTCATTTTTAGATTAAAGGATAGCTTTTTCATAAGTGGTCTGAATTGCAGTGACTTGTTACACTTTGTTTTGGCCCTCTTCAAAAACTGCTACTTTTCTAAACAGCCATGAATCCAAATATCTACTGAAGGCAGCAACAGGGGACACCAAGTACTAGCAAATGAGATTTTCAATGAAAAATCATGAATCCACTCATTTGCTACCAGATAATCTACACTCAGAACACCTCAGAAACAACAAAAACCTGTACCCCATGGGTTAACAACCCATGGGTGTGGCTGGCACCCTCTGTGCACTACACCACCACTCGCTCTGGTCCACCCCAGCACCCTACAAGTGCAGTTATGGGGCTGCTGAAACCTCAATTCTTCCTTATGGGGGGAAAAAAACCTTAAAGAAGCGTAAACTTCAAAAATCACTTAAAAATCAGCCCTTTGCCCAATTCCTATCAAATAATTCTGGTAGCTTCCTTGCACCCTACACTCTGCTCTAGGCCACCACCACCACGACCCCCAACGTGAAGCAATACATTTGCTGCAATCCTCATTATTCCCTATGAGCAATTTAAAAATACTTTAAAAATTCACCAATATGTAACAACTACAATACAGTTAACAATAAGTTATTGTTCAAGTGAGTAATTCCAGAAGGGCAGCAACATTAGTTGGTTGTAGGAAAAAAAAGAAAAATGCTGTAAAGATTAAGCTTAAAGATAAACAGGTCAGTTTATTCAAAATGTCAACCCATGAAAACAAGTTCCAGAAAACCCGCTAGAGGGCTCTAGGTATTTTATGAGACTTTAAGAAGCAGAGATAATGATAATCCTCAGAATCACATTATAGATGAGTAATAAGAAATTCCTGATAACACACAAGACATCTTTTTAAACATTTTATAATGTAACATATTGGGCAGTAATTTGGTTGTCAAATGTTTCACATTCACAATGCTTCCTTATCGTACAGAACAATAAAGTAAATCCTGATCCTGCATATGAAAAATAATATACAATAAGAAATTGTACAAATGCAGAAATACTACCAAAGAACTAAACAGACAGGGGGAGAGAGAGATGCTACAACAGAAAGCACATTTGAATATATTATATTGAAATGCAGTCACTGTCATAAGAACATAAGAACAGCCCTGCTGGATCAGGCACAAGGCCCATCTAGTCCAGCATCCTGTTTCACACAGTGGCCCACCAGATGCCGCTGGAAGCCACAGACAGGAGTTGAGGGCGTGCCCTCTCACTTGCCATTACTCCCCTGCAACTGGTACTCAGAGACATCCTGCCTTTGAGGCTGGAGGTGGCCCACAGCCTTCCAACTAGCAATAGCAATAGCACTTACATTTATATACCGCTCTATAGCCGAAGCTCTCTAAAAGGTTTACAATGATTTAGCATATTGCCCCCAACATTCTGGGTACTCATTTTACCGACCTCGGAAGGATGGAAGGCTGAGTCAACCTTGAGCCCCTGGTCAGGATTGAACTTGTAACCTTCTGGTTACAGGCCGGCAGTTTTACCACTGCACCACCAGGGACTAGTAGCCATTGTTAGACCTCTCCTCCATGAAGACATCCAAACTCCTCTTAAAGCCATCCAGGTTGTTGGCTGTCACCACATCCTGTGGCAGAGAGTTCCACAAGTGGATCACGCGTTGTGTGAAAAAGTACTTCTGTTTGTTGGTCCTAGACGTCCTGGCAATCAATTTCATGGAGTGACCCCTGGTTCTAGTGTTGTGTGAGAGGGAAAAGAATCTCTCTTTCTCCACTTTCTCCACACCATGCATGATTTTATAGACCTCTATCATGTCTCCCCACAGTCGTCTTTTTTCTAAACTAAAAAGCCCCAGTTGTTGTAGTCTTGCTTCATAAGAAAGGTGCTCTAGGCCCCTGATCATCTTGGTTGCCCTCTTCTGTACCTTCTCCAGTTCAACAATGTCCTTTTTAAGATGTGGTGACCAGAATTGTACGCAGTACTCCAAGTGTGGTCGCACCATAGTTTTGTATAAGGGCATTATAATGTTAGCCGTTTTATTTTCAATCCCCTTTCTAATGATCCCTAGCTATTAATTTGCCTTTTTCACAGCTGCTGCACATTGAGTCGACACTTTCAATGAGCTGTCCACCACAACCCCAAGATCCCTCTCCTGGTCTGTCACCGACAGCTTGGATCCCATCAGCATATACTTGAAGTTGGGGTTTTTCATCCCAATGTGCATCACTTTACACTTGTTAACACTGAACTGCATTTGCCACTTTGTCGCCCACTCACCCAGTTTGGAGATATCCTTTTGGAGCTGCTCACAATCCATTTTGGATTTCACTACCCAAAAGAGTTTGGTATCATCTGCAAATTTGGCCACATCGCTGCTTACCCCTGCTTCTAGATCATTTATGAATAAATTTAAAAGCACCGGTCCCAGTACAGATCCCTGGGGGACTCCACTTCTTACTTCCCTCCATTGTGAAAACTCTCTGTTGATACCTACCCTCTGTTTCCTGTCTTTCAACCAGTTAGCAATCCACACATGTACTTGTCCCCTTATCCCATGACCGCTAAGTTTCCTCAGGAGTCTTTGATGAGGAACTTTGTGGAAAGCTTTTTGGAAGTCCAGGTATACTATGTCAACTGGATCACCTTGATCCACACACTCGTTGACACTCTCAAAGAAGTCCAAAAGGTTGGTGAAGCAAGATTTACCTTTGTGGAAGCCATACTGGCTCACTCCCAGCAGGGCCTGTTCTTCTGTGTCCTTTACAATTTTATCCTTGAGGATGCTTTCCATCAATTTGCCTGGAACAGACGTTAGGCTAACTGGCCTGTAATTTCCCGGATCGCCCCTGGATCCCTTTTTGAAAATCGGTGTTACATTTGCTACTTTCCAGTCCTCTGGTACAGAGCCCGATTTCAGGGATAAGTTAAATATTTTAGCAAGGAGGTTGGCAATTTCACATTTGAGTTCTTTGAGGATTCTTGGATGGATGCCATCCGGCCCTGGTGACTTGTTAGCTTTCAGTTTTTCCAGACAGTTTAGAACATCATCCCTTGTCACTTCTATCTGACACAGCTCTCTAGCCTCCATCCCTAAAAAGCCTGGCTCAAGAACTGGTATATGCTCAGTATCCTCTGCCGTGAAGACAGATGCAAAGAACTCATTCAGCTTCTCTGCAACCTCCATATCCTCCTTAATAATCCCTTTCACTCCCTCATTGTCTAATGGTCCAACTGCCTCCCTGGCAGGTTTCCTGCTTCTGATGTACTTAAAGAAGTTTTTGTTATTCCCCTTGATACTTTTGGCTAAATGTTCCTCAAACTCTCTTTTTGCCTCCCTTATTGTCACCTTGCATTTCTTTTGCCAGAGTTTGTGTTCCTTTCTGTTCTCTTCATTTGGACAGGTCTTCCAATTTCAGAAGGAAGTCTTCTTCCCTTTTATGGCTTCCTTGACGGTACCCGTTAGCCATGCTGGCATCCTCCTGGATTTAGTGGTACCTTTCCTCCTTTTGGGTATACAATCTAACTGGGCTTCTAGTATTGTGGTTTTGAGTAAACTCCATGCACTCTGGAGCGAAGTGACTCTCCTGATTTCCCCCCTCAGCTTTCTTTTCACCATACTCCTCATTTTGGAGAAGTTTCCTCTTCTGTAATTCAAAATGTCTGTGTTAGACATCCTTGGTGATTCTGTCCCCGCATGTATGCTGAATTTGATGGCACTGTGGTCACTGTTCCCTAAAGGGTCAATGACACAGACGTCACGCACCAGGTCCTGGGTGTCATTCAGAATTAGATCCAAGGTCGTCTTCTTTCTGGTCATAGTACTCTTAGTCATAGTACAACTTAGTCTCTTAGTCATAGTACAACAGCAACCTGTGTGAGTCCTTTGTGTGTTATTGAGTCTGATCCTCTGTTCTGCTGCTTTGCTGGAGGCCCAGTACCAGTGCATAGTGACTAAGTATCCTCTTGTTTTAGTGCAGTCAGCACTTTGGATGGCAATCTATGATGAGCACTAACAAGTCAGTCAGTAGTTTGAATAGGAAACTAGACAAATACTAACAAAACTCATCAGAGTTTTGTACTGATAACCCTAAAAAACTGATCAGTCCTTTAAGTGGGGGATGCATGCATAATTTAGGCTGCAATCCTATACCTGCTTGCTTGGGAGCACTGAACACAGTAAGACATACTTTAGCATAAACGTGCATAGGATTGTGCCATTAGTCACTTCTGTAAAAAATAAATAAATGGAAAAGGTCTCTGTATCTTTAAGTGGAATGATACATGTTAATGTTAAGATTCAGTTAGCAAAATGAAACATCCTGCCTTCACAAAAACTACATATCAGATAACAACCACCAGACCAGCTCTCCAGCAGGCTGCCATTAGGTAAGCAGGGTCCACCCTAGCTGCACATGAAAGGGAGACTTAATGTGTGAGCACTGCAAGATATTCCCCTCAGGGGATGGAGCTGCTCTGGGAAGAGCAGAAGGTTTCAAGTTCCCTCCCTGGCAGCATCTCTAAGATAGGGCTGAGAGAGATTCCTGCCTGCAACGTTTCAGAAGGCACTGCCAGTCTGGGTAGACAATACTGAGCTAGATGGACGTATGGCCTGACTCAGTATATGGCAGCTTCCTATGTTCCTATGAACATGTGATGTCATATTTGAGGAACACAAACATCTTTCTAAAAATAAGGAAGGTTTCACAAACCTCTCGCATTGACAGAATTAATATCAGAGATCAGTATTTTAAACAAAAGTGAGAGATGTGACAAGCTTGTATTTCAGTTCTAATGGATGTTTAAATATTTACAAATGCTAAGGTACTTTGAGGAAGGGAAGGGTCTTACTTTGCATTAAGCACCCAGAGGAAGATGAGCATCAGAAAGTGATCTATGGTCACTTCCAGTCACCCAACAATCGTATCCAAGAAACAATTTATAAAGCATGTGGATTTAAAACAACAAAAAGTTTGCTCCCCCCGCCCCAGCTTCGGTTTTGTCCAATTTTAGTTTCCAGCTATTGGTTCTTCTTATATATTCTTCTACTAGACTAATACTGTAATTAAGTCAATGGGCTTAAAGTCCACAGTTTACTTTAATGCTTAGCATGTATATATGCTAGGTATTATTCAAAGCATCTCACATACATTAACTCAATCATCCTTAAAACCATCTCAGGCCTCATATTATTAGACTATATAAGCTTTAATGGGACATAACTAACTTACTTGGATTTGTACCACATTTTTACTAATTCTGCAAGGCTATAATGAAATGAATGGTATTATTTATCTCAATTATTACTTAAAAGAGCAAAAGGTTAATACCATGGTCTTGATCAGGAGCCTCAAGATTATAGCCATAGCCAATGAGAGTACGAACTGCTTCTCGGAGACTATCTTTGTTTGATTTCTTAGTGCGATCATCTAGTAGTGCATAGGGGACAAGACGAGGGTTCCGACGGTTCTTCACATCCTGCAAAATGGTAAGATAGGTGAAGTATCCAATTATAAAGGACTTTTTAAAATAACAGATTTAATAGAAAGATTTTGGCCTTTGGGTTTTTACAGATTTAATAGATAGATTTGTTGTTGGAACAAAAATAATACTAGTAGCAAATTTACAAATAGTTAAAGTAAACTGATGACATATCTAACAGCAAATATACAGCTAATAGTATCCAAAATATTGTGTTGTAAAAGATAAAGAGTGTCCCAAACCTTGTACTTTTTAAAAAAAGAACCCACCAATGAAGGTTAATACAATAAACACCAAATTGAAAGTATGCTATTTTGTAAAAATCCAACTATACAAAAAAAAATAGTTTTGTATATCACATGTGCATATGCCAACATTTATGGAAGTTTCTCACAATAGATCCTGTACTCAAATTCAGATACCTGAACAGAGAAAGAGGATTTGTGTGTGTCCGCACATGCATGCACTTTCTATCACTCACAAAGGATACACACATATAGAAATTGCACCTTTTCTCTTCAAAGTATGTACAAGTGGCAACTGCAAAAAGATTTCCACTTGTAAGCATTTTAAAGGGGAAAACTGATGTTCTGTCACTCAATATGCATTTATTTTGACATATATACTTTGACTTCTGTATCAAAATATCTCATGATGACCACCTCATCATGTAGTAGCACAACACCTATTACCAAAGCCTAAAACCACCAAATGCTCTTGACATTTACCACTACTTATAAGGTATCTGCAAAGAGGGGAAATGAAGTAATGTGCTATATATACAAGCTATCTGAATTAAATGTTTCCACGAGCCAAGAAGCAAGGTTCTAGCTCCATTATAGGACAATTCTCTGCAAGAAATTTCTTTAGTAGCCTAATAGAACCAAGCAGTTTATTATTACCTAGACACTCTCTGAGCCCTCTAAAGACTCATTCTAATCAGTATGACACAGAGTATAATTATGCTGTTAGTAGTAGTAGTAGCAGCAGCAGTATGTTAACTATCAGTGTGTAATAAGGGGTATAGGTCACTGGGATAACCACTATTTACTACTGTTCCTATTTGCTCCCAGGAATATTTGCTCCCAGAATGTTATGAACACACATCACCATGAAGCCTCTATTTGCTTATGGTAAACATGAACACTGCAAGACATGGAAACGTTTTTAACATAGTGGGGCTTATTATGAAGACATTCAAGAAACTGAATACTGATCCAGATAATATCATGCAAGAGGTGCCTCTACTCTAAACAATGGGCTGGTAAAGCTACTGTCTCAATCTGACCAGAAAAAGGCCAAAAAAACCAAAACCCTCCAAAAAATCAAATCTATAAATGGCGAATTGAACTCATAAATCCCAATCGAATTCTAATCATGCTTTGTTGGGTAAGACAAAAGACAAACATTCCCAACTGTATCACATGCATTCAAGATCAGTGGGTAAACGCTACAACACATGATGAACATCAAGATATATATCTGCATTGCCTGAATATAAAGATCTGCCTTGCTAAATTAGGCAAAAAGCATCAAGTGTCATTACACTCCAAAGAAAATTTAATCAGTGTTGACACACCAGTCCACCCATTCTAGTACTTTGACTTTAAGTTCAGACATCTTTGCTAACTTGGGGGAAAAACTGAGGCAAACATAATTTCCCACTAAATCCTAGCAGGCCAGCAATTAGCTATCTGAGGAAAAGTAAAATATTATTATTTCTATCCATAATACTTTTCAACATGCACTTTCCAGTGAATGAAGTACCTTACCTGTAGCTATGTATAACTACGTTAATAACAAAGAGTCGATTATCTGAACATTCTGACCATTTTGAATTATGTTGTATACATAAGTCTAAAAATAGTTAGCCTCCTTTCATATTACACAAATCCTAAAGAAATCAAAAGGTGAGCTGGTCAAGGACTAGTAGAGGACATAGAAATTGCAACTCTTAGGTTGGACTGTTGGACTGGAGTGATCTCTGACCACTACAAAAAGCCTATCATCACATCTACTGCAAACTGATTTTTGTTTTTAGCATACTTCAGTTTACTATCATTAATTCTTTACTCTCTGACTTTTAAGTCTTCCCTTTTAATATTGCTTGGGTGTACAAGAAATGTGTAAATGTTAATATTTTCCGCTCAATCAATATTTCAAGTTTTTAATAAAACACTGGCTCACATACAGAGCAATGTTGCATGTGCACTAAAGAGGATGGGTGATTTTCAGCAAACTCCCCTTCCCTCTACAGCCCAGTGCACCACCCAAAAATATGTTTCTGAGAGTTTCATCTCTCTCGTGCACACACAGTGTTACTCTGGATATCAGACATTGTTCTTACCCTATAACATTGGTAGGAAAGGTAGACGTTTGACAGGAGAAGCAAAAAAAAGGGGGGGGACTAAAATCTTAAAGTGAAGTTATCTTTCAACACTAGTAAATACGTGTTTAAGTACTTTCAACAGGGAAGTCATGTTGGTCTGTTGCAGCAAAAACAACAAATAGGTTTGTGATACTTTAAATATTAACACATTTATAGTAGCATAAGTTTTTGTGGACTACAGCTTAAAGTATAAATATTGAAAAATGGCAACAAGCAGTTTTAAGAGATGCTCAACAAAAAGCAACACAATGTAAACAGTTTGACTATTCCTGTGACTACTGAATCTGCATAGTGGCTGAAATACGGTGCAACATTACGCACATGGTGGAACATAACATTTGTGCAGTTGTGCAAGAGCAAAAATTGAGCAAAGTGAGTTGCATGGCCATGCAACAGTTTGTGCAATTTTTGCATTTGCGCAAAAGCGCTCTTGAGCAACTACACAAATGTTACATTCCACTGAGTGCATAACATTCTGCAATATGTCAACCACTATCTTGTAACTTCCAAGGAGAGGGAGGAAATGTGATATAATCAGGGAACTGTGAAAGATTACACTACTATCATAAATTTAAATAATATAATATTGAGGGATCATTGAGTCTGTAATGTGCCTGCAGATCAACTAAGTATAAGAAAATAGATTTATCTACCTGTTGTGACTTCAAGTAAGAGGCTTTACAATATCTTTTGTGGCTGGGTATTACAGCTAATGAAACTGAACTGTTTTATACTCATGAGTTTGTTCAACTATAGTAGAAGCAGCTAAATAAGAACTTCTTAGACTGGAATATCTCCTTCATGCAGATCCAAACCAACAGAAAAATGTTTGAGTAAAGGATCTGCTGAGATATGAACAGCTCTGAATACATAATATAATATATGTCACAAAGAATTGTAAGTATAAAGAAATGTTTGGAGCGTAATAACAAATTTGAAATATAGTCATTATAATTATACTTCACTTCTCTTATCATGATATTGTAAGATTTACCTGAGTAAGAATAATATTTAATAACCTTTAGCTGGGAAAGAAAGAAAGACTTGATCCTACTTATAATTATCTATCTTCACTTTAAAATTTTGAGACCCTGACTGAACTTTTGAGAAACATATATTGTGAATATGATTTGGTGTCACCAGAGGAAGGCATGTTATTTTAGAGAACTGGAACTTTGATGCAGGTTGCCTGCCATATTATGTTATCATGAGTGGAAAAATGACTACATGACCACTGTTCCCTCTAAGACGTGTGCACGTGCATGGATGTCCGCTCAACTAATTTTAGATCCCGCTCAGGTTGAATGAGGAAGGTCCCACTCTGAATGCAGGTGCACACACACTGCCTTGATACTGCCGTCCAGAACAAAACTCATTCCGCACAGAGATGAGAAAAATTAGAGAGACCACTGTTCATGATCACTACTTGTCTATTTAGGAAAATTGAAATGATGACTATTTTTCTTAGACAGACCTTTCCGCTTGCTCATGGAAATTTTTATGACAAAGAAAAGGAAATTCAAATCCAGATTTAGGTTGCCTTTGGGCTTCAACACTTTCTTTACTTTATAGTTTTTAAGTAAGCACAATGTTCCTTAAACAATGCTCCTTGAAACTACTTTTCATAAGATGCCCTTTGTAATCAATTCTATGTTAATGTCTTAAATTTTGTCTGTTCGTGCTGATATATCCTGTATTAGAAGCTATATGAGTAAGCTCGTATTTTTACAGAAGCTTTTTCTCTTGAGTTCTTATCTTTAATTACTGTCATTACAAGATCCTTATAAGTAAGAGGCCACAATGCAATACAGTTTCTGAATGGGAGTCTTGCACACAACTGTTTCATGAAATAAGCTTATGGCCAATCTAAATACTGGGGTGGGAAGATCATCTAACCAGAGGCAATATGTAACAGCACTGCTTTCTTGTACTATAATGTCAGATGGAGTTTACCTGTCTCTTATGGGCTTTTCAAAGGGAAGTGAGTGCACTTATTTAGTCCAGTGAATGTCCTAATTGATATAGAGGGCTTTCTGCAATAGATTTTAGCTGAATAGCTCCTTGAGGCTCCCAATGATGTGGTGATGGTCACAAACCCACATGGCTTTAATAGGGGACTAGACAAGTTTAAGGAGGACAGGTCTACCAATGGCCATTAGCCATTATAGCTATATGGGACCTCCAGCTTCAGAGGTGGTCTGCTACTGAATACTAATTGCTGGGAAGCAATAGGAGGAGGAGGCTATTAGTCCAGGAGCATATGCAGTTCTGTGGCAAAGTTAGTGAGAAATTTATACTGGTGGTTTTGTTTGATTTGAAATCCTCCCTAGATGAAGAATTACCATGGTGTCACTCTTGCATGTGCGGTGCTTGGCTAAGATATCATCAAGCTGGTCACCATCACTGAGATGGCTGCCATCACATGCATATTAAACCTCATTATCTCAGTAATTATTTGGCCAATTTTGTTGCGTAAAATGTCATTGGAAAGGTATTTTCACAAAATAAAAAATATGACCATATGATTTCTGGTAAATTTTTTGCCTTGTTTTACATACCAAAAAAGAGGATAAAGGGTTATTTTTAACACCAATATTGAACTAACTGGCTGGGATTCTGGCTTAGTTTTAATCAGGGTAGACCCATTGAAATAATGGGAATTCATTTCTTCAAGACAAACAATACTATTTTCAATGGGTCTACTCTGAGAAGGAATAAGTCAGGATCCTGGCTATTGTGTATAGCAAGGCTGAAAGCCTATACACACTTTCCTTGGAATAAGCCCCATTAAACTCTACTGGGCTTACCTCTGAGTAGGCATGCATGGGACTGCATTGTATGTAACAATAGGACAGTTGGTGAGACTGGTTTCTTTTCCTTCCCCAAAAGTTATTGCTAGAATCTAAAAAATTCTTCACAGTGAGGTACTATATATTAGGCCTGTGCACAAGAAAAAATATCGTATTGGATCTGACAAGATTTGATCCAACATAATTGTCAGGAATTGTATTAGTGTCTGTTTTTTATATTGTGTAGTTTGATCATGTTATGGACCCTGACCCATAGACTATATTACCATTATCGCTTTTACTGATCTCATGTGACAGTAAGGGGCTGGAAGAACAGACTGCATGGCAGGAACATCCTTGCCAGGGAAGGTTGTTATGGCAGACCAAGCCATTGTTTATGTCAAGACACTTACTACAGATGCTACACAGATTGGATCACAATGACCAACTTAGAGTTTGTATACTACAAACCTTGCTCCTATATCCTCCTAGTGACTTTTATATCAAATTCAGTCTAACTTTCTCTGTAAGAGTCTACAGAAAGGGCGGAACTGCTATACACAATCATTTCCTATAAACAAACTTTTAGGAAACTTATTTCAGACTTTTCAAAAAAACTGTTGCATATAAGAGTCATTACAACATAAAATGCATATAAATGAGGGTTTTTTTAATGCCTAACATTAAGGTATTCTTAATGTTAAGAAAAAAAATTTCAATGTTCTTTTTTCCTATTTCACACACTGGGATTCAATCACATCAAGATAAAATTCCTATTTAAGAAATTGGAGAAATTGCATTTGTGCGAAAGGCAGAATAAGTGGAGGATTCACAGGAATCCTGTGATCCAATCCTGTCTTCTAAACTTGGGTTTCATTGTGAAGTGTGAAATAGATCTTAAACACTATGTACATTTTAATACATTTGTTTTCACAAATTTAGGATACAGGAAGATTTTGAAACTGAAGGCAAAGTTAAAGAAATAACTTTGCAATTTATTTAAAAAAATAGGTATCATAAGGGTGAAAGCTTAAGTCCTATTAACTGACCATGGATTTTTTATTCTTCTACCAAGATCTCTTTGACTCATTGTTTATAAATCCCTCTACACTCAAATACGAGGAAAAACCTGAAAGGAGACATACCCTTCCATAAAGGGACACTGTCAAGTATTTTCAATAAGTTCAGAATTTCTTTTACCTTTATCATTGCAAACCAATGCACGTTAAAAAGCTGCGCTTTATTTACAGTACTTACTTGTTTATGATCTCTGTCATCAATGATGTCAGCACAATTCTGTGAAGAGGGCATACTAAATAACGTGTGGTCCTTCTGCTGGCTGGCTGGCTGGCTCTGCAGCAGCAGAATAAAAATACTGTGTACAATCATGCATAAACAGTGGGTATTGGTCTTGAAATGTTTCTTGGGAAGCAGTGGAGGATTCCAGAGAAGAAAATAAGAACATTTCCCCAGCAGATTCCAGTAATAAAAATGAGTACCAATTGGGGCATAAACTACTTGACAGTATCCCTTTAATTTGTAATGTTTCAGAGACACAGAAAGGAAAGGTAGAAAAGGCTCATTAAAACATCCAAGTCCATCATTTAATAAGGTTATGTTACATCCTACTGCAGTTTCTATGAGTGATTAACAGTAGAACAAGACATTACAAGATACATGGAATTGTCACCACTCTGTGACTCTTTTCCTCATAATGTCTTCTTTAACATTCCACATGATATGAGAACATTGTGTTGTGTAGTGTTCCACCCTCGCTTGACATTTGCCAGCAACACGATGATGTCACATCACATAACAGATTGTGTAGAAACAGAGCAACAGCAACTCCATCTCTCATAAGGTCTAGTTCTATCTAAGTGTTTTTTTAAAAGCTCTTTGATACCAACTCCTTTCATTGAAAGCTTACTCTATAAGATATTTGTTTTCTGTACAATGAGAAAAGAAAGTATGTGTCTTAAGAAATAAGCTTTGATTTTATAGAATAAGCTTCCAAGACCTCCACAGCAGAACACATAAAGTGATCATATTACCTTATGCAGTACTGTAACATCTCACAGTATTAATCCAAAGATAACAAATGTAACCAGTGTTCTATCCAGTTGGGAAGCTAAGCAAAAACATTATTAGGACGACAGATGTCAACTACAAGTCTAGCAATGTATTGTTTATTTGACAACTACATACAAGGCAACGTTCTGAGGCCTGAATGTTTTTCATTCAAATTTTACACAGCTTTACAAGATGCAGACTTTCAGACGTCTTGTTGATAATTTAATTCTACTTGCTATTTCTACACTAAGGCTGCAATCCTATGAACACTTACTTGAAATAAGTCTTATGGAACACATTCGCCTTGCTTTTGAATAAAAATGCATATGCTGCAAGGCTGCAATCGTATGTGCACTTTTGTAGGAGTAAGCCTCAATAAACTCAGTGCAATTTTCTTCTCAGTAAATGAGAAGGGGTATAAAGAAAAAAAACAGTTATCTAAAATAAGAAGAGAAACATCAGAAACCAATTTATGACTAATAATGGAAAAGAAAAAGGAAATTATCAAAAAGAGGTTCATCAGGGAACTTTGTGAATGCAAATTTAAAGAATACAAATGATGTAAATAGCCATAGAAAGAGCAGTTGGACTGGAGCACGTCTAAGAGAAGTGGAAGTGGTTGTCTACTGTATTTTGGCCTGCTACAAGACCTGGAAAACCAGTTCAATGTTACACACAGAGGCCAGCTTGGTTCAGTAAAATACATCAGGCACGTAGCACACATCGCACGCATGTGCCTGATGTGTGTGCATGCGTGTTGGATACTTCCGCCTACTTCCGGTAAAGGGGGCAACGGGGTGGCAGGGAGGTATGCTGCTACCCCAGTGGACTTTTAGAACATGGAATGCCAGCGGGCGTAAAGGGGAGGGAGGGATAAGTGCACCCTCACCCACCCTTAAAGCAGAAGCACACCCCACCTTCAAACCGGCGGAACCACCCACCATTTGAACCAATTCGGAGGCCCACGGGCCTCCAAACCGGTTCCATGCACATCCCTACTGGAGGCTATTCCACTACAAAGGGGGAAAACTATCTAGTTGAGATGCTTAATAAATCAGCCCTGCTGCAGTCAGGATCGAAAGACTGGATCAGCTCTCTGATTCATAGAGAGGAGTGGTCCAAAAGAAGCTGACACAGAAAAAAAAGAAAGTGAATTGGAATATAAGCATTTGAATGACAACAAGCCAATTAAGAAGCACGGAGATCTCAAGCCAATTGGAAGCCAATGCCAGTAAACCAATCAGCAAGAGGGAAACAGCCCTCCAAAATGGCGCTTGCCACACTAATCAATTTGATGGGCAGGGGAGAAAGAGATACATTAAATTTCCCCACCATCACTTTATCAAGAAGTCAACAAAACTGTATATGGAGGGAAATGGTCATCTTTTCTCGGTACAGGTTTGACATTTTATTTGAGGATCTGAGGTATAGTCTGTTTGCCTTCATTGTCAGCAAGTGAGCCAAAGTTAGCAGGCCAAGGCTTTCTGTGGCAGGTACCAGTATAGATGTAGTTGTAAGAGAACATATGTGGTTTGGAAGTACTGAATACCCTGAGACACTTCTCCATCAATGAGGGTGATGTCTTATTGCACTCCTGAAGGTTGGGCAATTTAAAGAACTTTTCTGATTATATAAATTATAAACTTATCTGTAGTGATCTGCAATTCGATTTGTGTGCAAATCAATTAGTGACGAATCGGGGGTCATTTGTGGATTCGTTCACAAATTGAATCATCCCTTAAATGAAGGAGCTGATTCAAGGGCAAATAGAATCACCCCCAATTAATCACAAATCGATTCACGTCGTGGGCACCATTTTGTCTCTGTGTATTTCAATTGCTATTTGGTTTTCTGGCACTGGCTTCTGATTGGCTTGAGATCTCTTTCCTTCTTGACTGGCATGTTGTCATTCAAATCAAGTGTTGGCATAGGCAACTGTGCCCCCCATTGGCTGGGGGAAGGGAGCAGGGAGAGAGGAGGCCTAAGGAGTGTGCCCGCCAACCCGCATCCAGCAGAAGATGGTTTTCTCCATGGCCAGGGGCATGGTGACACCCCATCGCTCATGTTTAGATGCTGAGATGGTGGAGCAGCTGGTCTTCCTAAAGGCCAACCTCCCCCACTAGGCTATGACAAGCCGGCCATGGAGGATGAGTGACTCAGGGTCACCCCCACCCACTGCAACACCACTGGCAGCCTACCCCACCCTGGCCAATGTGGCCAGCCCCAGATGTGTCACAGTCTGCCTGTTAGTGCTGCTAACACACACATGCCACTGCTATGGCCGATGATGAGATATGGACTGGTGCCCTGACCCATGTGACCCATCTTCGGACTGTGTGTTTGGCAAATGTGTGTTTCTGTGTTGTGAGAGACTGTGTGTGCTTCTGTTCTGCAGTGTTCTTTTTCAAGGCAGGGTTGCAAAATGTGGGCAACCCATTTTTGCCCATAGGGAACTCGAATCACCCCACAGTTCCCCATGAGTAGGTCCTAGGGATACCAAAGTGGATTGGGTGTTAGGGCATGACCCAACCTACCTTCCATCCAACCCACAAAATAATTGTGCAACCAGGCAATTTTTAATAAATTGTTGAACTATGATCTGGGTTAGTAGGTCAATACCTACAGATCCAGATATAATCGCCTGATTACCCAATTGTTTTGCAGGTTGGGTGGTACGTAGGTTTGGTCATGTCCTAACACTCAACCTACATTAGTGTCCTAGGACCTACCCATTAATGGAGTGATTCGAGTTCCCCATTGTTCCCTATGGACAATACACGGATTTGTCACAAATTTCCAGTTCTATTCATTGAACCAGCTGGCTATGGCCGGCTGGTTCAACAAATCAGTTCAATTTTTTGTGATTCAATTTATAGTCGAGTTAGATTGCAAAGAACTATTTGTGCACACCTCTACTTATCAGTTTAATAGTAGGGATGGTGGCTCACCCTTTTCCCTTAATTTACTGTTGGGTGTATTAAGAGAAGGAAAGGAAACAGGAAACAGCTTGGGTGGGGCACTGACTGTTTGTTGCCTCTGCTCCACTTCTCTTCCAGGTGTGTAACATCTCCTGGGCTGTTGCTGAGCTGGGGCTTCTGCCAATATAAAGGGCAGGCTGGCCCAGGGGCTCTCGTCCTTGTGGCTCTCAGCCGTGGGGCGAACTGCCTGGAGCCTGAAGACCTTTTTCGTCTGCCTTGAAGATCTGTCTTCCTTCAATTAAGACATCAGCAGAGATCGTATAAGCCTGGTCCTGGATTTTAAATTAGCCAAGAAGCTGTGGTGGGTTAGTCTGGGGAGATGTGCCTGGGAGAGCGAAAAAGTGGGTCTGGAGTGGGGGCGGCAATATCACGGGTAGCGGGCAGAGGGAGGTATGGTGGTGGGAGTTGGGCAGGCCGTTACTGGGGAAATCAGTCCAGGCAATTGAGGCCTGTTCCTTTTTCCGGCCCCTCTCCCAACCCTCTGACCCTAGGGAGCTCTGAGAACACTCCTTCGAGGATTAGGGTGCTGCTGCTGAATGCCAGGTCAGTTAACGCAAAAACATCTCTCATCCACGATCTGATTGTGGATGAGCATGCTGACCTGGTATGCGTGACGGAGACCTGGTTGGATGCGCTGGGCGGGGTTGGTCTCTCTCAGCTTTGTCCTCCAGGTTTCCAGATCGTGCAGCAGCCCCGCCTCGAGGGCCGGGGAGTAGGCATTGCAGTCAGCTTTCGAGAGACCCTCCCCGTTTCCAGGTGCCCGGTCAGGCAATCTCAGAATTTCGAGTGTTTGTCCTTGAGGGTGGGCCTCCGAGATAGGTTGGGGATTCTGTTGGTGTACCAACCACCCCGCTGCACTTCAGTCTCCCTACCTGAGCTGGCGGGGGGTGGTCTCGGAGGTGGCTTTGGGTTCCCCCAGGCTTATTGTTTTGGGGGATTTCAATGTCCATGCCGAGGCCCCCCTAGTGGGTGCGGCTCAAGATTTCATGGCCTCCATGGCAACCATGGGCCTGTCTCAATTGATATCGGGCCCTACCCACGTGGCGGGACACACTCTGGATCTGGTTTTTGCCGACCGGGAAATAAATGATCTGGAGGTGGGGGAATTTGAGATCACTCCCTTGTCATGGACAGATCATCACCTGGTGGGGTTTAGTTTGACTGCTCCGTCTGCCCTCTGCAGGGGTGGTGGGCCGATTAAGATGCTCCGCCCCCGGAGGCTTATGGATCCGCTTGGATTTCAGACGGCCCTCGGGGAGTTTCCAGTGTCCAGAGCTGGTGACCCTGTCGAGGCCTTGGTTGATCTCTGGAATGGAGAGATGGCCCGGGCTGTTGACACAGTTGCCCCCAAGCGCCCTCTCCGGCTTGGTGGAGCCCGTTCTGCTCCTTGGTTTTCCTCGGAGCTTAGAGCAATGAAGCAACTCGGACGACGGCTGGAGCGACGCTGGAGGAAGAGTCGTCACGAATCCGATCGAACACGGGCTAGAACCCATTTTAGGGACTACGCCGTGGCGGTGGGGGTGGCAAAGAAACGTTTTTTCTCCGCCTCCATTGCGTCTGCTCAGTGCAGGCAAACAGAGCTGTTTCGTGTGGTGAAAACATTGCTCCACACATCCCCCCGGACAATGGGGGAGGAGTCATCTACGTCTCTTTGTGATCGGTTTGCCTGTCGCTTTGCAGATAAAGTCGCTTGCATCCGTGCTGACCTGGACTCCAGAGTTTTGGCAGTTCTGGCAGACGTGCCTCTGGTACCATCTGGTCCCGTTGTTTTGGATTCTTTTCAGTTGGTGCAGCCTGAGGATGTGGACAAGATCCTGGGCAGTGTGCGGATGACTTCGTGCGCTCTTGACCCTTGCCCTTCATGGCTAATAAAAGCTGCCAGGGAGGGGACAGGCAGATGGCTGGAGGTGATCGTTAATGCTTCATTAAGGGAGGGCAGGATGCCATCGTGCCTTAAGGAGGCGGTGGTAAGACCTCTATTAAAAAAGCCCTCCCTTGATCCCTCCAACCTGGACAATTATAGACCTGTGTCTAACCTTCCCTTCTTGGGCAAGGTGATGGAGCGTGTGGTGGCGTCCCAGCTGCAGAGGGTCTTGGATGATACGGATTATCTGGACCCTTTTCAATCTGGCTTCCGCCCCGGGTATGGGACTGAAACTGCCTTGGTCGCTCTAGTGAATGACCTACGCCGGGAACTAGACAGGGGGAGTGCGTCCCTGTTGGTTCTGCTGGACCTCTCGGCGGCGTTCGATACCATCGACAATGGTATCCTTCTGGGCCGCCTCTCGAGTATGGGAATTGGAGGCACTGCGTTGCAGTGGTTCTGGTCCTTTCTTGAGGGGAGGGTCCAGAAGGTGGTGCTGGGGGACTACTGCTCGGCCCCATGGCCGTTGGCCTGTGGGGTCCCGCAGGGTTCGGTCTTGTCCCCCATGCTGTTTAACATCTACATGAAGCCGCTGGGAGAGGTCATCCGGGGATTTGGACTGAGTTGTCAGCAATATGCGGATGACACTCAGCTCTATCTCTCCTTGTCATCTGATCCTAGGGAGGCGGTAGATGTCCTGAATCGGGGGCTGGAGGCCGTGATGGGTTGGATGTGGGCTAACAAACTGAAATTGAATCTGGATAAGACGGAGGTACTGTTGGTCAGTAGGAGAGCCAATCGGGATGAGGAGATTTTACCGGTTCTGGATGGGGTTGCATTCCCCTTGAAGCAGCAAGTACACAGCTTGGGGGTACTACTGGACCTGGCTCTGCTTTTGGAGGCTCAGGTGGAGGAGGTGGCCAGGGGTGCCTTTGCATGGCTTCGGTTGGTGCGCCAGTTGCGTCCCTTTCTCGAGAAGGCAGATCTGGCCACGGTTACCCACGCCTTAGTCACGTCGCGACTGGATTACTGTAATGCACTCTACGTGGGGCTGCCCCTGAAGAATATCCAGAAACTACAGCTAGTGCAAAATGCGGCAGCGAGGGTTTTATCCGGAGCTGCCCGTTGGGAACATATCACCCCCATTTTGAAAGAGCTGCACTGGCTGCCGGTTTGTTTCCGGGTCCAATTCAAGGTGCTGGTTTTGACCTTTAAAGCCCTAAACGGTTTGGGCCCGGGGTATTTGAGGAACCGCCTGCTCCCAAGGGTTGCTGCCCACTTGACTAGGACATCTGAGGGGGCCCTGCTCCGGGTGCCGACAATGAGGGAGGCCCGGCTGTCGTGCACTCGGGACAGGGCCTTCTCTGTTGCTGCCCCTAGTCTCTGGAATGCTCTCCCGGTGGCCATTCGTTCCTCAGACTCCATCACAGTTTTTAGAAAGCTTTTAAAGACTTGGCTTTTTACCCAGGCTTTTACATAATCATCTTTTACTGCTGTTCTTGTGTGTTTTTATCTGTTGTCTTGTTTTTATGCTTGTTTGTAGCTTGATGTTTTTACTGCTTTTTGCTGTATGTTTTTAATTTTTGTAAACCGCCTTGGGGTTTTCTTTTAACGAAAGGCGGTATTAAAATGTAAAACTAAATTAAATAAATAAATAAATAAATAAGAGTACTGTGATATCCTGGCAGACTGATTAACCTTAGCAGCCAGGGAGGAAAAGTAGTTGCCCAAAGGTGTGGCAGCCAGGGAGGATGAAGATCATGCTAGAAGTGTTACAGGCACCAGAATAAAGTGTCTGTAACTGGACTTGAAATAAAGATAACTCTAAAGACAAGTTGTGACCTGAGCTTGCCCAAGTCCCCAGCTTTCTTCCTAGATCTATGGGCAGTTCTCCTACTAAACCTATGGCAATTCCCTTCTCTTTCAACATTTAAAATTCAGCTAATATAACAATGAATAGATTTGCAGATAAGAATATATTTGCTTGGGCTTAAGCTCCACTAATTAAATGAAAATTACATGTGTGCTTAAATCTGTAACCCTAACTGTGAATCTCTTACTTCAAAAAAGAATAGCAATATGGGTGACATTTGACAGAAAATGTGCCCAGTGACTTGAAGATCTTCTGAAGGCTACAGGGACCACTGAGACCTCATTCCAAACCCTTTTAATTACAGTTCCACTTTCCAATGTGAAAGATGAAATGCAAAAAAAATTTAAGGAGAAGTCACAGATAAATGTTATGTTTAACTCCTAGTTCACTGCATTACTATTGCACATCTACAGTCAGTCAAAGCTCAATTTACCTTGGGACATAAAAACTTATGCTGGGGCTGTTTTGAATAGCAAGAGTCAGCACTGAAGGATGTGAAGCACAGTAATTCTAAAGAAAATGCATTTAAGCATATGCCAAATGATTTCCAACTCTATTAAGCAGTATTAGGAGGAGGATTTCTAATGCTTCTTATAAAATTATGCTCCAAAACTTTCTTCACTCCCCACTTTCCACCTATAACTTTTATGGTATCCATTTGCCTTTGGGAAGATGAAGAAAATTGTACAAATATATCCTAGATACAGTAACTGTTTTTAGGATTCCATCTTTATAAGTTCCTTATGAAATTCAGTTTAGAGCTTGTCAGTTACCCAAACTACCATTAAATAGTTTGATTTTGATTGCCTTGGATTTTAGAAAGAGTAGTTGTGGAAAAGAAAGGTGTGGGATACTGACATTTTCAATATTACTACGCAGCTTCCTTGTTGCAAATTGACACTGGTGTGCTCAAACTTTGCCATTGGGAGCTGCATGAGAGCAGCCATTAATGATGTAGAAATAAATGTACTGGGTAGGCTCTTCCAAAAACAAAATGGTAGTAAAGCATAGAGCATGTGCAAAACAGAAAGTCCTCTGGCTGGGAAGAGAAGAAATACATGAGATGTGCAAATAATGTATCATATGGCTGAAAATACACCTGGCCAGGGTATAACTGTAATTGCCAGGGCATATTCAAAGAACACAAACAGCCTGCTTTTGAGGAGCTGCTGAGGACCCTTCACCTACCACCCCTGCTGGTCCACCAAGTGCCCCACTACCCTCCTTTATTGTGCGGGAGCCAGCACTATCCCTTTGGCGCCGTCTCCTGTCTTGAAAGCCTCCTCCGCTTTCCTGCTCCATCTGCCACTGCCTGCTTTCACTTTGTGCCCAGTTCTCGCTGCACTGAGCAGGCGGATGAGCAGTTTACCCTCTGCCCACTCGTTGTGGCAAGAGTCAGCTGGGAAACTAAGGCCAGAAGATGAAGGGATGGCAGCAAGGCAGGGGGTGGCACAGACAGGCTAGCACCATCCCCAAATGTCAACTGAGGGGAGCAAAGGACTCTGGTTCGGGGGGGGGAGGGCTCATGCAGGCCAGAACACAGGCCACTACAGGGCTTCTTACGAGAATGCATCTGACATTTGACAACCTGGTATGGTATATTTTAGATTTACAAAATAAAAGCATGTAAAAACTGTTGAAACCCTGAATATCAAAAACTGAAAACTGCAAATTCTGGCATTCTAATTTAATGATGGATTTTGCTGTTGCACTGAAAGGAATCCATTTCCATTAGGAAATTAAGAAAAAATGTTTTCAGTGATATTGGTACAAATTAAATAATGGACTGTTCTTCTATGTGGCATTCTAGGAAGCAACTGACAATAGAGTAGGCCACCACTTTTCATTAGAAACAAGATATTCAGTCAGCTGTTTGCTTCCTCTTCCCATTTTTGGGAGCCATAACATTTCTGTATCTATGCAATCATATCTGTATCTATGCAAACATTTCTGTATCTATGCTGATTTAAAATATGGTACTATATATTTTAAAATATTTATATGTATGACTAGCAAACATTAACACATTTCTCATAACCTTCTTAAGACTGAACATACATCCTGGACCAGTTCAGCTTCAGTTACAAGCAACTGGTCACATGTAATAGGTAGTGCCTCTGGAAGGGAAGGTAGATCCCCATCTGCATCAAAATGTGCATTCAGTCAGTTCAGTGAGACCCAAGAACATCATGATGCAGATTGATGATTCATCTACAGATGCAGCTCTGCATTAACATCAGCTGCATACACAGACCCCTGCTTCTGCTCTTAGATCCTTGCTGCACTGAGGTGTGTATATTTCTCTTGAAGTTCCAGTGGCTACCAAGAACTAGATATAATAAAGATAGAGGCAATAGTGGCTGATGAGGACTGCTCCAGGGGTGGGGTGAGGATGGGAAAATACTGCTTTGAACAATGGCAAACTTACCCGACGTCCATACCAAAATGCTCGAAGGGGTGGAGACGCCCAATTCAGAGTCCTGTGGGTAGGCTGCCCTGCCCCCCAGTGCTCAGTTGGCCTCTGCACATGCACAGAGACTATTTGAGGACTACATACAGCTGCGCATCCATGGTCAACCTTGCCTGTGGGATGCTGGGTTGGGTGCCTTTGCCTGACAGAGCATTTTGGGTACAGCCAGCAGGTAAGTTTACCACTGTGTTTTCCCACCCTCAGCACCCCCCCCCCACTGGAGCAGCACTCACTGGTCACTAATGGATACAGAAAGAAATAATCTAGAAATATACAGCATCACCATAAATATGATACAACAGAAATGATATAAGGATGTAATTAACTAACTTTGAAAATATATTGTTTATAAAAATGAGAATATGGATACAGATTTTTATTATCATCATACTGTGAAAGCAAAACAGAATTTGTGATGAAAGATCCTAAAGAAAAAGCTGATGATTGTGTTACTACAAAAAAAATTTTTTTTAAAAAAAAACCCTCTATGTATATGTTATAGATCTTACAAACCAAACAAAAAGAATAAGTTGGTGAAGAATGGTTGTTAATGGAAAAAACTTGATCACATTTTGAAAATGACTTCTCCATAACATAGTGTTGATTCTATTACAAAGGCCCCATTTATCAAAACTAAATTTGCCCACTGTGAAATGCTACTGTACCTTTGGGCAAGAGTGAAGATGCTTACTTATAACATGACACTATATGAGCTGGGTACGATTGTTTTCTGCAATCACATTTTATGGTTTGAGCTGTCCTCACAAAGTCAGCAATTTGAAGATTGTCTTTGGGCGGGGGTTGTTGTTGTTTTTTAAGGAGATTAGATTTGTGCGTGCTTCCACCATGTTTTATTTTTTTCCTTTCTATAACTCACATACACACAGAGAGCAGATCTCACTCCTTGGAGACAAAGGCCCAAATTCCACATAATGGCAGTAGACTCGCATCTTGAAATGCTGGTCTGTCCTGTCCCAGTCACATCTAAAGTGGCAGGGGAGGGTCCCCACCCACCCAGTGCAGTCCATTCCCAGCAACTGGGAAAGGCCAACATCTGAAGACACGGTCTGCAGCATCATGTGTAGTTTGAATGTAAATACTATTCAGGCTTAAAGGCTGCTTCCCTAATCAAAAGTGAGGCAAATGAAAAAAATGAAAAAGACATTTCATAACATGGTCCCCTATCCTTAATGGGAAGTAAACATTAACAAAGGAACATAAGCTCTAGTACTCTTGCTTCCAACCACTTAAATCTCCAAGTAAAAACTCCAATTCCCAGCACCATATAATAGCACTTCTCATACATGGGGATTTCAGAAGAATCAATCTCTTCTAGGTTACACATTAACACACAACATCTTTTGCCTTCTTTAAGTAGCTGAACACCCAGCACCTATCATTACTTGTTCCCAAGGAACCCACCATACCTACTCATGTCAGATCATGGTTTTTGAACTGGTTATTTTAAAATAAATTTATTGACTTTACCAGGACTACTTGACATTAAGTGATGAGCAACTCTAGGGCACGTATTATTTTGGAGAGGTTTAGCACTGTTAATATATTAATTAAACATACAGCCAGCAGTCATAGTTATCTGCTTTACTACTCAAGGCAAAAAAATAAATAAATAAGCAATTCTACAACCTCTGCAGGTGTTTTCAAATTTTCAAGCATCCACAACCAGACTTACCTGTTGGATTCCATATGTCCAGCCCTGCCTGATACGATCCCTTGCCCAGACATTGTGAGCATTTTCTGCTAGTTTATCAACCATGGCTTCCTGAGATGGGGTCAGCTTGATACAACTCAGATCCATAGGAGCAGGCTTGTATCCACTAGACAACAGGTAACTACCAAATGAGAAGAGAAGGGGAAACTCAATTGAGTTTTCTTTTATATATTGTTAATAAGAATATTTACATACAGTCTTTCAACAAAGAAGTTCTCAACACAGTTTACTTAGAAAAATGAACAAGATGGTTCCCTGTCACCAAAGGGCTCAAAATCTTTAAAAAGTAAAACAAAAAGAAAAACCACAAGTAGACACCACAACCTTCACTGGAAAGACACAGCGCCAGGGTTGGATAGAGACAGTTGCTCTCTCCCTGATAAATATGGGTCATCGCTTTAAAAAGTTCCTCTTTGCCCAGTTCTATAAACATTTTTTTTTTAGAAAATCAGTAGAAAACAGCAAAACAAGATCATAGACTGGCATTATCTATTTATCTAATTTATATACCACCTGACTCCAAAGGCTCCAGGCAGCTCACAAATACACACACACACACACAACAACAACTATTAAAAAATCTAAACACCACTTAAAATTTAAAACATTCAGAGATTACTAAATGCCTGGCTAAAAAATGTGTCTTAAGGGTTCTTGTTAAGGCTGATAAAGATTTTAAACCATGAATGTCTATAGGGAGCGTGTTCCACAGCCTAGGAGCGACTACAGAGAAAGCCCACTTCTCTGAAGACCCACTTCCGCCAGATGAGCTGGAGGAATATGGAGAGAGACCTCTCTCAATGATCTTAATGTGCAGTGAGGATCATGCAGAAGGAGGCGCTCTCCCAGGTAACCTGGTCCTAAGCCATTTAGGGCTTTAGAGGTAATTACCAGCACTTTGTATTTTGCCCAGAAACCTATTAGCAGCCAATGCAATTGCTGTGAAACATGCATAATATGGTCTCTCCGAGACATTGTGGAGCCAATCTAAGCACTGCATTTTGAAACTACCAACTGAAGTTTCCAAACTACATACAAAGGCAGCACCATGTAGTGTGCACTGCAATAGTCACGACCAGAGATTACCAGCGAGTGCACCACAGCTCTGAGATCATTATCTTCAAGCAATGGACGCAGCTGTCATATCAAACCAAGCTGACAGAAAGCACTCCTGGACATTGCCTCAACCTGACAAACCAAATTGAGGCCTCAGTCCAGAAGCATTCCCAAGCTTCTGTTGGGAGTGCAACCCCATCCAGAACAGGAAGATCTATCCGTTCCTCAAAGTATGACCCCTTACCATGAGTACCTCCAGCTTACTTGGATTCAGCTTCAATATATTATCCCTCATTCAGTTCATTACTACCTCTAGGCAGGCATTTAGGGGGGCTATGCCATTTCCTGATGATGATATCATGGAGAAACAGATTTAGGTGTCATGAGCATAGTGATAACACTCTGCTCCAAATATCCTGATGATCTCATAAAAAGCATCGGAGATAGGATGGGGCCCTGAGGGACACCATACAATAGTTCTCATTTCAGAGAGTAACTATCTCCAAGTAACACTATCAGGAATCCACGTGGGAGATAGGAATGGAACCACTACAAAGCAATGCCACCTCTTCTCAAATCCCCCAAGCGATCCAGAAGAATACCATGGCTGACAGTATTGAAAGCCACCCAGAGACTGATATTTGGGGCAGTGTACAAATAAAATGTACTGCACAGGAGAAGGCAATGGTAAACCCCTCCTGTATTCTACCAGAAGAAAACCACAGGGCTCTGTGGGCTCCAGGAGTCGAAATCAACTTCACCATAGGGATGTGCATGGAACCGGAGAGCTGTGGTCTGGCACTGGGGTGGGGGTTCCTTTAAGGGCGGGGGGTGTACTTACACCTCCCGCCACTTTTCCCCCACCGGCGCATGTATTTTAGTAAGCATTTGGGGTGGCAGGATACCTCCCTGCCACCTCTTCCCCCAGTCATCAGCAAAAGGCTTCAGAAAGCCTTTTGCACGTGTGCATGTTGCATGTGCATCATGTACGCACGTGCAAAAGCCTTTCTGAAGCATTTTGCTGACAACTGGGGGAAGGGGCGGCAGGGAGGTACCCTACCACCCCAAATGCAAATACGCGTGCCGGTGGGGGGAAAGCGGCGGGAGGGGTAAGTACACCCTCTCCCCGCCCTTAAAGGAACCCCCACCCCGGCATCGAACCACCAAACCACCCCATGTCCGGAGCGGTCCGGAAGCCTTTAGAATGGTCTCCAGACTGGTCCGTGCACATCACTACATCACGGCACACTTTACTTTTACGAATTAAATAAACAAACCCAGCAATATTCAGAGGAAATCTTCTTTTTAGTAGATAAAAGTGATTATCTACTAAAGAGATAATCGCAGAGAGCCAGCGTGGTGTAGTGGTTAGAGTGCTGGACTAGGACCGGGGAGACCCGAGTTCAAATCCCCATTCAGTCATGATACTAGCTGGGTGACTCTGGGCCAGTCACTTCTCTCTCAACCTAACCTACTTCACAGGGTTGTTGTGAGGAGAAACTTAAGTATGTAGTACACCACTCTGAGCTCCTTGGAGGAAGAATGGGATATAAAATGTAAATAATAATTATTATTATTATTTCAGTTAGGACTGAGTAAGGTAATATGTCCATATGATAAGATAAATGGGATTAAAACCTTGTAACTACTAATTAATAATACACACACACACACACACACACACACACTCACGTAATCTCCCATCAACAGTATGTGTGTATGTATGTAATTTTAATGGAAGACTATGTGTGTGTGTATGTGTGTACACGCACGTTTGTGCGTGTGTGTAATTCTAGTTCTAGTTATAACATCAGCGCAAACGAAGAAGGCAGAAGCCAAAACATCTTGCACATTATATTTGCTTGTTAATCAACAATAAATTTATACAATTCTTTTTTATTAACAGCATCCATCTGGGATCAAGAAAATACTGGTATGGAGTTCTGATTGCAGCTTTAAAAGAATATATAAATTCTGAGGCTTGAATATGAATCAAATAAAGTGAGATGGAAAATCATTATATTCAAATACAGGAAATTATCGGTATAATCTCCATTCACACTTTTGCTATTCAGCTGCTTCAGAATACATGCAAAAACCTCAGATGACTGCACATACCTTCATAGAGTATGCATTTTCTTGTGAAAATAGAAAAAGCAACAATTCCTTATCCCTGGAGTAGTTAAAGTATGAAGTCAATCTTAAGAAGGATCAAGAGGGGATTCACAATCTTCTTGCTTATTTCTCCCAGGCCTACTTTTATATGTCTCTTGATTTGGTATGGACATATTTCCCTCTGAATCAGTGTCAGGTATGGAGCTGTAGATGTTGCATTTATTTCTTGTGTCTTTTAATTTTACACCAAATTTTTGCTTCCATGTCTTCCCTTCCTCACTGATCTTATAACTCTCTATGAGCTTCTAAGATTCTGCTGAAAATTTCCCTTTCAAATGCCCACTTCAAGCCAACAGTTTATATACAATGAATTTTGATAAGCTGATCGTGTTGAAATGAAATCACTCCTTGTCTTCTACATTTGAGGTATTATTCTTTTACTAGCAACATTTATAAATTATTTTTAATATGTAATGGTGTGGAAATGTTGCCTTGCTTTTTCCTGTAACTGTTTTTGTGAGGCATTTTCTAGTGCCTCAGAGTTGCAGGGACAGGGTAAAGGCACCTGTTTCCTTTTCCAGCAGGTTTGAAGCTTGTGGACCTTGCTCCCTGATCAAAGCTGCTCTCTTTGCACTTCACCGTCCCCTTTCATCACTGTTGACTTGTTCCCTAAATACCCCCATGCAGCCTTTGCATTTTTTGATACCCCTCTTCTGATGATGGCATCTCCCCCTCTGCACCTCCCCTTTACTGTTCCTTCATCTTCACGGGTCGCCAGTGGCTGTGGTCTTTCTCAGTCTCCTAGCTCCCTACTGAACTCCAAACTATGTGTTCCCCTCCCTTTTCCCATGGCACTTTTTCTCCAAGATTAACTGTCAAGTGTATGAAGACATATATGAGCTTACATCTAAGATGTAGTATTGCTTTACAATAAGCACATACTAGAGAACAAGGTGGGGTGGCAGAAGAGACTGCTATCAAGTTCAGCTTATTGTCACAGAGTAGTTACAGACACATCTTCCACTTTGTTTTATAGACTTAAACTTACTTCTTTGGCAGTTTTAATTTCTTCACTTTTTCTTCACCATGTTCATCAGTAATTCCAACATGACAACCTAATGCCAACAAGGTTCTAAAGAAGAAAGATCAAGAAAGACTTTAGAGATATACAAACGTATGTCAAAAGCAAATCTGTAACTGCTAGGGGGACATATTTGCAAGACCTCATGCAACAATCAATCAATTCAATTTATTTCAGTCATTGACCAAAAACATCACATTACACAATAGCCAATCACAATTTGCCAACAATGTAGGATAACATGCTCAATAGATTCAATAACATTCAGTCCACAAGGGCAAAGGCGAGATGCATATGGAACTCCTCTAAACCTTCCAAAAAGTACCACTGAAGGTAGGACATTTAAACGCACTAAAGACAAGGCCCGCCTAAACTTAGGAAGAGTGATGTTAATTAAATAAGCAGCTGGTTTACTGCTGAAAATCTGATCTCCTAAGTACAAGCCTTTCAGAATTTTAGCAACTTCAGACTGTAAATCAATGTCGGAAATATGTTGCTTGATAACCTTCCCCGAAGTATCATGCCCCAAACTGATAAGGCTGTCAAGTGAAAGACCGTAAAATTGGGATTTTGTTTTGACAAGGCATTTCCAAGTGGAATCAAAAGGGTCAGTTAATATCAGATGGGGAAGTCCGGATTGAAGAAAGACCAGTTTTAACCAGAATGCAAAAATGCACTTCCATCGAGCCAAGTCCCACCTCCTGCCTGCAAACAACATTAGGGACACATCTAGGAAGCTGTAAAATGGCCTAATGAATTTTGTTCGTACAGATTCCAGAGATACAAAATTATTATAAGGGCCGAGCTGAGCCCCATATAATAATTGACCTCATGCAACATCTGGTCATATTTCTAAAATACTTGTTTTAATACTCAATATAACATTGTAAAAATGCTGTAATAGTTAAAACCTGGTCACATCTTCACAGAAAATCAAATGAAAAGCAACAAAGTAATAGTAATCAGCACGATAGGACTGATTACTATTACTTTGTTGCTTTTCAGCATGATAGGACTGAGGAGATGAGCAGAGGACCTACATAAACACATTGATACTTGATCACGAGTCAAGGACCTCTCTAAACAAAAATTTTAGATACCCCAAATAACTGTGTTTTGGAACAGCTAGCCATAGAACTGACTAGAAAGGAGAAGGCAACCCTGGACATAATCCTAAGTGGTGCCCAGGACCTAGAAAGAGGTAAGTGTTGAACTGAGTGGGAACAATGACCATAGTGCTCTCAAATTCATTACATATATAAGTTTAAAAAACTGCTGAGAAAGTCTACCACAGTCAAATTCAACTTCAACAAACATCAGAAATTAGAGTTCTCATTAAATGGAAGTTGAAATGGAGCGTAACAGTGACTATATAGAATGTCCAAGTTAAGAGGCAGTAAGTATGCCAGTGAATACAAGTGGATGGGGAACAAGAGTGGGATATTGCCTACTGCCTTACTTGTGGGCTTCTCAGAGACACTGTGGCCTTTGTCACATGGCCATAGGTTGGCCATTCTGGAAAGCAGGCTGCTGGATTTGGTGAACTTTTGGTTTGATCTAGCAAGGCTCTTCTTGTGTCTTTATGATAAACAGAGTCCACCAAACTGATAGACGCGTCGCTAGTCTTAAATACAGCAAACTTCATAGATCATGCACTCCAACCAATTTGCTTGCAGAAACATCAAGATGTTTGTGATTTGCCTAAGCATACTACAAACTTACTTCAGTGTTTCAAGAGACATCTGGAGATTATAATTTCGTTCTTGTTCTGGCAGCTTTGCAAATTCCACCAAACATGGATGCTGTCTCTTGTTGTCATCTCTGACCTGAAAGATAGGAAAGATTGAACTTACTTGTCTTAAAATTGTAGCCCACTATGGTCAGCTCTACTGAAAAGGAGCAAAATCTCAATGTACAAATAAAAACACTATCATAATACCCAATTCAAGGAAGGCCAACAGTCTATGGCTGCAATCCTGTGCACTAAGTCTCATTAAATAAAGTGAGATATACTCTTAAGTAAACATGCATAGGACTAGGCCAGGGCTGCACAACTTTGGCCCTCCAGCTGTTGACTCCCAACATCCCCAGTAATGGGAGATGTAGTTCAACAACAGTTGAATGGTCAAACTTGTACATCCCTGAGGTACTGCTGTTCCAGGTAACAAAGAAGAGATTATGAAGGAATAGGATTTACTATTCAAGCATCAATTTGCACCATAATAAAAAAGATAGGGCATGATTCAACCATAGTCAGAAGTCCTACTGATTTCATAATTCTAGCTAAACATATGCTAAAATTCCTCCCACGGAAATCAACAGGATTTACAAGTGTGTGGATTATACCCTTAAGTATTAAGTATTGCAATATGTGAGAATGAAATACTAAAACTCTTGTGATGTGCAAGTTGCTATGGAACTAGGATGAAATTGGGTATACTAGCTGACATCCTGACTATTGAAGTGCAGGTATAAAGAGATACCATGGGGACAAAACTAGGGATCATATGCAACTCCCCCAGTCCCTCTCATTATGTGCCGTTGCACAAGCAGATGAAGCAACCCTACTCTGTCCATGCTCTGGAAGCAATCTGGAAGAGAAGAAACACATCACGTATATACAGCAACCTGTTTCCTCTCTTCTAGAAGGCCTCTGGAGCACTAACAAAGCAGGGCCATTTCACCCACGTGCTTCAATGCACACGTAGATGACCTGTGGGAGTTGTGAAGAAGTTCCAGCCACATACCCACAGTCCCTCTTCACACGTACACTTTGGTAGTCAGGATGTCAGCCACTGATAAGTATATTACTGCTGTTTCATACACAACCATAATGAAATTTGAAAGCTTCCCAAACAATCAACTGTGCAGGCACACTCCCCCAATACTGGGAATGCACAGAGGGCCACAACAAATATCTTGTTTACTACATGAAGACCTGATGCTGATGTGGATGGGGCTCATTCCTGGGTCCGCTTCTTAGTCAATCAAACAGACTCAGTGGGAATCATTTTAGAGGCTTTATTGCTACTGAAGTTTAGCAATAGGTAATCAATAGGCTCACGCTCTCAAACCGATTACAGTTTGGTTACAGGTGCATCTTACATTTATACAAACAATCTGAATGATGCTGATACCCTAGACCAGGGTTTCTCAATGTGTGGGTCACCAGATGTTGTTGGACTTCAACTCCCATAATCCCCAGCCCCAGTGGCCTTTGGTTTGGAATTATGGGAGCTGAAGTCCAATTACATCTGGGGACCCACACGTTGAGAAACTCTGCCCTAGACACAGTATACACGGCAATAAAATGGTGGTCTAAGTATCTAGTACGCATGCGAATGATTCATTGTTCATCTGGTGATTACTCCTTATTTGGTTAAATCCTGTTTTCTTAACTGTCAGCGAAAAGCAGTGAGAACCAAGTTTCATAGATACAATTTAGCTGGAGAGAGATAATGATGCCAGTCATGAGAGGCAGTGATGTCCCTGAGCTGGGCTGGGGTTACTTTAAGTTAGAATGAAAGTATTCTGGGCAAACATGGAGTTTCTTTGGTTTTCTAAACACATCAATTCAAAATCTCTGATGCAAACGCACAAATACCATTTCATTTCCAACTATTAGAAAAGAGCTCTAAATTATATGTACATATACAGTAGTATGGGGTGGGGGGGAAAGCTTGTTCCTTATTTTGTTTTACCACAAAGCAAGCCCTTTAAAAAGAAAAAGAGAGAGAGTAAGAAATCAAGGAAAAGAATACAAAATTTGAAAAGGCACATACTGGACCATACTGCCATCCAAGTTCAATTTTATTCATAACCCAAAGTTCATGGATATTCTCAGCTAGTTTTTCTCTAATTCTTTCCAGATGTGGAGGCAATACAATCTAAAGAAAGAAAATTAGAGCATGTTAGAAATAAAATGGTCCAAAGGACAATCAAGTAAAGCTATGCAAATAAAATAAATAGCAGGAATGAAATAAACTTCGTGATCAAAGCAGTTGTAGAAAAGCTCCTATAACTTTCACTAATGTGCAGCACAATTCTACGCATGTTTACATAGAATTAAATTCTTTCATGCTCAATGGACTCTGCTCCCAAGTAAGTGTATTTAGGGTTGCAGTGTAAATGTCAGATATAAATAGGTATAGACTGCTCATTTTAAGAAATGTATCCTATCCATTTAGGAGTGTTTAATTCCTTTAAATGAAGAGCTAGATGGAGCAATTAAGGAAAATAAATAGCTTTAATAAATAACATGAAAATTAGCAGAATATTTCAGACTCCTTAAAATGCTCCAGAACTGAATACTGGCTTCATTTAAACAACAGCAATTACAAGGGCTATGGACCCTTGTGATTCCAGTCTGTTCTCTTTGCTCTTAAGAACAGGAGACATTGCAGCGCATATAATATATATGAACTGCAATGTCTCCTGTTCTTAAGAGCAAAGAGAACAGACTGGAATTACAAGGGCCCATAGCATTAACCTAAGATGACAAAGCAAGTAACTTTGGAAAAAATGTGATGGTTTCCCCACTTATCTTAGTACTGACAATCAGTACAATGATAATTGGTAATCTGCTATGTGGCATAGCCAACACTTTCTATAAGGCAGGGCCGGATTAAGGAATTTGGCGGCCTACTGCAAAATGAGGGTTGTGCCCCCCCCCCCTTAATTTTTTTGGCAGCACCACAGGGACCACCAAAATTGGGGAGCGGTGTTTTCTATAACTCCTCCCACCTCCTCCTATGGGAAAGCAAGCAGCCCCATAGCCACTCTCACCCTGACAGCCATACCCATAGCCATGCCCACCCCAACAGTCACACCTAGATGTCTTAGTGGATGAGCTGAATATGAGCCAACAGTGTGATGCAGCTGCCAAAAACAACAACAACAAACTAATGCAGCCTTAGACTGCATTAACAGAGCATGAGAAGCAATAGTTCAGAGCATGAGAAGCAATAGTCCAGAGCATGAGAAGCAATAGTCCAGAGCATGAGAAGCAATAGTCCAGAGCATGAGAAGCAATAGTTCTACTCTATTCTGCGTTGGTCAGACCTCATATGGAATACTGCACCCATTCATATACCCCACATTTTAAGAAAGAGCATGAGCAGCTCAAGAAACTTTGCTGCCTGAGGCAAAGAAGGGTATGGCCATATTTAGTTGATGATTACATTGTACAGGATAATTAAGTGCCAAAGCTTCTCCTGGACCACACTACTTAAATGTTTCATCATTTAAGAATGTTCCTGCAAACAGAGAAGTAGCATGTCAGGGAGATGAGTCCAACCCAGCATTCTTTGTGACAAGCTATACTTCTATGTGCAGGGGAGAAGCTTTTCTAATTGTTTGTATTTGGGTTTGGGAGATGGGGAGAATTTTCAAATATGCAACTCCTACTCCAGCTTGAACCTGTGCAATCCAGGAAAAACTTTACTACTCTTAGCAGTGCTGGGATGCTGGGCTTCGACCAATTTGCCCCTCCTGCAATAGCCTTTTGTTATTGTTAGTAGATGGAAATTGCCAATACAAACTTCCCAATACATAGGAAGACAGCTTCTATACCCTCCAGCACTGTATTGCTAAAAGGGGGGGACATACTTGCTTACTATCTATCATAATGCAAAAACAACTAAATTGTGTGGCATCTTAATGTACATTTTTGCATTAAACATTTTAACAAAACATCTTTAACAGACAAGACAGAAATTAGAAAAAGAAACTATCCGTATCTATCCACTCTCAGACAAGTGGATAAATACACCTCACTCATAATACTACCCGCAAAGTTAATGCACATACAGTTCTGTACAGTTGTTCATACATTATGTTTAACACATGACAGTAATACATCCCCTGTCCTTAAGCTTTGAGGTCCACTTTTTAAATGAACTCATGTATAGTTATTCACACAAAAGCATACTAGGGATGGGCCCGGACCGGTCCAGACCTAGGTGGTCCGGATTGGGGGTGGGGGGTCGCTTTAAGAGCGGCGGGAGGGTTTACTTACCCCTCCCGCCGCTTTCCGCCGTGGCTCTGCAAAGCTCCCAGTAATGCTTTGCACGCGTGTCAGTGACGTATCCTGCTGCCCCAATTACTCTCCTAATTACGGTGCCACAGCGGAAAGCAGTGGAAGGGGTACGTAAACCCTCCCGCCGCTCTTAAAGTGACCCCCCGCCCCAGTGCCGGACTGCAGTGTGGCGGTTCCGTGCACACCCCTAAAGCATACACATGTGTACTGACTCCATGTGTAATGTCTGAATAGAGTTCCTGTACTGGAATACAAGCCATTTTAGGGAGGAAACCAGCAGGTGTTCTTATCCCCTTCTATCCCCCCCCCCAAAACCCACCACAACATTGAAAAATTTGATAAAAATTAATTTTCAGCAGGAAAAAAGAATCAAGGTGTTATAGTAGTGTTGGCTTCTGAAGAAACCACTCAGAGCTATCGTTCATAACTGTAAGAAACCAAATTCTACCAAACATAAGCCGAGAAAGCATAGAGGGGGAAAACAGAAATCAGAACTCCTAGTGTGACTCTGTTGGTCCTTTTGGACCTCTTGGCAGCTTTTGATACTATCAACCATAGTATCCTTCTAGAGCATCTGAGGGGGTTGGGAGTGAGAGGCACTGCTCTGCAGTGGTTCCGCTCCCACCTCTCGGGCTGATTCCAGGTAAGTGTCCCTTGGAGACTGTTGTTCTTCAAAATCTGAACTTTTGTATGGTGTCCCTCCGGGCTCCGTATTGTCTCTGATGTTGTTTAACATCTACATGAAACCACTGAGAGAGATCATCAGGACGTTTGGTGCAGGGTGTTATCAGTATGCTAATGACACCCAAATCTATTTCTCCATGTCAGCATCATCGGGAGAGGGCATAACTCCCCTAAATGCCTGCCTAGAGTCAGTAATGGGCTGGATGAGGGATAAAAAACTGAGACTGAATCCAGATAAGATGTAGGTACTCATTGTGCGGGGTCAAAACTCGGGAGACGATTTTGATCTGCCTGTTCTGGATGGAGTCACACTTCCCCAGAAGGAATAGGTACGCAATCTGGGGGTGCCTCTGGATCCAAGTTTCTCCCTGGTGTCCCAGGTTGAGGCAGTGGCCTGAGGTGCCTTCTATCAGCTTCAGCTGATACGCTAGCTGTGTCCGTTTCTTTAGATAGATATCCTCAAAACAGTGGTACATCTGCTGGTAACCTCCAGACTGGATTACTGCAATGTGCTCTATGTGGGGCTGTCCTTGTATGTAGTCCATAAACTACAGTTGGTCCAGAATGTAGCAGCCAGGCTGGTCTCTGGGTCATCTCAGAGAGACCATATTACTCCTGTATTGAAGGAGTTACACTGGCTGCTAATATGTTTCCAGTCAAAATACAAGGTGTTAGTTATAACCTATAAAACCCTGAACAGCTTGGGCCCTGGGTATTTAAGAGAACGTCTTCTTTGTCATGAACCCCACCACCCATTGAGATCATCAGGAGAGGTCCATCTGCATTTGCCACTGGCTCGTCTGGTGACTATTCAGGGACGGGCCTTCTCTGTTGCTGCCCCAAGGCTTTGGAATGCGCTCCCCTAGTGAAATAAGAGCCTCCCCATCTCTGACAATTTTTTTAAAAACTTTAAAGACGCATCTGTTCACCCAAGCTTTTACCTGATACTGATTTGATTGTTTTTAATGTTGTTTTAGAATATTGTTTTAAAAATTTTAAATTATTGTGCTTTAAATTTCTTCTTTTTTGTCTTTAACTAATGTTTTAATGTTTTTATCTTGTTGTAAACTGCCCAGAGACGTAAGTTTTGGGTGATATTAAAATATGTTAAATAAATAAATAAAACAAAACAAAACAAAACAAAACAAAACAAACACATCAGAGGTCCTCAGTCCCCGCCACCTGCATAGTTCTCAGATCATTCAAAACCAGTGAGCAGACCAATCTTTCTCTTACACACACACTCACGGCTCACTCCCACAACACAGGTCTCTCTTCCTTCAAATTCCTAGAATTTGAATTTGCTGAATTCAGCTCACTCACATAAACATGTTACAGGTCTCTGTTCCCACCCATCCTCCCTTTTGTTTATTGAAATTATTTTTTCTCTCCCCCAGCCCCTGCCTTACTAAACTTGGCTCTCAGATCACACCAAAGCAACAAACACCAAGCCAAGAAAAACTGACTTTAAAAGTTGCCCGGCACTGAAGTGGGTGGAAGCATAAGCAGGAACATTCACTTTCCATTTATTTGATTTGTTGAGGTTATTGCCACTCAAGTAGCCACTTCCACTCCCCCCAGACATATTTCTCGGGACTACTTGTCCCGGGGGTAGGAGCCAAGTCAGCAGCAGCTGGGGAAGACCCTGCAGAGCACCTAAGATGTAAACAGGCTCTGCAGGAGGCAATCAGTTTAACACTGCACACTGATATATAAACGAAGGACTTCAAAGGTCTCACCAAGTTCTTGCAATGCCCTTAATCCGGCCCTGAGGAGGCCTCACAATGGCGTGGCCCCACACAATTGCAGTACCTGCAGTATACTTTAATCAGCCCTGCTATAAGGCACTCAGGAAGTAGTTTTGTAATGCACACAATTCTAATTTCTGGAAGAGGAAAGGCAAGGCAGACTGGCAATCATTCTTGAGCCTAAGGAATATTAACAATATTCCGTTATCTTAAAAATTAAGAACAGTTAACATAGCTAATTAACTAACAATAAAACTCACAAATGACCCAGAATCAAACCACTGGTGGTAATAGTGGTACTTGGTCATTTAACTGATTCTGCAACCATTCTTTCAGTCTATCTTCTTTGCATCCACTTTCCCCCTTCTTTTTGATGCTCTATCTACTTTGCTCTTTTTTCACTCTAGTTTTGTTTAGGTGTTATGAAAATTATGGATGCTGTGACCAGATACAGAAGACCTGAAGAAAAAGAGAGAAACCTGGTCAGCATTAAACCACAGACACTGTAACCATGTACAGCATACATGGGAGCATGCTGGCAATTCTCCCCCCACCACTAGGGGTGTGCACAAAACTGGTTTGCGTGGTTCAGTTTGTGCCACCAAACAACCCACCCCACCCCTGCTCAGCTTAGATTCAAGCTGGTTCAGGGGTTCTGACCTATTTTTTAAAATATATTATTTTTTTGAATGACTCACTGGCGGGTCTGGCAGCCTCAGGGGGTGCTGGCACAGCCGCACGATAGGGATGTGAACGGAACCGCCAACTGCAGTCCGGCACTGGGGTGGGGGGGTCGCTTTAAGAGCGGCGGGAGGGTTTACTTACCCCTCCCGCCGCTTTCCCGCTTGCCGCCGTAAACATACAAGTAATTGGGGTGGCAGGATACCTCCCTGCCGCCCCTTCCCCGACGTTACTTGCAAAACCTCCCAGGAGTGCATTGCGGGCCTGTGCGCACGTCACAGCGATATGAAGTGCGCACTCGTCTCTGTGACGTGCGCGCATGCAATGCACTCCTGGGAGGTTTTGCAAGTAACGTCGGGGAAGGGGCAGCAGGGAGGTATCCTGCAGCCCCAATTACTCGTATGTTTACGGCGGCAAGCGGGAAAGCGGCGGGAGGAGTAAGTAAACCCTCCCGCCACTCTTGAAGTGACCCCCCCACCCCCAATACGAACCACCCAGGTCCGGACCGGTCCGGGCCCATCCCTACCACACGAGGATCTCCCTCTCCCCGCTTTAACAGTTCTTTCTCCTCTAACGGTTCTTTCCCCAGTGGCAGCAGCGCATGTGCAGCAGCCTCCAAAATGGCCCCTGCCGGAGGCGTAACTATAGGGGGCAGGGGGGGCACATGCCCCGGGCGCCATCTTTTCTGGTCACGTGGGGGGCGCCACCATGACCCAATTTTTTTTTAATTTTTAATTTTTTGTTAATACAAATGTTTCCTGCTCAGTGCAGCAGCGCTGCAGCAGTCAAGGGAGCGCGTCGGTGCCCCCTTCCCCACGAGCGGTTCCTTCCGCGCCGCCTGCGCCCCCCCCCCCATTGCTTTGCTGGCACCTGGCAGCCGCGGGCGCTTGTGAGGAAAAACCTAAGTATAATGTAGTATGTTGGGGGGGCGGTGGGGGGCACCATTTCAGTGCTTGCCCCAGGCACCGTTTCCCCTAGTTACGCCTCTGGCCCCTGCCACTGGGGAAAGGGCCGGAACAGCCCCCAAATGCGCCAAATCAGCCCTTAGAGGACGAGGGAAAGGCAAGTGGGGGGAGGGAGTCTGCAGAGACCACTACCGCACCAGCACCCACCCACTCCCAAGGCTACCAGACCCACTAGTGAGTCATTTTTTAAAAATATATATCTTTAGACATTAGAACCCCCGAGCTGGGCCTGAGCCAGCCGGTGGGGAGTGGTTTGGCTCGAGGTCAAGCCAAGCTAGATCAGTTCAATGGCGAACCGGCTCAATCTCAAATAGGTTTGCACATCCCCACCTGCCATCTGCTGCTCCCCAGCGATGCACTCCTACACGATGTCCCAGCTCTCTACATAGACAAATGCTGTACAAGAGAGGGAGACCCAAGAGAAAACTTCCCCATGAATAAAAACTCTCCCGCTCTTCCTCCGAGGAGTGCAGAGCAGTGTACATGGTTACTTTTATCCTCACAACAACCCTGTCAGGTAGGTTAGGCTGAGAGATACATGACTGGCCCAGAGTCACCCAGTGAGTTCCATGGTTGAATGGGGATTTCAACTCGGGTCTTCCCAGTCCTAGCCCAACACTCTTAACTACTACACTATCCTGAAGAATCTCTTCCCACGTATAGCATTTGTTTCTGTAGATAAATGCTGTATGAGTGGAAAACAGGGGGACATGGCTTAAGAGTGTGTCTACAAAGGGGTATGTTTGCCAGTATACTCCAGTGTTTGCTATAACTAGATTTAGTCTCTATGGCTTAAACAATGCTGAACATGGCTTCTCTTCCTTCAGGGTTTCCATTCTTTCTCTCCTGTCAACTTTTCCCGCTCTTGTGTTCTTGTCTAACATTCTAGGCACCACCCTTAACTTGTTGTGTATTCTGTAAACTCATAGGAGTAGTCATTACAGTATGAGCTTCTTTTTGCAACTCTATATGTCTACACAGATTCTATATTTTGGCAGCTCCTGGTTTCTACTTTGTGTTTCTTTTAGACTGTGAGCACTTTTGGGATAGGGAATCAAATTATTTGATTTTTCTATGTAAACTGCTTTGAGTACTTTTGTTGATAAGTGGAATATAATTAGGAGTGGGAATGGAAGTGGTAGTAGCAGCAGCAGCAGCATACTGTTAAAATTGATTTATTTCATTTTTATACTGCCCTATCCAAAGGCTCTGGGTGATACACAACAACAAAACAACAAACTAACAAAAAAATCATTTAAAACAAGACAAACTTGAAAATAGTTTAAAACCATTTAAAAACAGTTTAAAACATTCAAGAACAATTTAAAAACCTTGGGTGACCAGACCAAACAAATATGTTTTAAGGGTTCTCTTGAAGGGCAACCAAGATACCAAACCACCAATTTCTGCCAGGACTGCATTCCAGTCCAGGAACAGTTGTAGAGAAGGCCCAGTTCCAAGTCACCCCCAGATGTGCTGGTGGTAACTGGAGACGAACTTCTCCAGATTACTTTAATGTACGATGGGGATCATACAGAAGAAGGCATTCTCTAAGGTAACCCAGACCTAAGCCATTCAGTGCTTTACAGGTAATAACCAGCACTTTGTATTTTGCCCGGAAACATATTAGCAGCCAGTGCAACCATTTAAATACAGGCATAATATGGTACTGAATAATGCTGAGAAATCCAAAAGAACCAGCAGAGTCACAATCCCTCTGTCGATTCTGTGGTAGAGGTCATCCATCAGGCCCAACAAGGCTGTCTCAACCCCATAGCCAGCTCTAAAGCCAGTTTGAAATGGATCTAGATAATCAGTTTCCTCCAGAACTGCCTTGAGCTGGTTAACTACCATTTTCTCAATCACCTTGACCAACCATGGGAGATTGGAGACTGGCCTATAACTATCCATCACTAAGGGATCTAGGGAAGGCATCTTAAAAAGCAGTCTAACCATTGCCTCCTTCAAAGAAAGAGGCATTCTAGCCTCCCTCAGTGATGTGTTAATGATATTAACAAGGCCACCTCTAACAATTTCTCTGCTAGAAATAAGCAACCAAGACAGTCAAGGATCCAGAGAACAGGTGGTAGGCCACACCACCCCAAACAGCTTGACCACATCCTCCTCAGGAGTCACAGATTGAAACTGATCCAATCTAATACTGCAAGAGGGATTGCTTGACAACCCCCTTTAATAGACTTTGCAGAAACAGCGGAATCTAAGTCGGCCAGAATACAGGAGATAGAACATAGTATCTGGAGACTGATTTGAAACAGGAGTGAATTAAACTCCTCATGACCAGGATAATTCTACTGCGCACAAACCTGCAGATGCAATATGTGCAGACCAGAATTGTTTAAATGCTGCATGCACTGCCGCCACATAAACCTTCAAATGGGTTCTATGCTGTGTCCTGTCAGATTCGAGCTGAATTCTCCTCCACTTGCATTCCAGTCATCTACCTTGCTGCTTCAGCCCCCGTGGCTCCTCTGTATACCAAGGGGACACTCTTAAAGCAAGTCTGAAGGAACACTTAGGACTGATCATGTCTACTGCCCTGGTGAGTTCCTACTCCAGGTTTCCACAAGGACATCGACAGAATCACTGGTAGCATCGACACTAAAACCCTCCAAGGTTTCTTGAAATCCTACTGGATCCAGCAGCCTTCTCAGACAGACCATCCTAATAGATCCCCCACCCCTACAGGTGTGGATTGTATCTGTGAAACCAACCTTAACCAGATAGTAGTCTGTCCATGACAATGGGGAAAACACAGGATCCCCCACCCATGGAACACCCCCCTGATCCAAACAAAAGACCAAATAAAGTGCAAGCCCGGCAATGTGAGTTAGTCCTGAAACTAACTGGGACAGGCCCATAGTTGTCATAGCCACTATGAACTCCTGAGCCACAGGAGTTCAGCACCAAAGTGGATATTGAAGTCCTCCAGCACTAAACATCTGGGAGACTCCAACACCAACTACGAGACCAGCTCTGTCAGTTTAGTTAGGGAGTCAGTTGAGCAGTGTGCCGATGGTACACCAACAGAATCACCAATCTATTCTTAATCCGCAGCCTCAAAAATACACACTCATTGTAAGTCAAATGTCTCACAGGGAGATGGTATTCTTATGGACCACAGCCACTCCACTCCACCACCCATTTCCCCTAACCTGTTCCACAACAGAGTAGCCTGTTGGGAGATGCTGGGTCCAAACTGGGTCACTTGCCTCCCCTAACCAGGTCTCAGTTATACATGCCATGTCAGCTCCCTCATCCACGATGTAATGCCACGACCTGGCATTACAAAGGAGCTTGGCTAGGCTCTGTGAACATAGGAAACTGCCATATACTGAGTCAGACCATTGGTCTATCTAGCTCACTATTGTCTTCACAGACTGGCAGCAGCTTCTCCAAGGTTGCAGGCAGGAATCTCTCTCAGCCCTATCTTGGAGAAGCCAGGGAGGGAACTTGAAACCTTCTGCTCTTCCCAGAGCGGCTTCATCCCCTGAGGGGAATATCTTGCAGTGCTCACACATCAAGTCTCCCATTCAGATGCAACCAGGGCAGACCCTGCTTAACTATGGGGACAAGTCATGCTTGCTACCACAAGACCAGCTCTCCTCTCCTCTCTGTGGATAGTTGGAACTTCTTCCCAAGACCTGAGAGTTGACAAGGCAGCCCGAAGTGGAAACAGTAACTAAATTACTAATATCCCTTCCCCGGAATGTCCTGCTACCCTGCCAGTGCCAATTCTTCTATTCTCCCCAACTATAGTAGTAGCTGCCCCAGAGCTGCCAAATGCACCCCCTGCATCACTCTTCTCAAGAGAGTCCAAACACATGTCAGCAAAAGGCCTCACACAACCTAATTAAAATGGAGGACCAATACAACAAAATACCAAGTAAAATCCTGCTTTGTAATGTTGTATTGATATATTTTAGCAAACACAATCCGAAGCAGTTAAGACATGCCCCAGCTAGTCTTGTGGGCAATTTCCATACCACCATATCTATTCCTAGCATCCTTACCAGAAGTCTCTCAAATTTGTGAATTCATAATGTAGGAAGGATTCATACACATGTCAGTTCAGGAATCAGATGCCTATACACCAATAATCAAAATGTAGTTTCACATAACCCAGTTTGATTCTCTAGGAGCTGTGTGTATAAATCCTTCCCCAGTTTTAACTTAAAACTCATGAAGTAAATAGTCTGCATTACAGGTAAATACATGGTGGCAAATATATTTAATATGATGGTATTTTGGCACCTAACAAGAAAATGTGAGACAACAATATGAAGCCATAGACAAAATCTGTGTCCATAGAGACATTCTGAAAAATTGTTAATTGTAGCATAATATTATGTAACATATATTAACTATAGTTTAGAACTGAATGTAGATTCTATTTACCTGACTGGTATCTACTGGTACTGGGGTGAAAGCTGCTTGTGACAGAGAGATATTTGGACCCAGTAGATCTCTTGTGCAGCTGCGATCCTGTTTGTATTCTCTGCTGTGTTCCACTTTCAACTTTTCTTTTGGCAGAATAGCTTCAAAACAAGGTGCATATCCCGGAGGTGGAAGGAATTTAAATTCTCCATGGCGGCCTCCAAGCAAAAAACGTACCCTACAAGACAACAATTTAAAGAGCTCTAGGATTTGTAAATTGATTCTTAGGTAAAAAATTTACTTTGAAAGTTATACCTAAGACTGCATCTGTTGCATTTATTCTCGAATACAGTAGTTCTATCTCACAGTATTGCCTCTGTATTAGGCTGTAATTGCCTCTATTCTAGGCTGCAATTATGCTCCAGAGGTGTCTTGCTTGTGTGCATTAAGTTACCTGCATATTTCAGATTAGGTTATTATGCCATGCAAACTAATAATTCTATGTGACTTAAATCCTTTGACCTACTCAGTTCTGATTATCCTTGTGGTTTGGGAAGGAGTCACACTGTAGCACATCCCATGATAATCCCATATTATCCCAAAGATAATATGAAAGAAGTTTAGAGACGAACAAGTATAAGGTGAATCCAATCTGAAAAGTTAGTGATCATATCATTATTCCATTACTAGAATGGAAGCTGATATAGAATAAGGGTTAAGAGCACAAGCTATGAGTTAGAACTGAAAAATAATTAAAAATAATTCACGTAACCATGAATTCACTCAATAGCTTTAGGATATTCACTATTATCATGTAGCTTCAGTTTCTCTTACGTAGTATGAGGATAATACTTACAGGCTGTAGAATTTATCATATAATGCATGTGATGTATTTTGGGTTCTTAGGAATATGTAAATAATTATTTCCTACAGTGTATTTAAATCTTCAACAACAAAACTTCTACAGTATAGCTCCCTTCATTACAAACAGAATATTTTGTTCACTACAGAACAAATCATTAAAAGAATGATACATTAAACCTCTTTCAGTGGAACTACACATAATGAGACACACACAGCCCAGACAGACATCTTGTGATCAGACTGTTTATTTGATAGAATATTATAATATTGACAACTAAATATTGACAACTAAAACCTACACTGTGTAGAAGGAAATACCACATACATGAACAAGAAAGTAATTATGAAGAGAATTCCCAGGTGCACTGCAGAACTCTCTTCTAATTATAATTCTGTACTCAAGTCTTAAGCACAAGCTGGACTAGATGCACAAGATCAGTGACAATATCCCAGTGTTTCTATTTTTCCTTTAAAGTAGCTCTGGAGGAGGACTGTCAGTTTAACTGGGCTATGGCATTAGAGAGGCTAATGTTTTATCCCACAGTGCAATTTTTCTGATCTAAATTTCCCCCTTGAAGAAGGTGTTTGCCCCACTGGGGTGAACAAATAGGTGATTTTCCCTAGTAAGGCAAGTAGAAAATTTCAGACCGGGAATTTAAACCAGGAAAGTGGCATGGAAGGGAAGGTTTAACTTCCTGAGCACCACAGTTCCTGTCCAATTTGCTGCTTACAAGAAAAAAACAAACATATGGAGATCAAATCATAGATATACCACTTGCCAAAGCCAAATGAACAGGAAAATAAGCAAGGAAAATTATTCATAAAAATCACTGAAAAATAATAGGATCAAGGAAAACTTCAGTAGTTACTAACTTTATCCCTGCAGAGAAGCTGACAACTGGAAAGAAAAGACCATCTGTGTTGAAATTCTCAAACATCCCCTGGACTGGCTGCCCATTTATCCGAAATGAAATACTTGGAGCACTCAGGTCAAGACAGCAGCTGATTACATCATCTGTCCGTAGCAGATGCTGGTTGGGAGAATTTACAGACCTTGCGACACAACCTATGGTGTAATAAAAATTGAAGCTCAGGAAAGAAAATCTATTGAAACTGGACAAACATGGCAAAGAATTAACTAAGACCAAAAAATGCACCGGAAAAACTAGTACTATTTTCATGCATATAACACTGTTTAAAATGGAACACCTACAGAGCATTTTTACTTTAAAAGAAGGCTATTCAGATATTTGAGCTGCCTTACCTGACCACAGATGAAGTCCATCGAAACCATAGGAATACAGGTCATCACCAACACCATTTCCTCCCCATTCTTCTCCTCCCACAGGGTATGGCGAATAACCCTCTGTTGAAGCCCAACCCACACGAAGGTGAGTAGCCTCTGCTGTTGTAAATGGTTCCACATGGTCAACCATTAGCTCATAATACCATTTCCTGTACTGAGCAGAGCCTTCACTGATTCCAAGAAAAATATTGGGTCTCATGCTGAATACAGACAAAAAAAAACACATCAAAAAATCACACATTTAAAATGCATCAGAAAATCAGCATGTTAAACTATTTATTTGTATTTATGTTTTTAAAGCATTTTAAAGTCTGCCCTGAAAATCCTAGACAAATTCTACAGGAATGAACCCTAAGAATCTCTCCAAGGCATAGGGAACCAAGATTATGACCATCCAGCAGGCGCGGGCTGTGAACGCACCTCGGGTGGGGGGGGCAGCGGGCGGCTTCTTTACGTGTAAACGGAGCCAGTGCTCCATGCCGCCCAGCAGCCCCTGCGGCGGGGAATCGCCTCCGCCACTTACCTGGTTCCCACGGAGGCGAGCCCCCGCCAGCGGCCAGGTGAGTGGCGGAGGTGATTCCCCGCTGCAGGGGCTAGTGGGCAGCACAGAGCACCGGCTCCGTTTACACTTAAAGAAGCCGCCCGCTGCGCCCCGGAGGCGCGTTCACAGCCCACGCCTGCCATTCAGAGAGGGGATCTTTGCAGGATTTAATAATTTTTAAAGGTAATGTTGGAGTTCATAGGAACAAAAAAAGACATCATTCTAAAAAGAGCTATATACAAAGGCAAAAATGTGATTATGAATGTTCTCACTGTATTTTTCCATAGATAACATATCTCCAAAAGGAGCAAGTTTCCCCCTAGTGCTGTTAGTGCAGTAGTTGGAAAAAGAACTGAGGGAACACTCTAACAACTGCTCCTCCTTAAAAGTCGCACTGTCCATATGAGTGCAGCATTAGAACATATCAAGGAACTGGAGAAGTTTCCTGAAGAGCTGACTGCACAGGTGCAATCCCATTTGCATAAGAGCATGGAGGGCCAAGACAAAGATCAAACAGTAATCAAAATACAATACCTTCAATTAAAAAAACATATTAATGTTAATGCATTTCATTTATAAATGGAACTGAGCAGAAACAGTGTGAAGAATTAAACTGATCAATCAATTAATCAATAAATTAATCAATGCAACCATGACATTTCCTAAATGAACATTTCTTTCTAGTTGTTCAAGGATTTATAGATGGGGGGGGCGGGAAATGGTCCTAGAAGAGAGAGGGGTTTGGAGTCCTCCCTCAAGATGCACTGTGGGGCTAAGCCTCCCCTGCCCCCTCCTGATGATTCGACAGAAAGGGGGCTGCTGTTGCTTTCACGGCTGGAAAGATACAGCCTGTACTCGAGGATCCAGCAGGTAAATGCAGAGCCTTGCTTGTTGTGCCTTAGGAGCAGAGATTGGCTGTAGGAGGAGTCCTCAAGCTGAGTTGAGAGCAAGAGTAAAATAGCCCTGAGGCTGATAGAAGAACTAGAAGCTGACTTTAAAGACTAATCTGCTATTTTATAATATTAACAAAAAGAGCCTTTTCAGCAGAGTTTGGATCCTGTTTGAATTTTATTTTTTTCATTTATTATTACAATCTGCTATTATCTTTTGCAACAGAGCAGATATTCTAACTGTCCAATCCTAATATATTTAGAAAAAAGTCCCACTGTGTTAATTGGTGCTTACTCCTACGTAAGTGCACATGGGCTATCAGCTAATTAATAAAAAGGTTGTGCAGGTCTCAACCAATACTGGCTAAGTTGTGCTGTGCAGAGGAAAACAAAGTAGGCCCGCTCGAATGAATGAATGAATGAATGCTGGTGTGTGTAAAATGCCTCTAGCAGAAAACAAATACGACAGAACTTTCTGTAATGCTGTAGGAGAAAGCCTAAACAAAACATAGTCTGCTTCTCCTCCCTCTCCCTGCCCATTTACTAAAGTGGTGCTTCCCCTCAGCTTCTGTGTTTCTTCATTTGTAATATAATGAAAAGTTGTTGCTGTATTCTCTGTTGCCAGGAAGGGTACTGCTGACTTACAAAGTGCGAAGCCTTATCTAAGTACCATGATTGTTCTTTTTGAGATTGAAAAATGGGTGGCTGATATATTTAAGAGTTTTTCTCTTCTTTTAATCAGCCAGCTGAGTGGCTTATACTGTAAAAACAGAGGGTTGCTGCTGGTCTTTATTGGTGAAGGTGAACAAGTAGCTTCTTCTCCCCATTTCTGCCCTCCACATTTATTAAGACAAACTCATTTCAGCAAAATGTTGACTATAACTTACAGTTTCATGGTTTGCCCATTAAATAAGCAAATCTAAAATCCTCCTCCACCACCAAAACATTTTTGGGACACCTGTAGAGTAGTGAGTGACTGTATATACACGTATAATAATATTGTTTTAATTTTTTACCTGCTCACATGGTTGACAAGGCGTGTCTGGAGAAGGAGATCTCTTCCTGGCAGAAGATTGTCACAAATCAAATGTTGATTAGATCGTACGGCTACTCCATGGCATACACACAGAGAACACAAAACATCTAAAACCTAGTGAAGAAACATTGTTATGATGATCATGAAGGTTTTCAGCAACTATGTTGTTTAAAAATATTAAATATGAAACAGTAAGATTCTCCCTTGGTAGCTTAGATGCTTTCACAGGGGTGGCTTGTCCATAAGGCAAGGTGAGGGGAGGTGACTGCCTCAGGTGCAGAGGCACCATGGGGCATTGAGTGGAGGCATTTTGTCCCACCCCCACCCCATGGGCAACCTCACCTTGCCCGTTGCTGCCACCTCCTTTTTCCTCCTTGCTGCCCATTTGTCTCCTTTCTTGTGGCCAGACATGCCCTGGGCACTACTGGTGTCAAGGGCGAAGACAAGTCACAAGGTGCAGTGTGTGTGTGTGGGGGGGAATTGTCCACATCCCTGCCTCTGCTGTTCAGCTTATCCCAATCTTAGTTTCCACTGCCTAGAAGGTAAGCCAGCACGGGTTTTACACTACGCGTCAAGGGGAGGCAGCAGCAATGGAGAGGGAGGCAAGAAGGAGCATCCAACAGGGAGAGGTGGCATTTGTTGCTGCCGTTTTCCTAACTGGCTTTCTCTCTGTCTCTCTCTTCTCCTTGCTGCATCTTTTGCCAATAAATTCATGTGCTTGTGCTCTGCTCCCAAAATGGAGCAAAGGAAGCACACAAGCATGTTGGTGGAAGACATGGGAGGAGGGGGGAGGAGGGAGAGAGAGAGAGAGAGAACGAGAACGAGAACGAGAACAAGCCGCCTCTTTGCTAGTTCTAGTAGCCTACCTCTCCATGGTGATCTCTCTCTCTCAAATCAATTAAATCATGATTTATATCACTTCTCAAAAAGACTCAATTTAATAAATCAATAGATCACTGATTTAATAAATCAAATAAAAAATAGGTTTTATTTAACCATCATTTTCTAGTAAAAATGCATTCTTGTCAAATATAACATTAAAATATATTCATTACTACTCAGATAGATATTTTTAAAACGAAGGTTCACATTATACATTATGAGTAAATTATCTATCCTGAGGGTTTTTTGTGGGGGTTTTTAGATTAATTTTCATTTTTTTAAAATGAGATGATTATTTGGTCATTTTATTTAGTATCAAAGCAGACACATGCTTGTGAAATCATTAGAAGGTTCAATTAATCCTGGATGTTTTGAGGATGTTTGTGTTATGATGTCCTAGGACAACTACCACCATCGCCAAACAGGCTTTTAATTTGTACTAATAAGCTTGTTTGTTCTGGTTAGTTTTCTTCAAAAACCAACAAAAAATAAATAAAACAAGCACATTTATTTTTAATGGTTAACTATTTTAGTTATAAAGTGCTTTTCCTCAATAAAAAATAAGCAATTTCAGCTAAGTCAACACAAGAAACTTGAAGTTTTGAGTGGTACAGGTAACTCAGTCTTCTTCACATTTGTCTTTCTGTTTGCTTGTAGTCTAGAATAGAAAGGCAAGCTTTCCTACTTTTTAAGTTCCCAAATTACTTCTCAATTTAGAATGAATTAGTCAAAAGGAAGAAAAATTCTTTCTACACCTGCAGAAGAGGCTACTGCTCTTAGAAGCTGGATTACCACTTCAGTGGACACCAAATCCAAACGTTTAAGTGACTTCTACCAGCCCACTGGTGTAACTTCCTTTAAAACTTCATCAGCAAACATATTCCTTGAACTGGCCGCTCTTAGCCCTGGAATCTATACTCATAAAAAGTTTCTGCAGGACTACATGAATATGTTCTGCTTATTTTTTGTTCCACTTTCTATTCCTCTCCCTTATCCCTTGCATTTTTAACTTCTCCATCCCCTCAAATCCTCTATACTCATAGACCGTCTTTGTCTTTGCATTTTAAGGGGATGAAAGATAAGGGTTTGTTTGATTGTGTGTGTGTGTGCATGTACATCACCTGCAGAATAGGACAGATTAGAACTGTTATCTCTCATCTCCATACAACTGCTATTAACAAGTATGTTTATAGAATGTAATTAGAAGTTATGATTACAATTCACGATATCTTTGACCTAAGTACATGTTTTCTACAAATTGTAAGAAAAATTTAAAATCTGATTCAAATAAAAATCAATTTTTCATTTTTAAAAAAACCTTTGATTTTTTAACCACCTCAGGCATGGCTGCTGTGTAGGGGACATGGCCAGCAACAGCAGGGTGCCACCTCAAGTGGCACAAGGGCTCAAGCCATCACTGCCCTTTCAGTGAGACATTCTACTCATTTCACAGACTCTCCGATCTGGTCTCATATGTGTCTTGCATACCTTATGGTTTCTTCCATGTTTGTCCAAAAGACATATAATTGATTTAATATGTCCTTCCTTAATTATGTTTAAAGCTTCTGGACTTTCCACCAACACACAGTGTAAAACCTCAAGAATTCCTGCGAACATAAGACCATCACAGTTTAATTTTCTGTCTTCCACAGTTTCATAACTATATTGCTGTGGGGAGTAAAAAAGCAGGAGGTAATTCAGCAAACAAGGGGGGAAATTACTGCTGCTGCCATTCAGGCAAAAGGAATACAGGACAATTAAGAGAGCAATCTAGGTAAATAATTTTGACAAACATGAAAATATAAAAATAAGACAGATACACTTAATTCAGCTTAAATCTAGTTTAAATCTAGTAAATCAATATGTCTAGCCAACATTGAGGTGGCGGTGGGGACGAGACTGAAATGAAATTCATTGATTATGATCATTTTTGTTTAATCCTTTGCTGAATCTTAAAGTGACTGTATAATGTACAATTAATTGATTGCTTATGTTACAAATCTGAAGACGCTTCTGATTCTTTTAGCACTTTATTTTGCAATTCCAAATCAAGGTTACCATGCTATCTACTGAGGGCAGGAATTGCTCAGTCTTACAGTTCCCTACTTTTAGGAATTTAAATTGTCTTGATCATATTTATTTATTCATTTATTTATTATTTGATTTTTATACCGCCCTTCCAAAATGGCTCAGGGCATATGAACTTTGCAATTCATGGATACACAAAGAAAGCCTTTACACATGATCACCCAAACCTGTGTTATCTGCCACTAACCCAGGTTTGCATGCAGTGTGAACCAGGGCAAAAGTGTCAAGCCCAGGATGTCCCAAACCAAATAACCCTAGGTCTTAAGTGTTTTGGTGCCCCTGAAGTGTTTTGGTGCCTCTTCCGAAATGCTTCGGCGTGGAGCGAGGAGGTGGGCAAGTCCTATCTGCCTGTCCTCTAAGCCCCTGATGCCCAGCCATGGCGCTGTTCAACCGGAAATACCTCTATGCAAGCAGCAGCTTGTGCCACTTTCCCCTTTAAAACGCCACACCACGGAGATGGGATGTTTCCCCGGCATCCCTCATGTGGTGTTGGCACGCAAATGCTACATGTGCTGATGCTGAGCAAGGGATGCTGGAGAAGCAAGAGGAGAGCTGGTCTTGTGGTAGCAAGCATGACTTGTCCCCATAGCTAGACAGGGTCTGCCCTGGTTGCATCTGAATGGGAGACTTGATGTGTGAGCACTGCAAGATATTCCCCTCAGGGGATGAAGCCGCTCTGGGAAGAGCAGAAGGTTTCAAGTTCCCTCCCTGGCTTCTCCAAGACAGGGCTGAGAGAGATTCCTGCCTGCAACCTTGGAGAAGCCGCTGCCAGTCTGTGAAGACAATACTGAGCTAGATAGACCAATGGTCTGACTCAGTATATGGCAGTTTCCTATGTTCCTATGTCCTAACGCGATGCGGCATTTTAAAGGGGAAAGCGGCACAAGCTGCTGCTTGCGCAGAGATATTTCAGGTTGAACAGCGCTTTGGCGGGGCAGCGCGGGCTTGGAAGATGGTCAGGTAGGACCTGCCTGCCTCCTCTTAAGGGAACCCCTCGCCACCCTCGGGATGGCACCGAAGCGTTTCAGTGTGCATCCCTAGTCTTAACCCAGGTTAGTGCAGAGCAGGTGACCCAGTACCTGAGTTTGTGGATCGTGTGTCCATTTTCCACTACATTTATGGGTCCCAGCAGATGGCCACTATGATTTTATGAGAGTGCTGTGGCTGGAGGGGCTGTGCTCTATGAATATACCACTCTGCACAGTCCTCTCTATGATAACTTGTTTGAATGGTTCTAGATGTGTCTCTTTCCCCTTGTGGCAGATCAGAACACAGCTGATGCCATTGAGTTTCCCACCTCCTGGCCACATGGTGAACAGCGAGAAGGTCCCCCTGATTCATGGAAGACTTACTAGCTCCCAGCTCACTGCTGGGTCACTTGTCTGGGAGCAGGGATTGTAGAGCCCAATGGAGGCTCTGCTTGTCGGTCCAGGATGGGGTAAGGACTATTCCAAGCCTAAAACCACCCACTTCCGCCCGTGTGCAAGCACCCATAATAAAAGACAAATTATTTGGGGCAATATGCCTAAAGCCATCCAAGTAATAAAAAGGAATGATGCTACCACATTACTTTAAATGGTTCCTATCTCACAAGAATGTACCTTGCAACTTCACAAACTGAGGAAGCACTGATGGTACCTGACAGAATCCCTAGTTCTGCAATAGTGAATGTTCTGAAACTTGCAATTTGCTGCCCTGCGATAAGCATTCTGGGAGAAGAGGAATAGCTAAAAAAAAACCAGGGAACTCATTCAGACATTTTTTGTATGTCAAAACTAAGGGGGAGTATGAAAGATGTTTTAAAATAGGAGCAAACTAAACTGCATGAAATTGAGATGCATGAAAAATAAGTAGTACTATATCACTTGTGACTAGGGATATGCGGACTGGCTCAAGATCAAACCAGTCTGCCATTAAACCAGTTTAGCTCGAGAGTTTGCCCTTGAGCCAGACTGGGCCCGGTTCAGCTCAAGCTTCAGCTGAACCCTTCAGGCCAGCTCGGAACCAGTCCGGGGTTCGAAATCTTTTTTTAAAAAAAATTTAAACTCACCCCTGGGTCTGGATTAACTCTGCTGCCTCCAGGGAGGTGCTGCCATGGCTGTGGGGCAAGCTCTACAGCTTCCCCCTCCCCCCAGCCTCCCCCTAGCATGCAAATAGCTTATACGTATGTGTGGCAGCCTTCAAAATGGCCACCGCAATCTGGAAAAGGGCCGGTGAGGGCCTCAAATTAGCCAAACTGGCCCCATAAAGACTGGGGGAAGGCCGGTGGGGGGAGGGGGAAGCTTTAGAGACCCCCACCATGGCTACGGCAGTGCCCCCTCAAGGCAGCAGAGTTAACCCCGACCCAGTGGTGAGTTTAAATTTTTGTAAATGCCAGGTCCATAAATGGAAAATCCACAGCCATCCAGGAGATTATTCTGGATGAGCAAGGAGACTTGGCATGCATTACGGAGACCTGGTTGGATGAGGGGGGTGATGTAAATCTCTCCCAGTTGTGCCCACCGGGTTTCTGGGTGCAGCATCAGCCAAGGCAGGGTAGGCGGGGAGGTGGGGTTGCCCTGGTTCATCGGGAGACCAACCCCCTCACCAGATGCACTGTCCACTGTTCTGATATGTTTGAGTGCCTGCATGTAGTGATTGGATCACGAGACAAAGTTGGGATTCTGCTGGTGTACTGCCCACGCCGCTAACAGTCTCTCTGCCTGAGCTGCTTGATGTGGTCTCAGATGTGGCGTTGAGGATCCCACAGCTCTTAATTTTGAGGTCCCTACACAGCTTGGGGCCGGGGTACCTGTCAGACCACATTTGCCCATATGAATCTGCCAGGGCCCTCCACTCTTCATCTCAGGCCCTGCTCATGACCCCGCCACTAACAGAGATCCGGTTGGCGGAGACGAGAGACAGGGCTTTTTCGGTTGTGGCCCCTCAGCTTTGGAAGGCCCTCCCTGAAGAGCTTCACCATGCTCCCTCCCAATATGTTTTTTAAAAACATATTAAAGCACACCTTTTTAAGGAGGCTTTTTAATGCTCCATTTTATTCTTATTTTTATTTTTATTGTTTGTTATAGCTGGTAGGTTCTTTAGCTTTTGTTTTTAATCTGACAACCTTTTTATTTGTTTGTTTAATTTAGTTAATTGTATTACTTTTATTTTATCTTGTGTCTATCTTATTGTTGTGAGCCTCCCTGAGCAGTAGTGCACTGGAGGGGCAGGGTATGTATATTTTAAAAACATAATAAATATATAACCCAGACCCGGCAATTTTTTTAAAAAATTAACATTTTGAACCCCAGACTGGCTCGAACTCGAGCCGAAGTGGGGGGCGGGCGGTTCAGGGGTGCACAAAACTGAATATGACTGGTCCAGTTTGAGTCTGGTCCAGACTCGAACCCAAATGGGTAAACCAGTTTTGTGCACACCCCTACTTGTGACCTGCCAATTAACCAAAATTACCAGCCAAATAAAACAGCAGTCACCATCATTAAATATCATTAGAGTAAAATCAGTTTCCTTCCAGGCTGTATAAAGGCAAGTTCCCTAAGGTCCCCAGGCACAACTGCTCCTACAGATCTCTTACTCCAGCAGTAGCAAGCAGAAAACACACAATTAATTGCTGCCAGCTGTTGCTGCTACAAGCAAAGTAGCATGGAATGAAAAGTAGGCTTGAACATCTGAAGATACAAGTAATGCAGGTGGGTTTTCTGACCCTTCATTCCAAACCAATTGGATCACCTGTTTTTCTGTGATCACAAGAAAGAGAATGGAAGTGGAAGAAAGGCCCCCTTTATCAAAAAGTTGTCTTTTGTTTATGAGAAGACCTACAGGATCATCAAGCAGGACATTGGAGATTATCCTTTAGCTCATATAATCTGATGGCTACAGAACCAATGATATTTTAGAACAGAGCACTTCAGCATATGACTTCATATTTTTTAGTCAGCAGATATACAGTAAGTACAGAGGGAATCAGCTGTTGACCCAAGACTTTTTAATCTCCTCTTGCTGCAGGAAGGCTCAGAAGTCATAAAACACAGCCATTACAAAGATAAAGAAAATACATCAATGGTCTTTTCATCTCACAGATAAGCTCATTACCTGAAATTAATTCTAATACAGATAAAGGATCAAGTATTAAATATTTTGATCACTTGAATTACAATCAAAAGCCATTTTCAATCTACTTAATTCCCAAAATTGTACCCAGTGCCCCTAAGGGCAAACAAATCACCATGGTATTTTCAAAATATCTTCAGCATCCCATCTTTTAATTTGAGAGAAGGGTATTGGAAAGGGGGAAACTAAACTGTTAATTTGATATTTTATCTCAAAGCCCAAAGGCCAATTACATTTTTAATTAAGCATATACAGTACAGTTCTTTCTGATGAGCTGAAAAACTGAATTACAGCAAACTCTACAGTTTTTGGATTCACAACCCATGGTGGAATCAACTTCAAATTCTTAGCAATGTTATCAGCCATTGCTGTTTAGGATATAATAATGAACAGAATACTTGATGTTATTGGCAGTTTTATCAAGATAATTTTATTCTACATACAATTTTATTTATATAGGCTTGTGTATTGGGAAAAATATTCAAAGTTATAACAGGCACAATCCAGAGAAAGTTAGTCGAGTTCAAGTGTCATTTGTATCAACAAGGCCTGAATATACAGATACATTCTTAACTGATTCTGATTTCAGTGGGACAAACAAATGAATTCTGGCCATCTTTCCTTGGAACTCTATCCCATCAAAATAATTGAGATAAACTGTAACTGCACATATTTAGAATCACAGCCATAACCTTACCTTTCTTTGTATTGCTTATGTCTCACCTTGTGAGAATCTAGGGCAGAATTTACATCTATCTTGCTATACGCATAGGCAAACTTATTAAATTCTTTAAGTCGCCAAAATAATATTTGTTATTAGGCGTTTGATTAAATGCACTCAAAATTTAGTGGCTGACATTCAGACTAACACTGCATTGATATTCCAGTCCTTTCTGTCACACAATGAGGGAGGGGCAATTTTCAACTATTTTCTCTTCCCTCTGCAGCTGCCTGTGCCTCCAGAAACTAGGTTCCTGAAGGCTGTGCAACCTCCATAGCGTATTTCCTTTACGGTTATAAGTGAGTGGGGGAATTAACTAGCATGTAACTGTTTCACTGGACTAGGAGTTATCTAAGGGTGGAGCTCAGGAGACAGTGGCCAAATTCAGACAAAATAGGAAACCAGAGGTCCCTTCACCTCTGGTTTCTGAAGCCACACGTCCAAATTCAGCAAACCACAATCCAAGATAGATTGCACCCGAATTAAATTTGGAACAGCTGTAATGAATGGCACACAGGGACACCTCAATGGTGCAGTTTGTAATGACAACATCCAGCCCAGTCCAAGATGGCAGACACATGAATATTTGAGGTGCAAGAGATCTAACTTGTGGACCTCCTTTTGCACCAAATTTAGTCCAGATGTAGAGACAGTGAAAGGAAAGTAGGCTGATTAGTTCTTACTAGAACAACTTGTTTTACCATTTTTAACTACAGTTAACTGCAATTTTCAGGTCTTGGCCATTAAGGGTCATTTAGTTTGTTGTCTTGCTTTGTTTTAGACAGCCATAGTTTTATTTTAAGTTTTACTTTTATTTTTCATTTGTATAGTCTTTTACAATAGTCTTTCAGTATATTGTGCACACCTAGGCTTTTAATATCTACTTTTAATATGTAATATGTAATCACCCCTTATACTTTATGCTAATCTATGACTGTAATAAAGATTGATTTGAAGTGCTCTTACTATTGTTGTACTGAGATTCAGAGGTTTAGCTTAGTAAGACAGAGTGCGGCGGAGAATATTAGGGATGTTATCAGCTGGATACACTCTCCTTGTTCATTCACTGGCTCAGTTTAGGGTTCAAACTAGATGTGGTGTTAAATAAATCATCCAATTAAGTGTTTGTGTAAGAGTGTGTGTGTCTGTGTGTCTGTGTGTGTGTAGGATGGTGAGTGAGCTGCATTATTTTTGGCACAGGAGGGTTGCTATAGAAGAGACTGAGAAATGTATTTCTGAAAGGAAAGTAGGAGATCTGTTAGATTACGAAGAAGAGTTTGAGACAAGAAGATAAGACAAAGAGCAAAGACTGATCTACTGAAAAGGTGAAGCGGTCAATGGCTTTCTGGTCTCAAGCATCATTCCTTTTGCCACAGAATCAGCACCAAGAGCCAGGGGACTGGAGGCTAAGAATCACAGACAAGCTTGAGGAGTGGCTGTTTCAACTATGACAAAATTTGTGAGACTCATTCCTTTCTAGCCTTATGAAAAATTACCATTTGACAGAATTGGGGTCCAGATTGTTAATAGAAACTAGCTTGGCCGGGCACAGAACATCTGCGCCTCTAGTTTGTCATTTGTTGCCACACCACGTCCCCACTGTCACAATTTTGTTGCCCATTTGCTACCTCGTTCTTCCCCCACCTACCCGTTGCCACTGCCTCCTTCCCCCCGCCCGCCGGCTGCCACCTCCTTCTTCTACCCATCATCCATCCGTCCCCACTGCCTGCCTGTCATCACTGCCTCCTTCAGCCTTTTGCTGTCGCTGTTGCCATTTTTGGCGCTGTCCCCCCTCCCCCACGGCCACCGCCACAGCCGGCACCATTTTCTTCCCTCCCACCTGTGGCTATCTGACAGTTCTCCAAACTCTCACAAGAGCTGCCACGCATGGGATTAGCCACAGGTATGTCTTAGAGAAATATATGCCTATGTATAGTTTGCTTAAATGTGTATTGATTTAAGTTCTGGTAATTACCAGAACTATTAATTACCAGAACAAATTCTGGTAATAATAATGTAAGCAATGTCCTTTCAAATGAAAAAAATGACACTGAGACAACAGACACAGATAATAATAACTGAAAATCAACTTCCCCCCAAAATTGCAAAAATAGTAGAAAGCTGAGGTTTTTGATGGACCTTTTCTTATCCTTTGAAACAGCAGATTCTGAGTAAAAAACCAAGCCATGAAAATTTGGCCCATCACTTTTCTAAAGCTTCTGAGTACAGTTTTTAACAAACTGCATTTCCCCCAACATTGGTTTGAGGGAACCCTGGGCAAAGTGACCTTCCATGGGCCCTTTCCTACATTGGTACGCCACTACATGGATGGGCCTTGATAGACTTACAAGACAGGAGCAGCAAAAGGCAGCAGGAATGTTTTCCTCATTGATGCAGAAGAAGCTGGCATTCCCCACAAGATCTGAAGCTAGTCCCAGGGGGAAATATGTGTTGTCACTAGAAGTGACTTACTGTTTCATCCAAAAACAGAAAACTTTTGTTTGTACAATCACAGTTACTTATCAAATTAGGATATTAAAACCAACAATAAAATCAATCCTCCCTATTCTATTTTACAGTTGCTATGCTCTATCCAAGCATATGATGTCCGAACTGCTGCTCCAGCAAGTCTTCATATTACATTTTTGAAGACTGTACTGTAGGTATGTACATCATAACACTAAAAAAAAATAAAAATAAAAAAATACCAGAAGATGCTTCCAGTCTCTCCAATCTGCTGATCAGCCAGTCAAGAGATCCAGAAAATTGGGCGCAGTTTTTGCGATTCCCTCTAATCAGAGCCGCTAGAAAATAATAAATAAGTGTAATTAATTTTTACTTTGGTTATTTTCACAATAATCATAAATACTGCTTGTAATCATTCCATTCCAAACATTAAGCACCCAATCTGAATATCAAACAGCATATTTAAAAATGCTGTGAGATAAGAACATGTTATAGAACAAAAGACATTTTATAGAACAAATTTCCACACAACTTTGGACATACAGACCTCAGATACCAGCTTATACTCCGTCACACATCTACTGCCTCTGACATCAGCACACCAAGTTCAAATGCATATGGCACGTGGGGAAAATTTCTTTGAGGCTGTCCCTGATGTGTTGCTTCCCTCCCCTAGAGGAGCAAGAACCCCCAGGAGCTGCTTCTTTCCAGTCTCTAGATTCAGCTCTCTTTCACCATCCCCCATACATTTGGATTATTGTATCTGAGGCTCTGCTATGGGTGCCTTTGCCGTCAGGCATTCACAAGGACCAGAGTTTTTTCAGTAGCACCAGTCATGGAATTCTCAGCTGCTGGGTGCCCATCTGATTTGCACTCTATATCATTGTTTTTACATTATATGATAAACTGGAATTTCAGTTGATCAGCAATTGAAAGAAAAGTGGAATATACAGTAATCCTTTCCTTAAAAATTAAAAATTAAATTTCCAGGGTCTCTAGCAACCAAGATGCTGTCACTGCAGTATTCATCAAGGTGTCAGGTAGCAAGGATTCATTTTGTGTCTTAGAAACGACATGGAACATTTATAAAATTGGAGGATATGTGACCTTTAAGCTCATTGTGCTCCTGATGACGTGTTCCGGAATTAAGCCTGCAAAAAGACTTTGCAGTATACATGGAGGCTGTCATGTAACTCTTACTTCACCAGGCTGTTAATCTTCACAGACTCTTCAGTGGATTGTGCCATTAAACTAGCATGGATTTGTCCTGGCTATTACCAAGGCTTTGGAGCTAGCAGAGTACAGAAAAGATGACAAACCCAAAATGTTCTGATTTTTTGTCTAATAAATAGACTATATAATATAATATAATATATTAGATTTTATGTCATTGTGATTCATTATGGTTAGTACCAAATGAGTGTACTATTATATAAAGTTATTTTAAATTTTAAAACTCAAAAGTCAGTAACCTTAACTTTTTTCATTAGAAACAGTTCTGCCCAGTTTAGTCAAAGATTGTGGTGTAGAACAAAAATGATTTTTAATTATAGTTCAAGATTATGTTTTTGGTATAGGTCCAAATTTGGGATGTCTCCCTGCTATGAACCACCAGATAACCAGGCAAACACTGCTGGTTTATGGGCAAGTATAGGGAGAGGGAGAGAGAAATACTAATCCTCAAAGAGAAATATTCTGTCCTATCCAGCCAATGTCTCAGAGATTAAAAGAACAATCAACCATTTTAGTAAAGTTCTTATTTGTGGCTAATTTACCACAGGTCAAGTAAACTATAATTAATCATGGAACACAGACACTCCCTGAGGAGCTATAATAGCAGAAGAGAAAAGTATGCTTCATGAGCCATTACTGAAAATAAAATTGTAAGAGATATACATATTACTAATCCTTCCGAGGTCGGTAAAATGAGTACCCAGAATGTTGGGGGCAATATGCTAAATCATTGTAAACCGCTTAGAGAGCTCCGGCTATAGAGCGGTATAGAAATTTAAGTGCTATTGCTAATCACAGAACTGAGATACAAAATTCATTAGAACCATAGAACTCACCTTCCCACACAAAACAAGCTAATCTAAGCACTATATTTTATTAATGAAGTAACTGAGAATGATTAAACCACCTACTAGAATAATATATCCATACCTTCTTCTAAACTAATATATTTAAGAGACTATCAAACATCACTAAGTTACTGGATAAACATTTTACTTTGCTCTGAAAATGAAACCAGTGTTTATTTATATATATTCTGTTTTAACAGAATTGATGGCAAGATGGCTTTCTCACAATATGGATGAAAACAATCTTAAGAAATTGTCCTTTGCCCCCTATGTTCAACACTGCCATGTTTTCGACTTGGTTATCTATTTTCATAAAACAAAGATGAGCAAAAGGTACTTTTTGTCTGTCAGTTGACCACTAGCTAACTGGACCATCTAATATGCTTGCTAGTTACTGGAATTCTTCTGAAGAATGCTAAGGTGCTCGTTACATTATTCAGCAAGAGTACAATTATGTGGTAGCTGGCAGCATTCCATGCATGAAAAGGTTGCCCTGTAATAGCCTATTGTGCAATGTTTTATTAAAGGAGCTGGTTGACTTCAGCTTTTGTGGTTTACTTGTTTTTGTTGTTTACTTAACGCTTAACAGTTAAGGCATAACTAATCTGTGTACAATGAATACTATTTTTACTATACAGGAAGACCTCATTAATTGCAGGTCCAGCACTCACAGTTTCGTGTATCCGCAGCTGGGTAATTGGCACCCAACCTAGGTATACACGAACATCCTTGTAACTCAGTTTTATCTAATTTATTCTTTTGATGTTGTATATTTTTATTGTACTGTATTGTTTTTATTCCTTGCTTTCTTGGTCATGGACCGTAATAATAAATTTGATTGATTGATTGATTGGTTGGTATACCTGAGGCTAAATCATCACAAAAAGAATTAAATCCGTGTATCAGAGGCAGCTGGAAATGACTGGCAATTTCCAGCCGCCATTTGGGGCATTGGAATCATTTTGTGGCTGGTTTTGTTTGTTAAAAGTCTGGAAATAGTGGGGTTGTGGGGGCTGATTTTGGCACTTTTGGAGACCACTGCTGGAGTGCTGGAGGCCCGCAGACCACAGTAGGGCACTTCATTTTTCACACACACACCATTTGGGCCTGTTTTTACTGCCTTTTCCCAGCCTCTAAGAACCTAACCCCTAAAATTGCACTGACTGTAATGATGCAGTGTTAGCAGTTTCCTCATCCGCAGCAATGCCAGGGAACAGAAACCTTGCGAATACAGAGGTTTTCCTGTATACTTACTTCACTCTTCCTTGTTGGGCACTTTGTTCTGGCTCAAGATCAGGTATGATGCCAGGTAAGAGAGAGGAATCATCTGCAAAAGTTTTAAAAGCTTTGGCTGTCCAAATGCTGAGAACAAAGTTTGAGGTTGAGAATAAAGTGGGTATGGTTGCCAGTACAAACCATGAAATATGAACCATAAGCTTGAGCAGCTTTGGATTTAACAATTACACAGAGTCAGCTAAATGCAGTCATTTCCATGATCAGCTGCTAGTAAGTATTCTTGGCCATAGCCTAAACCTGAGACACCAGAGTGAGCTCACCCTGATACCATATAGGTATTTTGAATGCCTAAATTAAAGAATAAATTCAACATTGGTACTCACTGTGTTACTTCTTGTTGGTGTAAAAGAGGACACCCATAGTGGGTTATCTCCACCCACATGCACCAGAGGCAGGACTATTCACATGAAGGAAACATTTAAGAGCCTGTGTAGGGCAGTCTCCCTTCAATTCTGCTGTAAAGCCAAGTAAATAAATACCTCCCATTAAAGAAAAGTACTGGAAGCAGAAGATAAGCCATAGAATATATTAGAGACATCCAAGCCCAAGTATATAGATACAGATAATTCAACATGCAAGACCCAGCTGACTACAGGAGGGCATGGGTGTCCTCCTTTACACCAGCAAGAAGAAACCTTCATAATAAGTATGGATGTTTTATTCTCTGCTGGTGTAGGAGGGCACCTATTGTGGGATATACCACAGCTCACTAACTGGGTGGGTAAGGATAGGTCTAATGTGTCAGAAGTACCTGTTACAAGACTGGCCATCTGAAGGCAGCTCAGGAATAAGCGAATGTGTCTTGTTTGTAATGCCTGGTAAAGGTGGACAGAGATTTCCATGTAGCTGTTCTACAGATTACTTCAAAGGAAGTGTTGGTGGAAAAGGCCATGGATGTGGCTGCCAGTCTGGTGGAACGAGCCATAACATGGGACAGTGTAGGCAGATGTTGCACCTCATACACCAGAAAGGTGCAGGCCTTTATCCAGCAGCTTTTGGTCAAAGTAGATACCTTTTGTCCCAAAGTAGATGGCAAAAAGATGGCAATAAGGAATCTGATTCATGGAAGGAGATGTTCTAGAAATGTAAGTATGCAGAGCATGTCACACATCCAGTTTATGCCATTGTTTCTCTTTAGGATGTACTGAATGTGGATAGGAGGTAGATGTCCTGGAATCTGTGGAACACAGAGTTGACTTTAGGAATAAAAGAGGCATCTGGAATTAGATGGACCGAATCTTTAGGTAAAATGCATAGATGGTACAGTTGGACGCACTAACATAGACACGCATCAAAAGAAGTGATGTAATTTGGATGGTTCAAGATAAGACACATTGGTATAGGATAGACAGGAGACTGGTCAATGAAGAAGCCTGTCGCTTGAGTGTGTTGGCTTTAAAGCCTTTCTTAAACCCCTTTTCTAAAAAGGCCAGCAATTCTTTCAGTCTGCAATGAGATAAATATTGAAGGCATTCCAGTAGCCAGGCCTGCTCAATTTAGGCCCCCCAGCTGTTTTTGGACTACAATTCCTATAATCCCCAGCCATAGTGCCCAATAGCCAAGGATTATGGGAATTGTAGGCCAATATCTGCAGGAGGGCTGAAGTTGAGCAGCCCTGCAGTAAGCCCACCAAACGAAGCTTCTATGGGTATACTTATAGGTATATTGATAGATATGGTTCATAAGGGGTCTACACAATGCTAAAATCTACCAATAAGACTACTACAAATATTTATATACTGCTTTTCAACTAAAGTTCCCAAAGCAGTTTACCTAGAGAAATAAAAATAAGTAAAGATGGATCCCTGTCCCCAAAGGGCTCACAATCTAAAAAGAAACATAAGATAAACACTAGCAACAGCCACTGGAGGGATACTGTAGTGAGGTTGGATAGAGCCAACCTCACGACCTGAGGAGAATAACCATGTTGCGTTATGTGGTGTTAAGTCACCATGAGGACTGGTTCCGCCACAGTTAGACCCACTAGTTCTGAAAAAACATGGCCTGGGCTAGCATGATGCTATTAGGAGCACTTCGGCTCCATTTGTGTGCATATTTCTGAGGAATCTGAAAATGTGTATAGGAGGACTGGGGGCTATGGGAATGACAGAGCGTCCACTAACTTGGTTCCCTCTGTGAGAAACTGGGAGAAGAACTTGGAAAGCTTGGCATTCACCAGGGAGGTGAAGTGGTCCACTTTGGGTATTCCCAGCTGCTTGACAACCCACTGGAAGACCTGTGTGTTGAGGCACTATTCCCCTGGGCACAGTTCCTTGGGACTCAGCCAGTCCATCCTTGTGTTGAGAATCCCACTGATATGATGGGCTGTTATGGAGGCGAGGTATTTTATTTTTCCTACCAGTGTACAATCCCCAATGCCTCCTGATGCAGCACTCTTGATTTGGTCCCATCCTGGTGAATTTTATGTGCTTTGGCTGAGACATTCGTACTTATCAGCACATGGGCTTTAGATATTAGATGGTAGAAGGCAAGGAAGCTGGATGGATAGAGCGGAGCTGTAACTAACTGATATGGTGTGCTGTTCTATTGCTGTCCATTTTCCCTAGGCATTTGCTGAGAGGCAGCACACACTCCAGCCCTGTAAGCTGGCATCCGTGGTGATGAGGATCTGCTTCAGTTCTGTGAAGAATTTGCCATGTATCAGATTGCCCATGCTTCTCCAACATAGAAGAGATTATTTCAGAGGAGATAGAATAAGAATCTAGATGGCATTTGTTTGTGATGTATTTTTGATGTGGCAAGAGCGTCCATTGTAGGGGCTTTAGGTGGAACCTGGAACCGAGTCCAACAAAGAGACCATCAGGCCTAGGTGGTGTGCTAGCAATTGAATATATGTGCATGTGTGCTCAGAGCAACTGGCTGAAGTAGGGTGTACAGTTTCTGGGTGTGATACTGTGGTAGGAAGTAATGGTTCATTGTGGTATTTATGGTGACCCCAAGGTGCTGAATCTGATGGGAAAGCTGAGAGTGACTCTTGCTCATTGATGAGGAAGCTGTGGTCCCTGAGACACTTGAGTGTCTGCTGAAACTCCACCTTGCCCTGGAGTGAACTGGGGAGCACAGGAGGTCATCTTTTGATTGATCAGTTGATTGATTAATTCAGTGCCATCAAGTCGGTGTCGATTCTTAGAGACCACATAGATAGAATCTCTCCAGGATGATCTGTCTTCAACTTGGCCTTTAAGGTCTCATCTTTTAGGTACACATATATGTGTATGCTCTTCAGATGCAGGTGGGCAACCAGCAAAGCCAACATATGTATGAAGACTCTGGATACCAAGGAGAGGGCAAAGAGAAGGGCCTGGAAGCTTTGTTTCTGGTAACAAAACCTTGAGAATGGCCTGCTGTCCAGATGAATGGGACTATGCAGGCAAGCTTCCCTCAAATCTATTAACACTAAAACATCTTGAAGCCGTATGTTTCCACAATTGAATGTAGTTCTATCTTGTACTCCGATTGAACTGATTACAATACCCATTTGTCTGTTGTGCACAGCTCGCAGGCATGCCAGAAGTCTGAAGATGTTCCCCCACCAGCTATGGCCAGGAATCAGGACTGCTGTCTCAAAATCTTGGATTGAGAGGCAAAGAATGTACAGCTTTGGGTACAAGTGGTCTGTCGGCCTGGGCTTGTGATCAGCTCCAATTATTTGGGGATGAAGCAATAATAATTTGGAGTCATGCAACGGGACCATGGCCAAGTTAGACTTAAGAGGTAGTATCTACTTGCCAGTGTTTAAGCCCAAAGTTTCTTCTGACTACCACATTCACTCCCATGGCTCTGGATGCAAATCCAACATTATTCAGCATAGCATCTGCTGTGAAAGCTACTGCTCTTTGGAGTTGTAGCAATATGTGTCTCAGTTTGACTTGGCTGGTGGGATGATTATTCAATAGCTCATCTATCCAGAAGATGGAAGCCCTAGAAATTAATGAAGCTGCTGTCCCTGCCCTGATTGTTAAAGTTGATGTTTTGTGAGCACAGCACATGGTCTTCTGGTGGCAAGCATGAATTGTCCCTTTTGCTAAGCAAGGTCTGCCCTGGTTGAATATGAATTGGAGACTCCATGTGTGAGCACTGTAAAATATCGCCCTTAGGGGATGGGGCCACTCTGAGAAGAACATATGCATGGTTGCATGCAGAAAGTTCCAAGTTCCTTCCCTGGCATCTCCAAGATAGGGCTGAGATAGATTCCCATCTGCAACCTTGAAGAAGCTGCTGCCAGTCTATGTAGACATTACTGAACTAGATGGACCAATGGTCTGACTGGGTATATGGCAGCTTCCTATGTTCCTAAGCTTCTGCTTCTTTGCCAGTGGGTTTTCCTAGTTTTGCATCACTGTCTTTAGGCAAGATTGCTTCACTGAGCAATGCCACCACTGGGCCATATGTTAAAGGAACGAAAATTGTAAAAATTATTTGCTAGGTTGCTAGTGTGTCTGCCATTCCTGCCTTAATGCATCTAAAAAACCTTCAAGCATAGAAATGCTGGCTTCCACAAGCTTGGACCTTGGTGGTACCAAGGAACCTGCTCAGACAGACTCCCAAGCAGAGGGTTGTGCAGCGTTCAGCCCCAGTGTAGAAACTGCTGCACAGAGGAGTGAACTAACACCCTCCTGAGAGAACAGCCTCTGGGAATAGAAAAGTGAACCTTAGCCCTGATCACTCAGCCATTGCCCCTCATCCATGTCACTGGGTTGGTGGGGGAAGAACACTCCCCATTTTGGTCCAATTGGGGAGGGGCAACCCAGAGTGGTCTGGAGAAATGTGTGTGCCAGGAGACTCCCTCCTGACAATTCAGAAGAGTGTGTATCTGGTTGGGGAGTGTTGTCATGAGACTTCCCCTTAGTAACCCTTTTTCATTTAATGCTTTGCAGGAAACTGAGCAGGAGGTGAGGAGTGTGGGGAAGATCTCTTACTGGAGTCCTCCTGAGTGCAGTTTGCACATTCCAATTTCTGCTGCCCACAGAATGATTGTTGGAACACCCCATGCAGCCAGGTTTCCCAGCTGCATGGTTTGGGCGGGAAAACCTTTTATCATAGCTTTGCTCAGAAAATTAAGCTGTTCATCTGTTTGGGCTAGACAGAGACCATTGAAAAGGATCAACTAAGGATTTTTTTTAAGTAGAGACAGAGAAGTGAAAGAAGGATGGATAAATAAAACAGAAAACTGCTCAGAAGGGGAGAATTAAACTGTAAGAAGAAAAGAAACAATACCATACTTTCCTGAATCCAAGGTTAGTTTTTCCACAAGTTCTTTGATGTTAAAAATCATGGGGTTGTCTTAAATTCAGAATCCTCTTCCTTTGGGGTAAATGCAGGTATAACTAAATCTATCCTCTATTTTTTAAGGGGGTCATCATAAATTCAGAGCTGTCTTCTATTCAGGTAAATACAGTAGGTAAGAACAAAAGGGGAAACTAGAACATTAGAAAAGATGGGCTTCAAAAATCAGCAAGAGCTCTGGAACATAAGCAGGACTAAAGAACATAAGGGGGACTGCCCTACACAGGCTTAAAGGTTTCCTGCATTTTAATCATCCTGCCTCTGGAACATGTGGGTGGAGATAACCCACAATGGGTGCCCTCCTTCACCAGCAGAGAAAGCCATCCCCATCTAAATCAGTTAAGTGACAGAAAGAGGAAAATACCCTCGAAACAGTCTGTGAATCTGAGAGAATGATGAGCAACCTATTCAATCAGTGAAGGCAGTACAAAAAGTGAAAGTGGACTCTTACTGAAGCTCTGGGACAGTGTTTCTCAATCTGTGGCACTCCAGATGTTGTTGAACTACAAACCATCATCCTCAGCTAAAATTTACTGTGACTGGGGATTATTGTAGTTCAGCAGCATCCAGAGTACCACAGGTTGGGAAACCCTGCTCTAAAAGCCTCTAGAAGGCCTGTTTTCCTGGTGGAAAATGATTTCCTGATGTTTTCGTGATGAAAGAAAACATTATCCATTACATCCAAGGATGTCCTCTGAATATGAAAGGTTTCGCCACATGTTCTTTAACACAGAACATTTTGGATACTCAAGCAAAAGGGACATTTCAAGAGGAAATACTGAGACAATTGAGTGTCACACTATGATCCTCAGCCCACTAACTTTAATTCAAAATAAATGTGTCAACATTTGAAGTTATTTGCCAGGTAATTGTCACATTATAACAAAAACTCAAGACACTGTTTTAAAGAGGATCTGCAACACGAAATCAGGCACATGACTTCTAAGATTTTCATACCAATCAAAAAGCAGGAAACATTTTAAACCCAACTGCAATTACTGAGGACTCAACCAGAAGTCAGAATGCTTCTACAAGATCAAAATCTGGTCTAAGTATAGGATCCTTCTGGTATGCCCAAGTATTTCTGGACATCCATATTGGAGCTTCCTCAATTTTCTCTTCCCATCCACAACTCCTTATGCTGCAATGGAAGCCACTCTCACTGGAAATCACTGTATCAAGTGGCACAGGGTCTGCAGTAAGAGTGGGACGGGGCTCAGAAGTGCAACAGTAGAAGTGGCAATACAGCCCTCTGTATATTATTATTATTATTATTATTATTATTATTATTATTATTATTATTATTATTATTATTATTATTTCTTGTTTACACAGTCAGACAGGTGTTATTGTCTGGTTTGTTTTATCCAGACATCGAGTCCTTCCCAAGGACCTGGGATGGCTGAATTTTATTGTCAATTGTTATAGATATCGTCGCAGAATATAGGCTGTTCCCAGTAAAGCTGCTTTTTGTAATTGGCTGATGGTGATTTCTGTGGCCCCTATGGTGTTGAGGTGCTCTTCAAGGTCTTTTGGAACTGCACCCAGGGCGCCAATGACCACTGGGATTATTTTGGTCTTTTTCTGCCACAGCCTTTCCATTTCAATTTGTAGATCTTTGTATTTGGTGATTTTTTCTATTTCTTTTTCTTCTATTCTGCTATCCCCTGGTATTGCTATGTCAATTATTTTCACTTGTTTTTCTTTCTTCTCAACTACAGTGATAATCTGGCGTATTATGTGGCAGATGTTTGTCTGTTTGTAGTCAGAAGTCCCATAATATTTTTACATCTTCATTTTCTTCAACTTTTTCAATTTTATGGTCCCACCAATTTTTGGCTACAGGTAGCTTGTATTTTTTGCAGATGTTCCAGTGTATCATCCCTGCTACTTTGTCATGCCTTTGTTTGTGTCAGTCTGTGCGATCTTTTTACAACAACTGATTAGGTGGTCCACAGTTTCATCTGTTTCTTTACAAAGGCGGCACTTGCTGTTTGTGGTGGATTTTTCAACTTTTGTTCTTATTGCATTTGTTCTTAGTGCCTGTTCTTGTGCAGCCAGTATTAAACCCTCTGTTTCTTTCTTCAAGTTGCCATTCTTAAGCCATTGCCAGGTCTTGGTGATGTCTGATTTTCCACTTACATTGTGCAAATATTGACCATGCAGGGGCTTATTTTTCCATTTTTCTGCTCGGTTCTTGACTTGTTCTTTCTTGTAGGCCTGCTTTCTTTCATTGGTGTTGAATAGTTTTGCATTATTGACCATTTGAAGTGCATCTTCTTCACTGGCCTTGATATATTCTTCAAGGCCTATTATTATTATTATTATTATTATTTACATTTATATCCCGCTCTTCCTCCAAGGAGCCCAGACTGGTGTACTACATACTTAAGTTTCTTTTCACAACAACCCTGGGAAGTATGTTAGGCTGAGAGAGAAGTGACTGGCCCAGAGTCACCCAGCTAGCATCATGGTATCTCAATCAACGAAAGCAAAGTTAATATCTAAGAGTGTCACAAGATTCAAATAACAGTACATTATGTTATTAAAGGGATGTTATGTTATTCGACATTTTATTCCAGGGACTGCATCAAGAAGACTAAAGCATAAGTGGAGGAACACTCAATTCCGATAAAACACATCATAAAGCTCATTTGCAGGCTTATTCTGTAGCAATACATGCAGGGAAGAAGCAATTCTATTCTGCATGTGTTCCATCCACAAGTTCGCATTCTGCTGAGTCGTTCAGAGTTGTGAGGAGATTGACTCAGGTTCCCTCCTCTCTAAACTTAGATCCGGATTTTTCATTCTTCCACTGTGAGGCTTTTAAAAACTTTTTTGCAAATAAAATCTCTCACATTTGAGCTGACTTGGACTCCACTGTTATGGCAGGGTCAACTCTTCTGGCTCGATTTGAATGGATGAGTTTCACTTTGTGACTTCTGAGGATGTGGACAAGCTCCTTGGAAGTGTTCAGCCTACCACTTGTCCTTTGGACCCATGCCCAACATGGCTTATAACATCTAGCAGGGAAGTTGTTAAGATGGCCTAGTTGCCATCATAAATGCCGCACTGAGGGAGGACAGGATGCCTTCATGTCTGAAGGAAGCAATTGTGAGGCCTGCCCTAGAGCCCTCAGTGATGAATAATTATAGGCCAATCTCCAACATCCATTGAGTGAGCAAGGTAACTGAGAGGGTGGTGGCTGATCAACTCCAGGCAGTTTTGGAAGATACTGATTATCCAAATCCATTTCAAATTGGCTTTAGAGCAGGCTATGGGGTGGAGACACTTGATCAGCCTGATGGATGATCTCTACCAGGGAATGGACAGAGGGAATATGACTGTTGGTTCTCTTGGACCTTTCTGTGGCTTTTGGCACTATCTACCATGGTATCCTTCTGGATCATCTGGGGGATTTGGGAATAGGTGGCACTACATTCCAGTGGTTCCATTCCTATCTCTCAGGTAGGTTCCAGATGCTGTCACTTGGAGATAGTTGCTCTCTGAAATGAGAACTATTGTATGGTGTCCCTCAGGGCAATATCCTATCTATGATGCTTTTCAACATCTATATTAAACCTCTGGGTGAGATCATCAGGTGATTTGGAGCCGGGTGTTATCAATGTGCTAATGACACCCAAATCTATTTCTCCATGACGTCATCAAGAAATGGCATAACCCCACTAAATGCGTGCCTACAGGCAGTAATGGTCTGGATGAGGGATAATAAATTGAAGCTGAATCCAAGAAAGACAGAGATACTCATGGGAAGAGATCATACTTCGAGGGATGTGATAGATATTCCTGTTGTGGATGGGGTTGCACTTCCCTCGAAGGAACAGGTATGTAGCTTGTGACTATTTCAGGACTCAGGACTCAGGTCTCACTCTGGTTTCTCAGGTTGAGGCTATGGCTGGGAGCACTTTCTATTAACTTTGGTTGAAATAACAACTGCATCTGTTTCTTGAAGACAGTGATCTCAGAACTGTGGTACATTATCTGATAATCTCTAGACTTGACTACTGCAATGTGCTCTGCAAGGGGCTGCCTTAATATGTGGTTGGGAAACTTTAATTGGTTCAAAATGCAGCGGCTAGAACCTTTAAGACACATTTTTTCAACCAAGCTTTTAGTAATCTCTGAATTTTTAAAATTTCTAAATTGCGGTTTTAAGTAGTTGGTTTTATTTTTTTCCCCTCATGTTTGTTTTTGTGAACCACCTAGTGTTTTTGGAATCAGGCAGTATATTAATTAATTAATTGACTGACTGATTAATTAATTAAATTCAACTATACTCAGTGGCAAAATGGTTCTAAAACAGCTGACTCCCATGTAAAAGTTGTTGTTGTGCTGTTGAGTTGGTGTCGACTCCTGGCGACCACAGAACCATGTGGTTTTCTTTGGTAGAATACAGGAGGGGTTTACCATTTTCATCTCCCACGCAACATGATATGATGCCTTTCAGCATCTGCCTATATCACTGCTGCGTGATATAGGTGTTTCCCCATTGCCTGGGAAACATACCAGCAGGGATTCGAACCAGCAACCTCTTGCTCCCTAGGCAAGTTACATCCCTGCTGCGCCATTAGGTGGCTTCATGTAAAAGTACTCACATGAAAATAAATTGAACTACTTACAAGTAAATACAACGTTTTTATGAACACAGCCCAGTCCAATTTATGTTACTATGTGATTAAATGTAAATTCACAAGAGCATAGTGCCTAGCACAGTTATGTTATATGGGAAGCTTTAATCACAATGAAACTTATTATGTTGAGTCCACTGTTTTTCATCAATATGCCTAAAGCGCAACACACACACACACACACACACACACACACACCCCAACAACCCCACCTTGTATTTCAATCCAAGCATGCCTTTCAACTTTTCTTTTGATAATCCTGCTACATTTTGTAAAGCAAACCTTCCATAACAAAAAAATTATGTAACCTGCCTGGGATTTTTAATGTGGATGTGTGGATGCCAGTAAGTTTCAATTATTCCAATGTGAATCTTACCTAGTAATTCATACAATGAGTTTAGAATAGATTTCCAAGTCTCTCCCGCCTCCTTTCCAGCTACATCAGCAAAATGAGCTGCACTGCTGTATACATGTAAGCGATCAATACACTCGAGCACCAAGTTGATCATGCCCTAGAAGGGGGGGAAAAGTTTGCTTATCTTAGAAACCAATAACCATTTGTTGTAAGTGAAAGCAAAATCCACTTCTTAAGTCAGGAAAGAACAGCTCCCAATGCATTTTGTACACAACAGAGTGACCAAGCTTTGCAGGTACAGTACAAATAACAAGTACAAAAAGAAGGAAAAGGGGGGGGGGTCCATGCAGATGTGTAACTGTGTGTGGAAAGGACCCAGAGGTCACTCTCAAACACACACAGAAAGCCACAGCTGGGACTTTGTATATATAAACAAACTTATTGTCTGTGACTCTGTTTCTGTTTGTTTGCTTTTTGAGAGCCTGCTTTGTATCCATGTAGAACAAGGGAAGGAAGAGACAGGGCAAGGCTTGAAGAATGTATCTTAATAGTCACAGGATAGGGAGTTCTTCTGTTCCTTACTGGAGAGATTCTATTCTTGCAACTCCACTGGGATCGCATGCACTGATGATGATGTCTGTCTCTCCCCACCCCTGCTGTGTTTTGCAGGCTTGATACTAGGGATGTGTACAAAATGATTTTTTTATGTGATTTGTACCCAAATCAAATCATCCCCAAGTTGATTTTGATCTGAATCAATCCAAATTGATTCAGGGCAAAAAAGAAGTTCTGGGGGCAAAAGAGTGGGTGGTAGTGCCCAATGGGTAGAAGCTATGACCCAAATTTCAAAGAAATTGGGCAAAGGGGTGATTTTTAACAAATTTTTGAAGTTGCCACATCTTTAATACTTTCCCTATATGGAATAATGAGGATTTTAGCAACCCCATAACTCCAGGGGTGGGGGCACCAGGGTGGCCCAGAGTGGGTTTTGGTGGGTGGTAGTGCCCAATGGGTGGAAGGAAGCTGCCACCCAAATGTCAAAGCAATTGGGCAAAGGGGGATTTTAAACAAATTTCTGAGGTTTCTTTCTTTTTAAGCTTTTTCCTATAAAGCGTGAGTGATGGGGATTTCAGCAGCCCTGTAATTCCACAGGGGGGGCACCATGGTGGCCCAGAGCGGGCTGTGGTGTAGTGCACATGGGGTGCCAACCACCACCATCCAAACCACAAGCCCATGGGGTACAGGGTTTTGTTGTTACAAAATCCACTGATAGTGGATTCTCTGACCAGATTCTCTGGTCATTCATCATTTTGCACCAAAGATGATGAATGAACATTTTTGTTCATCTTCAGGGCTGACAGACAGTTTTTCTGGTGCCTAATCAGGACACTTGCACATGCTTTTCACAATTAAGTGACCAGCTGCCATATACTGAGTCAGACCACTGGTCCATCTATCTCAGTATTATCTACACAGACAGTCTCTCTCAGCCTTATCTGAAGATGCCAAGTTCCCTCCCTAGCATCTCCAGACAGGGCTGAGTGAGACTCCTGCCTATAACCTTGGAAAGACATTGCCAGTCTGTATAGAGAATACTAAACTAGATGGACCAATTGTCTGACTTGGTAGAAGGCAGCTTCCTATCTTCATATGTTCCTATAGTCTCCTACCTATTTCCTTCTATATAGAAGATTAGGAACCACCTGTATGTGTGGCTGGATGTGTTATCCAAACAAAAGGACAAAGTTTCTTTCCTATAAACAAATCTAATAGAAAGAGCTGCAAAATCATTACATTTTCAGAACCCAAAAGTGTTTTTAACTTGTCCCGAAAATAAAGCACCAAAGCGGGGGGAGAACTAAGCACCTCTTCCTGGAAGAGATTCTGCCGATTCTTCAGTGCTCTTAGGCGGTTCTGCTTGTCTTCATGCTCTAAATGCTCATCAGGTGGATGGAAGTAACCAATTAAGTCTTGGAGACTAAGGCTGACTGACTCGATGGGTAAGTCAAGAGTGGAAGACTTTATTTTCTTGCTGAGAGCATCAAGGCCCCTAAAATGAATTAAACAACAGTCTAAATAAACCTGAGCAACTTACTCTTAGTTCAATAACAAAGATGTGGTACATTTGATCTTTGATACATGGCTGGTACAGTAGTATTACTGCAGAACTGCAGGATTTTTTTTAAAAAAAATGCTGCTAGCTGTGACATATCGGGATGCTTTCCTGGGATCTATGCTTAGTAGAGAGATTGCTCTGATCCCAATTTAGGAGCGTGCCACTCATTCAAGATAGGCTGCTACCAGCTGAAGACTAATCTAAAGCCAATGACCAGGCTCAGACACGGTTTCAAGAACAGAATAAGGAATTGGGGAAATGCGGAGTAAAGAAAGGCACACAGGAATTCAAAAGAATACACAAAAACATTAACTAGCTAACTAACTAGCACTGCATTTTACCTTAGTCTAGCAGTAGGCAGGTCCTTGGCTGAGAGAACATTAATCTCTACAGCTTCTCCCTGGGGACACTAGTAGCAGCTGGTAACAAGGTGCCTTGTTACTGGCACTCATGACTGTACTGGCGACCAAATGGTGAGGGTCTTGGCCCCTGTTTTACAGTGATTAAAGAGGGAAAATGTTTTCCCATTCTTCCAGAGGCTGACAGCTCTAGGATCCAATGGAAAGAGAAAGCATATCTCTGATGCAATTCTGGTCTTAGGCCAATCCAGGGTCGGAGTTTTCCCTCCAAACTGGAGGTTCATCCTCCTTAATGGGTCTAAACACACATGTCTAATGGCAGGTCTGGCTTGAGCTGGTCACCTCTTGTGAAAAGGAGATTAAGACTATGGCTTGATGGCTCAGTCATTTCAATGACAAAAGCAAAAGCTGTCCTCATTCAATAACAAAAGGGAGGAATGTCCCCCATTCAGAGCACTCATGGCGGAGTGCAAGTATAAGAAACTCATGAGCTAAGATGGAGATTTGTGTTTCCTCACATTAGCAATGACATGTTTATAACTCAGGAAGTTTTTGTCCCCATTCTCAGTCCACTTCTATCATTTATTATTCCTCTCTCCAGGACTACTCAACTTTGGTCCTGCTGTAGATGTTGCCCTACAACTCCCATAATCCCGGGCTATCGGGCACTGTGGCTGGGAAATATGGGAAATGTAGTCCAAAAACAGCTCGAAGGCCCGAGCTGAGCAGCCCTGATCTCTCCCAACACAGACTTCCCCTCATGAAACTCTAGACCACTGGTTCCCAACCTGGGGGGTCTCCAGATTTTGCTGAACTACAACTCCCATAATCCCCAGCCACATTAAATTGTAGCTGGGCTGGTGGGATTGAAGTTCAGCAACATCTGGAGGCCCCAGGTTGGGAACCACTGCTATAAACCAGGGATTCTCAACGATGGGTCCTCAGGTATTATTGGACTTCAACTCCCATAATACCCAGCCCCAGTGGCCTTTGGCTGGGGATTATGGGAGCTGAAGTCCAATAACATCTGGGGACCCAACGGTGAGAATCCCTGCTCTAGACCATGCAGTGCAAAGACATGTTTTTAAAAAACCTTATTCACCTTGAGAAGTTATATGACAAAACAGGTAACACATTAGTACATTATCAAGTACTAATCTGAAGTTCAGCAGTCTCCTCATTGCTACTGCAAGCTCCATATTGCACCAAATACAATCTTAAGTAATAAACACCGAATAAAGGAAATAACATCCACAGTTCTATTTGATCTATATTGCACTGGTACCATTAACAATCTAAATTAGGAATCAGAGTGAGTTGAAAACAACAGATAACACAGCAAAAGATTAAAACCATCTGGAACAGAAGTGTATTAGAATCTATAGAATCTACTAAGATCCTGCTCCTCGTTGCCCGAATCTCTCTTGTACTCTCACCTTGCTTTCCTTAGTATGTGTGTCTGCCCCACTGTCTGCTACTCATTCTTTTTACAGCAGAGTAAACATCTTGCCTTATGAACAAGAGTATGTAGAGGCATTTTAAATGGAAGGTGTGTGAAGGACTTCCAGTTTGAGTGACAAATGCTGGGCTTTACTTACGGCCCAGTGCAAACATAACCTTTTCCAATTTGTTCAACATCATTAAAAGATGGCAGAGCTCTTGGGTCTCATGCACTCTGCCTCTCCCTCCCTCTTTTCTTCCATACCAGGCTCATACACTTTCTACTTCTCCTCCTCTCTCCTACTTAAATTCCCCACTCTACATTTCTAACCAAAGTTAGTGTTAAAGGTTAATAACCACCATGGTTTGTATTCAACCAGAAACCACATACCTTATGAACCTGTTGAAAAGGAAGACAGTACTACGAATTACACGTGCGGTACGCGACTCTTCATGCTGAGACCTGGACAATGTTAGACCATCATCCATATGACCTTCATGGTGCATGATAGCCTGCAATGAAGAGTGAAACAACACTCGCTAAAACAAAACTGTAGTAATTATTTTTTATGATAGCACATTTCTTAAATGCACTTCATACACATTTTCTCAGTATGCTGATCTCTGTAAAGGGATTATTTATTTATTTACTATATTTATATCCCATTTTCCCACTATTTAGGTCTTCAAAGCCGCTTACAATCATGTTTCAATACAGTTTTTAGTTGCAGCTGCAGCAGAATGCCAAATGTAGATCTTCCACCCTAGAACAAAATGACTGACTCCCACCATCACTTGACATCTACTCTGGATGGCCAAGCCAGCTTGATGGCAGTTTGAATACTCACAGGAGAGTCTTGACAGATTTACCCTCCTCGCTCACTGATATCAATTGTAGTTAGACCAATATTATCCTCCCCGCATTATAGGCAAGATGATGAAAGTGGCTTGCTTAAGGCCACTCATTGAGTTAATGGCTGAAGTGAAATTTGAACTAGAGATTTTCTAGCTCACATTTTATTCTCTTAACTACCAAGCCATGCTGATCTCCCATCCCAAAATCTACACACATATCAACAGAAACATGAGGTTTCCTAGAGACAAGCTAGAATGTCTTAAACCTAGAGCTTTATACCAGGTGCTTTTTGCACTTTATGCCTTGTGTGCATACAGGTGGACCTTAACATCCATGGCCCTGGCACCCACAGTTTTGTGTATCCATAGTTGGGCCATGTGCACTTGACCTCAGTATATGCAGGTTGAAAAGGAGTTAAAATCTGCATATCCACCACCCCACCATTTTGCATCTGCATATCCCCGCCACCACCCCAACAGAGCCCTTTTGTGGCTCTTTCGGGGGGAGGGGGATTTACCACGCTCTTTCACAGGAAAATCCCCAAAATGGGGTTGGGGGCACTGTTCCCTCTAAGATTTTCTAATGTCCACTCAGTTACTTTTAGATCGCACTCAGGTTGATTTAGGAAGGCCCCACTCTGAATGCATGTGTGCACCCAGCACCTTGATATTGCTGGCCAGAACAAAACTCATTCCACACAGAGATGAAAAAAAATTAAGAGGGACCACTGTTTGGGGGACATCACTAGACATCTGGAGACCTGTGGAGCATGGTATGTCACTTAATTTGTTTCCATTTTAAGCCGTTTTTCACCTCCAGGAACCTAACCCCCAATTGCCATAGACTCAATGTCTCATTATCCACTATTTCGTTATCTGCAGAAATTGGCGGGAACGGAACACCCACGGATAACAAGGTCCACTCGTATGTACAGCAACCTACTGTTTCAATGGATTGTATAAACAATGTGAAATTTGATATGGTTCACAAATACAGCATCAAGTTATAACTTCCTTGGGTAAATGAGTTATCACATATCTACCTGCATCACAAAGCCTTTCAAAGAGTCATTCACATAAGCAGCCATGGATGCAAGGTTGAGTAGTCGAGCCATAGGAAATTGTGTGATATGTATTAATTGGCTTCTTGTAATTTAACAAGAAAAAGTAACAATAATAATCCTTAGCAATTGTATAGCACCCCTTGAGTGTACAAAGGGCTTTACATATTTTATCTTGATGTAATTCTTAGAACAGCCCTACAAGATAAGTATTTGCCTCTCATCTAACTTTGTTACTCCAATTATTGCTGAACACTTACTTAAAACCAAAATATGCTAGGTGCTATAAGAGAAAACATACTCCTTCGTTTCCCACCCTTATTTTTATTAAAGGCAACTTTTCTTTTATAATTGTATATACATTACAAAAACAAAGTTGCCAGCAAAAATAGCAGTCCCATGCGGATTTCAATCTTCATCTTCTATAATATCTAGTTTAATACAGTAGATATTACATGTTAAATATTACCTACATCTGCATCCTGCATTGTTATTATTTCTGTTTTCCAGCCGTGGGGTTAGAAAATACTGTTATGGAGGGCAGGGGGACTCAACATGGATTTGCCATTTTCAACAGCAGTCCTATGCTGTTCCACTCCCATGTATTCAGTGTCTACTGCCATTTTGACAAACAAATTTAGATTGGGTTCCTGAAAAAAGTTGAAATTCTAACATTCAAGAACTGATATAGTGACCTTTCATTCTCTCTACGATTGCTCTATACTTAGTATAATATCCTTGTGTAAAGCATCTTACCTTGCGTTGCACAGATCCCATTCTTGCACATTTTGCATCTATTGACTGGTATGTAAGCCACAAACCCGTGTCAGAATGCTGTATAAAACAGACTGAGTCTCCATACTTTATCTCAGGTGCTCCCATTCCATCTACCTCTTTTCGTATCCCCACATCTAACTTTTCCTAAAAGGAAAAATATGTATCAACCCACATACACAAAATAAGTTTGAAAAGTGGAAGATTTTTGTTTAGCACAAAATATTTTGTTTACTTAAACTCCATTACAGTCAGTAAGTCAAGTCAAGTTTTATTTACGGTCCTAGACCAAACAATTTACAGTCAGTAATATTTAAGCATGTAATTTAGAGCTCATTTATTTCATTTAGGTTTGCGTGTGCTTATCGTTTTCTAAAATACAGCCAATGTCACAAAAGAAAAGTATGATTCTCCAAACATCTGTAGATTCAATATTGAGTTGGGCCAATATTAACCTTTATCTATATTAACCAAAGTCACATATATTACTATATTCAATATCTGTGCCTAGATATCAGAAAAATCTTTGAATACTTGTAAATTCTAATGTCTCTATACACTAATTGTGCTATACTCTCCATTTCTCCATGGGTACAGCACCCACACATGGAAATTCCCATAGGCTCAACAGATCCCAATTTGCCCTTCCCCTCATCTATATGCACACACACATAGGTGGGACAAAGACAGGCTTTTGTTGAGCCTATGGACACCTTCCACATTGAGGCACTGTGTCCTCAGTGGACTGGATCATGGCCACAGAATTCTAGTCAATCAGTTTTGTTCTTGAAGTTCTTATTCAGCTTTAAATGGCTTTTCTGTATGTTTGGCATACTTCTGAGACTGGCCATCCAAAACTTTGTTTTTATAGATATATTCACATCAGATACAAAAGTGTTTTAAGGCTGATATTTTATAGATCTTAAAATTTAAATAAAATATTTAAACTGAAGGTGCAGATCTGAAGAGAGAAAATAGCTGTTTATAAAGAGTGATGATTTGTTCCAGCCTACTGAAGAATATGGGAGTGTATATGAAAAGCATCAAAGAGAAAGGTAAAAGCCTTCATGAACCACATACAATTTACAGCTTGCCTATGTAATCAGGTCTCATAAATGTAAACAAATATTTGATTTTGAGAAGATTTCTCTCATATAGAGTGTCATTTATAACAAAGAAGCTAACCTTGAAAAAGTGCAAACATGTATATTTTAAGGAAATTTTTGCACGGCCGCAATTATATAAGGTCATTCAGATTTCACAAAAATCAAGATAACATGCCAAGATAAAAATGCTGACAAAATTCTTGAGCTTAGAGAAGAAGTGGAGGTGGGGCTCAAAAACACTTCCAAACTGAGAGATGACCTTCTGAGTCCCACAAGTTCTTCTCCAAGCTCAACCTCAAAAGATTCCAGGGGCATCTCCCCTCATCACATCCCCTCTTTACTTATGGTGGGAGCACAACAGCAGCAGTGGCAGTAAGCAATGAGGAGAGAGGATTTTGCTCTCCATTCACCATCAGCATGGTGCACGCCTGGAATACAGCATGGCAATTTCCAACCTCCCTCTTTATTGCATACTCTTTACTGAGTATGCAGCACTAGATGAAAAGTGTGATATTGGAAAGTGGAATCTTTCCAGTGTCCAAAGCTGTGGCAGTAGTCATTGTGCAGACTACTCCCGAGGCCACTGTGCCCTTTCTCCAGATCCACTGCAGACCCGGAGCATCCAGGCTATGAAAGTAGGAGGAAAGAAAAAGTCCACATGCTGCTCAATCAACATGCAAAGCAGGAGGAGGGAATTCACCCATCCCTTTCCATTCACTACTGCTGCTCCTTTCATCATCCTTACCTGATGAGTAAAAGAAGGACTGAGGCGGGGGGTGTTCTAGAAGCAGGGAGAGCTGGAAAGGTAGTAGTCATTTTCAGAATGGTTTGGAAAATAATTTTTCCTCAATGTAGAGGGAAGAAATAAATCATTTCCATTTCATTTGAAGCAAGTGGAGAGTTCACCCATCACTAGTCTCAGTCATGTAGGTGAAAATATCAAAATGGATTTGTGAATCCCCCAATTAAATCCAACAGGCAGTTAGAACAGCCTGCTCAAAGAGGTGCTTCCAGAGTTTACATCTTTGTGTACTTTTATGGTTCACTGTTAATTATTTTCACAGAGAAAATGCTATAAGCACAAATCAACCAATTGCTCAGGGCACTGGTAAGGTAAAGCACAAGTCGACAGAAAATGTTAACATTTCCATTAAGGCTCACAGGCCTTTACACAGAGCCTCAGTGTGATTAGTCACCAACCATCTTTACAACAGATACATTTTTTAAATCAATGATCACTATTGCAATTGTTTACGTCCTTGAACTGCCTTTTCTGTGGCACTGTCTTCCTATTTGTCAAAGAGAAAGCCAGGATGTAGATAGCATAACTGGAAGCAGGGGGAAAGCAAACAGAGCAAGTGGGACACAGAACACATGGAGGATCAAAGCACAGCAAGGCAAGGAACAGAAAGAAATTTTCACAGGCATGAGGCATTGCAAAGGAGCTCTAACATGAATAGTTGTCTTCCTGTTCAGAGACGGCTGGAAGGCTGGAGCCAGGGAAGCTTCTGGCCTTATGTGAGTCTGTATTCCAGGGCTGAGCAGGACTGAGGAGGAGTGATTTCTAATACTATTTGTTTTCATAGTCTATTATTAAAAAGGGAAACTAAACACCATTAGTCATATTAACACTACATTTTCTTTTTACCTTGGAAGACCGAAAACAAAATGCTGTAGATTTCACATCGGCTTTCTCTTTGTCTGTTAGAAGAAGACTCTTGTCATCCATGAGGCTTAAATATTTCCCTGTTGTTATATGTCTTAATCTGAATGGCTGCCCCCATCTAATGTGGCTTCCACTCCACCTAATGAAGGTTTAAAGTAGAATTCTTAGACAATATAAAAAATCCCATAAGTAATTGCCAGACAAAAATTTGAATCATGGGTAACATACAATTATAAATGAATGTGGTCAAGCAACAAAATCTAAAATATCTTATAGGCAAGGGAACTTGAATGCATATATAGAGCTGCCTGCCAGTAAACGCTACACACTATTTTGAATGGTGGTAGCAGATGCACATTATATTGGGACAACAGACTTGTTTGTTTAATTGTTCTAGATCACATGCTCACATTCACAAGAGCTCCATGTGAACATCAGAATCGAGAGAGAGCTCTGAATCAGGACATCTGGATTACAGTCCACCATGGAACTTCTCATGTTGAAGACCCATTGGAATGTTTTAAATAAATATGTGAAGCACGCACAGGAGATGTTTTGGTGGATAATATTTCATCCATGGGCAAGTACTGGATCTTGCTGCATGCAAGACAATGGCTTGTTCTGTATCTGTGTTGCAATATGTGAGGGATTTTTTTCTAAATAGAGCCAGTGTGGTGTAGTAGAGTATTGGACTAGGACCAGGGAGACCGGAGTTAAAATCCCCATTCAACCATGAAATTCACTGGGTGACTCTGGGCCACTCATGTATCTCTCAGCCTATCCTACCTCACAGGGTTGTTGTGAGGATAATAATAAGCATGTACTCTGAGCTCCTTGGAGGAAAAGCGGGTTATAAATGTAATTTTAAAAATATATATTATCCTGATAATACTATCTCTCCATAGCCAAACAGTTTATTTTAATTTGGCTACTATGGATGAAATCATTTTATTATTTATTTTAAGCTTTTATATCCAACCATTCCATTAAAATGCAGAAGCTACTTATATAAATACTTTCAACCAATAATCCATCCCTTCTGGATATGGTCCCTACCAAACCACACTCCAATATATTCCTAGGGATGACGGGGAAGGGAAGATAAAGTTCCTCCATGACCCTTATCTTCGTTGTATGCAAAGACTGCAATTTTCTCATCTTTAAAAGTCCACTGTGTCAAGGCATGATTTTTATCACAGTGACATGAAGAAACCATCTGAGAAAATTCTGCAATGCTTCTCCTTGGGAGGAATCCTAAAATTCTTCTTCAAATTTCAGATTCTCCTTGGAGGAATCATGAAAATCTCTCTTTTAAAGCTTACTTTGGAGGAATTTCAAATTCCATCAAGTCAGCAAAGTGACAGCAGGAGATACTGTGACAGTCCAGTTCAATATCAGTAGGCTCACTAGCAGTAGCTAAAGAAACAAATGTGATGTCATAATAATGTCAGCCAACTGGCCTGACATAGACAGACTTCATGGCAAAAAAGACTAGCCAAGTTGCTTGGTATCACTTGGAGCAGATGTATTTTTCCATTTAAGAATAAAATCTCCATTATGATCTCCACACTCGAAATTTATCTTCCAATGCATTATTATTGTTTTGGAGTGCACAGAAACAAGCTTTTCCCCAGTCTACTATGTACACACAGCTGCCTCCATCTCTTCAGAAAGAGAGTTAAACACCAGATACTCCTTAATCAATCACCTTTTCTCTTGGGCCACCAAAAGGGGACTGCAGAAGTCTGAATATTGTTTAAAGTCAGTGAGGCTCATAGTCACAATAAATATCCATTTCACACATAATACACCAATGTGGCCTACAACATGTATGGAGAGTTAAATATTATTATTTTACATTACATAGAAAGTGTGCTGCTTGGGCCTAGGTAGGTTCCAGACCTCATCCGCAATCAGGGGTGTAGCAATGTTGGAGTGGGCCCAGAGATAAGATTTTAAAATGCCCCCCCACCACTGAAGCTCAGCTCATGAAGTAAAGAAATCTTAAATGAGGCTGAATAGTGGTAACAAAAAGCATATCTATATCTATATCTACTGTATATCTATATCTATATATCTTCTATGAGCCACAATAGAACATCATCCTAAATTAATTTTTAAAAGGTTTTGTAAATTGTGGACAATGCAAGTCATTTTATGGTACTAGAGAAAGACATGCTGTTCTGGTAGCTCGAGGTCTTAACACTCACATCAATTTCGGAAGATGAAGACAACTGAGGTCCCTCTTTGCCAAGTTAGCAGGGGCCAATTAACCAGCAAGGAATGAAAGGAGAGGTACATTTTGTGGTACAGGAGGAATGCATGGAAACTGCAGGTGCATTTTACTAGTATATTTATATGTTTGCTTGCTTTAACAGTATGTGAGTGAATATGTGAGAGAGAGAGTGAATGGGATATACCACTGGTCTTCAAGTAATTACATACTAGCCTAAATATTGTTTTCCTAATCAAAACCAGAAAAATATTGTTTTCCTATTATTTATATTTCTGTCATATTCTCTATCAAGAGAGATGTCCCAGTAATATTTATTAATTTATTCAATTTTTATACCGCCCTTCCGAAATGGCTCAGGGCGGTTTACAATTAAAAAACAGAAACCATTAAAACCAATAACAATTAAAACAAAAGTATAAATATGAACACCAATTTAAAACATCTTAAAAAACAATTAAACTATCAAAACAATTAAAACCCTGAAACCCAGGTTAGAGCATTAAAACAATTAAAACTAATTAAAAACCCTGGAAGGGCAGGCCAAAGAGATGGGTTTTAAGGGCTCTCTTGAAGGTCAGGAAGGAATTAAGATTGCAAATTTCTGCTGGGAGTGCATTCCACAGCCTGGGAGCAGCCACAGAGAAGGCGCGCCTCTGAGTCGCCACCAAACGAACCAGTGGTAACTGAAGATGGACCTCCTCAGATGACTTTAACGTGTGGTAGGGATCATGTAAAAGAAGGCGCTCTCTAAGGTATCTCGGACCCAAGCCGTTCAGGGCTTTAAAGGTAATAACCAGCACTTTGTATTTTGCCCGGAAACATATCGGCAGCCAGTGTAACCATTTCAAAACAGGCATAATATGGTCTCTCTGGGTTGCCCCAGAGACCAATCTGGCTGCCGCATTCTGAACTAACTGAAGTTTCCAGACTACGTACAAAGGCAGCCCCACATAGAGCACATTGCAATAGTCAAGCCTGGAGGTTACCAGCTGATGCACCACTGTTTTGAGGTCATCCTCTTCAATGGGTGCAGCTGTCGAATCAGCTGAAGCTGATAGAAAGCACTCCTGGCCATGGCCTCCACCTGATATAACAGGATGAGGCCTGGGTCCAGGAGTACTCCCATGCTGCACACCTGCTCCTTCCGGGGGAGTGTAACCCTATCCAGCACAGGAAGATCTAACTCACTCCTCAGATTCTGAGCCCCCCACAATGAGCACCTCCGTCTTGCTTGGATTCAGCTTCAATTTGTTATCCCTCATCCAGCCCATTACTACCTGTAGGCAGGCATTTAGATAATGAGTGCCATTTCCTGAAGATGAAAAGGAGAAGTAGCTTTGGGTGTCATCAGCATACTGATAACACCCAGCACCAAACCTCCTGATGACCTCACCCAGTGGTTTCAGGTAGATGTTAAAAAGCATTGGTGACAGAATGGAGCCCTGAGGAACTCCATATAACAGCTCCTGTTTTGAGGAGCAACTGTCACCAAGCTCCACCCATCTGGAATCTACCTGAGAGATAAGAACGGAACCACTGCAAGGCTGTGCCCCCTATCCCCAATTCTCCCACTCAATCCAGAAGGATATCATGGTCAATGGTCTCGAATGCCACCGAGAGATCCAGAAGAACCAGCAGAGTCACACTCCCTCTGTCGATTCCCCGGTAAAGGTCATCCATCAGGCCGACCAAGGCTGTCTCAACCCCATAGCCAGATCTAAAGCCAGTTTGAAATAGGTCTAGATAATCAGTTTCCTCCAAGACTGCCTGGAGCTGGTCAGCCACCACCCTCTCAATCACCTTGCCCAACCAAGGGAGTTTGGATATTTGCCTATAAATGTCCATCGCTAAGGGGTCCAAGGAAGGCTTCTTTAAGAGTGGTCTAACCATTGCCTCCTTCAGACAGGGGGGCACCCTACCCTCCCTCAGCGATGCATTTAACTAGGCCACCTCCAACAATCTCCCTGCTGGATAGAAGCCAAGTCGGGCAAGGATCCAGAGAACAGGTGGTTCTCTGTTAAATCAAAATTCAGGCAAGTATTCCTTTGTCAAATATCTTCCAAAGGTTGAAGATGCAATCTGAAATGGTGCCTCTTAAATTAAGGATATGCGACACTCCAAACAAAAGTTTGTCATTCAAGAATCCTCAACCTACCTAATAGTGTATATGGTGTATATGCTAAAAGAGACAAACTAGGAAAACATAAAGGAACCTATTCCTGATTCAATGTCTTAGCCTAGAGTTCTCAAGGTCAATTTTAATACCCAAACAGCCAAAGGAAGCAAAATATTCTTCAACTGCACTGTCAATATATTTTATCACCACCACTCTTAAAATACATGTTAAAAAGCAGCACTGTTATTGTGCAAACCTTTCCCAAAGCTGCTGTAACTTACTGATCAGTCATTGATCATTTCCATGGGACTTGCTCCAGTGGAGACTTTTGAAGACCCAAAAACTCATCTATTTGACACCAATAATCTAAGTAAAACTTGGGACAGTATTGCTGATTAGGATCTTGATTAAAATAGGCATATTTCCAAATTGCCACCACAGACTTTCAGCCTAGCCACAGCATTTTTGTCAAAAGGAAGCATGCATAGTGGCTAGGGAACACTAATTGGCACAAAGGAACTGTATTACGCCAGAACTTCTTTACTTACGCAACCCTCAGAGTCTCTAGTCGCCACAATGATCGCGCATGAATAGACACAGCACCTCCTTCATAATGGACAGTTCTGCAATACAAAAGGCATTTTCTGAGTTTCCTGGACTTTTACGCCTGAAACAGGTGGTAGTTTTTTTCAGAGAGCTGGAGTAAGTTTGAAAGAGGGGTCACCAGTCCTCTTTCAAACTTTAACCCCAGTTTTGCCTTGGGTCAAACTAATTTTGCATTGTTCTGAAAACCTGAAATACCTATTTGACCATGGGCAACAACTGGATAAAAGAAATGTGATTTATATTTATTTATTAATACTTAAATTTGCATACCACCTTTCATTAAAGCAATCTCAAGGTGGTTCAAACAGAAAGATTAAAACAAGACTATAAAAATTACACAATTAAAATATTAAGCTAGAATATAAAAACATAGATCTGATTAAAACGATGTAAAATACAAGCACAATATAACCATATAAAGATACAAAACAGCAGCAATAGAGACAATCGTATAAAAGCCTGGGTAAAAAGCCAAGATTGCACATGCTTTCTAAAAACTATGATGGAGACAGAGGAGCGAATATTTTAGTATTTATTTATTTTATTTTATTTATTACATTTCTGTACCGCCCAAAAAATGCATCTCTGGGTGGTTTACAATTAAAATAATTTAAAAACTCAAATCACTTAACAATTAAAATCATTTAAAACATTAAAATGTTTAAATCATTGAAAACAGAGAAGGCCCCATCCCACATGCACATCAGCCGAGCCTCCCTCATTGCCAACACTTGGAACAGAGCCCCCTCAGATGACCTGATTAATCAGGCAACAACCATTGGGAGCAGGCAGTCCAGCAAGTATCCAGGGCCCAAACCATTAAGGGAATTAAAGGACAAAACCAGCACCTTGAATTGGACCCAGAAACAAACTGACAGTCAGTGCTGCTCTTTCAAAATGGGTGTGATATGATACCAGCGGGCAGCTCTAGAGAAAATCCTAGCTGCCACAGTTTGCATTAGCTGCAGTTTCTGAATATTCTTCAAGGGCAGCCTCACATAGTGTGTGCTACAGTAATCCAGCCATGACATGACTAAGGTGTGGGTAACTGTGGCCAGATCTGCCTTCTCGAGAAAGGGACACAGCTGGTACACTAGTCAAAGCTGTGCACAGCACCTCTGGCCACTGCCTCCACCTGAGCTTCCAAAAGCAGAGCTGGGTCCAGCAACACCCCCAAGCTGTGTATTTGCTCCTTCAAGAGGAGTGCAACCCCATTCAGAACCAGTAGAATCTTCTCATCCCGATTGGCTCTCCTACTGACCAACATTACCTCCATCTTGTCCAGATTCAATCTCAGTTTTTTAGCCCACATCCAACCCATTACAGCCTACAGCATCCGATTCAGGACATCCATTGCCTACCTAGGATCAGGTGACAAGGAGAAATAGAGCTGAGTGTCATCTGCATATTGCTGACAACTCAGCCCAAGTCCCTGGATGACCCCTCCCAGCGGTTTCATGTATATGTTAAACAGCATGGGGGACAAGACCGAACCTTGAGCGACCCCATAAGCCAATGGCCACGGAGCTGAGCAATAGTCCCCCAGCACCACCTTCTGGACCCTCCCCCTAAGAAAGACCAGAGCCACTCGAAAACAGTACCTCCGATCCCCATACTCAAGAGGCAGTCAAGAAGGCTACCATGGTTGATGGTATCAAATGCCACTAAGAGGTCCAGCAGAATCAACAAGGACACACTCCCCCTATCTAGTTCCCGGTGTAGCTCATTCACTAGAGCGACCAAGGCAGTTTCAGTCCATATCCTGGGGTGGAAGCCAGTTTGAAAACGTTCTAGATTATCCGTATCATCCAAGACCATCTGCAGCTGGGATGCCACCACACGCTCTATCACCTGGCCAAAAAAGGGAAGGTTAGAGACAGGTCTATAGTTGTCTGGGTTGGAGGGATAAAGGGAGGGTTTTTTTTAATAATGGTCTTACCATAACCTCCTTGAGGCATGATGTCATCCTGCCCTCCCATAATGAAGCATTAATAATCACCTCTAACCATCTGCCTGTACCCTCCCTGACAGCTTTTATTAGCCATGAAGGGCAAGGGTCAAGGGTCAAGACAGCCCAGGCTGTCTCTCCATTCCAGAGATTCACCAGGGCCTCAAAAGAGTCTCCAGCTCCGGACACTGGAAACTCCCCGAGGGCTGTCTGGAAACTGAGCAGATCCATAAGCCTCCAGGAGCGGATCATTCTAATCGGTCCACCACCCCTGCAGAGAGCAGGTGGCGGCCAAACTAAACTCCACCAGATGATGATCTGTCCATGGCACAGGAGTTACCTCAAACTCCCACACTTCTCGGTCATTTATTTCCTGGTTGGCAAAAAACACATCCAGATTATGTCCTGCCATGTGGGTAGAGCCAGATACAAGCTGAGATAGGCTCATGGTTGCCATAGAGGCCATGAAATCCTAAGCTGCTCCTACTAGGGGGGCCTCAGTGTGAACATTGAAATCCCCTAAGACAATAAGCTTGGGGGAACCCAAATCCACCTCCAAGACCACCCCTGCGAGCTCACGCAGGGAGACTGCAGTGGGGTGGTCAGTACACCAGCAGAATCCCCAGCATATCTCAGAGACCCACCGTCAAGGACAAACACTCAAGATTCTGCGATTGCCTGAACGGGCACCTGAAAATGGGAAAGGTTTCATGATAGGTGACTGCAACACCCCCTCCCCAACCTTCCAGGCGGGGCTGCTGCAAGATCAGGAAACCTGGAGGATAGAGCTGAGAAAGACCAACCCTACCCTGCTCATCTAACCAGGTCTCCGTCACACATACCAGGTCAGCATGCTCATCCACAATCAAATCGTACATGAAGGATGTTTTAGCGTTTACCAACCTGGCATTCAGCAGCAGCACTCTAATCCTTGAGGGAATGTTCTCAGAGCTCCCTGAGGCCACAGGGTTGGGAGAAGAGCTGGGAAAGGGAACAGGCCTCAATTGCCTGGACCATTTCCCCCTGTAACGGCCTGCCCAACTCCTACCATACCTCCCTCTGCCTGCTGTGATACTGCTACCCCAGACCATGCCCACTTTTCTGTTCTCCCAGACACATCTCCTCAGCCCAACCAACCACAGCTCCTCTGTTTAAAAAAAAAAAAAAGGGCCCAAGACTCGCTCAGTCATACTGTCTTGCTGGCTTCTTGATGGAAAGAAGGAAGGTCTTCCAAGGCCCCAGACTGCTCACCCCAAGGCTGAGAGCCACAAAGAAGAGATCCCTTGTTATGTATGTACAATATAGGAAGCAATGCTACACTCAAACCATTTTCATTTCTCTTAAGAATATTGACCATTTTGAGTCTTAGATGGCTTATCTCCACTGATGAATTTGAATTCCAAGATATACAACATATATCACATGACAATATTAGACACGTTTATTCATAATTTCCAGTACTCTCTCCTGCCAAAAAACCAGACCCTGTAGTGGCTAGTCTTTTAAGTCCCTACTGTTTGGAGAAATAGTGAGTTATGTGTGTGAAACAGTGTGCTGTTAACCGAGACACAAGTAAAACAAGAGCAATAGAACAATTAACCAAATGGCCCATTAAAGGAGGAACAGGAAAGGGATCCGAGTGAGGTAGGGCTCTCTGTAAATGTATGCTCTTGGACCCTCAAAAGGACCCTGCAGAGCCCTTGCAGTTACATCCCTGTAAACTTGTTCTGTGTTAGGTTTTGAGGGAGGACATCCAAAAGCAAGCAGCACTCACTGTTCATTAGGAACATTCTGCCCTAAAAATTAATGATTTTAAAATAAACAAGAAAATAAATTCAAAACTCTTGAGAAGTCTACACAGATAAAATCCAGCCTCAGTATAGTGAACCGACGTTTACATGACCCCATAAGAAAACAAAAAGCAGCCAATCCTTCTTGATTATACTGTTAATTGATTTAATTTGTTTTAATGAAAACAACCACAAGGGACTGGAACTTGCAAATCTGCTGACTAATGTTGTTCAGAATCTACATATTACATACTACAGCCCTAAAGACAACTCAACATTTCCCTTAGCCTTAAGTGTCCTGACTGTGAATATCTCTTGCCTTTGCAGTGAACATATTATGTTTCACTATTGGGACAGGCATGTGGGAGCTAAGGAAAGCTAAGCAAGCTTCTACCAGTTTATTCCATCTTAGTACTTTTTTCATATTTGTGTGATATAGATTGGGAAGTTGCAATGGCCTCCCAGTGGTTAAACCTAAACGAGGCCAGACCACTGGACCTATTCCTTTTAATTACAACAAATTAATTAAATTGGTTTAAAAACATATCCCTACAGAACTATTAGCTGAGTTATGTTCCTCTAACAATATTAAGGAGCCATGTATAGAGAAAGACATTTATCAAAGAAAGGTGCAGATTGCAATGCAGGTAATAGAGCAAGATATCCAACTGTTGGTTTACCAGTAGAAAAAAGAGGCCTGAATAAAGTGTCCAAGACTAGAGCGGTGTTTCATATGTGTATGCCACTGCCCACAGATTTCAGTCTGAACAGATAGAAATGTAACCAGTTTCAGGAGGGTATCCTTAAATTGAATTAGCTACAGTAATTACATACATTATTGACCTAAGATGCCATCTGTTTCTATTTATCTACTTCGATTCTATTTTTATTAGGCAATGTGAGGAGGTAAAAACAATGTCAGTGGAATGCCTGAATGTAGATCAAGCTTTTTACAGATAACAGAACATCAGATCTGACCCTGCTTCCCCTACTTCCTCAAAACTAAACTAAGTGTTCCATAGGTAGAGAGAAAAATGAACCAACATATAGGTTTGCCCATGAGAACAAAAGGTAAGGGTGCATCAAGATCAGCAGTTTCTCACAAAATCTGTTCATGAGAAGAAAGAGTGCAGTTCAAGCAGCATCATGGGACCTGTTGTGGGTTCTATCACTTTATAGTGGTGTGGGGGTGGCACCTACTTTCTCCTCTCTCTTTCCCCTCCTTAAAGCCTCAGTAGTGGAGAGGAAGGAGCTCTCTGGTACCCAATTACTCCTCCTGGTGGGCACAATTCCTGTGGCTGTCCCTTTAGGTCAGGAGACAGCCATCTGTCACTCATCTTCCCTTCATTGGCCTCGATGCTAAACACCCCTTTCCTCCACACTGTATCCTCATGAGAGACGGATACACCCTGCTCTCATGAGATTCCCCTGCCCAAGCACATCTGCAGCTTGATGTGTTGCCTTGACAACCCGCCACACACAGCTGGATGCTGTCAGCACATAGGATGTCTCCATCAGAGCATGTCTCTGAAAGCTGGGCAGGGAGTGAGTCACGGGGCGGGGGGGGCATCCCCAGCGAAGAGGCATAATAGGGATTGGGCACTCCCAAGACCTACAGGTGAAACTCGGAAAATTAGAATATCGTGCAAAAGTCCATTAATTTCAGTAATGCAAATTAAAAGGTGAAACTGATATATGAGACAGACACATTACATGCAAAGCGAGATAAGTCAAGCCTTAATTTGTTATAATTGTGATGATCATGGCGTACAGCTCATGAAAACCCCAAATCCACAATCTCAGAAAATAAGAATATTACATGGAACCAATAAGACAAGGATTGAAGAATAGAACAATATCGGACCTCTGAAAAGTATACAGTGTACTGTGCTTGATTGGCCAGCAAACTCGCCTGACCTGACCCCATAGAGAATCTATGGGGCATTGCCAAGAGAAGGATGAAAGACATGAGACCAAACAATGCAGAATTGCTGAAGGCCGCTAATGAAGCATCCTGGTCTTCCATAATACCTCATCAGTGCCACAGGCTGATAGCATCCATGCCACGCCGCATTGAGGCAGTAATTGCTGCAAAAGGGGCCCAAACCAAGTACTGAATACATATGCATGCTTATACTTTTCAGAGGTCCGATACTGTTCTATTCTTCAATCCTTGTCTTCTTGGTTCCATGTAATATTCTAATTTTCTGAGATTGTGGATTTGGGGTTTTCATGAACTGTACGCCATGATCATCACAATTATAACAAATTAAGGCTTGACTTATCTCGCTTTGCATGTAATGCATCTGTCTCATATATCAGTTTCACCTTTTAATTCGCATTACTGAAATTAATGGACTTTTGCACTATATTCTAATTTTCCGAGTTTCACCTGTATTCCAATGGACAAAATGTCCTATAAAAGCTTCTGAAATCTGACAAGGCTCTGGCACTTTGATAAGTGAACAGCCTTGTACTTGTCATACAGCTACTGAGAACCTTCTACATGTGACTGCTGAATCTGAATGTGCTTGAATCTACATGTGACTGCTGTCTGAAAATGGTAGATTAATAGCACATTTAAGAAATTATTCTTGATCAGTCTTAGATATTGTGACATGGAAGAGGCAGTGCTTGCTTGAATACTTGACTGCGGCAGTTTACATTTACTGGCTGACATTCAGACTAATGCTGCACTGGCACAATGTGTTTTCCCATCATACAAGGAGGAAGCAATCTCCCATTCCTTTGTAGTCTTCTGTGCCTCTCAAAAATAAGTATCTGGGGGTTGGAGACCCTCAGGGGCATATTCTCAGAAGACACAGAGGGAAGGGGTTATCAACTAAAACCACCCTTCCCCTCATGCAAAAGAAAACAGTGTTGTTTGCATCAGCACAGCATTAGTCTGATGTTGGGCGCTACATGAAAGGCTGGACATTTGCATGTGGATATTGACTTTTTAAAAGAGAAAATGCAGCTTCCATTACTGGAAGGCTAGAAAGAGAAATTTGACCACATGTAGCATGGAGAGCTTGGTGCTTTATGAAGTAAAATTGATGTCTGCTTCCTGATAGAGATGCTGATAAAAACAACAGAAGAAATATTAACTGCTCTGGTAGGTGAATTGATCATCTACCCATACTCTAACAAGATATAGCCCTAACAGCAAATATAGCTTTGTAATGAAGAAAGGCTCATGCATCTGCATCTTGTTTTATGTTTCCAGGAATAATAAGTAATGGAAGAATTGATGTATGATACCACTTAATATTCGAGCAATCGATACATTAAAGGTTCCAATTTAATTTATTTTTTTAAAACTAGCCTGCCATCACTGCCACCGCCACTTCCTCCCCCCACCCCATCCTTGTATTTTCCTGCCAGGTTGGAAACTGGCTATATTAAACTTGTGTATAGTCAAACATATGCAACTTGAAGTACTAACTGCTTTTCCGCCACACCTTTTTTTTAAACCAACAATTTACATAGCACTTGTATTTACACTCAACAACCCAGCAAAGTATCTAACTATTGCTTTCATTTTATGGAGGGATAACGACAGGGAATTAACTTGCCCAGGGAGCAAGAGGTTGCTGATTCGAATCCCCGCTGGTATGTTTCCCAGACTATGGGAAACACCTATATCGGGCAGCAGTGATATAGGAAGATGCTGAAAGGCATCATCTCATACTGAGCAGGAGATGGCAATGGTAAACCCCTCCTGTATTCTACCAAAGACAACCACATGGCTCTGTGGTCATCAGAAGTCGACACCGACTCGACAGCACAACTTTACTTTACAACAGATAAAGGCTTAGCCAAGCTGAGACTTGAACATTCAGTCCAACTAATCCAGCACTCTTGTCACTCAACCCCACTCTCAGAAATTCACACCAAGTGTGCTTGAATCCTTCAAGTCTTCCCTACAGCTTTCAAGCAATGTAATACTAATACTATGGGCAACATGAGTCTCAATTATGTAGAGTTTGGTAGTAACTTTTAGCATCTCATAAGAGTGAGGTGAGTTAAGGAAGAGAAAATATATTATCTCTCATTCTCTTAAGAAATGCTGGCTTCCCCCCAACCACCCACTTTGGCAATTCTGCTCAATCTCAAAACACAGTGACACATAATCATTATTCTCCCTCCAGGTTCCATACAAACTGACAGAGCAACTGTTAGATTATTCTCCAACTCTCTCTCTCTGCATTACTAATCCCTGAGGCAAGCTGCAGGTGCTATGGGCAGCAAGAAAATTGTAAACGATTCATTTATTGAAGCACTGAGAATAAAAGAAAATATCAAACACACCAATTCTCTAAGCCCCAGGGCTAAAGCAAGTTTTATTCACTTTATTGGGCCCCTGCCAGTAGAGCACTTGCAGGATCAGGTAGCTCTATTTCTAAATGAAGCTTTTAAAAAATACATCATGGATCTTCTTAACCTATATTGTCACCAGTGTTTTCCATTCTAGAACAGGCTCTCAAAATAAAGATGGGCATTCCTCTCCATGAGCCAAGGGCAGGTTGCCACCACCAAGTTACTGTTTTAACAACTTTAATGCTTACACTTTTCTAAGTTGTATCCTTAGAACTTTCATTTATAACTGAACAGGTAATCAATTTTGTGTTTGATAATAGACCACAGCTGAAAATGTTCTCTCCAGCTTGCCTTCTTATTGGACTAATTAGAGAATTGTCTCAATGTGATGAAATTAAAAGTGGCACCTCAACATGCAATAACAAATAAATATCTCAATTTCTATAGAAGTTGTCAGATTAAAACCACAGCCATTATAAAGAGCCTAACATTACCCAATACAATTTAAGTTATACAACATGCAGAAAATTTATTTATTGTTGCTAAAAAATGTATTTGTTATATTAGGCACTTTCACATACTGAAGTTTTCTAAGTAAAAATGAACTGAAGTAAGGCCATCTCATTCTTCTCATATATGACTTTAAAATATACCTTCTCTGCTCTTCACCATGTTCTCCTGAAGGGACAGTCAGGCATTCATCCATGTGACCATGTAATAATCTCAGCACATCACCACCTATCAGATAACCTACAATAGAGAGGCAAACATCACAGTATGAACACAAGCTTAACATCTGCAAATAATTCCACTCCAAGTAGGGTTGCCATGCCCCCCGGAATTCTGAATATCAACCGGATTTTAAACATCTCACCCAGATTGCTTAACCCACCTGGATTCACCTGGATTTCATCTTTCATTTAAAACAAAAACAAAAAAGCTAAGCTCTAGCCCTTGTAGAAGTGGTGTTATGGAGCAAAACAAGCAGTCACTATTCTGCTCAACTGCTGGACTTGGATTGAGAGGAAGAGCACAGGAGGCTAGCTGGGAGGGTTTCACTTTCAGAAGTACAGTAATCCCTTGAGGAATGTTGCCTTGTTTGTTATCAGCAGGGGCTCTCTGTTGGGCAGGTTGAGAGGAAAGCTTGCTTTTGATGTGAATCACTACCTACCAGGATGTGTATTGTAATGTTTATGGACTTGCTAGGCTTTACATTCAATGCATGTCTACTTAGAAGTTCATTTCAATCAGATCTTCTCTCAAAAAAGTGTGTACAGAATTGCAGCCGTAATCAAAAAGCTGTGAATTGTTTTGTTCTATTGATGCTATTAATATGTCAAGGAAAATTGTCAGGTAACAATCTCTTCCCCAGCTATTGTTGGTAGATATCCACAGCAAATACAAGTCAACTGGAAAGTGCAGCTATTAATTTGCACATGCAAAGTATTTGCAAGCCAATTTACATGACATGCAGACTAGGCATCCGGATTTGGAGAGCCAGAATATGGCAACCCGAACTCAAAGCCAGTATCAAACAATCCTGATAGTTCCTGGGAATTTCTTTCTACTGGTTTGGCAGGATTTGAGTATTTAATTTAAGACGAACTATGCTAAAAATGGAGGCATTTAAAAGGATATTTGCTGCAGTCCACGATGCAAATAAAGCCTCCCCCAATTAAAGGCAATGGAGGATACATTGCTTATGAAGCTTCCTCTCCACAGCCAACAATCAGCACTCTATTCACATAGAGGGCCATTGCAAGATTGTTCAGAGTTGATACGTGTCTGGGAACAATAAGTATTCTTTGCAATTTGCATGGAAAATCTCAGAACAGTTTTGTATATGATTAAATGTTTAACCTCTCCTCACATGCTGGGATTAACTTATCCCTGTTTTAATTATGTACAAAATATGATAGCGGGAATGCAGTTATATGCTCCATATCACATGGAAAGTCAATTATTTAACTGCAACCATCCCTCCTTCTGAACAAAAGAGACTAAAGCACAGATTTCACTATAAGTAATTACAACTACAAATAATTTCCAACACTACCACACCATTGCCTTTATTAACAAAAAAGTACTTATTCGTGAAGATTAAATCAATTTTGTTACATTTTATATAATAAAAGAAAGTGGGTGTTGCAGAACCTTGGAACAAATAAGCATTTTTATGGAAACTATTTAGCAGGGGTGTAGCTATAATTGAGCAGATGGGTTCAAAGATTCCAGGCCCCCAGATCCACCCCTCTCTATTTTCTTCATTATCTCCCTCATTCCAAAGGGGCCGCCAGGGAACACAGCCCCCTCTCCCCTAGCTATGTCCCTGCCTATTTAGCCTCCTATAGACACAACCATCCACTTTTTCAGAATAATGTGCACTAAAATTGCCTAATAAGTTAGTGCAGTAGACATACTTTTTTTAAAAAAAGGTAATGAACCTGCACATGGCTTTGAAAACATTGCAGAGAAGATGCAAACTTTTTTTTTTAAACAAAAAAAGCATAAGCAACAGCAAACCCCACAAAAATTGGTCCAAATTGGTGAGGGGACTTAATTTTAAAGATACAGGTGAAACTCGGAAAATTAGAATATCGTGCAAAAGTTCATTAATTTCAGTAATGCAAATTAAAAGGTGAAACTGATATATGAGATAGATGCATTACATGCAAAGCGAGATAAGTCAAGCCTTAATTTGTTATAATTGTGATGATCATGGCGTACAGCTCATGAGAACCCCAAATCCACAATCCCAGAAAATTAGAATATTACATGAAACCAATAAAACATGGATTGTAAATAGAACAATATCGGACCTCTGAAAAGTATAAGCATGCATATGTATTCAGTACTTGGTTTGGGCCCCTTTTGCAGCAATTACTACCTCAGTGCGGCGTGGCATGGATGCTATCAGCCTGTGGCACTGCTGAGGTGTTATGGAAGACCAGGATGCTTCAATAGCGGCCTTCCGCTCTTCTGCATTGTTTGGTCTCATGTCTCTCATTCTTCTCTTGACAATGTCCCATAGATTCTCTATGGGGTTCAGGTCAGGCGAGTTTGCTGGCCAATCAAGCACAGTAATCCCATGGTCATTGAACCAGGTTTTGGTACTTTTGGCAGTGTGGGCAGGTGCCAAGTCCTGCTGGAAAATGAAGTCAGCATCCCCATACAGCTCGTCTGCGGAAGGAAGCATGAAGTGCTCCAAAATCTCCTGATAGACGGCTGCGTTGACCCTGGACTTAACGAAGCACAGTGGACCAACACCAGCAGATGACATGGCTCCCCAAATCAACACAGACTGTGGAAACTTCACACTGGACTTCAAGCATCTTGCACTGTGTGCCTCTCCATTCTTCCTCCAGACTCTGGATCCTTGGTTTCCAAATGAGATGCAAAAGTTGCTCTCATCAGAAAAGAGGACTTTGGACCACTGAGCAACAGACCAGTTCTTTTTTTCTTGAGCCCAGGTAAGACGCTTCTGACGTTGTTTGTTGTTCAGGAGCGGCTTGACAAGAGGAATACGACATTTGAAGCCCATGTCCGGGATCCGTCTGTGTGTGGTGGCTCTTGATGCACTAACTCCAGCCTCAGTCCACTCCTTGTGAAAGTCCCCAACACTTTTGAATGGCCTTTTCCTGACAATCCTCTCCAGGCTGCGGTCATCCCTGCTGCTTCTGCACCTTTTTCTTCCACACTTTTCCCTTCCACATAACTTTCTATTAATGTGCTTTGATACAGCACTTTGGGAACATCCAACTTCTTTTGCAATTACCTTTTGAGGCTTTCCCTCCTTATGGAGGGTGTCAATGATGGTTTTCTGCACAACTGTCAAGTCAGCAGTCTTTCCCATGATTGTGATTCCTAATGAACCAGACTGAGAGACCATTTAAAGGCTCAGGAACCCTTTGCAGGTGTTATGGATTGATTAGCTGATTGGAGTGGGACACCTGGAGCCTAGACTGTTGAACCTTTTCACAATATTCTAATTTTCTGGGATTGTGGATTTGGGGTTTGGGAACTTTTGCACGATATTCTAATTTTTCGAGTTTCACCTGTATGAGGCAGCATACAAATTTTTACTGGAGCTTGCTCTGTCAGCAGAAGCTCCTTCCATTGACCAAAAGAGCTTCTGTGCACAGAGCAACACTCCGGTAAAGGTTTGGATACAATGCATCATAAATGTGCAAGGATTGTTTGCATCCCATAAAAATAATTAACAGGCCGCAGAAAATAGAGAAGAGCTTTTGACTACATTAATATGGATTGTGAACTGCCCAGGGACTTCTTTGTATGGGGTGGTATAGAAACTTAAGAAATAAATAAATATGATTCAGTGCAGAATTTATAAAATGTAACCACTGCAACTGCTCAGCTGGTAATCAGGAATCCATAATTTCTCTATTTCCAGAAGGATAGCTACTTTAGACTTCTAAAGCAAAAACAATAGTCTTGTGGCCACAACAGATTTATTGTCACATAAGTGTTCATAGATTGCAGTCCAGACCGAAGTGTTATCCTCAGTTAATAAGTCAGCACAATGCCCAAGATAGAGTTTTGTGTTATACAAACAGCAGACACTGAGCAAGATGATGGAAGAGTTGGCTGTAGTTGGATAAGATAAATCAATATAGCCACCTGCCTCTCATCCATTTGCCTTCCTTTCCCTTTCTTACTGATGCTGCATATTCTGAAATCAGTTCCAGGAATCTCCAAGTTAGACCAATTATCAATGTTATGACACATGGCAGTACAGCCTGTCTCTCTTTCCTGTTATCTCTAAGCAGAACAATGTTAGAGTCCTGAAAATACTTGTGCAATACAATGATTGTCCACAGGCCATTACTTATTATTATTATTAATGACTAATTGATAGCACAGTGATTGCTAATACTTAATCAACATTACCTTGAGCTACTTCACTTCCTGAACTGATTGGAGCTACGCTCCAAAGTGTTTGCTGGAAGGCTGCATCAACACGCAAGCTGCCATTGCCGTAAGATAAATGCTGCAGTTATTGGAGAGGAAGAGAGTTCACCATTATTATCAGTATAACAATTAGTAATCCTATATGCACATTTAGTTTTCAGTTGTCTTTACAGGAATTGCAATGCACATATATCTTCATACACAGCACGTCACTGTTGGAACTATCCAAAGTACTATCACTATTTTTAGTTTATCGTACTCCAGTTTAGTTACAGTCCAGTATGAAATGCTATTTTGCCATTGACTGAAAAAATGTGCATTAGAAGAGAAACAGCATTAAAGACATAGCACAGACAACTGAGTTAATTCAAAGCAAGCAAATGTTGTTCTGAATTATTTGGCAAGATCCCCGCAAACTCCCCTGCCTACTGCAAGAGTATGACATAGTCACAACCTGCTATGAAAGGTGAGAAACCAACGTAAGTGGACAACAGCTACAACGTATGACTGAGAATAGGAAATTAGAGCATACACAGTGAAAAACTAGTGCCCTAAAAGGTATCTTCAAAATGATCTCCCATTTTATACTACATCATACTAGGGGTGTGAAATTCGGATTTTCAGTGATTCAGTTCAGGACCCGAACTGAATCACCCCTGTTTTGTTTTGTGCCCGAATATGGGCCACCCGAATCACCCTTGATTCGGTTCGGATTCGGATTTAATCCGAATCTGAATCAATTCGGGGGGGAAGGGCCCAGGGGCAAAATTTTGGAGTGGGGTGGTAGTGCCCAATGGGTGGAAGCTACCACCCCAATTTCAGGGGGATTGGGCAAAGGGCTGATTTTTGGGGAATTTTTTTGAAGTTTTAGTGACTTTGGGGCAGTTCGGGGGCATAGCATGGGATCTGGGCAAAAAGAGTGGGGTGGGGTGGTAGTGCCTAATGGGTGCAGGCTACCACCCCAATTTCAGGGGGATTGGGCAAAGGGCTGATTTTTGGGGAATTTCTGAAGTTTTCATGTCTTTGGAGCAGATTGGGGCAGAAAGTGGGGCCTGGGGCAGAATAGTGGGGTGGGGTGGTAGTGCCGAATGGGTGGAGGCTACCACCCCAATTTAAGGGGGATTGGACAAAGGGCTGATTTTTGGGGAATTTTTGAAGTTTTTGTGTCTTTGGGACAGTTTGGGGGCAGAAAGTGTATCTGCCCCAAAAGGGTGGGGTAGGTGGTGGGTGGAGGCTACCACCCCAATTTCAGGGGGATTGGACAGAGGGCTGATTTTTTGGGAATTTTTGAAGTTTTGGTGTCTTTGGGGCAGATTGGGGGCAGAAAGTGGATCTGCCCCAAAAGAGTGGGGTGGGCTGGTAGATAGTGTCTAATGGGTGGAGGCTACCACCCGTCCCCAATTTCAGAGTGATTGGGCAGAGGGCTGGATTTTGGTGAATTTCTGAGGTTTTTCTTCATAAGGTGCAGTGTGCTAGATTGATATTCATAGTAAATGAGAATGTGAAAAAGTGAAAGTGGGGTCATGAGAGTTCAGTTTCCTAGTCTAAATCATCTCCTTGGTATAGAGTGCTGAAATAATCCTATAATGTACAGTTCTCTTTGAAATAATCTTAACAGAGTTGTCAAAAAGCTGCCTTTTCAAACATATGACTTGGCAGTTCTTTGAGGCAGCTATTCTAATGTTTCTTACTCTGTTTGGATTTGTTATTAGAGGACCATCCCCATTTATTTGGTTTTCTCATTTCTTTTACCAGCTGACAGGGAAAGATTCATTATGGATGCCCTGCATCAAAGTCAGAAAATTAAAAAGAATATAGATGGCATTCTAATTTCCGATATAGTCAAATTGATAAAGAATCATATTCAAGTAAACAGTAGTAGCTTGTCCCCTTAGCTAAGCAGGGTCTGCCCTGGTTGCATATGAATGGGAGACTAGAAGTGTGAGCACTGGAAGATATTCCCTTCAGGGGATGGATCCTTTCTGGGAAGAGCATCTAGGTTCCAAGTTCCCTCCCTGGCTTCTCCAAGATAGGACAAGATATATATATATTTTAAATAGGACAAGATTTTTTTATTGAACCAACAAACTACCAAAGCATACAGTATGTTTCCAAAGCACAATTATATACAAAGTGGTTGTTTGTACATGATATATCTACAAAGATTTACACACAAGGATTTGGAAACCCACAAGGTTATGAGGTATATGCAGGTAGTACTGTAACTCAGGGGTGGGGGATTACAAGGCACATCAGGTAATGGGGGGGGGGTGGTTACGTCCAACTTCCATTTCCATAATTTGTCCCATTGCTGTTTAGAAGAGATACTCCTGTCTTTTTGCACATAGATAGAGCTGAGAGAGATTCCTGCCTGCAACCTTAGAGAAGCTGCTGCCTGTCTGTGAAGACAATACTGAGCTAGATAGACCAATGGTCTGACTCAGTATATGGCAGCTTCCTATGTTCCTTCCTATGTACCTAGTAGTAGATAAAGTTTTATCTCAGGATATCTGTATCAATTTTAAAAACTATCTGTCCACATATTGAATTATACTTGATTTCTGATTTACACAGCAGATTGTATATATTAGTAAGCATTTCGTATAGAGTAACGTGGATGTAACATTATGTAACATGTGGGAGTAACGTGCCTGTGCTGCTGCAGGCATCTAAAACAATGCCTATAATGTTTTCTTGCTCGCCTAGCCTGGCTGCACCCTTGTACCTCCATAACACAATTCTTGGCTTCTAGCATAGTAGCTACATTTTTGTCTCTGTTTCTAGCTGAGATACCACAACATGTACGTCTCACCAGTCAATGGGAAGATGATTAGTCATTCTGATTTAGGTGCATTCCTGATATCCATAGATCAATAACATGATCACATTTTAGTTATTTGCTGCTTTCAGGCACAAACAGAATTTATCAGGATAGAAAAATTTTCCTTCCTATTAGATTCGGAAGAAGACTCTTTAATGAGCAAGTGCTATGGAAATCACTCTCCCATTTCTCAAAACCATATAGGAAAACATTCTTTAATGTCCTTTCTCTTTAGAAAAAAACCTGGAAAAGAGCTAGCAGCTCAGCAGATCAATAGCTCACTGATATCTTTTGTTTAAGATAATCAAGGGCCATCACTGGGATGGGCATACCCTTGATCATCTCCCCAGCCACCTTTGGCTATAAGATCCCCTGCCCTCACAAGTATTCAGTAGTATTGTTCATTTGCTTCTTCCATGTCCCCATTCCTCTGGTTTGCTGCAGTTTCAGAGATATCTCTCACTACACCCATGCACAATAGAGACTACTGTTTTCTGCACTGAGCGATGCACTCACACCCACTTTTACCTGGAGATATCTCAACGTACCACAGGTAGCAGATTCTCACCATCAGTGGGCAGCTGCATTCCCTCAGAGCCAGAAGTCTTGCTGATTCAGTTCCCTCCTTGCAACTAAAAGCCTTCACCTTCTTCCCAAGAAGGAAGCCAGCATCTTTATGACCTTCACACTAGGATAGGTATAGGAGCGTGTTTCTGCCTCTATTCCTCTTCTCTACCCATCATCCTTAATTCTTTCCCCTATCCCTCAACACTTAACTCCAGAATATCTATTGGAGGCAATTCAGTGCTATCCTCAGAGCTCTAGCCTCTAAAGAACAGCCCTGCTGGATCAGGCCCAAGGTCTATCTAGTCTAGCATCTTGTTTCTCACAGTAGCCCTACAGATGCCTTTAGGGAGCCCAGGCAAGAGCTGAGGGCGTGCCCTATCTCCTACTGCTACTCAACTACAACTGGTATTTAGAGGCATTGTGCCTCTGAGGCTGGCCCATAGCCACCAGGCTAGTAGCCATTGATAGAAAAGAATTCCATAGGCATTACATACTCTGCATGTAATGTCAGCCATTGACTATATTTCATCTGTGAGGAAGTTTACTGTCATTTCTGTTGATGTCAGGACTGCTTTGGTATTTTATTGTAACGTAGGAGACCTTTATTAAGGGTTCATTACTTCTTATTGCTCAATTTTGATTTCTTATTGCTCTTATTGCCTGTTTATTCTGCTGTTTTCACTGTTGATATGCAATAAGACAGACTGACAAATCAAAACAAACTGAACATTAGAACAAAGGCCACAATTCAAGGAGGGCAGCACCCAAAACAAAAACAGGAAACTAAACTCCAAAACGATACAACTAAATGTACTTTTACAAGTAAAAGTGGAGTATATTACAACATTTTTTCCATGCTCAACAGGGGCCCCATAACATAAGTCAACAGAGCTCTCAGCAATACTGGTATATATTCTCCACCCAGAATTTTATAGAACATGTTTAATATGGTTAAGAAAAGAACCATTTATGCATTCACACTGAAGTCGCTAAACCAAAGCAATACTTGGGCATTTCTGTCCTTATTCTGGCTGCTGAAGGAGGCATTGTTGCCTCCTGCTTCTGTGAGAGTCTGGTAGTGCCACCTATCAGTTACTGCTCCAGAGGATCCAGCCAGCCTGGTGCCTACTGAATCCCTGGGCTGCTGAGCCCATAACTTGGAACACTGGAGTGTGGTGTTGAGAATCACTAATACAGAGCTGAAATCACTAGCTCTGAGCACTTCCTGTGCAGGACAATTGTAGGAAATCCTGCTCTGCACTGCCCTGGAAGTTCTTGGCAAACCTCCAAGAACTTTGGGTCCCTCTCCATGTGGAATTGCATACATTATTTTTGTGTGCCTCTGCCTGAGAGCTCCTAGACTTCCTGAGCAGAACCCCTAGACAGAGGCCTTTGAGATTAAGTAATTCTCTGTGTGGGCTTGTCATGGGCTCACCCCCATGCCTGACTGCCGGAGAATCCTAGTACTCCCCTTTTGTTAGACTGTGGGGACATGCAATGCCACCGAAAACTGGGTGTCATGCCATCACCCAGCTGCTTTGCCTTGCCCCTCCTTTGACATAACCTTTGTGAGGGGCCCTAAATATCTCCTGGGAGTGGAAAGTACTCTCTTTTGATGTTGCACATGAAACAACAGATACAGACAGGAAACAAACTGCACTCTCCCTTTCGTTGTGTATTTTCTCTGTCTCATCCTCCTCCTCCTCCACCGATCCTTGCCCACATTCAAAAACAATCACTAGGCTATTAGAGCCTTCACACCCCACTCACCTTATCTAGGCCCTGGGAGCTGCCTTCACTGCCCGAGTAAGTCTAGGTTTGCAATGCTACAGTTTGCCTTGAACTTCTGTTATATCAGTAAACCATTTCTTGCTTCAAAAAGCCTTGTCTCTTATTCCGTTGTTCCTCTGGGGGAGCATAATGTTGGCATTTGCCTGTGTCTAGACTACAATCATTTGCCATGCACACTTGCAAGTTTAGTTTCAAGTTAATTCCTCCAACTCAGTTTAAAAACATAGATACACCTGTGGGCATTGAACATGTGTGTGTGTGAGCAAGTGTGGTAACAAAAGCCATGTTTATAAGAGCGCAACCCCACTTCTCTATCTTGATGACACTAGGTCTACCTCCATGCAATGTCAGAAAGCAGTTGATATTCTCCACAAAACAGCCATAAAAAGACATAATGCATGTAGTGCCCTAAGCAAATGTTTTATTTGGAGAACACCAACTCAGTTTTAGCCATCACCACTCCAAAACCCATAAAGGCACAAGCAGACAGCATCTGGAGCCCCTAGAGTGCTTCTGCACAATCTATAGCATATCATCTTTAAAATGTCAAGTTTAATTAGTGTTAAACCTCGCGCTCTCCCCAGCCATGAGAACTATAAAACTGAAAACATATGAGGGCAATGCATTTCAAAAACAAAAAATCTAGGGTAAGCAAAAGCTATTTAAACACATCCTTTGACCACATTGCATCTCTTCATTGCTTGATTGAATCGCTAATCTTTTGTGTGAGAGTGAACTCATCACACTTCCTAGCATGTAACAAAATCTTCCTTGAGAAAGAAACACCACACAAGCGCATAAGGCTGTAATCCTGTGCATATTTACTGAGGATTAGTAACTCTGAACTCAATGAGATTTACTTGGGGTAAACATGAACAAGAGGCTTGTGGAAAAACTGTTATTACAGAAGGGCTTGAGGACGTTACTTCAAGCTTACTCCCCCACCCACACACACATACTCTACGTACACAATGAAGTAAAATTCACTGTTATTAACATGCAGCTCCATGCAAGGAAGCAGGGGGAAACAGTATACAGTGTATCCTGTCTAAAACACTGAAAGAAATGGCCTGTCAGCTGTTTAGCCAGCAATTCTGCAAGCCAGAGAGCACGTCAAAGCATTGAAGGGCTGCTCATGCGCAGTTATGCCTATAGCATCTGATGATTAGCTGTTTAGAGGGCCACAAACAAACGAAGTGCAGTAAATGCAAACATCATGTGTCAATTGTGCCATGCCTGTACTAGGATTCAAAATCAGAGACCAAAAGCCAGGAGCCCAGAGGAAGAAAAAGAGGCAGTGTACAGACAGAAGACAATTAGGAGGGCTCATATAGGCTGTGTCAAGAGTCGTCATTTCATTTTTCACCAAGGGCCCATTACCAGCCAGGAAGAGAAGCTTAATGTTTGTGTCAACTGAATCCAGAATGATCATAGGATCATAGTCATAGGTTTGGCTAATTTTCACATGGATAAAATACCCCATTTAAAGAATCCCTTCAGAAATGTGCAAGTTGGAGCGGGGGGTGGGGGGTGTTTATAAACAAGGCTTTCACCAAGCCATTAAAATTCAAATGCCACTTTAAGTGAACTTAACATAAACCAAAACTTAATCTTGATAAGATGGAGATATTGCTGGTTAGTAGAATAGTCGATTGGGGTGAGCACGTTCAGCACTCCCTCTGAAGGAGCAGATATAAAGTCTGGGTATACTTCTGGACACAACAATGCTCCTAGATAAACAGGTAGCTGCCGTGGCCAGAAGTATCTTTGCACAGCTTCTGCTTGTGCACCAGAGGCAAGCCTTCCTCAAAAAAGCAGATCTAATCACCATCACTCATATCTTGATCATGTCATGTTTAGCCTATGGCCAGCTTCACAAGTCATGCCAAATCTAAAATTCAAAGGAGCAACCAGAGCCCCAGGAATCACAATCACAATCACGCCTTTCTTCCTGTGTCAGGAAGGATACACTGAGACTGAGAGTGACATATGAAGCTACCAATCTTGGCACATTTTACCCTACTTGTAGTACAAAACTAGACATCTGTAACTAAGCTCTGAAATGAGGGACAGTTGTCTGGTTTTGTACCACAAGTAGGGTGGAATATGCAGATATAGGTGGGGTTGTACAACATGCAAAATCTCGGCATATCTTTCCTGATAAAAGAAAATGGTTATGTGCATGGGGCTCCCCCAAACTTCAGCTTCAGCATGCATAACATGTGAAGCAAGCCTATGTCTGGTGGGTCTCTCACCTTCACCTTTCCCCATTGTCCTAGTATGGAGGGGAGGGATTTGTTTCCAACTTTCTCTTCCTCTGGGGCACGTTTCTTCAGACACTTTTTCCTCTCCGTGAGGCCAAAACTATCAGACTATCAATCTCTTTATGTCCCCTTGGCATGTCTCCCTACATAGTATTGTACATCCCATACAATCTCAGAGGATACGTTCTGCTTCTCCATGCCCTATTGAATAATCTGTTATCCCGGGTGCCTGGCACCCATCCACCTCCTTTCCTTGCTTCTTCCCTCCTGTCTGCCTCCCAGATGGCAGTTCACTTGCCAGCAAGTTTCTGCTGGCCCCACCCCAGCCCTTTGGCATGGTGCCTCATAATCGCAGCTAGACACAAGTTGTTTTGGGGGGTGCCCGGCCCCTTGTTGTTGGATGCCATGCATAGGATTGCTCTTGAAAAAAATTCAGAAGCTTCAGCTAGTGGGAAATGCAATGTTCAGGTTGTTATCAGATGAACAAATCACTCCAATTCTGAAAGATCTATACTGGCTTCTGACTTGCTTCCAGGTTCTGGCCCTGAAATTCAAGGTTCTGGTTTTTTAACTTTAAAGCCCTAAACATCTGGGTCCTAGGTATCTAAAGGATCATATTCTCCAAAATAATTCTATCAGCCTTACAAGAACTTATGGGGAACTCTGTGCTGTATATTGACTTCTGCGGAAGCATGCTTGTCGGTCAAGTAGAATAGGGCTTTCTCTATTGTATATTGTTCTCCCAGTAGAGATTAACATAGCCCCCTCTCTTCTGGCTTTTCAAAGGCAGCTAAAAACTGTACTGTTCCCCCAGGCTTTTCAAATACAACAGGAAGAAGTGTTGGTAGATTGGCTTCCCCTCCCTTCGTGTCATTCCTGATGCTTTGTTATGTCTGCTGTTTCTCTCTATCATTTTAATAATATTTGGCTTTATTATAATGTTGTTTATATTATGTCTGTAAACCATTCTGGGGTCTCCTATAAAAGGCAGTATGTAAGTGTGAAGAAGAAAACAAACAAACAAAAACTATAAACAAGCTCAATGTAGCTCACTGATTTCAAACTTACTGACTTCCCCCATTAGCTGTCAATATTTTCTAATGTAGCAGGATTCTGGTAATGAGTAGTCTCAACAAAAACTGAAGAAAACAAATTCTAACTGGTATTACTTGGTTTACTGGGATATGCTGCAGACTGTTCAATGCTCTGAATTTCTGAAGTGCTTTTCAGAAGAGGATTCAAGAACCCTCAAGTCATGCCTCTAGTAGCTACAGTCCTAGACAAAAGCCTCAAGTAGCTAGCCATTTGTAGTAAAATCAACATTCAGTGCCGATGGCACAAATGCTAATGGTAGAGGAAAGCTGATTGCACTCTGGAAACAAATTTCTTTGGTACCTGTCATACCCCATCAAACAAAAAACAAAACAAAACCAATTTAAAACTAATACTTATCTTTTATGTATTCAGAGAGAAAGTTTAAGAATACGTATTTGTTTCTGGCAGGCATCCTTACTAATAAGTCATTCTATTATAAGATCTAGTCTATGGTCCTGGGAACTGCATTATTTTCATATGTCTTTTGCCTTGGGCTGCCATCTTTTCTCTCAGGCTGCATAAACTGTAAAAAAGAGTCAACCTTTCTGGTAAAACAAACAAGATTTAGAACTGATTCTCACGGCCTCTTATTTGCACGGCAACCACAGATTTTACAAGCTGCATGCTATGTTGCTGTTATGTTTCTACAACTCAACTGGCCTTGTAAATATTGGTAACACATGCAGAAACCATTAACTGGGTATTTCCCTCCCCCCACTCCAGTGCAGTTTTAGCTGTTTTGCTAAGTGGAAAGGTTGAACCAGGCTAACTAGAACACAAGCTCTAGCTTTTAAAAGACCAGTTCAGTATGTGCATGTGATTTGCTGCTGAAAAGTGCATACGGGTGCACACAGACACAGTTGTCACACAAAAAAGTCAGTGATCTAGAACAACCGAGGCAAGAAGAGGGCAAGACCATCGGAGAAAGAAAACCTTCTAGATCACACGAGGAAAAGCAAAATTACACAAAAACAAAAAGAGGAATGCAAGCACAGATTTTACTATAGATCTTTTAAGCACACATGTAATGAAAATGTTTTCATCTTTTTTGCTCAAAGACTTAAGTAGCTGTCCATACAACTTGTTAGGGCTGAACTGAAAGGAGGGGCACATTTCATTAACATTTTCCCCTTCATAAAACACACAACCTTTTTGGCGGGGAGGGAGTTCCCCACCTCTTTGCAAAAGAATGCAAAACTGTTCCCAAAAGGAACAGATCTGGAGGACAAGAGGTAATGCCCCTGTCAACAAGTAAACAAAGTTGACACCTCCTCCCCATATCCTGTCATCCCTAGTTGACTACCATAGTTGGGACAAAACATGGGTGCACATTTAGATCCACATCCTATTGAAAACAATGAAGTATGGATGGACTATATTGACATCTGGAAGTGTATCCATCAATTATCATAGGATTTTAGAGTTGGAAGGGACCTTGGAAATATTCTAGTCTAACCTTCTGCACAGTAGAGGACTCTGCTACAATGTCCCTAACAAATGGCTATCCAGTCTCTGTTTGAAAACAGGTAGTAAAGGAGAGCCCATTTTGAGAACTTTTGAAAAACAGGAAATAAATATTCATAGTAGTAGTAGTAGTTCCAAAGATGTCCTCGCACATCCTCCCAGCATTCCGTTCACTCCCTCCCAGCCAGCATCAAGAGCCTCCAGTTCTGGTGAATCCCCCACCCCACATCTCCTTGTGCCAGAATCAAACGTTACTGGGCGAGAAGAACCATGGAGAAGCACCTACGCCACCCCACTGCTACAAATTCACTGAAATCAAAACATCCAATGCACAGGCCTACTATCCTTCTCTCAAAAATTATCCTTCTCTCAATGCTGGCTGGGAAGAAATGAAGGCTATTACAACTGTCAATTCTAATATGCTAATGTTGCATTTAACATGTCATCGCAATGTTAAATATAACTATTTAACATGTCATCACAAATTGTGCCTTATTTATAATATTCAGTCCATAACATGTAGAAAAATAATTTGCAGACCTCATTTTAGTCTAATAGCTTTTTTAAAAAGTTATTACGCTGCATGTAATTTTATGTAGTCTCTTCATTACTCACCAAGTACCTTTCTGAAGAGACACTGACTAAGATGAGATCATCTCCAACACGAACCTTTTCTCCTTCTGAACGCTGTTTGGAGGCCGGGTGTATTGTCCACCAGCAGGCCTCACCTACATTACGCACAGTTGAGAGAAAATATTAGAATTCATTATTTTCATTAAGATTGCATCAACTTATATTGCTGAATACAATTAATCCTAGTTGTCACATACCTGGATGTATAATGAACAAATAATTCAATTTCTTTGTTATAAATAGTAGTATTTTATTTCAGCAACTCTCAACAAAGTGAAAAGGTAGGTTGCTGACTGTTCATATTAAAGACTCGGTTGTTCTCTCACATAGTTTTCACACACTATACTAACAATATGTTTTTGTCTCTAACTCAGTGGTGTTTTTTAAAAATCTTGAAACTATGGAAAACATGGCATAGAATACGGTTAAACAAAAATATTCAGATGTGACGCCCGCTATTCTACACTTTGTCCACAGCATTTAGGAACATAGGAAGCTGCCTTCTATAGAGTCAGAACATTGGTCTGTCAAGCTCAGTACAGACTGGCAGCAGCTTCTCCAGTTGCAGGCAGGAGACTCTCACATCCCTATCTGGAGATGCCAGGAAGGGAACTTGGAACCTTCTGCATGCAAGGATGCAGGTGCTCTTCCCAGAGTGGCCCCATCCCCTAAGGGGAATATCTTACAGTGCTCACACATGTAGTACCCATCCAAAAGCAAACTAGGCAGACCCTGCTTAGCAAAGGGGATAATGCATGCTTGCTACCACAATTTAGAGTTGATACAAGTGTGATATACTTGCATATATATTCTTGCTATATATTTTATGCCAAGAAGAGAGCCTGCATAGCCAGAAAAAGAGACTTCCACATCCTGTTTTAAACGTACTTTAAACAAAAGTTGCTATTGAAATCAAATTATGCGATGGGCACATATTTTTCTATATCTTTGAACAGATGCAGTCTTAAATATTTATTATAGAAATAAAATAATTTAATAATATAGTAATATTAGTTTCCACAGAAAATTAAATCCTTAGCACAACTCACTGCCATACAAAACAACGTAGTTTTTTAAAAAGATGTCTACTCACCTGTTGTATCTTCTTGCAAGCCCACATCAAATGCCAGTTTGTCCATTGATGTTCGTGAGGTGGAGAGGCAACACAGATACTAAGAAAGAAAAGGGGGGAAATGCTCTCAATTTCTGCTGCCTAGCTTCAAATCTGTAAATACAGTATAATCATTTTGCTATTATGAAACTATGTAACCATTTTATTGGGGGTTCATAAACACAATTTCACTTATACAGTATTTAAATAAAAACAGAATAGTACAAAGATGGCACTGACTAAGATTAATATTATTTGGTAAGATGCCCGTTTTTGTTAATATCAGGTTCCTACTGGGGTTTGCACAAAACCGGTTGGTCCAGTTCAGTTTGAGTCCAAACTGGACCCAAACAACACCGTGCCAGTTCACTTCCCCCCCTTCCCCATGAACTCCCCTTGGTTTGGGTGGTTGTGGTTTGCAAACATTTTTTGGTTTGAAAAATTTATTTATTTCAGAAAATGCCCCCTCCAGTGTCTTCTCTGAGGCTGCAAGGAGGGTCTCACAGAGGTCCCCCCTCCCCACACCAGCCTTTCTTATGTCAAAAAGCGCCCAGTTTGGGCAATCTTTGGCCCGTTCTGGGACTTCCCCCATCATGGTGGCCATTTTGGAGGCCGCCGCGCATGCGCAATGGGCCTCTGTGCAGCCTAGGTCATGACTCAGCCACAAAGGGGCCCACTTTATATGTGTGGCAGCCTCCAAAATGGCCACTGTGTCAGAGGAAAGGACTGGAACTGACTAAAGAACACCAGGTGGGTTTTGGCAAAACAGAGGCTGACGGGAGGAGGGGAAACCTCCGTGGATCCCTTTCCCTGCTGCCTCAGAGAAGCCTCTCGGAGGCGATAAGTACTAAAAAGAAATTCCCCAAAAAACAATCGTGAACCCCAGAACGGCTGGAGGGGTTCAGTCCGGGGTCAAGCCGAACTGGGGGTGGTTCAGCTCAACCCTGAACTGTTGAATCAAACCAGTTTGCAACATCCCTACTTCCTACATTACAAAATGGGAGACAGAAATAAGAGAACTGAAGCTAGGATTGTTTAAAGTTGGACTAGTGGAGCCAGAGGGAAAGAAGAGATATGAGTAAGATACATATTATTAGAAATGGATACTTAACCTATCCCTCCCCAAATCTCTAGATTTGAATGTAGGTGAGATATATGAAAGAAATTATGTAATTTTAGAAGGAGTTTAGCCAGTGTAATATGAACATACAAGAAACCAGCAAGCTATTTTTCACCTGTTATCAAATAAAATAATCTAGAGTGTCAAACTACCGACCTGTGTGAGTTCAAGTTCTATCCCATCTAAAGCAGCACTTAGACAAGCCACCATGTTTCTTCCCCACTGCTGTTCACTGAAGTGATGGCATGTCTTTTTATTAGCCAATCCTTCTCCCCCACCCCGACCGTGTCCTTCCTCCCATCACTGCCATGTTCCTCTCCCCTGCATCCTCATGGTGGACTCTTCAGCACACAAAGTGCTAGCCCAGGAGAGGGAGAGAAAGATGGAAGATGAGGAAGACAATGTCAGAGGACGGTGAGGGGTGCTTTTTATCTCAGCAAGGGAGGGAGGAATAGGGGAGGAAGAAAATAAGAGAGTGAGGGAAAGAGGGGGAGGGGATGAGGAAGAAAGAAGAGTGAATCAAGGGTAAGGGAGGAGGGAAGGAGTTCTGCTTTCCTTGGGTATGATTTCCTTGGGTTTTGGAATAATTGATCTAATTATTGAGCATTAGAAATTTGTTGGGAACAATAACTGTTAAAATGTGATGTTTATGTTCAGAATTCCTCCTAAAAATAAAAATCTTAAATTTACCCTGAACATATTCTGGTGTAAAAAGTAGTGCATTCAGCAAATTTCAGTGGCAGGATTGTGTATGCAAATTAGTTATCTGTATGTCATTGGGAAGTACAATATTCAGAATTTCTTTTTTTTTTTTTTTTAAGTGTGTGTGAGGTGGGCACAAGCCGACAGAAGGCAGCCCAAGTCTATGTGCCTGCCCCCACCACATGCATCAGAATCAAATCCAGTCCAACACCTGATTTAGTTTGACCCTCGCCCACTGAGCTAGATGAATCAATTTCCTATGAGATGCCTAACAGTGAAACATACCTCACACCCATTACCTAAGGTATAATAATCACCATTAAGGTTCCAATGAGATATGTGGCAGTGAATAATCCACAGACTAAAATTCAATTGTTGACATCCTTGGGAGTGATTCATCAAGACCTCATTTACAAAGAAGTCCTCCAAGATTATTGCACTGGAAAGAAATAGCCTGAGTGGCAAAATTCTCTGCTGCCATAGAGACAGACAGAGAAGCATCTCTATGACAACTGGTTCTCCTACTCCCCACCAGCTGTGGGTTGCATCCTTCTAATTTGGATTCAATGAAAGAAGGCATATCAACATCATTCATACATACCATACCACTGTAAGAATGGCGTAGCAATATTGCATGTCCATAGAGCAGTGTCCGATGACCACCACCTTGAGCAGTCTGCATGAATTAAGAGATTGATTAGCATGTTGGCATAAAATTAATCATTCCTATTTAAAAATTGCCCAAGGTCCCTCTTTTGAAGGATCAAAAAAGTAGTTAAATAGTTAAGTGGTTAAATAAAATCCTAAGGAAAAAACCTAAGGCATTGCCCCAGTACTGTTATGCTGGAATGCCTACATTTAGGGAGATACAAATAATCTTTTCTTGACTAAGGGAGTCTTCGCTATACTATATTTGATAACAAATCAACCAAGGAAATGTCAATTTAGAAAACAAAGAGCTTCGCAAGAACTTGATGAGCACTCTCCTATTTAACTCAGAAAAACAATTAAAGCAGCCTGTCAATATGTGCCATGGATTACTTACAGAATATATTTGTATTCACACACACACACACACACACACACACACACACACACACACACGCGCGCGAATATAAATACGATGAATATTTATATTCCGCATGTATCCTTCTTATCTAAAATTAAAGTCAATATAAAGGCCATTCGTTAAAGTAGTACTGCATAAAGCATCAGGAAACTAAAAGAATAGATGAAGAATATACTGTACTCCTTTACCAACACAGAGTTGTATTTAGGCCTTGGGTAAGAAGAAGCTTGAACAAGGAAACCTTTCCATCCACTTCTTCCTGTCCCACCCCCACCCTGCAACTCCCGTTGTTATCCACTCTGTAATAACCTGTGAAAATTTTCATTTCAAATAAAATATTATGGATTTTATCCAGACCTTGTATGTGCAAATAAGAATAAGGATGTAGCTCAGTCGTATTTATTTATTTTATTTATTATTTTTTATAATAAATATTTAAAATATTTTTATACCACCCAAAACCGACGTCTCTGAGCGGTTTACAAGAAGATAAAAACAAAAGTAAAACATTAATTAAAAACAAAAACAAAAAATTTAAAAACAAGAAATTGAAAACACAACAATTTAAAATTTTAAAACAATATTCTAAAAACAACATTAAAACAATCAAAACAATATCAGTTAAAAGCCTGGGTGAACAGGTGCATCTTTAAAGACTTTTTAAAAGTTGTCAGAGATGGGGAGGCTCTTGTTTCACTAGGGAGCGCATTCCAAAGTCTTGGGGCAGCAACGGAGAAGGCCCGTCCCTGAGCATCCACCAGATGAGCCAGTGGCAAATGCAGACAGACCTCTCCTGATGATCTCAAAGGGCGGTGGGGTTCATGATGAAGAAGATGTTTTCTTAAATACCCAGGACCCAAGCTGTTTAGGGCTTCATAGATTATGACCAATGCCTTGTATTTTGCACAGAAACATATCGGCAGCCAGTGTAACTCCTTCAATACAAGAGTAATATGGTCTCTCCTAGATGACCCAGAGACCAGCCTGGCTGTCGCATTCTGGACCAACTGTAGTTTCCGGACTATGTACAAGGGCAGCCCCACATAGAGCGCATTGCAGTAATCAAGTCTGGAGGTTACCAGCAGATGTGCCACTGTTTTGAGATCGTCTATCTCAAGAAACGGACGCAGTTGGCGTATCACCCAAAGCAGACAGAAGGCTCTTCTGGCCACTGCCTCATCCTGGGACACCAAGGAGAGACTTGGATCCAGAAGAACCCCCAGACTGCGTACCTGTTCTTTCTGGGGAAGTGTGACCCCATCCAGAACAGGCAGATCAAAATCATTTCCTGAGTTCCAACCCCACACAATAAGTACCTCTGTCTTATCTGGATTCAGTCTCAGTTTGTTATCCCTCATCCAGCCCATTACTGCCTCCAGGTAGGCATTCAGGGAGGTTATGCCCTCTCCTGATGATGCTGACATGGAGAAATAGATTTGGGTGTCATCAGCATACTGATAGATAGCACCTGCACCAAATCTCCTGATGATTTCTCCCAGTGGTTTCATGTAGATGTTAAACAACATCGGAGACAATACAGAGCCCTGAGGGACACCATACAAAAGTTGAGATTTTCAAAGAACAATAGTCTCCAAGGGACACTTATCTGGAATCTGCCCGAGAGGTAGGAGCAGAACCACTGCAGAGCAGTGCCTCCCACCCCCAACCCTCTCAGACACTCCAGAAGGATACTATGGTTGATAGTATCGAAAGCCGCCAAGAGGTCCAAAACAACCAACAGTCACATTTCCTCTGTCCATTCCCAGTTGGAGATCATCCATCAGGCCAACAAAGGCAGCCATAGAAAACCCGGAAGCCAGTTTGAGATGCGTCAAGATAATCAATTTTCTCCAAGACTGTCTGGAACTAAGGTTGGAGACAGGCCTGTAGTTACTCAGCTCTGAGGGATCCAAGGTAGGCTACTTTAGAAGCGGTCTAATAATTGCCTCCTTAAGACTAGGAGGCATCCTACCTTCCCTCGGAGACACATTTATAATCTCTACCAGGCCTTCTACAACAACCCCCCTGCCAGACAGTATAAGCCATGCTGGGCAAGGGTCAAGAGGACAGGTGGTGGGCCACACTGTTCCAATCAGCTTGTCCACATCCTCAGGAGTCACAAACTAGAACTGATCCAACCTAACCATGTAAGAGGAGTCGCTGGATACATCCACATCTGATACTAAAGCAATTGTGGAGACAGAATCTAAGTCGGCCTGAATATGAGAGATTTTTTCCACAAAGAATTCGTTAAACACATCACAGCGGGTAATCGATGGTTCCAAATTCTGATTCAAGAGAGGAAGGCACATACTAGCCCTCTCACAACCCTGAACAACTCCACTGGACGTGAACTTGAAAAGAATCGCTTCTTTGCTGCACGTATCGCCTGAGCATAGGTCTTCAAATGAGCTCTATGTTGCAATCTGTCAGATTCAAGCCAAGTCTTTATCCACCTGCACGCCAGGCATCTACCTCACCACTTCAGCCCTCGTAGTTCTTCCGTATACCAAGGGGCCAGTTTTGAAGAGGGTTGGAGAGGATGCTTAGGAGCGATCATGTCTACTGCCCTGGTGAGTTTGCTGTTACAATTCTTTACCAGGACATCAACAGAATCACCGGCAGAGCCAACACTGAATCCCTCCAAGGCTTCTTGAAATCCTATGAGATCCAATAACCTTCTTGGGCGGACCATCCTAATAGGTCCCTCGCCCCTTCGAAGGTGGGGTGTGACTGTGAGTCCAACCTTAACCAGATGGTGGTCCGTCCATGACAATGGGGAAATCACCAGAGTCCCCACCCACGGAACACCACCCTGATCAGAGTGAAAGAACAAATCAAGTGCATGACCTGCAATGTGCGTTGGTCCCTGAGATAGGCCCATAGTCATCATGGCCACCATGAACTCCTGAGCCACCCCAGACAAATTAGTCCCAAAATGAACATTGAAGTCCCCCAGCACCACAAGCCTGGGGGACTCCAACAACAAACCTGAGACCAAGCCGCCAGCTCAGTTAGGGACTGTTGAGCAGCGGGGCGATCAATACACCAACAGAAGTCCCAGTCTATCCCTGGTCAGTACATACATTAGATATGATCTGACACTCTAACAGTGTCAGATCATATTGAATGATGGTAGAGCATCAGCTTTGCATGCAGAAGGTCCCAGATTCAATCCCTGCTATCTCCAGATAGGGTTTGGGGAGACTTCTGCCTGAATCCTTGGGGAGCAGCTGTCAATCAGTGTAGTACTGAACTAGGTGGACCAAAGGTCTGACTTGATATAAGGCAGCTTTCTGTGTTACTATGTGCAGACGGAAGCCCACACAAGGGACCTTTCTTGCTGCCTCATTCCCCTCAACAGTTCCTTGTGCACAACTCCCCCTAAGGGCTGGAGAATCTTCAGGAATGCAGGAGCCCCACTGATGGAAGGTGTATCTGCCTGCTTTTTGGCAATTCCTCCTCCCTCCTCTTACAGACCCATGCTTCCCATTCCACTGTGTTCCTAACGATCCTCTGCCACTTGCTGTCCAAAACACATCCTGCCCTCCCATTTCTGTCAATCCCCATCCATCAGGCAGTTATCACCAAAGGCAATAATACAGCAGGACACAGGAGTAAGAAATCAATCAATCAGCAGCCCCAGCTTAGAAACAAAATGGACTCCAACTTAGAAATTAACTACACTGTTACACCTTTAGTCAGATAATGTTTGCCCTCTCATAAAAAATATTAAAAATTTTCAAACATTTAAATAAAACTAATTCCCCACACCGTACATAGGTGTATGGAATCTGTCAACTATGATTGTACATTTAGTATAAAGGAGGGGAAAGCCTATAGCCCCTTATTTGCTTTCAAACTATAGTTCACAAAAGTCGCATAAGGGCAAAAGAGGCCCTGAATAAATCATCTAAATGAGCTGCCTGAACAGGATTGATTAATAAAAATATATTTTATAGCCTCTTTTAAAATAATGAATTCATTGATAATCATCAGTACCATTTATGCCAGTGTGATGATAAATGCTCCTGATTTTAAACACTGATCTGCTGAAAATGGCAAGAAAAAAAAATATAGGTAAAAGAAATATATTAAAGATGCCAAATAAAGCCTCAGTTGCTGTTTCCAAAATAAAATATATGGCCTACTTTCTCAACAACAAATAGCTTCATCTGTATGGATTAAACAAAAACAGATCCAGTAAATGTTCAATAAATCCATAATTGCTGCATAGATCCTGTCTTCACAGTCTTGGAAGTAAAATACAGCCAGGTAGATCAGTCTCACTCCATGCTTTATCAGCAGAACTCAGTGCAAAACACTTTATATTATTTGTTTGTCAAGGATAGCTTTTAGATGATCCTTTTGAGTTTAGGATGTTTAATATGCTTTAGAAAGGAAAGGGTATTTTACTGTGATTATATTTATTTATATACAATTTAATTTTTATCGTAAATTTATGTGATTTTATACAATATTTTTAAGAGCTACAGGTCAAACTGAACTCTTGTTAGTTGGACAGATCAGGATTAAATATCAGACTTCAAGCTTACCTTCATCATAAATTTCTGGAGTACCAGGAGAAAGAGAAAAAAGAAGATACATTAAAAGTATGTTATTGCTCAGCTATACTTTAAAATAATATTTGCTTCTTTATTTATAAAAGTAACATTTTAAAGCAGCATTTATCATAATTATATTACTATGCTGAATACCAGGAAAAAAACATTAATCAATGTTTGACCATTTATCTGGACAGGAATTTTTTCCACATAATCCAATATAATAAATATTATACATACATACAATGATTAATACTGCAGAAAGAACAATACATTGAAAATGCAGTGATCCAGATACTACTAATTAGTTTCAAATGGTTATAAGTATGCAAAAATAAAGAAGATATTAAAAAAATACTAACAACAGTGACAATAGTGCGATCAAATTCAGTATACATATGCGGGGAGAAAATCACCAAGGAAGTCTAACACAGACATTTTGAATTTCAGAAGAGGAGACTTCTCCAAAATTAGGAGAATGGTGAAAAGAAAGCTGAAAGGGAAAATTAGGAGAGCCACTTCGCTCCAAAATGCATGAAGTTTACTCAAAACCACAAAACTAGAAGCCCAGTTAGATTGTATACCCAAAAGAAGGAAAGGTACCACTAAGTCCACGAGGATGCCAGCATGGCTAACAGGTACCGTCAAGGAAGCCATAAAAGGAAAGAAGACTTCCTTCCAAAATTGGAAGGCCTGTCCAAATGAAGAGAACAGAAAGGAACACAAACTATGGCAAAAGAAATGCAAGGTGACCATAAGGGAGATGAACAGAGAATTTAAGGAACATTTAGCCAAAAGTATCAAGGGGAATAACAAAAACTTCTTTAAATACATCAGAAGCAGGAAACCTGCCAGGGAAGCAGTTGGACCATTAGACAATGAGGGAGTGAAAGGGATTATTAAGGAGGATATGGAGGTTGCAGAGAAGCTAAATGAGTTCTTTGTGTCCATATTCATGGCAGAAGATAATGAGCATATACCTGGTTCCTGAACCATGCTTTTGGGGGATGGAGGCTAAAGGACTGAGTCAGACAGACGTGACAAGAGATGATGTTCTAAACTGTCTGGAAAAACTGAAAACTAAAAAATCGCCAGGGCTGGATGGCACCCATCCAATAGTCCTCAAAGAACTCAAATGTGAAATTGCCGACCTCCTTGCTAAAATATATAACTCATCCCTGCAATCAGGCTCTGTACTGGTGGACTGGAAAATAGCAAATGTAACACCAATTTTCAAAAAGTGATCCAGGGGTGATCCAGGAAATTACAGGCCGGTTAGCTTAACGTCCATTCCAGGCATCTTCATGTTTGTTTATTTCTACCCAAGGCCAGCATATCCGTTCCAGGCAAATTGATGGAAAGCATCCTCAAGGATAACATTGTAAAGCACATAGAAGAACAGGCCCTGCATAGAGAGAACCAGCATGGCTTCTGCAAGGGAAATCTTGCCTCCCCAACCTTTTGGAGTTCTTTGAGAGTGTCAACAAGTGTGTGGATAAAGGTGATCCAGTTGACATAGTCTACCTGGACTTCCAAAAAGCTTTCCACAAAGTTCCTCATCAAAGACTCCTGAGGAGACTTAGCGGTCATGGGATAAGGGGACAAGTACATGTGTGGATTGCTAACTGGTTGAAAGACAGGAAACAGAGGGCAGGTATAAATGGAGAGTTTTCACAATGGAGGGAAGTAAGAAGTGGGGTCCCCCAGGGATCTGTACTGGGACCAGTGGTTTTTAATTTATTCATAAATGATCTAGAAGTAGGGGTAAGAAGCGAGGTGGCCAAATTTGCAGATGATACCAAACTCTTTCGGGTAGTGAAATCCAAAACAGATTGTGAGCAGCTCCAAAAGGATCTCTCCAAACTGGTTGAGTGGGCGACAAAGTAGCAAATGCGGTTCAGTGTTGGCAAGTATAAAGTGATGCTCATTGGGACGAAGAAGCCCAACTTCAAGTATACGCTGATGGGATCTGAGCTGTCGGTGACTGACCAGGAGAGGGATCTTGGGGTCGTGGTGGACAGCTTGTTGAAAGTGTCAATGTGTTGCAGCTGTGAAAAAGGCCAACTCCATGATAGGGATCATTAGGAAGGGGACTGAAAATAAAACTGCTAATTTTATAATGCCCTTATACAAAACTATGGTGTGGCCACACCTGGAGTACTGTGTACAATTCTGGTCACCACATCTAAAAAAGGACATTGTAGAACTGGAAAAGGTGCAGAAGAGGGCAACCAAGATGATCGGGGCCTAGAGCACCTTTCTTATGAGGCAAGGCTATGACACCTGGGGCTATTTAGTTTAGAAAAAAGATGACTGCGGGGAGACATGATAGAGGTCTATAAAATCATGCATAGTGTGGAGAAAATGGATAGAGAGAAATTCTTCTCCCTCTCACATAACAGTAGAACCAGGGGTCATCCCATGAAATCTATTGCCAGGAAATCTAGGACCAACAAATGGAAGTACTTTTTCAGATAACGCATAATCCACTTGTGGAATTCTCTGCCACAAGATGTGGTGACAGCCAACAACCTGGATGGCTCTAAGAGGTGTTTGGATAACTTCATGGAGGAGAGGTCTGTCATCGGCTACTACTTGGAGGGCTATAGCCCACCTCCAGCCTCAAAGGCAGGATGCCTCTGAGTACCAGTTTCAGGGGAGTAACAGCAGGAGAGAGGGCATGCCCTCAACTCCTGCCTGTGGCTTCCAGAGGCATATGGTGGGTCACTGTGCGAAATAGGATGCTGGACTAGATGGGCCTTGGGCCTTATCCAGCAGGGCTGTTGCTATGTTAACTCATCCACAACGATTCTGAAAAATTACATCAGTCCATACATGCAGCTCTTAAATGGAGTTGTATTAATCTGTAAAAACTATTTCCCATACAAGTTTGAAATATCATCATTTCAGAACTTGCACAATATTCTAAATCGTTTCTAAATCCTCTACAACTGAGTTCCATGGCTCTGAATGTTCTGGTAGTATAGAATATCCAGTGGCATGAAATTATTTTCATACAAAACATTAGTTAATATTCATCAGTGCTCATGGCTACCACAGATGGACCAATGCTTATTAGGTCAACATAATCTGAATCAATTTTCTTTCATAGTGCATCCAAGATGCACTGCCTAGGACCCACTAAATTGCTTCCCACAATCAATTACCATTACCATTCTGGCACAAACTGATATACCAAGCTGTGATGCCAGAATAATATCCATAGACTCTATTTGCATGATACAGCCAATGGTATATTTTGCTCTAATTATTATTTTGCTCATCCAAGAAGTCTTAGACCAATTATATGACAAAGCTAAACATGGGCTTACCAGTGAGTTCCCTATCTATTCTCTCCACATGTGTTTGAACCAACAGATGGAACTTTCTCAGGTTGGCCCAATAAGCAAGACAAGCTGAGATGCCTCAGAAGTAAATCATCAGAGGAGCTACCAAAGCCTGAAAAACTAAATTCTGCATAACCAATTGTTAACTATAGCCAGAAGCAGCCACTGAACTAGGAACTATGCAACACAAATCTTTAGAACATGTATCATGTGAGATGCTATATCACAGAAAACAGAGATTGCTACAGGATTCCTTCTGGATTCCTGACAGCCTTTAGGGCATTTTCATGTGACAGACACTACAATCCTAACCCTCATCAATCTCTGGAATGTGGAAATGATATAGGCAGTTAACACAATTGCTCCTAAACAACCTCTTTAGAGTGCTGGAGTCCATTTGGATTCTTGGTTTTCCTGCAGCTAAGGGCAACAAAATGGCAAGGATAACTAGAGCAATACTGGAAAGCAAACTCATGACAAATTCAACCAAACATGGACTAGAACATGTTTTAGGGCCTACTCCATGGTGGTGGTGCTAACAAAGAAATCTTACTTCATCATCACAATTGCATCCACTCAGAGTAAGCCTGCAGAATTTTCTCAAACGGCAAAAGGTTCCGTTATACCCTGCCACTCATGAATGCAGGCTGGAACACTCAACAGCACACTGTGACAAATTTACACAATATTTTACAGATAAAATGGTTCACATACATTTCAACTTAAACATGTTATTTGTGATGACTGAAGATATGCCCAAAGCAACTGCATGTTTTATGATGGATATTGTTTAACCTGTTCTAACAGGAACTGTGAAGTCAATTACCTGTATTCTTGACCCTTGCCCATACAGCCTAATAAAAGTTGGTGGGAAGCGACAATTAAATAGAGGAGCTTATTAATTCTTCACTGCAGGAGGGCAAAGTGGTCTGACCAGTGCTACAAAAAGCCCTCCCTAAATCTCTCTGGTTTGGACAACTATCAGCAAATTTTTAATCTCTCTTTTTGGGTTAAAGTGATTGAGCATGTGCTGGTGACCCAATTTGAGGTGGTTTCTTGACAAATGCAACAAGAAAGCCGGAGCAGCCCAGGAAGCTGGATACGGTAACAGGAAGATGTTCTCAGTCTGAGTTGGCTAGCTGGAAAACATGTTCCTGGGTGAGAGCGCCTGCTTGGGCAATAAAGACAAGTGGCTGTCGCAGTTAGAATCTGAGTCGGGGCAATTTTCCACTCCTCAAATTTTGCCGCCGTAGGTAAATGCCTACCTTGCCTATCCAATAATCTGGCCGTTTGGTCCTGCTTACCTGTTAAGCATTCCTGCAAAGGGTTTATTTCACAAGCCTTTTCCATCTGAGGTTCAGTGGGCAAGAACACAGAACAGGGCCTTTTCCATTACAGTATTTCCATTTCAGTTACTGGAACTCACTCTCACAGATAGTTTGAGCTATTCCATCCCTCTTAGCTTTTAGAAAGCTGGCATTCGCTGCACCTTTGGTCATGGTTGATGGAGTGTCCTCTGGCTTTTCCCGCTTGCATAATGTGATATATTAAATGTTTAAATTATTTATTATGATGTTTTAAATTATTATAAGCCACTTTTAGGCCCATGGGAACAAAAGGTAGGATAGGAATTATACACACACACACACACACACACACACACAGATATTCCTTCTACAACCCCTTACCCATACTTAGGGAATGAGTGCATGTAAGGGGTAGATCATGCACCAAGCAGGTTAGATCATCCAAGCAGGTTAGCAACTCATCGGTAAGTCCAACTTGATCTCTCTCATCCTCTCTCCAGGTACATGACTCAACAAGTTTGGATATACCAAAGCCACCATTTATAAGGCAGGACCACTGTGCTAACTTCCAAACCCTGAACAGATAATTAATCTGACGTAACTAACTACAGGACCTCCTGCAACACCCTTCAACCAAATGAATTGAAAAAAGACAGCATGTGACATTTACTCCCTTTCTGCTTTACATTGTGAGAATTATTTCTTCTCCCATGCCTTATTAGCCAACTGAAACCATTCCAGACCCATGAAAGGGGGCATTAGCTACATCTGACTAGGAATTTGTAAGAACACAAAGGTGGATGTCAATTTGTACCTCATTGTAAGGATTACTGGACAATTTTATAACAGGAGTAAGACATCATCCTATCATCCCAATGTACAGCCAAACAAATTTAGTCAAGTAAGATTTACTAGAGTAATCTTACTCCAGTAAATTGGTTTGGATATACAGTGGGATATGATGATGATGATGATGATACTTGATCATTATTATACTTTGGCATTATTACACTTGTACTAACACCCACTGGCATCCACCCATACCTTCTTTCAGAACTATAGCCAGCATTTTGTGGGTTAAGACACATATTAGTGTCAACTATGACATCATATCTAGAGAGAGGATAAGAGAGCTTGGCTAAGTGCTGTAAAATATGTTCATTCTATTTTTGAAAATGGCAGGGATTTTTCAATTACATGCAGACACATCTGTAAGACATAGGCAACTAGGAAAGCAATCTCATTTGTTCGCCACTCTCCCTGCCACTGCGGCTTTACAGGTAAGCTACAAATACTCCTTCCAATTAAACATTAAATTCACTTCCAGAAACAAGATGGAGGAAAACTGAGAAACCACATTACTTGCACCCTGTTCTCTGTTTATTTTTTCCAGAAAAAAGAAATGGGAAGCATATGGATTAGGTTGTCAGTTCCCATTTCCACCTTCCTAAAGCTCTATATCACAGAGGGTGGGGTTTCCTCCTGCCAATGTCCAGCTTGTAGTCCCCTGGAGTCCTGGGGCTCCTTCCAATAGTGCCTCAGAGGCCGTGAGCTAAAGAGAGGAGGTTGTGCCACCTATAAGCCCCCTTCTCCGATGCTCCACGGCTCGGTCTTCTCCAGTTCTCTGGGCAATCGTTACTCTTCACCCTCCTCAAAGTAAAGATAAAGTGTGCTGCCAAGTCGATGTTGACTCCTGGTGACCACAGAGCCCTGTGGCCCTCATTATCAGCCAGTGCTCCCTTATATACCCTCACACAGGCTTTGCAAGTCCTGATATTTCACCCAAATCCCATTCTCGGGTTTTGCGAGAGTAGTGGAACATGCCACTCTTCCCCCTCCCGGCCCTGTCCTCTCCTCAGTGATCCCTGGTATGGGGAGTGGAAACTGTGTCAGATGAAGGTGGCTCTTTTCCTGGTTGATTATGAAGCTGTGGTCATCTAGGCACTGGAGAGTCCTGTATATGTCTCTTTGGGCTTGATAGGAGGCGGCTGATTAAACCATCATCCATTATGGGTGTACGTGAGTACCCTGGAGGCAGGGGTGTGCAATTAATGTAGTAGGCCATCTGGGGACCCTGGTATCATAGCTTGGTGACATGGAGTGGTGTACATGTTAATTCTGAAGCTCACTAGATTTATCTCTGAGATTCATTATTAAAGAGGTGGATCAATGGCCAAATTATTGTCTTCTAGGGGCAAAGTTGATTTGTAGTGAGTAGATTAGTTTGAACAGAGAGGCATGCAAAGGGGGCTACTTATGCCCCACTTCAGGAGGCAGCATGAGTATAGTAACTGCCTTTGTTCCTTATTTTACACCTTGGTAAGAATCATCTTTGCAATATCTCAGATGTAGAACTCATTAGCCGAGTGGTTAGACACTTTGGGCTCATTAAGGAGCTGTTCCTAGGGGTTAAAATTGAATGAATATAGTACTCCCAAGAAGCAAGGAGCTCACAACCCTGCTGCAGTGGGATAAGATTTGGGGGGAAAGTCAACCAGAACATTTGGAAGGTGGGTATGTACCAGCTGGGTATTGCCTTTGGCAAACCACATTTGTTTAGGAAAGCCAGTGATGGCTCTGGCAGATGATGGTGTTGAACTTTATATTCAAAATATGGTAAGGGATCTTTTATAGAGAAACATTTTAACACAGTAACAAGAAAAATGATCTTGGCCAAGATGATAATAGATGAACCCTCATAGGTTTGTGCAGTTCTAGAGTCGGGCTGCCGTCTAGAATGTTAAAGCTTGCCGAGTATAGCTTTTGGCAATTTATATGGGGAACCTGCTTCATCACACCTACCTTTCCTTGCAAGGGGAATAGGTTGCCACCTGTTGACTGTGCAAAAGCTTTCTTTTTAGGAACAATCTAACTGGTAAATGCTCAATGTGATTTTATCTCTTGATTGAACATGACACTGTAAAGGATTTGTCCACTGGCTTCTCATTGAGTGTACTACTAGAATACTAAATTATCATTTTAACTCTCAACAAGCTATTTTTTTCTTAATGACATGCAGAATATCCTATACCCTGAATATTATTGGGGCTTCCCCTCTGAAAATGGGGTTCCAATTTGTAACATGGGAAATTCAGTCAGGTTTCTAGCTGTTCATATCATCTGCTATACATTAGTACTGCTAAACAGATAATCTGCAGCCATTAGGTATAATCTCTTATGTAAAATACATACATATGTTAAAAAGCCCAACTTTCAAGAACTTTGAAAGCATACGAGGTATAAATTTTAAAAGAACAGGCAGATGAGATGCAATTTTGCATAATATGGTCTTTTCATTTTTCTTGATCTCCAATTGTTTATATTTCACCTCAAAAAACCCTACTTGAATAACATAGGAAAATCCTAATACTCTGATATTGTAGTAATTCGACTATGCTTTTTTTAAAAGCACAGAACATTGTTGTAGGTAATAAGAAGAGCACTGCCCTAATGATACAATCTAGAACATTAAAATTAGTAGGGATGTGCAGTGAATGAATATTGTGTTTTGTCTTGTGCTCAAAACAAAACACTGAACATCAAAACAGTGGTCGACCAGGTTGTTTCAACGAAACAAAACCCAAAATGTTTCAAGTATTTCAGCCATAGGGAATAATGGGGAAACTCGAAACATGCCATTGTTCCCCATGGGTAGCTCCTAGGACCCCGAAGTGGGTTGGGTGATAGGGCATGATGGGTGCTACCTACCACCCAACCCACAAAATAAATGGGCAAAGAGGCAATTTTTAATCTTTCCCCCCCAAAAAACAACCCATAGGATCAGAAACCAATGCCAAAAAACCAATCAGCAATGCAAAAGCAGGCTTAAATGGCACTCAAAATGTCCAGACATTTCAAATCAAAATGGGGTTATTTTGTTCCGAGCTCAAAACACTCAAAACCGCCCATTTCAATGTAGAAATGTTTTACATATCCCTAAAATTCAATAAGCATTTATTTTGCAGAGACAACTCACTGAAGCACATGCTTATTTAGCTTGAAAATGTAGTATCATACAGTGGACTACTGTACATATAACAGCTTGTAACTCCTTTAGTAAAGATGTAATTTTCAGTTGCTGTGTAAACTATAAAATTCAATGACAGGTAAGTTAAAAATGAACATTTCTTGTTTTAAGACAAAGGCCATTAGTTCTAACATGCCTGTGAAGACCAAATCAATGCCTAGAATGGAATCTCCCTCCCTTCCAGAAAAGTCGGAGATTTTGCATTATGTATGTAGACTTGTTGATGTGCTAATAACCATATGGAAAAATAAGTAAGTTATCTAGCAGTATTCACCACATCTCTCTTAGAAATGCAGTACTATTGCTACTTTCAATAGAATGGAAACATTTTCAAAGCAATTCCCAGGTTTATGTTCATTTAATGTTCACTGAATTATTTTACAGAATTTATACAAAATAAAAAAGTACTAAAAGTCAGAATACAGCTCTTTTGCAAAGACACCAAGACACCAAAGACACCAAGAAGAAAACTCTTCCATGTCAACTGGAACTCCATAGAAATGCAAAAGTAACACACCCATGCTTTTAATCACATCTTGAGTTCCATGGGAAGTAGGCTGTCTTGATTGGTACAAGGTATGACTTCTGCAGACTTATGTCTCAGGATACTTTAATTTCCAGTTAAGGAATAGACAATTTGGAGAGACCGTTTTCTCTACCAGGTCTTTAGATGCTGAAATATCTACATTTTAGATGCTAAATATGTATTAAAAGATATAGTGTGGCTCCTACTTTAATTCCTTTGAAATGCTAATACATAAAGTGTATTCTTAATACAGAATATTAAGTTGTAAGTCACTTCAGCAGGCAGCTGCAGTAATTCAAAACAAAAATTAAACACAATTTGTACAAGTAACAAATAAAAATGAGAATCACGTAGACAGGAAATTTTTGAAAAAGATTATTCTGCTTTCTTTAAAAATGCAAATATACTGAGTGCCAATGCCTGAAAATACACAACAGAAAATAAACATGCTCAAGAGGTTCTGAACTGAGAGAATATATTATTTGCGTGCACAGATGTGTACATTATTGACAACAATATTACTGTACATGCAGACAGACAAAATGGAAGAGATCCTTTCAAAAGTTTCAGACCTGAATTATTTACAGAAACTCATATTTCAATACAGATATACAATTCAGAAATTAATCTAAATGCTGATTTGACAACATCTATGTAGTGATTTGTTTCTGTATATTCTTTGGCAGCTGTTACCTGCCTAGAAGGGCTTAATTCACTCTGGTTAATACAGAAATACATTCATTATAAACAGGATTGTGGTATTCATGCATTGCTCAATTAAGATGCATAAAGACAAAGAATGAGAAGTTTACAGGATGTGCATTTACAGGATGAAATTGCAAAGCTCAAAACAAAGCAGAATCCCCTTATAGGGTGTTTTTTACTTTGCAGTGATGAATTATAATTGCAGGGAAAGTATCTATTATTTTGAAAGGATTGTCACCTCTTTCAGAGACAAAAGTCCTGGCCGACATTCTAAAAATACTTATAAAACTTTGTTTTGAGCTCAGCAAATTAGTGTTGTGATACATACAGAATACAAAAAAACCACAGACAACTGACTCAGTGATAAACAAGGGATATTTGGGATCAGGAGTCAAAAGCACATACCCATTTTTCCATATCAACTAGCTGTAGAAAGAAAAAGCAAAAAATGAGTACTCACAATATATTCTGTAATCTATGACATTAATATAAATATCTTTTAATTAGGATTATTATATCAAAACAGTATCTACACTAGTTTCCCTTAAATGTTTGTGTTTTATGCTAAATACTTATTTAACTGATTGGATCAAGATAATTATGTGGAGTACAAGTCACAGTAAAAAGCTTTTCTACCTCCTCCTTACTGCAGTTTCCTGAAAGCCATTACTGAGGGTTTGTAATCCTCAGTGCAGAGATGTAGCTGCAGGAACTGTAGAAAGCAGGGATCTCCCTATACTTAATCAAAAGTGCATTCCACTTGGCACAAGCAACCCTTTTGGATCCAACCCTTTGTTTTCAAATCTGACTAGAAACCAAGTTGGGAACAGAAATTCAAATGAAAAGCAGCAAAGCACCTTGATGATTAAATGCGAACTTTTTATCTTTCCTGCAGATGCACATATGTGTTTCACTAGAAAAATATAGCTGAGTATAATGGTTGCCAATGTCTTGTCCTTTTAAATGGCCATGTGCTGAATACAACATGTAAACAGGGTCCATGCATGTATACCTGACTCACATTATCCTCAACATCAAGTGTTAAAATTAATGCACTGGAATCTAATTCATGTCTTTTTTTATCCACTGATGCCACCAATCAGGGGACAAGACTCACGTGAACTGGGCTTACACATGTAGATGCTATTTATATATTATATACAAAGCATGCATAAGAGGAATGACTGTGGGGGCAGGGTCATCCCACTCCTCTAGCATGTGTAGAATTTACAATATTCAAAGGTAAAGCATGTGTGATCTAGGATCAAAGAGTGGGCATCTTAAAATGTTTTATTTATTTTAATACATATATATCCAGCATTTCATTCAAAACCAAAACAGCTTTCACACATCAAAATAGAAACAGCAATAATAAAAGTCAGACTATTAATTCAAACAACAAATACAGGTGGCCCCCGTTATCCATGGGGGTCCTGTTCTGGCCCAGAACCACTACCACGGATAATGGAACTGCAGATAACGAAGCCTTGAGTCAATGGGAATGGGAGAGTTAGGCTTCTGAAGATTTTTAAGGAACTAAACAAACACAGAGGAGGCAGAAGTAAGAGAAAGGAAATTCTGTATCATGCTCTCCAAGTCTCCAGCTGTCCAGGAAAGCCGCCCCCCCCCCACACACACACACCAAAAAACAACAACACACCAATTCGTTCAATTTTCTGTGAAAGAATCACAGGGATTTTTTTTTATTTTTAAGATGAGCCACAAAATGGCCCCATGTTGATGGAAATAATATTGGAGATAATTTCTGGCCATCCAGGAACTGTGGATAGGCAAATTTTGCCTATTTTTTGAACTGCGGCTAATGAGGTGGGGTCTACACTGTCCAACCGTGGATATGCGAAAACATGGGTGCTGGGACTGCAGATAACAAGGGCTACCTGAACAAACCAGTCACATAATAATAAATAAAGCGGGGTGGGGTGGGGGAGTTAACAGTGGAATTAAACTGTTAATTCCACTGTTTCTTTCCAAACCATAGTATTAACCACCCATCTAAAAGCAGAAAGAGACGGAGTCTGCCTGCCCTCTTTGGGGAGGGAATTCCACAATTGAGATGCCACCACTGAACAGCAGTTGCCAACTCAATTTCTGTTAATTGTAGGCCAGAGAGCAGGATCTCTAAGCCAGAGTCTAGTTTAATATGGTAGAAAGCAGTCCTTAAGGTCCCAGATCATTTAGGGTTTTATTTTATTTTTATTTATTTTTACATTGTATATCCCACTCTTCCTCCAAGGAGCCCAGAGCGGTGTACTACATACTTAAGTATCTCCTCACAACAACCCTGTGAAGTAGCTTAGGCTGAGAGAGAAGTAACAGGCCCAGAGTCATCCAGCAAGTATCATGACTGAATGGGGTTTGAACTCGGGTCTCCCAGGTCCTAGTCCAGCACTCTAACCACACTACCATGCTGGCTCTTTTAAAGTTTTAAAGACTAGTAGCAGAACTGTATTTACCTGGGCCCAAGAATAGGTTTTTTCCAGGGTCTTTGATATTAGAAATGGTGGAGTCATCTTAAATTCAAAGTTGTTCCTTAAGGATAAATACAGGTATAAACTGCATTTAACCTCTATCTTTAAGGGGGTCATCTTCTATTTGGGTAAATATGATACTTCAAATTCAGCCCAGAAGTGTACCAGTAGTCGATTAAGCTGAAACATAACACCTGTAATGCTCTAGTCAGCTCGCTCCCATCAACATTCTTTCAGCTTCATTTTGTGCCAGTTAAAGCCGATCTTTAACCTTTGCTAGATTTGGGGGTAGATTTCCACTCCAAACTTAGTAAAGGTGCATAAACAAGCAAAACACTGTACTCCCAGGTATGCCTTTGTTATCAAACTCTTACCTGCACTCTGGTACACAATATTTTCATGTTTGGCACTTCACCAGTTATGTTATTATAAAAATATGACACAGGGTAGAAAACCACCCCAGAAATGAATGGAATCCTTATTCCATGTCCCTATGGTGGGGTGATTTCTATCCCATTCCCACATTAAGTCAGCTGGGAGAAAAACCACCCCAAAATGAATGGACTTTCCATGGTGGAGTGTTCTCTATACCAGGGTTTCTCAACATTGGGTCCCAAGTTGTTATGGGACTTCAGCTCCCATAATCCCCAGCCCCAATGGCCTTTGGCTGGGGATTATGGGAGTTGAAGTCCAATAACATCTTAGGACCCAAAGCTGAGAATCCCTGCTCCATACCATTCCCATGTTAAGCCATTTGGGGTGGGAGAGCACACCCTCTTTCTCTTTGGAAAGCTCAGTTTTCTCTTCTTTTGCATGCTCAATTGACCATGAAAGATGATAGTGTCTGAAAAACAGTCTGAGGCACTGCATAGTTCTGTGTTCCCAAGTTAGAGCACATGAAACCAGCCCCTCCCACAATGTCAGAACTCGTGTTCAGAACAAGTAAAACATCCAGAAGCATCTGACCTCTCAGAAGCAGGGATTTTAGCCACCATAACAACTCATGGTTTTAACTAGTCAACATTCTACCTAAAAGGTTTTAACTAGTCAACATTCTACCCATTGACAGGAGATGTTTACCTTGGGAAGCAAGTTGGAGGACTGCAACAAAAACAAGTAGGTCGGCAAGTTGTATAGTAATGTGCAAAGCCACAGAACACCATCTGGGGTTGCTTCAGGTTAATCATCCCTCTACATGTACTCCAAAACCTTGTTGGAGTGCACGTAGAGGGGCAATGAAGAGGAGTGAATGAAGTTCACAATGAAGTTTGGATAACTTCATGGAGGAGAAGTTTGGATAACTTCATGGAGGAGAGGTCTATCAATGGCTACCAGTCGGAGGGCTGTGGGCCACCTCCAGCCTCAAAGGCAGGATGCCTCTGAGTACCAGTTGCAGGTGAGTGATGGCAGGAGAGAGGGCATGCTCTCAACTCCTGCCTGTGGCTTCCAGCAGCATCTGGTGGGCCACTGTGCGGAACAGGATGCTGGACTAGATGGGCCTTGGGCCTGATCCAGCCGGGCTGTTCTTATGAGTGCATCTCTCACACAATTAAAGGATACGCCAAGACCACATCAGCATATCCACCAGTGACATCAGGGCAGGTGTGTTCTTGCCTTGGCCCTAATGTTATCATGTGTACAGGGCTGTGTTCATCTGATCCTAGTGCTGTGTTCATCTGATCCTGCCCTCAGAGGATGGTGGTGGGGGATATTTTTTTCCCCAGTGTATAGTGGGCAGAGGCTCTCTTGAGCAAGGAGCTGCCCTGTGTAGGCACTATGAAACACAAATCAGACATACTCCCAGAGATGCAACAACATTCACAAAGGGAACCATTATCTGTATTTGTCTTGGTTGGACAGCAGATGCTGGTATTGTGTGTACTCAAGAAGCATGTGCTCAAGAACAGCTGACAAGCAACTAAACAAAAAATGTGGTGATCATGAGAAAATAGCTGTAGAATATCAGCTCCCAGACCTTTGATTATTGTCTTTAGGTCTGTCCTTTCAGCTGAAATGCTGAGAACTGAGATGCTGGATCATCATTAGTGTGGGATTTTAAATGTTCATTTTTATTAGCTGAAGTCCTCAGTGAGTTGTGCAGTCACACAGGGTGCCATGCTTGCGATGCGAGTGTTACTGCTGCACTTCCCTGAAGTGAAATGTTAAAATTACTGTAGGTTCTGTTGCCTGGAAAAGATGTGAGGCATCCAATGTAACCAATAGGGCTACTTGGGAGTAGGAAATCCTACTTGTGTGTAAAAAATCATGACTCCAGAATAGATGAGGGTTAAAGACAGTTCCACATAGAAAGCATTACACAAGTCCTGCAATGCACAGGTAACTACAGTTATTTCCCTTCTAAATAATGACATGCAGTCAACATATCAGTCAAAGCTGGCAAAAGGTGTCCCTGGCCACAGCACTCCTCTGAGCATAAAGGGACAATGCTGATTTCAGCAGCAACCCCCAAATTGCAAACTTTGTCTTTCAGGAAAAGAATAATCCCCATCTACTACAAGTCGAACACCAACATCCAGTGTTCAAATCCAGTGCAAATAGCCTCCAGGAATGTGCAGAGGCCAGAACTGAGCTGACAGCTTGATAAAGGGGGAGGGAGCATGCTTGGGGCCGCACCAGGAGGCTGAGAGGTAGCAAGCAGCCGCGCCGGCAGCCACCCTGGTAAACACCTTTTTTCCTCTTTTGCCACCACCATCTGGCCACCCCTTACCATGACGAACTGGTTCACCCAAACTAGGCATGGTTCTGTTTGAGCAAGGACCATACTGCCCCCAGTTCAATCCACAATCAAATCCCCAAACCAGCCCAAATTTAAGGTGAACTGGTTCAATACTCAGGGGTCCCTCAGGGCTCCATATTGTCTCTGATGTTGTTTAACATCTACATGAAACCACTGGGAGATTTAGTGCTGGGTGCTATCAGTATGCTGATGACACCCAAATCTATTTCTCCATGTCAGCTTCATCAGGAGAAGGCATATCCTCCCTGAATGCCTGCCTGGAGGTGGTAACGGGCTGGATGAGGGATAACAAACTGAGACAGAATCCAGACAAGATGGAAGTACTTGTTGTGCGGGGTCGTTACTCGGGAAACGATATTGACCTACCTGTTCTAGATGGGATCACACTTCCTCAGAAGAGAAAGGTACGCAGTTTGGGAGTGCTTCTGGATTCACACCTCTCCCTGGTTTCTCAGGTTGAGGCAGTGGCCAGAAGTGCTTTTTATCAGAACCACTCAGAACAGTGGTACATTTGCTGGTAACCTCCAGACTTGATTACTGCAATGCACTCTATGTGGGGCTGCCTTTGTACATAATCCAGAAACTGCAATTAGTACAGAACACGGCAGTCAGGTTGGTCTCTGGGTCATCTCAAAGAGACTATATTACTCCTATATTACAGGAGTTACACTGGCTGCCAATAGGTTTCTGGGCAAAATACAAAGTGCTGGTTATAACCTATAAAGCCCTAAACAGCTTAGGCCCACAGTATTTAAGAGAGCGACTTCTTCTGAACGATCCCCATCATCCATTACGTTCATCAGGGGAGGCCCATCTGTGGCTACCTTCAAGTCGTTTGGTGGCCACTCAGGGACGGGCCTTCTCAGTTGTCGCTCCGAGACTTTGGAATGCGCTTCCCGCTGACAAGACTTTGGAATGCGCTTCCCGCTGACAAGACTCTCCACATCTCTAGCAGTTTTTAAAAGATCTCTGAAGACTCATCTTTTTAACCAGTCCTTTTAGCTTTGTAATTTTAAATATTGTAAATTGTTCTTGGTTTTAGGTAGCTTTTTGTAGTTTTAATTGATTTTAATGTTTTGTGCTTTTGTATTGTTTTATGATTGTGAACTGCCTCAAGACTTTGGTTTGGGGCAGTATAGAAATGTGTGTGTGTGTGTGTGTGTGTGTGTGTGTGTATGAATGAACCATTTTTGCACAACAGTACCATAAACAGCACCACCATCCTATCTAGATAAGATTTCAGCTTGTTCATCCTGTGCAGAGTTTCCACTACTTCCCTGGGATTAAATGTTGGAAATGAGAACTTGAGCTGTGTGACATCAGTATATTAGCATACTCAGCCCACACCTCTGGGTGATCTTTCCCAACAGTATATAATGGACATGATGGATCCCTACAGCACCCTGTAGCTCAATCGCCATGAGGTGGAGCAGTACTCCCCAAGCACCATCTCCTGGAATTAATCCACTGGGAAGTCTGTAAAATACAATGTCTTCCAGTCCCATCCCTCCAAGATCCCCATATGAATACCATGGTTGATTAATAGTCATATAATTTTATGAACACTCTAGTGTTTAAATAGAACCATTAAAGAACTATAAAGATTCCACATGTCTACAAGCAAGCTCTAATGACAAAATAAAGCTGCATGATATAGTTGTCGAACGGTTAAAAGATGACAAGATAGATTAATCTGTCAGAGATATTAACTATATACTATTTAACATTCTTTTTGAATCAGCATCACCCATAAGCAGACTGGTTTGATTGAGAATACCAATCAGACTGGTTTGATTGGAAACGTTATATCATTCAAGGCTGTGTCTTGCTGCTATGACCTTTTTTAAGGTTTCCAATTGCTCCAAATGTTATTTAAGAGAACTGAACAGGCAGACTGTTTCTATTAAAAAAGAATTCACTTAGCACTCAGACTTCATTATTACTTGCACAGTGGAGGATTAGTGCAGAGCCAGAGGAGGCAGCTGCCTATGGCGGCAAAATCTGAGGAGCAACTCCTGAAATTTTGCCTTGCCTCTCTGTCTCTGGGGGCAGTGGCAGGGGGCAAAAGGAAAGTTCCCCCTCCTTTACTTCAATTTTTTTTTAAGCCATCAGCTCGAGTGCATTCACTTTGGAGGAGGGGAAGAGGAAGGAGCTGAGCTTGCCGCAGTCAGCGGTGGACTTTTAGAGATTAAAAAGGGGGGCACTCTCTACTCCTTGCCCCCCACTCTCCCTACAGCCAGCACCACTGCACCCCATCCCACTGCCAGCAATGGTGATCTTGTAGGGGGCAAAAGGAGGAACTTTCCCCTTGACTGGTTGCCACCCTCCCCACAGAAGCTACTGAGATCACTTTTTTAAAAATTGAAGTAAAGGGGGGGGCCTTTCCTCTGGCCCACTTCCCCGCAGCTATTGCCGCTGCCGTGGCTTTAAAAAAAATTGAAGTAAAAGGGGGAAATTTTCCTCTCCCCCCCCCCCCCGCCGCCACAAAGCAGCTTCTTCTTCTTTTTCCTTTTAAGGGCAGCATAAGCCTTTTTGCCTATAGGTGGCAGACAGCTTAATCCTCCCCTGTACTTGCATTAATCAGCTGTTATCCCATTGCAGAAATGCCCATTTGTTTCAGCAATAAGATTTTACGTTTTCTAATGCCCTATTTAATTTAGATCATGTCTTTAGGGGCTGTTGAACAAAATGTACTACTAAATTAAATAAACAATTTTATAAAATCTGTTAGCCATTCTTAAAATACTTTCCCACAAATCTGTACCAATCACTTCTCCTACTGCTAAAGTTTGCATTCCAGTCCAAAGGAAGCCCACACCTAAATTAGAATCACACTCATGCTTGCTGTCAATTTGTGTGTGTGTGCAACCTTGGAAGAGGGCAGGGAATATCCCTCTTAATAAAGCCACATTTGAAGTATCATGTGACAATTGTAGGCTGACCAATTACACAGACATGTTATTCAAAGATGACACCAAAAGAAGGGATTAATTAACCATGACCAAAAGATTAGCTGAGAGTTAATTGGCTCATAATGCAATTTAGCACGAACAAAGTTTTAACTTACGGGTGGCCATGTGATAATTTGCCTTTAACTAAGCACTCTAGGAGTTCAAAAGCTGTAAAATTAAAAATATGCTCATATGCATAATTCCATGTGCATGTCCAAGAAACAAATTACTTAACCTGAATATGGTAAGTGCTAACGAAATTGAGAAGAGAAAAGATGACACACAATATTGCTTAAACATTAAAAAAAATATGATATACAATTCCTATAGTTGTGTGCAGTGTATGAGTAATGGGGGCACATCACTGAGTTATTAAAATTGTATAATATGACATAATGAATGTTTCTCCTCTCTTCTCCATAGTCTCTTAACCTTAATGCTCCAATCCCAAACCACTCTTTTATTCCATTGATGACCGTATGGAATACATCTGATTTGGAAATTTCATTAAATGCCAGTTGATATACATTGAGCTGAGGATTTTTTTACTTTGAAAATTACCATTACCCAAAATATCAAGCTGCAGAGTATCGATGGTTAATATTTATATACTGCTTTTCAACAAAAGTTCCCAAAGCAGTTTACATAAAGAAAGAAAAATGAACATGGATCCCTGTCCCCAAAGGGCTCACAATCTAAAAAGAAACAAGATAGATACCAGCAACAGCCACTGGAGGGATGATGTGACCACGTGCCCATGTGACCAAGCTTAGCAGTTGCCTTGCATGCCAACCTGTTTTATAGTGCAAGTTAGGCAATGGAGGACTAGTATACATCAGGCAAGGGGACATATGTATCTGTGCAACATTAAGTGACTGGACATTAAAGAGAGCCTACTGTACTCTTTGCTGTATCCATGCGAAGCTAACAGGGGTGCAAATGCACCCTCATCACACACACACACACCCCTCTGACAATTCCCCTTAGTCAAAGTACTTGGATTTAAATTAGTTTATTCCTACTAGAGCCAACAACGTTGCTTCTCCCCTATCCCAAAGAGTCTCACAAGACAAACAAAAAACCAGTCATTTAGCATTAGCAAACAGTCACTGGGATGGAGCTATGCTGGGCTGGACAGGGACAAGAATTCAGGTGAGGACTGGCTAGTCAAAATAAAATGGAAATATTGATTGACTGACTGACTGACTCTGAGGCTCTAGGCGGTTCACAATAGAAAATACAACACAATAAAACAAACTACTCATTCATTATTTATTTATCGTATTTCTATAACACCCCACATAGAAATCTCCAGGCGGTGTACCCTTAAAACATAATGTAAAAATATTAAACAATTAAACAAAACAGATAAAAATCTCAAAGAGAAAATACATTAAAATTTCAATTTTAGTTAAAAGCCTGGGAAAACAGGTACATTTTCAGGGTCTTCCTGAAATATGAATTGGGAGAAGAACTGGTAATGATCTGGAGTGCTGAGATCCGCTCCCCGCCTCCATTTATCTTACTTTATCTGTTTGTTTTTCAGCTGCAGACAGCCAAGGACACTTGTGAGATCTGAAAGCAAAGGGATTCTGCTGGGCCTGTTGTGGGTTGTTGTTTTTATTGCTGTTTTTGCTATGTTTGTGCCATTACTTTGTGGGCTGCCTCTTCTCTTTTGGCTAATTTTAACATACTTTTCACCTGGGTTTACTGCCAGGAGGAGGAGTTGTTAGCCATTACACCTATAAAACCATGGGCTGTGCCAGGGAAGCTGGCTTTTGGGGGTGGGAGAGAGGACTGAGTCAAGTTATTCTGCTGCCTTAAGAACATTTCTGTTTATTTGCTAGACTCTATACAGGTATGTGTTTTAGTGACCCTGGAGTTGGGGGGAGCATGTTCACTGTCCCTGGGATGATTCGAGTGCAGTGGGGGGAGAATAGAGGAAGATTCAGCGTTGGCAGGGTAGCAGGCCGTTACAGGGGAAGGGAGATCAGAAATTTAACAGTTATCCCTTCCAGCTTCCCTGCCAGCCTTTGACCTTCGGGAGCAGTATCAAACTCCCACAGAACCTCACCTTGCTTCTCTGCAATGCCAGGTCGATTCAAAATAAAAGTGAAATCTTCCATGATTTAATTGTGGATGATGGAGCTAACCTGGTATGTATTACAGAGAGCTGGATGGGGGAAGCTGATACAGAACCCTGGATCGACCCAACTGGTCCATTTTGGGCCAGCGTCTCCCAGCAGGATACTCTGTTGTAAAGCAGGTGAGAGGACATGGATGGGGAGGAAAACTAGCTGTGGTACATAAGAATAATATATCCCTTACCAGAGTTCCTGTCAGTTTATTGGCCTATAGTGAATGTGTGTACCTACGTCTGGAGACCAAGGATAGACTGGGACTTCTGTTGATGTATCATTCACCCCGCTGCCCAACGGAGTCCCTAATTGAGCTGGCTGACTTTGTTGCAGAGATGTTATTGGGTTCTGCAAGGAAGGTAGTTCTGGGGGACTTTAATGTTTAACTTTGGAAACAGGATCAGCTCAGAAGTTTATAGCAGCCATGACAACTATGGGCTGATACCAGGTGGTCTTGGGACAAACGCACATTGCTGGTCACATGTTCAATTTGGATTTTTGCTCTGATCAGGAAGGTGTTCCATGGGTGGGGATTCCTGTGATTTCCACATTGTCATGGATGGACCACCATCTGGTTAAGGTTGGATTCACAACCTCAACCCTTCTCCTTAGGCGTGAAGGACCTATTAGGATGGTCCACCCAAAATGGCTATTGGATCCCATAGGACCCAATAAGCTTTAGAAGGCTTTAAGGTCGGTTCTGCCAGCGATTCTGTTGATGCCCTGGCTCAGACTTGGAATACTGTGCTCACTAGGGCAATAAACATAATTGCTCCTAAGCGCCCTCTCCAACCCGCTTCTAAATTAGCCCTTTGGTATACGGAAGAACAACAGGGACTGAAGCGGCATGTTAGATGGCTCTAGTGCAAGCAGAGAAAGACTCAGCTCGAATCTGATTACAACACAGAGTGTATTTGAAGATCTATGCTCTGACAATACGTGCAGCAAAGAAGCAGTTCTTTTCTGCACACATTGCTTCTGCAAGTTCACATCACACTTTTAATTAGGTTTTAGCAGATAAAATCTCTCATATTCAAGCTGAACTAGACTCTACAGTTACCACAGAGTCTATTCTGGAGGTGTCCAGAAGCTCCTCCTAAGTGGTTAAATTGGACCAATTAAATTGGACCAGTTTGTGACTCCCGAGGATGTGGACAAGCTAATTGAGACACTGCGACTTACCACCTGTTCTGTCGACCCTTGTCCAACATTGCTTATACGATCTAGCAGTGAAGGTATTGGAAAGGACCTTGTTAAGATTAATTAATGCTTCTCTGAGGGAGGGCAGGATGCCTCCTTGTCTTAGGAAGGCAATTATTTGACCAGTCTTGAAGAGTCCTGCATTGGATCCCTCAGAATTGGGCAATTGTAGGCCTGTCTCCAACCTCCCAGGGTTAGGCAAGGTGATTGAGAGGGTGGTAGCATTCCAGCTCCAGGCTGTCTTGGAGGAAGCAGATTATCTGGACCCATTTCAAACTGGCTTTCGGACAAACTATGAGATTGAGATGGCCTTGGTTGGCCTGCTGGATGATCTCCAATTAGGAATTGACAGGGGAGTGCAACTCTGTTGATCCTTTTGGATCTCTCGGCAGCTTTCAACACCATCCAACATGGTATACTTCTGGGTGCCCAAAGGGGTTGGGAGTGGGAGGCATGGCTCTGCAGTGGTTCTGCTCCTACCTCTCGGGTAGGTTTCAGATTGTGTGAAGACTGTTGTTCTTCAAAACAAAAGCTCCTTTATTGAGTCCTACAAAGCTCCATACTGTCTCCAATGCTTTTTAACATCTACATGAAACTGCTGGGAGAGAACATCAGGGGATTTAGTGCAGCATGTTATCAGTATGCTAATAACACCAATATATTTCTCCATGTCACCTTCATCAGGAAATGGCCTAACTTCCCTAAATACCTGCCTGGAGGCAGTAATGGGCTAGATGAGGGAGAACAAACTGAGGCAGAATCCAAGCAAGATGGAGATACTCATTGTGGGAGATCAAGACTTAGGAAGTGATTTAGATCTGTGTTTTCTGAAGAGAGTTACACTCCCCTGCAAAGAGTCTGGGAGTACTTCTGGACCCAAACCTCTCCCTGATTTATCAGATTGAGGCAGTGGCCAGGAGTGGTTCTATCAGCTTTGGCTGATTTGCCAGCTACATCCATTTATGGAGATAAACAACCTTAAAACAGTGGTGCCAGTGAGGGCTTTATAGGTAATAACCAGCACTTTCTATTTTGTTCTGAAACTTATCAGCAGCCAGAGCAGTTCTTTCAAAATTGGTGTTATATGGTCCCTTCGGGTAAACCCAGAGACCAAGCTGGCTGCCACATTTTATACCAATTGTAGTTTCCGAACTACATACAAGGGCAGCCCCATGTAGAGTGCATCACAGTAGTCAAGCCTAGAGGTTACCAGCATATGTACCACTGTTTTAAGGTCATTTATCTCCAGAAATGGACATCTGGCATATCAGCTGAAGCTGATAAAAAGCACTCCTGACCACAGCCTCAATCTGAGAAATTAGGGAGTGTTTGAGTTCCAGGAGCACTCCCTAAATACATACCTGATCATTTAGGGGGGATGTAACCCCATCCAGAACAGGCAGAACTAAACCATCTCTCAGGTCCCAACCCCCTACAGACAGTACCTCCATCTTATTTCGATTCAACTGCAGCTTGACATTTAGTTCATCACATCGGTTCGGTTCAAAGGTTTGGGGTCGAGACGAACCACCCCCAGTTCAGCTCAACCCCGTACTGAACACACACACAAAGTTTGGGGGTTCACTGCGCTTTTTAAAAAAAAAAAGTTTTCTTTTTCAGCTCAGTTTATTTGATCAAATACACAATCCAGATCAAATAAATCTACCCATAGAGTATATATCAACATAAACACATCCATGCATATACATATTAAAAATCAGTTACATAGAAGATTGAGAGAAAAAATATAGGATAAAATCAAATTAAAAGGAAAAAGGAGGGATGATTAAAACTGACTGTTTCTGACACACCATGAGCGAATTTTAATTGCAGCCGTACAGAATTTGGCTGAGTGCAAGACATAAGTGTGTTTATCAGAAAGAAATAAGTTCATATAAAATTCATCTGAATTTTTTTTATTTTTTATTTTTAACTTATTCCTTCCGGGGTGGCTTCTTCAATGTGGCAGGGGTGTCCACAGAGGTTCCTCCTCTCCCCACCAGCCTTCCTATAGCTAAAAATCACGTGGTTCGGGCATCTTCAGCCCTTTCCAATCCTATTCCCTGGCATGGCAGCCATTTTGGAGGCATGATCCGACCATGCAGGGTCCTACTGCGCAGACATGGTGGCCTCCAAAATGGCCACCGCACCAGGGAATAGGCCTGGAAAGGGCCGAAGATGCCTGAACCAGGCAATCTTTAGGAAAAGGAAGGCTGGCGGGGAGAGGGGGAACCTCCGCAGACCCCCACCCCACCCCCACCCTTACCTTGGAGAAGCCCCCCAGAGGGAGTAAATTAAAAATAAGAAAGAAATTTAAAAAAAAAAAAAAAGATCACCACACACACACTCCAGAACCAAACCAAATAGCCAAGGGCGGCGGGGGTGGGTGGGGTGAGGTCGAAGGAGGCCAAAACCAAACTGGCCCGGTGAAGTTAAAGTTCAGTTCAAACTCGAACCAAAACGGGCCAGGTGGTTTTGTGTACACCCGTACTCCACATTATAACTCATGCTCTGCAGAATAACTGTCTCCAAGTGACACTATCTGGAATCTGCCAGAGAGGTAGGAATGGAACCCCTGCAGAACAGTGCCCCCAATCCCACCTCTTCAAGTGACCCATCAGGATACCATAGTTGAAGGTACTGAAAGCCATCAAGAGATCCAAAAGGATCAACACACTCCCTCTGTCGATAGCCCATTGAAGAAAATCCATCAAGCCGGCTGAGGCAGTCTCAACCTCATAGCCCACCCAAAAGTCAGTTTGGAATGCGTCTAGATAATTTGTGTCATCCAAAACTGCCTGGAGCTGAGTAGCAACCACTCACTCAACCACCTTGCCCAACCAAAGAAGATTAGAAAGAGGTCTATAATTAGCCAACTCTGAGGGATCCAATGCAGGTTTCTTCAGATAAGGTCTAATAATAGCCTCCTTAAGACAAGGAGGCATCCTGCCCTCCCTCAGAGAAGCATTTATGATATTTACCAGACCATCTCTAATAATGTGACTGCCAGATGAAATAAGCCAAGTTGGGCAAGGGTCAAGAGAGTAGGTCGTGGGGTGCACAGTCTAAAGCACTTTGTCCACATTCTCAGGAGTAATAAACTGAAAGTGAACCAATTCAATCCTACAAAAGGAGTTGCTGGACACTTCTACAATAGACTCTGCAATAACTGTGAAGTCTAGTTTGGCATGAATACAAGAGATTTTATCCACACAAAAAGTCATTAAAGACATCACAGCGAGTGACAGATGGTTCTAAGTTCAAATTCAAGGCGGAGTGGGCACGAACAAGCCCACTAGACAAGTCAGCTGGACATGAATTTCTGCCCATGTGGGCAGAAAAGAACTGCTTCTTTGCTGCACACATTGCCAGAGCATAGATCTTCAAATACACTCTGTGTTGTAATCAGTCGGATTCAAACTGAGTCTTTCTCCACTTGCGCTAGAGCCGTCTACCTTGCCGCTTCGGTCCCCGTAGTTCTTCCATATACCAAGGGGCTAATTTAAAAGCAGGTCAGAGAGGGCGCTTAGGAACAAACATGTCTGTTGCCCTAATGAGCACATTATTCCAGGTCTGAGCCAGGGCATCAACAGAATCGCTGGCAGAACCAACCTTAAAGCCTTCTAAGGCTTCTTGGAATCGTTCTTGGAATCCACTTGTGCTCTAGTCATCTGCCTCTCCACTTCAGCTCCCATAGTCCTTCTGAGTACAACGGGGATGACCCTAAAGCAGGTCGGAGAGGATGTTTAGGAGCAACTATGTCTACCACTCTAGTGAGTTCATTATTCCATATTTATACCGCAGCATCGACAGAATCATTAGCAGAGCCTTCCAAGGGTTCTTGGAATTCTATTGGATCCAATAACCTTCTCGGGCATACCAACCTAATGGGTCCTTCACTTCTGCATAGGTGGGTTATGTTTGCAAGTTCTACCTTAACCAGATGGTGATCCATCCATGACAATGGGAAGATGACAGGAGTCCCCACCTACGGAAAAGCACCCTGATCAGAGCAAAAGAACAAATTGAGCATGTGACCAGCATCATGCATCCGTCCAGGAACTACTTGGGATAGGCCCATAGTAATCATGGCTGCTACAAACTCCTAAGCCGCTCCTGACAACCCAGTCCGGAAATAGACACTGAAGTCCCCCACCAACCACCTGGGCCACTCCAATGCCAACTCAGAAAGCAGGTCCGTCAGCACAGTTAGGGACTCGGTGTACTGATCACCCTGCTGACCAACAAACAGAAGTCCCAATCTATCCTTGGTTCCTAGACTTAGGTACATACATCCGACATAGGTCAATTCCCTGACAGAGGTTCTGGTAAGGGAAATTGTATTCTTATAAACCTCAGCCATCCCACCTCCCCACCCACATCCTTTCACCTGCTCCACCATAGTAACCTACAAGGAGGATCTGGGACCAAACTGGGCCACCAACCTCTCCCGACCAGGTCTCCATAATGCACACACATCAAGTCATGTATGATCTGACTTATTTTGGACCTGGCATTACAAAGTAATAAGGTGAAGTTCTGTGAATTGTAGGCACTGCTCTCCAAGGTCAAATTGGTGTAGTGTAGGCCAGATTGAAGGGGAAACCGCAATTAATTTTTTTAATTCCCTTCCTGATAATGACCTGCTGATCTACGAGCACCAAATCTTTGTCAATTCCTCAGCACTGGAATAGCTGCCCCAGAGCTGTCCCCTGCCTCCCCATCTCTGGATGGCTCAAAACATACCTGTATCAGACTCAGCAACAGAGTAATTAGCAGGAGGCTCCCTTCCAGGAGTTCAAAAACAATGCATTGGCCCCACCCCTCGGCCCCACCCCCAAAGGATGCCACCAAAAGGAGGTTCTCCTGCAGGCAGCCGGCCCCCCTGCAGGCGGCCGGCCCCAGAGGCTGCACCTCTGGCAGAGTCTTCATTCTTTTAAGGCTAAAGGGTTGGAAAATCCCGGCTAGCTGTCTCTCACACAGCCAATGGGCAGAGTTGGCCCAGCTACTCGATGTTAGAGCAATTAGAACAACAAGCAACCAGGGGGTGGAAAGGAGGCCTTCCACAGATCCTGGAGCTAGCTGGACCATCCCAATCAGAGAGAAGGGGGAGGGAGGGAGGAAGAATGCACACAAACCTCCTCCTAGCATCACCTACAAAGTGCCAACAACAATGATTTAAAACAATTTAAAACATTCAAAGATTACTAAAAGCCAGGCTAAAAAAAATGCATCTTAATGGTTCTTTTAAAGGTCTATAAAGATGTTAAGTCTTGAATATATGTAAGGAACACATTCCACAGCCAAGTAGCAACTACAGAGAAGGCCTGCTCCCAAGTCACTGCCAATTAAACTGGCGGCATCCCAAGACAGACCCCTCTCAATGACCTTAATGTGCTGTTGGGATCATGCAGAAGGCGGCAATATTCTGTTTGTGACTTGGAAATAATGGTTTAGATTAATCCAGCTCAAAATCGCATTAGCCTTTTTTGCAGATGTATCACACTGCTGTCGTCCTAGAACTGCACATCAATGAAGGATTTTGAATTTGTCTCTGCTGAATTTTGTTAGTTTCAACCACATATTCAGTTCTATGAAGGTAATTTTAAAGTTTATTCTTGTTTTCCGAGGGATTAGTTAGCCCTTTTAGTTTTGTTTCATCTGAACATTTGGTGAGGATTTCCTCCACCCCTTCATCTAAGTTATTGATTTAAAAAAAAAATGTTGAAGAATGCCAAGTCCAGGAAAGAACTCTGCAGGACCCCATTCAAAACCTCCCTCTAGTTTGATTAGGAACAACTGATGAACACTCTGAGTATGGCTTTCCAACTAGTTGTTAGGGATGTGCAAGCCAGTTTGAATTCAAACCGGTTTGGTTCAACCGTTCAAACTCAAACCGAACCAGGCATTGGGTTCAACCTACCAGTTTGAATTCGAACCGAACTGAGCTTGGTTCATTTTGAACCATTTTGAACTGGTTCAAGCCTCCAAAACTGGGTTGGGTGGTAGGCAACCATGGGTGCCAACTACCACCCCAGCCCCAAAGCAATCGGACACTCCTACAATTTTTAATGAATTTTTGAAATTTATTATTATTGCCCATTATTCCCTATGTAGAGTACCTAGGGGCAAAAAACTGGGGTGGGTGGTAGGCACCCAGGGGTGCCTACCACCCACCAAACGGCAAAGCAATCGGAGACTCCTGCGATTATTTGTGTATTTCTGAAGGTGGGTTTTTTCCTTTTTGTTTTTTTATTCCTCCCATAGGGAATAATGGAGGTTTCAGCAAATGTATCACTTCATGTAGAGGAGAAAGGGTGGCCCAGAGCAGAGAGTGGTGGGTGGTAGTGCCCAATGGGGGCAAGGAAGCTACCAGAATTATTTCAAAGGAATTGGGCAAAGGGCTGATTTTTTGTGATTTGCTGAAGTGTACGCGTCTTTAAGGTTTTTCTCAATAGGGAATAATGGAGGTTTCAGCAGCTCCATAACTGCACTTAGGGGGCTCTGGGGTGGCCCAGAGCGAGTGGTGGTGTAGTGCACAGAGGACGGCAACCACCCCCATGGGTTGCTAACCCATGGGGTACTGGGTTTTGTTGTTTCTGAGGTGTTCTAAGTCTAGATTCTCTGGCAGCATATGAGATTTTCAATGACAAACCATGAACCCACTCTCATTTACTACTGATAATTCATGACTTACTTAAGCCTCATTAATTCACATGAGACTTAGTCATAATTAACTTAGTCTGGTCAGTGACAGAATACAAATTACTACTACCTGCCCACTTTCCACAGCATTCTTCCAATCCGCTAAACTAGTAACCCAATTTTAAAAAGCAGATAAAATTAGTCTGGCAGAATTTATTCTTGACAAATTCATACAGCATTTCTACTAATCACTGCATTGTTATCAAGATGCTTACATATCATATAAAGGTAAAGTGTGCTGTCAAGTCCATTTCAACTCCTAGCACCTACAAAGCCCTGAGGTTTTCTTTGGTAGAATACAGAAGGGGTTTACCACTGCCTCCTCCTGCGCAGTGTGAGATTATGCCTTTCAGAATCTTCCTGTATCGCTGCTGCCCGATATAGGTGTTTCCCATAGTCTGGGTGTTTCCCATAGTCTGGGAAACATACCAGTGGGGATTCAAACTGGCAACCTTCTGCGTGTTAGTCAAACATTTCCCCACTGTGCCACTTAAGGTGGCTACAGATCGTATAGTTGTATTATAATAAAGTGGTTTAACATGCCAGGATTTTTTTCCTTCTAAGTCCTGGACACCAATCTTGGCACAAACAGACCTACACAATCATCCAATGGTGTGGTAAGGCTCTAAGGACCAGTGGGCAAGCCCAGTGATACTCCCAAACCTTGGGTGGAAAAGAAGCTGTGTAGCCTGAGTTTCTTTGGCCAAGCTCTGAAAGGCATCTGAACCCCAGCAGCCGACAGCATATGGAAAGTCTTTTATTACTAGATGCATGAATGCAGCGCATCAGATTCCAGCACTGCCCATGCCCCTAGGGGCTTCAGCCCGGAGTAGTCCCCCTCCTATCGACACTCTAATGGAGTAAGAGTAGATAAACACTCGCAGCAGAATGAATGCATAACCAGCTTTCAAGTTTATGTACAGAAGTATTTCCAGAAGGAAAATACCTGCATTTTCCAATGAATCTTCCTGCACCAGACAGCTGAGCAAAGAGGGCATAAACATTACAATGAAATCGTAGCTGTACTTCACAAAAATTGTTTTCCCCAACCAGAGAGAGAGAGAGAGAGAGAGAGAGAGAGAATATATGAAGCTTAGATGTACATTTTCACTTTAGTAATTTCCTAGGATCTATTATAGATTTAATCAGATGTAAAGCTAAATCTAGCAACCAATTTGTATTGCAAATGAAGGATACAAATCTTTTTACTTTACATGGGATTTAAATTTTTTTGTTACAATGGCAGCATGCATTCCATAATTTAATTTTTAACATTTCAGATCTAACAAAATTGAAATGAAACAATTTTGTAAGCAAAATATGGACTTTTCAGAGACATTCAGCAAAGGATATTTTCTTTTCACCTTATAGGTTTTCTCCCCCAACTCCCTTCTCTACATCTTTAAAGTATTTTTTATTTATTTTAACATTGTAGCAGGTATAACGTTTTTCCTGCAGTTTCTTCTATTGTAACTCCCACATCTATGCCATTCAAAAAATGAGAAACATATATAAAGCTATTACATTTTTGTACTGCATATACATAATAAGATACTTTGATGGCTTTTATAAAATACACTTCAGAAAACATACTGTTAGCATTTCAGTCCATTTAAATTATATAGTAAACTTTCCTGGAGACTATTAGCAGAATATATAACCACAGGACAGAGAGAAAAGATTTTTAAGTAATCACTGTATGATATGTGCAGCTCCAAAGAGGACAATGACAACTATTTTTAAGTGACCTCCATTTATTTCAGTGTCCTATTGGAAATTGTACAGTGCAGCAAGGAAGTAACTTGCCTAGGGAGCAAGAGGATGCCGGTTCGAATCCTTGCTGGTATGGGAAACACCTATATCGGCAGCAGAGATATAGGAAGATGCTGAAAGGCATCATCTCATACTATGCAGGAGGTGGCAGTGGTAAACCCTCCTACTCTGTGTTCACCAGGAGTCTTTACACCACTGTTCCTCTAAGGCGTGCGCATGTGCACATGCTCACAAGTTTCCTGATGTCCATTCAGTTAATTTTAGATCCTGCTCAGGTTGAATCAGGAAGGCCCCATTCTGAATGCATGTGAGCACACACTGCCTTGGAACTGCCACCCAGAAACTCATTCCACACATAGATGAAAAAAAATAGAGGGATCACTGCTTTACACACATGGCTTTTACTTCGAATCTCCCCTGGAATGGAGTGTGCCAATCCACATATTAGCTACATTTACCGTGAAGTCTCTGTGGGCTATCAAGGACCAGTACAGACGGGACTCTGTTTTTCCACAATTCATGGCTGCACATTCTGGCTTAGTCTGAAGTTTGTCCAGCTTTTAAAAAATCTTCTATTTTCAGTGGGCTTAAAAAAAACACCTGAGGCTTCTGCTATGCCCAGCAGTATCTCTGGTATGTGCAGACTGGCCATTGGCAGTAATTTGGTGTTTTTCAAAATTCTGTGGAGGAAGTCCAGAAAGCGAGGGAGAGGGAGAAATTCCTGAGTTAAATGCTTATAGCTTTACATATGCAGAATGGAGACTACAGGTTCCACTGTAACCTGAGCCCTTTGTGTCTGAGCTGATTCCATCAGCTGCATTTTTCTTCATGACAGATAGAAAGCAACTATTTCTGCTTTAAACTTCCCTGCCTCTTAAATGGTCTGGGGTGTGGGGCAGGGGAACATGAGGTGATAAAGGCAGTCACTCACAAAGGCAGGGTTCGGGTTTAGCATTCTGTTTTTGGCAACTTGTCATGCTAGTCTTGTGGTCTTCCTTAACCAGCTGTCAAACTAACAAAACAAAATAAAGCTCTCTCACCTCCTTCTCCTGGGATGCGATTGGTTGGATAAAAAAACCACACAGGAAAAAGATCTACTTGACTGCGTAGAGGAGCGGACCCTATGTGAACTGTCCATGTAATCCTCCAAATTAAACATCTGTGAATGCTGCGAAACAGATTCGCTCTTCAGATACCCCATGGCATGAAGCCATGTGTGAATCACTCCCAGGAGTCGACACCGACTTGATGGCACAACTTTAATTTACTTTAATGCCAGAATTGTTCACAACAGGTGTGACCAAGAAGCACTCTTGTGAATAACTTTCAACAGCTCCATTCTCAAACTTCCAACTAGTTGTTCAACTTTGAACCTGTTCAGATGCTACTTTCCCCACATAAAAGAACATGTGATGAAATCAGGAGTGGTTCTCAAGCTCCAGACCCTGCAATGGATAAAGCAGGTCCTGTATTTTCAGGTTCAGGAGATCCCATATCCAAATCAACACACGATTTCCCAGTATAAGAGGGAAGCACAGAAACCCCAAACCTGCTCCCATTGCCTCTACATGCATAGGTACAGGATGAGCAGCATCTGAAGAGGCCCCTCCCTTGGGAGAACAATTTGGGGGTTTCGGGAGAGGAGTTCATAGGCAATCCAAAACATTTCACATGAGATGGAATATCCAGGTCACACACACACAAACGCTGTACATACATATCTGTGGACTGATAAAATAGGGGTTTTGATATTTTATAATTTGTAATTGTGAGCATGGAGATGCATAGCAATAAATAATATTTTCCAGGTTGCCAAGACTCATGTGATCATGGCCAAATTTGTCCCATGTCTTGGTTCCCAAATTTGTTTTCAGTACAAGGACATGTGGGAGTCGTGTCATTTACTTTAACAGATGTCCTTCAATAAGACATCCGTAGAATTCCTCACATGGGTTCTGTGTCTGCACAAAGCTCACTCTAAGAACATTCTATAGTTCCTTACTAGTTGGTATTCCTACCTCTTCCACTTGAGGAGATTTTAATCTAGCTGTGATGCTTTAAGAGATAGAGCAAACAACTTCCTGCTTAGTTTCTTCACAACCACTGTGAAAATCCCACAGCAAGGAAGGAGCGTGGTTTGTGTGACTGCACACATGACCACTTAAAGAAATCAATTACAAAGAACAACACTTTCCCCCCCCTTCATCATAGTCTCTGTTGGGTGACTGGTTAGCTACATACCAGGTAGAGAATGCAGGCAACCTCAAGAAAGGAGACTATGAAGAATAGCTCTATTGAATGTTACATGCATACTGGCATATACCTCCAGGGCATAATATTTCACAGCTTCATGGAAAGTATGGCCTATGTAGCAGCATGTAGCAGTCAGTGATGGAAGTGCCCTTAGAGTAGTTGCTTAGCCAGTTCATTGCAGAGTAGTAGAAATGAGCACCCAGATACTCTCTGGGATGAAAAGTAAGGTCCTTTTCTTGGATCCAAAGCAAAATATTTTTTTTTGGTTTTGCACACAGCAGCAAAATAATTGCCTGTTTTCTTGCATGTTGCATTATTTTTCAAAATTATAGAAATGTATGCTTAAATTGTTAGTAACAAACAAACAGTCACCTTCTTGTGCATACAGAGAAATGCAGCAGCACAACAAATGGCACAGGGTTCCTAGGGAAATCATGTGGACAAAACTGCTACAAGAAAGGCCATTTTTAAAAGGGAGAATCAAATCACAGGTTAAAATGGTTTGTAAACAAAAAATAGTACCAGACGGGAGCTCTATACACGTGTAGAAAGCTCAGTATATGAGTGTAAGTTGTGAAGGCCCATGAAGAAATACTTCACAAAGAGCAAATATACATGTTACATATATTTAATGGTTGTTCTTCCAACAGGTTTTTTCTCCCCTCACTGCAAACAGCAACAGCAAAAAATAGCTTGGGAAAAGGGACTGTTTCACCCTTTCCCCACAGCCATGTATCTGCTCAAAATCATCACTCCGCTCCCAATAAGCTGCTTTTCTCTCCGAGGGGAAAATAGACACACAAACCCCATATCTGGGGAGAGGGGTAAAGGCCAGCATCTTCCTCAATTGAGTTCTTTAATGGAAGGCTGGGCAACCATCTGAATTTCCTGCATCAAACAGGAAAGTGAATGAGATGGCTTATAAGGAATCATTATTTCCCCCTCTTGCAAATGGAAAGGCAACTTGGGGATAATTTTTAGCCCGCAAATGGCTAAGAAGGAAAGAATGAGAGCCTGCCTCCCCCTTCCATTCTCATGTTCAACTCGAGACTATCTATGACTATTTTGCTTTTTAAAAAAAAAACCTTGGGAAAACCATCATGAAACTACATGCAATGTGCAATTTGTCTCCCATGATGAGAAAGCACAGAACACCTTTCTAAACCTCGAACAAAGAACAGTGGAATTAACATCTCAGAGCAAACCTGAAACAATATTGAAATATTTTTCTACAATTAACTCTGACAAGATTTATGGCACGCCCAAGTCTTTTCTGATTGTGTTTCAGTTAGAAGATATTGAACAGAAAATGTTTGGATTCTTAGATATAAAGAAAGAAAAGAGATGAGACCAGTGCTGCCTCATGATACTTCATGTGAAGCACAAGAAAACAGAATAGGACCAAGAAAATACAAAGACGAAACATTCCCTCTTGCTTCTGACAATATCAGTCTTTGACAAAAGTTAGTAAAAGGCCATGGGAATGAACTATGAGCAGGACTGTACATAGCGTCAGATGCAGTAGTATCTATGTCGGCTCTAATCAAACACAACAATAGGGAGTCTGTATGATGTTCAAATTAATCGGAATACATCTCTATTCTGTCAAGTTTCCTGTCAGAATTGTCAGATTTATACGCATTAAAGAAGCCCTTATTCTGAAAGCTGAAACAATATTGCCTAATTTAAACTACATGCAATGCCTTATTTAGAATACAATTGCAGAGGAAAGGAAGAAGCTGTTTTAAGTGACAGATCAAACTTGCTACTAGCTAACAAAGCAGTGATGACACTTTTAATAACCTTTTTTAAAATAAACTGTGTGTGTGTGTTTGTTTATTTTATTTTATTTTTAAAACCAGGCAACCAATCTCCTACAGCCATCACACCCCTCATGCTGTCATCAAGTACTGCCACCAAGGGAAATTTGAAGACTTTCTGCCAAGCTATCCTGGCTTTATAACACGGGGTACTAAGTGGAGGCTGAGTACTCCTTTCATATGAAGGCAAAGAGCAATTTCCTCCAAATAAGACATGATTTGACAGAGTGGGGGCTACAATTCCTATACCTTTTGTAACTTTCTGCCATAAAACAAAGTAGTTCTGGCAAAAAAAAAAAATCAATGGGTGGACCATTTGCTTCAGAGTCCACACACTTAATGCTGTCATTATGTACTACCACCATGGGAAAATCTCAGAGCTTCTGCCCAGTCATTCTAGAGTTTTTTGTTTGTTTGTTTCCCTTTGATCCCAATGGAAATTTTGACTTAAATTGGATATTTCAGACTGAAATCCAACATGATCCAACTATCCAACCATTTTAAAGGAGTCTCCTTCCAATTACAATTTTCTTGTTGGATTGGATCATGTCAGGTCAGGTCAGTTCAGACATTTTCTCCCCCGCCCCCCAACCCACACACAAACCTAGCTATGTACTAAGGCTGGCTTGCTGGCTTGCTATGCCACTTTTGTGTATTTGAGTGCACAAACCAAAAACAGCCATTTTCTCAGTCTGCTTGGAAGCAAAGCTTCAGCAGGCTGCAATCCAAAATTATAGGATGTTCTCATAAGGCGCTCCCCTGATGCCCCCAATTCATTGCAGGACTGCAAAGGGACTAGGGAGATGGCCCTCTGATTGCATCTGAGCATATGCAGAGATTCAGGGCAGATCAAACTAGAGGTACAAAATAGACAAAAAGTGATGGAATGCTGGCTTCCTTCCTTTACTATGAGCCGTAGCTGATAAGAAGTCTTCAAGAACAATTTCCTCAGTAGCCTTTGCTCTCATCCTTTTCCCATTTTAACAAGATTTGGTGAGTAATGCCAGGGGACAATTCCTCCCCCCCCCCATTTCTATTCAGATTGCTACCTTCAGCAATAAATCCGCAAAGCAATTCCTTTGTTTGCACACAGGAGGCAACACGCAATACATAACCTAAACTAGAAATTCATAACTTATAGGCAGCAAGCATTCCAATCAAAGGATGCCTATAAAAGGCCCAGAGCTGGGCAGGTGGTACCAGGAACTGCTGAATCTCTCACCCCTAGCCCCAGTTCTGCGCATAATCCCCACAGATGTTCAGCAGACCACAGTCCCACATGGGAAGCAAGGAGCAGGCAGGTAGCAGCAGAAGGAGCAAACAGCGTGCACGCACGCACACACACAGGCTCTCACTGTGGGCAGTGAGAATGGGAAGTAGATGGTCTCTTCCTTTCCTCTGCTGGGCTTCTAGCCCAGCCTATAAAATCTAGTAATGAACTTTAATTCAAAATGCATAAAATCCTATTTTATCAATTTTCAAATCACAGCAGATCTAAAATGCAGTCACAGTCATACAAACATAGCATAAAACCATAGTTACATAATTCTAAATTAAAAATAAATTCAACCAGTCCTCTTCAGCAGCTTTTTAATGCATCTAGACTAAAAGCAATTGAATGACAGCAGATTACACGGGAGAACAGGGATTCCAGTATAACAGATTCCCTGCACAACAGATGTTATTTCTTTAAGAGTTCCTTTATTTAAAGCTTACAACAGCAAAATATTCCATAATTTAATGAAGTTGCTAGAATCTTTATAATCAGGCATCAAGGAATTATCTTCCTCAATGGATAAATAACACTAACTGCACACCCATCAAACCCTCCAATTATCAATGTAGGCAAAGAAGTTCCAAGTAGACTGAGGGGCAAGCTCTGTCTTGCTACTAAACTACTTCAAAAGACATATTTAACATTAACACTCCAATCCTAAAGTTATTTACTCAGAAGTAAATTATACTGGCTGACATCATGACTAAATTTACTAGAATATGTTCTCAGTAGCAGTCCATAAAGGTGGAGCAAAGGGATGGTAAACAAGCCACAGGTGCAGCTCTTTCCCACTCATCTTTCCCTGTCCCGGCTGCCTCCTTCTGCCTCACCTCCCCTGCTTCCATGTTAACCCCAGGTGTGTGGGCTGCTGCTCATTTGCCCAGTTACCCAAATAGGACAAACGAGCAGCCTATGCACCTGGTGCCAGGGGAGGGGAAGCAGAACAAGGCAGCTGGGGGGAAGTGGGAGGTGAGTGGGAATGAGCCACACCTGTGGTTTGTTTACCACCCTCACACTCCACCTGTACAGGCCACTACTGAACATCCTCTTGAAATTCAGTAGCCCTTTAGAGTAACCCCCAAGTGATACTATTGAGTAATTTAGGATTGCTGGTTTCAGTCTATCCAAGTACATGTAGGATAGATGTCAAGCTAGCTGCACGAACGAAAGCGAAAAATTACTCACAAAGAAAAGTAGCATAAACAAAATAAAGCCCTTTGAACTAAACTAGGTACCCCCCTCTACGATAACTGAGCAATAACTGAAAACAATGGAACAAGGAATGAACAGAACAAGTACAAGCTGAAACACGAAAGGTTGAATAAGTCTTAAGTACGGACACTGTCTGCAATAGGCAATGTTGCTGACAGTTGCTGACAACATTCTGGTTTAAGACTGTATAAGTTAGTTAGTATAAAATTTATAAGCCATCTTTTAATGTAAGCAGCTTCAAGGCAGTGTTCAACAACAATAAAATCCAATTTAAAAATATATAAGAACACTAGTAGGTGAGGCTCATTGTTGACCAGGCAAAGTCATTTTCCGTAGATTATATTTATAGAAACATTCAAGAAATTAAATATATTTAAAAGAATTTTTTATTAATGTGCTTTCAAAAGGGAAATAAAATAACAGTTTGACATTTGTAGGATTACAACTTCAAACATTATTCATCTTATTGAATAATTACCATGTATGGTAAATTTGAATCATAGTAAATTTGAATCTGTAGGGAATAATAACAGTTAAAATGATGATTATATTCAGAATTTCCTCTATGAAAATACAGGCACGGAATTTCCTCTTCCTCATACAGGTACTCCCTGACTTATAAACACCTGACTTATAAATGACCCATACTTATAAACAAAGCTCTGTAACTGTCGTGGCCCAGACCTCTGAGTCAGAAGAGTCAGAGGAGGAGCGGGAGGACTTGGGTGAGAGTACAGGCTCAGAGGCACAGCAGCAGGATCTGGCTATGAGAACAGACTCTGGAGCTGAGCTGGGATGGCAGCAGACAGAGCAATCTGAACAGCTGGCAGAGATGAGGGCTGAGGAGACTGATCAGGAGGAAGCTGGAATTTCACCTTTCTCTTAAGACGTCTTAAGAGAAAGGCTCAGTGGGAGACACGCAGGCGCAAGATCTCACAGGAGAGGCAATAGAAATGCTGAGTCAGGAAAGCCTGATTGGCTGTCGGTTATCTCGAGCCCTATATCAAGCCAACACGGTTTCTAAGTCAACACTGTCAGCAACATTGCCTATCGCAGACAGTGTCCGTACTTAAGACTTATTCAACCTTTCGTGTTTCAGCCTGTCCTTGTTCTGTTTATTCCTTGTTCCGTTGTTTTCAGTTATTGCTCAGTTATCCTAAGTTTAGTTCAAGGGGCTTTATTTTGTTTATGCTACTTTTATTTGTGAGTCATTTTTTGCTTTCGTTCGTGCAGCTAGGCTGCTATTCTTATCTCCAGACTTTGTTTGACTTTTGGAACACAACCGGTTTGTAAGTTGGGGACTCCCTATATATATGTAAACCTCTCCCACAGCATACTCCAGTTTAAAAAGTAGTGCGTTCAGCTAATTTCAGTGGCAGGATTGCATGTGCAAAATGTGGTATCTGTAGGTCATCGGGGAAGTATGACTTTATTTCAAACAAACAAGCCAACAATTTCGTCAAAATATATGATACTGCGGCAAAACAATAAATAAAAACAGCCAATAAAACAGCACCTAAAATTTATTTAAAGGCTTTTAAGTACCACATAAAGCACAGGAGAGCTGTACAGGCTTTATCTAGAAGGTAACTCAGATAACACCAAGCAAAGATGTCTAAGAAGAGAGTTCCATAATCTTAGCACCACTAAAGAAAGTAGGCTCTCCTTTCAGCAGTCATTTGCATAATCTCAGGAGATGAGGGCACTCAGGGAAGGGTCTCTTCTGAAAAATTCACAGATTCATGTGAGAGAAGGCAGTCCTTTAGATATTTCATGTCCAGACCATTTAGCGGCTTAAACCAGAACTCTGAACAGAAACAAACTGGGAGCCACTGTTTTTAATACTGGAGAAATATGCTTTGCTACTTAACATGCAAATCTTTTTTCCCCTAATAGAGAACAATAATGGAAAAAGCTTATTGACCTATCTGGTGGTAATGGTACAGTACTACTATGACAAATATTTATATGTAGAAGGTAGTCTTATACAAGATTTGCTTTTAACAGCTTTATTTTATTTTATTTTATTTTATTTATCAGATTTGTACACCGCCCCAAACTTTCATCTCTGTGTGGTTAACAATAACATAAAAACAAGTTAAAAACATACACAAAAACTTAATTTAAAACTATTTAAAATCAAACAGATTAAAAACCTAAACAATTTAAAAAGCAGAAAAAGTTTGAGTGAAGAGGTGGGTTTTCAAATGCTTTTTAAAAATTGTCAGAGATGGCGAGGATCCTATTTCAGTAGGGAGTGCATTACACAATTTTGGGGCAGCAACCAAGAAGCCCTGCCCTCGTGTGGCCACCAGCCAAGCTGGCGGCAACTGGAGACGGACCTTTCCAAACAACCACAATGGGTGGTGGGGATTATAATGAAGAAGATGTTCTCTTAATTACCCAGGGCCCAAGCCGTTTAGGGCTTTATAGGTTATAACCAGCACCTTGTATTTTGTCCAGAAACCTATTGGCAGCAAGTTTAGTTCTATCAGCAAAGGAGTAATGTGGTCTTTTCCTAGATGACCCAAAGACCAACCTGGCCGCCACATTCTGTACCAACTAAAGTTTCCGGACTACGTACAAAGGCAGCCCTACATAGAGTGCATTGCAGAAGTCAAGTCTGGAGATTAGCAGCATATGTACTACTGTTTTGAGATCATTCATCTCAAGAAATGGATGCAGCTGGCGTATCAGCCGAAGTCAACAGAAAGCCCCTCTGGCCACAGCCTCAACCCAAGATGCCATGGAAAGGTGTGGATCCAGGAGTACTCCCAGGCTGCATACCTGTTCCTTTTGGAGAAGTGTGGCCCCATCTAGAACAGGTAGATCAAAATTGTCTTTGGAGTTCTGACCCCGCACAATAAGTACCTGCATCTTATCTGGATTCAGTCTGAGTTTATTCTCCTCATCCAGCCCATTATTGCTTCCAGGCAGGCATTTAGGGAGGTTATGCCATCTCCTGATGACGATGACATGGAGAAATAGTTCTGGGTGTCATCAGCATACTGATAACATCCTGCACCAAATCCCCTGATGATCTCTCCAAGCGGTTTCATGTAGATGTTTATGACACAAATTCAACAGGAGAAAAGTTTCTTAGCATGAAGATGCAGTGATGGAAAGTTTCACCTGTTGGATTTCATGCTTGTTATGCAGCAGTTAAAGAACCTTGGCAAATCCTTGGGGTGGGGGGAAGAAGGTGCAACTCACAAAGTTTATCAGAAATGCCTTGAGAAACTGTTCAGTAAATTAACACACATGGCTCAAATGAGGAGGAAAACTCAGGAGGTACACTGGAGCAAAGTTAAATATGCAATGAAACAGTCCACCAATATGCAAGATCTCATACTTTTACTCTGTACTGAATCATTAAAGAGAGGCAATGGCCTCTCTTCTCTTCTGTGTTCAAACCTTTGGGAAACCTGAATGGTTTTTAAGCCTCGAAGAGTCCCAAGTTCCAAAACATCCCAGTCCACCAGGCTACTAGAGCACTTAACTGAAGGTGGAGGAAGGAATCTTGAACTGCAGCTGCAACTGAGACAGTTCATGGCAGGGGCAGAGCTATAATTGGAGGATGTGTTAAAAAGACACGTCACCCAGCATCTGAGAGCCACCTCTTGCCTCCTCCATCCCTCCCCTGCTGGCCACTCCTGCTGCTTCCACTTGCCACTAGTTTGCCGCTGCTGCCTCTCGCCACCCACTTCGCCTCCCAGGCAGTGGGAAGCAGAAAGCCCCGAACAGAAGCTGTCTCCTCTCACCCAGCCTGGAACTGTCTGCAAATGGAGGACTGTAAATGGCCGTCCCCGATTTGCAGCCAGTTCCAGGCCAGCCAGAAGCTCCCATTCAGGGCTTTCTTGTTTCCCACTGCTCGGGAGCCTGAGGAAGAGTGGGTGGCAGGAGGCAGTGCTAGCAGTGAGCAGCACACTTCCCACCACCCGGGAGACTGCCCAGGTGGAAGCAGAGATGGTGCATGCACCAAGCATGTACTCCCGCAAACGGGACTGTAGGCAGGGCAGTGTGTACAATCTGTCACCAGGCCTACCAGGAAGGGAGCAACCATACGCCCACCCTCCCCTAACGATGCCAGTGGTTCATGGAATATTAATTTCAGATATTGGCAGCAACTGAAACTTTATGTTCCTCCTCTTCTTTCCATTTACCTCACATTGATGAGTTTTTCTTTCTCTTCTGAAGCAGAATGCACCAAGTGGTTTGAGAAAGTGGTTTGATCCCCCTGCTGATACACCACTTAGTGCCTTCTGCAAGAAGGTGACCTTTGGCCAAGTATATGACAATTTGGAGTTGCTCCGAAAAGTCCTAACTTCAGTTCTAACTATGCACTGTGGGGGAGGGGCGGAAGAAGGACAGTACTAGTATCCAATGAGCCCAGTTAGTTTCAAATAAGACTGTGTGGCAAGAAAATACTGGGTGGCTGTTCGTGGGGGGGGGGATGGATTTTACTGAGATTGAAAGGCTTATGCACAGCTGCTAGGAAAGAAAGGGGGCGTACAGAAGGCAGCTACAGTTGGAGTTCATTCCCATGTAAGAATGCTGGCCACAACTCAAAGGTTTGGGAGCTTTGGAATGAAGATTTCAAACTGAAGAAACCATTATGAGTGACTGCAATGAAGGTACTTTCACATGGATGTTTATTCCATCTGAACACCACTTGTTATGAGAACTTTGCCAAACATCCAGATGACATTCTCCTCATCCCATAGTATAGCTGCCCTACACTTATGAAACAATGGTTTCTTTTTAGACCTTTTTTCTTGACCTGAAAGTATTAATGGAAAAGAATGCAAAGTGAACAAACACGTAGATGGTGTTTCCATAGTCAGCTTGCACCCTCTATCCTAACAACCATTGGGCATTAGGAATACAGGCAGTAAGCAAGGCTTTTACTCTACCCCCGCCCCTTGTCTCTCTGACTGGTCCTTCTCTGATGGGCAGAGCAATAGGCCCTGAGAATATCAGTCTATCAATCATGCTCCCAGACTGCTTCTTGATCTCCTCTCTGCTGCAGTCTCAATTAGCCATGTGGCTTAGACAAGCGCACAAACCGAGGTTCATGCACCAGTGCAAATTGAGACTGGTTTGTGGTTCTGCAAACTAATTCATTCCAGTTTGACCCAACCACAAACCAGTTTGGTGGTTCAAGAGCAGCACTGAGTCCAGGTGCTGCGGGAAGAAAGCTGCCTGGAGCAGCAGTCATGCAGGTAACGACTTGCTTACTTGCTTTTCAAGGTATCACTCACTGCCCCACTGCCCGCAGAGCTGTCCTTGAACCACCAAACCAGTTCGTGGCTGGGCCGAACTGGAACCAACTGGTTTGCGGATCCACACACCAGTCCGAAACTGGACCAGTGCACAAACCTGGGTTCATGCACATGCCTAATGTGGCATTTCTCTCTCTCTCCCTGAAGACAAAAAGCTCAGGTGTATAGGCTTTCTATCCAACAATGCAACTTCCCCAATAAAGCTTACTTGCTTTGTATCTTAAAGAACTGTCTCAAGCTACTCTTTAAAGGGCTCAATTTTTACTGCTCATGCTGGCTCTGTTATAACTGGGGGTTAGTCAAACTCCTCCCCTCCATACAGACCATAGCACAACCCTGAAAGTCCCACACCATCTGCGCTGCTCTGTTATCCTGGTCTCCGGGTATCCTACAGTGCACTGTGTGCCGAGCTGCCAATGAGGTGCACTGGGGAATTTCCCCAAGGGATGGGTGGTCTAGATGCACGTGTCTGTGTCAGCGCGAGCTGCAAGTAGCCCATGCTGACACACAATCCCGGCAGCTGGGATAAGCTGCATGAGCAGCTTGGCACAGTCAAGTATACAAATGTGCCCTTAACCTCAGCTAAGAGCCAGGCTTCGGTGCTGGGTTTGGTTTTAAATTCTTTTAACTTTTTAATATCTGTTTTTAATGTATTTTGTTTTGCTGTAAACTGCCCAGAGACAAAAGTTTGGGGCTGGATACAAATATAATAAATAAAATTAATAATATTTATATACCACTTTTTAAAAACAAGTTCAAAGTGGTTTATATATCAAAAGTAGAGGAAAAGAAGGACATAACAGTTCACTGTTCCAAAAGGACATTATAAAAGGCAACACAAGGAAAACAACAGCAACGGCTACTAGAGGGATTCTATGCTGTGTTAAATAGGGACAGGTCTAGGCAGTGAAGCCTTGTCTGATTAGCTGTGTGTAGGAGTGTGCACGGACCGGTCCGGGTCCATACAAAAGGCCTCCGGACCAGTCCGGAATTCGGCTGGTCCGGTGGGCTGGGGGAGTGTGTCTTTAAGGGCGGGGGTAGCACTACCCGCCCCCCGCTCTTCCCCCTCCAGCGCTGGACTTTCCTAAAATGTTCTTGGAGCAGCAGAGTTCCTCCCTGCCACCCCTGCCCCCGTCGTTGTCTTCAAAGCTAACAAGCAGAAAAAGCTGGCTCTACAAATGCACTCGGCGCGGCGCGCGTGCAGCATACATCACAATTATGTATGCAGCGCGCATGCGCCAGTGGTAAAAACAGGCACGCGCACTGCGAAGGGTACATGCATGGCACCAGCTTTTTCTGCTTGTTAACTTTGAAGAACGGCAGGGGCAGGGGCAGCAGGGAGGAACTCTGCCACCCCAAGAACATTTTAGGAATGTCCAGCGCCAGAGGGGGAAGAGCGGGGGGGTAAGTACTACCCCCCCCCGCCCTTAAAGACACACTCCCCCCAGTGCTGGACCACACCCTCCATGGTTCCGTGCACATCCCTAGCTGTGTGTAGTACTGTCGTGGATTCTTCACCAACTGGAAACTCCATTTTCCAATATCTGAATATGCTATTAATGGTTTAAATATGCTAGTTTAAATACTATATTTATTAGTGAAGTTGAAGACACCAGATAACATTGCTGAAGAAGATCAAATCAAAGCTCATACTGAGGAACAGTGCTGAGTACATTTTCATCCCCACTAAATTCTACATTTGAGCCTACAAAACTGGCACATTAAAGCTTTCATGCTTGAGCCTTGTCATGGTCACCATTTACATCCTGAAATAAGTACATAAAATGTAACACCAAAATGACTCTTTTTTATTTAGAATACTAGTATAGGATGAAAAAGAGCAGGGGACAGTGAGAATTCAAGGTGGCTTAAAGCAAAATTAAAAATGCATATATGCATAAAAATAAATGAAGACGACACTAAGTTTAAGATATTAATAGCAGCAATAGAACAAAAAATACACAGAGCTTTTCAGTTAAGGCTGCAATCTTATACACACTTACTTGGGAGAAAATCTGACTGAAGCTAATGGTACTTACTTCTAAGAAGGCATACATAGAATGGATTGCACTATAAATCCAAACACATTAAAAATTACAATATACAAGTAGACAGTGGATTTACATCAAAGTCAAGCTATGCTCTCAACTGCCCTATAGGGTTCCCCGGTTGACAAAAAGAAAAAAACCAAAGGCAACATTGCTCAGGCGGATTACTTATTGTAAACCTCTCCCAGGCAGCTTCCTGTGCTTCAACTGCCTTTCTCCAAGTCCAGCAGAAGTTGAACAGAACAGTGACCGCACATTTTGCTCCTTAACTCCGTTTCTACAGAGAGCTTTTCTCCCCTTTTAATGAAAGCTGGGAATCATACTTAAAATCTGGTAAATACCTGCAAATCAGGGGGAGATGGCAACCTTATCATTTTAGTCAGTCTTGAGATTACAAATGCATGCATTATTTTTCTGGATTTCCTCAAAACAAATGCGAACTTTTTGTAAGCAGATATGATTTCAGACACTCTCTTACTAGTTTTCCATAAAAGGCAAGTAAGGACAAAGACAATGTCAAGCAAATCAAACTGTATTTTTTAGAACATAAATCTGTTGATTCTACTTCTTTCAGTAACGAACCATTCTTACATCAGGCAAATGCTTTCTTCCAACCTCTCTGAATCCTAGCCAGCATATCCTAATTGGTTTTCACCTGTAGTCAGTTTCATCCAAAATGTTACAGTGCTTATTCATTTATTATGATCTATGACACGGTGTTATCAACATCAATACAATAATAATCCTGTAAGAGCTGACAGGCTCCAGGAATGAACCAGATATCATTCAAGAGGGTCACTCCTCAAGTTAATATAATAAATTAATATGAACCAAACTGTTAGATCAACCAACTTCGGAACAACATTTGCAAGTGCTCCTGAATGTTCCACTTCTTGCAGCTGAGCATAATTATTTCTCTTAGTTTCAAAGAAGATTAGACAAAAAAGAATATATATAAAAGCAGAAATCTACCATGCACCAGAAAGGAATATTATGCAATATGACAACACCTGCCACTGAAAAAATATAGCTTTTTCCAATAACTATGAGGTAGACTAAGGAAATTGGACAGTATTTTGGAAACTTATCCATACATTATTTGCTGTTCACAAGCATGACATAGATTTAAATAAATATTTTGAAAAATTGTTTGTTCACAAGTTCACCATTTGGCTTTTTGTCATTCAGCGTTGACAACATGTACAATATATGAGAGCCAGAACTTATATAAAACAGTTAATTTAACATAATATCTGAACTCCAAATATTGAGTTTTTAATAATAGCACCAAATATTATTGCAATGCTTATGATAAAATCTGAAAACAAGAGTTGGCACCAGTAAAATCCATCAAAAACTAATTAAAAGGTAAAGACATTGCTACTCACCCCTTCAGCTTTCTCTTCCGTATTAGCCAGCATTTCCTGGAGAGCTCGCACTGACAAGGACTGTTCCAGCACAAAAGTACAGATGGAGAGATCCGGAGGAACATTCTAATTGAAGAAAGATTATGAAGGAAGTATTGAGTGAGGCCATTTGCTGAAACACTATACCACAGTTAAACATTTTTTACAAAATCCAATAAACTGATGCGGGGGGGGGGGTGTTTCTGAAACCTGGTCCAAGGGCATGGCCTGGCAGCACATGATACAGCCACTTTATTGAAATTAAGCAAGTTCCACTAATTACTTAATAGAGTGGTGACTTAACAGGCACATTAAGTGTCAAAAAGAAGCTTCAGATAAAATTCTATTGGCGAGACAAATTGCAAGAACACTTCACAGCAGAGCTGCAAAGTCAAATATAATTATTCTCACGCAGCAGTGCTCTCATGTCACTTCTATGAGTGCAAACCAGCTCTATCTCACTATGTTATCTGATCCTAGGGAGGCAGAGGAAGTTCTGAGCTGTGGTTTGGAAGAAGTGGCGGGATGAATGGAGGCTAAGAAGTTGAAACTTAATCCTGACAGGACAGAAATGATTGATGGTTAGTAGAAAACCTGATCAAGGTATGGGGTTTCAGCTTGTTCTGAATGGGCTTGCACTCCCTCTGAAGGAGCAAGTTCACAGCTTGGAGGTTCTCCTCGATCCAGCACTGCTCCTAGAAAATCAGCTGGTGGCGGTAACCAGGTGCGCCTTTATTCAATTTCAGTTGGTGCACCAGCTGCAACACTTCCTTGAGAAGACTGATCTGAGAGCCTCTGTCATTCATGACACTCACATCATGTTTGGATTATTGCAATGCACTCTACACGGGGCTGCCTTTGAAAAGTATTCAGAAATGACAGATGGTACAGTATGCGGCTGCCAGATTGATTTCTGTGCAGTACACTTATTACTCCAGTCTTGAAAGCACGCCACTGGCTGCCAGTCTGTTTCTGGGTACAAAAGCAGTTTCTGTGCTGGTTATTACCTTTAAAGCCCTAAATGGCTTGGGCCCCGAGTACCGTAGGGACTGCCTGCTCCCAAGCTGAATCTACTCACCTGACTAGGATCAGCTGGGAGGACTCTACTCCGCTGAGGTCAGTCTGTCGGGTATGCAGGACAGGGCCTTCTCAGTTATTGCCCCCAGGCTGTGGAACTCACTCGTGGGTGAGACCCACATGGCTCCCTATCTCCCAGCCTTCAGGAGGAGAGTGACCTTTTTATCCAGGCTTTTGGCCAAAGAGAAGTTGCTGCTCTTTTTAAATACTTAGCAACATTTGGTTTTTATGGTTTTTATTGAGTTTGTTTTATCTTGTTCATAAGTATGTTTTACTTTATTTTATTATTTTATCTTCTTGGTAACCACCCTAAAGTCTCAGGATGAAGGACAATATATAAGTGTAAATGAATATTAAAATATCAGCTATAATGTACTGTATTTAATTTGGAATGTACATCAGCCCTATATGATGTACATTCCACATAAGTCCCAGCCACTCACTTAAACACCAGCAGGTAATATAAAAAAACAACATAGGAAGTATCAAGAGCAGAGCCAGGTCAGGTTATGCTGGGTGTTGAGCCAGGGCCCTGTGCAAGATCCCTGCATTTTCCCAATATGTTCAGCCTCCCAGCTTGTCACACGGGAATAAGTGGTTCCTGCTCCTTTTCCTCCCACATTTTCTCTCATCATCTGATGGTAGGAGGACGACGACTCACCCAAGGACTCATCAGCAGTTCCTCTTTTTCTCACATAGGCCACATTCTCCTGCAGCTCTAGTCTTAAAACAATCCATTCCAATCCCAATCCTCCAAGTTTCTGAGCAGCAAGCACATGCTTGCCAGAGAAGCTGTGAAAAACATTATCTCGTTTGGATAGTGAGCATTCCCACACTCACTTAAGAACAAAGAACAGTGCAGGTGGAACAGGCCCAGGGTCTATCTAGTCCAGCATCCAGTGTGCAGAGGTGTTTTTTTACCAGCTACAGTTGGTACACCAGCTGCAACCCTACCTGGAGAAGTTGATCATGACCTCAGTCACGAATGCTTTGGTAATATCCAGATTGGACTACTACAATGCACTTGACGTGGGGCTGCTCTTGAAGATGGTTCAGAAGCTTCAACTGGTCTAGAACGTTGCTGCAAGGATGCTCATGGGCGCAAGTCGCTTTATGAGTGTTACACCCATCCTGCGACAGCTTCATTAGTTACCAGTCCACTTCTGGACTAGATTCAAGGTGCTGGTCTTGACTTTTAAAGCTCTACAATGATTGGGGCCGGGTTACCCATTGGACCACATTTGCCCATATGAATCTGCCAGGGCCCTCTGCTCGGCATCTCAGGCCCTGCTTGTGGCCCCACCACTAACAGAGATCTGGTTGGCGGGGACTAGTGACAGGGCCTTTTCAGTTGTGGCCCCTCAGGTTTTTAAAAAATGTGTCTTTTTTAAAAAGCTTTTTAATTTTTTATCTGCTGCTGATATCTGGTAGGTTCTTCAGTGTTTATAGTCCTCAGTTTTTAGCTTTTAATTAATAACTTTTAATTTGAAACTTTACAAAACTTTTAATTGTTTTATTGATCCTATAGTGTATGTTTTAAGCTGTTTTTTGTCCTTGTTAACCACCTTAAGTTTAATTTTTAAAGCACAGTGGCATGGAAATAGCAATATTAAGTAAATAAATAAATTCCAAGATCACACACGTTCTATGGATCCATCATTTAATTTCCTAGCATCACATATTCACAAGTAAGCAAAAGGGTCTCTAAATACAGAATATACCATCCAGAAACACCTCTGCAGTACAATAATTTCAGTAGGGCTCATCATGCTCCCTTTCGTCAACTAAATCTCTTCATATCCAACAGACAGCTAGGACAAATATGCAAATATTAAATATATTTGGAGTTAAGGCATGTATATACAAGTTACATTCTTTTGCTATTAGGAATGGCCTACTTTCGCCTGAGTGAGAAATCAGATTTATTAACACACTCCTGATGAGAGAAGAAAGCTTATTTGTCTTGATTAACTCAGGTTCAGAGAGGGATGTGACAGATTTCCTTCTGCTATATAGAACAGCAGGAGGAATTCCTGTCCGCCCACTCACAGTTCAGAGATTCCGTTTCAGGCACCCTGAGAAATGGGAATTTACCTTTCAATTTCAAAATACAGCTAAGACCTGCAACCCTCTTTTCACACAAGCAACACCAATATGGAATTCTTTTTATAACAAAACGCCTTTATGTTCATCTGTCTTCTTCAATGTTATCTGATGTTTATTTTCTATATGAAATTAGATAGTGTTATTTATCAAATTATGATTTGAGAGACAAGCACTGTTAATTGCCCTAAACCAAGCATATAAAAAGTGATAACCCCTTAGAAATTAATCTCAGTACTCTGCATAAAATAATAATGTATACATTACAAAGCGGCAAATGACAGTATTCATTTTTCTTTGCTTACATTAATAAATGAACTTTGTCATATACACACACCTCTTTTTCCTCTTGGTTTTATAAGTATGAAAGAAGTTATTTTCTTTGTAAATTATTTTTCTACGTAAAGGAAACATTTATGCCTACCTGCAATAATTACAGGGCTGGACCTTTTCAATCCTTTTATTTTATTGCAAAAATTTGTGCAGATGCCTGCACCAAATTATTAAGTGAAACTGTCCCGAGTCCAGCAAGGTGTACAATAGGAACATGCATGTGCATTAATAATTTTCATCTACAAACTGAATGATAATAGCATTGTTGAGAAATGAGGCCTAGACCTCTTGTTTTTTGTAAATAATCCATGGTAAATAAATTGTATTATTATTGCACTGATATTCCTAAAACCTCATCATTACCTAAAATAGATTGTGATTATAAAATGCTTGCAAAGTCCCTGTGTATGAAAAGTACTGGCAGGGCCACAAGTTCATGCCTGCTGTTTTTTAATTTCACTTTGAGAAAGAACTGTTTGATAATTTAGTTTTGGAGGGAATAAAAAGCATGAAAAATGGAGCAAATTTCATGTTATACAGATTGGATTGTTTGAAAATAACTGTTGGGACAATTTCTGTATACAGGAGGACCTCGATATTCACGGGGGTTTCATTCCCAACTGCAATCGTGGATACAGAAACTGAATACTGAGTCATTAGGGGCTATGGGATCGTGGGGGTTAGGTTCGTGGTTGTTGGGGAAATCGCTGAAAATTGCCAAAAATCAGCCAAATTTGAGGGGGAAACTTCCCTACCATTGCTTGCTGCTTCCCTGAGATGTGCTGTGCCCTGGAATGCCCCCCAAATAAGCCAAAAATTGCCTGGTTTTTATTTCTTTTATTTTTTAAAATGGAGCCACATTTAGGCTCAGAAACACAAAATAGCAGAGGGAAATGACCTCTACAGACATTTCCGGCCACCCTCAACCCATGGATACACGAGGTTGACATGTGTCCCCCCCCCCTTTTCCCCCACTTATGCAGAGATTGGTGTCTTTTACCCAACTGTGGATATGTGAATCCGTGGATATTGAGGCCCTCCTGTATATAGGAGGCTGATTTAGCCGAGAGTTAGTCAGAAGTCAGAGTGGCCTGGAAAATGTCAGACACAGAGTCCCAGAGAATCAGAGCCGAAGTCACAGTTGAAGTTGCAGAATTAGAGTCAAAGTCAGGAGGAACTGTACTCAATTCCTTCAACGTTGGGAAAGTTGCAAAGTTGAAGGAACTGAGTCCAGTTCAAAAGCTGAGGCCAGTCAAAGCTGAAGAATTGCTAGCCCTAAGCCCAGGTTGAAAAAATCAGTACTTTGATTGTAGCAAGAGCCGAAATCACAGAAGAACTAGGGTGAACTGAACCCCAGGCCAGTGACCGGGACAAGAGAAGGAACAAACCAAGTTGATGAAAGGAAGAGAACTGCAGAGGATTCTGTATTCGGGACCGGTTTACAATAGTTTAGTTGGATGTGTTTTTCCAACCATTTCTTTTCTACTTTATGCTCTTTTGGTTGATGCTTTGTTTGTTTTTTGTGCAGAACTTTAAATTTAAATTGAACTAATTGCAAAGTAAAATTACTTGTTTATCTTTAAAAGAAAGAAAAATTGTAGCTTCTGTTTACTCCACCTCACGCCTACAGGCCTTACCACTCTAACAAAGTTTGTTTTGGGCAACAGAGGTTTGAAGGGCTGTTGTGGCAGACTCATCCTAAAGCACAAATGTCTACTAGGTGGCAGCGGTTAAACTTTTAATTTTCAAGATCTGTGTCTCGTATTAGCAGCAGGGCAGATTCTCCACATGTGGTGGTAAAGTGGTAGGACTAGACAGCTGTTCCTCCACACGTAGTGGCAGAGGTGGGATAGACAGCCATTCCTTCACAAGCATAAAAGCTACATGTCATATACCAGCATAGATCTCTCTATGATAGAGAGATTAGCTTGACCACAGTCAGTCACATATTCCAGATTAGATTGTTGTAATATGTTATTTGTGGGACTTGAGGACTTTCCAAAAACTTTAGTTTAGAACAGGGATTCTCAAACTTGGGTCCTCAGGTGTTATTGGACTTCAACTGCCATAATCCCCAGCCTCAGTGGCCTTTGGTTGGGGATTATGGGAGTTGAAGTCCAATAACACCTGAGGACCCAAGTTTGAGAATCACTGGTTTAGAATATAGCTAAACTAAACCACCCCACCCCAACCTTCTCCACAATTTTGAAACAACCTCCCTGGCTGCTAGTCTATTTTCAAGTGCTGGTGCTTACCTTTGCAACCATATACAGCTTAAGACTTGGGGACCTTTAGGACTGCCTTCTTCCACATATTGCTATTCATACTTAAAATAACTGGAGACCGTTCACTGGGTGACCCCACCCTCTGAAGTTAGGCAGATGGTTACTGGAGATAGTACTTGCCAGACAAGTAGAAAAATAAGGGGGCAGCAGCAACATAATTTTTTCCAAAACAGGTCCAAACAGGTTTGCCTCCTCCCTCAAGGCTTCAATGGAGCTTGGGCTCCTGCATCTAAACCTTGAGGGAGGAGGCAAACTTTTAAATTTATCATAATAGAACCACCTTTCTCCAATTTCAGAACCATTACTAATTGTTTATGGCGTTCTCTTCTAGCTTTATTTCTATTAAACTAGATTGCAATCCGACTGGGTATGAGCTCTCTTTTAGACATTTTGCACAGTGCCCAGTTTTGGGAGGTTCTTCTTTTAGATACTTGGCAAATAATAAATATCATTGGGTCAGATCCAGACTTACCATTGTGTTTACAGAAGATACATCCATAAACACAAGGTGCTTCTGCTAACAAAATGCTGCCAGAAAAACCCATTCTTACTACCACTATACTACATACCAAGAAGTACATTCATTTTGCAAATAAAATCCAATTCATTTCTGTCATTCAATTATAGTTTAAAAAGTAATCAATGTATGAGTCTGGGCTTGCTGGGATTAGATCTGGCATATTTTTAAACTAGGGGTTTGGTCTGGTTTTTCCTGAGTGTATTTTTGTCAGTAATATAGCTATAAATGCTAAAAAAAAAATCTACTGGACAATTTTCATATCAAAGTGATATAACATTCCTTAGATTAATAACATGGGGTATCTGCAAAAACCACAATAACCCAAAGAAAGAACAAGGTAGGAAAAAGACTCCTTGAGACCTCCCTACTCATACAGAAATGTATTGAGGATTAGAATGGTACCTGGTCTTACCCCGCTCCCCCCCACCAAACTGTGAACTAGATGTAGGTTATGAATGCTTGTTTCTCTCATGCTACCATCAAATACCCAAGACAGAGAGGAATATGCCTAAAACTCAAGGGTGAGGAAGTTGTAACAACATAAGAACAGCCCTGCTAGATCAGGTCCAAGACCTATCTAATCTAGCATCCTGTTTCACACAGTGGCCCACCATATGCCTCGCTGTTGCTCTCCTGCAAATGGTATTCAGAGGCATCTTGCCTCTGAGGCTGGAAGTGGCCTATAGCCATCAGACTAGTAGCCATTGATTGACCTGTCCTCCACGGATTTGTCTAAGCCCCTTTTAAAGCCATCCAACCTAGTGGCCATCACCACCACAATTCTTGCAGAGAATTCCATAGATTAATTATGTGCTGTGTGAAAAAGTACTTCCTTTTGTTGGCCCTAAATTTCATGGCCTTCAGTTTCATGGGATGAACCCTGGTTCTAGTGTTGTAAGAAGGAGAAAAAATTCTCTCTGTCTACTCTTCTACTCCATGAATAATTTTATACACCTCTGTCATGTCTCCCCATATTTACTCAGATGCTGTAGCCTTGCCTCATCAGGAAGGTGTTCCAGGCCCCTGTTCATCTTGTTTGCCCTCTTCTGCACTTTTTCCAGTTCTACAATGTCCTCCATAAAATATGGTGACCAGAATTGTATGCAGTACTCCAAATGTGGCCACACCATAGATTTGTATAAGGGTATTATAATATAAGCAGTTTATTTTCAATCCCCTTCCTAATGATCCCTTGCATAGAATTGGCCTTTTTCACAGCTGCTGCGCACTGAGTCGACACTTTCAATTATCTGTCCACCACAACCCCAAGATCAATCTTGTTGGTTCTTGCCCCAATATGTATCACTTTACACCTGCTTACACTGAACCGCATTTACCATTTTGTCGCCCACTCACTCAGTTTGGAAAGATCCTTTTGGAGCTCCTCACAATCTGTTTTGGATTTCACTACCCTGAATAGTTTAGTGTCATCTACAGGTTTGGTCACTTAGCTGCTTAACTCAACTTCTAGATCATTTATGAACAAGTTAAAGAGCACTGGATCCAGTACAGATCCTTGGGGGACCCCATTTATTACTTCCCTCCATTTACAGAACTGTCCATTTATTCCTACCCTGTTTCCTGTCCTTTAACCAGTTACTAATCCACAATTGAACCTTTCCCTTTATCCCATGACTGATAAATTTATTCAAGAGCCTTTGTGGTAACTTCGTCAAAAGTTTTTTAGAAGTCCAAGTATACTATGTCAACCGGATCACCTTTATTTACACGCCTATTGACACACTCAAAGAACGCCAAAGGCTAGTGAGGCAAGACTTGCCCTTGCAGAAGCCATGATGGTTCTCTTTCAGCAAGGCCTGTTCTTCTCTACGTTTAACACTTTTCTCCTTAAGTATCCTTTCCATCAATGCACCCAGCACAGAAGTTAAGGTAACCGGCCTGTAGTTTCCACGTACTGCAATGCATTGTACGTGGGGCTGTCTTTGAAAACAGTATGGAAACTGCAGCTGGTACAAAATAGGGCTGCAAGATTATTAACTGGGACTGGACATTTTGATCGTATCACACCAGTGCTTCATCAACTGCACTGGCTCCCAGTCTGTTTTCAGACCCAACAAAGTGGCGACCAGGGAGAGGTCCTTTTTGGTGGTTGCACCCCATTTATGGAATAGCTTCCTCAGTGAAGTTTGCCTAGCTTCGCCACTTTGTTCTTTTAGACACCAGGTAAAAACCGTTTTGTTCACCTAGGCCTTTCAAATTTTGGTTTTCAGATGCAATCTGATCTTTAACCATTTTCAAACTGAGTTTTTAAGCTGTTTGGTACTGTAGTTTTTCTTCTTTTTTGTCTGTTATTTAATGTGTTATGTGGTTTTATTGTATGTTTTAATCTTTTGTTGTGAGCCGCCCAGAGAACAATTTGTTATGGGACAGCTAACAAAGGATTATTAATTTATTATTTTTATTAGAAGGATTATTTTTATTAGAAGGAGAAGCCAAGTATTCTCCCTATGTTGGCACAGTGGATCAGGTCAAGATAGCACCTTCTCAGGAAGAAGTGATAAGAAAGCAACAGGTCATCTCCTTTGCTAAGTAGTATATTAATGGCTGGCTCAAGGACAAGGCTCTACCTCACATTCACCAGGTGGTTCGTCCTTGGATCCACCATATTTTTCACACATATTGGCACAAGGGCCTCCATTTTACCCTGCCTTGACCCTCTTTCCTGCTTTACCTTTTGCCCTCAGACCAGCCCTTCTCCTAACTGGGTCTGTGCAGCACTACTGGCTGTGAGGTTTTGGTTCATTTTTGGATTTTGCCTGACTGATGGACCCCTGCCTGGTCCCTCAGTTCCCACTCCTGCCTGCCTGCCTGGAAGAAGAGAAGTTTCTCAGCCACAATTGAGCAGCAACTGAGGGGTTCACAATATGGGAAGGAGCGAGGTAGTATATAACTCCTATTCTAAAACTTCTACTTTGCTTTTTTCTCATTTCTCCTAAAATCCAAAAGCATCTGCTTCTCTTGTCAGCCTTGAGTGATCTTAATTCGGAAACTCAAGCCAAATCACCTCCTTGTAAGCTGTAACATAGTATTTTATAACCTGTTGGTCTTGCTAGTTAAATACTGTTGTTCCTTAACCATTATTTTCTTTTCCTGTACCTCAAAAAGCCCTTCAATAAACCTCATTCTGTTTTAAATTTTGATCTCTCTATTCAGTTCTTTCCACAACCAAAGCTTTGAACAAATTTATTCTGAAGGTGGGACTGCTCCATTTCAAACTAGCTAATCCCCCCCACAAGCCTAAAACCTAGGGTCCCCGCCAATTCCCCAGGAGCAGTTCCATTAACATCTGGACTTGGTGGCACCTCTCCTCCTTCTTGGTATACATTCCAACTGAGCTTCTATTACTGTGATTTTAATTAACTTCTAAGCTTTCTGAAGTGATTTTATCCTCCTGACTTTCCCTTTCAGTTTCCTTTGTACTAGTCCCCACATTTATGAGACGTTTCCTCTTCTGAAGTCCAATCTGTGTAGGATTTTCTTGGCAATGCTCCACTCGCATATAATTTTAATTGGATCACACTATGGTCACTTTTCCCCAATGGTTCTACAACTCTGACATCTCGCACCAGGACTTGGGCACCACTCAGGATTAAGTCGCCTTCTCTCAGGTTGATTAAGTGACCAACTATTCTAAGCAGTGTTCCCTCTAATAAGAATTCCGGGATATTGTTGACTACAACTCCCAGAATCCCCAAGCAAAAGCCAGTGCAGCTGGGGATTCTGGGAATTGTAGTCTACAACATCTGGGAATCCCTGTTAGAAGGAACACAGGTTCTAAAACACAGTTATTTAGAATGTCTAGAAAGTTGGCCTCTCTGTCAATACTAAGGTCTCAATGAATCAATGAGAAGCAGCTTGAACTCCACCTACCTGAACACCTGATCACTTAGGGGGTTCCAATCCAGTGCAACTCCACCTTTCTCTTGCTCCAGTGCCTGCAGGAGCAAGAGGCAGCCATCCATGCCCCGGCAAGGAAATGAGGCTTGAAAGTGTAACCAGGACTTGGCACTGCTTTTGGAGGTGGCCTTGGCACTCGGGCCATTCTATGTTGCCACAAACAGCTTGTGTTCCAAGACAGCAGCACTGAGCCAGGTTTTGCCCACCACTCTTCTCCTTGCGAAGACGATGAGAAAACTCCAGACCATGCTGACCACTGAAGAAGGAATTGCCTTGGCAGGTCGGCTGAGGACTGGAGTGATGGATCAGCTCACGAGATCCTTGGGTTCATTGGCAATGCCTGTTTTGTCCTGCTTATGTGACCCATGGATGAAGGGCAAAATGGTCACCCCTGCCCAGCCACGCAGGTGGAGGGACCTCCTGGTTGCAGAGGTTAGGTGAGCAGAGGAAAGGAGGCTGGGGCAAAACCAGGATGATGCTGGAGCACCTACTGCTCCTGTGCATTGCACCCCAGCAGTAGTGCTACTATCACTACCACTTCCAGGTACAGTAGTGTGGTGTCCCTGCCGAGCCAAGTGAGACAGCAGTGCCCCCACCTCTGCATTCCACCCAGTGGTTGATAGAGGGGTTCCTTGGTGTTTTGCCAGGGGTACAGTAGGAACCCACCGAGTCCTGCAGCAGTTCTGAGCAGTGTGTATTGCAGTACCTGCAGGAGCCCGTGGCAGGCCAGGAAACAGAACCTTACTTGGCAATATTTGCCAGATGGTTCCTCTTATGCCTGCCAATCAGCATCCAGAGTGAGAAGGTGTTCTCTATGGCTGAGGGCATGGGGACACCCCCTTGCTCACAAATGGATGCCGAGATGGTGCAGCAGGTGGTCTTCTTGAAGGCCAACCTCCCCCTGCTGGGCTATCCCAAGCTGGCCATGGAGAGTGAGTGGCTCATGGTCACACCCTCCCACTGAAACACCACTGGCAGCTAGCCCAACCCTGGACAACCCTATATCCAGAAATGTCATAGTCTGCCCATTAGTGCCACTGATGCACACATGCCACCACATACCATGGCCAATAATGAGGTATGGACTGGTGCCCTGACCCATGTGTCAGGTTGTCAGTACCAATCTGAAGCCAGACACAGGCAGGCAGACATGTACGCTGGAGAAGAAGAGGATAAAGACAACTTCCCATGGTAAGAAATTATCTCCATTCTTCATGTCTGGCCTTGAGAGTGACTTGTGCTTCACTCATTGCTCTGGTCTACTCTGAAGTCTGCAGTCTGCATTTCAAGGTTTACTCATAGAGTTAAAATGTGGCTGAAGAGGTTGTTCTAGTTGAGCTTCTAGTTACTGGCTGCTAAGGGTGCTGCTGTGGCAGCTGTTTGAAGGAGTCATATTTCTGTGTGAAAGAGCAGTTTGTGATGATACTGCCACGCAGGCACACTGTGGCTGCCTGCCACTGGATTTGGGGTAAATGATTCTTTTTTAGCCATCTTTCGGAGAGGAGAGCTGGTCTTGTGGTAGCAAGCATGACTTGTACCCTAGCTAAGCAGGGTCTGCCCTGGTTGCATATGAATGGGAGACTTGATGTGTGAGCACTGCAAGATATACCCCTCAGGGGATGAAGCCGCTCTGGGAAGAGCAGAAGGTTTCAAGTTCCCTCCCTGGCTTCTCCAAGATAGGGCTGAGAGAGATTCCTGCCTGCAACCTTGGAGAAGCCGCTGCCAGCCTGTGAAGACAATACTGAGCTAGATAGACCAATGGTCTGACTCAGTATATGGCAGCTTCCTATGTTCCTATAACTCTGTGTTTGGCAAACTGCTGTGCTCTGTATTGGGAGGGACTGTGTGTGCTTCTGTTCTGCAGTGTTTTTAAGGCAGGGTTGCAAAATGTGTGCACTTTGCTTATTTCCCTCATAAGGAACAATGGGGAATTTTTATCACCCCATTCAACGCTGACACACACGCACATGCTGCTGGCGCCACCATGGCCGATGATGAGATGTGGACTGGTGTTCCTGGCGCATGTGTCAGGCTGCCAGCACCAATCTGAGGCCATGATGTTATCCAGACATGAGCAAACACTGTCTGCATTCCTTGAGTTGTGGATTGGTCTGTTTGTGAGAAGGTGGTGTTGTGAGCAAGAGATGAACAGCTGCAGCTCAGCTTGTGCGCTCGCTCTCTAATATATTCTTGGTGATTACTGAGAGATGAGCTCCATATCTGGCCTTGAGAGTAATTTGTGCTTCACTCACTGCTCTGCAATTTGCATTCTGCATTGCAAGGTGTACTCATTCAAACCATGGCTGAAAAGACATTGTAGTTGAGCTTATGGCACGTTTGCTGGCTGCTGAGGGAGCTGCTCTATTGTGGCAGCTGTTGCAAGGGAGAACAGAGTCATAATTGTTTGTGTGTGAGAGAGCAACTTGTGTCAGTAATGCTACTGCAGCACAGGTAGTGTGGATGGCGTGGATTCTGGGTCACTGATTCTTCTCTGGCCATCATTAGACTGTGTTTTTGGCGAAATGTGATGTTCTGTTCTGGGAGGGACTGTCTGCAATTCTGTTCTGCAGTTTTGCTTTTTTCTTTAAGGCAGTAGGCAGGGCTTAGCCCATAGACCTACAGACCCAGATAAAATTCTAAAATTCATTAAACATCACGTGATTGTTCAATTGCTTTGTGGGTTGTGTGGTAAATAGATTGAGTCATACCCTACCACCCAACCCACTTTGATGTCCCTAGAGGGCCTACTCATGGAACAATGAGATGTTTCAAGTTCCCCATTGTTCCCTATGGTGGCAATTCATGAATTAACTACTCAATTTGTTGAACCAGTCATCTGGTTCAATCAAATATTTCTTGCGATCCGTTTGCTAGTGAATTGAATCACATCTAGCAATTCGTGCACACCCCTATCCACACTACTTACTCATGATAATTCATGCGATTATCTCCCAGTGTAATACCTGCTCAACACTGACAGCTTCTCTAAGCAATTCTACAGTCAGCAGTCTGCAGCATCAAATGCCCTTCAGCAGACTAGTTATTATCCAATCCAGCTTTGTCATCTAAATCAATCACCAACTATTACAGTTCACTACAAATAAGGTTTGAGTAAAATCTTTTGTCTCAGGTAATCAGATATTGTTGTTTCTATGACAAATTTAATTTAACCCCTTTCCTTCTACATAGATTGCAGGTCAAACCATCGAGGAAATAAACATTTCCTTAACATATAAGCAGATTGTTTCTAAATGTTGAACTGATTTTCTTTGCAATATTGAGTGCTTAAAAATTGTATAGGATCATTGCACTGACTGCAGAAGAAGCTTCAATCAGCTAGATGATAAACAATCCAAATGAGCCATTATAGGCAATTGAGTAAGCTGAAGGAGTTTTAAAAGCCTGTAATTACGTGTGTACCCAACAGCCTGAAGACATCATGGTCTTGTTTATGTTCTAACAGAAGGAAGGCCAACTCCAGCTTACTCTGCAGTGAGAACAAGAGTCTCATAATGATTTGGCAAAGCTTCTGCTAAGTTGCCCCCCCTTTTACAGGGGGCTATCCATGTGTGGCATGTATTTTGCTATGTGCATCAATAACAGGGTAATAGCTGTATGTGCACTACCAGTGAAAACAAAAAGCCCAATATATTAAAAAAGCACATTATACTGTAAATAACCGCCCTGAGCCATTTTGGAAGGGCGGTATATAAATCAAATAAATCAAATCAAATCAAATCAAATCAATCAATCAATAAAAAGGTAAAGTGTGCCATCAAGTCGGTATCGACTCCTGGCGCCCACAGAGCCCTGTGACTGACTTTGGTAGAATACAGGAGAGGTTTACCATTGCCTCCTCCCACGCTCAAACCTGACCAGACCAGTTCATCAAGCACTCCCTCAACCCCCCACCTCAAGTTCGGTCCGGTCCAGGGGGGGTTGCAGACTTTTTCCTTTTTTTCTTGAATTTTTTTTTAACCTTCTCATTGAGGCCACGGAGTGGGGGGCCCACAGAGGTTCCCCCTCCCCTCGCTGGCCAGTTCTATGGCCCATTCAAGCCTCTGTATTTTGGCATGGCGGCCATTTTGGATGCTGCTACGCATGTGCAAATGACGTTTGTGAGGCCCTGGGTCGTGCCAGGCCTCACAGAGGGCATTTGCACATATATGGTATCCAAAATGGCCACCGCATCAAAATATGGAGGCCTGAATAGGCTAAAGAACCGGCTGGAGGCTAGCAGGTGGAGGGGGAACCTCTGCATAAACCGCCCACTGCGTCAATGACCTTCCCCATGGGGAAAAGATTTAAAAAATTGAGAAAACAAAGAAAAAGTACATGAACCCCCCGGACCAAACCGAATGGGGGGAGTGTTGAGGGAGTGCTGGACCGAACTGGTCTAGTCAGATTCAAGCCCAGTCTGGACTCGAACCGAAGTGGGCCAGCCTGTTCCATGCACACCCCTACAAGCTGCTGTACTTGTGCAGGAAACAGGTTCTGCTAGCTGGTTTGCCAAAGGGCCAAGAAGGAACCGCCACTGAATTTAACATTGTACCACCCAGCACCAGCATGGCAGTGCATGATAGGCTAGAGCTGGCTCAAAGCAACTACAGTTGGGCACAGCAGCTGTGTAACACAGATGTGCAGTTTAAGGATAATAATGGTCCTGCCCTCAGGATACATATGGAACAAATGGCATAAAAATAAATACTACACTTGCCTACCACAATCACTAGCAGGCTTGAAAAAGAGAACATTATAGATGCTAAAGGAAAATAAACCAGATGTTACTCTCAAGTCTTTTAGTAGTTCCAAATGGTGGCACAACAAATCACCATTTGGTATTTAAGACCCAAATACATATTAGACACCATCAAATGTTCCAGTGAAAGATTCAGGAGATGGAGATCATTTACAGATGGACTGTTTCATACATATTTCCATTATCCTATACTTATTTCCTAGATTTGGAGATGATACACTGGAACATCTGCAAAAAATACAAACTACCTGTAGCCAAAAATTGGTGGGACCATCAAATTGAAAAAGTTGAAGAAAACAAAGATGTAAAAATATTATGGGAATTCTGATTACAAACAGACAAACATCTGCCACACAATACGCCAGATATAACTGTAGTCGAGAAGAAAGAAAAACAAGTGAAAATAATCGACATAGCAATACCAGGGGATAGCAGAATAGAAGAAAAGGAAATAGAAAAAAATCACCAAATACAAAGATCTACAAATTGAAATTGAAAGGCTACAAATTGAAATTGAAAGGCAAATTGAAATTGAAAGGCAGAAAAAGACCAAAATAATTCCAGCGGTAATTGGCGCCCTGGGTGCAGTTCCAAAAGACCTTGAAGTGCACCTCAACACCATAGGGGCCACAGAAATCACCATCAGCCAATTAACAAAAGCAACTTTACTGGGAACAGCCTATATTCTGCAACGATATCTAGAACAACAGCAACAACATTGACAATAAAATTCAGCCACCCCAGGTCCTTGGGAAGGACTCGATGTCTGGATAAAACAAACCAGTCAATAACACCTGTCTGACTGTGTAAATAAATAAATAAATAATAGAGCAACTGATTGATTGACTGATTAACTGCCATCAAGTCGGTGTCGACTCTTAGCAACCAAATAGATTGATTCTCTCCAGGATGATCTGTCTTCAACTTGGCCTTTAAGGTCTCACAGTGGTGCATTAATTGCTGTTGTAATCAAGTCCATCCACCTTGCTACTAGTCGTCGTCTTCTCTTTCCTACAACTTTTCTCAGCATTATGGACTTCTCAAGGGATCTGGATCTTCACATAATGTATCCGAAGTATGATAGTTTGAACCTAGTCATTTGTGCCTCGAGTGAAAGTTCTGGATTGATTTGTTCTATGATCCATTTGTTTGTTTTCCTGGCTGTCCAGGGTATCCTCAAAAGTCTTCTCCAGCACCAAAGTTCAATAGTGTCAATGCTATTTCTACCTTGCTTCTTCCAAGTCCATCTTTCGTGTCCATAGAGCGTCATGGGGAAAACCATGGTCCAAATCATTCCCATCTTTGTAAGTCTAGACACATCACAGCATCTAAATTTCCTTTCCAAGGCCTTCATTGCAACCTTACCAAGTGCTAGTCTGCAGCGTATTTCTTGAATGCTGGATGCTTTACTGTTGATGGTCGATCCTAGAAGGCAGAAGCTATCCACCACTTCAATGTTTTCATTGACAATTCTGAGGCTGGTTGCTGTACTCGTCATTAGTTTAGTCTTCTTTATATTTAATTGTAGTCCCTTTTTTCACTCTGCTCCTTGACTTTCATTACTAGAGCTTTCAGATAATCCACATTCTCAGCTATCAGAGTGGTGTCATCAGCATAGTGCAGGTTATTCATGCTTCTTCCTCCAACTTTAAAACCACGCTCTTCCAATCCAGCTTCTTTCAGTATATGTTCAGCATATAAATTGAATAAAGAAGAAAGTATACAGCCTTGTCTTACTCATTTGCCGATCTGGAACCAGTCTGTTTCACCATGTTCTGTCTGGACTGTCGCTTCCTAGCCTGTGTATCGGGTTCTCATGAGAACAATGAGGTGTTCTGGGACACCCATTTTCCTAAGGAAATTCCACAACTTGACATTGTCGACACAATCGAAGGCTTTCCTGTAGTCAATAAAGCACATATTTACTTCTTTCTGATATTCTTTGGCTTTCTCAATTATCCAGCATGCATCAGCAGTCATGTCTCTTGTTCCTTAGCCTTTTCTGAAACCAGCTTGAACATCTGACATTTCCCTTTCCACGTGGGGCTCTAATCTGTGTTGGATGATCCTGAGCATTATTTTGCTAGCATGTGAAATTAAGGATATTGTGTGATGGTTTGCACAATCTGTTCAGTCTCCTTTCTTTGGTATGGGTATGTAGACTGACCTCTTCCAATCTGTTGGCCACTGTGTTATTCTCCAAATTTGCTGGCATAGTTTGATTAGAGCTTTGACTGACTCTTCTTCTGCTGCCTGCCATATTTCTGTAGCTATTCTATCAATTCCTGTAGCCTTCCGACCTGGTAATGACCCAAGTGCTGATCTAACTTCATCTTCCCATACTAGAGGTTCTTGCAAGTAGAGAATATCTTCTAGAGTATCTTGGATGTTGACATCCCTGCTGTACAGATTTTCAGTATACTCCTTCCATCTGTTTGATCTTCTCTTAATAAGTTACTATTTGTCCTTTGGCATCCCTTAATATACCAATTCGAGGTTGGAACCTCCCTCTGAGTTCAGAGATCTTTTGGGAAACTTGCCTTGTTTTTCTGTGTCTATTTCCATTGTTAAAGTCTTTACAGATGTCATTGTAGTACTGCTCCTTGTCTCTTCCAATAGCTTTCTGAAATTCCCTATTAAGTTCCTTCATGAGTTCTTTATCTTTCTGTTCAGACAACCATTTTGCTTTTTTCTGTTTCTTGGTCTTTGGCAGTCTCTTTTCACATCTATCTATCTATCTATCTGTCTATCTATCAAATTTGTACACCGCCCCAAACTGTCATCTCTGGGCGGTTTAGAATAAAACAAGTTAAAAACATATACAAAAATTTATAACAATTTAAAAATTTAAAAATAAACCAGGGATTAAAACCTAAAAATTTTAATAAAACAGAAAGTTTGGGTGAAGAGTTTGGTTTTCAAGTGCTTTTTTAAAATTGTCAGAGATGGAAAGGATCGTATCTCAGTAGGGAGCACATTCCACAGTCTCGGGGCAGCAACCGAGAATGCCCACCCCGTGTGGCTACCAGCCAAGCTGGCGGCAACTGGAGATGGACCTCTCCAGATGACCTCAATGGCCAGTGCGGCTCATAACGAAGAAGACATCTTAAATACTTGGGGCCTAAGTTGTTTAGGGCTTTATAAGTTATAACTAGCACTTTGTATTTTGCCTGGAAACCTATTGGTAGCCAGTGTAGCACTATCAGCAAAGGAGTGATGTGGTCTCTCCGAGATGATCCAGAGACCAGCCTCGCTGCCATATTCTGTACCAACTGAAATTTCCGGACTACGTATAAAGGCAGCCCCACACAGAGTGCATTACAGAAGTTAATGATGGATGTTACCAACATAGGTACCACTGTTCTGAGGTTGTTCATCTCAAGAAACGAACACAGCTGGCGTATCAGCCGAAGCTGATAGAAAGCTCCTCTGACCACAGCCTCAACCTGAGATACCATGGAGAGATGTGGATCCAGAAGTACTCCCAGACTGCGAACCTGTTCCTTTTGGGGAAGTGTGACCCATCTAGAACAGACAGATCAAAATCGTCTTTGGAGTTTTAACCCCGCACAATAGGTACCTCCATCTTATCTGGATTCAGTCTCAGTTTGTCCTTAAAAACATTAAAGACATTTGTTCTTAACAACTTCTTTGATTTCATTCCACAGTTCCTCCGGTTCCCTATCAATGAGGTTCAGAACTTCAAAGCAGTTCCTGATGTTCTCCTTGAAAATGGTGGGTACATTCTCAAGATCCTATCGTGAAAGCTGGATAGCTTTGTGTTTCCGCTTTAGCTTGACTTGGAACTTGCACATGAGCAGTTCGTGATCTGTTCCACAATCAGCCCCTGGCCACGTCTGTGTTGTTATAACTGAGCTCTTCCACCTCCTTGCAACAATAATGTAATCAGTTTGATTTCTATGTACTCCATCTGGTGATATCCATGTGTATAGGCACCGCTTTTGTTGTTTGAAGAATGTGTTAGCAATGAAGAGATCATTGGCTTGGCAGAAACTAATAAGTCATTCTCCTGCTTCGTTTCTGTTTCCGAGGCCATACACTCAGACTGCGTTTTCCTCCTTACTTTTTCCAACTTTGGCATTCCAGTCTCCAACCACCAGCATCACATCTTGCTTGCATGTTTTGTCAATTTCAAACTGAACTTGAGAATAAAACTCATCAACCTCCTCTTCTTCTGCATTAGTTGTTGGAGCATAGACTTGAAGAACTGTCATATTAAAGGGTTGTCCACTAATTCTAATTAATATTAGGGGGTCACTGATTGCATTGTACCCAAGTACTGTTATTGCTATATCCTTCCCGACTATGAAAGCAACACCATTCCTTCTTTGGTTTTCATGTCCTGTATAGTATGAGCCCCTGGTGGCGCAGTGGTAAAACTGCTGCCCTGTAACCAGAAGGTTACAAGTTCGATCCTGACCAGGGGCTCAGGGTTGACTCAGCCTTCCATCCTTCCGAGGTCGGTAAAATGAGTACCCAGAATGTTGGGGGCAATATGCTAAATCATTGTAAACCGCTTAGAGAGCTCCGGCTATAGAGCGGTATATAAATGTAAGTGCTATTGCTATTGCTATTGCTATAGTAAACGGTATGATTTTCTGACTGAAAGTCTCCCATTCCAGTCCATTTTAATTCACTGATGCCCAAGATGTAAATCTGTAGTCAATTCATTTCATCTTTCACTGTGTCAAGCTTTCCAGTATTCATGCTTCTTACGTTCCATGTTCCCACTGAAATTCTGTCTCTGCAGCTTCAAATTTTCTTTTCCTGCACGGCAACATCAGTTGCTAGACGTCCAAAAGGTTTTAGTCTAACCACGTCATAAACATCATCAGTACTCCTTAGCAGCATGTTGAGTACCATCTGACCCGAGGGGCCTATCATCCGGCACTACATCAACAATCATTCTATTTTGTCTATCCATGTGGTTTTCTTGGTAAAATACAGGAGTGGTTTACCACTGCCTTCTCCCACGCAGTATGAAATGATGCCGTCGTCATTGTCACTGAAGTGATTGTCTGCCTCCAGTACCTTCCTATATCACTGCTTCCCAATATAGGTGCCTGCTTGCTTTAGCTGGGCAACTGGGATGACCTTCACACTTTGGGTGACCCTACAGGGAGTATACCACCTGGCATACTTCGCTCATCCCTCTCAGGAACACCCCGCCCCCACCGCCACATTGGCAGCATAGCAGGACTTGTGGGGGGCACACTAGAGTAAGGAAACCAAAATATGGTGATTCCAATAACCTGTGCATTAATATATAGACATCAGATACCATGAGTAACCAACAAGAAGAACTTGAAATCTTCATGCAAGAAAACAAACAATTTGTGGGATGAGACTCATAACTGGAAAATAGTACCCCAAGGGCATAATATACGTAAAAGGATCCAACAACAAGAAAGCAGGAGTTGCACTGTATGTAGTGATGTGCCCGGACTGGTCTGGAGGCCATTCTAAAGGCCTCCAGATCGGTCCGGACCTGGGCGGTTTGGAGTTCGGGTGGGGGGTTGCTTTAAGAGCGGGGGAGGGTTTGCTTACCCCTCCCGCCACTTTCCCCCTCTGGCACCCGTAGTTCCTTTAGAATTGGGGCGGCAGGATACCTCCCTGCTGCCCCTTCCCCAGTTCCACTACTCAAGGCTCCCAGGACCCAGAAGTCTTCTGCTCGCGCGCACATCGCACGCGCGCTTCACGTCTTTAAAACTATCCCCTAAGGCGGAGGGGGTTTGTGGCATAATACCTAAGGAGGTATTGCAGTGGTGGTGGCAGTAATTGGGGTGGCAGGATACCTCCATGCTGCCCCTTCCCCCATTCCCCTTCTAAAGGCTTGGAGCCTTAGGCTCCCAGGACCCAGAAGTCTTCTGCGCGCGCACACACAAAACTTCTGGGTCCTGGGAACCTAAGGCTCCGAGCCTTTAGAAGTGGAACGGGGGAAGGGGCGGCAGGGAGGTATCCTGCTGCCCCAATTACTGCCGCCACCGTCGCAATACCTCCTTAGGTATTATGCCGCAAAACACACACACACACACACCGCCTTAGGGGATAGTTTTAAAGATGTGAAGCACGTGCGCAGAAGACTTCTGGGTCCTGGGAGCCTTAAGCAGTGGAACGGGGGAAGGGGTGGCAGGGAGGTATCCTGCCGCCCCAATTCTAAAGGAACTACGGGTGCCGGAGGGGGAAAGCGGCGGGAGGGGGAAAGCGGCGGGAGGGGTAAGCAAACCCTCCCCCCACTCTTAAAGCAACCCCCTACCCCAGTGCCAGACCGCAGTTCAGCGGTTCCATGCACACCCCTAATTGTATGTAAGAATATTTACTGAGTATGGAAGTCCCATCAAAAGTAGTTAAAACTAAATAATCATACAAGTGGGCCTTCATTATCCATGGTCCTGCATATCCACAGCTGGGCAATGGAGACCCAACCTCATTATTTGCGGATACAAAAATATTGAAAATTTGCCTATCCATGGTTCCTAGGTGGCTGGAAATCTACAAGGTCATTTCTGGCCACCATTTTGCTCAACAGACATTTTGTGGCTCTTTTTAAAAAATAATAATAATTCTGTGATTTTTCGCAGAAAATAGGCCAATGGGGGTGTGGGATTGCTGGACAGCTAGAGACTTGGAGAGCATAGCATGGTACGTTATTTCATTTATTTCTGCCTTTTTTGCCCTCTAGGAACCAACCCCCCAATTCCCATTCACTCAAGGTCTCATTATCCACAGTTTCGTTATCTGTGGTTGTAGGAGAGAACAGAACCCCCCGCAGATAAAGAGGGCCACCTGCAATATAATCACAAGAATTTACTAGAGACTACCTAGCCACCTTCTAGTCCAGCCTGCTGCTTACTGAAGGCCATTGCCACAGCATCCCTGATTAGAAAACCTTTAATGGAGAATCTACAACTATACACAAGGCATACTGTTCCACTGTCAAACAGCTATTGCAGTTAAGAAATTATTCCTAATGTCTAACCTAATTTGCTTCCTTGTAATTTCAACCCATTGATTCTAATCCTGTCAGAAGCAACGGATAACAAGTCCACTTGTTCTTCTATGCAACAACCCTTCACATACTTGAAGATGGCTATCATCTCTCCCCCTTAGTCTTTTCTTCTTCAGGCTAAACATATCCAGTTCTTTCAACTGTTCCTCATAGGACTTGGGTTCCAAATCCCTCGCTATCCGTGTTGCCCTCCTCTGAACCAGTTTATCAATGTTCTTCTTAAAATGCAGGGCCCAGAACTAGACACATTATGCCAAGTCAGATCTGACCAGCACAGAATAGATTTTGAATGAATATTTCTCATGCTCTGGATACCATGCTTCTGTTAACAAGTCTACATTAGCATTAGACTTTTTAACAGATACATCACACCGCTGACTCGTGTTCAACTTGTTATCCACTAAGATACTTCAGTCCCTTTTACATGTACAGCTGCCAAGCTAGGTCTCCCTGCCTCCTATACATGGGCATTATTAATTATTTAATATTGTTCTTGTTATTACTACTACTACTACTACTACTATCACCACCACCACCCCCAAATGTAGGACTTTATATTTGTCTCTGCTGAACTTCATTTGTTGTTTTTGGCACAATATTCAAAGCCCTTCAAGATAAGATAGAATCTTGATTCTGTCTTCTAAGACAGGGATTCTCAAAATGGAAGTCAGGACCAAACAACTTAGAACAGGGTCCCAAATAACTCAGAAGGAAGCTATCAGGAGAGCAAGGGCCTTACCCAACTTGTCCAAGGCAGGGATTCTCGGCGTTGGGTCCCCAGAAGTTATTGGACTTCAACTCCCATAATCCCCAACCAAAGGTCACGGGGCTAGGGATTATGGGAGTTGAAGTCCAATAACATCTGGGGACTCAATGTTGAGAATCCCTGGTCCAAGGTATGGAGACAGTCAGGGACGATGGAAGGCAGACACAGAAAGGAGCCAAACGTTACTTCTTTGGCTGATGGGCTGGGAAGAATTCATCTAGTGAGTGGCCAAAGAATTGCCATTGCTGTACTGCCCTTGGCTTTGTGACTAGTGGAGGATCCAGGTGGTTTCCAGCACCTGTCCAGCTTCTCATGTCTCGGAGTAGTCTGAGCAGCTATTCACTTTATAATCTCAACAGTCTCACTTACTGAATTTTTGATTAATGTGCAAGTTGAGTACAAAAGATTAAGTGAGAAAGCCATGAAAATACTGACTCCCTTTGCTTGGTTCCTACTTGTTTGAATCAGAGTTTTCAGCAATTGCTGCTATAAAGAGCAAATACTTAGTGAAAATAACCTGGAGCCCAAAATTAGAATAGCAGTCTCAGACATAAAACACAGGTTTGGAAAACCCTAAGGAGAAGCAAGCAAGCTCATCTTCATTTAAAAAGTAAATGTGCCTTTATTTATCTCTACCTAATCAAATCAATGGCTGACATCCTAACCAAGTGTGTGTGCTCCTAACATCAGTAAAGCACTAGCCCTTGCACTGGTGTTCTATGCTTCCAAAGTGTTGACAATTTTCTACTCTTGTGCAAGAATGTAAATAATTTTAAGAGCCGGGAACAATTTGGGGGTGGTGCTAAACTGGAAAGATGTTACTTGACCCTCAGCAACATGTTTCTGGTCTATACATCATTTGTCAGTAAATTTAAACATGGGGTGGGGGTGGGTCATGTAGCTTTATATATATGTTTAGGGGTCACTGTATCAGTAAGTTTGAGAACCCCCTGTACTAAGGTGTTAGCTATCCCTACTCCTCCACGCTGCCTAGCATTGCATCACCTGCAAATTTAATAAACATCTATTCCACTCCCTCCTTCAGCTCATTTATGAAAATGCTGAACAGCACAGGGCCCAGGACAGAGTCCTATGGCACTCTGTTCAATACTTCTCACCAGGTACTAATGGTAGTTACAGGCATTAAAACTGGTTTGAGATATCTCCCATTTTTCCTTATGGGAATTGCTTATGATGTACCTCCACATTCCCCTTTTTTGTGACTTGCTGCAATACAGCAGGCTTTTGAGCTTCCAAGACCTATATTGGCCACACCCTGTAAAGCCTGTTATTGGCTTCCATGCAAATAGGAAGAGTATAAGAGGTTTCCTGTCTGAAGCTACCCTTGACTCGGTATCAAGATTCCCTTGTCTCATTGCTTCCCATGTGCTTCGTTTGACCCTAAGCTTGTCTTTGACTCCTGATTACCTGCTTGATTTTCTAGCTCCTGACTACTTACTTGGCTTGACTCTTTACTTGTTCCCGACTTTTGACACCTGGCTGGACCCTGTGGCTCCTGACTGTCTAACTTGGCTTGACACTTGGTTTATTCTCAACTCTTGGCACCTTTTTAGACCTTCTGGTTCCTGATCATCTACCTGACTTGATCCCCTGTGTGTTTCTGGCTCTCCCAGTTCCGGCTTTTGATTTGTACCCCCTAGTGATCATTGCTAACAGCTCAACTACTTGACACCTTGATATCATGGATTCAAAGATGGCATGGTCACTTTCCCCAAGGGTTTCCTGCTTTTACTTCATCAACCAATTCTCTTTTAGTAAATACTAAGTCCAGGGAAACTGACCCCATTGTTCCCAGCTTCTGAAAAATGAAGTTGTCAGCAAAGCAAGTCAAGAACTAATTGAACCTCCTTACTCTTCAGACATCCAACAAATGTCAGGGTAGTTGAATTCCTACATGAAGACAAACATGGTACATCATAATCATCCTTCATAATCATCCTTGTGGTTAAGTAATAATATCTTGAGACATTTTCCAGTACGACACCAAGATAATTGGGTAGTGCATCTGTGTTTTCAGGCAATGCCAGTGCTAATCAGCTCATATCCATGCCAAACTAACTGGCAAGGCTGGAAATTCTGGTGGGAAATGCAGTACGTGGAACTGTGCTGATTACCAGAGTCATTTCAAACAACAACTTTTTCGCAGTAGGAATATGCATTCACACGACTAAGGAACATTCTACTCTGATGATACATCAAACAAGGACAGAATGAATTGCAGGTGAAGCTTTCAAATTTTTCCCATTCCAGATATCTGTGTCCCCAAAGGCAAAATGATTTGACTGCATGATTTCAGCCATTTGATGGCAAGTTCTCCCACTAGCCAGATAAGTCGGCGTTTAGAAAATGGCAGCTTTGCTATTAACCAACAGAAGCAATTCTCATTTCCACATAAATTGATATAGCTTCACCATCATAATATCCTTTCTTCTCAGTTTTGGCATGGGAAAACTTTGAAAGCTTAACCTGCTGGGAGGGTTTTTTTTTTTTTGCTTTTGGCCCAGACACTGAGTGCCAAAACTGAAGACATTGTAATGGTGAAGCTGTATCAACTTCACTGATTGATCTTTCAGCCTTTCCAGAAATGCTTTCACACAGTACTGAATGCTGCCATGTTTTCCTATGCAAGATGTTACCTAGGGACACTGGAGGAGTTGAACCCTGAAAGAGAATACACATTCTTCCAGCTTCATCATCACTTGGCAAACTCAACTCCTACCCAATAGCTCCAGCTAGAGATTTATTATGATTATTATTTCTTGTTTACACAGTCAGACAGGTGTTATTGACTGGTTTGTTTTATCCAGACATCGAGACCTTCCCAAGGACCTGGGATGGCTGAATTTTATCATCAATATTGTTGGTTATTATAGATATTGTCACAGAATATAGGCTGTTCCCAGTAAAGTCGCTTTTTGTAATTGGCTGATGGTGATTTCTGTGGCCCCTATGGTGTTGAGGTGCTCATCAAGGTCTTTTGGAACTGCACCCAGGGCGCCAATTATCACTGGGATTATTTTCTTCTTTTTCTGCCACAGCCTTTCAATTTCAATTTGTATTTTTGTATTTGTATTTTTTCAATTTCATCTTTGTGTTTTGTTATTTTTTCTATTTCTTTTTCTTCTATTCTGCTATCCCCTGGTATTGCTATGTCGATTATTTTAACTTATTTTTCTTTCTTCTCGACTACAGTTATATCTGGTGTATTGTGTGGCAGGTGTTTGTCTGTTTGTAGTCGGAAGTCCCATAATATTTTTACATCTTCATTTTCTTCAACTTTTTCAATTTGATGGTCCCACCAATTTTTGGCTACAGGTAACTTGTATTTTTTGCAGATGTTCCAGTGTATCATCCCTGCTACCTTGTCATGCCTTTGTTTGTAGGCAGTCTGTGCGATCTTTTTACAACAGCTGATTAGGTGGTCCACGGTTTCATCTGCTTCTTTACAAAGGCGGCACTTGCTGTTTGTTCTTGTCTTTTCAACTTTTGCTCATATTGCATTTGTTCTTAGTGCCTGTTCTTGTGCAGCCAGTATTATATCCGCTGTTTCTTTCTTCAAGTAACCATTCTTAAGCCATTGCCAGGTCTTGGTGATGTCTGATTTTCCACTTATATTGTGCAAATATTGACCATGCAGTGGCTTCTTTCTCCATCTATTTGCTCGGTTCTTGACTTGTTCTTTCTTGTAGGCCTGCTTTCTTTCATTGATGTTGAATAGTTTCTCGTTATTGGCCATTTGAAGTGCATCTTCTTCACTGTCCGTGATATATTCTTCAAGGCCCCTTTTCTCCTCCTCTACTGTTTGATGGACTTGCAGCATTCCTCTTCCATCTGAGCTGCGAGGGTGGTAGAGCCTATCGACATCACTGCGAGGGTGCAGAGCATGATTGATGGTCATAATTTTCCTGGTCTTATGATCTAGCGTCTCTAGCTCTGCCTGGGTCCAGTCTATTATTCCTGCAGTGTATCTGATAACAGGTATAGCCCAGGTGTTTATGGCTTGTGTGGTGTTCCCACCATTGAGTTTGGACTTGAGGATTTTTCTAACTCTCCTGATGTATTCACTTCCCATTTTTCTTTTAACTTCAGCGTGTGCAATGTTATCAGCCTGGAGAATGCCCAAGTATTTGTAATGTTCTTTCTCTTCCAGGTTCTTGATGTTGCTTCCATTGGGCAGTTCTATTCCTTCTGTTTTTCTTATTTTTCCTCTGTTCATTATTAATGCAGCACACTTGTCTAGTCCAAACTCCATTGCTATATCGCTACTGAATATATGGACAGTGTTTAGCAGTGATTCAATTTCTGACTGGGACTTTCCATACAACTTCAGATTGTCCATGTACAGCAGATGGTTGATTTGACTTGATGTTTTAGATGTTTGGTATCTGAGGCCTGTTTTGTTTAGTATTTGTGAAAGTGGAGTCATGGCGATTACAAACAACAGAGGGGATAGTGAGTCCCCTTGGAAAATGCCTCTTCTAATGCTAACCTGTCCAAATGTTTCGCCATTGATTGTTAACTGTGTACTCCACATGCTCATTGCTTTTTTAAATAAATATCTGAATGTTTTTGCTGACACCAGTTGTTTCTAAACATTTTAGTATCCATGTGTGAGGCAATGAGTCGAAGGCTTTCTTGTAGTCAATCCATGCAACACTTAGATTGGTTTTTCTTCTCTTGCAATTTTCTAAAATCATTTTGTCAATCAGCAGCTGGTCTTTTGTGCCTCTGGTGTTCAGACAATTTCCTTTCTGTTCAACTGGAAGCTGTTTGTTAGTTAATAAGTGTTGCATCACTTCATCTGCCATTATTCCAGTTAATAATTTGAACATGGTTGGCAGGTAGGTTATCGGTCTATAATTACTTGGAAGTGCACCTTCTGCTGGGTCTTTCATGATGAGATGAGTTTTCCCAGTTGTTAGCCATTGTTCAATATCACCTCCTTGCAAAATGTGATTGAACTGTTTTGATAATTGTTTATGAAGGTTTGTTAGGTGTTTAAGCCAAAAGCCATGCAGTTCATCATCGCCTGGTGCAATCCAATTTTTAATTTTCTTTGCTCTTTCACTTATTAATTCTGGTGTTATTATTAGATCTTGCATTTGTTGGTTACATTTTTTGACCTCGTTATTATTATTATTATTTACATTTTACATCCCCCTCTTCCTCCAAGGAGCCCAGAGCGGTGTACTACGTACTTAGGTTTCTCCTCACAACAACCCAGTGAAGTAGGTTAGGCTAGAGAGAAGTGACTGGCCCAGAGTCACCCAGCTAGTATCATGGCTGAATGGGGATTTGAACTCAGGTCTCCCCGGTCCTAATCCAGCACTCTAGCCACTACACCATGCTGGCTCCAGGTAGAGCACCTAAGCCTCCAACTTGGACTCTCCTCCTGCTACCACAATGGTAGCAACAGCTGAGAGAAATGATGGTGGTGGTGGTGGTGAGTATTGTTAAGAATATATCACTTTTCAACCAAAAAAATGCTCTTGAAGCAGATTACATAGAAAAATGAAAAGACAATTCCTTGTTCCAAAAGGGCTCACAATCTAAAAAGAAACACAGGCAGATATCAGCAAAAGCCACTAGAGAGACGCATGGGCTTGATAGGGACAGTTGCATACCTGATGCTAAATAACAGCCACCACTTTCAAAAGGTACCTCTCTGACCTAGCAAGGGTTAACACAGTATCCAAGTGTCCCTCCGCAGTATCGTGATTTGCTTGGCCAGGCAGTGTTGCTCTCACTGTGAGGACTCATCAGGGGAGCTAGACAAAAATCAAGGTCAGATTACAAGCCAGGGTCAGAAGCCAGGTCCACACAGGAAGAATGAGAAATCAGGTCTAGTCAAAGCCAAGCTCAGGAGCCAAAAGATCATGTCTACATGAGCAGAAGTCAGGTCAGTCAAAGCCAGAATCAGAAATCAGGAGATCAAGTCTACACAAGAGCAGAGCAAGGAACAGTCTACGAGCTTGGGCAACGATGTTGCCTAAGCAAAGACCTGCAGCAGACTGAGCCCTTTTCAAGGGAAGTGAATACTAGTCATGCCCCCTGGTCTGGAGTGTGTCAGTCTTAAAGTGGCTGTGCTTATGCCTCAGACTCTGGCTGCAACATATGACGACAAGGATGAATTTATATATTGCATTTCAACAGGATGAAGGGAAGGTTCCAGAGGCACAGGGTGCCCCAAGGTCCTGGAGTCGGGGGCTCTCATGTCCCACCTCTTTGGCTGGCTCTTCAGAGTCTATCTCAGGCTCTGTCTTGGTGAAATGGGGTCAAGCTTGGGGTCTATAACAGATGGGGGAGGGCTCAGGTTCAGGGTCCATCTCAGATGAGAAAGAGTCAGGCTCAGGGATCATGACTCGCAGCATCTGACAGAACCAAGGCCAATGCTTTCCTATTCTCCTGCTAGGAAAAGGAAGGGGCTAGGAATAGGAATAGTAGTAGGGGCTAGGAAGCTACCAGAATTTTTTCAAAGGATTTGGACAGAGGGCTGATTTTTGGTGATTTGTTGAAGTTTATGCGTCTTTAAGGTTTTTTCCCATAAGGTATAATGGAGGTTTCAGCAGCTCCATAACCGTACTTGGGGGGTGCTGGCATGGCCCAGAGCAAGGGGTGGTGTAGTGCACATATGAGAGTGAATTCATGGTTTGTATTGAAAATCTCATTTGCTACCAAAGAATCTACACTCATAACACCTCAGAAACAACAGAACCCTGTACCCCATGGGTTAGAAACCCATGCGGGTGGTTGGCACCCTATGTGCACTACATCACCACTCGCTCTGGACAACCTAGATCCTAGAGTTCTCTGGTTGTATGAAAATAACTGGCTTTTCTTATGAACGTTTAAAACAGGAGAAATGTTGAATCAGAAAATTATAGTAGCACTGCAATTCCTTGGATCTCCTGTGAAGGTTGTACAGAGAGCCTGGGAATAACCAAAACCACACTCTCACCACCTCATGTGAGGCTCTATATTGTATTCTTTCCCCTGAGCAAAAGCCTTGAAATCCTAAGCTGAAATAACTGCCGTGGGCACCTCCTCGTGGAGGCTTTCATGTGAGTCACATGAAATGTGCAAAACACACATTGGACATTCTTTGGCTGAAATCACTGCAGCTCTTAGCAGAATCACTGAGGCTGGGCCATTCCAAACATGGGCTTACAGCAAGCTAACTCACTGCTGCCTGCCCTGGAACCTGGTCTCCCCTGTGTACTCCTGAATAGCTGTTGACACATGTGTCAACCCATTTGGCTTCTTCTCATCTGATAAAGGATATAGCTATGTTGTGGGGTCCCTGGACTCTTGGAGAAATGTGTCTGCAAGGACAGAGTTGCATTTTCCTTGTTTCTACCCCTGACAGTGAAGAAAATAGCTACAGTACCGATCATTTCCTCATCTAATGAAGTTCATGACTCCAGAGCCAGTAGCTCCGCAACTGGGTAATGAGGTGGACAGTTCATGGGATGAAACCGAGTGACAAGACCCTATGGCCCAAACTCTAGGTGACCCCCCACACCACGAGGAACCCTGCTCCAGGGGAACCAGAGTAAGCATTTCCAGAAGGATGCAACATCTGACTTCATCCACTTATCTGAGGAATCCCTTGAGGACGCACCACTCCAAGTAGGGGTGTCCCCCCCCCCAGTGCCACTGGAGCCAGCACTTACACAGTTAGGCAAGACCCCTTTAAACTACAGAACCTTCCCCAGGAAAGGAGTGGGGTCAATCCACTACCTGGGCAGCAGCTCCAAAAACTGGCAGCCAGCTCCCAAGATCTGCTGCTGTATTTAGCACGCCTGCTTGGAGCTCTCCAAGGTTCTGACACTTTCCCTGCTCTTCTTCTTGAAGCTGTCAGAGGACTGTTCACCCCACAGATTCCTATCTTGATGGCAGTGCCAGACTGGCCTGGAACAGAATAGTGAAGCACATAATTGTGATGTAGGACTCTGTACTTCTCCACAGAGATTCACTTTAAGTCTATTCTAACATGGTCCTTTTTTCTGACTCTATCCTCTGGGGTATCCCAGCATGATTGCCTCACTAACTGGACCTCATCCAGAATAATTTAGTGCTAGTAATTCAGGCTCACTCGACCAAGCCAATGGGCTGCCTGCCTACCCAACTAGCAGAGTCAGCCTGAGTCAGTAGGTAAAAGGGTTCCCCCTATTCTCTAGCTAATTCCATTTAGCTTCGAAGACCCCAAACTAGTTGGTGTACTGAGTCTTAGACATGCAATGAAGGATACACACTTGCAAGTCTGGCCAAATAGACCACACTGGACTCTCTTCCATCTGAGATGTAATATCTCTTGCTCAGTTATAATCTATTTGTTAAATAAGACTTCTTTTTTAACAGAATATTGAAGTTACTTCTATTCTAACCCATTTTTATTGTTAAGCATGATTCTCTTACAAGTGAACAAGATAAATGAATCCAACAGGATCACTGATATTGTAATGAATCATTAATATTCCAATTAAATTTTAAGATGTCTAATACATTCAAAATGATGACCCACTGAAAATAAAGCATTAAGCCACACCATATGGGAGATAAAATGTTTAAGATTGTGGGAAATCTGCAGGTAGAAAATTTGACCTCAGATCTAATCCTTTCTGAAGGTCTTCAATTTAAAGGTTTCTTACAGGTATTTTCTTCTCTCATAAAAATTTAAAATGTTATCCCCAAAAGAGAAAAATATCAAATATTCCACAGGTAACTGTAGCTGCATAACTGAACCAAAAGAAATCAGAAAAATTATTCAATGTTTTGCACCCCTTTAGAGTCAATTATTTATTCTGATGGAATCCAAAAGGTTATGTCCAGTGAAGCGCTTAGGCATACTTAGCAAAAAATTTGACTTCTTTCCTTTGAAAGACAGACCCCTTCCCACCACCACATTCTATATTAGTAACTATCTTTGAAAGTCACCTTAAGTGGCACAGTGGGGAAATGCTTGACTAAGAAGCAGAAGGTTGCCAGTTCGAATCCCCACTGGTACTATATCGGGCAGCAGCAATGTAGGAAAAAGCTGAAAGGCATCATCTCATACTGCATGGGAAGAGGCAATGGTAAACCCCTCCTGTATTCTACCAAAAAAAAAAACCACAGGGCTCTGTGAGTGCCAGGAGTCGAAATCAACTTGACGGCACACTTTACCTTTCTGAAGGTCCTGTCAGAGTCAAAAGAAGTTTTCAGTGTGCTATGAGGAATTGCTATTTGAAAAACCCAAGTCACAACCTTCCTTGGGCATTTGAAACAAGTTGCTCTGTTCTTTATAGTGTTTTATAGCATTTTAACCTTGCTCTTCAGCCAAAGCAGCACCCAGAGTGGCTTACACTGAACCAATTTAAAAAGCAAATCATTAAAACAATAAAATGAAGTGAGGCTCTTTATGTTGCCTTGATGGCTTCTTTTCTTCTCCTCTTCATGCCTTCCTTTTACAAAACAGTTGTAAGAGAAGGAAAGACCCAGTCCCAGGGGGAGAAGCAATAACGACACTTCACCTTATTGGCTTCTTTAGAACCAGGCCTCTCTGCTTAAAGTTGGCCATGATTTTAATGACTTTCCTCTACACTACAAATGTTTCACTTGGACTGGAAGGAGGAAAGGAAAGCGATCAGATCACCCATGCTCCCTGCTTGCAATTTCAGAAAGCTCCTGCTCGCCAGTGGAAAGCACATAAATTAAACAATGAACTTGTAAATATCAAAGTACAATAATGTACTTTACAATAATGTAAAATCGTGGAAAATAAAACAAAACAATCAGAAAACAAAAACAGAAATAGCTGCCATTAAAACCAATATATTCTAACAGTCAATGAACAGAACTCAGTCCTTACTGCTCTAAGGGCTTAATAAAAAGGGCCGCTTTTGGAAATTCATGAGCAATGAAGTCACATATATTACCTCTGGGAAGCATTTCCACTGTCTGGAGGCAACCAAATTAGGTCCCTGTCCTGTGTGCATGACAAACACACCTCAGCAAGTGTTGACACATGTAGCACAGCCCTCCCAGAAGATGGCATAAGGTGGTAGATTCCATTGGAAGCCGGTGATCGCTGAGATATCTGGGCCAATCATTAAGGGATTTTAAAGGTAACACCCAGCACCTTGAACGTGATCAGGAAGTAAATCAGTAGCCAGTGCTGCTCCTACAAAATTTGAGTACTATGATCACTTTAGGTGGCCACTGATAACACTTTGGCTGCTGAGTTTTTGTTTTTTTTAACCCACTATAATTTCTGGATTCTTTTCAAAAACAGCCTCATGTAGAATGTGTTGCAGTAATCCAGCTAAGGTGTTGCCAAGGCATGGATGTCAATGCCCAGATCTACTTTCTTGCAGAAGGGGCACTGCTGCTGCACCAGGTAAAGTCCTCTAGTGACACCATCTGGATCTGACACTACATGCAGGACTGGAACCAGTCCAAGATTGATTCACTCAGTATGAATGTGGTGAGGCAGCCCAGGAAGATACCATGATAGATGATCTTGAATACTTGGAGAGGTCCAGCAAAACCAATAGGGATACACTCTGTCGAGTTCCCGTAAGTCATTCATCAGGGTACCAAGGCACTTTTCATCCTTAAACCAATGTGGAAGCCAGACTGAAATGGGTCAAAATAGTCAATTTCATCCAAAATCCTCTACAACTGAGACATCAACACATGTTCTATTACCTTGTCCAAAAAGGCAAGGTTAGAAACCAGCCTGGAGGTCTTAAGGTTGGAGGGATCCAGAGAAGGCTTCTTCATGAGAAGTCTCACCACTGTCTCCTTGAGCACTGATAGCAACTTGTCTTTCCTCAATAATGTATTTACTATTGTGTCCAGCCAAGCATCCATACCCCTCCTTTGGCAGATTTTAGTAGCAAAGAAGGAGGAGCCACAGCACATAAGGATGCCCTCACACTGCTGAGAATCTTGTCCACATCTTCATGAAAAACGAAGAATCCACAACAAGACAAGATGGTGCCTGAAATAACTGGAAATGACAATCAACCTGGAACAAATTCATATGAGCTCTCTCATACTTCTAATCTTCCAGCTAGTGAATCTCTGCTGTAAACATTGGATTTCTATTTTCCCCTGAAAGTCCAACTGCCACAAGGACAGGTTTGTTTTCAGATACTTCCTGTAAGATCAACTGCTTCAGGTAGACCTTCTGAGGACAGGAAGGTGAAATCAGTCTCCAGCAGAAACAATGGTATAGACATTACTCAAAAAGACATCTACTTAAATGCATATACACCTCCATGTGGTCCACATGACCAAGAACTACAGGTTGCTTACCTGTAACTTTGGTTCTTCTAGTGGTTCTCTGTCCTTTTACACCAATGGAACCTAACAAGCTCAATTCTCCTGATTTAGGCGGGAACCCACCACCACCTGCTATATGCAGCTGCGCCACTCCGCATCCCCTCAGCCACTCTGTCAACCTCTGAACATAGAAGGACAATGCCCTCCGAACACCCAAAGGATGCAACTTGCGTTCTCCATCAGATGAAGTGTTTTGAAAAAATACAGGCAAAGTGAGTGGTATGGAACGATGAAAGGTACAAACTACCTTCAGAAGGAACTGAACATCTGGTCGGAGCACAACCTTAGCCTTATGAAACTGCAGGTATGACAGATCAACCCTCAGGGCCCGCAGTTCACTCACCTTCCTAGTGGAGGTGATTGCCACTAAGAAGGCAACCTTCCACAACAGGAGATGAGGATCAATCAAAGCCAAAGGCTCAAAGGGTGGTCACAGCAAACCAGCCAGTACCACAGACAAATCCTAAGCCAGTGACATAACAAGATCATCCAGTAAAACATGCAATAAACCCTTCATTAAACCCTACCAGTGGGTCCTTGAACCAGGAAACCCGAGTGGCAAGCGAATGCACCACAATGGCTGCCAAATGTACTCAGAGAAGAGAGCTTCAAACTAGACTCTTTCAAAGATAACAGATAAGTACAAACATTCTGAGCAGGTGGGTTAAGAACATCAAACCCATTTTAAGTAGCAAATGTACAGAAACGAGTCAATTTATGTCCATACAACTTCCTCGTTGAGGGCTTTCTAGCCACAAGCAAAATGTCTCCGAGTCTCACCGGGAAGTCAGTAGGATCTTCCAGGCAGTCAGGTGCAGAGCCCAGATGCCTGGATGGAGCACCCGGCCCTTTTCCTGTGACAGAAGGTAAGGTAGAGCAGGAAGGCACACACAGGTCACTGCCAGCCATCTCAGAGACGCAAACCAAGACCTCCTGGGCCAACAAGGGGCTATCAGGATGGCCCTGGAGCGGTCCTCCCTGAGTTTGCGAAGAACCTTTGGTATGAGGGGGAATGGCGGAAACAGGTAAAGGAAGGGGCCTTTCCAGGACAGGACGAAAGCATCGCCCAGAGAGCCCTCTCCTTCCCCTCCCCTGGAACAATAGTGGCCACACTGAACATTGTCCTGAGATGCAAAGACATCCAGAACAGGAGCATCCCACATTGCAAATTTATCCTGGAGTACATCTCGGTCCAGCATCCACTCGTGGGAAACCATTTTCAGTCTGCTCAGCATGTCTGCCTGGACATTCAGGTTCCTTTGGATGTAGACTGCATGTGGCATCACCACATGTGCTACACACCAATGCCACAGGTCAACTGAAAGAAACAGGAGGCTCCTTGAGGTTGTGCTTCCCCGCCGATTGATATAGGCTTTCACCATCGTATTTATTGTTGGTTTGAATTGTCACCAAACAACCCACAATTATGGGTAAGAAGCCCCTTAGGGCATGGAAGACAGCCAACAGTTCCAAGTAATTGATATGCTGAACCCTCTCTGTCATCGTCCAATAGCCGCTCAGGAAATAATCGCCCATACGAGCGCCTCATCCTTGCTCCGACGCATCGGTTGTAATCACCCAGTGTGGAGGAGAGACCTGGAAGGGAGAGCTGAGGTCCAGATGACGGGGCTCGACGCACCAAGACACAGCTTCCTGCACCAGCTGAGAAGGTGTGTGCTCCATCTGAGCGGAGGCCCAAAGGGGGTTGAACACATCCAGGAACCACCTCTGAATGATGCGCATCCGAAGATGTGCATGTGGAAGCAGGTACGTGGTGGCAGCCACATGACCTAACAGGCGTGGCACTGAGTGCATCATCTGTGGCCCGCCAGCCAGGAAAGCGAAGGCCAGCCATACAAGTGTCTCTATGTAGGCTTCCGGGAGGAAGACCCTCTCCAAACTGGTGTGGAAGATCAGGCCTATAAATTGTATCCTGCGGACAGGATCCAGCTGGAAATTCTCGAAGTTGATCTGCAAGCCCAGGCTCTGCAAAGTGACCCCAAGTTACCCCTGCTAACTTGGCAAAGAGGCACCTTTTAATGTGGTGATTCTCATTATTTAGCAGGGGAAAAGTAACTGGCCCTATCCACCCCCAGCACAGTACTTCCAGTGACTGTTGCTGGTGTCTATCTTATGTTTGTTTTTAGCTCTTGTAGAAATGCCACCACAGGGGCCAGACATTTTGTAAAGACCCTCAGGGCCATCGTGAGGCCAATCAGTAAAACCTTGAAATGATAGGTGAGTCCCCCTGTCTGGAAACACAGGAAACAGCGATGTTGAGGGCATCGAACCCTCCTCCTATGGAGATTGGCGCCAGGAAGCCAACCTTTATAGACAATATCCTTCTGATTATCAGTCGGATTGTTCTGACTATGGGAAGCCCTGGAACATATCTCGGTACCAAGAGGGATTTGCTTATGGAGATGCCAGGAGTAATCATGTTTGGCATAAAGCCCCTTCGCATTCGGAAGGGAGGCCTCGCTCTCCTCGACCTTCGTGACTGCGTTAGTGGGTGCAGATCACCACCGGAGGTTCCAGTTCGGCCTCCAGTGACTCAACTTTCCTCGGCACTGACTACAGTGGCAGGCGGGTCGGTACCAAGCCCATTGGGTAACCATCCAGAGCTTCCAACTGTCCCTCTGGACTCGTCCCCAGATCCAGTTGCACCTCTTGAGATGGAAAGTGAACCTGGCTCTCCGGACTCGGATGTAGTCTCTCTGGGGTTGTCCCCTTTGGACAATCAATCCAACTCTAAACCAGTATCTCCTTCAGAAGATCAGCAATACTAGGCCTATGTGGCTCGCATGACCTCAGCTCTCAGTGTGAGCCTAGATATGCAACAAAAAGGGGATTTATTCAGTCTTTATTCAGTCTCATTGATGCTGAGGCTAAGGTACCGGTCTGTCTACCACTGAACACTGCTTTATTGGGAGTCATGCGTGGGCATCGGCAGAACCCAGCAACTCTTTTGCAGCCCAACAGATGTTTGGAGAATTTCTATAGGGTGCAGATGCAGGAGAATACGGCCTTCTTGAAGAATCACCCTATGCCTAATTCCATTGTGATGGAGGCCTCCCTGCAAAAGTCCAAAGGTTGTAGTCACTCTGTGCCGGGTGATAAGAAGGCAAGGAAGTTGGACTCCTTTGGGAGGAGACTCTACTTGGCGTCAGCTCTGCTTTTGCGGGTTGCCAACTACCAGGCCTATAGCCAGGTATAAGCAAGAACTTTGCTGCACACTCCACAGAGTGTCTCGCCGAGTAAAGGTAATGGCCATATCTGTGACTCTCCAGAGGAATGCCTGGTTGAGTTCCTTGAGGCTGAAATCGAGGCTGACCTACCCTAACCCTACCCACGCTAGGATAGAGGATCTTTCCGTTGAAGGTACGAGCCTCTTCGTGGAACAGACTGATGGTACCTTACAGAAGGTGCAGAAGCTGAGGAGTATGGCAAAATCTATGTCCTACTCTTCCTCTGCTCCTAAGCCACAGAGGCAGCCCAGCAGGCTTACCAGCAGGCTAATGCTCCTTCGCAGCAACAATTCTCATTGGAGCGTTCCTTTCAAGTTAACAAGTTCCAGCCTCGATACAAGTCCGGTTTCCAGCCCAGTAAGCCTGCCTTTTAGAAGCAGCATCCAGATACCTTTCAGAAAAACCAATGACTATTGGGTCTTTCAGACCCGCCTGTCTCCCTTTATGGCGAATTGGGACAAGGTGACTGTGGATCAGTGGGTCCTCACAGTCATACGCATGGATTATGCCCTTGAGTTTCTCCAGACACCACTGTTGTCCGGGGTTGTGACTACGCCATTGACCCCAGTGTCAGATCAGGTGGTCTCCGCTCTCCTCTTGAAGGATGCAATCGAAAGGGTCACCAATGTGACAAGCCCCAGTTTCTATTCCCGTTATTTTATCATTCCAAAACCAGATGGCAGTCAGCAGAGGAGCACTCCTCCAAGTCCCAAAGTACCCTCCGATCCCCATGGGGGTGCTGTTCCACGCAGCGCATGGGAGACAAACAACATCGAGGCAGCCACGTCGAATTTGCAGCAGGCTTGTCCAGTGAATAGGGTTCATAGTCCGATGTAGCATAGTCCTGTTCGTTGGCCGCTACCAAGCGTTCCTGTCCCGTAAAGTACGGTCAGGCATCTGGCTCGGAGACATTGAAGCCACCGGAGAACCAGTATGAAGGCAAGGGTCAGTAGAACTTGGTATCGTAGGATCTGGCCCCCTGGCTGGCAGACCATCTGATGCCTGGTCATCAACTTCTGTGCCATGCCCCGAAGATGCCAATTTCAGCTTCTTAACCAGTGGAGCCTCCGAAAAAGAGACTGGCGGGAGCTGCTTCTTCTTGGGAATAGGCGGAAGGTGTTGTCCTACCAGTAGATGCAGAACCAGAGCCAGCTTCTTATTTTTCTTCTTTGGCAAGTAATCCAGCAGCACAGAAGGGGCCAAAAGCACGGATAGGTCCAAGGCATGTGTCAACAGCACTGATACCGAGGTTGGGAGTTCTGGCGCTGGAAAAGCAGAGTCCAAACGCTCTGACTGCATCAAAGAAGCCATTTTAACCTATTGCTTCAACAACAAGGCCTCTGATGAACCAGGGGCCAAGTCCCACATGGCAGGGTGCAAGCAAGAAGCTCTATTCTTTCGAGCCTGCTTCGTAAACTTGTGGCAATGAATGCAGGTCTAGACAATGTGAGATTCCCCCAGGCAGAGAAGAAACTCGGTATGAGTATTGGAGGAAGGCATCTTAGATCCACAATAAACACATTTCTTCAAGTTCTTTGTGCCTTGCATAGAAAACATTCAACCAGCCGGCAACAAAGCCCTGTCCCAGCCAGGATCAGAGCCAACCAAGATGGAGTTGGGGGGGGTAAAAAATAAAAACGCCAAGAAAAAATCACTACTGCACACAAAAGAAAACAACAGGGGTGAAACAGGGAAAACAGGAGAAAAAACTACAAGAGGATTCAAGAAACACAGTCCTACTCTTTGCTGAGCCAAAGATTCCATGACGTCTACTGAAGCACGGATGACGAAGACTGAAGGGATGTGGAGTGGCACAGCTGCATATAGCGGCTGGGGGTGGGGCTCCCGCCAAAATCAGGAGAATTGAACTTCTTAGGTTCCGACGAAGTCTCTGTGCAGGCACATAGCCCATTGGTGTAGAAGACAGAGACCACGTCGAAGAACAAACAGCTTTACTGTCTTCACTAAGAGATACCCTTGAACTACAGATCTGCAGAAACTAAAGCAAAACAAATCCTATTCCACTCAGTGAGTCATGCAATGTAACTGTGTTCAGAACTGTTCCTACATAGAAGAGTACAGGTTTTTTTTCACTATTAGTACATTGCTTCAATCCAGTTTGCAAGGGCTGCCAATCTAGTTATTAAGATGCTATGACATTATGGGGACAAATTATCACTCTGATTGAATTTTATTTAACACAGTTAACTCTAAGCACATGGTAAGATTAATTTAACAGTCCCAAATGACAAATTAATTCCATTCATGCCTTTTCTGCACACATTCATCAATGTGATAAGCCTCCAGCTATTTGCAACACATGGTCTTCACAAATAAAATCTGTATACACTTTTGTTTTTAAAAAAAGATTTGCTATTAAAATAAATGAAACCTCCTCAGATTTGGAACTCAACTCCTAATGTATAAATCCCTACAATGGCATCCATTTACAGACATTTCTGAATATATTTTAATTGTAGCATTTTGTTTTTAATGTGCTTTTAATTTTATGTGTTATTCCTTTTTTTTTTTTTTTTTTTTGTGAGCTGCCCAGAAAACAATCGTTATGGTATGGCTAATAAATAAAGTTGTTGTCTAAGCATTCAGAATGTAGGTTGTTTTGTTTGTTTGTTTTAAGGTAGTTTATCAGCAAAATCAATTGCCTAAAAGGAGAGTGCAATGGGCTGGATATCAGTCTATTGAAGATTTATTTATTTTTATACACACATGCGCACGCTAAAATGCAATTCCTATGACTACTGCAAACAATTACTCTATCACAAACGACAATACTGCAACAAGAAGAAAACCTTTGCAGGTCAGTAACATTTAAAACGGCATTAGAAGAAGACAGCTTGTGGTACCTTGGAATTTGAAGTGGATTCCAAGAAGCAGAGCCTGTTGCCAAATCCTTCTGCAGCAAGGCACAATTTCTGTTGTTCTTTGTGAACAGTAGCAGTGCACTGCAGAACCACTTCATCATCCTATCAAAGGATAGACACAAAAAAATGAACACAGTTAGGGCCGTAAGCTATAGGAACTTGAGTTACATTTCCAAAGACAAAAGTGAAGTCAAGAATGAAGAGGAAAAAGATATCAAGGTAGTTTTTACTCCTCTAAGACCTTCACATGTATTGCATAAAACAGATGACAATAGCTTGTAAAAATGCTGTTAAAAGCATAGTAAAAACAAACAAACATTTTTTGTTTTTACACAATAAATTTGAAGGTCTTAAAGGAGTACTTGGGAGTAACCTTAAATATGTGTATTACATCGCCAGCTTTATACGAAGGTAGTTTTTATTTATTTCACTAAGAGTTTGAATGATTCAGAGAGTTAAAAGTACAGAAGCTACTTTCAATTGCTCCTCAGTATGAGCCCATTGTCTGCAGTGATCTGTCAAAGAGAAGCTTCCAGTCTCCATATGAGTTTGTATTGGCACCATGGCAGGAGGCTTTTCCATAGAACCGCTGCAACCAAATGGCTCTCCATTTGGAGGCAGCTGCTACGGAGAGCATTTTAAAGAGACTTCCCCATGTCCACCTGTTCATCTGTAGCATCCTAAGACTGAAGTAAGATGATTTATCCAGTTTGGAAACTGGATAAACAACAGAAAACAGAGAACAGAAAGAGACACACATTTTTCAAAATGGAGGGAAGTAAGGAAATGGGTTCTCCCATATTGCGACTCATGTGTTTTTAACTTGCTCATAAATGAGATGTCAGGAGTTAGACAGAAGCAGAAAGGTGGTCAACCTTGCAGATTATACTGTACCAAATTATTCCAAGTGGGTGAAAAGCAAAATAGATTGTGAAGAACTCCAAACTGATCTCTTCATACCTGATGAATAGGCAGCAAAATGGCACATGTGGTTCAGTACAAGTAAGAATAAAGTGGTGCATATTGGGACAACAAATTCCAACTTCACATTTGCACTAATGGGATCTGGTTATTCATCTTGGAGTAGGGGCATAGCTTCCATTGGACAAGGGGGGGAGATTGCACCTGGGCCTACAGGGTTTGAGAGGCCCCCCAAGCATGGGCATAGGGTCTATTGGACAAGGATGCCCTGCAGCTAGAGCACACACGTTCTTTCCGAACATGATGGGAAGAGAAAGAAGATAGATAGATAAATAGATAGATAGATACTTTATTTCAGTTGTTGACCAGCATAATAGGAAGAGAAAAAGCGCACTATGGGTGGGCTTCCTTTCTTCCCTCTCCCCCCGCACTTCCTCTTCCCAGGCAGCAGATTGTCACTCACCGCCCCAGATGCTCCTGGCTGCCGCAGCCATGCTGCCCAGCCCCGATCCACTGCCACCACCCCTTGCAGAGGATGGCGACCCCCCAGTGGCCCTGCGCCCGGCACGGCTCCACGCCACCAAGCCAGCGCTGCTGCTGGCCACCCTCTCACTCTGCTCAGAAGCTGAGCTGGGGGGAGGAAGTCTTGTGAAGGGAGTTTTGCCCCTGGGGGCGATGACATCGAACCATGATACTACTAGTCATTTGCTGCAGGGGTGATGATATCAAATCTCTTACTACTACTACCGCCTGAGCACACCGCTGGGTCCAATGAATGGACTAGTCATTTGCTGGCAGGGGGGCAATGACATCGGCTTGCTGCAGGGCAAGGCCTGGAATAACCCACGAAAGCCAACAGGGAGATTGGTAGAATGGTCACCACCTGGGGCAGAAGGGTGATCCCGCGACCTGGCATGCGGGCTCTAGACACTTCGCTGTACAGGGGGGAAGGAGTACATTTGACTGAGCGGGGAATGAACTGTTCCCTCAGGACTTGCAACAGTGTAAGGCTGTAAGGATTAACATTGTAAGGCTGGAGGACCGTTTGGGGTGGCAGGGCCAAGGAACAGCCCTTCAGAATATTTGCAGCCCGGAAAGTTGGGAATGGCCTTCACTTGGCGGGGGGTGGCTGACTAACTCTGAGCTTGGCAGCTTGAGTTGGGGGTGGGTTGGGTTGCCCCCCCCCTCGTCAGGGGAAAGCCTTGAGGTGAGAGAAGATCAGGACCTGGCGCCTGACCGAATCAGCATTCTGCCCTTCGCCCTTGTGTGGGACAGCCCTCCCTAGGAAGTGGTCCCATACGGGAGAAGTACCCGCACTCTGGTTAGTTAAGTACCTCATTGCAAGTCTTATTCTGCTGTACATTAATAAAGTGGCCCTATTTTACTCCAACTACATGTGTCCTGCCTTCATTCGGGCTGCGGGTGCTATGCCGGTCCCCCCGCAATAAGGCGGGGTGCGGGGTTGTGCCCCCATCACATGAGGCAGGCACGGGCACAATCTTCCCTCCCCCTCCCCATGGTAGGGGCTGGCCAATGAGGGAAGGAGGCAGGCCAATTGGGTCCCAACCACCTCCATTCAAAGAGTCGCTCTGTAGCTCAGCACCCTCTCATCCGCCCTATACTCAATGAGGAATAGCTGGTCACCTGTACATTTGACTGAGCGGGGGAATGAAATGTTCCCTCAGGACTTGCAACAAGGTATTCAGGAAGTGCTAATGGGATGGGGTAAGCGGGGCTAAACAGAAGTTTGCGGGGCTAAGTAGAAATTTTTTGGATTGTGCCGGACTGCTACTAGGCATGGCCTTTTTTCGCATATGTCTCACTGAGTCCTTTGGGGTTGGGGTCTAGGTCAGCACTGAAGGAACCAGTCACATAGCAAGAGAGTGCATGAGTAGGTAGTTTGATTAACAGTGTTCAGCTGGAGGGCTATTTGGGGTGAGTGGGGCCAAGGAACAGCCCTTCAAGTTTTTTGCGGCCCTAGAGGATTGGGAATGGCTTGTCCAGCTCAGAGCTTGGCAGCTTATGTTGGGGGTGGGTTGGGTCCGCCCCCCCCCCGCCTGCTCAGCAGGGGAAAGCCTCGCAGTGAGAGGAAGTCAGGACCTTGTGCCTGACTGAATCAGTACCTGGCCCTTCACCCTGGTGTGGGACGGCCCTCCACAGGAGGCGGTCCCACATGGGAGGAGTACCCACACTCTGGTTAGTTAAGTACCTCGTTGCAAGTCTTCTTCTGCTGTACAGTAATAAAGTGGCCCTATTTTACTCCAACTACGTGTGTGTTGTCTTCATTTGGGCTACGGGTACAATATCACTTGCATTATATTTTACATACATCATGAATTTCCCATGCATGCATAAATGCTGTGGTCAAAGTCACACTGCATGATGAGTTCTGCAGGCAACAATTAACCACGATGAAATGCAGCTGCACCCAAAGCATACATATATAGACACTCAAGTCCTACAGCACTGCACAGCTTGTGAATAAGTTTCAAATATGCTTGCTTCCATTTCAATCATGCTGCATCTAGAGTTGTGTGCTGTTGAGACAGTGTAATTATGATCAGTTGGCAAACAGGAAGATATCACCTAAAAGAAAGACACAGGAACTAGTTGGGGAGGGGAAAGTTGGCCATTTCATTTTGTGACAAAGCACAAGTCTAATCTAATTGGACTAGCACCATAAACATGAAGACTGCAAGTGTCAGGTGCTCTCTGTGAAATGCTCCATCAGGATGCACCCCTATTTTATAATTTAATTGATCACAGGGAATATTTTTATAATTTTAATATATTAAAATGGACGTTCGCCTAAGAGAGAGAGAGGGAGGGGCTTAGAGAGTTAATACCAACCACACAGATTATAACCGTGTATACCACAACACTGAACCACTGGGACTGTCAAACATCAAGATGTATCTAAGGCAGAAAATCATCACTGTACTCTCATTTTGATCACAAACACTGTTACATGCCAGTGCAAAGCTAATTTAGGCAACATGCATTAACACTGCACAAAGTCCCCAAGTCTTGACGCTGATCTCAGCTTTGTGTCTGATTTTGGAGCTGCCAGACTGAAATGAAGCACTGAGGGAATCTTAATATGCTCAATGCTGAAAAAAACCTGACAACACAGAACATATTCAGTTACCAACACTTCCTTCTGTGCAGTCAGCAAAGGGCTTCCATTTGATCATCTTTGAGTTAACACTGACTGAGCATCCTTTGCTATCTTAACTTTACCTGTCAGGCCCAGTAATCTATATGACTATATGAATCACAGATTTCGGCAATACTAGGAACATAGGAACACAGGAAGCTGCCATATACTGAGTCAGACCACAGGTCCATCTAGCTCAGTATTGTCTACACAGTCTGGCAGTGGCTTCTCCAAAGTTGCAAGCAGGAATCTCTCTCAGCCCTATCTTGGAGATGCCAACCTTCTGCTCTTCCCAGAACGGCTCCATCCCCTAAGGGGAATATCTTACAGTGCTCACACATCTAGTCTCCCATTCATATGCAACCAGGGCAGACCTGCTTAGCTAAGGGAACAAGTCATGCTTGCTAGCACAAGACCAGCTCCCCTCTCTGTGTCTCATAACGTCACTTTCTACCTTTAAATTCTCTATTGAACCCATTTATTACAAATCAGTGTCAAATTGGTTTTAGCAGGCAACAGCATTAATACTGTACATATGGATTCTTGATTGATTCTTTATAGAAATATTTGTGCATCTTGTTATATTTTCATTTCGGATGATTTGTTTTAATACTTTCATTTGTGTAATTTGAAGTCATGGCACCAGAAATGTCAAATTAAGCTGTCAATATGAAAAGTAATTAAAATATCTGCCTGAAGTAACAGTAAACAAGAGCAACTCTTGCTGATTCTAACTGGAGTAGCTGAGAGTCTGAAACACTTTGAAGTTAGTCTAAGTAAACTTTGCAGAATAAAAACATTTAAGAAAACACTCCCACACATGTAATGCTCTCTAATATATGAGTAGTTGCTTGGAAAACAAAAGCAGTCCCTTGTGTTTCAAACATCTCACAGTGACCTTGAACAGGAAAGAGGTTTGTTGGGGTTTTTGTTACTATTTCTTCTCTTAGGACTAATCTAAAAGTTTCACATGGAAGTCAAAAAGCACTTCCACTTGGTGACATTCCACACGGTGGGCATAATGTTGAATGACTTAGCTCATGCTTCAGCCCCATCATCTATTCTATGCACAGTGCCGTATGCTAACATAAAACATCCCTGAGAACAACAGGCACGGAAAGACTAGACACACAATTGTGTACACGGTAGGTATGTGCACAAATAGGTTTGGCGGTCCTTTTATGGACTGCTGAACCAGTTCGGATGTCCAGCCTTTGAGCCGGTTTGGAGATGGGGGGGGGGTCTTCAAGGGACCTCCCCCACCGGTGCTCTCCCCAAAATTGCTGGTGTGGGACTGTAGAGTACCTCCTTGCAGCCCCGGTCAGCATCATATCAGAAGTGCTCAGTGCGCACGCACACATCAGACACCTCCAGTTTGATGCTGACCGGGGCTGCAAAGACATACACTGCAACTCGAGCCAGAGTTTTAGGGGAAATTTGGTGGGGATGTAAGAGCACCCTCCCTGTCCTCTAAAGACCCCCTGCCAGTTCATGCACATCCCTAGTACAAGAGAAGGAAATTCCAAATGTTAGGACCACCAAGTGGGTCAAATCCATGCAGACTTACTTTTCAAGCAAGAACGAGGGTGTGCACTCTGCTCTTGGATTGGTGTGGAACTGTGCTGTACATAAGCCACTGCATTTTAAAGGAAGTCATTGATAAACTGGAACAGGTAAAAAGAAGGGCAACAAGATGACGAGGGGTCTGGAAACCAGTCCTATGAGGAATGTTTGAAGGAGCTGGGTATATCTAGCCTGAATTTAAAAAGACTAGTTGCTTTTGATGGCAGGATTAGAACCAATGTGTTGAAATTGGAGGATTTAGGCTGGATATTAGGAGTAACATCCTCTCTGTAAGAGCAGTCTGACAGTGGCACCAGGGGTGGAGCCACCTTTGGGCAAAGGGGTTCAAAGAACCCGGGCTGCCCACCAATCAGGGGCCCCAGACATGCCTTCCGTGTCTGATGTCAGATGCAGGGGGCGGAGCTAGGGGCCGTGGCAGCAGCACACGGGCCACCGCCAGCATTGTGTATTGGCATGCCTCTCAGTCAGACCCAAGCGCTGCTTATCACATGTGGCGCGTCTCTCTCTGCAGTCATCCCTCCTCCTCCTCCCACTCAGGCCAAGCGAGGCTGTTCCCGCGTTTCTCTGAAGATGCACATCAAAAGCGCCCTTCTAAATTGCTGCTCCTACTGGCAGCGGCTCCTACCCAGCCGATGGACTACTAAGAGGCAGGGAAGGGGGGTGCGTGAACAGAGGAAGGAGGAGGAGAAGGCAGAGCGAACGTCAGTGTTGGAGACAGTCCGCAGCAGCGTCCAGGCTTGAGGCGATCACATTGACATTTGTTCCTCCTTGGTGTGTGAGGCTGGCTGCAGAAAGAGTGGGGGTTTGGGAATGGGCAGATGTGGGGGTGAGGCTGTGTACAGTGTGAAAATCTCTCCGCTCCCTCCCGCTCCTCCTCCTCTTCACAAAGCCAGAACACAATTGTATTGGTTAATGGCTTGAGAAAAGAAGTGTCAATGAATTCCATGTTTTCCATTAAGAAATGCAAAGTGCTGCCGGGCAGCTATTGATTGTCATGAGATGTATCCTCAGAGTCTCAGCTTGTGCGTGAGAGAAAGGCAGTTTAAAAAGATTTTCCTAGTGTTCCTGTGTGTAATTAGTGACCATGTGTCCTTCTGTTTGAGAATGTGTCATCTGTGCCCATGTCAGTCAGAATTTTTTTCTTTTAAAGACTCACATCCTTTTCCTCAGAAGGTTATTTACTTAGAAAAAAATGAACACACCTTCTGATCTGGAGGTGGAAAAGACTTAACTTTTACACTCCGATTCTAAACAAGTTATGAGCCCTGTTGAGTGTAATCACGCCCCCACAGAAGGAAAACAGAAGACAGGTGGTGCTGGCATCAGAGTTAAGCAAGCTTTGCTTTCTCCCGGTCCCTAAGGCAGGCGGGGCAAAGGAGAGGAGCCAGGGGAGGTTGGCTTCCCCAGCGGGTCCCACTGTGGTCCCGACGGTGTTTCTGGGAGCGTGTGTGTTCCGTGGTGGAGAGAAAGCCGGGATGTGCATCTGGGTTGGGCCACCAGCTCGGCTTCTCCTGGCTGCCTGCCTCGGCAGAGGCACCCCTCTCTCCCTTCTTGCCTGAAACATGCGCAGAACCCGGAGAGGGACACCGCTGAGCTTGGAAGGGGACTGGGCCAGGCTGCAGCTCCACGTGGACTACCTGGGCGAAGGATGTAAGCGGGTTGTGTTGCGACGAGGTGGGCGTGGGGCGCTGCTACTGCGCTTGGGTCTGGTTGGTGTGGAAGGAATGGCTTGTGCACGGGAGCTGGTCTGGGTTGAACAGGAGGATAGCAGGGGCTGAGCTGTGAGGGGGTTAGGCTGTGTGTGTGTGTGTGTGTGTGTGTGTGTGTGTGTGTGTGTGTGTGTGTGAACAGGGAATGCAAAAAGATGTTCTTGCAGTCACCCGCAGATCCAGAAGTGGTTCACCATACGACAGTCAGTCTGGTCTTTTCTTTTTGGCCAAAAATTGGCAAAGTATGTGATTATTTGGGTCTCTGGGTTTATTGATGGTAGGGCCGATTGATCTGGGAAACCACACCCCCACGTCTGGTGTCAGATGCAGGGGCGGGGCTAGCCAGGCTGTGTCTGACTTTAGACATGGGGGGTAGGGCCAGGGGCCGTGGTGACCACACATGGGCTGCCGCGAGCCTCACTAGGTGCCTGAGTGGCACAACCTGCCTCATGCATTGATGGGCTTTCTCTCTCTCACTGGAGATATTCAAACCAAGGCTGGATGAATAGCTATATGTCAGGAATGTTGTAGAATACACTGTAGAGTAGATTACACTGATCTAGAGGTGGGGCTATAAGACCTCCAAGGTGTACCCTCTCTAAAATTCTATGATCAGAAGCTACAGTGAACTCTCTGGAGAATGCTATTAAAGTAGTGTGGGGTTGGAGGAGACTCTCGGTTAAACATGAACATGATACAACATAATTCTCAGAAACAATTTGGAAATTTTTTTTTCCCTGGAACCAATACAGTTATAAATGGGACAGGGAATGGAAAACAGATATTAAAACAGCAGGGTTCCTTTCATCCTATATTACTGTAAATTTCACTGGTAGTCTTTTATAATCCATGTGATTATGTACAAGCTGAAAATCAAACTCTAATAATGTACTAGTTTAAAATTTGGCATCTGTTTTTCTCTGACATTTTTGTAACTCTGAAACACTGCAAAACATCTTCACAAATATTTTGTTATGTTACATTTCTAAAACTGCTATATCTGAGAACAATGGTCAAAAATGAAGATTTGCATGTGCCAACTTGACATGATGATTCATCCCAGAAACACTTGTAGGTTGTTTCCAGTTAACAGCTTTCCCAAGGTTTTACAACACAATGCTGCAACACTGATTCAAAGTACTTGCCTGTAAAATAAGCATGCAATATGCTCAGACCTTTCCCAGCAGCCATACTTATGTTTTCTCTTCTGCAAGCCATTGAGCAATGTACACGGCTATGTAACAAGCTCGAGCATCTCCACTATCCTCTCTACAGCATCTTGTAACCTAGCCCAGCCCCTTTCTTCCCGGTATTCATACCAAGAAACAAGAGCAAAATCAACACACAATGGCCCACTTTGAAGCCATCCCAGAACTTTAGGATACTTGAACTTTATCATAAAAGGCCACAATTTCTCATCTGTACAGTTACAGCAACACTGTGAAAAATATTGTGGGGTTTTTTTAATCCCGCCATGCTACAGTCCTGACAAAAATTGTTAAGCTTGGAACCGAAGTTTCCTTTGGAACCCACAGAAGGGGAGGAGAGCTGGTCTTATGGTAGCAAGCATTAATTGCCACTTGTATTTCAAAAAGTTGATACTGTTGTATTATTTGGTTCTATTGTTATTTATACCTTTTAACTGTAGTCTCTTGTCCTCTGTTAATCTGCTGCACTATATTACACATGTCCTTAATGTTCTCTTGCAGCAGAGGCATGGGGCCAGGAGGAGAGGAAGGCAGCAAGAGGCGCATTTTTAAATCTCATTTCTGGGCCCAACCTTGGTATGCCCCTGGTTTGAGTACATAAACACATAGTGGTCACTGGCAAGCCCAGAGAGCCACAAAACTACAAAATTGCTGTTTATTAGACAGAGCATCAACCTGCCAATTAATGCACACCTGAGAGAACACTCAGCATTAGTGGGGAGAGGGAGAGAAAAGGAAATTGATAGACAAAGCAAGGGAAAGAGAAAGCAAGATATACAGACAGTGACAGAGTGTACATATAGCTTTCCTAATTCTGTGGGGCTCACATTTGCCATTTGAAAGTACATTAGCTGTCCTTCAGGATTTCAGATCTTCCTGGCAGAAGACATGGACAGGCAGTAGTGTACAGGTGTCACTTCCACAGAGGTGGAGAGCTAAAGGAGCCTAGGCAGTATGTGATGTGAGTCTGCAGCTCAAATAGAGCCATTGTGGGGAAACATTAGCTTCCAGCTCATGTCTTGGGGAGAGCTAGAAGGTCCAGGGCAGTCCAAGATCAAGTTTTGGGTACTCTCCGTTGGCCAACATCAAGGTGACTTCAAATTGCTAGCAGGAGTCAGAACATCAGGGTTCAACTCCTGGGGAGTGTAGGGAAGGACCCAAGTTGGTGGAACCCTGATGCAGTGGAAAGCAGTTTAAGACTGCCAAACCCCCAGCAGGAGCAAACCCAAGAGGGTCTCAGGGTGGCCCAACCAGAGTCCAGTTCAACTGGCACAATTATTCAGCATATTATGAAGCTGCACGCAGTTCCTGCTTGTCCTTTGAACACACTTCTCTGCCTTCACCCACGGAAGGCAAAATAGGGGCTTCTTGTAGAGATTTTTGTGCACAAGGTTACCAGCTAGGCTGGTAACAAGTCTGGAAATAGCTCTGAATGGCTCTTAAAAAAGAAATAGTGATGATGACGACAATGCATATGTTAAAACAACATGATGGAATGTGCTGGAGGTGGTGGGGTGCTTGGTGCTAAGCAAAATTAGCGAGGTGATATACAAAGATAAATTTAAACCCAGTGTAACCGGTAAGGAAGAGCTTAAAGAGATTGTGAAGTAGTTATTGGTTACTAAAGGATGTGGAATGAAATGGAGAGAGATAGAGACTGTCAAGTTGGCTGTTATGGGGTGTGTGGTGAAATGCAAATAACACAGCTGTATGTCTTAGAATAGCTCCCTTTTCTCCCCTCCCTAACCTATTTGCTAATTAAGAAATTAGCTGCCCAGTTGTAATTACAGTAGAAATTTAGAATAATATAAGATGGTGATCCACCAAAGAACACTAAGACTGACGTTTAGATGTTGAAACGTTTGTTTTTACAATTGACTGATATTTATCTTCTTTTTTTAACACAAAAAACGAAGGTCCTGAAGGAGAAAGATGATGATGACTGATAAGAAAACATGTTTTCCATTTGGTTATTGCATTAGTGTGTTTTTGCAGAACTTTGAAAAGGCAGCGGGCCCACACAGCCTTGAATTCTCCAGGAAGCAACACCATGTCTTTTGTTCCATGAATTTCATGCTCTTCCCAGGCAAGGGGTGATGCAGCAGTGTCAAATCTGATCTCCCCATATGGCCTCTTACCTTGTTTACCAGAGAGCCTGCTGTGGTGCCCATCTTGGCCCAGTGCAGCTCTGGTTTTCTCTAAAGCACCAAGTTCCAATTTTAGTGTTTTAGTGTCCCTATGCCATGGGTTCAGGCGCTATGCTTCATGGTCAAAGAGTCATCAAACAACCAGGAGAAGAGAGTGCAAGTTGTCTGCCAACATGATTTGTAGATTATTTGAAAATAAGTGTTTTTGTAACATGCTTTCTAAATCTGGGTTTCTTAACCTTGGGCCCCCAGATGTTGTTGGACTACAACTCCCAGAATCCTCAGATGCAATGGCTTTTGCTTGGGGATTACAGGAGTTGTAGTCCAACAACATCTGGGGGCCCAAGGTTAAGAAACCCTGTTCTAAATCAAACAAACACTGAAAACCTAAATTGAAGAATATCTGGCCACTTACTATTTGACAAAATGAAGGCTTTTATCACAGATGACATCACCATTTCAAGGCACTGAACCATCTTAAATTGCTGTCACAGATTACTAAGAAAATAGTAATGAATAATCAATAGTGACAGCGCTTGAGAAATAACATGCTGGAGTAGACAGGCTGAGGAGCCATGAAATGTTAATCAAGAAACCACTTCTCTGCTATTAGGGAGACAAATCCCTGGATAAAGTCTAGACTTTAAGGAGAACGACTATGAATAACTAAGTACTCGTGATTAATCTAACTATTGATGATGAATAATTTAATTTTCTCAGTACAAGTTGTAATATTTATCTACATTTTTTGAAAAAAGTAAGGGTAAACAGCTTTTGATTTTCAAGTACAGCTAGAATAACTAAGGGACTTCTAGAATCAAGGTAAATTAACAAGAGCCTGCAAAATGCTGCCTATGATCTTTCAGAGTATTCATTATAATTGAGTGCCTACAAGATGATCTTGAAAAAAGTCATTAATGAAAAGGAAAAAAGAATTAAACCAAAACATTTTGGGCCTTTCATACATTTCTTCTATGCACAATGCACGTGTTTAAAAATACATACATTCCAAATGTGAATAATCTGATCATACAGGTATATTTCATTAATTTACACACATTAGGAAGTCACAATTATCCATGACCACTGTGAGTGAGTGAGTCTGCATGCATGTAAACTATCATACATGATGATCTACATGTTGATGTCAAGTGTCATCCTATCCATACTTTATTCCATGCAGAAAAAGCACACAAGTTATGTGGCCCTGAAACAATTGCATGAATAGAATTAGTCATGTGCACGGACCAGTTCGGAGGCCATTCTAAAGGCCTCCAGACCGGTCCGGACATGGGGTGGTTTTGGTTCGGGTGGGGGGTTCCAAGTAAATATGGGGGGGGCTTTACTTACCCCTCCAAAGAACGGCACCGTATTTCTTTGAGTAAGCGGGCGGCATACCTCCCTGCCGCCCGCCTCATTCCCCCTCTCGGTGCGGCGCGGCTCGGCTGGCTCCCTCCTTTTGAAATCTCAATTGGGCAGCAGGGTCTCTCCCAGTCCCTGACAGCCTCTTCAATACCCCCGCTCGGCTGGCGGCCGCCACCTGCGCAGCCCCAATAACCCTGCCGCCCCTTCCCTTCCCATTTCAAGGGGTCGGCAGGAGAACTCCCCTGCCGTCCCCGTCCGCTTCGCCGGCTGGGCTGCAAATGGCTTCTAGGAAGCCTTTTGCGCATGCGCAAATGGCTTCCTAGAAGCCATTTGCAGCCCCTTCCTAGAAGTCATTTGCAGCCCAGCCGGCGAAGCGAACAGGGACGGCAGGGGAGTTCTCCTGCCAACCCCTTGAAATGGGAAGGGAAGGGGTGGCAGGGGTCTTGGGGCTGCGCAGGGGGCGGCCGCCAGCCGAGTGGGGGCATTGAAGAGGGCGGCAGGGACTGGGAGATACCCTGCCGCCCAACAGATTTCAAAAGGAGGGAGCCAGCCGAGCCGTACCGAGAGGGGGAATGAAGCAGGCAGCAGGGAGGTATGCCGCCCGCTTACTCAAAGAAATACGGTGCCGCTCTTTGGAGAGGTAAGTAAAGCCCCCCCCGTACTTACTTGGAACCCCCCACCCCAGTGCCAGACCGCAGCTCCGCGGTTCCGTGCACACCTCTAAATAGAATTACTGCCATTTTGCACTGTGCAAGAGGGAATAGGTGGCACACTAGTGTTACTAGACTCGCTCGCTACACCATTTGTTGTGCCTCAATGCACCCCTCAAACAAGAGAACTTAGCCATTTTCCTAGCCTGCTTGGAAGAGAAGCTGCATTTCCAGAAATGGCAAGTCATTCTGATAAGGAGTTTCCCCACGGTACCCCAGGGTCATTGAAAGACTGTGATGGACTAAAGGAAATCCCCTCAGATACGATCTGAGCATATACAGATTTGGGGCAGACCAAATCAGAGGAATTAAAGGGACGAAAGCAAAGGAATGCTAGATCTCTTCTTCCACTATGAACCTGTGTTTATAAGCAGTCCCAATGATAAAGTGAACTTCTCACGCATTTTTTCCCCCATCAACAACAAAATTGGGTGAGTAATGCCGGAAAGCACCATGTGTCCCCCGTCCCATTTCTGTTCAAGTTGCTGCCTTCAGCAGTCTTTTAGAAGCAGTTCTTTTGCTCCCATTTGAAGCTAACCTTGCCCACTTTAAAGCAAAACATAGTAAGAAAGGGTGGTAGCTGCAACACTTCCGTGAAGACCTGTCAGCATTAACTACTACTCCTGTACCACAAACATGCATGTTAATAAAGCCTTGTAGTTATGGAGAAAAAAATGAACTCTTCTTTAAAAAAAACAAACCACTCCCCTGCTTTGGGAAGGTAATTAAAAAACTTTTCTCCCCACTTTGCTTCTGGCTGCAGCTACAGTTTTAGTATCTGAAGTTTAACAGGTTTTTTTACACCTGAAACTCTCATAATGTTCCTGACAGCTGACCTCTGCCAGTCACCCAGTTTCTCCCCTAGAATGAGGCAAGAATGACCTACAGGGATCAAATGCCCCTATAAGGTGATTTCCTGCCTCATTCTAGAGGGGAAACAACCTGTGAACAGCAAGAGCCAATCACCAGGAATGTTACCAGAGATTCAAACACTACTGAAGCAGCCACTAAGACAAAAAAAAAAGTTTTTTAAAAAAGAAACAATCCTGCTCTTACCACTGACCTGCATTTAATTTCTGGTCACCATTAGCAACCAAGCAAGTACTTAATACCAACTCTGTGTTTGCTTGTTTTATGAACACATACATATGCACACTTACAGAACAAACTCAGCAGATAGGGTTCATGACTGTTAACATGGAAATTATTCTTCTGGCAATACCTAAATAAAGAAGATGGAATACAAGATAAGTCTGATATAATACAACCTACAAGTTGCTGGTGCCATGTATTAAAAATATGTCTAATCTTACTGATGGTTTCTGTAAATAGCATGTTTGACATGACAATAATCAAGCCAGCAAGATATGGAAAGCTGCTTCTTGTTCTTGCATCCTGGAAGTGTTGACAGGAAAATGTTAACTGAAACTGCACATTGGAAAACAGAGAACAGAGATTGAACTTTTGACCTAGTCTCCAAAGCATTTTGGGGAATGTAGCCTTTTGTTTAGAATCAGTATCCTTGCTGTTTCTGGCTCAAGTACCATAGGTAATGCATAAGGGGATCATTTTGGGGCTCATTTAATTTTTTTCCTCCAGCATATGCAGGTTTACACAACTGATCCAATTGCAAGAGAAATTATCATTATTTTGCAGAGACTATAAAATGTGGCTTCCAAGTTTACAATTAAGCAACATTTTCTTTTATTATTATTATTTCTTGTTTAAACCGTCAGACAGGTGTTATTGACTGGTTTGTTTTATCCAGACATCGAGTCCTTCCCAAGGACCTGGGATGCCAGAATTTTATTGTCAATTGTTATAGATATCGTCGCAGAATATAGGCTGTTCCCAGTAAAGCTGCTTTTTGTAATTGGCTGATGGTGATTTCTGTGGCCCCTATGGTGTTGAGGTGCTCTTCAAGGTCTTTTGGAACTGCACCCAGGGCGCCAATTACCACTGGGATTATTTTGGTCTTTTTCTGCCACAGCCTTTCAATTTCAATTTGTAGATCTTTGTATTTGGTGTTTTTTTTCTATTTCTATTTCTTCTATTCTGCTATCCCCTGGTATTGCTATGTTGATTATTTTCACTTGTTTTTCTTTCTTCTCGACTACAGTTATATCTGGTGTATTGTGTGGCAGATGTTTGTCTGTTTGTAGTCGGAAGTCCCATAATATTTTTACATCTTCATTTTCTTCAACTTTTTCAATTTGATGGTCCCACCAATCTTTGGCTACAGGTAGCTTGTATTTTTTGCAGATGTTCCAGTGTATCATCCCTGCTACCTTGTCATGCCTTTGTAGTCAGTCTGTGCAATCTTTTTACAACAGCTGATTAGGTGGTCCACGGTTTCATCTGCTTCTTTACAAAGGCGGCACTTGCTGTTTGTGGTGGATTTTTCGACTTTTCCTCTTATTGCATTTGTTCTTAGTGCCTGTTCTTGTGCAGCCAGTATTAAACCCTCTGTTTCTTTCTTCAAGTTGCCATTCTTAAGCCATTGCCAGGTCTTGGTGATGTCTGATTTTCCACTTATATTGTGCAAATATTGACCATGCAGGGGCTTATTTTTCCATTTTTCTGCTCGGTTCTTGACTTGTTCTTTCTTGTAGGCCTGCTTTGTTTCATTGGTGTTGAATAGTTTCTCATTATTGAACATTTTAAGTGCATCTTCTTCACTGTCCTTGATATATTCTTCAAGGCCTCTTTTCTCCTCCTCTACTGTTTGATGGACTTGCAGCATTCCTCTTCCACCTGAGCTGCGAGGGAGGTATAGCCTATCGACATCACTGCGGGGGTGCAGAGCATGATTGATGGTCATGATTTTCCTGGTCTTACAATCTAGCATCTCTAGCTCTGCCTGGGTCCAGTCTATTATTCCTGCAGTGTATCTGATAACAGGTATAGCCCTGTAGTAGTAGTAGTAGTAGTAGTAGTAGTAGTTGTTGTTGTTGTTGTTGTTATCATCATCATCAAATTTGTATGCCACCCCAAACTTCCATGTCTGGGAGGCTCACAATGATATAAAACGTTAACATAAAAAAATAAAAACCTTACAAAAATTTAAAAGTACAATTAAAGAGCTTCGGTGAAAAGTAAAGGCTTTACAGATTTTTAAGAACTTATCAGAGATGGGGAGGCTCTCATATCTGCAGAAAGTGTATTCCAGAGTCTCAGGGCAGCAACTGAAAAGGCCCATCCCTGTACAGTCACTGGAAGAGCTAGTGGCAGCTACAGATGGACCTCTCTAGATGATTTCAATGGGCAGTGGGGCTCATGGCAAAGAAGAAGTTGTCTTAAATACTCAGGGCTGTTTAGGGCTTTATACATTATAACCAGCACCTTGTATTTTGCCCAGAAACATACTGGTAGCCAGTGTAGCTCTTTTCGTATAGGAGTAATATGGTCTCTTTGATAGAGAATGTGGCAGCCAGGTTGGTCTCTGGGTCATATCAATTACAGTTTACAGACTACATAGAAAGGCAGCCCCACATAGAGTGCATTGCAGTAAGAATAATAATAATTATTATTATTATTCGATTGCTATACCGCCCTTCCAAAAATGGCTCAGGGCAGTTTACACAGAGAAATAACAAACAAATAAAATGGAACCCTGTCCCCAAAGGGCTCACATTCTAAAAAGAAGCGTAAGATAGACACCAGCAACAGTCACTGGAAGTACTGTGCTGGGGGTGGATAGGGCCAGTTACTCTCCCCCTGCTAAATAGAGAGAATCACCATGGTAAAAGTTGCCTCTTTGCCCAGTTAGCAGGGGTAAGTTGGCCATAGTCAAGTCTGGAGGTTACCAGCATATTGTACCACTGTTCTGAGGTAATTCATCTCAAGAAACCAACAGATCTGGTGTGTCAGCCAAAGCTGACAGAAAGCACCTCTGGCCACTGCCTCAACCTGGGATACCAGGGAGAGGTGTAGATCCAGAAGCATTCCCAGACTGTGTACCTGTTCCTTCTGGGGAAGTGTGACCACATCCAGATCAAAAACATCTCCTGAGTTCCAACCCTGCACAATAAGTACCTCCATCTTATCTAGATTGTCTCAGTTTGTTATCCCTCATCCAGCCCATTACCATATCCATGCAGGTATTTAGGGAGCTTGTGCCTTCTCCTGATGATGTTGACATGGAAAAATTGATTTGGGTGTCATCAGCATACTGATAACACCCTGCACCAAATTTCCTGATGATCTCTCATCAGGAGATGGCATTTATTATTCACAGTTTCCCCCTGAATACTTTCTAACTTTTTAAAAGGTCAGTTTGATCATTTATATGGGAGTTTGCAGCACTGTATAAAATTGTGTTTTTGTTTATATCTTATCTGTCATGTACTTAGAGAATCTGGAGACATTTTCTGTTTCTGTGTGAATGTAGATTTTTTGTTTTGTTTTACGCTTTTAAAAAAGCCTGGCAACCCATCAGAAAGTTGTTCCCCTGAACAAAAGCTACATTTCCCCTTTTTTTCTAATCAGATCTACATGCTTTCGTGATAACTTTAGCAATAGCAATAGCAATAGCACTTACATTTATATACCGCTCTTTTCAATAGCAATAGCACTTACATTTATATACCGCTCTTTTCTTTTCAACCCCATTTTCCTCTCTGCCAAGCCCATTAAGCCTTCACCCTCTTTATCTGTTATTTGCTTCTATCTCAACCATAGATTCATTCACTAGTGAATAAGCTAATGTGACTGATTCAACAAGCCTCCAGACTCTATGTCCCTTAACTTTCTATCTCCTGGGACCTCTTCAGATTCAGCTTTAGAATCCTCTGTTTTCCTTATTGCCCACACAATTCCTTCTGTCTGTAGGGGTGCACCTAACAATATGTGTGTGTGTGTGTGTGTGTGTGTGTGTGTGTGTGTGTGTGTGTAAGTAATACATTTCTATACTGCCCAAAATGCAAGTTCTCTGGGCGGTTTACAAAACAATAAAAACAGCCAATAAAAGATTAAAACATTTCAACAATTAAAATTAAAAAGTTAAAACTATTGATGTATCTAAGCCTGCACAAGGTCCAAAGGTGAAAATTGTGTATGTGTTTTAGGGAGATGTGATTATCTCAACAGAAACTCGGAGTTTAGTAATGATTTAATGATGTCTTAGATAGGAAAAGGATGACTATGATTCATACTGACATGGCACAGCTTGTTTAATCATTATTGTGTGGCCAATGCTTGTGTAAATTGTGTAAGTTGTTTACTCTAAGGTATAAATATTCTTGGAAATCGCAAATCGGGGTCCCAGCTTGGTGAGAACCAGTTGGCACTGCTCTGTCTGCAGCAGTGCAAAATAAAGCCTTAAATAAATTTAATAAATTTAACAGATGCTAAAGAAAGAGGTGGTCTTACCCTGCCAGATTTAAGGTAGTATTTTGATGCTGTTTGTTTGACGTGGTTAAAAGAATGGATAACATTAAGAAATCCCAGAATACTTGATTTGGAACGATTTGATAGAAGGTTTGGATGGCATGCATATCTGTGGTATGATAAAAGTAAAGTGCATAAAGATTTTCTTAATCACTATGTAAGAAGGAGTCTAATGAGAGTGTGGGTAAAATATAAAAAATGGTTGGAATCTAAAACTCCATTATGGCTATCCCCGATTGAAGCTTTAGCATGTAAAGAGATAAATATGCAAACTGAATGGGGTACCTATAGGGATTTGTTATGTTTCCAAGAAAAGGGCTGTAAGTTAAAAAAAAACCTAATCGAAGTACAAAATTTGGTTAGTAACTGGTTTCAGTACCATCAGTTAAATGAAATCTATAAGAAGGATCTTAAAGTTGGATTTGAGGATCAAATGTCGAGATTTGAGAAGGAGCTGTGTGAAAATGACGAAAAATTAGTTTCTAAGATGTATAAGCTGAGGAGACAAGAGATGAAGTGGTTAAAACGACTATGATAAAATGAGCTCAAGATGTGGGTCATAATATAGATATGGCAGCTTGGGGAAAATTATGGAAAATGAATTTAAAGTTCACTGCATGTTATACTTTAAAAGAAAATTAATATAAGATGATGTACAGGTGGTATTTGACACCCAAAAAATTAGCATTAATGTATAAAAATGTTCCAAACAAATGTTGGAAATGTGGACATTGTGAAGGAACTTTTTTTCATATGTGGTGGTCTTGCGGGAAGGCAAAGGCCTTTTGGGATATGATATATAATGAGTTGAAGAAAAAATTTTAAATGACATTTCCTAAGAGACCAGAATCCTTCCTGCTGGGAATAACGCAAGGAGAGTTTTCCAGAAGAAACTTAACATTTTTTATGTATGCAACCACAGCAGCCAGAATAGTATATGCACAGAAATGGAAGGACAAGGAAATGCCCTCAAAAGAAGATTGGTTGATAAAAAATTTGGAATATGCTGAGATGGCAAAACTTACAGTACTGATAAGGGATGAAAACTTGGAATGTTTTAAAGAAGATTGGAAACCATTCTTACTATACTTAAAGAACTATTTTTCTAATATCGATTTTTCAGCAGGGTTTGAAATTTAGTAATAATAGCAGGTTGGGTAGAGTAGAATCGAGTTTGCAATGTGTAGGATATATGTTTTGAATTACTATAGCAATGGTTGACTTGTATAGTTAATGAATCGTGCAGATTGGTGAGCGGGAAGTCAATATTTACTTAATTAGATGTAACGGGATTGTTAAGATATTGTAAAAACCAATAAAATTTTAAAAAACAAAGTAAGATATTACCTTAGGGAATGGAGCTGCTCTGGGAAGAACACCTGTATGCTTGCATGCAAAGGTTCCAAGTTCCCTCCCTGGCATCTTCAAGATAGGGCTGAGAGAGACTCCTGTGTGTATCCTTGGAGAAGCCGCTGTCAGTCTGTGTAGACAATACTGAGCCAGATGGACTAATTGTCCCACTCAGTATAAGGCAGCTTTCTATGTTCCTCCTATTCCTATTCCTCCAGAGTAAGCAGTCTTTCCTCCAGACAGACTTAGTACTGGCTTAGGATAGCCCCCAAAGAGAATAAATAAAGCCACATATAAGAGAATCCTACTTTTAACAAATCATGAATGCAGAAACAGAGCAGGCTTCAACAGACCCACTTGCCTCCTCCATTGTGGCAAGTGGGAGGAGAGCTGGTCTTGTAGTAGCAAGCATGAATTATCCCCTTTGCTAAGTAGGGCCAGCCCTGGTTTGCATTTTAATGAGTGACATGTCTGAGCACTGTAAGATATTCCTCTTAGGGGATGGAAACGCTCTGGGAAGAGCACATGCATGCTTGCATGTAAAGGTTCCAAGTTCCCTCCCTGGCATATCCAAGATAGGGTTGAGAGAGACTCCTGCCTGCAACCCTAGAGAAGCCACTGCTAGTCTGGGTAGACAATACTGAACTAGATGGATGAATAGTCTGAAATGGTATAAGGCAGCTTCCTATGTTCCTATACCCCCCTTCCTTACCGGTGTGCAGCAAAAGCATTAATTCCATAACAAACTAACTGAAAATATTCAGAGTCATGCAGAAAACAGTGCAGAATTTACATATTTATTCAGGGAACCTACCCCAATTAGTTCTTGAAAATTATTTCTCACACTGGAAACATCCAACACCAGAATAAAAACAACAACAACAAAAAAAAAACAGGTGCTTCCATTTAAGCTGCCCTAACTATGAAGGCATAGCTCATCTGCACATGTGTGCAAACATCTCAGGCCTCAACTTCTGTAACTTTCAAGAAAATATATGAGCACTGAAAACATAATGCACAAGACGACACACTGCACCGTAGCCTTTAGTATCCATTTTTCAAAAGAACATAGCTATAAATGGAGCTCTTCACAATGAAGAAGGAAGGTATGCTTCATAAGTAGGTAGGGTATGGAGGTGTCAATCCAATCATCAACCCAAGGTGTTGTAGGCAAGGCTACAACACATGGGGCTATTTAGTTTAGAAAAAAGACGACTGCGGGGAGACATGATAGAGGTCTATAAAACCATGCATGGTGTGGAGAAAGTGGAAAGAGAAATTCTTCTCCCTCTCACACAACACTAGAACCAGGGGTCATCCCATGAAACTGATTGCCAGGAAATTTAGGACCGACAAACAGAAGTACTTTTTCACACAACATATGATCAACTTGTGGAACTCTCTGCCACAAGACAGACAGTGGTGACAGCCAACAACCTGGATGGCTTTAAGAGAGGTTTGGATAATTTTATGGAGGAGAGGTCTATCAACAGCTACTAGTTGGAGGGCAATAGGCCACCTCCAACCTCAAAGGCAGGATGCCTCTGAGTACCAGTTGCAGGGGAGTAACAGCAAGAGAGAAGGCATGCCCTCAACTCCTGCCTGTAGGCTTCTAGCAGCATCTGGTGGGCCGCTGTGTGAAACAGGACACTGGACTAGATGGGCCTTGTGCCTGAGCCAGCAGGGCTGTTCTTACGTTCAATTAAGAATTTCACGAACAGATTTAAAAATCCTCATTGCTCTTCTGCATATACACTTGCATACATGCATTGATACACATACACACCTATTATCTAAAAGTAACTGAGCCTGGCAATTTAAAACCAGCAAAGGCTTAGTTTAAGCTTCTACAAGGGAGGGGGGGGAATCACAACCACATCTATAGCTATGATCTGTTAATCGAACTGTCTGAAAAGCTAGCAAAATGTCCAGAGACTACTTTGGGGCTTGTGTGGGGAATTAGTGAGTGCAGTTCAGTGTCGCTAATTAGCAGTCCGTTATAGTATCAATTTGTGCAAAACTTTGGTCTGAAAATAAAGACTTGAGACAGGAATATGGTACAATCAGATTTATTCAAGGATTGGGGTACAGGAAATGAAGAAAGGCAGGTGATAAAAGGCAATAAAACTCAACTAGCATATAAACTAGCAATATAAATTAGAGATTCACAAAGAGGAACTTTAGCTTAAAGGTCCAAATTGCAATTAACTCAGCTTAAGCCTGGCCAGAGACAGAGAACCTGAAGTGCAAATTTAGACTTAGGAAGAAGAGAAGAGAGAGATTATTAGTAATACCATCTTCCAAATCCATTTGTGTGTCTGTCACATTTGCAGGTTGGGAAATGCTGGGGTACTTTTCCCAGGGACCAAGAAGAAGAATGGGGTGGAGGAGAGGCAAGCCTACCACTCGCAAGCCAGGGAACCAAGAAAGTGGCTGGTTCTAGGGAAAATCCAGGAGAGGTCCCTTCTCTAAGGCAGCTAATCGTGGTGCATGGTTTGAATAAGGAGAAAGGTTCAAACCAGAAGCTGGAAGCAAAGCTGGAACAATAGCTGTGGCAGGTAGAATAGCCAAAGCACATGCAGATTGTGGTTCCGAATAAGGAGCACACCATTTGTTGGGGACTGGGATAGATATAGGCAAAACATGCCTTCGGGCAAACACAGGCCACACCTCCTGGCTGCAGAGGAGGACATCCATGGTTAACAAAAGAAAAATGTGTGATTCAATTGCCTTGGGATTGTTTTGGTATACAAATTTAACAACAACAACAACGAGGAGGAGGAGGAGGAGGAGGAGTTGGTGGTAGCAGGGATATTACATTGGAACATCTGCAAAAAATACAAGCTACCTGTAGGAAACATTGGTGGGACCATAAAACTGAAAAAGTTGTAGAAAATGTAGATGTAAAAATATTATGGGACTTCCGACTACAAACAGACAAACATCTGCCACACAATACACCAGACATAACTGTAGTTGAGAAGAAAGAAAAATAAGTTAAAATAATCGACATAGCAATACCAGGGGACAGCAGAATAGAAGAAAAAGAAATAGAAAAAATAACAAAGGATGAAATTGAAAAAATACAAATACAAAAATACAAATTGAAATTGAAAGGCTGTGGCAGAAAAAGACCAAAATAATCCCAGTGGTAATTGGCACCCTAGGTGCAATTCCAAAACATCTTGAAGAGCACCTCAACACCATATGGGCCACAGAAATCACCATCAGTCAATTACAAAAAGCAACTTTACTGGCAAAAGCCTATATTTTGCGACAATATCTATAATAATAACAACAATATCGATAATAAAATCCAGCCATCCCAGGTCCTTGGGAAGGACTCGATGTCTGCATAAAACAAACTCGTCAATAACACCTGTCTGACTGTGGAAACAAGAAATAATAATAAATCATCATCATCATCATGAGTGTGTGCAATCTGGAGGAACAATAAAGTGGAATGGTTTTTTAAAAACCTGTATAGGAGAGGGCAAGCTCAAAACGTACCTTGTGGGTCAGGAAGACCTCCTAGCTGGGGAGATTGCAATTCTTTTTACAGTAACAAGCCTCTTCCTCTGATCTGCACCAGGCCATTAACACTGAGATAGTGGGGTGGGAGCCTTAGTTTGTTGAGTTGATTAGAAGACTAATCTTTTGTGCCAAGGAAAAGATAAGTTTTCTCACTGTTCTCCTGAGAAATAGTTCTCGTGTTTGCTCAGCCAGCACCTTTCTCTGTGTTGTGTGAGGAGCATGGGGAAATCACCTTGCAGTTGCAGGTCATACTTGACCTGGGGTTACCTGCCCCATGTTGCTTGTGCTAAGCGACTAACCAGAGTTTGCCAAGTATGGGCATGTGGAGGGCTCACGATCCCACAAGTCCAGGTAGCCAAGATAGAAACTGCAAACCTTCAATTCCAAATCATATAAAGGCTTGTAGCCTCCGAACAGCCTGTTCTCACAACAGATTTAAGCATGCTTAAGTCTATTCATTTCAAAAGGTCTAACTGTGCTTAACTCTGTGTTGGGATTCTGGCCTTCCATGTTCTTTTCACTTAACCCAAATACTTTTTAAAAAATTATAAACAACTATTTTGCACCTTTAAAACTTCTGCTTTAATTTTAAAAACAGTAATTGAATGTTAATGGTTTTCAAATGACCAAAAATAGTACAAAGCTATTTCATTCTTTTAGACTAATTTCTGTTTATCTCACATATTGATTCAATCTTTATTACAATATCCTTCTATGATCCAACAAAGCCATTAAATAACCATGTCTAAAATTCTTCCGTCTGCTTAATACCCTTTAATCTTATGTTATTATTTTTATCTGTATTATATAGTTCCACTATGTTATTGAGCACTTCATCCTGCTCTTCTTGATGCTTACTAAAATCATCCTCTACAATTGTAACACTCTGCTTAATTTCTCTGGACTGTATCTAAAGTAATAATTTCCAATCCCCCATGTCTGCCGCAGCCCCTGTGCCATCTTACTCAGTGGGTTCAGCAACCCTCAAAAGCATATTTGAAGGGAATACAGGAGTTTGCAGAGAGATGACAGGAGTTGTGAATATCATGGGATGATGTATTCAGATACAAAGCTGTCTTCACACAAAAATTTCCTACTTCCCTTCAGCTACTGTAATTGATTCACTTCATTTCCCTTTTCTCTATCCATTCATTGTGGATAATGCTGCGTGCTGCCCTCACCACCAGACTGGTTTGTGGCTGGGCCTAACCAGTTCGCAGAAATGCAATGCGGTATGAATTCAGACTGCACCACGAACCTTAGCCGTTTACAACTCTAGCAGCCACCATTTCTCTTCCAAGAAGGAAAGAAAGGGAAAGAAAACAGAGAGGTACATTGAACCACCCAAAATGATGTAGCAAGAGTGGCTAGTAACAACAGTAGATACATTAATTAGTTTGGTGTGGTTGTTCAACCAGTTGTCAATCCATCTAACAGTAGCACAGTCTAGCGCATAACCTGTCAACAAGAATATCACTGGAGAATTTGTTAAATGATTTGCTGAAATCAAGATACATATATGTCCACAACATTCCCCATGCAGAGTTCCCTCCAACAGAGATTCCCAGATGTTGTTGAATACAACTCCCAGAATCCCAGGCTGCAATGGCTTTTGCTTAGGAATTATGGGAGTTGTAGTCAACATGTGGGAATCCCTGTTAGAGGGAATACTGTCCCATGATATAATAAACTAGTAACTCTATCAAAAAACGGAAATGAGAGATGTCTGGCATGACTTGTTCTAAACAAACCCATGCTGGTTTGTTTCACCAGATTCTTTCCCAACAGATTGCTTAATAATCTGCTATATCATCTTGCCTGGTATCATCAGCAAGCTGACAGGTCTGCATTTTCCCACTTCTCCTTTTCCCATTTTGACGATAAGGACATTTCTTCAACTCTAGTCTTCTGGCACCTCACTGGTTCTCCAGGAACTATGAAAGATTACACACAGAGGCTCTTAGGTAACATATCTACGTTTCTTCCGCACATTGGGATATAATTCATTTGAACTTGGAGAATTATACTCATTTATGATTATGATGATAACTAGTATCACTTTACTTATCATGAGGGGCAATTCCCTCATTTCTTCATTTGTGCATCTGCTATCTGACTAGCCTACATTTTCCTTGGAGGAGAAGATGGCTGCAAAATAGGCACATGCTAAGTGAGCAGAAAGTGACTTTTTAAAGTGGTGGTTCTCTTATATTTAACAGAGCGAGAGCCAGTTCAAGCACATGACCTCTCCAGTGGTTATTGATGCTGTCTACCTTATTTCTTTTTGGATTGTAAGGCTTTTTGGGACAGAAAACCATCTTTATTTTTCTACATAAAACACTTCCAGAACTTGTGTTGAAAAGTGCTGTGTAAAACAGGCATAAGCATTAAGCTGCTCTGCCTTCTCTGTCACTCATTAACATTTCACTGCCTTAACTGTCAGGGGCGATCTGGGAAATCAGGGGTGATCTGGGAAATTATAGGCCGGTTAGCTTAACATCTGTTCCAAGAAAATTGATGGAAAGCATCCTCAAGGATACAACTGTAAAGCACACAGAAGAACAGGCCCTGCTGGGAGAGAACCAGCTTGACTTCTGCAAAGGGAAATGTTGCCTCACCAACCTTTTGGAGTTCTTTGAGAGCATCAACAAGTGTGTGGATCAAGGTGATCCAGTTGACATAGTATACCTGGACTTCCAAAAAGCTTTCCACAAAGTTCCTCATCAAAGACTCCTGAGGAAACTTAGCGGTCATGGGATAAGGGGACAAGTCTATGTGTGGATTGCTAACTGGTTGAAAGATAGAAAACAGAGGATAGGTATAAATGGAGAGTTTTCACAATGGAGGGAAGTAAGAAATGGGGTCCCCCAGGGATCTGTACTGGAACCAGTGCTTTTTAATTTATTCATAAATGATCTAGAAGTAGGGGTGAGAAGTGAGGTGACCAAATTTGCAGATGATACCAAACTCTTTCGGATAGTAAAATCCAAAACAGATTGTGAGGAGCTCCAAAAGGATCTCTCCAGACTGGCAGAGTGGGCGACAAAGTGGCAAATGCAGTTCAGTGTTGGCAAGTATAAAGTTATGCACATTGGGACGAAGAAGCCCAACTTCAAGTATACGCCGATGAGGTCTGAGCTGTCGGTGACTGACCAGGAGAGGGATCTTGGGGTCGTGGTGGACACCTCATTGAAAGTGTCGACACAATGTGCGGCAGCTGTTAAAAAGGCCAGTTCCACGCTAGGGATCATTAGGAAGGGGATTGAAAATAAAACTGCTAATATTATAATGCCTTTATACAAAACTATAGTATGGCCACACCTAGAGTACTGCGTACAATTCTGGTCACCACATCTAAAAAAGGACATTGTAGGACTGGAAAAGGTGCAGAATAGGGCAACCAAGATTATCAGGGGTCTAGAGCACCTTTCTTATGAGACAAGGCTACAGCACCTGGGGATTTTTAGTTTAGAAAAAAGACGACTGCGGGGAGAGTTGATAGAGGTCTATAAAATCATGCATGGTGTGGAGAAAGTGGAAAGAGAGAAATTCTTCTCCCTCTCATAACACTAGAACCAGGGGTCATCCCATGAAATTGATTGCCAGGAAATCTAGGACCGACAAACGGAAGTACTTTTTCACACAACACATAATCAACTTGCGGAATTCTCTGCCACAAGATGTGGTGACAGCCAACAACCTGGATGTCTTTAAGAAGGGTTTGGATAACTTCCTGGAGGAGAGGTCTATCAATGGCTACTAGTTGGAGGGCTATAGGTCACCTCCAGCCTCAAAGGCTGGATGCCTCTGAGTACCAGTTGCAGGGGAGTAACAGCTGGAGAGAGGGCAGGCCCTCAACTCCTACCTGTGGCTTCCAGCGGCATCTGGTGGGCCACTGTGTGAAATAAGATGCTGGACTAGATGGGCCTTGGGCCTGATCCAGCAGGGATATTCTTATTTTCTCCAAGCTTGATAATAGACTGCTTGACAATGGTAGGATGTTGGCCAGAGATGTTTTGATCCTCACTTGGTCTTCATCAGTGGCCCAGTACATAAACTACCAAGTTCCATATTCACATCCCAGATACTTTCAAGCTTGCTATACTCCATACACAGTTCTAATCTGGTCTCCACCCCGAGATTTGGATTGTTCTGCCTCCAGGCCCTGATGATACCAGTATTTTTAATTTCATGAGTAAGCTCTAATGATAGAATAACTTAATACCCAATACTCTCCCTTTCCTATTAAAGTTCAAATGATAGACATTAATGTAACATGATGGGCAACTGTTCTTTTTCTGGCTAACTGGGGAATTATGTGGCCTTCAAGCAATTTTATCATTTCTTCTATAAAAGGAGCACATATTTGGGGGGGTGGGGAGAGATACTAAATAAAATCCTTACCCTCCAATTTGAGTGCAAGCACATTACACCCAAGATCATTAAAGCAACAACCTAATAACAGCCTTACTGCATCAGGCCCAGAAACTATCTAGTCCAGCATCCAGTTTCACACAGAGTCCTCTGAGAAGCCCAAAGGCAAAAGGTAAGTGCATGCCCTCTCTTGCTGTTGCTCCTCTGCAACTGGTATTTAGAGGCATCTTGCCTCTGAGGCTGGAGGTGGCCTATAGCCACCAACATAGTAGCCATTGATAGACCTTTCCTCCATGGGTTTCTCTAAGCCCCTTTTAAAGCCACTCAAGCTAGTGGCTATCAGCACATCCCGTGGCAGAGAATTCCATAAATTAATTATGTACCATGTGGGAAAGTACTTCCTTTTGTTGGTTCTAAATTTCCTGGCTTTCAGTTTAATGGAATGACCCCTGGTTCTATTGTTGTGAGGGGGGGGTTATCTGTCCACTCTCTATACTACATGCATAACACCTCTATCATGCTGCCTCTTTTCCAAAGTAAAAAGCCCCAGATGCTATAGCCTTGCCTCACAAGGAAGGTGCTCCAGGCCCCTGATCATCTTGGTTGCCCTCTTCTGTACCTTTTCTACAATGTTCTTCTTAGGATACGGTGACCAGAACTGTATGCAGTACTCCAAGTGTGGCTGCACCATAGATTTGTATAAGGACATTATAGTATTAGCATTTTTATTTTCAATTCCCTTTGTACAGCTACTAACCATAAATAATGCAGAGATCTAGCAAGCCCTTAAGAACACTGAGGCTGAAGGTCTGATGTGGTTTACCACAATTCCCAATTCACCAGCACTGGAATCTGTTTTGCCTCCTACTGTATGCTGTGGTCTATAGCAGTGGCACATGTTTGAATTAAAGGTTTACAGTTTTATAGTCTGTTTTCAGATGGTAGGTTCAGTTTATTTTCAAATGACAGAGAGCATTATTTAAATATAGCTCCTGTTTGCTTCCTCCATGATATTTTCTTAAAAGCACTGGGGGAGGGGGAGATGCAAAAAGAAATGTATGTCTACCTGTGCACACATTCAGGCAAAACAAACCACAAGATCTGTCGTGAAAAGCATATTTCAGTGAGAGCCTTTGGTTTGTGTGCTCCCCCTCCCTTTCCTCCTTCTTTTACATGGGAGAAAATTTAGCAAGTCACAGTTTTGAACACTTTCCTCTTATATGTGAAGGGGGGGCATGGTATTAAAGCCAGCACAAACCATGGTTTGATCCTAGTTTATACGCTTAGTGTTTGAATATACCAGTTTTCTGTATTTGAATGTAACAAAAAATTGGCTTGTTCAAAACCAACAGGAAACATTAAATATCCCAAACACAGAGGAAAGAGGAGGAAAGCATGTGAACCCAAGGCTTTTGTTGGTCGTTTCTTACTACAACAAGCCTTCTAGCTGCAGCTCATTTCTCTGTGGCCCAGTACATAATAGCAGCAAAACATAGTTTCCTACTGAGAAAACAAGACTCAGAGCTGCAGGCTCATGTACATCCCCCTCCTCCTTTGTTACATGCACAAACTAGATATTTAAAGTTTCCACTTTGGATTTGACCTAAACCACAATTACACATTATGTATGAATTCAGGGAACTGTGGTTTAGTTCAAGGAACTGTTTGGTTAAAAAGAACCAGGATCTGAAAGCTACCTAGCTGTAGCTTGAATAAACCAATAAACCACAGTTCCAAGTTCAAATGTAACATGGACCTGTAGTTTAGTTCAAACTAAACTATGAAGGGGAAGTTTCAAATTTCTCCCTGCTGCACCTAAGGGGTTGCTGGGGTGGGTGGGGGGGGGAGAATTGTGGCTCTCTGCAGCTTATTCCAATTGTGATAAACCACTGCTTCTCATTATGCCTGAACTGGTTCTCTGCTTTTTTGGGTGGAAAGAGGGGGAAAATAGATATAGCACTACTGCTTAGAGTGTATGTTACAGATCCAAGAGGGTTTCATGTTTCACAATTCATAAGTCTCTCCAAGCTACAATTATTACTTGACATTATTTCTGTCCAATTTATACATGTAATAGAATGAGCTCTTATCAATCTAAATCACAGTTCCTAACTGCTTAGGTGGCAATGTTTATTACCTTTTTATCTCCCTGTTCCTCCCAGGGTGGCATACATGGTCCCTTTCTTTTATCATTACAACCACCTTGTGAAGTAGATTAGGTAAAGAGTGTATGACTGGCTCAAGGTAACCCAAGAGCTTCCTAGCCAAGCAAGGGCTGTATTGTAGAATTATAACTCATCCTTCTCTTCAAACATATTTCATTACGAGTTCCTCTAATTGTTTTCAGTAGGACTTGCCTCCAAGGAAATATTTATTTTATTTATTTATACACACGACTGTCACCTTAACGTCTTTAGCCATAGCTCTAACTGAGATGGTAACCTATCACTGGGCATGAGCTCACATAGTTGCATCCTCTATCTCATTCCACACACACAAACACCAAAAAAAAAAAAAAACATCCTCCCCGAACCTACAAAACTGATATCAAGAGAAGGGTTCTAAATCTTGTTTTCTACTTGGCATGCCAATTTTCTTGATGTACAAAATATGTTTGTATGCAAGAGAAATGAATCATGTGAGCTATTCCCACAGATTCAACTGATATGGCTCAGAATGTGACACAGGGATGTCAAACCTCCAGCTCATGAGCCAGATCAGGCCCGCTGAACTTAGTTGACCAGTCCGTGTGAAGCAACCATGGTACAAGTCCCTACCGTTTTCTCACTCTGCTATGAGCTGAAGAGTCATCAGTATCTCCCTATCTGCCAGCTCACCGGCCACATTCCTTCTTCTTGAACAGAATCACAATTCGAACCAAGCCGCTGGTCTGTGAACCAGTTCATTAGAACTCGCTGGCAATTCGGTTCATGCACGCAAATCGGGTTGGACCAGTTCAGCCCAGGCTGGGATGCTTGCAAAGGGTAATCCTGTAAGGTTTCCCCTTTACAAGCAAAGGGGGAACCCTAGTAACTAAAATGGGTTTGAAAAGGGCAGGCAGGCAGACAGTCACCTTTATGCACCGCGGTGACTCCCCTAGGCCCTGCCGGCACTCCCCGCCATCAGCGCAGGCCGGGTTCGGGCCTCTGTGCATGCGCAAAAACCATTTGCATGATGAAGGCAATTTTTATCACCATGGAAGTTTGTGTGGTGATGCAAATGACTTCCATGCATCTGTGGAGGTCCAAACCAGGCCCCCGCTGATGGGAGAGGTCAACAGTGGGGCCTAGGGGTGGCATTGCCAACTCGCCACACATAAAGATGATTGCCCACCTGCCTTTTTCACCCCCATTTTAGTTGCTAGAGTTCCCCCTTTGTTTGTAAAGGGGAAACCGGTAAGGATTCCTGAACCGATTGAACTGGGCCAGACTGGTTCAATCCACACCAGACCCAGTTTGCTTGAACTTAGACTGGCACTCTGTTTTAGACCAGCCCCCCTTTTGTGGGGGGGGCTCCGATTCGAGCTTGAACCAGTCAAACAAAGCCAGTTCAAATCAAACCAAGTTCAATTTGAAGCTGTTCTGCAAACCTCTAATATACTCAATCTTGTTACAAGCTAATTGTACCCTAGGAACTTGAACCTTACTGGAAAATAATTCAAGATTATATTTGCAGACGTAAATGTAACCCTGATCATTTATTTTGCAAGTTCTAAGTGGAGACAGAAGAGAAACTTATAATAATGTGCTAGCATACTTCAAAGCTACAAGGAGAAATCAAGAGAATAAAATTTAATTTGTTTGTAAATGTAGAACTCTCTACAAGAGACTTGTGTATGAAAACAGCTATCATAATATTAAAGACAGACCGCAAAAAATATTCGGTATTCTCCTTGGCAATTGGTATGCTAACAGTAAACTAACAGAATGAAAAATTATATTATAAACCTTAGTGTTCTCTGTTAGCTCATAAATTATGCATTTTATTTCAATACTGGACTTTACATTTTTGCTATGTCATACTGCAAAGAAAGGAAGCTGATATTAAGCTGCTGCTAACCTGGCAAACCACAATTCAGTATTTATCTTAGGAAATATGTGCATTGGTGAAGCAAAAATCGTATATGTGTAGAAATTTTTTTAACAAGGCAAAAATAAAAGGACAACTCTAAAGTAAACAAGCAGATATGCTCAGTGGCCAACATCCAGACTAAACACTGAACTGGCACAGCAGCATTTTCTGTTGTGAAAGGTGGGAGGAGTTTTGGCAATCCCCTCTTCCCAGAAAATCCAAAACTCAGGGACATATTTCTGGGGATGCAGAAAGAAGAGAGAATATCACCAAAAAAATATCTTCATACAAGGGAAAATGCTTTTGTGCCAGTGTAGTGTTAGATATCACTGGCCAATATCCAAACTGTTTAATTACTGTTTGTTAGTGTTATCCTTTTATATTTCCCTTGATAAAGAAATTTACACATACTGTACATATGTGTGTACATACACACACCTACAAATAATATAAATGCTATAAGGCACCCTTTGTAGATAGCAATCAGAAATATTTAGAATATGAGAAACCACCATGGGCAAGAGTCTAACCCTTTCCCCTAAGCATAGGCAGAAAACACTTCAGTTTGTGTATGGGGCAGCAAAAACTTCTTCTGAAAGCAGCACCTTATGCTTAATGGGGTGCCATGCTGGAGAATCCCTGACTTTGGGAAGGTTCCCACATTGCCACAGTTTGGAAGAGGACCGTACACCTCACCTGCCAACACAGCAGGCATTCATGCCAACGATTCTCCATACATTACCTAAAACTTGCACAATTCATGCAGAACTAAGACAGGAAAGAGATGTGCTTGTGTTCTTTATACCACTTCCCGAGGGCCACTTCACTTTATGTTTTTTGAATAATTATGTATATAAAATGGTATATTATTTATAATAGATAAATAAATATAAACATAGTCCAGAGCCAGAAGTGTCTTTCCACATATAGACACAGCCTTCAATTCACAGAAAAGCTGTTGTACACCTCTCACTAGAGCAGTGTGAGGAAAGCGAAAGTAAATCCAAATCTACTGTTCAGTTTGTGCTACTTCTTGCACAAGCAAAAGCAAAGAACCAACCTGCCCATTGTAGCATGGCATGAATCGTTGCATAAATCCTTGCCAAACAGCACAAGCAGCTATTTTACTTGCATTCACTTTTTAAAAAAAATCTGGCTGCAGGGAAACACTTGTGCATATCTGTATTTAGTGTGAAGTACCAGCACACATTTTACTGAATTCATACTGTGACGGTTTGCATTTTTTAGTATTGTTTAAGTCATTTATTGTTTCGTTTATATGTATTTTAAAACCAATGTTTATAGCAATGTGTAAGTCAGTGAAAGAAGCTGATTGGCGGCAGCAGTAATGAGGCCTCTGCAGGAAGGACAAGGAAACCCTATTTAGAATGCAGGAGTGGGCAGACACAGCAAGTGTCAGTTAAGCAATCAGTTGGTTAGTACAGTGACAGTCAGATGGTAAAGAGGGGGAAAGCCATAGGCTTGGAGAAAAAAGGGTTCTGAACAGGGGAGATTTATCTGGTGAAAAGTGGGACTAGGTGGAGGCAGAGGTGAATCTGTTCTCCACTGGAAAGCCAGGGCCTCTCCAGGCGAAGACCTAACAGTCCTCAGGAGGGAGGCTGAGCAAAAACTCTAATCAAGCAAGGCACCTGAACCCCAGAGTGAAGAAAGACTGTTGACATTTCTGTAAGCTAGGACAACACTTTGAAACCACTACAGTTATGGTACCTTGAGACTTTTTAAACATCAAGCTTAAAGAACTTTTGTTCAACAATAAAATCCTGTTATTTAACTTTAACCAATACATTTTATTTCTTCTCCCACATCACCTGAAGAGAGACTTTCCCAAGCTACTACACAAACAAAAGAGGAAAAGTGAGAATTTGCCTCAGATCCTGCCTAATGAGATCTGAGTGGTGGCAGCAAAGATACCCTGAAGTAAGGTGGGGGGACACACACACAGAGAAAAGTCATGATCACCCTAGTAATAAGTTTATTGTTGTGACCACTGGTCATAACATTACATAACAGAACAGAACAGAACACGCACAACATACCAAGAAGTTACACTGATTCCATAGCCAATACGATCTCCTTAATATTTTTTTAAAAAATTAAATGGAGCAAGTAAACAGCCCTGTTTAACACCTCTCTCCCAATAAAATGGGATCTGATAAAGACCCTTGTCAGCCCATTCTCACCCTAGCCTTGATAGAGTGTAGTTCAATTAATAATCTAAGGAGTCACCAATCGATGTCTGTCTTCAAGTTTCTCCCAAAGTCGGGGACTATCGATTGAATCAAAGGCTGAGGAAAGGTTGATAAATGTGACCAAGTTTTTAATGGCCATTGGTGTGTTTTTGTATTCACCCCTTCAGGGTGACACAGAGGATCTATCGTACTGTGTCCTTTACAGAATCCTGCCTGCTCTGGATGGGAAAGTTTTATTGATTCCTCCCAGTCCTCCAGCTTATTCAAAACATGACTTAGCTTGTAAATAGGTGTAATGCTTGGGGTTCCTCTTCTCCTTTTCACCCTGAAATTGCCACAAAATCTCTTGAGTCCACACCATTTCAAAACATACATTGTCACATGCAGTAAAACATACATTTGTAGGACCTTCGCACTTCACGTGAATGTACACAGATTTCTCTCTATATCTCTAAACCCATGCTTTGAAAAATTCAAGTGTAAAACAGGCTTTAATCTAGGGTACGGTAAGGGTAAAGCTGCGTCATCGAGTCAGTGTTGACTCCTGGCAACAAGTTATTTCCCCGCTGTGCCATTAGGGTACTGTGCTGGCTGCCAAAACCCAGGAACAAAGAACAGGAAATGGTTTTGCATATAGGGGTTCTACTGCATCTTTCAAATTCCAGTGCAGATAGGTTAAACATTCAGCTGACCCTGTGCTGGATAATTCAATGTGAAGTCAGTGTCGACTCCTGTACCTGCTACAATATTTCCATCCCAACTTTCACACATCACAGCATTTATGGGTGTGTTTTTAACAGCACATGAAAGATGATTCACAGAGGTGTTAAATGGATAACTGATTATGTAATCAGATGTTAAATGGATAACTGATTATGTAATTATGCAATACGTTCTTCTAGTCAACTCTTGTTTTGACTTTGATAACATACACTTGCAACTGAATAGGATACATATTTCACTGAAAGAAATGCCATCTCAGTGGAGACATCACTCAGTGGAATGCACATCTACCCTAGATCCAGTTCAGGGAACGGAGCGTTGGACACTCAGGATACACGTCTGAAGCTGATGTTTCCTTTCTCCTACAGTCATCTAAGCTGCAAGACAGCAGGTACCCTCAGGGGTGTAGCAGATGTGTTCCAAGAGCTCGGGCCCCCTGGGGGACCTGAGGGCCCCCTAGGTCCACCCTTCCCTATTTTCTTAATTATCTTCCTCACTCCAAGGGGCTGCCAAAAAGAGCCCCCCCTCCCCTAGCTACACCCTTGGGTACCCCTCACAATTTACAAGGATTGCTGCTAACAAGCAAATCCATGCAACAGTGGGTAAGACCACCCCGCTGTACCACAGGAGCTCAGAATACTGCTGCCTCTATCTTGACAGGATCTCCTTTACCTGGTGGTTAGGTAAGAGGATGCAGTGGGCCATACTGACTGAGGTTAAACTGTGCTTGCTATAGCCTCTGTCAATGGATATGTATCTTCCATGACAAACTCCTTTCCTCCTCTTGGGGGCCTCAGACCCAATTCTTTTCTTTCAGTCTAAATGCCAGAACCCGCATCGTGGGGTCATGTCTATACAATGCTCTATATTGCCAACATCCACCACTAGTATGAGGACAGCATGCATTGGTTTGCAGAAAAAGGGTGTTTGTTTTTTAAATGAACACATAATGCAAATGTGCTCTTTTGCATACAGGAAACGACTCTTGAGCTATCTTTTCTCAAATGTTCTTAACTAAAGCATATGAATCAGCCTATCTGAAAGTATAGGGGCCTGTTTCAGATGATACTCTAATTGAAACTTTTAAAATGTGTTTAGAAGGAATGTAGGGATTCACATCTCCCCCGCCGCGCACACACCCAACAGCTGCATCTAATTAAAGAGGAGTTCATCCAAACAGCCCTCAATGTGCTGTTCACTGTTCCCTCTACGGCATGCGCACATGCACACACTCACAAGTTTTCTGATGTCCCCTCTGTTCATTTTAGATCCCTCTCAGGTTGAATTAGGAAGCCCGCATTCTGAATGCAGGTGTGCACACACTGCCTTGATAGTGCCGCACAGAACGAAACTCATTCCGCAAAGAGATGAAAAAAATTAGAGGGACCACTGGTGCTGTTTTAATTCTTCTTTGAAGTGGTATTTAAACTACACATTGAGAGGCAATTAAGGCAAACTATTTCCCATGAGATTAGGGCGTAGTGGGACAGCACACCAGCAAGGGTCGCCCATGCATTTAAAAAGGGCCAATCTGAGTATCACCCAACCAGTTCAAGGAGTAACCAAGTGTGACTGACCACAACCACCTAGAACATTAGTACAATGTTTTTCATGAAATGAATCAGCTGAAAAGCTCATTTTATATTATCATCTACATGTTTAAACCACCTTATCTACTATCAATAAGACCTCTCTTGTGCAACTGCCAGGCTACAATTCACAAAGCAATTAAATGGTATTGGTTGAATTTAGGCCAACTTAGTCCCATTTGGCTTAGGTAGTGCTGCATTAGGCTATCATATTCTAAAAGACAAAGCATTACAGTAGCCTTTGATTTGGCACTCTGCAATATCTCTCTCCCCACTTTCATCACTATCAACATGGCAGCCAGCCTGACAACAAGCTACCACAACATTTTATTTTTATTTATTTTATTTATTTTTACATTTCTATACCGCCTTTCGTCAAAAGAAAACCCCAAGGCGGTTTACAAAAATTAAAACATACAATAAAAGCAGTAAAAACATCAAGCAATAAAAACATCAAGCTAAAAACATATAAACAAGCATAAAAGCATGACAACAGATAACAGATACATTGAGCAGAGGTGATCAGGTGAGAGGCAATGGTATGCACACAGCTCTACTTGTGTGCAAATGCTTGAACACATGCCGTCTCCGGGGCCTAGATTTGCCATGCCATAGGACCAAACTTTTTTTTTAAGCATTTTAGAATGCTTGTGCAATACACAAGTTGTTTGCATGAGCCAGCTAAAGTTCAACACACACACACACACACACACACTTCTGCATGTGCTATCACTCCTCACTGAACCACTTCCACCTATGGTAGCACGACCTTGACATCAACATGAACAAAGCTATAGACAAGTAAACATCTTGAGTAAACAGGATTTCTTTTGCAGAAAAGAGATATAATAATTGTAAAATTAAAGTCACAGTTCACTTTCTTCTAAGACAGGAAACCTTCTCCACATCTGCCAACCTATCTACAGTCTCAGAAATAGTCAGCGATCACTAATGGAGTGGAATATACAAAGAAATTCTTTGGATTAATTTGTTGAATGGTTCCCATTCAGGACAGCTGATTTTATCAGGGCAGCTAATTTAAAAAAGTAAAAAAGAAGGGTAAAAAAGAAGGGTAGAAAAGAAGGGAAGACAAATATAACCCAATATATTTCTTCATAACTCATTACTAACTTTTCCCTATGTTTCTTGCTAAAGCTGTACTGAGAGCAATAGCTTGCTTACCCATAACTGATGTTCGGTGATTATCTGTATACTCATACCTATAGGGTATTTCAAAAATGTACAGAACTTTGCCCAAAGCATTTTGAAATAAGCCACACCACCATGGAGACACATGTGTGTGTCCCTCCATGGGAGAGAGCTGGTCTTGTGGTAGCAAGCATCAATTGTCCCCTTTGCTAAGCAGGGTCCATCCTGGTTGCATCTGAAGGGGAGACTATATGTGAGCACTGTAAGACATTGCCCTTAGGGGGTGGGGCCACTCTGGGAAGAGCATCAGTTCCAAGTTCCCTCCCTGGCATCTCCAAAATAGGGCTGAGAGACTCCTGCCTACAAACTTGGAGAAGCCGCTGCCAGTCTGTGTAGATAATACTGAGCTAGATGAACCAATGGTCTGACCTGGTATATGGCAGTTGCCTATGTTCCTATGTAAATGTCTTAAGTATGGCCCATGCTTCCTCCCTCATTTCAAATAAACTGCCTCAAAGTGTCAATAGGACAGGACTGGGATGCCTCTATCAACTGCTATAGATGCTGCTACTGGCCGAGCCAAGTGTGCCCAGATCAACACTGCTACAAGGTAATAGACAAGTTATTATGCAAGTTTTATGGTGAAAGAAATCCATCTCAAGAGATGCTGGGGGGCTCCAGAATAAACAGAGGAAAAGTAACTTTGGTTGGTAAAAAGGGGCCATTCTGCTGCATATGTAGAAATAGCAATAGCAATAGCACTTACATTTATATACCGCTCTATAGCTGGAAGCTCTCTAAGCGGTTTACAATGATTTAGCATATTGCCCCCAACATTCTGGGTACTCATTTTACCGACCTCGGAAGGATGGAAGGCTGAATCAACCTTGAGCCCCTGGTCAGGATCGAACTTGCAACCTTCTGGTTACAGGGCGGCAGTTTTACCACTGCGCCACCAGGCGCAGACAAGTCTCAGTGAGCATTCAGCAAGTGTAACACACTTGTCCCTCCCAAAGTTGATGACAGGAGGTAGACAAGCAGACAGATGTTCTGTGCATGAAAGGGGGAATATTTTAGGTGGAAAGGAAGGATGGAGTTTCTTTCAGTGCAATACAAGAAAGAGGGCACGATGAATCTGATGTTATTTTTATTGCCTCAAATCCTACTATCCTCTATTTCCATTTTTATTTACTAAAAACCTAACATTTCCTCTGCTGCCACCAGTGAACTATAACTGAACATTCTACTCTAATTTTTCATCTTCCTATACAGATGGGCCTGTATCAGTGGTCAGGAAATAGATGGAGAACCACAGAGCACAGTACAGCACCTTCCATCATTTTCACTATTTTTGGACAACCCCCCAACCCGCAGAAATCTCACCCACCCCTCCACAATTCCCACTGCTCCAATGCCTCGTTAGCCGTACTTTTGTTAGCCATGGAAATCTGTGGGAACAGGTATACACCTGTACTCTTCATTAGTTGAAAGGGACAGAACCAAAAGAAGACCAAATGAAATTAACACAAAAAGGTGTTAAATGTAACTATCTATATATGATTTACCTAAAAGGTAAACATAAACACATAATAGATATGGATGTCATAATATCAGAAGCTGTAAGCATTATGTGGCCACATTTGGAGTACTGTGTACAGTCTGGTCACCGTATCTTTAGGAGGACACTGTAGAACTAGAAGCAAACAACCAAGATGATCAGGGGGCTGGAGCACCTTCCTTATGATGCAAGGATACAACATCTGGGGCTTTTTAATTTGGAAAAGAGGCAGCTACAGGGAGACATGATAGAGGTGTATAAAATTATGCATGGAGCAGAGAAAGTTGATAGCAAGTTTCCTCCCTCTCTCAACACTAGAACCAGGGGTCGTGCCATGAAGCTGAAGGCCGGGAAATTTAGGAACAACAAAAAGGGAAAAGTCCTGACTGGAAGGGAGACTTAATTGTTGGCTGAGCTTGCAGCTGGTAGCATTCTTACCAGAAAGAATACTTCAGAATCAGCTACACCTGCAACAAGGGGAGGCTGACAGAGAGGAGACTGCAAAAGTTTTCACAAAACCAATGGTAGACATAGACATAGTTAGCAAGAGGTCTAGTGCAGCTGTAAGTAATGTCTAAGGGAGGAGTTTAGATATAGGGGGATTTGGCTGACGTTTTTAAATAGGGGAGTGACCTATGCCAGTCCAGGGCTATAGCCATTACTTGGGGACAGTAACAACATTGGACAATAGCAGGGGTAAGCAGAGAAGTGGCCAAATTTGAAGATGATACCAAACTCTTTCGGGTAGTGAAATCCAAAACAGATTGTGAGGAGCTCCAAAAGGATCTCTCCAAACTGGGGGAGTGGGCGACAAAGTGGCAAATGCAGTTCATTGTTGGCAAGTGTAAAGTGATGCATATTGGGACGAAGAAGCCCTGCTTCGGGTATATACTGATGAGATCTGAGCTGTGGGTAACTAACCAGGAGAGGGATCTTGGGGTCATGGTGGACAGCTTGTTGAAAGTGTTGACTCAGTGTGCAGCAGCTGTGAAAAGGGCCAATTCCATGCTAGGGATCATTAGGAAGGGGATTGAAAATAAGATTGCTAATATTATAATGCCCTTATACAAAACTATGATGCAGCCACACCTGGAGTACTTCATACAATTCTGGTCACCACATCTAAAAAAGGACATTGTAGAACTGGAAACGTTGCAGAAGAAGGCAACCAAGATGATCAGGGACCTAGAGTACCTTTCTTATGAGACAAGGCTACAGCACCTGGGGCTTTTTAGTTTAGAAAAAAGACGACTGCGGGGAGAGATGAAAGAGGTCTATAAAATCATGCATGGTGTGGAGAAAGTGGAGAGAGAGAAATTCTTCTCCCTCTCACATAACACTAGAACCAGGGGTCATCCCATGAAACTGATTGCCGGAAAATCTAGGACCAGCAAACAGAAGTACTTTTTCACACAACACATTATCAACCTGTGGAATTCTCTGCCACAAGATGTGGTGACACCCAACAACCTGGACGGCTTTAAGAAGGGTTTGGATAACTTCATAGAAGAGAGGTCTACCATCGGCTACTAGTTGGAAGGCTATAGGCCACCTCCAGCCTCAAAGGCAAGATGCCTCTGAGTACCAGTTGCAGAGGAGTAACAGCAGGAGAGAGGGCATGCCCTCAACTCCTGCCTGTGGCTTCCAGTGGCATCTGGTGGGCCACTGTATGAAACAGGATGCTGGACTAGATGGGCCTTATGCCTGAGCCAGCAGGGCTGTTCTTATGTTCTGTTAAGTCTGCTAGATCAAGCCCAAAGCTTATCTAATCCAGCATCCTGTTTCACACAGTGGCCCACCAGATGCCTCTGAGAAGCCCACAGGCAAGAGGTGAGGGGTTGTACCCCCTGCAATTGTTATTTACAGGCCGCTTGCTTCTTAGGCTGGAGGTGGCCTATAGCCACCAGATTTTTAGCCATTGATAGACATGTCCTTCATGGATTTGTCTAAACCCTCTGTAAAGCCATCCAAGCTAGTAGCCATCACCACATCCTGTTGTAAACAATTCCATAGATTCATTATGTGCTGTGTGAAAAAGTACTCCTGAAGCAGGCTCAAGCAATACAAGGTGGCTATGTATCTGACGTGTATCACCTCTGATCAGATGACCTCTCACAGTTAAATATTTGCATTAGCTGTAAACTATATCAGAAGACTGTTGTATGCAAGGCTCCAATCCAAACAACAAATCACAGATGGGTTCATGTTCCTCACAAGGGTATTATACTAACTATAATTAGAGTAAGGTAAAGATACTAAGCAGGAGATGAAAGGCATGTAAGGTCACAAACCAGCAATTCCAGATCATTTATGTGGTGCATGGGTTCTGTAAAAGACACATGAGGGTTGTATCGGTGGCTACCATATGAAAGAGTAGGAACAGGGGCGCACCTAGGTAATTTTGGTGCCCAAGATGAAGGGTTCTGGAAGCCCCCCGCCCCATTTTTTTAAAAACCTCCCCAGAAGCATGCTGTCCCCGCCACACCACACTGAACTGCGGAGCCAAAAACTTCAATAATACTAGCTGCCATGTGTGCAGCTGGGGTGTGTGGGGCGTGGGGAGCCAAGCAGTCCTCCCACACCCCATGGTGGCGGTGGCAGGCAGAGCAGGAGCAGCCACCGGGCCTGACCATTCAGCCCAGCAGCCCTTGAGAATTGTGAGGCGCTCCAGCACGCCTGCACAGTTAAAATAGAGTTTTGCAAGCCCCGACATTCACCACCGCCACCACAAGTGTGGGGGAGGCCTGCTCGGTTCACCCCCACCCCTCAGCCACACACACAGTGGCTAGAATTATTGAGGTTTTCTATTTTGCAGCTGCCAGGAACCTAACCCCCCCCCCATCCCATTGACGTAATGCCCCATTATCTCTGAAAAATGGAGCCCCCATGGATAATAGGGCTTGCCTGTATTTCCATTATACAAATCCATAGCAGCCACATTTGGAATACCATGTACAGCTCTGGTCTGAGCTAGATGGACCTATGGTCAGACACAGTATATGGCATTTTCCTATGTTCCTATATCTCAAAAAGGATATTTTACAACATATTATAGAAGGGGGGGGATATTGTATATTTAAAAATGCAAAATTGAACAAGTAATATAAAAAAAGAGGTGGAAGTACTAGTAATGAGATAAAACAAGATAGAAGCAAGGTTTGAGGCCAGCTCACTAGGTAGCAAGTGCTACTGATGTGGCAGTCTAAGAAAAAAATCATGGAGGAAACACAGGCCATTCCTAGTCAGACATGAACTATCACTCCATGGGGCTATAGATCACATTAAAACTCTTGGGCTAAGTTCTAGAATGTTCCAAATCTGGCTCTAAGCAGACACCATAGATATGAATGGAAGGGGGGGTGGGAGAGAGAGAGACTAATTTCAAGGATATACTACAATGTGTAATACTCACTTTTTCTGTATCAGCAGCTTTTAGCTTCTGTTAATTATAAATCAGATTCTGTTTTGCAAGTGAAAAAAAATTGCATTTAAAAGCAAAAGGTAGATTTCAGTCAGAGGAGAACCACCAAAACTACACATCAAAGAAGATATTTGGCAAAATAAACTGCAGGCCACAGCTTCTAAAAAATTGATGCAATTTTTCTGTGAACTCAAGGACCACTGACAGTCAGTCATAAATAATGCATGATTGGTTTAGCAGAAAATTTTAAAATAAGGATTACGTAACAATGCAGTCAAATCAGCTCTGCAGTATTCCACAAGGTGGATTGATTACTTACCACTCCAAGTTGTGTAAGGGATTGTTATGTAACCTGAAACCAGGCAAAGGGTTGTGTGTGTTAAATTTTCAGAATTATAAGTATGTCCAGCAATATTAAGACATACAATGATAATGTTATATAATCTCTTCTAAGGTTTTTATAATACAAGTATCAAGGTTTATAAAGTTACCTGCTACAAAGGCTTACCTTGCACAAGTCATACTTTGTTTTGTACGCTTTTAGAAATGTTTCAGCTAGATATTTTATTTATCCCAGAATACTGTCACCAAGTAACATATGAATATCTTTTATTATAGCCACCAACAGTCTACATAGCAATCCTTCAAGACTGCTGGGAACCTTCAAACACCTGCAAGCTGAGTTAAATTTAATGGATATATGGCAACTGGAAATATCAGTTTCTTCTGGGATTAAGCCCATCTTCACAAAAATACTACAATGTTTTGAATAACCCATACCTACATGCTGATTATTAGATTCAGTATTAGATTCTTAGACAAAGGTATGCCAGCTATAAGGCATAGTAGTAGGACTGGCTAGAACTAAAGAGTCACAAAGATGAGAAACCTTTATTTATTTGGTCCTATTTGGTGGTTGTTTTTTACCATTACCCAATAAACTTTTAAATTTCTGTATACTGGCATGCCTCATTATTTTCAGGGGTTCCGTTCCTCTCCTACAACTGTGAGTAATGAAATCGTGAATAACTAATTATTTCGCCTATGGGAACTGGGGGGGGGGAGAGGTTCCCAGAGGATGGAAAATTGCAGGGAAAATGGCTTTAAAATGTTTTTAAAAGGGTAGAATCAAGTGCCTTACCATGTTATGCAGGCCTCCAGCTTTGCAGCAATTCATCCATGTTGCCACAGTTTTTCATGGGTTGTTGTTTTTAATTTAAAAAGCGTTTTTGAATTAATAAATGAGCCAAAAATTGGCTCCCTTTTACATAATGACGACCAGAAATGACCTCTGAAGTCATTTCTGGCTATCTCCAAACTGTGGATAGATAAAATTAACCTCTTTTTTGCTGCCCCCCCCCCATATGCCAAGGTCAGGGGATAATCACCTGACTGCAGATACACAAAACCATGGAAAATGAATCTGCGTATAATGAGGTCCACCTGTACAAATCTTCTATAAAAGATAGCTTACATTCTATTTTCGATGCTATCGTAGATAATATATGAATTCTGAGAAGTACCTACATACTAATTTGCCACACAACTATTCAACAAAGGCTGTTTGCAGTTCTTCCTTGTTTGCCTTAATATTTACATAAATTTCAGTGTTTATATTATATAGTCTTCATATGACAATGTAACCCCCATCTCTTAAGGAGCAAGTGGGTTCAATCTTACTGGACAGCAGCACAATTACCCATGGCAATTACCAATTTTTGAAATGAATACAGTAACAAATACAATATGACTGAAATTAAATATTTGATTTTCTTAAATAAGAACACAATTTTAAACCACATATATATTATATATATATTCATACAACATACAGTAATCTTGCTGCTTTTATATCAGAGCCCTCAATTATACAGAAGTCTAAAACAAAAATACTCCATTCTCTTCAGAATCCCTGAGGATGCACATATAGCAATGTCCATATCACACGCATAAGTATTCTTGGAATAAGGGAGAGATAAAACCATAGAAAGAATCCTCTTGCCCTTGGGCAAGATCACATGGTAAATGCAACTTGTGAAGTTATCACTTGATTACAGTCCCTGTAAGAAATACAGGCCCATAAAATGAAATATTTGCAGGCCTCCTTCTGCATCAGATCTGGGGTAACGCTTTTCTTTGCTTATTTCTGTAACAAGCTTCCAGCAGCTTCTGAAAAACATGCTCCACTTGTTAGTTAAGGAGAAGGGTGAGGGGAACTCATTACACCCTTTATTTACCAAATTAAGGATGGGTTTTCTGTCTTTTTTCCCTACCATTGTTGTTAAATAAGGGTGGCAGCAACAGCATGGGTTACAACATATACTATTTTATTTTTTAGAAATTCATCTCATTTATATGAAAAATGATATAGGGTATTTTAAATAATGTGTTTCCCCAAAAAAAATTCATTGAAAATATTCTAATAATGTTGTTACTATAATGTGACGAGAGTCTAAAAAGGGGCTGCTTGCATGCTACACTGAAATAAAAAAAATGTGCCTTCATAGGAATATTCATTGTTATCTGGATGTAGTTTTATTTATAGATCAGGTCCAGATAGAGGAAAGCAGTTGGTAGGAATGGATTGACTGCAGGGCCAAATATAATCCAGAGGAAATTCCACAGGATTTCCATGATGGTTGATAAAATTCTATACTTATTTCTGTGAGCTATGCACTTCACTCAGTTTCCTGGCCAAATGTTGCCCTCAGTTCATGGAAAGAACCATGACTTTCTCCAGTACTGGTTATAAGTGGCCAGAAAATTCAAAGGTGGGAAACTGATATTGTTTGTCAGTAGTTTCCCACCTGAAAGTGCCCAGAATAAGAGCAGACAATTCACATAGGTAAAGGAACAGTAACCTAAGGGAGGAACCTAAGAGGAGAGCTGGTCTTGTGGTAGCAAGCAGGACTTGTCCCCTTAGCTAAGCAAGCTCCGCCCTGGTTGCATATGAATGGGAGACTAGAAGTGTGATCACTGTAAGATATTCCCCTCAGGGGATGGAACCACTCTGGGAAGACCAGAAGGTTTCAAGTTCCCTCCCTGGCTTCTCCAAGATAGGACAAGATTTTTTTATTGAACCAACAAACTACCAAAGCATACAGTACATTGCCAAAGCAGAATTATATACAAAGTGGTTGTTTGTACATCATATATCTACAAAGATTTACACACAAGGATTTGGAAACCCACAAGGTTATGAAGTATATGTAGGTAGTACTGTAACTCGGGGGTGTGGGGTTACAAGGCACACCAGGTAATCGGGGGGGTTACATCCAACATCCATTTCCATAATTTGTCCCATTGCTGTTTAGAAGAGATACTCTTGTCTTTTTGCACATAACCATACAAACTTTTCTAGAAGAGATTTACTGTCTCATCTGCGTGAACCTCTTGGTCGCATCTTCCCTCCCTATTCCTATGCAGGAGCATTGCATAGATGACATACAGGTTTACTAACCTGATTACAAGAAGGGGAACGTTTCAATTCCCTAGTATGAGGGCACCCGTTCCGTCCCGTTTCCATGAAGGTTTCTTTCTGGGACCTCGAAAAGAGGTTCTATCGCTCAAACCCGAGGTTAGTTCTTCCCAAGTCTGTTTTTCCAAATCAGGCCACTCTAAAAGCTTGCTTACTCCCTGCCACACTCTTTTGGCTACCACACATTCTTTTAAGAAATGTGAGTGGGTTTCCCTGAATGTTTTGCATAGCTCACTAGCTTTCTGTTTGCAGGTGATTTTAGGATACTCTTGCTGGTCGTCTGGGAGCCATGGCTTAGTCACATTAAATGATAGTACTTGGTGGTATAAGCGCCACCTTGTTTCCCATAAATGGAAAGGGACTTTTTTCTCCTTAAAGGGAGCGATAGGGTGATCGAGTTGCAACAAGTACTGTCAAGTGCGGTGTTTGTAGCATTTACGTTCTAAATCAGGTTTTTAAAAACCCACTTCTAGAATCTCTCCATAAATTGTTTTCCTTAGCTGCTTAACTGAGAAGGATCCTTTAAATAGATCCGGTTCAACCTTCCATTTTTTAAGTGTGAATAACAAATCTCTCAAGTAGTCCGGGTGTTCTCTTTTTAATACTTGTGTGATATTACCATTGAAAGATCCTTTCCCCCAACATGCTATGCCCCATGCTGACTTGCTCCAACGCAGAGCGAAAAGCGAGACCCAGGTTTTTTGCAGGAGGTTGGACATATTATGGACATTCACGAAAAACCAGTTTCTAAAATTGTAGGACATGAATTCAGTAACAAAATAGGGTTGCAGGGCTGGTAGGGCTAGGCCTCCCCGCTCAACCTCCTTAAATGCTACCGCAAGGGCCAAAGGGAAGGATGCTGTGTGCCATACTAGACGGAAGATCTGGCTTTCAACTCTCCAAAGGAGATCGAGCGGGGGAGGATAGACTACCGCCAGGTTGTGCACCGGGGGTATCAGGTAAGTCCAGATGTAAACTGCTTTCTGGTACATGGCAAGGCTCCATTTTTTCTACATGGTGATTTTAAGCATTACTTTTTATTCCCAATCTGTCCAATTTCCCCCCCAGACTTTTTCCTTAATCCCATATTCAATCCCCAAAATGTTTACTGTATCTACCCACGTCAGTTTGGACTCTGGGGCCCCTTCGCTTTTACATTCAGAGATGGGTAGGCACGAGAGTTGCTGGCATCTGGGGTCCATTTTAACAAATACACTTTTGTCAGCATTTAATTCTGACCCCGTGATCTTGCCATATTCCCAGAAGAGGTTTAGTATTACAGGGATTTCATTTTCATTCGATAACAGTAATGTAGTATCATCGGCATGAGCTACAAATTTTACCCTAAACTCAGAATGTGGTTCTGAGTGGACAGGTGGTTCGGCTATCCCATCACTCTCCCTCCTCCTCCCTCCCGAGAAGATCTCGCAGGGCGGAGGGATAGAGACCAAGAGTCCTTGCAGATGGGGTTCTCTCTGAATCCTGATCAGGATCTGATCCAGGGCAAAAACATAAAGTAATGGGCTCAGTGAGCATCCTTGGTGGACACCCAAATGCAAAATGATCGGGTCGCCCCGTCGTCCATTAATCTGTGGTGTCACCTTTGCATTCGTATAGAGCAGCTGTATCCAAGTAACGAATAGGGGTGGCATACCTTTAGCTTTCAACAATGTCCACAGATAATTGTGGCTCACTTTGTCAAAGGCCTTAACTTGATCCAATAAGAGGAGGTGACCTTTCCAATTTTCATTCTGTATAGAGTAAAAAAGTTCTCTCAGCAGACACAATGAGTCTGTCATCTTTCTTCCCGAGATAGGGCTGAGAGAGATTCCTGCCTGCAACCTTGGAGAAGCTGCTGTCAGTCTGTGAAGACAATACTGAGCTAGATGGACCAATGGTCTCACTCAGTATATGGCAGCTTCCTATGTTCCTATGAACACAAACACCCTTAGAAGCTTATAAGAACTCCAGTCTGACTACATCTGAAATCACTTTACATCTACAACACTGCAGTACAAAGTATTCCCACACATCCTGCAACACATACTATAGTAGCTGCCAACAGCAGAAGGCTGCTATCTCAAAATGACAGAACGAACTGTTTGATCCAGGTGGAGCATGGCTGGCTGGGGAATCTGTGGAGGAGCAAAGACTTCTGTAGATGAGTTTTCTCTCATCTATAGAAGTTGGAGGACCATCTGCACATAGAGTTGAGCCTAAGAGTTGCTTGAGGAACCCTGAAGACTATTGAAACAAATGATCAATCTCTATAGTTGTGTGAAGGAGGTGTAAAATTTAGGAAGATGAGAATAGTCTTTGAAACCCAGGAATTCCTAGAAAATAGTGTCATTTCTCATGACACTGCACTCTACCAGAATGGTGAGAGTTTTTTGTGAAAACAGAATTATTCTCACATGAACAAAGCCCATAACAGAATATTTTACACAAAAAACAAAACAAAAAGACAGAATGTTAAGATACTCTGATTAAAACAGACAGAAACTGTTTATTATCTAGTGAACAAATACTCTTCAGGCTGTTGAAGTCTTTTTTAAAAAGCCCACCAACATATAAAAACTGAGCCAAAGAAATGTTTACAACTTGCAGGCATTCTGGTTTTATTGGTCCTTATAATAACTCTCTGAATAGCATAAAACATTATTTCCATTACCGATTTCCAAGGTGCAATTACAATCCATCCCAAAGGCACACTTATAATCGAATCATAGGTAATGGCTTTAGGGGAGGCTATTTTTGTTTTGTTTTTTAAAGATTTAATGCAACTGTAGTGTAGTCTAGGTAGTGTGTGGTTTAACCCATTTCCTCAAGTTATTTTTAAGATCACAATCACCCCACAATACTATTAGGTCTCCACAGGGGGAGTGGGAGGGAATACAGACTGAAAGAATGAGGCACAACCCTCTTCCCCATTTTAAATATGTACAGAAGGCTGGCTGGTCTGTGTGGGGTCAAAAGTTCATTCTCCGAGTTTTTTGCATTTGGTTTAGCAGTCTGACAGTTGATTTTTGGGGGGGAGGGAGGTTTTTTAAAAATGGAGGAATTTTTGTTCTGATTGGGTGGGCTGAGAAACTATTGGGGCAATAATGTACATATAGTGAGAGAGTTTAAGAGTCATTCTGCTGGAGAGAGGCAGTGCTAGAGGTTGCAGAAGAAAATCAGAGTTAGTCCAGGAGAGCAGAGAGTGAGTCCAGAGGAGCCAAGAGATTGCAGCTAAAAGAAGCCTGAAAGAGAATCTGTCTGCAATGGAGTTGGTCCATCTGCAGAAGAAAAGTTGTGGAAGCAAAACAGCTGAAATCACTAGAAGAAAAATAGGGCCTTGGACCTGTGCTGTAACTAGGATAAGGACAGCCCAGCAAGCCAGAAGCCGAGAAGAAAAAGTACAGAAGACTCTGTGCAACGACCAGTATAGAGCTAGGTAATATATGCATTTTTTTCAGCTTTTTATTTTCCCTAACATGCTCTGTAATTGTTTTGAGTTTGTATTTTTTGCTGCAGAAGTAATATTTTAATTTAACAAATTTTTCTAAAAGTAAACTTTCTTTTTATACAAAAATTAGAGGCTTCTTGATTTGTCTCCACCTCATGCCTATAAGCCTTTCCACACTACTGGAGTTTTTTTGTTAATTTTTGAAGGGCTGTTGCAGTGGACTCAGCCATACAAGTCTGCTTGGTGGCAAAGGCTAAAGGTTAGGGTAGAACAGAGAGCTGTCTCTCCACACATAGTGGTAGGATAGGAAGCTGTTCCTCCACACAAGCACAATACAGATACCTGCATTTATTTATTTCACTGGAGGACTAATAGCAACTTCAGACAGGCAATTGACTTGGGGTGGAGGGCTGGCTCAGAATGGCCAGGGTTGGGAGGGGAGGGGGATACTGAGGGGAAATGAATGAATGAATGAATGAAATGTCTGTAAACCATATAATGTATTTCAATAAAATTGTTAAAGAGACAGAGAGGCAAATCGGATCTGAAAAATGACACCAAGGAGACATTGTTAAACATCTTCCCACCCCCACCCTCAGTGCCACGGCTCCAATCCAAATTGCAGCATGCACACCCATCCCATTGCTTTAAAGTTTATTTGTTATTTAAATCACAACATCTCATCTTAGATCTCCCATGAGAGATACAGTTTAGGTACAGTTTACACATGAATTCTGTACCAAAATGGAGCTACTTCAGTTTAGTAAGATCAACACTGAAAGCACACGATAGCATGTAAAAAGTGACCAACTGCATTAATCTTTCCTAAAACTGGCAGCATCCCAGGGGCTCCGATTCCATATAAAAGAGCCAAACAACCAGTCAAGCTCACACGTGGCCACCATGTATGCCTACTACATTGACCAAACCAGCTGGAACAGATTTGCACCCTGCAGAGTATGCACAAAGATGTAGGTTTTCCAGGAAAAAAATGAATTAGCAATTTTCCTACAAAATCCCCCCCCCCATTTGCATATGAATTCAAAGAAATCCTATACAAATTTGCTTGATGCCCTAAATGGATTATGATGTGATTTGGCATGTAATTTGACCCATTTATAATGTAAAAATACACACCTCTACCATTTTAATTTCCCACATTATCTCAAAAGTTTTTTAAGTAGCCAAGTACCATAGTTGAATTAAATTGTTGTGGGGGGGATCAATAAAGACACTTCATGTGCTTTAATTGTTATACTAAAACAAATTCAAAACTTTATGTGGAAAGTACTATTTTTGAATACTCAAATCAACAAAACATATTTACTCTCTCACACTTCCTAGGTATAATCAACAAACATTAGTTACTTTGGAATTCCTAAACTTGACTAATATTGCACTGGCATCCATTCATTGTTATTACCATTCATTGTTACTAATCAGTTCTAAACATCTAGCCTAGCGTTGCACATGTGCAGCTGTGCAAGCTCCAGACTACTGCTGTGTTTTCACTTGAAGAGCGGAAAGGGCGATTTTCACCAATCTTTCTTTCTCTCTGAAGTTCAATGTGAATCTCCAGAGAGGGCTGAGAAAGACTCCTGCCTGTAACCCTGGACAAGCAACTGCCAGTGTGTTATTATTATTGTGGCTGGGGATGGTGGGAGTTGTAGTTCAAAAACAGCTGGAGGGCCAAGGTTCCCCACCCTTGGTACTGAGTTAGATGCACCAACGGTCTGACTCAGTAGAAGGCAGCTTCCTATGTTCTTATAAGAAGAGGGGACTCTCTCATTCCTAAACATGGGTCATATTAAGCATATTTCATGTTATGTAGAGGGCCAGAGAATCAGTTTTCAGGATCAGGGGGAAAAAACATTTATAACTGAACTTAATTACTTTCTAAATTCAATTACAGTGAAGTGATTTATGATAATGGCTTGAAACTAACAGGTGTTAAGGGGGGGGATTTACCCCATCACTCAGTTTTCCAAAGGATCCGTAGTTAGCATCTACTAAATGAAAATCTGGTCTGAGTAATCAAATTACACCTCTCTAACTTAAAACTCCATTTCAAAAATGTTTTACGATGATGAAAAATGGTCTTACAATAATCTGTGGATGAAGCCATTGCAACAACACTAGAGGTTGAAAAGCTATCACTTTTCCCCACTTATCAGTGACATTTCTTATTTCTGTGAACTATGATCTCTCTTTCTGAAATGGATCTCTAAGTGGAATGTTAATCCTATTAGGCACCAGCAAGCATTCAAACACTGTGGAGATGGCCAATTTACTTAAGTGACATTGTATCACACTAAAATTTGTGCGTTATATCACTAACTCAGGATGATGACTTTATAAACCATACTTTCTTAAATCTATTTCTGTGTTGGTATGTTATGCTTATATCTTTATTTCATTCAAATTCATTAATTTACCAACATTAAGTGCAGAGTTTCAAATGCGAAAACGAACACGTAATATTACTGCTTTGTACCGATAAAGTACAACATACTCTTTAGCATGTAAAATTACATTTGTAAATTACAAAACTAGAATGAACCTATGACATGGAAGATCATCCATCAGAGAAATATTTTAGAAGTCAGTATTTATTTTTAAAAACTTACTTTGTATTACTACCAAGCCATGGAGAGTTTCTCGGGTTACTTTTAAAATTATAATATAAACTTAGGAGGACCTAATGGCCAAATGCAAACAACGTGATCGTGAGCAAACAAACCATGGGCTGGGATCAAATGCCTGAGCCCATGCACTCCTCCTGTCCATTTCTACAGGGGCAGGACTAAAATTGGGCAGACAGGTTCAAAGAACCAGAGCCACTCAGCTCCTTAGAACTGCCTGATTCGCCCCTCCCCTAAGCATCATGGCCTCATTCCAGCTGGCTTCACTAAAACTCCCCTCATCTTCTTGCAAGAATGTTAACACCTGATGCTAACAAAGCAATCAGGCCAGGAAGGGAAAGCAGATAAGACAAGTGAAGCATCAGACTCCCGCAGAGTAGGGATGAATCAGTGATGTAACTTTGAAAAAGTGTCCATCGGAACTTTTGATAGAATTATTGGGAGAGTCAGTCCCAACACAGGATATTATTATTTATTGAATTTATACACTGCCTAGTATAAAAATCTCTAGGTAGTGTACAGAATTAAAACATAAAATATAACACATGTAAAATCCATAAGATAAAAATTAGATAAAAACATGTTAAACACACATTAAAATTTTAAAAATTTCTTTGACATACCTGCACACTCCTATTTTCATCACAATCACCCTTGCAAACAATAGGTAAGTCACACACCTACCTAATCAGGAAGGATGATCAGACACAATACATTCCGAAAAAGCCTGTATGGATTCTTCTATTCAGCGAAGTATGCAAAAGCAATCAGGGTAGATAAAAATCAATGATTTTTTTTAAGGATTTTTATTTAAATCGGATTTATTTATTTAAATTGGATTTTTTAAATAAAATGCTTTTTTTGGGGAAAAAATCTATCTAAAGATAAGTTTTCTATTTAAGATACATTATAGTCCAAAGGTTATTCATCAGGAAATAAGGATTAGTTTTTAATTATGTAGCATGAGGCTGTATATATGCAATGTTTAAATTTTTTGGTAAATGAATTCCATTAATCCATTCACAATGTCATGCTCTTCCAGAGGTTTATGCGGGATTATTTTGGGCAATTTTTCTATCTAGAAGAGGACCATAAATGAAAGCTTCATCTAGTTGTAAATATTAAGATTATACCAGCAAGAATGAGTCTTTATGTAAAAAACAATGATTTAAATCTAGTTTTACTGACTGGTGATTTAAATCATGATTTAAATTGATGTGAGTTAAATCAAATCCACTCTGAAAGCAATATGCCTCCAAGGAACATTTTGGGCTAATTCCATGACCCAGTGTGCTCTCCCGTGTGTCACTGGAGACTCCAACTGCAGAGCATTGCAACAAGTGTGTTCCTCTTTCCAGCCTACTGAGGACATCATCTTCGAACTCTCTCAGATCTTCCCTATGGAGACTCCACTGCAACAAGAACTTCAACAGAGCACCTTGGTGTGCCCCTCTCCATTGAGGCCACCTGCCTGGCCAATTTGCTGTCCTCATGCCAAGGCTCAGCTCATTGTGCCTGGTTTTAGATTGGTCCCCTTGCCGATCTATCCAGCTAGCCTCACGCTGAAACTCTCCTCGTGACGAACCACACTAACTCCTTCAGCTCTCCTGCTCCCCACTTCGCCTCCAGCTGCCCGAGTTGGATCTTCATGAGGACAGGTGATATGGCCTCATGCCCTGCTCCTTCAGGGCTGAATCTATCTCTTTCTCTTATTTCTGAAACCTTACCCACCCACTCCCATCTTAAAACAACTCTCTCTAGCCTGCCTGGGAATTTACACATAGTTTGCAACTTCAAGCTAAATGTGCCTTACAATAGTCTGTTTTTAAACATATTTGTATTGTTTTTACGTTAGGACCACCTAGTAACTTCTATTTTTTTATTATTACTACTACTTTTATTATTTTGCTTTCAAGAAACTCCTTTTGTTAATTGTTAACCTTTCTCCCAAACTTTAGTTCAGATGCTTGCACAAATTAAAACTGCTTGGAACTGTCTTGCTCTTTTGAGCTAAATTCCCCACATTCACCAGAACTGGGGGTGTAGACCAATCATCCCCGAGGCAGTTCCATCAACAAGTGGCTGTGCTGTAGTGTTTCATAATCATCATTTCTCCTAGAAGGATCTTTACTTAATCAAAATGTCAGATTTATTGAGAACTATTTAAAGTATGATTCACTGTCCAACTGTCTGTATTCTTCTCCTAAGTCAGCTCAACTCCACGAGTCAGAGCTCTTTATTGAGATAAGGTTCCTTAATAGTACCATCACATTTCATCTGAAACCTATTATCGTTACATTTGCTACCCAATGTACTAATGCTAATATCTATCATGGTTCTCCAAACTTCTAGCAGTCTCTCCACATCCCTTCTTCCCTCAATGCACTCTCTTCTGCAGAGAAATGAAGCCTTTATTTAGAGCCTCCCCCCATTTCAAATATCTCTTTTAAAAAAACACTTTTTCTATAAAGGCTTTCTCAACATCCTAATTTTTTCTGTTCTAATGTCCGTTAACTTGTACTAATTCCTATGTATTTTCATAGATAAACACAATCTGCCTTTCCTGCTTGACATGAGCCATTTTTGGTGCCAGATCTGCTTGGAAACTGGAAAGAATAACCTTTGTGCTTTGAACGGCAGTTTATCTGACCTTACATGCCACTGATAAGGGACCAGTCTAACCTTGAGAAGAACAGAACACAACCAACCAAAACAACTAGCTAACTGTTTTGTTAACTGTGCAGAGCACCTGATTGCTCCCCTCAACTCAGAGATCTCTCCATCCTCATCTGAGCTGCACTCCTGCTCATCCTCCTCTACCCAGTTGCTTCCATCCCCTTCACCCTTCTTGGTCACTCCTCCATCCCTTTACTCCATCCCCCTCACCCCTCTTGGTCATGGCTGCAGCGCTGCTGGTATCTTTGGCCAAGCTGCAGCTCCCTATCCACAGAGACCTCCCCACCCTCATCCGAGCCCTGCTCCTGTTCCTCCCCACAGGAGCAGCAGCTGTTGGCTGGGCCCTTCCTTGCTGCCGCCACCACCACCATGGCCACTCGTTCCCCTCAGGCTGCTGATAGGCCTGGGTCTGGCCTGCCTGCCTCCGCCAATGGCCTCGGTATCCCCAAACAGCAGCAGTGGTTGACTGGGCCCTTCCTTGCTGTCAATAGACACCACCAAGGCCACTCATTCCCCTCATGCTGCTAACAGGCTCAGGCCCATCCTTCGCCCTTCCTTCTCTCTTCCCCTCCCTTTCTCCCTCTCTCCTCCACTCGCTCTTAGCCATAGGGTGCAGAGCACACACAGGGACTGAGCCATGGGCTGATGAGGCAGTCAGCCCAGCCTATAGCAGGACTCTCTCACCCTAAGGCTGAGAATGGACTTATAAAGAAGAAAAATTGACTGTTTTAAGATGCAGTCAGTCTCTTGAGCCTAGAGGGAATAGTTTTGATAATCAAGTTTAATTAAGAAGGTTTTAACGCAAGTTTTTTGAGATGCCAGGAAGCCCTAAAGAACTCTCTTTTGTATGCAAGCTAGTTAGCCTTTGGAAGGGCAAAATGTTATTTCACATGTCCTAACAGACTAAGGGAGAGAGATAAAGTTTTTCAAGCCCTGATTGGTTATTGGTTATTTTTGAGAGTTGATTATTAAAAGATGATCTCTTTAAATCTGTGTTTCTTTTCATTGTAAAATTTGTAATCTATACCAAACCTCTGTATTATATTGTTTATATTAGATTTTGTTAGACAATTAAAAGGCTATGTATAGAAGAGAAAAAGGGTCCCAACCTATAATTTTTCTAAACTATAACCCTGTATTAATGGTGGGTGTTTGTTTCGTGTTGTGAAGTGTGTTGACTGGGATAATTTATGCATCCCTGGCAGTTAGCACCTATCACACGAAAGAGTCTCATCTTGACTGTATCAAGCCTCTTCCTATCCCTGCAACTTTGTCCTGTCTATTTTATTAAAAATTCAAGCCTTTGGAGCAGTAACAGTGTTTCTCTACTGAGTATTTTAACTTGCAAAGTTCTGGCACTAAGCACATTTTATAACAAGTTAGTAACAGCAGTAGTAGAGGGCATATTAACCAAGGATATTTTGTCTGTTATGAAAGTACTATCATTATTAGGAATATTATACCTTAAAAATATTTATAGCTTTTTAACAAAACAAAAAAATCTTTAAATGATCTACATAGCAAAAAGAATGAGAAGATTGTTCCCTGCCCAAAAAGAGGCTATAAACTCAAAGTAAACCCACGGGAGACACCAGCAACAGCCAATGGGAGGGACATTATGGTGGGACGAATCGGAACTGTCACCATTCCCTTGTTCAACATAACCCATGCTACCTGGAAATGGGGTACCTTTTGAAGTGGTGGCTCTCTTACATTTATCAACTGTTTCTATTCAACCAGGATAGGATCCCTCCAGTACCTGTTGATGGTGTCTTCACTGCCTTCCTTTTCAGATTTAGGATAAATAACCATCTTCTTATTCCTTTTGCTATGTAAAACCACTTTGTAAAACTTTTTTGTTGAACAGTGGTACAAGAATGTTCATAATAAATAAAAATGAGAGCAACCACTTTAAAAGTTGCCTCTTTGCTCATGTAGCAGGGGTTAAGATACAACTAGGCAGCTGTAATGACTACACTCTATTTAGATAAATCATCTTGTTCTGATGTTAAAGCAGAAAAAATTCTCTCATTCTACATCCATCTTATTACTTGGCACATTTTTTCAAGAATCAAAGAATCTACTGGCGGCCCATCTGAATGGAAAGGGAAAGCAATCAAGTCGCTCTAGTTCTTTCTCTATTCTTTTATCCTGTCTCTTTTGCTTTGAGATCCACTATGTGCTTCTAAGCTACCAGACAAAAGGTCAATTATAAGGTCAAACAACAGCATTGCATAAATGAGCGCTGAGCCCCATGTGCTCCCTTCTCACTCATTTCCCAATCCTGGAGTTCGAGGCTCTGGTAACCATAATTTACTCGTTCAAATGCAACAACAAACTATAGTTTATTAAAAACAAACAACTTGGGAGGGAATGGGAGAAGAAAGCATGCAAGCACGGGGCTCATTCACATAATATCAAACCATGGCATTTGTCAGGAAGTCTGACACATAAAACCTTGTTAAAACAAAACAAAAAAGTTAAACATTATTCTGAAAGCAACATATTATTTTAAATAATGCTTTCACAGACAATATCATGTAAACTTTATACATAAAGAAGAAAATCAATGTTTTATTTTTTAATGGAAAACTATAAAAAATGTTAGATGTGGGGAAAATAAAAAACATTGAGCATATAAAATGTTTGGCATTTTTAATGCATATTTTAAATCCTTGAGTTGTGAGAGAGAGAAATAGCCAAACTGAGAGAATGAACATGTTAATATAAGCAGTAGCCTTTATATTGTAATACACAATAAAGTATGTTTATATGAATTACATAAGCACAGGTATGTGGTCCATAAAATGCACAGCATCCCTCCCTAGATGCCATAAAGATGCCTGTTTCTGCTATCCTTGCTCTTTGAATTGCTACAGTAGACTGAACCTTATCATCTAAGCAGAGTGTGCTGGAGCCTGACCCAAAGATTCAGGCCGCATAATCTGCAGGCTATTATCATTACAGCTTTTGACACAAATGCATTTAGATGCCAAATGCTCACTGTAGTTTTTGGATACAATCACCAGACACTGTATAATACAAACTGGAAAGCAAGAATAGGATTTTAAGAGTAACAATACATTCCTCAGGGAAAGGGATCAGAATGCAATACAAAATGCTTGACACTGGCTAATGAAAAAAACTGAAGCAGTGTGACTACATTTCCTCATCAAATGAGGTTTACAATAGCAAAGCAAGAGTTTTCACAATAGAGAAGAAAGCACATTTAAATTACACTACTAGTAATTTAACTATTTTACTCAATCCAGGCAAGGATAGCAAAAAATGAACACAAACTTTAGAATATGTGCAAAAGAAGGTTTGGGGTTTGGGATTGGTTTTGTTTGTTTGTTTTTAAGTCACCAAACTACCATAAGAAACACATTCTAAAAGTTGCACTGTCGAGTTTGATGAGAAATTGGTTTTTGTCCCTAGCAGTTACTAGAAACAACTGGAAAAAGATCAGATTGCATTGTCTTACACTATCTCTACTTCAAAGATAGTTTAGCAGGGCTTTGTTTTTGGTTTTTGTAAATTATCTTTTAAACTATTTAAATATTGAAAATTTTACTTAAAATTGTTTATTAAACATTCACTAGAGCCATTTTGCCATCTTTAGTACAATAATGAAAACACAAAAAGTTGTACTACTACATCTTCAAAATTTCCTTTGCTGAACCTTTGCAATATCAGGATGAGCCGTTCTGTGACTATACTTCATAGTTGCAAGGCCAATGTAATACAAACTGATACAATTACGGAAATCAGTCACTCTCATAACCTTTTGCCTCCATCACTGCTCCATACCTCTATTCAAGTAGTCTTTGGCTTTCCACACTTTGCATAAGATTGTGCACTCTATTCCATTTCTTCTGCAACTGCAGGTTATACTGTCAAAGCTAACTTTGCAGCTGTAATTCAACTATATTCAAGATCTGTGCTGGTGGAAGATACATCATGATTGGATACAACATACCACTAAGTTGCTTCCATCTTCACTTAGCAGCATCCTTGTTTGAGATGTCATTTCCAATCCACACCCTTACCTGGCAATAGACCCTGAAGGTAGCATTTTGTAGCAGCAGACATTCAAGGCACTTGTTTAGGGCAAACCAACAGGGAAGAATTCTATCAATCCCCATATAGGCAGTTTGGATCAAAATACTGGGTTCAATTGTCTCAATCCCCCCATACTCACTATTCATCAGGAGACCAGTCCTTCTCCTTCACCTCTGATTCTAGAAAATATTCCTTCACTAAGCCAAAACTCATATCATCTAGACCTAAATCTTCCAACTTCTAAGTGGCAGTAGGACTTCTACATTTCTTTCCAGTTCCAGATTCCTCAACTTCTATCTACACTGACAATATATCACTCTGGACAGCTGGGTATTGACTATCACCCATCTTGGCTATTCCAGAGTTCCACACTCTTCTGCATTACAACATCTATACCACCATCCCAATTTTCTTTGAAAAGATCTCCATTCTTCCCTCCAAGGGGGCAATGAAACCCATTCCCCACTCACAAATCAGTGAAGCTTTCTGTTCCTGTTACTTTATGGCCCTGAAGAGGCCCCTGACCCATCTTCAATCTGCAAGATGTCAACTTTGATGAACGCTGACAATTCTGAATATCAATCTCAACCATCCTGCATCTCCTGAAGCTCCTTACCTCTGCTATGGCAATCTGAAGTCAGGAAACATTGGACGGAAATGTGGCTTTAGCTCAAAGACAAATTACATAAATTATAAATAATTCACCTGAGGTTTTAAAATGAAAAGGTATGACTACAGAAAATATACCTGTGCAAGCCCCACTAAAACACTTAGAAGCAATACAAAAATGTGGTAGAAAGAGATCCTATGCATGCTTACTCAGAAATCAACTCCAGCAATCAAACTTCGTTCCAAATAAAATATAAAGTGTAAGGCATGAAGTGTAATTCAGAGACAATAATGTTGTGAAAAAGTATATGAGTACATATTCAATGGCAACCATTTTTCACTAATTTTATGGTGAGATCCAGTTGTCAAAGTTATGCCAGCAAAATTTGACAATTCACCATCAGAATATCTATTGGACCCTACTAATGAAGCACTTCCACGCAGATGATCTGTTTATGGAATAGATAAAGAGTTAGCTAATAGGTGAAACAAGGATATGGAATCCTCCTTGGTGTATTTAAATTTAACACATTTATATCCCAGCCTTCTCAATTGCTCAATATAGCTCATAATTTTGAGAAAATGTATATAAGAATTGCTCTTTCCCTTTCATTTACTACTTAATGCTTTTATTACCCTCCTTTCTCTCTCCTTTTTTCAAGCAGACATTTCTGTCAGTTTTCATTACTGCTGGTCCTGTAATTATATTTTCACATGCTGATAAAAAAATTAATTAAAAGCACAGACAAAGCAAGACCTACAGGGTAGAGGACTGTGTGTTTCAATTCCCTAGTTATATTTTAAATCTAGACACAGAACTACAGCACAGACACACACAAAAAGTTATGGATCATAGAACTCAGTGATATTTGCAAGGCTTTTCCTTTTTTATTTTAAGTTTTAAAATTAGGCCAAGAATTTGTATAATATTATGTGAAAGTTAATTTCTCTAAAACAAGTAAAGCAAAAAGGAGCTTTGCATCATGACATGTATTTTCTTACAACGGTGGAAGAAGCCATCCCTAAAGTAGTTTGCAATAAAAAGCAAACAAAAGAATTGCAAAAGCATAAATGCACACACATACACAACAAAATAAAACCAAGCACAAAACTGAGCACTCAAATGCATGCATTCCAGATGTGCTGCAAACTGTAAACAAAAAAATTGTTATTGCATTTTAATTTGACATGTTTAAGAAACTGGTTTTTTAAAAAAAATCTCACAGAGAGAAATATGGGGAATATTACACACAGAAGTCTCACCCACATGCAAGGAAACCATGGCAATATCTGAACAAACAAGGGTAACCCATATGCAGTTGGGAAGATGGCATAAAATAAAATTTTACATTGCTGTTCAAGAGAACCATTCAGCTCAATTCCTACCTCAGTTCTCCAAAACTGATATTTGATTTATATCTCAATGTGAATCTATGAACACATAGGCTTGGATCTAGACTTGTGTAATGAAGTAAAGTCACACTTTGCTCCTCCTGAAAAGCCACTCTTGGGCATTGGTTAGCTCTCTGGAACAGCACAGGAGGGGTTGAGAGAGTTGCAGAGGGAGAAGGGAATCAGCCAAAATTGGCAGAGGAATATGGCACATAAGCTTAGCAAAATTATTTCTAACAAGAAGGCAAAATATGCGGTTTTACTGCTGAAAGAAATTTTTGCACAGGTGGTTAGCTTCCATTTAAACATTAAAGATTTTCACCCAGACTTTGCACAAACAACTACATTATCAATGCCCTCAGGACCAACAAATCTGGATGGATTTTGCACACAAACTCCTATGTGGATTAGGTATGTTAGCCTCCAAGCTGACATATGAACTCACACTGGCAAACAGAACCAGAGGAGTAGGCCAAGTATCAAGGAAGTGACAAGCCAGTAGTGTGTCAGATCCACCAAGGCAACAGGAAAGCCTAAAGGAAGGTGTGAACAGCCTTTCTGATTCCTATAACAGCCCAGCACAACACAACTTGCATGTAGTTGCAGCGGGAATCATGGGTCTCTATTGTGGCCCCTCTGCAAGGCAATGCTGTGCCCTAAGTTTTCAAAGCAATTAGGAGATATAAGAGACACAGTCATTGCGTCTCCTGGATCACTCGTGTCTCTACCCCAGATTCACCAGACTTTGCTTCCTCGGATCCACCAGCCTTTTTCTATGTCTTGGCAGAGGCACCTCCATCTTGCCCTGCCTTGACTCTCACTCCTGTTTTCCATTTTGCCTCCAGGCCAGCTCTTTTCAGTCTGCCCAGCACTCCTGGCTGCAAGATTCTGGGTTTTTTTGGATTTTGCCTGGCTCCTGGACCTCTGCCTGGTCCCTGGGTTCCCACTCCCGCCTTTCTGCTTTCCTGCCTACCTCGGAGGACAGAAGCCTCTCAGTAACGACCGAGCCACGCGGGTTAACTGCATTCCTCTAGAAAGGAGCAAGGTAGTAAATAACCCCTGCTCTTCAACCTCTTACTCCCTTTCCTCCTACTCCTTCTAAAATCCAAAGCTGCCTGTTTCTCTCATCAACCTTGACCGAACTTAATTCGGAAACTCAAGCCAAATTGCTTTTGTGAACTGTTACATAGTCTTTGTAAACTGTTGATCTTGCTGGTCTTGTTAGTTTAATAATGTTCCTCCTTAACCATTATTTTTCTCTTGCTGTACTGAAAAACCCCTTCAATAAACCTCATTTTATTTTTGAACTTTTGCCTCTCCATTCTGTTCTTTCTGCAACCAAAGCTTGAACTCATTTATTCTGAAGGTGTGACTGCTCCATTTCAAGCTAGCTAATTCCCCTCCGCCCGGACAAGCCTAAAAATGTAACTAGAGGTCCCCACTAATTCCGCGGGATCAGTTCCATTAACAAGTCAGAAGGGGAAAGTGTGAGGCCCAGCCACTTCAGGGAGGCCTCAGGCAAGTAATATAATTATTGTTTTATTAATCAGGTTAAAACTGCTAGACACACTTTCAAACTGAGCTTCCTTTTCTCTCCTATTCAATCTCACAGCCTTCCTTTCTTTGTAAAATATAATCTCCTCTGTATCCAACTCCTCAAGGCTCTACCTTTTATTTCAAAAAGCTCCAGTAACCAGTAACTTCATTTTTTTTTGTTGTTGTTATAAAAGGATGAATGGTAAAATTGCAGCAGGGAGGAACTGAAGTGCAAAAGATATGTAAAAAGCTTCCAACTTCTGTACAAAAATCTTCTAACATGAGGAGAGGTGGTCTTGTGGTAGCAAGTATGACTTGCCCCCCTAGCTCAGCAGGGTCTGCCCTGGTTGCATTTGAATGGGAGACTACATATGAGCACGGTAAGATATTCTCTTTAGGGGGTGGAGTCACTCTGGGAAGAGCATCTAGGTTCCAAGTTCCCTCCAGGGCATCTCCAAGATAGGGCTGAGAGAGATTCCTGTCTGCAACCTTGGAGAAGCTGCTGCCAGTCTGTGTAGACAATACGGAGCTAGACGGACCTATGGTCTGACTTGGTATATGGCAGCTTCCTATGTTCCTAACCACTTTTGGGCAGGAAAGTTTCTACCTGAGCACCAGCAGGACTTCCAGTCCTAGACCCTTCCCAGGCAGCAATTTTACTTTGCTTCACCATGGGATGGGTAGGTGTGCATTCACACATCAGGCAGATATATGGTGAGGTCCATGCAATTTATTGGGAAGCACTCCATATACAATTCAGGTTTTTCCCTGTGCACTGGAACTTAGTCCGTTTTATCTCCATGCTAAAAGGTTTCACTTTTTACAGTGGCTTTTGGGGATACTCCAATATATCCATTATACACTGGTGTTTCTTCTGAGATATATGGAGGGCCCATACTGATAGAGTGCCTTTTCCTCAAGCCTCGCTTTTTGCTATTTTGCTTTTTAAAATATATATATATATATATATTTGTTTGGAACATCATTCTGTGTCTTGCGGAACATCATTCTATGCACCCACACGGTGCATTTTGTTTTCCTCTTTTAATAAAATGTATCTTTTTTTTCCTTTTTGAACAGTGTCCTGACCCTGTGACTCCAAGTGATACTTTAGGGTGAACATAAGAAGGAGTTTCCTAAAACCTTACTTTTTTCTTTAAAAACAGACAAAACATTTGCCTGGAGATCTTGCACAACATCATATGCACTCTTGCCTTGCAGGTGTGGGTGCATATGATGTTCTGCAAGATCACCAAGCAAATTTAAGGGAAAAAACCAGGAAAAAGTGAGGCTTTCAAAAAAGCCTACTCACCAACAAGTACCACTGGGAGTAGAACACCCTATACATATTTGAACAGTGCACGGTATGAACGATGCATGGAAAGATTGGAAGGAACCGACAAGAACCCTATTACAGCAGTCCTATGTGAACGGCACCTCAGGTTTCTTCTAATTATCTTTATAGAGATTATATGCAGCTAATATATTACCACATAACTCACTCTACTTTACCTCACTTAATTCTGTGGTTAAACCCGCCATCTGGGCAAGGCCCTAGGCACTGCCCTACTAATTAATTTTGCTGCTCTTCCTCTTTTCTTCAGATGGCTCACTGGGAAATAAAGTTTATCTAAATACAGTTGGAGCTAAGAAAAGCCCTCATTACCTCTCAAAAGAATCTCCTGAGTGCCCAATTAATTTTATTTAGGTATTAATTATTGAACTGGTTGCTACCTTAGAGGTTCAATTCCAGTTCAGGTTCAAGATAGCCAGGAAATTGTAGGTTAATATTCAGTTCTAGTTCCCTTTGAAAAAACCAACAAACCTCCCTAAACTGGTTTTGGGGTTCAGGGTCAGGTTCAACTCCCTGGTTAAGGCAGTATTTCTCAAACTGTAGGATGGGCTCTCCTTTTGGCGGGGAGTGGACACCTACAAGTAGTATGCAGAGTTCCTTCCACCACCAGCCAAAGGCCTAGGTTGATGGAATGCCTCTGGCAAAGAACCAGCATTGATCTACAATGGACTTATGAGGCTGCCCGCATCCTTACCACAGACATCATCTCAACCCAGTTTGGGGAAAGGAAGCACTACTGCTTTTTGCTAAAGCTTTACATGGGTAAATCATTGTTAGGAGAGGTTCAGAAGTGTCCTATTCTAGACTTCTTCTAATGCCAGTTCTGTAATTCACTCACAGATCCTCATATGCAGCAGTAGGCTGCATACACCTGCACAAGGCTTTCCTAGCTGATATAACTAAAGTGAGCAGGTGGAGAAGATGAAGAAGAGACGAATGTAGGGAAGAACATAAGGTAAGCCCTGCTGGATCAGACCAAAAGGCCCATCAAGTCCATCATTCTGCTTCACACAATATCCAACTAGGTGCATCAAAGAAGCCCACAAACAGGGAACAGAGGGCAACCGTCCCCTCCTGTTGGTGTCCCCTAGCATCTGCTATAATTGGTTTTAATTGCTTAACCTGTGTTTTTATTTTCCGTAAACTGCCATGAGATTTTATAATCGGGCAATATTAAAATGCAATAAATAAACATAAAGTTTCTACTCCCTTTTTTTATGCTGAATAGAATTTCTTCCTTTGTTTTTTAATAGCCCCTTGCCTCAGAAGTTCTTGTTTTTTTACACCTGCAGTGGAAAAGTAGTTCATAAAATTTAACATATTTATAGGAAGAGCAAACCATGATAGCAGATGCAGTAGATAGAAGGCATTACCTGTCAAATGTGGGTTGTTATAATTTTTTTATTAAACAGTTAAGAGTTTTCTTGGGCTTCTTGCATCCTTATCTTACCTGGTTGGTTTGTCATTAATGATCATCAAAATATTAGCTTGAGATACTGAAATGACTTTTTTAAAATTACAAATTGATGCTTAGCCAGACCTGTCCTTAGGCTGGGGCACATTAGGGTGATTGTCCCAGGCCCTGCACCATAGCCTCATTCTCCAGGCTAGCCCTGGAAAGGAACATACATGTGTGAGGCTCCAATTTGGTCATGTAATGTTCATTAAAGTGCTTCAAAACCAAATCTCACAAGAATATAAAGATGTCCAGTTAGCTATGCAGATCTTTTCAATTCTTACTCTTGTATTATGTGCCTTTGAGGCTGGGACCTCTTACAGTATCTTGGAGCTCTGGAAGAAGATTGGTACCTTGTGGGGACTTTCTCTCTAAGGCATGCACATGTGCATGTTCTCACATGTTTTTGGATGTCCGCTCAGTTCATGTTGGATCCCACTCAGGTTGAATCATGAAGGCCCCATTCTGAATGCAGGTGTGTGCACACTGCCTTGACACTGCCGCCCAATACAAAACTCATTCTGCACAGAGATGAACAAAATTGAGGAACCACTGCTTGGGGGTGGCAACTCTGTGATAAGATGGAGGACAAAGAGTAACAATGGATATGCTTTGGCTTTGCAGCTTGGGAAGGAGGCAGAATAGATTAGTGTCTAGGAAAGGGATTGAAAATATAACTGCCAATATAGCCCCTATATAAATAATGGTGTGACCAAACTTTGAATACTGTGTACAGTTCTGGTCAGTGCACCTTAAAAAGGATACTGTCAAGCTAGAAAAGGCACAGATGAAGGGCAACCAAGATGATATGGTGGCTGGAGCAGCTCCCTAAGAGGAAAGACGTTTAGACCTTTTCATTTAGAAAGATGACATGTTGGGGGAGCGGGAAACATGAGAGTGTATAAAATTAGGCACAGTGTGGTGTACACACACACACACACACAGAACCTTTTCTCATAGTATTAGAACCCAGAAACATCTGTTTAAGCAACATGCTGAGAGATTCAGGACAGACAAAAAGAAATACTTCTTTACACAATGTATAAACTATGGAATTCCCTAGATGTGATAATGACCACCAATCTTAAAAAGAAATTCGACAAATTCATCGAGGATAGGGCTATCCTTTTTTCTCCATTTTCCTTTTTCCACATCTTACCATTGCAGCCATTTATAAAAGATGTCATGCACTGCACAGTTAAGATGGTTCTATATTAATATCTGTAAAAATGATTGTTTTGTTCATTGTTGGAAAACAAATAAAATATTAAACATTTTTAAACAGTCAAACATCAGCTAAAAAGCCTGGATAAACAGGTGTGTCTTTAATGTGTCTTTAGTCTGCCTTCCTAAAGTTGACTAGAAATATTAAGCCTCTTGCTTCGGCAGGGAGTGCATTCCAAAGCTCTGTCTGCAGTTCACAAACTACTTAATCTGGGAGATTATTAAAGTTAGCAGACCTATCCTAGGGTAAGTACTTTTACCGAAGTAACTTTGGTCAGATGCTAATGGAAAGAGGTCCCAGATAAATGCAGCTGCCTACATTAACAATGAAAACAATCTACCGAGAATTTCTGTAACAGCTTCCCACTTCATTATGGGTTGGCAAAAGCACCAGGCAATCTCAAATAAAATGAACAGAAATTGCAGTGTCCCAATTTTTAGTGGAATACACTACACTAAAGTGGTTGCTAGAGTGCACTAAGCATGCAAAGTCATAACAAAGTGGAATTGATTGTTGACTAACATTAGTTGTCTTTTTCCAGGATTGCATCTCACTGAAACAACTTAACCTCCTGAAGAGAGTTGTTTTTTTTAAATTCTGTGGTGCACTGAAAAGCAGTCATACAATATGAGTGGGACCCAATAAATAAAGTGAATTTAAGGATAGCATCAAAATTGTTTATTCCAGGAATATGCACATACATTATTTTTTAATGTACCCACCTCCTATCTTGACACATTTATTCCAATTATTTACAAGCTTTTTTATTCTATAGTGTTGTGGCCAATCTGACTACTACATTAGACCCAGAATTACCAGGCCAAAATTATGTGAAATCCAGGCCTGTGTCTGATTCCACTTTATTAAGAAATCAATTAATGCCTGAACTCAAATGAACTGACCAGGATATGACACCTGGAAGATTTAACTTGCTCTCAGGTAATGTGTCTGGGGGAAGCTAGGAGCTGAGCTCGCATTTCCTCTTACAGAAAGTTTACACTAGTCATTGGTCACTGCTTTGCTATCTGGTGGATTGTCTTGAAAAGATAGAGGATAATCCTGTCTTTCTCTGAGCAGATATTTGCAATGTAGAATTAGAAGTATTGTTTATATCCTCTTGCTGTTTTTAGAACTACACCCTAGGTAGATGTACACAAAAGAAACTGATTTAATTGCTGCCTCACACATATAGCCTTGATTCTTGTTTCCTGACACCTTTGACTCTTAACATTCTTGAAGCCCATGCGCCAGAAAGTCTGGGGACAAGAGAAGATGCCCATCTACAAGCTCAGAATGCAGATTTGCTTTGGGAATGTCAATAGAACAATATTCTTCCCAACAACAGTTAATAGGAGTTGGAACCCAGATCCTATTTACTCTGGACTGACCTAATATCCTGAACTGATCAATAATTAGAAGACAGGATCTAGAGGATAACAGCAATTGACACCTTTTGTGATCCAGGAAGGATGATGATATTTTCAATAGACTCTATGGAGATCAAATGATGTAACAACTATAAGGGAGCTCACCGGACAGAGAGCCAGCAAGCTTTGCCTAACCAACAGATCTTTGCTCATGTGTGTATCCCAAGTGCCTGCTGTCTAGCTGTGGAGCTAACAGAGGCCTGAAACCTGCAGACAAGGTACTGCTCAGTGATCCTTGCCGCAGGGCGAAGAATCAAGGGCTAACTCTGTCTGAAATCCAGCACAAGTTTTTTCCATCTGAAGCCTCATCATTCCCAATCCTCATATCCAAGCGGTGAACACTTGCTACCCCACGTCGGACCCTGGTAAATATGCTGCTCCTACAGCCTTGGTTTCCACTTCCCTTTCCCCTTTCCCTTTCCTCCTCACTCTTCTAACTCCTGATCCCCAACCATCCCATCCCCCCTCCCTCTTTCCATCTATAACTGAACTGTGTTAGGTTTTAGGAAGATATAATTCTGACCTTACATGCATCCACACATATGTGATAGTTAGGAACACTGGGTTGATGTTATTACTAGCTATAATAGAAATATTAGTAGTAGTTCTGATTGATTGTTCTGTTTTCTGTTCAGTTAGGTTGATGCTGTTGCTCTTTTATACTCAATAAAGCCCACTGAATTGTTTGAGAGTGTTTTGGTTGGTCTTTCTACTTTTGTGCCCAGATTATACCTGGTCACTGTAAAAAAAACTAGTCACTTTGTGACAATGGTGAAAAAAGCCTAATTCCATATGCTAGCTCTGGAGCATATCTAGTGCACAAATCAGGCTTCGCTCACAACAGTAGCATAGCCAATTATGCCCTGCATTTTTGCATTGGTCTACCAGTTTATTCACTATACTTCTGCAACCATTTCTGAACATTTCATACCACTTCTACACATTTTTAAACTATTAACAACTGTTCACATATTGCGCTTACATTCTATGGTAAATTTCACTTGATTTAACTCCTGACAGTCAAAACTTAATGGCGCTTAACTGCAGGGCAATCTGACACAGGGGCTGCCATTTTGAAAACTGGCTGTCAGTGACAATATTGTCAACTGTATATGGAAATGATGAGCACTGCTTGTTCAGACATGCAGTAATTCAGGTATGGAGCACATAGTGAGTGCATGTGTCGGGAGGGGGTGGAACGCAAGTTCATCTTATTTATTGACTTTACCTCATACAATTTGATCCACGTACTCATAATTGTTTAATTAGGTACTATTGCTCTGTGCTCCCATAATCTGTGTTCAATACTTGATTGTTTTGAACAGTTTACTGGTTTATGATAGATTTTTGAGAAGAAGAAGAGGATACTCAATCAAGTAAAAGAACTAAACAGGAATTATTATGATATCCAAATGAAAAATGATAAACCAGGAAAAAAGATCAAAAGGTCAAACAATCCAGTTACAAAGGCCACCAAGAACCCGTTTGACCACATCAAGGGCTGAACAAGTTCTAGCTCCTCAGGCCTGCTCCTTGAGCTCCGAAGGATCCACTTCCTAGTAAATAGTAGCCAAAAGGGTGACACTAAATGTTGACTGGGGAAGAACAAAGGCAGAAGAGTCTGCCTAAATAAACCTGGCACCATGAAGGAACCATGTTATTCCTGCTCCTGAAACTAGGCTTGGAGTGATTTTAAATTCTTTTGTATCTGTGGAGCACACAGGCTAACATTTCCACTTTTGTTGGAGATGAGAAGCAAGACTCAAATTTCAGATTGCATGTCGGTTATTGAGCGGTGTGTATGCATGTGCGCACACACGCACACACAGATACCAAACACCATATAGGCTCGTGGGAATGTCTTCATTTGTCCATGTAGATCACAGAAAATACAGTATTATTTGATCTGTCACTTTCCCTCAGGCAAGGTGAGTCACTGGTGCGCACAGTTTTCAAATCAAAATATCAATATCACTTACCCAATTATTAGATACACACTTCCATTTCCCAATGCACTCAGCAAGCTATTTCCCCACAACAAGCCAGAACAATTACACCAAGCAATCTTCCTTTTTTTATAGCTATGCAGAGGACGAATCCTGTGTAAAGCCAATAGTTCACTTCTTCTCATACATTTTAGTAACATATTTCAGGAAACAAAGGGTGGCTTCACACATCATAGCAATAAGGAAGATTCCACTAACCACTGGTTCCCATTGATTGAGTGCTCCAGTGCAAGACACAAGTTCCACTCCTGGTGCGTTGTCCAAACCCACCAATATCAGGTTCCCCAGCTGTACTTCCCTCCAGGAACCTGACATCTGTAACCAGCTGTCAGGTTCCTGGAGAGAAGTTCAGCTGGGGAACCAGATATTGGTGTGTTCAGATAACTTATTGGGAGCGGATCTTGCAGCTCACACTGGGAATCAGCAGTTGGTAGAACTTTACTCGCTGTTGTGACATGTGAAGCTACTCTAAGGCTCATTACATTTGGGACAAGTTAACTGGTAAAACATTGAACTGTATGATTACCACTGTATGTAGAAGTCCATTTATGTGAAGTGGCTTCTCCACATATCTGTGCTGATTTTAATCCCTCCAATGCTGTACAACACCCTTTCCTGCAAAAAACTAAGTATGAATTAACAAAATTAAAATTGCCACAACCACGCAGGGAGTCCTTTTGTGCAAACAGCATCTCTCTCATTCAATTTTTCAACTTCTGCAAAAATTACACATGAATTAGTCCCAAACAGCAACTGCTGAATAGCAGTTTATAGTAAATTAAAATCCATATTCCTCTTAGATTATAAGATACAACTTGAATTGATAGCTTTCCTACAGGGCTATGCCCCACTATTGTTGCAAGAGAGAATTATAACACAATACAAATATGTATATTGTTATGGGCAAGGTCACCCCAATTTGACTGGAGTTAAGGACGCAAAAGGCCAGGCTCAGGCCTGTATCTGAAATCAGCATTCCATTGAGAGATCCTGATGCCAGGCATTGGTGAACTGGTTAATAGGGATGTACATGAGACTGGCAGGGGCCGGTTCGAAGGCAGGGGTGGGACAACTTTAAGGGCGGGGGAGGATGCACTTACCCCCTCCCTCTGCTTCCCCCCTGCCGGCGCTGGGTTTGTAGAGACTCCCTGGGTTTGTATACCTCCCTGCTGCCCCATTCCCTCTGTTGCTGGAAGTGCTGTGTGCACATGTGCACATGGGGCGCACACATGTTGCGCATGCACCCAACACGTGCACAAGCAAGAGTGCACCCGCCACCCTCCACCACCCTTAAAGTTGTCCCACTCCCACCTTCGAGCCTCTGAACCACCTGGTGTTCGAACCTGTTCAGAGGCCTGTAAAAAGGGTCTCCCTACAGGTTTGTGCATGTCCCTACTGGTTAATTCCTGGGCAACAGGCAAGATTGTCCTTTTTAAAAAACTTACTTTTTTCAATGCTTACGCAGCTTACTATGTTTGCTACAATTGTCACCATTGATTTCTTGCTTCACATATATTTACATGCAATCACTTAGGAATGGTTTTAGAAATGCACATTAAGTATATTTACACACACACATACTAGCTACTTAGATTCGTATTTCTCACATATATGATTAATGTTTCTCCCTTGACATTTTTGACTTCCTGCTGGGGTGGTGCTCAGGCCAAGTATCCCCATGTGATGCCAGCACACACATGGCATCCACGCGGGCACCATCGGCATGGTGTTGCTGTGTGTGCTGGTGCCGCACAGGGGTACTTGGGCCAAGCACCACCCCAGCAGGAAGCTGCATGGGATAGTGCATCCCATCCAGAGCTCAAACCAAGGTTCAAGTACATCCCTGTTCAAGGCTCATCTAATCCAGCATGCTGTTTCCTACAGTGACCCACCTGATCCCTCTGGGAAGCCAACAAGCAAGATATGAAGGCATTCCCTCTTTCCTGCTGATGCTCCCCTGCCACTGGCATCTTGCCTCTAAGGCTAGAGGTGGCCTACAGCCAGACAAGTGGCCATTGATAGACCATGAATTTGCTCAAGCTCCTTTTAAAGCTATCCAGGCTGGTAACCATCACCACATTGTGGGGTGATGTTGTTCCACCTCATACTGTAAAAACTCATACTGTAGAAACGTACATACTGCGTGTAGTGTGATCAGCATGGGTAATACAACAGGACTTGAATCTTTCTCCTAGAGGCCTTGTGGCCCATGGATTCTACATGCAGGCCTCCTAACCACTGGGATGCAGAGCTGCCCAGTTTTTACTGGAACTGCAGCTCCCTTCCTTGTGTGACCCTGATTGTTGTCCTGATAAGTGGATGGTTATAAGATGCTAAAAGGCATCATCTCATACTGGGTGGGAGATGGCAATGGTAAACCCCTCCTTTTATTCTACCAAAGACAACTACAGGGCTCTGTGGTCACCAGGAGTCAACACCAACTTGATGGTACATTTTACCTTTATCAGTTCTGCTGCTCTTTGTGTTTGCCTGTCAAAGGCATCAAAACTCTAAATGAAGTGAGTCTTGTGGCTGAAAGCATGCATTGCTGTCTTCCTGACTGGAGGACTATAATGGTAGTTATATTATGTGAGTTGCTGTGGACACTTCCTGGCTACATGCTTATGCATCATTGTATGGGAGTATCACAGTCCAAGCCTGCAGGCAGCCATAAGCAACTAGAAGGAGAAACAGACAGACTTGGCCACAGAGTGGACAAACCAACAAGAAGTAGTAATCACATTCATGCAAGGCGTTTCTTTTAAGGATGTGCAGGAAATTCCACAGTCAGAACCTCCCAACTCTAAATGGGCCATATTGAGCATTCAGAACTTGGAACAGAACACTCTTCAAATCAAGGGCCTATTCTGAGCTTGGAAGTGAACAACCCTGTTCCAATCAGAAAGTTCAGAGTTTTCTGAGCGCCAATCTGGATTCCAAAATGGCACTCTTCTGGCCTCTGCGCACATGCAGAAGCCATTTATGTGGTCAGTACCCACCACGCAAATTGATTCCGTGCATGTGCTCAAACGGTTGTCCCGAAGGAATAGCCCAGGGATTTTGCATTCCATTCTGAGCTCGGAACCAAACACCAGATGTATTTCGTGCACATCCCTGGTTTTTATTACTTTAAGCAGAACCTCATTCTTAGAGAAAAGGGGACAGAGCTCATTAGGAGCAGATGGAATTCCAGAGAGACCAGGAGGAAAAGACAGGAGTGAATTACCCCAAAGGGTATAAATTGGAAATAACCAGGAATCAAGGGGGTGGAGGAAGAGACCAAGGGAAAAGATGCTGGGAGCTTCAAAGAAGGTTTGGTGTTAGCAGCAGCAGCTGTTTGTGGAATCTAGCCCAAGCCTCCTAGAGACAGAGAGGAACCAGCAGGAAACACTCCCTGTACAAGGGGACTGAAGAAGTCATTAGGAAGAAACAAGAGAAGCAGAAAAGGTCCAGGCCCTGCATGGTGAAGCAACAACCCAGGTAGCTACATACTTATCTTTGAAATGGGAACTGGAAAAGGCAAAGACTAGGGATGACAAGAATCCTGAAGCGTGAGCCTTTTGTCTATTAAATTTATTTTATTGAGGAGCATTTGGTTGGTCTGAGCCTACCTTTATTGTTAACCATGCTGTCTGGCCACAGCCACAAGCCTCTAGGTGTGAAGGAAGCTCCAATGAGAGCTACAGGGAGCAGATATGGAATATTTTCATAACCTCAGCTTTAAAATCCTGCCATTGCTACATGTGCATCCAGCCACTCACACCCCTATGTCATGGTTCCCAATAGTTTAGTACCCCATCATTGCAATGTTGTTATCCATTTCCCCACCAGTGGCCCCCTGACAACACAGAGGCCATCGCTTCCTTCATTTCAACCTCCCAGAGTGCACCAATCTTCCTGCATTTGCATACTACCGCCTTGAAGTTTACTCCATAGCTTCGGAGGTATGGAGAAGCCAGCTTTCCCCGCTCTTTTCTGATGCCTGACCTGAACTCATTCAGGTCTTGGTCAGTCTCTCCTCCACTCCCTCCTCTGGATCTTTCGATGGACTTGATTTGCTTTCCTTACCCAAAATGTTTTCTGACTTTCCTTGCACTCTCCCACTCTCTTCTACAGTCCTTTGGACTGACTCAATGCTTCTCCTTCTACTAGTTCTTCTCCCACTCCCCCTTCAGTCCTTTGACCAACTCAAGCCACTTTTTTTACCCAAACTCATTTGTGTGTCTTCAATCTTCTTCAGCTACCTTCCCCAGGTAAGCTAAAATCTACTTTCTCTTCTCAAACTCATTTGATCTGTCTCTTTCTATTCTCTGTTACCTCTACAGATATTTCTACCAATCCTGCCTTCCTTCCGTGCCCAATCTTGCTTGGATCTCTCTCCCCCATAACATCCGCCACTTTCTTTCCTTTCCTCACCCCTCAGTATAATGAGGCCATTGATTTCTTTTGAAGGGCTGAACCCTAGGAATCAGGGGAACAAAGATAACCACCACAGGGACCCTCAGAGTCCCTTGTGGATGGCTGCCCTTCTTTGCTACTTTTCAATTTAAATAGCCATTATAAAGTTAAAGCACACCATCAAGTCAGTTTCGACTCCTGGCACCCACAGAGCCCAGTGGTTGTTTTTGATATAATACAGGAGGGGGTTACCATTGTCAGCTCCCACACAATATGAGATGATGCCTTTCAGCATCTTCCTATATTGCTGCTGCCCCATATAGTACCAGTGGGGATTCGAACTGGCAACCTTCTGCTTGTTAGTCAAGCATTTCCCTGCTGTGCCACTTAAGGTGACTAAAGAGTCATAGCTTATAGCAAATATTAAGTATTAGCACTGCTAATGAAATTGCTCTGGGGTGACTGGCAAACACCCCAATATCTACCTTTTGGGCTCACATGGGAAAAATTAGCTCAGAAAGGAACAGTTTCATGTAAGTTTTAATTTGCGCAAAGTTGTGGACACAGGAAATGAATTGGACTGAGACAAGATTTAAGTTTCAAAATAAAAATATGATATTTATTGTAGGGAGGAGTACAGAGGAGAGAAATGTGTGGTTAAAGCAATATTACTATTCCCAAATATGTAAGTTCCCAGGCAGGCAAGAGAAAGAGGCTTTTAAAGAAGGGGGGTTGGATTTAAGAAAGGGAAGTAGAGATAGAATTTGGGCCCAAGGAGGGGCGAAGGCTCATATCACTTGGTCTCGATGAAGGGCTCCAGGAACTACTAATGAACCTCATTCCTCAGGAACAGGTCAGGCCAAGGTGGGTGCAAGCAGGTTGGAGGGGTTAGTTGGTAGAGGTGAATCCAAGAGGATGCTTTCTCTGTGGAACCAGCTTCCTATGTTGGCTAGGAAGACTGGGTAGACCAGTCTGGGCAAGAAAGCCCAAGTACTCAGCACAGCCTTGAGTGATGGCCTGTGGACAGTAAATTGCCCACAACGCTGATGGTAATTCCAAGAGAGCATGAAGATTGCCAGGAGCACCCGATGAAGTCCCAAGTGAAGCGTACAAGGGAGCACACTGGATCATGTTACTGGGGGTTCTTATATGCAAATACATATCCTGGGAGCAAATTTCAATTGACCATTGCTGTCTGACAGGTGTGTTGGGAGGGACCGATAGAGATCCCATTGTTGCTGATCTTCCTGAGTGTAACAATGTTGGAACTGCTGAGGTATGTCAAGGCTTTTGTCATGAAAACAGTATATAGATGTGAGAAGGTAGAAATATCATAGGTGGAAAAGTCCAGTAATCTAATCAGTATGTTTAACGAGTGCATCTCTTAGGTTTTTAATGATTGCAAAATCTCTTTTGTAAGGGGGAAGATTTACCCTCCACAAGCCTTAGCTATATTCATGGAACTACTTGGTACATTAGCTGGTTGCTATCCTTTTTTGCAAAATTCAGGGAAGACAAGGCAGTTCACTCAGAGTGGCCTTGACAGAGAGCTAACCTGCTTTTAGTTAACTTCTGGGGTCTAATTAGGATATCCCAGTGGGGGGTATGTGCATCTGCTCCCCTTTACTTCAATTTGAATTTTAAGCCTGTAGTCGTGACTTTCTGGGCAACTGCCTCCTTTAAAACCATAACCTAAAAGTCCCCAAAGGGGCACAATAGCACCCCTCGTAATAAGATACAGCAACTGTTACTATTCCCAGAAGCTATTACAAGGTAAATCTAACACAATGCAAAATTTACAATAACTTAAGGGCAAAAGATTTTCTATTAACTATTGAAAACATTCAAACCATATATGTTTCAAAACATATTCCGTTATTCCATGTGTATGCATTGCACATGGAATAAAGGAATATACAAAATCCTGAACATGGTAATGCCTAAAAACTTCAATGAGTCAAGAGTTACTTGAACAGACTCCATATTTAGTATGCTAATGAAATGGAAAGAGTTACAATAATAAACAAGTTATAGTAAGAACTAATCAGCCTACTTTCCTTTCACTGTCTCTACATCTTGACTAAATTTGGTGCAAATCAAGGTCCACAAGTTAGATCTCTTGCACCTCAAATGTTCATGTGTCCACCACCTTGGATCAGGATGCATGCCATCATTACAAACCGCACCATTGAGGTGTCCCTGTGTCATTCACTACAGCTGTTCCAAATTTGATTCAAATCAGTTAGACAGTCCTCAAGTTAGTGCACTTGTGCCTCAAAAGTTTATGCATCTGCCATCTTGGATCAGGGTGGTGACATCATCACAAACTACACCATTGGGGCATCCCTATGTGCCCATTGAGCTGCAGCAAATTTGGTCCAAATCAGTTAAGCGGTTCACAAGTTAGCCCACTTGCGCCTAAAATGTTTATGTGTCTGCTGCTGCCATCTTGAATTGGAGTGGATGACACCACACACCACAGCCTTTGGGCATCCCTATGTGTCCCTACATCTGTAGCAAATTTGGTTCAAATCTGTTAGGTGGTTCACATATTAGCCCACCTGAGCCTAAAAAAATTACACATCCGCCATCTTGGATTGGGGTGGATGACGTCATCAAAAACTTCACCATTGATATGTCCCTACAACTGTGCCAGATTTGGTTCATATTGGTCCAGGTGTTGCATAGTTGATGGGGGGGGAGGGGACAAACACGGCACAGAATGCTGAGTGATCTCATAAGCCTACTGGGAAGTGGGCTAACAATCAAAGTTGCACTCCAGCAGTAGAAATAAATATAAAACATAGGTAGCATTCAGGTTAAGCTGCACTGAAGTAAATGGAACTTGTCAGTCGTGACTAACTTGTCTCATTCATTTCTGTGGTGCTTAACTAGCCAGTCTGGATGTTGCTGCATGTAAATGTAACACACTGCATTTTTGCTAGGTAACAAATGGAGCAGTAAACACTAAACAAATACTAAAAAGCTCCAACAAACTAGTTTAAAGACCAATTTAAAAACCTCAAAAGTTAACACACTTCTCTGGGCTTAGGTTTTTTCCTTGTTTCCTGCTTATCAAGGAAAACATTAAGACCAAATTCAACAATTTAATTTGAATGTACTGTGCTACATTTTTAGCCTACTTTCCAATAGGCTTATGAGATCACCCAGCATTCCATGTGTCCATCCCCCACCTATCAACTTCATGCCTAAACCAAATTGGGTACAGTTGTAGGGACATATAGGGACACCTCAATGGCAGAGTTTGTGATGATTTCATACACCCCAATACAAGATGGCTGACACGTGAACATTTGAAGGTGCAAGTCCACCAACTTGTGGATTGTCTAACTGATTTGAATCAAATTTCGTACAGTTTTATTGAGTGACACATAAGGACACCTCAGTGGTGTAGTCTGTAACATCGTCATCCACCCTGATCCAAGATGACCAACATGTGAACATTTGAGGTGCAAGAAGAGTACTTGTGGACCATCTAACAGATCTGAACCAAGTTTAGTCCAGTTGTAGGGATAATGAAAGCAAGGTAGGCAGATTAGTTGTTACTAGAACTTGTTAAATTAACAATAAGATTGAAGCATTTAGTTGTCTTTTTACAAAACAGCTTCCCCCCATAATAAATGGTATTTAAAATATCTTCAATACAGACTATTTATTTGTTACTTTTCATGTTACTTCAGAATTCCTTATCATTAGTCATTCTGACTTCTAACACTTCACTATCCTGGAAAGTTCAGCTAACAAGTATGATAACATTTCACAGCAAACACAGATAAAACTATAATGTCTCTAGTCCTTGACAGTCTGGAAAATGTCCAAAAGAGCTCTTGCAAGTTTTTAACATTGTGTTTAGATAGCAACATTAGTGTAAGACAAACAGCTATTAGGTTACTCCAGGGGTCTTTCCAGAGTATTGCTTTATTGCACAATTAATGCATAGTTATTACTTAGTTGGAGAGCCAAATTTTCCCTGCACCTATTGCCTCCATTGTTGGGAGATCGCATTTTCACAGCACCCAACTGGCCATGTTTTGTTTGAACAATGCATGCTGAACAAGGCCAAACACAAAAGTGCACTTTCTTCAGTCAGAATGCTAAATCATAATTTAGCAGTACACAAACAAGGGAGCTGTAAACACCCTTTCCCTCCTACACTTTCACATGCAAGGTAAGGAGAATCAAAGCACACACTTCTGCTCTAACAAACCACAGTTCATTACATACAAAGTCAGGGATCTAACTAAATGTATAACAAGCTAGGATCAAATGTGGGGGTGGTAGGGTTTCCCCCAGACTGATTGTTCTGGAGCATTTCAGCATCCATACCAAGATCCCCTTGTCTGCTCAGGTTTTCATGGCTTCCATGACAACTATAGGCCAGCTTTTGCTAATATGTAGGGATGTACACAAACTGATTTTTCTATTCCATTTGTACCTGAATCAAATCATCCCTGATTTGCTTTGGGTCTGAATCTGCTCCACCCAGGAACACCCCAGATTCTATTTGTACCCGAATTTTTTGAATCCAAATCAATTTGGGGCAAAAGGGGTCTCGGGGGCAAACGAGTGGGGTGGGTGGTAGTGCCCAATGGGTGCAATGAAGCTACCATCCAGATTTCAAGGAAACTGGGCAAAGGGTGTGATTTTTAAAGTATTTTTGAAGTTGGCGCATCTTTAAGCTTTTTCCCCATAGGGAATAATGGGGATTTCATCAGCCTTAGTTCTAACTCCCCCGGGGAGGGATCAGGATGGCCCAAAGCGAGTAGTGATGTAGTACATATAGGGTGCCAATCACACCACAGAACGACAAGCCCATGGGGCACTGGGTTTTGTTGTTTTTAATGTCTGAGGTGTTCTGAGAGGAGATTCTCTGGTAGTCAATGAGAGAATCCACTCATAGGATGCCAAAGCCTAAGGTGCCAAAGACCTTAGGGCTAGCCCTCAGCAACATGTAGTTGGCCCTAAGAGACTTAAGGATGGAATCCTCTACAAAGTATTCTTGTGCAACCACTGAAATGAAAAAGGAAGCTGTACAAGATTTCTTCTCTGCTGTCCTGTTTTCTACACATCCTGTTAAAAATCTGTTTAATGGAGCTGTAAGTTTTTAAAAAAATAAACAGTAGAGTGAAAAAGATAGCTATTTGAGAATAAATATGTCATCCAAACTAAATGACAGAGCTTTGCTGCTGATCTTTTCTTATACCATACTGAAAATATATTTCAATCTTTTATACAATCTTTTTAAAAAATCAGAAGACTGTATGTAGAACAGTTTTGACTGTATACACTTTTCTGTGTAGGTATTGTAAATGCAATTAACTGCCAAACCCACAGAACATGAAGTATAACAGATTACGTTACCCAAAAATAATCAACTGATGCACTAAGTGCACTTGGCATTGAACCACAATCAAATATCCTGCATGCCTTTGTAACAGCAGCCTTTATTTTGCTGATCTCATTATGGTCTGAAAAGCACCACAGGTTTGTTAGCTTTCCTCATTTCTAAGTGAGATGGCCCCAAAATGCACAATTTCAGTTACTGAGATACCACTGCTCCTTAATCAAACAAAATAGAGATCTGAGCAGAATGAACGGTATTCATTCGTCCACACAGTACAGACAGTCCTTCATAACTTCCAGTCAAGAGAGACTGGTGCTAGCAGACTGGCAATGCTGTCTTTATGTTTATCAGTGGCATAGGTGTGAAGCGGCAAGATGCTAAACTATTGCCATTTTCAGACTTCCCACTCCATATTTTTAATACACATTAAAATGTTTCAGTACACACGCTTGACTTACTGCTCAGCTGTCCAAAAGCAACTCCCACTCTCTGTCATCCAATGTTCCAGTTTCTCTTTCCAGTCAACCCCACTCCAGGTTTTCCTTCATCGCTCTCCCTGTCTAACCAATTATTCTGTCCTGGTCACTTTCAATAGAGTCAATATCCATTACATCTGGGTAGATAGCAGCTTGCCTAGTTATCTTTTCAACAGCCACTGCTGAAAAGACACCAAAGATGGCTTAGCGTCTTCAGCAGAGTTTGCCAAGCACATGGACCTTGTGTTTTCCATGCCATCCTGTATTCTATTCACCAGCAGGCCAAGGCCTGCCTTTAACTCTAAGGAGGTATATGTCTGCATATTCTCCCTGCATCTTCTGCTGAAGTTCACAGCAAGCTCATCAAGCTTTTTGCAACCCCATGCCCTTGCAATCAAAAGGCTAAAAGACATGCACTTTATGACATTTACCAAATCATCTCCTAAATAGCACCACATCAGAGGACTTTAGGGAGGTTTTGAGTGGGTGCCAGGGCTCTATCATGTGCCCTGTACTTCAACATCTATCTATATATTTAATTCGCTAAGACATATCCATGGCTAATCCCATGTGTGGCACCTCTTGTGAAATTTTGCGAGAGGGGGAGGGGGAGAGGAAGGCGAGCAACCACTGGCTGGCCACCAGGAGAAAGCATGGGGTGGCAAAACGAAGCATCGGCCAGGCCAACCACAGCTGCCCAGTAAGAGCCGGTCTCCGGGGAAAGCACCACCCGGCAAGAGGAAGCGGCAGCCAAGACAACCACCGGGGAAAGCGCTGCCTGGTGTGAGGAAGTGGCAGCCGCTAGGCGGCAAGAGGAAGGGTCGCCTGGTGAGAGGAGGCGGCAAAAAGGCTGGCCACCGGGAAAAGCAATGCCCAGCAAGAGGAAGCAGTGGCCAGGTCAGCAGCCGAAGCGCCGTCCATTGAGAGGCGGTGGCAGCTAGGGTCAGTCAGCCAGCTGCTGAGAGGAAGTGGTGGCAGGGGCTGAAGGGAGGGGGGAGATAGGGAAAACTAGTGGCACAGATGCTCTGTGCCTAGTCAGTTAGTTTGTATTAATTACATAAGATGACAGGATGGAAGGAATCCTAATCAAATGTTCAGGTGACACAGAATTGGGAGGAATAGCTCTGTGGATAGGAACAAAATTGGACATAAACAAATGCCTCTGCCCTTAGACAAAAAGAAGTTCAAATGCACAGGTATAGGATAGAGGATACTCCATCTCAGGATTATAACTGGTTGTCAGCTGAATATGAGCCAGAATTGTGATGCAGCTGCAAACAAATCTAATGCAAACTTATGCTGAATTAGCGTCTAAGTCATGAGAAGCAATATTTTCACTTTGCTGAAAGATGAAGTCCTATTACTGTGGAATATTGTATCCAGTTCTAGGCACTGCACAGAGAGGCACTCTTACCCTGGACTTCTGGGCCAAAGTCCAGGGCCTCCACACCCCCTAGTGCCCCCCCCAATCTTCTTTAGTCTGTCTCGGGTGGTGTGGGCACTGCGCCGGGCAGCCAAACATGGCTGTGACCTGTGCTGGGCATGGAGTGTGACCTCTGCTTTAAAGATGGAGTGGAGAGTGGGGAAAGAAATACATGGGATGGGAATACATTAACTTGTGTGTTGAAATGTTTCTGCCAATGCATATTTGCATAAATATACCTGTTTTATATTCTTACATTCTTGTGAGTTCAGTTGCTGTTTTGCCCTCAAGAATCCACATGTTAAAAATACTGCATGTGTCACTATGTGTGCGTGTGTAGGGGGATGATAACTTGTAGCCGGTGAGGGTGGGAAGAGGGCCTCCAAAGGCCTTTAGGTCCAGGCTCCAAAATTATCTAGGTGCACCTCTGACCGCACTTTAAGAAGGATGTAGACAAATCGGTTCAAAGGAGGGCAACAATCAAAGGATGGCCAGGGGTCCGGAAAATGAGCCACTTGCGACTGCAGATGAGGGATATATTTTTCAATCCTCCCCACATGTAGGAAACTAGCATACAGAAAAGGTTTAACTATTCTTTGCATTAACAAGGAGTTTTTGCTCTGGAGAGCATTCAAGCATGTGCTATTTCACCTGCAGCCTGAAGTAGTGTGGTCAAAGAAGGGATGAGTCATAATATTTTTGAATGCAGGTTCAGTTTTCACAGCCAGTGCAGACCAGGTGATGAGTGTTGCACTTTGCCTGCATTAAATTCCCCCATTTAGGACTGAGTATTTGGCCATGGGCAAACCATCGTGTCTCTGCCTCGGTTTCTTAAAACTTAAAAATTATATAGCGGAAATTATAATTACCTGCTTCACAGATTGTGAGAATGCCAGAAATTTTGTACCTCATATACACATTTTCACTTATAGAAGCCGATTACTTAATTTTGCCTTTTTGTTTTCCTTATGATAATCCCTTTTTCTTCTTAGTTCTATGTCCTAAATTAACAGACAGCCTTTTTACAAATAATCTTAGTGTGAAATGCAGAAGTTACCTTGTATGAGAAAACACTGAAACACAAGTCTTTAATCTAAAGTTTTCACATAGCTTCCTCACTCCCTGCTTCCAAAGGAGTAGTCACCATATGAAGTACTTACCACCTCAAAAAATTAGGTTCAGCCCTCAGCACTTTGAAAACCATTTTCCTATATTTGTTTTATCATGTCTATAAGATACATCCATGCAACACAAGTTAAAATATTGAACCTTGCTGGAAATTGGACTGAACTTTTAAAAAAAAGTCAGCCCAGCTCTTTCCATCCCATTATGTCAGATACAGCTATTAAAAGCAAGGGAAAGAATATAATGTTGACTTGTACTTTCAAATTCAACCCATTATTTGTTAAATCCAGGTCACACGCCAATCCATGTCTCCCCACTTCACCCCCAAAGGTAGAAGTTGAATTGCTTACATATCAGCCTTTCAGAGAGCGGGGGAAATAAGGCCTGTCAAATCTATTATAGCATTACATTATCACAAGCAGCAGGGCCCTTGTGTAATAGTCCTATACTTCAGAGATTACTCTCATATATACTAGGAGACTGAACTAGGGTTTTGTTATATGTCAATTTGAATCACTATTATACATCCTGCTCTTCAAACCAAGTAAAATTCTGGGCTGCTTAAGACATCTAATGAAATAGCAGTGCTTTCCATATGCTGCTTTGGAGGAGTCTATTCTGAAAGGCGGGTTCCTCCTCCTTTCACTGGTTAATGCTTTATTCCACTCTCTCATTCCAGATCTTATAGTAAATTTCAACTGATGAAATTATTTTTTTAAAAAAATCAGTCTACTAAAAGACTGCCAGCAGTGATTTGGCTGGAAGGAACTGTACTGCAGAGATCTGCAGTCTATTTCATCAAATATTCAACAAAAGCAAGCTCTCAAAGCCAAATAGAGATATTTGAAGGAGCTGGTTTAATTGCTGTATCAAGTTTTTATCTCCTCAATATCAACAATAAATTGAAGCACTGGTTTTCCTTTACATTGGAAGGAGTGGGAGGGGGGACACCTGTGAATATGCTTTTTACATCTGAAGAAATATCCCACAGTTCCCTAATTTTGTTTCAAAGCCTATCATATATAAGCAATGAAGTCTACATGTGAAAAACCTGGCATCCATAACTCATTAGTGATCCCTACTCCACAACAACAACCCAGCAGAATTTGCTCAGGCTAATACTTGCTTCTGCATTGCAGCTGAATTTAGCTGATGTTGGTCTTAGTGAAGATTTATTAGGAGGGATGCTGCTTAGGGGTGCGCACGGAACCGCCAACTGCGGTCCGGCACTGGGGTGGGGGTTAGCTTTAAGAGCGGCGGGAGGGTTTACTTACCTCTCCCGCCGCTTTCCAGCTCTGGCGCCGTAATTCTAGGAGTAATTGGGGCGGCAGGATACCTCCCTGCCGCCCCTTCCCCACTGCTTCTGGAAAAAACTCCCAGGAGTCCTTTGTGTGCGCACACATCACAGAGACATCATGCGCGCACTTCACGTCTCTGTGACATGCGCGCACGCAAAGGACTCCTGGGAGTTTTTTTCAGCAACAGCGGGGAAGGGGCGGCAGGGAGGTATCCTGCCGCCCCAATTACTCCTAGAATTACGGCGCCAGAGCGAGAAAGCGGTGGGAGGGGAAAGTAAACCCTCCGGCCGCTCTTAAAGCTACCCCCCACCTGAACCAAACCGCCCAGGTCCAGACCGGTCCGGAGGCTTTTTCAATGGCCTCCAGACCGGTCCAGACCCATCCCTAATGCTGCTCAGAACAAATAACAGGATAAAATCCAGGATCTCTTTATTGACACGTTAGGCTGTGAAAGAAAGGCAAATATCTAAACCCTAGATATTTTCAGGAGCAACTCCATGCTGCCCATGGCAAACAACTTTCCACACACAGAGAGAAAGAGAAAAGAGAGAGTTTGTCAAAAATTCAACTGCTATTCAAGGAGAAGGCGCAAAGAGGATGAAGGGTGTGATCCATTCAGTGCATGTGCAGCATCTAGTAGTCAGAAGAGACCAATTACACTGATTCACATCAGGTCAGGTGAGAACATTGCATTAAAGTTTAGGCCCTCTTTCCTCCTTGTTTGAGAAGCATTCAGTGATTGCCACCCATCAGTGTTCAATACATTAACAGTGCAGACAGAATTCCCCACATCACAATGGTGGCATATTCATGCGGAGCACACCACACATTTTCCAATACCTGCTCCTACCCATGTCTCTGTCCTAAAATTATTTGCATGTTCCAGGAAAGCTACCAGCGGCTTGGAGTATATCAGGCTGATTCTGCCACTGGGAGCACACCTAAATTTAATATGCCTTTTTCTGAGCAGACTTGGGAGTTCTTCAGCAGACACAGATCAGTAAGCTCCAAAGATTATTCACTATGCTGGTCCAAAACCCTTCTGACCCATATAATTATATTTTATACATTATTTACTTTTCAGCGAATAAGAACACAATTTATTTTTTTTTAAATGGGAAACACTATTACTTATATAATATATTCAACAGGAGTTATATTATTATTATGTAGAATGGTTGGCATTTAAGTAGTCAGGGAAACCCTCTTGGCTTCTCTGAAACAAGGTAGAACTCAGGGACTCATCTGCAATTGTTTCTACAGCTTCATGTGGAATAGTGGCAGTTAATATAGCCTTCAAATGTAGGGTGGGATCTGGCAACTTAAGTATTTATCGAAACCGATTTAGGTGTCAGATGTACTCTCAAGACCCTACGGCCCCCAAAAGCTTGCAGTCTCACATGGACAGGAAGCCTCCAATAATATGCAAGATTCTTAACAAGAATTTCATTACTAGAGTTTGTACTAACATGTAAGAAATTACACAAGTCACTAACTGAGAAAGAACAGTGTTCACTGCTGCTGTTTTGTTGATGACTAGGAAACTGAGAGGGTTGATGGAATCATACTGTGAATGAGAAGAGCTTTGAGAGGGTTGTGACAGAAGACAGACTAAAGAAGGACCCAATTTAAATAAATGCAATGATCAATATGGCACTCTCAAACTAACTGAGTTAAATCAAAACAAGGAAAAATTCAGTGTGAATGTTCTGCATCAGCTAGGTTTTTAAATTTCAACAGCATTAGTACAGGTGGGCCTCGTTATCAGTGGGGCTTAGGTTCTCAACCCACCACCACAGATAATGAAACCGTGGACATCAGAATGTTAAGTCAATGCAAATCTGAGGGCTAGGTTTCCCCAGGGGGGCAAGAGAAGAAAAGGAGCACTGGCCTTACCCCTGCCCCCAAATGCGACATCCAGCATTGGCCTCTCTCCCCACTGCTTTGCTCAAGCACTGGCTTTTCTCCCTGCCAGGATACATCAAAGCAACATCCCCTGAACAGCAGGAGCTGATGGACTGACGGCCACTGCCCATGCGCTCCTCGAGCACTGGCCTCTCTCCTCACAGTGGGGGTCAAAAACAAAATCCCCGCAGAGCAGGGAACCGCCAGCAGCAGGACAGGGCCAGCAAGAGGAAGGAACTGGCCCTCATCACTGACAGGTCATGGTTTCCTTATATATGCCTCCCCACCCAGTCTTGCAAGACCCAGGACTCCATCCAAATTCTGAGTCTTGCGAGGCCCGTGGGGGCGGGATGTATATAAAGGGAGCCCTGGCCCATCAGTGATGAGGGCCAGTTCTCCAAGGAAGACCTTACCCATGCCTCCAGTAGTCCCCCGATCTGCAGGGATGTCGCGTTCAACCCCCAATGTGAGGAGAGAGGCCTGCACTCAAGGACTTTGCAGAAGAGCAGCACCAGTGCTGCAGGGAGAGATGCCAGTACTCAAGAAGCACGCGGGCGGCAGCCAGCAATAAGTCCTCCAGCAGCCCCCACCCTGCAGGGGATGTCACATTAGCATGCCCTAGCAGAGAGAAAGGCCAGCACTTAGGAGAAACCTCCACTATAGGGAGAGAGACCAGCACTGGATGTTGCATTCGCAGGAGGAGGGGGCAAAGCCAGTACTCCTTTTCTTCTTTCTCCCCTCTCCACCAAAAACCATGGATAGGCGAACCCCCTTAACAACTGTTAGCGAGGCTCCTCAATGACAGAGCAAATGCTCTGCATGCAGAAGGTCACACATTCAATCCATGGAATCTTCATAAGGCAAGGCAAAACTGTTCAAAACCCAAGAAAGCCATGCCAGGCTATGTAGAAAATATTGAGCAAGATGGACCAATTGTCCGATTCTGCAGAAGATAACTTCCTGCAAACAATAATAATATAAATTATTTACTTTTCAATTCCAGTAGTCAGCAGTGTATTTGACCAGAGGTGGACAGAAGGTAGATGGCTGTCCACCACTAGATCACTGATAAGTTTCCAGTGAGCCACCCAATACCTGTTGCTAGGATTCTGCAAATACTACTAGACTAAATGGACTTTGACTTCATGTAGGAAAGCATTTCTTGTTCTTAAACAAGAAAATTGCATAATGCAGATTAGTTATGCCTTAATAGTTAACAAGAGCTTGAGTATGCATTTTTGCTATATAAACTGATGAACCATGTAAATTCTAGGGGGAAAGTCCATTCACTCTGATCCTCAGCTATGGAATATGGAGTAGCAAACAACAATCCCAACGAACACAAATAGATTAACAAGATGCACTGAAAGAGGCAGCAAATCCAACGTGCTCATGCTGGCAACAACTCAAAGACCATTCTTTCAATTATCACAAGATGGATTTTTAAAAAAAAAAATGGGTTCAGAAGGAACTGGTTTATCAGGTACAATTCTCTGAACCAAGAAATCATACCCTGTACTTAGAGAAGATGCCTATATTTATATTAGGACATATTATCAACATGGTATTGATAATTCCCATTCAGCCTTCAGTCATTGTGGCTGGGAATGATGGGAGTTGTAGATGAACAACATCTGAGGACCCATGGTTGAGAACTCTTTTTCTAGATTGTTTCACAAAGTTTATCAATTTAAAAAACACACACCAGTATTTCAAATAGTCATTCCTAGACTCACTAAATCAACCAAATTCAATAAAATATGATTTAAAGTCAACATTGAAGAGTAGCAAAGCATGTCCTTTTACTCTAGTTTCACCTTATCTCCCTCAACCTCTTCATCTTTGACCCGAATCATTGTTCTGAATTATTCTGAATCAATTTCTCCATTTGAGTGTCTTCAATTTTTTTATGTCCTTGTTATAACTACCTAATTTTTGAATCAACAATTTTTTTCAGGGCTAAGGCTAAACCACTGTTTTGAGAGCATTCTCTTCAAGGAACGGACACAGCTGTTGAATCAACCCAAATTGATAGAAAGTGCTCCTGGCCATAGCTTCCACCTGAGATACCAGGGTGAGGCCTGGATCCAAGAGCACTCCCAAGCTGCGTACCTGTTCCACCTGGGGGAGTGTAAGCCCATCCAGCACAGGAAGGTCTAACATCACTTAAATTCCCATCCCCCACAATGAGCACCTCCGTCTTGCTTGGATTCAACTTCAATTTATTACCCCTCATCCAGCCCATTGCTGCCCGTAGGCAGGCATTTAGGGAGTGAATGCCATTTCATCATGACGGTGATAAGGAGAAATAGATTTGGGTGTCATCAGAATACTGATAACACCCTGCACCAAATCTCCTGATGACCTCACTCAGCGGTTTCATGTAGATGTTAAAAAGCATTGGTGGCAGAATGGAGCCCTGAGGGACTCCATGTAATAGCTCCTGTTTTAAAGAGGAACTGTCACCAAGCTCCACCCTCTGCAATCTGCCTGAGAGATAGGAGTGGAACCACTGCAAAGCAGTACTTCCTATCCTCAATTCCCCCAGGTTATACAGAAGGATAGCATGGTTGATGGTATAGAATGCTGCCCAGAGATCCAAAAGAACCAACAGAGTAACACTCCTTCTGTCGATTCCCTGGTAAAAGTCATCCATCAGGCCGACCAAGGCAGACTCAACTCCATAGCGCACTCTAAAGCCAGTTTGAAATGTGTCTAGATAATCTGTTTCCTCCAGAAGTGCCTGGAGCTTCTCTCAATCACCTTGCCCAACCATGAGAGACTGGCCTATAACTATCCATCACTGAGGGATCTAGGGAAGGCTTCTTAATAAGAGGTCTAATCATTGCCTTCTTCAAACAAGGAAGCATCCTACCCTCCCTCAGCGCTCAGTTAATGATATTAACTAGGCCATCTCCAACAATCTCGCTGCTAGACAGAAGCAGCCAAGTCGGGCAAGGGTCCAGAGAACAAGTGGTAGGCCCTACCACCCCAAGCAGCTTGTCCACATTATCAGGCATCACAGATTCAAAATGATCCAATCTAATACTGTAAGAGGGATTGCTGGACTCCACCTCAATAGACTCTGCAGAAACAGTCGAGTCCAAGTCGGCCCGAATACAAGAGATTTTGTCCACAAATAGCCCATTAAAAGCATCACAGCAGAACCAAGTCCATGGGGATTGGCTTGAATGGGGGGGGGGTCCTGAATCAAACCCCTCAACCTGGGACAGCTCTGTTGGACATGAACCTGCAGAAGCAATGTGCGCAGACCAGAATTGTTTTTTTGCCGCACACACTGCCTCGGCATAGACCTTCAAATGGGCTCTATGCTGTGTCCTGTCACATTCAAGCAGAGTTCTCCTCCACTTGCATTCTAGTCGCCTACCTTGCTGCTTCAGACCCCGCAACTCCTTTGTATACCAAGGGGCCACTTTTAAAGCAGATTGGAAGGGACACTTAGGAGCGATTGTGTCTATTCCACAAGGTTCCCACCAGGGCATCGATAGAATCACTGGCAGGACCAACATTAAAACCCTCCAAGGATTTTTGGAATCCTACTGGGTCCAGCAGCCGTCTAGGGCAGACCATCTTAATAGGTCCTCCATCCCTGCAGGGCTGGGTTGTAGCTGTGAAACCAACCTTAACCAAGAAGTGGTCCACCCATGACAATGGGGAAACCACAGGATCCCACACCCACAAAACACCCCCCCGATCCCTACAAAAGACCAGATTGAGTGTGTTGCCAGCAACATGAGTTGGTCCTGAAACTAGTTGCAATAGGCCCATAGTTGTCATGGCCGCTATGAACTCCTGAGCTGCACCAGACAAGTCAGCCTCACAATGGATATTGAAGTCCCCCAGAACTAAAAGTCTGGGTGACTCCAACACCAACCCCGAGACCAGCTCCATCAGCTCAGTTAGGGAGTCAGTTGGGCAGCAGGGTGGACAGTACACCAACAGAATCCCCAATCTATCCTTAGTTGCCCACCTCAGAAAAACACACTCAATACAAGACAACTGCCACACAGGGGCCCTGGTAAGGGAAATGGTATCCTTATGGACTACAGCCAATCCACACACCCCTCCCCACTTCCCCTAGCCTGCTCCACAACAGAGTAGCCTGGTAGAAGAAGCTGGGACCAAACTGGGCCATTAGCCCCCCACCCCCACCCCATTCAGGTCTCAGTTATACAAGCCAGGTCAGCTCCCTCATGCATGATCAAGACATAGATGATTTCGGTCTGGCATTGCAAAGGCGCAAGGGTAGGTTCTGTGGGAAGCTGGAACTGCTCCCCCAGGCCAGAGAACTAACAGAGCAGCCGGAAGTGGAAACAGTTACTAAATTACTAGTTTCCCTTCCCCTGTAATGGCCAGCTGCTCTGTCAACGCCAATTTGCCTATTCCCCACCACAACACTAATAGCTGCCCCAGAGCTGCCGGACACACTCCTGCCTAAGAGAACCCAAACACATGACAACAAAAGCCCTGGCACAACCTAATAGAAGGATGACTAACAACATTCAACCCAGACCTCCAACCCACCTTAATATAACTCCCCCTGCCCCGACCCCAGTCCCACACAGAAGGCCTGGCACCAAAGGCTAGCCTTTTTTGGCAGCTGGTTTCAGCAGCCACCTACAGGCAGTTTGCCAGCTCCGTCGGCTACGCCTCCAGCGTGCCTTCCTCCAATATATGCTGCCATATGCTCCAGAAATCTTCACTCACAAGCGATCTCTGGTCCTTAGCGACAGCTGCAACAAGTCAAGCACTCAGGTAGAAGACACAGGTGGAATAGGACAGCAATCAGGCTGCCACAAGCTGGTTCTTCAGAAGGTCTTGGGCTGCAAAACAAACCTCCTCAGCTGAGACAGGATTGTGCAGGCAGGGTGAAACAGCTATTCGTCAGGAGAAGTCAGGGAGCTGACAGAATCTACCCCGCCTTCCTTTCTTCACCCTTTCTGACCTCCCAGTTTGTCCACATTTTGAATTTATTTTGATATAATACAATACATGATCCATACTGCATACTTTCTATAGGTTACAAAAGGCAGGCTTGCTATCTGCTCTGATTATTATTGTGACAACCATAACAGACAAATCAATGCTTACATGCCTATTTAATTAACCTTCTAAGAGGCAAATATTGATGGGGTCTGAAACAAGATTTAACTTCCTTGTTAACCAAGGACAAGCACTTAGAGTGATCATCAGCATGTTGGCATTACCCCATATAATGCAAACACCCTTTTCCCCAGTGCAAACAAATGTTAAGTACCAGAATTATTTAGGGCTCTCAGGTAGCCATGTATTACCATAACTAAAGTGTTGGTTAAGTGGGCAGGTCTGGGATAGGCACAAGGATTAACGGGAAAGAGAAATATGACTGAACATTAGAACAATACTGTGCTGCACCCAACAGTTGTTCCTTTGCCTTTAAAGAAACTGGCACATGGGATGCTTGGCCTAAGTGTAGTAAGACCAGAATAAACTCTTCCCTGCATTAACTGACATTATTTAAAATCTTTATAGCCCACCTTTCTTTCACCTGAACATCCAAAGCAGCTTTCTTAAGAACTCTCCAGATATCAGTATCAGGACCAGCCCTTCCATGCAGAAAGGTGAAATGAGCTGGTTGATCAATGAATTGGGTGTTTGGGGGGCATATTTGGGGTTGTCTGCCCCACCCACCCACGCCACTAACAGTAGCACTACAGAGGAGATGCTCTAGCCCAACTCAATGGGCACCTCTCTCCTCTAATTTTTTTCATTTCCTATCCCTCCCAATACATTACTGCTGCCTTTACCAAGTAGGAACCAAGTCTCAACCAAGTAACTAGGCAAGAATGTAAGTGGGCGGTGGGGGGGGGGGCAATTTGGTGCCTTGTATAAAAGCACCAAAATGTCTTGAGTCATTACTACTACGACGACAAATATTACTGGGTGAAGGCATTCATGAACAAACATCATAGTAGTTAACAAAACCCAGCTCTTCAATGACTGTGCAAAAGATGCTCAGGTATGACTAAAAGATAGCCATGTATTATATTAGCCATATGGGAAACACATCATATAGGCAGAGGTTACTATTTTTGTTACATGAAATGCACTCAATTCTGTTTGCAGTCTAGTTGCTCAGTTTTGCCAGGGACAAGTAGTCCTTTCAGTCATTCCATTGAAATGTCAACTTTTTTTTAAACATCTGTGTTTTCACTTCCCTTAAGGCATCACCCAAGGGGTAGAGGTCTAGGAGCAGAAAACATCAGAACATGATAATATTTGCTAAAAACACAACACTTTGTTGATGGCAAAGCAAGGGACAGGCACTGAGGTGCAGCTACTGCAGCATTCAACGAAAGACTGAGGGGATCAGGCAGACTGTCACATGCGGGAGCCTTTCCCTGCTCTTTTTTCCTTATATGACAAAGCTTCAGAATAGTCCGTAAGGTTGTTCTGTGCAGGCACAAACCCAAGTGTGATGCACAAAAACCACAGTGAAGAATAAGTTTTTCTTGAAACACGTTAAAGACTGAAACATTCATTCCAGCATAAGATTCAAGACCTGCATGCAACATCTGAGGTATCCCCAATCCTGTATTCTTAGCCCTATTTTCCTACAAAAGATATTGCTATAATGTGCATTTGAGCACCACCTGTTTGCTGCCCCATTCTTAATGAATAATTTGGACATGCTGGATGATTGAGTTGTCCTCAAAAAAAAATGGCTGGCATCCTGACCAATGCAGTGGGGACACATCAGGAAAACGTGTCCATGCCACACAGAGCTTCCCCAGTTATCAATTATCTGCTTTGCCCCTAGAAGTGCCCTCTGTCACCTGAAAATATGTCCCGGAGGGTTGTGTGATCCTGAAGGGCAGATTTTCAAGTGGCACATCACACACACACACACACACACACACACCACAACAACTATTTACATACTGCTTTTCAACAAAGGTTTCCCAAGCGGTTTACAGAGAGAGAGAGAGAGAGAGAGAGAGAGAGAGAGAGAGAGAGAGAGAGAGAGAGAGAGAGAGAAATAAAAAAATAAAAAATGTGGCCACTGTTCCCTCTATGGTGTGCACGCTCACACATTTTCTGATGTCCACTCAGTTAATTTTAGATCCTGTTCAGGTTGAACCAGGAAGGCCCCACTCTGAATGCATATGCGCGCACACTGCCTTGATACTCCCACCCAGAACAAAACTAATTCTGCACACAGATGGGGAAAAAGTAGAGATAACACTGAATGCAACCCTTACGCAGACAAGGTGGTTTATTTTATTTGGCTACTAAAAATGCAATTGTATGTATTGGCCAGGTTTACTTTTAAGTAGACATGGCTAGAGTGAGTACTAACCTCTTGAACTCTTTCTAGAAAATGAAGACCAGCCACATTAAAGGGGGATGTTTAGGATTTGAGGCCTTGTTCTTTTTTAAAAAAATTGTTTGACACAGCAATCCTCATCCATGAACATAGAGCCAAGAAGCATCTAGACATCCTTACTAACCTGCCCCACTCTCTAATATAATCTCCTGGCCTGTCATAATCCTGACAGTCAATCAGGAATGTGCCCACCCAGGTAAGTGACTGCTCCCGATACAAAATATTTATTCCGCATCTACAGTATGCTAGCGTTATCTCTGCTTCTCATCATTCCCAATGCCCTTCTCTTGACATTTTCCATTTCTGCTTTATTCCTTTTTTCTGACAGCCAAACTAAAAAGTGATCAGCATTCAAGACAAGGGTATGTCTCTGATTTTACACAACAATGTTTTAATATTCTCCCTGACATGCAGACTTCTCTGAAGAAAACTATCAGTAGTGAAAGATAGGCCTCTTCTTTGAAATAGCTGTTATTCTAGAAAATTAGGAAGGTTTTGGTTATTTTAACGAAATGCCGAAGTAGTGATCATTTCAGAACTAGTCTCAAGTATGGTTTTGTTAACTTTTAACTAGGGATGTGCACGAACCTGTTCGGAGGCCCTTTTACAGGCCTCTGAACAGGTTCGAACACAGGGCCAATTCGAAGTTCGGAGGCCTCGGGGGGGGGGCTTTACGGGTGGGGGAAGGATGCACTTACCCCTTCCACCACTTTTCCCCTGCCAGCATTATTTTTTTGTAGAAACCTTCAGAGCAGCGGCGTACCCCAGCCGCCCCGTTGCCCTCCTCAGCCAGAAATGGCCAGAAGTACCGAGCGCACGGGTGCACCCATCTGACATACACACACGAGCCTGGTAATTCCGGCAACTTCCAGCCGAGAAGGGAAACGGGGCAGCAAGGAGATATGCTGCCGCCCAGAAGGTTTTTACAAAAAAATAACGCCGGTGGGAAGAAAGTGGTGGGAGGGATAAGTGCACCCCCCCTGCCCTTAAAGCACCACCCCCACTGCTTCCGAACTGCCTGCCCACAGTTCTGTGCATATCCCTACTTTTAACCATTATCTCTACTATGGCCCTTCAGGAACCCTTTAGTAGAAGATTTAGCAACTTGGAAGATCATGTAGAGTTTACCCTCATTTTCCTTGTAAGCTAGCATCTTATCAAGGAAATATCTTTTTACATAATATTTAAAAATACAAAATTATAATATTCCACCATTTTGTTCTATAAAATCCCCCAATATCTCAAGTGAGGCCCCACCCCAAATATATACAAAATGCTGCAAAGTGGACAGCAGTAAAGTTGGTCAGGTTCAGAACTGTGATTAGAAAGTGATTTGAACCCCTAGTCTAAAATGCTGTTTTCTTCACATACTTTAGACAACATTTTTAAAATGTAAATGACGTGGAATGAGTCACACCTAATGACATTATTCCATTCTAACACATAACTGACTAAAAACACATTTGAATTAATTGTAAGAAAATTAGCATACTTACACAACTTTATAAAATCTATCCAAATACAACAGCCCATTGAATATTAAACAAATAAATCCAGAACAGCTTGCAAAAGATTATGGAAACTGCTACCACAAATGCTACACACCCCACTGAGGACAAGGGTATATATTTTATACCAAGTTTTTGTCCAAGCTGGTAGCAATGTTTACAGCCAATAGTTGCTCCAGTACCACAATAACTGTAGGTCTCATCCAAACAGGTAATGTTGGGGACACCCCCCCCTTTGACACCAACATTCAACCCAGAGGTCCCAAATCAGAAGTATGTGGAATTGAGGCCTGTGTCTGATTTCATTTTATATTAAGAAATGAATTAAGGCCTGGACTCAAGGTGAACAGCCCAGATCTGCCTGGGTAATGCTTGGTAAATGATTTGTAGAGGCAGGGGTAATCTAGCATTATTTATCAGTGTTTGTGGAAACTCACTGAGACACAATGGGTCAGGCTTAATTACCAGTCTCACACTGCTGAAATTAACCTGCTATCCAGTATTCCCCTTACCTCACTGACAGGATGCTTCTGCCATGTCCAAATGTGTTGATTAACTCCCCTCACACATGTGCCCCCTTTTTTGATGTTACTTTAAATATTCTTTTGTTGTAAATACACACTAGATAGAGGTACACAAGAAATAATGTAATTGCTGTCTCACACAAATAGATCTAACTCTCTCACTAACTCCTGACTTTTAACACCTTTTGGGACCAGGCTAGCTCATCTGGGGCCCATTTGCAACTCAGAGATGCAGATTTGCTTTGGGCAATGTCCCCTCCTCAAGATAGCAGCTAACAGAAAATGAGATTAAGTTTTCTCTGGACTGATCAAATATCCTGAGCTAATTTTGGTAATTAAAAGACAATATTCAGAGGATAGCAGGAAAAGACTCCTTTTAGGATCCAGAAGACTCAAATGGACATCAAAGGATGGAGCCACTATAAGGAGTCATCTCTGGACATGGCAGCTTAGCTAACTTGTGCCTCCAAGCAAGATCTGCTCACGAGCGATCCCAGAGTTTGCTGCCCAAGCCGTGGGGCTAGAGACAGGAACCATGGACAGGAACTGTCTGTGACTTTCACTGCGCAGTGAGAAGTCAAGACTTCCCCAGCCATGGCACCTTCACTCTCTGCTTTGGTCTGAGCAAACTGCCTGCTTGACCACCAGAAGCCAGACCATCGCCCTGTTGCTGTTCCCAGCTACAGTCTCTCCCCTTCAGCTGAAAGATCCACTGCTCTCAAATCTCTCTGATCTTGGTAATATGCTGCCTTCACAAGCCCTGGATCCCTACTTTCCTCCCCCTTACTAATAATTGCTTCCCCCCTTCCTAAACCCTCCCCCTTCCTCCTCCTCCTTTCTCTGCTTCTCTCTAAATGTTTTATTTAGGATTTGTTATATTGTTAGATAGCTGTAATTACTGATTGCACACACATGTTAGTTAGGCACATTACACTACACCTTGAATCGGAAACATGTTTTTAATGTGGATTATTTTATCCTGATGAGCAACTTTTTATAATAAAGCCCATTGAACTTTCTGAGTGTGTCTCTCTCTATCTCTGTTTGCGTGCCCAGATCCTACATGGTCACCATCTCCAAGAACCAACTCAGTTTGTGTATGATGTGACTTTGCCTCTTTCCCTCTGAGCATGTACAGAGTGTGAAACCAGTTATAGTTCACAACAGTAAGGGCTTTCCAGGATTCCCCTAAGAATTACTATATGTGTGGAGATAGCCTCTGTGCCCTCAAATCTCCTCCCTCCCTACCCCTCCCACGCACACACCTACCTACCTCTCTATCCACACCAGAAAGGTTGAGGACATCCTTAAGCCTTCACAGATATTCAAGCAGGACTCCCTCATACAGCCCAAATCCTCAAGAGAATTGATTAACTGTCACCCAAACTTGAAAAGTCCACCCTCTTGGCCTTTAACCTGAATAGGACCATATGCACATTAGCTGGCAGCTTATAGCACCTTCATAAACAATCTCCCTTTCAGAGAACACAAATTGCTATAAATTGCTACAACCAAATGTAGGTAAGTGAAGCCTTCTGCTGCAGAGGCTAGGGGTGTACACTAAGGAGTTCGGTTAAGGAGTTCGGTTCAAATTCGAACCAAACCACCAGCTGGTTCAAGCAAACCAGCTAATGGATCGGCAGTCCGGACCATTCCGTAGAATCAGGTCATACTGGGCTGACCTAGTTCAAGGGTTATGCTTGTAAACGAGAATCCAGTGATGATTCCCCTTTACAAAGTAAGGGGTGGGGAAATCCTTTAAGAGTGTTTTAAGGGCAGCAGCGAGAGGGCACATTACCCACTTCTGTGGTGGTGGTGGTGGTGGTAGTGGTGATGGTGTGGCGGCAGCTCCTCTAAGCCCCACCAGTGCTCCCCTGAGCAGCACGGGCCAGTGGTGGCCCGGTTCCGGCCTCCATGCTGCTGGAGGGGGAGTGTCAGCGGGGCTTAGAGGAGGTGCCACCATACCACCACAGAATCAGGTAAGGTGCCCTTCTCACAGCACCTCAACCACCCTTAAACTCTTAAAGGATTTTCCCACCCTTTTGCTTGTAAAAGGGAATCCTCAGGTCCCCACAGTATGAACTGAAAGGAGATCACACAATACTATTTTAGACTTCATTCAAACAATACATCTTTTGTGAGGTCTTTACTAAATGTAGAGCATTATTCCTTGATATCAAGACCCTCCAGAGAAAAAAATTATTTAACTTTTAAAAATAGAAAAGGCCATACAAATACATCCATGAAAGATATGGAAATCTAAGATCATCTACATATCTCTCCCTTGTATAACCATCCATTAACTTAACTATACAATTGAGATTTAGTGGCATCCTAACCATGTGGGGTGGGGGGAGGAATCAGAGTTCTCTGAAAACAGGGGGTGTTTGCTGATGTGAACATACACAAATATTATATAATGTTGCCCATAAAATTTGACAGCCATAAGTATAAATTTTTATGAAAATATAATGAATAGTAAACAAAGATACAGTAAAGCATCTGGTAGATCCTACCCTGGAACTGATATTATTAGCAGGGAAACACTGTTTTTTATTCCACCATACCTTTATTCAACATTTTTTGACAGCAGTTAAATGTACTGTATAGAAAAATATTGAAAAGATTGAATGCTTCCAAGGTCAGAGCTTGGTTTTTAAGACTATGGGACACAACATGAGGGATCTTCAGGACCAATTTGTCCAGGGAGGCTCATGAGTTCATAGCAGCCATAACAATTATGGGACTATCCCAAGTGGTCTCTGGACCAATGCACATTGCTGGTCACATGTTTGATTTGGTCTTTCACTATGATGTTCCATGGGTGGGGACTCCTGTGATTTCCCCATAGTCATGGATGGACCACCATCTGGTTAAGATTGGACTCTCAATAATTTCCCACCTTTGCAGGGGTGAAAGGCCTATTAGGATGGTCTGTCCAAGAAGGTTATTTAATTCGAAGAAGCCTTGGAGGAATTTAGTGTTGGCTCTACCAGCGATCCTGTTGATGCCCTGGCGGAGAATTAGAACAACAAACTCACCAGGGCAGCAGACATGATCGCTTCCAAGTGTCCTCTCTAACCTGCTTCATAACTGGCCCCTTGGTATACGGAAGAACAATGGGAACTGAAGTGGCAAGGTAGACGACTGGAGTGCAAGTGGAGAAAGACTCGACTCAAATCCGACAAATTGGAACATGGAGCGCATTTGAAGATCTAAGATCAGGCAATATGTGTGGCAAAGAAGCAATTCTTTTCTGACTGTATTGCACCCACAAGTTCACATCCAGCAGAGTTGTGACAGGGCTACTATGTGCCCCTCATCCCTTGAATCTGAATTTTGAATCCTTTATTACCTGCTGTGACTGTAATGAATTATTTGTGGGGGAAATATCTCTTATTTGGGCCAACTTTGATTCAGACCCCACAATTACTGCAGTGTCTGATGTGGAGCTATCCAGTGACTCCTCGTGTGGTTAGGATGGATCAGTTCCAGTTTGTGACTCCTGAGGATGTAGATAAGCTGCTTGGAACAATACAGCCTGTTCTCTTGATCCTTGACCAACATGGCTTATACTATCTTTCAGGGGGGGTTGTTGTAGAAGGCCTGATAGAGATTATAAATGCTTCTCTGAGGGAGGACAGGATGCCTCCTTGTCTTAAGGAAGCAATTATTAGACCACTTCTGAAGAAGCCTGCCTTAGATTCCTCAGAGTTAAGCAACTACAGCAACTCCAACCCTCCATGGCTGGGCAAGGTAATTGAGAGGGTGGTGGCTTCCCTACTCTAGGTTGTCTTGGAGGAAGCCAATTATCTAGACCCATTTCAAACTGGCTTTCAGGTGGGCTATGGGGTAGAGACCGCCTTGTTCAGCCTGATGGATGGTTTTCAACTAGTAATTGACAGAGGAAGTGTGACTATTAATCCTTTTGGACCTCTTGGCAGCTTTCAGTACTATTCACTATAGGATCCTTCTGGAGCATCTGAGGGGGTTGTGAATGGGAGGCACTGCTTTACAGTGGTTCCACTCCTACCACTCGGGCAGGTTCCAGATGGTGTCTCTTGGAGACTGTTGCTCTTCAAAATCTGAACTTTTGTATCATGTCCCTCAGAGCTCCATATTGTCTCCAATGTTGTTTAACATCTAAATGAAACCGCTGGGAGAGACCATTAGGAGATTTGGTGCAGGGTGCTATCAGTACATTGATGACATCCAAATCTATTTCTCCATGTGAACATTATTAGGAGAAGGCATAACCTCCCTAAATGCCTGCCTGGAGGTAGTGATAGGCTGATGAGGGATAACAAACTGAGATTGAATTCAGGTAAGATGGAGGTACTCATCATGTGAGGTCAGAACTCTGGGATTAGTTTGATCTGTCTGTTCAGTTTCCGCCAATACTGTCTGGAGCTGGGAGGCCAACAGCCTCTCAATTACCTTGCCCAGCCATGGAAAGTTGGCGACAGGCCTGTAGTTGCTTAACTCCAAGATCCAATGCACGTTTCTTCAGAAGTGGTCTAACACTTCCCCAGAAGGAACAAGTAGGCAATCTGGGGGTGCTTCTAGATCTGAACTTCTCCCTGGTGTCCCAGGTTGAGACAGTGGCCAGAATTGCCTTCTATGAGCTTCAATGGATATGCCAGCTGCATCCATTACTTGAGATAAATGACCTCAGAACAGTGGTACATATGTTGGTAACCTCCAGACTGAACTACTGCAATGCACTCTATGTGGGGCTGTCTTTGTATGTAGTCTGGCAACTACTGTTGGTCCAGAATGCGGCAGCCAGGTTGGTCTCTGAGTCATCTTGGAGATCATTACTCCTGTATTAAGAGAGCTACACTGTCTGCCGATACGTTTCCAGGCAAAATAGAAGGTGCTGGAAAAAGCTGGTCTTGTGGTAGCAAGCATGACTTGTCCCCTTAGCTAAGCAGGATCTGCCCTGGTTGCATAGGAATGAGAGACTAGAAGTGTGAGCACTATAAGATATTCCCCTCAGGGGATGGAGCCACTCTGGGAAAAGCAGGAGGTTTCAAGTTCCCTCCCTGGCTTCTCCATGATAGGGCTGAGAGAGATTCCTGCCTGCAACCTTGGGGAAGCCGCTGCCAGTCTGTGAAGACAATACTGAGCTAGACAGACCAGTGGTCTGACTCAATATATGGCAGCTTCCTATGTTCCTAACCTATAAAGCCCTAAACGGCTTTGGCCCTGGGTATTTAAGAAAACGTCCTCTTCATCATGAACCCCACCACCCATTGAGATCATCAGGAGAGGTCTGTCTGCAGTTTCCTCCAACTTGTCTAGTGGCTAATCAGGGGCAGGCTTTCTCCGCTGCTGCCCCAAAGCTTTGGAATGCGCTCCCTGCTGAAATAAAAACCTCCCAATCTGACAACTTTTTAAAGACGCATTTTTTCACCCACGCTTTTAATTAAATACCATTTTAATAGTTTTAACACTGTTTTAATTTTTTTAATTGTTGTAATATTTTAAGTATTTGTTTTGTTTTATTGTAAACCACCCAGATGTGTAAATTTGGGGCAGTATAAAAATGTTAAATAAATGAAATAATTAAAAACTTAGCATACCAAGTAAGAATAGCAAAAAAAAAAGTGGTTTCCTAAAAATGCTGTCAATTAATAACTTGGGGTAGACACCCATGTAGTTTAACAGTAGATCCCAGTAGAAGAATATCATACTATTTCAATTATTCGACAATATGAATAAAATATTAAATCAGTTATCCATAGAATACATTTTCCCTTATGTTTTCTTCCTCCTAATAGTTTCTGTATTATATTTTAAATCATTTAGTTACTTTAATTAGTTGGAAGTTATAAAATGATACACATTGCTCCCACCTATCAGAAGAAAAAGGTTTCCTTTTAAAAACTGCTGCAAATATGCATCTTACCCTATAACACAGATTTGCACAGTTTCTGACCCAAAAACCTAACACAGTCTACCAGTCATGCATGGCAGACTATCTGGGACGCAAACACCCTGTTTCAGCTACCTGCAAAACTCCAAGAATCGAAGTTTGTCAACTACTTGTCAAGCTACAATACATGGCTAGTGGACTGTGCTCAACATAACGGGTCATAAAGCCTGCTTTTAAAAACAAATTGTTTTGTCAGTGATACGCATTCTCTTTAGAAGCAGTCTAGACTTTGCACAACTCTTAAAAGTAGGTTTTATTCCTTCTAGATCACCTTCTAAATAAGTGAAGTTCTAGCAAGCGGCAGGTGGCCAATCTTGCATTATTCAAAATAATTTGGAGATGTTAGACTGAGAACCAAAACAAACCTAATGTAGAAAACCTCCCTGCTTTTAACAGGATCTCCCTACTTTCCCCCTCTCCATATGAAGTAGTCACCATGGGGAGGGGCTTCAATTTTGACTGAAACTGCAGCTCTAGAGAAATGGATACTCTCTCGCAACACCATTACGACAATCAAAATTGTGCTATCCTCAAGCGGAAAGTTAGACAATACATATATTCAATTTTTCACCAGCAGGGCTAACAGTAGTTGGGGGAGGGGGTGTTTTTCTATTAAGGCAACAATCTGGGAGAAAATGTTACAGATCTCCTCCCTCAGTAGCCCAATTCATCAAAGCTGGACCATCACCATCCTGGTGGCTGTTTTTAAAGGGGGAAATAAATATCTATATCATGCCTAATTGGCCCTGTAATACAGTCATCCTCCTTATTTGTTAGAGGCAAATAATGATGGTACTAAATGACCTCTTATAACAGTCCTTTATATATATATTACATAATACTATAAATGAGGCTGCTTAAACAGGTTGTGTAATCTATGTCATTTTTGCCTACGTAGTAAACAGTGTTGCTGAAATAAACCCTTTTAAAGCTGTTTCCTATCATGAATGTATATGAAATAAACTTAAACATTTTTACATGCATACACCAGGACACAAAATCTTGGAGCAGTAAATTAAGGAGTGCAGTAACATAAGTTTGTTATTTTGATAATATGGCCACAATCTAATGGAGGAATAAGTATACTTAAGCACACTGATTTCACTGGACTAACATTGTGTCATGGTTAGAATGCTGGACTAGAACCAGGGAAACCAGAGTTCAAATACCCATCTATATATATATATATATATATAATTCTCTTACAGCCAAGCAGAAAGACAACTATGTCCAGATGAGTCTGGATGCCTGGAACCACTGCGTGGGGAGGGAGCAGCAGCGAGGGAGGGAGGCAGAAATCGGCAGAGTCGGGGGCGGAGGATGGAGTAAGAAATGAAGAAAGGCAGATTGGAAAGGAGAAACCAGACAGAAAGGGCGGTGGAACAACAGAGGGGGGAGGGGGTTGTTCGGGAAGTCGAGGCCTGCGGGAGCCGGCGAGAGAGGCTGTTGCTGGGCCAAGGAGAGAGGGAAAGCAGCCGAGGGAAAATTCAGGGCGGGCGGTTAGGAGATGACAACAGAGGCACCGGCAGTCCTGGCCGCAGCAAAGAGGCGGCGGTGCAGACCCTGCATGCCTGCCAGAATCAGGAGGTGGCAGTTCCTGACTGTTGGCAGGGTGAGGCGGCGGGGGGGAGAAGTGGCCAGCCGGGGAGAAGCGGGTCGGGTAGGCATCAAACACGCCCAGGAAGAGTAAGGGGAACTAGGGGCACACGAAGGAAGGAGGAAAGGCAGAGTGGTGGGGGGGAAGAAGGAAGAAAGGAGGAAAAGCAGAGTCAGGCAAAAGGAGAAAGAAAGGAGGACAGCTAGATTTGGGCGAGTGGGGGGGGAGAGTGGGAGGGAGGAGACAGCGAGAGAGTGGTGGGGGTGCAAGCAAGAGTGGTGGGGAGGAGAGAACGAGTGAGAGAGTGGTGGGAAGAGAGGTCTGGAGGAGAGAGAGAGCACGAGAGAGTCAGGGGGGAGATGGGGGGATGCCACAGGCTAGGTGCACTACCACACAGATGCTCTGTGCGGGTTCACCTAGTTAGCCATAAAACTCCCTGGGTTACTTTGGGCCAATCACTTAATTCTCCCTCTAAGCCTACCTCAGAGGATTGTTTTGAGGATCAACATAACACTTTACATTACTCTGGGCTCTTTGGAGGAAGAGTGGGATATAAATATAAACAGTAAATAAATAAATGGGCTTAAGAGTGCACAATTCTGTACTTAATCATGATCAATGATTCTAATAGCAGAAAATAAAAGAGAAGTAAAACATGAAGTCAGCTTTACCTTGCAATTAAAACCAACAAAGAAGCAATGGTTGATCCAAGTGCAAGATCATCTTTAGGTGGAATTCCCCTCACACAGTGGTGAAAGTAGAACAATGAGGAAATATTCATGTTCAATTTTCTTCTCACTTCTTCCGTCTTTCCTTCATAGCATCTTCCCGAAGCAACGTTTAATATAGTATAGTTCCATCACTATTTTTTTTTAACAACCAATTCACATGGTGAGAATGCAATCCTACGCAAACTTACCCAAGAACAAGCTTCACTGGACACAGCGGAACTTACATATCAGTAAATAAGTGTAGGGCTGTGCTTTAGTTCTTAATCTGCAGAAATATAATTTTTTCTTCATGAAAAAAGCAAGGGCTTTTGTATTTGTTTTTCTTTAAATCTGAACTACCATAAATTATGAATTAATTCTTGACCAAAACAATGGCCTTTTAAAAAAAAATTATACCATTTAAAACTTGTTAGTTGAGCAATGGCTGGTGTGCGTGTTTGACTGAAACTTTAACAACCACTTGGATGAAAATGGAAGTAGATAATTAAAGAACAATAGACTGACCTGAAAGAAGTCAATTATTTGCCTGTAAACAATGGCTTATTATAGAAAGGCACAAATTAATGCTATACTTATGCTGGTTCTCATGTCCTCTTCCATTCCTTTAATTACTACCTGCTTCAGTGTCATCAACATTTTACGCTTGTGCCGAGAATAAGCTTTAAAATGCTTAATTATTCTCACTAGTAGTTCCAGTATTCTATTTGTGTTGTGGAAACTGTAAGGCAGGCCCTCATTAGGGGGTAAAGTTCTTTGAGGAGGGGTGGTTCCAGGGAACTAAAGCACATAATATTTCTTTCCCTTCCAGCCCAAATTTTTATGGATCAAGTGCCTCCTGACACAGAATCCTCACAAATCTATATTGGATTTTTGCAATGTGGTTGGACCCCCACTGACCTTTATCCAATGTGATATGGGAAGAAGGGAGCTGTCAAAGATTGACTGCTTATTCTTAGATTTCCATGTGAATAATTTTAGGAGTGGGACACCGATTTCCTGTTCTATTCTCTAGTCCTTGCATACAGCATCAGGCAATGCACACATACCATACAAGTGTGTGCAAGGATTTCTGTGTGCTCACCCGCAGAAGAGAGTACCCATGGGGGCAGGTCCCTAGAAGGTAGTGTACATGCTAAAATACCATCTAACTTAAAGCAGTTTGATAAACACTTGCTCAACATGAGCTGTTATGTTACTCTGGATGTGCTGATAAAAACCAATTGTCCATTTTTAACATGGATAACAGAACAGGGGTGGAGCTTCAATGGGGCAGACAGGTCTGAAGAATCTACACTGCCCTGCCTCGCCTCCCAGAGCCACCTTGCTCACCTCTCCCCACCCCCGCTGGCCAACTTGTGGTGGTGCTACCCAGCACAGCGCACAGCACTGCTGCCACCCGCTGCTACTCCCCAAGCCCAGCTGCTGACCCAGCTAGAGCATGGGGACTGAATGGGATCGAATGCGGACATGCCTCTGCCATCACCGGAAGGGCAAAGCGGCTAGCAAAGGGGCAGCAGAGGGAGCAAAGTGGAACACAAAGGGCAGCAAGATGCTCCCGAGTTTGCACTCGGGCTGCCTTCAACCTTGCTATGCCACTGTAACAGAAGAAACACTAACAGTCTTACTACTTGGGATTAATATCACCTGAGCCATTTTTGAAAGGCAGTGTAGAAATTGAACAAACTATGCTATGCCAGGTTGAAACAAATTGTTCAATCTTTAAGAGGTATGCAAGTAAAATAATACATCAGTATGTTAAGGTCACACTTTCATTTTACTTGCCTGGTCTGAACACTCGTCCTACTGTTTAGCATAGACCTGTTTCCCTCAAACTGGGAGCATCCAGATGTTGCTGAACTACAGCTCCCATCATCCCCAACCACAATAAATTGTAGCTGGGGCTGATGGGAGCTGTAGTTCATTCAGCAACATTTGGAGGCCCCCAGATTGGGAACCACTGGCATAGACCCAAGCTTCCTTGTAAGCCAACCAGCAAGTAAGCCAGCCATGAGTAAACCAACAGACACTCTCTCTATGTATATTCAGTTCAGTAGCAAGGACCCATCTGTGTATGTCTAACAACCCAATCCTATGCACACTTACTCAGAAGACTTATTCCCAAAGAAGTACATGTAGTGCACACTTTCTTATCAGTAAGCCCCTATTTACTTAGTTGAACTTACTTCCAAGTAAATATGCATAGGATTGCACTATAAATCCTACAAACACAACGAGCTCCCACCCTCATAGGAGCTGTCCACATAACTATTATGCATCCAATAATTATTGCAAGAATAAATCAGACCATATTCCTGACTTGCAGGAAAGAATATTAGTCATTTCCTCAGAGGCTTACTTACAAGAATTTTTGGCATTGCCTATTTCTCATGTGTGCGAGTGTGTAACTTCAATAGCAACTGCAAAGGGGACCAATCAGAATTACAGCTACAGCATATACAGAGGGATTATTCAAGCCCTTGCATCACAGTCCAGACAAAATGGATACCAAGCTATTAACTTCAGGAGGGACACTCCCATGGGTGCCAGTGGGGACTTCTCTGCTCAAGACAACAGCAGCTACAAGGTGGCCATTTTCAACAGAACCATGTAAGGATTAAATGCCCTCTTCCTGTGTGTTCAATTCCAATCCCACCCCCAAACAACACTACTTAACTATACAACCACCAAGAACATAGGGCCAAACTACCCATTTAACATAATATGTAACGGCCCTGTGTTTACAACTCCCTCCAAAATCAGTGTCCATGAAGTGCAAAAACAAACAAACAAACAAACCCACATACACACACCCCACCATAACCACCAAGTTCAGCAATTGCATTTAAATTCTTCTCTAAAAAATAAAGGTTCTGGCCTTCCCACTAGTCAGCAAGGCAGCTTACAAAGTGATATCTGAAAGTTACAAAAATTTTAAAATACACTTGCACAAGGGCCCAGCAGTGTCACTGCAAGACAGCAGATAAATTTTAAAACACTGTTCTGTACCAGTCATCTGAACAAGTTCATAGGCAGCCCCATGTACAGCACAAAGCAGTTGTTTAAATTGAACCTTACCAAGGCTTGCCAATCATCATGTTTTCAGTTGGTAAAAAGCATTCAAAGTCACAGACAGGGCTTGAACATGATTAATAATATACAACTTTCTACAACAACTGGAGAGCCAAACACATTTAGAGAATTCACACAAGTTAACACTACTAGAAACCAAACTCATCAGTTAATTTTTGCTAAGTTGAAGTACAACTAAGAATTTAGCAGAAAGAAGGGGAATTAGTTTAATCCTTAGGGTAAAAAGTTAGCATTTTACTTGCACAGAATACATGCTGTCGAGTAGCAAGTAGCAAAATGGAGTACTGTATTGCTGTTCCCACAAACCACATCTTGCAATTGGCATGTTACTAAGAACTAACATCTCACCCTTTTCATTTCCTAACCCATTGCCCATTTACTGAACAGGCATCAATTGTCACTCAAAATTTCTATTGAAGGTCTACTTACTGTTTACCTTTATGAACATATGTAGTGAAATGTTCCAAATCTTTTCTAGTCTAATATCTGCTCATTTTTCCTATTTCCCAAGAGCTAAGAAAAATTAACAGAAGCAGTACACATGAAAGCACGTCAATCTTGAATTGCTGCCAACTGTTTCTGTTGAAATCCACTTTTTAGGAATGATGAATTATTGTATACACACACACTGCTTTTCAAATAGAACAAAATTCTCAACACTTTACATAGCAAAAGATAATATAGTTCTCCAAGTAATTTCTCCTGAGTGTTTTTTCTTCCCCTTGAATCTCCCCCCACCCAAATGCATCATGAGATTCCAACAAACCAAGTGAAAGTTTGCTGAACTGGACTGTCTGGATCCTAGATCCAAAGAAAATGTGTCAAAGTCTGTTGTAAGTGGATAATATTGCTCTACTATTCTATGTACAAATCAGAGAAAGCTGTTCAATAAGTTTGAGAAGTTCTGCCAGAAAGAGCCTTTGGGGCTAATTTGGTAGCAAAATAATCCTCCTTGCATAAATGGTAATGGTAAACCCTTGGCCCTAGACCAAGAGTTATTCTAAAATCCTTCTAGAACTGAACTGGTTATACATGGGAGGATCTTTTCAACCACACATATAGATGCCACACAATTTATACTGAGTCTGCCTTGCAATCTCTTCTTGGACAAGCTGGTATGCTTTTACAATGATCAGAGTTTCTATATATGGAATGGAAATATGAAGCCATTTTGATTGCAGAGCTTTGGAAATAGTTCACAATAGTTATCTAAAATCACTGCTGGCACTATGACAAAGCATTCCAGCAACACATGCTGTCTTCAATTTTATATGTAGATGTTTTACTTTTAAATTGTTTTATCCGTTTTGTTAAGCACCTTGAGGGTTTTTTTTGTTATTATTAATAAGCAAGCAGGAATATAGCTTAAAAATAAAGAGACCACTTTTATGAAGGTATATTTTAACCTATGTCTTGTCATAATACAATGTTTGGTTTAAGTTTGTTTTATTTTCTTAAGTGCGGCCCACCTTTCTTTCCTAATGGAAACTCAAATCTGTCAGAATTTTTATTAGTGCATTTGTCCTTAGGGACTTCACCAATTTTAGGTCCTATTCAACAACAAAGATTTTGTTTCAAGATTTAGGTATTTGAATTGACTTAACAGTTTTCCACAATACTTTAGCAATACACCTGCACTTAAACTATTTAGAGTATGGGATTTCAAACATGAGCCATTAAAGCTAAAAAAGAACTGGACAAACTTCCTGACCTAGTTCTTAAAAGCTAGTGAAGTAGTCACAATGTGCACATGTCTGGGAAGGAGTTCCACAGTTTGTGTACTCAGGGGTGTATCTAGGGTGGGGCAGGCAGGGCACATGCCCCGGGCACCACTTAAAGGGGGCGCCATTTTTAAATGGCCGCTGAAAACAAAATGGCCACCGCGCATGCTCAAATGGCCTCTGAGGCCCTAGGCCATGCCAGGCCTAGCAGAGGCCATTTGAGCATGTGTGGTGGCCATTGTTTTCAGTGGCCATTTTTTAAAAAAAAAAATTAAAAATGGCCACCACACATGCTCAAATGGTCCCTGAGAGGCCCTAGAGGCCAGCGGGGGGAGGGGGAACCTTTGCAGCCCCCCACACACGGCCTTTAGGAAGCCCCCCAAAGGGACTACAGGTTATATAGATAGATAGATAGTCACTGTACACATATTTAGTTTGGCACTATGTACAGAGAATCAGGGCTTGTGAATACTGAGCTGAAGCTTATGAGCTAGAATTGTATTCATTTGCTCTTACTTTGCTTCTTGTTATAAATGAGTTAAATGTGATGTCTTAATAATATGGCTATTAATGGTGAGTTTGTCTTTTAATCAGTGTGAAATCCTTAGTATTAAGGCCCACTGGGAGTTTCTTGCTCTCTTTCTCTCATTTTAACTGTCTTTCTGAAATACTAGAATATATTCCAAGCAGTGACACAGTTTACTCTGCATATCCTTTAATTATTTTCAGAGTATCTGGGAAAAGTCAAATTCTCCATTTATTTTTAAAACTTATGAAGTAGTGATGCTACAATGCATAGTAGAGAATTAGACAGGCACTTCTTTTTAGTTTTCCAAGTACACCTCCACATAGTATTTGGGTATTTCATGAGCCCCAGCATACTGAAATTTGTAGTTTTCCAGCATTTTTTGGTCTGGCTACGTCCACTGCTAAATCGTTTTTGAAATATTGAAAGATTAACGAGCTTGACTTGTATTTTTCAGCTGATATTATGGTGAAATCTGAAAGATGGGTGTCAGATGTTTGGACAGGGGGCACAATTTCAGTGCTTGCCCTAGGCGCTATTTTCACTAGATACGCCTCTGTGTGTACTATCTCTGAAATGGTCCTCTCACCATCAGAGATACAGTTTATAAAATTTATAAAATTGCTTCCACCAAAACATTATAACTACTTACAACTGACATGTTAGATATTGCAGATCTTGAAATCTGTATTTTATCTATAATTACACATTATTCAGTCATATAGAAATTTTTAGTATTTGCTACAGTATAGTAATAGTATACAGACTGCTGTTAGTGTACTGCATACATAAATAAATTAGGCATAAACATATGAACCACAAACTAAGGATTGGTAATGCACATGAGTGTTATTTTGGAGCATTAAAATGTTTGCCTTCTACCACATACATTGATCTCTCTCAAAAGGGAAGGCACGACCAAAATATATTTCTGCCAGGCTAGCATGTGGTCACCTGGATATAGTCCCACCTACATTACATTATTACACCACGTACATACCAAATATGGTGGCAAAAGAAAAATAAGGAAAAGGTTAAACGTAGGGCTGCCACTTTTATCTGGTCCTGATCAGTACCTTTAATATTAGCTCGGCGCACAAATAACAGCAGCACTGGTGTTCATAATGGTTTGGCATACAAATGTTTCCAGTTCATCAGGTATATAGTATTATACCTGTATAATACTGACATTCCTGCCTTCCAACCTGAGGAGTTCTTCCGCAACTTGGAATGTTAAATAAGATTCTGCACGTATACAGTCAAAGTTTAGAACAGGTACTTAAAACCAACTGCTTTGTAGAAACATGTACAATTAATGTTAACCCATTACTTAGAAGGGAATTCCCACTGATCACTGTCAAACTACATGAAGCAAACATATAGTTTACAACCAACACTGTGTCTGCGGGCCAATAGCCGTAATAAAACTGATGATGATGAACAAACACTGTGCTGCACTGATGCCCAGCCTTTGTGACTAATTACTTTCAAAGTATCAAAAATTATATCCTGCGTTTCTGTATAAACTTAAAGGCAGCTTACAAAATGTAAAACAAGCCAGTAATATGTTTATTAAAATACACCTACAAAAACACCAGAAAACATATAAAGGCTCCAACTAGAAAGCCTCCTGAAATAACCTACTTTAGACCCTATTCCCTCCCATCACCATAGGGCAATAGGCTTGCCTAACTCCATCTTTATTTAGTTAGCCCCTGCTAACTGGGCAAAGAGGCACCTTTTACCATGGTGATTCTCTTTATTGAGCAGGGGGAGAGTAACTGGCCCTATCCAACCCCAGCACAGTGCCTCCAGTGACTGTTGCTGGTGTTGGATCTTATGTTTATTTTTAGAATGTGAGCCCTTTGGGGACAGGGATCCATCTTATTTGTTTGTTATTTCTCTGTGTAAACCGCCCTGAGCCATTTTGGAAGGGCAGTATAGAAATTGAATTATATTATTATTATTATTATTTATTTCCACATCATTCAGCAACATTACAAGTGTGATGGAACTTTTGAGAACAGATGAATATTTTCCAAACTATCTACCAAAAGAGGTCATACTGAGCCAATTCCAAATCAAGCTAAAGGGATCTCACCTATTACAATATAGAAATTAAGTGGTGAAGTTCCTTCTTCTGCTTTTCTCCATACCAGGAAATTTCTCGCCTGTTACATATTGGTAGTCAGTCTGCTTTTAAAGATGTAGGAGCAGAGTCAGTACAAAAGATGGCAATCCTAGTTCCCAGTTCAAATCTTACCTCAGCCACAACTGTTTTAGACAAGCCATTATTTATTAATTTAAAATAGTTATGCCCGACTCCCTTCAGTGCACTACTGCTCAGGGCAGCACCAACCAGCCCCATCCACAACATGGGGATAATAGGGTAACAAATAGGTTAGTGTAAAAATCATCAAGATAATGCAGGATATACAGTTTAAACACTAAATTTTTACTATTATTACTACTATTACCACCTGCAACAGTCGATTTTGCTTGGGTACCACTTCACACACACACTTTCCCCCCCATTCACATACTTACCCAAAGCTCCTGCACACGTTACAAGTATTTGCCATTTTTTGTATCCACCATACTAATGATATAGCCCAGTATGGATAAGGCTTAAATTTATTTAACTACATTATGTACAGTTCCGTAATAATCTTGATTTTATTTCTAGAAGCAAATGCAACTATGAGACTTGTGGTTTTTTTTAAAGGAAGAAAGAAAAATGCAAGCCAATTCTTCCATCATTTTATCACAAACCCATGTGACCAGAAACACAGCCTTTTCAGTTATGGCATTCTGTATATGAAATGCCACCCACAGAGAAATTCACCTGGTTCTAAGTTTGATGTCTTTTCAGTGCTAAGCAAAGACATTTTAATTTACCAAGACTTTCTGGTATATCTGGTGAAGGTAATAATAATAGTAATAAACTTTGCTAGCTGCCCCATAACAAATTGTTCTCTGAGTGGCTCACAACAAGTATTGAAAAACATACAATAAAAACCCATAACACATGGAAATCATAAGACAAAGACTACATAAAGTACAGTACAAAACAGCTTAAAAACTCATTTTAAAATTAGTTAAAAATCAGATCAGATCTGAAAACCAAAATTCAGAATGCACTTCAGGAAGCATGCACAGCTAGCTTTTTCGAGGACTGATGCACTAGGGGGATCATCAGATAAACCAAAGGTAATCCCTTCAACAATGTCACAGTAAAAAGCACATTATATTGTCAGCTTGAGGATCTTTCCAAAGATTTGTATAGTATTTTCCAGAAGGTTACATTTAGGAGAATAAGTAGTATTGGGATTAGGCCACAGGGAGCTTTTTAACTGTAAAGGAACTTCACTAGCTCATATCAATAGGGAAAATATATTGCTAATCATTATACTTTACAAAATGGTGAGCAAAATAACCATTACATGAAACTACTGTTAGAAAGTACTGGCTGTTTGTGGGGTTTTTTTTAGTAGAGATTAGGTTACATAATTTATCTAAGTATGCTAGAAACTAATCCTACAGTTTAAAACCTGAAAACAAATCTACAGAAGTTGTAAAGGCTCTATTCAGAGTCATCCTTCTCCACCTACCATCAGTAAAAATACAGATACATAACCAAAAAGAGCAAGTACAAAGTTGTATCCAAACCTTTGATCCATCATCTGGAGCTCCTTCCACCCACAAAAAAGGAGACTTGCACTTATCAAGGGGTCTTGACATTTAACAAAATATAAAACCATAAGAACTATACAATAAAAATTAAAATGGAATATAAAAATACAGATCTAATTAAAAGTTTAAAAACATGTACAATATAACCATAAGATACAAAGTAGCAGCAAACAAAACACTCATTTAAAAGCCTGGGTAAAGAGCCAAGATCTTACTTGCCTTCTAAAAATGGTGATGGAGACTGGGGAGTGAATGCCCCCAGCACTTTCTATTTGTGGGGTCTTCCCACGAGTAGAATGCACTGTGTTAAATAGTGATGTGCATAGAATCAGCAAATGCCAGTTCGAAGAGGGGGAGGATAATTTTATGGCCTGGGGAGGCTGCTCTCCCCCCACCCCATGCCTGCGCTGTCCTGAAAAATGGTCCTGCATACCTAACGGTCCTAGCATACCTCCGAGCTGCCCCAGTGTGTCACGGACCAGAAGTACCCATAAGTGCCTGGTGAGCATGCGCACACCACAACCTGTGTGTTAGCAAACACAACATGCGCACCAGGCACTTCCAGTCCACAACTCACTGGGACAAGGAGGTACACTGCTGCCCCATAGGACTGTTTTTCAGGACAGCGCTAGCGGGGAAAATGCAGCAGGGGGCTAAGAGCCCCCTTCCCCAAACTGGCCCCCCACCTTCCAAACGACCAAGAAGCCCGACTTTCAAATCAGTTCGGAGGACCATAAAGGGCATCCAAACTGGTTCCATGCACATCCCTAGTGTTAATTGCAACTCTCTTTCTGCAAAAGAAGGAATTTCTGATTGAGAAACTTATGATACAGTCCACAGAATATTATTCCATATCATTTGTTTTAGAAGCTTCAACATCATCTAGATTGATTGGCATCATAACCGATTAGCATTATAAGTAACCACCTAATCATGCTACAAATGTTTACTGAAAAAAATATTCAGAGCAGTTTATACTGTATCCAAAGTACAAAAATACAACAGCAGCATAAAAACCCTCACCAAAAAAGCACCACACACAATACAATTAGAGGATCACCAAGATACAGAGACCAATCAAGAGATGTAGCAACCAGAACAGACTGTAAAGTTTCTAAAACAAATGAAGCATTGCAGCACTGTGATGATACCCCATTACAGTCCCCTCTTTTTAAAAAAAATGCACAAATACATATAGTAGTCAGACAAATGCCTTTTTACAAACATGAACACTAACAGCTAGTTTGATTAAAACATGGCTTCCTGCAATCTTGCTCAAAATGTACCTAACACACAAAATGTACCTAACACACGAGTCATCCAGCCTAACGTCACACTTGCAAAAGTACTTCTGCTTGTACAAGGGCAATTTTTGCTGACTCTTCCTTCCCTCTACTGCCCCTGAAAATATATCCTGAAAGTCCCCTAGCACTGAGAGATTTTCAGAGGGGATTGGAGGAACAGACTCAAACTGCCCCTCCGTCTCACACAAGAAAAGCATATTTCCATGAGCATGACATTAGGCTGGCTGACATCCAAGCTCAAAATACAAGACTAAATAAATTTTGAACAGAAATCCGGGGGGGGGGGACAACAGAGCAAAATAATCCAAGAGAACTATGTTTACAACTTCATCCAAATAATTATGCTTCAAACTATTTCAGAATGTTTTACAAAATAATATTTTAATCACAATGCCTTAAATCAGAAGCACTTTATTATGAGAAAATCCAATTACTGAATTTTTAACTTCATAGGATTAGTTCACAGATTAGCATGTTTAGGATCATAGATAAAATACAGAACATATCTTCAACTATACAGGAACAAACTTGCTGTGTATGGTCCAGTGCATCTTTAAACTGCTTTGATCCTTTTGCTATAGTACAATTTACTGAATGTATCGACTAACAATGTTAAATATAAAAGTATCCACCCATCAGCACAAGATTATTTTCTTATGAACGTATCAAGAAATGTTTAATGTTTAAAAAATTACAAAAAATATGAAATCAAGTCAGTCATGAAAGTCAGTTATGTAACATGAACCCCAGATCTAGTTGGAGCTTTGACTTTTGTATGCAATTAGAGAAGACGGGTGTTGTATGAACAGAGTGGGAGGGAACAGGATGGTGGGGGAGGAGGGAATCAGAGTAGGCAAGGTCCATAAGACAGAATCAGCTTGTAAATAAAATTGCAAACAACTGGAAGGCAGGGTATAGCACTTTATTTGTGTGATATATTCAAAGCCTTTGAACATTTTGTAGGCATAAATGAAAATATATAGTCTGAACACAAAAAGGTTCATTCCACAGACCCAGATTCTTCTTCCATAGCTATGACATCAGGTTAATGTGGTTTTTGATGCAAAGAAAGTGACTGGATGCTACCTATTCTTAGATAATCTATTTAGAGAATTATGCAAAAGCTAAGTAAATTATTAGTAGTATACAGTAACCTCAGGCCTTTATGATTCTTGGATCTACACCAGATTCAGGTCACATGAATAGCTTATAGCAACAGAAGTAAGCTAAAGACCATTACTCACTTCAGTTCTGTATGGATTAACACACACAAATTACTTAAACACTTTTCTGCTTTAAATGAACCTCTGAATATACATTTGAGAGTGTATATGTTGATATCATGGGAATCCAATAAAGTGAAATATTTCTGGATAAACCCTAGAGAATAAACACGTTGCTTGTCTTTATTCATGTGGGCACAGATTACAATGAACCCTGCAAGATCATGTATTAACAATTATATGTAACATTTTGCATGTAAAGTGGGTTACTGTTCCAATTTCTCTTTGCCACCCTGCAAGGTACAATATTTTAAAAGAGGGTAAGTGCAGCTTAAAAAGGATGATGAGATGCCCAAAGCCCCAGAGCAAATCCACAGGTGAAGTGGGACTTAAACTAAAATCATTAACCATAATTACTCTGCGAGTTATGAAGCACATCTGAATTGGGTGGGATCAAGTTTGAAAAGATTACAACAGGATCATAAGCAAATGCGTTTATACCCCTTCAGTCTTGCTTAGAGCGATTAAAAAAACCAAACTTATATCATCATAGTGGATCAAATATGTTGTGTGTGTTTAGTCAGACTGGATGCATGTCTCTCACACAGAAATGGTAAATTTAAAAAAAAGGGAAGAAAAACCAAACAGCAAGGAGCCCTTTCCTTTGTGGATTCACCCTTTACCCAGAGTGGAATAATCCTACATCAAAAATCTTCCTGCTGCTCATATTGGCCTCCTTCAAGGTCATTAACATTACCAATGAAAACATTCAGAGGGTTTTAAAAACGATAATCCCAGCCTGGGATTTCCAGATCTTTATTGCCAGCACAACACATAACTAGAAGAGTGGTTTTACGTAATGCGCTTTTGCTATCAAGTGCTGTCACTTGAACATTACTTTATATGTCCAGAGACACTCGCATTACTATTTTTTCTCCTGTTAAGTATTCAGATAACACCATCTCCATGATCTTCACTTAATATTTATACCTGCAATAAGCCTAACATTTCAAAAACATTCCAGAATATTTGGGCCATTCAGAACAGTAGTAAAGCCCCACCTATATAAATAATTGTTTTTTTTTAATATATATTACCATTGTCTCAGTAAGCATCTCAAAAGCAGATACATTTAGGAAGGAAAAGTTTCTAGTTCTATTTTTGCTCTGTCAGCATTGCATAACAACCGCATCCAGTCGAGAACAGATGTTTAAATAAAATATGTTATGTACAGTATATGAAATAGGTCTGTAAGATACCCCTTATGGAAGAGATAGCAAAATAAGTTAATTATATCCAAACCAACAACTCCAATTACTGTGAAATATTGCAAATAAAACCCAACATCAGCCCAGATTGGTTCTCCATTTTCACGCAGTCTCCCCCTCTTGCCACAAACCACTGTTTTCAACAGAGACTACATTCGATTTTTTTAAAAGCCAATGTTCATCATGCAATTTCCACTATCTGTAAGCATCCAGGGAAGTTTATTATTTGCAAAACTATACATTGGCATATGTGCAAATATATCCATTTGTAAAACCTGCTTGAACTGTATACATAAAGACAACTTGGGACCTCTTAATAAAAACAGGTATTATCTAGAGATGTATTCCAGAATGAACACAGCAACCGCAGTCTCAAGTTTACTAAGGCAATGGTTCAGCAGTTTAATATTTAACTAGTTGCTGACACCAACATATCACCAAGCGTCCTTCAGAAACAAAAACTCAAATCTCGCCACTTTTTCTTCCTCGTACAGTATTTGCTCCTGCCAGAATAGAAAATACACAGTTGCAGCTTTTAGGCTGAGCAGTGCTGCTTGGTGGAATATCTGCAGTACAGAGAGCACATCAGAGGGAGGAAGAGAAGTGAGGAGAATTTCAGGGGGAAATGATGTTCACTGAGAGAATCCATATGATATTAGCTAGCGCGTCCCCGGTCACCTGCTAGCAAGAGTTTCACAAAGGGTTTGTTATGCCAATAAGAAAAATCAACCAAGGTGCACACACAAAGTGCCTGGCTGACTGGAATTCATTCCATCGCAGAGTTAGGGTCGGGGGATGGGGGGACCACGAAGCGCCCGCCCGCCCCGTGAAGCGCCCTACCAGCCGAGCCGTCATCCCCCATGACCACACTTAAAGTCAGTGGGCATCTTTCCACACCTTACTGGCTGTGGCAGCTGCTTCTCCAGTCCACGGGCACCCCCTACTCCTCCACTGCTTCTCAATGCTCCCGGCAAGCGTGATTCCAGAGGGCAGCAGTGCAGAGTGCCAGGGGGTGCCCCTTTGGCCAAAGCGGTGTCCCTTATTGCAGAAGCCTACAGAAGATCAGGCTCATCCTCTCATCCCGCAAACCACCCGCAGCTCTTACAGTGCTGCAACCCTGGAAGCAGCTTTGGTTCCGATAACCATTTGATAGCCCCAGGAGCGGGAGTGGGCGGAGGATCCAAAGGAAACTCCTTACCAGGTTCTCGCCGCAGCCCCCTCCCTCATTTCGATGGCGAGGGAGACGAGGAGGGGGGCTTGGCAGTTACTCGGGATGCCCGTCACGTAAAGCTCGCTTCACAAAGCGCCTGTACGCGTGCCCTGCCCCCCCCCCCACCACCACCACACGATATATCGCCCCACCACTGTCTCTGTCGCAGCCCCAAGGTCCCCCACTCGCTCCCCTCCCTCGCCAGGCGCAAGGTCTCCCTCACAGCCCCATTCCGAATGCGCGGCACGCACGCGGCCACGGGAACTGTCTGCCCCTCACCTCTGCCCCCCAACCCCGGCTCGCTAACCACACACCACTCCGCAGTGAGGAGAGAAGGAAGCAGGAGGAGGGGAAAAGCCAAGGGAAAGCTCAGCCAAGTGGGAGACTTACAGTTCGCAGGAACTGTATCTCGTCCTCGCCTTCGCCCAGTTCAGCCATGGCTCTTTTTCGCCTCCTGGGCGCTGCTGCTGCTGCTGCCTCCGGTGCTCGGGCTAGCTGGTGGTGCGTCGGCAGTAGCTGGAAAAAACGAAGAAGGCACCCCCGCGGCGGAGGCGGCGTCTGCAGCTGAGCGAGATGCTCCCACGCCAAGCTGGAGCTCTAGGGAAAAGAAAGTGCGAGCGACCCAGAGCGAGCAACCCCAGCCCCGCTCTGCGCGAACGGATGGCTTCCTCTCTGCAGCAGATTAGTAGCTCAGCCCAATTTCTTTCGTGCAAGTGCATGGGGGTGGGGGGGTGGAGTACGCTGTGATTAACAGGGGCAAGCGGGGGGGGGAGAGAAGGAGCTCCTCGGCGGCTCCCCCACCACTGCAGGTGATCTGCAGCCGGCTCCCTCCGCAAAGCAAACCTGAGGCGCAGCGCCGCTGTCTGGCTGTTTGCTCGTAGCGGCGCGCGCGCACGCTGGTGTGGCCTCTAGCTCCACACCCAGCGCGGGCGAAGAGCGTGTAGGATAGACACGCCAGGCTCAGAGAAAAACTGCATGTTTACGTGCAGAAGGAGACTGCGAGAGGGACAGGCAGACGGCAAGCGTGGTCAACGTTTAATGAAGTGACCATCAACCAAGGAAGCCCAGTTAGAAATGACAAGGGGGAGAAGCCCAACTGGTTGCAACGGTGACCACTTTCTTCTTGGTGGCGGGGTTCTTCTGCCTTCAAGCTATATGACGGGCGGGAAATCAACAGGTGAGGTTTTTCCTTCATTGTGTCACTGGAAGAGCCCACACCTGATCTACGTCTGCCTGTTATGCTTTTGTTAAAGGCATAAAAGACCTACCGGAAGTTTACAGAAATGCAAACCTACCAGTCACTGTCAGTTGTTGAATTTGCAATTTTGTTTGTTTGTTTTAATCCTTGTCTGTTTTCAGAAGGGGTTGTTTTTCTTGGAAGTTTCAAACAATCAGAATATATTAGTCCACCAATTATTTACATAACAAAATATAACAAATACAGTACTATATAATCCTTTTTGGGCAGAAGAAGGAAGCTCTGTCTTAAGAAAAAGCAGTAGCACTCAAGGCTAATCATGTCCCTAAAAACTGAGAACACACTGTCCTGGTTGAATATCAAAAAGTAGGTGGTGATGGGATTCCAGGGGTCCCTTGTCCATCCATGCCCATTTGTACTTGCAAAACATTTTGTTCTATATGCTTGTCTGAAATGAACCTCCAACCCAATCTGAAATGTGAGCAATACATCCTGGTCAGTGTTCCCTCTAATTTTTCCATGTGTGTGTAATGAGTTTTGTTCTGAGCAGCAGTATCAAGGCAGCATATGCACACGTACATTCAGAATGGGGCCTTCCTGATTAAACCTGAGCAGGATCTAAAACTGAGCAGAGTGGACATCAAAAAGCTTGTGTCCATGTGCACGCCTTAGAGGGAACACTGCTTCTGGTTACAAAGATGGTGGAGGCAAATACTGTTGTTATGTGGTACCTCACAATTGCCCAGAGGGTATAACCTACAAGCAAAACCAGCAGTCTGTCTTCTGAGAACCCAAAAAAGAATGGCAATAGTTTTTTAAAAAATCAAAATATTCCAGGTGTTCTATATTTGTAAAACAACCTTCTCAGAAAATCACTGTTACTGAATATTAGAATAATTTGGCAGGAACAACAATGTCAATAAATACCTTGTTGCAAAGTGGTTAAACCACTGCCTGTTCAAGAGAGGTCCATTGCCAGCCTTCCAGACTCTATAAACCAACAAAAGAGCCGTCATGGCTAACTTTGTTCCATCATTTTCATTTGGTTTGGGTGTAGACCAAGTTGAATCACAATCACCTTGGTCTTCTTGTCTTCTGACATTAGCTATGTAGAGAGATACAAGGAAACGTAATCTTTGTTTTGAGCTAATCCAAAACTTGGTTTGCTTAATTCTAACCACAGTTAATTTGATGTATTCTGGCCTAAAAGCTAACTCTGGTGAGCATGAGCTGCCATAGGGCTAGAATCTAGGGCCCTGGTGATCTAACTTCCTGTACCACCTTTTCTAAGGCTGAATGTAGAATCTCAGTCGTCTTGCTTTGTTGTAAGGAGGCTGTGACGTTACATGTGCAGGTGTATAAACTATTAAGGCTATATCCTTAAACCTGCTGCTGAAGACAGTCAGTCTACATATGGATAGCTGAGACTTGGAGTATTAAGCAGGGCAGGAGAGAATCTCCCATGGTAGAAACTGCCAGAAATTGATCCCATCAGCCCTACCCAATGGATAACTAGGTGTCACTTGCCAGGTAAGCACTGATACGTTGGAAGTTGCATTGGAATTAGCTCCTCACTAAGCTGTTGATTCCAAGCAGCAACTAAATTCAATTTGGGATGCTTGGCAGCATTTCTCCATATATCTCACCACCATCCTAGCTGCTGGAAAGGTAAAGGGGCAGGGAGAGAGTTTGCAACAGGAATTGGTTGACAAGAAGAGAGCATTCAAGCATGTGGGTGGATTCTCACAAGTGTGTTTGTGCGTGAGTAGAAGTGAATCCAAATCTAGGTCAGGATAAGCAAGGTAGGCTGGAGGCACAAGTTCTAATGGGAGCTGATGAACCAGCAAAGAGCTGGCAACAACCAAAGGCCTTTGTGTCTTGCAAGGGCCCTGCGCCTTCCTAAACTCCTATAACAGCCCTCCTCCCAAGGAGACACCCAAGCTGGTCTCAACAGACATGCACACACACATACCCAGACATATCAGGAGAAAGGTCCTGCGCAGCTAGGCATGAGCTAGGCAGCTCAGCCCTTCCTCAGGGTCTTCTCTGCTCCTGGAGGCACTGGAATCTAGGGCCCTGGAGGAGTCTTGATTCAAAACTCCTCCAAGGAAGTTCCTGGCTCTGGTAGTCTGTCAGGGTCAGGACCTCAGGATGGAGTGAGGATCCAGACTGGTGTGGACTTCCTTGGGTCAGCATGCAGGTCAACTCCTACAAAAATTGGAAGGAGGAAGATTGTTCTGCCTTATTCCCTCCATCAATTTTGTGTTGGTGCATGTGTGCACTTCTGTGTATGGAGAGAGAAGACAAAGGGGCTCCCCTACCCATCACCATCTGGGTTTTTATTTTGTACATACAGTGTGGTATGTGTGAAAACATGCATGTGTGTGCATGGCACATGTATATGAATGTGAGAACATATGTGCATGTGTTTGCATAAGTGTACCACCACAAATTATTACATGTTCCTATTAATCTTGTTTTTAAAAAAATCTGACCAACAGAATCTGTAAGGGCAATTAGCAATGTACAGCAAAAAGTAATATACATGTATTTATTAATATAAAGTTCAATACGTATTGATATTTTATGTAATGTGTGTAGGGCAGCTTTGAAAAGTAGTATGTAAGCACTAAATGTTACTATTATTGTTTAAGAGTTGTTCAATGTGCATTCAGGGGCATTTGTAAGAGGAGGATTACAGATCACAAACACAGTTAGAATGAGTGGAATGCAAAACATTATTGTACATCAGGGCTGGACAGGCTGTTCAGCCCCAAGAGGTACCTTGGAAAAGTATCAGGAACCAGATGGCTGCTACACTAAATGTGCTTGTTTTTACAGTATATAATTATAATAATATGAATATATTCTTCTTCCTCTAAAATAACCATTTGTGCTTCAGCTTCCCAACATGTGTACATGGAGTGAAATAAACTTTAACCCTGTCATTCACACTTTATAAATACTTTTCCTGACACCTCTGCTAATATACCTGATGTAATATAATTTTGTATGTTTTCTAAAAACTTTCCAAATACACAGATTCTAAAACAAAAACAACATGTAGTGTAGGGTAGTAGCTCTCAGGATTGAACTAAAATATCAGTACTATATATGCTGCTCAGAGTCAAATTAGTGCCCTTATTATCATTATTCACAATTGTGTGCTTTCCTTTCCACCCCCCCCCCCAAGAAATACAAGCAGCATACATGAAGCATCTAGTACATGTTTGCACAAGTGGAACAACTGCTGCAAGCAAAGCCAGTACTCTATTGCAGGCACTTCAGCTGTTGCTGAACTGCAACTCCCATCATCCCCAGCCTAACCCTAACCCAGCCACAATTTATTTTTGTATGAGCAAACCTATTCCTGTATACAGGTGACAAACTAAAATCTTCAATTTATATTTACAACAAATCCTGGAAGGTAGCCTACAAAGGGAAAGATTAACAAGCCTCCTGAAATTATGCAGGTTCAGGCTATGGCAGGTCTCAGAAGGCATGATGTTTCACAACTTGTTTTTGGGTAGGGGAACATCAGAAAAGGCTCTGGTCTGTCTTCTGATAGAGATGATCTCTTATTTACTGGAGGAAACTTTGAGAAGGACCTCCTCACAGATCTCACTGAATATGGTGACAGGTCGTGGTTGTAAGGAAAGAAGTGTTCCTTACTTATGAAATGCTGACCTCTATGGGCATAGAAATCTAGCCTAGTTCTTGTTTTTGTTTCTGTTCTTTTTCAACCTAGTAATTTGCTATAACAATATATGCAGAATTCTCTTGTGTGCCTTTATTGCTCTATGTCAGTGTTTGTCTTTTCCACTCATGTAAGTGCTTTTACTCTCAAATCAGTTCCTTGTTTGTTTGCGAGGGTGGGAGAGCCATTATATTCCTCATGGGAAATTAATTACAGGGAACCATTAGGGACTGATTCTGCCCTCAGTAATGGATACTAATTCTATTAAATCCATAGAGTTGTGCAAAATACAAGAGGTATCTCAGTCTGGACATTTTCAAAATAGCCTGCATTTATTATCAACTGATTTTTGAGGACATATCGGTGTGTGGTGATGTAAAGCTATATTTTATACCTTTTCAACTTCAGAGCATGAGAAATGGGGGGCAGTTTTTATAAGTGTACGAGTGGGTTGTGTGCATTACTGATGATGCACTCTTTTGTTACTCTAACAAACGAATACCAAAATGTGGGTGTCTCATATGTATGTATGTATATATTGTTCAGTTCTCACCAGAAATGATTACAAGTCACCTGGTATTTTTTTTTTTGCTGAAATCTACTCATATGCAGTTGTAATCAAGGCTTGAAGTTCCTGTTTTGCCATGCCTGTGCTGTGACGTCGCTAGTGCCTATCTTCTTTCTTTGAGGCCTAGTTAGTGAGCATGGAGAGTGAAACTTTCTGTAATAATTTGATCAAGCACAACCATGATTTTGAAAAATCTAAAGTAAAAATGGTGTATAGTACCATTGTTCCAGAGCACAACAAAAAGTACACGAGAGGGGGATTGTGTTCCCCTATGGTAAAAAAAACAACAACCAAAAACCAAAAGCATGAATGAGAAATCTGTTCAGTGAGAAATCTGTGTTATTTTGTCTGTCAGGACAATTTCAATGTTATTACAAAAATTTATTATCCTCCTGTATGTTAAGGGTACTGCTCATGGGGAATTGGCAAACACCCCTGACTACTTTTGAGGCTTGTGTGGGGAAACTAGCAAGCATGAATGGAGCAGCCCACCTCAGAATACATTTGTGCAAAGCTTTGGTCTTGGAAAGAACTGACAGAGATTCTGAAGTTCAAAAACAAAACCAGGTTTATTTTAGGATTTAGGGGTACAAGGAATGAAATATTGGTTAATACAAGACGTTCTCTTAAATACCCAAGCCCTAAGCTGTTTAGGGCTTTATAGGTAATAACCAGCACCTTGTTTTCCCCCCGAAAATGTATCAGCAGCCAGTGTAGTTCTTTCAACACAGGAGTAATTTGGTCTCTTCTAGATGACCCAGAAACCAACCTGGCTGCCGTATTCTGGACCAACTGTAGTTTCTGGACTACATACAAATGCAGCCCCACATAGAGCGCATTGCAGTAATCCAGCCTAGAGGTTACCAACGTATGTACCACTGTTTTCGGTTGTTCATCTCAAGAAATAGACGCAGCTGGCATATCAGCCAAAGCTGATAAAAAGCACCTCTGGCCACTGCCTCAACCTGGGACACCAGGGAGAACTTAGGATCCAGAAGCACCCCCAGACTGCATACCTGTTCCTTCCGGGGGAGCGTGACCCTATCCAGAACTAGCAGATCAAAACTGTCTCACGAGTTCCAACCCCACATAATAAGTACCTCTGTCTTATCTCGATTCAGTCTCAGTTTGTTTTCCCTCATCCAGCCCATTACTGCCTCCAGGCAGGCATTTAGGGAGGTTATGCCTTCTCCTGATGATGTTGAAATGGAGAAATAGATTTGGGTGTCATCAGCATACTGATAACACCCTGCACCAAATCTCCTGATGATCTCTCCCAGCGGTTTCATGTAGATGTTAAACAACATCGGAGACAATATAGAGTCCTGAGGGACACGATACAAAAGTTCAAATTTTGAACTCCAAGAGACACCATCTGAAATCTGCATGTGAAGTAGGAGCGGAACCACTGCAAAGCAGTGCCTCCCACCCCCAATCCCCTCAGATGTTCCAGAAGGATACTATGTTAAATACTATCAAAAGCCGCCAAGAGGTCCAAAAGGACCAACAGAGTCACACTCCATCTGTCAATTCCCAATTGGAGATCATCCATCAGACTGACCAAGGCAGTCTCTACCCCACAGCCCGCCCGAAAACCAGTTTGAAATGGGTCTAGATAATCAGTTGCCTTCAAGATGGTTTGGAGCTGGGAGGCCACCACCCTTTCAATTACCTTGCCCAGCCATGGAAAGTTGGAGACAGGCCTGTAGTTGCTTAACTCTGAGGGATCCAAGGCGGCCTCTTCAGAAGTGGATATGTGATAGGCTGCACCATTGTAAGCAGCTTGTCCACATTCTCAGGAGTCACAAACTGAAATTGATCCAGGGTCATCACATAAGAGGAGCTGCTGGACACCTTGGCATCAGACTCTGTAGCAATTGTGGAGTTTGAATCCAAGAGATTTTGTCCACACACAAAATCATTAAAAATGTCACAGCAAGTAATTGTTGGTTCCAAGTACTGATTCAAAAGGGATGGGGCACACATTAGCCCCTTCACAACCCTGAAGAACTCCACCGGATATGAACTTGCAGATGTGATACAGGAGGAAAAGAATTGCTTCTTTGCCATATGTGTTGCCTGAGCATAGATCTTCAATGCGCTCTATGTAATAATCTGTCAGATTCAAGTTGAGTATTTCTCACTTGCATTCTAGTAATCTACCTAGCTTATTCAGCCCCCATAGTTCTTCTGTATACCAAGGGGCCAGTTTCGAAACAGGCTGAAGAGGACACTTAGGAGTGATCATGCCCACTGCCCTGGTGAGTTGGTTATTCCAATTCTCCACCAGAGTGTCGACAGGGTCACCAGCAGAGCCAACACTAAATCTCTCTAAGGGTTCTTGGAATCCTATTGGATCCAATAACCTTCTCGGGCAGACCATCCCAATGGACCCCCCACCCCTGCAGAGGTGGGACGTGGTTGTGAGTACAACCTTAACCAGATGGTGGTCCATCCATGACAATGGGGAAATCACAGGAGTCCCCGCCCACTGAACACCACCCTGATCAGAATGAAAGACCATATCAAGCATGTGACCAGCAATGTGTGTCAGTCCCAAGACCACTTGGAATAGGCCGATAGTTGTCATGGCCACTATGAACTCCTAAGCTGCCATGGACAAATTGATCCCAAAGTAAACATTGAAGTCCCCCAGCACCACAAGCCTGGGAGACTCAAGTGCCAAACCTGAGACCAAGTCCATCAGCTCAGTTAGGGACTCGGTTGGGCAGCGGGGCGATCAGTACACCAACAAAAGTCCCACTCTATCCCTGGTCCCCAAACATAGGTACACACATTCAGTATGGTCAGACACTTCTGGATCCTGGCAAGGGAGATATTGTTCTTATAGAACACAGTCAATCCTCCTCCCCACCCACATCCCCTCCCTTGCTCCTCAACAGAGTACCCTGGAGGAAAAATCTGGGACCAGACTGGGCCTCTGTAATACATACCAAATCAGCCCCTTCATCCCAAATCAGATTGTGGATGATTTCCGGTTTATTCTGGACTGACCTGGCATTACAAAAGAGCAAGACAAGGCTCTGTGCATGGTTGGCACTGCTTTCCAAGGTCAAAGAGCTGACAGGACATCCAGAAAGGGAAACAGCAATTACGTTTCTGATTTCCCTTCCCCTGCAATGCCCTGCTGACCTGTCAGTGTTACTTCTTCTATTCCCCACCACCACTGGAATAGCTGCCCCATAATCAGTGGATATACCTCCTGTCTTCCCATCTCCAAAAAGACCCAACTCAACTCACCAGGATTTCAAACAGAAGCCAAATTAAAATACCCGCCCACCTTTACACACCCACGAGGGATCTTGAGCCAAACAGCCTGGCCCTTGTTATCCCCCAAAGTGGCTTCCCCAAGGGGGTGACCTTGCTGGTGGCAGGCCCACCACCACAGGCAGCGTTCCTATAAAAGGCCCATAGCTGGGCAGGTGTCACCAGGAACTGCTGAGTCACTCACCCCTGGCCCCAGTCCTGCACACACTCCCCACCAATGTTACACAGAGGCAGCAGGCCATAGTCTCACAGGGGAAGCAAGAGCAGGCAGGTAGCAGCAGAAGGAGCCAACTGCACACACTCAGTCTCTCAAACCAGGGAGCACTGGATGGGAAGCAGATGGACTCTTCCTCTCCTCTGCTGGGCTTCTAGCTGTGTGTGTGTATTTATCAGACAATTGTATATTTTTATCAGTAAATTGTATTTTTATCAAACTTTTCATCAGATCAGATCTAATCAGTAATTGTCCAAAAATAACAATGCAAGCGATGAACAGCCCTAATTTTCTAATGTACCAAAAGGAAAATCAATCAAAATTCTGGTTATATGAACAATTTTCTGGACAACAGAAGCAAATTTTTAAAAATCACACTCAACACAAGGCTTGACATACCGGTTGATCTGCCGTTTACAGCATTTAGTTATAGAGATATGAGTAAAGTTCAGTGGTATTGTCAAGCACTATTTTAAATGCTATTGCACACAGAGACAGAGTCTCAGTAACTGAGTCAGAGTAATCCTCACTTGCTATCTTGACAGGCAAAGATTTATAGGGAAAAGCCACACAAATTCCCATCAGTGGGCATTCTAAGGTAAAAGCTGGAAAGCTGACCTTGTGATGTTTTGGATGTGCTGATAAGTTTCCAAATTCGTTACCTAATGATTAGCGATAATTGCAGTTTTATGATATAATTTCTATATTTTACTCTCACCAGGATAATGTGGCTCAGATTTGTTTCAGATTTTATTGTTTACATTTATGTGCATTTAAATAATATCTTGTAATCAACTGCTATTAGCATGTAATCATTTTTAAGTGTTTCACTCAGAACACTGTATACTAGAATCAGTTCACTTTGTATAACTGAGAACTCAGAAAGAAACATCACAAGAACAAAGCAGCAACTCTTTGTAGGGCACGATAGCCCTTCCATGAGGCAGGGTGAGGTGGTTGCCTCAGGTACAGGCACGAAGAGGGAGCATCATGCGCTGGTCTCCCACCACCACAGGCACCACCCCTTGGGCTTCCCTGCCACCTGCTGCCACAGCGCCTCATCACCCCACTGGAGCATGCTGTTTATGCCCCTGCCCCCATTGCCTGACTTGGTGCTGCCTTGACAGCATGGCCTGAGAAGGCTGAGCACCCACCTAGAGGTGTGGTGGGGGCATCATATTGTCCTTTACCTCAGATAGGAAAATGCCTTTGGATGCCCCTGACTCTTTCTGAGTTCCCTTCCCCCTCTATCATGTCATGATGATGCAGTCAATGAGGGTATGATCATCACCCACAAATCTAATGTGGATCAGTGAGCATCCTCTGCAGGTATTCAGTCCACCCAGGTCTTGGCTGAGAGGAAAGAACACACCTTCTTTTTTAGTATCTTATCCCTCCTTGGAACTTTGCAACCCCTACCCCAATTCCTCATTACTCTCACAGTAGTACTACCCCTATCGTTTGGAAATCACTGATCTAACTTCCAAAGGTTGAGGTGTGCAATTTATATTATAATAAAAGCCTTATAAATTTACCTTATCATAAATATATCTCTGGCATAGTTAGGAATATAGGAAATTGCCATATACTGAGTCAGACCATTGGTCTGTCTAGCTCAGTATTGTCTTCACAGACTGGCAGCGGCTTCTCCAAGGTTGCAGGCAGGAATCTCTCTCAGGTTTTTAAAAACCTGATTTAGAACATAAACACTACAAACACCGCACTTCACAGTACTTGTTGCAACCCGATCACCCTATCGCTTTCTTTAAGGAGAAAAAAATCCCTTTCCATTTATGGGAAACAAAGTGGCACTTATACCACCAAGTACTACCACTTAATGTGGCTAAGCCATGGCTCCCAGAGGAGCAGGAAGAGTGTCCTAAAATCACCTGCAAACAGAAAGCTAGTGAGCTAGGCAAAACATTCAGGGAAACCCATTCACATTTCTTAAAAGAATGTGTGGTAGCCAAAAGAGTGTGGCAGGGAGTAAGCAAGTTGTTAGAGTGGCCTGATTTGGAAAAACAGACTTGGGAAGAACTAACCTCAGGTTTGAGTGATAGAACTTCTTTTCAAGGCCCCAGAAAGAAACCTTCATGGAAACGGGACGGAATGGGTGTCCTCATACTAGGGAATTGGAATGTTCCCCTTCTCGTAATCAGGTTAGTAAACCTGTATGTCATTTATGCAATGCTCCTGCATAGGAATAGGGAGGGAAGACGCGACCAAGAGGTTCACGTGGATGAGACAGTAAATCTCTTCTGGAAAAGTTTGTATGGTTATGTGCAAAAAGACAAGTGTATCTCTTCTAAACAGTAATGGGACAAATTATGGAAATGGATGTTGGACGTAACCCCCCCCCCAATTACCTGATGTGCCTTGTAATCCCCCATTCCCGAGTTACTGTACTACCTGCATATACTTCATAACCTTGTGGGTTTCCAAATCCTTGTGTGTAAATCTTTGTAGATATATCATGTACAAACAACCACTTTGTATATAATTCTGCTTTGGCAACATACTATATGCTTTGGTAGTTTGTTGGTTCAATACAAAAAATCTTGTCCTATTAAAAAAAATAATCTTGTTCTATCTTGGAGAAGTCAGGGAGGCGACTTGAAACCTTCTGCTCTTCCCAGAGCAGCTTCATCCCCTGAAGTTCTTTATGGCCCAAACCCAGTGGCTATCTGGTTACCTGCTCCAACTTGAATAAGTTTCAGGATAATCCAAGTTGTGAATAAAACACAACAAAAGTAAATGTAGCAATTACTTAATATGAAAATCAACAAAAAAGTTATTTTTCAAAATGTTATCTGCAGCTGCCTTTGTTGCTTGCATAGAAAACATGGGAAATTAATTCCAGAGAGAGTAGCCATGTTAGTCCATTGCAGCAAACACAACCACAAATCTTATGGCAACTTAAATATATCAATTAATGTGTTAGCTCTTAAGGTATCATAAGAATCATTTGTTTTTATGGAAAATAAGTTTCTGAGCAATTAAACTGAGATCCAAATGCCTGGGGTTACATCGTGACTTCTAAGAATTGCAGGTAGTTGTATTAGTCCATTAGGAAAAACCCAAAAGTAACCATAGAGTAATAACTTTATTAAAGATAAAGTGTGCCCTCGAGTCGGTGTCGACTCCTGATGATCACAAAGCCCTGTGGTTGTCTTTGGTAGAATACAGGAGGGGTTTACCATTGCCATATCCCGTGCAGTATGACATAATGCCTTTCAGCATCTTCCTATATCACTGCTGCTGAATATAGGTGTTTCCCATAGTCTGGAAAACACACCAGTGGAGATTCACACCAGCAACCTCTGGCTATTTCCCTGCTGACCAGCTAAAAGTTCAAAAAGTACGGACCAAGCCTTCGAGCTCCCCAGGATTCTTCATGCTAGACTTCAGGTTATTTTTTAAATGTTCCTAGGCATCATGGAAAAGCCCTTGGATGCACCTTGTAAGACAGAATAGAAGAGGTGTTATGCAGAAGTTAGCCTGTGGTAAGTGCAAAAAAAATAATAATCTCAGGATGCATTTATCGGAAGAAAAACAATGGCTGCTCTCACTTTGAAAATATAAGCGCTATCAGTTATTTGGCCTGACTCCTGTGTTCCATTTCTGGCCTTGATAAATCTTTGGGGTCCATGCGCCAGTTACTACCTCATACCTTCGGAAAATAACATTTAGTGGCTTCATAGAAGAAGTGTGGGCTTAAATTAAAATTTATAAATCCTGGTTATAGAAAGTGCTTGTCTGCATTTTATGGAAGAAGATTCCTCCTAGGAAATACTACAGAGCTGTGGCAGCTCTTATGCAGACCTTTAAAACAAAACTGGGAAAGGTGCCAAAAATCAGCATTGGTAACCTTTCTCCACCTTCAAGATTCACCAGTTCATGAGCAAAGAATACCCCACTTCCTCTTCCATTTTTCTTTTAATGTTGGAAGCTGCACCCACCCTCTTTGCACCACAAAAACACATGTTTTCCCCTTTTAAAGAAAAGCAAAGTAAGCAGTTTCTTCCCTTGCCACAAAGGTAATCTACTAATCACTATGTGAGGATAAGATATGTTGTACCCCTGAGTGTAGTGAGAGTACAGTGTGAGGAATACATTAAGAGGGTTACTTTATTTTATTCTGCAAAGGCACGTCAGGTGTAAATTACAGGAACAACAGCCCCAAGTTGCATGTATTGCTATCTCTGTCCTTATAACATGCATTTAGTCCTGTCCTATTTAACATTTTAATTCAGTCAAGACAGAAGAATTAGAGCCATCTTTTCCTTTCCTTGTCTTGAATAGTGCCTTAACTCTCATCCCAATTTTGGGGTAGATTTCTACCCCCATCTGCATACATGTGTATAAACAAGCAAACCTCATTCCTGCACTTTGATACACAATATATCCACCCCTCACCAGTTATGATATTGATGTAATTTTAATTTTAAAAATGTCACAAGGCAGAAAACCACTCCAAAATGAATGGACTCCCTATGGTGGGATGGTTTCTATCCCATTCACATGTTAAGTCAATTGGGAGAAAAACCACTCCTGAAATGAATGGACTTTCTATGGAAACTTGTTTTATTTCCCCATGCAAGCTCAATTGACCATGAAAGATGATAGTGTAATTTAAAAAAAAAAAAATAGCCTGAGGCACTACATAATTCTGTGCTCCCAAGTTAGAGCAGATGAAACCAGCCCCTCTTACAATGTCAGACCTAGTGTTTGGAACCAGTAAATCATTCAGAAGCATCTGACATCACAGAAGCAGGGATTTTAGCCAACAGAACAAAGCCAAAAGTATCACAACAGCAACTACAACATTTCAGCTTCAGTGAGCCTGGCATCAGTGGGTCAACCATCCATAGTACATCTCTGATCTTTTCCAGTTTCTGCTAGTGGGACACAGTCCAAAAATGGGCTGCTGTGGCCCTGGTGTTATATGTGAAGGGCTGAGTTCATCTGAACCTGTCCTCAGAGGACAGTGGTGTGGGTAACTGTTTTCCCTGTGTACAGCTGGAGGAGGCTCTCCTGAGCAAGAAGTTGACCTATGTAGGTACTATGAGACACAACCAGTCAGACATACCCCCAGTGACGGATTTAAGAAAAAGCAAAGTAGGCACTTGCCTATAAATTTTGCTGCTCCTCAAATTTTGCCACCCCTCTCTGGAGGTGAGGGAAAGTCTTCCCTTTGTTCTTCTAAAAACTGCTACTGTGCAGCAGGATGAGGGCATTAAAAAAAGCACAGAGGCAGCTGTGGGGATGGGGGGCATGGGGAAAGTTCTCCCTTTTACTTTAAAACACCACTGCACAGCAGGATGGGGTGGCAGCAGGGAGGGTGTGATGATTGTGGGAGACTGGTTTGTAGAATGCACGTGACTTGACCAGCTGCCAGACCTCTGATGATTGCCTTCAAATCAATCACAGTGCGTCCTTTCAGCTGAAATGCTTAGAATTTTGATGTTGAAGCATGGATTCTCATTCATATAGGATTTGAAATGTTGTGAGCTTTTTTAAGCTAACAACTCACATTCTCAGTGAGTTGTGCAGTCACAAAAGGGCACGATGCTTGGTGTGGGATGGTCACCACTGCACCTTGCTGAAGTAAACTATTAAATTATTGTAGGTTCTGTGTTCTGGAAAGTGGGGGGGGGCATCAAATATAACTAACTTGGGAGTAGGAAGTCCTTGTGAGTAAAAAAAACCCCATGACTCAGGATGAGAGAGGAGAGCTGGTCTTGTGGTAGCAAGCATGACTTGTCCCCATAGCTAAGCAGGGTCTGCCCTGGTTGCATATGAATGGGAGACTTGATGTGTGAGTACTGCAAGATATTCCCCTCAGGGGATAAAGCCACTCTGGGAAGAGCAGAAGGTTTCAAGTTCCCTCCCTGGCTTCTCCAAGATAGGTCTGAGAGAGATTCCTGCCTGCAACCTTGGAGAAGCCGCTGCCAGACTGTGAAGACAATACTGAGCTAGATAGACCAATGATCTGACTCAGTATATGGCAGTTTCCTGTGTTCCTATGATGAGGGTTAAACATCATCACTATCTATCTATATATTTATTTCTCATAGGCGTACCCATCACTAATCCCATGTGTGGCAGCTCTCGCAAGAGCAGCTGCCTGGGAGATAGCGAAGGGACGGGATACAATGGCAGCAGTGGCGGGCCAACCTGGCCCGGCCCAGAGGAGGCGACAGGCCGGCCTGGCCCTGGGCCGGAGGAGGCAGCGGTGGCTGGCCTAGTCCGGCCGCCAGGAGGGGGGCGGAGGTAGTGGCGGTAGGCTTGTCTGGCCCTGGCCCGGTCGCTGGAGGAGAAGGCAGCGATGGGCCAACCTGGCCCTGTCCCGGCTGCCAAAGGAGGTGGCGGGCAGGCTTTCCGGCCAGACCACAAGCCATAAAGCATGGGGTGCGGGGGGAGAAGAAGAAGGCCGGTCAGCTGGACAATCAAAGTGTGGCAAGGGGGGTGAGAAGTGGGGAGGGGAGCAGCCGGGCATGCCAGTGGTGGGAAGGAGAACAGCAGTGATGGCTGGGCCGGCCAGAGGCGCAGATGCTTATTAGATGCTTGTTAGAGACCTCAGCAGTCAGAAGGCAGGTACATCATGGAACCTCAGACCTAAGTCCTTTGCATAAGGCACTAGAACTGCATAAGTATAATTAAACGTATACCTCTTTCATAGGATATGTGCAATATGTTTCATATCCCTCCCCTGGTAGCAGCTCCAATTTTGTCTCACTCTCAAATCAAAGAAATTGACATGAATTTTTCCATGTTTTGCTGATTCAGAACTCATTTTGTGTCTTATCACAATTCCCAAATCTCTGATCTGAACTTCTAAGAATGTTTTAAATAGTAGGTGGAATTCAAAGTGTGGATCCATTGTTTGTCATAATGTAAGTTTACTGTTCACTTTACCAGCCAGCCACAATAAAATAAGGATAAAAGTTAGATAATTATATGTTGCAAACTTTTCTTTTTCCAGTTTATTTGACATTCATAAATTGTTCAATGTCATTACAGAGGAAAAAACAGGTTACACTTTAATTATTATGCATTTTGAGCTTTACCTCAGACTGTTCTATTGTTTATTATTTATGGGGTGTAATTAATCACCAAGTACCATTTCTCCTCCCTGTCTGCACTGCCAGAATCAGAGGGCTGTGCAATTTGCCAGTGGTTGTTTCTATTTCCAAGTAAGAATCATTGTATATGTGCCAGATTCATCTATGAAAAACAGGTCTCCCCTGAGCATTAAGGAGAATGAAAGTATGTTTGATTATCTTGGTTGATTCAGCTACCTCAAAACAAGCAAGCGGGACTATCATCTAACTTTCATAGTTGATTGAATAGGTGTGTTGTACCACTTTCCTCTTCTCTATAGCTGGATGAATTATCACTAAATCTAAATTGCAGTTTTCTCTTCATAGCCTGAAATTTAGTGTAACAAGTTTACCAAATGAGCAAATACATGCTGACTTTATAGGTAATGTAAGGGTGTTATAGGTAATGTAAGGGGGACCCAAATTGGGCACACACATGACCCCTCTGTGCCCCTACGGAGGCACATAGTCTGGACCTGTCTGCCCACAGGAGAGTCCAGGAGTCAAACAGTGTTTATCACTGTAGCTTGGAGCAGCCTAGGGAGCAAACTAAAAGAGGAACACTGCTGCAGTTCCCTGCCTTATAGAAGCCCCCTTCAGGAACAAGCCTAATCTGGAGAATCAGCATTCCCATAAACATTCCCATACTTCTCAGGAAATTAAAACCTCTAGGTAATGTCTTGAAACCCCTTGTTTTCTACCAGAACTCATTTATTTTATTTTATTTATCATATTTTTATACCGCCTGATATGCATATCTCTAGCCGGAGTACACTATTTAAAATATTTAAAAGTCACAAATTAAAATACATGACAATAAAAACAATATAATAAATTTATTAAAACAAGTTTTTAAAATTATTAAGATTAATTTTAATAAAAAGCCTGAGAGAACAGGAGCGTCTTGAGATTCTTCCTGAAAACAAACTCACCCCCAGTAACCAGTAACCAGAGAGCCCCTCTGGTGCACACAGAGCACCTTTCCCTTTATAAAAATGGCCAGCCAAAAGCCCCTAAAACTGCACAATCTCTGGGATCTATCCTAGAGGCTATGACCCTCTCTGGCTTAATCATTGCACCTCATTTTCTTCTGCAGAGAATTCAGCTTTCCCCTGTTCCTTTACATCTGACAGATCGTACAAGGAGAACCCTTTCCTTCCTCTCCACTGCTCCCAGGAGTTTTCTGTTTACCTTTTCCAATTTCCCCCTTCCCATCCTTGGGTAGGTGTGTGTATATGTATGAGTGCTTAGAGTTCCACCAGGTTAGGCTAGGAAGATTTTAGTGAGGTTTTTCGCTCTATTTTTCACCAGTAAAAAGTGGGGAGGGCAGTCAACGCCTCCCCTGCGTTAAAAAGGATAGCCCCAGTACTACTGGGGAATCCCACTCCTTAGGATCCAGCAAAAGACCACAGGGCTTATGAGAGAGAGGTCCACCACCAGACAGAAGATCCACAAAAAGCCTGCAGCCTTCTTAGTCTGTGCCCCGTTGTCTCACAACACCATTCAGTGGACTTAATCTTGCCTGCAAGTGTATCACCCTCTCATGAGAGAATAAGCCACAGCAGAGCTTCAGGACCTGGACTATACATCCAAGTAGAGCGAACTCTACTATACATCCAAGTAGAGCCAGCTTCTTCCACCAAGGGTACCCATTGGGTGTCCCATGCAGATAACTTCCATCACATGCCTTCCTCTTGTCCCTATTTGCTTAAACCACCATAGTTTTAGAAAGGTCCTCCATTTTATCATAAAGCTATCCCTGATGGCGCAAAAAACTACTTTCTGATCAAATTCCACTTCCTGGTTCTGAGCAATCTGCTGTCATCTGCATTACCCAACCCTCAGAATCACCCTTCACTAGAGCACAAGCAGCCAGCTCTCCTCCTACAGTAAATGAGTCATTTATTCCATCTCTTTGTCCCCAGCTTTCATTGGCTCATGTCTCACACTCTCTCCCTTCTCTGCCTCAATCCCTCTGTGAGGTCCCTCTTCCTTTATCAGCTCACCCTTCTCTCTCTCTCCAGGCTATCCCAGGTGGGGCCGCTTTTCAGTCCCGCTCTGGTCACCAGTTCCTTCATGGCTCTTGCCTCTTTCTCTCCTAGGGTCTCAACTTCTCCACGCCTTTCTATCCATCAGTTCTCTTGCCAGTCCATCACTCTACCTTTTCCTAGGTTCCTTCTGGGACCTGTCCTTCTTTACCCTTAATGACTCCCCTCTCCTTTGCCAGTTCTTCAACTGACCTTTTCTCTCTCATCTTTTGCAGTCCTTTTCCCCTTTGGCTCTCAATTTCATCTCTCCCATTAAGCTTCTTTCTCACTAAGCAAATGACACCTTTACTTCCTCTTTCTTTTCCTCACACACACACACACAGAGACATACACACAGTTATAAATGTCTGAAGCTATACTTATAAGCAGGGGTAATACATTTAACCCAGACATGATATGTCCATCTTGAATATTTTGTGTAACATGGGAATTCCCTCATTGATATCACAGTCAAACCTCTTATTTTGTACTCAAAATATATTTTTAATTTGGATTTTTAAACCTGTGGTTGTGTCTTTCTTGGAAAACTGCCTGCTTTATAACCTCGCTTACAAGATACCACAAGAGGATAAAAGATTCCCCTCGTAACAGTAAGAGGGTATCTGGTAATGTTCTCTTTTGGGTAGACATATTCAGAATAGACTATATGGCTAAGCAAACAACAAGACTATTGGGGGGGCGGTCGCTGCATTTTTTTCAATGCACACAATTTTTAATCTTTAAAGCATGCAAAGAATTGACATCACCAAGTTATTGTCAGCTTTGCAAACCACCACTGAACCCAGTTTTGGGTTTGGGTTTTTGGGGGGTTTTTTTTAACCAAAATCCACCACATACAGATGGCATTGTCAACTGTGTAGAAAAAATGAGTCACTACATAGCCATGTAGTCATGTAAATTGGCCCTTAAAGAAAGGTAGTGGGAATCTAGCTTCAAGGATGCTTCTTTGAGCATATATGCACCACATAACATTCTTTTCTTACTCCTGTGTTCAAATAAACCCTTTCATCCTAATCCAGATAATGTATATCATACTTAAATTCATCATGACCTAGCTTAAGTCCCATTTGTAACTTGTGCATTAATAACTTAGTTCCCTGCTAACTTGGCAAAGAGGCACCTTTTAACATGGTGATTCTCTTTATTTAGCAGGGGGAGAGTAACTGGCCCTATTCACCCCCAGCACAGTACCTCCAGTGACTGTTGCTGGTGTCTATCTTATGTTTCTTTTAGATTGTGAGCCCTTTGGGGACAAGGAGCCATCTTATTTATTTGTTATTTCTCTGTGTAAACCACCCTGAGCCATTTTTGTAAGGGTGGTGTAGAAATCAATCAATCAAATAAACAAACAAACAAACAAACAAACTTTCTCTGGATTAGAGCCTCTTATTCCCTCTCTCATTTCTCCCTTTCTTCACTGTCTTCTCTTAAGTTTAAGAAACAGTAGACTAATGTGAGTGGAATGAGGTTCACATTAGGGATCTGCCCCATGCCCTCCTCAACAAGGTAGACCATTGTACCCTAACCCACATGATTCACAGGTCTCCTGACCCCCAAGAGTGACTTTTCAGGGGACATGAGGGGCTGTAGTGAAGATGAGGGGTAGGAAAGATCCTTGCCTGAGCATTGTTCTGCATGTGTACATCTAGGGGCTATTCACACGACTGCCCTTGTGGTCAGGGATGTGGACGGGGTGGGGGGGAGGCAGAGTTCAACCAAACTTCCCCCAGATGACCACACAGAGCCCCTGCAACATGTAAGCTGTGCACTCATACAGCCAGCACTGCTGGGAGCAAATGGATGACTCTCCATGCTGCTGCCAACAGTGATGGTAAACAAAGGCTGGGAATTGTTGTCCCAGCCTCCATGAATCCCACAGTGCACTGAGTGCAGGGCACTGGGGGATTCCTCCAGGAGATAGGAACTCTAGGTGCTTGTCTCTGTGTCAGCATTTGCATCCTTAACCTTGGCTAAGTGCCAAGTTGTGGTGCTGTGTTTAGCACCGTAGCACCACTAGGATCTGTGTGGATCCCGGCGATCTTCACAGGCATCCAGATCCAGGCTTGGCTTTTTGAGCCTGGTTTGGCTGCTGCTCATGAGAAAAGCCTCCTCATCTAACATAATCTAAATCTTTTATTATGACAGTTTCAAGGTTGTCTGTAAGGTTTAAAAAAAAAAAAAGACTGTTCAGTTACTCGGCACAAAGACCAAAAACAAATGGAGAAACCTAGATCTTTTAAACATATTTTTGCTTTTAAGCAATACTGTTGCTGCATTTTCAGGCTCTCACTCTCTCACATACCCAACATTAAAACAAATTAATAATTTGTCATTTTAGAGTTCAGAAAATCTTTGAAATAATGAAATTATTTGGTAGTTATCCTGTTATTCTTCCATTAAAATCATTTTTGTCCTACAAACTTGACCTTTGAAAAATCAAAAGTGACCTTTTCCTCTCTCTTTGCACTCAGTTGAAAGGGCATTAGTCATTGACAGAACTCATGCTTTGTCTGCTCAGCAGCATCAATCTGCAGCATTTTTAGTTCAGGAAGGTCTTTGCTGATAAAACTATGCAAGACTGCAATTTGACAGCCATTGCCTGTGAAGGTTGACAATACCAGACTAGCTGGACTATTTATCTGACTCAGTATAAGACTGTGGCTAGTAAACTGAACTTCTTAATGATTTATGCAGATATTAATCATGCATATGGGACCTCTTTATGCTAAGTAAAGAAGATATTAAAAATCTGACAGGCTCATATGATATAAAATATGTTGCAGCATTTTATTCCCCATCTCCCCTTGATAAATATTTATAGAATGCTCATAATGTCTCAGTATTAATGAACTGCTAGCCAGGCAAGCATCAATTTTAGGTCAAATCTATGTCCAAAGGATCGATCACAAACATCAATTAAAGTGGCAATATTTGGGTATCTCTTCTAGGAACATAGGGAACATAGGAACATAGGAAACTGCCATATACTGAGTCAGACCATTGGTCTATCTAGCTCAGTATTGTCTTCACAGTCTGGCAGCGGCTTCTCCAAGGTTGCAGGCAGGAATCTCTCTCAGCCCTGTCTTGGAGAAACCAGGGAGGGAACTTGAAACCTTCTGCTCTTCCCAGAGCAGCTTCATCCCCTGAGGGGAATATCTTGCAGTACTCACACATCAAGTCTCCCATTCATATGCAACCAGGGCAGACCCTGCTTAGCTATGGGGACAAGTCATGCTTGCTACCACAAGACCAGCTCTCCTCTCCTCTCCAATCTTTTCTAGGATTGTGAAGATCTGCTTATGTTGTTACTTTCTACAGACAATGGAGTACTTCTGTGAGGTACACCCATATCCAGATATTGGGGTGGGTGGGAATCTACCGTGAATAACCCAAGCAATTAGCCCTTTAACCAACCCATTCAAAACTGATACCCAGCTGATCCTTGGCAGGTATTTCAGAGATTCAGTAATGAGCGCTACTCTCTCAAACAAAATTTTATCCTGTGTTTAACTTGAATCATCCAAGCTAAATAGAGCTACTGCATGAGAATTATAGACCTCAACAGTGGTCAGAGTGCACTACTAAGGGAATTCCAAAATGAGCACCAACATCCGAATCCTGAATGCCTCTTCACTGATAAGGCTACCTTACATGGCAGCTATGTAAGAGTTACTAAGTCAGCATATGTGAAGTTTTTTCAGATGCACTAAAATGTTTTCACAGTTGATTACATCCACTTCTCTTCTGTAATGGAACTCAAGGTGGTATGTGGATTTTCCAAATGGCCTTCCATCCAGGGACTGACCAGACCCAGGCCTGCTCAGCTTCAGCAAGGCAGCTGCATCACATTCCCATAAACCATATCTTGGTACCATTTGTCCTGAGTATTGATAAGCATTATGCACTCTTATTATAATTAGTTTAATTTAATTTAATTTAATTATAAATACATAATTAAAGGTGCATTCTGATTCTGTTGTACTTTAATTTGATTTCATATATCAATATTTATTAAGGTCTCAGAACCACCAATACAAAAATATTACATATACATGTAGATGGGAAACCTTACCAGTTTTGTCTGGGCCAATCATTTCCTTAGTGGGGAATGTGTTATATTTGCTGTGCAGTATCTAGGCTCAGTCACTTGCCATAACTGATAATGACTATTCTTGTTTGACAACCTGGTTCCTTTGTATTGCGAAAACATCAAAATATTTTTTAAAGCATGTATAAGTCCACCATGAACCAATATGCCTAAGTGCACAAAACTGTGCTGATTTCTGGCTATAGATATTGCACAGCAAATACATAAAAATTCCATTTTATACCAAAAAGTTGTCACTGGCTTTTACAGGTATTGATTATTATTACTACTGTTTTTATAATCTACTTTTTATTCTGGGATGAAATTACATTGCACTGTACTTTACTGGGGTTCATTCAACCCACCTTACCGTGCAGCAGAACTACAACAAGTTTTGCTCTGATATACTGCTGCAGAAAAAGCAGGAAAAATCAATAAGGATTATAGCCAACAAGAAAAAAGAAACACAATTTATGGAAGATGGAGATTATATAACCTCAATAATTACCATGTCAAGCAACATAGATTTGGTTTCTTTTCCCCCTTCTAAATGATATCTTCCATTGATTATCTCTAATTTAAATGGAATTAGGATCTTTTAGACAATCAGCATTAGTAGAATTTTGTTCACACCTCAGTGGAAGACAAATCACCCTAATTAGCAATAGTCTCTTTCTGACCAAAATCAGTATTCTCCGTGGTTTTTCTCACACTAAAATGCAGCAAAAGGATACAAAATCTCAACAGAGCATGTAAAGACATAAATTGTATTATCTATGCACTCTAACAGTGCAGCATGCAAAAGTAATGCACTTAAAAGCAATTGATTTTCACTATACATTTAACAAATATCCATACTTTGTAACCTTGACTTTGAAGATTTATTTATTTATTTCTGAAATTTATAGACTGCCTCAAACTTTCATCTCTGGGTGGATTAAAACAACATAAAACAAATTTAAAATGAGAAAATATTTTAAAACCATAGTCAAGTTTAAAAGCTTGGGTGAGAAAATGAGTCTTTAGGGACTTTTAAAAAGTTTTCAGAGATGAGGGGCTCTTATTTCATCAGGGAGCACATTCTAGAGTCTCAGAGCAGCAACGGAGAATCACCCTTCTAGCCATCCGAAATTTTTCAGAGCCGAAACGAATCACCCCCGTTTCGGCTCCGAAATATCTGTTGTTTCGGCCCCCCATTTTGTGGCCAGTAAATGCCTTCTTCTTTCTCCTCCATTATGAGAAATGATGTCTATTTGAATTTCCCGCCTTTTTGCCTCCCATTGACTTCAATGCAAAAAGGTCTGATGTGACGTCTACTCGAATTTTTAATCCGAATCGATTCGGATTCGGATTAATTCGGATCCGAATCTAATCGGGGGTAATTCGGACGGGCCATATTTGGATACAAAACAGAACGGGGGTGTTTCGGTTCGGAACCAAATCGAAACACCGAAAATCTGAATTGCACACCCCTACCTGAGTAGCCATCAGAAGAGCTGGTGGCAACTGCAGACAAACCTCTCCATATAATTTCAATGGGAGGTGGGGCTCCTAGCAAAGAAGACATTGGGGCTATTCTCACGGTCAACAAAAATCAGGCTAGGAGAGCCTAGCACCACCGGCCTCACAGGCTTTGGTGGCTTACAAGCGGGTCACCTGCTTTGGTAGCCCTCCCTAAAGCCCGGATTTGTGGACCGAGCGCTCCGTAAACCTGGGCTTTCTGATTGTGAGTAGCCACAGTGCCTAGCCCAATTTTTGTTGATCGTGTAAACCACCGGGCTCGCAGGAGAGCCCGGTGGCTTACAAGTGGTTCACCTGCTTTGGTAGCTCTCCCTAAAGCCCTGGTTTGTGGAGCGAGCGCTCCGCAAACCCGGGCTTTCTGATCGTGAGTAGCCGCAGTGCAGCTCCACGCCGTGGCTACTCACAAGGAGACCCCCCTGGAGGAGAGGCGAAAAGCTGCCTCCCAGCTCCGGGGGTCTCGCTAGAATGTCCTGTGCGCTCGCGCAGGGCATGCTGGAGCTTGCGGGGGCCAATTGGCCCCCGCTCCCCCCAGTCCCTGCCAGCTCCATCACGGAGCCGGCAATTGTGTGCTCTATCCCCGCTCCATCCCTGCTCGTGTGCAGGGAGAGCAGGCCTAGCCTTCTACACCTGATTTTGCACTCTGTACATGCTCAGAGGGAAAGAGGCCACATCATACACAAACTGAATTGGTTCTTGGAGATGGTGACCATGTAGGATCTCGGCGCGCAAACAGAGACAGAGAGAGACATACTCAGAAAGTTCAGTGGGCTTTATTATAGAAAGTTGCTCATCAGGATAAAATAATCCACATTAAAAACATGTTTCTGATTCAAAGTGTAGTGTAATGTGCCTAACTAACATATGTGTGTGCAATCAGTAATTACAGCTATCTAATAATCTAACAAATCCTAATAAAACATTTAGCGAGAAGAAGGAAGGAGGGAGGGCTTAGGAGAGGGATGGCAGTGATTAGTAGAATGGGGGGAAGAGGGATCCAAGGCTTGTGAAGGCAGCATATTACCAGGATCAGAGGCTTGAGAGCAGTGGGGCTTTCAGCTGAAGGAGAGATGCTGTTGCTGGAGAACAGTAACTTGGGAGCGATGCAGTCTTCTAGCAGTCAAGCAGGCAATTTGCTCAGAGCGAGGCAGAGAGTAAGAGTACCATGCTGGGGAAGTCTTGACTTCTCACTGCGCAGCAGAGGTCACAGACAATTCCTGTCCATGGACAGAGTCCCTGCTTGTTGCCCCGCAGCTTTGGCAGCAAACTCTGAGATGGCTCTTGAGCAAGTATGCTTATTAGGCAAGATTGCCTATTCTCTGTCCAGTAAGCCTCATTCTTTGTAGTTGTATCTTCCTTTGATCTCCCTAGAGTCTATTCAAAATATGCTCATCCTTCCTGGGTCCCCAGAAAGGTGACAATCTGCTGTTTCCTTCTGGATATTATCTTTTGATTAGTCAGGATATTAGCCCAGTCAAGGGAGATCTTAATCTCATCTTCTGTTAGCTGCTATCTTGAGGAGGGGACATTGCCCAAATCCAATCTGCATCTCTGAGCTGCAAATGGGCCTCTTCTCTTGTCCCCAGATTTGGGCCTGGTCCCAGAAGGTGTTAGTAAAAGGACTAAATCTACAGGTGTTTTCCTAAAGTGGAATTTCTATAGACAGCAACTGAGTATCCCCTTTGGGCAGAGCAGAGCAATCATTGACAAGGATTAACATAGACTTCTTGCAACAGGAAAGGGGGATCAACCTCTGGCCTCTCCCACAGACATTATCTGATAGTGAGTTACATTTTAGCATATTGATTAGCTCAGGCCTAGCCCTTGTGTTTCTGTGAGTGCCCATTTCACAATACAATGCTGGATTGCCTCTTCCTTCACAGAGCCGTTAGCTGAGGCAGTCATGAGACCTGGGTGTCAGTTCACCTTGAGTCCAGGCATTAATTCATTCCTTAATAAAATGGAACCAGATACAGGCCTAAATTCCACACAATTCTGGGTTGGCAGCTCTGGGTTGAATGTTTAGGTCGGGGGGGGGGAGGGTCCCCAACAATAGGCCCCTTATCCCTTTGGTGGTGGAACATGGTTGTGAGTCCAACCTTAACCAGATGGTGGTCCGTCCATGACAATGGGGAAATCACAGGAGTCTCCACCCACAGAACACCACCCTGATCAGAGTGAAAGACCAGATCAATTGTGTGACCAGCAACATGAGTCCATCTTGCAACTGCTTGGGAAAGGCCCATAGTTGTCACAGCCATTATGAGCTGACACGGACAAATTGGTCTCAATGTAAACATCGAAGTCCTCCACCACCACAAGCCTGGGAGACTCCAATGCCAACCACGAGACCAAATCCATCAGCTCAATTAGGGGCTCTGTTGGGTGGTGGGATGATCGGTACACCAACACAAGTCTCAGTCTATCCCTGGTCCCCAAACTTAAGTACATACATTTGATATGGTCTGAAACTTCGACTGGGATCCTGGTAAGGGAGATGTTCTTATAGACCACAACCACTCCACCCCTATGCCCTCGTCCTCTCACCTGATTTTATTTATTTATTTTTATTTATTGTTAGGGTTATACCCCACCTTTCATTAAGAAAATCCCAAGGCGGCTCACAATAAAATTTAAAAACAAGATTATAAAAAAGACACATTAAAATATTGAGCTAAAAAATATAAAAACAAATCTGATTTTAAAAAATTAAATTAAAACACCAGCATAAAAAAATGCTCCTAACAGAGTACCCTGGAGGAAGATGCTGAGATCAAACTGAGCCAGCAGCCTCCCGCAACCAAGTTTCTATGCTACACACCAGGTCAGCCCCTTCATCCATCATTAGATCATGGATGATTTCTGATTTATGAGATGCTTCTCACGTTCTGGTATAAAAGACAGCATTGGCCCAAGGATCGGGGGTGCCTTAGATGAAGCCTGGCTTTGGCATTCCCTCACCTCCTTTGCCTGTGTGTGGGGGGGGGCACTTCCCATCAGGTAGACAGGAGGTGGGCAGGTGAACCCTGTCATCTGCCCATCTGCCCCGGCTAGCTCCAATGGTGCATGCATCTGTGGTCACCCATCACCTGGCTAGCTGTGATGACAGGGGTGATCCCCATCACCTGGCTGGCTGGCTGGCACAGGTGACCCAGGCTGTCGGTGCCCTAGGTGGCTGCCTAGTTCACCGAGCAGGCGGGTTGGTCCTGATTAAAGATTCTATATTGTAGCATGCATCTTAAATATGTATTTCTACAGAAATCTAAAACTGGATAGCAATACAGTAAGACTCAACTATCTTACACTTATGAAATGTTCTGAATAAAATTTGCACCACTGACATGTAGTGCACAAGCCAGGAAGAACAGCAATGGTGAAGCCATAATATATATACTGGGCAGTAGGGGTGTGCACAAAACTGGTTTGCCTGGTCCGATTTGAGTCTGAACAGGACTCAAACAGAACCGGGCATGTTAGCCCACCACCACCACCACCACCACACACACACACTGAACAGACCTCCTTTTAAAAAACACTCATTGCCTCCGGGGGCGCTGCTGCGGCTTGGGTGGTGGGTCTCCAGCAGTTCCCCCTCACCCTGCCAGCCTCCCCCTGGTCTCAAAATACCCCAGTTCAGGCCATATTGAGATGGGGAGGGAGGACCACCGGAGACCCTTCCCCATGGCTGCGGCAGCGCCCCCCGCGAGGCAGTGAATGTTTAAAGAATTTTTCTTTTAAGAACGCTGCCGCCCCAAAAACATTGCTATAAACTACAGCGCCAGAGGGGGAAGAGCGGCAGGAGGGGTAAGTTCTACCCCGCGCTCTTAAAGGTAGACCCCCCCCTCGGTGCCGGACCGGTCCGGCTCCGAACCGGTCCGGAGGCCTCCAACATGGCCTCCAGACCGGTTCGTGCACATCCCTAGGGTGAAGCTAGGTAATTTCAGACTCTGGACCTAATGGACTTATGCGGGCTCCTCCCTTGTTAAAGCCCCCCTTTCCAATAAAAGTTCTCAAAGCAGTTTACATAGAAAATTAAATAATCGGTACATAAGATAATAATAGATAAATAAGATGAGAGTGAAGAGGGGGTTGTCTGGCCAGCTGAACTCAAGGCCTGCTAAACTCAAGGTTGTGGCTTAGTGTGAATCTTCCATCATGTTCAGTTACAACCAATTTATCCTGGATGTATGCCCTCAATTGTATCTTGCAGGTTGCAGCCACAGATATTAGAAAATTCTGCAGTAACAATTTTGGAACCCCAGCCCACCAAGGCATCAAAGGGAGCCTAGGAGTTGTAATTCAGACTGGCTGCAGGATGAGAACCTGGCACAGCCCGCATCTCACTCAATGAACTGCTGACTGCTGCCTTTCAGTCTGAACAGATTATCCAGCAAGAAGTGGGAGGGAGGAAGAAAGAAGCAGCTGACTCTGTGGTTTGGGGTAAGGACATCTCCAGGCACTCTCCGTGCTCCTCCAAATACAAGTGGGGGGCTCCCCTATACACTAGGAATGGAGCAGAGAGCTATGGGGGTCTCTGGACATGTCCAAAAGTTCAACCTTAATTGCATCACTGCTTAGATATACTGTAAACTGGGAACAGAAAGAAAACTTGATTTTTAGAGGCTACCCTTAAAAAAGGTTTAATCACTAGAAGGGGGATTTATTTGTCAAGCTCTGAGCTGAACAACAACTGGCTTGCCTATTCTAAAATTGTTGTTGTGTTGCAGGAAGAAACAGAGTTTGGTGTTTTGAGACTCAGTCCCTGCTGTTAACAGATTTAGGACTGCCTGCCCATAATTGTTACCAGTTGTATGGCTGTATGCACCTTCTCCAGCAAAAATATATTACCAGATTTGGTCTGCAGTGTTGTCATTACCACCCTTCATGACTATGCTTTGGCTTAATGTGGGGAATTTAACTCAAATTTAGTGCAAACCTGCATGTACAAATATGAATATGATGAATATTTATATATCACTTTTCAATGAAAGTTCCCAAAGCAGTTTACATAAATATAAATAAATAAAATGGCTCCCTCTCCCCAAAAAGAAGATAGACACCATAAGATAGACACTCCCCATAAGACAGACACCAGCAACAGGCACTGGAGGGTTGCTGTGATGGAGATGGTTAGGATCACTTGCTTTCCCCCTGCTCAATAAAGAGAATCAGCACTTTTAGAAAGGTGCCTCTTTGCTTAGTTGGCAGGGGGAATATAGCCAAATTATACACCTAGGTAGGGGCGTGCACAAAACCAGCTGGCCTGGTTCGGTTTGACTGAACCGAACTGGGACCAGGCCAGTTTGGTTTTGCCTCCCATTGAACCTGCCCAGTTCAATTCAGGTGGGGGGGGAGCATTGTTTGTTTTTTTAAAAAATTGTTTAGTGCTTACTCCTCCAGGGGGCTTCTCCAAGGCTGGGAGTGGTCCATGGAGGTCCTCCGCCCCCACCGGCCTCCATTTTGCCAAAAACTGCCTGATTCAGGTCATAACCTGGCTACACAGGAGCTCATTGTGTATGCGTGGTGGCCTCCAAAATGGCCACTGCGAGGGGGAAAGGCCTGGATGGGTCAAAGTACACCCGGACTGGGCAGTTTTTGACAAAACAGAGGCCGGCAGAAGGAGGGGCAACCTCCATGGACCCCCCATGGCATATGGCCTATATAATTTTAAAACAAAAAACCCTAGCGAACCACCACCCCCAACAGCCAGGGGTGGGTGGGTTTGGTCTGGGGTCGAGCCGAACTGGAGGTGGTTCAGCTCGACCCCAAACTGTTGAACCAAATCAGTTTGATGTCAGACTGGCTCAACATCAAAGCAGTTTGCACATCCCTACACTTAGATACCAGAAAAGCTGACTGTGGATAGGATACACTTGTGTTAGAGAATTCAGAAGGGGACCAAAAAGTACAAACACATTTCTTGAAAGCAAGGTTAGGTTTTATTGAAAAACAAAGTTTTACAAGTAAAAAGTGCCTCAGTAGATGTGCTGGCTATGATCTTTCCTTAGGGGGTTGGTATTCTGAGCATGGCATAGAGTTGCCTCTAATACATATTTACAGATTAGCGCTGGGGAAGGGGATACTATTACTACTTATATACCACTTTCCAGCAGAAGTTTTCAAAGCAGTTTACATAGAAAAAATAAATCAATAAGATGGTTTCCTGTCCCCAACGGGTTGACAATCTAAAAGCAAAACAAAAAATGTAAGGTAGATACCAGCAACAGCCAGCCAGTGGAGGGATGCTGTGCTTGGGCTGCAGACACTAGGATAGAGTTGAAGAAGCTAGGAAATGGAGGCAAGAGAGAAAGAAAGGGAAAGTGGAGAGAAAACAGTACTATAGCTACCTATCTTGCAGCTCTTCCTTTTGCTGCAATGATGAAAAGGGAGATCCACTTGGCAGGGGAAACTCTGGACAGCTAGGTTTGTAGCTTGCAAGGAACTGAAAAATAGTGATTTCAAATAGCAATTCCATTTCAGTGATGCTCAAGCTTGATCATCTCTAGGACTCATCCACAGAATGTGCACTCTCTCTGGGCTTTCAGTAGGGTGGTCGGGTTAGGTTAGCAAGAGGTGGGCAGCCTCAATCCTTGGGAACAGCACAATGTGGAACTGTTCTAGGCGATACTGCAGAAATTATGAATTCTAAGCAGAGGGGTTTATATCCTAATGACTGAGGTCTTTGGGGAGTCAAGCAGGAGAGGGCTGAGCACCTTCCATCTTCTAGAATTCTAATCTCAGTGTTGATGCCTTCCAGTGGCTCTCCATTGTTTCTAGGGAAAACTCAGATTAATTGAATTGCCTGAAGGTGGATATCACTATAAGTGTGAGGCTTGACCAATGAGATTAATCTAATCATTCTAGTTTTCAAGTCCAATCAGTAGTGAGTAATAGATTTTACACTTGGACAGGGTTTGCTCTGTTGTTGTGGGATTTCTTTAGATTGCTTTCAATTTCCTGGGGAGGCTTCAGTTAATTTCCTATGGGTGTTCTCTTAAGACATCCCTCTTAATAACAAAAGGCTGAAGGTGGTCTCCCAAGGGAGACAACTGCATGAGGGAGGACAGCATTGATTTTCAGCATGGCTCACTTGATTGAATCTAGGATTCTTATCTGTGAGAGGAAATCTGTCCTTGGTTCCTTAGCTTATCTAGGTGATCCCTCCTTAAGAAACTGTATTCCAATCTCACTACTTTGATGCTTGGTCTATTCTGGGACCTTCTCTGCATGGCTGAGCAGTGGCTGTCAGAGTGGCATTTCCTAGTCCCCTATGATTGCATTAAAAATCTAAAGGCACTTAAGAAAAGTCTGGCTACCATTACCCATTTCCTCGAACCTGGAGAATGCACTCAGGCAGAAGCTTCCTTATTATTAGGAACCGTGATACAGCCAAGATTCAATCTGGGGGTGCACTGGGGTGCAATGGAAACAGGAGAGCATGCCAACACTACCCCTGCTTTGTATTCTGTTTCTTGTACATATTATTACTTAGCACTACTAGCTTGTCTTCAGTGAGAAGGGTATTCTGTTGCAGGAGTGAATGTGGGGGTTAAAGGAGAGGTTTGATGCCTTAGTGCTCAGACCCCGCTTCTGCCTTCTATGTAGTTTGTGGCAAGTAGCGAGGCAGAGAGTGGAAAAAACTCCAGCCCGTGTTTCAATGAAATGCTGACTGGCAAGGATCCCCAGTGGTCACGACACCCCCCCCCCCCCCGCTATTAGCCTCCTTGAGAAGTTCCCAAAGTCAGTGATTCACTGAATCACTGACTGAGCAGGTGAGAAAGGAATTCCCAGTCAACAATTCAACAAACCTCTGACTTTGGGAACTTTGCAAGGGGGCTGAACAGCACCGTCCTGGCACTGAACACACACCCTGCATCTGACGTGGACGCAGAGGGCATGGCTTCGGGTGTGGGTTGCGTGTGTGCGGTAATGCATGAGCACAAAACAATTAAGTGGGCCACCAGCAAGGCCTTGTCCCCTGGTGAGCTCCCTACGCCCCTGATTACTATTTAACCTAGCATTTAATACAGTGCTGTGCGGACCTCCATTTTAATTCTGTTTCCAGCTGATTGAGGAAAGGCAAGGTCCCAGCAGTGCTAAAAGGGGCTAATGGGGAGCAGCTTTGAAAGAATAACATGGAAAGTATATAATTGAACTAATAACGGGATATTGTTTGAAATCATTTATAAGAACTGTGCATGGTTAATAAATATGACATGAAGTAAAGCTAATATTTTTGTTGGGGAAATATACAATTTTAACTTGGAGCTTTCACTGAACTCAATCAGAAACAACAAAATGTAGTCCATCAATTTTATTTATCTGCCTTTACTGATTTCCCTGTACAGTCTCCTTCATGCTCACCCCCTTAATATACCAATAATTTTTACAACAGACTTTGGCTGCAGAGATTAAAAACCAAGACAGTTCCATTCATATATCAGAAGCAGAAATGATTATATTTTTTTTAGCTTCACTGATGCTAATTTTGCACATAATGCATTTAACAGTCTGTAGGAGTGTTAATTGGAATTAATTATGCTCATATTCATGTGTGTTGACATTAGCCCATAGCATCCAGTTCTTTGCTGTGGCTGCAGTCCTTAGCCTACAAGGCTCTCTAGCCAACTAAATATTAATATAAGATGTCAATCTTAAAGAAGTCAAGCATAATGTAATATGGCAACTTTGGTTTGCAGACACATCTTTGATGGGATAAAAAATGAAGTACTGTATGATTTATGACATTTAGGCATAATTCTTCCCCCACCATCACCAGACAAGTCTTTTATCAAACACATTAGTATGATGGACTATCAGGTGCTATGTTTAGGATTACTATATACTATAGCAAACGGAAGAGAAACAAGCTAGATTTCAGCACTACCACCATGTTGCAGTGTGCGCAAAAGGAAGGGTTTTGAAACATCCTCATCTTAAATCTTCTTTCCCCCATCCCTTGACGTATTAAGTGTACCAGAGACCTAGCCAAAATTTAGCTATCTTAATTATCAAGAGAGAAAGGTAAAATAAAGGATACTTCTGCTGCTGAACATTTTCAAATTTCACAAAGAAAACTGAGTAGAGCTTGAACTAAATGCAAATAGGCAAAGTTTGATAAGTCCGTGGGAGAAACAGCTGGGGAAAAGAGAATACAAAGCAGAATGCCTTTTTCAAGGCTAAAGAGACCATCAGATGTCAGAGTTTGCCTGGGGCTCGAATTTTAATTTTTCCTGTCCTATCAACTGAATGCAGCATTCCAAAATAGGTGCACACAGGTTTTAGAATAAATGTAAGGAGTGAAGATTTCTAGTCAGAAAGAAAAAGAAAAACCCTTATTCCGCCAAGAAACAAGAAAACATAAGAACAGCCCTGCTGGATCAGGCCCAAGGCCTATCTAGTCCATCATCCTGTTTCACACAGTGACCCACCAAATGCCTCTGGGAAGCCCACAGGCAAGAGGTGAGAGGGCATGCCCTCTCTCTTGCTGTTGCTCCCCTGCAACTGGTATTGAGAGGCATTATGCCTCTGAGGCTGGAGGTGGCCTTTAGCTTCAGACTCGTAGCCATTGATAGATTTGTACTCCATGGGTGTATCTAAACCCATCTTAAAGCCATCCAGGCTGGTGGCCATTACCACATCTTTGGCAGAGAATTCCATAGGTTGATTGTGCATTGTGTGAAACAGTACTTTCACACAATGAGAGGAGAGCTAGTCTTGTGGTAGCAAGCATGACTTGTCCCCTAAGCTAAGCAGAGTCTGCCCTGGATGATGGGAGACTTGATGTGTGAGCACTGTAAGGTATTCCCTTAGGGGATGGAGCTGCTCTGGGAAGAGCAGAACGTTCCAATTTCCCTCCCTGGCATCTCCAAGATAGGGCTGAAAGAGATTCCTGCCAGCAACCTTGGAGAAGCTGCTGCCAGTCTGTGTAGTAGACAATACTGAGCTAGATGGACCTACAGTCTGACTCAGTATATGGAACTTCCTGTGTTAATATTTATTTATTATATGGCAGTATATGGCAGCTTCCTATATTCCTATGTACTTCCTTTTGTCAGTCCTAAATCCTTTTGTCAGTTCTAAATTTCTTGGCAATCAGTTTCATGGGATTATCCCTGGTTCTAGTGTTATGCAAGAGGGAGAATTTTTTTTTTAATCTATCCACTCTCTCTATACCATGTATAATTTTATAGACCTGTATCATGTTGTCCCTCAGTTCTCTTTTTTCTAAACTAAAAAGGCCCAGCTGTTGTAGCCGTAACTCATAAGGAATGTGCTCTAGGCCCCTGATAATCTTGGTTGTCCTCTTCTACACCTTCTCCAGTTTTATAATATCCTTTTCGAAGTATGATGATGACCAGAACTGTACACAGTACTCCAAATGTGGCCGCACCATAGATTTGTATAGGGTATTATGATATTAGCAATTTTATTTTCAATCCTCTTACTAATTATCCCAAATATGAAATTGGCTTTTTCACAACTGAATTCACTTGTAGGATACTTGCTGTCTCTGTCATATGAATTACTTTCAGTATTCCTATGTAAAAAGCACTTCAGGCCTGCCACATGATTCTGTAGTCACTTTGCTGACAAAAGCACTTTTACTATGAACTAGTCCTGGAAGAAAATGTTCTGTATCTGATAGATCACTATGAATCTGAAAGGTATTATTGAAAGGAGAATAATTTAGTAGCTTTGTATTTCACACCCCTACCTTCTACCACTATGAAGGTGCTACATGCTATCCTCCACTTCTGCTGGTGGAAAAGGAACTGGGAAGGGTTATGTGCTAGATGGAAGAAGGGTTAAGTACCCCTCAGTCCTTCAGGCACTTTCTGTAAACCGCTTAGAGATTTCAGTAGTGGGCGGTATACAAATATGCTAAATAAATAACCCCTGCTAACTTGGCAAAGAGGCACCTTTTAACGTGGTGATTCTCTTTATTTAGCAGGGGGAGAGTAACTGGCCCTGCCCACCCCCAGCACAGTACCTCCAGTGACTGTTGCTGGTGTCTATCTTGTGTTGCTTTTTAGATTGTGAGCCCTTTGGGGACAGGGAGCCATCTTATTTATTTATTATTTCTCTGTAAACCACCCTGAGCCATTTTTGGAAGGGCGGTATAGAAATCAAATTATTATTTCTTGTTTACACAGTCAGACAGGTGTTATTGACTTTTGAGGATACCCTGGACAGCCAGGAAAACAAACAAATGGATCATAGAACAAATCAATCCAGAACTTTCACTCGAGGCACAAATGACTAGGTTCAAACTATCATACTTCGGATACATTATGTGAAGATCCAGATCCCTTGAGAAGTCCATAATGCTGAGAAAGGTTGAAGGAAAGAGAAGACGACGACCAGTAGCAAGGTGGATGGACTTGATTACAACATCAATTAATGCACCACTGTGAGACCTTAAAGGCCAAGTTGAAGACAGATCATCCTGGAGAGAATCAATCTATTTGGTTGCTAAGAGTCGACACCGACTTGATGGCAGTTAATCAGTCAATCAATCAGTTGCTCTATTATTTATTTATTTATTTATTTACACAGTCGGACAGGTGTTATTGACTGGTTTGTTTTATCCAGACATCGAGTCCTTCCCAAGGACCTGGGATGCCAGAATTTTATTGTCAATTGTTATAGATATCGTCGCAGAATATAGGCTGTTCCCAGTAAAGCTGCTTTTTGTAATTGGCTGATGGTGATTTCTGTGGCCCCTATGGTGTTGAGGTGCCCTTCAAGGTCTTTTGGAACTGCACCCAGGGCGCCAATTACCACTGGGATTATTTTGGTCTTTTTCTGCCACAGCCTTTCGATTTCAATTTGTAGATCTTTGTATTTGGTGATTTTTTCTATTTCTTTTTCTTCTATTCTGCTATCCCCTGGTATTGCTATGTCGATTATTTTGACTTGTTTTTCTTTCTTCTCGACTACAGTTATATCTGGTGTATTGTGTGGCAGATGTTTGTCTGTTTGTAGTCGGAAGTCCCATAATATTTTTACATCTTCATTTTCTACCACTTTTTCAATTTTATGGTCCCACCAATTTTTGGCTACAGGTAGCTTGTATTTTTTGCAGATGTTCCAGTGTATCATCCCTGCTACCTTGTCATGCCTTTGTTTGTAGTCAGTCTTTTTACAACAGCTGATTAGGTGGTCCACTGTTTCATCTGCTTCTTTACAAAGGTGGCACTTTCTGTTTGTTGTTGACTTGAAGATGTAAAAATATTATGGGACTTCCGACTACAAACAGACAAACATCTGCCACACAGTACACCAGATATAACTGTAGTTGAGAAGAAAGAAAAACAAGTTAAAATAATCGACATAGCAATCCCAGGGGATAGCAGAATAGAAGAAAAAGAAATAGAAAAAATCACCAAATACAAAGATCTACAAATTGAAATTGAAAGGCTGTGGCAGAAAAAGACCAAAATAATCCCAGTGGTAATTGGCGCCCTGGGTGCAATTCCAAAACAACTTGAAGAGCACCTCAACACCATAGGGGCCTCTGAAATCACCATCAGCCAATTACAAAAAGGAACTTTACTGGGAACAGCCAATATTCTGCAACGATATCTGTAATAGCAGTAACACTGATAACAAAATCCAGCCATCCCAGGTCCTTGGGAAGGACTCGATGTCTGGATAAAACAAACCAGTCAATAACACCTGTCTGACTGTGTAAAGAAGAAATAATAAATAAATAAATCTCCCCCTGAAAACCCCCTGTGAACCTTCCATTCTTTCTGACACTACTTTGTAATGGAGAAGTGACTCTTGTTGTTTGGAAATATGGCTTGATCAACATGTAGTCCCCGCGTAAGAAACAAAGAGGATCCAAGAAAACCCATTATTAATGCAAAATAATGTGTTCATCTTTGCAGTAAAATTAGGCATAGACTATTACATCACAAATTTCACACACTTGTGGTAATTTCCTAAATCTGAAGGCATTAAATAAGTTGAAAGATGCTATGGCCTACTGATCAGACGGCTGTTGCTTATAATCCAGTAAATAGTTAACAGAAAAAAAATTAATATTAAATGTACACTTGAATGCTTTTGATGATTGGTTTGTGTACAGCAATGATGTGACTTGCTGTATATACAACTATTTGTTATTTACTGAACCAGGAGACTCCTATCTCTTCATCAACCAGGCTGTAATACAGATCAATAGCTGTACTGCTGGGTTTTGTGAAGTGATTTTTCTTAATCTTTTCTTTTGTGGTTTGGAAAGATTGCACCAAGTCATTAGCTGAAATGACACACATGTCTGTGTCAGACATGATAGGATTCCATTTTCTTCCAGAAATAGATTTGAGCATATGAAAAAATACGTACTTCAGCCTTCTAACTGCAGATGAGACATTAGAGACACTATGTTTGCAAACTTCTGCCTTAAAAGAACAACAACCCTGCAGCACTAAACGTTAGAATGGTTATTGATCTGGCACTCACACCAACCCACCTAGCTCAAAGATAGGATTAGACCCTTAAATGTGAAGAACTGATGTTACATGAGAAAGATCCTGCTGAATCAGGGCAAGGGTCCGTCTATTTTAACCAGCATCCTGTTTCCAAAGGTAACTAGCCACTGTTTACTTTCCTCCATTGTTTGTTTGTTTGTTTTTGTTTGTTTGTTTGTTTAAGTGCTGTCAAGTCCATGTAGGCTCTTAGTGACCAAGATGATCTGTCTTCAACTTGGCCTTCAGGTCTCTCAGTGGTGCATTCATTGTTGTCGTAATTGAGGCCATCCACCTTCCTGCTGGTTGTCCTCTTCTTCTCTTTCCTTCAACTTTTCCCAGCATTATGGACTTCTCAAGGGAGCTGAGTTTTCACAGAAGAAACATCAATAACCTACACTATGCTGATGACACTACTCTGATAGCTGAGAATGCAGATGATCTGCAAGCTCTAGTAATGAAAGTCAAGGAGCACAGTGGAAAATATGAGACAGCAACTAAATGTAAAGAAGACGAAACTGATGACAATGGGTACAGCAACCAGCCTCAGAATTGATAATGAAGACACTGAAGTGGTGGATAGCTTCTGCCTTTTAAGATTGACCATCAAATGTAAAGGATCCAGCAGTCAAGAAATACGCTGCAGACCCACACTTGGTAGGGTTGGAATGAAGGCCTTGGAAAGGATATTTAGATGCCATGACATGTCTACACCGACAAAGATTAGAATAGTTCAGACAGTGGTTTTTCACATGGCACTCTATGGATGCGAAAGCTGGACTTTGAAGAAGCAAGATAGAAAAAGCATTGATGCTTTTGAGCTTTGGTGCTGGAGAAGACTTTGGAAGATACCACGGACAGCCAGGAAAACAAACAAATGGATCATATAACAAATCAATCCAGAATTTTCCTCCACCGTAGAAACTGCATTTATTCCCACCTTGTGCTTTCTGTTCTTCAATCAGTTGCTGATCCAGAAGACCATCTGTCTTCCTATGATTGGCAGGAGATTCAGAACTTACAAAAGGAAGTAGGTTTTCACGCAAAACACACAATTAATGTATGAAATTCACTGCCATACAAATGGTGATGGCTACTGGCTAGATGGCTTTAAAGCAGGACAGCACAACTTTGGCCCTACAGCTTCCATCATATCTACCCCAGTGGCTAATAGTCGGAGATGATGGGAGTTGTAGTACAACATCTACAGGAGGATCAAAGATATGCAGTCCTGCTATAAAGAGAGATTCATGCAGGACAAGTTTATCAGCAGCTATTTATTAGTCATGATAGCTGTATGGAACTTAGGGGTGTGCACGGAACTGTCTGGCCCGGTTCGGTTCGAGGCTGGAGTGGCCTCGAACAGAACTGGGTCAGTTCAGTCCAGCCCCCATAGAACTCCCCCCACCCGGGTCCAGTCCTGGACCAGTCCACGAATTTTTTTTTAAATTTAAGGTGCAAAAGAAGTACCTGTAACCCCTTTGGGGGGCTTACTGTAGCCGCAGGGGAGTCTGCGCAGGTTCCCTCTCCCCCCACCGGCCTTCCTCATCACCGCTGCGGCTGGGTAAGCAAAGCCTTTTTGGCCCTTTTGGGCCTCCATACAAGCAAACGGCAAATGCCCTCTGCAAGGCCATGGAAGAGGGCATTTGCACATGTGCGGTGGCCACCAAAATGGTAGCCGCTCGCTTGTATGGAGGCCCAAAAGGGCCAAAAAGGCTTTGCTTACCCAGCCGCGGCGGTGATGAAGACGACCAGCGGGGAGAGAGGAAACCTGCATTTGCCCATTGGGCAAATTCGAAAAACAAAATTCTCCAAGAAGCTAGAGAGAGAGGGAATTTCGAAGATTAAAACAAACCTATTTTAGTTTTCCAGATAAGTCTCTCCAGATAAGCTGAAAAGGAGAAAGGGAGAACATCAATACAACCTGTAACTGAAGCCCTGTAAACATCTCAAATCGCTTATCAATGGGGATATCCTTTCTCTCTATAAGTTCATCATAAAGGAAAACTTCTGATACAGACCCAGGTAAAGACCTCCTCACTGCTTTAGGTCTTCAAGTGCAGTCTTTAGAAATGCAGATGGAGAGCCTTCCAAAGAAATTAAAATGGAAGACTCAGGAGCACTCTCATTAGCATTTCTCAATAGACACTTCCGTTTTCATCCCTGTGGCGCTTCAGAATGACTGAATCCACAAGTGGAATCTACATTAAAGTAACACTTCATGTTTTAACTGCTAACTTGTTCCCAATGTTTCAGGATATATAATCCTTTTTATTTTTTTCTCCTTCACTTTATTTTTGCCCATTCCTCCTCTCCCACCCCCTGTCGCGCTCTCTCTCTCCCTTTTTATTTTTTCCTTCTTTCCTTCTCACCACTCCCGTTTTCTTTCTTCCCTTCTCTTTCATCTAATTACTATATTACTGATGTTCCTGGTATTTGTTGTTGTCGCGAACTGGCATGTGGAAATTTCCCTTTCCTTCTGACTCAGGCCAGCTTAATGATTAATCTCACTGACCGGTCTAAACCAGCTCTTAGCAACCTTCTCAGTCAACTAGCTCAGGAATGACTCCTATCAGCGATAAGACATCCCCACAACATGCTCAGAGAAGCTGCCTATGAATGATTAAAAATCCTTAGCTTTCATAACCCAGAAAGCTACAGAATATATTCTGGTAAAACCAGAAATCCTGATAGTCTCCTGCTGTCACCAAGCACTCTAAGACTTGCAGAGAACTGTAACTGGGATTTGGGCAAATACAAAAATCTACTCCTTTAGTACGCAAGAATAAAACTAATTGTTTTCCCAGGCATCTGCCTGAACGTGGAGTCAATTGTTATTTGGCCAAGCTGTCTTTGAGACATGTTTGCACGAGTAGGTGTATTCCCTCCTCCCTGCTCCTGCTGGGTTAATAATCCAACCCTTGGAGGCTTGTAATAAGTAAAGAACAGAGGGAAAGACTTTTTTATTAGAATTACTACAGACTAGTTCCATCTGAGGTATTTAGCTTTTTAGATATACATAAAAAGGTTTAACTTGGTTACAGGAATGCTTCAATACACCTTGCTGATTATAAGGTGGCACACTTTGAAATCTTACTCAGTTGCAAAGTAAAGATATTTAGGACAAAGCAAAGTGCACACAAAAGCAAAATAAATTCCTGACGCACAGTATGACTAAACAAACTGTTCCCTCTGCTGAAATTCCTGAAGCCAAAAGCCCTAGCTTCTTGTCCTTGAACTCACCAAACTCCTGATGAGAATCAAGCCTCCTGCTGCAGCAAACTCCATTGCTGCATGCCCTCCTTCATGCTCCCAGCACAGAGTCCTCCTCCTTGTTCCCAGAATTCCCCCTACAGGTCTCTAGTCCCCCCCACCTAGAGTACTGATTTGTTAAGCCCTAAGCTTGTCAGTCAAGACAAGGGTTCACTTCCTGTTAACTCTTTAGAGGGTGAGGAGGCTGGTCACTACAGTTATTTTATCTTTTTTATTATAATAGCCATTTGGTATTTTTGCATCACCTGGGACAGGACCAAGATGTAGGTTTTCCTCCCTATGTGGTTAGAGATCTGTATCAAAACTCTAATGTTTTTACATTTGACCATTGTCAAGTTGGTTTGTCATCATCTTGATGACAGGGTAGTTAAGGGAAAGGGGTTATGGGAGTTTACACAACCAGGCAAACAAACTTAATTTCAAAAATTAATATGTCTCATCCAATTATCAATGCAGTCACATTATCTTATAATGTTTTATGCTATGCTTCTATAGAAAAAATATTAATTTTAATTTAATATGTTTGATAACTTGAAAATAATCTTAGCAAACTGTTATGGACTAGTGTCACCCATTAAAAGATCCAGAGTTTATATGACAGTATGTAAACACCACCTTGACGTCATCTACCTTCAAGATATTCACATGAAAAATACTCCAGAACCCTATTTTATTATCAAGAGATTGTCCTTTCCAGCTATTTAAAATACACAAAGATCCAAATGGCCAGAGACACTCTTACCCCTGGACTTCGGGGCCGAAGCCCAGGGCCTCCACATCGCCTGGGGGCCCCCAAATCCTCTTTCATCTGTCCTGGGTAGTGTGATTTCCTGGCAGAGAATGATGATGCTTAATGGGGGGGGGGGCAGGGGGCTCCAAAGGCCTTTAGTTCCAAGCTCCAAAATTACCTAGGTGCACCTCTGCAACTGGCTGATACCATTTTCCAATAGCTCACTTGCTGATAAACCCTTGATATTGTGCTCTGTTTATGAACCTAATAATTGGCAATATAAGTTGCTTAAAACTATATTTTAAAAGTTGCAAGCAACCAAAATAAAAGATTGGATCATGAATGGAGACTTTAACGCTTATAGAGGTCCTGCATGGACAAATCTTATGGACAAAAACATATCCAAAACATATCCAGAGCTTCATTAGCATTATTGTTGGGAAAATTCAATTTAATAGATACATGGAGGATAACTCATCCAATAGAGAGACTCTACTTATTTTTCTGCTAGACATGAGATGTACTCTAGAATAGACTATATGTGTATAGCAGATTTTCTCCAACAGTACTTGCAGGATGCCCTAATAGGCGAAAGGACTTGGTCAGACCATAACAGGATATCATGTCTATTACAACCACAAGTAAATAACAAAATTACATTTTCTTGGCAAATGAACACCTCTTTAATAAACAAGTTTATTACAGCACAGCTATGGGGAAAAGATAAATCAATATTTTGATTTTAATCTAAAATGTAACATGGAACTAAACCTTTTGTCTTTGGGCTTCTCAGAGGCATCTGGGGGGTCCCTATGTTAAACAGGATGCTGGCTTGGATGGGCCTTGGGCCTGATCCAGTAGAGCTGTTCTTATGTTCTAATTCAGGATCTTATAGGCCCATATCCCTACTCAATCAAGATGCTAAAGTGTTCACAGCAATATTATCCAAGAGACTTAATAATTTCATTGGCAGATACATTAATTCAGACAAGTCAGGGTTTGTCCCAAATAGGACATTGTTTGTTTGTTTTTAATGGACAATACTCACAGGACTTTGAGTATTCCTTTATTAATGGATGAAGTCACAGGACTTTGGATACAATTCTCTAGATGAAAAAAATAACCAGCACCTTTAACCATCTTATCAATGAATGCAGATAAAGTGCAAGATAGTGGAGATATGCAGGTTCTAATCTATTTACGTGAAAAATTAAAATTTGGACCTAAATTCAGAATAGTAATTAGTTTGCTTTATAACTCACCAACAGCTAGCCTCTTAGTAAATGGGATTTAAATTTAAAAGTTTTAATATACACAGGGGGACAAGGCAAGAGTGCCATCTGTCTTCAATCATGGCTGATTCTAGAAATTTGGGGGCCTACTGCAGAACTAGATTTGGGGACCCCTTTGTATAAAGCTAATTTCCTTTGGTCTAAAGAGAGGGAGGTTGTCAGTACCTTTATCCCTCAGCTACTCCTCTGCATCAGCTAAGTTGGCAACAATCTAGAACAAAAGAAAGAAAAATAATAACAGTCTCCAAGCACCTTCTCATTTCCTAATTTTTATTTGTCTCATTTGCATTGTGGGGGTTAAGAACATAAGAACAGCCCTGCTGGATCAGGCCCAAGGCCCACCTAGTCCAGCATCCTGTTTTGCACAGTGGCCAACCAGATGCCACTAGAAGCCTATAGCAGGAATTGAGGTGTTATCCAATGAAGCTGATTGGCAGGTTTAAGATGGAGAGAAGGAAGGACTTCTTCACACCTTGTATCATTAATCTAAGGAACTGAGTGTGCAAAACACACTTTGCATTTAGAAGGTCCTAGGTTCAAGTTCTAGCTGCAAGGTTCTTGGGTAGCAGAGCTGGGGAGGAACACAGAGAGCTCTTGCCAGTCAGGGTAGACAATACTGGGCTAGGTGGACCAAAGTCCTGACACAGTGCAAGGCGGCTTCCCAGGTCCAGGGAAAACCTATGTGATAGGTTCTGTGTGCTTTGTACACAGAAAGTGCCAGGTCTTTCAGGTCTTCATGGTGGGTGTTATCCTCAGCTAGGCCAGGGCTCCTGCCTCTCCTCTCTCAGTATCAGTGGAAGACCAGCCTCTCTGAAATCCCATCTTGCAGGAGTACAACTTCTTAGACTCTCTCTCTCTCTCTCTCTCTCTCTCTCTCTCTCTCGCTGTTCTTCTGCAGAGACCCCAGCCCAGCATGAAGCCCCCACAGAATGCTACAGCCCCCTGCAGTTGCAGTTTGCTTAAACCAGCCCTGTCTCCAATACTATTTGTTGTATCTTACAACTTCATTACAAAATTTAGTGACATTGCTAAATCAAACTCAGCAATTTAAGCAGACAATTTTTTTTAAAAAAATGGAGATCTCTAGGCATTTGGATACAGACAGATGATTCATCTTCCATTGGGACTAATTATGAACCCAGGTACATGGCCACCATTGAGCAGGAGAGGACAAGCGTCCTCCAGCCACCACAGCACTTCCGGGGGCTGCCAGAGGCTCACCCCCACAGCTTTGGGGAGCTGATGGAGTCATTCATCTGCCTCTGCCCTGGCTTGTTCACATGCCATTGGGAGGAGGAGCCATTGGGAAGAGGGCTTTTTTGTGCACCAGAGGAAGGAGCAGCCAGCAGACTGGCATCTTGCCCATCTTGCTGCTGGTGACCACAACACCCCCTGGTAGACTGGGGAGGATGAGAGAGGTCTTAATGGACCTTCTCCCAGGCAGTGGCCATGCTCCTTGCATCTGATGACAGACACAGGGTCCATGGCCAGTACCGGGGACAGGGTCAATCAGCCCCTGCAGAGCTTCCCCAGGCAGCGGTTTTGTCATGGGCATGCTGTAAGACTCCGAGGAGGAGTTGGTGGAGGGGATGGAGCTGACAGCAGAGGAGGGAGGGCAAGGACCAGAAGTTGCAAAGGAGAGTGGGTCCGGTGCATGGGGAGTTGAAGATGAGTTAGAGCTAGGTGAGTCAGCTCTCATGTAGGAGGCGCGACCGGTCTCAGCTGTGGAGAGGCACTGCTCCAAGAGACAGTAAGAGTTAAGGAGCCGCATGTGTAGAACAACAGGCAAAGCTGCTGACTCAAAAACTCTTTGATTAACAGCACCAGGGGTCAGACTATTTAAGATGACTGTACCACAGCTACCCTGCTGATAGCAATGTCAATTTCCTGTGAGCTAATGGGCTATGTTCGTGTATTGCCTTGACTGTGTTTGGACCCTGGACTGTGTTGACCTTGCCCATGGATTTTGCTTTGGACTCTGTTGGATTGATTGGATTGACTCGGACTGGCCCTGGTTTGGATAATTCCTTTCTGTAAGATTTGCTGTTATACTTCTGCCTGCCTGTTTTATGCTCTGTCTAGCTAGCCTGACAGATTTACGACAGGTTTGTTGAATCACTGAGAGCTCTGGGAGCTCCTCATCTTCAAAACCTGACAGCCATCATAATCAAGGAGGGAGTAAAGATCCAGTCCATTCACCCTCATCACATATGTCTATTGCTGATGAGATATCTATTTTTAAATTGGTAATTGACAAAGAGCCACCTAATGGCACAGCAGGGAAGTAATTTGCCTAGCGAGCAAGAGGTTGCCGGTTTGAACCCCCACTAGTATGTTTCCCAGACTATGGGCAACAATTATATTGGGCAGCAGCTCAAAGGCATCATCTCATACTGCATGTGAGATGGCAATGGTAAACCCTTCCTGTTTTCTACCAAAGAAAACCACGACTCGGCAACACAACATTACCTTTACTTTAATTGACAAAGGCTGGTGTTAGTTCTGGGGGTTAACTCTAGTATTTTATGTTTAAGTCATATATGATGCGAAACAACTGCAATCGTGTCTATGCTTGTCACTTATACTGAAGTTCTTTATCTTTTTTGAAGCATATGTAAAAAAAATTCTTAATTAAAAGAAAATTAATTAATTTGAAAAGTTTAAAAAAAATCTATTACATATATTTAATTTCTTGAACTTTCCTATAAGTGTAACCTACACATAATAACTTTGCCCAGTCAACAAGAGGCCTTGCCTGGTAGTGTTCTCTATTTGACTTCGCTCCCCAGATGCCTTCCTCCAAAATAAAGGTTCAAGGCATGTGGTCTTCTCTATCATCTTCTGCTGTAAAGACCAATTCAAATATGTTTGTAGATTTTATTTTTTTAAGCACTTTGTAAAAAACACAAGCAAAAAACTCTACGATCAGTGTCAGGAAGAAGGGCTCTAGCCTAGCCTTCTCCCTGACATGCTAGTTTTCTATGTTTCAGGGGTTATTTTTTTATTGAGAGAGAGAAGGATCTGAGGATGGATCCACTACAGCTTAGTGCTAAAGCACATGCTTTGCATATAGAATGTAGTCTCTGCCATCTCCAGGTTGTACTGGGGGTGGGGTGGGAATCATGTCTGAAACACTGGAGAAACCACTGCCTGTCAGTGTAGACCAGACCTGCTCAATTTTGGTCCCCCAGCTGTTTGACTACAACTCTCATAATCCCCAGGCATAGTGGCCAATAGCTAGGGGTTATAGGAGTTGTAGGCAAACATCTGCAGGAGGGCCAAAGTTGAGCAGGCCTGAGTAAACAATACTGAGCTAGATGGACCAGGTGGTCTGCCTCGGTAGGAGAACTTCATAGGTTCATAAGATTAAATTGTGAGAGCCCCTCCCTGCAGTCTGAAATGGCCATAGAGCCCAGACTGACAGTTTTGCCAACTCTTTGAAGAACGAGGCCTTTGAGGTACGCATGCCCTGAATTTCAAATAGCTTCATACAAGCAATACTGAAGCCGTGCTTGTAAAGCAGAGTATGCTTTATAAAAATGACTTGAGTATGATTTGTACCAACATGTATCTAAAGAGCAGTTTCTTAAATGAGCTTCTTGATCTATGAGACGTTCGTTCATCTCAGTGCTTCCTGCCAACCAGCCTCCCTTTAAGCTGCTGAAGAATTTTTACACATTTGTTCTCACAAGGTCATGACTAACACACAAGCTTATAAAGAATCTGTCAGCTATCTAAGGTCTATGCTTAGAGAAAAAATTAGCATTAGGCTTCCCATATTCCAGCTAAACAAAAATTTCAGCATTACAAATACAGTATCCAATAGAATCCATGCATGAAGTATGTTGGCTGAAATCTGTTGTTTGCTGAATCATGCACATGTGGAGGGGAATTCTGCTTTAATTATCAACAGGTAGCAAGCCACCACCACAGAGATGTGAACAAGTCATACTCAGATACAATTTAATGCCATTCAGCATTTACAAACTGTTGACTGTGTGAAAGGGAGATTTATGAATGCTTACTGGCAGCAGCAAAGCAGGATAACTAGGGATGCAGGGGAGGGGGGGCGGTTGGAAATACAAGATTTCTGGGTAAAATCTCACTCTGAATGTCTTGTGATCTCTTGGAAATGATTACCCTATATGTGTTGGCACTACTTAGGGAACAAGGATGGTCAGGTCAAAGAGAGGAAGGAGGCAGCAGGCAGGTAGTCTTGGAACTAGTGGCCAAAAACCTGCAATTCCAAGTTCCCAGTTGAAGGATATATGGGACAAGGGGAGGACTCAGCACTAAGGGTGTGGAGGAAAAGCAGATTGCTTACCTGTAACTGCTGTTCTTGGTGGTCATCTGTGAAGTCAGAGAAGGTCACACATATGGTTCTGTGCTTGCACAGAGCCAACTCCAAGGATATTCAAGAGATGTAGCCAACAAGCTAGCACCAAATTTTCTCCCTGCCCCATGTGTGTGTGCATGCTTTGAGGGATGGGGTAACTGCCTTCTTCAAATGTGGATCCTTTGCAACTATCATGAAACAAGTTCCATCATAGTTCTTAGAATTAGAGTTCTAGGAGTGTGGTGATACCTGACATGGGGAAAGCAGGTGAGTTGTGTAACTGCACAGATGACCTATGAAAGAGGTCCATGAAAGAGTACTTACACCTGACTTGTCTGATGAATTTATGGCAATGTGGAGTTCTCACCAACACAAATCAAACATCAGTCATGTCCATATGGAGTATTTTCCTCCATGCAATCACATTTTTTGAATGAGACACACTGTACTACAAGAACACAGGAAGAACTAGAGGAAAAACACAGATGAAATGAAGGCAGCTGTTGATTCAAATTAGAACGAGGAGAAGAAAAAGGGAAAACTGAACAAAAAAGGAGATAAAAAAGACAAAAAAATGAAAGAAGAACGCGCTAAGAAGTCACCCTCCTTAGAAGTCAAGGTGTCAGAAGAGAACAGAGTTGGAAAGTGCTTACCTGTGAGACATGCAGGGTAAACACTTTCCTCTTGAGGGAAGGGGGCATGAGCATCAGCTCTCTGCCTAAAGCAGTAGAACAGGGGTTCCCAACCTTGGGCCTCCAGAGGTTGTTGGACAAAGAGAAATGTTTCTCCTTTTCTCTGTCCACACGTTCTGCTCCATGCATAATTTTATACACCTCTATCATGACTCCCTGTAATCAATAAACTAAAGAGCCTCAAATGCTGTAGCCTTGCCTCATAAGGAAGATGCTCCAGGCCCCTGATCATTTTGGTTGCCTTCTTCTGCACCTTTTCCAGTTCTACGATGTTAGATCATTTGGCATTCTGTGCGTGTGTCTATGCGTTCCCCGCCCATCAACTTGGACCAATATGAATCAAATCAGGTACAGTTGTAGGGACACATAGGGACACCTCAGTGGCGTAGTTTGTGATGATGTCAGCCACCCCAGTCCAAGATGGCAGACACGTAAACCTTTGAGGCGCAAGTGGGCCAACTTGTGAACCGCTTAACCGATTTGAACCAAATTTTCTACTGCTGTAAGGACACATAGGGATGGCCAAATGGTGTTGTGTGTGATGATGCCATCCAATTCAAAATGGCAGCCACATGAATATCTGAGGCACACGTAGGCTAATTTGTGGACTGCCTAACCCCTATGAACCAAACTGTGTACAGTTGTAGTGTGTGACATAAAGGGACACCTCAACGGCATAGTTTGTGATGTCATCCACACTGATTCAAGAAGGCAGATGCGTAAACTTTTGAGGCACAAGTGGGCTTTGTGAACCGCTTAACTGATTTGCACCAAATTTGCTGCAGCTGTAGGGACACAGAGCAACACCCCAATGGCATGGTTTGTGATGATATCATCTACCTCAATCCAAGATGGCAGACGTGTGAACGTTTGAGGTGCAAGTGGGCTAACTTGTGGACTGTCTAACTGATTTGAACCAAATTAGGTACAGTTGTAGCGAGTGACAAACAGGGACACCTCAGTGGTGTAGTTCGTGATGGTGTCATCAGCCCTGATTCAAGATGGCAGAACCATAAACTTTTAAGGAGCCTGTGAGCTAACTTGTGAACTGCATAACTGATTTGAATCAAATTTGCTACAATAGCAATAGCACTTACATTTATATACCGCTCTATAGCTGGAAGCTCTCTAAGCGGTTTACGATTTAGCATATTTTCCCCCAACATTCTGGGTACTCATTTTACGGACCTCGGAAGGATGGAAGGCTGAGTCAACCTTGAGCCCCTGGTCAGGATTGAACTTGTAACCTTCTGGTTACAGGGCGGCAGTTTTACCACTGCGCCACCAGGGGCTCATTTTACAGCTGTAGGAACACCTCAGTGGTGAAGATTGTGATGTCATCCACCCCAATTCAAGATGGCAGACACCTAACCTTTTGAGGTGCAAGTGCACTAACTTGGTGGACAGTCTAACCAACTTGAACCAAATTTGCTACAGCTGAATAGACACATAGGGATGTTCCAATGGTGTAGTTTGTGATGATGTCACCCACCCCGATCCAAGATGGTGGATGCATAAACTGTTGAGGTGCAAGTGCACTAACGAGGGCTGTCAAACTCATGGTTTATTAACCTTGGGCCCCCAGATGATGTTGTACTACAACTCCCATCATCCCCAGACATGACCTTTGTGGCTGAGGATGATGGGAGTTGTAGTCCAACAACATCTGGGGGCCCAAGGTTCATAAACCCTGGTCTAACCCATTTGAATCAAATTTGGAACAGCTGTAGTGAGTGACACACAGGGACACCTCAATGTTGCAGTTTGTAATGATGACATCCACCCCGCTTCAAGAGGGTGGGCACATGAACATTTGAGGCACAAGAGATCTAACTTGTGGACCTCAATTTGCACCAAATTTCGTCCAGATGTAGAGACAGTGAAAGGAAAGTAGGCTGATTAGTTCTTACTAGAACAACTTATTTTCAACCCCCTTCCTAATGATCCCTAGCTTGGAATGGGCCTTTTTCACAGCTGCCGCACACTGAGCACACTCTACTACAACCCCAAGATCCTTCTCCTAGCCAGTCACCGACAGCTCAGATCCCATCAGTGTATACGATGGGATTGGGTTTTTTTGCCCCAATATGCACCACTTTACATTTGCTAAAATGGAACCAAATTTGCCATTTTGTTGCCCACTCCCCCAGTTTGGAGATATCTCTTTGGAGCACGACCCTAAATAGTTTAGTGTCATCTGAGAATTTGTCCACTTCACTGCTTACCCCAACATCTAGATCATTCATGAACAAGTTAAAGAGCACTGGTCCCAGTACAAATCCTTGGGTGACCCTACTTCTTAATTCCCTCCATTATGAAAACTGTCTATTTGTTCCCAACCTCTGTTACCTGTCCTTCAACCAGTTACCAATCTCATGAACCTGTCCCCTTATGTGACACTATTCCAATGTCCAGAATTGGTCACTGTGCATCCTCTCATGCCCCTAGAGAGGCACATAGTCTGGACCTGCTGCCCACAGGAGGCTCCAGGAGTCAAACAGTGTTCACCACTGTGGCTAAAAGCAGCATAGGGAGGTTAGCTAAGGAGGAAGTACAGCTGCAGTTCCCCACTTGATAGAAGCCTGAACACACTTGATAGAAACTAACATCGTAAAAAGCGCTTTCCCCCATGGAAGACCTAGTGCTCCCAGGGCAAGGCAGCCATGACTCTCCCTTCACTCATGCAGGCTGTTGCATTCCAAACCTTGGCATGGATACCACCAAGACATGCCTCTCAGATCATCCAAATCCCCAGAACCAACAAGCCAATATTCCTACAGTCAACATACCAGCTCCATCCCAAGAAAATCCCATCTTCATGTCTAACTACCTGAAACCTATTGTACCCCGCTGGGAGTCACCCTTGGTAACCATTAGCCCAGAGGAACATGGCCTTAACCACATAATAACTTCATCCAATCTATAAAAATAGCAAGTCAAAAGCCCCCCAAACTGCACAGTCTCTAGGTTCATTCTGGATTCATTACACTGCTTCTTCACCATTGCACCCCACCTTCTCTGATGAAGATTCAGGCTCCACCTTCGTTCAAATCAGAGAGGTAGTACAGGGAGAATCCTGGGAATTCCCTTTGCTCCTGGGAATTTTTCCTTTTTCTCCCTGGTTCCCCTTTCGTGTGTGTGTGTGTGTGTGTGTGTGTGTGTGTGTGTGTGTGTGTGTGTGAGAGAGAGAGAGAGAGAGAGAGAGAGAGAATGTGTGCATGCTTGGGTTTCACCAGGTTAGGCCAGGCAATTTTGTTAGGTCTATCTTTTACCACCAAAATTTGGGGAGGGTGGTCAACTTTTCTCTGAGTAAAAAGGTAGCTCAGTGGACTAGCGATCCTGTAGGATCAAGGGCCCGGACCCAGACATAAGCAAAATTGTTGGTGGCCTATCAACACAGGGAGTGCATACCCTGAAATGTGCTCTCTCACTAGTAGCACAGGGCAGAGTCCAAGGCAAGGATAACCTCCAGTCAATTTCACCAGCTAGGGTCATCTAGTGTGTGTCCCTCTTAAGACAAGTAACCCTGCCCACACACCCTCTTTCCCTCTCCCATCCTCCCAATCAAATCCAAGTGGTTTCAAATCATCTGGTCCTCCCCTCTACAGCAGCCTCCTGCAGCACAGGGAATGCCTTCTCTTCCTGGTTCCCAGCAGCCTCCCTGAATCTGCATAGTCCAGTCCCTAGATCCACCCTTGGCTGGAGAGCCAGCAGCTGGCTCTCCTTTAACAATAAAAGAAGATTCTTCCTGACTTTCCCCAGCTTCTGTCCCCATTCCTTCTCTGTCCCTTCCCTCCTCTTCCACTGGTTTCCCGGCTTTCTCCCAGCATCTTCCCTTCTCTGCTCTTGGTCCTTCCACCAGTTCCTATATTGCCCCCGCCCTTCATTCTCTTCCTGGACTTCTTCTGATGTCTTCTCTTCTCTGCTCTCGGTCTCTCCCTTTCCTTCTGCCAGTTCTTTTATTGGCTCCTTTCAGATTCTCCCCCATTCTTGGGTGGTTCCTCTCCTTCTCTTTTCCCAGCTCCTTTCCTACTTCCTCTGACCACTCTACCATCATCCTCTTCCCAACTCCCTCATTCCTGCCTGCCCCCCCCCATCACTTCTCTTCCCTGCTCTTCAACTAGGGTTTTCCACTAAGACCACTCACTACCACTTCCTTTCCCCCATCTCCAGCAGCAATTAACACTCATTTAGCAGACACAGCAGAGATAAAGCATTAAGCCTAGACATGTGTTCATCTCCGTGCCCAAGTACAACACTAGTGTCAAGCCTCTTTCTTGGTACTCACTAAAATAATATTTCCTATTTTAAGTTTAAGCTTGTGGTTTTGACTTTCTGGGAAGACTGCTTGTTTTATAACTTAATTCATAAGTCCTGCAAGGGGATAAAATGACCCCAGCTTAACAACACCATTTTCTCCAATGGCAATCGCTTTTGTTAATATCAGTTTTCATGACAATTACCAAAAAGGAAGAGCACCAAAAATTTTACCTCTGAAAGATGAGGCGGAAAATCACCGATCTGCAGTTGGTGAAAATAATTCTAGGTACTTTTTATTTTTGGTACCAGCTCTGAAAATTGTGGCTAAACTTCCATTAACAAATACAGGAGTAACAAAAATAGGTAAAGTGATCTTTTATTGAACCAAATTTTAATGGCAAAGTACAAACATTTGAGTCTCAGTTTCAACTGCTTTTATAATACAGGATATCTGAAGAGTCAGAAGAATGTAGTAATCATTGTACAAATATAACCATTTCTGTTTCATGGCATCTAGGACCCTGCTTGGGCGTATAATACTCTGAACAAATGCTTTTGTCCACCAGTCTAATTCTTGCTTCCAATAAGTTTAGCCGCTTGCAAGTTGCACTGCAAAGCCAAAAGCTTTGTTGGTCTAGCATACAGCTTGATTGGCTAAGACTTCATTATTTATATATGCATCTTATATGCATATAAGATGCATATCTTATATGCACTGCTGACACTTTGTCCCTGTCTGTTTCTCCTTGATTTCCATGACTTGCTGTGTCTATCTGTAATCTTAATCAAATGGAACCATCCCTTGAAGAGCATATGTGTGTTTCCTCCTGGTGAAGCTCTTTCAGCAGAGAGTGATGATGAACATTTCTACCAGGATTTCTACCACCATGCCTATCCTAGCAATGAACAGCCTACATATTTTCTGGCTCTCCAATCTGAACAGAAGCCCTGAATTGTGTTGTACTCTGGAAAAGGGACAATTTGAATGTTTGTCAGGGTTTCTTCTGAGGTTACCTGTTTTGTTAACATCAAAAGCCCTGAGTCAGGTGGGAGGAATCCAAAATGTGGTTCCTGTCCCATGCCAGTGTTACCTTTCCTGGGACATTGCTAGCATGGGCAGGAGCCACGTTGTGGACTTCTCCCATGTAGTCCAGGGCTTCCTATGCTACCCAGTACTGCAGGAAAAAGTTATTCTGCTGCAGAAGCTCCCACAGTGCTGAGGTAATGCCAGAAAGGGCACTCAGACAACAGCATTCAGTGTTGCAAATTCATTTTTCAATCAAATTCATCACATATTGACTGGTGAACTGGCCCTTGAAGAAGAGGTATGACCTAATATTGTGACAGCTATTGGTAGAACACAAACATAACATAGGTAACACTTTTCTGAACAAACAGGACAAACTTTTCAATCACCTGCAAGGAGGACATAGAATTACCTTTTAAGTAGTGATCATAAAAGCCCCAAGTATTGATTTTTCCTGAGTCTACAATAAGAGCAAATGGTCGAGCTAGGATGAAACATCAGGAAGAGGGAACCTGAGCACTGAAGTGACAAGGGCAATCACAATGAAGCCACCTATATGATCTTATATCTGATGTTCTATTTGATTTCTGAGGTTATTGGGGTGTGTGTGTGTGTGTGTGTGTGTGTGTGTGTGTGTCCCCAATCAAAAGGATGCATCAGTGCACATGTTTGTCCTAACTTAATTCTTATAGCTACAAACAAATGTAACTGGGTTGAGTGCAGCAGTTCTAATATTCCTACAAGGATTTCATTAAGGATATGGGATCTGTGTAGCATTTCATTAGCACCCCATTAAGAGTGCATCTAAACACAAAACCATTCTGTTTGGGGTGGGGGCCTTAGGAAGTCAGGAACAAGTGATAGTTTTTGTATAATCACCTAATTAAATACGCTGCAAAAACTAACAGCGAGGGTCTTTCAGGCCAAATTGAAGTTACACATTTGTTCCCATTAACAAATGTGAACATATGTGCACATATGAAACTGTCAACATGCATCAGTCACTTTAATTGGTGGCCAAAACTCAGGGATTTGATTCACTGCCACTCTTTAAAATGTTTGTTGCTATGTGGAGAAAACTCCACAACCTGTGAGGCAAGACATGGCACATGAATGACTCGTTGCATAGAGCCCAGCCATTGTGGGGAGCTATTTAAGGAGGCCTCCTTGTAGTGTAGAGGCTGTTTCCTGTGTACCAGCCCTGAGTATATTTTCTTTTCTTTCAATAAATTAAACCAACTCCTCCTCCACCATCCCTATTATATACACATACAGTTATTCTGGATCATATCCAAGAATGGGTCCAAGCCATTTTTCCACTTCTGCCACTGGCATGTTTTTCCTTAAGGCATAGTCTTCAACCTGCAGCATGAGCAAGAAAATGACCAATTTAGCATTTTAACTACCAAACATCATCCACTCAAGTTGTCTGGAAAAGTACATTTCACCAGCCATCTCCAGTAACAATACATCTTGGCTGTATCTTTGTGTTCTTCTTACCTGATCTTTCAGTATTTTCCCAACAGCAAAGTATTTGGATTCGGGATTGGAAAAGTAGAGACCCGATACTGCTGAAGCAGGCATCATGGCTAGGGATTCAGTAAGCTGAATACCTGAGAGAGTCAGAGAAAACAACTGTGGTTTGCAGTGCCATGGTTAAGAGAATGAGCTGCGATGTCTACCTCAGCCATGAGGTAGTGACTACCATGCGACAAGTCTACCTCAGCCATGAACTCACTGAGTGGCCTTTAGAGCCAGCACAGTGCAGTGTTTCGAATGTCAGACAAAGAGTGGGGGGAGATGCTGTGTCTCAGCCTAACCCACCTCACAAAGTTGTTGAGAGAAGGGATTATAGATGCCATCCTGAGTTCTATGGAGGAAATGCAGGACATAATGAACGAACGATGGCAAGCCTCAGCCCAGTCTGTAACATGGGGCAGTAAGGGGTCTACTTCACCACCGCTGTGAGGATTACCAAGATAATTAATTACTTCGAGCACTCAGTGAAAAATGTGTTGGAGAGCTTAGGTGCTCCCATCACTTGAGACATTATTTATTTATTTAATTGTTCGATTTGTATACCGCCTTTCATTAAAACCATCCCAAGGCGGTTTACACAAAAATTAAAAACAAGACTATTAAAATGACACAATTAAAACATTAAGCTAAAATATAAAACAAGTCTGACTAAAAATATGTAAAATACAAGCATAAACTGTACAAAATACAAAGAAGCAGCAGTAGAGACAATCATATAAAAGCCTGGGTAAAAAGCCAGGATTTAACATGCTTTCTAAAAACTGTGCTGGAGACCCGAGGAGCGAACAGCCACTGGGAGAGCATTCCAGAGTCTGGGGGCAGCAACAGAGAAGGCCCTGTCCCGCATGCGCAACAACCGAGCATCCATTGTCGGCACCCGGAGCAGAGCCCCCTCAGATAACCTTGTCAAGCGAGCAGCAACCCTTGGGAGCAGACAGTCCCTCAGGTATCCTGGGCCCAAACTGATAGGGGCTTTAAAGGTCAAAACCAGCACCTTGAATTGGACCCGGAAACAAACTGGTATCTAGTGCAGCTCTTTCAAAATGGGTGTGATGTGATCCCACCAGGCAGCTCCAGATAAAACCCTAGCTGCCGCATTTTGCACTAGCTGCAGTTTCCATATATTCTTCACGGGCAGCCCAACGTAGAGCACGTTACAGTAATTCAACTATGACATAACTAATGCATGGGTAACTGTGGCCAGATCTCGAGAAAGGGACACAGCTGTCCCACTAGCCGAAACCGTGCAAAGGCACCCCTGGCCACCGCCTCCACCTGAGCTTCCAAAAGCAGAGCCGGGTCCAGTAATACCCCCAAGCTGTGTATTTGCTCCTTCAAGGGAAGTGCAACCCCATCCAGAACCAGTAAAATCTCATCCCGATTGGCTCTCCTACTGACCAACATTACCTCCATCTTGTCCAGATTCCGTGTCAGTTTATTAGTCCACATCCAAACCCATCACAGCCCCCACAACATAGAAGCTGCAAGAGTCCCACTCCTTTCTGTGCAATTTGAAAAGCCTGGGATTATGCAGGAAAAACCCATGTTGTGGCTCCTCCATGCCAACATTTTTTAATTTATTTGTATTTCTATACCACCTCACCCAGATGGCTCTAGGCAGTTCTCCAATATAAAAATAGATTTAAAAAACCAATTAAAAAATCATTAAAATCAGTTTAAAATTATTTCAGTACTCACTAAGGCCAGGCTAGAAAGATATGCTTTAGGGCTCTTATAAAGGCTGCTCAAACTCTTAAGCCTCTAATATCCATAGGGAGCGCATTCCAGAGCCCAGGAGCAGCTACAGAGAAGGTCTGATCCAAAGTTGCCAACAGGTAAGCTTCTGGCAGCTGGAGATGGACTTCTCCTGATGACCTTAAAGTATGGTGGGGATCATGCTGTAGGCAGCGCTCTCCCAGGTAACCTAGCCACAAGCCATTTAGTCCTTTAAAGGTAATTACCAGCACTGTGTATTTTGCCTGGAAACCTATCGACAGCCAGGCATAATATGGTCTCTCCGAGAAACCCTGGAGACCAATCTGGCTGCTGTATTTTGAACTAACTGAAGTTTCGGAACAACATACAAAGGCAGCCCCACATACAGCGCATTGTAGTAGTCAAGCTGAAAAGTTACCAGTGAGTGCATCACAGGTTTGAGAGCATAATCTTCAAGGAAAGGATGCAGTTGTCGTATCAACCAAAGTTGTTAGAAAGTGCTCCTGGCCATAGCCTCCACCTGAGACACCGGGGTGAGGCCTGGGTCCAGAAGCACAGAAGTTATGTACCTGTTCCTTTAGGGGGAGTGCCATCCTGACCCCATCCAGAACAGGAAGTTCTATCACATCCCTTGAATTATGACCCCTCAACATTAGTACCTCCATCTTGTTTGGATTCAGCTTCAATTCATACATCCCATTATTGCTTGGAGGCAGGCATTTAGGGAAGCAATGTCATTTCCTGATGATGATGTCATGGAGAAATAGATTTGGGTGTCATCAGCATACTGATAACACCTTGCTCCAAATCCCTCAATGACCTCACCCAGTGGTTTCATGTAGATGTTAAAAAGCATCAAGGATAGGATGGAGCCCTGAGGGACACCATACAATAGCTCACAGAGCAACTATCCCCGAAATCTGCCTGAAAAATAGGAATGAAACCACTGCAAAGCAACACTCCCTGTTCCCAAATCTCTCAGATGATTCCAAATCAAGGCATGATTCAGAAGGATACCATGATCAAAAGCTGCAGATAGAGCCAAAAGAACCAGCAGAGTCACACTCCCCGTTGATTCCTTGGTATAGATCATCCATCAGGCTGACCAAGGCTGTCTCAACCCCATAGCCCACTCTAAAGCCAGTTTGAAATGGGTCAAGATAATCAGTGTCCTCAAAAACTACCTGGAGTTGATCAGCCACCACCCTCTCAATCACCTTGCCCAACCAAAGGAGGTTGGAGACCAGCCTATTATTATCCATCACTGAGGGCTTTAGAGCAGGCTTCTTAAGTAAAGGTCTCACAGCCGTCTCCTTCAAACATGGAGGCATCCTGCCCTCCCCCCGTGAGACATTTATGATGTCAATTAGGCAATCTCTAACAGCCTCCTATTAACCCAGCTAGTGTGGAAAGGAGCCACATTGTGAGGAGCGAGCAGTACGCGGCTGTCACTCTCATGCCAATGAGATAATGTAAAAATGGAGTCCTTATTCTCTTATACTGAAAACAATGACAATTTAAAATAATACTATGGCCATTCCAAACCAGATTTCACTTGAAAGCACAATAATGAGCTACTGTGTTACTATACTTTGGGACATTTTTTGTTTTGAATCAATACAGCTCATTGGTGTGTTCACAGTTTTTCAATCCAGATAAAGCTTCCTGGCAGTCAGGGCTTTTGGGCTCTAGCTGGATGCTAGAATGAGCTACTGCTCATTCAGCAGTAAAATAGCTGACTTCTAATATCCTTCACACAAAATTTTCATCCCATTGCCTACAAGAACAGCAGGAAAAAGAAAACACACAAAACCCAATAGTAGACCGCCACTCATGCCCTGTACACAACTAGGAATGGCACAATGCAAAGGGCGGGGTGCACTGCAAAAGTACACCCACATATGTTTACTCCTACAGCTCCTTTGTATAACACTGCTTGGCTCCACCTTGCCTACTGCAATGAAGCATTTCAGGAGTGAGTTATATTCACCATGACATAACAAATTAGGTCATTGTGCCTCTGCTTTAGCGCAACTTGCTCATTAAAGATGCTATATAGATGATCCCTCTACAGAGCAACACCTTACTTCATCAGGGCAAATGTTTTTACAGTTACAACAACTGCTTGAATATATATATATAGTAATTGTATTGATAGCTGAATGATGTAGTGTGTATCTCTCTGTATCACACAGAGGTGCATCTATAAACACTGGACACGCAGGAATTGCAGATGGTTCTAACATGGCACAAAACTCTGTAAATCAATATTCTTATTTTAAAAGAGACACAATTTCTGCAGTTACACTGATGCAATCCTCCCCCACTGCATCTTAAAAATTCAGTGGCATCTGAAGCCATAAAGGGAAGAGACAATGAACTTCCTAGCCAAACATTCAGCTAAGGTACCTGTTTGCTCCTCAATATTTGCAAGTTTCCACATAGTGAGTTTCTCAGTGTGGTCAGGCTGACTTGGGTACCCAGCAGCTGGACGGATTCCTTCATATCTGATCCTACGCAAGTCCGAAAATTCCAGCTCTTCATTTGCACAGTAAGCCCAGAATTCTTTCCGGACCCTTTCATGGAGTTCCTCGGCAAATGCCTTGGGGGAAAGCAGGAGCAAGTTGTAATCTACACTCTGTTGTCTCCAAGTACACATAATTATCTTCATCTATTACTTCAGTACATTACAGATAAGGGCCATGAAGAAGCCAGGTTTTCTTTTCTATTTCTACTTCCTTCTTTTGTTTTTATTTTCTATTTTCAACAGCTACAGCACACATTTATAAAACTAAGCAAGGTCATGATTTCTGTACTTTTCAAAGACACCCTAGTCTCTGTGTCACAATATATTGAAATATACAAAATAGCTAAGCAGGGAACAACACAAACTCTCCTACAATAGCCCCGTGATATTTGCACATTTGGGATAGTGTGATAATTAAAACCTCACTCGGCAAATTAGACTTCCAAAGGCTTAATGAAATTGGAGGCTTTCTGCCCAAAATATCCCTTTATGTTAACAAGGAATATCACTCCAATACAAATCTTCAAAAAAATATGCCCCATTTTGGTCCAGTTCAAATACCTGTGTTATAAATCTGGGTATTTTTCCCCCTGAGTTTGTGTGTGTGTGTGTGTGTGTGTATATATATATATATATATATATATATATATATATATATATATATATATATATGTTTTCTTTCAATATAATCAATTTTTCTTTCCATGTAATCAATCTGGAATTCTTTGCCATATTTCTTTGACTGTATTTGTATTATGAAACAGTGCATTATTATACAGACATGGTGCTGCCTATTCTGTTAAGGTGAAGTAAAAATACCCCATCCTACCATTATTTATTTTTATTTTATTTATTTATTGTTAGGTTTATATATCGCCTTTCATAAAATTAACCCAGGCAGTTTACAAAAACAAATACAATAAAATGCCATAAAAATCACATTCAAATATTAAAATCAATTAACACTATAAAAACAGCCATAAAAACAAAACAAAGCAGCTGGAAAGGGAGGACTGGCAACCCCTAATGGGTAAAAGCTTTAACAAATAAAAGTTTTTAAGAGCAGCTACAGACAACAGAGAATGGACACCCGTGGGAAAGCATTCCAGAGCCTGAGGGCAACAACCAGGCCCTGTCCCACACGCACAACAGTCGAGCCTCCCTCAGTGTCGACACACAGAGCAGAACCTCCTCTGATGACCTTGTTGGGCGAGTAGAAACCCTTGGGAGCAGGTGGTCCTTCAGATATCCAGGACTCAAACCATTAAGGGCTTTAAAGGTAATAACCAGCACCTTGGATTGGATCCAGAAACAAAACTGGCAGCCAGTGCAGCTCTTTTAAAATTGGTATAATATGTTCCGAATGAGAAGTTCCAGATAGAACCCTGGTTGCTGCATTCTGCACCAACTGAAGTTTCCAAATATTCTTCAAGGGCAGCCCCATGTAAAGTGCACTGCAGTAAAGTTTGCCCCCTGCTAACTGGGCAAAGAGGAACCTTTTACCGTGGTGATTCTCTTTATTTAGCAGGGGGAGAGTAACTGGCCCTATCCACTCCCAGCACAGTACCGCCAGTGACTGTTGCTGGTGTCTCTCTTATGTTTCTTTTTAGATTGTGAGCCCTTTGGGGACAGGGAGCCATCTTATTTGTTATTTCTCTTTGTAAACCACCCTGAGCCATTTTTGGAAGGGCGGTATAGAAATCAAATAATAATAATAATAATAATAATAATAATAATTATTATTATTATTATTATTATTATTATTATTATCCAGGCATGATGTGACTAAGGCATGGGTAACTGTGGCCGGATCTGCCTCCTCAAGAAAGGAACTCGAATCAAATCAATTTTATTAGTCGAGAAGGACAAGGATCCAGAGCTCATAATATTGCCCACACACTGCCCAGGAACTTGTCCACCTCCTCAGCCTGCACTAACTGAAAATAATCCAGCACAATGGTTGCTCAGCACATCTCCTGGAATGGCCAAAACCCTGGCGTCCAAATCAGTATGGATGCAGGCAACTTTATATGCAAAGTGACAAGCAAACTGGTCACAGCTGGCTGCTGCTGGTTCTTCCGTTACATATGGGCCTGTATGAAGCAATAATTTTGCTACACAGAACAGCTCCGCTGGCTTATACTGAGCAGACACAATGGAGGTGAAGAAAAAACATTTCTTTGCCACCCCTGAGCATCTTCTTTATATATATTTCTCTTAGGCATATCTGTCGGTAATCCCATGTGTGGCAGCTCTCGTGAGAGTTCATGAGCAGCTGCCCAGATAGCAATGGGGATGGGGGAAGAAAACAGTGATGGCAGCTGGCAGCGGGTAGACTGGTTGGCTGGGGGAAGGAGGTTGGCTGGCCGGCGGAGCCAGGCTGGGCAGGCTGAGGTGGCCAGCCGGCTGGGCAAGTAAGCGCTGGTGGGCAGGCAGTGAGAAAACAATGGCAGCACCGGGCGGGAGAAAATGGCTGCGGTGAACTAGAGTCACAGATGCTCTGCGCCCAGCCCAGCTAATTCCTGATAACAGGCTCTAGCAGGATTCATTATGATAACAGGATTCATTATGATACTTCCTCCAGTGTTGCTTTAGCTGTCATCCAAGTTGTTTCATTGCCCTGTGCTCCAAAGAAAACCAAGGAGCTCAATGGGCTCCATCAAGCCGGAGAGGGCATTAAATCATCATCATCATCATCATGATTTAGAAGCAACCATGTCAATAGCCCAGGCTGTCTCCAAGTTCCAGAGATTCACCAGGGCCTCAACAGAGTCACCAGTTCTGGAAACTCCTCAAAGGCTGTCTGGAAGCTGAACGGATCCATAAGTTTCTGTGGGAGGACCAGTCTAATGGTCCATCACCCCTGCAGAGATTGACTGAGGCAGGCAAACTAAAGCCCACCAGATGGTGATCTGTCCATGACAAAGGAGTCATCTCAAACTCTCCCATTATAAGCCCTAAACATTCTATTGGTCATAAAATCCAAACTATCTGTCCAATCTGCCTGAAAACTGGCAGACAACTAAGTGATAACTATCACCACCACCTGTCCAGATTTCATACAGATATGTTGAGAAATGATCAAGAAACAGCAGTTTGAAAATGGACTCAAGAAGGTTTACCTATATTTGGCCAAGTGTAATTTACCTTTCTTATTTTATATACCCTATTCAGTATTTCTTGAGATAGTAGCTTTTGAAGGCCCCATTAAAACAGGGTAATCAACAAAAAGCTGATGCAGACAGATCAAGTTGTTCTCAAATATTTGTCTCTTCCCACCCTCAATGTTTGCCCCTGGAGTTAATGAAAATGGCACCAGTTTAATGTAACAGAGCCCATGATTGCACTACATGAAATTGGGGCCTTTTCCAAGTTAAGAGTGACTGTACTAATTGCTGGTGGAATGTTCTTCCCCTCTCCTCCCAGGGGCATAGTTTGGCCAATCAGTGTTCATGTAGTAGCTGGATATCTATCTATCTATATTTAAAATGTTTCTGGGCCAGGGGAATATGTGTGTGTGTGTGTGTTTGTGTGTGTGTGTGTGTGTGTGTATATAGAAAGTGTCTGCGTACATGTGGAATGAGCAATACTATCTGCATAGGAGCAAAACGTTATGCCGAGAATATTTTGCTTTTCACCCTGTCCTTACAGTTGTTCTTCAGCAAAGACATGGGAGAGGGAGAGAAGGCAGCGGGGTTCACTTCTTGTCCCAAGGCTCACTCCAACCTTGCTATCCCCTTCTCTCTTCTACTGAGTCCTTGTATCATTTTTCACTTAACTCTGAAGACCCATTTGCGAAGTTATGATAATAGAGAGGAGTGTATAGCAAGATTTTAATACTGTTCCAACCTGCCTCTGAACATGGAATATCCCAGCTTATAGCTTGTCAGTGCTCCATGAATTTCTTAATGGATTACAAGAACTTGCATCAGTTATTGTTTGTAAAAATTTACAAACCACCTCTTCATAAACTTGTGTTAAGCCGCAGAACACAATCCTGTGCATGCTTATAGTAAAGTAGGTTAAGTGGGTTAAACATACCAAGATGCTGTAAAATTAGAGATAAAAATGTCCACACACACACACGACGTAACTTAGTGACGCTCCTTGACAAAAGCAAAGCAACTCAAAACCTCAAAAAACCTTGAGTTTAAGAGTTCTTAAAATTTCACAAAGCATGGAAATGGCAAGTTAAAATGGCCTTCTGTGATGCGAAAGCAGCAAAGACTTTGTTAAGTCTCATATTATGCTGGCTTTACGAACAGGGCTCCATGCACTCAAATTTTGCCTTGGACTTTCAGCTTGATACTAGGCTGGGCAAGTAGAATTCAGCAGGGCAGCTTCCACAATCACTTGCTGCGGGTGTGCCTCATGACTTTCTTTATAGAAGACACAGTGCTCCCCCCTCCCACCAAATGTCACCAACTATGGTAAATGTCCAGGCAAAAATTCTACAGGTGCAGCAGCTTTCCAAATCTTTGGGGAGCTTTTCCCCCCCTTATCCATTCAAATGAAAAGGCTTTCTTGATCCTCACTCTGAATATAGAGCAGGAAGGATCTTCACCTTGCAACATTTCCTGGCAATGTGCTCTGTGTTTCACTGCATTTCCTTGCCAGTGTAATGTAAGATAATGGAAAATACTGCCTAGCTGCCTCTTCATATGCAGTCACATTCTCTCCCTCCAAATGGCAAAAAAATCAAGGCAACTTGGGGGTGGATTTGCAATTGTTTGTGAATCATGCTTTCCCTCACAATTTGACTTAGCAGTAATTCAACAGCCAGCTGCTACTATTCTTACTCAGTGCTCTTTTTATTCCTCTACTTTTTCTAAGAGATGCCACCTCATTTTGCTTTGTTCTTGAGCATGATCAAAAGCTGCCATTACCTTATGTGTGTCACAGAGCTCCACAGATCGCTTTCATGTTATGCAAAAATAAGATGTCAAATTCAGATACTTCCAAAATACCATTAGTTGTTTTTAAAATTCTGTATAAAATTCTAAGATCTGGAGATGGAAAAAAACCACCATGGAATCCCTTCCATTTGCAGACATCCTAAAAAGATACTATTTCACGCCTGAGAGAAATCTAGGACTTCAGCCAAAAGTAGTATCGGCAACTGGAGGAATTTGAGAGCTGGCTGAAGTTTAAGCAATTAGGGTCAACCTATGCAAAATCCCAGAGCTAAAACTGCCTCTAGAATTTAGTGCAGCTTACCTGATGATCACAGGTGGGTACTGTGAGAAAGAACTTCTATTGTATGATACTGGCATTACATTATTTGAACAGCCCATTTGGGGGATGCAGCGTATAGTATGAGAATGCACAGGATAGAAATTATTCAGGCTCTTCTATAGCAATAGACTGGGAAAGCTGTACATATTGAATTTCTTCCTGAATACATCCCTCCCCACTCCAATGGTAAGCTGAAAGACCAAGGCAAACTGCAAGTGAATATAGCTTAATTTGTAAAACCAGCATAATATACAGGGCAGTACAAAGTCTTAAGCCACCTAATGGCGCAGTGGGGAAGTAACTTGCCTAGGTAGCAAGAGGTTGCTGGTTCGAATACCCGCTGGAAAGTTTCCCAGACTATCGGAAACACCTATATTGGGCAGCAGCAATATACAAAGATGCTGAAAGGCATAATCTCATACTGCATGTGAGGTGGCAATGGTAAACCCCTCCTGTATCCTGCCAAAGAAAACCACATGGTTCTGTGGTTGCCAGGAATTGACACCAACTCAATGGCACTACTTTACTTTTACATTACAAAGTCTTAATTTTTGTGCCATGTAAGCAGTAAAGATGACCACACCAACTTGCAATCTCCATGCTTTTTGGAGCTAGAGTAAAAAATTTAAGCACTTTAACTCTCATCGTAAATCCATGGTTTCCTGATATTTTAATATTATTGTATTATTTAACTGCAGCAGAGGCAAGACTCCCAGGGGAAAAAGGGAAGCTCCATAGTTGTTATGCAGCTGCCCCAGTTTGTCCAAATTTGTCCACTAAGAAGAACTGACATTATCTTGGCTGGCATTAGAAACCATGGCATGACCAAGGGAGAAGGCAACCTATGTAAGGTATTCAGGCCACAGATTTAGCAGCTGAGGGAACAAAGAGGTCACATGATAAAACTTTTGAAATTATGAATGGTATGGCGCAGCGCTAGGCAACTTTGGCTCGCCATCTGCTGTTGAACTACAACTCCCATGATCCCCAGCCAAAATTTGAAGTTAATTCTCTCAAAGCACTAGAACTCAGGATCATCCCTGAGGTAAGGATGAGCAAGAGGAAGTATTTCACACAATATATAATTCGTTGAAGGAATTAGTGACTACAAGGTGTTATGGAGGCTTCTACTGAGACATTAACTAACATTAATTTATCACATTCATTCATTGAGAACAAGGTTAAGTATCAAAGACTAGTACTGTATTATCCATAATAACTAAGAACTGAGTGCCCACAAACTGGGAGACAACACACAGGATACTTGTTACCTCTATGCTCAGTTTGTGAACTGCCCAGATATTTTGGGCTGGCCACTGTCGGAGTACTGCACCGTTGATCATGACAGTTCCTAGATTTTTATTTTTCAAGTTTCTAACAATAGGAACAGTGGGCAGATATGAACATTACTAGCAACTCAATTTCAAGTTTGAAAGAAACCACAAGTTGCTTGCAATATTTGGCTTCTCCTCATAACCCCTTTTTTCAGAAAGTTCAGCAAGAACTGAGAGTCGCATACAGAGCTCTGCTACCTGTAAACAACAGAAGTCATTACCTCTGCTAACCGATCTGCCAGTGCTTTCACCATTATAATGCTGTAGTCATCAGACTGCTTCTCATACTCCTTGCACAGTTCATCCACCCCAAATAGTGCCACAGCAAACAATCCCAAGTAGTCAGAAACACCGGACTCCAGAGGGGATATAAAGTCAGACAGGCAGTAATAGGGATCTGTAGAAGCAGAGTCTTTTTCAGCCTACAAACACAAAAGAACATTGTATTAAACAAAAAGAACTCATTTATGCTAGGTAGGCCGTGACATCATAAAGCACATCAATAACAGAATATAGGACACTGGAGTTCTGTCTCCACCAGCACAACTTTGATTCTATTTTTAAATGAAAAGCATCTCTTTAAGAGACAATGTATTTTTCAGCTTGAGAACTTCATTTATCATACACTATTAAAGACCACCAAACAATACATTCCATCTTAATCAAAGTTAATAAAAGATTTACATAGTGGTTCTCCAGCCAGTTAATTAGCTTTGTTTGCTTTCCATTAGGAAGAACACAAAAAAGCTAGCATGAGAAGTATCCATTTACAGAAGACATAGGGCAGTCATAAGGAAAAACAATGATACTAATAAAAATTAACAGGAACATATGAGAACCAGCTGAACCAATAGGCTTTTTCCATCTCTAGGGTACAGGAATCTAAATTCACTGCCTCAATGAGGTCGATTTAAAACCTATATTTTCTGTGTTGCCAGACTGTACTCTTTTTCTTTCCAAATGAAACTTATAGACATTCAGTGTTCCCAGAGGTGACTTTTTGCACTACAGATTTCATTTGCTAGAGTGCTTCCAACCAGCTGTTCATGCAAGAAGAGTTTTCAATTCAAGTTTGCTCCAAGACTCACACACTGAGACTCCCAGGAAAGTTCAGCATATCAGTGGCAGACTTGCTAGAAGATAATGCCTTAAAGGTTTCTCATTTCAGGAATGAACAGGAGTAAACACTGGAATCAACCCAAAGCATTGTGACTTCATTAACTAACTGACTTTATTTATTAGGTATTTTATTATCTTTTTTAGTTTAAAAAATCTAACTTGTAAACCAATCTGGTAATTTTATTGTTGAAGAATAGTACATTGCAATCCCACTCACCACCCCACCACCAAAAAACCCGCAATTACTATAAACAGTGAAGTCAATAGATTCCATCCTTCACAATGACTACATCTAAAACGTAGAGTTGTCAGAGCTGCAACTGCAAATATTGTATGAAGCTCTGCATAGTTACAGATTTAAAACAATATTTTGTGGCTGATAAAGTATATAAAACATAAATGAAGCCCCCATGTTTAACACACAAAAGGATAACCATATTTGGAAAGGGCATAATTGATATACTAGTCAGCCGTTTTTTGTGGCCATCACCAGCCCCTGCTCTTCCCCTAAGTCCTCTGGCATCCACAGAAGGCTTGGGAGAGAAATGAGGTTGTCTTTCACTCATCTGAACTCAAATAGAGAGACAGGAGAAAAAGAGGAAGTGCTGCTGAGAAGGGACTCTTGCCATCTCAAAAATGGCAAAGGAACTGGGATGCCCAGGGTAGGGATGTGCACGGAACCACGGCCGGGCAGTTTGATTCCAGCAGGGGTTCCACTTTAAGGGAGGGGGAGGGTGCACTTACCCCTCCTGCCACATCCCCCCCGCCGGTGCTCGTTACCGGTAAAAACCTTCGGGGCAGCAGTGTACCTCCCTGGTGCCCCTTCCCCTTCCTCGGCCGGACCTAATTGGTTTACAAGTTAGATTTTTTAAAATAAAAAAGATAATAAAATACCTAATAAATAAAGGCAGTTAATGAAGTCAGAATGCTTTGGGTTGCCTCTATATACAAGATGCCTCTATATACCAGTTGCAGGGGAGCAACAGCAAGAGAGAGGGCATGCCCGCACCTCTTGCCTGTGGGCTTCTCAGAGGCATTTGGTGGGCTACTGTGGGAAACGGATGGTGGACTAAATGGGCTTTGAGCCTGATCCAGCAGGGCTGTTCTTATGGTTCCAGGGGGGCTGTTCAGAGTATTCAATTTTGACTGAAGTTTCACACAGGCCCAATACACAATTCGCCAAGAAGCTACACTTTGGGTTGATGGGGGCCACCACTGGCCCCAAGCCTTACAATGAGGAACACTGTCATAACCTATTTGCTTCAGAGAACCTGAGATCTAGACATCACTTCAACCCTTGGGTTCAGATCTTAGCTTCTGTCAAGCTAATAGGTTAGGATAGGCTGAGATTGGTGGGATCACACATCATGACCAATCTTGGCTGATCCTAACCTACAATGGAAGTAGACGCTCACACAGGGACAGAAGTGGGAAGCACACTGCTGAGGTTTAGAGACACTGCATGGAGCTCGGCTTCAGCCAAGGTTTCACACCATGTCTGAACCCACACTATATATCGTCTTTGTGATCACAGACAATAATTAGCAAATACTGAAATTATTCCAAGCACATAAGCCAACATAAAGCATATTTGATTTGTTTTACCCTACCTGTTGCCTTAAGCCATAGAATTTAGCTATTGGTTCTGAAAACTTCAATTCCTCTTCTGTGGCATATACATAAATGTCATCTTGAACACTCTGAGCTGGCCAAAATCCAAGCAGACCCCTGGCTTTAAATTTCTTTTGTATAATCAAACAATTCAGTAAGTTTCGAGCTTCATCATAAAGTTTTTTGGCCTCTTCCCCTAGCAAAGGAGGAGAAACATGCCCTAAGAATTTACCAAAATCTAAAGAAACTTCTCAGCATACTTTAAAAAAAGATTCATTTTTTCATCACTGTTTTGCAGTTATACCTTCACTCTTTTCACTATCATAGCTGATTAAGAAAAACAGATGGACAAGTACCAACATATTCATTTGTTATGAGGCAGTGACAGAAGTTTTACAGTAAGCATATCTTAGCACAAACTACTGAGCTGGAATGAAACACTAAGGGAGAACTGTGTGTGAAAGTATGTACACTTCCTAAAGCCACTACTCACATATGTGAACTTTCAATCATATGTGAACTCACCCCCGCTCCCCCAAAATAGTTTAGACAACTTTTCTAAATCTTCTTGGACTCCTGGAAGGGATTCTTACCAGCCACAGGTAACTAGTGGCTATTCACATGCCTTTCATATAACTGAATTGCCTTAAAGAACGGATTTGAAGCTATTTGGTGACAGGAGGATTGTAAATAGCTGTAATAAAATTAAAGCAAAATGACAAAGTGGTTTACAAGAAAAAAATTATAAGTAGTGGCAGATAATATCAATACTAAATAAAGAGATAATAGGCAGCATCCAGAAAATTAGCTGAGCTGTGCTCCATTAGCAGAAGCTCCTTCTAGAAATGTGCTCATTCCTTTCACTAATAGATGGCGCTTATGTTGATGGTGCATTCACTGGATGCTACCCAGTGAAGCCAACATACAAAAGAAACCCCAACTGAAGGTAGAAATAGCAAAGGGCAATTAAAATGAGTTAGACATTATTCAAAGCCACTGAGGACAAGAACATCAAGACAGACTGTGCCTGGCACTAAAATATTACTGGGAAGGCAAGAGGTCTAAGGAAGTCCACAGGAGAAACAACCAAGTCTCCAGTAGCCTCTCGCTTAGCTTCTGAAGGCAGAGGTACCAAGAGAAGAGCCACTGAAAAAAATCTCATGGCTGAAACATTCATGTGGAAGATGATAGCCATTAGGATGACATGTGGCATCCATCCCACTTCCTCCTAAGATGAGGGGGGCAGTGAGATGGATTAACCTGTTATTAACTGTCCACGAACAAGTCAAAGTCTTTGCTCTGATTTGCTGGTGGACGGTCCACAGCTGATGTTTTTCACCATTTCTCTATTGCATCGATGGTTTACTGGTTTTTTTAAATAGGGCTAATACATCTCTCTCTCTCTCTAGTTAACATTGCCCTTAAGTGTGCAGAGTAGGTACCACCCTGTGCTTATCTACACAATCTAAAGATACTTCTACCTGGATGGCTTTAAGAGGGGCTTGGATAACTTCATGGAGGAGAGGTCTATCAACGGCTACTAGTTGGAGGGGCACCTCCAGCCTCAAAGGCAGGATGCCTCTGAATACCAGTTGCAGGGGAGTAACAGCAGGAGAGAGGGCACATCCTCAACTCCTGCTGTAGGCTTCCAGTGGCATCTGGTGGGCCACTGTGTGAAACAGGATGCTGGACTAGATGGGCCTTGGGCCCAATCCAGCAGGGCTGTTCTTATGTTCCTATGTTCTAATACACCTTTGGGATTCTCTGCTAGAGGATGTTGTTGTGTTACTCACCCACTGTTTTATCACTGAAGATTTTAGGAAATCCTCGGTTGGGATATTTGCCTCTAAGCTGCCAAACATCGAAAAAAGGCTTCCAGTCAATGTATTCCATCAGCTTCTGTAAGTCATAATCTTCAAAGACTCTAGTGCCAAGGAACTGTGGTTTAACTGTAAAAAATATAATGTGCAGAGCCTACAATTCAGAACACACTATACAAGCTGCATCTCTCTCCATTTGTTTATGTTCTTACTGTCTTGTTGAGCTTCACTATAGTAGCTACGAGACAGCAACGGAAATTGAATTTAACATCAGTTAGCCAGGCCTAGAAATGTCTGTTTTTGGTGAAGGGTGGGAGGGGGGAGTTGCAGTGCAGCCACTGGTTGACTATTGATTATTTAGTTTACCAGTCAAAATAAAATTGGAAAATAAGTAAGCTATGTTGTTCTATAGTAGTAGGCGTCAAAAAAGCAACAGAACTTAACAGGTTTAAGATGGCATGCGATTTCATGGATCATTGCCTACTTCTTCAGATGAAAGAGACTGTTGCATACTGGCTGTTATGCATTCATCACAAACCCGTTGGTTGATAATGTAACCACTGCACATCATGCGTTCTTGCTGGCTGACATAGGCTCAACTTGGATTTGATGCCATATTCAACTGTAGAATGTCACAGAGTTAGGAGTATAGCATGTTAAATCACAGAAATTGTACCTTGTCTTATTTAGAGAAGTTCTATCTAAATGGGCAACCAGCCTCCATTTATACACAGCAAGGTTGCAAGTCACTGCACTTTGTGAATCTTTGTTTCACTTTAGACACCAAATGTGCACTTGCCCTAGCATATGTCCTATACGAGGGAACCATTCCTAAATTAGGTAATCACTTGCATCAATTTCACAGACAGGTTTCCTCTGCTAACTTGGCAAAGAGGCACCTTTTAACGTGGTGATTCTCTTTATTTAGCAGGTCGAGAGTAACTGGCCATATTCACCCCAGCACAGTATCTCCAGTGACTGTTGCTGGTGTCTATCTAATGTTACTTTTTAGATTGTGAGCCCTTTGGGGACAGGGATTCATCTTACTTTATTATTTCTCTCTGTAAACTGCCCTGAGCCAGTTTTGGAAGGGTGGTATAGTTTAAAAATAATAATTATACAGCCAAGTCTTTTGTTAGGGGTCCACAGTCTGGAGTTGGCTTCCTGGATTCCAAATGGCATCTTCTGTGAAGAAGACAGAAAGTGTCTTTGCTTTCCAAATTACCACCACTGTGGTGTGTGTGTGTGTGTGTGTGTGTGTGTGTGTGTGTGTGTTTTGCAGTGGATCATCTCTAGCCATGCAACATATCAACTTATCTGCCTATTATATTAGCTAGGACAAGTACATGGAACTGGAACCATTTTTTATTTTAATGACTATAACTCTGATCTGTGTCAATAAATCTAATTTCTTGCTAAGATAAAGTAAGTCTTCTAATGTGGGGGAATTTTGATTAATCTTATCTCATACTATATTCATGCCTTCATCATTTATTTATCTATCTAACATATTTATATACCACCCAAAACTTATGTTTCTGGGTAGTTTACAATAAAACAGTACAAATTAAAATACAATTAAAATGAAGCATTGGTTCACTCTTTGGTATGAGTGAAGGCTTCTTCTGGTTGCTGGAGTCAAGGACATCTCCATGGGGTTATGCCCCTCATGAGTTCCAAGGCAGAACAGTTTTGATATGTTAAAATAGAGATAAACACGCCTACTTGAGCCTGAGGGGGATAACTCCACCCCAGTTTCTTCGGACCAATTTAGGAAAAGGCAATCATAACAAATGAAATAAGAGAAGAAAACGGTAACACAGTAGGAAAACACATGTTCTATAAACTGTTGCACTAGACATATTAAAACAACTGAAACTGAAAAGATACTCTTTACCAGGAACAGATAAGCACGCCAAGCTGGGTGGGGGCAGAGATGTCCTTGACTCCCGCAACCAGAAGAAGCCTTCATGATAAGTGAAACATGCTCCATTCTCTGTTGCTGGGGTCAAGGACATCTCCATGGGACATACCACAGCTTGACTCCCACTAGGGCAGGGGCGCACTTGTCTATTCCTTGACCCTAGCAACAGAGAATGTTAACACATTAAAATAAATTCAAATTTAACATCATTTAAAAAACTGTAAAGTCTAATAAAAGCCTAGATAAACAAATGGGTTGTAACTGCCTCTTTAAAAGTTGCCAGAGATGGGGAGGCTCTTATTTCAGCAGGAAATGCATTCCAAAACTTTGGGGCAGAACAGAGAAGGCCCATCCCTGAGTAGCCACCAGATGAGCCAGTGGCATCTCAGTCAACTTGTATATGAAAGTATATGCTGGCCCTTTAGAGAGGTTGGTGGTTAGAGATTGAGAACTGTCAGTGTCACTCAATACTCTGATTAGATCTCTCAACTGAAGCAGCCACCCACTATGCCATCATACACAAGAGAGCCCTACAAGTCCTTTAATCCAGCAGGGAGTGCCAGCTACTCATTTTTTGTAACTTAACCCCAGCAGTAAAGCTAGAACATCATCTTATTTGATTTATTGACACCTCCTCGAGTAAGGGAGTCAAGGAAATTACTCTTTAAAATGACCTAAAGGACATCATAGGGATATTTGGGTTTCTTCTGCAAAATAAAAACCACTATTTAGAAATTTCCTGTTATTTTTAGGTTTTTAATATGTTGTGATAAAGTTAGAAAACTAGAAGTAAAAACACATACTGTAAAAAAATGAGAATGAAGGTTGATAATGGTCGATTTAAAAATAACTTTCTTCTGATGAGGACATAATGCATCAGATGATGCACAAAACAGGTGTGTGTGTGTGTGTGTGTGTGTGTGTGTGTGTGTGTGTGTGTGTGTGTGTTTTAAAGAAAACTAACCTGGTTTAGTTTCTGTTAGCCAGTCATAACAGAAGCCCTTCTTTCTTGCTTGCTCTAGCGATAAATATTTCCTTTCCTGTGTGAAAATAAGATTAAGGTTGAAGTTCACATCAACTTGGGACAAATAACTTTATCCATAGATTTATTCAATTTTTTAAATGGTATGAAAAAGAAAATAGAGCTAATAATAACACTTGATTAATACACTTGACATTAAGATAATCTGCTTGTTGTATTTACCTTGAGAGAATCATAGTGGTCCTGTCTAATGTCTTCGTACTCCTCTACTATTTCTTCAAAGAAGTCCTCTTTTAGATTCTCATCTAAAAGCTGAGAGCACTAAAATGAACACAGAATATGTATTAAATCTGAAGGTGCATGCAATCCAGTTTACCTCCAATTTCTCTGTTGTGCTGTAATGAAATGCAGATCTCTATCTTAGGTCAAGAATGTCTGAAAATTCCACTGCACCCGGAAGGCTCTGAAATGGTAGAGTCAGAGCCATCAAGGTATAGTCTTAATCCTGTTTTCACCATAGGTAACCAGCTTAAACATGGCCTGCCTTTAGCCATATAACTCATTAAGGAGGAGGGACACTGAGTTTGGAGCAAAAACCTCAACCCTGGATTGGCCTAAGACCAGCGTTATATCAGAGATACGTTGTCTCTTTCCATTGGATCTCAGAGCTGCATTTCTTTGGAAAAGCCTCCCCCCTCTTTAGTCACTATAAAATAGGGGTGAAGACCCCAGCCATGAATCACTGGTTACCGACTAACCAGTCACCATGTCACCACCTTTTACTGGTGTCCAAAAGGGAGACACTATACAGAGATTAACTCTCTCTCAGCCAAGTGACCCTCTTATGTGATGAACAAAAGGTAAAGCTCACATTTTTAGTTAGTTAATATTTTGTATTTTCTTTTAAATTTCTATGTGCTTTTCTTTACTCCCATTTCCTTGTTTCCCCCAGTTCCTTATTCTGTGTGCAGTTCTTTTATTTCTTAATAAATTACATATAATTAGAAGTGGCTTCAGTCTGGTTTTAAAAGTTTCTGGAAGATTACTTGGAAAACATTTCCCCATGTGCCTCAAAAGGTCATGTGGCACTGATGGTTTGTTTTTAGGCTAATATATTGTTGTCTAGACCTGGATTGTATGGCTGCACAGTGTCAGTTCTAGGGTTGTTGAAGCCATGTCTGAGACTGGTCAGTGACTCTAGATCAGTCTTCAGCTGGTGGTAGCCCACCTCAAAGGAGCGGCATGCTCCTAAATTGGGATCAGAGCAATCTCTCTACTGAATCTCTCTATGCAAAAACAAAACACAAAACAAAACAAACACACACAAGCATAGTGTAATCATCTGGTCCATCTTATGTATGGACCAGGAGATTACTCCCTCATACTGAAAAAGTCCATAGGAATGTGTATTATCACACACACACTCCCCCTGCACCGCCCCGGCAATTGGTTATATTGCTAGGAAGAAAGTGAGTGTTTGAGTGTTTTCCGATATATGCTTCCTCATCTTTTTACATGAATACTATTTAATACAACAAGCTCCGCATGAACGTGAAGATGGTACCACATCCAGGCTTATGACTTCAAAAATAAACATGCAAATGAGCTCTAAAGGAGAGCCTGAAATGAGGAGAGTGGAATGGAAGAGGATTTTCCTATAAACATTTTATTGTGAACTAAATTCAGCCTCTCAGAATTACATAGGTAATGCTGCCTGATTGCTGTTCTATTTTTAAAATAAAAATTTAAATATGGCCAGATAGATTCTTATCATCATTTAAAAGGTATGAAAGTGACCCCTGCTAACTGGGCAAAGAGGCACCTTTTACCGTGGTGATTCTCTTTATTTAGCAGGGGGAGAGTAACTGGCCCTATCCACCCCCAGCACAGTACTTCCAGTGACTGTTGCTGGTGTCTATCTTATGTTTCGTTTTAGGATGTGAGCCCTTCGGGCACAGGGAGCCATCTTATTTATTTATTATTTCTCTGTGTAAACCGCCCTGAGCTATTTTTGGAAGGGTAGTATAGAAATCGAAATAATAATAATTATTATTATTATTTTTATTTATTTACACAGTCAGACAGGTGTTATTGACTGGTTTGTTTTATCTAGACATCGAGCCCTTCCCAAGGACCTGGGATGGCTGGATTTTATTGTCAATGTTGTTGCTGTTATAGATATCGTCGCAGAATATAGGCTGTTCTCAGTAAAGCTGCTTTTTGTAGTTGGCTGATGGTTATTTCTGTGGCTCCTATGGTGTTGAGGTGCTCTTCAAGGTCGTTTGGAACTGCACCCAGGGCGCCAATTACCACTGGGATTATTTTGGTCTTTTTCTGCCACAGCCTTTCAATTTCAATTTGTAGATCTTTGTATTTGGTGATTTTTTCTATTTCTTTTTCTTCTATTCTGCTATCCCCTGGTATTGCTATGTCGATTATTTTCACTTGTTTTTCTTTCTTCTCGACTACAGTGATATCTGGTGTATTGTGTGGCAGATGTTTGTCTGTTTGTAGTTGGAAGTCGCATAATATTTTTACATCTTCATTTTCTTCAACTTTTTCAATTTTATGGTCCCACCAATTCTTGGTTACAGGTAGCTTGTATTTTTTGCAGATGTTCCAGTGTATCATCCCTGCTATCTTGTCATGCCTTTGTTTGTAGTCATTCTTTGTGATCTTTTTCCAACAGCTGATTATTATTATTATTATTATTATTATTATTATTATTATTATTAATTCGATTTCTAGACCGCCCTTCCAAAAATGGCTCAGGGCGGTTTACAAAGAGAAATAAAACAAATAAGATGGCTCCCTGTCCCCAAAGGGCTCACATTCTAAAAAGAAACATAGGACACACATCAGCAACAGTCACTGGAAGTACTGTGCTGGGGGTAGATAGGGCGGATTAGGTGGTCCACGTTTTCACCTGCTTCTTTACAAAGGCAGCACTTGCTGTTTGTGGTGGATTTTTCAACTTTTGCTCTTATTGCATTTGTTCTTAGTGCCAGTTCTTGTGCAGCCAGTATGAAACCCTCTGTTTCTTTCTTCAAGTTGCCATTCTTAAGCCATTGCCAGGTCTTGGTGATGTCTGATTTTCCACTTATATTGTGCAAATATTGGCCATGCAGGGGCTTATTTCTCCATTTTCCTGTTCGGTTCTTGACTTGTTCTTTCTTGTAGGCCTGCTTTGTTTCATTGGTGTTGAATAGTTTCTCGTTCTTGACCATTTGAAGTGCATCTTCTTCACTGTCCCTTATATATTCTTCAAGGCCTCTTTTCTGGTCAATAATGTGAAACTATTCAACACCAATGAAACAAAGCAGGCCTACAAGAAAGAACAAGTCAAGAACCGAGCAGAAAAATGGAAAAATAAGCCCCTGCATGGTCAATATTTGCACAATATAAGTGGAAAATCAGACATCACCAAGACCTGGCAATGGCTTAAGAATGGCAACTTGAAGAAAGAAACAGAGGGTTTAATACTGGCTGCACAAGAACAGGCACTAAGAACAAATGCAATAAGAGCAAAAGTTGAAAAATCCACCACAAACAGCAAGTGCCGCCTTTGTAAAGAAGCAGATGAAACCGTGGACCACCTAATCAGCTGTTGTAAAAAGATCGCACAGACTGACTACAAACAAAGGCATGACAAAGTAGCAGGGATGATACACTGGAACATCTGCAAAAAATACAAGCTACCTGTAGCCAAAGATTGGTGGGACCATCAAATTGAAAAAGTTGAAGAAAATGAAGATGTAAAAATATTATGGGACTTCCGACTACAAACAGACAAACATCTGCCACACAATACACAAGATATAACTGTAGTTGAGAAGAAAGAAAAACAAGTCAAAATAATCGACATAGCAATACCAGGGGATAGCAGAATAGAAGAAATAGAAAAAAATCACCAAATACAAAGATCTACAAATTGAAATTGAAAGGCTGTGGCAGGAAAAGACCAAAATAATCCCAGTGGTAATTGGCACCCTGGGTGCAGTTCCAAAAGACCTTGAAGAGCACCTCAGCACCATAGGAGCCACAGAAATAACCATCAGCCAATTACAAAAAGCAGCTTTACTGGGAACAGCCTATATTCTGCGACAATATCTATAACAATTGACAATAAAATCCAGCCATCCCAGGTCCTTAGGAAGGACTCGATGTCTGGATAAAACAAACCAGTCAGCAATACCTGTCTGACTGTGTAAACAAGAAATAATAATAATAATAATAATAATAATAATAATAATAATAATAATAATAATAATAAAAACAACTCCCTTTTTATGTTACTGAAATTTCATTTATGCAGTGGGGCCGGCATATTTCCCCACATAACCAGTAAAAGGATTTAAGCACACAGAAACAGTGGCAGAAACAAACAGTAAAAAGATTTAAGCACACAGAAACAGTGGCAGCCATTTTAAATCCTAGTGATTTGGTTTAGAGGACTTGTGACTCTCATCTGAAACTTCAGAACAGTCAACAGTCTGAAAATGCAAAGAGCTGAAGTGTAAGCCTACCAAAGCATACCAAATATATTTACCATCACAGGCAAGTCACTTCTGAGATTTCTATTATTAATTAAGCAAGCTGTTCTAGTCAGATTTAATTAAGCCCATGACTGCCTTAAGCATTCAAAAGCATCACCCTAAACAGAAATACAGAGTGCAATATATAGAAGCCTTCAAAAACCTCAGATGATTTTCATAATATTTTCCATTTTCTTAAACAAATTAAGACATTTTGTAGTACATTTAGATGTTAGCAAACATCATTAAAGATCTACTTTATACTATTGGTAAAGAGGATTAACAGTTTTGCTCAAGGCTGTCTGGGCGAAAATGGTTTCACATCACTGATTTGGGGGAAACAGTTCTCAGGTGAATTTGGCTCCAGCAAATAAGAATAAAAAAGACTGGAGAAAATTCAATTTGTGGACTTGTTAGCATCACACTTCACAATATGGTATAAACGTAACAAACAGCTATTGAACAAGGCTATTTATCATGTTTATCTCATTTATTTTCAAAACCACCGATATGGCCAGCAATTCCATCTTTTTTCTTAACTGCAAGGGGTCCTGAGAACAAGAGCCACAGATTTTAGCATCCTCTTTAAAATGTTACTACTGTATAATGCTCCAAGTTGTTTATCATGTTATCTCATTCACTATTACAACCTCAGATAATTTTTATGCCCATCTTGCAGAGAGCACATTAGAGGTAGCTTACCTGCCTAAGACCACCAAGTGGCTCATGTACATATTTATAACACAATTTTAGCAGAAATCATATAAGATATTCAGACAGATGATCAGTCGAGTTCTGCTGCCTCCAGAAGTACCTTGATCACCCGTCTTAAAGCAACAGAACAGGTTCATCTTTACAGATAATACAAGCACCAACAGCTATAAATAATACAGCTCAAGGTTTCCATGCAAATCTAGTATTTTAATACAGAGGCAAAGGGAAAGTTTTCTATTATATGTGTTGCTAAAATCCCTACACAAATTAAAAGGACGAATGATGGAGATGTCTTTTGATCTTCAGGCCACTGTAAAGACTGAGTCCACAGTCCGATCCACTAGAATATGTGTTCCAAACCTTTTTAAATAAGTATACCCTTTCTATCACAAACCTTCAGTTCAGGTACCCCATAGAGATTTTGAGAGAGAGAGAGAGAGAGAATGAGAGAGAGAATACATATAAACACATGTTACAGGTATGGAGGCAGACTACTCTGATCACTGGCTTACATCCAGAGTATGTTACTCATGAGTACTCACACTGAAATTCATAGGACACATAAACTGTCCTCATAATTTCGATAAGACTACTTCTGAGTAATTTAATCTGGATGTAAGCCAGTGACTGGAGTAGCCCTTCTCATAATGGTAACGTGTGCGTGTGTGCGCACACACACACACACACACATATATAGCTTAATCTGTGCAGAGTGTCTGCGCACTAGTACTTGATTGCTCCCCCCACTCCCTGCCACAGCCCCTCACCTCAGAGATCTCGCCACCCTCACCTAAGCCTGATCCTCCTCCATCCGGTTCTTTCCATCCCCCTCACGGTCACTCCTCCATCCCTTCACTCCACCCCCCCTCACCCTTCTTGGTCGCGGCTGCAGCGTTGCGAGCGCCTGTTGGCCAAGCTGCAGTCCCCTATTTTCAGAGACCTACCCACCCTCACCCGAGCCCGGTTCCTGCTCCTCCGTACAGGAACAGCAGCAGTTGACCAGGCCCTACCTCGCTGCCACCACTGCCATGGCCGCTTGTTCCCCTCAGGCCACTAACAGGCCCAGGGCCAGGCCTGTCCCTTGCCTGCCTGCCTCCCTCCGCCGATGGCCTCAGTAGCTCCAAACAGCAGCAATGGTTGACTGGGCCCTTCCTTGCTGCCAATGGGTGCCACCATGGCCGCTCGTTCCACTCAGGCTGCTGACAGGCTCAGGCCCGTCCCTTGCCCTTCTCTCTCTCTCTCTCTCTCTCTCCCCCTTCCTCAGTTAACAGATCTTGTTCCCTCATCTAATTCACACAAAGGCAGCCTCCTTTTCCTGAAGGGGCTCTTTCATCCTTCATGATCCCTCTCTTTACAGACCCCTGTCCTCTATCTATCTATATTCCTCTCTTCTACAACCAAGAACATCTTCCGACCAGTAACAGTTGCATTCCAACTGTCCTTAGCCATTACAGGCTCCTCCTCCCTATCTGCCTATGGAATCCCCACTGCCCAGTCACCATGGTGCCACAGGCTCCTCCTCCCTATCTGCATATGGAATCTCCACTGCCCAATCACCATGGTGCTTCTGCTCATGAACTCTCGCAAGACCTGCCCCGCATGGGATTAGCCATGGGTATGCCTTAGATAATTGTGTGTATGTGTGTTTGTGTGTGTGTGTGTGAGTGTGTGTATATATTATATAATATATATACACACACGCGCACACACATAAACAATTTTAAGTGTGAGAGCTGGTCTTGTGGTAGCAAGCATGAATTGTCCCCTTTGCTAAGCAGGGTTTGCCCTGATTTGCATTGGAGACTACATGTGTGACCACTATAAGACATTCCTGTTAAGGGATGGGGCAGCCCTGGGAAGAGCACCTGCACGCTTGCATGCAGAAGGTTCCAAGTACCCTCCCTGACATCTCCAAGATAGAGCTGAAAGAGACTCCTGCTTGTAACTCTGGAGAAGCCACTGCTGGTCCGTGTACAATACTGAGCTAGACGGACCAGTGGTCTGACTTGGTATATGGCAGCTACCTATGTTCCTATCCATACTCATAAGCAATCTTACTGAAACTAATGGGACACTTACTTGCCTATTAATTTCAATGTAAGTATTCAGTACTAATTTTCTGAAGCCTGTCAGTCAGGCTGAGGGGAGGGGTATGATGAGTTTCAGCACATAGCCAGCCAATCAGAAGCAGAGGAGGAAGGTCTTCATCCTCCTGCCTCCTCTTCTGCAGCAGACAGAATGCCAAGGATGTGTCAGCTTCAAAGTCTGCAATCCTCAGATGGAGGACATATAGTGTGGCTACAGCTTGGTGAGGCAGGAAGACTGAGTACCCTCTGGAAATCCTTCAAGTACACCAAGGTCTTTGTATCTCCTGTTAAGAACCCCGTGCTAGAACTATTCCAATTTTTGTAAAATACACCGTAGAGACTAAAACTACCAATATATTTCACAACTTACAACCACCACACTCTTAGAAGCATCCAGGACATGAATGACAGGAGCACTGTATCGTGGAGCAATTCTTACAGCTGTATGTGTCCTGAAATTATAAGAAGGACACATAGGAAAAGAAAAGTATGGAACAAATTACCTCAGCATCCAGCAAATATACAGAGATCTTTATGCCCCACAGAGAAAGCCACAGAACAGACTGTATAAAGGACACCAAAACACCTATTCTCTTTTCCATGGAAATGAAAGTTCCTCTGCACATCATCTGGCTACATAAAGAACAATCAACACTATTTACACAACTGCTGATAAACTGATATTTTCAAGGACTGCAAAATTAATTGAATAAATATCAGAATTTAAAAAGAGAGATCTTCTCAGAACTTCCTCTCCTGCTTGTCAGAATTATGTCTGAAAAGAGTACAGGAGAACCTTGTTAAACGTGGATTCTATATTCACAGTTTCATATATTCGCAGGTGTCCAATTGACACTCGATTTCAGTAACTGTGGAGTCTAAATGGTTAAAACCACTGTTCCTATATCCACGGTTCCTAGAGGGCTGGAAGTGACTGCCAAGGTCACTTCCACCCTTCATTTTTGTCAGCAGAAGCCATTTGTGGCTTGTTTCTTTGAAGAAAACTCATTTCCTATTTTTGCAGTTGAGGGGGGCCTTTGGCAGTCTGGGGGGCATTGCTGGACACAATAGGGCACAAGGAGAACCCACAGAACAAGGTAGAGCACTGTTTGCCATTTTTCTGCTGTTTTTCACCTCTTTTCTTAAAAAGCATTTTAAAGTGGGGGTTTTTTGTTTGGTTGGGGGCATTTCTCGGTTGGGGAGGCACTGCTGGGCACAAGGAGACCCCATGAAACACACTACAGTAGTTCTTTGCTTCTTTTGGCTGGGGTGTTTTTTGTTTGTTTTGGGGGTTGAGTTTTTAGTTTGGGGGTTTTTTTGGCACTTCTTTCCAACTTTTTTGTGAATTCTGGAACCTAACCCCCCCTTTCCCCATAGGAATACCTCGTTGCTCATGGTGGTGGGTGAGGAATGGAACCCCCACAAGTAACAAGGTTCTTCTGTACCAAAAATTCACTACTGCACAGGACACTATGGATTTCTTGCAACTATTTTCTGGAGGAAAAACATCCACTGCAGGTGCAAGTGCTTTTGCACGGAAAATAGGAAGCTGCCTTATACCAAGTCAGTAGGGATGTGCACGACCGGGTTCGTGCACTTCCAGGAGGGTTACCATCCTGCCTGCTGTTTCCCCACTGCTGGTGCCGTCTCCAAAAACGCTGGCGTAGGGCTGCTGCATACCTTCTTGCATCCTCAGTCAAAACTGTACCGGAAGTGGTTGGTGCATGTGTGCGACGTGCACACACACACCAGCCACTCGTGGTACGATGCTGACCAGGGATGCAAGGAGGTACACAGCAGCCCCACACCAGCGTTTTGGGAGACAGTGCCGGAGGGGAGGAAAGCGGTGGTGGGGATGGGCACCCTCCCTGCTCCTTAAAGGTAACCCCTTGCCTCCGAACTGGTACAAATGCCAGGCCTCCAAACCAATTCGGTGCTCTGTAAAAGGACCGCCGAACCGGTTTGTGCACATCCCTACCCATCAGACCTTTGGTCCGTCTCACACAGTATTGTCTAGACTGACTGGTAATAGCTCCAAGGTTTCAGGCAGGGGTTTTTCCCAGCCCTACCTAGAGATGCCAGGAATTGAACTTGGGACCTTCAGCATGCAAGGCAGATGCTCTACCACTGAGCTATGGTCTCATTCCACTGGGTTACGTTTCCTGTTTTTGGCATGATTCTTCAATACTGCCCACAGGTCTGTCCCAGTTCAGACTTTTCTTAGTGACAGGAGTCACTTAGTGGATGCTTCCCCTGCAGCACATAATGATGTATTATTATTATTATTATTATTATTATTATTAATTCAATTTCTATACAGCCCTTCCAAAAATGGCTCAGGGCAGTTTACATAGAGAGAGAAATAAATAAATATGTTTTATATCGAGTGGGAGAAAGAATTTGTGCATAACTATTCTAAGCCAACATCTCTTCAGCTGTCACATTTTCTCTAAAGCTTTCTTCCGATATCATTTTCTCTCCAGAACTATCTTCTTTTTAGTATTGTAAATGAATTCCTCCTGGGTTTGAGTATCTATTAATACTGGGTGGCAAACTGCTCTTTGAGAAGTCTTTTGGACAGCATATAGTGTCCTCTTCTCAAAACATCCAGCTTTAATTATTTTTTAAGCAATTATCTGATTTTCACTGCATTAATGACAACCAAGTACATAATGGCAAACATTTCCAGCAGGATCTTCAGAACTAAAAAGGTTGTTCAGCCTCATATTTCTGAATTCCTAATTAGACTCCAGCATTACTGAAATAAACCAGTTGGGCTCTTTCTTGTAAACATATTTGCTGTTCCTGTGATGGAATTCCTTCTGTCTTTCATTTTTAGATTTACAGATATTTCAAGATGTGTACAGTGTTTACTGTTGTGTAATCTATATATTTAATTCTCGAAGATGTCCCTGTGGCTAATCCCATGCATGGCAGCTCTTGCGAAGGTTCGGAGAGCTGATGGATAGCCACGGGTATGGGCGGGAGTGAAGAAAATGGTGGCTGTGGCAGTGGCCAGCCAGAAAGCAGCGGGTGTGGGGAGAAGAAGCCGTCTGGCTGGCCTGCCGACCAGCCTAAAAGTGGGGGGGGGCCGTGGTGGAGAAGTGGGCAGGGGGTGAAGAAGTGGGTCAGCTGGCCCACCAGCCTAAAAACAGCAGCGGGGGGTGGGGGGGAGAAGCGGGCTGGCTGGCCTGCCAAAAGCGGTGTGGGGGGCAGAGAAGCAGGTCGGCTGGCCAAAAAGCAGCCGGGGGGGGGGTGCAGTCAGAAAGCGGCTGTGGGGGGAGGAAAGGGTGGCGGCAGTTGGGTGGGCCGGCAGGACGTGCAGATGCTCTGCATCCAGCTCAGCTAGTACAGTTTTATTATTCATTCATCACATTTCTATACTGACTGACATTTGCAGTGGTGTACATAAGTTAAAATACAACAAATATAAAATTGGATAAAATGATTAAAGCAAGTTATATGATATAAACTACTTGAAATTAAACACCTGAGAAAACAGGTGCTTTTTAAAGGTCTTTTGTCGTTTTGTTAATGAAATGTATTTGTTTCACAAAATGTCCATAAAACATTTTTTTAAAAGCCTTTATTCTGCTCTCATCACCTCTGACTGAAAGTATAAAGCTATTTTGTTAAAGCACAACATGTGCTTGTAAGAGTGAGACATCCATACTGTATGGCTCATTCACAAATGCTCTCTATTTGCCCCTTGAGAATTGGGCACGGGCTTAGACATCAGATTTTTGAAATTTTCAGTTCTCTGAATTTCACCTTAAATATACTATCTACAGCAAGCAGTTTTTAATTAATTAACAGAATGATTGGTTTACATAAATATTAGAGATGTGCACAAACTGATTTTTTTGACTCAATTTTTGCCCCAATTGAATCCACTCCTGATTTGTTTTGTGTACAAATCTATTCCACCCAAATCACCCCAGATTCGATTTGTATTTGATTCAATTCGGATTTGGACCACTTAACAGAGTCCTAGGGGCATTAAGTTTGGGTGGTGGGTAGGTCCCTATGTGTGCCACCTTTCACCCAGATTTCAAGGCAGTAGGGCACCTTGTTGATTTTTAATGAATTTCTGTAGTTTTTACTGATTTTGTATATTTCCACCAGAGGAAATAATGGGGATTCAAAGTTGCCCTATCCTAACCCTAACATGGATCCTCAGCTTTCATTAAAAAAAAGAAGCAAAAAAGCTAAGCTCTAGCCCTTGTAGAAGAGGAGAATGTGCGGTCATTATTTTTCAAGTGTTTGGATTCTTTGGTGTATAACTTTTCCTCATAATAAATCCCTATGAGGATTCATTGCACACCTTCATTTCTTCTGTTCATTTTGACTGTCATTGGACAGTGCTATCTGTCAACTGCCATGTGCCAATTACACCCACACACACACACCTGCAAGGCAGTAGGGTACTCATTTTATTCTTTAGGGATGTTGAAGTGTTTAGATTCTTTGGTGTCGAATAACTTTTCCTCATAATGAATCCCTATGAGGATTCATTATACGCCTTCGTTTCTTCTGTTCATTTTGACTGTCATTGGACAGTGCCAACTGTCAACAGCCATGTGTCAATTATACCACCACCCACCCACACTGGGGTACTAAGTTTATTTTTTAGGAATTTTTGAAGTGTTTAGATTCTTTGGCATCTTCATTACACACCTTCATTTCTTCTGTTCATTTTGACCCCACTGCCTTGCAGGTGGAAGTGGAGAATTTGTGGCATCCCATGTTCCAACTACCCCCCAACCCACAAGCCACTGGGTACTCAGTTTATATTTTAGGAATTTTTGAGATCTTTAGACTCTTTGGTGTGTAATGAATCTTCATGGGGATTCATGATGAAGAAAGGTTATTAGACACCAAAGAGCCTAAATACTTGAAAAAATTTCTAGAACATATACTGAGTAGTACCCCACTGTCTTGTGGGTGGGAGGGGGGTGTAGTTGGCACCTGGCAGTTCACAGTTGGCACTGTCCAAAAGACAGTCAAAACGAATAGAAGAAATAAAGGTGTGTAATGAATCCTCAGAGGGATTCACTGAGGAAAAGTTATTATACACCAAAGAATCCAAACACTTGAAAAATAGTGACCACACATTTTGCTCCATAACTCCACTTCTACAAGGGCTAGAGCTTAGCTTTTTATATATATATAAATGAAACCTGGGAATCTGGGGAAATTAACAGGAAGTATCCAAATCCTGAATCAATTCAAATCAGGCGTGATTCAATTTACACCCAAATCTAGCCAATGGACCACAGGGGTGATTTGTTTTGTCTCCAAATCAGATAGATTCAAGTACAAATCTATTTGTACCCGAATCTATTTGCACATCCCTAATAAATGTAGTTATTAAAAATCATATTGTAGCCCACAAACGCTTTCCATTACTGGCATAAGTTTTGTTTGTGAAAGGATAGGAAGCAGCAATGTTTGCTGATCACAGTCCCCTCCCACTCCAAAGCAGCTCCTAAGGCCTGGGAGATGCTCAGAAGTCTATGGCTGAGGGAAGATAAAAATGTAAAATACTCTTGGATACAACCCCTCTATTGCATATCTGGAGAAAAAGAGACTTCAAATTTACTATTCTACTATGGGAGTTCCCTACCGCTAGGAGTTTTTATCTGCAAGACTGGTTTTTTGCTGTTTGTATTTTATGGTTTCATCTTATTTTGATTTTATATAATTGGTGTTGTTATATTCAGTGTCCTTATATTGCCTGCTGCTTTGAACATAGCTTTTGTTTTGCAGGGAAGTATGATAAAAATAGTGGCTGACACACTGCGCAACATTATGTATGCAGAAGTATATAACATTCATGCAGTTGCATAACAATGCTGTTGCACAAGCGCAAAAATTGCACAGAGTTGTGCGACAGTGCAGCCACTGTATACAACAGCCACCCTACTTTTGCTCAAATTCTGCTCTTGTGCTCAAGCGCTCACTAGAAACTGCATGGGCATTATGTTCTATCCTATGTATAACGTCATGCACTATGTCAGCTATTATTATCAATAATATTCTCCCTGAGCACACCAAAAAGTGTCTGACTTACTTCGAAGTAGTTGCTCCTCCAATCAGTAAAGGAATCTTTATTTCTAATCTTTCCATTTCCTTGGCCACAAAAATCATCTCATCCAAAGAGGGTGTGATAAGACCAGACAGTCCAATGATATCTATTAAATATTTTAAAAAATCCGTTTTACACAAAATTTCAGTAGCCAAGATCTGCCAACTGTACAGTGAGCAAAAATGACGACTCTTTTATATCTATCAGAAGAGCAATGATCCCATGATATAAAAATAAACCAATAAATATTCAACCCTGCATAGCATAATTCCCAGTAGTCATTGCTGGTGTCTTCCTTGTGTTTCTTTTATATTCTGAACCACATCTTCTCACCGCTCTTGCTATGTAAGCTGCTTTGTGATTATTTATTGTTGAAAAGCAGTATACAGATACAACATATTATCTAGATATATAGTATATAGATACAGGGAAACCTCGTTATATGCGGATTCGATATCCATGGATTCGTGTATCCACAGTTGGGAAAAAAGACACCCAACTTCGGCATGAGCAAACAAAACAAAACAAAAACACGCTGACTTTGCGTATCCACACATCAGAGGTGGCCAGAAATAACCGTGGAGGTCATTTTCAGCTGCCATTTTGCCTCTCAGAACCACAAAATGGCTCCCGGTTTTCACTCCAAAATGGTGATTTTTGGGCATTCCAGGGGCACAGCGTGATGCAGGGGGAGGAGCAAAGCATGGTAAGGAGCTCCCCCCCATGTTACCACACCCAAATGTGGCCGAAAATTGGCATTTTTTCCTCATTTTCCTAGTGACCAGGAACCTAATCCCCAATTCCCCATTCATGCAATGCCTCAATATTCAGGGTTTCCATATCCACAGTACAACCAAGGAACAGAAAACCCACAAATATCAAGGTCCTCCTGTACAACATTCTATTCATCTATTAAATGGGTGTCAGTTGTTATAGGATGTAAAATGATTCACTACCTCTATATAAAGATTCAACAAGAATGAAGAAAAAATGTTAACATATATAAGTACTTTTTATCCAGATCCATTTACTAATGATCTGTTATTTTAATTCATCACATGTTTCCCACAGCAATTCTGAGGACACTGTAATAATTCTATGTAAGCAGATCTCAATTAATAAGTAATGAAAAACCAATCTGCTTTGAATTATCTTAAGATCAGAAAAAATGAGTATTTCAAGATGCAAATTCAAGTTCAGGGTTCCAATATGTTTAAACAAAATGGCGGAAGATCCACCCTCATACCTGCTTTGTTTTCAAGAGCAGCTCTGAGTATCTTGTCACATGGAGTCATGACTCCCAAATCAATAACTCTGGAGGAGGGGGAAAGAGTATTAGCTAGCCATCATGCATATGTGCTCAATTGATCTAATTTGGCTATAGTATATTATTTATTATTATTAATATTAATATTGATGATGATCAGTTATCCTGTTAGGATTGCCAAACAGAAGGGCATCTGGCTTTCAATCTTCCTGAACAGCTGAGCTACCAGATTTCAGCCTTTTCCTTCCATTCCATCATAACATCCATGGATAATTGAAACAGACATAAAAAATGTTGGTGAAATGGTTATTTAGTAGTAGTATAGACAGATCTAACAGATTAATCAATTTTTTTAAAATCTTATGATTGACTGGGAAGATCCAACAATAGATTTTTAAAAAATATTCCTGACACGTGCTTGTAAAAATTGCAGGTGGTAAATGCTACTTTAAAAGCAATCTTCCTACTCCTCTCTCATGCAGGAGAAAATGCTTCTTATATAAATATAAGTATCATATAAAAAGATTAAGTAAACTTTGCTTTTATTAATACACAAGCAAATTAATTGAGCAATTGGCTACAACTCAATTACAATTAACGGATTAAAATTTCTTTAATTGGACATAGCCCTGTTCTCAATCTGTTGTGGTTATTTAGCAAAATCCAAACTCCCAAGGACAGAACATCTGTACGTCTGCCAGATCCATTCAGAATATTTAAATAAAACACGAGGATGTCAAAGCAAATTTCAGGGTTCCTCCAGAGGAGAAACATTTAGGAATTTTCAAAAGAAGCCCAACACATTTCTTAAAGACAAGTGAAATTTCTCAGGAGGTTTCTGCACATCCTAAAAGGCAACTAGAAATAAGTCAAACATGCAACACGCAGTGTCAATGTCGCTGAATGAATCGAACAGCACTTGACTTCTAAAACTACGTTGCATTTTTAATACTGTACATTTTTATCATCATGGTTGCAATTTAGGTGAGGAAAACTAAAACTTAGCTTAGATTCATCCAAGGGTTTCCTCAGTTTGGTTTTATAAAAGGTACCTAGCAGCTAATTACATTTTTAGTTTTCAGTGTTGCCAAAGCAACCACATTTTATCATGAGCTTTAAAATATTTGTGAAAATAACTGTTTCAATCTCCACCTTCAGTCTAAATTTTAAAAAGTTGCATTTTGTGACTGCAAATAAAAGTCCCAGTCAAACGTTTCAGTGAGAGTAGTAAGTGGTTTTAGAAACTCGAAAAATACTGCTTTTAAATTTATAAAGTCCAGGCCTGGAGGCATATTTTACTGCTTCAGTCAGCATTTCTCCCCCTTTTGTTCAAAGACTGCATATAATGAATGCTAATACAAAATAACTCTAATATATACGACAAATACAAAGAAAAAGAAGAAAACCCAGGAGTATAAGATTTAGTCTTGTTACCTGAAATTATTGCAGCCCAGAACAACTCCCACAATGTTCTTGCCAATGTCATGTACATCACCTTTCACAGTAGCTAACACAATTGTACCATGATAAGGGTCCTGGAATTATTTAAAAAAATAAGTACCAATATTTTCAGGATTTATGAAGGTTTCACATTTGAGCAACTTGAATAATACAAATGGATGGCTTACAGCATCATCAATTATTTCCAGCTGTTTAAAGCAAAAACAAATCTGCACAAATCACAGGTTTCCTTTTCTGTGATTTGTGATTTGACAGATTAGAACCATAATTCAGCAAATCACAGAATGGAAGATTCCCTCAAATCCTAGCACTTTGCATCATGACCACCTTACAACTTGTCAAGACCCAACAAGAGATTCAATATGCCATATAAACAAAACCAAATTACAGCATGATATAATAAGAGAGCAAAAGAAATGAGAATGAACCAAGGACAGAGTTGTATTTAAAAACATCTAGACTGCAGCAACTACAGTAAGTCATATCCCATTCTGTTTATTTTTCTACAAGCAATCACCAACTAACCAGGACAAGATTTCAGAATGAGAACTAGAGACAATAGGCAAAATTATTTTATACTCCCTTCACCCGCCATGGCCAAGCAGGCATTCAATGCATAGAAATCAAATAAATAATAACCCCTGCTAACTTGGCAAAGAGGCACCTTTTAACATGGTGATTCTCTTTATTTAGCAGGGAGAGAGTAACTGGCCCTATCCACCCCCAGCACAGTACCTCCAGTGACTGTTGCTGGTGTCTATCATGTTTATTTTTAGATTGTGAGCCCTTTGGGGACAGGGAGCCATCTTATTTATTTATTATTTCTCTGTGAAACCCGCCCTGAGCCATTTTTGGAAGGACGGTATAAAAATTGAATTAATTAACAGCAGCAGCAACAGCTAGTCAATGACAACAAGATAAAGCAAGCATCTGATCTCAAAAGTAAAGAAGGGTCAGACCGAATTATTACTTGGATGGGAGACCATCTGAGAACACCAGGTGCTATAGGCTTGTAGATTCCTGCAATGGCCAAACCATGAAATTCTATTATTCTAGCTCTAAAGGGATAATCTTCATATAGGTCCAACAAAACACCTAAAGAATGGGACCAAAACAGTCTGTGTAACTGTAAGAACAGTAATCTTATAGGCCCAAACCAAGAATACAGCCAAATAATAAGTGACAAGTAAATGGGGCTTAAGCAGAGCTTGTCACCGACCAGTCCAAACTTAATAGCTTCTTTCCTTGCCTGCAAATTTTTAATATGTAGCAGATTTTGCTTTCTGGATTAGGTCAGTGGTTGGCGTCCATTCAGTGCAGTTGTAGTTCTTGAAAAAATTGATTTTAGGTGTCGTCACTGCACAGAAACTGTTTCGTATACCTGTGTATTCTGTAGACGCTCTGGTTGAAGCATGTCTTTCTGCTGACTTTCCTAAGGAGCTTTGAACCTCAGTTGTATTCTTCTTAAGCATGCTAAAAACGCCTTCACAGAAATCATTAGTGTGGGGAATGCGTAACAGATACTTGGCAAATTGAGAGAAGGCTTGAAACAGTGTTTGTCCGGTAGCTGGATCTTGTACTTTAGATAGTTGATGCCAATACTGATCAATGCTGACTTGCTCTGGAGCCTCGTTCTGTAGAACACTAGGACTGCATGAACTCAATACAAATAGCATTTTGTCTGCTCTGTGGCAATACATTAGGGAATTCTTCCAGAAGAGACTATCAGTGAGGAGCTCAGATTTTCTCTTCCTATATGATCAAGTACAACTGCTGCCTGCAGTACTGGGTCATTAAATGGGAATTTTGTCTTCATATACAGCAGTGTGTTGTGATAAAATATTCTAGCTCCAGCACGGACCCTGGTGATTTCAGGTGATCCATCGATCCTGCTTTTTAATCAGCTCCGATGCAGCAAAACCTATAAACAAGTCTTGTTCTGACCTCTGAAGGTCTTTTGTGGTGATATCAAGATACATCACATCATCGTTGTGCTAAAGTATGACCACTGGTTTAATGAAATATCCTAAAACTATGTATAGTTTCATCATGGCAGGATGTAGCCTGTGGATAATTGGTTCCTCACACTGAAGCAATGCGCTGAAATTTTCAAAACGAGGTGTAATGGCATGCAGAAAAGAACGTACAGTTTACAGACTGGACTCTTGAATATATTTGCTTGTCTACATCTGAGGCTCCTCCTGTTTTGTGGTGTGTGGATGGAGCAGGCTTGTTGTTATCACCACCATAGTGAAATACGAAGTAGCATTTGAGGATATCTCAAATATTTAGTACCTTCTCCAGTGTGCAAGATATGCTCAGCCATCAAGTAGTAGCATGTTTTAGGACCTTCCTGACTGTTTCATCACAAAATGAAATGTCTTCTCTGAGCAGTTCTTTTGGCACTCTTTTCAAATAGATGATATCATTGAAAAATTCATCTGGGTCAAATGAAAGAGCCTTTGCCCCATGTTTTGCTGCTAGATGTGCTCAATGGCATGGACAGTTAACACCATAAATCTTTCCATCAGTTAGTTTCTTCTGTAGAAGCCTCAGGACTCCATTGTGCTTCCCAGTCATTACAGAGGCATTGTCTGAGGGAAAAGCAACGCAGTTCTCTAGGCCGAGTCCTGAAGCAGAGATACATTTTTCAATGGCTGCTGCAATATTTTCAGCATCTGCATAGTTTACTGTGGGCATATCCAGAACGTGAGTCCTAACTAAGCCTTCTGAATTCTCAAAGGTGACAAGTATAGAAAGAACTTGTCATACTTGTCAGAACTGCCATTTGAACTGAGGGATAAGTATTTCTTTAATTCACCAGAACTTGACAATAATTGCTTCTGGATGGCACCTATGCTCTTTTTTCCAATGTAGTGGATAAGGTGACTGGCTTTTGTGCACCCGCATGCATATTTCTTAGCTATTTCATTGTTTGGAAACATTCTGCCTACTAGTTTACTGAAAGTGTCATTCATAGCAAATGGCAAATTATGTTGCAGTACCAACTCCTGGAAAAATAGTTCTGCCTTCACTGCCTTGTTTGTCACTGGATTATGTGGAATGGATCAAGTGCTCATCTGTGTTTGGGAGGACTTTAATCTATTTTGACTTTTCTGCATTTGTCCTGTGCTTCACAGTCACTATATTCAGTTTTACACCATGAATCCCACTGTGGGATACTAAGAAGTCACAGGCACATGTTGAACAGAAAGCATAGGTGTTCCCTTTCCAAATGGCTTTATGAATCCCCTGCCATCTGAAGAATATGACCAACTGAATGTGGCTCACAATGTTTTTGCTTTGATTTCTCCTTAGGCATACTGGTGTTTGGAGGGTCTTCAAAATAAATGGAATCTGACCCTTTCTACAGCAATATATAATAAAAACTGAAGAAATTATTCTGAAAAGCAAAGGGCTTTGTCAAATAATCTGACCCTTGCTTCAGGAATATATACTATAAACAATTCTGAAGCCAGTGCTCTCTCACATGAAACAAACCTTTTTCTGCAGGGAAATCTGCATGCTCTGAGACAGAACGTGAGACCTTGTGGCTAGAGGTTTATATGCTCCTGGTAGCCATACTTACTCACCAGCCCTCTTTGACTAGCAGGAGACATTGCAGACACACATATGAGGGAGGCTCCCTTCAGAAGAAGAAGAAGAAGAAGAAGAAATCTTTGCATCTCTCCTCCCTCAAAGCTGGATAGGGCAGAGAGTGAGAGACCAACGTCTCTCTGAAGGGAGTGGGGAGGAGGGAGTCAGTGGGAATCATGAATTTCTACTGCATGGTCATGAACTGGGAAATGAAACAGCAAATCGTGACTGTCCTGGGTAAATCGGGGAAGTTGGAATGTCTGTATAAGTATCTGAACAGTTTATGAATTAAAAACACAAACTGTTAAAACATTAAATCAACTAAAACAGTTAAGAATATAGATAAAAATAACTTAAAAACTTAAAACTAAGAATTAAAAGCCTGGTTAAACAGGTATGTTCTTAGTTTTTCTTTAAAACATTCAGATGTCAAGGTGGTAATTTTGTTTGGGAGTGTGTTCCAAAGTCCTGGGGTAATCCAAGAAAAGGGTTCTATGTGCACATGTCCTTAACCCATGGAGTCAGACCACCAGATGACGTATCATCAAAACCAAATATCGTTCACTCTCAGTTGCACATGTCAAATAATTCTTGTTTGTAGTGGAGAAATATATGCTATGATATGAATATCTTGGGACATTCTCTGTGAGGTCCCTATAAGTCTCCATCTTACTTTCATGTCTTGTCCAACTTCTACATTAGTTTGTTGGGGAGGTTTGACTTTTAAGACACTTTGCTAATTTCTACAGGCAAATCCCCACAGGAAGGCACGTTACATGTTATTTGAGTACATATATATTTGTTTAAACAAGTGTCTATCTCAGTCACAAGTCATATTGGGAAAACCAGTTCTCAGCAGGGAAAACCAATTCTCCCTGCTGAGAACTGGGTTTTGGGCAGGCTATGGGGTGGAGACTGCCTTGGTTGGCCTGATGAATGATCTCCAGCTGGGAATTGACAGAGGAAATGTGACTCTGTTGGTTCTTTTGGATACCTTGGCGGCTTTCGATACTATTGACCATAGTATCCTTCTGGAACGTCTGAGGGTGTTGCAGGTGGGAGGTACTGTTTTACAGTGGTTCCGCTCCTATCTCTCAGACAGATTCCAATAGTGTCGATTGGAGATAGTTGCTCTTCGAAATCTGAGCTTAAGTATGGTATCCCTCAAGGCTCCGTACTTTCTCCAATGCTTTTTAACATCTACATGAAACCGCTTGGAGAGATCATCAGTGGATTTGGAGCTGGGTGTTACCAGTATGCTGATAACACCCAGATCTACTTCTCCATGTCAACTTCTTCAGGATCTGGCATATCCTCCCTAAATGCCTGCCTGGAAGCAGTAATGGGCTGGATGAAGGAGAATAAACTGAGGCTGAATCCAGATAAGACGGAGGCACTTATTGTGCGGGGTCAGAACTCTAGAGACGATTTTGATCTACCTGTTCTAGATGGGGCCACACTTCCCCAAAAGGTTCGCAGTCTGGGAGTACTTCTGGAGTCACACCTCTCCCTGGTTTCTAAGGTTGAGGCGGTGGCCAGGGGTGCTTTCTATCAGCTCTGGCTGATACGCCAGCTGAGCCTTTCTCGAGATCAATGACCTCAAAACAGTGGTACATCTGTTGGTAACCTCCAGACTTAACTTCTGTAATGCGCTCTACGTAGGGGTGCCTATGTATGTAGTCCGGAAAATTCAGTTGGTTCAGAATGTGGCAGCCACATTGGTCTCTGGGTCATCTCAGAGAGACACATTGGTCCTTTGTTGATGGAGTTACACTGGCTGCCAATAGGTTTCCGGACAAAATACAAAGTGCTAGTTTGCCCTAAAAGGGGGGGGGAGCCCTAAAAGGCTTAGGCTCTGGGTATCTAAGAAAGTGTCTTCTTCACTACAAGCCCCACTGCCCACTGAGGTCATCTGAGGAGGTCCATGTCCAGTTACCGCCAACTCGTTTGGTGGCTACACAGAGACGGGCCTTCTCAGTCGCTGCCCCGAGATTGTGGAATGCACTCCCTCCTGAGATACGATCTTTCCCATCTCTGGCAATTTTCAAAAAACACCCGAAAACTCATCTTTTCGCCCAAGCTTTCTCAACTTTAAAAAATTGTCTGTTTTAATTTTATAGTTGATTTTAAATTGTTTATTTGTTTTAACTTTTATATGTGTTTTAATTGTTTTATGTTAACCGCCCAGAGACAAGAGTTTGGGCAGTATATAAGTTTGATTGATAAATAAATAAATAAATAAGGGGAAGGGGGGTGTACAAGGAGCCCAAAATTAGGAGGAAAAATGGCCAAATAGCTGAGAGAAGCTGAACCCTCCTCACTCCGACAGTTTACTTCCCCAAGGCCCTTCTCTCAGCAGGGCTCAGTTCTAGTATCACAGCCCAACTGGGAGGGAGGAAAACAAGGAGTTCTGGCAATAGATTGCAACGAAGCCTACCCCTAGAGTAGGGAAGAGTTGAAAGCTCATTGCCTGTATACCTCTTGTGAATCAACCAAACAGAATTGGGGCAAACCTGGGTTTAAGCAATTGGCTTTTCCACCAATAAACTAATTAGGTTTCTGATCATGTTCTACAAATATCCTTGATGCCTGAAAGACACTGGCCAACATCCAGACTAGCCCTCCATTGACATACCAAGGTTTTCCATTGTGCAAGTGAGGGAGGGGTTATTTTCAGCAATCTCCCCTTCCTTCAGTAGTCATCTGAACCTCCCAAAATTAACTCTCAGGGACATAGTTTTGGGAAACATAGGTAGCTACAGGGCGGGCGTAGTAGCTGAAAACAGCCCCCTCCATCACACAAGGAAACACACATACCCCCGAGTGTGTCAGGAGAGAATTAGTCTGGATATTGGTGTTGGTCACTGTGCTTACCATAATGGTTAATCTCTGTCTTCCTAAGATGCTGAGATTTTGGGAGAATGAACATTCAAGATTGGGCCAAGTGACATTGCTAAAACCAGTATCACTCTGCATTACATCCATGAGCACTGAAAAGCTTGCATAGCTGGAGTAAAAAGGCAAATTCATTTGAAGAAGATGAAAGCAGTAAATGCAACAGAATGATACAGCAACGATTGTAAATGTAAATGGAGATGGAAGGCCTGAAGCAAAATAGAAATGAGAAGTCCTAAAAAGGAGACACACAAAAAAAGAAAAGAACACAAACCCTGATCCCAGAAAGTGCTGCAATGTGGACCAGAGCATGCATCTCATTTTAAGATATCTTCTACATAAAAACAAGGAGATTTCAAGCATTAATGAATTGGAACACTCTAATACTGGGAACAGAACCAAATAGCTTTCTTTTTCAATCCTGGCACAAGCCTGCAAGCACAGCCATTCATTCTAAAACATAATCACCAGTGCTCTAGATTTGCTGCTGTTCTGGCACTGTGGTTACTGCTTTGGAGGTAACTGCACTCCAAAGAGAATCTATGCCAGCTGCTACATATCTTATTTTGGGACTGGGTGGCAGAACTCACTCTCATTGTTATTAAGTACATTCAGGGGCTAACCGAACCCTACATTCTCTTTTGTACCAATAGCAGCTACATCCAAAATTTCCAGAGGAGGAGGCTAGAGGACCACCAAGCAATAGCGAGCAGTAATACTGGATTGGCCTAATTACACACACACACACACACACACACACACACACACACACACTCTTTAGATAAGCATATGCCTATAAGCTTAAAAAACTCCACAACATAATTCCTAAGCTAGCTCTTGCTTGTCAAAAAACATTTAGAACAGTTTCCCCCCCACCTCTTGGCTCACTCTGGTCTCTTTTCAAATGCCAAAAGACAGTATAAAATTCTCAATCTGTTACTAAATCCAACCCAGGCTTTGCAGTAATTTGAACTATACGAACAACTGCTATTTTGTTTTCATGCTTGTTAGGGATGACAAATTTTGGATGTAGCACAGATCCTCAGGTTCCTTCCAGCCTTACAATTCTATCTAACACAGAACAACCAAACATCAGGTTGGCATATGCTCCCCATGGGTGCCTAAAGATATATAGAAAAACAGGAGCCACTTTTCTAGAAAGCTTATTCACCATGTTTATCACATGTACAATTCTCTCTTGAAGATTAAGTTCAGGGGGAACAAATTCTGACAATTTGGAGCAGAACGGGCTGTGCAAATGCATGTGATATTGCAATGCACAGACGCACACACCCAACACACACAAGACTTTTTCTGCTTAAACACAAACACCTGGAGGTTTGGTTTTTTTTAAAAAAAAAATTATTGTAATAAACATATATGCCATGACTTCCCACTGTTAAAATGACTCAAGGCAGCTTACAAGAATTAAAATTAACACAAATAGACAAAAATGTAAATTGATTGTACAATTAAATATTTGTTAAAGCCTGTGTTTGAAAAATAAAGATAATGGGCAGGTTCAGATGTCAAATGGAACAACAGTTTATTTCATCTAACCATAGTTATTGTACATCTGATTCCACACCAGTCTACCAGATGCAGTTTAGTCCAGACAAACCAAAATCTGTACCCAAGTTTTGAAATTTATCTGTCAATACTGTAGTCCTGCATGACACCTAACCCATAAAATCAGTTGAATATTCAATTATGTACGTACCAAGTTGTGCTCTACATGGAGCTGCCTTTAAAAAGGGTTCAGTAATTGCAGCTGATCCAGAAAGCTGTGGCCAGGTGACTGACAGAAACACGATACAGGAATCATGCAATGTTCCTGCTATAAGAACGGCTGTCTCCCAGTCCAGTTCTGGGCACCACTCAAAATTGCCGATTTTGACCTTTAAAGCCCCCAGCAGCTTGCAACTAAGATACCTGAAGAACAACCTTCTCCTGCATGAACCTGCCCAAGTGTTAAGATCTGCTGGGAAGGCCCTTTTCTTTATAAAATGGGACTGGCCTATCTAGGTCTGATTCAACAGCAGCGATATTCTTTTGCAGTAAACTGTGGAATAAGGAATTGATTTGGGGCTTCCAAAATTTCTATTTTTCGATTGGTTTCCTCAATAGATTTTTGAGTAATTTACAAAAGATAGAAATAAAAAATTATAAGTGTAGCAAAATGAAGAAAAAAAATTTAGATACATTATTTGTAATGCCTTCTCCAATATGAACTGGCTCAAATGATAAGTTCTCCTGGGAAGGTCCTTTCTCTTAGTCCACCAAGATTTGAGGTTGTCTAATTGGCATGGGAGAGGAAGATGGCCTTCTCTGAGATTGTGCCCAGATTCTGCAACCGCCTTCCTAAGGAATTCACCTTCTCTGTTGATTCTCACTGCTGTATAAACACAGACTTATTGCAGCAGACTTTTAACCCGCCCAGTGGCTGATGTTTTATATCAACTGTTTTAGGTAAAGTTTTACAATTGCTTTTGATCTGCCCTTTCGATTGTTTTTATTATTATTTGTACATTTATATCCCATTCTTCCTCCAAGGAACCCAGAGTGGTGTACTACATACTTGAGTTTCTCTTTCACAACAACCCTGTGAAGTAGGTAAGGCTGAGAGAGAAGTGACTGGCCCAGAGTCACCCAGCTAGTTTCATGGCTGAATGGAGATTTGAACTCGGGTCTCCCCAGTCCTAGTCCAGCACTCTAACCACTACACCATGCTGGCTAATTGTTGGCTCTTGTTTTTGCTTTTACTGTACAAAGGTTAGGTCAGTGTTTTAGTTTTTTTAACTTGTCAACTGTCTTGAGCATGATTTCAATAATGGAAGAGCTTCACAAATGTTTATAATAAGCCATAAGTAAGTTAAACTTTTACCATGATGGAATCCTGTGCAGCAGTGCTCGTGGTAACCTTGTCTTTATTAATAAAATGTCAAAAGGACCACAATCATTCACATATTTGGACCCACTCATGCAAGTGGGTCTATTCACATGAGCAGTGGAACGGCATGATTTCCTGTCTCACAAGAATTCTACTCCAAAATAACCTCCAAGGTTCCAAAACAAATGTAATAAAACTTCATTAAAGATAATCAAGTACTGCAGTGAAAAACTTGCCTCTTCTTCTGTGCTTCCTGACAAAGCACGCATTTCCTCTCGTTCCTTTTCCATGAAGGGAATGAGATGTCCAACTGCCTTCTTCATGACTCGAGCAGACTTGATCACCTGAACGATTGGATCAAATGAAAGATTAGAGCTACTGAAGTGTGTATTTAAGTATACCTGCCCCCCCCCCGCAAATAAAACCCACACCTTATTAGTAATGAACTCCAACTAGAGTATACCTCTACCAACTTCCACGTTTCCTTCTGGCCCATAGAAACGTCCCCATGTATCATATTAATGTGTCTCTCTGCTGCTCAGGTATTTCTGCAACGCCATCTCTGTGGATATTCTCAGCCATTATGGAGGACCTAGGGAAGGCCCATATTCACTAAGCTGGCCTTGTTGGGATGGACTATAAACAAACTACTCAGTGGTTGGGAGAAAATGGAACAGTTCCTTGCATGTGTAACAAATGAAGCTAACACACCAAAGGAAGTAAGCAGACTGAACAGCAGAATGAATTAAAACTTTAAAAAGGACTAGAAAAATTAGTTCAATAGGTAACAGCCTGGCCTGCCACAGCATACATCACTGTATTGCAAGGCACCTTGAGCGATGGGTCCGCTAAGCAAGCTACCAGCCCAGGAGGAATTGTTACTCACTGTGAGCAGGCAGATAAATAGCCAGCTGTAGGGCTGAATAAAAAAAATATACACAGCTATTAGGGAGGATGAGAAAACAATCTGTTCAAAAGCTTATGGTTTCCCTAACTACTTTAATTGCTGGAAGGAACATCTTTTTTCTATTATAGCATTCAAATCTGTCAGGGGGTAGTGCCCTGGGTTGAAGAGAACATTGGGCTGACCTAGCAGTAGTGCTTGTATTATCTATTAGACTATCTTTTTAAGAAATAGGCTAATAAACACATCTCGTTCTTTACCTGTGGCAGAAACATCTTGCCAGCCCCGAAAAGATCACCAACTGTTTTCATGCCATTCATCAGAGGCCCCTCAATTATCTGCAGAGGTCTGGCATACTTGTTTTTATTTAATCTAGCCTCCTCCGTGTCCTCAACCACATATTTCTCAATGCCCTGACATAAAAACAAACATAAGATTAATGTGTTTGTGGGTAAAACAGAACATGTTACATTAACAGATTTTTTTTTAAAAGGACACAATGAAGAAAGGGATGGAAGGAGAGGTCATCAAGGACTAATATAAATAGGAATAGAGTCAGGAAAGCTAAAGCTGCGGCTGGTGAGGGATGCCAAAAGCAACAAAAATTGCTTTTTCAGGTATGTCAGAAGGAAGAACTATAGGCCCACTGCTTAATAAGGATGGTGAAATGTTAGTGGGGGACAAAGAGAAGGTGGAACCACTCAGCTCCTGTTTTCCCTCATCTTCTCCCCAAATGAGAACCATGTGCAACCTCACAAAAACAGAGTGATGTTGTTCAGAATTGATAAAAAGCTAATCAAGAAACATCTCTATACATAATTCTCTTCAACGTACCCATCACTAATCCCATGCGTGGCAGCTCTTGTGGAGTTGGTGAGCAGCTGCCCAGATAGTGACGGGCACAGGTGGGAGGGAAGAAAATGGTGGCAGCAGCTGGGCCACCGAGGGAAAAAAGACAGTGGTGGGTGGGCAGAGAAGAAAACAGCAGGCAGCCAGCTGGTGGGGAAGCGGCCAGCAGGCGGGTGGCGGGGAAGTGACAGCCCAAAGGAAGCATGGCCTGCACTGGGGCCGAATGTGATGGGCGGGCAGCAGAGAGGACGGCGTATCCTCCCTCTCCAGCCCGCCTGCCAGCACTGGGGCCGAAATGTGGAGTGTGGCACAACCACTCTCTCTGGCACCAGATCAGCCAGCACTGGAGAACGGCCAAGCAGGCAGCAGAGAGGGCGGCACAGCCGCCCTCTCCGGGTCTGCCGTCCGGCCAAATGGCAGGCCAGCATGTGGGTGGGGGAAGTGGGGGGGCCAAAAAGCAGGGGGGAGCGGGAGAACTAGAGGCGTAGATGCTCTGCACCCAGTTCAGCTAGTCTATCTATATTAAATGAGTTCAAAACTCCAGCAGTGGATTAATTCCATCCCAGAGTAGTTAAAGAACTTGCTGGTGCCTTCTCAGAATTTCTGCCTCTCCTTCCCGAGAAATTTTGGAGAATGGTGGAGGTGCCAGAACTAGAGATGGGTTTATGTTATCCCAGTGTTTTAAAAAGTGGAGTGGGGGAGGATTCAAGAAACTAAAAGACTGGTCAGTGACTTTGATACCAGGGAAGATGCTAGAATGGATTCAAAAGCAGTTGATGTCTTGATAACATCACAGTGATGCGTAGAAGCCAGTGTGGATGTATCAAGAATGAATCCTGCCTGACTAATTTAGTCACCCTTTTTAAAATTGAGTTACTAGTTTAATGAATTGGGGAAATATTTTTGACATAATTTATCTTGATTTCAGCAAAGCATGTGATAAAATTTATCGTGGTATTTTGGTTAGCCAATTTGTCAGATCTGATGAGAATACCATCATGTGGATTCACAACTAACAGGAAAACCATACTCAGAGTGCTCCTTAATACTAGAGCGAGGGTGCCATTAGGGCTCTGTCCTGTGCTCAGTACTCTTCAACATTTGTATTAATGACTTAGATTAAAGGGTGGAAGTAATTCTTATCAAATATTCTGATGGCACAAAACTGGGAGGTATAGCCAATGCCTCAGGGTACAGGAATAAAGCAAAAACAACCTTGACAAAATGGAAAACTTGGCTGAAAATTGCAAAATGAAATTTTCATTTTCATTTAACAGGAAGACAAAATGCAAAGTTCAGCACTTGGATCTAAAAAAAAATATGCAGGTATAAGATGGGGTATACCTGCTTTGATAGTAGTACATGTAGAAAGGACCTTTGAGATTGCAGTCAATCACAAGCTGGACATGAGCCAGCATTGTGATGCAACTGCAAAGGCAGCTAATACAATTTTAAGCTGCATTAACAGAACCATCCTTTTCAAGTCATGAGAAGGAATATTTCCACTGTTTCTCCATAGTCAAACCTCATCTGGTAGCCTGCATCCAGTTCTAGGGGCCACACTTTAAGAAGGATGTAGACAAATTGGAAGGGGTTCAGAGGAAGGCAATGGAGATGGTTAGGGTCTCAAAAACAAGTCCTGTGAGGACAGGTTGAAGGAACTGGGTATGTTTTGCCTGGAGAAGTGAAGACCTGGGAGGGGCAGACATAATAGCACTCTTCAAGTGTCTGAAGATCTGACACAAAAGACAATGGCAAAGGCTTGTTTTCTGCTGCCTCAGAGAACCGTTTGACAATAGAATCCACTAACCAGTGTCTCTCTGTGTCTCTGTGTGTGTGTGTGTGTGTGTGTGTGTGTGTGTGTGTGTGTGTGTGTACACGTGTGCTCTCCCCGCCCCTTAACTGGAGGTCTTCAAGCAGAAGCTGAGCAGCCTTCTCTTGAGAATGTTCTAGCTCTGGATTTCCTGCACCAAGAAGGGGACTGGACTACAAGGCAGAATCATACAACTCTATGATTCCATGAAGCGAGGACTTGCAAATACTCAGTAAGGATGTAGGGAGCAGGATAAAGCAGAGCAAGAAGAAAATTTCCCTTCCTTTGTTCCTTCCTTTCCTCCAGGTCCTTTTCAAGCTACATCTGGGAAGATGACTTGCACAAAGGCCCAGTTGTTATTGCTGAAAATGGATGGCAACATTACCAGCAGCTCCTTGTGCAAGCTGCCTCCATGGAGGCATGACCCGACCCATACCATACACACACCTAGGGCCTACTGCTGCCTGTCCTATCTGCCATGGGACATTTGGGGGTAGGCAGGTAGCATAATTTCTTTTGCTTGGGCTGGTGGAGGAAGCGAGTCTTTCCCATACCATTTGGCTAAGGCTTCAGAATTTGGCAAAGCCTGCATATCTGTTCTTTGGTAATGGTGGGTGAGGGAACAGACAACAGGCTGCCTACTTGCTCCGCACTCCACACCCTATTGTAACTAGTACTCTCTCTCCCTAGCTGGTCCAAAGCCAGTATGTGCATCACTGTGGCTTTAGGCTGGCATGCATGAATGAGCTCTGGGATCAGCTTCCCCCTCTTCCTGTATTTCAGCAAGTTTGCAGGTTTTCTCCTAAGGACAGAGGCCCTAGGCTGTACCTCACAATTCCCCTTATAAGCTTTTTAAAAATATATTTTTATACCACCTGATATATACATCTCTAGCAGTGTCCTAGTTTTATTAAAAATCACAGATTAAAATATATAATACACAACAATATAAAACAAATTATTAAAATTAATTCTAATTAAAAGCTTGCAAGAACAGGAGAGTCTTCCTGAAAACAAACAGAGAAGGAGATGCTCTTGTTTCATCAGGGAGCATATTCCAAAGTCCTGGGGCAGCCACAGAGAAAGCCCGGTCCTGAGTCGCCCCCCGACGAGCTGGTGGCAATCGTAACCGGACCTCCCCAGAAGATTGTAGAAGGTGGCAGGGTTCATGACAAAGTAGGCACGCTCTTAAATAGCCTGGACCCAATCCATAAACAGCTTATTGACTGTTTACATGGGCAAAGCTGCGGTATCTATTATATACAGATTCAGACTCTATTGCATCCAAGTTTTCAGCTAAAAAAAGATTAATAGATTTGCAAATGCAAGAAATTATATTTAAGGTAATTTTTATCACACAGACCTTACTTCAAAACATTCACTACGTGATAATTTCACAGTATTCAAACAGAACAAATTATAGAACTACACTGAGAAATGTCCTCTAGTATCAAAACAAGCACTGATTTTTGGTTAGAGGAACACCACCACCTCCCTTCCTACACTGACCATTTAAATATATTTAGTACTGTTAATGACGACTGAAACCATTTTAAAGCCAAAATAAACTTGGTCTGCTTCAGTCTAACAAAATGTTAAACCTGAGGCAACCTGTATTTATTATCAGCCAGTTATCTCTCTCTCTCTCTCTCTAATGCTAATCCCATGTGTGACAGCTCTCACAAGAATTTGTGAATGAGCTGCTGGGAGGAAAAGCGAACGGGCAGGCTAATGGATGGTTGGCGGCCAAGAGAAAGCGGTGGCCGAAATGGGACAAGAATGGGGAAGAGCTAGGGTGGCAGGGGAGAGAACTAGAGGCGAAGAAGCTCTGTGCCCCGGACCAGCTAGTTTTCTATATTTCAGTTAGAACTGAGCTGCTATCGACTTACACTGAAGTCAGATGTAACTACAGCCAGGATTACACTGGCTGCTGATATGTTTCTGTGCAAAATGCAAGGTGCTGGTTATTACCAACAAAGCCCTAAACAGCTTAGGCCTTGGGTATTTAAGAGAATGTCTTCTTCACCATGAGCCCCACTGCCTGCTAAGTTCCTCTGGAGAGGTTCGCCTGCAGCTGCTGCCAGCTCATCTGGCAGCTACTCAGGATCGGGCCTTCTCCATTGCAGCCCCTGGACTTTGGAATGTGCTCCCTGTTGAAATAAGAGCCTCCCCATCTCTGGCAACATTTAAAAAGGCACTGAAGACACATTTATTCACCCAGGATTTTAATTAGATTCATGGTTTAGATTTTTAATGCTGGTTTTAAATGATTTTAATGTTAATATTTAAATGATTTTAATTGTTTAACTGATTTAGTTTTGATTTTAACTGTTAACTGATTTTAACAGTTACTTTTGATTTTAATTGTTAACTGATTGTTTTTATTTGTTGTAAACTGCCCTGAGCCATTTTTGGAGGGGTGGTATATAAATCCAATCAATCAATCAATCAATCAATCAATCAAATTGACATGATCATCGATTGGCATAACCTTCAAGCGAGTGTAAGCAAGTTTCATAAGAATCTAGAATCAAGCAATATGGAGTCACAGAAGTCCTATTCAATTGTTATAGAGGTAGGCACAGTGCACATCTGGTGGTGGAAAACTGGAGTGCACCAGCTAGTCTCGCTCCACTGAGCCGACACACTCCTTAACCATGCCTCTAGCACCCCCAGGCTCAGCGCTCATCTGAGGAGAGCAGTGTGGAACCCAGGGACACTTCTCCTATGTAACTCAGAACTCTGGAACACCTAGGATTCTTAGTCATATGGGGGTGGGGTGACAAGCACTGACCCGCTCCCCACTCCCACGGCTGTCAGCTCAGCTAAGGGGCTAGCTGGTGCACTCCAGTGCTCCTCCACCACATGCACACTGTTCTCACTTTTATAACAACTGAATAGGGCTGAACCCAGGGCCCTATATGGCGTGGGGTTCAGAAACAGCCAGTGTGTCTCTCCTCTCCTCTCCCCACCTCCACAACTTTTACAACAGAACAGAGCTTTGGCCTGAAAGGATGTTCTTGCAAGTTTCTAAGGTATACAGGTGCGTGAAGTTTAATTATCTATGGAACGAATCCCTGAGGCTATTCAGATGTGCGTGCAAAACCAGGCTAAGGGAGCCCAGCCCAGTTTTGCACGCGAGTGTGAACCCGGCGGCAAACCCACCTAAGCAGCCTCCCTTGAAATCAAGATTAAGGGAGAGAGCGCTCCCTTGCAGCCATGGCTGGCACACACGGGGAGGGGGGAATCCCCATAATGCACTATACTCACAGGGTGCATTATCAGAGCTCGGGGGAGGGGGGGATGACATATGGCAGCATGTCCCGGCACCCCAACCCTCAGAGCTGCTGGGAGAGCTGCTAATCATCTCGGTGGGCGATCCGCCCAACCAAGGAAAGGGAGACAATCATCTCCAGGAAAGGAAGGTTTAACCCACCTTCCCCGCAGCCCTCCCGTGAGCCCTTCTCACTGCTCATGAGAAGAGGCTCCCTATCTAACATGGAAAGACCTTTTGTGTAATATTGTGTAACGCAAGTCTAAGAAGAGGCCAATATTCATTTATCTTCGTTCTTCAAGACAAGCATTCTCAACCAAGTGTCTACCTGCAATATCAGATGTCTGTAGGCCTCTCAATGTGTGTCCTTTCAGCACAGAGATATCCTGGGTGGGAGGCCATAACCTGGACAGTATAGATGGATCATAAAAGTCTGGTTTTAATTTAAGTTCTGTAATTTAAGATCTGCAAAAGAGAACCTATTTTGACCTCTTACTGGTTTTTACATGGAAAGATGCATATAAATTCACCTTGACAAGGGCATACTCGAGTCTCTCTTCTACAGAGCCATTTCTCCATTCATCAGTCTGGACCACCTTCTTTCCTCCTTGAGCATGGGTCTGGAATTGAGATGCAAGTTAAAACTGAAAAGTTAGATTTGCTATTAAACACTTTTTTTTTTTTAACAGCACCATAAAAAATAAATAAAACCAACATACATTTTCATGCTTCCTTATATTACAGAATAGTGTGGGTGAGAATTTCTCCAACTCTGAAAATCTTCAAATGCTACTAAGGGCCAATTCAAATATTCAGAAAGGGCAAATGGTGGAAGATAGGAAGCTGCCATATACTGAGTCAGACCATTGGTCTATCTAGCTCAGTATTGTCTTCACAGACTGGCAGAGGCTTCTCCAAGGTTGCAGGCGGGAATCTCTCTCAACCCTATCTTGGAGAAGCCAGGGAGGGAACTTGAAACCTTCTGCTCTTCCCAGAGCAGCTTCATCCCCTGAGAAGAATATCTTGTAGTACTCACACATCAAGTCTCCCATTCATATGCAACCAAGGCAGACCCTGCTTAGCTATGGGGACAAGTCATGCTTGCTACCACAAGACCAGCTCTCCTCTCCAAGAATCTCCAGGAACAGCCTGCTGGCCAAAGAAGGCAGAGGCACAGGACTGAAAGCCTTTGTATGCCGGATGACTCCCCTTTGGCCTCCTGCATGCTTTTTCTTCCCTGCTAGTGGCCTCAGTGTAGATTTAAAGGGGGACAGAGAGGTTTCTTTCACTCATATGAGCTCAGCACCAGCCTCTGAACTTGTCAGTGGGTCTGCAAAGGCTGAATTTCTCCAAACATCTCTGTCGTTAGCCCTGCTCATGCCCTTATCACCAGCCTCCTCTTCGTGAAATAGTGCCTGTCATGTGCCGCAGCCAAATCAGGATGAGAATCTCTAATCACGTGTGAGTTCCCCCTCTTGTGAGACAGGCGCCCCTGGGAGCCTCACGAAGGCAGCTCCATAGTCGTACAGCAAGAAGCTGCTTACACAGCTTGCCTGCTGATTTTTTGGGCAAGTCCTGGATGCTGCATGGGCATGGCGAAGCATGGCTGCCTTCTGCGGCAGAGCAGCCCAATGCCCAACACAGTCCTCTGAGATCTTATGCAGCTACAGGGGTTTGGGTCACTGAGGGTTTAGACTATTGCTTGGCATTTCTCTAGATGGCATAAAAGGGTATATTGAGATGGGTGGCTTTGGCTTATTTGTTCTTCCATCCAAAGACGCTCCAGCTCCTATGTTTGAATGTAGAACGGAGCATTGGTTTCACTTACTGTGAAGGCTTCTTCTGGTTGCTGCTGCCAGGGACACCTCATGGGTTATCCTCCTCCACTAGCTCTGAGGCAGGACAGATCTGAATTGATAGAAAGACAAAGCTACGCCCCCTCAGGGCTGAGGGGATAACCCCGCCCAAGTTCTTCCGGGACGAGTTACAGGAGAACAGCATGAGATAAATAGTAGGCGAAAAAACCATATAACACAATACAACAAACACGTACAATGAATTGGACTCCATGCCAACTGGCGTAGGAGTATGACTTAGAAGGCATATAACACAGTTAGAGGAACAGGAAGAACCCTGACTCCTGGGACTGTACTCCAGAGTGAGAGTCATGAGCCAAATGACCCCGATCAGAAAGAGGCAAGGAGCGCCAAACTGGGTGGGCCGTGGTGTCCCTAGCAATAGCAACCAGAAGAAACCTTCACGGTAAGTGAAACCAATGCTCCATTCTCAGTTGCTGCTGCCAGGGACACCTCGTGGGGCATACTACAGCTTGACCAATAGGGCGGGAGCGCCCTTGCCTATTTCTGAGGGAGGACCCAATGAGGAACCCTCCTGCAAAATGCAGCTTGAAGAGTGGCATGGAGTTCTATCTTCTAGCGCCTGATGAAAATTGAAGGTGCAGACCAGGTTGTGGCCCTGCAAATGTCTTGGGCTGGTGCATTAGTGGAGAAGGCAGCCGTGGCAGTCATAGCTCTTGTGGAGTGCGCCAGTATGTGGGATGGTGGTCTCAGCCGTTGAGCCTCATATACCATAACAATGCATGCCCGGATCCACCTGGCAATTGTTGAGGAAGTTATCGCTGAGCCAATTGATCTGGGATGAAAAGAAACTAACACTTTGTCCGTGGAACGGAACGATGCAGTTCGCTCTATATATTTCTTTAGACATCTACGGACGTCCAACTTTTCCCTCTCGTGTACTGGATGAGGGCAGAAAGATGGTAGATAAATAAGATGGATAAATACGATTGGTGGAGGGCCTGCGAGATGCAAGCATGGTCGTAAGGACATTTTCTGAATATCCAAACTGCTTCAAGGTTCGCCCTCAGTCTCCACACGGCTAGCCTTAACCAGCCTGGATCAGGGTGATGCACAGGCCCCTGCAACAGAAGGTCGGGGTTGACCAGGAGTTCCCATGGAGGTTTGGTTGACAGGTGCAGGAGTTCTGGAAACCAAGGCCATCAGGGCCAGAGCGGGGCTGTGAGGATGACCTGAGCTCAAAGAAGACACAATCTCATCAGTACTCAGTAGGCATACAGAAGACCTTCCAGCCACTGGGTCGAGAGTGAGTCCACAGCCATTGCTTCCTTGCTGGGAAACCGGGTCACGAAAAGAGTCAGATGTGTTTCGCGGGGTGGTGAACAGATCGACCATGGAAGTGCCCAACCTCTTTGTGATTTCGTGAAATACTTTTGGATTTAGTGACTATTTCCCTGGGTGAAGATCCTCCCTGCTGAGCTAGTCCACTACAACGTTTAGCTCTCCCTTGACATGGTGGGCTGTTACTGAAGAGACATTTGCCTCCGCCCAGGAAAGGAGAAGTCTCGCCTCCTGGTACAAGGATCTGGAGAAGTTTCCCCCTTGCCAATTTACGTGTGCTTTTGCGGTGTTGTTATCAGTCTTTATTAAGATGTGACGATTCTGGACTGTGGTTTGAAAGGCTTCCAGTGCAAGGCGAATGGCGTGAAGTTCTCGCCAGTTTATGCTGTGCCATCTCTCCTGCTCGTCCCACAGACCCTAGGCTGTTAGGTGCAGACAGTGAGCCCCCCAACCCGTCGCTGGTATCAGTGGTCACAATGAGTTTCGGGGGGTCCAGGAACTCCTTCCCTCAAAAGAGGTTTTCTGGTGACAGCCACCAAAGAAGCAACCTTTGAAGCAGGGGTGGGATAAGCAACCAAATCCTTTTCTTTCGTGTGATGGCCTCCTGTTGAGGGAGCAAGAACCATTGTAGAGTTTGTAGATATAGACGGGCCCATGGCACCACTTCAATGGTTGACACCATCAGTCCTAGAAGCCTCACCAGAGACGAGACGAGAGCTGTCAATGTTGCCAGGACACACTGTATTTCTCCCTTGATATTTTCATACCGGTCTTGTGGCAAGAAGAGACGATTTTCTGCTGTGTTTATGATGACGCCCAAGTGACGCAGCTGGTGGCTTGGTACAAGCTGGCTCTTTTGACGGTTTATCACAAAACCATAATGCTCTAACTCTGAGATGGTTAGCGCCAGATCGTGTTGAGCCTCTAGACTGGAATGCGACTGTACGAGCAAATCGTCCAAGTAGGAGAATACCCGGACCCCCCGGAACCTGAGATGTGCCACCAAGGGTGCCAGGACCTTGGTGAACACCCTGGGGGGCGGATGAAAGCCAGAATGGCAGTGCAGCGTACTGATAATGGAAGCCTGCATATTTGAAGTGAAGCAAGCTTCTGCTGTCCAGGTGGATAGGCACATGCAAATATGCCTCCTTGAGGTCGATGGATACTAAGAAGTCCAGGTGTTGCAGGGCCTCTGCCACAGACCTTAATGTTTCCATGTGGAAGCGTTCCTGCTTGACCCATTTGTTTACGAATTTTTAATCCAGAATGGCTTGTCTGGACCCATCCCTTTTGGGGTAGTGAACAGAATAGAATAGACGCCCCTCCCCTCCTTAGGGGATGGAACTGGTTCCACCGCCCGGATGTTTAGCAGGTGATGAATGGCCTGGGACATTTTGGAATGCTTTGCCCATGAGCGGGACCTTGGGGTGGGAAGGAATTTCGGGGGGGGGGGGGGCGGCGGCATCCAATTCTGTTCTGTAACCATTCCTGATAATCTTTAGAACCCAATTGTCTGTTACTGAAGATTCCCAGGCAGGGAGGAAGCGTGTCAGGCGGCCTCCTAGTATGGTTGTGAGTCATTTGTATGGTTTTTGCTTGGTTCGAGCAGGCTGCTGTTTGAAGAACCTGCGACCCCTGTAGGAGGGACGTTGACGGCCCCCGTAGCCTCTCTGTTGCCTGGTTTTTCTGTCCAGACCCCTGAAGGGCCGGAAACTCCGAAAGGGCCGAGACTGTGGGAAATTTTTCTTGAAGGGCCGGTCAGGTTTTCACCCTGCTGAGGGCATAGTCTTGCATTTGTCCATTGATTCAACCAGGACATCCTATAGAGTGGCCTCCTCAAAAAGCTTAGTTGCATCATATGGCACTGCAGTGAGATTATTTTTGGAAATATTGTCCACTGACCAGTTTTTTAGCCACAGGTGGCAGAGTCCCAGGACTGATGCCGCGGCCACGCGAGACGAGTCCAGGGTGCCATCTGCTATAAAGGCTTGTGCCTTCTGTACTTTGACCAATTGCTGCCTCAGTTTCACTGGATCTGAGGGAGTATCATTTAAGAGATCATCTAACCACAACCTTGCTGCCATAGAGGCTGCTGCTGCTGCTCAAGTGGAAAGGGATGAGTTATTGTGTGTTCGTTTAAATGCCAACTCAGCTTTTTTATCAGCTGGGTCCTTCAGGGTGACTTCGCCGTCCCTTGGAACAAGCAAATTTGAGACAATCTGGGCAATGGGAGCATCAGTGCAAGGGGTTTTTAGTAAGTCAGTAGGTTCCTGCTGATAAGAGTAGAATCGGTTAGTCACAGACATTGGCTTTCTATTTGCTGCTGGAAGCAGCCATTCCTGTTTAACTACCTCAGCAAATAGGTCAGGTAATGGCAGCAGTATGTCCTTAGGCTTTGCTCTTGGGAAAACCAGATCCCCCTTATCTGAAGTGGAAGAGTCATACTCAGATATGTCAGACGAATGGGGGTACGAATGTGTATCCCTTTTTCCCCAGAGGCACCTTTATACTTTTAAGGTGCTTTTTCTTTGCTTTCACTTTTTTTAGGAGAGGGACTCCTAGCCTCACTAGAAGAAGAGCTCTCAGAGCTGGATACAGCCCTTTTTCTTTTCTTATATTTTTTCTTGTCTTTTTTAGCAGGTCTAACTTGGTAGATAGCGTCTCTGATAGCGTTTTTGAACCATGCCTGCCATTCGGGTGGGACTGCTTTAGGGATGGCAAGGGAAGGTCCGGCACTAAAAGGGACGTGCTCTCCTGCCGCCACGGCAGACACCACATTAGTCTTTGAGGAACCCCGAGTCTCCCCAGTTACCTCCCTCAATAGAGTCTCAGTGCGCGAGGTCCCTGCAAAGAGCTCCTCCAAGCTCCTCCTCCTCCAAAATAGCGGATTCGCTCTCCTTTCGCGCCACTTTTGGGTGTCCAGCCGCCATTTCACACCTGCTGTATTCCTGCGCCAGGGAGATAGCCCGGATCTCTGCCGAGGTTGGGGCAGGTTGACAAAAGGAATGAGCAGATACCCGCTCTGGCCGTGCTCTACAGAGCCGGCGGGGGGGAAATGCCACACGCCTGGCCGCCGATGTGCAAGTCTCGCGGCCCACGGGTGGGAGACTCGAGGCGGGCCGGGGAGTGAGCGGCATGGGCGGCTCAATGGCGGCCATCGCCGATGCTGGCGCTGTGGCCATTGCTGGGGCTGTGGTTGCGGCTGGGGAAAGTGGGAGTGTTTCGCTGAGCGCCAGTGCTGCTTGAAGACAGGGCAGGACCGGATTGCAGGCTGTGGGCTGGCCGAAGGGCTTGGAAGTGCCGGGGCCGAAAACCACTTGACGGGGTCCTTGGTGCATTAAGACTATCTTTCCCCCGTACTCACGTTCCATACAACAGAAAAGGAAAGGAACGGGGGAAGGCGGGGGGCGGGGAAAACACAAAGCGGTTGGGTGGGGTTGGAAGCAGAGAAGGAGTAGAGAAGACGGGGACGTGAAAGAGCAGAAAAATGGCAAGACTCACAAAGATAAACACGGTAGAAAGGGTTATCCTCTCAGCCTCAAGGGGCCGTAGCCTTGTCTTTCTATCAAATCAGATCCGTCCTGCCTCAGTAGTGGTGGAGGATAATCCACGAGGTGTCCCTGGCAGCAGCAACCGAGAATCATTCATTATAGGTTCTATAGTTGAGGCTGTACCACAAAAATCATGTTGCCTCACTGCCTCCCCCACCTCCCCCTCTTGCTTTATTGCTACCCAGAAGCAGAGTTGGACTATCTTGCTCCAATAACCAATCAATAATGTGGGCACACTGCCATGTACCGCCCTGAGCCATTTTTGGAAGGGCGGTATATAAATCAAATAATGAGAATAAATAATGTAAATCCTAAAACATCCTGAGCTTCAATGCAGAGGGTGTGACAAACCCCTTCCTAGTCAAGGAATAAACGATGATGATGATGTTGTAAGTTCCCTGGCACTATCAACTACCATGATACAAATAGCAGTTCATGCTTCAGTGGACACAATACAGGATAATATTGCACTATGCTTTCTGGACCAATGAAGAGATATCAAAAGGTCTGTACGAGTGCAATATCTGGGAAGAGCTCACATCTCCAAAAGGTAATGCTCACTTCAAACTTCCTGATGGATACTTCATTGTTTTTTAAATATGTGTATGTGCAGACACAAATATTCACATGGCAAGATATTACATGTATGGTAAGGTATATATGCTTTTACACTGAAACATTCTGAACCAAATTCAGCCATTAGATTACTCATCGATCAGGGTCTACTAACCAATTCATAGGTCATGAAAATTGGATTAAAGTCCGGTTTCAACACAATACAAAACAACGGCTTAGAGCTATGTGCATGAATTGAATCTGCAGGCTTGTTAGTCCCTGCCCCATGTAAGGACAGAAGAAAAATGAAAGATTTTGCTTTTGCTTTTTTGGTGTATCTGCTTTTGCTTTAACTTTAGAACAAACTACAGTTCTGTATTGTGTGGGAACTCAGGGAACTATGGCTCATTAACCAGAGTTAGAACAAACCAGGATATCAAACCAAATTTGATATCCTGATTTGTTTTAACTCTAATTGGTTAACAAACTGCAGTTCAGAATTTGTACATAATGAGGAACTCCAATTTCATCCTAAAGTGAAAGCAGAGGATTCCACTCTCCTCATGCATTTGAGAGGAAACAGCACATGAGTCTATAGCCCCCTCAGGGTCGTTCACCTAGTGCGAAATCATGATATAGCTGAATCAGCCTCAGCTTTTAATAAATTTCCAGGCCATATTCATGACACATCTGGAGACACACAGATCTGAAGCAGCTTGTTTCTCTACAAGTTAGCCATATTCCATATTGCTTCCAAAAGTGATAAAGCACCAAACCACAAATGCTGCAACAAGCTGGAAGTATTGAAGCTTGAGATTTTTTACTTCTGAGAGTTTAATTTAAATTTATCTCTGGCTAGCCTAGCAGCAATTTATTTTAAGAACCTAACAAATTAATTTGGCTGTAGTACTATTCCTGTTGGCTGTAGTTTATGTTATGTCACATAATGGATCACTAATGAATCAAAAACCTTACAGATCTAAAACACTTCATCAGCATAAGAGAACAGCTGATTCTCTTTTGCTTTGTTTGAGAAAGGACTTTTAAGTTTTCCCCACATTTACAGCCTTTGGTGTCAAAAATGATGTGAAAGCCATCAGGTTCACAGGGTAGATTTGGGTTTGGACATTTGGATTCAAATCCTTGCTTACTTCAAATAAATACTGGTGTGTAACAAGCTCTCTCACCTCAAGCACCACTGAGAGACCTTAAAGGCCAAGTTGAAGACAGATCATCCTGGAGAGAATCTATCTATGTGGTCGCTAAGAGTCAATATTGACTTGACGGCACTTAATCAATCAATCAAAACAGAAACAAGAACCAAGCTCAGAGCTGAAAATGACAAGCCAGCAACAAAACTTCTGCCTCATGCCTTTCCGTTCCTTTTTTTTCTTCCTTTAACTTGTTCCTCGATATATTTTTTGAACAGGGGAGAAAAAAGTATGGGGAATCCTCATTCTCAGCAGAACTTCTTTACTGAACACTGTACTAGTCTGTGTTTTGTCTGTTTTATCTCTTCCAGCTATAAAAACCTATCTGAATGCAGATCTTTAAAGAGGCCTCAAAACAATATAAACCACTTGCAACTGAGATGCTATTCTGCTTTTCTTTTCTTTTTTAACTGAGGTCCAGAATTCTGCTCCTCTGAACAATCTGTAGGCTTCAGTACACACAACTCCTGGCAGTGGGAACAGGAAAGGTAGAACTGCAGACCTACATTTCTAATAATGCTCCTTCTTATGGGGATGTAGCTGAAGTTGGGGGTTCTTGCATTGCCCACTTTCTAGTGTAAGGTAAGGGCTTCAATGACGAGAACTGTCCCTTCAATGTCTACAGTACTGAGCACTGCCCTGACAGGAAGCAGAGAAGCTTAGAATAAGCCTTTGCACTGTTTCCTAATCTAGCAGGCTGAGTTTTACCATCAGTGTGGTTATTTTATTCCCTCTTTTGAAAGTTCTTGAGCTCTTACACGAATAATGTAAATCAACAGAAGGCTCTTCTTACTTTGGGGGCAAGTTCTCATTGAGGCTACTACACTGATCCATTTCAAAAGAATCAAGTGGTACAGTCTTACTCTTACTACTTCAAAATGCTGTTGGAAAACTGCATGACTGAATGCTTCCCCGCCCATCTCAAGTACACGCTGCCTTTGGAAAGCTATAACATCAGGAAGAAAGCAGGAGAAGCCAGATCTCCCCCCGCCCCCGCTCCCCCTTTTCATTTGCCCAATGATGGGAGCTCATTACTAGGGGCAACATATCCTCCATAGGAGGGGGGCTGTGTCACATGATTCTTTTGAACAACATAGCTTTACCCTGAATAGCACTAAGTGGACAACAGATATAGCGTTTAAGAGAAACATATATAAACCACTCTGAGCCATTTTGGAAGGGGCGGTATATAAATCAAACCAACACACACACATTTCAATAGCTAGCAGTATGCTCTAGTATATTAACAACACACATAGTATTATCCTTGCAGAAAGAACACAACATTTGTTTCTGAGGTTATTTATTAGGAATGTTCTTGAAATGTGATTCAGCTTCCGAATCACAGCACAACCCCTTTAAAATCGAAGGCTTACCCAGCCCCTTTAACACGAAGGAGAGCAGATCCATCCCTGCTCCTCCTCCACTCACCACCAATTCTGCACGGACGGCACTCCCCGCTGTTATTAGCGCGTGCCAGCGGTACTCTCCCCCAGCAGCCTGTGCATGACGCTGGAATGCACATGGCCTCCACGCATGCTGAAAAAAAATGTTTCAGTATGCTTATGCATACATGCAATTGCTAAGCGAGCATTTTTGTGTGTGTGTGTATGCAGACAAATTCTAGGCAAAAGATAAATTCATAAAACCATGCTTTAATCTCCCCAGCATCGCAAGTGTAATGGCTCACATGTGATTTACAGTAAATGAAATGAAGAAAAAAACATAAAAATTACCTGGGCATATCGCAAAAGCTTCTCTGTTGCATCTGGATCTTTATTCCAAATCAAATCTTCGCACAACTGTAAAAGCTCCTTTTGGATGTCATCATACACTGGCAGATTGCCTGCATTCACTATCCCCATGTCCATTCCATACTGAGAATTTTTTTTTTTAAGGGAGGTGGAGGGAGGGAGAAAAAAGGTATCAAATGCTACAAACATATATCTGCTGATCACAAAATCCATTTGTTACAATGCTTCTACTACCTTAATTGCATGGTAAAGAAAAACTCCGTGCATTGCTTCTCGAATAGCATCCATTCCCCGGAAGGAAAAAGACAGATTGGAAAGGCCTCCACTTATTTTGGCTCCAGGCAGTGTTTCCTAATAGCAATAAGAGAAGTAGCAGAAAGCTCATAACATGTATGAAAACTACTTCTCTAACTAAGGCCTAAGGACCATCCCTGAATTCAAGAAGCACATGTTCTAAGATCTGAGTTAGGTACCAAATTGCATGGGGATGACAATATCTGAACAGGCTAGAAACAGCAAAGGATAAAACAGCTACTTTACTGAACAAAGGGAACAAGATACAGGCAAACCTCAGCATTCATGGACTTGACAACCGGTTTCACATATCTGCAATCAGGTAACTGGCACCCAACCTTGGCATAAAAATCAGAACTCAAAGGGTTAAGATCCACGTATCCGTGGATCGGGGGTGGGCTGAAATGACCTCCAAGGTCATTTCTGCCCACCATTTTGTGACTAGTAGCAAGTGGCTCGTTTTGTTAAGAAAGTGGGGGCGGGGGAAGCTGGGCTAGAAATTAAAAAAAAGATAGAATCAGGTAGTGAAAATTTTTTCACCCTATTTCTGTGGGTATCCCAACACATGCACACCCACTTCAACTAAATAGTCTTTAAAAAGTCTCATTTTCAATAGCACAGTCAACCTAGAGACAGAACACATTGACAATCATGGAATTTGTACTAATTAAATGAGGCAGCTTTCACATGCCTTGTCAAAAGGCCTTTTGGCTAAACTACCAACCTTTTGAGAGTATTGCCCCATTTAATTACTCTAAGTACTGTATATTACAATACAATTAATGGTCTGAGTTATTTTTAGACAAGTCTATGATTTATAATACTTTTGATATTTAGAAGCAAAGCTGAGGAACTACTGGAGCACAGATAGCAGTATTGTTCTATTGAGGCCACTGCTTATATGCTGGTCCATTATGCTCCTCTGCCACCCTCAAACACACATAAATATTACTATCAACAAAAGAATGACTAAACTATCCCCAAGACTCACTTTTATTATTTTGGTTGCATCAATAAAGTTTACAGCATACATATTGTGTTCTTCCATTCCAGTACCTATAGTCAGAATGTTGGGGTCAAAAATTATGTCATTTGGATTAAAGCCCACTTTGTTCACCAGGAGGTTGTAGGCTCTGGTGCAAATCAAAATTTTTGCTTCTGTTTCTGTGGCCTGGAAGAAGAAGAAAAGTGTGAAGGCAAGGAAGTTTTACTGTGAAACTGACCAAATCATAATGCTCCTTTTAATTTATCTAGATCTCTAACATGACTAAGCCACTAGAACTCCAGACTATTAACAACCTATATAAAAACTAATGATGGGAGAGCAGCCCCCCTCCAATTTCAAAACTGCTTGCAAGTTATCTAATGTCTTGCCCTCAAAAATGTGTCTGTGTGGGCCGGGGGAGAGAATTGGCTAATTTTCCAAGCAACTCCAAGGCTCAGAAAACACCCTCCCTTTCTGCAAAAAAACAAAAGCCCCTCTCTGCCAGCCCCCCTACCCTTAAACAACTTAGGAACATAGGAACATAGGAAACTGCCATATACTGAGTCAGACCATTGGTCTATCTAGCTCAGTATTGTCTTCACAGACTGGCAGCGGCTTCTCCAAGGTTGCAGGCAGGAATCTCTCTCAGCCCTATCTTGGAGAAACCAGGGAGGGAACTTGAAACCTTCTGCTCTTCCCAGAGGGGCTTCATCCCCTGAGGGAAATATCTTGTAGTGCTCACACATCAAGTCTCCCATTCATATGCAACCATGGCAGGCCCTGCTTAGCTATGGGGACAAGTCATGCTTGCTATCACAAGACCAGCTCTCCTCCCATCTCTCCTCCTCTCCTTCTCATCACCCTTCAGGTCCTCCAAGGTGAGCAGAAGCAGTAGTATCCCTTTCTAGACCTAAAAAAAAGAAGAATATGCAAGTCTATTTTCACTGCCAGGAATAAACAGAAAGGCACTGGTGGCTTTACTACTAGGGGGAAATACTACTAGTCCCATCAGGAGAGCCCCTCTCACATAATTTTTTTAATACTTTAGGGACTGTGAAGGTATGCTGTAGCTTCTCCTGTTCACCTTGGAGGAATCTATATAATCTATTATAATAATAATATAATTAATTCTCTTAAACGTACTGGTCACTAATCTCATGTGAGGCAGCTCTTGCAAGAGTTCGGAGAGCTGCTGTATATCGACGGGGATGCAGGAGGGTCGGGGTAGAAGAAGGCAGCAGCCAGCCAGCGGGCCAGGAGTTAATGGTGGCGGCTGGCCAATGGCCGGGAAAACAATGGCATTGGCAGGCAGAGAAAGCAGGGGCAGCTGGCGGGAAGTTGGGTGGCGGGCGGGCGGGCAGCCAAGAAGCGGCTGACCAAAAAGCGGAAAGCCCAGTCGGGGGCGGGGGGAGAGAAGAAGCCAGAAAGTGGCGGGGAGGCAAGAAGTGGCTGGCCGGCCAGAAAGCAGCAGAGGGAGGAGAGAAAGGCAGCATTGGGTGGGTGGGCTGGGAGCAGGTGGCAGCAGGCTGGCCTGGCCACTGGGAATTGGCAGGTGGGCAGGAGGGAGCGGGCTGGCTTTCTGGCTCGCCCGCCCGCCAGCCAGATAACGTGGGCAGGCAGGGGAGGGGAGAAGCGGGACGGGCGGTGGAGGTGCAGATGCTTTGTGCCTGGCTCAGCTACTTGTAAGTAAATGGTAAGAGAAGGAGGAACTGTTTAAGGATGGGGTGGGGTCTGATGGAGGAGGAGAAGGAGGATGTAAGAGAGCTTCTGTGAACAGATAACTTTGGGACCAGGAAATGGTCATATCTCCTCTGGAAGAGTCCAAATCCTCAAAATTATTTTCTAAAATCAAACTTGGAAAATTTTGCCATCATCACTAATAAAAACAAGAATGCTGTATTGTTTAAAAAAAAACCCTCACCATCATTAAATATTTGGAACTAGCTGGGCCGGGCACAAAGCACCTGCACTTCCGCTGTCCATCCAACCCGCTTCCACCGCTCCGCCCATGGCTTCTGGCTGGCAGGCTGGCCGACCCGCTTCTTCTCCCACCCCTCATTCCCACTGGCCAGGCCAGTGTGCCCCTGCCGGCCAGCATCCCTATTTTCTCCCCCGTTCCTGTCGCTAATCGGCAGCTGCCTGCAAATTCTCAAGAGAGCTGCCACGCATGGGATTAGCAATGGGTACGCCTAGGAAAAACAAGGACAGCTCCCAGTCTAGTAGAAGAAGAGACAAAAAACAAAGATCTAGGATTCTCAGGAGCTTTTTTCAACCCTCAAAAAAGCCCCAAAAAACCGTCCCTTCAAAAGTGGCATAAGCTAATCCTTTTACTCACCACTGTGCTGCCTCCTATACCACAAAACTAAACTGATTTCTGAACCCAGCCAACGTGGGTCTATGATCTCCCTGGAAAGCCAATCACTAGTATGTCAGTGAAATGATACTGACCTGACCCACTTCATCAAAGGCCATCACCACCACAGCAGCTCCGTATCTCTTTATCTTTCTTGCTTTTGATAGGAAGTCATCTTCGCCTTCTTTCAGACTGATACTGTTCACAATGCCTTTGCCTTGACAACACTTCAACCCAGCCTCTATCACTGAGAAATTTGAAGAGTCAATGCAGAGTGGCACCTGATATCAACAAAAATAAAAACATAAACCTACATGTTATTAAGACAACCCATTTCTTTTCTTCAGCACCAACTGAAGCATAAACAGGATGATGTCAAAATGCTGTTGGCATTTTCTAAGCTGCTTGAGTAGAGAAAGCAGAACTAAAACATAAAATTAATGTCCATGATTTGAAGAAATAGCCAAGGAATCTACAGAGATGGCATTAACAGTTCTCTCATTAACTAAACTTCCCTACTTAAGAACAGCCCTGCTGGATCAGGCCCAAGGCCCATCTAGTCCAGCATCCTGTTTCGCACAGTGGCCCACCAGATGCCGCTGGAAGCCACAGACAGGAGTTGAGGGCGTGCCCTCTCTCCTGCCATTACTCCCCTGCAACTGGTACTCAGAGGCACAGAGGCGTAACGATAGGGGGGCAGGGGGGGCATGTGCCCCGGGCGCCACCCTGGTTGGTCACGTGGGGGGGGGGCCAAAAAGTGCCCCCACCGATCCCCTGGCTTTCCCGTTTTTGTTTTTGTTTTAAGCACAGCAGAGTGAAGAGCAGTCCAACCGCTAAGGTCTGCGTGGTGGCGTGGCGCCCCCTCCCCCGGTCCCGGCACCGCCCGACGCCCCCTCCCCACCCCACCCCATTGCTCGGCTCTGGCGCGTGGGCGCCTAAAGTTTGTCGAATCAAATCTTCGTCACAGGCAGCATAAGGAGCAGCAAGTACTCACTCCGCACTCCCAGTCCCCGCCCCGCCACCAGTCACGCATGCGTGGTGCTGGTGTCCGACTCATCCTCCCAGCTCGCCGTCTGCAGCACGTGCGTCGGCGACGAGGCAGGGAGTCTGACTCGGAGCGACGGGAGCGTTTCTGCTGCTGCGCTCCCTGAGGCCGCTGAGCACAAGCACTAGGGGGATTCAGTTAACGGCCGGCTGCATAACACAACAAGCAACATAAAGCACCAGGACAAGGGGTGTGTGTGTAATGATTTTGATGTGTGAACTTTGTCGGGCGGGGCGGGCTTGGCAAATTTGCACCTGGCTGGGCTGTTAAGTTGCGTGGACCCTGACTAGTCAACCTAGACTAGAGAAAGGCCCGGGCCGCCGCCCTCTCATCACGGTCACGATCCACTGCTGGGTTGCTCCTTCGCAGCAGGAGCCACTTGGGCCAATAGCTGGTGTGGGGGAAGCAAGCCCGTAGTTCTGTCCCACTCCCACCATGACCCGCCTCTCCTCCAGCTCTTTCAGGCGGCGGCAGCAGCAGCAGCAGCTAAAGAGCGAGACCCGGAGGAGCGCTGCCTGCTCTGCGCCTGCCGAGACAGAAGGTGCTGCTGCTGCTTTCGGAAGAATCAAAATGAGATGAGGAGGCCTGAGGAAAGGACCCTCTGCTCCAATTATTGTTAGTTACATTTGCAGCCAGATTCCCTTAAGCAAATGAAAGGCAGATTAAAATGAAACAGGGAGGCACGCACGCACGCACACATGAGGAATCTAAACGAGGAAGATTCAAAAGGAGGAGGGAGCACAGAAGCGGAAAGGTGTGACCAGAGCTGCTCAGAGAGGCCTTCTTAGTATGCTTGCCTCTCCCTCTCTATTGGCTCCGCCTCCTGTCACTTCTGAAACGATCCCTGAAGACATATTTATTCACCCAGGCTTTTCATTAGATTTATAGTTAATGCTGGGTTTTAAATGATATTGATGTGAATGATTTTAATGTTTAAATGATTTTAATTGTTTAATTGATTTCATATTTTAAATGATTTTATTGTAAACAGCCCAGAGATGCAAGTTTTGGGTGGCACACAGAAATATGTTAAACAAACAAACCAATAAAGATGTAAATGGAGCACTCCTTGGGGCAGGGAGCAGTCTTTTTGCTGATGGGACTCTGGAAAGAAGCATGCACACTGATAGAGTAATAACAATTGCATGGATTATTGAATGGTGGAAAACAGAAGCCAAGATTTCACAGCCAATTAAAAAGAACACAGCTTAATGTTACTTGCTTAATGTTACTTGCATTCAGTACCAGGAAACGCAGCTCTGCACCATGTGAAGCAATCTATCATGTGGCGCTCTGAGCATGTACAGGCACTGAGCACTCCTTTCTATACATCCCAGTTTGTCCTGGATTATTTTTGCATAAATACTGGAGTGACTGTCAGATGTATGCTGGGGGGGGCGGCGGGGGAGGCGCGCGGCGGGGGGGCCCGCAATTTCAGTGCTTGCCCCGGGCACCGTTTTCCCTAGTTACACCTCTGCAGAGGCATCCTGCCTTTGGAGGCTGAAGGTGGCCCACAGCCCTCCGACTAGTAGCCATTGATAGACTTCTCCTCCATGAAGTCATCCAAACCCCTCTTAAAGCCATCCAGGTTGTTGGCTGTCACCACATCCTGTGGCACAGAGTTCCACAAGTGGATCACGCGTTGTGTGAAAAAGTACTTCCGTTTGTTGGTCCTAGACCTCCTGGCAATCAATTTCATGGAGTGACCCCTGGTTCTAGTGTTGTGTGAGAGAGAAAAGAATCTCTCTCTCTCTCCACTTTCTCCACACCATGCATGATTTTATAGACCTCTATCATCTCTCCCCGCAGTCGTCTTTTTTCTAAACTAAAAAGCCCCAGGTGTTGTAGTCTTGCCTCATAAGAAAGGTGCTCTAGGCCCCTGATCTTCTTGGTTGCCCTCTTCTGTACCTTCTCCAGTTCAACAATGTCCTTTTTAAGATGTGGTGACCAGAATTGTACGCAGTACTCCAAGTGTGGTCGCACCATAGTTTTGTATAAGGGCATTATAATGTTAGCCGTTTTATTTTCAATCCCCTTTCTAATGATCCCTAGCATGGAATTTGCCTTTTTCACATCGGCCACACATTGAGTCGACACTTTCAACGAGCTGTCCACCACAACCACAAGATCCCTCTCCTGGTCCGTCACCGACAGCTCGGATCCCATCAGCATATACTTGAAGTTGGGGTTTTTCGTCCCAATGTGCATCACTTTACGCTTGCTAACATTGAACCGCATTTGCCATTTTGTCGCCCACACCCCCAGTTTGGAGAGATCCTTTTGGAGCTGCTCACAATCCGTTTGGGATTTCACTACCCGGAAGAGTTTGGGATCATCTGCAAATCTGGCCACATTGCTGCTTACCCCTGCTTCTAGATCATTTATGAATAAATTAAAAACCACTGGTCCCAGTACAGATCCCTGGGGGACCCTACTTCTTACTTCCCTCCATTGGGAAAATTCTCCATTTATACCTACCCTCTGTTTCCTGTCCTTCAACCAGTTAGCAATCCACACATGTACTTGTCCCTTTATCCCATGACAGCTAAGTTTCCTCAGGAGTCTTTGATGAGGAACTTTGTCAAAAGCTTTTTGGAAGTCCAGGTAGACTATGTCAACTGGATCACCTCAATCCACACACTCGTTGACACTCTCAAATAAGTCCAAAAGGTTGGTGAGGCAAGCTTTACCTTTGCAGAAGCCATGCTGGCTCACTCCCAGCAGTGTCTGTTCTTCTATGTGCTTTACAGTTTTATCCTTGAGGATGCTTTCCATCAATTTGCCTGGAACGGACGTTAGGCTAACCGGCCTGTAATTTCCCAGATCGCCCCTGGATCCCTTTTTGAAAATCGGTGTTACATTTGCTACTCTCCAGTCCTCTGGTACAGAGCCCAATTTCAGGGATAAGTTAAATATTTTAGCAAGGAGGTCAGCAATTTCACATTTGAGTTCTTTGAGGACTATTGGATGGATGCCATCCGGCCCTGGTGATTTGTTAGCTTTCAGTTTTTCCAGTTTAGAACATCATCCCTTGTCACTTCTATCTGACTCAGCTCTCTAGCCTCCATCCCTAAAAAGCCTGGTTCAGGAGCAGGTATATGCTCAGTATCCTCTGCCGTGAAGTCAGATGCAAAGAACTCATTCAGCTTCTCTGCAACCTCCATATCCTCCTTAATAATCCCTTTCACTCCCTCATTGTCTAATGGTCCAACTACCTCCCTGGCAGGTTTTCTGCTTCTGATGTACTTAAAGTTTTTGTTATTCCCCTTGATACTTTTGGCTAAATGTTCCTCAAACTCTTTTTGCCTCCCTTATTGTCACCTTGCATTTCTTTTGCCAGAGTTTGTGTTCCTTTCTGTTCTCTTTATTTGGACAGGCCTTCCAATTTCGGAAGGAAGTCTTCTTCCCTTTTATGGCTTCCTTGACAATATCCGTTAGCCATGCTGGCATCCTCCTGGACTTAGTGGTACCTTTCCTCCTTTTGGATATACAATCTAACTGGGCTTCTAGTATTGTGGTTTTGAGTAAACTCCATGCACTCTGGAGCGAAGTGACTCTCCTGATTTTCCCCCTCAGCTTTCTTTTCACCAGACTCCTCATTTTGGAGAAGTTTCCTCTTCTGAAATTCAAAATGTCTGTGTTAGACATCCTTGGTGATTCTCTCCCTGCATGTATGCTGAAATTGATGGCACTGTGGTCACTGTTCCCTAAAGGGTCGATGACACTGACATCACGCACCAGGTCCTGGGTGTCACTCAGAATTAGATCCAAGGTCACCTTCTCTCTGGTCAGTTCCATGACCAACTGTTCTAGGGCACAGTCATTTAGTGTATCTAGAAATGTGACCTCTTTGTCCTGACTTGAATGTGAATTTACCCAGTCTATGTGTGGGTAGTTGAAATCACCCATAATTACAGCCCTGCCTCTCCTTGACGCCTCCCTGATTTCCTCCTGCAACTCCCAGTCAAGTACTTCAGACTTGAATGGCACATGTGACATTATTAGCTAAAACAAAAGGAAAATGAAATTATCCTGTCAGTGCAGTGATAGGCACCTATCAAACGTACCTCTACCCACAGTCACTTAAAGGTGCAGATGCCATATCCATGCAGACAGGCACAAGGCTTTTTTGGGAAATGTGCCACCCCAGCAGGAAGCTGGCAGGGTGGCAGAGAGCAGGTAAACACCTGCTCTCCTCTTTCTTGAAGTTCCCTTTCTAATTTCCCTAAAAATGCTCGAACTGCGCCTTGAACCACGGTTAGGACATATCTCTAAACCATAGTTTCCTGCTAAGTCTTAACCAGCCCAAAGACAGAGAAGCGCATAGTCCTGAAAGTTTATTATGAACAAAACAAAACAAAACCGACATATAAAGGAACTATACATGCAGCCATATCTTTTTTAAAAACTTAAGAATGCTCTTTGCAGACTATGGCATCATCTAGAAAGGATTTACTATCCATAAACCGCAATATTTGCCATGGATAGACATGTGGATTTATGAAGGACATAAAAAGTACAGCTGAGGGAAAAGTATCAAGCACAGCAGTTGCCTGCCAATACCTAAATAGGAAGAGCCAACTAGACAGCCAAAAAGGAAAGTACACTTCAAAATGAATCTCTCTGTTGCCAAAGATGACAATTTCATTTCTTACTTTTCCACACACCCACCATACACTGCCAGTAGTTAGAGTGCACAAGGTGACTGAAAGCTGCATCTTCCAGCTAGAACTAATCTCAGTATGTGCAGATGGACTGTGTGTACTGTGGTGAGGCGGGAGGGAGTATTATGCTCATAATTCAGCTGCATGCTTTAAAAATGAAGAAAAAGAATCCTCCCTGCTCAACACGCACACTCTGCAGCCCTCTGATTACAGAAGATATGTGTCTTTCCCTCCTCATTGTTGCAACTGGATTATATGCTGTTATCCAGCATTCAACAATTCAAGAACACTGGTTAAATGCAATTCCTCAAGGTAACATGTCCATTGGCTTAAAACTGTTGTGTATAACATGGCTGTACGTTTGTGAAAGGCATCTGACTGGGTCTCGTCATGGGCACCATCCAACAGGTGCACTAGATACACCAAAGCATGCACACATCTATTGAGAAAGTGCCGGTAGTACTTTGGGGGAGATTCAACTTCCTGGGGTATGGTATGTACAATTACAAACCCCATGAACCCAGATTGACTAGAGATAATGGCGGGACACAGAAGCGAACACACATCACAGAGAACAAAAGCTCTATAATGCTACTGACAAGCATCTGAAAATTGACTGTCATGATCCTATTCATAAAATTTTTCACATTTTTTAGGGGAAAGTGTTTTACTTCTAATTTATGTGGTATTTTCCAAATAAGCAGTTTCCTATTCTATTGCATAACTGCATAAAAAGTGAAAAACTTGAGCATGGCAATCCCCTGTCCTACAACAATATCCCAGCAAATCAGAATGTTTACGTCGTGTAATTTTTCCTTCTTAGACATTACAGCAACATAGGAACTGTTTTTCTGTGGGTTCACTCTATAGCACTTTCATAATAGTTAAAGGCTTGCTAATAAGCGGAGCCAATCATGCAAGTCCTTACTACACAAAAATTGCCTGGCCAGGATTAGGGGCAATGACTGAATGTTAAGGACCAATGTGATTTGTTTTGCAAATATGTTGGCAAGTCTTTAAAATGTTACAGCTGTGCTGTGGGTTGAACTCACATAACAACTCCCACACTGCTGCAGTAATGTCTAAAATGCACCGGTGACTCTTCACATTCTTCCATCATCCTTATGCTGAAAAGTGGTCCTTGAGAAAAGCTCTGGCTCCTGTTGGATCCTGTGCAATGCATTCATCTTAACAACTGGGGAAGTTTATGTCACTGTTCCATTCGCCAATGCTTAAAATGGCATTTTTGGAGTCAGGTAGGAATGTGACGCGTAAATACTATGGCCCCGTTTGAACATAATGTCAAACTTGGGGTAGACAAAGCAGTGGTTAGTCTGTGAAACCAGGAAACATGCTGCAGACAATTGATTAACTGTGGTTTGGAAACCTCTGGCTTCTGCACAGAGGAACCCCTCCTTCTTCCTAGTCCACCCATACCGAATCCCAGCAAGCTCCATTCCGCTCGCATCACTAGACTGTAAGCAAGGTGTCAGCACATTAGTGAAGCGGCAAGCATTGGCTACAATGTTAGAGGGGGCATACTCTGTGTGATCAATCATTTTTGGCATTGATCGTCCGCCTTCATCAGGGCAAAGACATTTTAACCCTTTCCTCGCAACATTTGCACCATTGCCCTTGCAAGAACTCTCAAACTACACCATCACAGACAACCACAGTTATTTACATCCCAGAAAGGCAAGGGGCATTTCCAGATTGTAATGGGTGGGAAAAGGGATGGTCAACCCCAAACTTTATGCTGTGAAGTGTCTGCACAGCTGCTCCCGGAGCCTAGGGTGGGTCTCATACAAGTTTAGTGCTGCTGATGTTTCTTGTAACTTTTACCTACTCGGAAAGGCGGTGCCTGGCAAAGCCATGTGACCGCCACCTTTCGTCAGAAGGAATGACTTATCCACCCAAGCATAAAGAAAAGAGATATTTTCTGCATGTATTTTGCAATAGCTGCATTTGAGAGGGTTGTTGTGGGGATTCCACTTGGTAGCAATTGCAGTGCTAACCCATGCTCTGTCACTGGGGAGGAGCCTACAACCTACAAATGGGCTCTCCCTAGGCGGAATCTGCTTGCTGCATAGGGCTTAAACATCCAGAAAAATGGCTTGTCACTTCTGGCTGTGAGGATCCCTGAGTTCCCCTTGTGGAGGTCCTCTTTTAATCTCCCTGGGAAAAGGTATGCTGTCTTCTCCAGTTACAGAGGAAGGAACTTAGGGCCCCCTTACTTTCCCCACCCTCAGGAAGAGAGGATTGGGCCCCTCTCTTCCCACTTTTACTGTTTAATGGAAGACTGAACATTTCCCTCTGTTTTCCCCAGCTGTGCACATAATGAGTTTTGCTCTGGTCATCAGTGACAGGACCATGTGTCTGCATGTTCCTTCAGAATGTGACCTTTCCCAGCAGGATCCAAAATTTAAAAAGCGTACATTTAAAAAGCTGTTACACGCACACATGAGCACACCTTGATGCAAACACCACACTCAACCTTGTGATACACTTGCATCTGTGGTGACTATGACCTTATCTGGTTCCAAGAATGTTTCCCCCTTGACAGCTTGGAGGAGTCCATCCACCAATGAAGGGACCTTCTCAAACTCTCCTTGACCCAAATCCTCATTTTATGTTTGCACACTATATGTGACTCATATGGAAGAAGAGCCCATTGTAGGGGTCAGAGATGGAACCTGGTCCAGGGTACAGAATCCATGGCGGCCACTGTGAGGCCCAATAGTCTTACGAGCTGTAGGATGTCTGCTGAGGAGCTCTTTACCTCCTCCCATGAGAAAGACATGATGACCCTCAATCTTTTGGGCAGAAAGTACGTCAATTCTGTGCTGTATCTATAATCACACTCAGTGCTGCAGGTGTTGGGACAGCAAAGAATGGCTTTTTTTCCTTGTTCACAAGGAATCCATGTTCCCGTAGACAAACTAAAACCTTTTGCATGGCCAGACCCTCTTCCCTTGCAGATCTGGCTCAAATCAGCAAGTCGTCCAGATAACAATATAAATAGACCCCCTGCAGCCTCAGGTGAACGGCAATGGGTATGAGGACTTGTGTAAAGACCCCGTGTGCCAATGACAGGCAAAACGGCAGGGCTTGGTAGAGAGAGTGCTAGTGTTGATAATGGAAGCGCAGAAGGCATTTGCTCTCCAGATGGATAGGAATGTGGAGGTACGCCTCCTTCAGGTCTATTATTATTATTATTATTACATTTATATGCCGCTCTTCCTCCAAGGAGCCCAGAGTGGTGTACTACATAATTAAGTTTCTCCTCACAACCAACCCTGTGAAGTAGGTTAGGCTGAGAGAGAAGTGACTGGCCCAGAGTCACCCAGCAAATCTCATGGCTGAATGGGGATTTGAACGCAGGTCTCCCCGGTCCTAGTCCAGCACTCTAACCACTACACCACGCTGGCTCTCATGCTGGCTGGCAGTACCATCTGGCTTGCTCTTTGCCGCTTTTGTGAGATGGGGTGTCCCCTCCCAGCTGTGCTCCCAGGCGTAATGTCCCTCCTATCCAGGGAGACTGATGCCAGCTGGTCATAGTGCAGCATTGTCCTCAGCTCCAATCTGGACACCTTGTTGTGGGTGGTCACCTCCTTGAATTTCTTCTTTAGAAACTGCAGTCTTTCCTTGCACTGTGCTCTGGAAACCCCTCTGCATCACCTGTCTAGAGATCCAGTTGAAGGTCGTTTTGCTCCTGAACTGCTGCTGCAGTTGTGATTTGACACTGTCTGATGCCAGAGGTCCATGAACATCCCTGTCTCTGCCTCTATCTACAACTTGGCATGGACTGGCCTGTTTCCATTCCTAGCCTGGCTGCTTTCCAGGGCAGTGCCAGTGGTAGATGGCAAAGCTGTCGCTGAATGCCGAGACTGCGGCAATTTACCATGCAGAGTGTTAGAGGAGCAGGGCCTGGGAAGCTAATCTGGTCTCTTCATGTGAGGGAAAAGGAGGAGGGTTGGGGGCATCTGCTGAGTGCATGCAAAGCCAGGAGTGCGCAGGAGGAATGCAGTTATCAACCAGGTGCATGCAAAGCAAGTGTTGTGTGCACCCCAGCCCTTATGGCCATTTAAAAGGTTACATCTTTCTTTTACTCATACCAGCTTGAATACAGGCATTGTTTGTAAAAACAGCTGTGTAGAAGGAAACTATACTAAGGTCACCAGATAGCGACAGTGCTGAAAGATTCATGGATGGCCTTGCCAGTTACAGGAGAGGCTGCTATTTCAAATACATATTGCTGTACCACTCCTCCAAAGGCCCAGCATATATGCCTTTTGTGGGGAAACAACTTGGTTGTGACCCCACCCATCTGCCCTCACCCCACTAAATCCCACTTTGAAGTGTTAATATGAAACTTTTTGGCCAAAGGGACAGGAAAGGAAAACAACGGCTGTTTGAGAGCTGCTGTTCACTAATCTAAGTTCCCTGCCCCTTCCCCATCTTCCCTTCTCAACTCTCCCTTGCTAGATAGACTTGCTGTTTGGGCAGAATGGAAGGAGTAGTTCTTGCTTGTCAGGACCTGACTATCTTTGTAGTTCTTGAAACCTGCTTCCTCAATCAAACCTACAAAAGACATCCCTGGTATGTCTCCTTGTGTCTCCTCACACATCCAGATGTCCCTGGTCTGTTTCCTTGTGTGCCCTCACACATCCACTTGCCGGGCCCTCCCAAGTCTCAATGACCAAAGGATGACCTGACACATCAGATTGATCCCTTGGACTGTGGTCCCATAGCACATCAACACCGTTGAATGCTGGCACACTGGCACACTGGTAAAGCCACATGGAAGCCCTCATTCATATGATGGAAGAATGAGGGAACTGAGGGCTATAGAGATGAGTGTGTTCAGGAATGTGTTCAATCATTGTGTTAGTAGAGCTTGCTGTGTTTATGCCCAAAGCAACTTGGTGATGAATTATTGGAGACCTCTCCCGCTATTTCTGTTTTGTTCTACCATCCTCTTCTTCCTGGGGAAAACGTGAGGTCCAAAACACAAAGGAAAATGTGGGCTTGCTCCAATGTGGTTCTGTCCCTTTAAATGCATGAACTCTAGTGAAGCGCATCCCTGTTGCCAAGCAGCAGCAGAAATCAAGGTAACCGAACTGGAGCAGCTCAGGGAGGCAGAGAGGTTTCTGGATGAGACCCTCAGGGATATGATAGAGGTATCCCACACCCAGGCTGACAGTGCTTCTGCTGTCATGGAGAGTGAAGGTCTAAGCGAAGGAGGACATCAGTATTCAGAAGAGAGAAACACACCCTTAGCAGGGACCCCTTCCTTGGGTGATGCACCCATATTCTCTTGCACAGAGAATACTCCTCCAGGGGGTGGGGGCCTCCTAGTAGTGGGTGATTTTATCATTAAGGGCATAGAGAGATGGTTCTATGACCTGTGTGTAGACCGCACGGTAACTTGCCTGCCTGGTGCGACGGTTGCAGATGTCACGTTGCGTCTAGGTAGGCTGTTAGGCAGTGCTGGGGAGGAGTCAGCTGTCATGGTGCACGTTGGCACCAATGATGTTGGGAAAAACAGTTGGGAGGTCCTGGAAGTCAAATTTAGACTGATAGGTAGCATATTGAAGTCCAGGATCGCAGGGTAGCCGTCTCTGAAGTGCTACCTGTTCCTCACATAGGGACAGCGAACAGGCAGAGCTTAGGGGTCTCAATGAGTGGATGAGATGGTGGTGCTTGGAGGAGGGGTTTAGATCTGTTAGGAACTGGGATACATTTTGGGGTAACCAAAGCCTGTACAAAAGGGACGGCTCCAACTGAACCAAGATGGAACCAGACTACTGGTGCTTAAAATAAAAAAGGTTGCAGAGCAGCATTTTAATGTTGCCCGGGGGATTACCGACAGGAACTGGGTGGTATCTGGTTCGGCCAGCAAAATCCCCTAAGGTGCAGGGGTGCACATGTTTCAGATAAACCAGAAGGGGACAGAGTAGAGCCAGGAGTTGAGCAGAAGGAAACACATGACTACAGCTTCACCCAGTCAGACGATCACAAACTCTAACCTCTGGCACATTTACCTATAGTTTGGCATTATGTCCGAACGCGGCCTATGTGTGGTTTTAAAAGCTCCTTTTTAATACTGTGTACAAGATGGCACACTTTAGCTTACAAGCAAACTATAGAAGTTATTTTCTGAATCTGCGTCTCCGATTGCAAAATAATCCCATCATCAATGCTAGTGTAACATCAGAAGCCATGTCTTTTACCTTAGCAATGTCTGGTTCTGAAGCAATGAAGCTGCAGAATCGAGCCATAGCGCTTGGCCCATCTAACATCCCATCATCCACATTGATATCCAAAATCTGAGCTCCCATCTCAACTTGGGCCTTGGCTACACTCAGTGCTTCCTGAAAGTGAAGAAAAATTATTTTTATAAAATTATATATACTAAACATGGCAAACAAAAGATTATATACATACACACACACACCCCAAAAGCAAGTCAGACCTTCCAGAAGCTCCTTTACTTCTCTCTGCCATAACCTGGAACTGTATAAGATAAGCAACAAGCAGTTTCTCGTCCTATTTAATTTCTAGCCCATCCTATGTGGCAGGCTTAGGGCAGCTTCCTCTTCTCTTCCAATATTAAGGGTTTGGTTCACATACTCATCAAATTGCTTTTCTCCCCACCAAGACCGAAACAGCCTCATACTCTCTCTGGAATTAACCACTTCATTTTCCTTCTCAGTGGCCCAATACACATATTACCATGGCAGTGCAGAAGCTGCTCCTCCATCACTTCTTCGGGCTCCACTTGTGTATGTATACCAACACCATGTAAGTGGGGGAAATGATGTAGAAGTAGGGCAGGAGGACAGGTGTCCTCTACCTTTAAGAGACGCACAGAAGAGGTAATTTCAGCAGGTGAAGTTATGTGGGGCAAAAAAAGCTGCACCTGCTGAAATTTCCTCTTCTTGCATCTCTTAAAGGCACAGGAGACTTATCCTCTTTTCCATATGGCAGCCCTATGAATATCTTTTCCCATGCCCCCTGTGGGATGAATAAGATTTTTATAGAGAAGAACCACATTATTGTTCCTACCCACATTTGTCACCCAAGCCACTCCCATGCCACTATTCCTCCTCAATGCTCCTCTCAGTGCATTCTCAAGCCCAGGCAGCTGGGTCCAAGCAGTCAGGAATCATAGAATCAGGAATACTATTCTTTTTCCAACAACCCCAGCACACACTTTGGCAAACTCCAAGCCTCAACTCCTTTTAAGCCTATGCAACAAACAGAAATACTTGCTTACGGCACATCTCACTTTTATAAATAAAGTACATCATCATTTTGTTTCATGCTACATCAAAAGACTACACTTAAAGCTTTAAAAGTTGCCAGAATAGAACTTATTTCATGGGAGCCGTACATGCAAGTTAGTTAATTCATGTGGTAGGATTTACACAGTGTAAAATATGAGACAAGCTTACAATAAGCTGAATGCTTACTTCATAATTGCCTGCCATGATGAGTTTAGCAAACTTTCTTGATCCTGCAACGTTGCAGCGTTCTCCAATGTTAACAAAATTGGTGTACTGCCCAATCCGGAAGGGTTCTAGACCTTGATAACAACAGTTTCAGCATAATAATAATCATCATGATAATATAGGGAAAATAATAAATGTCAGTTAAAACAAGAAAAAGCATACCCCAACCCACATGGATCCCCAGCTAATGCCACTCATATATAAAACAGAAAGTGACATGACAAACTTATTCCTCCCTGAATGAGTATTTGGATCCATCTGTTACCCATTGTGACACTCATGACACTATTGTGGAGGTGTCCAGCACCTCCTCTTGCATGGTTAAATTGGATCCATTTTAGATTGTGACTCCCGAGGATGTGGACAAGTTAATTAGGATACAGCGCCTTACCACCTGTCCTCCTTTGCCCAACATGGCTTATACAATCTAGTAGTGAGGTTATTGGAGAAGGTATTGTTAATATCATTAATGCTTCTCTGAGGGAGGGCAGGATGCCTCCTTGTCTTAAGGAGGAAATTATTAGACTACTCTTGAAGAGGTCTGCATTGGATCCCTCAGAATTAGGCAATTATAGGATTGTCTCCAACCTCCCATGGTTGGGCAAGGTGATCAAGAGGGTGGTAGTGTCTCAGCTCCAAGCTGTCTTGGAGAAAGCGAATTGTCTGGATCCATTTCAAACTTGCTTTTGGGCAAGCTATATAATTGCGAAGGCCTTGGTCAGCCTGTTGAATGATCTCCAATTAGGAATTGACAGGGGGAGGGTGACTCTGTTGATCCTTTTGGATCTCTTGGTGGCTTTCAATACCATCGACAATGGTATCCTTCTGGGACACCTGAAAGGGGTTGTGAGTGGGAGACACAGTTCTGTGGTAGTTCCACTCCTACCTCTCAAGCAGGTTCCAGATGGTGTCGCTTGGAGACTGTTGCTCTTCAAAACAAGAGCTCCGATATGGAGTCCCACAAGGCTCCACACTGTCTCCAATGTTTTTTAACATCTATATGAAACCGCTGGGAGAGATCATCACAGGATTTTGTACAGGATGTTATCAGTATGCTGACAACACCCAAATCTATTTCTCCATGTCAACTTCATCAGGAAATGGCCTAACCCCTAAATGCCTGCCTGGAGATGGTAACGGGCTGGATGAGTGAGAACACACTGAGGCTGAAACCAAACAAGACGGAAATACTCATTGTGGGAGATCAAGACATAGGAAGTGGTTTAGATCTGCCTGTTCTGGATGGGATCGCACTCCAACGGAAAGAGCAGGTACGTAAGTCTGGGAGTACTTCTGGACCCAAAGCTCTCCCTGATTTCTCAGGTTGAGGCAGTGGCCAGGACTGCTTTCTATCAGCTTCAACCTATTTTGCCAGCTACGTCCATTTCTAGAGATAACCAACCTTAAAACAGTGCATATGCTGGTAACATCGAGGCTTGACTACTGCAATGTGCTCTACATTGGGCTGCCTTTGTACGTAGTTCGGAAACTTCAGTTAGTACAGAATGCCACAGCCAGGTTCGTTTCCGCCGTTTCCCAAAAGAACTACACTGGCTGCCAATGCATTTCCAGGCAAAATACAAAGTGCTGGTCATTACCTATAAAGCTTAATGGCTTGGGTCCAAGTTATTTAAGAGAATTCCTTCTTCTTTGTCAACCCCACCGCCTCTCAAGATCATCTGGGGAGGTCGGCAGTGTTCTCTCTAATTTTTTTCATCTGTGTGCGGAATTAGTTTTGTTCCTGGAAGCAGTATCAAGGCAGTGTGTGCACACGTGAATTCAGAGTGGGGCCTTCCTGATTCAACCTGAGCGGGATCTAAAATTAACTGAGCGGAAACCAAAAAATGTATGCGCGCACGCACACGTGCATGCCTTAGAGGGTATACTAGAGGTCAGGTTGAGGTTGCCACCAGCTCGGTTGGTGGCAACCTGAAACCGGGCCTTTTCTAGAGTTGCCATAGGAGTCTGGAACTTCCTTCCTAATGAAATTAGTTTCATTGTCTGTTTCATTTCCCAATGAAATTCCCCTTCTCTGCATGTTTTTAAGAAGGAACTAAAAACATACCTGTTTAGTCAGGCTTTTAGTTTATACTTTTAAAGTTTCAGTTTTTATTGTACTTTAAATTGTTTTTAATTATGTTTTAATGGATTTTATATTGTGAACTGCTCTATTTATATAGAGCAGTGTATAAATGCACTAAATAAAATAAAAGCTACATTGGACAAACTTCAGTTTTACAGATAATCTCATTTAAATGTATGTGACTAAGAGCTTGATCCTTTCTTTTAATTATGTCACATTCCTGGAACAGGATCACTAATTCCCTTCACACCAGTAGAATGTAGTGCCACAGCAGTGCAGCATACCCGGTTCATTTTGCAAAAGCAGAGCAATCAGCAAAAACATACGTTCAATCAGTAAGGATTTTTCAGCAGCACTTCTCAACTATGGCAGTCCCAAAGCAAAAGTGGTTAAAGAGGTGTGGAAGGGAAGGAATGGAGGAGTGACCAGGATATTTAGGATCCTGTACATTGTCGGGATCATTCCTTACTCTGTTGTATAGGAAAGAGCTGTCAGGACCCAAAATACATCCAATATTTTTATTAGTCAGTCCTGGACATCAATCATTTCTTCCTCACAATAACCTTGTGAGTTACACTAAACCAGAGCTGCACAACTTTGACCTTCTAGCTTTAATTGGACTACAACTCTCATCATCCCTGATTATTGTCCACTATAGTTGGGGATGATGCAAGTTGTAGTACAACAGCTGGAGGGCTGAAGCTGTGCAGCCCTGCACTAAACTGAGAGATGGTGAGCCAAGAAAATGGATGTAGCAATTTCCTGGGAGAGGAGAGCTGGTCTTGTGGCAGCAAGCATGACTTGTCCCCATAGCTAAGCAGGGTCTGCCATGGTTGCATATGAATGGGAGACTTGATGTATGAGCACTGCAAGATATTCCCCTTAGGGGGGATGGAGCCGTTCTAGGAAGAACAGAAGGTTTCAAGTTCCCTCCTTGGCTTCTCCAAGATAGGGCTGAGAAAGATTCCTGCCTGCAACCTTGGAGAAGCTGCTGCCAGTCTGTGAAGACAATACTGGGCTACATAGACCAATGGTCTGACTCAGTATATGGCAGTTTCTTATGTTCCTAATAAAGAGGATGCACCAAGAGTGCACATTTCCCGACATCTTTCATCAATGGCCTTCTGACACACTCCTTTTTTGTTTGGGTGGAGATGGAGGCGGTTTGCAGTTTGTCCAAATCGCCACTCTACATGCTAGTTTAAACTAGTACTTGGGTCACATGTAGAGGAGTGATTTGGGTGAACTAGCCCACTCATGTGACATCAAGAGGATGTCAGAAGAATGTCTGCGGAAGATGTCAGGATGGGCCTGCTCTTGGCACATCCCCCTTTTAAACTGTGTGAGCTGGAAATGTATTGTCGGAATCAGCCCAGAGAATGGCCCAGTGTGTTATGGACCATGGGTCGGCCCATCCATTTGCTTCATGTTTTCAAACCCACAAGTGAACAGAAACACTTTGGCTATGGCTAGAGGGGTGAACTGTAGGAAATTGATGAGCCAAGAAAGAAACTTTGCTGCAAATCCGTCATTGACTGCCCAATTGCCTCTGGGCCTTCTGGCCATTTTCTCCTCTTTGATATCTTCAGTGCATTTAGTTGTGTATCAGAATTGTCTTGCCAGCTCCGTAGCTCCTCAAATCCACCTCCCCCTCTTCCTCCCCTAATTGTTCAAATACCACTCTGAAATGGACACTGACACAAAGAGAGATTTCAGTACACATCCACTGCTGGTGATAAGACTTGTGTGCAAGGAAAGAAGAATCTGGACTTGGAGCATCACCCACAGCATATGGACTTTTATCAAATCATTGTAAAGTGTTCAAAGGAGGAAGATACAAGAAGAGAAGTTGGAAATGTAGGAGGAACAGATGAGACCACCTCTGGGTGAAAACCCAGGGGGAAGTGGGGGGTCTCCTCCTTGCTTTTTGCCAAGCAGCAGGCTTTTGAGAGGTGTTTCAAGGTGGATAGCAAAGAGAGGAATTTTAAAATGCAGTCTAGAACTTTTGGATGCATCAGTCTATCTTACCTGATAGCAACATGTTGCCTTCTGAAACAGAGGAGGCAGGAATGCGAGGCTTGCATGCTTTTACTGCTTCAGCAATCTCCCTGCATTACAAAACACACATAAAATAGCAGCCAGAGCTTTACACAAAGAAATTAAGCTCAACTAGAACATGTCAGAGATCAGTACATATTTGTTTGTTTCTTACACTTATTAACTTACCTTGCTTCTAGGATGTTCTAGTTATATGCATAATTCAGCCTACTGGGGAAACAACAGTTACCCTACTCACCAGGGGTACCACCAAAGAGTTTCATGTGTGTTTAAAGTTTATTGTACAGAGCCATCCTTAGCATTCAGTGATGTACAACCATACCTTCACAACAAGGAAGCATTGGCTATAGTAGCTGATCTGTTGCAGCCACATATTGCAGACAGTTCCATTTATATGATAAAATGGTTGTAGAGATTGGCTCTTAATCATCAGGCAGAAGAGAAGCTATGAATAGTACAAAGCTATGTACCTTGTTCCAACCATCACTCGCTTCAGTTGCACTTCTACCTTACTTTAGTTTTATTGACATCCTGCAAGCATCTAGGCATACTCTGTAATGCAAGTGCTTATGTTCACTTCATATCTTATCACAACACTTTCAGCACATTGGATGATGTAACCTCAATGTTTCTATTCTCGAAGGAGTATACAACAGAGAAAATTGGGCAAATTTTAAAAAATACACTAACTTGCCCATGCTGTATTTCATATTCTCTGGAACAAGTGTAGCAACTCTGCTCTACACAAAACTCTCTCCGTGTATGCAGTAAAGTATTAGGAGAGCATAAGTATTATCTTAGCTGCACAGTAATTCCAGGATATTTAGTCTTCCCTTCCAGTTACCTATATTCACCTCCCATTCCTTTATAAAGCCTTAAAACTTTAGCTAAGCTCTTGCTATCAGCAAAAGAATCGAGGATTTTCAATTAACTTTATAAAGAGATTGCGGAAAAACATTTCACTCAAGTTGCTTTGACTAATCAAATATTTAATTTAATTAACTTAATTAGTGGTGCTTTTCTGTATATTGTTCCATCAACGTCTTCTGCAACTGGCACAGAAGTCTGAATCCTGAAAGGGATCCTTTGCTTGAATTGCAGAGAACTGAAATTTTCTGGTAAAAGGTGCAGGCCCAGCCACCTCTCAGCAGCCTGAAGCAACCTCCTGTGCTCTCCCTGACTCCAACTCCATTTCTGGAAACTGCATTTTGAAGGATTGCTCTGCTGTTAGCCCACCACCTATCAGTTGGTTGGCATGAAGAAACTCAAAGCCTCATGAACCTCCATGACAACTCCAAACTAGCTCACAGGGTAAAGGCCTTATTCCAGGACTGTTCAACTTCAGCCCTCCTGAAGATGCTGGTCAACAATTCCTACAATCCCTGGCTATTGGCCACTGTGGCTGGAGATTATGCGAGCTGTAGTCCAAAAACAGCTGAGGGTCCTAAATTGAGCGGGCCTGCCTTATACAAAGCCTGAAAAGACAGCCTGGAGCAGGGGTGGGACAATGCTGACCAATGTCAATTGGTCAATTGACATTGACCAATGTCTTTGTCAATGCAGACAAGGGGAAATTCCAGCTCATTCCTATCATCCTTTGTTCTACCTCTTCCTATTTACAGAACTCCATTATTTATTTTGCAGATTACTCCACAAGTGGCACCATGAGGGCAACTTGTCTGAGGTAACTGGTGATTACCACTGCTGGTACACTTGGTGCAGGGCTCTTCCAAGGACAAGCTGCCCAGTAGTAGTGACCAGCAAGTCCCTCTCAAAGACACTTCCACACAAGCAAACAATGATCACTGCTGCCAAAATGCTTGGCCTGGGATATTTCAAGGCTGAATTCCATACAACAATCACAACTGCAATATGCTAGTTATGTGAGGGGATAGTCGTAAACCTCCCACCCGCCCCCTCCATCTTTAAGTGAGACTAGAATGTGTCTACTAATGGTGGGACCCTAAACAGCACTGCCCAATTCCAGTAGCCTCTTTGGTTTACACACACAGCTGAAGTTGCTGTTTATATATAGATGAAGTTACCGTATATGTGCTGGAGTGGTTCCACAGCAGCCACCAACTATATTCACCAAACCATCTAAGGCAAAACTCTATAGAAGAGAAAGAAAACATTATTTAGCTCTAAGTTGGGAGAAAAACTGAATTAGCAGTAGTACAATAAGAAGTAGCATACCACATTGTTTTATACGTTACTGTGGGGTACTTGGATGCTAGGAGGTAATTTTTAAAATCGTGGATAATTTATTGGAAGCACAATACCCAATTTCCACTTATCAACTTTAAAAATACCCTGGAAATCATCTTTACTGCCATTATGATGTTTACTGTTCCTTGTTCATCTAGTTCAAAGGATATCAAAACCTGCCTGGCTCAAATAAATTCACTTAAAAATTGCCCAATAGGCTTGGAAGAAGCCAAATATAAGAGAGATTAAGATATTTGGGGAATTTTAATTGTTTGCACACAGACCATAAGCTAACAGTGCAATACTGCAGGACAAACACCAATGCATGAACTGAAGCACTGGTAATGCAACTTTATTACTCTGGACTAATGCTATTTATTACCCAACAATCAGACAAATTGCTCATGCAACCACATTTGAGAAGATTTTCCACATCTTCCACCATATTGTTCAAGTTGATCAGCAGAAGGAGAGGGAAATGTAGACATATGTACTTGTATGAAGCTTGTCCAAACACCTGTAGCTTACAAACCCAGAGGTTTCTCAACAGCTGGTAGAACACTCCCTTTGCCAGCATGCAAAGAAGAGTGCTGGATGGCTCAGTTACAGCCATCATCCAGAAATGTCATCACAACAGCATGACAGTTGGCCTGGGAGCAAGCAGACATTAGAAGTCCAAACACAGAGGCCCAGTAGCAGGTGGAGAGGCTACTAGGGGGCTGCAGAGGCTGGACAATAAAAGATGCAAGAGGCAGCAAGGACAGAGATGAGAAGCCGAGGAGTGGGCTTCTCTTCTGGGTGCTGGAGATATACATGGCCTAAGCCAGTTGGATGAGAAGGTGTTTTGATTCTTGACACAGAGGAAGTACTGGGGTCAAGTCAAAAACGGGAAGGCCAGAAACACATCTGAGGGGAGGACCAGCCTGGGAAAGGGAACTGCCTAGTCAATTTAGGAAAGAAGACTTGGGAGCAAAAGTTAGGGTTTGGAATTGAGAGAACCCAGGCAGACTCAAAACAACTGACTTACCTGCAAGTTATACTGTGAGAAAATGACTTCCTCCGGCTCGCCGTGCATACTTATGACAATGGAGTTGCCCTGACCTCTCAGAATGACATCATAAAGCCTCATCTCCTTCCTAGTCACCAATGTAGCTAAGGGCCACACAGCCTAGGAACCTAATTACTGAACTGGCACCTCCCTCCTAGCCTGACTAAAGGCTTAAATTTTACCCTGTCCCAAGTGGCTTTTCACAAAAGAATTCCCCTTTATTATATCCCTTGTACAGCCCTGTCCAAAGTCAACCCTCAACACATCCAAAATCAACCCACGGGACACAGACTAAAGTCAGTGGACTGGGTCAAATGGGACTCCTGTAGGTCAGTAGACGATCCTAGGATATTCCTTGACACTAGCTTTCCACATGACAATCAGAACTTGTTTGCAAGCAACCCTGACAATCATGAAATCATGAAGCAGCCAGATTATGCAGTAAGAAGTTAAATTTTAAACTAAAAATTATTATTATTATTTTACATTATTTACATTATTATTTTACAATAATTATCACTAATTTACTTGCATATTTATTTAATATGGTGGTGGGGTGGGGTGGGATTAAGAGAAAATATACTGTACCTTTAAGTGCTTGGCAGTCACTTCTGGGGTTTCATCATAACCACCAAAGGTATTAGGTAGACCTATAGAAACATTATAATGTATTTATATCCCATATGATACAGAGAAAAAGACACTCTTGTTCCTATTCATGATTTCAATTAACACAATAATTTACCCAGTAAGATATATTTACCACCCAGAACACATTTGAAGCATCCACACACACAAATCTAAGTTCTGCTATGTCTTCATTAGGCAAGATTTTTCTTCCAAGTAACAAGCAGTGTTGTAACAGGTCTTCAGTGAATTTCTAAAGCAGTTTGCCGCAAGAAAAACTAAGAGCACAGCAGCAGTTATTTCATCTGAATTAAGAGTATGTGCTACATTGCTAATAAATAAAAAACTCATTAGTCTCTTCTTAATTGGATTTTCCCAGGCAATAGCCTGACAATACTGAAAAATAAGTATGTTAAGGTCATTATTCTAAGAGTTTTTTATTTTGTTCTTTCTAAAAATAAATCCCCTCTTTTATTAAAACATGAACGGATGTATTCTTGCAGGGGCTGGGAAGAAAACAGATGCAGCAGTAGCATTTAAAAAACAGCACAGACAATTTAATGCTTGTCAACAGATTCATTCTCATACCTAACTTAGATGTGGCAGGAGGAGGAATGGGAGGTGCTCATGGAAGTACCTAATCAGAGAGTAGGTGGGCTAGCCTGGACGTATTGCCCAAACGGGCACATAATGCTTAAACTGACCATAGATAATAGTATTCAGTACAAAAAAGGTTTTTTTAACAACTCCATACGGTGTGGTTTCGGGGCGTAACTATAATAGGGCAAGGGGAGACAGTTGTCTGGGGGCCCACTGCCTTGGGGGGCCCCCTAGAGGCAAGTCACATGACTTACTCCCCCAGCTGTGCACCCACCCAGGCTTCCTTCAGTTGTATTCATCCTCCACAATTGATGTGAGTGTTAAGACCTGGAGCTACCCGAAGAGCATGTCTTTCTCTAGTACCAGTAAATGACTTGCATCGTCCACAATTTACAAAACCTTTTAATAATTTAGGATGATGTTCTATTGTGACACATGGGGGAGATATATATATATATATATAATATAAATGTGTGTGTATACACACACACACACACACACACACACACACACACAATGCTTTTTGTTACCACTATTCCGCCTCATTTAAGATTTCTTTACTTCATGAGCTGAGCTTCAGTGAGGGCGGGCCCATTTTAAAATCTTGTCTCTGGGCCCACTCCAACCTTGCTACGCCCCTGTGTGGTTTACAACATGTATTACTTCTATGGAAAAGCACAATTCCCACACACCAGTGCATACCTGCATTGGGATAGCAAATGATGTAAGCAGTTGTAAACTTGCCAATAGTTTCAATGAAGGGTCTCATTTCTACTGCCCCCAAAGCACAGTTTAACCCAATGCTAGAAAGACAAAACACATTAAGAAATTATAACACATACAAAGACTGACTGAAAACTCTAGTTTGTTAACATTTAACATGTACACACACAGACTAATCAGGCACCCAAGAAGATTCTTCTACAATGTGAACTAGATAGAAACAAATTTGTGCATGGTGTTAGACATGAAAGGGATTAGTTTATGAGACCTTATTTTCAAAATGGGAAAGGTTGCAAAAATATAATCCAGTATGAACCCAAGGGATATTTAGATGCATTGGCATGCTATTGATGCTAAGCTGAATTGCAGTGGGGAAGACAGTGAGTTAGGGTAGGGAAATGCTCTTTAAAAAGATAACAAAACTCATTTTGCAATGATAAAGGTTATGTTGTGGTATCAACCAAATCTTCAGTGCAGCCACACTGAAATATATGTTCACTCTATATTCTGTAATTTCAATATTCAAGCCAAATTTGAAAGAAAGTTGCTCCTCTTTTCATAGTCTGATGAAACACAGCCAGTTGAAACTTCTACTGATGCTGCTGGTCAAATTCTAAGCAATTCATTAGGTACTAATCATCACACCAGCCAAATATATTTGGCAAGCAGCCTTAACAAAATAAACAGTGCACAAACATAGCATGATGGGAGCAAATATAAAGCAATATCAGTAATCCAGCAGTAAGACTCGTGTAAAGTTATAGAAACAAATTAACTAAGGAATATCACATTGGTAGCAACGAGCACTCATTTTAATAAAATTTCATCTTGTGCTCTATGTGCATAAGATGCTGAATATGGAATGACAGACATCTTCTCCATCCCCTCTTCTCATTCCACCAGTATTTTAATTTTGCACTGTACAGAATGTACAAAGGTCAACACCACCTGGTGCAATGCTTTAGAATGGGATATAGAACGAGAAGATGAGAAAAATTCCGAGTACAAGTGACGCAGGCGACGCATGCTGACAGCAGCTGCACTTGGACATGACGCTCCAGGCATGTCAGAAGTTATAGGATAGATGAAAACTAGTTCATGATCAAGTGTTTTCCTTTGCAGGGTGGGAGCGGAGAGAGATTATGGAAATACTGTAACAAATAACAATATCACACATCTATATTTATTTTCCTCTTTTAAATATCTTTAAAGCAGAGAACAACTTGAGAATGCATCTGCCTGATATGCCTAGGGCTAGCATTAAGGTTGCTTAATTGTGTTATCTGCCTCAGTGCCTTTCACCCAGAGGAGCCTCTAAAACATCCTCTCACCAGATTATTAGTGCAAACATTAACACCAGACATATGAACACAAATCAAGCCTCTTTAGAGCCCTATTCAATGCACTTATTTATTTTTACATTTCTATCCTGTTCTTCCTCTAAAGAGACCAGAGCAGTATACACGGTTACGTTTATCCCCACAACAGCCTTGTGAGGTAGGTTAGGCTAAGTGATACATGACTGGCCCAGAGTCACCCAGTGAGTTTCATGGCTGAAGGGGGATTTGAACTCATGTCTTCCCAGTCCAAGTCCAACACTCTAACCACTATGCCATGCTGGCTCTGTGTATGTGTATACAGATCTGTTCACACATTATGTGCAAAGCACATATAGGAGTAAACTTCCTATCTGTAGCCTGATTTGAGGGGGCCAGTACCAATGTTCAAATTCCTTTGATATCTAAGCCCTATTTAGACAATCTGCTGTACATACATACAGATGTCTGTACACATGTACATGGTTTTTGTGTGAATTACTATACATGTGTTCACTTCAGAATTGGATATATAAAAATGAATATTTTTCTAATACCCCTGGCTTCTTCCTCCCAAATGAATCTATCCAACAATGAATTACACATCAGTGCCACCAGAAAAATTAAGAGATGAAAGCTACTTATTTGATACATTATAAAATATATACATTTATACACTATAAACTCTATCTTTGCACACAGCATTTCCATAATGGCCATTCCATCTAGCAACTCTTAATTTGCCAATGGATGAATGGAAAGAACTGACTATACCCCTTTACTAAATCCCACAGCCACCAACTGAATTAGTCTGCCATTGAAAGTGCAACAAGAGGTATCCAAAAACTCCAAGGAAACAGGGTTTGAAAATAAAAGGAGAAAGATATGCTCAAATAAAAGCTGGTGTATGAAGCAAGAAAAATGGTACATAAAGCCAATACTGTCCTTGACTGGCAACAATCCCAACCACCTTGGGATAAGTTATGAAGGGTGGTATATAAATCTAACAAAAAATAAATACAATAAATAAAACAGACCCAACTCTGAGACTTCAAGCAAAGAACTTCCCCAAGCTCACTACTAGGGAAATGGGAATCAAATCTCAGAGCTCATCTACACAAGATGTGTACTCTCCCATTCAGCAGGATCTTTACCGTTCTACAAACCAACAGAAAATGCTTCCTACAGATACACTGGAAGGAAGTAACAGTAAATAAGAATGCTAAAATACATATGCTGGAATAGATAGCCAACATAAATGTTAACATATCCAGCTAACCCCCAATTTCCAGTGATGCCCTTGGGCATCAGAGACTGTGGTCTGATGATGCCTGATGCCATTCTATTTCCAAACCTAAGCAAGTCTGAATCTGACTAGTACCTAGATAAGGGATTGTTGACAAACCACAGGTATGCTGCTAAGCTTTTTGAAGAAAGGGTTACAAATGTAACAAGTAATCTTAGAACTATACAGCCACATAACATCCTCTTGTTGGATGTATGTGGCTGTAGGAATTAGCAATTTAGCCTAGTAGTAACATTTCTGACCTCTTTTTGTCTTAATCTGTAACCAGATTACACCAGAGAGAGGTCAAAAATGTTATGACCGAGTCCGGCTAAATTGCTGATCCATATGGCCACACACATCCAACAAGAAGATATACTGATATGTGGCTGTATAGGGGTTCTAAAGTTGCTTGTTACATTTGTAGCCTAGCCTTCTTCCCAAAAGCTCAGCTGTAATAGGTCAATTATGGTCACAATGTTGCAAGCAAGCATTCTTTCTCTCGCGCGCACGTGCGCATGTACATTTATGTACCCAGTAACAGAAATTATAGACCCATTATTCCACAAATGCTAAAGCAAAGATAAGGGTAAGTAATGTTGTTGTCCTTATCAAATGTAGATAAATGTAGTTTCACTGTTAAGTTACGGTTGATTTTATAAACGTCTACCTTTTTTGGCCCAAGTTCCCTTTTTACCTTATGCTACTGCATTTGTCTGTTTCATTTAAGTATCATCTGTCTCTGTCTCTGTGTACAGGCTTCATCTGTTTATCTCCCTGGAGTTCCTGGGTGGCGAGGGAGTAAGGAGGCAGCCAATTCAACAAACAACTGCTTATGTGCCCACCATGTACTCAAGCCATTGCACAATTCCCAGCAGAAATTTAATCTCCAAAGACAAACAGGAATCTACAAAGATAATTTATTTTCAGATTTTTGCATTGAGGTGAAACTCCATGGTGAGTGGCAGACAGGCCCTACAAAAGCCAAACACTCTTCCCTCTGATGCATCAAAATGGGGCAATATAGGGGTCATAGACAATTTAATCTGGGCAACATTGAGGTGTCCAACCTTTTTTATATGGAGATTCCCCATATCAAGAAAACCCAAAGGTTCTAAACCTTCCCAAGTGTAACCAAGACAAAACAAAGGCATTCAAGTCTGCCCATCAGGCAGCTCATCAACTGTCCTCGAGCTTTGGGCAAAAAAGACCAAAGATCAAAAAATGGAAGACCAGAGTTCTGTGGAATCACAGCTTACTTTAGCAAGCAAGCTATAAAGCACACTGGAAACTAAGAATCTCTGGAAAGGAATAAGAAAGCAGAAAAATAACTTTTCAAGTACCATCCCAATGATCCCCAAACACTGAGTCAACAAAGAAATGGGCCACTTATTGACAAGGGTTGGCACTCAGGCTCCTGCCAACTATAAGGAGATGGTCTGAAAGTAACTCAGGCCTCTTGGACAAACTTTCTGCACCTCCCAAAGAGGCATTCTACATATTTTGAAAATCACTGCTTCTCTGAAAACAACTGTTTGTGGGTTTCAACAGGGACCCAAGCAACAGCCTTGCAAACAATGCTCATAATTAAATATTGCAACAAGCTCTGTGCTTCCAAATCTATTATTTAGAAAAATAGCAGTGCAAAACTGATTATTGCATAGCCCTCTCATAAGGGGACTTCAAAATACATATTCTCTCACCAAAGCGGCTCACTGTGAGATATACTGATGACAAATGCCTCGCCCGTCTGACCAGAGAGAGTACGGCCACTTTTGTCGACAATGGTCCCCGATACCTAAATCCACAATGATAGTGGTGAGAAAAGACAAACAAATCATATTAGGAAGGGTGCAACAGCAGAAGCTAAGCTGCTAAACAAATGTCTGATTAAAGATGAGCAATAGGCATTCAAAATAATGTAGGTTCTGTGCAACAACCTCTGCAAACAACAACTCTGCAACAACTCTGCAAACAACCTCTGCAAACAACCTCTGCAAACAACCTCTGCAAACAACAGCGTTAAAGATTGAGCTGCAAGTGAAATAGCTCTCTCTCTCGCTCTCTCGTGTTCTTAACGAGGCGCAACTATAGTAGGGTGCACGGATCCCAAGAACCTGCGCCCTCCTGCCTCCAGGGCCACCTCACTTGCTCCCTCCCCTGCAGGCCAGACACGTCGGGGCTGCTGCGCTCCTGCAGCCCACTGCCATGCAGTGCTGGGAACGGTAGCGTGCATGTGCCCTGATGGGCTCTCAGGCCCAAACAAAGGAGAATGGACCTGGGTGAGCGGTGGCAGTGGCAGCGGCAGCAGCAGCATTGGGTGACTGTCTGGCCACCCAGCCAACCGGCTGGCGGAGGAAGGCAAGTGAGGTAGCTCTCAGGCCACTTTCTGCCTCCACCTCCTGCCTCCATTCACCTGGATCCCAGACCCATCCTCTTTCCTTTGGGCTCAGGAACCTTTGGAAGGAAGGAAGGATGCACCAGAGAGCTGGGCAAGTGGAGGTAGGAGGCGGCGGCATGGCAGCCAGCCAGTGGGAGTGGTGATGTGCTTGCTGGCCAGCTGGCTGGTATGCCAAAGGGCAGAGGGCAGCACCACTGCGAGGGGGGCTGTCTTCACTACATGAGCAGGGGCCATTCTTTCCTCACAACACCGACTGGCAAATCGCCAAGGAAAGTACAAAGCCACCTCTCTGTCTTCACACAGTGTTGCATTTGGGCTCATTGTTGGTACCCTCAGGTGTTCTGCAAGGAGACAGCTGGTGGTATTTTGGGCCAAAGTCAATTTATTTATTTAGAATTAAAAATGCTTAATGCTGTATTAAGCTTTGCACAGAAGAAAAAACACTTGCCAAAACTGAAAGAGGAGTTTCATAATGTAAACTGTGGGCTCCTCCTGAGTTGAAGGAAATTCAACAGAACTGAAGGTAAGCTCTACACTTTCTATTTTACAAAATAATCCAGGAACACAAAAATACCTATATTAATTATTATTATTTCTTATTAGATTTCTATACCGCCCTTCCAAAAATGGCTCAGGGTGGTTTACATAGAGAAATAACAAACAAATAAGATGGATCCCTGTCTCCAAAGGGCTCACAATCTAAAAAGAAACACAAGATAGACACTAGCAACAGTCACTGGAGGTACTGTGCTGGGGGTGGATAGGGCCAGTTATAGCACCCTAGAAAGAGTTATATTCTAGAACTTGTGCATATAATTTTAAGAAAAGGAGCTGGGAATGGCAAGCTAATATATATAACTAACTGTGCAGGGGGGGGTTGGGGGGGAGAACTCAGGATGCTCACCTGTAACTATAGATATAGTAGCAATCCATAAGAATGGCTACTGCACCAGCTCAAGGACCTCACAGTATAAGTGTTCTCACTCCTCTCAGCATCTAGGCTCCACCCCACATGCTCAGTATGGATGGTATAAAAGGCGGGATGGATGCTCCTTCATCGGTTCCTGGACAACCACTGTGTAGATAGGGCCTGCTCAACTTAGGCCCCCCAGCTGTTTTTGGACTACAACTCCCATAATTCTCAGCCACAGCAGCCAATAGCCAGGAATTATGGGAATTGTAGGCCAACATCTGCAGGAGGGCCGAAGTTAAGCAGGCCTGGTGTAGACGATCATCCTCAGTATGGTGAGAAAAGGTGAATTCTAAGAGTTTGTTTTGCTTTGAACAACAGAAGGCTACTGCAGCGGGGATGGTCGGGAGGGTCTTGTGGATTGTAACAGATCACTACCAGATCAATAGTTACAGGTGAGCAACCTGTTTATCTGGATTGTGATCTGTTGCAATCCATAAGAAGGGGTGTTCAGCCAGTTGCTTGAGGTGGAGGGTGCAGTCGCTATTGCAACACCCTTTTCAACATACTTCTCCTGAAGTTAGTCTCTGCTGCTGAGCTAAGGTCAATGGCGTAATGTCTCACAAAAGGTTACTCTGAAGACTAGGCAGCCACCCTGCAGACATCGTAAAAGGTAATTCCCGACAAGTGGGCCGCTAAAGCAGCATAGGCCCTTCTAGAGTGAGCTCTAATGTACTTTGGGGGCTCCAGCTTTTGGATTTTGTAGGCTAATAATATCAGCTCTACTAGCCAATAGGAGAGGCGTTGTCTAGAAACACACTTCCCTTTTGCCTTTCCTTTGCAGGATATAAACAAATGTTTAGTAAGTCTAAATGGCTTAGTACATACAAAATAATTTAAGAGAGATCTTCTCACATCTAATGTGTGCATAGCATTTTCTAAAGAAGTGGAGGGATCTCTGAAAAAGGTGGGTAGGATAATATCTTGGTTTAAGTGGAAGTCTGACACAACCTTTGGAAGGAACCCATGGTCCATACGCATGACCACCTTTTCTGGGTAAAATTTAGTAAATGGTGTATCTATCCCGAGTGCAGTTAACTCACTCACCCTTCGAGCTGTGGTGATAGCCACAAGAAAAGCAGCTTTTAAAGTTATCATTTTTAGAGCTGCTGCGTTCATGGGTTCAAAGGGCTCTAGCATCAAGGCCAAAAGCACCAGTGATATACTCCACTGGGAGATTGACTAATTGGCGGGTACAGATTGTTCAAGCCTTTCAAAAATCCCTTGCAACTTGGGTGTGTGAAGAGGGTCTTCCCATCCCAACCTGGGTGTTTTGAAGCTAGGGCACACATTAGCCAAATCTCCGGATTTCAGTGAGGTTAAGTAAAGCAGGATTTGTTGTATGGAGGTTAGGCCTAAATCCCTTCTGTTCTGCATATAATCTGAACAGTTTCCACTTGCTGGCGTAGTTTGACCTCATGGATGGTTTTCTTTTAAGATCAGATTCAGAAGCCTATTTTCCAAGCCATCAGGTGTAGAGTGGCCACTAGACCTTGGTCTCAAGATAAGAGCTCTAGGAGTTGTGGCAGCCCTCAGTACTTGTGATGAGACTGTTTGAATACTGACGGAAACAAAGATTGGCGGGGCCACCACAATGTTATGAGGATGCCCAACACTGACTTCACTAATAGTATGGCCACGACCCTGCCAATTAATGGTTGCAGAGAAAACATGTAGGGTATTTCCGTGGTCCAGTCTAGCTGAAGCACGTCGCCCAAAGAGTGTAGGTCGTGACCCGCCCTGGAACAAAAGCTTCTGTATTTGGTATTCTGTGCTGTTGCAAAAAGGTTTATTGTGGGTTGAGCTGAAGCTCTGAATAGTGGAAGCAAAACTTTCACGTGGCTCTCCCATTCATGCTGTTGATGCTGAGGAAATGACCTGCTGAGGTCATCTGCAAGTACATTGCGGACATCCCTTTTAAATGGAGGCAATTGGATGTATCTGATTGCGGATGCACCAGTGCCAGATTTGAAGGCTCAGCGCACAGAGGGACCCTGAGACTGTCCTGCCCTGTTGATTGATATAGGAGATGGCCATAGTACTGAGTAGTATTTGGACCACTTGGCCTTTTAACAGCGATAGGAAGGCCTTCATTCCCAAGAATACTGCTAGGAATTCTAGAAAACTGGTATGTAATTTCCCCTGCTATGGGGTCCAGTGGCCCTGCACTGTGCTCCCCATCCTGTTAGAGAGGCATCTGTAGTGACCCATCTCTTTAGTATTGGTAACTGGAATACACCCTGTAGGATGTGATGTTGATTCATCCACCAACTGAGTGAATGCAGAATCTGGAAGGGCACTCTGAGTATATGGTTCTGACTGTCTACCTTATGTTCAAAGACTGAAAGGAACCACAATTGCAGTTTCCTCATTTTTAATCTTGTGTATGGAACTGTCTATTTGCAGGATGCCATGAGACCCAGCAGACATTGGATTTGATGGGCTCATTGTTCCAGGGGCCAGGGAGGCTGTTGGCCAGAGTGAATGAAGCTGATGGTTTCTCTTTTTGTGCTTTCCAAAGTTTATAGTCTTGGTAATCATACGGAAGACAAGGGAGGTCATGCTCAGTTACTTAATAGGTAGCCAGGAGAGCAGTGTGAAAATGCACATGGGTGCCACTGCGAGGTGGCTGAAGCCTGTCCCATTAGCTGGCTTGCTGACAAGGCCTGGGGACGTAAGGGGGACCCATACTTCGAGGTGTAGTCTGTGAGGCAATCACTACATCCTGGTCATCGTCTTGATTCACTGGTGTCTGCGACATAAACCCTTTGAAAGTAGTTGTAGAAAGCACGCTAGTACTTGAGTTGAGTATTGACAGCAAAGTGTGGGCTGTGGATGGATATAGACCACCGCTTTCATTGTCTGCCTCGTTTTCGATACTGAAAACTGGAGGTGGTGATGGTTCTCAATACTGAGGGGCTATGTGCCTCGACGCCAAAAGAACTGGTGTATGTAGTCTTGGAGAGTTGCTTGAGTCTTGAGCTTTTGGCATCGACAATCCTCCATATCAATCTTCAGGGGATGTTGCTGGTGGTGATCGGATGGGCATGACCACCGCAGATATCGACACCGGACTGGGTGTCGATGCCAGCCTTGACATTGCCGTGGGCATAGGGGTTGGAGGCCTTGATATTGAAGCGCTCAGTGTCGAGGGCCGTGAAGTCACTGCCAACTTCAATATTATAGGCTCCGACTGGAGCCCTGAAGGGGACGGTGTTGCCTTTGAACTCCTCTCGTGGCTCTTTTGTGTCTTTGAAGTCATTACGGAAGGGTCCTCCAAAGCCGAAGCATGCCTCTTCTGTTCTTGGTGTGGAGGATAACCTTGTGGTGGCTTAAAAGTAGGTATCGGGGGTTTTGACTGTTTCGAAGGTACAGACCCTGGTGTCAATGCCTTTGATGTCGAAGGGGTTCCCGGCCCCGGCATCTATGGATTCAGGGTGTCATCGTAGAGCATCATGAGCAACCTGAGGGCCTGACTTCGCCTAGTCTGCTTGGAGAACAACATACATATCTTGCACGTGGACATATTATGCTGTTCCCTGAGGCAAATAAGGCAGAAATTATGCTTATCTTGGAAAGGTAAGTTCGTCCCACAATCCTCACATCGCTTAAAAGATATATTCTCAGTTTTCATCTCCATGTCCAATCCTCATCTAGCCAGAGGGTCCGAGATAGCATCAAAACAGTAGGTTTACCAAGAGAATAGTCAAAGGCAGTCCTTTTCTCCAAAAAACACAAGCACAACAGTCTCAAAGAGTAGTCAATAAATAGTCTGGGTCAGAGGATAATAAACCAAAAATTTCTTTTTCCCACAGAAACTGACAACGAACCAAATCAACGAGGAGCCAGAGCAACCAGAGGTGTAATCGCTATGGTGGTCGAAAAGGAACTGATGAAGGGGTTTTCAGCCCACTTTTTATACCATCCACACTGAGCACGTTGGGTGGAGCCTGGACACCAGGAGGAGCTAGAACACTCGGCCACGAGGTCCCTGAACAGGAGCAGTACCCATTCTTATGGATTCCAATGGACCATGATCCAGATCTAAATGTTCATGTTTGCATTAACTCAAAGGTGTCTGAGCATTTATTCATGAGCATCTGTAATACTGGGACTGTTGGTACGATATTCTACTGTAGCAGATTAAAGTCTTTGCCTCAGAGCAAGCTCATATGAGGGAAAGAAATGCTGAATCATCTCTGCTGAGCTGTTTGGCTAGGCTTCTCCTAAAACCATCCTGTATTATCAGTAGGTTCAAAAGGCTGCCTCCACCACCCCTCTTATCGACAGAGCTTGAACCTCCCTGTGCTTGGGGTGGAATCCCAGGGAAAACTCTATTTTGTTATTGGATAAGTACGAAAATCTTCCACGTGCAAGCCTACACGTGGGGCAAAAACTGATAGTTGCTGACTGAATAAGGACATGTTTGCACCAGAAGAACACCCCTTCAAACCCCCCACCCACACTTTTCCTGAGTTAAAAAACTCAGAGAGGCTTGTAAAAAAGAACTTTAAAAAACAGTTTTATTCACTTACTACAGACTGTTTCCATCTGAGGCTTTCTTGGCTTTTAAATACAGTTAAAATACTTAGTAGGTTACAAAAATAGGTTGTCTTATTGCACGCTTAAATGTTTACAGAGTCTTTTGCAACACCCTAGGTAGGATGGGCGTAGGCTAGTGTTTCTTATTTTAATCACGTTACAGGTAAACAATGGAACAGTATCAGGAATATGCAAAAGCAAGCAAACCAAAGAAATATAGGTTTCTAACGCAACGTCTGACTAAACAAACTTTCCCCTAAATTCATCTCCCTGAAGCCAAAGCCCAGGCTTCTTTTCCTTGAACTCGCCAAACTCCAGATTAAAATTCAAGCTTCCTGCCCTCCTATCTTTCAAGGATCTGCAGAGTCATTCAGCCAGCCTCCATGGCCACATGTCCTCCTCTGAGCACCTCCAGCCTAGCTTCTTTTCTAACAAAGAAACTTCCTTCTTCCTGGCAACAGCTCTCTAGGTCCCACCCACCTGGTGTGCCTATTGGCTAAGCCCTGGAGTTCACCAGCCTGGCTGTCAAGACAGGGTTCACTACTGGTTAACTCTTTAGGGGAGGGGAGGCTGTCTACACTACAAGTCCACACAATTAGAAAGAGAGATTCCAAGAGCTGGATCCTTGTGACTTCTGTTGGTGTCCCTACACTCTTCTGTGATGTCCCTTTATTGGGGGGGGGAGGACTATTTGTCCAAATGGCTACTCTGTAGCCCTCTATGTGATGTCCCAGAACTTGCTAGGAGGGCAGCAGGATGTCTGTGAAAGACATCATGACAGGCAGGCTCTTGACACATCCTCTTTCCAATCATGTGGGCTGATTAGGTATCATCCCAATTAGCGCACTCTCACTCTCTTGGTGGGGGCCGAGGTTCAGTTTTCATACTCACAAACATTGGTTTGGGATCATATTCTTCCTCAAACAGCTTTTGGAGAGCAAAGAGTGCTGCCTGTGCAAGAACAAAGCCACAAAAAGTTAGTGTCTAGCTTTGACACTTCACATTTTTCAAACTGGCTAAAAAAAAGAGGAGAGAGTAAACGTTACCACAGCTTTCCCCCTCCCCACACAATGGAAGACTGACACTTTTCAAAGCAAACAAATACATATTGCAGCCACAGTATACAGGGGAGCATCCAGATGAGTTCACCTCACAGAAGAAGGATGTTCCACACAAACAAGGGGGCAAGAGAGATTTCTACTGATCCCCCTTTCTTCTGCTGCCCCATATACCTCCCACGAATATGTCCCCAAGGGTTAAGGACCCCTCAGGGATGTATTTTCAGGGACCACAAGGGGCTGTAAAAGCAAGAAGGGAAATGAGAGAAAACCACCCCTCCTGCCTTGCATGAGCAAAATGTTCTTCTGTGAGTCAAACTAGCCTGCATGTTACCTATAACATGCAGTTACTTTGTGACTGCAAGTAGTAAACTGCCCCACAAATTTCAAGACCACAAGTAACAGAGGTCAGAGTGCATGGGTCTATCAGGAAATTGAAGCTGAGGCACGTGCATTAACCAAATATCACAGTTCATGAAATAACTCATAATACCACCAGTAGTTCTGCACAGCTTCTCTGTGAATGCAAAGTAAAGAACTTAGAGAATGCTGCAATATTAATACTAATTTATAATTCTATGCAAGTACCAAGTTTTCTGTGCAACAAACTCAAAAAACATGCCTTGTATTGGAGTAACCATTTGAAGTGGTTTAGGCTTCTAGAATTCTTAAGCACAGGCTGTCCTATAGCAGGTTCTTCATTGATTTCTGATTTGTGGCTATTCTAGGATTTTTATACATTTACAGTAATTAAAGCCATATTCTCACAAAGCAACCTGTGATATGAAGCCATCTATCTTGACATGCACAGGAGGAGGTAAGCTTTAAGCCGATATTGTGCAGAAAGATTTATTCATGTAAACAAGGATCATGAAAAACACAACACATTCCTAAAAGAATCATCTTTGTGAGGCTGACTGGGTTACGATGCTGTGTCTCACAGAATGATCTCCTTGGATCTCTCTTTGAATCAGTATCTGGTTGAGAAGCCCAAAGATAATTGATAACCACATTCTGTGTGGCAACTACTCTCTAGAATGAGAAGTGATCTAGAAATTGATTGCCATAAGACTATCCAGAAAGAAAAAGTAAACCACATCCTACTATCTTCGTGGTTCCACAGCCAAGTACTCAGACAGAATTCCTTCTGGAGCCGAGTCCAAGGACAAAGTATCACAGCTCACTGATTTTGCCAATAGCTCTTATCCAGCCCAAAGCTTGGCTTCTCTCTCTCTCCCCTCATGATCCCTTTATTTCATTATCACTCCCACTTCTTCCATAGCCACACACACACAAAACTCTTTTACAACCTTCAAAAGAGGGCTATCCAAGGACAAAACTTTAGATGATGTTAACATTTAAGAATTAATTCTCACTGGGAAAACTTTTGAAAGTTTTGGAAATTATATTAGGAGAAGGCATCAAGACTTAACTGCACTTGTTTCTAGGGGTGTGCAATTCAGATTTTTGGTGTTTCGATTCGGATCGGAACCCCCAATTCATTTTTGGGCCCGAATCTGCCCCATCTGAATCAGCCCAGATTTGATTCGGATCCACATTAATCCGAATCTGAACCAATTCGGATCAAGAAAACGGGTTCCAGGGCCAAAAGAGTGGGGTGGGGTGGTAGTGCCTAATGGGTGGAGGCTACCACCTAAATTGCAGAGGGATTGGGCAAAGGGCTGATTTTTGGTGAATTGTTGAAGTTTACGTGTCTTTAGGTTTTCCCCCAGAAGATATAATGGAGGTGTATCGCTTCACGTCGGGGGGGGGAGTTGGTGTGGGGTTGGTGGTAGTGCCCAAGCGGGGCAAGGAAGCTACCAGAAATATAGGGTTCTGTTGTGTTCTGAGTGTAGATTCTTTGGTAGCAAATGAGATTTTCAATACAAACCATGAATCCACTCTCATTTGCTACCAAAGAATCTACACTCAGAACAGCTCAGAAACAACAGAACCCTGTTGCACCCTATGTGCACTACACCACCACTCGCAAGTCACCAAAGATCAGCCCTCTGCCCAAATCCTTTAAAAAAATTCTGGTAGCTTCCTTGACCCCCTTGGGCACTACCACCAACCCCACACCGCTCTAGGCCACCCCTTTCCCCTCGATGTGAAGCGATACACCTCAATTATACCTTATGGGTGAAATCCTTAAAGATGTGTAAACTTCAACAATTCACCAAAAATCAGCCCTTTGCCCAATCCTTCTGAAATTTGGGTGGTAGGCTCCACCCATTAGCCACTACCACCCCACCCCACTCTTTTGGTCCTGGGACCTGAAATTCAAGTAGACTTCAGATCGGACCTTTTTGCATTTTAGTCAATGGGAGGCAAAAAGGCAGGAAATTCGAATAGACGTCAGAACTCAAAATGGAAGAAGCACTACTTTATCGGACACAAAATGGAGGGCCGATACTCCAAATAATTTGGAGCCAAAATGGTGGTGATTCATTTCAGCTCCAAAACATTTCGGGAGGGCAAAAGGGTGATTCGTTTCGGCAACCAATCACCCGAAACGGGCAGTTTCGGGTACAGATCGCTCTGTATCCGAAACGTTTCGCACATCCCTACTTGTTTCCAAACTTTTGGAATCTTTTTTTTTAAAGAGAGTTCAATCTGCTTTGCACTCATCCCCTAAATATGTAATCAATGAGACTGTAGCCGACACATTCAACCTGCCGCCTGCCCCATCGGTCATTATCAATATGTTTAATACATTTCTAGGTAAGTTCTTAGCAGTCTCACCTTAGCATTAGCTGTATCAAATATGGTTTCAACTAAAATGATATCTGCTCCACCATCTAGAAGTCCTTTAGCCTGTTCTGTGTATGCTTCCACCAGTTCGTCAAAAGCTATAAAAATAATAATTGATTTCATACATTTCTCTTTGTGGTATTGACGTGTTTAGAAAACCAAAGCAACTCCATTTTACTTAGAAAACCTCATTCTAACTTAAAGTAACCCCAGCCCAGCTCAGGGACATCACTGCCTCTCATGATCAACGTCGTTATCTCTCTCCACTAAATTGTATCTATGAAACTTGGTTCTCACAAGGTTCTCACTGTTCTTTGCTGACGGTTAAGAAAACAGGATTTAACCAAATAAGGAGTAATCACCAGATAAACAATGAATCATTCGCATGCATACTAGATACTTAGACCACCATTTTATTGTCACATACACTGTGTCTAGGGTGTCAGCATCATTCAGATTGTTTGTATAAATGTAAGATGCACCTATAACCAAACTGTAATCGGTTTGAGACCATAAGCCCACTGATTACTTATTGCTAAACTGCAGTAGCAACAAAAGCCTCTAAATGATTCCCACTGAGTCTGTTTGGCCCTATTCACCTCCAGCACAGTACTTCCAGTGACTGTTGCTGGTGTCTATCTTATGTTTCTTTTTAGAATGTGAGCCCTTTGGAGACAGGGTTCCATCTTATTTGTTTATTTGTTGATTTCTCTGTGTAAACCTACCTGAGCCATTTTTGGAAGGGCGGTATAGAAATAGAATAATAATAATAATTATTATTATTATTATTATTAGTGGACCCAGGGACGAGCCGAATTCACATCAGTATGAGCAACAACAAAAATCCATAAATACACATTCTGATTTCAATTGAAGATCTGGTTCTCAGAGATGCTCCATACTTGATGAATATGCTGAAAGGTAACTTTGTATTGAAATTGCTTATTACATTTGGTATAGCATGTGACAGAATATAACTGGCCATTAGATTCTCATGTAATTTTGCTCAGTTATCTAACAGATATTGTAGAGGCATTATAGTGAATGTATTGCCTACAGCAAAAAAAGTGTAACTCATTTAAAAACAGCAGTCTTTGGATGTACCATCACCACAATACTAGATTTGTAGAGCCTGTCATTGCAAAACTGGTGTTAGCACTGAGCTGATAGAAGCAGGGAAAGCAGTGGGCCAGTCGGGACTATATACATCTGAGCTGGCAATTCTACTGTCCAATTAGGCACAAGCACATCCCAGTATGTGTTTCCTTTCTACTAAATACATGGCGGGAGAGAGCTCCATCTGAACTGCCCTCTTGCATACAAATCAGATGAGGAAGGCATGGGACGGAAAACGGGATGTGTTCGTGCATTTTTCCCCACACAGCACATAATTAATCTATGGAATTCTCTTTAAAAGGGGCTTAGACAAATTCATGGCTATAGGTTGCCTCCAGCCTCAGAGGCAAGATGCCTCTGAATACCAGTTGCAGGGGAACAACAGCAGGAGAGAGGGCATGACCACACCTCTTGCCTGTGGGCTTTCTCAGAGGCATCTGGTGGGTCACTCAGAGACATGGGGCACTGGACTAGATGGGCCTTGGGCCAGATCCAGCAAGTCTGTTCTTATGTCCCTAAATGTGCAGTAGGCAGGCCAGCTCGGACAGCATTGTCAAAACCAACCAAATCTTCATTTCTGGAATAAAAATCTAAATACTTACTGACGTTCCTGTAATCCGGTCTTTCCACTGAGGGCGAGACAGAAAGGGTCTTATTTGTGGGACCCATTGCCCCAGCAACATATCTTTTACTTCCTTAACAAAGAAGAGACACAAACATGACAGGCTTAGGCTCACAGGGGACAGAGGCACTCCAAGTCAGTCTGTTTATCATCACATGCCCTTCTTTCTATGGGGAAAGGCAAGGTGCTGCATTTGGCGCAATGCTGCAGGTGGGGCAAGATCCACTGCTGGCCATGGGTGGGTTTGGTCCACAAACAGGAACCCATGGAAAGAGGTTTTTTTAATCTTGTGAGCCCCTTGAGACAGGAAACTATTGCCTTCTTTTACTATGTAAACCTGCTTTGAGAACATGGAATATCAACATTATTAAGAATATGCAAGTGTCTATGTTGGGTAGAGATCTCTGCAATATATTGGTGCTCCTTCCAAATACCCTGCCCATCATAATGATGGAGATGTCTCTAGTTCATAAACAAAACCCTGGAGTGAATATCTGTCTACATTTCTTTTACAGTGCTCTTGGCCCTTTTGTGTTTGACAGAATTATCAAGTCATAAAGAGCAAAAATAAGACATCATTCAGACTCCCTATAGAAGTTCTATGAAGATCACTGCATAGGTAAAAACTTTGAGAATACAAAATCTATATAGTATTGTATTTGTGCTGATGAAGCCTAACTGAGCAGGTGTATAATGTTAAACTCCTCAGAAAACAAGCAGTCTGAAATACAGCTTCTGTGAGGGACAGAACATTTGTCAGTTTTTCCTTACACATACCCTTACATAGGGGATGACTGGGAAGAGTCCCACAAAGTAGGGAAGGGAAAGGGGCAGAAAAACTAAGTGCAGGAGTATTGACAGAAAGTGCAAGCAATGGCCTGAGAAAGGAAAACACTGAAGGAAGGGTCAGTGAAAATTTGACTAAATGAGATTTGGCTTAAAAAGCAGCAGGGACAAGGAATTGAAGCAAGAGGTTAAATGGAAAAGATGCTCTGTTTAAAATGAAGACCAGCTATATGCTATGTGGGTGGCTTGTCAAGAAAAGAAAATGGGACTAAGTAGGCAGTAGCCTGAAAAGCAGAGAACTGATAAAGCAATAGGGAATGCCAACATGGAGCCCGGGGTGGGGGAAGAGATCTAAAGAGAAAGTAGCACTGGGCCAAAACTACACATATGGCCCAGATACATGAAGGCTTGTGCAAGCTAAGTCAGAAGGCAGGCAAAAGAGAGAGCCAAGGAGACACAGGATCACTGGATCTAGCATTTATATCCTGACAGGAATTCTTCCAGTTGTGGATTCTACTATCACAGCAGCACTGTGAACTGGCAACCTTAAAAGGGACAATACCGGCCAAGAAATGGAGGAGGGACTGAACTTCAGATACTGATTTCAACTAAGCCAGTTCTGAGCTGCAGGCTTCTAGTAAGAACTGAAACTCTACTTAGAAAACTTAGAAAGCTTAGAAAACTGTTTAGATATTCAACGACAAAATGCAGAGGTTTCCCCCCCTTTACAGTTATGAGAATAATAGCTATTTAATCTGTGAAAAAGGTAGAGGAAATCTGTCTTTAAAAATTGCTGCTCTTGTTTGTTCTTGAATTTGAAATATCTATGCATTCTTTGTGTTGCCTCTGAAAGAACATGTACAGATTGTGTGTTTTGTCAAGAACTGAGGAAACTCACGTTTTCCAGTCAGCTCTTAGCGCACTTTGCTGTCTAATACTAGAATCTGAAAATGACCCATACTTGCACTTTAGCTAATTTTGTATAAATAAGAAACCACAAATTGTAATGGTATGGAAATTGTACTAAGTGACACCGACATTTGAACCTTAACAGTATTTGCAATCCAAAATAGCTCCCTATACACAGCCCCCGTTTTATCAAGGTTTTATTGAAGGACCACTTCAGTAATGATGCCCTTTAAGTAACAGCCTAACAACAGCAATCATGAAGAATATGTAAAAAGGAAAACCTACTCACCTGTCTCAGCAGTGACATCGTCGGCTGCTTTTCGAGCCACCTGTGCTGATATTTTATTTAACCGATAAGCCTGGACGACGAGAAAACGGGGGAGGAAACAATAAAATGAACAAAGAGTAATTTCTTATATTCAAAGAGTTATGCGGTGGCCTATGACTGAGCATAATAAATATTGATTGACTGATATTCAAAGAATAGTTACATCTATTTGATCTGCATTTGAATGTGTCCAGCTTCAACCAACTTTAGGGATACTTCACAGGCAACAGTAAAGAGCCAGCATAGCTTAGTGGTTAGAGTGTTGGACTAGGACTGGGAAGACCTGAGTTTGAATCCCCATTCAACCATAAAACTTGCAGGGTGACTCTGGGCCAGTCATGTATCCCTCAGCCTAACCTACCTCACAGAGTTGTTGTGAGAATTAAAAAAAAATTAACCATGTACGCCAAAAAATAAAGTGTCAATCCTCTGTTTCCAACCGAGGATCAACTCCATCTCTTCTGCAACATCTGGGCACATGCAGTAGACATGAAGCCCTAGGATCTTCAGTTGGTCAATATTTCCAAGGAGGTGTTAGCTGCCTCTTTTCAGCTGGGTGAATCATCTTCTAAAGTAATAGAAAATACATGGCTGACCCATGGCAGAAATGTAGCAACCTGGTATGAAACAGCTCTCTAAAGGGCATTTGTATGTGGCTTTTTCATATTGTCTCCTGAATTTTAAAATTAGGGGTATTTTGAGACTTTTGTGCTCTTCCACTCTTGCATACAGGACAACTCTGCCCTACCATCTCCACTACCCCAGTGCAGACAGCACACACTATGCTGGCTCTGCAATTCCAAACCCTCCTCTTCCACAAAGAACACTGAACAACTGGAGTGGGCAGTTGGGATCATGGCAACTGGAAGCACATCAGATGTCCACCTAATCTCAACAAAGTGTGCTGAACAACTGTATGTTCTGTGTAAACATGCAACAGCTATTGACAACAGAAGCCAATTTGAGAGTAAACTAATGAACACAAATAACTGCATACTAGTTTACGTATTTGGAGGTCTTCTAAATCATCTGCATTGCTAGGGAGATAAGTTGTTCTTATAACACTAGAACAATATTGACCATTGAACAATGGCAATATTGACCATTTCAGTCATCAGAACTGATATGGAAGCATGCATGCTTTAAGCAGTAAAAAAGGCTTCCAAGAGGCGAGACATGCCTCCTCACCACTACTGTACGGAACCTCTCCATGTGTCTTGGCAGTGCTTTGCTGTTTCTTTGGCTGCAAACAAATGTGGGGTGGGGAGGCTGCTCCTAATTCTCTCCTCTCTCAAGCCAAGACAGGAAGTAAAGTAAAGTTGTGCTGTCGAGTCTGTGTCGACTCCTGGTGACCACAGAGCCAAGTGGTTGTCTTTGATAGAATAAAGGAGGGGTTTACCATTGCCTCCTCCTGCGCAGTATGAGATGATGCCTTTCAGCATCTTCCTATATCACTGCTGCCCGATATAGGTGTTTCCCATCGTCTGGAGATTTGAACCCGCAACCTCTGGCTTGATAATCAAGTCATTTCCCCGCTGCACCATTAGGTGGCTCTACTTTTTAACATAGTGTTATCAATATACATAGCTCTTTTTTTTTTACTAGCATAACCAAAAAGGTACCCATTTACTTGAAATTTCAACAGGAAAGAGGGGTAACAAGGACAGAACATAAACAACTGTCAATATGAACATTGGTGGATTTTAACTGCTTGAAAAACCAATCTTGATGGACAAGAAATTCAGTACTTACCAGATGCTCAAGGCCGTAATCAGATTGCGCTATTCTGGTGCTGCTGAAAGTGTTTGTCTCGATTATATCGGCACCAGATAGCAAGTATTCCTATAAAAAGAACAGTACAACTCAGGTCTCAGATGTTCAGAATGAGGGGAGTGGGGTGGTTCTTCAGATGCAAGTAAGCCTCATCTACAGACATGTGAATTGTGACCAGAAGAGACAAGAACTTGCTCCTAATCCTTTCAGGTAGTATTCGTATTATTTCAGCCATACAGAACTCTGGGCTAGTCACTTCTCACTCAGCTTAACCTACTTCACAGGGTTGTTGTGAGGATAAACTTAAGTATGTAGTACACCGCTCTGGGCTCCTTGGAGGAAGAGCGGGATATAAAATGTAGTAACAACAACAACACCGTTAAATCACCCTTCAACTGAGGCAATGCAGGAAACTGTGCTCCACTGCCTAAGCCTGATGTTGAGGGCTGGAACCAATGAGGTGAATGTTTTGTAAAGCATGTTGGGTTCTTTCAGCCTCTGTTCATCCTGTGGGCCTATGCGATCCCAATTCTACTACTACTACAAACATTTATATACTGCTTTTCAATAAAAGTTGCCAAATCGGTTTACACATATATAGAGAGAAATAAATAAATAAAATTATTTCCTTTTTACACTGTTCAAGGACAAGGGCAGGCACTAGCAAGAGAACTGCCTTAGTTTGTCTTCATTACACTCAGAAAGATTAGAATGCATTGTTGGCAAATTAGACTCACTGTCCTTATAAGTAAAGAAGCAAAGCAAAGGGTATACCCCTGGTGGCGCAGTGGTAAAACTGCCGCCCTGTAACCAGAAGGTTACAAGTTCGATCCTGACCAGGGGCTCAAGGTTGACTCAGCCTTCCATCCTTCCGAGGTCGGTAAAATGAGTGCCCAGAATGTTGGGGGCAATATGCTAAATCATTGTAAACCGCTTAGAGAGCTCCGGCTATAAAGCGGTATATAAATGTAAGTGCTATTGCTATTGCTATTGCTATTGCTATTGCTATTGAGGGGCTTTGTACACACTGGACACACACCTGGCAATTAATGTATCCAGCACCCACATCACAACATTCCTTTGAAGGAAAAGCAAAAACACACCAGCCTATTGAGTCAGTTTCGTTTGTTGTCCCTCTGTAGACAGGAGATGGCATGTAGTTTTCATCAGTGTTACACTAATGTTCAACTGGTACTTTAAGCTTGGTGATATGTTTCACAACATTTGGCAGTTCTCTATTCCTATATATTCTTCTCACCTTAACCACAAATCCTCCCCCACACCATTTTACCTTTAGGGCCCACATACTAGTTGCAATCTCTGACTCAGAAGAAGATATCCCTCCCCCCCGTATAGGCCCTGGTACTGCCAAACCCATGTGTAGTGACCAGCCAGCCCTCCCCTAAAGCGTTAACCGGAAGTGAACCCTGTCCTGACTGACAGGCTGGTAAACTCCAGAGCAAAGCCAATCACACAGTAGGTGGGTAGGACCTAGAAAGCCGTTGGGAAAAAGAGAAGAGTTCTTTGTGAGAAGAAGCAGGCTGCAGGTGAGAGCAGGACGTGTGGTCATGGAGTATGACTGCAGAAGGATGGCTGCAGATCTTGGAAAATAGGAATGCAGGGGCTTGAATTCTCAATCCAGGGTTTGGTGAGTTCAAGACAAAGAAAGCCTGGGCTTTGGCTTAAGGAAATTTAGTCTATGGAAAGTCTGTTTAGTCAGATTTTGTGTTAGACTTTCAGTTTTATTTTCTATGCGCTTTGTATATCCCTGATGCTGGTCTATTATAGTTTATGTGCAATGTAATTAAGCTAAGAAACACTATCTCATGCCTATCCAGCCAGTACGTTACAAAAGAGTCTTAAGTTTTAAGTGTGCTTTTGTATTTTCCTACAAACCTGTTCCTTGCAAATGGGTAACCACGATTTTTAAAGCATGCCACCCCAACTTCATCTGGGGTGCTTTTTGAATTATTATTGTAACTTACTGAGTATTTTTACCTGTAACTAAAAGCTGAGAAAGCCACAGACAGAAGCAGTCTGTAACATTTGAATAAACTTGATTTTCTTTTTGTTCTTTTCTTTTATTTATTATTTATTTACTTATTTATTTATTTGATTTATATACCGCCCTTCCAAAATGGCTCAGGGCGGTTCACAATTAAAACAACTTATAAAACAGTAAAAAGCTAAAACAAATTAAAACAATAAAACAACAGCTAACAATTTAAAACATTTTAAAACAAAAATAAAACATTATCCCCAGACCCCAGCTCAAGAAAACGTAGACTCAGTATAGAGGAAAAGGGCCACAACTTTGTTAACTATTACACACAGCATGGCAGACTGGAACACCAGGTGATTAATCACCCTTAAAGAACAGTGCGGGCCAATAGAAGCAGGTCAGAACTCTGAAATCCTACCCAGCACCCTACTGGGGTGGGAGACACCCTGGCTCGGGAATGGGCAGGTACATCCCACCCAATTCCTTCAAAGCCAACCCCCCCTTCTGTAAGAGAGGGTCTGGATACTTCTAGGCATTCGTCCACCCCGGACCGCACAGCCCAAAGGTTAGAGAAGTCCTGAAGCAGGGTTCATGGCAATCATTCTCCCCGTGCCGCACAGGCTACAAAGGAGAGATTAACCAATCACCCCTTTTACATATCCAAGGGTGCTCACCGATGTTCTAACCCTCAAATTGCCACCCCGCCCGCACTGTTCCTGCCATTGTGGTTGACCTAACTCTAAATACGCACCCAGGACACAGAACGGAGTAGGCGAAAAAACCCCCAACAGTGGCCAATGCGTTGGGAGCAAAAAATTCCTACTCGGCCCCCTCAGGCGGCCAGTCGCTAGACCCGCTCTGCACCGGGGAGGGAGGGAGGGGAAAGCCGCTTCTCCTGTGATTGCCTGACCCCAACTGAAGAGAGAATGGAAAATGGAGGATGGGGCCGGGATCGGTCAATCCTGGCCGAAGCCCCGCCCCTTGACCAAAGAGGTCAAACGGAACCCTTCCTGGGCTTCGCGCAGGACAGGCTGTGACAAACTCCCTCCCATCTGCACAAGGCGGGGGGGGGGTTATTAAGTCATTAAAAACACTAAATCAAGTTAAAAATTAAAAAATTAAAAGATTAAAATATATACATATATATATACATACATATACATACATACACACAAACACACATACACATATATATACACACACACACGTATATATATATATATACATATATACACATACACACATATACATTTTAAAAGCCATGAAAGGCCAGGCCAAACAAATATGTTTTAAGGGCCCTCCTGAAGGCCAACAGAGAACTCGAATTACGGATTTCCGCAGGGAGCGCATTCCACAGCTCCGGAGCAGCCACAGAGAAGGCCCGCCTCCGAGTCGCCACCAGACGAGCCGGTGGCAGCTGGAGACGAACCTCCCCAGATGACCTTAATGTGCGGTGGGAATCGTGCAGAAGAAGGCGCTCTCCAAGGTAACTTGGACCTAAGCCGTTCAGAGCTTTAAAGGTAATCACCAGCACTTTGTATTTTGCCCGGAAACATATCGGCAGCCAGTGTAATTGTTTCAAAATAGGCGTAATATGGTCTCTCCGGGTTACCCCAGAGACCAATCTGGCTGCCGCATTCTGAACTAACTGAAGTTTCCGAACAACGTACAAAGGCAGCCCCATGTAGAGCGCATTGCAATAGTCAAGCCGGGAGGTTACCAGCTGGTGCACCACTGTTTTGAGGTCATCCTCCTCAAGGAATGGACGCAGCTGTCGAATCAGCCGAAGCTGATAGAAAGCACTCCTGGCCACGGCCTCCACCTGAGAGACCAGGGTGAGGCCTGGGTCCAGGAGCACTCCCAAGCTGCGCACCTGCTCCCTTCGGGGGAGTGTAACCCCATCCAGCACAGGGAGATCTAACTCACTCCTCAGATTCTGAGCCCCCACAATGAGCACCTCCGTCTTGCTTGGATTCAGCTTCAATTTGTTCTCCCTCATCCAGCCCATTACTGCCTGTAGGCAGGCATTTAAAGACTGAGTGCCATTTCCTGAAGATGAAAAGGAGAAGTAGATTTGGGTGTCATCAGCATACTGATAACACCCAGCACCAAATCCCCTGATGACTTCACCCAGCGGTTTCATGTAGATATTAAAAAGCATTGGTGACAGAATGGAGCCCTGAGGGACTCCATATAACAGCTCCTGCTTTGAGGAGCGACTGTCACCAAGCTCCACCATCTGGGATCTGCCCGAGAGATAGGAACGGAACCACCGCAAAGCGGTGCCCCCTATTCCCAACCCCTCCAGGCGACCCAGAAGGATACCATGGTTGATGGTATCGAACGCCGCCGAAAGATCCAGGAGGACCAACAGAGTCACACTCCCTCTGTCGATTCCCCGGTAAAGGTCATCCATCAGGCCGACCAAGGCTGACTCAACCCCATAGCCCGTTCTAAAGCCAGTTTGAAATGGGTCCAGATAATCAGATTCCTCCAAAACTGCCTGGAGCTGGTTAGCCACCACCCTCTCGATTACCTTGCTCAGCCAGGGGAGATTGGCCTATAACTATCCATCACTGAGGGATCCAGGGTAGGCTTCTTAAGAAGAGGTCTAACTATTGCCTCCTTCAAACAAGAAGGCACCCTCCCCTCCCCCAGAGATGCATTTATGATATTAACCAGGCCATCTCCAACAATCTCTCCGCTAGATCGAAGCAGCCAGGTCGGGCAAGGATCCAGAGAACAAGTGGTAGGCCGCACCGCTCCAAGCAGTCTGTCCACGTCATCAAGAGTCACAGATTGAAACTGATCCATCCTAACACTGCAAGAGGGATTGCTAGATACCTCCCTCCCGGACCCTGCAGAAATAGTGGAGTCCAAGTCGGCCCGAATACAGGAGATTTTATTTGCAAAGAACCCACTAAAGGCGTCACAGCAGAGTGTCTCCGGGAACTGATTTGAGGCAGAAGGAGCAGAAATTATACTCCTCACCACCCGGGATAATTCTGCCGTACGTGAGCCCGCAGACGCAATTCGCGCCGACCAAAATTGTTTTTTTGCCACACGCACCGCCATTGCATAGGTCTTCAAATGGGTTCTATGCTGCATCCTGTCAGATTCGAGCCGAGTTCTCCTCCACCTGCGTTCCAGTCGCCTACCAAGCCGCTTCATCCCCCGCAACTCCTCCGTATACCAGGGGGCCATCTTAGAAGCAGGCCTGGAGGGACGCTTAGGAGCAATAATATCTACTGCCCTGGTGAGTTCTCTGTTCCATGTTCCCACCATGGCCTCGATAGAATCACCGGCCGCACCAACATCGAAACCCTCCAAGGCCTTTTGGAAACCTGCTGGGTCCAGCAGCCTTTTTGGACGGACCATCCTAATAGGTCCGTCACCCCTGCAGGGGTGGGTTGTGTCCGCGATACCAACCTTAACCAGGTGGTGATCCGTCCATGACAATGGGGTAACCAACGGATTCCCCACCCACGGAACACCCCCCTGATCCGAACAGAAGACCAAATCCAGTGTGTGGCCGGCAACATGAGTTGGTTCAAAGATTAATTGGGATAGGCCCATAGTTGTCATGGCCGCTATGAACTCCTGAGCAGCACCAGACAAGCCAGCCCCAAAGTGGATATTGAAGTCCCCCAGCACCAAAAGCCTGGGAGACTCCATCACCAACTCCGCGACCAGCTCCGACAGCTCAGTTAGGGAGTCAGTTGGGCAGCGGGGTGAACGGTACACCAACAGAATCCCCAATCTATCCCTAGTTCCCAGCCTCAAAAATACACACTCAATATAGGTCAACTGTCTCACAGGGGCCCTGGTAAGGGAGATAGTATTTTTATGGACCACAGCCACTCCACCCCCCCCCCGCCCACTTCCTCTAACCTGCTCCACAACAGAGTAACCTGGAGGGAGAAGCTGAGCCCACACTGGGCCACTCGCTTCCCCCAACCAGGTCTCAGTTATACACACCAGATCAGCTCCCTCATCTATGATTAAATCATGAACAATCTCGGTCTTATTTTGAACCGACCTGGCATTACAAAGGAGCAAGGTCAGGTTCTGTGGGTAATTGGTGCTGTTCCCCAAGGCCTGAGAGTTGTCAGAACAGTTGGAAGTAGAGATAGTCACTAAATTACCAATTTCTCTTCCCCTGTAACGGCCAGCTGTTCTGCCAGCGCCAATTCTTCTATTCCCCACCACTACAGCAATAGCCGCCCCCAGGCTGTCAGGCGCAGCCCCCGCATCCGCCCCCTCAGGAGAACCCAAACACATCCCGTCAACTAGGCCTGGCACAACTCAGGACAATAATAAAAGCAGCATTCATACCCCCCCCCCAAAAGAAAGAGAAATCCACCCACAAACAACCCCCATCCCCCAGCCCTCAGTCCCACCCCCGAAGGCCCGGCCCCAAAGGCCAGCCCCCTTTGGCGGCCGGCTTCGGCGGCCGCCTACAGGCAGGCCGCCGGCCACGCCGCCGGCATGTCTTCAGCAGTATTTATAAGACTCTAGAGCTACCCAGCAGCCCCCTCTGCCACAAAGGGCTGCCGGCTGACACAGGTGTTAGTTGTCAGGCTTTCTGAAGACAGCGGCTGGTAGGCAGCTCCTCGTCAGGGTAAGATAGATAGAAACACAAACCCAGAGGGGCCAGATGTAAAGTCCGAGTGGTGAAGGGGGGGAGGGAGAGAGGAAGAGAGGGAGGGAGGAAAAGAGAGCCAAACCCTCAAGCCTTCTTCACCTCCTCTATGCAGCCGGCATGTCTTCAGCAGTATTTATAAGACTCTAGAGCTACCCAGCAGCTTTTACAAGCCTCTGAGTGGATTTTTAACTCAGGAGAAAGGGGCAACTGAAACAGGGCTTTTTTTCCTCTGGTGCAAACACGCTTCAGCAGTTATTAGTTTTTTCACCACGTGTAGGCTTGCACGTGGAAGATTTTTGTACTTTTCCAAACAGCAAAAGAAAGAGTTTTCCCTGGGAGTTGCACCCCAAGCTCAGGGAAGTTCAAGCTTCTCAACCGAGAGGGATGGTGGTAGCAGGCATTTTTGAACCTACCAAAAGTACAGGAAAGTTTTACGAGTAGCCTTTGCCAGAAAGCTCAGCAGGGATGATTCAGCATTTCCTTCCCTCACATGAGCTTGCTCTGAGACAATGGCTGTAATTTGCTACACCATGGTATCCTGATAATCCATGATAGAGACAAAAATAAATCCAACAAACCAATAAATAATAAAAGCACACAAGAAGCTTCATTTGTAATTAAATACTATGAGCAACATCTAGGCTAAGACTTGTATGAGAAAACACTTCAGCTTGAATATGAGGGGGAAGAGGTAATTTTTAGCAAAAACAAACAAATCCTTCCCCCCGTGACAGTCACAAATATGTTCCTGAGGGCATCCTTGGGGATATATGAACGAAGGGAATTGCAGAAGGAAGAGGGGCTGAAACTGGTGAAAACTGCCCTTCCACATGTACAATCAGAAGCATTCCACTCATGCAAGTCTTAGCCTGGCTGCTGCCCAAATTATTCCATACCCAGAGAGTAACACGCAATGACAACATGAGTGTATTGTAGCTTACAAAAGACAAAAAGAAAAAAAGCAAAGTTACTGTCCAATGTTCCTGAATAGATTCTCAAATGGCCTACTACTGGTGTGATTAACTATTGGTTTGTTGTTGTTAACTATATACATTTTGCCCTTTTTCAATCATTCAGGAAGTGGGAACCATGTACCTAGATATAAGAGGAAAGGGAGTGTGCTACCTAGCTACACATCCCAGTGCCAACACACTCCATGGCCATAGCCCTGCATGCCCCTTCTTCAGCACTTCTCTGCAGAGATAAGCACTGAACCCAGGAAGAATTCTCCCCACGATTTGGATTGCTGGGTGATCAGCACTCCAAATCACAGGGAGACAGCCTGCTTGGGTTCAGGGTTTACCTCTGCAGGCAAATGCTGACCAGTGAGAGAACAGAAGGCCTGTTGGCACCAGAGGCCATGGCCAGCTGGCACCCTCTGTTCCCCGTGCACTGTACCCACTTTTTGAATGCTTGAGGAAATAACCAGGTGTAAAAATGGGACTCTCTCTCTCTCCCCCCAATAACTTTTAATGCTATTATTAATCCTTAGAGATTAGAGGAAAAGCTTAAAATGTCCAACCATCTACAAATTCAGCTAGTGTCTTTCCATTATTTGAACAGCAGGAGAGGGAACTCTACCATAGATTATGTAATTAAATTATAATTGAGCGTGGCAATAGCAGTAATTCTTCTTCACTACGCATGCTGTTCACCAGAAATGAGCACACTTCATTTCCTAACAGAACTGTGCATTTCTTCCTAGCTTCGGAAACCTACAAGGAAAGTACTGATATGATTGTATGATGCAATATAACCACTTGGGCTGTTTCTTAGTGACAATGAAAATAAACGAGGACAATGGTAATTACGGCTAATTATATTTTAATCAAGTTGCTAGCAAAGAGAAATTCCCAGCTCACAGAAACTAATTCATAACTGACCTGCTTTCTTAAGACATACACTTTTGCTGATAACTCTGGATGTGCTTTCATAACTGACAGGAAATGTCACCAACAGCTGATTCTGCGGCCCTTGTACTTCTGTAGTGACCTTTTTTAATGTGAATGCATCCCATATGGTTAGATACACATTTGAATATTTCAACAGGAGCCCTTCCCTACCACAGATAAAACCTTTGGCATCCACTATGAGCATAAATGCATAAACAGCTGGCTCTCACACATCCCTACCCATCCCTGTTTTGAGACAGATAGATAGATGGTGTGAGTAGGGCCTACTCAAGTCGGAAGAACATAAATGGTTCACCTTCAAAGTTCTATGAGCAGCGAGGCAGGGTGTGAAAGCTAGAGGCTCACTCTTCCATGCAATACAGTTATTCACAGAAAACTATACAACTGTACAGGCATCTGTACACTAGTACAACATAATGTCTGAATAGGGCTCAACTCAAGGTAAGGGCTCAAGGTAAGAATCATTAAGTCTCTGGTTCAAATCTCACCTTTACCATGAACTCACTCAGTGGCCTTAGCTAAACCCCTTCCTCTCAGTCTCAGCCACCACATCTGCAATATGGGAACACCAATTACTCATTTTACAAGGTTTTTGAAAAGATTAATATATGTGAAGCTCCTTGAACACTCAAAGCACTATATAGTGCTAGGTATTGTGGTTATGATTATCCCAAGTGCTTTAGATCCAGTAAGCAGCAATAATGGAGAGTTTACCATTCTACAGGTAACTGATAAATAGTCTCTTTCTTTACTTCCAACAATACATCAGACACAAGAGCAAACAGCCATGGAACACCTCTGAAGAAATATGCCATACTGTATTTGAGATTTTATTTCCCTCTGTCCTAGTTTTATGATATTCTCACTTTATGATGTGTATTTTGTGAATTTTAATTATGCTTTTTAAAAGTTAAGTAAAAGTAAACAGGCTGCTGTGAAACATGGGGTATAAATTGGCGGGGGGGGCAGGATGCAGAGTTCGATAACATAGGAGTATGCCATAATCATCCTGAAACAGTTATAGGGTCAAAAGTTTGATACAGTACAAAACTAACCTGAATAAATATAGGCCTCAATCTTAACTCTGCTCTGCATGCACACACTCCCACAGCACAACCCTGGCAAACTTCAGACTAAGCTGAGCCCAGTAAAGTTAAGTTGTGCCGTCGCATCTGTGTTGACTCCTGGCGACCACAGAGCCATGTGGTTTTCTTTGGTAGAAAACAGGAGGGTTTTACCATTGCCATCTCCCGCACAGAAGATGATGCCTTTCAGCATCTTCCTATATTGCTGCTGCCCAATATAGGTGTTTCAGTCTGAAAAACATACCAGCGGGGATTCAAACTGGCAACCTCTTGCTCCCTAGGCAAGTTACTTCCCTGCTGCACCATTAGGTGGCTTAAGCTGAGCCCAGAGACAGGGCTAAATTGGCTCTTTTTCCAGCAGTACCACTGTGAGTAACAGAAGCAGTATGAAAATCCTCTGGCTAGGAATGCCAATCTATATATCTATAAAAACCTGTAACCAGAAATCTCGAAATTGTTCACAACCAAGTTCATAACATCTGGTTGGGGACTGTTCCAGCTGGTTTAACTAGTTGCAGAGTCTCTCTCAGCCAGAAATGAGACAGGCACCGACTACATTCTCCAGCTCCCAGGAACACAAAGGGTTCACTGGGACTCATTGGTTTGCCCTATCCTACTAGAGCACATAGTACAAAGAAGAAAGCACAAAAAACAAGCCGAAGTAGTAGTAGTAGTAGTAGTATGGATCATGCCCTAAGTTGGTAATGCTACCAAAGTCGGGGGTGGGGGGTAGGATTTGGATGCTGACATGTCATTCCACCAAAAGTATCAGATATATGCACAAACTGAGATGAGAATACCTGGCAGGATTAACAAGGACTAAAATCTTAAATCCCCTCTTAATTCTTTGCAGCTTTTATTTTCTTCCAAATGCTGAGTCATAGCAGCTAATAAAGATAAAAATCACAATACAGCAACTATTCCCAACTTCATCCACGTATTAGGAAAACTTTATATATATTACGGGCACAAAACAAATGGAAGTTTTACAATCAACTTCAATGGGATGTAAATGGGAAAAATAAATAAATTATAATTTTTTACTAGAAAATATGCAACAGATCCTCAGGAATGTTTCCAATGCACACCTTGACTCAGGAATTCCAAAACACAGAGAACAACTTTTGAGCTATGGAATCCGTGATTATTAAATACAGTACTAGATAATCTGCCTAAAAATCCAAAAAGTTCTCACAGGCTTCAGAAGTATAAATTTATCCCTGCCACTGAAATCCTCAAAAACCAAACCATACTTACCTTGTGGATTTTGTAGATTATATCAGGCTGAGTTATACTCAACAGGTCATTGTTTCCCTTCAGTGGTTTGATATGCTCCTTAAATTCTTGACCTCGAAACTCCTCCTCTGTCAAGTAACATTGCTGGATCATGGTTCCCATGCCTCCATCCAAAACCATAATGCGCTCCTGCAACACTGATTCAATTTCATCTTTGAGGCTTTTCTTGGTAGCTGCATCAAGAAGAGAGTAAGGAGATAAGAAATATGCATTCAAAGTAGTCAGCATCAATGTTCCCTCTAAGAGGGATTCCCAGATGTTGTTGACTACAACTCACATAATCTCCAAGCAAAAACCATTGCAGCTGGGGATTCTGGGAGTTGTAGTCAACAACATTTGGGAATCCCTCTTGGAGGGAACACTGGTCAGCATCTTCCACTGCAATGCAAACATAATCTACTATGCTTCAAAAAGTTTGGGTATAAAGGCCAATGTGGATTATAAGGCAAGGGTGCAGAAGCAGCTCCTACCTCAGAAGTAATATGGAGATCTCAATATTTGTGCGATCATGACCATTTAGGGCTTGTTTGAATGGGGGTGCACAAAGAAATCCATTTAACATGCATCTTGTATGTGTGGCTACTCAGTTACACAACTAAGAACTACTAGAACTTGTACCACCATGATCAATAGTGCAGAAAGTCTGAATGAATAGAAATACTGCACTCATTCAAATGGTTGTATCAGCAGCCTTCTTTAGCAGAGCACAAGAACTTGTACAATCAAATCAAAGAATTTGTACAACACATTCAGGATGAGAAGCTGATCCAGAGAGATAACATAAGAACACTCTATCCACACATACTGCAAACTGAGGAGTGCTTCAGTGGTAATTACTGATCCCTACCTGGGGGCATCACACTGCCCAGTTGGGGAAAGTGCTCTCCTCATTTGCAAACATAACAATTTGCACAAGGGCTGCCGATAAGAAATAAGGTAGTTGTGTCACTTGTGCCCACTGGGTGCCAGTGTGTTACTCATGACCAGTGAACTATTTGTGACAAAGGAAGTTACTGCTGCCTCCTGAATCTGACCTGTGAGTATTTGTTGCTGTGTCCAGCCAGAGCAGGCGTCCGGGACACTAGCGGGGGCCGGGGGGTGGGCTCAGACAGGTATGTGGAGTCGTCCTCATCTGGCTGTGAGATCACTACGCTTTATTGCATCATTTCCTGGCATTTATGTACCGCTACAGGAGAGATACGACACCCTGATAAGTGTGCATGGGGGACAGAATTATTCTGACTATAAACATAGCCTTTAAGGAAATCAGATAAATGATCACCAATTATTTTTGTTCAGCACATATGCATGCATAATACTTCCAAACTTCCTCCTACATCCTCAGATTTTTAGGCGAATTTAGGCAACGTTCACCGCTAGGAAAAACAAATCTGAAGTACTTAGTTTGCGCTGAAACTCTAACCTAATTGCAGCACCTTTTCCACGCCCACCTCCCACTATAATAAATATTCTCACTGCATGTAAAGCCTGCCTGATTCAGCGAGCAGCCTCCTCCGTGAGCGGAAAAGAAAGAAAGTTAACAATACACCGAGGAACACGTTGCGACACTTCAACACTTTAGTGCAAGGAGAATAAAGCTAGAATTTTTCCACAGCCCAGCCTCCTAAATCATTATGACCTCACAAACGCCTTACGATGAACACACACCGTTTGAATGCTGGTTGCCCTGCTGCTTGGCGAACTCGTGGATCGTAGGCGACATTCTGCTCACCATCCGCCTTCGGAAACCATAACACGGACTCCTACTTTGCTAGCTGGAAAGGCCATAGCCAGGGGCAGAAAGCGCCTGCGCGTTACCTGTTGTGCGCAGACGCAAAGTACTTCCATTCATTCTCCGTCGTCTTCGTTTACGCCGAATAGTGGAGATGCGTTTGTTGGCCTCAGCAGGCTTAGGAGTGGGATATGCAGGCAGCACACAGCCCCGGTGGTCCTGAGGAGGAGAGAGTTCCGAGCACTTCCTCCTTGCCAGGCACCTCACCCAAAACTGTCAAGAGTCTTTCCCTTTAAATACCCTGTTAGGCATTGGTGAGTTGTAGGTCAGCAGCCTACAGCTGGGATCATTGGAGAAGGCTGACTGATTCTCCTGCAGAGATCTATGAATAAAGGGCTGGGAAATGCTGTGTCCTTCCTGTCCTTGGCAAACCAGAGCACGCCATGGGGCTGGCTGAGTCTGAGGGCTGGTGCTGCACTCCACCATCAGCAGTGGTGAAGATATCTCCTACTGCCATCAGCCCAGAATATGGTTCCCACCTGCCACAGTGGCTGCCCTAAAAAACCTTGACCAGGCCCCAGAGTGCACTCTGGTTTGCCCACAACATTTGCAACAAATATATGCCAAGAAGGGTGCGCTATCAGTTATAACCTGCTTGTAAGGCAGCCACTGCAACAGCTGAGAACCACATTCTGGGCTGCCGTTCTGGGTGGGAAATTTCTGTCCCGCCGCCACTGGTGGCTCCTGCCCGCCACAGCAGCCACCCTCCAACTCAGCCATGGCATGTTCTGGTTTGCTGAGAAGATCATGTTGTGGGGCCTGGCCGAGTTGCATGACTCCCGCCTGTCGCAGTAGTCACCCCCCCCCCCAGCTTGCCAGGTCCCGCAGGACACTGCTTGGCAAACCAGAGCATATTGTGGGGCTGGCTGAGTCGGAGGGTGGCTGCTGGGGTGGTGGATGAGAACTGCACTCTGCCGCCAGCAGCAGCCGCACAAGGATTTCCCTCTGCCACCAGCTCGTGGTGTGGCTCCTGCCTGTTGCAGCAGCCAGGCTCGGACTGGCTCACCGAGCAGCAAGGCATTTTCCTGGTGCACCCTCGCCTGGTGCACCCTCCTGCGCTCGCTGGGCTCTCCCTGTGCCAGCTGCCCGGCTCCCCTTTCCCCCTCTCCCTGTCCGGAGAGCCCCACCTCCTCTCCTTCCGATTGGTCGTGAGAAGTAGGCTCAGACTGCCCTCAGGGCAACAGGGCATATTCCCGGCGTGCCCCACCTGCCCCACCCCACCTGCTGCACCCCACCCCACCTGGTGTGCCCCGCCCCACCCCTGTGCCCCAACTCCCACCCTTAATTACCCATTCTGCTTAAAACCTGCCCCCTCCCCACATATATTCGACCACCCTCTCAGTGCCCCCAGTCCGGCCCTGGCAGCAGCCGCTCTCCAACTCAGCTGGACTCCCCAGTGCATTGGTCTCAGCAAGCCAGAACATGCTGTGGGGCTCGCAGAGTCAGAGAGCAGCTGCTGTGGCAGGTGGGAGCTGCACTCCCCCAGTGGCACACATATTCCCCCCCACACACACCCGCCACTAGCCTGTCTCAGCAACTGCCCTCCAACTCAGCTGGACTCCACAGTGCACTCTTGTTGGCAAACCAGAGCACGCTGTGGGGCTGACTGAATCGGAGGGAAGCTGTTGTGGCAGGCTGGAGCGGCGCTTCTCCAGTGGCAGTTAGAGTGCTGGACTAGAACTAGGGAGACCCGAGTTCAAATCCCCATTCAGCCATGATACTAGCTGGGTGACTCTGGGCCAGTCACTTCTCTCTCAGCCTAACCTACTTCACAGGGTTGTTGTGAGGAGGAACTTGAGTATGTAGTACACCGCTCTGGGCTCCTTGGAGGAAGAGCGGGATATAAATGTAATTAATAATAATAATAATTAATAATAATAATAATAATTAATAATAATAAATTTCCCATCACCACCAGCACAGAGCTCAGCTCCTACTTGGCGCAGCCGCTGCCCTCCAGCTCAGCTAGACCCTGCTCTGTGGTGCACTCTGCCAGGGCAAACCCTGGGTCTGGCAGAGTCAGAGGACAACTGATGCAGCAGGCAGAAGCTGCACCAGCAACAGTAGCGCAGATATTTCCCCACCACTGTCAGTCTAGAGCATTTCTCCCGTTAGTTGCGCGGTTGCCCTCCAACTTGGCCAGACCCCACAATGTGCTTTGCTCAGCAGACCAGAGCACGCCATGGGTCTGGCTGAGTCGGCGGGTGGCTGCTGTGATAGGTGGGAGCTGCACTCCATCAGTGGCCGTGGCACAGATATTTCCGCCTGCTACCGGCCCAGCGTGTGGCTCCAGCCTGTCGCAACAACTGCCTTCCAATTCAGCTGGACCCTGTGGTGCACTCTTCTTGGCAAACCAGAACATGGCAGGGCTGACTGGGCCAGCTGAGATGCTGGCAGAAGCTGTGCTCCAGCTGTCAGGGGGTGGTGGTGGTGGTGGGGAGGATTCCAGGTAGAAATCTCTACACCGCCCCATATCTCTGTGCCATTGTTGCCTCTTCCTGGGCCCCATTATCCCCTTCCCATTGCCCTGAGCCCCACACACCCCTAAGGACAGCCCTGATTATCATCATCATCATCATAATCTCTTAGCCAGCTGCCAGCCATACGTGGGGATGTGGCAAGGGTATAACCAAACATTGTTCGGTTAGTTATCAGTATATATTTTCAGCTGTTACATTCTAATATGTGATTTTTTTCAATATATTTTCTGTTCCAGCCATGGGTGGGTTTTCCTCTTTTCTGTCTTTGCCTTAGGCAGATGGCCACCAGCAACTCCAGACAGAGATAGTGCTGAGTAAAACATGCTTGCAAACCCACAAGGTCCAAGAACAGATCACCAAATCATTTTGTATCTTGTTCTTGGTAAGAAGGCTGCAGTAAGCAGGACTTGGACACCAGTTAGTTGTTTCTTTATTCTCAGATTGTGTTCCGGCTTTTGCCTCATTTCTTCTTTTTCTCTTCCCTCCATTCCGTCTCTCTCTAGCTTTCCCTCCCCCTTCATTCTCCATTTCAACCAAGTTCCTCTAGGGACAAGCTTCTGAGAAACAAAAAGGGACAACAGTCTAATGATACTTCAGAGGCAGCCCTCCTCTTTCTTTGTCCCCCAATAACATATTCAGAGGTACACTGTCTCTGAACATGGATGTTCAATCTAGTTCTCATAGTGGGTTGGGATGGTCAAGAGTTGCCTTGGACAAGTATTTCTGCTCTGGTGAGGTAATTTCTGATTCACCCCCCTCCAAGCCATATCCCACTCCACTCACAAGGGTTCCACAATCCTCAGAATCAGCATTTCAAGGGGAGGAATGCAGGGTGGGGGTTGTAGTGTAGAGGTGATGACCAGGCTCAGACTAGCCCACAGGGCAACAGGGCATAATCCCGGTGTGCCCCAGTTGTGTGGCACCCCTGCGCCCCAACTCCCACCCTTAATTACCTATTCTGCTCAAAGCTCGGCACCCTCCCCACATACATTCCACTGCCCTCTCAGTGCCCCCAGTCCAGCCCTGGTGATGACAAAGTCCTATTCTGAGAGCAGACTACTGCTCATCCTTCTCTGGACCCTTCAGTTGTAAAACCTTTTGATAAGGAAAAGGTATTCGTAATAGTTAACAGTATTGATAAGATGTTCCTGGGAGAGATGAGTGAAGTACACTGGGAGGTATACTCCCAGTAGGGTCACCCAAAGTGCGAAGGTCATCCCAGCTGCCCAGCTAAAGCAAGCGATATAGGAAGGTGCTGGAGGCAGATGATCACTTTAGTGACAATGACAAAGGCATCATTTCAAACTGCACGGGAAAAGTCAATGGTAAACCATTCCTGTATTTTACCAAGAAAACCACATGGATAGACCAAATGGAATGATTGTCAATGTAGTGTCGGATGATGGCCCCCTCAGGTCAGATGGTACTCAACATGCTACTACTGAGGAAGAGCTGAGAATCTCTCAGAGTACTGATGGTGTTTATGACACAGTTAGACTAAAGCCTTTTGGGCGTCTAGCAGCTGATGTTGCCGTGCGGGAAAAGAAGTGAAATATTAAATGAATTGACCACAGATTGACATCTTGGGCATCAGTGAATTAAAATGGACTGGAATGGGAGACTTTCAGTCAGAAAATCATACCGTTTACTACTCAGAACACAAAAACCAAAGAAGGAACGGTGTTGCTTTCATAGTCAGGAAGGATATAGCAATGACAGTACTTGGGTACAATGTGATCAGTGACCGACTAACATCAATTAGATTTCATGGACAACCCTTTAACATAACAGTTCTTCAAGTCTATGCCCCAATGACTGATGCAGAAGAAGAGAAAGTTGATGAGTTTTATGTTCAAGTTCAGTCTGAAATTGACAGAACATGCAAGCAAGATGTGCTGGTGGTGGTAGGAGACTGGAATGCCAAAGTTGGAAAAGGTAAGGAGAAAAACATATTCGGCCTATATGGCCTAGTAAACAGAAACAAAGCAGGAGAATGTCTTATTACGTAGTTTCTGCCAAGCCAATGATCTCTCCATTGCTGACATATTCTTCAAACAACCAAAGCGGCGCCTATACACATGGACATCACCAGACAGAGTACACAGAAATCAAATTGATTACATTATTGGTGCAACGAGGTGGAAGAGCTCATTTATAACAGCAAACACATGGCTGGGGGCCGATTGTGGAACCGATCACGAACTGCTCATGTGCAAGTTCCAAGTCAAGCTAAAGCGGAAAAACAAAGCTATACAGCTTCCTCAATATGATCTCGAGAATGTACCCATCATTTTCAAGGAGAACATCAAGAACTGCTTTGATGTTCTGAACCTCATTTATAGGGCACCAGAGAAACTGTGGAATAAAATCAAAGAAGTGAATGAATGTGAAAAGAGACTGCCAAAGACCAAGAAACAGCAGAAAGCAAAATGAATGTTCGAACAGACGGTGGAAATTGCCAAGAAGAGGAGAGAAGCCAAAATCAAGAAAGATAAAGACCTCAGGAAGGAACTTAATAGGAAATTTCAGAAAGCTGTTAGAAGAGACAAGGAGCAGTACTACAATGACATCTGTAAAGACCTTGAGGATGGAAATAGACACAGAAAAACAAGGCAAGTTTTCCAAAAGATCTCTGAACTCAGAGGGAGGTTCCAACCTCGAATTGGTATGTTAAGGGATGCCAAAGGACAAATAGTAACTTATTAAGAGAAGATCAAACAGAGATGGAAAGAGTATACTGAAAATCTGTACAGCAGAGACATCAATGTCCAAGATACTCTAGAAGATATTCCCTACTTGCAAGAACCTCTAGTATGAGAAGTGGAAGTTAGATCAGCACTCAAGTCATTACCAAGTCGGGAGGCTACAGGAATTGATGGAATAGCTACAGAAAAATGGCAGGCAACAGAAGAAGAATCAGTCAAGGCTCTAACCAAACTATGTCAGCAAATTTGGAGAACAACACAGTGGCCAACAGATTGGAAGAGGTCAGTCTACATACCCATACCAAAGAAAGGAGACTGAACAGATTGTGCAAACCATCACACAATATCCTTAATTTCACATGCTAGCAAAATAATGCTCAGGATCATCCAATGCAGATTAGAGCCCTACGTGGAAAGAGAAATGCTGGATGTTCAAGCTGGTTTCAGAAAAGGCCGAGGAACAAGAGACATCATGCTGGATGCATGCTGGATGATTGAGAAAGCCAAAGAATACCAGAAAGAAGTCAATATGTGCTTTATTGACTACAGAAACGCCTTCGATTGTGTCCACCATGTCAAGTTGTGGAATATCCTTAGGAAAATGGGTGTCCCAGAACACCTCATTGTTCTCATGAGAACCCGATACACAGGCTAGGAAGCGACAGTCCAGACAGAACATGGTGAAACAGACTGGTTCCAGATCGGCAAATGAGTAAGACAAGGCTGTTTACTTTCTCCCTCTTTATTCAATTTATATGCTGAACATATACTGAGAGAAGCTGGATTGGAAAAAGATGAGTGTGGTTTTAAAGTTGGAGGAAGAAACATCAATAACCTGCGCTACGCTGATGACGCTACTCTGATAGCTGAGAACACGGGTGATCTGCAAGCTCTAGTAATGACAGTCAAGGAGCACAGTGAAAAAAATGGGACTACAATTAAATGTAAAGAAGACTAAACTAATGATGACAGGTACAGCAACCAGCCTCAGAATTGACAATTTATTTTTATTTTTTATATTTTTTGTTAAATTTATATACCGCCTTTCATAAAAAAAAATCCCAAGGCGGATTCAATGATGACATTGAAGTGGTGGATCGCTTCTGCCTTTTAGGATCAACCATCAACAATACAATATCCAGCACAGCAGTCAAGAAATATGCCGCAGACTAGCACTTGGTAGGGTTGCAATGAAGGCCTTGGAAAGGATATTTAGATGCTGTGAGGTGTCTATATCTACAAAGATTAGAATCGTTCGGACAATGGTTTTCCCCGTGACACTCTATGGATGTGAAAGCTGGACTTTGAAGAAGCAAGACAGAAAAAGAATTGACACTTTTAACTTTGGTGCTGGAAAAGACTTTTGAGGATACCCTGGACAGCCAGGAAAACAAACAAATGGATCATAGAACAAATCAATCCAGAATTTTCACTTGAGGCACAAATGACCAGGCTCAAACTATCATACTTCAGACAAATTATGCGAAGACTCAGCTCCCTTGAGAAGTCCATAAAGCTGGGAAAAGTTGAAGGAAAGAGAAGAGGACAACCAGCAGGAAGGTGGATCGACTTGATTAGCCCCATCCTCCTTGAAATTATCTAATCCACCAGCTGATTGTAAATATTCCACATATTATTCATTGTCACATTCTGGATCAACCCAGATGTCATTTAAACATTATACAAGCTGCTGTGAAGGCTTAAACTATGGGTTTAAGCCACAGTACTTCTGTCAAATACAGCATATTGTGGGTGAACAGAGAGCACTTTGCTTTGAGGCAAGTGAAGAGAGCTTCCTGTTGCTTGATACAGGCACCCCTTAAACCAGGGCCCCCAAATGCTGGACTACAACTCCCATCTTCCCTAACCACAATGGGAGTTGTAGTCCAACAACATCTGGAGACCCAAGTTTGAGAACCACTGCCTTAAACTTGTTAAGGGCTTGCTATCAGTCCTCTCCTTTTGACTCTGATTGTGTTGCATTGTATCACTGCCACTGCTTATTTATTTATTTAACATATTTTTATACCTTCCAAAATGCAAGTGTCTGGCTGGTTTACAACAAAAGAATACAAATAACAAATAAAAAGGTTAAAACATTACAATAATTTAAAATTTAAAACAATGTTAAAAACAAACTATTAAAACAGTATCCAGTTAAAAGTTGGGGTGAACAAAGGTGTCATGACTGCCTTTTAAAAAGTTGTAAGAGATGGGGAGGCTCTTGTTTCAGCAGGGAGCATATTCCAAAGCCTGGGGGCAGCAACAGAGAAGGCCCATCCCCAAGTAGCCACCATCAAGCCAGTGGCAACCTCTCCATATGATCTCAATGGGCAGTGGGGCTCATAGTGAAGAAGATGTTCTCTTAAATACCCAGGGCCTAAGCTGTTTAGGGCTTTATAGGGTATAACCAGCACCTTGTATTTTGCCTGGAAACTTTTTGGCAGCCAGTATAGCTCTTTCAAGACAGGAGTGATGTGGTCTCTCCGGGATAACCCAGATAACCAGCCTGGCTGCTGCATTCTGGACCAACCGCAGTTTCCGGGCTATATACAAAGACAGCCCCACATAGCGCCTCAGAGCTCATTGCAGTAGTCATGTCTGGAGGTGACCAGCAGATGAACCACTATTCTAAAGTCATTTATTTCCAGACACGGATGCAGCTGGCGTATCAACCGAAGCTGATAGAAGGCATGTCTGGCCACTGCCTCAACCTGGGACACCAGGGATAGGTTTGTGTCCAGAAGCATCTCCAGACCTGTTCCTTCTGGGGGAACAGAAGGAACCTGTTCCTTCTGGGGGAGTGTGACCCCTTCCAGAACATGCAGATCAAAATCATCTCAAGTCCCAATCCCACACAATAAGTACCTCCTTCTTATCTGGATTCAGCCTCAGTTTGTTAGTCCTTATCCAGTCCATCACTGCCTCCAGGAAGGCTTTTAGGGAAGTTATGCCCTCTTCTGATGATACTGACATGGAAAAAAGAATTTGGGTGTCATCAGCATACTGACAACACCCTGCATCAAATCTCCTGATGATCTCTCCCAGTGGTTTTATGTAGCTGTTAATCATCAGAGACAATATGGTACCCCAAGGGACACCATACTGAAGTTCAGATTTTGAAGAATGACAGTCCCCGAGGAACACCATCTGGAATCTGCCCAAGAGGTAGGAGTGGAACCACTGCAAAGCAATGCCTCCCATCCCCAACCCCCTCAGACGCTCTAGAAAAATATTATGGTTGATAGTATCAAAAGCCACCAAGAGGTCCAAAAGGACCAACAGAGTCACACTTCCTCTGTCAATTCCAAATTGGAAATCATCCATCAGGCCGACCAAGGCAGTCTCCACCCCATAGCCCATCTGAAAGCCTGTCTGAAATGTATCTAGATAATTAGTTTCATCCAAGACTCCCTGGAGTTGGGAGGCCACCACCCTCTCAATTACCTCCTCAACCATGGAAGGTTGGAGATAAGCCTATAGTTGCTTAGCTCTGAAGGATCCAACACAAGCCTCTTCAAAAGAGGTCTAATAATTGCTTCCTTGAAGCAAGGAGGCATCCTGCCCTCCCTCAGAGAAACATTTATAAACTCTCCTAGGCCCTCTACAACAACCTCCCTGCCAGATAGTATAAGCCATGTTGGGCAAGGGTCAAGAGAATAGATGGTAGGCTGCACTGTTCCAAGCAGCTTGTCCACATCCTCAGGAGTCACAAACTGAAACTGACCCAGCCTAACCACATAAGAGGAGTTGCTGGACACCTCCACATCAGACGTTGCAGTAATTGTGGGGTCTAAATATGAGAGATTTTACTATACAAGAGCCTTTGCCTTTGTTCCAGTTCCTATGGAGAAAGAGATAACTCTTACCGAGGATATTATGAACTGAACTATTCTGAATAATCCACAACAACCTTACTGATTACAGCCGTCATTACAGAAAGCTAGGTCAGTGGAATCCAGAGGCCCATGTTAGCTACATCTGTGTATTAGTGCCATAGTCTAGTATAGAATTAGGAGAAGCACTATTCTTGCAATTGTGATATTTTGCTGCATTAATCTGAGTGCCTGGCCCCTCCTACTTAGTATGAGAAAGTAACCTAACAGAGACCCTACCCTTTCCCCCTTCCCCACCTTAATTCCCTCCGTTGACGTGCCAGAGAGACCTGATGGCCCAAAAAGTCAGGAAGGAAAGCAATAATTGTTTGGCAGCTAACCTTTATCAGTCAAGGCTGAAGACGGGAATGGGGGGAAGCATTACAACAACTCATCAGAAACTTCCTGTACCAAGCCATGGGTACAAGAGAGAAGGACCATAATGCGGAGCCAACCATGACACCCAGGCAAGAGGGTGAGAACTGGATAGTCTTATGAGATAAAAGACCACAGAGATGGCACAACTGCACGCCGATGATGGATACGAGGAGATGACATCAAAGATCATCAAAGGCTGAGAAGAGTATAATAACTCTGGGTTGAGACCAGGAGATCAGAGGGCTGATCCAAGTGATTTCTCTTCCCTCTCCTACACTGGCGAGCAGGACACCTCTCCATCCTGCATCTTCGTTCATCTAATCTCTTCTACGCTCACCAGCAACTCTACTCAATGGGAAAGCTGCCGGTTGGCCACCTGCCAGCCCTTTCCTGTTCCTTGGTAAAGAACTCTTCTCCTTTCCCCCTTCTCATTAGGAACAACTGTTTTGTATTTAAATTAGAAATGTTAGCTTCTGTTTGCCAGGACTCAGTTGTTGCTTGAATTTATTTCTTAAGCAAAAGCTATAAAAGACATCCTTGGTCTGGTTCCTTGCATTTCCTCACACATCTGTATTCCCAGAGAGGGTGGGTAAGAGCCACTTTGGTTTATAACAAACTTATATTGTGCTTCTGTTTGAAAATCACATGCAGCAGAGCCTAGAATAACACATTACCAAGTCAGTAAGGGCTTTTAATTTCTGTATAGGAAAGCTTGCAAATGCTAAAGCGCTAGTGAAGATAGGACTGGCTCAAAATATTTTGTAAGAAAACCAAATAATGCTTCCTCCTGGTAAAAAAAAAAAAAAGAACAAAACCCCCAAGGCTGCAGTCCTATGCACTCTTACTTGGTAGTAAGCCCCACTTTACTCAGCAGGGCCTACTTGTAGATAAATATGCATTGACTGGGGCTGCAAATAACTATTTGCCATATTTAAGTGGGACCCCAAATCTGCTGCTGGTGGCGGCTACCTTATTCTTCCTCCTAATAGTACTGACCCTGAGTCAGGACCGTGGATGGTAAGGAGGGCATCAGAACTCTTTGGTCAAAGTTGCAATGAGAAGTGCCTCTAAACTGCTCATACAATAGTAATAAATGAAAAGAGAGATCAGGCAGATTGCTAAATATTGCCCACCAAAACAAAATAATGAAGTGGGAAGCAAATAAAAAATGGGAAACATCAAGTAGTTCTAATTTTCTGAAGGTACAAATTTGCATCTCAATCACTGAATCCACAGTAAGGCTTGAAAAGCAGACTTTATTTAGTAGGCACATTTTTAATAATACCAGGTTGTACAGCTTTAATTTACCATTTGTGAATATTTCTATTTATTTGCATTGCGTTGTTGTTTTTCCTGTGATGGTTAGGCTTCAAGTAAAAAAGGTTATTGCTCTATAGGCTGTCAAGATGAAGATAGTCAACAATAAAGAACCATACAAACTACCATACAGACTAAAACTGACATTCAGCATTAATCAAGAGCAAATACAGCAGAGCACTGAACACAGCAGAAAGCAAACTCTTTAATACAGAGTTTCCTTATGATATCCTATGAAATGTTGTGCCCTTTCAGCTGCCAAGTTAAAAGCCAGATATTGCTATGGTTAGAACTTACTATCAGCCTGATGACAACAAACTTCTGAAATTCTATGTCTTTTATGTCAACAAAAAGATTTAAAATAGAGTTTCATATTAAAAATAAAATAAAATCGAGCTTCATATCACTTGTGTTAAATGTTTGGTTTGAATAATTTCCTTTACTTCCCCCAGTGGTATAATCGACTACACCTGCAGAAGCATATAGAATCTGATATCTTTACATGAATGTATTACCTTGGCATGAAAGCAAAAAGCAGACACCTGGAGGGAAACTGCAGAAGACACATAAAGCATGAAGAATTCTTAAATAAAACATTTCATTAATGTAATGGCTAATGGATTTGATTGTCAAAAGGTTTTGGTATTTCATTTTTCCTGAGGCTTCCTAACTCAACAGTGAGAGAATTCTTTTCTATGGGTTTGCTTTTCCTTTAGAATGCAATCAGGTAGGTAAGGCATTGGGCAAATGCAGTCTGTAATTGTGTAAGGCTGACAACATAAATACAACAGCATAAAAACCTATCAATGCCGCACACTTTATATGATATAGTTATTTACTGAATGATCCTGCTAAACTTGAGAAACGTATTTTGAATTCAGCTTGCCCAAGTTTTTGAGGAGCAAACTGAAAAATAGTATTTTATTCAATTAGAATTGCCTACAGTGACCATAACCAGTTACAGATCACTTTCCCCATACAATGCTGATGAAAATGAGGTATAATCCAGAGCTCCAGGAACAGAACCGGGACCCTTGTAGGCTGGCATTCTTTTGATGCAGTACTGAGCTTGTTCGGGTGGTAGTTCTCTCAGCAACTCATCAGCAAGGATGTAAGGCTGCAACGTTTTTAAAAAGAGTATTCAGAATTTTTCCTGGAACTGTTCACAGTAAGTTATGAAGTATTTGTGATGTTCACCCTATGATGGCAATATTATGCAACTGGGCAGAAATCTAGGGAATCTGTGACATATCAGGTCAGTGGTCTGCATTGCAATCAAACTTCTTTCTTCGCAATTCAGTTGAAGGCAATCACTTTAGACCCATGACCCAAAAGAATAATTTATTCTCTTAAGAGTTTTCATGAAATAACATTTGACTGAGACATGCTATTTAAACTATTTAACATTTAACAGACACATTTGAGAGATCATAAAAACTGTAATCAGCAAGAGACCCAGTGCCTAATATATTATAACCCAATACTGGGTACTTTGAAAACTACTGCCATAGGTCACATTGCTGTAATAGGAGAGCTTTTCCTATCAGATATGCTGAAGCATCTTTAGGGATGTGCAATTCAATTTGGGTACAAATCGATTTGTACCCATATCTAGCGGATTCGAGCGATTTGGAGACAGAACAAATCACCCCTGTGGTCCATTGGCTAGATTTGGGTCCAAATAGAATCACACCAGATTTGTTTTGAATCTATTCGAGATTTGGATTCCACCTATTAATTCCCCCAGATTCCCAGCTTTCATTTAAAACAAAACAAAAAGAAAAGCTCTAGCCCTTGTAGAAGTGGAGTTAAGTTGCAAAATGTGTGGTCGCTATTTTGTAAGTGTTTGGATTCTTTGGCATATAATAACATTTCTGCAATGAATCCCTATGAGCATTCATTACACGCCTTCATTTCTTCTATTTATTTTGACTGTCTTTGGACAGTGCCGACTGTCAACTGCCATGTGCCAGCTACACCCCCCTCCCACCCACAAGGCAGTGGGGCACTACTTAGTTTATGTTCTAGGATTTTTAAAAAAGTGTTTAGACTCTGGTGTCTAATAACCTTTCCTCATACTGAATCCCTGTGAGGATTTATTACACACCAAAGAGTCTAAACACATAAGAAAATCCTAAAATATAAACAGAGTACACAGTGGCTTGCGGGTTGAGGGGTAGTTGGCACATGGGATGCCACTAAATCCCCACCCCAACCTGCAAAGCAGTGGGGTCAAAATGAACAGAAGAAATGAAGGTGTATAATGAATCCTCATAGGGATTCATTATGAGGAAAAATTATTAGAAACCAAAGAATCTAAACACTTCAATATTCCTAAAAAATAAACTGAGTACCCCCACTGCTTTGCAGGAGTGTGTGCGGGTGGGTGTAGTTGGCACATGGCAGTTGGCACTGTCCAATGACAGTCGAAATGAACAGAAGAAATGAAGGTGTGCAATGAGTCCTCATAGGGATTCACTATGAGGAAATGTTATTACACACCAAATAATCCAAACACTTGAAAATTAGTGACAGCACATTTTGCTCCATTACTCCACTTCTACAAGGGCTAGAGCTTAGTTTAAAAAGAAAGAAAGAAAGTTGGGGATCGCCCTCCCTCTCCATTCTGCCTGCTATTGGGCAAGCCACAAATAAACAGCCGGCAGCACTGGTGGCATCAAAATGAATGCAGCACCTACGTCTGGAGGCAGAGGTGAAGCAGAGTCAGCAAGGGAGTGAGGCATTGTCAGCACTGGCTCCTGGCCAGGACCAGCAGCAGAGGCGCATATTGCTACCCTGTAAAGGATCCCAAAAGGCACAGCCTGAGCTGACTGTCCCAGTTTGCCCCATGGGAGAGCCACCTCTGGTTGGATTAGTAAAAGCCTGGTGCCAAAGGCATTGTTTACCCAGCTGCAGCCCCATCCCTTCAGGCCAGCCGTGCTCTGGAGGTGGTGCCTAATCTGGCCTCCCCCTCCTTCTACCTTCCTGCTGGGGTGGCGCACATCCCCAAAAGCCCCTCATGCTTAGATCATTGTCCGGAAGCCTGTGCTGAGTCCCACCTCTTGTAGAGCTACATTTAGTGATGATTTAGGATGAGGCATTTTCAGTGGCAGCCCCCTGTTTAAGGAACTCCCTGCCCCCAGTTTGTATGGCCCCCATGCCCTCTGGATTCCCTTGGCAATATGTGTTTAAAACATTTTTATTTAAGCAGACATTTACTCTGCTCTGACCTTATTAGTCCAAATGTTCTGTTACTGTGCTTTGTTGCTCTTTCCATGCGGTGATGTTTATTTTACATTGTGTTATTTTGATGGGTGTGTGTGTGTGTGTGTGTGTGTGTGTGTGTGTGTGTGTGTGTAGATATACATTTAGGGGCGGGGGATAGGTCCCTGTGACAGCTTCAGTGGAAAAGCAACTAATACATGCCTTAAAAAAAAATTCCCTCCCATTTTCTCCAACCACAATCAAGCTATTTATTTATTTATTTATTTAATTGTTAAATTTGTATACTGCCTTTCATTAAAATAATCCCAAGGCGGTCCAAATGAGTTTCCTAGTTATACATTTTCACCTCAGATTTTTGTCCATTTTTATTTCCCACTGCAGAACTGGGCCTTCTTCTTGCAGAATTTGCAATATTTAGATCAGATTTCTGTAGACATGTGAAAGATAGCATAGTTCATCTTGTTCACCAAACCATTCCTGCCACTGTACATTACCCAAATTATCTAAATATTTTTGATGCTGTTTTAATGTCCTGACGTACAATCCTTTGCTCAGCTTATTTAGCTCAGTCACCCTGCTGTCCTGCAAAAGTAGAATTTGTAAGCAGAGATCATGAAATTAAAAATCGTAATATAGTGACAAAAACACTGACCTTATCTGAAGCTAGGATCCTGAAAGAAGCGATAACTTGTTCAGCAGTGTCTGTGTCTGCAGTCTCTCTGGTCATAAAGTCAATAAAAGATTGGAAGGAAATGGTTCCCTGACCATTGGGATCCACTAACGACATGATTCGGGCAAACTCTACTTCACCCTTGGATACAATTCAAAACCAGTGGTGAAATTAATGGTAGCAAGAATTCAATACATCTAAGCAAATATACAATAGGACAGTGAACTCTAAAATATTAGATTTCCTGAGTGCCAAATTTCCCATGGTTATGTATTTTTAAATGGGAACAAAATATTTCATACCCATGGAACACAGTTCAAAAGAGTTGAGCACACTTAAGTCCACTGAAATCAAATGCTCTTTTAGATTGTGGCCATGAAACCACAATAAAGGTACTGTCCAAGTTACTTATTAAAGAAACATGCTTCAGTCTTAATAATTGAAAACAGAGGAGTTGCTCCAAATGAAAATACAGCATAATTTTATATGCCCTTGTAAGCATTCAAAATACTTCAAAAACTGTGCATTTGGATAAACAGCTGTTTTCAGAGGACTAGAGCAAAGACAAAATGTGTTTGATAAACTAGGATCTTTAGCAACTGGACTTTTGACCTTGTGAGTTCTAAAATAGCATCCATAGTGTAAAAAGGACTGGAGATTCTAGTATGGCACCTATAGTAGTGCCTTTGTGATATGTGGGACAATATCGTAAATCAAGTGAATCTTAAAATTCATACCAAATCATAACCCATTGAGATTAAGCAGGCTCTGAAATCATCATGGTCCATAAGCCCATTCTTCTTCTGTGAGTGAGAAGTAGTACATGGAATGTAGCAAGGATGGTTTAAGGGATCAGAGGCAAGAAGAAGACCATCATCATTTCCACGCCGATAAAACAGGTCCATCAGATTTATATAAGACGTTAATTTCATGTCCAAGGATATTCATCCGTTTGAGGAAGAAGTAGCTTATGTAAAACAGGCGTGTCATCAGAAATAATGCCAGAAGGAGGCCAATGAAACACACACAGAGAACAAAGCCAGAGAAGAAGAAAAGATAAGAAAAACATTTTTTAATATCCCCGAATAAGCCAAATTCAATAAGCTCAGGAGCCTTGCTTTATTCTACCAGTGGTCGACCCTTTGTATTATTTGTTCTTGCAAGCACAGGAAAAGGTATCTATCATGCTTGAAAATCAGATAAACAATCTTCTTTTTATATATTTTGCTAAGGCATAGCCATGGCTAATCCAGTGCGTGGCAGTTCTCACAAGAGTTCATGAGCAGAAGCACCTGATTGGGCACTGGGGATTCCATGTGTCGATAGGGAGGAGGAGCCTGTGATGGTGAAGGTTAGCTGGAATGCAGCTGTTCATGGGCAGGGGTCTGTAGGGATGTGCACGGACCGCGGAGGTGTGGTCCGATGCTGGGGGAGGGGTCTCGCTTTAAGGGCGGTGGGTTGTACTTACCACTCCTGCCATTTCCCCCCCTCCAGTGCTCCATTTTGCAGAGAAGTTTTCGGGGCGGCAGCATTCCTCCCTGCCGCCCCTGCCCCCGTTGTTGACTGGAAAAAGCAGAAGTAGCTTTTGTGCATGTGCCTGCTGCCGCTGCACAGTGTGCGCATGCTATGTGCGATGTGTGCAGCAAGCGGGTGCACAGCGGTGGGCACATGCGCGGAAGCTACTTCTGCTTTTTCTGGTCAACAATGGGTGCAGGGAGGAACGCTGCCAGCCCGAAAACTTTTCTGCAAAATGGAGCACCAGAGGGGGGAAAGCAGTGGGAAGGGTAAGCACAACCCCCTCGCCCTTAAAGTGAGACACCCCCTGCCCCAGCATAGGACTGCTGGACCAGGCCACTTGTGAACCAGTTCACAGGCCTCCAACATGGTCTGCGGACCGGTTCGTGCATATCACTAGGGGTCTGCGAAGAGAGGGGTTGTGAGGGATGGGCCCAGGCCTGTCAGTGGCCCGAGAGGAATGAGCAGCCATAGCAGCGGCAGTGAGGAAGGGCCTGGTCAGCTGCTGCTGCTCCTGCAGGGAGGAGCAGCAGCAGAGTGAGAGTGGGGAGGTCTCTGGGGTTAGGGGGCTGCAGCTTGGCCAATCAGCACCAGAAACACCACAGCTGCAACCAAGAGGGGTGAGGGGAATGGAAGCAATGGGATGGAGAGCAGGAGCAGGAGCACAGCTCAGGTGAGGGTGGAGAAATCTCTGAGGTGAGGGGGCTGAGGCATGGGGTGAGGAGAGCAATAAGTACTACTGCACAGATGCTCTGCATGAGTTAAGCTAGTATATATACAGTATAATACACACACACACACAACAGGATAGTAAAAAGCAAAACCAGTAGCCATCAGCCCGCATTACCCAAATATTCACATGAAACCAGCAAACTGCACATATTTTACAAGCCACTAACACATTTAAATCCACAGTATTTATCATCTTATTAGAAAGCCTAATGCATCAATCCCCTGTGCCTTTAGATCATTTCCACCCATTCCTATGAAGCAGGCTTTGACTTCACTGTAATCTAGACTGCTAGATTTATCTCATCGCCATCTCATGCAGGATATCCCATGGAAGTGGGGAAAGGCACACAATGGATTGTTTGGGGTTAGTAAATAGCCTTATGAAATGGCATCAGTTATAATTAGTCAACTGAGGGGGGGAGGGGAATCAAGGTTCAAAATTCAGTTTAAGTGAACATCTTAGGACAAGTTGTTCATTCTTATGGGATCCAGATCACAATAAAATCAATGGAAAGCCTCTCATTAAGAGTAGGACATAAACCACCCAGGAACTTGTGTATGGGGTGGTATTAAAATGTGTTAAATAAAATATAAACAAAGTACTATCACTGTCCAGAGTAAGGCGCTTTCTTTGTGGTGTACACCAGAATTATTTGTGACAATATCCTTCTTTTCAGAATTTTCTTATACTTGTTAGTTTTCATTGTTCTTATATTGCTCTTTTAAAATTAAATCTAAGGCCTCATTAGTAGAGAAACAGAGCCTTGCATTGATGTGATTTACAGGCCAATATTAAATTTTTCATTGAGTTCCTTAAAAGAATATAGATAACTTTGATTTTTCCATCCTTTTCTTGCAAACTAGAATAAAATACAGAATCATTCCAAACTCTGTTTTGTTATTGGTCCCCATAAACAAATTTTTCTTGTTGTGTGTGTACGATTTACACAAGTAAAAGACTGAGTCACCATAACATACTTGGGAGCTACTGATTTCATTCAGTGTGTGCAGATATCACAGTCAGAATATGGCACAGATGTTGGTTCAGCATGTAACAAAAGCACATTTCATTGTGCAGGATCCAGAAGACTTCCTTTAAAACAGGCCTTCTGTTGGGGGAATATCATGTTTTCCTAGTGCTTAGCCCTCAGTATATTCTGATGTGAATAATACACAAATAACATACAATGCCTTCCCCTGGTAGTAGGGCCATTGCAGTCCAGAGTGCTATTGAACATGGTTGTACAAGTGGCACAGGCATTAACTATCAATCAATCATCTTTATTACAGTCTAAGACCAGCATAAGATAGAACAAAAGAGTACAATTCAAAATAATAAAAACAAATTATGGAACCATACAACTACATATATTACTTTAAAATTACTACTCTAACACTATAAAGCTATATTATAATACTATAACACTGCTACCCTTAGAAAAGAAGGTAGCTGTGAGATTATTAAACAACAGTATTTTTAAAAATTATGAGCATATAAAATGTGAAATATATAAAATGCAAAAAGTGGTGGCTAAAACAGAGTATATAAAATAAGGCATCTAAATAGGAACACTGCCAACTGGATCACCTTGATCCACATACTTGTTGAAACTCTCAAAGAACTCCCACAGGCTTTCTTCCTCTTCCTCATCACAAATTCACACTCTGTTCAGTGATTCTGGACTGCAATGGCCCTACAACCAGGGAAAGGCATTGTATATTACTTGCATATAATTCACATCACATTAGCTGAGCAGGGTTCTCCAAGAAGAACCAGCTCTTTTCCTGTTTGCCTGCAAAGCAGTGATAGGTTCTCAGAAAGTAAGAGCTGGTCAGCAGATGATCTTGTACAATCCATGTGAGGATCCTGCTTGGTGTCTGAACAGAGCATGAATTCGCACTGGGAAGGAAGATGGAAGCCTGTGGGTGTGGGTGTGGAGGGTAAGTAAAGTTTTTGGCCAATCTAGTATTTGTCTTCTGCTGCATCATTGCGGCTCACTGAGTACAGGAAAAGGTTGTGTCCTGTCCAAGAGCTTGAGGATTCCCTTGACCACCTGTATATCAGTGAGTGACTTAAGAAGGTGAGCAGAGTAGAATTACACCCCAAGATATTTATTTTGGGAGAGAGTTAGCCAATTGGTTTTGCTTTGTTCTCAAAGGCTAATTGCTCATTATGGATTGGTTGGGTGAATGCAACCACCTGCTCTGTGTGCAGAATCTTCCTTTCGGGAAGGGGAGTTAGAAGTGGAACATATGCTCTTTTCAAGCCTGATGGTTCTGAGATCCTAATACATGTTTATCGCCTTTCTGCAGATAATGACTGTCTGAACATAATAGTTCAGTTATACTGAAATGAAGGAGGTTTGGGCAAGAAAAGCATTGTGCGGTTTCACTGAGTTAATGTTCTGTATCTGGGTTTATCCAGATAATCAGTGGATGCATGGATGCCACAATTGAATGTTACCCATTGCATAATACTTCTAGGTAGCAAATCAATCAATAGAATAATATTTGGTTCATGTGTAATGGACTGAAGGAATAAACAGCATGCTGCAGGGATAGTGACATTTTTCTCTCACAGTTGTTGTTGTTTTTAAATTCAGTTAAGATGTGTAGTCTAGCTCTAGAGAAGGTCTGCACAAGCTTTGAAAACTGAAAGGAAAAGGAAACAAACTTCCAAAACTTGGCAGAGCATTTTTATCTGGAGAAGACTTGCTGTACTAGAGGTGTAAGGAAATTAAGTAGGGTTGTGCACAAGCGGTTTGACACCTCCTCTGGGAAGTGCCAAAGAGGCTTGGGTGTCAGCGTTTGAACTGGCTTGGTGGGGAGTGGTTCCCTTAAAAAGCAGGTAAAGAGCTTCTTACCTGTTCATCCCTGCCCCGCTGCTGTTCCAGCAGTGGCTGCTCTCCACAATGTCACACATGGCTGAAGTGCTATTCCCTGCAGCCTTCGTATGGCATCGGCACACACATGTCCAGTGCGTATATGTGCCGGCCATGTGCGTGCTGCCATGTGGAGGCTGCAGAAAACACCGTTGCAGCCCCGCACGACATTCTGGAGACCAAGCGCCACCATGGAACAGCGGCGAGGCGGGGACAAGGAGGTAAGGTGCTCCTTACTTGCTTTTTAAGACCATGCCCAGCCCTGCTGTGTGCACATCCCTAAAATTAAGGTGCCCTAGCTCATACATTAATGTATTTTTTGGATTAGTAGCTATGCTAGAGGCCAGATGAGCAAGCCCTGGCCCCAGTTACCTCTCTATATTCTAAACATTGAATATCTAGCTTTTTAAATGAACAAAAAATCACATTACATGGGCAGGCATGTTGGTGGGGGGTAGTTCTGACATGCTTTACTTCCTGTCACAGGCAATATATCTCATAGGTTCTGATGGCAGAGGCGTAACTATAGGGGGGGCAGGGGGGGCACGTGCCCCGGGCGCCATCTTTTCGGGTCACATGGGGGGCGCTGCCATGACCAAATTTTTTTTAAAAAATTTTAATACAAATTTCTCCTGCTCAGTGCAGCAGCACTGCAGCAGTCAAGGGAGCGTGTCGGCACCCCCTCCCCCACGAGTGGTCCCTTCTGCGCCGCTCGCGCCCCCCCCCCCCATTGCTTTGCTGGCGGCCAGTCAGTGGCCTGGCTTGGCCGCGGTGGGCACCGCGGCGGGCGCCTTTCATGCTGCTCACTGTGCCTGCCCGCCCGCCCCCCCCATTGCTTTGCTTGCGGACAGTCAGTGGCCTGGCTTGGTGGCGGGAGCCGCGGCGGGCGCCTTTCATGCTGCTCACTGCACCTGCCCTTGGCTGAGGCTCGCTCGCTCCGTCGCTCGCTTAGTCTGGAACAGCCAGAAAGAGGCCCTCTAGTGGCTTGCCAGCCAGAGGGTTTCTAGTCAGTGACGCACGCACGCGCGACTCAGCCAGCGTGCCGAGTCGCGCTGCGCATGTGTGCGGTGCGTCCATCCTCCTCTGTTCGCCTGCACGTGGTGGCACGGTCGCTGTCGTGGAGGAAAGCGTCGTTGCTGGGGCTGGGGCTGCACTGCAGCAGGCGCAGGCAGGACGACGAGGACACACATGGACACCCGGCATGGAAGAAAGGATTTGGTGGCGGGCGGGTGGAAGCAGCAGACCAAGTGTCAGGGTGAGAATGAGTTGCAAAAACTACAGAAGCCACATGTGGGGGAAAAACATATTAAAGAATCAGGCTTTTATTTAGCTGCCCAACTATGGTCTCAGGTGCCTAACAGGTGTTAATGTTTGCATTATACGCTCCTCTCTCCGCCCCAAAAGAAAGAAAAACAATCATAAAGATTCTTTGGCACTCAATCTTAAATGCATGCATGTATATGGAACTGAGAGTCAATTCCCACAGCCTGGGTAGTACAGCAGTGTGAGTTGACTCAAGCAGTGTAACACAGCTGCCTGGGCATTGTTACAAGGTGTTTCAAGAGAGTTTTACCATGAGTTCTGCTTGCTGGCATGCTCGTTTTTGCACTGTGAAAGCTTGCCTTGTGATCTCAGTTTACGCTGAAGTGCTCCTATAACAGCTCCATCTCAGAAAAACCTGCAGTGTTAGCTTTAACAAGTGCCTGTGGTATCCTGCTAAAGACACAAAGTTTGGCAAGAAAAATGGGGGAGGGGGTTATATGCCAGGACCTTTGGAGATTGTCTCTTGCTTGTGAGGAAAAACCTAAGTATAATGTGGTGTGTATCATCAATCATTGCATCATAATTCTGTTGTTTGAGATACAAGCCAACTCCACAGGGTTGGTGCTTGTGAGGAAAAACCTAAGTATAATGTAGTGTGTATCATCATTGCATCATAATTCTGTTGTTTGAGATACAGGCCAACTCCACAGGGTTGTTGCTTGTGAGGAAAAACCAAAGTATAATGTGGTGTGTATCATCATTGCATCATAATTCTGTTGTTTGAGATACAGGCCAACTTCACAGGGTTGTTGCTTGTGAGGAAAAACCTAAGTATGTAGTGCACCACTCTGGGCTACTTGGAGGGAGAGTTCACATTTTTGGTTATTTATCGCATTTTTGGTTATTTATCGCATTTTGAAATTTTTGGTAATTTTTGTAATTTAAAAAAAATTTAAATAAAAGTTTTCTGAAACATGTGTGTCAGTCAGATGTATGCTGGGGGGGGCGGGGGGGCGCGGCGGGGGGGCGCAATTTCAGTGCTTGCCCCGGGTGCCGTTTTCCCTAGTTACGCCTCTGTCTGATGGCGCATGTACAAGCCATATTCTACATGGCAATTGCAACAGTAATGACTGTTCTGTGTGGGGGAAGACCCGTATTTTGCCAGATTCAAAATATTGTGCCTGAAATAATCAGAAAGTGATATCCCCATATCAACAGTGTTGTTTTGAGGGAAGATTTCTGAATCATGCACAACAAATGACTAACAAACTGAAGTGGGACACACTGAAGTGTGTGTCCTCTCTCACATAAACACACACACACACACACACACACACACCTATTTAGTGTCATCTAATTACGCGGAATGTTGCCAGAGAAATCAGATTAAAGGCATTAGTAACTGGCTCTGTGCATAAGTACATATTTAAACCCTATTTTTCAGCCTCATTTTTAATTTTATGGATCTTTACTTATTGTTCTTCATTGAATTAAACTATTTCCTTTTATTTTATGCACAAGTAGCTCATCTATTCAAAAGCACTTTTAGAAACAACAGGCTTAATTAGATTTAAAGCAGTTTTGTTTTGCAGCTCTTTCTAAACCAGGGTGAGACAGCATATATTGAGGGGCATCTTTTCCAGGCATGATGTTCATATTGTAAGAACTAGAGAAGAATCTTCAAGAGATGCAAACCGATCAGCCAAAGACCACTTTATAGTCTGACAAATGTGTGCTATTTCTGCTTGATCAGGATGAGAAGTGGACCCTGGGCAGAAACTCAGAGTATTAATCCTCTGGCCAGGGCCTATTCGACTTTGTGTTTTGTTTAGCACCACTTAACATCCTCCTGGCAAAAGAATACACATGTAGCAGTGGGAATTCTATTAGGGAGCTGCCACACTATATGTTAAACTTGTTATCAATGCTGACATGCTTGTTTTGCTTCAGTGCAAAATAGCCTCAAATAGCCTCTGGTAGCACTGATCCAGATTGGGATCCTAGTGTGGAAGAGAGGGGAATCTTTAACCTTTTACCCTCACCATGGTCCTGAATTATAGCTGCCATTTAATGAGCACACAAGCCCTAATAAAGGGCTTCACATAATGTGTTGTTTGACTCAGAGATTATGGATAATTAAGTGCTGGGGGGGCGGGTCTTGTGGGAGTGAGAGTGGAGCTGGTGGAAGGTCTTTAGCTGTTTAAACCGCTAAATATGTAGGTGAATTTTGGAATGTGTAGGTGAATTCTGAGAGACACAATATGGGGAAAGTACATTAATATAAAGGAGACATTTCAGCCAACAGGACATGTTGAAGACAGAAATAACATTTATTCTCAGAGCATTCTACTATAAAGCCTAGTGACCTCAACAATATACCTGGTTTGGAGCTGGTTAGTAAAATTGTTTCCCATCATTCAATATAGGAACATAGGAAGCTGCCATATATTGAGTCAGCCCATTGGTCTATCTAGCTCAGTATTGTCTACACAGACTGGCAGTGGCTTCTCCAAGGTTGCAGGCAGGAATCTCTCTCAACCCTATCTTGGAGATGATGCCAGGGAGGGAACTTGGAACCTTCTGCTCTTCCCAGAGTGGCTCCATCCCCTGAGGGGAATATCTTACAGTGCTCACACTTCTAGTCTCCCATTCATATGCAGCCAGGGCAGACCCTGCTTAGCTAAGGGGACAAGTCATGCTTGCTACCTCAAAACCAGCTCTCCTCTACAGGAACATCTAAACAATTATTTCTGTTCTTTAATTGCTCAGTCTGCTCTAATAGAGAGAAAGTGGTTTATGTCACCATAGAGTACTATTAGTACTTTACATTTTATTTTCAAACTAGTAAAACACCACAGTGTTATCCTCTTCTGTCAAACATATCTGTCTCCCAACTTTCTTTATATAAATTTTGTACATCAAGCTACTATTCTTTCCTATCATTTTATTTGTGAAAACTAATGATGCCTTCAATAATCCATATACCATATACAAATTCTGGGCAGACAACCACAGTGAAAGGAGGGCTTGGGGCCCTAGTCCTAATTAAATGGGCCACGATCCAAATAATACTGCCTACGACTCTCTGATTGGTCTGTCAAGACCCTGCCTCGTCACCTCCCATCCTATGACCATTCTTCCCTGGATCTTTCTCTCAGATTTCCAGTGAAAGCCACCTCCTCAACTCAGCTGCCATTTTCCTTTATGATACTCTGGGTCAATGTGGCTTGGGGCTTTTTTGTGGTCATCCTGCAGCTTGAGTTCATAGCCTCATTTAAGTTACTTCCTGCTGCATTTAGATCTTTGATGCTATTGCTGCAGCCTCAGCAGATTCACTTTGTATACATCTTGCCAATATATAGATAAAACTGCATAAACATTTTACTCTTTGCTTCCTGCAAAGCAGGTTCACAGCCTAAATAGCAAAAAAATTGTGTTTGTTTTTTCATTCATCCACATCCTAACACATATTGAGATATGAAAGGGAATATTAACAATTGATTTTAAATTCTATTATGATATATTCTAAGGGAAAGTTATTTATATTCTATCTTATAAACAGTTTTTATAAAATATGTGACAGCAGCCTTAAAGGGGAGAATATAAAGCAGGTCATCAAGTAAAAGCTTTATATTATAATACGTATAAGTTATTACAGTCATTTTAATGGCTTGTACCGTACTTATATATAAACAATATGGAAAAATTGTAATCCTTAAATAGGCTTTTAATTCATCAGCATAATCAATACTGTGATTTAAGTGATTATTGAATCATTTGGATGAAGAGCCTCATCTCTCCTGGCTTAATGCAGGCTGCTAATCAATTGGGTGTTTGTTCTCCTACTGATCAGCTGGGAAGAGAGGTGTGAAAGACCAAGCCTTTGTCACAGAAATAAGAATGAGTGGGGGAAAGAAAGAAGACCATAATAAGAGGATAAGGAAAAGGAACACTGGAAGGAAGGAAGGTACTGGGCGGCCACCTAATGGCGCAGCAGGGAAATTACTTGACTAACAAGCCAGAGGTTGCCGGTTTGAATCCCCGCTGGTATGTTTCCCAGACTATGAGAAACACCTATATCAGGCAGCAGCAGTATAGGAAGATGTTGAAAGGCATCATCTCATACTACACGGGAGATGGCAATGGCAAACCCCTCCTGTATTCTACCAAAGACAAACCACAGGGCTCTGTGGTCACCAGAAGTTGACACCAACTCAATGACACACTTTACCTTACCTCTGAAACCATGAGCTAACTGAGCAAAAGAGGCACCTTTTAAAATGGTGATTCTCTTATACCTAGCAGGGGAAGAGCAACCATCCCTATCCAGCTCCAGCACAACATCCCTCCAGTAGTAGTTGCTGGTGTCTACCTTATGTCGCTCCTTTTCAACTGTGAACTGTCTGCCTTATGTTTCTTTTTAGATTGTGAGCCCTTTTGGGACAGGGAACCATCTTATTTATGTGTTTGTTTTTCTGTGTAAACCACTTGGAGAACTTTTGTTGAAAAGCACTATATAAATATTTGTAGTTATAGTCATAAAAATATTTTGCATTCATACAGACACTGACATGAGGAAGAGAAAGGAATGGGTGTTGCCCAGGAATAACATTTGGAATTGCCCTGGGGCATTTGTGAGTTAGAGAAAAGGCTGTTAATGCCATTTAGGGGCTGGGGGATAAAAGATCTGTTTCAAATCTGTTTCACAGGGAATAGGGTTGCCAACATTGTGTTGGCTGAAATCGGGACGCTGGTGGGGGCACCTAGGGGTGGGGCTTGTCTTGGCCCCAAGTGGCAGCCACTGCTGGACGTGCTTACCTGGTGGTTGTCACTCACCACCACTACCAGGGTGGGTGAGTGGCTGTTGCTGCGCGGCAGCAGAGCAGGATGGTGGTGAGAGCTCTCCCGCCTCCCAATTAAACTGTGTTAAGTCTGTCGGGGGCTTGGGGGCTGGGCGTGTGCACTGGCGACATGCAAAACTATAAAGAAGGCGGTGCCAGCAAAAGATTCCCTTACCCGACCCGCCTTCCTCCCAAATGAAGCCTATCCGGCCAACTTCAGGCCTCTGTGCACGCATAATAATTTGCACAATATTTGCATAGAATTTGCATAGGTTGATTGGTATAATATATGCATATTTTGAAGAAAAAAATAGAATTATTTGAGAAGAAATGCACCTCACCACTGTGGAGAAGCTGATGACCAGGAGAGCTGTGTATCTGCTCACTCTGCAGTCTTAGCTGCTAAGTTCTCAAGGCCCCTACTTCTTAACCTTAAATTCACCTCCTGATTAGGTTTGCCACCAGCCCTTCATCCAACAGCAAGTAGCAGGGTCATCACCACATGCCACCACACACCCCTTTCTCCACAGTCACCAGCCTTCTCTGGATCACAGACAGAATTCCACTGGGACAGAGCTCTCTGCCTCAACCAGCCCCTCCCACCCACTGAACAGCTGATGGATCCACACACCTTCTTGATCATTTATCACAAACCCACAGGTCTGGGACAGAGTATATTTGGAAGAAGAAAAGACTATGCAACCCACAAAGAATCCACATACCTTCTTGATTGTTCACAAACCAACTGGGACACAACACAACACAAGGAGTTATCCTTGTTCCACAGTTCAAACACATAGCTGGATCACAAACCAGCCTGAACATGCAGTGCATTTGTAAAGCAGGTGGGGTGGGGGAGAAAACAACAATACATGCTCCTTGCTTCACAGTTCTCACACAGACCTTCTAGATCACAAAGCAACTTGAGCATAGTGCATTTATAGTTTAAAAAAAATGTTTATTGGAATGATAAGAGTTCCACTTTTACTAGGTGTGAAGTATTCTATGGCTAGAGATGACAGTTTTACTACAGTGGGGGAAATTATTTAAAATCAATGGATTGGCCAATCCGCTTCACCACACAGAGTCCTCCCACTCTGTCCTATATCTGTGCCCAATATCAAAGTCTTAGATTGTGAGCCCTTTGGGGACAGGGAACCATTTTATTTATTTATATATATGTAAACCACTTTTTGAACTTCTGTTGAAAAGCAGTACATAAATAGTTGTCATATTCGTATTATGCTAGGTTGTTTCAAGAGTTCTAAAGGGTTGGGCAGGAAAGGGGGTTGCTTTACCCTATTTTATGAAAGCAAGGGGCAAATTCCCTTACATGGCAGTGGGATGATGGTTCGGGGAGGGGGGGGCTTCAGTTCAAGAAGTTTTTGTAATTTTCTGCCATGCGACAAGCCACTTATAGGACTTTTTTTGAAGTGTTTTTTTTTTAATTCAAAAAATTATTAAAAATCATTGAATTGGCCAGTCTGCTTCAAATTAATTATACAAAGCCCTCTCACCCTGCCTGATATCAGAGCCCCATGCCAAGCCATCCTAGAAATGTACAAAAGCAGGGGAAATATAACCCACACAACCCCATAGTGCCACACATACACCTTCAGGGCTTCATGGTGGATGGCTCTGAGTGAGGACAGACAGGTACACTGTTGGAGATGGAGTTCCAGTGCATCGACATTTTGCACCAACTATCCTAATGACCACTAGGGGCACTGGGAGTAGAGACAATGATTAAGGGTCTTCCTAACTGTTCTACCTGTCTCTACTCTATGATCCTTGATCTGACTCTACCGCACATCCTGTGCTGAGTCACAATCCTTCCTTTCCTCTTAGAGAACAGATGGAAACATCTGTCTCCCTCCTTACCTATTCGTTATGTAGTCCTTTAGATTAGATTTAGGCTTTCTTATCCAAGTGTACGTAACCAATAAATAGTTAGTATTTAGTTCTACAAGGATCTCCATGTGTTTTCTCTAAAGAGCTGCAATAACTAAACCATCCTCTGCAACCTACTCTGTAACTGGAGTGTGTGCTCTCTTCCTTAGTGCTCTGCTGATTTACCTACTGGGGGTAAAAATTAAGAACCTCCAACACACACAGCACACAGAAGGCAAGAGCAGGAGCAGCATGGCAGCAGAGTGCATAAGAAGAGCCTCTTTTAGGCTCTCACAGCAGCAGCCTGCCAGTGCCAGGAGAAGAGGCATTGCAGCAGAGCTTGCACTGCATGGAGGAGTCCCCCAGCACTGGTAGGCTCTGGTCAGTGCCGCTGCTGGGCCCTCCAGGAAAGCAGGGTGTGGCCGCTGGCGGTGGCAACAAATTGCTGCTCTTTTCCTTCCTGCTTGCCTCACATGGGAACACTTTTGATTGGCAGGCATGGCAAGCAGGAAGGAAGGCTGCTGGAGGCAGCATGTACCACACCCCCACCTCTGAACAGCTAATGGTTGTGGGGGTCTCCCTGTGCAGCATGGAGCCCTCTAATTGGCCACTGCCATTGCCGCCATGGTAAGGAGCATTTTGAAATTAATGCAGCAGGTAGGAGGAGGCCGGAAAATGGTGGCATGGCCCAGCCTCCGGATACCCCCTCTAACATTAAAATAGTTTAAAATAGTCTGGAATCTGGGCCAAAAGCCACCAGATGGCAACCCTATCCTCAGTGATGCTAGTGGAAGGCATTGTTAAAATGTTGCCTCCTCCCCAGACAGTTCCTAAAAAGCTGCTGCTGAGCATCAGGGGATCCTTGGCATCAACACCGGGCTGTGGTGAGGCTGGCTTCAGAAAGAGAGGGGGGAGACTGGAAAGTGAACTGTCCCCAGAACTTTTCGCTTGTAGAACTGTATTAACAGAAGGTGATTCTGCCCAGTTGCTATCAGAAAAATACACAAATGATTTCTGGCACATCGGGTTAGGAAGGAAGGAAGATTACTGTACCCTGTCAAAATGATTAAATGACGCTCTAAAGTCATTCATTTGTTGCTGGGTGATTCCTTTGGCATCTCTTGTAAGGATCTGATTTTCAACTTCATTGATAGTTCGGGCAATGGTAGTCAGCAACAGCTCCCATCCCACACGGATATGCTGTAGCAGAAAACAGGGATGCTTTAAGGATAGCCTAAGAGAAACAAAGAACTGAAGACTGAAAGATTCATTGAAACTATTGTCTATTAGGCCTTGCAGCATATAAATACAAAAACTGCAACTATCTTCTTACAACTTCTGTTTGCCAACATTGTTCTTTCTCATCACAGTTACACAAGTCATTTTTATGAGCAGGCGTTATTAGCTAATAAAGCATTGTTGAAACCTTGTAAACTCTATTTACAAACTTATTGCAGGGTGAGGGCTAACCTGCAAGAGGACCTAGGGAGGCAATAGTGGACCCCCTGCAGGGGATATCTGGATTTAGCTGAGTGGACATGTTAGCATTGTTTGTCTAGCCAGAAGTGATGCAATTGCTAGGTGATCTAATGGAGAATAATGTGTATGGCACTAGCAGAGTAATCCACTAACCAAGACCAATCATCGGTGTTGTATAAAATGCTGGAGTTCTGACTTGGGCTAGGTGAGGAGCAAGAAATGGGAGAATTCAGTATCTCCACACATTTAAGTTGGGCAGGCAACACCAGAAAGTAAGCCACCCTTTGACCCTTATCACATTTAAAATACATGTTTATGCCTAGTCTCCAGTCCTATAAATTCCAAAGTATATGACCCATTTTACTCTAAAAAACAGCCTCTGTTAATTCGTGTACACTCTTAATGACTTTTCAAGAACTGTTGTTAGTCTAAAAAATAACTGGTAGGCTCCAGATCTAGGGAGAATAGTTTTATTTCTCATTAGCAGGGCTCAGAATGGGAGTAGAGAGTAGGGATGTGTACCCAAATCTAGTTGATTCGGGCAATTTGTAGACAGAACAGATCACCCCTGTGCTCAGTTGCCCAGATTCGGGTATAAAACAAATCACCCAGATTCGGACCTGAAAAAATTTGGGGATTCAGACCTCCATTTTGTGGCCACAGTGGGTTGGGTGGTAGTGCCCAACAGGTGGAAGCTAACACTCAGATTTCAAAGAAATTGGGCAAAGGGGTGATTTTTAACAATGTTTTGAAGTTCAAGCATCTTTAAGCTTTTCCCCTTAGAAAATAATGGGGATTTCAGCAGCCTTATAACTCCACGTGGGGAGCCCCAGGGTGGCCCAGAGTGGTTTGTGGTGGGTAGTAGTGCCCAATGGGTGCAAGGAAGCTACCACCCAGATTTCAAAGAAATTTGGCAAAGGGGTGATTTTTAAACAATTTTTTGAAGTTGGTATGTCTTTGTGGCAGATTCGAGGAAGAAAAGGGGTTCCAGGGGCAGAAGAGTGGGGCGGGTGGTAGTGCCCCAATGGGTGCCTGCTACCACCCAGATTTCAAAAAAAAAATTGGTGAAAGGGTTGATTTTTAAATTTTTTTTGAAGTTAGCGCATCTTTAAGCTTTTCCCCCATATGGAATAATGGGGATTTCTGCAGCCCCATAACTCCACTTGGGGGGCACTAGGGTGGCCCAGAGCAGGTTTTGGTGTATTGCACATAGGGTGCCTGCCCAACCACCCACAAAACCACAAGCCTGCGGGGTACTGGGTTTTGTTGTTTTCAATGAGGTGTTCTGAGAGTAGATTCTTTGGTGGGAAATGAAAGTGGATTCTAAGTTCATTCATCATTTTTCACCAAAGAAGATTATGAATGAAAGAAGATGTTCATTCATAATCTTTGGTGCAAAGTGGTGAATGAACTTAGAATCTACTATCACTGCTCATCTTTGTTCATTCATGGATCCCCATCAGCTTCATGGGGCAAGGCAGCATTTTGCACCTCACCTCAAGCACCACAATACTTTGGGACCAGCAAAAAAGTCCCTGTGGGCCGGATCCGGCCCCCAGGGCCTTATGTTGTGCAGGCCTGGGCTACACTCTAATGTGCAATGAAAACACCAAATTGTGTGTGAAGTGCTCCCAGATAGCTCACAGGAGTTTGGGGTAAATCTGGCTGATATGTAAATGCACACCCTCTGTTCCGGAGCAGATGCAAGCTAAAAGCCCTGTGTGGAAAAGCTCTGGGGGAAGAGCTCCTAAGCACATTTCACCAGTACACTAACATCCTGTAGCTTTTGGGAAACAATTCAAGATCACTGTTTTTGACAAATACAGCTCTACATGGCTTGGGCCTTGTATATCTAAAATGGCCTCCTCTGCAATCAATGGTGACATGCATGGCTATCACATATCTAAGCAACTTTCTCCTCTTGACCCATCATAATCTCTGTGTTTTTGTTAGATAGTAGTCTATCAATAGTGTCCTCCCATGTCCAAGATAAATGTTGAGGACAGACAGAGAAGCTGTCTGATTGCTCTCTCTCCCAGCTCTGCTACTGCCCTTCTCTGAGAGACAAGCATTTAATGACTAGAGAGTAAATTGGCTATTTTAGTTGTACATTGGTATTTTTCCTATAAAATATAATCTGCTATTATTCTGTTTCATAAATCCAGTTTTGTTGTTCTTGTTACTCGACCCACACCTTCAGGGATAGGAAGAGATATAAATCAAATAAATAAATGATTTTCTGGGCTGTTTTTCTATCATGAAATGCAAGAGTGGGTTCATGGCTCATTTAAAAAAATATCACCAATTTAAGGATGGAGGGGTGATTCACTCAATTGTAGTTCTTCCTCTGCAACTGCAGTTAAGATCAGGAACTGTCATGGCACACAATAACTTAATCTGATTAAACTGCGTGTAATGGGGGAAATCATTTATCACAGAAGAAAAAAATTTAATGGCTTTTGGCAGCAGAAGCATTTAAAAAGTCATGCTCCCTTTAGAACTGGCATGGCATTGTGGCTGAGCTTTGTGCCAGAATGGGCCAGGTTCCAATCTCTCCTCAGCCATTAGGTGGCCTCAGGCAATGCAATGTTCTCTGACCCTCAGGGCCAAACCAGACATGACCACCGCAGACCTATGTGTTTCAAATACTCTAATCATGTAGAAGAAAGAGGGTGGAGTCTGCTTTTGGCACCAAAAGGGTCACACAGAAGAGGAATGCAGAACCCCTCCCACTGTTGGTAGCTCATGCCGCTGCAGTCTGACCCCTAGGGACAGCTCTTCCATGAGGCAGAGGGAGGTGATTGTCTCAGGCACAGGTATGAGGAGGGCCACAGGGGGTGGCAAGCACTGCCCCCCATGGGTGCTAGTCCATGGGCCTTCCTGCCACCTGCTGCCACCACCCTTTCTCACCCCACTGAAGCATGCTGTTCATTTTCCCCTCTGTGCCCCACTGGAACACACCTCTTGTTTGCTCTCATTTCCCCCAACATGAGCTAGCAGCCCTTCTGCTGCCACTGCCTGGATGGTGGCATAGTCTGAGAACACTTCCATGCTGCTACCTCAGCAGCATGGCCTGAGAATGCTGAGCACCTGGCCAGAAATGCAGGGTGGTGGGGCATCATGGCCTTGGGCTGCTGGCGCTGTCCCACTACCACCCAAGAACCAAGTCTCTGAAACTGACCTCTAATACCAAAGTGTGTTCAGTGAGGAGCAAAGCACTTTGGGAGAGGGGCCAGGAAAGGGAAGCTGTGGACAGGTTCTGTGTTCACCTGTGTTCTTCCTTTGCTCTTAAATCAGACCTCCACCCCTTGCTTTCTATGTGACTGGGGCGGATCTGTGTTTCTATGTGACTGGGGCAGACAGTGGCAGAACACATGGACCTGTCACTGTCAGGTCAAATTTGGCCCACATCTGTAATGTGGGGATACAGTAATAATATTGGCCTGTCTTGCAGGACTGTTGTAATGATTACTGTAATAATAGATGTGATATCTTTCAACATTCTAATAAATTTCTTGTTTTTGTTTTTAACTAATGTTTTACTTTTGTTTTTATCTTGCTGTAATCCACCCAGAGACGTAAGTTTTGGGCAGTATAAAAATATGTTAAATAAAATAAAATAAAATAAAATAAAAAATAGTGCGATATAAATGCTAAGTATTATTATCTTGTAATCCACATGTTGCCGTTCTAGGAGCATATGAAAGCACACATGTTGTGTGTGTGTGTGTGTATTTAAATCAAATAACAAGACAGCTGCATAAGCTCAGTGTGGTTGCAAGCACCACCTTAAAAATAAAAAAGAACAGTAAGACTATGATTTTGAAATGGTCCATGTTATATATGGAACATGCGATAACTAAAGGGCCCAGAAAGGACTCGATAGCTACCTCCATTGTATAATTGGTATGCTTATTATCGAACACCAGGGCTTCTTGTATCAGTTGATGGTCTCCTTCCAGTTTGTCAATATTGATCTTGTAGTTGATGATATTGTGCTCATACTGCTTCAGCTGATTCATCTGGTCTTCTAATGGCCCTGATATTTCAACAGAGCTCCGGGCAATTTCCTGTCACAGAGAGAGAGAAAACTGTCAACTTGCAAAATATATTTCTTCATGTTTAAGATAACATGTTCATGTTTTTTTTCTTCATAATATATATTTCTTCACATTAAAGCAAGAAGCAGTAGTAATCAAACTCTATTCTGCATGCTCAAAGTGGAAGCAAAGATTTACATCGGTGTGTGTAGAATTTATAAGGGTCACAATAACATTATGTTGTGGAAAAGACCCTGCTTGGATATCTTACTGACTATGCTAACCTTCCAAGGGTGCTCCAAATGGCAAACATATCACTAAATCTGAAGAGAAGGAAGTTGTACCTCAAGGAAGTGTTTGGTGCGGTGGGTAGTTTTTCTACTACAATCACTGCTCATCCACCCTGATCATTACTTAGTCTTGTACCACTGGTGATCAGCATGGGGATCATGCACTGTTCAAGTGTGGCTCGTGTTGTTAGATGCACTGACTCAGCATATCGAACATTTGCAACACTGTTCATTTGTAAATAAAGTATGTTTCCAAATACCCTGAACTGGGCATACTTGACTCAGAAACCTATTCCAAAAGGCTGTGGAAAATAAATATCAACCTCTCTGCTTCTGTTTTTGTCCCTCATATATCTTTTTATTTGTCTCTTCCTCCCATTCCTTTCTCCCTGCCTTCCATCACGCAGCTCTGTGTGCTTGGAATAGTGTGTGTGTGTGAAAGTGAGAGAGAGCAAGAGCGCGCACAACACATACACACACAGAGACTTTGTAGTGGTTAGAGTGATGGATTAGGACCAGGGAGACCCGGGTTCAAATCCCCATTCAGCCATGATACTTGCTGGGTGACTCTGGGCCAGTCACTTCTCTCTCAGCCTAACCTACTTCACAGGGTTGTTGTGAGGAGAAACTTAAGTATGTAGTACACCGCTCTGGGCTCCTTGGAGGAAGAGCGGGATATAAGATGTAGATAATAAATAATAATTTACATTCTTCATTAGGAACACTGCTCTTAACTAAACCATCTCTCTTTATGCGTCTCTTGACTCCCACATATTTCTCCCCAGCATCTTTCTTCGTCTACAAAACATTTATCAATCCCTCCTCTGTCCCTGTCTTTGATACTGCAAACTCTTGGGCATAGACTGTTTCTGTTTTATTTAGTATATAGTATGCACTGGCACACTAAAAATAAGGTAAGTGGTAATAGTGTGAAATAAGTGTTTGCTAACATGGGAAAAGCAGTTGTGATGCCAAGAAAACTGTGAATGCTGCCTATATAGTTTATGTTTAACACACTACTTTGTGTAAAATTTTCTAAGAGAAAAGTGGAATGAATTATATTAAATAAATATTTACCTCCATCTTGCTTTGGATCCAGGGCCCAATGACATTGGCCTGAGCAGCATATTGGCGGCGCAGGCGTTCATTAGCATGTTGGCGGGCCAGCTCCTCCTGTAATGATTGATCCCTTACAGGCACAAGTTGTTTTACCTGCCAATATGCAAAATTATGTTAGGTGGTAGTTAAAATCAGATTATTTAAAAAGAAAATAATATGACATACATAATATATGCAATCTGAACCTAAGGTTGAACATAGGAACAAAGAAGCTGCCTTATACTGAGTCAGACCATTTGTCTATCTGGCTCAGTATTGGCTACACAGACTGGCAGTGGCTTCTCTCTCAGCCCTATCTGGAGATGCCAGGGAGCAAACTTGGAGCCTTCTGCATACAAGCTTGCAGATGCTCTTCCCAGAGCGGTCCCATCCCCTTAGGGGAATATCTTACAGTGCTCACATGTAATCTCCCATTCAAATGCAAACTAGGGCAGACCCTGCTTAGCAAAGGGAAGAATTCATGCCTGCTACCACAAGACCAGCTCTCCTTCCATTGACTTGACTTCGAACTGGGGACAGGAAACTACTAACACATGAACTGACCATACTGAAATAATTAATTTTTAAATGTTTATTCTAAGATGAGAAAATTCAGTTTAGTACAGATTAAATCAAGAATTACAGATATGGATTCCTACTAATTTATGTATTGGCACATTTTCAACTGAATTTTATTTGTTTACATATATTAATAACTTCCCAACATGTAATAAATGTATATGATTAATTCTTCAGTTGTCCAGAGTCAATATAAGCCTTAAAACCTTCCTGGCCTTAGACATTTTTGCACGTGAAGCAAGAAGTAATAAATAATATGTCCATCCCCCACTAATTTTTAAAAACTGTACAGAGAAGGAGGTTGGGGATGGAAAAATCAGCTCACCAGGGCAATAATCATGATCGCTCCTAAGCGTCTTTTCCGACCCGCTTCAAAAATGGCTCCTTGGTATAGGGAAGATCCGAGGGAGCTGAAGCGGGAAGGTAGACGAATGGAGCGCAAGTGGAGGAAGACTCGACTTGAATCGGACAGATTGCAACACAGAGCACATTTAAAGATCTATGCTCTGACTATACGTGCAGCAAAGAAGTGTTTCTTTTCTGTCCATATTGCTTCCGCAGGCTCTCGTCCAGCAGAGCTATTCAGGGTTGTGAGGGGGCTAGTAGGGCCCCCTGCTCCCCTGAATTAGAATTTGGAACCATCAGTTGCCCGCTGTGATGCTTTTAATGAGTTTTTTGTGGACAAAGTCTCTCATATTCGGGTTGATCTAGATCTAGATCTAGATTTAGACTCGACAGTTATTGCAGTGTCAGATGCAGAGGTATCCAGCAACTCCTCTTGTGTGGTTAGGCTGGATCAATTTCAGTTTGTGACTCCTGAGGATGTGGACAAGCTGCTCGGAACGGTGCGTCCTACCACCTGTCTGCTTGATCCTTGCCCAACGTGGCTTATACTATCTGGCAAGGGGGTTGTTGTGGAGAGCCTGGAGGCAATTATAAATACCTCTCTGAGGGAGAGCAGGATGCCTCCTTGTTTAAAGGAGGCAATTATTAGACCTATTCTTAAGAAGCCTGCCTTGGACCCCTCGGAGTTTAGTAGCTACAGGCCTGTCTCCAACCTCCCATGGTTGGGCAAGGTGATTGAGAGGGTGGTGGCCTCCCAGCTCCAGGCGGTCTTGGAGGAACCTGACTATCTAGACCCATTTCAAACTGGTTTTCGGATGGGCTATGGGTTGGAGACTGCCTTGGTCTGCCTGATGGATGATCTCCAATTGGGACTTGACAGAGGAAGTGTGACTCTGTTGGTCCTTTTGGATCTCTTGGCGGCTTTTGATACTATTGACCATAGTATCCTTTGGGAATGTCTGAGGGAGTTGGGGGTGGGAGGCACTGCTTTGCAGTGGTTCTGCTCCTACCTTTCTGGCAGATCCCAGATGGTGTCACTTGGAGACTGTTGCTCTTCAAATTCTGAGCTTTTTTATGGGGTCCCGCAGGACTCCATACTGTCTCCAATGCTTTTTAATATCTACATGAAACCGTTGGGAGAGATCATCCGGAGATTTGGTGCAGGGTGTTATCAGTATGCTGATGACACCCAAATCTATTTCTCCATGTCAACATCATCAGGAGAAGGCATATCCTCCCTGAATGCCTGCTTGGAAGCAGTAATGGGCTAGATGAAGGATAATAAACTGAGACTGAATCCAGACAAGCAGAGGTACTTATTGTGTGGGGTCATCACTCGGGAAGCAATATTGATCTACCTGTTCTAGATGGGGTCACACTTCCTCAGAAGGAACAGGTACACAGTTTGGGAGTGCTTCTGGATCCACACCTTTCCCTGGTTCCCCAGGTTGAGGCAGTGGCCAGAAGCGCTTCCTATCAGCTTCAGTTGATACGCTAGCTGCGTCCGTTTCTTAAGATTCATGATCTCAAAACAGTAGTACACTTGTTGGTAACCTCCAGAATTTATTACTGCAATGCACTCTATGTGGGGCTGCCTTTGTATGTAGTCCGGAAACTGCAATTAGTACAAAATGCAGCAGCCAGGTTGGTCTCTGGGTCATCTCGAAGAGACCATATTACTCCAATATTACAGGAGTTGCACTGGCTGCCAATAAGTTTCCGGGCAAAATATAAAGTGCTGGTTATAACCTATAAAGCCCTAAACAGCTTAGGCCCATGGTACTTAAGAGAACGTCTTCTTCTGCATGATCCCCATCATCTACTGCATACATCAGGTGAGGCTCGTCTGTGGCTACCTTCGTGTCGTTTGGTGGCCACCCAGGGATGGGCCTTCTCTGTTGGCGTCTCAAGACTTTGGAATGCACTTCCCATGGGAATAAGAGTCTCCCCATCTCTAGCAGCTTTTAAAAAGTGTCTAAAGACTTATCTTTTTACCCAGGCCTTTTAGCTTTTTAACTTTGCAACTTTTTAAATTTTCGATTATTTATTGATTTGTTTTAAGCTGTTTTTAATATTTAATTGATTTTAATGTTTTGTTTTTATTTGTTGTGAACTGCCTTGAGACCTTGGGTTAGGGCGGTATAAAAATGCACTAAATAATATAAAATAAATAAATAAATAAAAAGTTGTATTTTCTGCAATCTGCTCAGAAAGGGCCAGTTCAGACAATAGTCCTGGGGACAAGTTGCTTAGTTGGCAGTGGACTGTTTGCCCCTAGATGTGACTACATGCCCCACAAATTGGAAACGGGATTAGCTTCACACTCTCTATGAGGGATGCCCAGCTAAGCAGACTCCCAGGACTAGCTACTGCAAGTGTCTGACATCTAAGATCATTTCAGCCTTGGAATGAAATCTAAACTCCCCTCTTCCTCTCACAAAGAGAAACAATACCTGGCCATCAGGCCAGGGAGAAAAGACAGATAAGGCAAGTGCAACTGCAGCCTCCATTACAATAGGCATGAGTCAGTGATGTAACTTTGAAGAGGTGCCCATCAAAACTTTTCATAGAATTATTAGCAAGCCCTTTCCAGCACAGGATATTCTTTAAACTCACCTGCATACTCCAATTGTCCTCACAATCAGCCTTGAATGCCATAGGTGATTCACACACATTCCTACCCAGGAAGGACTAAGACACAATGCATTCCAAAAAAAAGCTTGTCTGGGCTCCCCTGTTCAGCAGAGCAGGACAAAAGACAAGTGCCCTCGAGGCACGTTTTGGGATATAAGTATCCCTAATTCCATGACTCAGTATTACACCTGGGACTCCCACTGTGAAACATCTCAGTGTTGCCTTGTGCCTCTCATTCTGGACCCCAGCAAACTGAAACAAGAAGCTCCACTTTGGTGTTCCCCTTTTCAGGACAGTTGATATAGCCTCTTGCCTGGCCTCTTCAGGGCTGAGCCTATCCCTTTCTCTTATTTCTGAAATCTTGCCCCTCTATCTTAAAGTACCTCTCTAGCCTACCTGGGAATTTAGATATAATTTGGAACTTTAAACTAAATGTGCCTTACAATCGTCTATTTTTAAACATATTTGCATTGCTTCTGTTTTATCTTGTCATTATTTTTGCTTTAAATAAACTCCTTTTTTATTTAATTAAAACCACTCTCTCAAGCCAATTTTCTTGAGTTCATTCGCTTGCACAAATTAAGGCTGATCGGAACTGTCTCCTCTTTTGAATTAAATTCCCCACTTTCACCTGAGCTAGGGGGTGCAGGCCAATCACCCTTGAGGCAGTTTCATTAATATCCCCCAAATGCTTTCCATCAAGGGTGTCTCTCAACTGCTGCCACAGTAGGGTTGCTCATGAGACAGTGGCCTGTTATTGAGGGTGATTCAATATGTTAAATAATTTGAATAAATGACCACTGCTTAATCAAGTCCAAAAGACTTACTTTCAGGTTTTCCTTCAGTTATTTTTAAAAAACCAGCCCAGAACTGGATGTGTTTTGTTTATTCCTGCTAGCATATCCATTTTGCTTGTGATTACCATGTGGAATGCAGTTTCAGGCATATATTGGCTAATAACTGTGAAGTCTTCAGTGATTCAAGTATAACTCCTTTTGCTACCTCTGCTATTTTGTGAGTTCTCATGTACTTCTATCTGTAATGTCCTTGCTTGTTCTGAGAGCCCCTGGAGTGCTACCTTTTATTACTAGGTCTCTTTAAAAAAAAAAAAAGTTTTGAAAAGGAGCATGCCGTGGGTACCCCTATTACTATACTGCTTCATCTGAAATTGTCTTTTAAAGACAAAACAAAACCTAACTGCAAGCCAGCTATGGGTCACCCCACTCTCCATCCTACCCAAAGCCAACCCTGGACCACTCATCCAGCTCTGTTGGGTGTGAGAGTGTGAAAGTGGAAGAGTGAGTGAGTAGAAAACAAACAGCAGAATAGTTATTCCACCCACCGCATCCATTTTACTAACCCCAATCTAATACCAGTAGCACAATATTTCAGGATATCATGCTACTTGTGCTAAATGTACAGTTCATAGTGCTAGGACACAACCCATTATTTTTATTATCTGGAAAGTGCCTCCCACTCCCCCACCCCAATTCTCATTACCCATAAACCAACACATATTTCTGCCACTTGTGCTCATGGTACCTTATCCCATTTGGTACGGATCTCATCCAAAGTGACTGTACTGTAAGGATTAGTGGAACTTATTCTGAGGTTGTAACTCTGAATCACTTTTTCAACTTCATTATGGATGGATAGGATGGCTTGCCTTTCACCATCTGCTTCAGGTAAGGTGGCCTTAAACTGCTCATGAGCAGTGATTAAACTCTAAAATCAGAAACAGAGGGAGGGAAATGTGGGATATAGATTATTGTCTCTTCAGCTATAATGTGCTGAGCGTCATTTTATTTACGACCACCACAGTACCCATGCAAACATGTTCAAGGTCACATAGCAATTTGGCATAATCAGTACAGAGACAAGACCATTCCTAGGGCAATTGCTGACAAGAGAACAGACAAGAGTTCCAGGAGGTAAAGAATTAAACATTGAGGGGCTAACTACGCAGTATGCAGCATGTAAATGGGCCCGTATGCAAACCTGGTAAAAAGGAAAACAATTATGTAGGAATGTTGAAATGAGGGGTTTTTAAAAACATGTTTTGAATCCAACGAGGGGACGGAAGTGATTTGAGGATGACAAAAGGTTAAACATGCCCTCTTCCCCCTTGAACTTCTCCATTCAAAATCTCTCCGCCCACCCACTACTTTTCTTTTTTTTAAAACCCACCAGGGTCAGAACTTCATTATATACATTTGCACGTTACATATCATTAGCTCTTTAGAATACTGATACATGACATTTGCTCAAGCTGTTCTTACATTAATATCTTTTTACCACCCTTCACCATAGGGGCTTGATCTTAAGACACTTACAGTGGCAACAGAGGGTTAATTCAACAGTTGTCCACCTCTTACCATGTCACTTTGTAAAAAAATGATTTCAAGGTATAGTCATCCCTTGCCAACCACAAGGGTTCCATTCCAGCAAAACCTCGCCATTGGCAAATTTGTGGTTGGCGAGGCATTAAAGTCTATGGGAAACAGGGGGTGAGGGGAACCATGACTGCAAAAAGACCTAAAAATGAAGAAAAAATCCTGTAATATTGCCAAGAGTCATCCAAGGAGATTGAGCAGATCGAACCTTTGGAAGTTGTTTGAACCCCCCCCCCAAAAAAATCACTCAAAGGCATTTTAAATTGGCAAGGGACAGCAAGGTCAGCAAGGGTCACCAAGAGGAACGAGTAGATCAAACCTCTGAACGCCCCCCCCCCCAAATCACCGAACCCTCCCACCCATCACTAAAAAACCTCATCAACTGCGGATACTCGGGTTGCGATTGGTGAGACCTGCTACAATTTCCCATTCACATATACTAAAAAAAACCTCATCATCCGCAGTTAGTAAAACTGCACTTGGCAAGGGATGACTGTATAGAGTAGACAAATACTTCTCTTAGACCTTCCAAAATACCATAGCAAGAAGCAGAGTCTTGGCAATTAGGAACACAACTGCATTACACAACATAACCAGAGATCATTCAGCAAAATGCCAAGCAAGGTACGAAACTTCTGACATGCACCCCAAATCACTATTAGGGGCACAACACTCTCCCAGACTCTCAAAGGGCAGTCAGCCAAATCACAGAGACTGCTAGAGATTAGGTCTGTGCTGATCTCATAATCCATGCTGGAGCAGGTTCTGCCCACAAAATTATTCTGAGGCAGCAAGACACTTGTCTACTCTTTCAAACTTCAAAAAGGTCACCAAAGCATTCTTCAGCTGAGGAACAGAGCTACCTGATCCCAGAAATGAAGCATTCAGAAATCTGAGAACAGCCCCACCACTAAGCCATGATTAGCTCCTGAAGGGGATGGGATGGGCCTATGTAACAGAACAAATAGTGAAATGAATGGGATTTGAACTCAGGCCTCCCTCATACAAGTCAAGCACTCTAGTCACTATAATACACTGACTCTTGCACATGCATACACGTACACTCACTCACTCACTTTCACTCTCACTCTCACTCATACAAAGTCCTGAAAATTGTGTCCAAATGGGTGCATTGGATCCTTTGGAAGTTAGGAAATTTAATGAGTCTGGAGACATGAATGAAGACAAGCAGCACTTTAAGCATTTCAAAACTGGATTCATTAGGATAGTATAGTGTGGGTGTTTCTCTTCACAGTTAAAAGGAAACATCTTCATTTTCTTAGGCTCACAAAATGAAATCATGGTTTTGTTTTTACCTGGATCTCTTCTATACTGTGAACAATAAACATATCCTGTAAGTCCTCCATTGCACCTTCCAGCCAGTTGTTGAATGGAGCAGCTCTCTTGGCAAATTCCAGGTGAAGCTGGTCAATTGTTTCCAACAGTTTCTCCGTTCTCTGTTAAGTAAACATGCAAAACTGGAGTAAGTGAATCTCCTTCCTTACAAGTATATGCTCACTTTAGCTTAGAGATTGGTGAGTGGGCTCTGCAGTACTTTCAGAAGCACCACCAAATTCTATGGAACCACCCAATGTGTACATTTAAGCAAAAATGTTGACTTCCTTTTCTCCCTCAACAGTCCATCTGCCCTACCTTGCCCACTACTGTTTTATTCCCACTGGAATATTAGTAATCAGATATACTGCCAGTGGCCATGCTCAGATCTAATGGACAGTCTATATCTGTCTGTCTTAAACCATGGTCAGTCTGTGTCTGTCTGTCTCTTGCTTGATTTCTCTTTCTTTTCTAACCTTTCATCTGATGATAAAAGTAAAGACAAGTCGATTTTGACTCCTGGTGCCCACAGAGCCTTGTGGTTTTCTTTTGGTAGAATACAGGATTACCATTGCCTCCTCCCACACAGTATGAGATGATGCCTTTCAGCATCTTCCTATATCGCTGCTGCCTGATATAGTACCAGCGGGTATTCAAACTGGCAACCTTCTGCTTGTTAGTCAAGCATTTCCCCACTGCACTGCCAGGATGATAAATCAGCTTGTTCAGAAACTGTGATTACAGTAATCTAGTATTTGCTATGTTAGGACACTGTGACAAATCCTGATTTGTTTTAATCCAGGAACAGAAGCAACAGTCCTGGCCTATGACATTTTGTTGACTGAAGCAGAGCACCAAATTGTGTCCTTCCTCTCCCCTCCCGTTTCCTTTTTTTCTATTAAAATAATAACCCCACTTCCTTCTTTTAAATCTTTCCCCCTTCCTTCATTCTTTTCTCTTATGAAGGGAAGAAAAAAAAGCAGTGTGGTGAGCTACTTATTTTTTGCTCAGCAGGCCCTTGTCATGACCCCAGGCCCGGACTAGTGACTCTGACTCTGAAGAGGTGAGACGCCGCCCGACCAGCACCAGGCACAGTCCTAGGCTTTGACACCACACTAGAGCCTGAGAAAGCTCCAGGGATGGAACACCCCAAGACAGCACCCATAGAGCCCGAACCCTCTGGAGTGAGCTTCAGAACCTGAGCACACGGAAGAGCCTGCTCCTTCCCCACCTTCAATCCCCCTAGTAATCTGCACATCAGCACAAGGCAGAATCAACTGGAGAGGGAGGAGGAGTGCTGGACTCTAGGCCAGAGGGCTGTCCCTTTAAGACAGGGAGCTAGAACCCAGTGGTGATAAACTGAGCTCAAAGGTGTTTTAAGAGCTCAGCATACTTCTGCCTGTTGTCAGTTCAAAGTGTCTCACAGACCTGTCCGTGGTACTGTAACCTGACCAATCCTGCCTTGCCACCCTGTCTCATTACCTGTCAGACATCATGGGCTCTATGCCATGGGATGGGATAGCCACTATGGGAGGGGATGCTGGTGGGCTGCCCCAAAACTGGCTCATAATCTGCTGCCTGAAGCAGTCTACTCTACCCGGTTTCATGGTAGGGCTGGTCCTGAGAAGCAACATGTTTTCTCCCCTTGCATGCAAAGGGAAGGGAGGAAGCATATGGGCTTGAGGCCTGTGCTGGTAATACCAAAGTATGGTGTAATCCTGGTTTAGCATTACATCTTAACCCAGTCAATATCCCTTTCCCCAGGTATCTGACTACAGTTGGCATTAAAAAAAGGAGTGAAATTCAAAGTGGATTTCAGAGTTCCTCACAAGAAAAAACAAACAAACATCTGAGCATTTTCAAGGTAAGCCAGACTGGTTCCTATATGACAAGTGAAATTTCTCTGATTTCTACATATCCCTACTTTTGACATCACAGATGTCAGGAACAGAAAACCCTTCTAAGCTGTTTCTGTATGTTCACAATTCAGATTAATTTTTCTTGAACATTAAGGCTGAGGATAAACACGTTTCCAGTGAGATAGCGACAATGCTTTTTAGGACATTAAACATTTCTTATGGTTACAGGAAACTCCAATTATTAATAATACATACAGACCTTGCTGTCTGCATTCACTGATAGATCTAATGCTAGTGTTGCTTCCTATAATGCTTTTTTTTTAGCCATTGGTTATTCATTTTTAGTACACGTACAGTAATTGATTTTTTGATTGTATTTTAAAACATTTATTGTTAGTGGCTTTGTAGCTGAGAAAAAGGTGAAAAATACCTTAACATTTCTAGAACAAGCTCAAGCTTGGAATCCTATAAATGACTATTCCTGACATACACTGGCTTTCCAAAGGGTGGTGCTAGAAGCATCCCTTCAACTCCAGCTTCAGTCAGTTAAGGCTTCACAACTGGATTTGGCCGCAATGCAATGATAAGCTTTTTAAAAGCAAGTCCATCTTTTTGCAAACAAAGCAACAGCAATGCAGCAGACGGCGGGTATAGCAGAAAAAGTGTTCCGGTTTCTCACGACTAATTATCAAAGTCTAATCAATATATACCATAAACTATATAATTCCCACAAGAATATTAAAACATGAGTTGGTAATGGACATCAGTTTTACCTCCAAGGCTTCTCTCCTTTTCTGAGTGAGTGTTCCCAGCCTATCCCACTGATCACACATCTTCTGGCATCGATCATTGACACTTGCAGCATCATGGTAGTCCAGTTCACTACAGAAAAAAGGCCACATTGTAACCAGCCAAGTGATAGTACTCACTCTGAGAGAATAAACACACAAGACCTTTATTCTAGAGTCATTACTTTAGCTTGCAGTTACTAATGTGGGTTTTGCTTTTTACTCGCCCTGATTTTATGTTCAGAAGTGTTCTGTGGAAGAAGTAGCTATATTAAGTGATCTTGCATCCAAGGAGTCTTTCCCCCATGTTATTTTGGAAAGATACAGGTGCATGCTTAGCAGTAATGCCCACGTCTAAGCCAGAAAGGCAATGAACATACGAACTTCAGAGCCCTTCTTCACAATGTTATGGCACTGTCAACTTAATTTTTGATATAAGGCTTCTGTGCCCTTCCTAGCCATCAGAAAGGCAGAAATCTAGCAGATGAAACTTTCCCCTTTATTTCATCTCCAGGACATGAAAAACTCTGCCTAAACTTCTGCCTGTCAGGTAGCTGTTAAAGGCACAAAAACCCTGTCAGAAAAGCTGGAAGTACTAGCTTTATGCATGAATTTGTCCTCTAACAGATCCTTCCAGTATTTTAAGTTCCTGTATCAATGAAACAAGTGTGACTTCAAAGGGCACGTTCTTGTCTGTTAAAAAATCCTGGAAAGCTGCCTGTAGGCACCATAGTAGAGGATGCCTCTAGCCAAATACATCAACTTTATATAGAAAATTGTCATAATTCCTGCTACAGACATGCTGGCTACCAATAAAAGAGCTGCTTAGGCTTGCTCAAGGGACTCGCTCTAGCCTAGTGGAATGTTTGACACACATCTCCCCCCCCCCCGCTTGAACAGCTGACCCTGTGTCATATCAGAAACTACTTCTGAAAATCTCTTCATTTGCCAGGTGTTATGGAGACTTGTCGTTCAAGAAAGAACAAGTTGACCCCCCCACCCCGGGTTCTTGAAACTAATTTTAACATTCTTTGAATCCTCACCAATTTTCTTGACATTTGAGACAAATATTTGTCCAAATCAGTTTTATTCCAGATAATGTGTGGTTCTAGATCATGTACTCTGAGATCCAATACATGTACTGTGTCCTCAGCTAGCTGACTGTTATTAGTGATTTTATTATTTATTTATTGTTTATTAATAATTTTATTATTTATCACACAATGCATAATCCACTTGTGGAATTCTCTGCCACAAGATGTGGTGACAGCCAACAACCTGGATGGCTTTAAGAGGGGTTTGGATAACTTCACGGAGGAGAGGTCTATCAATGGCTACTAGTCGGAGGGCTAAAGGCCACCTCCAGCCTCAAAAGCAGGATGCCTCTGAGTAGCAGTTGCAGGGGAGTAACAGCAGGAGAGAGGGCATGCCCTCAACTCCTGCCTGTAGCTTCCAGCGGAATCTGGTGGGCCACTGTGTGAAACAGGATGCTGGACTAGATGGGCCTTGGGCCTGATCCAGCAGGGCTGTTCTTCTGTTCTTAGTGCCTCGTCATCAGCTACATTTAGCTCTTGGCGGCTACCAGAATACTCTTTGTATGGCCTTACTCATCACAGACATTGTAATGATGTGAGTACATATCAGTTTGAGTCTAGGACTTAATCTAACATGAGAACAGCATGTTAAATCCAGACCAGAGGGGGCGGAGTGGGGAAAGATTTCCTGCATTTGAAAGAGATATTCTCAAACTGTATCACAGTGAGTCATAAATCAAGAAAACAAGTATTTGAGCTTTCATATGAATAAATACTAAAGAACAAAAACTGTATTCCTAGTCATGATTATTCTTGGCCTCACCTTCAAGAATTAGAAGTAGGTCATTTGTACCCCGCACTATTAACCAATAAAACAGGAGAGGCACAATTTCATCTGTGTCACACTGAGGGAAAATACCACTGGAAGGAAGGAAGGCAAATACAATTTCTGTTTTATTTTTTACTTACGTTCCAGCTATGTAAAAATTGGTCCAGTACATTTTATATCTAGATGGTTGAAAAAGAGATCCTAGTGGTACAAGTTACAAAATGTTTGCAATATAAAGTATCTTTTCAATAAATACAATTCCAGTATCCAATCTTCCATATTTGGGCAAACTACTCAAGTGTTTGGTGTTGCCTCGGCTCCAGGTTTTCCTGGATGAAACTGATTCTAAGATCCATTTCAGTCTGGTTTTTGTCCTGATTTTGTCATATTTGTTGGTTCTGCTAGACCAATTAGTGGCATTCAGTACCACTGACATGTTATCCTCCTGGGTCGCGAGACCAGGACTGGAAGCCCAATTTTATGGTGACTTTGATCCTTACTGGAGAATAGATTTCAGATGGCAATGCTAGGAAACACTTGCTCAAGACTGCAGCTTTTAACCTGAAGGATTCCACATCTAATCAACACACTGAGAGAGATAATTGAGAGTTTTGGAGTTAGCTTTCATGTTGGGACATTACAAGAGGGCAAGGGCTCAGTTTTACCACTTTGGTACTTCAGAGAAGGGGACCCTGACTCAATTTGTTCCCCCTGCTAATTGTGCAATGAGGCATCTTTTAAAGTGGTGGTTCTCTTATATTTAGCAGGGAGATAGCAACTTCCCAATTCAGCCTAGCATTGCATCTCTCCATTGGTTGTTGCTGGTGTCTCCCTCTTTTCAACAAAAACAGTTCTCAAAATGGTTTACATAGCAGAAGGTTTGAGAAAATAGTTCTCTGACCCCAAAATGCTCACAATCTAAACACACACAAACAGGAGACACCAGCAACAGCCAAAGGAGGGATGCTATGCTGGCCAGAATAGAGACAGTTACTCCCCCCCACCCCCACTAAATATAACCAAAAAATAATTAGGATTTAAGACCATGAGCCAGTTAGGCAATGGAGTTCAATACAGCCAATTGTTATACAGTATTTTAAATGGGGAATCTATTCATTACTTCCTCGAATGGCTTTGCATCCGAAGTCTGTGATCACTCACTGCTGGATGCTATTTCTGGAACTGTACAGTTTGGCACACAATAGTGGTGTCTGAACTGGAAGAGTCTTCCATACACATGCAGGCAGTCTTTATCCAGACACCATCGATCAACAAGCCTTTAACAATTTTAACCTTTATGCTCTTAGCAGACTCAGCTGCTGCACAAGAAAATGGCAGAGCTGACACTGAACTGTACCAGCAGAGCTCAAGGTCACACACCAATTGTTCTCCAAAAATAGCAACTTTCCACTGCCAAGAAATGAGGACCGAAAAATATGGAGGCTTGCCGACCCAGCAAGTAGGCAGGAACAATGTCTCTCAGAGGGCCTGATATAATAACTACCAGAGTGTACTGAAAGACTATAATCAGATTCTAGGGATGTGCCGAAATGTGATTCAGCATCTGAATTGCCAGCACAATCCCTTTAAAAATGAGGGCTTTCACAGCCCCTTTAACAAGGAACAGAGCAGGCCACTTCCATAATCCTAGCACTCCTCCCAGATATCTTCATGCACTGGCACGGCATCTCCTAGCTGCCCCTGTGCGTGATGCTAGCATGCACATGACATTCACTGGAACATGAAGATATCTGGGTGGAGCACTGGGATTACGGAAGTGGCACCAGGTGGGAGAAGGAGCAGGTATGGACCTGCTTTCCTGCTTGTTAAAGGGGTTGTGGAAGCCCTCTTTCTTAAAGGGATTGTGCCAGTGATTCAGATGCCAAATCATGTTTTGGCACATCCCTACCAGCTTCATATTCAAAGTTTCTTAATCCACTCATATTTGTAAACACTATTGCCGAAAATAAGATTCACATTTTTCTATCTCTAATCCCTATTATTCTGTGAAAATTATGTTAGAAAATGATAAAAACGTTATCTTAACCAGAAATATTTTATTACTCATGTCATTTGTTCTTAGCATTGTTTGATCTATAATCATATGCGGAGGGCTTTAGAAGTGTTAACTAATTAAGAGTGAGTTACGCACATATATTTGGGAGTAAATTCCATGAAAATTCATGGGACAAACTTCTAACTCCAAGTAAGCATGGAAAGGATTGATCTACACATTTAATAATTGCTTTGAGAGTCTGGGTAATGATGTTTGCAGAGAAGGAGTATAAAGGGATATGGAGGAAAACACCCTGTTCTGTGACTGCTTTACATACAAATGCCAGGATTCACCATGTTAATAATGAAAACAGAAAAGAAGCCATAGATAGTCCATCAGGCTGGTTTTACTCAGGCATACAAAGCAGCAAAGCTATCAGCACCGCAAGTGACAAAGTGGGCTTGAGTTAGCTTTATTGTGTAGGACTCAATGAGGATTGACTTACTGAATACTAGGTATTATCAAGCCAAAATTAATAACTTTTAAATGCAACTGATTACAGCGGGAAACATTTCAGCTGATGCTTAACTCCCATTGAAAGCAATGAGACACACCAATTGATCCTATCCATGTTTACTGAGAGGCTGCATACACTGAAGGAGTCTGTGGAGTTGCATGAAGTTGCAGTGCTCCACAATGTTCTGCAACTGCTAGTGGAAGACCTTCTCGGGGACACAATCAAGGTTACACAATGTCTACATCATCTGCCAGTGCAATAACTAGTCTAGGACAGACATTCCTTTCTTTGTGCAACCTCACTGCACAATGTCCTTGTACAAGCACAACAGCATTATGCTAGCGCAGCACTAGTCAGCACGTAGATCACCCTGTTTATTTTTGATGCATTAGAAAGGTATCAATAAACCTAAGGACATAAACCCGAATCCATTCCCCTGCTAACTGGGCAAAGAGGCACCTTTTACCATGGTGATTCTCTTTATTTAGCAGGGGAAGAGTAACTGGCCCTCTCCACCCCAGCACACTACTTCCAGAGACTGTTGCTGGTGTCTATCTGATGTTTCTTTTTAGATTGTGAGCCCTTTGGGGAGAGGGAGCCATCTTATTTGTTTGTTATTTCTCTTTGTAAACCACCCTGAGCCATTTTTGGAAGGGCAGTATGGAAATGGAATTATTAATAATAATAATAATAATAATAACAACAACAACAACAACAACTCAGTTACATAGGGTTGTATGCACACACTATGTACTTTACTGAGCTACAGACCTCCTTCCTCCATCCTGCATCACAAATGGCTTTTTCAATTTATGTGGTTCCAAAGGCTTCTATAATGTGGTATGGGAGGGATCAATTTGGGAGTGTTTAAAAAAAAAACTTGCTGTGAATCTCCCAAAGGTATTTCAGGATTGGGCCCATTATATAAATCAGCTAGCTGGTCATCGATAAAAGATGATTTGAAACGAAAGAATTGTGGTTGGTCCCTTGCTATGGTGTTGGGGGAGGGTAGGAAGGCTCTTTAAGGGCTGCCCTTAATGAAATATCTTATGCAAGCCCCCCACCCTTTGACCCCTCCTGACTTTAGTTAAATCACTACTCATGAGAGTTTTTAAAAAAACAATAGCAAAGGGACAGTCACAAAAGGCAAGAGGCTAGGTCTCTTCTAATTCAAATGCTGTTCTCTGCAAACAAGCAATTATTTCAAGATATATTGTGTGAACTATGTTACATGCTCATAGAAAATAGTGAAAGAAATTACTTCTGTAAGGCTGGTTTCCCTTTTAGCATCCGTGAAGCAAAGTGTGTGCTCAAGTCAGAGCTGGCTTGCCTCACATACCAGTCTTACGGACCAGAAAAAGGCCAGAAGCAAAGTGTTGTTATTAATTTAGCTTTGAGACCTTTGCCCTGCAAAAGCACCACTATTTTTAGTTTCGGAAGAAATAAGAAAGGTTTTCAGTGAGCAGGCCAAGATAATAGCACTTACAAAGCTATCTGCAGAATCCTTACATTGTACCTATGACACTATTGAATTTATTGGAAAGAGTTTATCGGGTAAATGTCAGCAGCTGTGTGCCTTGAAATGGAACATACTTCAGCTCCTGGGCAATGGCAGCGATCTGTTCCACCCTGTCCTGGTGAGCAGCCAAGTCGCTCTCAAAAGCTTCATGTTTCCTCAACAAAGCACGGATCTCTGTCAGAGAGGCAGATTCATAATCCTTCTGCTGCAGAATCTGCTCTTTGCCTGGCAAGAGGAAAGAAAGCAAAAGCCAAAAAGGTTTCTGCTAAGAAGTCTAAGTACTTTAAGCAATCTTTAAACATTCTTAAGGACACAGTCTTGTGTTCTACAGGAGCAAGTAACTTCTTGGTACTAACAAGAACAATAGTATCATTAACAAACACATTTGTTTCAGGTGTGAGCCCTGTATGTTTGCAGTGCGTTTGTTATGTATTCACATCCCACTGTTCTAGGTCCGAGAAAATGAGCAGCTCAAGGCAGCTAACGTAACTAAAAACAATTAACAATAAAAACAATAATCAATAATAAAAACAAACACATAAAACAGCAGATTAAAAGCCAACAAGGCACCAGTAATTCAATAAAAAAATCAAAACAGTAAGCACTAAGCAACACATTTATCAAAAGCTTTGTGGAAAAGAAAAGTCTTCTGTCAATGGTGGCACACTGGTAAAGAGAAAGATGAACAAAACTCAAGAAGTTCCATATTCTGGGTGCCACAACAAAGAAGGCCCTTCCATATGACCCTGCCAGCCATTCCTCAGAGTGCAGCAGGACACACAGAAGACCCTCATCAGATGACCTTAGTCGGCAAGCAGAATAATATCAGGGAATGACAGTCCTTTAGCGATCATGGTCTGAAGTCATTTAGGGCTTTAAATGTAAAAACCAGCACTTTGAATGATGGCCGGGGGGGGGGGGGGGGAATGGTAACCAGTGCAGCTGATTCAGCAAGGGAGTAACATGCTCCCCAACCTGGCACCAGTCAGGATTCTTGCAGCAGCATTTTGAACCAACTGAAGCTTCCAAGTGGTCTGCAAAGGCAGCTCTACATATAGTATATTACAATAATCCAGTCTGGATATATCTAAATCTAAATCTATGTGAGATTTTGCAGGCATGTAGGAGAACACACATAGGGCAGGGGGTGGTTCCTGGTCCTCACCCTACACACGTTCACTAAATGCATTGGGCAACTAGCTGCAATTCTGAAAGCAGTTATGATGTCACATGCTCCAGCTGAAGACAGACCATTTGCTATGTTTAGTAGCCCACCAGGGGCTTGATAAGTCTTCTGCTTGTCAGCTTGATTGGGACTACAAAAGCAGCAAGCTTGTTAAGCACCTGGCAGGCCACAATACATAGCTATAAAGCTGCATGAAGCACTATAGATTACAAGTTGTGTAGGCCATGATGGGAGCATTCAAGAGCATTGATCTGGTAGCATCCTGAACAGAGGAATAATGCCTGTGTATTAAACAAAATGTCTTTTAGAGCCCCTGGTGGCGCAGTGGTAAAACTGCCGCCCTGTAACCAGAAGGTTGCAAGTTCGATCCTGACCAGGGGCTCAAGGTTGACTCAGCCTTCCATCCTTCCGAGGTCGGTAAAATGAGTACCCAGAATGTTGGGGGCAATATGCTAAATCATTGTAAACCGCTTGGAGAGCTTCCAGCTATAGAGCGGTATATAAATGTAAGTGCTATTGCTATTGCTAGTGCTATTGCTTTCAGGTGCTAAAATGCTAATGGTCTGGATCCAGCCCCATTACTGCAACATACTGTCCCAATAAAATGGAAGGGCAGTGTTATTATAACAAGTACAGTCACTGTTATTCTTTTTCCTTTTCCTTTTCTTTCTTTCTTTTTCGCCTTTTTATTTAAAATTTACAGGTGAATTTGCAGCCTAGAATTAAATAAGAAAAGAAGAAGAAGAAAATGGCAGGTTGCTGCTTGAGAAGGATTAGCAATGCCAGTTTGGAGGATTCTCCCCCACCCACTGCTATTTTAAAAGGCTAAATCAACATCATGCTAGAGTTTATAGCAAGGAGTGCCCAGCTTCTAAAAAAGAAATAGTAATTCCAAAGAACACTTTTTCTGAGAATAGCACAGGCATAGGAAAGAGGGCCCTGCTCATAATCAGTGATGGCATGGGCACCAGCAATAGGAGCACTTCACAAGTATTAAGTACAGTGCTGACTTTACAGTGCCAATGTAGCTTTATTATAAAAAGGTCTATATAATTCTTGTCAAATCTAGCCTCACAATAACCTTATGTCATGGGCTAGGGTGAGAGCTAGTAGCTTGCTTGAGACCAAGCATGACTGGGCTGCTATGTCCAAACCCAGCATGCTTCCCAATGTACCATACAACATATCCCTCTCTCCACCCCCGAGTCCCCACCCCAGGTATATCCAGATCAACATTTTTGGCATGATCTGCTGTTCATTAATGCAAGCAGGTGCGGCACAGCCCACATAGTACTCAAGCCACAATCCAACAATGCACAAATAGCCTGGTAAAATAAGCAGCAATTGCACTGATCAACCACTTAGTGTGGGAGGTAGGAACTAAATCCATTCTCCCACTCTAGAACAAGTGATTCTCATAGTTTCAGCTTATTTTATAGCATTATATGTGAACAACTCTGACTGCTGGCTTGGGCTGGGAAATCGTGGAGGCAGCACCAATTTTTATGGGAAATTTCAGATAGGAAATTTCTATCTTACTAAGAGGTACAACTCTTTCACAGTTAAGCTGCACAGATGAAGGTTCCCTTTGTATTATTCCTGATCCTGATCCATACACTTTCATTGATTTCCTTGGTTTTTTTAAATATTGAATTTATATCACTTTCTCTATGCACCAATCACAATTTTCTTCTGTGCATCCATTCACTACATTTCTTTCGGCAGAAGCTAAACCTGGCTAATCCACAATGTCATTCCAAAACCTCTCCCCTTTTGTTCCCCAGTCAGTTTTTTTGTAAGTTGTTAACAGTAGGAAGACTAAGCCTGCAGCAGGGCCATGTCACTTAATGGATATTGGCAGCGGGGGGGGGGCGGATATATATAGATAGATTATAGATATAGATATAGTGTGTGTGTATGCGTGTAAGCAGCATGCACCTTCTCTTTTGCATTGAGTGCTCATCACCTAATAATATTTTGTTCTTCAAAAGATCAAAAAGCAGCACAGCTGCTCCCCCACAGTAAGGTTATATCCCTGTCCATAACACACAACAATGGAATATTGTATGGATATTATTGCTGAATACAAGCTTATGGAAGTGTAAAAAACAAGAAGCTAAAATATGGTTGCAGCATGCTTCAGTGGATTACATGGAAGACCCCTAGCTTACCATATGCCCAGGTTTCATGTGATGAAACCTTTTGCCTAAATTTCTCAGCCAGGTGTTCAAGTCGTTCAAGCCTTCGTATTTCATTCAGCAACCATTCCTCATAACCCTTTTCTGCTTGTTCAAGTCTTTGCCAGGCACTGGCAATATCCTAGTGAGAGAAATGCAAACAGAACATTTTAAATCTCTATTTGATGTGTCTCAAGAAGATTCCCCCCACAACATTTCTGATGTTGCAAATCTTCTGTGTATATTATCTGCCTCTCCCTTCCCTCTACTATCTCTTCCAGGATCAAAATTTAATACTATCAGCTCCAGGGTCAAGGATCTGACTTTCTAACTGTCTTACTTAACTGTCTTACTCTCAGGATGGAGTTATCACTGATCAGCTATGTGCAAAGAACACGGGCCACTAGGGGTACCACCACAGTCCCCGGCATTTGCCTCCACCCCTCACTCACTTGCCTACCCTTCCACAGCCCCCACTAACTGCCAGGGGCCGGCCAACTTCCTTTACCCCTCTGCTGGCTGGCCAATGTGATATAAAAATATCATCATCTGGCGCACCAGATGGTGACATAATTATATTGTGTCAGCCAACTGGCAGAGGGGTAAAAGTAGATGACTGCCCCAGCAGTTAGTGGGTGCCACAGAGTGGGCAGGCAGGCAAGCAGGGTGGGTGGGGCTGGGTGGCTGAGGCAGCAGTGGTGCAGCAGCAAATAACAGAGCCAGATGGTCAGGCAAGACAAGCAAGAAAGGGGGCAGGCGAGGTGAGCCCATGGGCTGCAGCAGTGGCTGATGCAGAGGTGGTGGTGCCTCCAAAAAAAAGAGGAAGAAGAGGGTGAGGCCACTGTTCAACAATTGTGAAGAAGAGGAAAGAAGATGCTATATGTCAAACCACCATATAAATTATATGCTTCCCAAATCCCAGTTTGTGTGAACTTTTTGTAACTAATTCAGTGGGGAAGGAAAGACTCTCTCTTCTTTATTATCACTGCATATGGTTCATAGCTGAGCTCTGGCACTGAAAACAGATTGTAGTAAAGATCAGTCTTGGTGATCTTGGACTCAGATTAAATCATTTCATAAACCTAACGTTCAGTGGTGGAGCTATGTATGTTACATGTGAAGGAAAACTTCTGTAACAATTTGGGAGCAGGCATGCATAATTCCAGAATGAAGTAGTGAGATAATAGAAGTCATATTGTAAGTGTAGTGGAAGTGATCTAAAAGTGCTTTCACTGCCCTGAAAACATATGTATACTTTTCTATACAGGAGTGAGCTCTGAATGAGATGGTTCTGAAAGTTTCCAGTGGGCTGGAAAAGGCTAGCTGTGGTGGATGCCTATTGGATAGCATCCTTGACATCACAAACATACCTTTCCCCATCCCTGGAGCAATTTTGCAGCTGTGTTTTAAATTGTTGTGGATTTTTAAAGGTGAATTAATGTATAACACATATATACACCTAAAAACACCAGCCCTTTTACTTGGCAGTGTCCTACAACTTCCACACACCCCGCACAGCTGTAAGCATTAAAAAAAAATCAACACAGTTGCCCAAAAGTATTGTTCCACAGATACTTAACATTGTGCAGAGTTATGCAACACTATGGCCACTATTGTGAAACAGTGCCCTTGCTCAATTACATCTTGGTTTTTTTAATTCCCACAGCAGCACAGGCAATGTGGAAACCACTATGTGGGCCAGTTTGTTTAAATGGTAGACAACCTGCCTAAAGTACAAAGGTAAATTAAGGTAAGACTGAATGATAATGATAAGACTGAATGATAAAACTGGATGAGAAAGGTAAGACTGAATGATAATCCAGCATCTATCATGCACACATATACTTGTGTAAGCGAAGTCACATCTAGAATGTAACATCTGCTTTCACCTTTAATTCCATTTAAAACTTAGAATATTTGCTATAGTAAATATCTGAACAGTTATGCAGTTCCCCAAAGTTAGTGAAATATTATAGAACTGAAGGACAAGAGTTTTGGTTCTCTTTACTGACCGAAACCATCTTTCCCTCTGATGGCATGAAAGCTGGCCTGTTGCTGATCCTCAACTTTGTCTGTAGTGTATTGAAATTGATTTCCAGCTGGCATTTTTCTTGGACCTTGGGAGGCTTGTGTTTACGGCGATAATCTCTGAAGTCCTCTAACTTCTTCTGCATAGCTGACATAGTCCTCTCTGGAGTCCTATTTTCCAACCAAGGAGTTGTGCGACGAATCCATTCCAAAAGCTGGTTTAAACGCAGACAAAATAACCATAAGACAAGCCACACTAAATCAGGCCAAGGCCTGACTAGTCCAGCATCCTGTTTCCCACAGTAGCCCACCAGATACCTCTGGGAAACCCACAAGCAGGAGATGAAGGCATACTCCCACTCCTGCCATTGATCTTCTGCAAATGGTATTCAAAGGCATTCTGCCTCTGAACCTGGAGGTATCACCATTAAGACTAGTAGCCACTGATAGACTTGTCCTCCGTGCATTTGGCTAGACCCCAAGCCATCTAAATGGAGTTCCACCTCCTTCCAGCCTGCAAACTATAGTCCTTCCTGCAGTTTGAATGTGAATGATTATAATTTAGACATCAATTGTTTTGTGGGTGACTGCAATCTAAAGTTCATCTACAATTTGGTTGTTAGATATATGGGAACTGCAACCACACAAGAAGTCTTAGTACAATTAAACTGCAGAAATGAGATCTCAGCTATGTAGTCCACCAGCAGATTTCCCAATAGCTCATATGCAATGCCATCCTTGAGTGCAAGCACACACACTTTACAATGCCAGATAAAAGAAAACTATTTCCAGTTAAAACACCAGATAAAATGCCATTGAAAATGCCTATTTTCAGTTAAAATGGAGATTGTGTTAAATATAATGGAGATTCCCTATCCCCACTTAATGATTATTTTTGAATAATTCTAAGATGAGCATCAATTCGATAACAGCTTTGGAACAATTTAACATTTTTTTAATTGTTACATTTTATTGTTACATTTATGTTCCTATCAAATTGCTTATTCAAACACGCTTAACTAGCAGAAACATTACTGCACAATTGTGTTAGGCTTCCTTTACCTCACTTGCTAGCCTTTCATATTCTTCCATCAACTTCTCATTTTCTTGGTTCACAGCAAGAACCTTACAAATCCGATTAGCTGCCGTTTCCGCCTGCAAAACACACAACATAAACAGTGTGCAGGTGCCATTAAATTCAGCAACAAACACAAAACCAGGATGGACATCCAATGGTTCCTGGATTTTTTTTACCATGGTAAAATGATAGGCATGTCCACTTTGGGGGTTTGCTTTTTTAAAGCAGGTGCACTGCTTTAGCCCATGTGTTCTCGCCAAACCACATAGCACCTGTGCACATAATCACACTCATCTCCTGATAGCCTGCACTGACTGAGTGAACTGAGTGATGTGTCAGATGAGGAAAAGCTGCACATAGCCTGCTGCCACATCATGATACCTTTCAGTTATTCACCTATTATGTTGAACAAAAGTACAGCAGTACACTTCATATCTGTATCATGCATTTGAAAGGCCTGTACCCAGGTTCACTTCTAACATAAATGTAAGTCCAGTCATTCACACAAAAACATGTATGAGTGTACAGACATCTGTACACTAGGACAACATAATATCTGAACAGGCTTCTTCGGATTAGAAGTGTGAGCACTGTAAGATATTCCCCTGAGGGGATGGAGCAGCTCTGGGAAGAGCAGAAGGTTCCAAGTTCCCTCTCTGGCATCCCCAAGATAGGGCGGAGAGAGATTCCTGCCTGCAACCTTGGAGAGGCACTGCCTGTCTGTGTAGACAATACTGAGTTAGATGGACCAATAGTCTGACTCAGTATATGGCAGCTTCCTGTGTACCTATGCGAGTCTCACTGAAATTAATGGAAACTGTATAAAACCACTACAGTGCTTTTTCAGTGGGGCAGTCATAGAAGAACTTTCCAGTGGATTGTGCCCTTTAACATCAAACCAGGAGTGTAGAAGCTTTCACTGCAGACATAATTCATATACAATAAGTGGTTTCAAAGGTGATATATGTATGAATTTTTGCTACTCAGACTACTAGACTAATGTTTGCACTAATAAACCATTTTCCAGCTCTGTTTAATTGAAAGTGTTGCATAGATTGTAAATTATCCAAGACCTCAGTGTTAAATATTAAAATTCTATTATATTTCAGGTCATGCTAGTCATAAAACTGTATTATAAAGCTCTGTGGGGTTTTTTTAAAGGTCTTGGGGTCAGTTGAGAATTTTCTTCATTCAGCTGTGTATTCATTCATATGGAAACTACTATGAAGAACTCCTCACATGGGGACACCAGAATCATTTCTGTGACCACAGCAATCTGAAAAGGTATGGGAACAGTTGTGAAAACAGAGCCGGCCCTAAGGATTTTGGCACCCTAGATTAAATATGACTTGGCCCCACCCCTCACATTCATTTAAATAATTTTACCTTATATTCTGTAACATACAGAATATAATTTTAACTTAATGTGAGGGGGTGCCAAAGTCATATGTGGCAGATGGCGCTGGCTGCGGTGGGGGACAGTGAGGACAGAGATGATACCTTTCAAAATCCATAAAACCATCACTGCCGCCCTGCACCAAGTCCGCACCCACTGCGCACCCTGCCCCTGCTGCTCACCTGGCTGATGTGCATGAGTGGTGGCCATTTGAATGGTCAACCCAGTTTGCCAAGCTGACCCCTCAGCTGAGGTGAGTGGAGGAGGTGGGATGCACATGGACTCCGTGCAGAGCTGAGCAGCGGCACGGGAGAGCAGCAACAATCTTACAGATTTTAAAAGGTAGACTCTCCTTCCTCACCACACCCCCTGTGTTTCATGGCAGCAACATTTCACAAAATGCACTCTCCATTTCAGGTCAGCCCTAAAAAAGATAGATATTATTGCGGTAATAACGTTATCTGCCATCTTTATACAAGTGGATGTGTTATTTAACGCCACATAGAGCACCACGTTAGGTAACAGTCTATGTGCAGTAAAAGCAATTGGGGGAACATTTTGTTCACTTGCCTGTAAATTACCTTCCAAAATCAGATAAAAGAAACAGTAACGAGGTTGTAGTGTGAAAATAGTTATTGTCTTTGAAAACTAACATTTTGTATTTGCAATTGTGTTTGTTTATATAATCAATGTGAAGATAACTGCAATGCTATCAGAGTCAAAAGCAGATTTTGTTTTTTGCTTTTGCTTTTTAAAGCACTCACACTCAATATATATTTGTCAGTGTTAGGTAAAAACCAAAGAGACTACAGAACAAATGAAAGCCCAATGGAATCCTGAGACACACAAAACAAAATAAACAGCAATCCAAAGAGAACAGATGGTGAGTACCTGCTCTGCTCCCGCAAAAGCATGGTAGAAGCAGGAAACATAAGTCATGATAGCTCTCTCATCTGGCTTGGGAGTGTTCACAATATCTACAAGAGGAGGACAGATTTTCAAACAAATATGAAGAACAGAAAAATGGAAGTAAAAGGAGGAAATGGGAGGTAACTGACAACCTGCTTTGTTTTCTGTATGCAATGTAAGTGCATACAGGAAGGGTGGAGAATTCTTACTTTCACATACCCTACAAGTACATGCATTTGGGGGGGGGGGAATGAAGTGTACTTCCATTGTAAATCAGGGAAAAGAAGGGTACTATGGCTATCAGAAACATGGGGGGAACCAGGGGTGTAGCTATAATAACTGAGCAGATGGGTTCAAAGAACCCAGGCCCCCAAGCTCCTGAGGGGCCCCCTAGCTCCACCCTCCCTATCGTCTTCATTATCTCCCTCACTCTGAGGGGCTGCTGGAGAGAGGGGTGAACCCAGGCCTCCTCTCCCGTAGTCATGCCCCTGGGGGAACCCTCATTTTATTTATTTATTTATTTATGTTTTTACAATTATATCCTGCTCTTCCACCAAGAAGCCTAGGGAGGTGTACATGGTTATGTTTATCCTCACAACAACCCTGTGAGGTAGGTTAGGCTGAGAGATAAACGACTTGCCCAGAGTCAGTCAGTCAGTTTCATGGCTGAACAGAAGGGATTGAATATTATTAATTACATTTCTATCCCACCTTTTTTGGAGCTCAGGATGACACATAGAGAATTCTCAGATAGTATCCCATTCAGGCACTGACCAGACCCAGACCTACCTATTCAGCACAGCAGCAGCAGCATGTGTTTTCAGACCATACCCTAAGACAAGCCTATAATGACCCCAAGTACTGTTGTGGCCAGACCTAGGGATAAAAAAATAGCACCTCTCATGGTAACTGATGGAAGTCCATTTTTACAATTAGCACCCAAACAACCTGTGGGACTTTAATCTTTTATTTCAAGCTCCACAGGTTGTTTGAGTACTAACTGCAAAAGACATAGCTTCTCCCCATCCCTCCCTACAGACAGTACATTAAACAAACAGCGAGCCACCAAGTTCAGCTTGGTGCCCCCTACAGGCAGACACCCTAGGCTCAACCACCCCTAAGGCCAGCCCTGCTCACTGACTTTCGTGGGCAGCGAGACCAATATAGAAAACAAAATCCACTTGCATTTACTGATTACTTTCTGAGCAGGTGAAGGTGAGGAAAGAGCCAAGGAAGCAAATTCCGGCTGGCCAGCCCTGTGCAACACTATTTCTACAGCAACTAACAGGAAGTTGTGATACACACTTCCAAGCGTCCCTTCCAGCTTGGGAAGGGCCCTGACATGCAAAGGCCCTGAGAAGTGGGTGTCTAGTAGGGCAACCACTCACAGCTTGCTACACGGAACTTAATTTCATTGAAAGTGACATTCTCCAATATACAAGAACTGGCAAAGAATAACTGTTTGATGCAGAGCTCTGTGAGAAGGGATCCTTTTGTCATGATGTAGCAAGGAAAAACAATGTTAGGAAATTGCTATGTTCAGTGCACAGCTTACTAAAAGTGCATTAGCTCCCACCTTCTGCATCCAACATCTTTGGGATATCCAAATGTTTTTCAGCAATATCCATGGCAAGGTTTATATTACCTAGTGGGTCATCCTGCACACAAAGCAGAAAAAATAACAGTATTATTAATTGCTAATATATGCAGGAGCAAGTAAGATCAGGCCAGTGCATTGTCCAGGCAACAAAGCCAATCTTCTCGTAAACCAGGAAATGCATGCAGGCAGCAAAAAAACACACAAACCCGGCAAAGCCCCAACACAACTATCAACAGACTTAATACATGAAATCAAAAAAAGTGACAAAGCAAGCACTGCTCATATACTGCAAATAGTGCATAGTTAGTACAGTAGTGTTGCTTACTGCTCTTTTATGAACATGAAAATAGCTATCATGTTCTCTTGGATGACATTTAAAAATATGTTGGGCACAAAACCAGCGAAGTTTAGCCATGACTAAGCCCCACTGAAATCAGCAGGACATAAGTATTTAATGGTGCACTTTACTTCCATTAATTTCAAAGGAGCTTGGATATAATGAGCTTTCACTGGAATGTACCCTACGTATTGAAGACTTTCTAATGGTCATTCCCAAACGTTGTGCCAGGACACATTAGTGTGCCAAAGAAATAAACTGATTTTTGAAAGTCTCCTTTGAGTCCAGTGCCCCCACCCAGAGGCTGCCCTCCTTCCTGCTCTCCACCCAATCAGCCTCCAATGAGGAAAATTCTAATTCTGCACAGTTGTCAGAGGTTTAGGAAAGTAACACATATAGTTGGACACCCCTTTTACTCCTTAGACTCTAAACAAGAGGGGTTTAGGAAATCTATATTCATCAGGAAAGGAATTAATACTATTCTATTAGAATAGACATACCATCTAGTACAACAGAAAAATTTACTATTTACAAACCAGCTCCGTTTCTGGAAATGACTTGCTTACTGCTGAAGGTACTTTAGAATTTAAAACCAAGGGCAAAATGTAGCTGGCAGAAGGTTATCTCAGAATTAATCTGTTGTACTGTTGCTTTTTCTCTGCATGAATTGGCCTTTTTCTTCTGCTCTTTCTTCATCTCTAGATTATTTTGCCTCTATTCTTGAATTTGTTGATCATTCTCTCCGCAATCATTTCTACTTTTCTTGTACATATGCTCCTGAGCACCTGGGGTGGATGTCTTGATCTTCTGCTGTGCTGACTATGCTTATTGGATATTTTTGTTTCACTCTTCCCCCCATTTCAAGGCCATTTCAAGACACTAAACATATCCCAATTTACCAATTAGGAAACACAGGAAAGGAATCAAATCACTGCAAATCACCATGCTGTGTCACCCAGACTGATAACCTTAGATAGCTTGGAGTAGTCGATAAGATCAGGTCGATGTCTATGGATAAGTGCACAGAGGGCAAGCCCGTCTTTCCAGCTTCATAACAAGCAATCAAAAGTGAAATGGAAACAAGTCAATAAAATTACTTGTCTTGTAACTTGTCTGGCAGCGCAAGCTCTGACCGCATGCAGAACCCGCACACTATGCCTAATAATCAGACATCATCAAATTCACTTATATAAAGCCAGGGTTTGTTTGTTTTGGCTAATTCCATGGGAGAAGATCAAAGCGTGAATGTGTGAATCCTGTAACCAAATAGAGTTTATTCCACTATCAGTACATAGATAAAATGTCCAGATACAGGGAAACTTCTTTATCGGTAGCGTATCTGTGGTTAGGTAAAAGACAAGCCGGCCAGGAAAACAAACAAATTGATCATAGAACAAATCAATCCAGAATTTTTCACTTGAGGCACAAATGACCAGCCCCAAACTATTATACTTAGGACACATTAGGCGAAGACTCAGCTCCCTTGAGAAGTCCCTAATGCTGGGAAAGGTTGAAGGAAAGAGATGAAGAGGACAACCAGCAGCAAGGTGGATGGACTTGATTATGACAGCAATGAATAAGAGATCACTGTGAGACCTTAAAGGCCAAGTTGAAGACAGATCATCCTGGAGAGAATCTATCTATGTGGTCCCTAAGAGTCGACACCGATTTGACAGCACTTAATCAATCAGTCAAAAGACACCAAACCTCGGCATACCCCCAAAAAAGAATATGTCAACATCGCGATTGGAGGTGGCTGGAAATGACTTTGGAGGTCATTTTGTTTCTCAGAGCCACAAAATGGCTCCCATTTAAAACCAAAAAAAAAGTCAGGTTTTGGTCTATCTGGGGGCATTCCAGGGGCACAGCGTGATGCAGGGGAGGCAGCAAAGCATGGTAAGGAGCTCCCCCGCCATTTGGCCCCAAATCGGCATCTTTTGGCATTTTCCCCACAACCGGGAACCATAACTCCTACTGCGCACGCCTGCAGGCCAAGGAGGTCTGCCTGCACCTGCTGACACCGTTGGGGGGTGGCCTGCTCCGCTCCACTCCACTCACCCCCCTGGTGGTGAAGATGGGGAAATAGTGGCAAGCAACGGCAAAGGGGAAATAGTGGCGTGGGCCAGGCAGCAGTGGCGCCAGCGATTAGAGGTATTAAAAAAATTAATTAAAAGGGGCCTCACAGTGGGGGCAACTGTGGTGGAGAAGGAACTATGCCACCCTTGTAGTGTAATAACTGTCCCTTTGTCAAACTGCAAGAACCAGGGACCAAAATCTACACATAAAACTAAATATGAAATGAAATCAGAATCTCACCATCTCTGGTTGTTTTTAAACAACTTTTGAAAACACCCCTGTTTCATCAGGCTTTTAGTTTATGCTGTTTTAAAGTTTTATTTATGGTAATCTGTTTTAAATATATTATTTAGGTTTGGGTTGTTGTTTGGATGGACTGTAAACTGCCCTGAGATTTTATATAGGGTGGTATATAAATACAACAAACAAACAAACAAATATCCTTCCATTTTTACAAAATTAAAATGGCAGCTGCCTAAAGAACATGGCAGACTAGGAGGGGGTATTGAACCTTTTCTCCCATGGTGTGATCCTAAAGACAATTGGTTCCCCAAGTTCTTATTAGCCCTAGGAGGGAAGCTGTTGTTCCAACTTTTTTCCTGGGGCTAACAGCTACATAGGGTAGAATTTTCATCAGGACTGCAGTGCAGGGAGGCAAAGAAAGTTAAATACCTTTTCCCACATACCATGGTCTTGATCCTGATCAGGGCATTGGCAGCGACTATTTAAATAAAAAGCAACATTTAACAGTAACACAAATGGTGTATATAGCATCATGTATAGTTTGACCCTAAGTGACAGTTTCCATTACATCTATGGCAAAACTCAGGTGCAAAATGGCTAGTAATATTTCACTTCTGGAATTTATGAACTTTACCTAAGATGGAAGTTTTGAATGTTCACATTTCTGTAGGGAGCTGTTTTCCTCTGGCACCACAGCAGCAGCCCTTCTTTAGCAGATGTTTCTGGTAATACAAAAAGAAATGTATAAAGGAGGTAACACAACTTCAAATCTATTTGTTACACTATTTGGCTGGTCTTCAGCATCCATCTAGTAGCTGGGTACGTTTGTGGGTTAATGTTATTAATTCAATAGATGCTTCCTAAAAAATACATGTAAATCCTGACTAAATTTACTAGTGGAAATCCCTTTGAAATATAGTCATCTTTTAACTCCTGAGTAGTACTACTGAGAAACTTAGTCTGAATTTCAGCCTCTGTTTCTAAAATCTTTAACCCAGTTCTCGTGGGGAAATATCACTTTTGTGTTGGCACTTTCCTGTCTTTCTTTTGTGCGAAGACTTATCAATGCTCCCCCTTGTTGTAGAATCAAGATTCAACCTCATGAAATGGAATTATTGCAAATTATTGCATTCACATTAGGGATGTGCACGAAGATCTTCGGTGCCAACGGGGGGGTAGCACTTTAAGGGTGGGGGAGGGTGTACTCACCCCTCCCGCCGAATTTCCCCCGCTGACACGCTGTTGTTTTGAAGCCCCTCGGGGCAGCAGCGTTCCTCCCTGCCGCCCCGTTTCCCCTGGTGGCCGGAAGTGGCCGGAAGTCACGAGTGTGCGTGCGTCCATCGTGCATGCACGCCCTTCTGCCATGTGCGTGCGCACGCATGATGGGCACACGCGCGCTTGTGACTTCCGGCCATTTCCGGCTGACAGGGGAAACGGGGCGGCAGGGAGGAACGCTGCCGCCCCGAGGGGCTTCAAAACGACAGCGCACTGGCGGAGGAAATGCGGCTGGAGGAGTGAGTACACCCTCCCCCGCCCTTAAAGTGCTACCCCCCTCGGCGTTTCGGTGCTGAAACTGCCCCCAGCGCCGAAATGTTTCGGAGGCCTTCATAATGGCCTCCGAAACGTTTCGGGCACAAGCCTAATTCACATGTCTACCAGCAGGGTAGGAGGAGTGCCTGGCCAGGCAGGAGAGCCATGCACACTCCCAACTGGTGGTCATGTGAATTCAAAGATCAAGGCAGGAGGTGGGGAATGTGATCCTGTGTGAGGTGGGAGCTGGGTCGGATGGCTCTTCTTCCACCCTTGATAAAAAGCTGGAGATGGAATGGTAGGGTGCACCTGTCTGACGCAGTTCCTGCCTTGCTCACGATCAAGCTTCCCACCTCCTACTTTGATCTTTGAATTCACATGATCACCAACCAGGATCACGCATGGCTCTCCCGTTCTGTCCAGACACTCCTCCTACTCTAATAGTAGTCAAGTGACCAAGCCTATTGTTATATTTAGCATAACTGAATCTCTGTTTCATCATATAGTCATGCATGTGTATGAACACAGGAAGCTGCCATATTCATCAGATGGTAGGTCCATCTTGCTCAGTATTGTCTACATAGACTAGCAGCGGCTTCTCCAAGGTTGCAGGTAGGAATCTCTCTCAGCCCTATCTTGGAAATGCCAGGGCAGGAACTTGGAACTTAGATATTATTTCCAGAGCGGCTCCATCCCCTAAGGGGAATATCTTACAGTGCTCACACATCGTCTCCCATTCATATGCAATCAGGGCAGACCCTGCTTAGCTAAGGGGACAAGCCATGCTTGCTACCACAAGACCAGCTCTCTTCCTCATGAATGAGTGACTCTAGGAGAATGACTGGGAGATGATGATTAATGAACTTACTTGTCATTTAAATATCCATTATTCTTATTTATTCTGATATGCTAGATTAGCTCAGTACAGACTTTCAAATCATTAAATGGTTTTTTAAAATATTTGCAATAGGTTGCAAATAAAGGTTGCAATAATTATCCCATCAGACTATGTGGTATCAAAATCCATGTTCTCCAGACTTAAAAAGAGCTGTGTGAAACCCAAAAGTTCACATTGGCTGCTGGATGTCTACTGGATGCACACCTGTTCCTCTTCAAAAACTCCTTGGAGATGTATCCTTAGTGAAACTGTGCCTTTAAGAGGCCCCGACCCAGTCAAGCCTCCTCCAGTTTTATGGCTCCTGATAGTTACTGAACAAAGCTATCACTTGAAAACCTGGAAAAGCATCATTCATATTCAGAGAGGATAAATGAGAATAAATGAGAAATGCTTGATGGGTTTCCTTCCCAAATAACTATTTAATTGCTACAGTACAATCAGGTTAAAATAGGTTTGTCAAGAATAATTATTCTCTAAATCAACAAATGAAGTGTAGGAAACAGTTCATTTGTTATGTATCGTACTGCATAATGAAGGACATCTGTTTGCTCAAGCAAAATGTAAGCATTCATGGTTTGTTAATGAACCTACAGCTTCCTGAATACTTCATTTAAAAATGTTCTTTAAAAAAAACCCCAATAGTACTGCCAAGACAGGAAAAGAAACTTTATAATGCTGTAATATGTATAACAATGTTTTTCAAGAAATAACTCCCTTTTCAACATATTTCATAATATAGATAATAGTTTGTTTTTTAAACAGTGAAAGATTATAAATTTAGTAAGAACATTCCCCATTAGTCTCTGTCATATTTCATAAACTGTCAACAACTAATACCTTGATCAGATGCAAATGTAAACTTTGATGAGATGCAAAAGCCTTCTTAGGGTTCAATCAGTCCTCTTAATGACAATTTATTTTCATGCTCATTTGATGCCTCAGGGTCAATGTATGACTTAGTATGCTTACATGATGGCTAGTCATCCATTAGAAAACGGACAGCCCATTCCAGACATTGGGGCTATTCCCACGATCAGCCAAAATTGGGCTAGGGGAGCCTAGCCCGATTTTGGCTAATCGTGGGAGCCACCGGGCTCACAAGCGAGCCCGTTGGCTCCCAGGCGGTTAACCCGCCTAAATACCCCTCCCCTAAAACCGGGTTTGCGGAGCGAGCACTCCACAAACCCATTTTTTTTTAAATCGTGAGTAACTGCGGCGCAGCTCCATGCTGCAGCTACTCACGAGGAGAGCCCTGGAGGGGAGGGGAAAATCTGCCTCCCGGCTCCGGGGTTCTCACCAGCATGCCCTGCATCCTCGCGCAGGGCATGTTGGAACTTCCGGGGGCCGATTGGCCCCCGCTCCCCCCAGCCCCTGCCAGCTCCATCACGGAGCCGGCAATCGTGTGGGCAGCCAATCCGGCTGCCCAGGGCTCCCTCCCTGCTCAGCTCACCAAACCGGGTCTCACCGATCGTGAGACCCGGCTCATTGTCCAACTATCTGACTGCCTAAGCCACATTCCAAAATCTTCCTGCATTTGAGGGATGAAAGACATGTATTAAGAACATAACATAAGAACAGTCCTGATGGATCAGGCCCAAGGTCTATCTAGTCCAGCATCCTGTTTCACACAGTGGCCCACCAGATGCCTCTGGGAATCCCACAGACTGAACTGAATTTTATTTCAGTCAAGGACGAGCTAAAAGGACATGTAAACATTCCTATACATACACTGAGGCTATTCACAAGCACGGAGGAAACCGGGCTAAGGGAGCCCAGCTCAGTTTCCCCTGCACGTGTGAACTCCTGGCAGTTAGCTCGCTTAATTCGCACCCCCGAAATGAGGTTAGCGGAGCAAGCATGCTGCACGCCACTAACCCTGTTTAGTTTATTTTGAGTTGCCACAGTGTGCCATGGATCCGTGCCATTGCGACTTGTGAGTAGACCCCAACTGGAAGGCAATAGCAAGCCTCTTGGCCTTGGGGGTCTTCCCAGAATGCCCTGCACACTTGCGTGGGGCATTCTGGGACTTCCAGGGGCCAGGCGGCCCCCAATCCCCACCACCCCTACTGGCTCTGGGATGGAGCCGGTAGTCATGTGGGCAGCCAATCTGGCCTCAGATTAGTTGTCTGAATTGTTCAGAAGTATCATATGACAACATGCCCTTCTGACTGTACAGTTTCAGAATGAGGTTGGATGACTGAATACTCCACCATGAAGCTTTTCACACGGGGCTCTTGAAGCCCTTTAATTCGCATCTCCTCCAGAATGGAGAGAGTGCATTCGCATATCAGCTAGATTTACCCCGAAGTCCCTGCAAGTTATCAGGGAGCAGTTCACACACAATTCATTTTTTTTACTGTGTGTTAGAGTGTAGCCCTATTTATATCTGGGGTTTAAAATCCACTATTTGCAGTGGTTTTTTGGGACAACGTCCAGTTCGCAGCAAAGCTTCCTTGTAAACCCGCAGTAAAACCTGCTGTGTGTAAAAGTCCCATGTCACAAAGTCCTTGCCCATGGAAAAGTAGCATGCCAAGGAGAAAGGTTTTAGCTCTGATGTGCTCATTTTATTTGTGAGGGTGATTGTGACAAGTGGGGAGGCAGAATCATAGAATTTGGGAGTCAGAAGAGACCTTGGAGGTCTTCTAGTCCACAACTCCCAGCTTAGTGCAAGAAACTGCTATAGCATTCCTGACAGATGACTGCCTAGCGATGGAAACCTCTAGCAAAGGAAAACCCACCACACTGTGCAGGACAGACTGTTTCACTGTCAAGCAGCTCTTATAGTGAGGAAATTCCTCCTTATGTCTAGCCTGAATCTGCTTCCTTATAATTTCAACCCATTGGTTCCAGTCCTGCTCTCAGGAACAACAGAGAACATCCAGTGGTTCTTCTGATCAATCATGCAATCCTCCACCGTCATTCGGACATTTAACAGGAAAGTTGAGCCATATGATTCATCTGTTTGATCAGTCAATGTTGACTATCAGTCAAGTGTGATCAGTCCTCCCTTGGGTGATGAAGTCAAATGGAAAAGGAGCACAAAACAGAGGCTTCAGGGTAATTAATGTCACACACACACACACACACACACACACACACACTCACTCCACTTCCCATTATTTTTTGGGAGAAAGGAAAAAGAAACAGCTGCATTTTACATTCACAACAAAATATCTATTGTTCCCTTCTCCTGTCAGGAGGAAATAGAAGGGAAAAGATCAGCAAGTTTATACAGTCAGCAATCCTAAACACGTAAGTGCAAGTAAACCGTTATAGGAATTTGTCCAGTCAGAACTCAGGGTTGTAAATAAAGCTATCATTTGTTAAAATAAACTGTCAGCTCAAGTCAGTACTCCTTGACATAAATGGTTGTCTCATAAAGCATATTCTTACCTTCTACTGAAATATCTTGAATAGCAAAGCGAAGGATGATAGTCCAGATCATACCTAGGGTCATTTTCACATTGCCATCAACAATTTCTATAGTGAAACAGAATGAACATTATTATGCAACACGCTGTGGTCACAGCACACATCTGATAAATTTTATGGTTTTATTCACATAGATACTTGTTCAAAATTAATTTTTCACACAGATACTTGTTTGAAATTAATTTTTAATAGACCCATCACACTGCTTAAACATAACTCTTGCTTGAAGATTTCCTAAATTGTACTTCCCTAACTTTTCATGGGCATCCACCTCTTGCCCTTTCAGGCTCTTCTCTGAATTCCTGCTTCATCTCAGCATTCCCTTCTGGATTATGACAGACTCTCAGTAGCTAAACTGAGGGAGTAATTGCGGGGTGCAGGCTCCGATGACATTTCCTCTACCCTTGATAATATGCTGGGTTAAAATGTTTGGTAGGATGGTGCCATCAGAATGTGCATCTAGAGGTGTGCATGATTCTGTGCACACTCGGGAGATGGGGGGGCTCCTTTAAGGCATGGGGAGGGTTTCCTTACCTCCCCAGCCGTGCTTCCCCCTCTGGTGCTGCTTTTAAAACTGCTGGTGCAGGGCAGTGGTATACACTCTTGCACATGTGCACAGGCCACTTCCAGTATCATGCTCACCGTGGTGGCAAGAAGGTATACAGCTGCTCCATGCCAGCAGCCTTTGATGCAGCACTGGAGGGGGAAGCACGGCAGGGGAGGTAAGGACACTCTCCCCGCACCTTAAAGGAGCCTCTGCCCCCACATTCGAACCCATTCGAACTCCAGTTTCTGAACCAGTTTGACATTCTAGGAATAGAACGCCAGACCGGTTTGTGCACATCACTACCTGCGTCTGCTTCCCACATCCTCCTACTGAGATTTTTGCACATCACTACCTGCGTCTGCTTCCCCCTCCTCCTACCGAGATTTTTGCTGATAGATCGGAGTGTGTACAGCTCCCGAAGCTAGGTAGGCCATACCTGGTTTATCATTGAATAGGAACAGTCCCATTCAGCCAGCACTGATTTGCATAGAAGTGTTATTCACAACAGTTGTACCGCGAGGTTTTTGCTTTTAGCTCGCATCTCCTCTGGAATGGAGGGTGCAAGTACACATATTGGCCAGATTTCCCACAAAGTCCTTGTGAGTTATCAGGGAGCAGTCCACACATGCAATTCAGGTTTTCCACTGTGCCCGAGTGTAGCCCAATTTATCTCCGGAGTAAAAAAACTCCACTATTTTCAGTGTTTTTTTGAGACATCTTTAAGTTCTCAGTAAAGCCTTCTAGTAAACCTGTGGTAAAATCTGCTGTGCATAAAACCTCCTGGTCACATCTCTAGGGAGTTTTGTGTTGTTGTTGTTGTTTTGAGAAAAGCACTGGTAAGGCAACAACTACACTTGGAAACATCTAGCTAGCAATGCAACTGCTACTTTATGCTGATGAAGCAGTGGAGGTTACTCTTTTACTACTGATTTTTTTTTTAGCATAAGAAGGAGAGGAATGTCACCCCAGGAAGGTCAGGAAGATAACTTCTCCAAAAGGCTGGTATGAAAAGGAAGATTAGCAAGTGACCTCCAGGAGAAGGAGATCACTTCCAGGAAAATGTGGCTAAAAGGGAGTGGAAGGTCAACTCAAGGCAAGTCAGAAATCCAATATATAAGTAACTAAAATAACACAATTTACTGACAGGATTTATAGAATTACTTCTTATAAGTTGTTTCATCTTCGTCTTATTTTTTAATACAATTTTAAGTTTTTATTGCCATATTACGATGTTACGAGACTGCTTCTTCTGCAAACTCCAGCTCTGACTTGCTCCAGCAGACTCTCTTGACTTTGACTTCCAGGACACTCTCTCTCTCTCTCTCTCGACTTCTTAGTCCTCTCTCTCTCAACTCTCCCAATATATACAGTTTATCTGGCCCAGCAGTTTTTTAAGCCATCCAATTAGAACAAACAATCCAATTAGAACAAATCCCCTCAATTTTTCAAATTTTCTCCCCCCCGAATCAACTGTCAAACTATCGAAAAACACATTTTTCTATTAAAAAAACAATTTCTGTCAAACTATAGAAAAACAGGTTTCGACCCTGCCAGCTTTCTCCATGCACAGGGATTTGCAACCACAGAATCCTATTTACAATAATGCAGTTTTGGGAATATAATACAATTCATAATTCATTCATAATACAAGGGCTATTTACAAAAAGAAGTTTGGGAATATTAACAGCAATACCGAGGCTTATTTACAGAAACCCAAGAGGTCTAGGCCTCATTCCTCCAAACGTGCAATCACTATGCCTCTGTGTGTTTCTAGTATATGGGGTCGCTTTGACCCAGAATATCTCTGTGTGTGGAATACTAGCGTGTGTGTGTTACCACTGTAGCCATTACTGATCCTGGATACCTTACGTATGTAGTTGTGCTCTTTTAGTATAAACAGTAACCCAAAAACATTAAGAATTAAAACCCAAAGTGTTAAGCACCTTTAAATCTTATTGATTTCAAAGGGAAATATCTAAGCAAGTACTTATTCTCACATTCATTTTGGCTGAATTTTGCCCCATATTTTCTCATTGAACTGGAGTCAATGTCAAAATACCTCTGACTTTTAAAAATGTGACTTAATTGGAATCTATTTAACCTCAGTACTGCATTAATAAACCAAAGTGCTTTTTCTACACAGATGAGTGTTAATATGGTATTATGTCTCTAAAAATAAAATGCTACTATGCCTCTGTATAATTAAGTTATCAAAGCCTTTTTAAGACTCTGGGAGACCTGGGGAAGAATGTTCATTGGAACCTACACTTTCTTCTCTTTGGCTGGTATTCTATGCAGTGTTACACAAGGGGTGGAACATAATGTTTGCACAGTTGTGCAATGGTGTGGTTGTATAAGTGCAAACATTGCACAAATGGGATTGAATGACAGAGTGGCCATGATATAGTGGCTGCACTGTAATGCAATTCCATTTGTGCAATTTTTGCACATGTGCAACTACACAAACATTAAGTTCCATCATGTGTGTAACAGTGTAGATTATATCCGTCACGGTATCCTGTGTCAATGTAATAACCCCAAATACTGACATATTTTAACTGATTGATTTTACCTCCCTGAATGAAAAGGACCAATCTGGTAATTTCAAACACTGAACCATACTTTGAATAGGAGCACTCCTCTTCAAGTGTGGGGCCCAGGGCAACTGACCCCTTCTGCCCACACTAGTGCCTCTGTAAAGGATGAATGCTACCCCTGTTCCTTTCCAATGATCCTGCCAAAAATCAAAAAATGATGCCTAATTCCCTGATTCCTTGCCACACATCAGGAGGATATAGTTTAAAATACATATAGAGGCGCTTCACACAACACGTGTGAAGCACCTGACAGGGTTCTGTGGGGAGCCACTCGTAGCTGGGCTGCTGGATCAGCCACCCACACAACTGCCAGCTCCATCACATTCTACTTGTGTGTTGCTGCACAACGTGGCGACACACGAGCAACGAAATGAGGTTAAGAGCACGCTCGCTCCATTAAACTCATTTAAGGGGAGGGTGGTTTAGGCGGGCTAGCCACCTTGGGAGCACTGGGCTCGCCTGCAAGCCCGGTGGTTCCCATGATCACTGGGAAATGGGCTAAGCTCCATTAGCCCGCTTTCAAGTGATCGTGGGAATAGCTTCATATTCTAATTTTAGTTCCCCCTTGAAACCTACAGACTCCCCCTTCGCTTTTAGAAAACTCTTAAGCAGCTAGGGTGTGTTTCAATTGTGCTGTAAAAAATTATAATCCTTAGTACAATATAAATTAGAAAAAGACTGATGGCCTGCCAAGCATTAATTCCAGAACAAGTACTCATTTCTGGACTCATCCACACAGAGATTATGATGGAAATCTAAGGTGACCTGGGTGGGTGTCACACCACACCACCATACTACCATGCATACCTGCTGAGGGCCCAGTTTAAACAGAAAGCTACATTTTTTCATACTTCCTAAAAAAGCATTTTCATTTTAGATTCTGTTCAATCCTGCCTTGGGATTGTTTTAATGAAAGGCGTTATATAAATTTAACAAGAAAAAAATAAAAATAAAACATCTAGTTCTATTGAGTAGATGCAAAACCGTTAATAACTGGGACTTTGACACCAGTTCTCGCCTATTATAAAACATTTTAAATCCACAAGGAATTACCTTAGCTGATAAGATGTAAAATAGTCTGTTGGACATAGAGTGCTGACAGTTTGAGGGAAGGCAGAGCCTGAACTGAATGTTCCAAACAGACCTCAGCCACATACTGAACCAAACCAGCTCTCAAAACTGTTATGCATCAAAACTCAGGCAGTTTTCAAAAGCCCTGACTGAAAGTGGCTGAAAGCCAGGTTTATACGGATGATATCTTCTACATACCTTCTGCACCAATTGAGACAAGTTTGACACCTTTGCTGGCAATAAAATCCAAGGCTTTGTTGACATTTGCAATTTTATGAAAACGCATCTTTCCTCTGTCTGGTTTCGGAAGTCTTTCCCCTGTAGGAAATAAAATTGAATACATATGTTAACACTGACATCTGGCTGCAGGTACACTGCTGATGAGGGGAACATGTTTCGTAATATCTAAAACAAAATATATCTTCTTAGAGATTTTTCTTAATGCCAAGGGAACAAAATGCAAGTATAGAAGAGCTTCACTTTTTAAGTTGTTTTGTGCTGTAGTGGAACTCCGGGTTAAATTGTTATATCTGTCCAAAATATGTCAAAGAAGGCATGTAGTCACTTTTGAGCTTTATCTTTTATTAGTATCCTAGCATTTTGGAGGCTTTTACTATTAAAAAATAAAACAGAAGCCTTTGTTCAAAGCTCATTTTAGAATCATATGTGGGAAATTCTAGAATGAAATCACATCGACCACTGCAGATTAACTCACATAATCCAGATTATAATCCACCATACTATGAACAGCACACTATGAACAATGTACCTTGTTTGCAAGAGCAAACAAGGTACATTGCAATAAGATGCTGATAAAGCAAATAGATGACTCATGCAAGCAAGACAAGTTACTCATTATACTGAAAGGCAAAAAGCAGAACTAATTAACGATCTACTGGTTGACTTTGGCCTGGGGAAAAATTATTCATGATCTCAAAAATGGTGATCAGAGAGTGAAGCCCAATCCAACTACTGAGATCTAGGTATGGCTGGAAAAGATCCCTGTCTGAAACCCAGCGGAGAGTTCTGCTAGTGGATCAGGGCTGTACAACAACAGTTCTCCAGCTCTTTTTAGACTACAGCTCCCATAATCCCTACCAACAGTGGTCAATTGTCAGAGATGATAGGAACTAGTCTAGCATCAAGAGGGTTGAAGTTGTGTGGCCTTGGTGTAGGCAAATCTGACCTACATGGACCAAATGTCTGAGTCAGTATAAAGCGGCTTCCTATGTTCAGTGTATCCAATGGGCATTCAATGATCAATGTTTACTATAGCTTTCCAGTTATAATGTGTCCCCATGTATTATACATGGTGCTAGCTTAAAAAAATATGGAGGAAAATCATTGTTTCCATTTGTGATACACACCACCAAACTTGGACTTGTTGCTTCCCCCCCCTTTCTTTGTCCCTGAGTTGCCTGGAAAACAAGAGCTACTGCTAGTTAATACAAATTCTGTAACTTGCCTTGACAGGAAATAGGAAACAGGAGTTTTCGTGATGGCAGGATTAGGAAGTTTAGACAAAAGCATGACATTTGCTATCTTTAAACAGACCTGAAATGACTTCCAAGAGCAGCATCAGTTTAAGGCCATTCCTGAAATCCTCTTCGATATTCTCAATCTGTGTGCCTGCTTTCCGTAGGTGGGAGTTACACCAGGCTGTAAATGTCTGTGATAACAATTGTTAAAAGAATTAGATCTAACAAATATTAAAATTCAACTACAAAAAGTATAAAAGCTGCCTAGACAATTTGAATGTCCATTTTCAATTCACATTACAAGCAACAAGCTGAGACACAGTAATATTAAAATTCTAGACATGTTTGGCCTTGTGTATGACACATCTTTCTCGTATTTATCGAACAGTGATGCCAGGTAATTAAATAATTATAATATTCTTTCATCTCTGCCTCTGGCAGTCTCTGTAATCAGTGGACCAGTCTTACTCCCTGTACATGACATGTGTGATTAATAGAGACATGTACCTAAAAAGACAGAACACACTGGTCATCACTTTAAAACTGTATGTCAACTCATCCATGTGCCAGTTCCGACATAATGCTTTCTATCTGTAGGATAGTTCCTGGGATTTCAGTAGCTTCAGATATGAAAATGTTTTTCCTGAATGGACCATTCACACAGTTTGCTTGTCACTTATCCAATGAGCTGAGGTTCATAATCTGGCCTAGGAACAAACTGGATTTATGACTCATTTAGATGAAACATATTTTATGATGTAGCCAAGGACATTGGCCCATGAGCCACACAGTGGATACAAAATGTTACACTAGCACTGGTCCAATAACAGTGCAATGAGAGTAATGCAAATACATTGCCTATGTTATCTTGTTGTACCTCTGGCATGGCACACCATGGTCTCTACTGTTCTCTCCTTGTGGGACATTATGAGTTGAATAATTACAAGCTGCATTCTTCAAGTTAACCTGTTGGGAATGTTTGGTTCAAAGAAGCATGTCTCACTGAGTTGGAAATGGTTTTCAAGACCACAGTCCTATCCTAGCATTATTCAAGGTTTGGCAAGAGATAGCTGAAATTAAATTAGGGGGAAATGGTTCATGTTATATCAGCCTAAAGTGTTCATGAGAATAGGACCAACAGGGCCAATCAATTCACTCACAGTAACATCAACACTGCAATCCAGGGATAAATGTTTGTCTCTGTCATTCAACAAATTGGCCTCTAATTGTCTGGATATACAACTTACCTTGTATCCTACCTGAACCTGCCTTCTAAATCTTATTTACTGTGTACCCCTGCTAAATGGGCAAAGAGGCACCTTTTACCATGATGATTCTCTTTATTTAGAAGGGGGAGAGTAACTGGCTCTATCGACCCCCAGCACAGTACTTCCATTGACTGTTGTTGGTGTCTATCTTATGTTTCTTTTAGATTGTGAGCCCTTTGGGGACGGGGATCCATCTTATTTATTTATTATTTCTCTATGTAAACCGCCCTGAGCCATTTTTGGAAGGGCGGTATAGAAATTGAATTATTATTTATTATTATTTATTATTAATAATGTTATAAAGTTGTCAGTCAATACTAAAACCCTATAAACAAATCATAACTTTATTAATTTTGCCTAGTTAAGCCACCTTCAGCAACTACATTGGCAAGGTACCTTCTAAAGATATTAAAGGACACTTAAAGATATTCAAGGAGTGCTATGTTTTAAGTTGAAATTGGTAATCAAATATACAGTTGCATAAACTCAAGTATGTTAGCTCACTACTGATTCACAATGCCTATCACCCTCTTTTCCACAAATTTATGTAAAAAAAGAGTGACCTTGAATATATTTTTTGATATTGTCCCCACTTTCACTATGAGGTCATTCACACAATCAAAAACTGTGTTCTACCCAGGTTTGGGAGCTGTGTCGTTCCCAGTTTTTGGTTGTGTGGAAGCAAAGTAGGAGGAAACCCTGTGTAGAAGTGATTGTGTGGAAGCAAGGTAGGAGGAAAAGCTACCCAGGCTTTCCTCCTACCTTGCTTCCACACAATCACTTCTACCCAGGGTTTCCTCCTACCTTGCTTCCACACAACCAAAAATTGGGAGCACACACAGTTCCCAAACCTGGGTAGAACGCAGTTTTTGATTGTGTGAATAATTTCCATATCTATTTTTATCATCACTTATGTGGCACCTCAGTCAACTACCATAACTGCAGCCATTACACAGTTTCACAGTTTATCAGTGTAGGTGCTTTGCATTGCAAGGGCTGCTCATGGATACATGGTGGAGAAGGGAATGGTCAGGGTTTGGTGTAGGAAGGAAAAGGTAAAAAAGGGCTAGGGTGGAGGAGAAATGGGTGTGTAGCAACCAGAAGAGGTTGCTTCCTGACCGTCTTGGTTCAGCTGCACACCCATTTGAAAGCTTGTTGCAGGGACTGGAATGGGAATCCCTTCTGCAGCCTTTCAGAGGTGTACAGAACAACAGGAACAGGCTGCCAGCAAGCACCCATTTTAAACCCTGCAGGGTGGCAGGACTGGTCTCAGTGGGGACGAGTACACGGTTAGGTGGTATTTGGCACCTGCCTCAGGCACAACCCCTGCATTAGAAGAAAGAAATCTGCCTAGGAGGCAACTAGGCCATTAGATTACAAGGAAATGAAAGGGATGCATAAGGAGGATAACGAGATTGCATAGGAACAGAGGAAGCTGCCAGATACCGAGTCAGACCATTGCTGGTCCATCTAGCTCAGTATTGTCTACAGAGATCAGCAGCATCTTCTCCAAGGTTATAGGCAAGTAACCTTGTTACCTGCCTTGTTACAAGTAGTCTCTCTCCCTATCTTGGAGATGCCAGGGAGGGAACCTTGTGCATGCAGATGCTCTTCCCAGAGCAGCCTCATCTCTTAAGTGGAATATCTCACAGTGCTCACACATGTCATCTCCCATTCAAATGTAAAGCAGGGTGAACCCTGATTAGCAAAGGGGGCAATTCATGCTTGCTACCACAAGACCAGTTCTCTACCCTTCATCTTCTCAGCAGAGAAGCTGTTCATTCTTTGCCTCTGTCTTCATGATATTGGGAATTGCCTGAGCTGAGGCTGCATGCCATAGCCCCTATAAACAGCTCCCTCCCACCCAACCTGGGACAGACTACTGAACTGCAACAACTTTGCTGCAGAAGAGGGCTCTAAAGCTGTGGTCTGACTCCATGCAGCCAAGCTGGCCACTGGATTCTTCTGGAACAGGAAGGAATAGAAAGGCTCCCTGTTTAGACTAGGGCTTTACATCAGTAACAAGATTGCCTGGGCTTTGGTGTGTTGTTGTCTGCGATTCTTGGTATGACTCCTAGGATCTAATTCTACCCAGCTTTCATATCCAGCATTTGACCAAAGCAGAAGGAAAAGCCATCCTACCCAGCTCTTGTCTTCCACATAATTACTGCTCCCACACAACCAAAAATTGGGAGTGCACACAGCTCCCAAACCTGGGTAGGTCACTTGTGAAAACCAAGTGAACATCAAAACAGATTGCAAAGAGCTCCAAAAAGATCTCTCTATACTGGCCAAATGGTTCAGTGTAAGTAAGTGTAAAGTGATGCACGTTAAGGCAAAACATTCCAATTTTGCATATATACTGATGGGGTCCGAGCTGTCATGATTAACCAGGGAAGGTATCTTGAGGTCATGGTGAACAGCTCAGTGAAAATGTCGACCCAGTGAATGGCAGCTATGAAAAGGCAAACTCTTATGGTTCAAAGGGACTAAAAATAAAACTGCAAATATGATCATGCCCTTATGCAAATCTATGGTGTGGTCACATCTGGAGTACTGTGTACAGTTCTAGTCACCACAACTCAAAAAGGATAATCTAGAGCTGGAAAAGGTGCAGAATAGGAAAACCAAAATGATAATGGGGCTAGAGCACCTTTCTTGGAAAGAAAGACTAGAACATCTAGGGCTTTTTCATTTAGAGAAAACGCCACTAAGGGTGGGCATACACTAACTGACACTTATAAAAATCATGAAGGGTAGATTTCTCCCTCTCTCACAACTCTAGGACCAGGAGTCATCCAATGAAAAATTACTGGCAGGAGATATAGCACAGAACAGGAAGTACTTTTTTACACAATTAATCTATGGAATTTGCTGTCACAGAATGTGGTGATGGCCACTAACTTAGGGGCTCTGAAGGGGAGACAAATTCATGGACGTTGAGTCTATCAGGGGCTGCTAGTCTTATTGCCTATACGTTGCATTGAGTTTCAGGAGCAAATATACCTCTGAACACCAGTTTCAGGAGAGCAATAAGAGGAGATTGGGTCTTAGGGTAGCAGATATTAATTGTCCCCTTTGCTAAGTAGGGTCCACCCCGGTTTGCATTTGAATGGGAGACTACATATGAGCACTGTAGGATATTCCCCTTGGGGTATGGAGTTGCTCTGGAAAGAGCATCTGCATGCTGCATGCTTGCATGCAGAAGACTCCAAGTTCCCTCCTGGCATCTCCAAGATAGGGCTGAGAGAGATTCCTGCCTGTAACCTTGGAGAAGCCACTGCCAGTCTGGGTAGACATACTGAGCTAGATGGACCAATGGTCTGACTCAGTATAAGGCAGCTTCCTGTGTTCCTAGGAGAGGGGTATACCCTCATCTTCTGTTTGGGGGCTTCCAATGGCATCTGGTTGGCCACTGTGGGACACATGCTGGATTGAATAGGACTTTGACCTGACCCAGCAAGATTCTTAGGTTATTGTACTTCTCCTCTGTATTAGTCCGTACCTATGCCAGTAAGCATATTCTCACCTTCCATAAAATGATTTGGAACAATGCCTCACAGAAGTAGTCCCTTCTATTAAACTGTTGGGCACAGATAATCTTTGTGGATGTACAAGCACATGGAAAAATAGCCATAGCACACAAATAGAAATGAGGAGCAGGAGAAAGGAGAAAACAAGCATTATAATGCCCTGTGTGCACATAAATCTTCTTTCTTTTAGTACCTACCAGTTAACTCCTCATCTCCTAGAGACCTACATGAAATTTCTTTGAATGGGACAAGATAAGGGTCAGGCTCAAGGACCAGCTACACTATGTGCACATTTTATATCTGATTGTATATTTTTAATTTTAATACTTAATCTGTTTATTGTAAATGTTTATATTTTTATTTGGTTGTCATCAAGCCTACGTTCAGGAATAAAGGAGGACAGACTTGTTAATACATAAAACTTTTTTGTTTTTGTTTTTTGGCACTACACCCATTTGAATAGATTATACTCTGTCCTTCAGAGGTTGGTCAGAGTGACTTTAATATTTGCTTTGCCGCTTTTACAAATTGTGAGGTATGCACTCATCAAATTTCCAGTTGTGATTTTCATTATGAACTAGTGTTTTCAAACCCGTTAAAATAACGGGCGCTAGCACCTCCCCCCCCCTTCCTTCTCCCTCTCTCTCGCCCTCCTTTCCTTCCTTTTTTTTCTTTTTCTTTCTCTCTTTCATTCCTTCCTCTTCTCTCCCTCTCTTTCCTTTCCTTCCTTTCTTCCCCCTCTTCTCTTTCCCTTCTTTCTTTTTTCTTTCTCTTTCCCTCTTTCCTTCCTTACGCAACACCTTGCTAGCCATGTGGGGCAGAGACACGGAGCCGAAGCCCACTAGCCTGGCTTCTCGGCAGCAGCACGGGCAAGAACGCGAGGCTGGCGGGCATGGCGAGGCGGCGGGATGTTCCAGGGCCGCTGTTGTTGCTGCTGATGCTGCCGCCGCTGGCTCAGGCTCCGGCCAGAAGCGGCAGCTCTTCTCGGGGCTCAGCGGTGGCACTGTGAGGGGGCGCAGCACGGCCGAAGGAGCCGCAGCCAGTCCGGCAGCGCATCCTCCTCCTCTCCCTCTCCTGGCGGTGGGTGAAGAAGGGCAACGGCAACCGCCATGGAGGCGTCGTCATCGTCCGCAGAGTTCTGTGGCCCGCTGCTGGCCTCCGCAGCCGCTGCTTGTCTCTCAATGCCAGCCAGTCCCAGCAGGCTGGCCCGCCACTGCCACTGGCCGCCAGCCTCACGTTTTAGCCCACCTGGCTTCCTTCCCCCGGTCCCCGCTTCTTCTTCCCTCCCGCCTCCCAGAGTGCCGCCCAGAGTGTTGTCCCCGCTGGCCAGATTGCTGCCCGCCCGGGACACGGAGCTCTATTTGCGAACTCCTCTCTCCCTCTTCAATTAAGGACTTTCTTCGCCCGACTGACACGGGCCGGGGTAAGGAGAACTTGGCAGTTGGGAGGGTGGGTGGGAGTTTGGTGGCGTCGGCCGCGGCAGCATTTTTTAAAAATGATTTCTACGGCCTCCACCCCCGGTCCCGGCCTCCGTCTCCCCGGCCTGGTCTCCATCTCCTCTGGCCGAGGCTCTGCCGCCGCCTCGGCCATTTTCCCCGGCGCCTCTTCCCCGGCTTCGTGGCAGCCACTTCTGGCCTTTCCGCGGCAGGGTGAAGCGGCCAAGATGGCTGCGTGGTCTCTGTCTCCGTTTCTGTCTCGGCGCGTTCTGGGCATGCGCTCCGCGCATGCCCAGAACGTCCGAGGGAGGCATGGACACACACTTGGTTGTCCACGACGGACACCAAGCCTTTTATTAGAGAGGATGGACAGTGACTTTTCACCTTCTTCTCATAATACACTTCTCATTATAAAACGTATCAGTGCTTAACACACTGTCCCAAAACATCTTTCAGTGGTTTATTACTGCTGGTATATTATTATTACCAGATGTTATGTCGGTATATGCCATGTGTATGCTGGGGACAGTAGTCACCTATGTGTTCATGAAGAACATGGCACCCAGAAACCTGGTAAATGTATTTCTAAGGAGGCCCTACAAACAAATGAACAGAACAGAGCAAATTCCAATGCCATTCATGTTATGCAGTCCTCTTTCTTGAGCCTTCATTCTGTTTCCACTCGCTGAAAGCACAAATTGTTGGCTCTGACTAATCTGTTCTATTCATAGTCATTGAGCAACTAACTATTCAAAATATGCTCAAGTCTTAGAGATCAAGCTGTGGCCAGCACATAGTACTATCTCTGCAAATCTTTAATCCTATGGGACTGGAAAAGGCATTGCATTAATTACACAGATGATGTGTTTTTCACTGCTCCCCATATATGGAAGCAGAGCTGTGTCATAGGGCAATGAAATGCCAAGTGGAACCTGAAAGTCCACAACAATGTGTATCAATAGCAGTGCAGATAAATGCTTGAAAAAGTGGCCTTTTCAACTTGCAATGTAGGTGCACACAGCACTTATCCTGTTACAACCAAGCACATCTCAAATGCTGTTGGTGCAGTGGGTGCCAACAAAGACACAAGAAGAATGAAGGTTCTCCTAGATGATCAATTTACATACAACAAATGCATTCTTCTTACACATTTGGTCCAGGGGATCCAGATGTTGCTGGGAAATGTGTTTGATGCTCCTGTGAATTATCGCTATGTTTATCTTGTATACTTTTAAACTAGGAAACTAGTAGACTAGGCAAGACTAGGCCTTTTGCATTTCCTGCAGTTTCACACCCTTGTGTTTAATTTTTGTTAACTCTGTACTCGTACCTGTACATATATCTGCCTACTGGGAATAACACCTCATGAACTGGATGAAGGGGACAATAGTCCATTAAAGTATATGCTACAATAAATTTGTTAGTCTTTAAGGTGCCAGAATACTTTTTCTTGTTTTTTGCTCCTACAGACTAACATGGCTACCCATCTGGAAGTTGAACACATTAAGTACTCTGTATTATTTGTCTATAGAAACATCTGAGAGAAATGCCATATTTTGGCACCTCTAATATACCATCATCCAGCAGCATGCACTTCACAGAAAAACCAAGCTATTTGATCATACCATAGATGCTCTCAGACATGGCTAACAATGGACAAAGGTTAGGGGGGAAATATGTTCCTTCTCTCATACAGGAGCTTTTCCTCACTTCTACTGAAGCATCTAGCACATATTTCTCTAAAGCCATGTGTATTACTGTATACATGATCAGATAATTTTTCTCTTGAGTCTCAATGGAACTGTGCACTTGGGAATAGCTTTACTGCAGTCAAGTGTGTTCATAGGTGACAGATAGTGAACAGCCTCCCGTGGAGGCTAGCTCGTAAGTAAATGGAGAGACTCAATGAATAAATATTCATAGGTCAACAGCAATGGCCCACCCCATGGTTGATTCCCAAAAAAACCTCTGTGCCCATCATCTGCTGGTGATGACTCTCTTGAAGCCCACTCAGGTAGGGGAGGACCCACGAACAGCAAGAGCCTCCTGAAATCTGGAGCATTATTAGAAGAGGGTGGTGGAATTAACTCAGTATCACCACTAACTCTGTAATGTGTCTACCCCATGAAGCATTGTGACATGGTGAGCACAAGCAGTCGTAAATAAGCCTGTGCCATAAACAAAACTTTTGTATCTTGTTCCCCACAAAAATAGATGTGCAAGCTCCTGATGTGATATTCATATGACAGGGAATAAGCAAGTGGTGTTTGGGATGATATTAAGAACTGTAAGACATATGTATTTCCAAAATGTCAAAAGTTGCTCTTACTCAAAACTGATATTCTGCTCAGTATATAAGGAGCGGATATACTGCAACTTCTTACTCAAAGGGCTGGTTGAGTAAGAACCTCTTGGAACTTTGATTAAAGTTGGACTCCGCAAAACCTTTTTGAGCCTTGGGATCTGGGGCGGAGCCACCATTGGGCGAACGGGCCACTGTTCCCAGGGGCCATGCCTCACTGCCCCAGATACACACCCCACGGCTAACGGCTGATGCGGGGGGGGGGCACGGCCCCATTTGGGACCAAAATCGGCCCGCACTGCATTGGCAGCACGACCAAAGTGACTCTCTCTGCCTTTCAAAGGCAGGGGGAGCTGCTCCTGGCATCACTGCCAATGCAGTGGGATCAATCTCCCTCCCAAATGGGGCCACGCGGCCCCATTTGGAAGGGAGATCTGCCCACGCTGCATTGGCAGCATGGCCGGAATAGCTCTCCCTGCCTTTAAAGGCAGGGAGAGTCGCTCCAGCCCACCCTGCCCAATGCAGCATGGGCCAATCTCCCTTCCAAACAGGGCAGTGTGACCCCATTTTGGAGGGAGAACATGCCCCCTACATCTGACGTCAGACGTGGGGGCATGGCTAGCCAGCCCCTTGCGTCTGATGTCAGATGCAGGTAGTGGAGCCAGGGGCTGGGGCGGCAGCCAAACATGGGCCGCTGCCAGCCTCCCTCTGTCAAGAACTCACTCGACGTAAGACGCTGGCCAGAAATATGTGACACAATAGTCAGTAGCTCACGTTTCAGTTTTACTGCTAAATAGTCAGGTTTAACAGTCTCACCAGGAATACAGAAGTGAAAAGCCCAAATTCCAAAGTAACAAACTCTCCGACAAACGTTCAAAGCAGATTTGACATGATGTTTCCAGCAGTTCATTCAAGGCACCGACTGCCCAATTTATAGTCAGCAGCCATGTGAACTTAATCAACACTCTACCCCCGCCAGCTGCCATAGATTCAATCTGGCTCCTGCTGTCTTCTCGCCAGTCGACTACTCCTCCATACTTCCCTCACCTGCTGCGAACATTTTTCCTGTCTGCGTCCTCGAGGAGATAGTGGCCACTCAAACTCTGTCTCAGATCCTGAGCCTTCTCTCCAAAGATCTACTGGCCCTGCTGACCCTTCCCGTACCAAACACTCACCCTGGCCTGTCTCAATTACCTTCCCATTCACATCACTGGTCTGCTCCTCCTCAGGCACCTCTCCACTTTCTAGTACGTCGCCTGCCCCCACTCCACTCCAATGTCCTCGAGTGGGCGCATGACACCCTCTGCGCCTGCTTAGAATGGAGCCATAGACCAGTGGTAGAGCATCTGCTTTGCATGCAGAAGGTCCCAGGTTCAATCCCTGGCATCACCAGGTGCCAGGTAGCTTCTAAGAAAGTTTCCTATTTGAAAACTTGGAGAGGTGCTTCTTCTCAGTGTAAGCAATACTAACTTAGATGGATCAATAGTCTGAGAAGGCAGCTTCCTATGTTCTTCTCCCATAAGCATCGACTTCCCTTCTAGATTAAAATAAACCAAGATTATTCATGATGCCTGAACTCACCAATCTTGGTTATTCTTTCTTGCTTGCTTAAATTAATCTGATATCTGTACCCCAGGATTGAAGTAAATTACAGATGTTGGCTTATTTGAAGTAAGTATGCTAGAATAAACCTGCCAACAGTGGGTTCATACATCATGGCCAATCTTGGTTTATTTTAACCTAGATGTGGTGGACACCTGTGTGGGAATGGGAGGGCGGAAGGCACGCTCTAAAGGTTCAGAGACACTGTGTGGAGCCCAGCCTTAACTGAGGTTCTGTGTGGCATCTGAATCAATGCAGACTGATATACTGCCCAATCCCTACATCTACAGACAACCATTGTTCTCTTCTGAATTATTTTGTAGCTGGTCAGATAGATTTTGTTAATAGATTTGCCAAACTCAACATGCCAAGGTCCCCTAGGGCAGTGATTTCCAAACTAGGAGCCTCCAGATGTTGCTGAACTACAATTCCCATCAGCCCTAGCTACAATTTATGGTGGCTGAGGATGATGGGAGCTGTAGTTCAGCAACATCTGGAGGCTCCCACTTTGGGAACCACTGTCCTAGACCAAGGGTTCCCAGCCTCCAGTCTCCTATCATGTTGGACTACACTTGCCATTATCTCCAGCAGCCACAACTGCCATCTCAGTTAGACTGTAGTCTCTGTCACCCAAAACTTGAAAAGTGGTACAAACAAACAAGAACTGCCAGGACCACACTCTGAAGTTTGTAAAACACAGCTAGAGCCCTTAGAAATATGCTTGTAAAGTATTAATAGAAGATTCTATGCATTCTCACTGCTCTGAAACTACTGCTCTGTAAGTGTAACCCCCACCATTACTACCAGTAGTATTGTCAGCTTATGGTGAGGATTAACAATAGAGGCTCCCTGAATTTGGCAACTAAAGGGTGTAGTGATCTCCCCTCCCCTTTCTTAATTGGTAGTGGAGCGTGCTCAGAAGAAGGTCCTTAGAATCTTCTGGAGGTTCCAGCCCAGCAAGAAGCAGAGAGCTCCTGAACTGAGAGGAAGAAAAGGAGATTTGGAAACCTTCTGTTTTATGAACTTGCTTCTTTATTGCAGTTCTTATTCAAACAAGTTGTACCCCATTCTGAGACTCTGGGTGCTTGTGCAGGGCATCCTGGGACTTCCGGGGGCCAGGCAGTCCCCGGTCCCCGTAGCCCCCACCGGCTCCATCATGGAACCGGTAGTCATGTGGATCCGGCTGCCCAGGGCTTGGAGGTTGTTCGTGTGTGGGGAGAGTGTGCTAAGCACACTCTCCCCACACAAACTCTCCTGGTGCTTCACACGGGTGGTGTGAAGCGGGTCATGTAAAGTGCCTCACTGTCTCAGAAAATATAGAGACTTGAACACAACTCCCCTCTCCCCCCACCCAGTTTCTTGAGTAAGAAGAGGGGTTGCTCATAAGCACAACTGGAATTATCCAGAAAAAGACCAAACTCATGCAGCTGCTACTGAGAACTTATACATAAGAAACAGTGATCTGGTAACCAAGAGGACCCTCACTGGTGGACGTTCCAGAGGAAGTGTGCCTGCTAAACGTGTTTTCTCAAGACAGGAGTATGTGGGAGTTGCTGCTTTTCCATAGGGTTAACCCACACAACTGCATGCAAATGATGCAACCATGTGGGGTTCTCTTCATTCCCACCCAAAGCCTCCATAGAACTGCCTCTGAGAAAAGCATCTTTCACCTGGCTGTGCCTTTGCATATGCCACCAGTCTTCTTCCAGCCATTGTGTATTCCCTACCAAACCGCCATGGCATTACATTACTGCTCCACCACAAGCAGCAAGTACTTGGATGAGGAGGAAACTTGTTGCTGGAAAGGAAGGATGCCGATGGCAGTCTCAGTACCTTGCCAGGTCTGAGACTCCTTGTTCCCCCAGTATGGCTCTGATTTAGAGGAAAGAGTCACAGACACAGATAAGACAGAGGTACTCATTGTGCGGGGTCGAAACTTGAGAGACAATTTTGATCTGCCTGTTCTGGATGGGGGTCACACTTCCCCAGAAGGAACAGGTACGCAGTCTAGGGGTGCTTCTGGATCCAAGTCTCTCCCTGATGTCCCAGGTTGAGGCAGTGGCCAGAGATGACTTCTATCAGCTTTGGCTGATACGCCAGCTGTATCCATTTCTTGACATAGACGACTTCAAAACAGTGGTACATCTGCTGGTAACCTCCAGACTGGATTACTGCAATGCGGGGGTGGGGCTGTCCTTGTATGGGGCTATGTGGGGCTGTCCTTGTATGTAGTCCGGAAACTGCAGTTGGTCCAGAATGCGGCAGCCAGGCTGGTCTCTGGGTCATTTAGGAGAGACCATATTACTCCTGTATTGAAGGAGTTACACTGGCTGCCAATATGTTTCCGGGCAAAATACAAGGTGTTGGTCATAACCTATAAAGCCCTAAACAGCTTGGGCCCTGGGTATTTAAGAGAACGTCTTCTTCGTCATGAACCCCACCACCCATTGAGATCATCAGGAGAGGTCCGTCTGCATTTGCCACCGGCTCATCTGGTGGCTACTCAAGGAAGGGCTTTCTCCATTGCTGCCCCGAGAACTGGAATGCACTCCCTAGTGAAATAAGAACCTCCCCATCTCTGACAACTTTAAAAAAGTCTTTAAAGATGCATCTGTTCACCCAGGCTTTTAAATGATATTGTTTTAATGTTGTTTTTAGAATATTGTTTTTAAAAATTTAAATTATGGTGTTTTATTCATTCAAAGTTTATTACGGTCTATGACCAGCACAACGTGGTGTTTTAAATTTCTTGTTTTTGTTTCTAACTAATGTTTTACTTTTGTTTTTATCTTGTTATTAACCGCCCAGAGATGTAAGTTTTGGGCGGTATAAAAATATGTTAAATAAATGAATAAACAACTGAGCATGCCTTATTCGATCAAACGCAGCACTCTCCGTTTTCTGTATTGCATTTATAGTCAGTGTGGGGCAGTCCTGCCCCCACAGTGTACACTTAGGTGGTATAGAGTTCCTTCTGCCAGTCCAATTCCAGCTCCCATGAATCTCCTCGGGGAAATCGGGATGCCCCATTCCCAGCGAGTGGGAGGGGCCGGTTGATTCACCTATTGCTGGCCCCCACACTTTCCTATTTGCATGGGAGAGTCAATAGGGTGATGGCAGGAGGGGTGCGTGAATGAGAACCTGAGAGAGAGAGAGAGAGAGAGAGAGAGAGAGAGAGAGAGAGAGAGAGAGAGAGAATGGAAGGGGCAAAGAGACCTCCCTAAAGTCTTGCCAGATATCACATGGATTTCCAAGTGATATCTTGGCAGTACTTATAAAACCCTGCCACAAACATAAACGTTTGTGAACAACACTGCATAGTTAGAATTCTTGCACATGCTAATCAACCAACCTTGTTCCCGTAACCAGGTATTGGCTGCATTTATTCTAAAGTGCTGCTATTCTTTGGGACGTAGCGTCATCCAGGAGTTATTTTTTTAAAAATATGAAATAAAATCTGTCTAACAATGTAAAAAATGGAGGGGGGGCCTACAAAGATGTGCCCTATAATTTGGAAATTAATGGTTTCTGTGACTGCTGAGAGGCATGCCAACTCCATTCAAATATCCACTGCACTATTAAAGGTCATTGGACTAAGGCAGGAGTTCTCTAACTTGGCCACTAGATGTTGTTGGACCAGAACTCATCTCCAGCTATAATGGCCTTCTAGTTAATGATGATATGAGTTGTAACCCAACTACATTTGGAGACTCAAGTTTGAGAACCCCTGGCTTGCTTATTTATTTAGAACACCACCCCAAACTCGCGTCTCTGGGCAGTTTACAACAAAAAATAACTTGCTTCATAAGATTGTTGTGATGAAGCTTAAATAACAATTGTAGATCATTTTTGCACTGAAAAGTGATAAACAATTAAGAATTATAATTACAAAATGCATGTTGCTACATTTCATATACCTCTATTGTATATCATTTCCATATATTATTGTATATTAAGCTTAATAACAGAGCATAAGTACATTATTTTAATTTTTCAGCAATAAAGACTGTTATACTAAGGAAGTGTAAATATTACTCAAATTCATTTAAAGCCCATGGAAGTCAGTTGCTGTCAGTGGGCTTTGAAACTGACTTTGTAAGAAGATTCCTCACACATATCATTGTCACCAGAAGCTTGTAACTGAGGATACACCTTTTGTTATCCTTCGTTTAGTAAGAAAATTTACATTTCCCAGACTTTTCTTCAGAACATCAGTCCAAATTACTATTAAGATTTTTCCTTGAAGAAGAAGGATGTAAAAATAGGAAAATGAAAAAGGAGGAGAAACCTCAGATGCCTCTGGGATGAACTTGATTAATAACCTGAAGTGTTTCAGCAAGGCCTTTATCAAGGGCTCTTGTTCCAATATCTCTCACTAGTCAGAAGAGGCTAAGAAAAAGCATCTACTGTTCTTTGTAGTAAACTCTAATGCAATGTGTTGCTATTAATAAAGTTCATCCCAGAGGCATTTGAGATTTCTCCTCCTTCTTTGTTTGGTTTGGTCTGGTGCCTCCCTTTCCTTTTCTGATCTGGTTATATTAGGGAAACACAATGAATCCCAAAGGCAGCATTACTTTATTAAACATTAGGCATAAATAATATTGTATATGTTTAATGTACACAGCTATACTATCTTGCAGTGATAAAGATGACCAGCCAAAGAGTTGGTCAGTCGAAATGCAGGCACGTGAAAATAATAGGTAGAATATTTCTTTGGATGACCTGAAAGAATGGCTAGAAATGGACACAGATGATATTATCCACAATTCTAGGGACCACAATCTATGGCTTTTGCGGCTGCCAACCCCACAATCAGAGAAGGCACATGAAGACAGAAAGAGGTCTTTTCAAACATTGTGGGTCAAACTGCACATGATCTCAATAGTTTTTCCTCCTCTCCACCAACCATGCTTGTTTTATCTAAGGTGTATCAAGACAGAGTTTGGGCTAGGATGATGCAGAAGATCTTGGATCAGATCACCAAATACATCATTTAGATCTTAAAAGCAACCACTAGAGGGTCAAAATTGGAAGGAGGTCACTGTAATGGGTGAAGGGTGAGTCAATCTTTCCCCCTGAGCCATTTTGCCTGGCTGAAAATTTCCCCAAAGCTGTTCATAGCCTTGCTGGAGAAAAGAGGTAGTTACCTATATCACACTTACTACATGTCTGCATTGAAACTTAAAAAAACATGTCAGGAGATATGATCATGGTTCTCCCATATCTTGCGTAGTTCCCCCCGCGCGCACACACACTTTTCTTTTGTACTTAATGTTTGAATGCTATGTTGTAAACTGCCCAAAGAACAATATGTTTTAGGGTGGCTAACAAATAAAGTATATTATTATTATTACTACTATTATTACTATTACTATTACTATTATTATTATTATTATTAATTCAGCTGCTTGAACTGAAATTATAGGCTTGTGTGTTTGACTTCTTTTAAAACAATTACTTTAGAGCAGGGGTTCCCAACTGTGGTACTCCAAATGGTGCTAACCTACAACTCCCATCATCCCAAGCTACAATTTATTGTGGCTGGGGATGATGGTAGTTGTAATTCAGCAACATCTGGAACTGTGTTACCTCTAACAGGGCTTCCCAGATGTTTTTGACTACAACTCCCATAATCCCCAAGCAAAAGCTATTGGAGCAGGGGATTCTGGGAGTTGAAGTCAACAATCTCTGGGAATCCCTGTTAGAGGAAACACTGATATGGAGTACCACAGATTGGGAACCCCTGCTTTAAAGCAATCCACACTTCTTTTAAAATGATTGCTTCCTTGAACAAGGACGGTCCTCCCATGAGGCACGTTGAGGCAGTTGCCTCAAATAGTGAATTTTGGGAGTGCCCCCCCCTGTAGCAGATTAAAGCCTTTGTCTCAGGGCAAGCTCACATGAGGAAAAGAAATGCTGACTCATCCCTGCCAAGCTGCCTAGCTAGGCTTCTCCTAAAACTTTTCTATATTATCAGTAGGTTCAAAATGCTGCCACCAAGCACCTTAAAACTTTCAGAGAACCGGACCAGTGGATTGGGTGCTGTAATCCAAGGTCCCTCTGTAGCTGGATATTGGGCAAATACAAAAAACTTTCCACGTGTAAGCTCACATGGGATGAGAAAACTGATAGCTGCTGAATGTCCAAGGACGTGTTTGCACCAGAAAAAATCGCTCTTTGCCCTTCCTTTTCCTGAGTTAAAAGCCAACCCAGAGAGGCATGTAAAAAGAAAAGACTTTTAAAAAACCATTTTATTCAATTACTACAGACTGCTTCCTGAGGCTTTCTAGCTTTCTTAAATACAGCTAAGAATACTTAGTAGGTTACAAAAATAGGTTGTCTTAATACATGCTTAAATGTTTATAGAGTATTTTGCAATGCCCTAGGTAGGATGGGCATAGACTAGTGTTTTTTATTTTAATTACATTACAGATAAGCAATAACAGTATCAGGAATATGCAAAAGTGCACACACCAAAGAAATATAACTTTCTAACACAAAGTCTGACTAAACAAACCTTTCCCTAAATTAATCTTCCTGAAGCCAAAGCACAGATTTCCTTTCCTTGAACTCACCAAACTCCAGATGAGAATTCAAGCTTCCTGTCCTCCTACCTTTCAAGGATCCACAGAGTTATTTTCCTGTAGCCATCCTCCATGGCCACAAGTCCTCATGAGCACCTCCAGCCTGCTTCTTCTCTAACAAAGAACTCCCTTCTTCCTGGTAACAGGTCCCACCCACCTGGTGTGCTGATTGGCTGAGCCCTGGAGTTCAGTAGCCTGTCAGTCAAGATAGGGTTCACTTCCGGTTAACTCTTTAGAGGGAGTGGAGACTGGTCACTACACCTGCCCCCCCCCCCACACACCCATGCAGCTCTTCCCCAAACAGTAGCACAGCGATGTGCACTTTCTTCCATTTCTTCTTCTGCTTCTCCTTCCCCTTCTCATGCCCAGGCCAGCAGCCACTGAGGGAAGAGGTGGAGGAGGGCACATGCACTGTGTGTTGGGCATTGCACAGTGGTTGCTATTGCCACTGCAAAGGAAGAAGAGCAGGCAGCGGAGGTGAATATGTGTGTATGCACACACAAATTCAAATGGCAGAGGGCATTGCCACCACTTGAAAATAAGACTGGGGGCAGCATTTGGCACCCTGCAAAAGGGGTGTGTGTGGTATTTGGCACCTTGCCTCAGGAGCAAAGTGATGCAGAAATGATCATTGTGGCAGTGGTTTTCTGCTTTCCCCACAGGAGTGAGGAAAAATGGCATCTGCCAATATTCCCTCTTTTGCAGAACTAGTGAAGTCCTGATGCCCTTCTTAGGTCACCCCAGAGAAAGAAGAAAGATAGACATATAGGATCAAAAAAATTAAAAGTGATGTTAAAAGTTAGGGTTAAAGGTCTGCATCTGAAAACTATTGTTTTAGTGTTAGTATATAATGCAGGAGGAGAGCCTGCATGGGCAGAAACAGGGTTACTCTGTGAGTATATCTTAACTAGATTATTCAGAAATCACATCCCCTACCTGCAACTGATACACTAGCAGATCAGCATTCTACCACCTTATTCTGCTGCATGTCTAGATAAAGCCCCACACTCCTGAGATTCATTAAGGGAAGCCATGACAGTTAAAGTAATATAAATAAGCCCTGGGTGTATTCAACTGAAGGATAGGTCTCTAGTTTGTAAATCTTGGTGTATGCAAATAGTTATCTTTTTTTTTTTTTAATCATCTCAATTCAACTCTAGTCCTGGATGTGGAGGCCATCGAAATATGCACCCATTTCAAGTACTACAGTATTTTAAAGCACAGGTGGCCATCTATCTACCTTTCATTCCACATTCAGATGTGCATACAATTTACATGTGGAAAACCTAATCCAATGTATGCTTCCCTATATAAAATGTTTCCTTATATTAAAGATCTGGATTAAGAGCAATTGTCAGTGTTAATTTATCTGGTTTTTATTCACTCCTTCTGTAAAGAGGTGGGATTTTGGTGGGGGGGTTGCATATAGGGAGGCTTTTTATTAAATATACTATAGTTCTTAATGTTTGATTTCTGTTTCTCATCTACTACCCCTTGATAACCTAGAGTACTCTGCATATTGCATGTGGACTCCTTGCCATTAGTGGACTGTTCTTTGGGTAGGTTTAGGTTTAAAATTTAAAAATTAGTAGTAATGCCAAAAAGGAAAGGCATATTATATTGTGCTGAAGATGGCCTGACCTGTTTTTTTTTTTAATTATTGCCATGAAAGAGATCCGTATTAATTATCATGTTATCTGCAAGACGTGTGTGATGCTCACAAGCTTTCTGTTTTCCTATTTTCATCAAGTGGCTGACCCAATAAACATAGGACCACCTTTCCACACAGAGTTAAGCATGCTTAACCCATTGATTTCAGTGTAAAAACAAAAGAACAAGACTGACGAACACATGATCTGTACATATTTGAGCCATACAAGAATAAAGCATATATGACTATTTGTCACAAGGTGACTTTAAAAAGTTTGCATTAGATAAAATGGCTTATGCTCCTCCATTAATTCATGGCAAATACAGCAAATCTACTTCGTGGACTCCCTTTATAAAATATAGATCACATTTGTGGAAATCTCTGAAATGAAGAATTCCACACCAAGGGATCTAAATTATTGCAGACCATGATACTCTATGAGCTGGGGTTATAATTAGGCGTGACATCCATTGTAATCCTAAAGACGTCATCATACGTTACCAGCAACTGTTGACAGATTTCATACCATGCATATCCTGAAATGGCAAGTCTGGAGAGGGCAGCCCACAATAGAAACAATGGCATTTATTTTTGTCCTGTTCCAAGATTGTCTCATAGAACATGTATGCTAGCCAACTGCCAGACTTGCTTGGAGATCACTGTTCAATATTATATTACGAGTTTGAACAAAGCTCAGCGACCATGCAGCTACAACCTTCTCCTCATATATAGGGACAGCAGGAATGTACTTTGTGGAACTTATTTTAGCACTATGGAGAAGAGTCTGATACCCTCAGATCTTTTCAAACCCACCAATCCTTCTTCTGAGAGAGTATGTTATTTGTTGGAACACAAATGCCAGCCTGATTTCCAAGCCAAGGAAAGGGAATGACTTCTATTAGATATTATTTATAGATGGGGGTATCCATTTAACATTTGTTTTAGATGCTCAGGAGAATGTAAAGTAATGAAAATTGCAATCCATCAACACTGCTGCTGTACAACCTTGATTCACATAAGTAAGGCAAGCAGAGGATTTCACTGAAATGAGTGGGCTGCAGTGCTGTTTAGCAGCATTGCTCGATAGAGCGTTTCTTTAACTGCATCTTATTAACTGTTCTTCAATGTATTATTTAATTGGAGTGGGGGGAAAGTCACATTTTTCATGAAATGTAAGCATTATAAAAGCAGCCTACAATTTCCCTTATGCTACACATTAATAAGGGAAGCTCATTTTCATAGGGGAACATTCTTTTGGATCACACAAATAGATTTATTTATTTTTTTACAAAGCAAGTTAAAAATATATTTTTCATCTTTATAAAACCAACATTCTACATAAGTAATAACTATATTGGTGGAAAACAAGGCATATCAGATACAGGAAATATGTCTGGCCCTGATCCAAAGAAAATCAGTCTGTACTGCAATTTGTACTGCAATTAATAAGAAATTGTAGGGAACTTGTCTCAGAGGGACATGAGTTTCTCCAGACTGGGATAAAGGAATTTATGTGTTCAACATTGAAAGCTAAGATTTCAACTTGCCATTTTTCTTTTTATGTAACTACAGAATCACGTTCAGCTGAGGGGACTGTCTGAGCAATTTTTGCTAAGGCAAGTCAGTTACCTCTGTATTGTTGGAGCTAACTCTCTCTCTCACCTCACAATATCATAATGTTTCACTTTGAACCTTATTCGGTATTTGCAGTAACAGAAGACACCAAACCCAAGGTTTTCAAAATGAATTTGCCATGCTGTTTTTGAAAATATTTATATAAATTTGCTTGACTATTAAAATTGGGATAGTTTTAGTACTTGACTACTCTTGACTTCAAAGACTGCCATGCTGTAAACCGCCTAGATGATGTAAACCACCTAGAGACTTTGGTAATGGGCAGTATACAAATATGCAAAATAAATAAATAAAATAAATTTGTAAATCTGTCTCAGAATCATTTTAGTAAATTGGCAGCATTATGGAAGTCAAAAATGAATTATAAATACCGTAAGTATGGTTTATAGTGAAAAGTTTATATTTTAAAAGGTGAAAATTCTCTATATGGAAATTTTCCTATGCAGATAGCAATAGCAATAGCAATAGCACTTACATTTATATAGCAATAGCAATAGCACTTACATTTATATACCGCTCTATAGCCGGAGCTCTCTAAGCGGTTTACAATGATTTAGCATATTGCCCCCCAACATTTAGCATATTGCTTCCCCCGACCTCGGAAGGATGGAAGGCTGAGTCAACCTTGAGCCCCTGGTCAGGATCGAACTTGTAACCTTCTGGTTACAGGGCGGCAGTTTTACCACTGCACCACCAGGGGCTCTTGTCAGAAAAGATAATGGAAGTTGCATGAGAGCAGTTCATTTCAGTTTTAGCTTGTGTAGGATAACTTTTCAGGATTGTGTCCAAATTAAATAAAGTTACATATTTTATTGGACCATCAGTTGGTATATGACTACCCACCCCATCCAGCTTATTGGTCAAAGCACTGCATGGCAGTATAATGGCATCTGTCCATACTGCCTAGTGGACAGATGTGAAATGCAAAACCATGCATAGTTTTTTACAACGTGAGGATGACACTTCATCTGTTATGTATGTTTTAGGACCAATTCGCACAACATTGAAAGTGTGGTCAATAATGTGAATTAACAGGTTGTTAATTGTAAAATTAACATGTGGTAAAATTCATGTGGTAAAATTAACATGTGGTAAAATTAACAATATGGTAAAATTCCAAACATCACTTGCATGGATGCTGATGGAGTCTTAGAAAGCTTCATAATGACACTTAAAATGCCGAGCCTATGAACACTGAAAAATAAAAAGCTGGGTGCATGGTGAAGCAGATGAGAAAATGCTTAACTGTGTGCCCTATTTCAGCACATTTGAAGGGCTATGTGAATTGGGGTCTTTCTTATCTGACCAAGGTGATAACAAAATCATTTTACAAGATACCTACAGCATACAGTCCATACACTGTATGTACACCCCATTTAAGTTTTGCCAATCCTCAGAATCACAGTGAAAAGACACCCAAACCTTTTAGAATACTATATTCATTGTAACGCAGCCAAGATTTTTAATGATAACTCCACACTGCAAATCTAGAACGTTAACTGGATACTAAACAGATTAACAGAACTACATCTGTACACATTCACATAAACATTAATTTTTGTGTTTCCTGACCTTCCTTTGTTGTTTCTCCCATGCAGGGTCCAGAAGCAGGTCCCTGTCCCATTCATCTTCTTGGTTCATATATTCATCTTCTTCATACTCATAGTTGTAATGTATGCTCGTATCTATTTGAGTTGTCATGTTTCTTAAGAATCAGAATCTGTTTCACACCTGCAGAGACTTTCGTTCTTAATAAGGAGCTCTCAAAAAACTTTTTAATTTTACAAGCAGACAGAGATAGGAAATTCTGTTTTCTTGTTTTCTTTTCTGGACAGGAAAGTGTATTTATATTGTCTCACTGATGATCACATGGGAAAGTTGTCAGATTGCAGGTGAGAGCTTGCCTTCACTTTTTCCCTTTCTGCCCCTGGACTGCTGCTGTGAGTCGGACGCCCAGCTCATGCTGAAGACTGCTCTTGCTGCTTCTGCTTATTATCCCCTTGCCTTGTCACATGACTCCTGGAACATTAACCCCCCTCCCCTCTTTTCTAAGTCTGTCATTGCTGTTTGCAGTTCAGAACCTGGAAGGACAATTCCTGCCTTTAGATGCTGATGAAATGTAAATTTTGCATTCACTACCCAGTCTTAGAATATAATATCATGTGGGGATCTTCAGGACAAAGAAGCCCAAGAATTTACTTAGAGGAGAGAGGATACCTTCTTCAACAACAATGAGTGAATTATTCCCTCTGCAGTTGCTCTCTTTAGTCTTTTGACTTGTAAGGCTTCTTGAAAATTCCAACTTCTGGGATTATTTTTCTAGAGAAATATTGGCGCCTATTTTTCTGGCCTGGATTGGGAATCCAGTTAGTGGCTGGGAAGCAAGCTGGGAATTTAATCTAGAGATCTCCCTTGAATATGAAATATCTAAGAGCTACATGTAAGATTTTCTGAAATTTCCAGATTTTTCGGACTTCATCCAAACCCACCCAAGTCCGGCTGACAACTGGCCAAACCATCATTGCTGACTTTGTCAAGCCAACTTCAGTCCTTGGTTCCAAACCTCAGATTAAAGTTGGTAACATGTCATTTTAGCTATCTGCCAACCGAACTTGGGCAGGTTTGGACAACATGCTGCACAGGAGTGTGTGCACCATAGGAACTTCTGGTTTCTTCTTCCAGACTTCTTTGTGACTTTCAGAGGGTTGTGTGAACCCATTCAGAATGAGATGATTCTAGAAACTCCAGAAACTATTATCTTCTGGAAAACTGTTTGTGTGTACACAGAGAGGTCAAGCTAACAGAGATAATAAAAGATAAAAGGGAGTGTGAAGTGGCATTCCCTTTTATTCAGAGCTGTTATCAGCTGAAGAATAACAAGGATTCTTGAATGGGGGGGGGGGTTAAACCTAACCAAAGATTAGATTGACCCCAATTAATTAATTATTTTGAAATTTTAATTCCCAAACAGAAATGCTTGGAAATATACATGGTGATTTGTGCATATGTAAGGGAATTATCCACACACACCACAAAAGTCTAACTAAATTCAGAAAGACTGCATCAAGAATGATCTGTTAATAAATCGTCTTCCCAGTCTGTTAATGCACTAGAACTGCAGACTTACAATGTCATGCAAACGGTGACAGGTGGGAAACTACAAATAGTGCGGGCATACGATTGGAAAAAATGGTTTGTGAGACAGATCCAGGATTTTAAAAATGGTTCAGTAATGGGAATGCAAGGGGAGGGGGGAGGGGGGGAAGGAAGGGCAGGGCTTTGGGTATAGTATAACCTATTGCAAGCTTTGAGACAATCATGTGTTTTCAGCAGCTTAGCTGCATTTCTGCTTGATGTATCATTTGCTGCATAATAAGCAAGGAAGGAACTGGACTTCTAGTGTGAATTTGAAGAATGTGAATGGTCTGTATTGTGTACCTTTCAGCTATCAATGGCTGCAATATATCCCTCTTCAACTACTATGTTTTCATTAAATATTTTCAAAGGAGTATTACACTAGTCAACAATGCTTTAGACACCAGGAGGCGGGTCTCACGATCAAGGAGACCCGCCTTGAGAAGGTTAGCAGGGAGAGTGGGCTTAGCCTGCTCTCCCCACACATGAGCAGTGAGTCTGCTCCGGGCGGCCTCAGCAACCACCCACACAACTGCTGGCTCCGTCATGGAGCCGGTGGGGGCTGGAGAGTTCAGAGGCAGTGTGGCCCCCGGAAGCAAGTGCGCAGGGCATGCTGGAGAGACCTCCAAGCCGGGAGGCTGCTTTTGAGCCTTCCAGTCGGGGGTCTACTCACCGCGGCAACTCATGAGTAAACCCCCAACCAGGAGGCTCAAAAGCAACCTCCCGGCTTGGGGGTCTCTCCAGCATGCCCTGCGCACTTGCACAGGGCATGCTGGAGCTTCTGGGGGCCGTGTGGCCCCCGAATTCCCCAGCCCCCACCAGCTCCAGGACGGAGCCGGCAGTCATGTGGGTGGCTGCTGCAGCCGTCTGGAACAGACTGACTGCTCGTGTGTGGGGAGAGCGGGCTAAGCCCGCTCTCCCCGCTAACCTTTTCAAGGTGGGTCTCCTAACCTTCTCAAGGCGGGTCTCAAGGTGGGTCTCCTTCAGCCATGCACCATTAAGTCCTCACCATAGTATTGACTCCTAAAGGATAAGTTGGTGGGCCTCCTTCCTGGGTTAAGAGTGTCCAGCTAGGGTCTGGCACATCCTGCTTCACTTTCACATATCAAATAGTTCCTTTGTTCTGCTATTTCACCCACAACATGGCCTCACTCTTTTCTTCTCACTCAGTCCTAGTTACAAGAGGAAGGATTCTCAACTGGGGTAAAGACCACACCCACCTTCCTACCAAAGAAGTAACACATTACAAGATGAAACACCCTGTACCTGCAGGCCAGTCATTCTTCCTGGGAAATTATATCACTCTCTCACCTTGTGATCATAACTGGGTTCTTCTGATAGGGCTGTCAGTGATGAAATCTACACTGATTATTCATTTAGGTAAAGTGTGCCATTGAGTTGGTGTCAACTCCTTGAGACCACATAGCCCTGTATTTGTCTTTGGTAGAATACAGGAAGGGTTTGCCATTGCCTCCTCCCACGCAGTGTGAGATGATGCCTTTCAGCATCTTCCTATATTGCTGCTGCCCGATATATACTAGCGAGGATTCGAACTAGCAACTTCTGGCTTGATAGTCAATTCATTTCTCCGCTGCACCATTAGGTGGCTTGATTACTCATTTACACACATACAAATGGTTCAGTACATCTAGGATCTGAAAGAGCACTCACTGAAGTTTTTCTCACTGCAGCCCCTCAAGTAACCCCAAAAGGTATTCCAGTGGGACATGATAGCACTCTTCAAATACCCGAAAGGCTGTGAAAAGGGCAAACACTTATTCTCTTCTTCCCCAGAGAAGAGGGCTAGATCTAATAGGCTTAAATTACAGTAGATTCCGGTATGTATGTATGTATGTATTATTAGAAACATTTAATATACTGCCCACTCCAAAGACTCTGGGTGGTGTACAAAAACATGCAAAGCAAGACAGCATTAAAATTACTTTCTAAATTAAAAACTAAATTAACTAACAAAAACCAAAAAAACAAATAGGTAAACTTCAGGGCAAAAGCCTGGCGAAAAAGAAAATTCTTCAATAGAGATTTATTTTTAAAGGAAGGAGCTAAATGAATCTGAAGGGGAAGGGAGTTCAAGAGAAGTGGCGCAGCAACCGAAAAGGCCCTTTCACGGGTCCTAGCACCCCAAACCTCTCAGAAATCAGGGGCTGACAATAGGGCCATCTGAGAAGATCTGACCAGATGGGATATAACTGGATGGGAGAGGCAGGTCTGTAGGTAGACAGGCACCAAACCCCGCAAAGCTTTGAAGATCAAAACCAAGACCTTAAATTGAACTCGGAAGCGAATGGGCAATCAGTGCAGCAACTGCAGGAAAGATGTTACCCTGTCATATTTTCTGGCACCCATGAGTAGGTGAGCCGCTGCATTCTGGACCCGTTGTAGCTTTCCGATTGTCCTCAAAGGTAGCCCTAGATAGAGAGCGTTACAATAATCTAAGCAGGAGATAACGAGGGTATGGGTCACAGCCATTAATGCCTGCCGATCAAGGTAAGGGCGTAATTAGCAAACCAGATGAAGCTGGGCAAAAGCACTTCTGGCCGCAGCCTCCACCTACCGTTCAAGCAGGAGACGCGAGTCCAAAAGGACCCCCAAATCACGAACAAGCTCCTTTGGGGGCAGCGCCACCCCATCTAGAACAAGGTTCACATCCAGCTGTTGGCCGGTATGAGGGCTGAGTAAAAGTTCAATCTTCATGGGATTCAGTCTGAGCTTATTTTGATTCATCCAGACCTTAACAGCTTCCAGGCATCGAGTAACGTTTTAATTGTAAAAGCAGTTTTACAAAGGAACCAGGTACTATACCAGTGGTGATGGGCTGTCCCTCACTGAAAGTCTTCAAGTAAAAGCTGTACAGCTATCTGTTGGGGATGCTCTATCTCTGGATTTACTGCATTAAGCAGGGGTTGAATTAGATGGCCTACAAGGTTCCCTCCAACTCTCTGATTCTATGAATTTGGTCAAGGTTGATTTGATTTAAATCACAATTGAAATCACGATTGAAATCGCTTCACAGAAGGAATAAATTTTAATGATTTTGATCACAATTTAAATTACTACTCAGGAAAATTCCATTTAATCATCATTTTCTACAAAAGTACATTCTGGTTTAATATAACCTTAATACATATTTAGAGATAGATGTAGGTTTCATTTTTAGAAGGTAGGTACACACTATAATAGGTGCACTTCTCATAATGCTGTTTCATTCAGGCAACCAGGCCTTGCATTTCATTGTTGTACTGTTTGCATTTTGCACACATACCTTTCTTACCCACAGGGACAGGAACTTCATTAAAATATTCCCAGTTGGGGTCTCTTTTACAGCCTGCTGCCATGATAGGTGTTTCCCTTTAACAATGGAGGATACACTTGGAAAAGGTTTCCTTGGGACTGCATGAATATGGTCTGCTCACTTTTGGTTTCACTTTGTATTCCCCTCCCCATCCTGTGCATTTATACCCTGACTCCTCCTTGCTCAGATCCACCCCCCACAATTCTTCTATTCATTTACAACAACAACAACAAAAAATATCTATTCATTTCCTGACTTTCTTTGTCCTTGCACTGTTGAGCAGGGGAGCAAGGGCTCTCTTGACTTTGTGTGTGTGCTGCATGTATACCACCTGCAGAATAGGATTGATCTGGTCTGTTATCTCTCATCCCCATATATTGCTGTTAACATGTTCATAGAATATAATTAGAAGTTATGATTAATATTCAAGATAATGTCATTGACTTAGGTTAAATCAATTTAATTTTTTTAAAAATCCAATTTGAATTTTAAAAATATATTTTAAATTGATTTTTATCCTGAATTTACCCTGAAGTTGACAGATACATATCAAGTCTCTCCTCAGATTTCTCCAATATCTTCCCCTATCTTTCATATTCAGCACAAACTGCTTATTATTTCTTTTAAGGGTCTCTATGAAGGGCTGGCCTAGCCCAGCAACTCTAGTATTCTCAACAGTTGCTTGGAGCTGTAATAATTTTACTGGTACTGATGAAGAATTTTGAGAAAGATCCAAGAGAAGTATCCCCAAATTCCTTGCAATGTCATAGGAAATGCTGGGACATCAGTCACAGATAATGTGACACAGTTGCTTGGGAAAGGGAAAGCAGAATGTTATTGGCCAGTCCTATAGTATGTGTCACTGTTGCTTTAAGGTCAACTTCCAGAGAACCTCTATAAACTTGGCGGGAACTCAGTACAACCTTCATGAGGCCTGCTGTTAATATTAATTCACTAGCTCTTGAATCTCAGTTCATAAACACAGTAGTTTAGTCAGTGGCACGCCTAGCTGATTTTGGCACCTGGACTGCTGTTGGTGCCGCCGCCGCAAGGCCCAGTGTGCCAAACTGTGGCTTTTCTGTCATTTTAGTTGCCATGTACAGGGGTGGGGGGTGAGCCGAGCAGGCCTCCACTGTCCACTCACCGTGGCGGCGGTGGGTCGAGTGGCCGCTGGGCTTGACTGTCCAGCCCAGCAGCCCTTGAAAACTGCGAGGCACACCTGTCACAAGCCCACGGACCTGCAATGATATATGCAAACTGCTCAGGCGCACCTCACAGTTTTTGAGGACTGCTGGGCCAGACGGTCAGGCCCAGCATCTGCTCCGCCCCCCACTGCTGCCGCGGTGGGGGGAGGCCTGCTCAGCTCACCCCCCATCCCCGCACATGGCACGGCAGGGAGCAGTGGTGGAGTGGGTGCAGGGTGGTGGCAGGAAGCCCCCCCGGGGGGTCTTTGGAGGCCCCCCCAGACCTTAGAGGCCACAAACTGGGCCCCCAACGTCCAGGGGTAAGAACTCCTCTGAGTTTAGTAATATCTTGTTTCAACTTCTGTTTCCTGATCTAAAGGAAAATTAGACGAGCCCTATCTCCCTTGAAGGTACTGCAGTATCCTGCCTCCATTATGCCTTCACAAGTGTTTTCAAGCCTGTTTAAATAACGGGCGCTAGTAGGGGAGAGTTCCGCCGCTCGCCTTCCTTTTCCGCCTACCCGGCGGGCTCCCTCCTCCATCTTTCCCTCCCGCCCTGCCCTTTCTCCAGAGACCCAGTCACCGGCCGGGCGGTCTCCGGACGGGCCGCTGCCGGCCTCCGCGGCCGGGCCCTTCGTGGTCGCCTCCATGCCGCTGCTGGCCTCTGCTCTGTCCCCGGTCTCCGTCTCCCCGGGCTGGTCTCCTCTGGCCGAGGCGGCGGCTCTGCCGCCGCCTCGGTCAATTTCCCCCGCTGCCTCTTCCCCAGCTTCGCGGCGGTCGCTTCTGGCCTTTCCGCGGCCGGGCGAAGCAACCAAGATGGCTGCCTGGTCCCTGTGTCCGTTTTTGCCTCGGCCGTACTGGGCATGCGCTCCGCGCATGCCCAGAACGGCCGAGGGAGGCACAGACACACGCCTTGGTGTCCACGGACGGACACCAAGGCTTTTATTAGAGAGGATTATGGTTATTCTACCACATTCACAACCCAAGAATCTATGCTCCCTTAATTGCCACTTTCCCCTTATCCTATATAATAAAACCCTAAGGTACCTGCGTCCGTGTCTCTTGCAGGTGTTCTGCGCATGCATGGTGCGCGCGCCACTCCGCTGGTGAGGAGGCCGCTCAGATCCCTGGCGGCAGGGCTTAAGAGCCCTGCGCCGCCACTACAGCCCCCGAGCGTGGCCGCTTGATTATGCCACGTCTGCTGCGCCGCTGAGGGAGGCCGCACCCATGGCCTCTAAGCAGGGGGCCGTCCTTGATTCTCGGCGGGGGGGCTTAAGAGCCCACCGCCGCTACAGCCCCCAGCACAGCCGCTCCTATTAGGCCTGGCCACGTGCTCCTGACCGGCCTAGGAGCTGCTACGGACGTCCTCTCTCCAGCGAGTCAGAGAGAGGACTGAGCCGGCGCAGGCACGCAGCCGGCTCCCCTGTTCACAACTCTTCTAGCGCCCGTTAATGTAACGGGCTTAACAGTCACTAGTTAAATCTATAAACTATATATTACTTAAGGATGTACTAGAGCAGCTTGGTTGTGCCAGCCATTCATGGAGACCCTTGAAAGAAATAAAACTGTTGTGCTTAATTTAATTAATTGTGGAGATCAATCAACAACTCTTAACTGAATTTTAAATTATATTTAAAATTACTTCATAGTAGCTTTGTTTCATTCAGGAAAAAGCAGCCAATATATATAATTTATTGTATTTATTTATTTATTTTATTGTTGAATTTATATACCGCCTTTCATTAAAAACAACCCCAAGGCGGTTTACAAAAGTTAAAAACATACAATAAAATTGACAATTAAAGTATGAAGCTAAAAATATAAAACAAATCTAATTTAAAAACCATAAAATACAAGCATAAAAACTATAAATGGGTAAAAACACATAGAAGCAGCAGTAGAAGCAATTTACTGATATGCTGTATCGTTAGCCAAATCACATCATGCAGTTTCACATATGGAGTGATCGAAAGGTTAAAACAAGTGGGAGACAAGTAAATTACTCTCAAAATCATCACAACAATATAACAAGGCAGCTTCTGTATATGTGGGTTCAGTGGTCCTCAGCCTTCCTATGACAGATGATACATCAGAGGAATTTGTATTTTAATAATTCCTACTTAGAGCATGACACATACTTAGGGCCCAATCCTTCCCTACATGAGGGACACAGGAATTGCCATAAGGTATAACAGAGTGCAGTTTTTCCTTCTCCCTTGCTTACAGGTAGTGGTGTGCATGGAACGAGCACCTGCCTGTTAAAGGTGGGGGGATCTCTTTAAGGATGGGAGAGGGTGCTCTTACCCCTCCCGCTGCAGCCCCCCTGCCAGCACTGCCTTTTAAATTGGTCTGGCAGGGTGGCAGCATCCCTCCTTGCCCTCCTGGTGCCTCCTTGGACCCCACCCCTCCACTCAAGGAACACATGTGGAGAGAGAGGACTGAATGGGGATATGGGATGTGTGCACATACCTTGCATTCCTTGCAATGGCTGGTGCTGTGTCTGTATGTGCACCCAGAGGATTAGGGGAAACAAGGTTCTGTTTTGTTTTAGGGGGATCCCTCCATGTATAGGCACTGCCCCTTTGAGGAGAAGAACCAAGCTCTTACAAACCTAAAAAAAAAACCAAACCCAGATGCCACAAGCTTCTGGAGTTTCCCCTTCCTAAAAGCTTAATCTCGTTAATTGGGGAGATGAGTTGGGGAGGAGAGCTGGTCTTGTGGAAGTGAGCATGAATTGTCTCCTTTGCTAAGCAGGGTCTGCCCAGAGAGAGACTCGTACTGTAACCTTGGAGAAGTCGCTGCCAGTCTGTTAGCTGGAGTCTGGGACCCAACATTGAGAATCCCTGAGCTAGCTAGATGAACCAATGGTCTGACTCGGTAGAAGGCAACTTCCTATATTCCTATGTCCTAATTAAAAACATTTACCCATATTTACCCAAATAGAAGATGACCCTGAATTTAAGACAACCCCCTTAAAAAATAGGGGGCATGCCCATGAAAGACATCACAGTAGGTGCATGCTCACCATGTCCTCTTTTTAACTGAGGAAGTATTGTCCAAACTGGCCTTATGTTTATTTCTTAGGGAAGACAGTTTCCAATAGCCAGCATAAATGACTCTGATGGCAATCCTCAGTTTTGCAGGGCCCTGGACAAATTAGGGGCAGGATACAAATATTGTAAATAAAGAGATAAATAAGGTTGGCTGAACTGGGTTGCTCTGAGGAGCCTGGGGAGAGAGAACAGACAGACGGATAGCCTAACAGATTACCAGAGATTTGCCGAAACTCTTCCTTTACAGTACTGACCGTCGGAGACCTCGAGAGGGCAGCAGAGAGCAAAAAGAGAATATTGGAAGTAATTTTCACCCTTGTAATTACTCCAAGGACTGACCCGGAAGTACTTGCCTCAGTTCTTGTGTGTGCTTCTGGGTCAGGCGTGCAACATCTGGCAAGTCACCCACGTGGAAAGAAGAACAAGAATAAGAAATCGGCTTGTTGTTGAAGGTGAGAATTGCGAGTGTAAAGTTTTTGCGGCTTGAAGGTTGGCGCTTTCTGCTTGCGATCATTTTTGACAAAGGGTTGCTTGGGTTCCTCACTTTATTTGCAGAGGTGCAAAGCTCCCTTTGAAGAGGCGGCTGTAGCCGTAGTTAAGCGTCTGCATCTTTTCAATTCATTCCGCGCCGGGACGGAATGTTTCCCTTCCCGAATTCGCTTTTGGGTGCCAGGGAGCTTCTCAGCCCAAATCCTTTTTCTTTCTTTTTGTAAATGGCGAGCCCCTACAATAGGAGTGGGAAAGGACTGGAAATAAGACCGTTGGACTTCTGATCAGGAAAAGTGTCGTGTTTAATTAACCTTGAGTTTAATTAAGAGTTAAACCTTGTAATTAAACCCATAAAAGTCACTAGTTTGCAAGAAGTGTTACTAGCCTGTTGGAAACAGAGCATTGTAGTTTTACAAATTCACAAGAGTAGCCCTTATAGCTAATAAACCTTTGCGAGGTTCTTCTTAATATATGCTGGTCACCCTTCAACTGATAGTCTTCTTGAGGGAAATAATGCTGTTCTTACGCTTAAATGTAAGAGCAATCTCGAAATTAGAGAGGCTTTTATGTTAACTTTCTTTTTACCGGAAGAGGCTCCTCTGGTTGAGGTTGCTCCGTTCTGTGCTCTGCTGAAAGCGGAACAGCAAAAACGAAGACTCAGTTTTTTAAAGGAAACTCTGATTAAGAAGTGCTCCTCTGACGGAAAGCTTTTTGTAGAGAAAAAAGTGCAGAGAAGTTTCCCAGCACCCCAATTTGTGTCCTTGAAAGAACTGCTTCTTGTAGCATTCGCCTGCTGAAAGGAAAGCGTCTCCACAGTTTCACACACCTCAGCATTCCAGTTTGTTCTCCAATGAACTGCTTAAAAAAAGATCCCAAATGCATAATCCCTAGCTTCTTCCCTTTGATTAACTGCTTTTTGTAGCCGATAAATAGTGCAGAGATATTCACATGTCTCAGCATGTCTTTATTCCCCTTCCCCCGGAAATAGGTCCTGGCTTTCCACCCCTACTTAATTCTGTTTGATGTATTGCTTTTGTAGCTCCTAAAAGAGAAAAGAAGTCCCAGGTTCCCATCAGTGTTCCCTCTAACAGGAATTCCCAGATGTGGTGGACTAGAACTCCCATAATCCCCAGCCAAAGGCCACTGCAGATAGGGATGCTGGGAGTTGTAGTGAACCTCATATAGGAATCCCTGTTAGAGGGAACACTCATTCCCATGCCCGCACCTTATTTCCTTTGATGAACTGCTTTTATAGCCCATCCCCACCTCTAAAAAAGGTCTTATGCCGAACAACAAAAAACAAACACAAAAAAGTGCAGAGATCACAGGATGACAGATCCCACTCCCCCCCCCCCCGATGAACTGCCCATATTTCATCAGTCTGTAGATGGACACAATTACCTCTCTGTAAAATATTTTGTGGGACTACATTATGCTAGTAGTCTCATGTTATGAGACTATGAGGGTGATGGCCTCCCAGCTCCAGACAGTCTTGTAGGAAACTGATTATCTAGACCCATTTCAAACTGGCTTCCGGGCTGGCTATGGGGTGGAGACTGCCTTGGTCGGCATGATGGATGATCTCCAACTGGGAATTGACAGAGGAAGTGTGACTCTGTTGGTCCCTTTGGACCTCTCAGTGGCTTTTGATACTATCGACCATAGTATCCTTCTTGAGCGTCTGAAGGGGTTGGTAGTGAGAGGCACTGCTCTGCAGTGGTTCTGCTCCTACCTCCTGGGCAGGTTCCATATGGTGTCCCTTGGAGACTGCTGTTATTCAAAATCTGAACTTTTGTATGGTGTCCCTTGGTGTCCCTCAGGGCTCCGTATTGTCTCCGATGTTGTTTAACATCTACATGAAACCGCTGGGAGAGATCATCAGGAAATTTGGTGCATGGTGTTATCAGTATGCTGATGACACCCAAATCTATTTCTCCATGTCAGCATCATCGGGAGAGGGCATAACTTCCCTAAATGCCTGCCTGGGTTCGGTAATGGATAACAAACTGAGACTGAATCCAGATAGGCTGGAGGTACTAATTGTGCAGGGTCGAAACTCGGGAGACAATTTTGATCTGCCTGTTCTGGATGGGGTCACACTTCCCCACAAGGAACAGGTACGTAGTCTAGGGGTGCATCTGGATCCAAGTCTCTCCCTGTTGTCCCAGGTTGAGGCAGTGGCCAGAGGTGCCTTCTATCAGCTTCGGCTGATATGCCAGCTGCGTCTGTTTCTTGAGATAGATGACCTCAAAACAGTGGTACATCTGCTGATAACCTCCAGACTGGATTACTGTAATGTGCTCTATGTAGGGCTGCCCTTGTATGTAGTCCAGAAACTACAGTTGGTTCAGAATGTGGCAGCCAGGCTGGTCTCTGGGTCATCTCGGAGAGACCATATTACTCTTGTATTGAAGGAGTTACACTGGCTGCCGATATGTTTCCAGGCAAAATACAAGGTGCTGGTCATAACCTATAAAGCCCTAAGCAGCTTGGGCCCTGGGTATTTAAGAGAACGTCTTCTTCGTCATGAACCCCACCACCCATTGAGATCATCAGGAGAGGTCTGTCTGCATTTGCCACCGGCTCATCTGGTGGCTACTCGGGGACGAGCCTTCTCCATTGCTGCCCCGAGGCTTTGGAATGCGCTCCCTGGTGAAATAAGAGCCTCCCCATCTCTGACAATTTTTTAAAAGTCTTTAAAGATGCATCTGTTCACCCAGGCTTTTAACTGATACTGTTTTGATTGTTTATAATGTTGTTTTGGAATATTGTTTAAAAAAATTTAAATTGTGTTTTAAATTTCTTGTTTTTGTTTTTAACTAAGTTTTAATGTTGTTTTTATCTTGTTGTAAACCGCCCAGAGACATAAGTTTTGGGTGGTATAAAAATATGTTAAACAAACAAACAAACACAAAGAAACCCACCCAGAGGGAGTAATGGGGCTGTTTCGAATCTCCATTATTCTCTATGGTGGAAATATACAAAATCACTAAAATGCTAAAAAAATTCATTAAAAGTCAACCAAGTGCTCCACTGTCTTGAAATTTGGGGGGTAGGTGGCACCCATGGGACTCTACCCACCACCCCACTTTGGTGCCCCCCAGACCTTTAACAGTGGGTTGAATCGATGTAAATCTAATCCAACTCGAAACAAATCTGTTCATATCTGAGTTTGAATCTAATCTGGCTGATTCAATTTGACATCGAATCACAAAAATATTTTTGTGCACATCCCTGATTACATCAATTTAAATACTTCTGACTATTGGAAAAACGTATGAAATATTTATACAGTATTTAAAATTAACATAGCATATACAATTTTGTTTACTAAATGCAAGTCAACTAAAACATGCTAAATCAGGTTGCAATTTATTTAAAGCACTGGAAAACTTTCTGGGTTATTTCCCCATTGAAAATCTTCTGATTGACCTACAATTATGGGAGAGATTTTGGTTTATCTAATATTTGCTTGATCTGTGAGAGCCTATAACTGATTTCCCCCCACAGAAGGTTAAGCATGACGTCCCTTGCCCACCAACTGAAGTGCCTTGCACTCCCTCAAAATGACCCCAGTCTCTTGTCTCGAAGTGAAGTGGCATCACTGCTGTTTGATTGCAAGGAAGCTGCTAATATTGACCAGGAGACATTTTTTGCAATAGGTAAGTGTGGCCCTTACAAACACAGTAAGGTCGGGATCTATATATTTTGGCTGTCCTTGGTAGCCAACCAAAGTTTGTGATGCCCAGTGACTCTGTTTCTCCCCCACCTTGGAGGAAATGTTGAGCTGAGCTCTTGACATTGGACTGAGATTTGGAGTGTTCCAACAATGAGTAATGGAAGGAAAAATAAAAAGGTTGTTGTAGATGGGGACATTTTGTATTACATTCCTGTTATACCAAATATCTTGAGGAAATTCACCTCATTACAGTATTGTTGATTCTGGGGTGATTAAAAGAAGTGACATGAAGTCGTAGGCTAATCTTAATTGAAAAGCAGATTATAAATTCACCTGTATCTCTTGAGTTGGTACAGATGTTAGTAGTACATTGCTCCAGATTGAAGAGCTTGAGAGCTCTGGGATATATCTGTATTTGCATGGAGAAAGTAACATCTGACCATGTGTGGCCATGTACATGCGAATCAGCAGCTGTACTTACAGATCTGCTGGGTCAGACCTGGTCTCTTCTCCAGTGCTACACTGCATAGGATTATCTGCTGCTGTCCAAACTGGCCTTTAAAAAATGAATGAACTATTTTCTCATTTTTCATAGGGTGCACTGGCCTTGAAGAGCTGATTGGGATTGATCCATCCTTTGAGACATTTCAGTCAAAGCTTTTCAGTCAAATGTCCAAAGGTCTGGAGCGTAGTGTCCAAACTAAATCAGTAAACCAACAACTGGATGAAAGCATATCATTGTTCCTAATTCACATATCTCCTTACTTTATGCTTAAACCTGCACAGAAGTGTCTTGAGTGGCTGATTCACAGGTAATCCATTTATGGCTCACTAAATCGGGAGCTCTGAAACATAATTTATGGTGAACTTCCCTAAAATTAAAAGGTATATGGGCAGGGGGGAATTGCTGTTCAGGTATCCTGAACTGTTACAACTTCCGGGACAATGCTGGGCTGCAAGGAACCTTTTAAAGGCATTATATTTAAAACAAAATCAGGGATGCTGCACTCATTTACAGTGTATGGGTGTGCTGTACTCATGGACAGCATCCCCAAAGGTACACTCTGAAGCATCCACTGGTGTTATGCTCACAGGAGGAATCTGTCCACAAATACAGCTTATGTCTCTGAGACAGATGCTGGAACCAAAGATGGCGGGTGGGTGTTCTTCTGACCACATCAATGTGGGGGCAGGACTTCACAGTGTGCTCTTGGAACATTCTGTTCCGAGTGCAGCATCCACAGTTTTTATAATGCCTGAATAGAGCTAGTATTTGGTGTTATTCCAGAAGTATATAGAGTTTTTACATAAAATGGTGAAGGGGTGGGACCTTCACTGTGCCTTCTGGAATAATGGCTGACGTCCTGAATAACAACGCACTTGCATAAAGAACAAAGTTGCACTAGTGCAAGAAGTTCGCATAGCTGTGCTAAACAACGAGGATTTGTGGAATAGTACTATTGTGTTACACCCTCTTGCGTAAAAATTCCCAACAGATGAGGTGTGCTTGCTGTAGCAAAACACTACTCTGGAACTCAAGCACCAGACTTAATGGAAGTTGCCTGCAGAACATCCTTATGCTAGCATAGTGTCCTTCTGCAAGTATACCATTAGGGTATCATTAAGTGAAGCCGTAGCCAGTTTAGATTAATTATTATCTGGCATTGCATCATACTCAGCAGACATGGCTCAGAGCTATTGGCAAATTTTCTTATTTCAGAAATTACTCTGTTTAATCATGTGTTTGCTTTTCTGTTGTTGTTAGGTTCCATATTCATCTTTACAACCAGGACAGTTTGGTTGGTTGTGTATTGCCCTATCATGAGACTAAATTGTTTGTGCGAGTTATCCAGCTTTTAAAAATTAATGATCCAACTCACAAGTGGCATTGGCTGCATCCAATTCAGGTGAAGTACTGAAATATGGTAGATGTATCAGAAATTGTATTCTTGATGCTGTTCTCTGTGATAGTGCTGAATTGATGAGGGCTATTCTGTCAATATACATTAGCACTTAGAACTCCACAGGAGACTCATATTTGTGTTTCTGTCTCTTTCATGTCTTTTTCCTGTTTCTAGAGGAAGACTTTGAGTATGGTCAAATATATACCTACAAATGTTAAAAAAAATTTGAAGCAAAAGAAGTTTGGGCACCATTCTTGGTGCCTCCTTTTGGCTGTGTACATTTCCCTTTTTTGTACCTTTGCTTCTTGTTTTGCTTTCTTAAGATTTTATAATTGTTGATTATACAATCAATTCCTTTCATCAAAATAATAGGAAGAACCCAGTATTTTGATTCAGCATGTTTAAATTTTAAAAAAAATTATTTTAAATTTTTATTGGATTTTACAATAGTTTTTACATTCAAATTACATTCATTTATCTAATTCTACACATAAGTAAATATTGACTTCCCGCTTGCCTATCTGCTCAGTTCACAATAACTATACATATAAACCATTGCTATAATAGTTCAAAACATACGTATTCCACAATACTACTCAATTTTACACAACCCAACCTGCTGTTATTACTATATTTCAAACCCTACTGAAAAGTCCATATTAGAAAAATAATTCTTTAAGTAAAGCAAAAATGGTTCCCAATCGTCTTTAAAAGATTCCAAATGTTCGTCTCTTATAAGTGCTGTAAGCTTTGCTATCTCAGTATATTCCAAATTTGTATCAACCAGTCTTCTCTTGAGGGCATTTTAGTGTCTTTCCATTTCTGTGCATATACTATCCTGGCTGCCGTGGTTGCATACATAAAAAATGTTAAATTTCTTCTAGAGAACTCACTTTCAGCTATTCCCAGCAGGAAGGATTCTGGCCTCTTAAGAAATGTCACTTTAAAGATTTTCTTCAACTCATAGTATATCATATCCCCAGCATGTTTAATTTTCAGCACAATTGCTTACTTGTCCGTTGCATTAACAGCCCAAGCTTAATGCATGTTTCCTTGGAAACTCTTGCCTACTTGAGAGTAATTTCCACTGAACTGAGTAGTATTCCCTTTGAAGTAAACATGCATAGGATCTGGTTGCTACTGTCAAATAAATGTGCATAGGATTGCAACCTATGCCCAGTGACTTGATAACAAGCCTCATTGAATTCATTACTTGTGGGTATGCATGTGTAGGATTGAGCTACATTGCTGTCAAGTAGCTGGTTACATCTGCACAAATACCACTGATATCTGTGGGACTAGGTTCATGTAACTGGGTAAAGGATTATTTTCATATAGTGCAGAAAACAGGCAAAAACACACATAGGACAGACATAGTAATGTACAGTACAGATACTGTATTTCCACCAGCATGCAAAATTGATGTTTCTCAGTAGCTTGAGGTAATGTGAACTGCTTACTATGAGCTATTTTGCATATTTGGAATGCCTGTTGTGATTGCAGCATTTGATTTAGGGAAGGCAAATAAATTATACTAGCCGACCCGCACAGAGCATCTGTGTGCTCTTTGAGGCTGGCTGTCCCCCCACTCCTGCCCTCCTCCCTCTTGCCCCCCTCCCTCTCGCTCCTCCCCCTGTCGCCCCCCTCCCTCTCGCTCCCCCCTCCTGCTCCACTCTCTCTTGCCCCCTCCCCTCCCTCCCACTTCACTCTCTCTTGCCCCCTCCCGCTCCACTCATTGGCCCCCTCCCACCCAACTCTCTTTTGCCTTCCCTCGCTCCACCTCCCGCCCAACACTCTTTTGCCCTCCCTCCCCCTCTCACCCTCCTTCTCCTCTCCTGCCCCTCTCTCTTGCCCGCTCCCTCTCTCTTGCCCCACTCGCTCTTGCCCTCCCTCCCTCCCCCAACCACCTGCACTGAGTATTTTACCTCCGCTGCCACAGGCCCTCCTTACTAGGCGGCGGGCAGCCGAAAGGGGCCCCACCCCTGCCGCCATTCCTCTTCCTGGGCAGTGAACAGGGAGGTCCCGCCACCTGTTTCCCTCCTGCCCTGGCCTTCAACGGGCGCCTGGCCTCTGTGGCCGGGCCCGCCACCTGGACTTTGCAGCCGGGCATACCGCCACCGGGCCGGGCGGGGCCGCCGCTGGGCGGGGCCGGGCTCACCACCGCTGGGCCTCTGTGGTGGGCTGGGCCCACTGCCGACCAGTCCTCCTGGGTGCGCCTCCGCTAATCAGGTGCCTCCGCCGCCCAGCCAATCAGCTGAGCACCGGGACTCACATTCCAAGGCACACCTAGGAGAATTATATATAGAAATATTTTTTTCTGTGGCCTAGCTACAAAGGTGCCTTTCAGCTAGTAAAAAGTTTCTTTAGCTAGTAGATGCTAAAGAAGTATGCTCTTCCAGCATAGTGGAAGAGCATACCATGAGGAAATTTTCCCCAGATCCAGAGCAGGTCTTGCATTTTGCAAAGCTTTGCACAAGCTCTTTTTATGACTGTTTGGCACAGCCATCCGTCCTCATCTCCAGGGGCAGGTCCACGGGGCCCTCCGTGGAGGCAGGGACAGGTGACAGCCGGGGAGAGAGGGGGAACACCCTGCTGATGGGCGGGAACCACACCCCCGAACCCCGGGACAGCCAGGAGCTACAGCTGCAGAGCCAGCAAGGTCTGGGCAGCTGCTGAGAAGAGTTGTGAGGGAGGCGCACATAGATGATGTCAGTGATGTGCTTCCCAAAGGGAAGGGGCCGGAAAGGGAGTGGGGAGGTGCAGGGAATGTGCCGAAGCCAGCTGTACAAGATGAGTGCTTAAGGGGAATAACGGAGGGCCTTGGCCCGATGCAGGGGTGGATGGGAGGTGCATGGTCTGTGAAAAAGCATATAAGGGACTGGCCAGGGATAAGAGACTGGCTTGTTGTTAGTGTCTCTGGTCTCCAGAGCGAAGCAGACACTCTTAACAGTGTTCTCTCTAACAGGGATTCCCGGATGTGGTAGACTAGAACTCCCATAATCCCCAGTCAAAGGCCACTCCCATAATCCCCAGCCAAAGGATGCTGGGAGTTGTAGTGAACCTCATCTGGGAATCCCTGTTAGAGGGAACACTGGACATCAGGACCACCCAGCTAGGAAAGGAGAAGAACCAGCGTGACTTGGTTCAATCCCCTCCCCTTTCCTTACTCTGAGGCTGAAGCCGCTAAGCCTCTCCAGGTCAGTCAGCAGGAAGAAGGGGAAGACTGGCCAGACACTAGAGTTAATATGCCACAGCCTATGCTGCTCTTACTTGCCATATCAGTTGTACTGACATGTAACCCCTAATATATTGTGGCATTGCACTGTGAGAAGTCTTTCACTAATGTTTGTGCAAGGGTTCACAGAACAGTACTCATATTTTCCCTTACCACTTTGGATGGGTGTTTTTAAAGTAGGCTATTTCAGTTAGTTGCATTTCTTCTGATCCTTTCTTTTTGATCTTCTCAATAACAGAAACCAGGAGTCCCTCTGGCAAGGGGAACTTTGATTACACACTGCTACAAAGACCTCGGTTTCATGGATTTCATATGCAGTCTAGTAACAAGATCTGTAAAGGTTGGTGTGCTGTTCCAGTGTAATGTCAATTTAATACTTCCCACTCTCATTAAGCATATAAAACAAACAATCCAATACAATACTAAAAGGAAACAACAAATCGGGAACATGATTGTTGCAAATAGAAATAATTGCAGTGGAGCTCATTTATAAGGGGCAGATCTGAACAATGGCTTTATTTCCTAAATAGTGTAAATATTGCTCTCTAAAAATTATGAAAATTGCTGGTGACCATGTTTAGTCAGTTCTGCACCATTTATTTATTTCTCTCCCTATAGAGACTATTTCTCTAAAGAATGGATTATTTTTAATAGTAATGTAGCATTAATCAAGTGGGAAAAGAGAGATATTGTTAGGCTCAAAATATTGTCACTGGAGTTGCTTGGGGCTGGTTCATGTGCTTGGCAGCTGGGAATCCTGTGACTGTGACGGGGAATATGGGAGGTGCATGTTCTTCCATCCATATTTTATGTGCAAGGTAACACCACATGGATACATGGCCATGGATACATGGCCAGTTTGCACAGACTATCCCCTCACATGGTAGGGAGAGAGATTTCACAAATTATGAGCACATGCCACATATTACCTTTAGGGAAGTGCACAAACCAGTTTGGAATGCTGATGTTCGATCCGGTTCAGAGGCGGCGGGGTCATTTCTGGTATGACATTGACCGGGGTTGCAGGGAGGTACACTGCAGCCCCGTGCCAACACTTTTAGGGAGAGTGCTCGCAGGGGGAGAGTGGCGGGCAAACCCTCCCTGCCCCTTAAAGGATCCCCACCTCCCAGGAGTGCACAAACCTGTTGTTTTTCTCTGATATTGTTTAGAATGACTATTGTTGTATGAAGATGTTTTGTGTTTTTATTTTCGTAAGCCATCCTCAGTTAATGTAAAGAAAGGCAGGATAGAAATTTTAAAAATGAATAAATAGCTATATGCAATGGGAAGGGTAAGTGCACACCAACTCCTCTGCCATATGTACAGGATTCCCATGTGCTGAGTGCATGAACCTGCCCAAACATTTTCTTAATATCTCTCATAAAGCAAATTGTGCCTAGTAGCATGCATGCTGTGATGCAAGACTATTTTGTTTGGTTTTTATTCTTCTAAATTTCTTCTCCTCTAGGCCTTTTCACTGTATCCTGGGAGCTCATCACAACTGAGAGTCCTGTTTACTTTTTACGCCTCTACAATTGTGTCTGCTCTTGGGGCTGCAGAAAGTATAACTGATACTATAGTTGCTAAATTGCTTCCTTATATCCAAAAGGTACCTGATCAGTTTTTCTCTTTAGATTCCAGCTTTTGAGGAGATTACACTTTTGCATTAGCAACGTATTGAATGTGTGTTTGGAGGGAAAAGGTGGTGATGATTGCCATGGTTTATAGATGCACCAGCAGTGTACGAAAATGACACTCTGACTTTGTCAAATAATTATTCCCAGATTCTCATGTTCTCTCAACTGTTACCACAACTTTGCTATTTTTCTTTCTTTGTTTGTATTTGAATTGTAGATTGAAGCCAGTTTATTTTTGTAAATGAATGTATATTTCCTTCATCCATTAGACTATAGGATACTTCATGATCCTTATCTAATTAGTATCCCTGTTTTATGTAGCAAGTATAGAAAATTTGACCACCTGATGTGTGCCCATGGCTCATATGGAACTTAAATGTTGATTGCATGGGTTGAAGCTGAACATTGTCGCCATCAGTAATGAGATATTGCTCGGTATTAACTGGTAGTTTCCAGTTCTATTAAGACTTCTCCAGTCACTTCAGTGAAGATGACTGTGTCCTGTGTGCAGCTTCCTGTAAGAAAATGGATGTGTTTGTAGAGTTGCTCTCTCTACTGAAGTGAAAACCTGCTTTCATTAGAACTTCTGTATTCATTTGGCTCATTCATGGGGTGCTGAATCTGGTCAAGTGTTTAATATTTTGTAGGTCTATGTCTTCCACAATACGTTCTGTAAAACCTCTTATAAAAACCTGTTATTTCTTTGCCTGAAATTTCAAATGACCTCTTTAATGCATAAAAGATACTAAAATAGCTTAGAGATTTTTCCACAAAACTTGTAAGCTAAAACAAAATTGAGCAAATGTTTCGTGCAATACACTGTCCTCAGTGCTCCATTTAGCAGTATGCCAGCTGAAGGCACTTCAGTACAGTAGCTGAGAACTGAAAGCAGGAAACAGATAGTAGATAACACATGAGAGAGCAGACCTTTTGCAGAGAAGATTTATCTATTATTTTACTTAACATATTGAATGAATGAATAGCTTTATCCCGATCATAGATCAGATGTACATACAACCAAATAATACTATATTCTGATAAGAATTCAATCATACATAGTACACCAACATAGGAACCTCTTGTAGCGGCATCTAGAAAATAGGGCTAGAAGTTAACTGTTGGAGGATCTTAACAGCAGCCATGCAAAATTTGGCAACTGCCCACCACCGAAGTCTCTAGCTGGTTTACAACAATAAATCAAATGAAGAAATTTTAAAACAATTTAAACATGTAAGATATTACCTCTTTCCATGACCATTGTATCCCATGACTTGTTCCATCTCATTCTTAACATTAATATTAGGTTTCAGTTCTGTGAACATTGCTTCCTTGATCTATTAAATTTCCTTCCACAGCCAATATTGATGCTTTTGTTTTGTTCACTTTTCCATTGTGTTCTTCCTTCATATGTCTCGCCCACGATTTTGTCTTGATTTTTATTATGCTGCATATCAGCCAGATATTCTTTATATATTTTTATTAGTGGTCTTTCTGTTTCTCCAATATATAACACTGCACATTCCACACATTCAATTTTATACATTACTCCCTTCACCTTACACAAACCCTCATCTTCCTCACAGGTTGAACAATCCCTCCCTTCACATTTATTATCATACAGCTGGGATTTAACTAAATGTTCTTATAAAGTTATAGGTGCTGTACAAACCACATTAATCTTAACTCCAAGTCTACTCAAAGTTTTCTGTACCTGCCATGAAAATCTATCTATTACAAAAGGTATTTGTAAAGCTATTTCCACCCTCAAACTTTACACCCCTACTCTCCTACTTAGTGGAGTATGTCAATCATTAACTTAAATCAGTTTGTCAGCCTTTCCCCGAGATGTCACAATGTGTTCACTAGATGACATACCTAAAGCCCATTGTATTACATTCTTAACTTAGTTCCTTTACAAATCTCCTTTTTCATGGGCTTCCTATATCACCTAGTTTCCATGTAGGTAAGTTATTTTAATATATTTTATGCATTAAAGCAGTCATTTGAAGTTTGTCTTTGGAGTAATGCAATGTGTATTTCATCGCCAGTATATTGTCTTATTGCCCGAAGTAGTAAAAAAAAAATTTTTTAATTCCTCCTTTTCTTCATAGGGTTTGAAATCCTCATTGGTGGATTACAGAGCAGCAACCTACATGATCATATGCCAGTTAGCTGTGAAGGTGAAAATGGAAATGTCTTTGACACACTCCTTGACATTACAAATCAGCAAGACTTTGACCAAAACACCCTCTCTTATCAAAGAGGGGCTAGGCTGCCTGATCATCCTGCTACAGAATCAGAAGAGAGAAGGACTTGGGAAAAAGTAAGTATGTTTGAAGTGATTGGTGGGGCTAATATACCTCTTCAACTGTCAGCTACTGCTTTTTTCATTTTTGCAAAGCTTGCATATACAGGTGAAACTCGGAAAATTAGAATATCGTGCAAAAGTCCATTAATTTCAGTAATGCAAATTAAAAGGTGAAACTGATATATGAGACAGACGCATTACATGCAAAGCGAGATAAGTCAAGCCTTAATTTGTTATAATTGTGATGATCATGTCATACAGCTCATGAAAACCCCAAATCCACAATCTCAGAACATTAGAATATTACATAGAACCAAGAAGACAAGGATTGTAGAATAGAACAATATCGGACCTCTGAAAAGTATAAGCATGCATATGTGTTCAGTACTTGGTTTGGGCCCCTTTTGCAGCAATTACTGTCTCAATGCGGCGTGGCATGGATGCTATCAGCCTGTGGCACTGATGAGGTGTTATGGAAGACCAGGATGCTTCATTAGTGGCCTGCAATTCTGCATTGTTTGGTCTCATGTCTCTCATCCTTCTCTTGGCAATGCCCCATAGATTCTCTATGGGGTCAGGTCAGGCGAGTTTGCTGGCCAATCAAGCACAGTACACTGTATACTTTTCAGAGGTCCGATATTGTTCTATTCTACAATCCTTGTCTTCTTGGTTCCATGTAATATTCTAATTTTCTGAGATTGTGGATTTGGGGTTTTCATGAGCTGTACGCCATGATCATCACAATTATAACAAATTAAGGCTTGACTTATCTCGCTTTGCATGTAATGCGTCTGTCTCATATATCAGTTTCACCTTTTAATTTGCATTACTGAAATTAATGGACTTTTGCACGATATTCTAATTTTCCGAGTTTCACCTGTACGTTGATTATTACTCTGTGCTTGAAAGATACTGCAACATTAATTGGTCCATGAATCTACTATTTGCCATAATGGTGAGGCTTGGGGGCAGTGCTGAAAAATGTTCTTGCCTAAATTTAAGGGCATGCTCAGAATTTTTGAGGCTAATTATAAAGGTAGTCAGATTTTGATTTGAATTTTCCTTTGGTCATTTGACTGTTTTCTTTGGTCATTGAACTTCCAGCTCTTGGGTTTTAATTTGGGTTTTGTACCAACAAACAAGGTGCACTAATTGTGTGACACAGAATGGTATTGCCCAGTTGAATAGTGGAGCTTGAGACAAGACTAAGACTCAAAACAGAACTGCTGACTTGCAAGAGAGCAATGTGCCGGTGTGCTTTGGGTGCCCGCTTTTACTGAGTAGGAGCAAACTACTTGAGAACTTAACTTAATTGCTTGGCTTGAATGAGTGCTTCCTACAATGTGCAAGATGGGATTTCTTAGTTCTTCAAAGAGGACTAGGTACAGTGAGGCCACAGCTGAAAAGGCTTTGGAAATATTTTTTCATCAAGCCTAATGAGGCTGGGCACCTTAATAAGATGTTGACAGCTGACAGTTTTTGGAACTGTAATAAAAGAAGCATGATTGTGACTTGTTTTGATGTTTCCTTGTGCAGGCCATTTACTCATTTGTGCAACATTCCCGACTTGGTTATGACTCTTCAAGGAATATCAACAGTTTATGATGTCAGTCCAGTTCTGCATTACATATTGCCACACCTAGTTCAATCAGTTATTCATGGAAAGACAGGTATGTTAATATATGCTCCGTATTATGAATAAGATTGAGGTCCTGGGATGTTCTGTTTTCCTTAGGAGCATGAAATTCTTCAGGGTCAGCCAGTAAAGCAAAGTAGGATGTTGCTCATAGGGTTCTGCTGGCACTATATGCTCTCTTTGTGAGCAGTGAAGGCCAGAGTGTTGCACTGTGCTGAACTGCAGAATTCATGCTCCAGCCCAGTAAGCACTGGGGTCTTTTGAATGTAATGCTGCAATCCTGTGCACTGACTAAGGAGTAGGTCCCAATGAACTCAAAGGGGTTGGCTTCTGAGTAAATATGCTTAGGGTTGCACTGAATGTGTATTTCTTATTTTTAAAAGTAGTTAGCTTTTTGAAAAAATGAAATATGCCTGTTTCCAGAAGCACAGAAAGAATCCGATGTGGTTCACAATCAAATCTACATAAAGCTCCTAGAAGATATAATTGCAAATATACCACTAGAAAAAGACTTGGATCATGTTTTGGCCTGGTAAGCAAACCTCTTCTATTGAACCAATTTATTTCATGTACATTTACAGCAGTCAAAAGAAAGTCTGTACTACTGGCTTTTGAAATGAATTGAGAAAACTGTCACAATAATATTAATATACTGTGTTTTTTCTGTAAAGTGATTTCTTCTAAAGAGATAATTTTGATCCTTTTCAGTAAGTTTCTGGAGGACTATATCTCCTATGGTGCAGAGGATGACTCTGATCCTGTTAAAATGGCTGAGATCAATAAAGAGCTGCTTCCTCTGATCAGGCTTTTTGAAAGAAAGTAAGTGAAGAGAGATTGCTGTCATCTCTGAAACTAGTATGTCTGCTTGTAGCAGTCAGTGGTCATAGAACAAACATCCTGATATTGTTTCCAAATCTGTAATCTAAACATGTAGATCTTTTTATTTATTTCGTCCCACTATCCTAAAGGTTCAGGGTGAGCCTGACGTTGAAAAAGAGGCAGAATGAATAAAATGTGGGCTGTGTTAAGGCCACTGGTACAAAACATAACATATAGATATTAAAAAGGTTGAATTCCCTAACACTCTGTCTAGCTATCAATTGCTTATCCAAATGGTATTCATTGTCTACTGAAAATCCTTGTTCTTTGGTGAGAAGAGGATTCTGTTCTTGTATTATTTTCAATATTCTCTACTATGTTGTGTGGCAAGGTTGTTTGGCAATAGGATGTGGATGATGATATGATGGCATTAATTGGGATATGTTATAGCTCAAGTCTGCAGCAAGCTCCGGATCTGAGGCATGTCCAGTGAGATGCTGCTTAGGTGCCATCACTGAGGAGGGGAGCTGGTCTTGTGGTCAAGGTAAAGTGTGCCATCGAGTCGGTGTCAACTCCTGGCGACCACAGAGCCCTATGGTTCTTTTTGGTAAAATACAGGAGGGGTTTACTATTGCCACCTCCTGCGCAGTATGAGATTATGCTTTTCAGCATCTTCCTATATCGCTGCTGCCCAATATAGGTGTTTCCCATAATCTGGGAAACATACCAGCGGGGATTTGAACCGGCAGCCTCTGGCTTGCTAGTCAAGTCATTTCCCTTGTCTCCTTTGCTAAGCAGGGTCCTCCCTGGTTTTCATTGGAATGGGAGACTACATGTATGAGCACTGTAAGATATTCCCCTGAGGGGATGGGGCTGCTCTGGTAATAGCAACTCCATGCTTCTTCCCTGGAATCTCCAAGATAGGGGCTGAGAGAGACTCTTGCCTGCAACCTTGGAGAAGCTCCTGCCAGTCTGTGTAGACAGTATTGAGCTAGATGGGCCATTGTCTTTGCTTACAACAGATATCCTAGGACACTAGACTTGGTATTGGAGGAGTACCTGAGAGATGTTAGAGATCAGAAGGAACAAGATTTCTTCCACCAGTTTATTTCTCTTTCAGTGAGTGGTGGTAAATACCAGGTAAGTTAAAGTAATTTTCTGTACTCCTCAAGCCTTCACCTTTTCTGTCATGTCTGTTATATTCTTGTAGCAGCCTCATTAACTTTATCTGCCTACTTTTAAAAATAAAAATATCCGTATTGGTGAAAGAAGCCCCTTTCTCCTAGAACTGCAACCATGATTGTAACTTCTTGATCTTGGCAGCTATGTGCTAGGCTGTTGTCATGATGTGATGACATGACCTCCGGCATTATATCTTGAGTTTATTACAGCTGTAAGACTGCCTGCAAGAAAGCTTAGCTGCCAGCACTGCAATCTGCAGACACATAAGAGTGGTGGGTATGTTCTAAGGCACTCTTTCTGTTCATACAGGGTAACAATGAGGCCCAAAGACCTGTGTGAACGGATGGTGCACTCTAAATATGCTCCAGAATCCTGGGTCATGTGCTGGAGTTCTTTGACCACTAAGTCAGTCTGGAACAGTCGGACTGTTTTAACCTGTGTCTTTCCCCATTGTGCTAAGATTCATTCCCTTGTCTGATTTCTTCTTCTTATCATTATTATTTTAAAATTGGTTTGAAGACTAGAAAACATAGTTACTACAGGAGAACCTCATCATTTGCGGAACCCCTACTTGTGGTTCCGTGTATCAACAGGATGTCTTATTGACACCTGTTTCCATTGTCCATGGATACTAATGGGTTAAAACCCATGTATCTGCAGTTCCTAGAGGACTGGAAGTGACCACAGAGGTCACTTCTGGCTACCATTTTGTCTTTAGGAAGCCAGGAAGAGACAGGAGGAGCCATTTTGTGGTTTATTTTTTGGGGGGACACCAGAATTTCCCACAATTTTTCATGGGGGGGTAATTCCATCTTTTGGTGGGATTCTTGAGCACATGTACCTGTGGAACATGCCAGAGTAAGATCTGGATAGTGATCCGTTGCATTCATAAAGAATGGGTTCTGTGCCTGCGCAGGGACCTCGCGGACCGATTGACTAGCTCCTCGTGCCACCTCCAACTGCCCTGCACGTGATCGTGCCCTCGTTAAATAAGGCAGTTGGGGCGTGTCTTCCTCAGTTTCTTTTAGACCGCCATTGCGTCTAAACCTCGGATCTGATTGCTCCTCAAAAGTTTTCTTATTATTATTTTACGGCACGACAGAGTAAGTTCTGACCGTTTGGAGGGCTTTAAAAAAAGTCTCCCTCCACCCTGGAACCTATTCCCTCTTTACCATAGATCTAATGCCTCATTACTTGTGGTACCATTACTCACAAGGAACGGAACTGCCATGAGTAATAAGGTCCTGGATATCCTTGAGATTATTTTTTTTTTGAGTGGGGCTCCAAGTAGGTGTGTTGAACTACTGTATTGCTATCTAAAACTGACATTTAGAAATAATAAATACATGATGGCATATTTTAACATGTTTTATTGTGAATAACAGTCTGTTTCAATGAATTTAGCATACCTATAGTGTATGCATATTTTCTATAAATAAGTTCTACTGGGTTTTATGGGACTTACTCCAGGTAAGTGTTCATAGGATTGTATCCTTGGTGACTTTAACCCTTATTCCTAGTTTCTAGAAGATTCTGATACATCTCTGCTACTTAGTCTGAATCACCCACAACCAGCAGTCAGAGTCCTAGCTGTTCAGCATTTGAAAGAAATCATTGAAGCATCTAAGGTTGGTTTTCCCTGCATTTTGAGTGTGTGTGTGTGATGGTAATTAATTCTTTGAATTTTAATAAGATCTTATTAGTTTTGCAAGCACTGTTTCATGTGGTAACGGAAATGCACATATTTATGCTAACCAAAAGTATATTCTATTTATTTATTTATTCATTTCATTTCATTTCTATACCGCCCTTCCAAAAATGGCTCAGGGCGGTTTACATTAATGTAAATTTATTTTACATTTATTTCTCATTTAATCTTCATTTTATCTCTCAGTTCTTCAGGGGAAATTCAAAACTTCTTTATGCTAATGATACAGGACATTTCACTTTTTAAAATGTGAGCAAGAGCGGAGATAGGTAACACTAACACATCAAACTCCTTCCAGCTACATTCTAATTTTGTCTCTGTACTCCGTCATCTTAAGTGGCGCAGCGGAGAAATGCTTGACTAACAAGCAGAAGGTTGCCAGTTCGAATCCCCACTGGTACTATATCGGGCAGCAGCGATATAGGAAGATGCTGAAAAGGCATCATCTCCTACTGCCTGGGAGGAAGCAATGGTAAACCCCTCCTGTGTTCTACCAAAGAAAACCACAGGGCTCTGTGGGCGCCAGGAGTCGACACCGACTCGATGTTTCACTGCCCTTTTGCTATCCCCAATTCCAAAGTGCACTATGCACTTGGTGTGAGATAACTGATGCAAGATAGTAATTCAGAAGTCTTCAGCTAATTCTAACCTATGATAGTTTCCTGAGATGCACTCAAAAGATTAGCTTGTACACATTTAAGAGCTACACCTGTGATTTTTATGGACAACCTGACCCATTGCTTGCCACCACAACTAACTCAACTACGTAAACAATATTGTATCTGCTTCTGAATTGGAATTGATGCTTCACCAAAAATATTAGTCTATGACATCTAGTAATTTCTCTTTCTCTTCCTTTAGGAGGGCTTTGATGAATCCTTCATAGAAGAAGCAATTCTAACACGACTTAAGGATGATAATCTAGAAGTGGTTATGTCATCTCTTGCTGCATTGGAGGTAGAAATATGACAAATATTTATATACCACTTTTCAACAGAAGTCCCCAGAGAGAGAGAGTAGAGTAAAAGACTACCTTTACTTAGCAGTAAAAGTAGGCCTTTAGAAACGCAGTTTTTCCTTCAGTTTGATAAGCACTTGAAAATCACAGATTTTATGTACAGCTCCACATTAGCCTTGCACTAGTTATTAGTGAACTAGTCAAACAACTGAAGCATGAATTTTTTGTCCATATGTCATCATGTTTACTTCTGTCATCTTATGTATCATGGTTATTTTTTTCTAGAGTATGTTGCTTGATTTGAAGAAGTTCAGTGAACAAATTGGTTTCAGTCTGTTGTGTCTCATTGAAAGAGCGGATCTCTTCAGTGATGAAAAATGGTAAGTGATTATTTTTACACTTCCCTCTAGGAGTTTCACATTAGTTTTTCCCCTCCAGTGATTTCCTTTGGATTGTAATATGAAATCTTTTGCAGAGTCCTTGAATATTTTTTCAAATTATTTGACACTGCACACATTTCATTAAATTCCTTATCTTATTTTCCAGTTGAATTAGGCACATGCTAGACGACATTCTAGCATCTGTGAAAGAAACAATAGATTCAGTTACTCAAAAATGTAAAGCTTTTTTAAAATTATAAACAGAAGTTAAATACACAGTCACTTTCTTCTCTATAACTGAGAGGACTCAGGCTTTGTGTTCTTCAGCAGACTGATGGCCAATTAACCTATATTAACAGACTGATTATAAGTCCCCTTTGCCAGTAGATGGTTTAGTGCTAATTGATTTTTATTGGATTACTGTAAAGATGCTTATATAACATGAAACCATGTTAAAAATGCTAAAATGTGTCTTGGAAAAAAGGTGAATTTACGTGCAGAACTTGTCCATAGAGTTCTGCATGTGGGAGATGTGGTTAAAACTTATTCTTCTCTTTTCCTTTTGTGTACTAGGGGCAAGATCCTGGAAGTTACACTACATCTTTTAATTAAAGAAGAGATTCTAAAAGATAATAAAGATCTCTTAAATCAATTGGTCCTGCAGTTGCTACCATTTATGATAATCACCAACAATGATTCAAAGTCATCTGAATTGAAAGTGGCACTTTGTGTAGCAGAGAGTGGTATTTGCTCTCTACATCCTTTATTGAAAGGCTGGCCAGTAGGTAAGCCATAAGAAACTGTCAATTCTGAAAGGGGGGGAAAGCATCCACGTTACCACATTTGTTGTTGCAATGCTCATTATTGTAAAAGATTAAGTTTACATAAAACTATTAAAGTATGTTTCATACATGAAGTAGAATTGTTTTAGGTTTGTTTGGAAGCATTCTTCAGATTACTGGAATTGCTTGTAGTGGAATTAACTTAGGCTGTTGACATAATCGCTGTCGACATAAAGAGGCACGATTCTATCCAGTTACTGCCCAAACAGTGGATATATTAACTACTTTGTTGCTTCACTGATTAACATTTCATGTACAGAATTCTAGCATGAAGCCTGTGAACCTCTGCCTCCATGAGATAATTGTACTTAGGATGTTGACACCAAAGACACGTAGCTTGAGTCTGTCCATATTTACTCAGAAGTAGCATCACCGTTAAATAACACTTCCTCCCAAATAAATCTATAAATTGATTGTTGTACTTAAGTCTATACTGCTGCTGCAGTGTATCAAATAATGTGGCAAGAACATTCTTTGAAAGCAAGATTTCGTGATAGATTCTGTAACGTAAAGCCACGCTTTCGCACTTCAGGGTGGGATATAATTCTCTGCTTTAGTCTTGGACTACAGCCACTTAGCCAGCAAACACTTTTTAATCATTGTATATAATTTTTCGTGTTGCTCCACAAAAATCAATCATGTGTCAGTTTCTCTCTCCGGAGCAGAAAACTCATGCTGCAACAGGCTGGCCTATAATTGCAGACCGATTGGGTCCACCTTCTGCAGACTTGGGTCCTAGAGAGCTCTCGGGGCAGAAACAGTGTTCTTGTATAATGGTTGCACACAACATTTTAGATCAAGTGCAGATAGCAAAGAGCTGAGAATGATGGACCTGTTTTCAAAGGTTGGCAAAACCTGAGAGGCTTAAAGTTATATACACTAAGAGGTTGAGAAGGTGTATAGAAACTTGCAAGCTTGGCCTTTACCATTGTTGGCTTTAGGAAGGGGGAGGTGAGTTAAGGTGTAATATAAAGTTTGGTTTAAACATGCACATAGTGAAAAGGAGAAATGTTTTCATTCCACTTAGATATGTGAAAGTTTTGGCAATGCAGAATTACTACGTTCTGTAAAAGAAGCAGGGATAAATGCCCAATTTATACGAGTGGCTGTATGACCTTTTCACAGTTTCTAATACCGTGACTAGCCCAGCCCTGAATCAGAGGTTTTGATTATGTTTAGCCATGGTCTTCCACTTTCATTACACAAAGGCTATAACTAGTTTTTTTGTCTTGCTGAAATAGCTATCAAAGAAGTGATTAAAGCAGCTAAGTCAAAAGATTTGGTATGTGCATCCAATGCAAAATTGATTGCGCTCTTATCGGAGAACATAACTTCAGAGGATCCTTCCTTCATGTTGCAGATGGTATGTGTATAACTTCCAGTTTTTTAACACAACTTTATTAAACAATTGTTTTCCAAAAGCAAGATACAGATTATAATTAAAGAGAAAAGATACAATCACACCCACCCTAAACATAGAAAAATCACAGGAACATAGGAAGCTGCCGTATACGAAGTCAGACCATTGGTCTATCTAGCTCAGTATTGTCTACACTTACTGACAGTGGCCTCTCCAAGGTTGCAGGCAGGAATCTCTTTCAGCCCTATCTTGGAGATGCCAGGGAGGGAACTTGGAACCATCTGCTCTTCCCAGAGCGGCTCCATCCCCTGAGGGAAATTGCTTACAGTGCTCACACTTCTAGTCTCCCATTCAAATGCAACCAAGATTAGCTAGCGGGACAAGTCATGCTTGCTACCACAAGACTAGCTCTCCTCTCTAGGAGTCTGAAACTCAGATTCCATGATGAAGATGTGGAATGCTTATTGCATTTCCATTAATGCACATGAAAGGAAAAGTGGAACATGAATGTATGTGTAGTTACCTTGTACCAAGTCAGACAATTGGTCCATCTAGCCCAGCACTATCTACTATGACTAGCACAGCTTTCTAAGGTCTCAGGCAGAGGTCTTTCCAAGCATCACTACTGGAGTTGCCAACTATTACACCTGGGACTTACGTTCAGTAAGCTGTAGCTCCTCCCCGTTGTAGCTTATTTAAATTAAGCAAGGATAAATAGCACATGTGCTGAATTCTAATAGGGTGGCATATTTAGCCAATATCCTTCCATTTTCAGCTAGCAGCCATTTGCTCTTGAAGACATGCTACTAAAACTCCAAGGAGTTTTACTTGGAGTGAAAAAATGCTTGAATGAACATTTGCACCTAGAGTATGATGATGATGATGTTAAAGCAGAGGTTTGCATATGGTAAAGCTAGAATACTGGAGACCCATTGCAGATTCAGCATGCATAGCTATCAGCTGAGTTGATTTTCAAAAGAATCAAAATCACAAAAATGTAAAAGTAAGTAGAATTGTCTTTTGCATTTCTTTCAAGGTGGAAGGTCTCATCAACACAGCTGAAAAGGAGTCTCCAACAGTGAAACAAAAAATAATGGGTCATATCCTCAGCTTTGTCCTTGTTCAGTCCTGCAGCAGCAGCCTGAAAAGAGAAGAGGACCGTTTGTCACTGGCTGTGAAAGTCTTTCATTTTTTGAGGAGAAAAATGCAGAAATTTGAAACCAGCCATCCTACAGAGGTGAAGACTGATTTTGTAACTAGGGAAAAAAGAAAATGGTCTATTTTGTTCTGTGGCATTTACCAGTAGTTTTACAATCTCCTAGCAAGTTGCTTCAGTCAGACTTGTCTGTACAGCTACTATTTAAGTCACATGCTTTTTAAAGCTTACTTTCCAATGGGCTTACGAGATCACCCGGCATTTCGTGTGTCTCTGTGTGTGTGTCCCCACTATCAACTTCGCAATGCCTGGACTAATATGAACCAAATTGGGTACAGATATAGGAATACATAGTGATACCTCAACAGCGTAGTTTGTGACAATGTCATCCACCCCGATTCAAGATGGTGGACACAAACTTTTGAGGCGCAAGTTGGCTAACTTGTGAACCACCTAACCAACTTGAATCAAATTTACTAAAGCTATAGGACACATATGGATGCCCCAATGGTGTAGTTTGTGATGATGTCATCAATCCCGATCCAAGATGGCCGATGTGTGATCTATTGAGGTTTAAGTGGACTTGTGGACTGTCAAACCAATTTGAACCAAATTTGGTACATAGTGAGTGACACCTCAATGGTGTAATTTGTCATCCTCCCTGATTCAAGATGGTGGACATGTGAACATTTGAGGTATAAGCGATGTAACTTGTGGACCTCAATTTGAACCACATTTATTACAGTTGTAGGGATAGTGAAAGGAAAGTAGGCAGATTAGTTCTTACTAGAACAACTTGTCTTTCCTGTGTGATGCTATTAAAAATAGTGCAGTGCTGTTATTTGGGACCACATTTAAAGGAACTGTTTTTTGTTGCACATTAGAGAAGGGCTATAGGGTCGGGGTCTCTTGAACAGGGAAGAGAAGGAACTGAGTCTTTGCACACCCTAGCAAAGGAAAATGGTTGGTTCAGAGGAGCAAGCCAAGCAAGGTCAGTTCCTAAAAGGTAATCAAGGTAGAGAATCATGAGGAGCCAGGAAGCAAAGGATCAAAGTCTGTGAGCTGCACATGTTACTTTAGATTCTCAGAAAAGCCAGGAACCAGTCATAGTGGAATGGGTGGAGGAAAGGAAAAAGCCAGTAAACTTGTGTGGAATGCAAGATGCCTGTGGCTTTCCTCAGAATATACAATAGCTTTAAAAAGTTCGTTCCAGACCATGCGCCCCCCTTCTCCAAACATAACACCCAGACATGACATATTGCATTTTTAGGAGAGCTAATACCTGGTTTATTTTAAATAACATTCATTTAGCATTTTTAAATGAAAATACAAAGGCTTATGAACATGTGCATGCATTTTTTCTTTATAAATGAGGTAGAGGGAGAAATATTGCATTTAAAGAACTATGTTTGCATTCTCAGATCTTAACCTGTGGATTTCCAGTTGGGCGGAAATCTGCGAGTGAGATGTTGATGAACATATTAATGATATATATAAGAAAGATAAATGTAAGTGAGGATGTTAATTATCAAGATTCTGTCCTGCTCCTCATTTTGTTGAGAAGTTTCATTCAAGGCCTATTGCAACCAGCTTCTCTTTTGAACGGTAAGTCTCCCCTGCCCCCCATGGCTTTAATTGTAAGACAAACAACTTTTAAAACTTTGTCTGTCAATTACTTGACTTGTTGTAGTACTGCTTTCTCCCCCCGCCTGCCCCCCACACAAAGATTCACCATCTCACACACCCCTCCCCACCCTGAAGATCTTCCAACAAAGATTCTGCTATTCTTGATCTTGGAAGTGGCTTATACTTCTAGTTTTGTTGGGTGCAGAAGGGCTCTTGTTTCTGAAAATAGTTCACATGCACTTGCTGATTTCTGCTTCTCTTCGTTCATATAGATGAGATATGGTGGAATCCTGAAACTTTAAGTGACACAAGCAAAGACTACTTACACCTGCTGTTGGGGCTCTTTGATGTTCTTGTCCGTGGAGCCAGTGAGGGTATATATGCTGGTCAGTTTCGTGTCATGATGCAAATTCTGTTTGAGGTAGCCTTTTCATATTTAAATCTGTACATAATTAAAAAGACCACATAGAATAATTCTGTTTCTTGTATATTTCAAATCTTGGTTTTATTGCATTTACTAAAAACAAGTACTCCTCGGTCTCAGTGAAATCAAATGAAGTTAATTGTCTTTTTGAGGCCAGAAGAAAGAAAAAGACACCTCTCTCTCTCTCTCTCTCTCTCACTCACACTCACACTCACACTCACACTCACACAGAGGATATCTTCTTGAATGGGACTCCAGTAGATAGACTGTGGTATAGTCTTCAAAGTTCTCATCCTGGTATCGCTATTAAAAGAAACATAGAAGTCTCTCGCAGTATCTAGTTAATATTACCAGTGTGTAACTGAGGAAGGCTTTTACTTCCGATTTCCAGACTATGCCCTTAGCATATCTTGAAGGGAGATTCGCTCCCAGTGGAACAGCGTCTTTGTCCTTGTGCTGGTCAAGTAGAAGACATCATCCACTGTGTCCTTTATTGCCCTATTTACAATGTGATCAGGGGAAAAACACTGATGACAGATTAATTTAAGGGATTGGATGTGGAACGTTTGACCTATCGTTTGTGGATATGATTCCATATGTCAGCTGTCAACTTGCCACCTTTGCTATGTTTTCTTTTAAACTGAGAAAGAAATTTACAAATTCTAAAATATAGCTTTGATTTTAGTTCAACCTGATGTAATTTTTTAGTATGTTGCATATTTTCTTCTTTGTTATGACCTTTGGTCACAACAATAAACTTATTACTTTCTTACACTAAGGCTATAGTGTGCAACCTTGGAGAAGCTGCTGCCACTCTGTGTAGACAATAGTGAGCTAGATGGACCAATGGCCTGACTTCGTATAAGGCAGCTTCCTATGTTCCTATGATATGCATTAAGGAGTTCTCTCTTAATTTGAAGGTACATTTGAAAGAGCCAGAGAATCAGTTCAAATTCCTTTCAGTCTTGTGGACTTATAATTGCAATCTCTCCAATCAACTGAACATTGTGGTGGATGCCATACTACAGACTCAAGCTTTGTATATAGGGTGTGCAATGCTTGCATCACAAACTCTGCAGAAGAAAAAACAGCTGGTGTCGGCAGCCTCTCCAGGTACTGTGCATTGATGAAGGGTTTTTTCTAAGATCAATTGTAACTATAGCCCATATGGAGTCAGAGGTTTTGTAGGCATTTCAGGTGAATTATGGGGAAATGCGTCTGTGCCTTTAAGAGAAAGTTTTCTTTTGATTCATGTATCCCACATAACTCTTCTGAAGAGTAGGAACACCTAGGGCAGACAACAGTCCTATAGATTCTGTACCAAAACCATAAAATTTTCAGAAGAGAGAGCACATTTATGTCACATTGAAGCCTCATGCTCTGTGACCAGTCTGCAGTTAGGCGGCTGTAAAAATTATTATGCATTTAGATGGCTGTAAAATTCCTTTCCTTGTTATTTGTTTATAAGGACTGGCAAGGTTAGAGAGGACCCAAGTGGGGTGGCCTGGGGTGTTGCAAGGCTGCATCTCCAGCTAGCATTTTGTGTATGTCATCTTTATGGTTAATGACAGCACTCTGAGATTACATGAAAATCATTGATTTTGTGCCAGTTGCTGAAACAAATTGCAGAATTCACAGGTTCTCTAGCCTTTTAAACTCCTTGAAAGAACTCCTTGAAAGAACTAGAGGCTTTCTTAACATCTAAAAACCTTGATCTCTGATCACTTAATGATGAACTCATGTGTAGTTAGACTACCATTGTTTGTTAGAAGGTGCAAATGTAATGACTGCTTTTTAAAAAAAAGGAAATGGTTTCTTTTTGTCACCTCCTAGTGACCATATCTTTGCTGATTAATTTGGGAAGTCCTGTGAGTGAAGTCCGAAGAGCTGCCGTTAACTGCCTTCATTGCCTGAGTGGAATAAAGGAATCTGCATTTCATCCTATTCTTCATAATCTACTACAGAAAGCTGAGGAGATAATATCTGACCAAACTTATGTAATCCAGGTAATCTTTGGAAACAGCATTGTGGGGCCTGCTTTGCGCCTAAGATGGTCCTTCTAGTGGTTCAGTCCTTGAGTGTTCATCTGCTACACAGAAGGTTCTTTAGAGACTCTTCTAGGGGCTTAGCTAGGAGACACGGCCCATGCCCTACTTAGGGTCAGTCTTTCTCTGCCTTAGTTGGAAGTTCCTGTGTCTGGCCTGCTGTTGGGCTTCGGGCCAAGGCATTCCTTTGTTTTGCAGGCCATACTGAAAAAATAAATCTTCCATTGACCCTGGACCCTGCTGGTTCAAGCACACACAAAGAGTTGTTGAAGCTATCCTCACAGCTGCTTCTCTGTGGTGCTCTCCAGTATGGGTCTAGTATATATGCACATACTGAAACCACATAGGAAGGGGACAGTCACATGGATCTTTTGCATTCAGTTATCCTCCTCTCTGGAGGTGTTTGGCTGGGGAAGACCAAGTGATCTGCCATACCCACATAGCTGCAGTATTCAAATACATGCTGCAGATGCATGAGAGAGCACCATAGGGAAGCAGCTACCATGTGGTTCAGGGAATGTGTGAAATGGGCCTGGATGTCTCCTGAAGCTATGTTAAACCAAGGCTATTACTTTAGGAACAAGGGTGTGTGTATGTGTGGTACTAGGAAAAGGGGATAGTACTAATGCATTGCAAAATACAGAACTTGAGGTTTGAGAGATTTGAGTAACTATTTTATTTATTTATTTAAAAACATGTACACTGTTTTAAAAATGGTTTCACTGTTTTAAATTTTTATGCTATATTATGTAAATCACCTGGAGACAAGAGTTGGAACAGTACATAAATACGCAAAATAAAATTTGTTCTTCAATCATAAATATATGTATGTTATAAGTAGCTCCTTGCCTTCTCCTTGTTTTGAAACCTAGGATCTGGGTAGTTTGTTTGAGGAACTGCATACTCAACATAAACAAAAGACACAGCAGCAGGAATTGTCAGAAGCACTGGAAGCATTACTTGAATGTGTGAAAGCCATTGGATGTCCATCGTACATTGCAAGAAACTTGATGAAAATTCTTCACTCAGTCAATGGCGAGGTATGTGAAACATAATACATTTTCAAAAATATAATGACCCAAATAAAAGCATTTTTGTTGTTGTGGAGTGATGCTTGCTGCCCCTAAAGTAAGGAATCACACTTTAGATTACTTTGTTCCACAGAATTGATCAAGAATTGTAGATTTCAACAGCCAACATGGCCTCCCTGTTTCCTTTCCTGCAAAGTGAGGTGCTTATCTTTGGAGCTAAGGAAGGTGGCAGCAGACACTTCCAGAGCTTCGCTGGCATCTTTGCCTAGTGAGAACAGGGACTGGGACTACCATCCCCAGCAAGAAACAGATTTTATGTCACTTCTATTGGAAGAAGGCCCTTCTGAGGACCTTCTCTCAGGAAATCACAAATCATATCTGTCTTCTGCCAGGGATTTTGGAAATGGTAGTTCCTATTTCCTCCAGAAAAGGTTGCTGCAGGAGCCTTGAAACAAGTGTCTGCCGCCATCCTTTTTCCTTGGTGCCAAAGGTAAGAGCTTGGCTCTGAGGGAAAGGTAATGGGGATACTGAGACATTTCATTTGCACCCATGTCAGTATTCTGGTTGTAAGTCTTGAGCTCTTGCCAGGTGTTCAGACTGCCCAGACACATAAGTTTTGGTGGTACATAAATATGATAAATAAATTAACTAATTCATATAGAATTAGCCCAAAAGCTCAAATCCATGTTGAGTCAAACACTGGACAGTTACACTCCTAACTTACACTAGGAGTCAGTTAGTAAATGTTTCTAGGCCATATGACACATTTATGTGAGGAAGTTTCACTTACCTGTGTGTTGCATAATTAGGACTTCTGAGAGATGTGGGGGAAAATAGGAATATAACAAGGGGCCTTGGGGGAACTCACTATTCTCAGCTTGCATATTGGTGTAAGTGAAATGAATATGCAAGTGATATGTACCTGGTTATATATGCCACTTGAATTTAGCATGATCTACAAAGATACCAGAGGGTTTTTAAAACTGTAATCCACAACAGACGATTGTCAGTGTCTATATATTTAAACTGCATTGTTGGCTGAAAACACTGTAGTTGGGGGGCAGGGAGTCATCTTGTGAATGGAGGTCGGGGAGTGTTCAGTTTAGTCTTACTGATTTTAGTTGTTGCTTTCTTTTCTTGTATTAAATGGCATAATATGCTTTAAATGCAGGTCACATTCTTGAAAGTTTGTTGAAGTTATGGTTGCCTTTGAACTCTTACGAATGATGAAACTAATAGTTAAATTATGTATTTTTTTTAAACTTTTCAGGAGGTGCTTTCTCACCTGTTGCCTGTCCTGGAACGATTACTGGAAAAAGCTCTTAGGAACCCAGAGGAGATGCTAAAAGATGAAGCTCTCCTTCTGCATCTCATTCTTGGGAAGTACAATGAGCACTCAGCTGCACTCCTTTGCACAAATCAACAGTGTCTAGATTTGTTCATTAAAGCTTTGCACTCTTCACAGGAAATCTACAAAGGACTTTCTACTTTCCAGATTAGATCTCTTGGACAGGTGAGAGGGAGAGGGAGAGGGAGAGGGGAATGAATGTTCTGCTTTTATACATGACGTGGACATCAGCAAGTGGAGACTTTTAAAAATAAGATGGATCTTCCTTTGTCCACAAATAAGCCCCCAAGTTTCTCTCAGCTCAGGTTTCTCTCCTCCTGCCCACTTCAATTTTCTGTTCTTTTCATTATGTCTAATTGTAAAAAATCCTTACCATAATAATAACCCCTCACAAGAAAGTAGTCTGCCAAACACAAATGCATATACAATGTGACCCCAATGGAGAGGAAACATGCGCGCTGTTACCTTTATACTTTGCTTCCCAGAAGCTTCCCTGTTGAAAACCTTTGTTGATTCAGCAGGCTCTTATTCTTAATAGTCTGTCAAAAATACAAAGAGTTCTGTGATCTAGATAATACTATACTGATCTATTGGTCTATCTTACTACTTTTATTTATATACCGCTTTTCAATTAAAATGGTTCTCAGAGCAGTACATAGAATAATAATATTAATTAATAATAATATGATTCCCTGTCCCCGCAAAGGCTCGCAGTCTAAAAGGAAACACATGGTAGGCAACAGCAAAAAACTATTGAAGGAATGCTGTGCTGTGGTCGAATAGGCCCAGTTGCTCTTCCAATGTGAAATAAAAAAGAAAAACCACTTTGAAGGGTGCTTCTTTGCCTGGATAGCAGTCTAGGGAAAATAACCTCCTAAGCCTTTGTGCTAGTTCCATTATCAATTCAGAGTGAATGAAGCCCACAGAGGATTTTCTTGGTCTGTCATGAGTTGTTCCAGTCTGGTGCAAGACTTTTTGAAGACTGAAGAGATCCCTGAGCGATTCTTGGAGGAGAGAGTGGCTCTTCATTTGGGTTCTTCCCCCCGCCCCCATTTGCTAGCTACCACCATCAGTGTAACTTTCCATGAGACAGACAGATTTTTGTCACAGAAACTGACATACTCCATTTGATAGCATGTTAAAGTTGAATCTGAAAGGCCCAGGTTCAATCTTAGTTTAGCATTGGCACACAGGTGATACTGGCTAGTCACAATTTCTCAACCTCAGTTTCTCATCTGTAAAGTGGGCACAAAATGACCCTTCAGTATGTGAGGATAATATTAAAGTTTCTGTACACTTTGATACTTTTTTTTGGTCATTTCTAGATTACCAAACCATTATTTGCTGCAGTGCCTGATGGGAAAGTTCAGCAAAAGATTCTGGGAGTTTTGTTTGATTTACTGTTAAATTGCAAAAATCCACTTTGTGCACAGACAATCAGCAATGTTTTTAAAGGGGTAAGACTTATTTAATTTCTCAGGATAATAAGAATATTGCTCTTCCTGATATGTGGAATTCGATTATATCCTTGTTATAGAATTATTATACTGTTTTCAGCTTGATACTCAATAGAAAATTAGGTAGGGAAAGTCATTGCAATAATCATTATGTTCATATTCTAGAATATTGGTAGCAAGTTTGCATACCTGTGTGCAATACTGAGTAGAACGAAAGCTTTACGTGCTAGTTTTCTGAGTTCTTTTTCTTAGAACAAAGAACATCTCTCCTTTAAAGCAAGCAATGTAATTTTGTTTTCAACAGAACAAGTATGGGTCATTACATACAAAGGCTCACAATTGAGTCTAATGTTGCCCTTATGGAAGTATGTTCTGCTCATTCAAGGAGGAGGGAGAGACTTTAGCTGATCACCTGCCGTGCCCCTGAAGACATGTCCCTTAGGGTCCTCCAAACCTCAGGGACATATCCTGTGAGCAGCATAGGAAAGTGGGGATTGGCAAAAATCACACCTGCCCCTTGCATAAGTAGAGTAGAGATGAGTGCTTTGTCTGTATATTATGTATGCTACAGTTTCTGTACCCACATAGTACTGATCATGTGATTTTTAGGTTGTCTTCCAGCAGTATGTCTTTTTGCTCAAGAGGAAAGATGCAGATTTTACCTAAGCAGCATTTTATGATACTCATTAAACTCTGCCAGCATGCACTTATCTCTTTAGCCATGCAGATCTGGCAGTGCTATGTTGATGAGGGGAGAGATCAATTTCATACTGTAAATGGGTTGAGTAGGATCAGTGCAATATTGACCTAAACTCTGTCCTCTTCTGAAGTCTAAATTCTCTCATTCACTCTCATATAACCTGTAGTACACATTGTATGGTATCATGGATGACTAGTGTTATGGGTCTTTAGTACCAATCATATTTTCTTTATACATTGCTTAGATTTCTGTTGACGCTGAGCAGCTTAGTGTGGAACTGGAACCTCTACCAAAAGCGAAGAATGTCACTACAGTTCACCAGACTAGAAGGCAGAAGATGCAGCAGCAGAGGTACATTGGGTAGAAAATGTAAACACCATGTGCTGTAGGTTGGTGTGCATGTGTACATGTGCATGGGATGTTGGAGATACTACACTTTTGAGTCGCAGTTGCATTGATTCTTAGACTATTTTATTTGCATGATCTGTATCCTACCTCTCCTGACCAAGTATACATATCAAAACAGCTTAGACTAATACGGACCACATAATCTTGAATAATAAAACAATTGAATGAAATAGTTGGGTAGTCTTATGGCATAAATGCAAGAGTTTTATTGGGAAGGGCAAATTCACAAGGTGAGATATTAATGTCTAAACCCAAACATAGTAAGTGTCATTTTTAAATTTGTTGATGGGTTAGCATTTTATAGAACCCCTAAGTTGTTAAAGTAGTGAACAGAGATTTTACTAGACTTGAATCCTTGGTTGGGTAGGAAATGGGATAAAGACTTAACTGAGGAGGATGGGGCAAATATATGCCAAACACATGTGCACTTATCTTAAGCTTTTCTTTAATTGACTTTGCCTATTAAATCGTATGTGACAAGTGTGCCGATTATTTATAGCAAAGATAATGGGGCTTGTTGGAAGGGATGTTGGGATCCTTTTCAAGGACGTCTTTTCTGCAGATGAAGGGATCATGTGTAGATTATTGTGGAAGGTTGAGGAATAGAGAAAATGTGTCACGTGCCATGATACTGTTTAAATCCCCAGCTCATTTTATTAAATGGCAAGTAGGAGTTAAGTTTTTCACTTGAAAACACCTCATCTGCCAAATTATAGTCCTAAACAGATGTTGAATAAATGTGGGAGGAGGGGTGTTGTGACTGGCCCGGCCTCGGTCTACATACCCAGTGTGCCTGTGTGTTGATGATGATTGCATGGTGATCTGCATGAGCAGACTCTGAACTTGTGATCTTGTGTACGTATCGCATAATTAGAACCTACAGCTTGTATCCTAACATTTTGCATAACAAGGCTCAGAAGTGCTTTCCAGGAATGGAAGAATTGCACTTGTGCAAGGGATCCTTCCACAAATGCAACAGAACCTTCCATAAGGGCAGCTCTTCTTCTGTTCCCAGATGGAGCCACATTCTACAGGTTGTATGTTAGCCTACAACCCTATGTGCATAGGTTGCTACATGCATGTTATCGTCAATGTGTGGATATTGGTCATAGAAAGCAGGTGAGGCCAGCCAACACAGTTGACATACACACCATTCTCTCATTCATTCAACATAGGCACAGGGCTCACATGTAGACCAGAGCTAGAAGAAAGTGCAGACATTTGCCACACAATGGGCTGGCAAATGTTGGGACACAGTGGGACAAAATGGGTGGAGGAGCGGTGGAGATAAGGAAAAAGATTCTTCTGCTCTTTCCTTTCCACTCCCTATCCCCTCCTGCTCCCTGTACCTTTCCTCCCGATTAAAGCGGAGATTGCCCTTTATTTGACCTTTCCTAGTATATATGTTTAGCCAACTCAATCCATTTTAGGTCCTTTCTCCCTATATGTGCCCAACCAGTTTTTGACTTTGGGCCATTGTTCACCGCCTTGTTGAAGGGCATAAAGAAGGAGAGGACTCCAGGCAGAGCTGCTTTCATAGTGCCCCCATTCTAATGGAATCAGCTAACTACCTTGGTCTAGCTTAGCTAACAGTTTGTAGATACTGTAGATTGTGCTTATTTGTATCAACATCTAATCTGATGTAGATTACATAGATGGTTTGTTGATATTTTATTCTATATTGTGTTGTTGCTGGGGGGGGGGGATTACCTGAAAACTGGAGGGATACATATTTGTAGAGAGAGGTAAGTTTTCTTCTTTGCATCCTTAGAAAAATGCAGGATCAAGAAAATGTCCAAGAAGACAGCAGTGTGAACTGGCAGAGAACTGCTCTCATCCTGGAATTGCTTCAACACAAAAAGAAGCTCAAACAGCCACAGGTGCTGATACCTACCCTTTTCAGCTTGCTGGCAAGGTAAACATCATTTAGAGAGCAGCTGTTGTGTGAGAGAGATCATCCTTGTATTGCAGACCCATAAAGAAGACAGAGGACTCCATCTAGCCCTTGCATATGGAAGCTGGTAGCACTGGTGCATCCCTCCATTCCAGCCTGAGTGGGGAGGAGACTTGCAAGTGTTAGAAGGTCCTACATCCTTTACTGGGCCAATTAAATAAAAGGGGGCTGTGTAAAAGCTCCAACAGCTTGGCTTCACCTAAACTCTCTACAGTCAGGGTGGGCAAACTTGGCCATCCAGCTGTTTTTGGACTACAACTCCCAGCATCCCCATTCACAATTTATGTTAGCTGCGAAAGATGGGAGTTGTAGCTGGAGGGCCAGATTTGCCCACCCCTGCTCTACATGGACTGGGTGCAAGTCAGCAGTTTATGGACCTGGGTGCCTTTATAGAAGGCCTTTATTGCTGCCAAATAGCTACACACATTAGCCCTGTTCAGGCATTATGTGGTATGTGTGTACAGGTATCCATACTCGTGTACCTAGGTTTGTGCGAATGACTTGCATGTGTTCATTTTAAAAGGGAACCTGCGTACAGGTCCTCTCAAAAGCAGCATAAGATAGGAAGTACACTGTACACACGGTGAACGTAATGTATGAATAACTAATGCATGAATTTCATGTGCTTACAAATGTGAACATTGTACAGAGATTGTTCGTGGGTTGAATGTAACATGTGAATAGGTCTATACATTGCTTTTCCATTGTCTGCATAATGGGGGGTGGTAGTCACATTACATGATTTGTCCTCCCGGGCTGGCTTGTGCAGTTGAGACTTCTGCATCTTGCAGCCCTCCCTCCCCGATGCAAGCCAACAGTGGACTGGGATCTTCCCTCAGTAATCTCTCCAAGGAACATATTGTGTCCTCATTGCCGGGATGTCAATTTTACAATATACACTTCAGTATATGACACATATTCATTTTTAGTTTTTGTTGTCCACTTGCCTCATTTTTGCTTGAGAAAGTTTGTATATATGCCTTAAGATTTGGGTTTTCTGAGACTTTGGGAAAGGCAGAAAATTATAGGAGGAGCCCTGCTGGATCAGGCAAGATCTATCTAGTCTTGCATCCTGTGTCCCACGGAGGTCAAATATATATGTCTCTTGGAAGCTCACAAGCAGGATGTGAAGGCATACTCCATCTCCTGCTGTTTCTCCCTCACAACTGGTTTTCAGAAGCATACTACTTCCAAACCATACCACTGGTTTTCAGAAGCATACTACTCTGAACCTTGATGGCATTTAGCCATCAGGACTATTAGCCATCAATGCCCAGAACTCACATACACTTGCTGAATGTTTTCTGTATAATTGATACAGTATCCTGATTTCTTTTTGTCCTCGGTCTTTTCGTCTAATGTAAAGAAAAGGAACACAACTCTACATTATTAACTTTATATTGGCTTTTTAGAAAAGATCACCATAGTGGAAAAAGAGTGCCTCAGTGTGTTGTGTAGAATCTGTTTTGTTTTTAAGAAACACATTTTTCTTCTTTGTTTGAATTTTAATTCATCATTTCGCCCCAAAGAATAATTCTGTGGAAATACGATATGTTGTAATATAATGTTATTATTTATTATTTATTTATTTGATTTCTATACCACCCTTCCAAAAATGGTTCAGGGTGGTTTACATTATGTTTTACACGATATTGTATTACATTATATACTGCAATATACAGTATTCCCCCAGAGTTGTTGAACTGTCTTCTGAATGTCTAGGTGTCTGGAACCCTCCACAGATCAGGAGAATATTGAATACATAAAGCAGCTAATACTTGGTTGTCTATTAAACATTTGTCAGAGACTGTCGCCAGATGGCAGCAAGATAAAATCAGGTAAAGGGGGGAAATGTCCAGGTTTTTAAATATATATATATAATTATTATTTTGATTATTTCCTTCCTCCAAGGAGCTCAGGGTGGCATACAGGATTCTTGTCCTCCCCACATTTTATTCTTGCTATATCCTGTGAATTAGGTTAGGTTGTGAGAAACTGTCTGACCCATAATCATCCAGTGGGCTTCATGGCTGAGTATCAACTTTACCTGGGTGTCCCTCTCCCTAGTCTGACTCTTAAACCACTATAGCACACTGGCTCCCTGGATGCTGAATATAAAAGCCCTGGGCTTTTATGTATGTATGTGTATTTATTTATTTGCCTTTTGGATAGATATATTAGGTAAAGAATCAGTTAATAAGGAAATGACACACATTGATATATGCATGCAATTTTAAGAAGGTTTATTCCTAATATTAAAACTAAGCCTTGTTAAGCTCTAAAGTATTTTCTTTCCTCTTTGAGGTATTCTTGATGAAGAGAAATTTAACGTAGAACTGATAGTTCAGTGCATCAGAGTGTCAGAAATGCCTCAGACTCATCACCATGCTTTGCTCTTACTGGGTGCTGCCGCTGGAATGTTTCCGGTGAGTACACAGTCTTTTTGTTGCTCATTTCGCTTTCATTATCCAAGACCCTTCTCAGAACCTACTTCATCATTGCAGCCTTTTTGGAATTGCCATGGCTCACTTTACCTTATTCTTCCCAACCACCCTATCTAGTATTCGTTTGTCAATCCCTGAATTGTCTCGCAACCATTATCTTTGTTCCTGAACAGGAACAAAGAACTTTGTCACTTTTGAATAGCATCCACTGCACTGATGTTGGAGAGAGAAGGGAGAGCTGGTATAACTTCATGCTGGATGGGAAACTGTTTCCTGTCTCCCTAACAGCAAACAGATCACACTGTCCCAACAGTAAGAAGCTCAGTAGGCTTTTAATTAATAGCTGCTAAGTCTTTTCTTGGCAGTCGTGTCAATGAACTCCAGCAGCAAGAAGCTGGTATCTGCCCTGTATCCTTTGTGGTGAAGACAAATGCAAAGAATTCATTTAGCTTCTTTACAGACTCCATATCCACCTTAAGAGGACCCCTTTCCACTCCCTTATCTTCTAATAGTCCAGCTGTCAGGGCTGTTCTTATGTGTGTGTTCTCCTTGATTTTTTTAGCCATATGCTCCTCAAACTCAAAACTATAAGATTGAATGCCACTAATCTCCTGTGGGTGCAATTTGATTTTTCTCGTCCAGGGTAAAGTGCTGCACAACATCATGCCCATTTTTACATTCATGGGGTCAAATGTGATGCGTTTGGATGATGCTTACAGTTTCCAAGTGATTAATAAGACGGTGAAGATGGTCATCCCTGCTCTTATTCACGTAAGGCATTTTGAATTTAGGATTGGGTCATTAAAATGGGATAAAATAAGTTTGGTCAATGCCCAGAAGAGAATTGTTCTTATATTCATGGACTTTAAAATATCAAAGTCCCTGGCTGATATTCAGTTGATTTTTAAAGGACCTAGAATTCAGTCTTTATTTTTTGGCTTCACCACCAGCTGGCTGAAAAAGGATGAAATGGTGTGGGGGCGGCAGTGGTTCTGATGCTGAATTTGCATTTGCAGCTGGAAGAAAATGCCTTGTTACTTAGTTCAGAACAAACTACATGGTAAGGGAGTAGAGGGACATTTTACAGCTAGGGGAATCTCCTTGAACAAAATAGGATTGGTGTTGTGGAAGACCAGCTGGGCAAAAAGCAGTAAATTGCAGTGTTAGTACTAGAAGTTTCTTAGAAATGATTAAACATTTATCTGATTGATTAATTAATTAACAAGCCTATATCTTGACATCAACAGAAGTTACCAACTTGTCTAATCCAAACTGAACACCTGCAAATTGCAAAAGGGGGACTTAGGACATTTCTCTTGTTAGAAGGTTGAAATTATAGTTCTGAGTCTTACCCTGCAATTCCTACCTGAATATTCAGTACTAACTTAACCCACGCAAAACATCTTCGCGCTAGTACTTGATTGCTCCCCTCACCCCCTGCCATAGCCCCCCTCACCTCAGAGATCTCTCCACCCTCACCTGAGCCACACTCTTGCTCCTCCTCCTCCATCCCATTGCTTCCATCCCCCTCATCTCTCTTGGTTGCAGCTGCAGCATTGCTGGTGCCTATTGGCCAAGCTGCAGCTCCCTGTCCCCAGAGACCTTCCCACCCTCACATGAGCCCCACTCCTGCTCCTCCCCACAGGAGCAGCAGTGGTTAACTGGGCCCTTCCTCGCTGCTGCCACCGCCATGGCTGCCTTTTCACCCTCAGGCAGCTGATAGGCCTGGGCCCGTCCCTTGCCTGCCTCCCTCCCTCCCTCCCTCCGCCAATGGCCTTGGTAACCCCAAACAGCAGCAGTGGTTGACTGGGCCCTTCCTTCTACCTATAGGCACTGCCATGGCTGCTCGTTCCCCTCAGGCCGCTGACAGGCTCGGGCCTGTCCCTCACCCTTTTTTCTCTCTTTCCCTCCTTTCTTTTTCTCTTTCTCTCTCCTCCATTCGATCTTCCCCTGTCTTCCTTCCCCTCGCTGCCACACACAGGATTAGCCACGGGTACACCTTGGAGAATTATATATATAGATTAATGCATGGTAAGGTCTGTATTGTTTTCTGCCTGCAGGATGTTAATGCAGTCAAAGTCACTTAGGTCTTAACACATTCTGCCATTCTTTCAAATGTTGGATCGGGCCTGACTTCCAACCACTTCTGGCTTCCAGGACCTCACCACAAATTCATACTGTGCTTTTAGCTTTGGTTTGTGGTTTAGGAGGAGTCTCATTTGTTTTGGTATTGCTTAGCATGAAACAAATGCTCTTCAGGTTGCATTTGCACATATGTATTAATACTTTGAATGTTTGCTTTATAGGCCGAGAAGGATAGTGATTCTTCAGAAACAGTGGAAAATGTGGAAGGGGTAGTGATTAAAGTAATTCGTGTGTTTGTGGATGCTCTGCCTCATGTACCTGAGCATCGACGCCTCCCAATCCTAGTACAGCTAATAAGCACTTTGGGAGGGGAGCAGTTCCTCTGGATTCTCCTAGTGCTGTTATTTGAACAGCATGTGACGAAATCAGTGACTTCAGTAGCCAGTGGAGAGAAGGTAAGGGCTGTTTTCTGTGGTGTACTTGTTCAAAACTGTATCATCAATGAATAATTTCCTTCTTGAAATGATGCACTTTCTTTTTCTTTCCCCCACTTTATCACTAATGCAGGATACTGTTTTGGAAACAGATACTGAATTCTGGATTTCTGTGTGCTGTGAATTTAGTGTAAAACAGCAGCTACAGAATTTGATGACTATGCTGCACTATTTAACCAAACTTCCAGAGAACAAAGAAGGTAATGTTGCCAGACAACTAACTTGCACACCTTTACCTGAGTCCAAACCAATTCAGCAGAAATTTTTGGATTTAAGCCAGTTGAGGTCCATTAAAGTGATCCCATGGGATTTAAATTGAGATGTGTGCAAGGATTCCTGCTTCCTTAAGTCGTTCATAACCAGATTTTCTTTCCAGAATATTTAGCATCCACACTTGAAGTGATTTGAATTATTCTCCATGGTAGTGGCTTCATGCTGCTAGCTTATGTGCAGAGGCTCACTGCACGGATTTAGTACTTTTTCTCTTCATGCTACTGCAAGCCATTTTGTTTTGTTTTGTTTTTAATGTGACCAGCAGGGATGGGAGGGGAGAAAATTAGTGGCTCTATATGGTGAACTCCTGCAGGGAGACACTTTAAAGGGATCTCTTTGTGGCTGCCTGCTTGTGGGAACTGGCCCTCAGAATGACAATTCGGAGTATGCTTCTATGTATATTCAGGGCACCAGCATTATTTCATGCAATACTAAAGATTCTACAATGAAGCCAAAAACAAGTGAATACATTTCATTGTCCTTATATTGTGTGTGGTTTCTGAGCACTCCTTTTATTATACTAGACAAAAATAAAGAGAGTGCCATTTGCTCAAGGGAGCAAAAGCTAAAGTGACTATTTTGTTCTTTCCCTCCTACTTTTAAAAGGTATCTAGAGCTTATCATTGGAGGAAAGAACTTAAAAACACGAAAGCTGTTCTACTAATAGCTAAAGAGATATAACTGATGGTCTTGGATGGGACATCTTTATTCTGCACACACACCTTTATTCTATTCTTCTTGACTCGTCAGCAGTGTTCCCTCTAAGAGAGATTCCCAGATGTCGTTGACTACAACTCCCAGAATCCCCAGCTTTTGCTTGAGGATTATTATTATTACTATTACATTTATATCCCGCTCTTCTTCCAAGGAGCCCAGGGCAGTGTACTACAAACTTGAGTTTCTCTTTCACAACAACCCTGTGAAGTAGGTTAGGCTGAGAGAGAAGTGACTGGCCCAGAGTCACCCAGCTAGTTTTATGGCTGAATGGGGATTTGAACTTGGGTCTCCCTGGTCCTAGTCCAGCACTCTAACCACTACACCATGCTGGCTATGATTATGGGAGTTGTAGTCAACAACATCTGGGAATCCCTCTTAGAGGGAACACTGCTCATCAGTTGCTACTAGTATTCCCTGAGTCTTAGCATCTGTCCCAGTCCCTGACCAGAAACCCACCTATTTTCCCTCAGAAGAGGCTTGTATCTGGAAGCTCGGGATTGCTCACTGACTTCCTGCTCTAGACAGGGCCAATCAGAAGCTTTTGGCTGGTAGGAGGGAGGGGCCAATTCCCCTCTGCTTCCATTCTGTAGCCAGCTATGAAAGTAAAGCTCCAACAAAAATGAGTTACTGTACTGTACCGTACTGGCTAGAAAGTCCCAGGTTAAGGTACTGAGGACACCCGCCTATAGCGTAGAGAGGGCAGATGAGGCGTAGTGAGGCCCACTGATCCGCTGGGTGGGGCGGATACAAACCATACTTCTGAGCACAATGACCTTTCAAGTAAGTGCTAATGGCTCATTCTACAAAGAGACAGTTGAGGCAGCCAGACAGTAGTTATACAGATCAAATAAATGTATTTGAGTTTCTAGAATTTATTTCTATTCCGAAACTTGGCATTTTATATTGCAAAACAGTTTTAAAAGAAATGGTTCTAGATAACCTGGCTACTCCAAGCTATACATCTCTCTTTTTGGCTGTTTGGTAGTGAGACCTTATAACTAGTGTGCATAGATGCATGCTCAAAGCTTTATTTTTTACAACTTTGGAAAAATAATATTACTTGTGGGGATCTTTTTATAGGTGAACATGAGCAAAAGAAATCAAGACTTCGCAAGACAAAATCAAACAGTCAAGAAATGGAGCTCTTTAATGTGGAGTCTCACTCTGGCAAACAGCTAAGGCATTTCAAATTCCTGTCAGTCTCTTTCATGTCTCAGCTTCTGGCTTCACACAGTTTTGTAAAAAAGGTGAGGCATATTGATTATGCTAAAAGTTTGATACTGTTACCTTTCCAGTTGATAATTTGCATTGGTTTAACATCATTTTCAGTGGAATTGTGTGACTCACAGAAATATTGGTGGACATCCAGCCTAATGTTGTACACACTGAAAAATGTGCACATGTGCACTAGGAGAGGGGCAATTTTTGTCAATTGTTCCTTCCATCTTCAGCCCCCGTGTATCCTGAAAATATGTCCCTAAGGATCCCACAACCGAAAATCTTCCCTCCCTTATTGCACGCACGCAACATTAGTCTGCATGACAGCCACTTCCTATTGTCTGCTGTCTTAGATTTAGTGCTGACTGATAGTGACTCACAGTATACTTGGCAGTGCGAAGTCAACTGCTATGTTTTACTTTATTTATTTATTGTAAAAAATTTCTACCACCTTCATTAAAACAATCTCAAGGTGGTTTACAAAACATTTTTTAAAAATAAAACTATAAAACAGTTACACAATAAAAATATTAAATTGGAATATTAAAATACAAATCTAATTTAAAGTTTTTAAAAACATACATAATGAGATCATAAAATACAGAGCAGCAGCAATAAAAACAACACTTATATAAAAGCCTGGGTAAAAAATCAAGATTTCACTTGCTTTCTAAAACTCTGATTGAGACGGATGCCAAAGTCTGAGGGCAATAACTGAGAAGGCCCTGTCCCGCTTGTATGACAGCCAAGCCTCCTTCGTTGTCGGCACATGAAGCAGAGCCCCCTCCTTAACCTCTCTCCTAGTGCACCTTAACAGCGGGCGGAAACCCTTGGGAGCAGGTGACCCCTCAGATATTCAGGGCCCAAACAGTTAAGGGCTTTAAAGGTCAAAATCAGCACCTTGAATTGGACCTGGAAACAAATTGGCAGCTAATGTAGTTTTTTCAAAATGGGTGTGATATGATCCCAGCTCTGGATAAAATCCTAGCTGCCGCATTTTGCATTAGCTTGTGACCAGATCTGTGGATTAGCTGTGGCCAAGAAAGGGACACAGCTGACACACTAGCTGAAGCTGTGCAAAGGCACCCCTGGCCACCGCCTCCACCTAAACTTCCAAAAGCAGAGCCTGGTCCAGCAGTACCCCCAAGCTGTGCACCTGCTCTTTTAAAGGGAGTGCAACCCCATCCAGAACCGTTCAAATTCCTTCGTCCTGATTTGCTTGCCTGCTGACCAACAGCACCTCTGTCTTGCCCAGATTCAGTCTATTAGCACATATCCAGCCCATCATTGCCTCCAGCCCCCAGCTCAGGACATCCATTTAGGATCAGGTGATAGGAAGAGATAGAGCTGAGTGTCATCTCTATACTGCTGACAACTCAGTCCAAGCCCCTGGATGACCTCTCCAGCAGTTTCATGTAGCAGTTTCATTGAGAGTCTTTGGAGTCAGGAGATATATAAAATAAATGAAATCAAATAATTAAATAAAGCAGCATGGGGGACAAAACTGAACCCTGCAGGACCCCACAGGCCAATGCCGAAGGAGCCATGCAGTAGTGCATCTTTACTCTCCCCCTGAGAAAGGACTGAAGCCACTCCAAAGCAGTAAAGGCAAACCTTGCCATTTGAGGACCCAACATCCACGTATCCACGGTTGGGTAATTGACACGTGACCCCAGCATACAGGGAACGAAAAAGGGTTAATTTCTGCATATCCGCAGTTTCCTAGTGGCCTGGAATGACCTTTGAGGTAATTTCTGGCTACCATTTTGTCAAACTGAGCCATTTTGTGGCTCTTTTGTGTTAACTGGCCCACAATTTTTTGTTGAAAAATCCACCTTTGGGGGGCATTGCTAGACAGCTGGGGACCCGCAGAGCACGGTGCGGCACTTCTTTCAATTTCCCTTTTCAACCATTTTTCAGCAGAATCAACAGGGACATACTCCCCCTGTCAAACTCCCACCGTAGATCATCCACTAGAGCAACCAAAGCAGTCACTCTACAAACTGCTCAGAGTTTATGAGCAGCATCTGCATGTACAGACGACTGCAAAAGTAGGGGCATTTTTGACCTTCATGTCCCAGGATGAGAGCAGGGATTTCAGTAAGGCACACAGAATGAACTTTCTTCGTGTTGCCTACCCTGGAGGAAATCTGAAGCACCACTTAGAGCTAGACATTCAATGGCAGACCCTGGGATCCAGTTCTGTGTGTGGACATTGGAAACAAAGGCAAAGGAGAGGGTAGCATTTGCCATATGTGCTTATTTGATTTGCATGCCTTTGTTAGATCCTAGGTTGCAAAAGTGGTGAGGTGTTAGGAATTTTAGCCATTAGTAGGGTATAGCACTATGCATGCTTACAAAACTACCACCATCTAGTTCCTCTGGGCATGAACCCTATCAGGCAGTGATAAAAAAGTGAGGAATGAAGAAGCCGAGGTCCTGCTTCTGCTAGTAAGTTAGTGTTCTGTTGCGTAAGAGAGACCCAGTTGAATGCAACATCAGTCAACTATATCTAGTGCTGTGTTTTCAAGAGTTACTGAATAATCATGGAGTCTAATTTTTTTTTGCGGGGGTGGGGCATGTTTTAAAATGGAAATGCAAGTTGATTTGGATTTTGAAAACTTCCAGATTCTTTGTTATGAAGTCAGATTTCATAAAACATGATGAAACTGCAGCCATTCCAGATGTTTCATCTGTTGCACATACAGGTGGACCTCATTATCCATGGGGGTTCTGTTCCCGCAGATTACCATGGATAATGAGTCATTGAAGTCTATGGAATCCAGTCTTCAAATAATTGCTGGAAAATCACCTTAAAAATGCAAAAAATGGGCCAAATAAAGTGTCCTACCGTTCTCCATGGGTCTCCTGTCATCCAGCAATGCCCCCCAAAGGTCCCAAATGAGGGGGAAATAGTGGATTTTTTTCAGTAGGGTGCCATTTTGTGAACTGCAAAACCATGATTTTTAGAACCGCGTATAGCGAGGTCCGCCTGTATAACACAGAATTGGAAACTAGTATAGTGCACACCGTTATGATGGAATGTGCACCAGAACACTGCTTCAAGCTGTTGCCATTGCTGGCTGTTTGTTATTGTCCAGGTAATTTTATTTTATTTTTAATCAACTAGGTAGCTGAATGTGAAGATGTTGAAGAGTTACAGCAGTTGGAGCAAAGGTACACTTTTTCTCCTACTGAGTGAATAAATAAGTTCAGATGCAGGCGGCAATAAATGATATTTCAGTGTTAATACTGACATTACTTGCTCTAGCCCTCCTGTCTCCTCAGACTTTTAAATATATTTCTAAATAGATGTGTGTTCATTGACCTGAAACTGCATTCTGTTCGTTAAATATAGAGCCAGCATATAACCAGTGGTTAGAGTGTTGGACTAGGACTGGGAAGACCTGAGTTCGAATCATCATTCAACCATGAAACTCACTGGGTGACTCTGGGCCAGTCACTTCTCTCTCAGCCTAACCTACTTCACAAGGTTGTTGTGAGGTTAAAAATAACCATGTACACCACTCTGAGCTCCTCAGAGGAAAAGCAGGGTATAAATGTAAAAAATAAATAAAATAAAAAACAGGTGGGAAGAAGATACTGCTGTGCTTCTGATGTTGAGTCTTATTGGACCCTAAAATAACTATTATTTTGAGGCCTCAAACCATTCAGAGTAGTTCAGCTTTTTCTCATTTTGTTTGAATGAAAAGAAACTTAAATAATCCGACCACTTAGCATATTGTTGAATATTAAGCAAGATTTTAGATATTTTTCATAGTCATTTATCTTTAGATTATTATGAAAAATAATCAGACAAGTTATATTTGAATCATAGAGAATTCTTAGCATTTGGAGTCCTTAACTAGAGTGTTCATTCTCTTGTAAACAGAATGACAAAATGCTTGTAACAAGGGTTTAATGTAGAACTGAAATCCTTTGAAAATTACAGTAACATTTCAATTTGTTTGGGGTTGTTTATTATCTAGATTATTAGAAGAAGTTCTTTGCTACATAAACACTGTGGCACACTCAGTGGAAAAAAATGCCAACACACCAACTGCGAAGTTCTGGAGAGCTCTGCTCAATAAATCCTATGATGTGCTGGATAAAGTAAGTTTTATAGGCACTGATTTTCTTACAGCTTGGGATGCGACTGTTGCATCTCCCCTGCCCTTTCTTTTACTGACAATTTTTTAGGGTAGTTTAAGGAAAAAGAACTTAATCTACCTTTTGGTGATTTCTCTAACAAGTATTAATATGAACATTTCTGTATTATTATGGACAGTAAAATAGAGTGGGTAAAAATCCTTGTTGTTCTAAAGTATTTAGGCATTAGACAAACTGAGAATAATGGATTTGACTGGTAAGCCTAATTTCAGTTCTAACACATCTCTGACACAATGGCGATTTTACTTTTCCATAAAAAGCAATATTACTGAACTCTGAAGTGGACAAATGCTTTGCCCGTTACACTTTGGGTGTAGAGGAAGTTGTTTTCTAGGGAAGAATGTTCTTGAAATACATTTAGCATGGAGGTGTGTTCCTTTTCCTAATTTTCTGCTAATGGAAGCAATCAAAACAGTATGACAGGAATCCACTTTTTAAACATGGTACTTTTCTGCTGCTTTTCTATCTTTCCAGGTCAATGCCTTACTGCCAACAGAAACCTTTATTCCCATCATCAGGGGCCTAATGGCCAATCAGCTGCCATCTGTGAGACGTAAAGCAATGGATCTCTTGAACAACAAGCTGCAACAACGTACTCAGTGGCAGAAAGCACAAGTAACCCAGCCTTCTGATTATCTCTGTTTCTACCACCATAGGAATTTCTCTCAAAATAATCTTATCCAATCTATTATTAAAAGGCATTAAAAAAAGAGCAAGAAGAGAAATTGGTTGTCACTATAAAGCAAAAGAAAGACAATGAAACATATCTTGCTGGGATAGTGCAACTTTGGTTTTGACTTGGAAAGTACAGTGGGTGGAGCTCAAAACCAGGATTGTCCATAAACAGAACAAGTTCCTTGGTTAGAGCTGGGGGTAGAAGGAAGAGCTCAGGCTAGTGAAGCAGTGGGTAGGTAACCCTTCTCTGTTGCTGAATGAGGACATCTCACGTAGGTTATCCTTCCCACGTACTCCAGTAGGCAGGACTGTGTTAATTAAGACAAAAAGCTTAAATAGCCTGGCAGTGTTCCTTCTAATTTTTATCATCAGTGAGTGGAAACAGTTTCGTTCTGGGTGGCAGTTTCAAGGCAGTGTGCGCACATAATTATTTCTCTCACACAGAAATGTATGTTTATACTGCGCCATGCATAGTGCGGCACATAAACTTTTTTTACACCCCCGCCCCTCTTCTTCCGCCACTTATTAATCAACACTGAAACTAGTTATTCATTACTAAGTACCATAAATATGGAAGGAAAAAGAAGTGTATTTTACAATTCTACTCTTTTATTACTAAGTATAATAAAAACAAGACAATACTTCAGATAGTTACTGGAAGTGATAATACTTCAATATTCAAATTAGTATGGTAGAAATAGTATTATCACACTGCTACAGATGGTAGGATAGTCTTATCACACTATTTTGTTTTATTTGATTGCCATTAGTCACCTTGGGACTATTTTAAGCAAGATAGAAAATAAATCTTCATCTCTGAAGAGTCCAAACACGCACTTTTGCCCTTAATAAATATTTAGATATAAAAAGAGAACTTTGGTAAATGACATTTATCTTAATACAATATCAATGATTTGTGCATGAGCTCTAGCTGGGTCTTAAGTTGAAGTTCAGAAAACAGTTTGCATCATGCTGAAGTCTGCAAGCTCCCAGGAGCCAGCTAACAAAGCTGAACTTAAAACTCGTTCCAGTACAGTATCAGTATATTATGAAGTTTCTTTCAGCTCTCCTGCCATGAATTCCCCCTCAAGGCAGAGCATATATTGTCCCATTTTCCATTTGTAGGGTATTCCCCCAACACCTAACACATGCAAAATGGGACAATGGATGCCATCACTCACCAACCAACAAGCTCCCACTTTCTCAATAGCTAAAAGCATGCAGCAGCATTTGGCAGCAATAAGTAATCTATGATTTTTAAAGCAAAAAAGTATGTTAGAGCTGCAAAGTAATTGTTATGAAACTTTAAAAAAACACTTTGGGACAGCAAACAAATCAAAGGAACTTCCCTGCCAGCCTGCTCCCTGCTGAGCGCTCTGTGCCTCTCTAATTGAGAATCAATTAGCATACAAAACGCTAATGCATTCTTTTGCTGCTGCAGAAGGCATTTCTTTTTTTCAGCCAAGGAGAAGTACGGGAACTTTTTTTACACTGAGGTTTTGGGTGTCAAGAGAGGAAAGCTGCAAGCCCGAGAATGAGAAGCACTGGAAACAGACAAGCTGGTTGAAGGGCAAAGAGAAGGAAGAGCCCACTGCAGGCGGGAAGAGGTGGAGGTGGTGAGGCAATGGGGAAAGGCGGCGGGGGGTGGGGAGCAACAGCTGCAGTGAGCAGCAGTTTTAGGAAGCTACGAATGTGCGTGTGTGCCCAGGCACGTGCCTTGGAAAGCTGTAGCCTGGGAAGGAGAACCCCTTCCATTTCTTATAGTCCTGCATCCAGCTCCAAAGGCAGCTTCTCTTTTCCAGCAAAGCTTCTCTTTCTCTTTCCATTGGTCTTAGTTTTCTCTTTCTTGTCCTTCGGCTCCTTTCTTTTGCTCTTCTTTCTTCTGCTAAAAATACACACCAAAAAAAACCTTTATTCTCTTCAGATCTCCTTCTCTCCTTTTCCCTTCTCCTCAGGGAGCACCAACCAGGCAGGATACGCCATGTTCTGCTCCCCAGGGGAAGAATATGACTTCTGCTCCCCTTCCTCCGAAAGCCCCGCAGCAGATAGTTGCGACCTGCTCTGCTGCCTCTGGTCTGCCAGCGACCACTAGGTCCTTGCTCGTGCCCAACTACAGGAGAGGAGGCATGGACGCAATGGAAAGCCGCTCCGGCCCTGCAGGGCCTCTGACCAGGAGCTGGTGTTCGCCATTTCGGGACCCTCTCCACTGCAACCTGGGATTGCTCTGGCAGGAGCACAAGGCCTCACCCTGCACTCGATACAGCCCATGAAACAGCTGCACGGGAATGACTCGTCTTCCTTTGGGGCACCTCTACCGGCCACACTGCCACCCACCGGCCAGTCACTGGAGAGACACAGCTGTAGGACAGGCAAACAGCAGAGGCCCCCATGGAGATGGCATTCCTCTGCTGCTGCCGCCACCGTCTCACATAGCCCCGGGAGACCCAGGCCAGTCAGACACAGGCACGAATGGGAGCCCAGCCAGTTCTCCAACACCTTTGCTCCCATGGCAGGATCTGGATGATTAATGCTGACAGAACTGGTGAGACCTGGGCCTTCCTGCCCACCCCCTCCTGCCCTTTGAAGTCCCAGCAGCATGGCAGACCTAGTTTAAGGGCATTTTGCAGTAGTCCCTGGTGCAGCATAATCTGCCTAAACTGGCCAAAAAGAGGGGCAGGTGCAGGGATTATTCATTGTCCTCATCTTCCTCTTCCTCTGATTCCCCTAAAAAGGGAGGGGGGAGTCTAAACAGAGAGAATCCATTAAGTCACAGAGCTCCAAAAAATCCATAAGCCATAAGCAAAATAAGGGGGCCAAGACTCACCATCCCACTCATCTGCAATCTCGGGGTATGAGACCCCAGATCTCCATCCTAAAGAGCCGGATCTAAACCCATGAAACCAGGGCTGCTTATTGAAATTGACACACCAGATGCTATCCCAGATGCCCCTGATAACCCAATAGCAGGGACAGAGGACACAGATGTAGATGGAGACTCTAGGGAGCAAGGTGAATGGTCAGATCAGATGATCAGACTTCGGAACCCATCCCCAGGTCTTTCCGTCTTTTCCCACCAGTTTAGAGTCCCTAATGAAAAAAGGATTGAGTTGGCCCTAGAGAAGGGCCATGAAGCAGCATCCGTGTGTGTGTGTGTGTGTGTGTGTGAGAGAGAGAGAGAGAGCGAGAGAGAGCGCCAGCCTCCACTGCAGCTTCTGTCATGGCACAGGCATCCCTCCTGTGGGTAGATAAATTTCTTCAATTCCCTCCTACAGATAATCATCCTCCAGAGACAAATACTTTTGAAAATACAAAAAGTACAAGCTTTTAATTCAGGCGTGACCTTGAACTCCATTAGCTTCTCCTCATGCTCTATGGCTTCAATTGGAGTGGCACGGAGGAACCTATGGCTTAAGTACTGGCAGGTGGATTCTGCATCATGCACCAAGTTCACTGCTTCCCCTTATACTGTGACAAAACATTTCAGTGATGCTGCACTCCAGGAGGTCCCGGTGGAAACAAAGGATAAATGCAAGGTGCTACCATCAGCCCCTCACAAAGACGACAGACAACAACCACGAAGGCTCTTCCAGTCTTTTTGTTCCCTTTGTCCCAATTTTAGACCTCAGAACAGACACTCTAGAGTCCAGTGTCCCTTCTGTAAATACTGTGCCCCAACTTCAACAGACCACAGAATCCGTCACATCAATCCTTCATGTCGCAATCCAAGGCAAGACAACCCTCCTGACAAACAGCCACAGAGCATGGGCAGTCATCTCTCTGACTTCTTCCACGCATGGGAAACCAACATAATGGATCAATGGGTCTTCAACATCATCTCGCACAGTTACAAAATAGAGCTCATCTCCTCCGGGGGCGTTCTCAGAGGCGGTGGGGGGGTGTCTGCAGAGGTGTCGTCCCCCCCCCCCCCCCCAGCCTCCAATCCATCCAAAACCTGCCCATTCGGCCGTTCTTCAGCCCATTCAGGCTTTTCCCCGTGGCAGCCATTTTGGAGGTCGCTGTGCCTGTGTGGCCTGGGTTCAGACCCCGAACTGAACCTGTTTGCACGTCTCTACTCCTGATTCGGCTCCCTTCCAGCTCAACCATGAGGTCGGATGTCAACAACATCCTTCAAATGCTATCCGACCACAGATACCTGGTCAACCAGACCAAGAGCCAACTCCTTTCCTCCACTCATATTCACCATTTAGAGTAATAATAGACACTTCACGGGATCTTCTCATTCCTCCTCAGAACCGTATACAAGACATTATGCTACTGATTTGCAAGGTGATTGCCTTACCTATAGTGCTTGTCCTCATTCTGGCCAGACTTCTGTGCCTTAGGTTGGCATCCCTGACAGTGGTACAGTGGGCCTGTTTCCACCTGTGCTTCAATGGTTTGTTCTACCATATAAGACTGACATAGCTGGTTGGACACCCACCAGAGTCAAGCTCCCATCACATGTAGTCCATTCTTTTCACTGTTAGACTCAACCATCCCATCTTTCCCACAGTCAGACTTTCCTGGACCACTCCAGGGAGAGCTGACAGATGTGAGTCTCTCTGGCTGGAGGGCACACTGTCTATAGCATTCGGTGCAAGGGAAGTGGACTCCACAGAAGCGAGCCCACAGGATAAATTGGTTGGAGCTCAGTGCCATTATTTTAGCCCTTCAGTCGTTCCAACAGCTACTACAGGATCAGCATGTCATGGATAACACAACTGCGAAAGCCCATGTGAACCAACAAGGGTGCTAAAGAGTCAGGTCACTACATCAAGAAGCCTTACTCCACTGGGTGGAATCTCACCTAGCCTTGCTAATGGCCCATCATGTCAGTGGGATCCTCAACGCTCGAGTGGATTGGCTCAGCAGGAAGGAGATCCAAGCAACCGAATGGAGCATCAATTCTCATACCTTTGCCCTGATCACTCAAGCCCTGGGCATTCCATGGTACTTCTCCTGCTTCCCATGCGAGGGCGCAGAAGCGGTGGACGCACTATTGGTTCCATGACCTCCGGTTTTCCTGTACACCTTTCCACCCATACCTATCCTCAGCCGCCTGCTCCATAGAATTTGGCTCCTCCAGGCCCAAGTCCTGCTAGTGGCACCACACTGGCCTCGAAGGCCATGATTTGCAGAAATCCTACGCCTGGCTGTGGAGGGCCCATGGTTTGTTCCAGTGACTCAGGACCTTCTTCACCAAGGCCCTGTCCTTCACCATGATCCAGCATGGTTCAAGCTTGCCACCTGGCAACTGAACAGAACATCCTGAGCTGCCATGGATATACTCCCAAAGTTCTGGACACTATTCTTGGCTTCAGAAGGGTATCTGCCAATCCACATTTACCAATCTACATGGAAGGTTTTTCTTTGGTGGTGCAGACATAATGCCCTCTCTGGTCTGCCAGAACTCCTCTGTTTTCTTGATCAGGGCAAACATGCTCAAGCGGCAGGCAGCTTTGTTGGCAAATCTCTTGTCTGCCTCCTCTACTAAAGGGCTACACTCACTTCTGCACCAAGCGATTCCTCAGAGGCACCTCACTACTCTCTCTGCCAACCATCCACAGATTTCCTTCCTGGGATCTTCACTGAGTCCTGCACGTCCAACACAAACTGTCCTTAGGTCCATTCTGCTCCACCTGCTCTCCTTCACCAATCTCAGGACATAGTTCTCCCTTTATTCCGCCCTAAGCTGAGGCACCCTAAGGAGAATGATTGCACAAGCTCAATGCCCACCACTGCTTGAAGGTATATAACTTTCACACAGATGCCTTGTTTGTCTTGTTTTTACCTTCCTCAGTGGGGCAGAAAAACTCTTCAACTACTGCCACATGTATATCCCTGGCATGCAAAACTTGCAGACGTCACTTAACATCACAGCGCACTCTACCAGATCAGTGGCAGTGTTGGTGGCCTTCTCGACGAACACTTTACTGGCAGAAATCGGCAAAGCCATCACTTGGACATCCCCATCCATATTCACACGTCACTAGAAACTCGACTTATACCACTCTTCACAAGTAGCTTTTGGCAGACATGTTCTCCAACACGTTCTTCCACCCCGGTAGACACAGACGCTCCCACCCGGATTCTTAACTGTGGCATGTCCCACATGAGATGTCTTCATCCAGCAGCAGAGAAAAGAGTGTTGGTTACTCACCGTGAAGGCTTCATCTTGCTGCTTGATTTGAGGACATCTTGACCCACCCGTCTGGGCATCTGCATCGACTGGGAGTGTCTTTTTCCTTTGCTTCATTCTGTACCTTGGACATTGCTCTTATGAACTGGGAGGGGTTCTCCTTCTCAGGCTATGTAAGCCTTTTTATCTTAATTAAAATAGTCCTTCCTACTGGAGTACATGGGAAGGATAACCCACACAAGATGTCCCCAAATCCAGCAGCAAGAAGAAGTCTTCACGGTGAGCAACCGATGCTCCTTTCCCTGAGTTTATTTGCAGACATGCTTAAGTGTGCCTCTTGGACAGTGAGACTCCACTTCATTAACTTGGAACTGAAGCCTTGGTGAGCAGTGATTTACTTCTCTAATGTTTAATTGCAGGTTGAACTGCTGTTAGAAATGGTTCCTGCGCTCATTGCGGTTGTACAGCGTAACGTGAGTGAGGCTGAGCCGGAGCAAGCAATCAACAGGCAGACAGCTTTATTCAGCCTGAAGCTGCTGTGCAAATGTTTTGGTGCAGAAAATCATACGACATTTCTGCCTGTGCTGCTGATGGCCATCGATGTGATTTCTTCAGAAAGGAAGGAAGAAAGAAATGTCACAGGAAGTGCTTTGTTGTGTGCAGCTGAGGTCACCTGTACACTGAAAGCACTAACAATACCTCACCTCCAAAGGTATAATGTTCATGCATAATAAATAGCAACAATAATACTTAACATTAATATAGCATTTTAGAGTATTTACAGCACTTCATGTTGATTATTTTCAGCAATTCTTAGAATAGTTCTGTAAGGTAGACCAGATATTATTATTTCCCTTATTACAGATGTGGGGAGTAAAGCTGAGAGAATCATGAGTTCATGATGAAGGCAACATTTGAACTGGTGACCTAGCAGCCTTAGCCTGTTCACTGTGCTAGCTTATGTATCTAAAACCTTTTGCTTTGATTTGCTTAGATATATTAGGAGTATTCCTCCTATGGTCTATATATGTGGGTGAAAGTGTTCCATTGTCAGATAGTGTCTGCATATTTCTGGACAGATAATATTAAGCAATAAGCAATTCTTACCAAGCTAGTCTTTCCAAGATGAAACTTAGGCAGATGTTCCATCTTTGCATTTTCAAGAAGATTTAATTTGTAATTAGAATTACTTTACCTTTTAATATGCTTTAAAACTTTCTGCACTGAAAGATATTTAAGTAGATTGATATGGAGAGAGCCTTACTTACTGGGATGGAGGTATCTTTGGAAATGAATTGATACATTTTTGTGTGTGTGTTACTTGTAGGCTTATGCCAGCATTACTGAAGACACTGAAACACAAGAAGGAGTTGGTTGTCAGTGAAACTTACTTGCTTAGCGCAGTGATGGCTCTGTTGAAGGTTGTGGAAACATTGCCCCACTTCCTCAGTCCATACCTGCTAGATACTTTGGTGCAGGTAGGTAGTATGTTTTAATATAGATATAAAGAATTCTTAATCTTTCTGTATTTGTTTCTTTTATTTGTGAATTGCCCCAAATCTCAGTCTCTGGGCGATTTACAACAACATAAAACAAATTAAAACAGACATAAAAAGCATAAAATGATTTTAAACCATATGTCTGTTTAAGTTTGGGTGAAAAAAAAGTGTCTTTAAAGACTTCTTAAAGGTTGTCAGAGATGGGGAGGGTCTTATTTCAGTAGGGAGAGCATTCCAGAGTCTTGGGGCAGCAACAGAGAAGGCCCATCTCAATGGACAATGAGACTCATGGTGAAGAAGACGTTCTCTGAAATACCCAGGGCCTAAGCTGTTTGCTGGTTATAACCAGCACCTTGTATTTTGCCCAGAAACATATTGGTAGCCAGTGTAGTTCTTTCAGTACAGGAGTAATATGGTCTCCTCAAGATGACCCAGAGACCAACCTGGCTGCCGTATTCTGTACCAACTGCAGTTTCCAGACTACGTACAAAGGCAGCCCCACATAAAGCACATAGCAGTTGTCAAGTCTGGAGGTTACAAGCATATGTACTACTGTTTTGAGGTTGTTTTTCTCAAGAAATGGACGCAGCTGGCATATCAGCTGAAGCTGATAGAAAGCACCTTTGTCCACCGCCTCAACCTGAGACACTAGAGAGAGGTTTAGATCCAGAAACACTCTTAGACTGTGTACCTTCTGGGGGAGTGTGACCCCATCCAGAACCAGCAGATCAGAATTGTCACCTGAATTCCAGTCCCACACAATAAGTACCCCTATCTTATCTGGATTCCATCTGTTACCTCTCATCCAGCCCATCGCCACCTCTGGGCAGGCATTTAAGGAGGTTATGCCTTCTCCTGATGTTGACATAGAGAAATAGATTTGGGTGACATCAGAATACTGATAACACCCTGCACCAAATCTCTTGATTGTTTTTACTGTATTGTGTGGAATGTTAACTGTTTTTGTTCTGCCTTATATCATGTTTTAAATTATGTACACAGCCTAGAGATGCACATATCAGGTGGTATTAAAATATGATAGATAAAAAAGGGTGAATGCGATCTGACAGATACCCTGGTCCCAAGCTGTGTAGGGCTTTGAAGGTCAAAACTAGCACTTTGAATTTAGCCCAGAAGCAGACTGGCAGCTAATGAAGCTTCCGCAGGATGGGTGTAATACTCGAAAAGCAACTAGCACCCATGAGCATCCTTGCAGCAGCATTCTAGACTAGCTGAAGCTTCCAAACCATCTTCAAGGGTAGCCCCACACAAAGTGCATTTCAATAATCCAATCTGGATGTTACCAGTGCATGCGTGACTAAGATTAGGTTGAACTTCTCCAAATAGCGTTGCAGCTGGTGTACAGCCATAGGAAGCAAGGAATACACATAGAGAATAAACTTGAACAATTTCAAGTCAGTAGAACTTATTCACTAGTGACAATACAAGCCGCAAAGAATTTAAGTTGCAGGTAGACAGACTTGGCTTAAATATTTGGAAAGGTTTCCCAGCAATACAAGGAGTTAAGCAGTAAAAGAAACTATATAGGAAGTTTTAAATTTTCCCCTTCCCTTAAAAAAAATAAATGGCAAAACTGAACAAACTTCTCAGTCAGAGATGCTTTAGGCAGAGGTTATCCCATCTTCAGAGAGGGCTTGCAACTAGATGCCCTGGTGGCGCAGTGGTAAAACTGCCGCCCTGTAACCAGAAGGTTACAAGTTCGATCCTGACCAGGGGCTCAAGGTTGACTCAGCCTTCCATCCTTCGAGGTCGGTAAAATGAGTACCCAGAATGTTGGGGGCAATATGCTAAATCATTGTGAACCGCTTAGAGAGCTCCGGCTATAAAGCAGTATATAAATGTAAGTGCTATTGCTATTGCTATTGCTAGATGACAGGACCATTTCTAATTTTATTATTCTGTGACTTAGAATACAGAGCACACACACTTTCCAAAAGCTAAGATACAGATCAGAAGAAACCAACTACACACAATACCTAGTGCGTTCTGTATTACACAGAAAAATGAACAGATTTATTTAATTCATAGAGAAGCTGGATACATCTTGTTGAATGTAAAATGAAAGAGCCTTTTGTTGAAAAGTGGCATATAAATATTTGTAGTAGCAGCAGCTAGATAGGATCTTTTCCATCAGGGGAGCAATAGCTTATTGGTAGAGCATGTCTCACTCATAAAGGCCCCAAGCTCAGTAAAGGAGCTTGGAAAAAGGAGAAAGGAAAAAGACATCTGTTGGATGTTTGAGAGACCTGCTGCTGACAGAGTAGACAGTACTAGGCTAGGTCTAACTCAGTAAAGCACGATATATCACTGGGTATGATATATCACTGTACGATTCCAGTTGGTGTCGATTGTGGGAGAGTGTTCTGCTACCTGGCCCCTTTCTTGTGGGGTTCCACAGGGCTCAGTCCTTGCTCCCATTCTCTGTAATATCTGGTCTCCCAGAGATGTAAGTTTGGGCGGGGTATAATTTTGATGAATGAATGCATACATACATACATACATGAAGCTGCTGGGCTTGGAGTGAGTTTTCATCAGTATGTTGATGATACTCAGCTTTATATCTCTACCCCTGGCCAAACAGGTGATGCCGTATTTGTGCTGGCTCAGTGCCTAGAGGCTGTTAGGACCTGGATGGGCCAAAACAAGCTCGAGCTCAATCCCTCCAAGTACGAGTTGCTCTTGTTCAGTTTGCGATCTGGCCAATTGCCATGTGTGAGTTTATCTCTTGATGGGGTTGTGCTTCCCTTGAGAGAGACAGTTCGTGATCTGGGGGTGGTCCTGGACTTGTGGCTCCTGCTTGTTCAGCAGGTGGAGGCCGTGGCCAGGACTGCCTTTGCCCAGCTTTGGCTGGTTCACCAGTTACGGCCTTTCCTCGACTGGCAGGCCCTAGCAACAGTAACTCATGCCTTTGTTACCTCTCGTTTGGATTACTGTAATGCGCTCTACTTAGGGTTGCCTTTGAAAACGATTCGGAAGCTTCAGCTAGCCCAGAATACAGTGGCCCGCCTCCTCATGGGTGGCCGTAAATTTGACAGTGTCACACCTCTTTTACAGTTGCTGCACTGGTTGCCTGTTTGCTTCCAGGTCCAATTCAAGGTGCAGGTTCTCACCTACAAAACCCTTATGGCCTTAGCACCTGTATATCTCCAGGATCACCTCTCGCGGCCAGTTGTATCCCATCTTGTGAGGTCTTCTCAGCTAGCCCTCCTTAGTGTCCCGGGCCCTGGTGTAGTACATGGTACCTGGGCCCATAGGAGGGCCTTCTCAGTGACCGCTCCTCTTCTTTGGAACACTCCCCCCCCGATTCGTTCAGCCCCCTCCCTGGCTGCTTTTAAGGCCCTTCTTCAGACCCACCTATTTTTAAGGCCCTTCTTCAGACCCACCTATCCTTTTAAGGCCCTTCTTCAGACTCACCAGGCGTTTGCCCTTTAATAATTTTTTATTTTTCATGTGTTGTTGTTGGTATTTCTGTTGTTCATTGCCCAGAGTCCTTGGAGGAGGCAGTATATAAGAAGTTTCTATTAAATAAATAAATATACGAACTCCCTTTTATCTTGGTATTCATGGTATCCTTTATAGATTCTGACAAACTTCTTCTCTAACATCACTTTTCTCCCTACTTGTCGCCCTCTAGTAGTCAAGACACTACTAGACACACTTCTCTCCAACCACCAGGAGGCAGGCTGGTCTTAGGAGGCATCTCCATCTTCCTTCCAGAAGCCAGTCTATGTTTCTGCTTCCACAGTGAATGGATGCAGGCTCTTGGTCCATTCATAGGAGCCAGTTAGAAGTGGTTTAGTCCCCCCAGAGACACATTTGCTGTACTTATTCTTTCTGATGCTTTTTTCCTTCCACATTCTGTAAAAAAGATTTATTAAAAGATTGACTCATTGATACCTCAGCTTTCTGCAATTCCTCCTACTTATTTTCCATACAAGGTTTTTCTCTTCAGTACTGAATTCCACTTCTCAGTATTAATTGGGTAGGAGATATTTTCTTCTTCTTCTTGGATTTAAATATTGTGCTGTTGAATAAAGCTATCAAGTCTACATATTATAATTTTTAAGGTTTTAGTGCGCTAACCTTAGCTGAATGGTATACTTTTTGTTTTGGTACCCTGATAGGTGGTCCATCTGGAAAGAATTGCAGTTGAAATGGGTCCTTCATCTCATGTGAATATACGTGTGATGTCTCTGAAAAATACTCTAGCAACAAAACTTCCAGCAAGAGTTCTTCTTCCAGTAATTGCAAAATGTTATGATAAAATTGCAGATACTTGGAAGGTTAGATATTATTTAGTTATTCATTAAAGTAAATGTGCTTATGAGATAAAAATATTTTATATTAAATCAAAATTTTGGAATAGAATGCATACTACAAACCAAGTGGCTTCATTCATGTGGGAAGGGCGAGAGGAGGTGGGATTTCATGCACAAAGGCCAACTTGTTTTAGAGAGACGCTGGTTGAGACTGACAACTCTCATCTGTGCTTTAGTATTGTCTTATATTTGCGATTTGTTTCTGTAATTTGATGCTCTTTTTAGCATTAAATAGTGAGAGACAGAGGAGAGGAGAGGGATCATTGTAATGTGAAAGAAATATGAACATTTCATAATTATTAGTAATATTAAAAACTAACTTTTCAATTTCATACTGAGAAATCCTATGTCAAGCAAAATATTTCCCCAAAAGGTAAATTTGTCATCATTTGTTTTTTAAAAAATAAACATGAAAATAGTTTAGAAATAGGTTTTGTCCTCAGTGATGGTATAGACATTTGCCTATCAGTCACTTGTTTTTGTTTTTGTTTTTCTAGAACTATCTCGGTTCTGTTATGGATATTCTGAAGGAACATATTATAACTTTGGAAAAAGATCAGCTCAGTGCCCATCAATCTGAGCTAACAGCATTTTTTATGAAGGCCTTGAACTTCAGAGCTGAGCACTCTCAGGTAATGTATGGCTTCATGGAGCAAGCATGAATATAAAAGGTCTTTACTACATGTGTCAAGTTACTTTTTAATCACTCTCATTGAAATACATTGGCTGCAATTCTGCACACAAGATGCTTAAATCTCATTGAACAATGTAATTTAAGAAACCTAACTTCTTAAGAATTGCACCTGAAGCATTGTACAATAACCAGTTACTAAAAAATTATTGTGAATATAAAAGCCAAGCATGTCCTTTAATGTAAAGCATAGTAAAAACACAGATTGAAATATCATAATGTTGCTGTAAATCCTTTGATACCATCTGTTTTTTGTCATAGGATGATCTTAAAGAAGTTGGGAAAATAGAGACCCATATTATCAGTTGCTTAATTAGCATGGTTATGAAGCTTTCTGAAATGTCTTTCAGGCCTCTGTTCTTCAAGGTAGGATTTTGAGGTGTGCTTTCATCCAAGCAATATATATTTGCACTCCCAGTAATTTGTATAAACATTAAATGTCTCTGTTTCAGCTCTTTGATTGGTCCAAAACAGAAGATGCCTCAAAAGATCGACAATTGACTTTCTACCGGCTGGCAGACTGCATTGCTGAACAGCTAAAAGGGCTGTTTACCCTCTTTGCCGGTCATTTGGTGAAGCCCTTTGCAGACACTCTGAACCAGATCAATATTTCCAAAACAGGTAAGTTTCCTATAGCATTATAAAAATGTTAGATTGATTGATTTTGCCTTGTTAGAAAGCAGGGCCATTCACTAAGAACAGCCCTGCTGGATCAGGTCTATGGCCCATCTAGCTCAGCATCCTGTTTTGCACAGTGGCCCACCTTATGCCCCTGGGAGCCTACAGGCAGGAGTTGAGGGCATGCCCTCTCTCCTGCTGTCACTCCCCTGCAACTGGTATTCAGAGGCATCCTGCCTCTGAGGCTGGAAGTGGCCTATAGTCCTCCAACTAGTAGCCGATGACAGAGCTCTCCCCCATGAAGTGATCCAAACCCCTCTTAAAGCCATCCAGGTTGTTGGCTGTCACTACATCTTGTGGCAGAGAATTCCACACGTTGATAATGCATTGTGTGAAAAAGTACTTCGGTTTGTTGGTCCTAAATTTCACGGCAATCAATTTCATGGGATGATCCCTGGTTCTAGAGTTATATGACAGGGAGAAGAATTTCTCTCTATCCACTTTCTCCACACCATGCATGATTTTGTAGACCTCTATCATGTCTCCCCGCAGTTGTCCTTTTTTCTAAACTTAAAAGCCCCAGGTGCTGTAATCTTTCCTCATAAGGAAGGTGCTCTAGGCCCGTGATCATCCTTTTTTAGATGTGGTGACCAGAACTGTACGCAGTTCTCCAAATGTGGCCACACCATCGTTTTGTATAAGGGCATTATAATATTAGCCGTTTTATTTTCAGTCCCCTGCCTAATGATCCCTGGCATGGAATTGGTCTTTTTCACAGCTGCCGCTCATTGGGTCGACATTTTCAATGAGCTGTCCACCACGACCCCAAGATCCCTCTCCTGGTCAGTCACCGACAGCTCAGATCTCATGAGTGTACACTTGAAGCTGGGGTTTTTCGTCCCAATATGCATCACTTTACACTTGCCAACACTGAACCGCATTTGCCATTTTGTTGCCCACTCACCTAATTTGGAAAGATCGTTCTGGAGCTCCTCACAATCCGTTTTGGATTTCACTACACAAAAGAGTTTGGTATCGTCTGCAAATTTGGCCACCTCGCTGCTTACCCTTACTTATAGATTATTTATGAATAAATTAAAAAGCACTGGTCCCAGTACAGATCCTTGGGGGACCCCACTTTTTACTTCTCTACATTATTAAAGGTCTCCATGTATTTACCCTCTGCTTCCTGTCCTTCAACCAGTTAGCAATCCACATATGTGCTTGTCTCCTTATCCCATAACTGCTACGTTTTCTCAGGAGTCTTTGATGAGGAACTTTATTGAGAGCTTTTTGGAAGTCCAGGTATACTATGTCAACTGGTTCCCCTTGATCCAAACACTTGTTGACACTCTCAAAGAACTCCAAAAGGTTTGTGAGGCAAGATTTCATTTTGCGGAAACTATGCTGGTTCTCTCCCAGCAGGGCCTTTTGTTCTATGTGCTTTACAGTTTTATCCTTGAGGATGCTTTCCATCAGTTTGCCTTGAACAGACGTTAAGCTAACCAGCCTGTAATTTCCTGGATCGCCCCTGGATCCCTTTTTGAAAATTGGTGTTACATTTGCTACTTTCCAGTCCTCTGGTACAGAGCCTGATTAGTTTAGGTAGTCTACCTTAATTGCAAAGTATTTTGCTGAATACCTTCTTAGCTGAAAGTAAATCATTAGATATTGCTGAGGACAGATACCTTAGAGTTGGGATCTGTATGGAAGAATAGGGTGCTATACAGAATAATGTTGCTCATAGCCGTAGGAGCTATATAAATAATGCTTTAACCACAATATAGGAGAACCCCCGTATCTGCGGTTCCATTACTTGCGGTGTCACATATTTGTGGTTTTAAAATAGGAGACGAGCCTCCTTAACTGTGAGTAAGGGGTTCACGTATCCATGATTTTTGCTGATGAGCAAGAGGGGAGAAAGAAGAAAAGGAGTGAGATCTTATCTCTCCCAGGCCTCGCAAGTCTCATGAGACCTGGGATTTGGACAGATTCCCAGGTCTCATGAGACTTGAGGCCTGGGAGGGATAAGAAAGCCCTGGCCGGTCAGTGATGAGGGCCAGATCTCAGAGGAAGACCTTCCTTGTTCCGGCGGTCCCCCAATTTGTGGGGATATTGCGTTAGATTCCCCGCTGCAGGGAGAGAGGGCAGTGCTAGAGGAGCATGTAGAGCAGCGGCTGTTCGATCTCCGCTGCAGGCAGTAAGGAGAGAGGACAACACTCAAGGAGTACGTGTGCGGCTGGTGGCAGTGGCACTTTTCTTCTTTCTCCCCTCTTGCCCCCACTGGGGAACCTAATCCCCAGGTTTCCATTGGATTAACGTCCCAACATTTGCGGTTTCATTATCTGCAGTCATGGGCTGAGAACCTAACTGCCGTGGATAACAAGGTCCACCTGTATGTTTACAACTAATATAATGACATTCTCTGGTCATTTGTAGCTTGTACAAACTGAATCCACTGCAAGTGGAAAACTATTCTGGTGATGGTTATACAATACAGGTGTCTAATTCCTATCCATCTCCTTTATTATTTTCATATGCAGATGAAGCTTTCTTTGATTCTGAGAACACTGAAAAGAGCTGCCTATTATTACAGTTCATCCTGGACTGCCTGCACAAAATCTTCCTTTTTGATTCTCATCATTTTGTGAGCAAAGAGAGGGCAGAAACATTAATGGTGCCTTTGGTCGATCAGGTATCGTTCAATAAATTATTGCTCAATAGCTGGACAACAAAGACATCTGTTACTCCCTTAATTGATTCTCTCATGTCCATGATTAGTTAAAATGTGTATATGGAGATGAATTGGTACTTCTTGTTTCATTGTTTATTTTCCATTCTGTCGTCAATGATCTCTTTAATATCTGTATGAAACCACTGGGTGAAGTCATCAGGAATAGAGATTTAGGGCAGGGTATTATCAATAAACTAATGACACCGAAATCCATCTCTCCATGTTATCATGATCAGGCAATGGTATTCTCTCTGTAAATGCCTGCCTGCAGCCGTAATAGGCTGGGTGAGGGATGATACATTGAAGTTGAACCTAAGCAAAATGGTGGTGCTTGTTGAGGGAGTGGGTGGTCATAAGCTGAAGGATGGGATGATTTGTTTCATTTTAATTTCTGGTCACTGATTAGGTGACTGGCGAGGACTTTGGTGAGGCTGGCTTGCACAATATTGTAAAAATATTCATTCTTTTCACTTTGTGTATATACATATCTTTCTTTCAATAGCTGGAAAACATGCTTGGGGGAGAAGAGAAGTTCCAGGAGAGAGTGACAGTGAACTTGGTTCCATGTCTAGCGCAATTTGCAGTTGCAATGGCAGATGACTCTCTGTGGAAGCCACTTAATTATCAGATTTTGCTGAAGATGAGGCATGCATCACCTAAGGTTTGTGGCAGAAATTGATTTTGAATGAATGCCATGTTTGAGCAATCCAGTTTGGCTAAGATGGTGGTTGACTGTGTGCTTAATGCTTGTCCTTTGAGAAGGTACAATAGTGAGTACAGATATAACCTACTCTAATAAATGAGGGAGCAGGCTACTGCTGAGTGTTAAGTGAAGAGTGCAATAATAATGCTGGTCAGTCTTAAGTATTTGTGAGCTGTCTTCAACAAAGCCGCGATTTTGAGTCTGTGTTTAGGGCACTTATTCTAAAGACTGTGTCTGAATACAGTTTAATTCTTAATAATTCAAAGAAGCTGTGTTGTAACCTTAGATTTTCCCTTTTTAGGTTAGATTTGCTGCCTTATTAGCTTTGCTAGAACTTGCAGAAAAAATAAGAGAGAACTACATGGTGTTGCTTCCAGAGTCTATCCCCTTCTTAGCTGAGCTTATGGAAGGTAATGTATCACATTTTTACTTTGTATCTACTTGTAATGCAGAGTGTTCTCCGTACTTTTGTACTTTATCCTCCTTTATGGAGTCCACAATCGCTCATGAAGAGATTACTCTCTGAAAACCACATGAGCCTTTTGGAAGGGCGGTATAAAAATTTTAATAATTAATTAATTAATTAATTAATTGAGTGAGTACTGCTTTTTCACTTAAAATGTATCTCATAAGAGGTGTACATTATGTTGTACTCAAAGGGAACTTCTTTTGGTTGGACAGTTTCTGTACATTAACATGAAACAGTACAGTTAATTTCTTTAAATGCTGTTGGTGTACTGAGTTGCAACTAAACAATTTTGGGAAACTTTTGATTCCATGTTGAAGTTCAGCTTACTGGACATCATTGTTTTGATGAACCAGTTTTCTATGGGCAGTTATTAGGTGCGTCGCTTATGGGCCCCTTATGTATAAAAGATAGTCTACCTTTTAAAATGTGAAACTGAAACCTGCGAGCATACAGTATATGGCAAAGTGATAGGCCTAAGTAGACTTTGAGGGAGCAGGTTCTTTGTAAAATAGTGGCAGTCCCTAGCAATTCAGCTGCCAGTGTACACAGAGGGGCTTGCATTGGACAGGCTGAGCAGCATACTGTGTTGGCCAGCAGAGTACACTCATCCTTGATACATCCTGATATACTTAGTATTTATTTTCAGTACTTCCACCCTATTATTTTGGTCCACAAGGACTCCTCAGATAACTGACCAGCTTAAAAGCCACGTGTACCATAGTATAAACTAATGACATCAATAAAACCACAGCAAATCCATAACTCATATGTAGCAGCTTCTGTCATTAACCTATCTAGCACAGAGGCTCACCTAGAGTCCTGTTCTCACTGCTTGTTAAAAAGGAGGTGGAAATTAGACCAGGCTAGCCTCCCTCAGAAGGGCATATTACAGTTGTGGTGTCACAATTCAGTCAATAAGGTTGTACAGACATGGCTGACTAAAGACAAAGATGCTTTTAGGTGGCTTTATGTTGGATGTGTAGTACTTCCTAGTGTTTTCTCCATAGACCTCAAAGGAAACCACACTGGGAAGGAAGGAAGGCTGACCACACTACATGCTGGTGTCTGTCTTGTTTCTTTTTTAGCTTGTGAGCCCTTTGGGGACAGGGAGCCCTTTTATTTATTCATTCATTCATTCCTATGTAAACTGCTTTGGGAACTTTTGTTGGAAAACGGCATATAAATATTTGTAGTAGTAGTAATAAAGGGTTCCATGCAAGCCTTCCAAAATGGCACTGGGCAACATGCAGCACTGCACAGAAGTCAGTGCAGTAGGAAATGACTCATGTTGAAGGGTCTCTTGCCAAATCCCCACACCCCACCCCACCCCGGAACAGTGAAGATTACTGACCCAGTAAATCATCCCTCTTGCAACAAAAAGGATGGGCTAAATTATACTTGCATTATAAAAACTGAATGAACTATGAGTGTGGCATTTCTGTGTGATATGGTAATGATAGCAAAATAATCACCACTTGTATAAAATCACCTAACAACCAGCAGTCTTGCAACAGGCTACAAAGTTCTCCAGTATTAGCACTTAACAGTTATATGGTTAGTTTCCTAACCTCTTTAACATTAAACAATAAAATACATGAACATTGAGAATGGGGAGGGATGTAAGAAAAGCCATTTGTGTGCTTTTCAGCCAGCCACTTTGTTTACATTTGGCTCCTTTGTTTTTAAGATGAATGTGAAGAAGTGGAACATCAGTGCCAGAAGACAATTCAGCAACTGGAAGTTATTCTTGGCGAACCACTGCAGAGCTACTTCTAACCCCATCATGTTTTAAAATGTAGAGCTTTGGTGCTGTGACCAAGTAAACACCTAGAACCACTGCTGTGATCTCTTTGCCTCTTTTTTGCTGTAGTTTCCTTTTCCTAGCATTCAGTGTTCTTAATTATGCTTGTGAACATTTTAAAATGAGCCTTTACAATGTTAACTATTCTGGGGTGTGTGTGTGTGTGTGTGTTTTGACCTTCACTGATACGTATCACAAACCTGTAAATGTGAAGTGGAAGTTGGCTTCTACATGTGGCCTGTAATAGCTGAAGCACTCTCAGCAAGTTTGAATCCTCCATGAGGTTAAAAAAAAACCTCATCAACTAGCACCCTAACTGTAAACACAGCAAACTCTTCTGTATTGTATCTATATATGCAACAAACACACAGCTCTGACAGCACTGGTGATGTGCCTGGGGGGAAAAATCCATCCGGGAACAGATGATTATATGCAATTAGATGTGACAGTCCTATATTTTTGCTACTTTGTTACCTGACTAAGCTGCTTTTGACAAACCATTTTTTAATCATTGTGGTTTGAGACAGAAATAGAAACCTATAGACTAACCTGTTTAAGAATAATCCTGAAGACAATGTATGTATAATTGTTAGTGTTAAAAAATTGCTGCTAGTGATGGTAACTGCTTTAGATTAATTCAAAAGAGAATTAGACTCTTCTCCCATGGCTTTAATCAGCAACTAACAGCTTAAGTGGCATTTCTAGATTTAGATGCAGCACACCTTGAATGCCACTTGCTTGAAGGTGGGTTTGGTTAACTGCATCATCAACTTACGGGCTTCTGAGCAGCATTTCAGTGGCATTGTGGGGACATGATGCTGCACTAGATGGAGACTTAATCTGATCAAGGTCATAGAAACACTTTGTATTAGGATAATATATTCGGAACCATAAGCCAGGTGTGGAGGGCAAATTTTCTTAGTTGCTAGCTTCTAAAAGCCAATATTAAGCATAAAACCAAAACAAATCTAACCTTTAACCTATCTTGCAAGATTCATCACATAGGTGACTGAAGCAGGTACATAGGAAACAGGATGTAGAAAGTCAGAGGTGTAGGTTATGTTATGGTAAAGGAATATCCTGGTTAGTGAAAGGATAGCCTCATACTGTGGCCCATAGCTGATCACTGGAGAACACACAGGTCTGTTGTGGGGGAAGGCCATATGGCTAGAAATCAGTCTCTCAACATCAGCTTTCTGTTAACCCTAAAATTCAAATTCACACAGATGTCCAATACCATTCAACTCAGACACTGCATTGTTGTAGCAGCTTGTTTTTTAAAAAATGGATTTATTTTGGAAGTAACAAGATTTCTGTATAGCTTCACAGAAGTTAAATTTCAATTCTGAACACTTTAGGATTAAGACTTCTTTTAGTCGCTCAGTGCAAAAAGGTGGACTATATGCCTTTTAATGCTACAAAACACAGCCATGTTCTTGTGAAGACATCCACTTGACAGAAGCTTCCTCAAACTCTTCTAGATATATATATTGAGAGGTAAGAGACAAGTAATAGTAGTACTCAGAGAATTCCTGTTTCCCCAGTACAATAGTGCAGTCAGTTAAAGTATACATCGAATGCCAATAGTTCAGTAGGATAAACTACTATGTAATGTCGATCATTCTGAAGAGAGTGAAGCTCAAGAATAAGAGCTCCTTCAAATCTGTCACTTAAACTATAAACATTAGCAGAGAGCCAAATTAACCATGACACTAGTCTCTTGAATTATTCATTCAAAACAGGAGCAGGGTGGGGAGGGGCAGCGTGTGGATTAGGACCATGGCACAAGTAGACGAGGGGCTTTAACCCTTTGCACCATTTTCCTGTCGAAACATCCCCTGTGATGGTGTCATTTGCTGCAGTGGGTACAGGGTGGGGGAGAAGAAGAGCTGCTTCAGGGAAATTTTAGTAGGGAAACAACATGGAAACAAAGGGTTAAAGTCCCCCTTTATGCATGGTGCAGTCACAATCCAGAATCCAGCTATTTTTAAATGGAAACATATATGGGGAAACAGTGCCATGTTTAGCATCTTGCCTACTTTAACCTCAAGAGTCAAAGCTGTACCAGGATAGCATATAATATGGTACATAAAATGCTGCATTGCCAAAGTGTACAAGTTCATGTGAACTTGGGTATAGTAATCTCACTAGCAAGAGTTGATGTTATACTTGTAATTAGTAGCAAGCACTTATAATGCCAGTTGTGGTTAGTTATTAGCCACAATACTCTAGCTTACTTCTCTGGGCAGGTACAGATTGGTTTCTGTAAGCAATCTACTGCATCCAAATTGTTTCCCCGCCTATGGTAAATCAAGGTTACTGCTGCCCTCCACTACCACCCCCCCGCCCCATTCACAGGGAGGAAGGGATGAAGTATTTTTCAAAAGGAATTTGGGGAGCTTCTTTACCAGCTCCTCACATCCAACAGTCGAATGTCCCCATGGACTTCCAGTATGTTGATCTTGCTAAGTTGTTTAAACCGATGCTTGTACTCCAGGGTATGCACACCATTGATAGCGATGTTGTACTGATGGGTTTCGCAGAATATTATCAGCTGAAAATTAAAGGGACATTTACAACCTTAGTGAATTAAGCAGGATTGTGGGATCCTCCAGAGAAGACGATATAAGGGGAGTATAACCTGCCCAAGATTGAGGTTGATCACCTAGCTTGAAGTTTTAAGTTATTTAAACCCATTCCCTCCCTTTGGACTATAATTTTATGTCTAGCCATAGTATACTTATTTTTCGGTACATTAATAGAAATTACAGTCCAGTCAAACATTGAGGCAAACTTTACAATTCAGTTGTATAGGTTGCTGCCCTAACTGCCCACTGGATATGGCTTGTCAGTCTTTTAGCCAAGAACAGAAGAGTGTGGTAAACAATCTTTCGCAAATGGTATGATTAGTTAGCTGTTGCAGGGCCAACTACAATTAGTGTGATACTGTATTAGCTAAAGTTGATGCATATGACCAGGCTATTAGGAGCTTATTCACAGGACTCTTTCCTCCCCTCACAGGCTAATCACCCAATTTTTAGTGCAAGGATTGATCAGTGATTTGGAAATGGTAATTCTGGTTTCTAGCTCATCACCATTCCTAGGATCCTTGTTTGAGCTGCTGGCCATCTTTTTGTGATTTGAAAGGCACATCCCATGAATGGGCCTCGAGTCACTGCAATGTGATTAGTGGCTACCAAGTTCTGTGCCTCAAAGCCAGAGGGAACTGTGAAAGTGGCAGATAAGCCAATATCTGCTTGTGGCTCTCTAGAACAGGCTGCCCTGTACAAAATCTGTAAGGGTATTGTTACATGCTGCTTTGCAGAAGCCTTCCCATCACTAGCTATCCACTGCCACCACCACCACACACACCCAGCAACTGTCTGTATAACACTGGCCTTGTTCAGTCAGTTACCTCAAAGTACATTCCCGGACTGAAAGGAAAATGAGGAAGTTGCCTTTCTTCTTCGCCCCAACTGCTACACAAGAAGGAGTTTCTCACAAAAGCCTGCTCTTTTATTCGAGGATTTAGATGTAGGGCAATATCACTTGAGTCACTGGGCTTCAGGTTAACTGCAAAGCTGCAAATAAAATACTAGTGTTAGTCATGTTATATTGCATAATGTCCAAGAAACCAGCCATTTCTACCGAGGACTCTTGCTATAGCTAGTAATGGTAAACTTTAGGCATGGTTCAAAAGTGCACACCAATTGTGAACAGCAGCAATACAAATTCACATTTGTTAGATTTGTATACCGCCTTTTATTAAAATAATCTCAAGGTGCTTTACAAAACATTTAACAATGTAAAACTATAAAACAGTTACACAAATATTAAATTGGAATATAAAAATCCTTATAGTAGGTTTTGGTTTCTCTCACTACTGCTAACCATGTCTGCGGGCTCTGCTTTTTCACTTCCCAAATTCATGGCACTTTGCCCCTTTGCTTGCAAGCCTTCAACTTTCTTCCTGCCCCCAGTCATTGTGTCCCCTCCCACAATGTCCCATTTCGTTCACCATATAAGCTAACACCAGCAGCAGAGAAGAGCTTGGTATTGTCTTGATTTATTCAGCCATTAACAGCAACATGTTGAAACATTCTTTTAAAAATTATGAACCCCACTCTGCTTTACTAACCTATTTGGCTTTTCGTTAACTTCTCCTTTAATGACAATCGTACGTCCAGGCCCAAGAGAAGCAGAAAGTTGTGCAACATAGGGAATCATCTGAAAATGCAGTTATGTTTAGAGTAGAGTTTACCATACTCAAAAGTTATTGCACTGCAGTTTTGTGGGAGTGGCAAAAATACAGAAAAGCTCTCCACTTTCACTTTTTTTCAGTTTTTCTCTCCATTTCTTTAAATTTGTAGGAGTGTTTGATGAGCTACTCTGTTATGTACATGGGAACATAGGAAGCTGCCATATACTGAGTCAGACCATTGGTCCATCTGGCTCAGTATTGTCTACCCAGACTGGCAGCGGCTTCTCCAAGGTTACAGGCAGGAATCTCTCTGAGCCCTATCTTGGAGATGCCAGGGAGGGAACTTGGAACCTTCTGCTCTTTTTAGTAGCCATCACTTGTCTCAATTACATCCATAGTCCCACAGTAAACGTGGGAAGTTACACACTCCCTAGGGAGTCCCTAGCTAAGGTGCATACTGGCCATATGTAAAGTTGAATGTTAAAAGAACATCTGCCTTATGTGACTAGGGCAGGAAAGGCCAGCTGTAACACTGGTGTAGCTACAGCAAACCCAGTTGCAGTACGAAAGTGTCCTATCCAGTTGCAGTATCTAAGATACAAAGTGTCAAAATTCACTTGATAAATTTATATCATGTGCATGCGTGTTGATATTCTGAGGAATTCTGACAACTTCCCTTTAAGAAGCATTTCTAGAAAACGGAGCAAAACGCACAATGCAATAGTTTGTACTCATTTATGTAGCATTAGAGCCCTTTCCACAAGTTCCTGCTCCCCACTCACCCATTCATTGAACAGGCAGAACAGAATCATGCCTGCCAGCTTCACATGTTCACAGAAGGGCTGAAAGGGGAGCATACACATGTTCAGTTGTAGGCCCAAAGGCTCTTCAACATGATCAGGAACCCTGTGGGTGGCGGTGAGGGTCCTTCTCCCATGTTTGCTAAGCACAGGGAAGGTAATTAATCTGAAAAGGACATGTTTGTCTAAGGTTGTTATTTATAGAGAATGATTTGTAAGTTTCCACATTTGCATGCACTGTAGCAAGTGTACCATCGCCCTCTGGTGAACTGGGCATGCCACAGCCACCTCCTTAAATTTGAAGCTGCAGAGGGAGTCTGGAGTTGTCTTTACTATTGTGCTTCCCTACCCTTTCCCTAGCTCCAAGGTTTCTGGAGGTGGAGGGAGGTTTCCCCAAGTAGTAATACAGTTGCAGCACCAGGGCTGTGAGGACGTTGCAATGCCAAGACCACAACTTGAGCAGGCAGCTGTAATGGATTTAAACAAAAAACAAAAAACAGCAGTGCTGCTGGTGCTGTTTCATGTCCAGGAAGGCTCTTTGAGGCACCGCCACAAAGAAGGAGTGAGCAGAACAGCAATAGTAGCCATGATGGCAAGGACTGGCTGGTGGGCTTGTGCTACAGGTGTGAGGAATAGGGGAAGAAAGGGGCCTTTTGTAACTGCTTCCCTTATAAATATAAAGAAATATTATGCATAACTAAGGCTTTATTCAGAAGTAACTCCATTCTTTCTGGCTCCACCTTTTTCTGACTCCACCCCCCATATTCTCTACAGGATCCCCACTGGGACAAACTTCCAAACACCACACAAAATATTACCAGACAGGATACAACCTGGCATCTCTTTCTGCTAGCTCTTGGGAGAGAAATGGAGAAGACAGTGAATAGTGCAAAGGGGGCTGCAAAAGTCATCCTTCACCCTCTTCACACCGAGAGGCAATTTCCACAGGAAGCTGCTTCAGTCTCCAGCAAGTGGCATCTAGGCAGCTACAGCCTGAGGCAGTGAGAGTCTTCTCACACCAGGCTCATTTTCACATTCATTTTCATCATGACCTCATGTATGAGGGGAAAGATAACAAAAAATGTGTTCCTGATCTGGGCCTTGGAGAAGATCCTGGTCAATAAGGAGGTGAAGAGGGTATATTGTTCCCAACTGCATAAAGTCTATGAGGTAGCTTTGGAAAATGGAGGTGGTGGGGAGAGAATAAGGTAGGGATATCGAGGCATCTGCAGTTGGGCAGACAAGTCAGAGTGCTCCACAAGACCTTTTTGCCTGCCTCAGCAACACCCTCTCCACAGGGAACTCCCAAGGGCTGCTTCTTTGCATTGAATGACATCGCACCACCAGTCACTAAGTTTGGTAATTTTGATAAATGTGTGCCACACAAAATGGTGGTGCTGAACCTTGTTTTAAAACACGTGCCTGCTTTTAAGTCAGATACAGGCACATCATGCCCGCTTGTCTTAATTCCATTCCGAGAGAGAGAGTAACAACAGTCTTAAATGCAAAAAATGTATATGAGGTGGTAGTGAAGGTCTGTCATCTCTCAGGGTGGACATGGATGACTACTTATAAAATATGGTCACCATAACATCCCTCAGGATGGCTCTACCAGTGCAGGAAGCTGCTTGTGGGCTCTGGCCATACAGTGAATGCTCTGTTTGTTAAGATGCTTTCATTCTCAAAAAGCAGTAGGGTCACCCCTCCAGTATTTCCAAAAATACCATCTAAGCATATATGTATGAGAGTGGCCAGGAGATGGTTGAAGATATGCCTTTTTATGTCAGGAAGTAAGTATCAGGCACTGAAACTATCAGGTCTCAGCACTTTAAAAAAACCCATTTTGTGTCCCTTGTGCAACCTCAGCCACTTTCTTACCACTTCATTACAGATTTTAACACCACATAATATTCTAAATGGTCCTCAAAAACACCACTATGATAGAACAACAGGAAGCTCCTTGTCCGCTGGCACAGCAAATCTGAACAGGGTGACAAGCCACAAATCAAAGTGTCCTTTACGAAAGACTTAAAAAGCCACATTGTAGAGCCCAGTATATGTAGAAAACAAAAAAGGGAGAAATTTTATACAGAACAGTCTTGCACTAAAATGGGTATGTAGAAAAGCCAACACATATTCCCTTCAGTATTTTCTAATATTCCACATACAATTTACATTCATAAAGATACTTACAAACTGTGAAGCGTCAGGTACTTCTTCCTGTTGAAAAGAAGAAAAAGAACTTAACTACAACATAAGAGAGAACATAAATTGTATGCCTAATCAGATAAGAATACGTACATTTCCTGCTTCTTTCTGTGTTGTCCCTAGCAAGGATGGCTGAGAGCCTTGCAAAGACTGCAGGGGAAAAGATAGGATGAAAGGTCAATGCTCACAGGTCATTGATAACTCATGAGCTGTGATCTAAGAATCCCTTTATATCAGAGTTTCATTAGTGAGATGGGTGAGCGATTGCTTTTAACACTGTTAAAAGGAAAATTGTCAAGTATATTAGCAAGGCTAATTTAATCCTGCTACATATTTATATGTAATTATATTACTATATGATGCAGCAGGAGCAAGAGCCATGCTTCTTTGTAGAACTGAAGGATACCCATGAGTCAACATTGTTAACTGAAGCTGTCAGTGGCGTTACTAATGAGATGTAAAGGTACCCATCATTTCAGGGATCTGGTCATTCCAATGGAAAAGCAAGACATGAACATTGCTTCCCCAAAGCCAAACAGACACTTCTGTTATCTTTTGTACTTCTCGTGTCTTCATGAGGAATGAGAGGACAACACCGACTCACACTGTACTCATTCAGATCTTAAATGGTAGTGCTTTATAATTACTGTGCTCAAGGAGCAACTTGAGTCCAGACTAACAATGTATGCATGGAAGAGCATTTTGCATGCGCAGCAGGAGAGGGGTGATTTCCCCCAATCCCCCCTTTCCTCTGCAGTTGCCTACCAATGGGGTGCGCATGAACCCAAAAACGCAATTCAGTTTCGAACCAACCAGCTGGTCTGGTCCAATTAGCCAAACCAGCTCAGCAGTTCAAGCACCAGTACTTGTAAAGGGGAATCCGGTAAGCATTCCCCTTTACAAGTAAGGGATGGGGAATCCTGCAAAGGGCAGCATGGAGGGAGCAGCGAGAACAGTAGTCTAAAATTCTTACCACCTGGCCCAGCAAGGCTGCCAGCATTGCCACTCCCTAGTACTGCCAATCACCTCTGCCTCCATCTTTAAGCAGACCGTCTGCACGGTGGGGGCGTGGGTCCGTTTTCTGCAGATGCAGAGGCCAGAACCATGCTGCCACACAAGCAGCCTGCTTAAGGATGGCGGCAATGGCGATTGGCAGTATTATGGGTTGGCGAGCAGTGGCAGCTGCACTGGGTGGTAAGAACCTTAGACTATCTTTTTTGCCACCGCTCCCCTCGCACTGCTGCATCTCAAAGTCGAACCACTCTGCTTGAACCAAGTTTGGTTCAGTTTGATCACAGTCCTAGCTGGTCCCGTTTCAATTCATGACCGAACTGCCATAATTAGTGGCCCAGTTCGATGCGAACTGGTTAGACTTTGAACGGTTCATGCACATCCCTATCTCCCAAAAATATATCCCTTTCTACAGTCCTCAAGGTCAGCTTTTCAGGAGGCACAAAGGAAAGTAAGAAGATTAGGGAAAATACTCTCCCACATTTTATGCACAAAGTGTCCTTCCATATACACGCTGTTGGTCTGGAGGTCAGCTAATATTCTGCACTCTTGAATAACGGGACACTTTCACACTAGACCTACACACTGCCACTGAAGGTAATATCCCCTCCCGCTCTAGTGCATTTTTTTGGCTGGAAGGGTAGCAAATTCTCTGATCCATTAGCAATAAATATTCTACTTCAGCACAAGAGAAGTAGAAGCATAAGAAAACAAACACATCACACCAACCCCCAAATAAACAGCTGTCTTAAAAACAAACTTACATTGTTTGAAACAAATCCAATTAGCTCAATGCACACTTTTCCAGATATCCCAAGTGTATCTATTTTCTCAAGGTCAATCCTGTGCTTGTAGATCAACACATGCTTTCCATTTACAGATACCTACGGAAAGAATGCATACAGGTATGGAACACAGCTCTAGTGAAAGTGAGCTATCCAATTTCATATTTCTTCCACATTTAAGTATTTGACATATGACAGACTTAAAAACTGACAACTCTGTTTACATATTTCTGAAATCATCCATTAACATTACTAGAAATACAACATTTCATAAGGTTATTTGAATTAACGGTTCCTAAATAATTGCTCTAGGTGTTTTGGAAGCCTTGCATGTAAGTTACTGAGCTGACAGCAGTAAGCACCAAGAACAAACCAAGAGGTAGAGGGCCATGTGACCTCTAAGGCTGTTTCCATACATCAAAGGTTTTCATACAAGGAGGCACTGCCATTTGTACAACATGTCTTGGTTTTCTCAGATAAACTCTTATTGAAGAGGTGCAAAGGTTTGCCACAATTTTTAAAGAAAAGTCTTCTGCTGTCACTTTCTGGTTATTGCCCCACTTCCTCTGCTATAAATATTTTTTTTAAAAAAAATCCTTCTCCAGAGAATGTATGTACCACTGGCACCCTGCTAATTCACCAAGACACCCTGCTAATTTTGTCAGCTAGCTAATGCTAAAACTCTGGCTAATTCACCTCATGAAACTCAGACTCAGCAACTTCATGATCCTTAAGATTTGCAGTTTTCCTTTTTGTTAGCATGTTGCATCAAATTCACTATGGAAGATGTATGGGTACATATGCACAAATACAGCATTTGTTAACAAAAAACAAGCCTGAAATCTGTAGGATGAACAAGGGTGAAAGTTAGGGATGTGCAGAACTGGTTTGACTCCCTGGCTTCTCAAGATAGGGCTGAGAGTGATTCCTGCCTGCAACCTTGGAGAAGCCGCTGCCAGTCTGTGAAGACAATATTGAGCTAGATAGACCAATGGTCTGACTCAGTATATGGCAGTTTCCTATGTTCCTATGTGATCCGGGCTGGTTCGAGCAGTTCGATCATGAACTACTTCAAACCAGTTCAAGCTGGTTCATTGAACGGACCAGCCCAACTTATTGGTTTGACCAAACTGGTTCACATACCCATGATTCGGTCCAAATTTGGACTGAAGTGTGCCAAACGGTCCATGCACACTTCTAGTGCAAGTATGATAAATGCATGAAAATAATTTCTACAAATAGGTATAAGCAAAATTAAATAATTTTTAAGTGTATTGCTATGAACATAGCATAGGTTGGTGGGCCAGTTCAGACAGCACAAGAAACCATGGTTAAAGCTTGGCTTTGCATAATGCCCTGTGCCTTGGAAACACGTGCTAACCCCTTCCTTGCCCATGTGAATCGCCAAATAATTGTACTTCTGATTTAGGATAGAAACAAATCAAGATGGTTTTGACATCCAAACCAACCAACTTTGGTTTACAATAATCATCTTCCCTAAAACAAACAGAGATATGAACCGAAATGGATTTTGTATCTCAGTTTATTTTAGGAAAGTTGATTAAAATAGACCAGGATCAGTTATTGCAGATGTCATCGACAATCTTGGTTGTTTCTAACCTAAGTCAAAAATACAATTCTTTGGAGGCTTGCATGGACAGGGGGTGAGAGGAGCACACTTTCCTGAGGCTCAGGGAATAAAGAACCAAGCTTTAACCATGGTTTTGTATGACATTCGAATCAGCCCAGTGTTTGAGAAAAGTAGGCAATAAATAAATATATATATAAATTTTACTGTTAATAAAACATTCAGGATCTGCTAGCTTAGTTTTCCTACTTGTATGGAAATTGGACAAAACTTGCAATTTTGCTACAAATATAGTTCTACGAAGCTTGCACACTCTCTCCCAGAATATGTTGAATCATTAAAGTATGGCTGCATCCCACATTTGCCTCTCTTGATTACTGGAAGCTGAACATTAACAGTACTACAAACCAAGTGATTTCAAGGTGCAAGAGTGGAAGAGCAGTCCAGTATAAGGATGGAAATTTCCTCTCTCCTATCTGCATGCATCTTGGATCAACCAATAGTTTTATTAGACTCGCCTTGCCGTATCCCATTCCATGCAGGAGGTTGTGTGCCTTTTGTCTTGTTTTCTTTGTCAATGCCAAGAAATAACAAAAACAAGCCTTTTTTTTTTAATAAAGTTCTGCAACACTAAGCTTCCTGCACCAACTCACATTTTATTCATATCAACACTGTGTAAGGGATCAATTGTATCACAGCAACACTGTGTAAGGGCTTACACACTGCACCAATCAGAAGCTAATTAACCTGTAGTAAGCCTGTGGCTGGATTGCACCCACTGAGCTTGTTCACAGACTGACTAAACAATTGATAAACTCTTAGCAGCTCACCTGGAATTTATCATGTAGAACCATAACCACCATCTCGAATGGCTGTCCTTGTTTGAAAGGCATCTCATAAGTGATCTCTTCCCAGCACCATTTTTCTTTCTGCAGGGTATTGCAAACAATGCAACCAGATTTTTTGAACCGGGGGTTGAAATGAAAGGCTACATCAGCTCGAGGTTTTGTGCTATTGCCACACTGGAAGTCTACTTGGAACCTAGCAGCAAATGGAAACACAATAGTCAATTCAGTTCACTCCAAAACATCATTAATTCCAATCAGAAGTGGACAACCATATAAGTCACAGCCTGCAAGGATGGAATGCTTGCTACATTAATTCATAATTTTGGGCTTACTTGTTCGGAGCTCCAATCCTTAGCTGGGCTCATATTACCACCACTTTGGCAAAGCAAGCCTTGGCCATAGCTTGGCCATTCTTCAGCACTCACAGCTGAAGATGCTAAACTGTGCTTACTGCTAAAGTGGACACACAAGCCTCAACTGTACTACTTTCAACTTGCAATGCAGAAAGTGACCAATGTTGTCCGCATGAAACACGGAAAGGATCTCCACAGCCTATGTAATATCCATGCCACTGATCTATTTAAATCCATCATATAAAAAGAGAGAGCAGTCAGACCTACATCAAATCCAGAAAGATATTCTCAAAATTCTAGTCAACATTTTGGAACATGTGGAAGCAAATGCTGCATGTTTAAGCCAGACCTCTTTGCACATACTTTCATTTTTTTCATTAAAAACTGAGTATTGTATGCAGATTAAGTGAAACTGCCCTTTGGAAGATAAAACCAAAGATTTGGAATTCGGTCATAAGGATTTCAAAGGATTTGGAATCAGTTACCAGACTTGATTTCACAACACTATCTTTTCAATTTCCACCAGGAGACCAAATGAAATCAATGGGCAATAAGCAATGACTTTTCCTAGCAAGTTGTAATGTTTCTCGAAATACCTTGATTTAACAAAGGAAAGCTGTAACCACTTTCAACAAATTCACTTCCTGCAGGATCAAATATGCACTTTTGCTATTTGTTTGCCAACTTGCATGCAACATCACCTACAAGAGGTGTCTTTAGAAACATCTGCTTTTAACTCTTACCTATCTGCAGCTTCTGGAACAAACCCACGTATTACAATTAGCTCTCCAGGCAAAAGGCCACCAAGGATAGTCCCAGAACATGGAATAACCTATAAAGGAAAGGAGAAAAAGGGTTACTTATTTTTTCCCTTCATGCCTAAGGGGATAGATGGTTTTTATACATGTATACATGGTTATACATACTTTTATATATGGTTTATTTGGATTCTTTATCTTTCACGTAATGTATTAACCAGAAGCAATAGAGTTTACATTGCAAGGACTATTTGGGCCAAGTATCTTTCTCATTATTGGCCCAGCCTGCCCATTTACTAATTTAGACAGAGAATCCCAAGGCTGCGTCAGTCTTTGATGAGATTTCTAATTACACTCCTTTAGCCGGAACCTGTGAAACTGGGCTTCAAATGACCCAATTCAGATAACTGGCAGTCACTTTAAAAGCAACCATGTGAAGCTGCTCTACCAGCAAGCCATTCAACAGCCATGTGGATTTCCACATCTTTATCACATTACTGCAAACTACCAAAATTAGGGGTCCATAGTGATGTGACTAAAAATAGCAGCTGAATATGGCAATGCGGCACGCAAATAGTTTGCCACAGGGGATACCGCACATACTTAATATGTAAGTATACATTTCATCAACACACAGCTGCTTATGCAGGAACTCACACATCCTGCCTCCCTTCAATTGTACCATAATTTAAATTGCATGTAGGGCGGTGATTCGGACAAGCTATGTTCCATGTGATTAATATGGGAGGTATCTGATCCGAACCACCCCTCTACTTACAATTTAAATGTAAAGAAGCTACTTTAAAGTGGTAAGGGGGTAGTTCAGACAAACTACCCCACCACCCAATTAGGTGGTAGTACCTCAGCAATGGAGCAGGATGTATGTGCTTACAGTACATCCCCAATTGCATGGGAGTAGGTCTTGTCAGACAATATCATCTAGACCAATAAGATGCAAGACCAATCAAAACAGGCAGAAGTTTTAGGTTCCTCCTAGGTTACAGTCCACACCTTTACTCCTTCCTTCCTCTGCAAAAGGAGATACTTTCACTCCTGTTTGTTCCACAGTACTCTAGCTGCTTATCTCAGATTTGCCCCACCAAGCATACCTCCTTCCCTTCACCTTCTTAGTCTACCGTCTCAAGGAAAATCCTTTTGAGGTTCTGCAAGAAGATCAGGTGATAAGTTCACCTAGATGTTCCTAGAAGATTTGACCTGGAAGGATCCATCTTAGGTATCCTGACTCAAGAACTGCAACGAGGAATCTTTGTGTGGGTATCCCCTTTGTGGGTCAATTTCATAGGAGGTATGCCCACAGGAGGGTGAAGGACCGGGCTTTGATTTGGCTTGGTACCCAGTCCGAACATCTTCTCTACTATGAGGTAACCCCCGTCGAGGGGATGCATGTCAGCCCACCTCAACCCAGGTCGTGAGGCACTGAGCGGCATTCACTGGCATGCATCCGAGTGGGAGCAGATCCAGGCTGAGAGTCGCAAGATCACCAAGCCTTCTTCCATATTCCCACTCACGCCCTCCAGCCCAACACCAATGTAAATTAACCTACCCTGACCCGCACTCATCTGCAAAGTGACCAATTAACCCCAGGGACTGCCTTAACGAAATCAGTGAGAAGTAAGCAGAAAAAGGCTCCACCATTAGCCAATCAGTCGAGACCCAAAAAATTCCTGCTTGGCCCCGATGGCAACCAGAATATCCTTCACTGAGTCCAGGGGCAGGTGGGAGGGTGCCTGCCTATAGAGCAACTGAAAGACAGAGCATTGGCACATGATTGGTCCACCAGTGTCATGTGCTGGGGGACTAAAATAGCAGCCCACATGACTGTCTCTTGGGTTGCGCCCACACCTCTGTCCCTCACTTATCCCTGTTAACACAGTGAAAGGGATGGGAGCGGCTTATCATGTAACATCTAAAATGTTTGTTTCTTTTCCATGCATGCATCTAAGTTGCTATGTTTAATTACTCAGGTTTTTTCTCTGTAAAATATTTAATGCCTGAATAAACCACTTTAATTTGTTTCAGTAAAGCCAGTGAATCAGTATTATGTGAGTTAGTGTGTGTGTTCCAGCTTCACATTCTCCCATCAGTTTAGCCCACTGAGGAAAATAAAGGACCTGGCTTTCACTGCAGATTGCATTTCTGCTAGTCCTTCTTTTACTTCTTATTTATTTTATTTACTGAATTTTTATACCTAATTTGGCTCATGGCGGTAAAAAATATGCTCTGTCTCAGCCTAGTTCTCAAAGTTATCACTTCACAATCCGAACATGCCCAAAGCTTCTTCTTTTTTTAAAGATTAAAGGACAAAATCTACAGGTGCCTACAAGAAAGAAAGTGGAACAAGGGATACTTACAGGGTAGGTGACTGTCTTCTCAAGGTTGTTCAAGGACATCATTTTCTGTCCCCTTTTCTCTATGAATGTCTTCTGCCTTTGTAATAAAACAGCAAGCAATATCTGAAACTTAAGCCATACAGTTAAACATTAACTGAACTTAAGTTGAGAGAAATAGAAATGTGGGGAACAGAAGAATGTTTGGGGAGGATATTTCTTAAATGGGGCATTATGACAGTATAGCCTAGGGCAGGGTTTCTTAACCTTGGGCCCCCAGATGTTGTTGGACTATAACTCCCAGAATCCCCAGACATGGCCTTTGTGGCCCAAGGTTAAGAAAACCTGGGGGCCCAAGGTTAAGAAAACCCGACCTAGGGCACATCTGTGGGGGCTAGTGAAGCACCAGCAGGGACTTAGAGTTGGATAAGTAACTGTCCCTATCCACCCCCAGCACAGTACCTTCAGTTACTGTTGCAGGTGTCTGTCTTGTTTCTTTTAGATTGTGAGCCCTTTGGGGACAGGGATCCATCTTATTTATTTATTATTTCTCTGTGTAAACCGCCCTGAGCCATTTTTGGAAGGGTGGTATAGAAATCAAATAATTTAATAATAATAATAATAATAATTAGTAGTAGTAGTAGTAGTAGTAGTAGTAGTAGTAGTAGTAGTAGTATGAAGAAGAAGAAGAAGAAGAACTCCTTCCAGCAGTTTGGAAACAGAGGTAGCCAGGCCCTAGGGTTGTTGCTAAACTAAGTGACTCCAGGAAAAAAACAAAAGGCCTTACATAGTTCTGAAGGTGTACAGGCCTACTGTTGAACTGATAAAGGTACAGTAGAAGCCTGGGCTGTTGCACGTTTAACCTAGTTATTTTGTGCCAAGAGTGCTGAGCTTTGTTTAGATTGTGACTAACCTAAAACCTGTAGCACAAGTGCAGCTTTCTGGAATTTCAGAGGAATTAAATGTTGACTTTTGTTGCTATAATGCAGCAAACCTGGAATGAGCGATTGTCTTAAGTCACATATTTTGATACAGTACTATATATGGACTCTAGGTAGGGTATAGTTCAAAGGCACATGATGCAGCAATCTTGCTGGAGCAAACCATGTCTGGGTCTGGTCAGTGCCCAGGTGGGAACCTTGTGTCGGTCTCCTATAGCCTAATAAAAGAAAAATTGGGATACATGTGTAATCAAAGAGTGAATAAATTCTGTATTTTATTTCTTAAGAGCCCACAGTCAGCACACAGTCGTACTACAACTGGAGGTGCTCTTGGTAAATGGTGGCTGATGTATCTCAAACAGCACAGATAATGCAGCAGGCATTTCTTTTGTTTGTAGTAAAAATCTTCCTATTTGTCTGGTAACTGCTCCACCAATAACTATGACCACAGCATGGTCCCGATACGCTTGATGGCCTAGGTGGATCCCTGGTTGACCCAGGGCTCTTCACATGTTCTGACAGCAGTCTGTAGGCTCTTGCTAGAATTCTGTTTGTTAGTGTTTTTATTTTTTTTGTAACAACTTTCTAGTCCTCAAGTTTGTCAAAGAGAGTCTGAAAATGCAAATGGACATGGTTACAAGACCGCATTTTTATCTTCTTTTGTTAAAACTAGAAAACAGTTCAGTCTCTGATCTGTATAACAATTTTAGAGGGGCAGTATAAGTTCCAGTCACAAATTTACCTATGTATAGAGGCATTCTAAAATATAAATTGTTGAATTATATTATTTGTTCTAGTCTATCATTTCTGTGATTCATGTGTTATTTTTGTCTCAGCGCTACAGGTGTCTGACTTCATCCTTCTCTTTTAATCTCTGAATTAAAAGTCCAAACACTACCTTCACCTACTACCACCACAATACTCCTGCAGACATAACCTTAAAAAAGGAAAAGGAAAAAAAGGCAGCCACAATCTTCCCTCCTTCTAAGGGTTATCGCCACAATTAGGGTTGCCACTTTCCCCCTTTCACTCTCCACCCTTAACTGCTGTCTCTGCAGTCTCCTCCCTTCTCTAACTTGCATGCTCTCTCTCACCCTCTTTTCCTGTCTCTTTATCATTATTCATTCTCCCTTCTTTAAGGTGGGAGAGAAATTAGTGGGCTGCACTTTGGGCAGTTCACTCCTCCTAACTTTGGCCAGCCTCACTTCTAGCCATGTATGTACTTTGTGCACCCCATCTATACTAGATTGGACATCTGTCACATAATGGCCCTTTGTACACAGCCCTTCTTCCAAGATATGGCATACATTACTATAAATATAAAATGCACTGGGAAATTGGGATATTTAATTTTTCCAGGTCAGGGGGTACTAACTTCTGAGCCATGTTTGGAAGGGCGGTATAGAAATCAAATAAATAATAAATACTTCTAATTAATAACTAGAGTAACACTGCTCTAAGTGGCCTGGGAACAGGGTGTTAAAAGATTCAGGGTTCCAGCACAAGGCTGCAGATCTGAAACTGAGAAAACCCATGCTTCTTAATCCTGCAACACTTGAAACCCATGGGGCCTGCAATTGCCACTCCAGTTAGCAAGACTCTGGCTGCTACGATTTCTAGCAAGCAAGGAAAAAGAAAGGAGAGATATTTCAAAACCACTGGCACCAGAGCCAAGCTTGATATACAACACTAGCAAATGTTCAGTATTGGGGGTTAGAGAAACAATGAGGTGGCTCTGGGAAACTTCCGAATGAGTCAAAATGGCTGGTAACATAGGAGAGCTTGTTTGCTTGACAAGAAAACCTCTCTGTCCTCTTCCCAGGTGCTGCAACAGTTCTCCAAAAGCAGGGCTTCTCCAGCTTCAGTCCCCAAATGTTGTACTACAACTCCCATCATCCCCAACTACAATGGTCAAAAGCCTTTGGCCACTGTGGCTGGTGAAGATGGGAACTTAGTCCATCAACATCTGGGGAACCAAGCTGGAGAACCCATGTCCTAAAGACTGTTTCATACATTATATAAACCCAGTTGTGCCACACAGCATACACTTTACAACAAGCTGTAGTCAGTAATAGCTCCCTGATAAATATACTTATATATTGCAAACACTTGTCATACTCACAGTTTACATCTGTAGGCAGTTTATGTATACAGCTAATAAATGTAATGTGTGACGAGGCCTTACTACTTATGGTCTATCAGTGGCTACTAATCTGGATGATGGTCAAATTTGCAAATGACACTACACTATTTAGGGTAGTGAAATCCAGAACAGATTGTGAGGCGCTCCAAAAGGATCTCTCCAAACTGGGTGAGTGGGCGAAAAAAATGGCAAATGCGGTTCAGTGTAAGCAAGTGTCAAGTGATGCATATTGTGGTCAAAAAACACCCGAACCCACTTCACATATACACTGATGGGGTCTGAGCTGTCAGTGACTGACCAGGGGAGAGATCTTGGGGTCATGGTGGACAGCTCATTGAAAGTGTTGACTCAGTGCACGGCAGCTGTTAAAAAGGCAAATTCCATGATAGGGATCCTTAGGAAGGCGACTGAAAATAAAAATGCTAATATAATAATGCCCTTATACAAATCGGTGATGGAGTACTTAAAGAGGGCATTGTAGAACTGGAAAAGGTGCACAAGAGGACAACCAAGATGATCAGGGGCCTGGAACACCTTTCTTATTAGGCAAGGCTACAGCATCTGGGGCTTTTAGTTTGGAAAAGAGATAACTATGGGGAGACATGATAGAAGTGTATAAAATTATGCATGTAGTAGAGAGAGTAGACAGATAAATTTTTCTCCCTCTCTCACAACACTAGAACCAGGGGTCATCTCATGAAACTGAAGGCTGGGAAATTTAGGACCAACAAAAGGAAGTACTTTTTCACACACGACATAATTTTTTAGTGCTGCTACTGCTTTGTGCTGTGTGTTTTACTGTTTTATATAGGTTTTTAAACTTTTAAAGAGATATTATTTTTATTTAATATCTGTACTTTTTAAATTTTAATTATGCATTGTTTTGATTATATTGTAAACCACTTTGAGATTATTTTAAAGAAAAGCAGTATAGAAATCAAATAATAAAATAACTAAATTAAATAAATAATCTATGGAATTCTCTGCATCCGGCTACGAACGAGAAAATACAAGAAGAGAAATCGAGAAGACGACGCTGATTACCCGGAATGAAAGTGAAAACAGCAAACGCCTAAGCCTGTTCACTCACAGGTCAGCGCCACCGAGTGCAGCGAAACTTACTTGCAAGCAAATAAGCATAACACATTACAGTCAGTGTCTGGTTTCCTGACTAAGTTTACTAGAAGTCCCATTGAAAGAGAAAAGTCTGTTAGTCAATTCCCTGAAAAATCCTACTGAGAAATGTAGTCAGGATGTCAGTCAGTAATGGTATTTTAAAACTTTATATTAAATACTGCTAAAGCCTCCCTACCCTGCCTGCCTTCCTGAGAGCTTCATTTCCATTCTATTCCTTCTCGCAGATTCATGATCTGAGATAATTCCGTTTCATTTTCTGCATTGGAACTCTTTCCAATTCCATTGAGGGGGTGCCGTTAACCTAATGAAATCAGACAGAGCAGGAGATGGGGTTGCGTGAGTGTCCCACTTACCTTTGTAGTACACAAAACCTTCAAACAGGAATCCGAATTATCCGGAGCGGGGAGCAGAGTTCATCCAGGATGCTTCTTCCCTTTTTTCTTGTTCTTGCTCTGCTTCTATTTGCGAGGTTTAAAATGGTTCCTCGGATTTCTTCTATTTCCTGGTTCATATCTACATGACGTCATCTGATCTAGATAGCTCCGCCTTCTCCTTCAGTTTCACGACTAGTTGGTGCACCATTCAGTTATGAAACTCACTGGGTGACTCTGGGCCAGTCACGTATCTCTCAGCCTAACCTACCTCACAGGGTTGCTGTGAGGATTAAAAAAAACATGTACTCTGAGCTCCTCAGAGGAAGAGCGGGATATACATGAAAAAATGAAATGAAAATGAAATTCACTTCCCAACCTGTGACACAGAGCACATTATTGCTTGCTATTAACCACTTAAGGAACAGCAAATGCTTCCTTCCTTATGTCCTTTCTTGAGGCCAAGGTAGAATGAGGGTTCCAGTAACAAAGACATTGAACTGAATCTGGATTTAATCATCCTGCTGTTTTTATTAAAGTTTATGATTAGCATGCTCTGGTTCTGTATTTCTTCTAAACAGTGAGGATTAAATTATTGCACTACTACAGTCTGTCAGTAGATGGGGCAAGCATTCTTCATTTAAGTCTTACAGCCTAGTCCTACTATGGATATTTACTTTCAAGTAAGTTTCACCATATTAAATAGGGTTTACTCTCAAGTAAACATGCTTAGCATGGCTATTCTATCAAATTAGGGAGCACATCCCTTGACATAAAGAGGAATCAATTCAGTCAAAGCAATAATTAATAAATAATAATAATAATAATTCAATTTCTATACCGCCCTTCCAAAAATGGCTCAGGGCGGTTTACACGGAGAAATAATAAATAAATAAGATGGATCCCCGTCCTCAAAGGGCTCACAATCTAAAAAGAAGCATGAGATACACACCAGCAACAGTCACTGGAGGCACTGTGCTGGGGGTGGATAGGGCCAGTTACTCTCCCCCTGCTAAATAAGGAGAATCACCATGGTAAAAGGTATCTCTTTGCCAAGTTAGCAGGGGATAGCCAAGGCAGAATATGCACATGCACACTGATACCTAAAACGGGCATAGGCCATGGAATGGCTATTTTGGTATTTATTTATTTAACATATTTTTATACCACCCAAACGCAAGGAAGCAACAAACAGCAACGAGGCAGGCAGAACACTCCCCTTTGGAAGAGAGGAAGGGAAAAGACCAGAGAAGAGGGGCAGCCGCAGCAGACCCATAGCATAGCAGGCAGGTGGGGCAATGCCTGCAGTGGGGCGGGACAGAATGCCTCCATTTCCTCCCTTGTGGTGCACTTGCTGCCTGAGACCCTCACCTCAGTTTGTGTCAGGAGAGAACCACCCTTGCTACTCTATAAGGTCATGCACATGACCAAAAATGCAGGCGTAGCACAGGGCAGGCCAAGGCAGTGCCAAGATCAGGCTCAATCCTGGCGCTTCACATGGGCAGCCCAGCCCAGGCTGGGCTGGGCCCAACCCTGGGCTTGGCTCACTGGTGGAGCCACCATAGTGCGAATGGGTCCAAATAACACAGGCCGCAACAATTCAGGGGCTGCACCCGCAACATCAGATATCGGGCGTGGTTTGCTTGCAAATGGGGCCGCGTGCCCCGTTTGAGAATAAAAACCAACCAGTGCCACGTTCGCAGCGCAGTTGGAGCAGCTCTCCCTGCAGGGAGAGTCACCCTGGACGCGATGCAAATGTGGTGCTGGCTGGGTTTTACTCACAAACGGGGCACATGATCCCGTTTGCAAGCAAACCACACCCCCTGCATCTGACGTCAGACACTGACATGACATATGGGGAGTGGCTAGGGGGGCTGCAGCAGCAAGCTGTACCCGGGCTGCTGCTGGCCTCTTCAGTATCTGGCTTGGCTGCTCATGTGTGTTAGAGGTTGTTGATTTTTACCCACAATAGGTAAAACAGCAGAGCACTAAGGAATGAGCACACACTCCAGTTACAGAGTAGGTAGCAGAGGATGGTTTGGATATTGCAGCTATTTAGAGAAAACACATGGAGATCCTTGTACGACTAAATACTAAATATTTATTGGTTAAATACACTTAGATAGGAAAGACCTATCTCTGATATGTAGTCCTTTAGATCAGAGATAGGTCTTTCCTATCTAAGTGTATTTAACCAATAAATATTTAGTATTTAGTCATACAAGGATCTCCATGTGTTTTCTCTAAATAGCTGCAATATCCAAACCATCCTCTGGATAGGTAAGGAGAGAGAGAGAGAGGTGTTTCCATCTGCTCTTGTCTCTAGGAGGAAAGGAAGGATTGTGACTCAGCACAGGAAGTGCTGCAGTGTCAGTTTAGGGGTCACAGAGTAGGGACAGATAGGGAGACCCTTACTCACTGTCTCCACTCCCAATGCCCCTAGTGGTCATTAGGACAGTTGATGCAAAAGGTCGATGCACTGGAAGTTCATCTCCAACAATGTGAACAGCATCTTTGATTGTATTGGGTCAGCAAAGCAGAAGCACAATAGATACCTGTACATATTTATAAAGCAGGATGCACAAACAAAATATGACAAACATATTGAGACCTACCTATGCATGCATTGTATAGGGTTGGCAACCCTTCAGGACTGGCCTGGAATTTTCAGCAATTAGCCCCAATCTCCAGTAGACTTCTAAAAACAATCCTGGAAGTTATTCACACATGGCTTCATGTTGCGGGGTAAATGTTGAGCAAAGCCACTTCAAAGTACACTCGCGGCATTGAGGGAAGCAGCCCCTCCCCTCTACTCTCGGGTTTGCTTTTGATGCAAGTTCAGATGTTTTCCTTCGTGTTTTCCTTCTGGTGGGGGTGGGGGTGGGGGGAATGGAGTGGGTCCAAGGATCTTGAAGGGAATTCGGGGTAAGTTTGGCTGGTGTGTGAATGCACACACACTCTCCCGAAGGAGATTTGGGGTAGAAGCCTTGTCTGTAAAGCCTTTTGGGGATTTTACTGACTTGATATTGTGAAAAATATTGAAGGGGGGAAACCCAATAGAGAAATGAGAAGATAGTGTAATACTGGTTTAACAGGAGAACTTTATTACAGGCCTGCAGGTCTTCAGGCCGTTCACACAGACTTCACTTTGTAGGGAAACTCGGAGATCTAACAGCAGAACAGAACAGCTCAGACAAGATACAGAACTTTACTAAATAGTAAATCATGGAACAGCACCACCTATTGGTCCCTCCCCTAAAGCAAATACCTCACAAATTAAGAATGTTCATAGTCAGCAAGCCAAAGGGGCTTTTGTATTTTCCTGCACACCTGAGTACTGTATTCCAGGGAATAGACATGTATCACTGGTAGCTGATTCCAAGCTATTTGAGCAGAGTAGTTCAGCACTCTCTGCTACTGGTAGAACTGAGGATGGGTATGTTTTTTTTTCTGTTAGCAGACTGTAGTGAATGTATAACACTGAATGTGGCTAAATTTTGTGCAGCAGCAATCAAAATTAGATCTAAATTGTTTGAGTAAATGTTATTAGAATGATTGGTTCACTATTCCCCCCCCTTTCTGTATTTTGTGAAATGAGTTGTATTGTCTTGCTTTTGTTATGGGTCATTGACTGTAATAAAGATTAATTCACTCATTCACTCTCTGCTACAGACATGTTGTCATTTTCCAGTGACCTTGGTTCAGGGTTACCAAAAATTCCTGGCAGTTCCTCCTCAAAGGCAGGGGCCCCTTGGGCAGGTGCAGGTGTCTCCCCGACTCCTTCCCCATCAGTTGCAATAGGCTCAAGAGGGTGGTGCTGATCCACCGCAGCCAGTTCACCTTTTCTCTCAAAATATCAATTCAACGGATCAGAGTCCTGTGGACTACAAATGGGAAAGAGTGGCTTTGCTATATGAACAAGGAGAGATTGCTACACTTCTTCAGCACGGTATAACCCCTCCCAAAAGGCATAAGCTTTGGATTGTTTCCTGGTTGTTTCTTCCAGTTGCAAAGCCATACTTGCTCCCCCTCCTGGAGAGGGATATAGCACATTTTGTCTTTAGCAAGTTGTGCCTGGCACTCCTGTTTGTGCCTCATTTGTTGTTCGATGTATGCAAAAGCATCCCACAAGTCACGAACATATGCATAACACATGTGTGGAAACATCACCTTGTGTTGGGAGTAGAAGCTTAGGCTAGTCCCTTCGCTGGAACACTGTGTTACACAGGAGCGCGGGCTCTCTCATAGGACGAGTACTGAATAGTGGAATGCTGACTAGTATTGTATGCAAAAACAGCATATGGAATTTTTAAATCCCAATCATTCTGGGCCTCACTGATGAGAACCCTAAGTATGGAACCAATGGTCCAGTTCACTCACACTCAATGCCCTCAATACTAGCAAGATGGGCCATGCTAGTCTTAATCTTGGTAATCTGGAGCTGCTGGCAGACTTCCTGGAGCAGCTGTGATTCAAATTCTTTCTCTTGATCACTGCAAATACAGTTTGGGGGACCATACTGCAACACAACAGATTTCATACATGCACCAGGCACCATCTCAGTCCTTTAATTTTTAAGAGGTTGTGTGCCACACTGTACTTGGAAAAGGCACCATACACCACCAACAAATACTGATTCCCAGCTGGTGTTTCAGGAAGTGGCCCTTTTAGATCTACTTGAATATATTCCCAGGGCTTAGCAGGCTATGGCATTTCCCCTAATGCAGTCCTTTCCCCCCAGCCAGAGTTTTCTTATGCTGGCAGGTGAGACAAGACTGCACCCACTGTTTAACATCTGCCACCATGCCAAGCCAAAAAAACTTGCCTGAAATCTGGTCAAGGGTCTTCTCATACCCTAAGTGACCTGCGGCATCATTATCATGCAGGTATTCGAGCACTGTCCTCTGCAAAGAAACCAGCATGATAAATTACAGCAGGGGCAGAGCCACCATTGGGCAAACGAGTTCAAAGAACCCGGGCCACTGCCCCCAGGGGCCATGCCTCGCGGCCCCAGACACACACCCTAGATCTGACGTCAGACATGGGGGTTGTTATTTCGCTCCCAAACAGGGCTGCGTGTCTGGCAATGCAGCAGGGCTGCCAATGCAGCAGGGCCAATCTTCCTCCCAAACGGGGTCGCACAGAGACCACGTCCCCGCATCTGATGTCAGATGTGGGGGGCGTGGCTAGCTAGCCCTCTGCATCTGACATCAGCTGCAAGGGGTGGGGCCAGGGCACCATGGTGGTGGCCGAACACGGGCCGCCGCCAGACTCCCTCCCGAATTACAGCATCAATGGATCAGTGCTTTTGGATAGAGTTGGACCTCCCTAGGCTAGGTTGCTTCTGATGAAGCTGTTGACCAACTATGCGCAGCCCAGGGCCCCTACACTGTTCCTGGCAAACATCTTTCCAGGACCAAGTGGCATCTATTTTCACTGCTGCTATACAGCAGAGAGCATCAGCCACTACATTCTGCTTGCCAGGTTTGTGGTAAATCGTGCAGTTGTATTCAGATGATTTGTAGATCCAGCGCCACAGGTGACCCTCCGGATTGTGTTCGATAAGTAGCCACTTAAAAGCACCGTGGCCTGTGTACACTGTTAAATCTGTACCCAATAAATAAGGTCAGTATGTTTTAAGGGCCTCCACAACAGCCATATACTCCAGCTCTGTTGTGGAATACTGGGTTTCTCTTCCATTCAACTTCTGGCCCACAAATGCTCTTGGCCAGTGCCTGCCTCACTCATCCATCTGTTCTAAGGCAAAGCCCAAGGCCACTTTGGAGGCATCACAGGTGACAATGAATGGGCAAAAAGGATCTGCAAATTGGAGAATTACATAAGTCAGCAGGTCCTCCTTTAGTGACTCAAATGCTTTCTGGTGTCTAGTATCCCAGGTGCAGCTATTCTTGATGAGCTGATACAGAGATGCCGCTTTCTCAGATAAGTCTTTCACAAAATGTCTGTAGAATCTACCGAGACCAAGGAATTGTTGCACTTCTTCCAAATTTGCATGTACTAGCCTCGATTTAATCACAGCTAGTTTCTGGGGATGAGGTCCCAGCCCTTTCTCACTGACAATATGGCCCAGAAAGATAATGTGACTTCTTGCAAACTTGAATGTATTGCCCGCCAGTTTAAAGCCAGACTCCTTGAACAGGCTGAGAATCCTTTCCAAGCCCATCAGATGCTCTGTCCACGTTTTATGAAAACAAAGTTGTCCAAATATGTGAGGATATCTTCAGTCTTCAGCACCCTAGTAAGATTATTTACAACCCTTTGAAAGGTCCTTGGGGCAATTATGAGTCTAAAAAGCATTCTGCAGAACTGAAAGAGTCCATAGGGTGTAACAAAGGCTGTCTTTTCCTTGTCATCTGATGGCACCTGAAATTTGCTGATACCCAGAGACCAGATCAAAACTAGTAAAAGATTTGGCTCCTGACCTTTTATCCAAAGTGTCTGCCATATTAGGAAGTGGTTAGTTATCCTGGACTGTTTATTTAGCCGTCTGTAATCGACACATATTCTCAACTCTCCATTAGGCTTCTTTACAATCACTTTAGGAGTGACGTAGAAGGTTCTATCAATCCATCTCCAAAATATGAGATAATTTTCCCCTCACTGTGGCCTGACATGCCAAAGGAATCCGGTGTGGAGGCTGTCTCAGTGGCACACTCCCAGGCTCTGTTGCCAGATTTGGCTTTTTTAAAAGCCAAATTTTGGGTTACGACCCATTTGACTCATAAGTATACCCCTTAGGTTCTGGCCACACTGCAGTCCCAGGCTTCAGTACAATCTTATGGTGCACTTGGTAATATCCTCCATCTTAACTGGGGCCTGAAAACACACTTCCATATTTCAGGAGTGTCTGTTCCAGTTGGGTTTTTTTTAGCAGCACTGTCTACTGCGGCTTCTGTCAAGTCATCGTCCAGTTCTCTTACTGAAGTAGCAGCTACACAGTTCTTAACCTCCACATCTTGGAGGGGCACTGAGACACCTGTTGCTTTAGACACTGTCTCAAATGACTAATTCTTGATGAGTTGTATTTCCTGATCTGTCACATTTAGTGCTCTAACCCAAAATTCCCCTTTAGGCCCAGCCTGGAACAAGGTCTTGCTGAGCAACAGGCCTGGATGGATGGCGCTGGGCTCAAACACTCCAACCGATTCTTCACTGCAACAGTTTACTTTCAGGGGTTTCAGGGCATGATGTCTAGGCTTGACCAGTTTGTTCTGGGCTACTACAGGGTGTACCACTCCACCACCAAGATGGATAGGGAGAGGTCTTCCAACAGCCTGGAGTGTTGTTCCCAGACAGCCTGATTTCCTAGCATCCACACATTCAGGAGAGGTATCTGAACATTGTCCAAAGCCAAATGTGTTTTACTAACACTCCAGGCATGGTCATGATGCCCCCCCAAAGACAATCCACCCCAAGAATAACTTTATGTGGAATATTGGCAGTGACTATAATGGTCTAAGTAGTATTCAGAGAGTCCAAGTGTATTGGGAGTTCAATTGCTCCTGTTGCTAACAGTGATTGATCACCGATGGTCACCAAGTTAACTCTAGCTGCATCCACTGTTGTTCTCTTCAGAGAGGGGTGTTCAATATGAATGAGGCTTATTTCCAAACCAGGGTCCAAAAACATAGAGGTTTCCCGGTCCCCAATCTTCCCTTTCACATAATAGCAGGAGCCTGGATATCCCTCCCTCAGGGCCGTTCTTATTGTAGCTGATGGTGGCCCTTCTACAACAGCAGCTTCTCACTTCCCTGAGGCAACTTGCCAGGGCTGGGGCAATTCCTCTTCCAGTGCCCCTTTCCCCTGCACTTTCGAATTGCTCTCAGCTTTCTCTGCCAGGACTGTTAACCGAGTGCTTGCACCTGGGCTGTCTCTAACTGCTGAGCCACCACCAGGGCAAGTTGTTCCTGGAAGGCTGTGGATTACATGTAAAAGTCACACTGGAGCTGGGACTTAACAGCAGCCATCTTAAAGGAAGAACCCATCTCTGCTTCTACAATCTGTACTCTATGCACACTAGAGTCAATAGATTTGTCTAGAATGGCATCTTCCTTAATAAGCAGGCCATGCAACTCACCTGAGAGGCCATTTATGAATTGGCCTTTTACACAAGAGTCTTTCATTGCTAGCCACTGAGCACAAGCCCCTCTCTGCATAGCAAGTTCTACATTTGGTTGAGCCGGAGCGGCGTCTTCCCCCAGGCATGGAGCAGGAAAAACTCTATCAAAGAGCTTGTGCAGGGAACATAGATATGCATGCAGAGGTTCCCCTTTCCAGTCTCCTTCTAGCTTGCCATTCCCTCCAAAATCACAAAAGGGCCAAGGCTCCTTCATATTGGCCCTTCAAGTGCTGACAGGCAGAGACGCACTAACCCCCAGACCTTGGGGACCCGGTCTGGTCTTCCAAGGTCAGGGGGAGCCTCCAAATGTCTGGGCCCGAAGGCCTCCGGCAGCTGAGCCACCCTGCACCCGCCCAGCCAAAGCTCCACTTTAAAAAAAAAAAAAAGTCTCACTGCGGCCAAGGGGTGGCTGGGTTGGGGGGAGCGGAGCAATCCTTTTCCCTTCTCCCCCCTCCCCAAGTGGCGGTGGGGTGGGAGCAGGAGAGAAGCTGGCCCCATCCATTTGGGCCAGTGTCTTTAAGCAACTGCGAGGCACACCTGCACAGTTGTGATCATCGCAAGCCCGTGACTTCATGGGCTTTGGCAGGGCGGGCCCCCCAAAGGAGATTAGGGGGGCTCGGATGGGGGGGCTCACAGCTGGGCGGTCTGGGTGCCCAAATTACCTTGGTGCACCCCTGGTGACGGTATACTTTGGCATGACCCTCCAAGAAATGGCAAGGTACTACTGTGCAGCCTTCTGATCAGTCCACATTTATAGCCACAAGCGGGTCAAAATCTGTCAAGTACTCACTGATCTGCATGACCATTACATTTCTTCTCACACAATAAGGCTTTTGCCTTCTCAAAGCCACTGCCACCAGCTGTAACACTGGTTTAACAGGAAGACTTTATTATGGGCCTGCAAGTCTTCAGGCCATTCACATAGACCTCACTTTGGAGGGAAACTCAGAGAACTAATAATAGAACAGAACAGCTAAGACAACCAATAATAGAACAGAACAGCTAAGACAAGATACAGAACTTTACTAAATAGTAAAGCATGGAATAACAACACCTATTGGTCAGTGGTTTTTCTTACGCAATCAAGACAATAATTCGATGTCCCAACAGAGTTCAAAACCTAAGAACAAACACAAGGGAGACACAAGCAACAGCTACCAGGAGTGACACTATACTGGGATAAACAGAGGTGCTCTTCCCCTCCGAAATATAAGTGAGGCACTCTTTTGTTCATTTAGCAGACACTACAGATGACCAGGAAGTACAGATGACTAGGACATGCTCTCCTTCATTATGATTTAGGAAGAGGGTCAAAAGGCTTACTTACTTGGATAAAAAACAGGCCTCTCAGCAGATTTTGTTGCAAATAACCTTGTCTCAGATTACGTCCCAGATAGGAAGCAGGGTGGGGCAAGGAAAATAAGTAGGTTAGAATTTGAAATCCATAATTTTATCCTGTCAGACCAGCTATGATGTTTTACAAATACAGGTAGACAGATGGAGGGAGTGTCATTTGTGCTAACTAGGGGGTGACCTAAGCATGGCCACTTCCATCTTCTGCCTTGGCCCTCAGTGGCATCCCAGTCTGCAGTGAACGTTTTCTTTCCTTGCTGAGGGTAATTCACTTCTGTGAGATTGGATCCATAAAATAATTCTTAGGTCATCCAGTCGATACCTTCAGAAAGTCTGGCAATAATTTAAAGCACAGATTTAATCTGTGTGATAAGGTTAGAGATGCAGGTAGCTGAAGACAGATTTCTTACATATCTTTTGGAAGCACACCTTGAGATATATTGTACAGACAACAGGGTATGTTATTCCTCATGACCTCAGCATGGGTGCTGTTTGGCTTTCTACAGAATATTGTGGATAATCCAGATTTCAAAATGGTAGTTAATTTTTCAATAGTTGCAAACATTTTTACTTTTGGAAAAAAGAAACTGCTCCTTCATCATCATAGTGGTTTTACAGAATGTGGAATATCACTGTAATTTCAAAACAAACTCATTATGTGTGTATTCATGAAGGCAAACAAGAGAAGTTAGTTAGTAAGAAGCCCTGATTAATGTTTGCAATGGACAGGAATGAACAATTTCACAATGTGTGGGTTATTTTATCTGATATGAAATAGAACTGATCTCCATAAAGGCTGGTAGTTAGTATACTGTTACATTCAGTTTATTTACTATAGTGAATCACTGGAGAAAATAAATTTATGAATATGCCTACCATAGTTCAACAGAGCTCATCCATTAATGAAGAGGGTTCTTCTATTGAGAAGTGCAGAAACGGAAATGATGTCCATGAGATCCTTGCACACAAGGGCCTTTGGATCATAGCTCTACATCTGTGTTACTCCCACTGTGTCCTCCATTAAGGCTGTAGTCTAGATTTTACACATCTTTAATTTGTAGAGTCTTTTTGAATGATGAAGGCATTTGCCTTAAATAATTGCAACAGTAGTTCAGAAACGAAACATGGAGCACTAAATCAAATTATAATTAACACATCAGGATTTGGTTCTTCTACTAAGATCATATACAATGGTATACTAAAACATATAACAAAGGTGCCACTGAAATTGATGCTTCATACAGAACAGACCTTGTGAACGGAAGAATATTAAACCTATCAATGTAGCATCAACTTTTAAAAAACAATCAGCATATTTATATCAACAATCTGATATTTATGCTAGTAACAGGGACAGTAAGAGGAGTACGAACTCTCTGACTTAGGTTTCAATCTGCTTTCAAGTCTAGCTGCTTGAATGTGCTACTGTTCTGAGAGTCTGCATTGTGATGAACTCTGCTTGAGTTAGCAAAATAGCTGAACTTCCCAGCTAAAAAGTGTTCTTCACCTAGGAGACACCTTCTACTCTGATTGATTTTCAGTTGAATTTTCAGGACTCAGCATGCCTGAAAATTATATTCCAGTCTTAAGAATGCTTCCTTGGAAGTAAGTCCCATTGAAGTAAACATGCTTAGGAGGACTGTAGCCTCAGGCTTTGGGAAAAGTTAACAAACAGCCTTGATTCTTAGGCCTTAATTCTTGACAATACTGGCCTTGAATCTGTGGTTTCTCATTAGCTCTGCTCTGATTCATGATATTTAACAAGGGATCCCTTTTTAACTTCCCACTTACTGTTTTACCCTTTGAATTTGTAGTGACCTGCAATGTAATCAAACAGCATGTGATTTTAAACTCAGAATTGGCACACTGCCCACCATTGTGCCTTGCTACATAAACCAATGCATATTCTATGCCAAATAACTCTACTTAATCTAAACATTAATTTCTGGGAAATTTTTAATAGTATCACTAAATGTTATTAATATATTGCTCATAATTGTGATTAAAACATTGTAAGATAAGTGCTGTGTAAGAACCTGTTCTAGCACTAGTTCTCAAATTGTCTCTGAAACATGTTAGAATATATCTTCTAATTGCCACAGGGAAATAGCAGTTCCAATTAACATAATCACTCCTAAAAGATTTTAATATATTACCCACATTTGAGATCTAACCACTTTAATTCAAAGGAGCTAAAAGATCTAAACCATAGAGACACTGGCAAACTTGAATACTCTGAAACAATCAAGCAGTATTGGGACTTGAAAATTCTCTGTGAACTTCATACAATTCTTCTACCCACAATACAGGCTTGTGTACCCTAAAGGCACTGCTTTATGCAGCACAAATTAATTTAATCTTAAAGTTGTTTACATACTTTCTCTAAATTAATTTCTCAAAGCAAAATCTCCAAATATTAAATGAATTCAAAAATGGATTGTTCCAAACATGGAAATACCAGGGTTTATTTTTATTAAACATGTCAGAACTTGAAAGATCTGAATGACATCAAATAGTTAAGATAGTAGGAGAAAAGCCATCTTTAAGTAAAGGGAATGTATTTGCTGACAATAGCTGTTAAAAGAAACAGCAGAGTGAAGCTGACACAATTTTTGTGTCATCTGCTCAATCCAGGGCCTTAAACTGTAGTAGTGAAATTGTAGTAATACGAACAAAGGCAATAAGCATATGTCTTATTTCTGTACTGTTTGCACAGATCTTTAGACAAAATAATATCTCCCACTAGAATGTTCAGTGAAGTCATATGATGATATCCCAGATCTGTTCTGCTTTCTTCTCCATATCATGAATGTAGGAATCTTGGAAAGGGATGGAACAAACCCAATGTATTTACACCATTGAGAGTACAGCTATGCACTCTTCTTTAAAGAGGAGTCCAGATTCCTGTTTCCTCTTTACTTTTAACACCATTTTTTGAGGAAGCAGTGCAGGAATTGGAGAGCATTAAGGTTTGTAAAACAGCAAAAACTGGCTGACTGGCTGGCCTAAATAGCATACTCTGACTTTAATTCTTCACTTGCTGCTTGGAAATCTCTATAAGCAGCAAACAATAAATTGAAGGTACCTGCAAAGACACCAATTCATATTTAAATCCATGCTTGTCACTACAAAGGCTAGGTACACAAATATGTTAGATATTTTATGTAGTAAAAATGAGCTTGTGGGTCCTTCTTCTAGCAAAGGAAAACTCCACACCCACCAGTGGCAAAGCAAACCAAGCCCTGCTGCTTTTTATCTTTTCCACCACAGAAATACAATGGACTAGATATTTTCTGTCACTTAGAACTTATTTTGGTAGGTTCCGTGCCCTCTCTTTGGCCATTCTTTCTCCACCCACTTCAGTAGCATTTTCTCAACATCAACTCTTTGATATAATTTGCATAGATCAATAAGTTGTTCCACAGTTCTGTCACTATTCCGTAGCAAAAATTCCAGGGTGGGACTCTGTTGCTTCTGTTCCAGGAAACATAATTCATCATAGGTCATTCCCCATTTGCTGGCAAAGTTTCTCCAGTTTTTCACTGTTGGGTGAGATGGATCCAACTTTATCCTCATCATATACAACAAGTCTTCATCATTGAGCAAGTCACTGATGGTTGGTTGGTGAGATATATATAAGGAGCAGGTGCCATTTTCAGTGCATGGTTTCTTCAAAGCTAGAATTATAGTTATATTGGGGAATTATTGCTATGTTTTCTGACATGTAACATTCAGTGCTTGCAATGCCGAAGAATAATGTGATACACACACTATTTCTGAAACAAACAGGCATACCTAATTTGCTCTGAATCTTTTTATGCACTATAAAAAGAGCATAGGAATCAAGTGGATATATGGCACTGGATTATACAGAATCAAGTCATTTGTCCATCTAGACCAGGAGTAGACAACCTTGTCTCTCCAGCTGCTGTTGAACTCTCATCTTCCCCTGGCAAATTTGTTGCTGGGGATGATGGGAGTTGTAGTTCCACCACAGCAGGAGAGTCAAGGTTGCCTGCCCCTGGTCTAGACCAATATTGTGCACTCCCACTGTCAGTGGCTCTTCCAGATCTCAGGCCAGGGTCTTTCCCAGCCCCTCTTCCTGAGATCCTTTTAAAATGGAGATGCCAAGAATTGAACCCAAGATGTTACACAGGTAAAGCATGTGCTCTTTCACTGAACTAAGTAAAGTGTGCTGTCAAGTCGATTTTGACTCCTGGCGACCAGAGCCCTGTGGTTGTCTTTGGATGGATACAGGAGGGGTTTACCATTACCTCCTCCCGTGCAGTCTGAGATGATGCCTTTCTTTCAGCACCTTCCTATATTGTTGCTGCCTGATATAGGTGTTTCCCATAGTCTAGGAAACATACTGGTGGTGATTCAAACCAGCAACCTCTGGTGCAGCAGGGAAATGACTTGACTAACAAACCAGAGGTTGCCCGTTCAAATTTCCACTGGTATGTTTCCCAGACTATGGAAAACACCTATACTGGGCAGCAGTGACATAGGAAGATGGTGAAAGGCATCATCTCATACTGCGCAGGAGACAGCAAAGGTAAACCCCTCTTGAATTCTACCAAAGACAACCACAGGGCTCTGTGGTCGCCAGGAGTCGTCACCAACTCGACAGCACACTTTACCTTTATATCACTAAACTATGGCCCACATAATCAAAACAGAAGGTTAATTCCACTCTGATGTTTGATGATCACAGGATGGCACTCTCAAGCGTTTCTGTGAGCATATGCTTATGATAACATTATCAGAATTTGTTATTCTCTTAGCTTTCCCAATAACAATGCAAGGCATTTGTACTAATAGACTCGTCCCCAAACAAGTTATGAGGACAAGCAAGTCCAGTATTAATCTTCTCCACTTATCCTTTCCCAGGATCAATTTAAAAAGTCGCCCTGTGACCATCAAACATTTTGTCAGAGTCTGCCCTAAGGAACTGTGCTACATTAGAGCACAGACATATAAAATACAAGAAGCTATTCTGATAGTCAACATAATAAAGATAACTCCCTTCATACAAGAACAGTTCTCAGCATCATATAGAGAATAAAGGAGGACAGGTACTACATGTATTTGGGTATAGGCAATACATTACATTACCTGTAGCCACCTAATGACGCAGCAGGGAAGTAACTTGTCTAGGGAGCAAGAAGTTGCTGGTTCGAATTCCTGCTGGTATGTTTGTTTGTTTATCAAATTTGTACACCACCCCAAACTTTCATCTCTGGGTGGTTAACAGCAGCATAAAACAAGTTAAAAACATACAAAAAACTTAAAACCATTTAACAATTTAAAAATAAACCAGAGATTAAAACCTAACAAAATTTAGGAAACTGAGAAAGCTTGGGCGAAAAGATGGGTTTTCAGGTGTTTTTTAAAAATTGCCAGAGATGGGGAGGATTGTATCTTAGCAGGGAGCACATTCCACAATTTCGGGGCAGCAACCGAGAAGGCCTGTCTCTGTGTCCCCACCAAACAAGTTGGCGGTAACTGGCAACGGACCTCCTCAGATGACCTCAATGGGCAGTGGGGCTCGTAGTGAAGAAGACGCTCTCTTCGATACCCAGGGCCTAAGCCGTTTAGGGCTTTATAAGTTATAACTAGCACTTTCTATTTTGTCTGGAAACCTATTGGCAGCCAGTGTAGCTCCATCAGTAAAGGAGTAATGTGGTCTCTCCGAGATGACCCAGAGACCAACCTGGCTGCCGTGTTCTGAACCAACCGAAGTTTCCGAACTACGTACAAAGGCAGCCCCACGAAGAGCCCATTACAGAAGTCAAGTCTGGAGGTTACCAACAGATGTACCACTGTTTGTTCCCCAGACTGTGGGAAACACCTGTATTGGGCAGCAACGATATAGGAAGATGCTGAAAGGCATCATCTTATACTGCACGAGAGATGGCAATAGTAAACCCCTCTTGTATTCTACCAAAGACAACCACAGGGCTCTGTGGTCACCAGGAGTCGACACCGACTCATTGGCACACCTTTAATACATTACCTGTAGGTGATTCGCCAGTACTACTTTGGCTATCATCATCTTCTTCTGGCTACAAACAAAAATAATCTTGAATTAATATCATGTTCAAAGAGAGGATGGGAACTTTATTTTAATCATCTATGAAGCCTGAATCGAGAAAAATACGTAACTGAAAAATATTTAACTAACTAGAAGAAGGTATCTGTGAAACAGTTTAAACTGTATGGACAATAATGCAACAAGTTAAGTTTCTCAGAAGTAATGCTCCTGGACAAAATGGAGGCACCTAATTTCTGAGACCAAGAAGAACTGAATGTGCCAAAGGAGAGAGGTTTTTTTTTAAAAAAAATTAACAGCTGCAGCTTCTGCTCTTACCATGAAGCTATAAGCCCAGATGAAGCACTTCTCCCCGCACCCCCAACCACCACTTTTATTGCAGCTTTAAAGATGAAAGCAGTAGGGGTTTTCCCTTTAGATATTTGCAGTAAAGTACAGTTGGCTTTTGTGTAGCGTCATTCACCCGAGAGTATCACAGAACACTCTGGAGCAGATCATAAGCTGTGCATGCAAATACAGGTAAACTATGTAGTTATATAATACATTGTAACCAGACACCCTTACCCACCTACACTTAATTTCATCAGTAAATCCATTTCAAATAAGCTACATAGATAATTTATGTGATATAGCCATAATAACTATGCACACTATGTCTAATCTGATTTTAGAATGTTATGGCGGGGAAGAACAACCTTCCACACCTTTCTCTTAAATGGCACAATTTATATTCAGTGCTCACCACACTATACTCCATTCTTCTAGGATACCGACTAATTTGAAAATGTTATCCTTATACTGCATCTGATACATATCTAAAACTCCAAAATTATATGCTAAACAGAGAGTTGATACACCTCTATCAGAGCCAGGGGTATTTCCCTCGAGGGGTTTCTATTTTCCAGAGTTATGTAAAAAAAATTTTTTTTTTAAATTAGAGTTGCATAAAATCCAAATGCTGTTCAACTGAGGACTTTGAAATGTCGCTCAGCTGATATTCATATTAGAGACTGGGAGTGGTGGAGAAGGGAAGGAAGGAGAGAACATCGACAACTGCTAGTACTCAAGTCTCTAATGTTCCCCATTCCCCTAAAGTTTAATACACAAGATGAAAAAAACCAGACAGGATGAGATAGTGTGTGCTCCCTCCTACTGCCTCAGGCCTAGCAGACACTTCCCCAGAACAAAGAGAACAGTAACTGATGGCAACATGACCAGTAATGTAACTTTTGTCAAGTTTAATATGGAAATTCTGGGTCTAGATCAGGGTTTCTTAACCTAGGGCCCCCAGATGTTGCTGGACTACAACTCCCATCACCCCAGACATGACCTTTGTGGCTGAGGATGATTGGAGTTGTAGTCCAACAACATCTGGGGGCCCAAGGTTAAGAAACCCTGGTCTAGATTCAATAGGATGGGCAGGCAGGAGAAAGGAGAAGAAGAAATGCTACTGTTTAGGGAATCAGAACTAAAGCACAGATGTAGCACTGTAACAGAAGCAGCCTGAATGCTGTTTAGAGCAGGTGAGGGGCTGGAGCAGAGAGGCCAACTTGAGGCTCTCCAACTGTTGCTAGACTACAACTCTCATCATTCCCTGTCACAAATGCAGCAGGGGATGATGGGAATTGTAGTCCAACAACAGCTGGGGAGTCTCAAGTTGACTACCCTTGCTCTAGTTTCAGATTTCCTTTCTGTGGATTGTCTGAAAATTCCAGTAACCTAGAAAAATGTCCTACAGCAAGCAGCTCCTTTCTAAGAACTGCTCTGCTGGATCAAATCAAGGGCCCATCTAGTTCAGCATTCTGTTTTTAAATAGTAGCCAGCCAGATACCTCTGGAATGCTACACAAAACATGGTGCAGGCCTCACTCAGGATCCATGAGTTAAACACCACCTAATAGGAATCTCCCAATTTGGTGGTAGGTGGTAGCCAGGTATCTATCCTGTAATACAGGAATAAACCTCAGATAAAACCCTGTTTAAAGGAAGAGGAGTTGCCCATGTGAAAGGGAATGACAACATCTAGCAAAGTGCAGTTGCACTTTGCTAAATCATATGCTTAATGGGTCATCCTATTCAACCCTACTGACCAATATTCTATTCCAGAGGTTATCAGGTATGGGTCCCCAGGTGTTTTTGGACTACAACTGCCATCATCCCTAACCACATCGCAAAGGCCTCGGTCCAGCCTTGGCCATTGTGGTTGGGGATGATGGCAGATGTAGTCGAACAACATCTGGGGATCAAAGTTTGAGTACCCCTTTGGTATTCCAAATGTCTGTTTATGCATATATGGAGCTGACCTGATCTTCTGATCATATCAGTGAGAACACTGAACAGGAATGGGGGGAAATTAAATCAAGCTAGGCACTGTGTACTAGATGGGGATGTCAGAGTAAAGTGCAAAAGGGGATAAGATTCTGTGTTGCTTGGTTTCACATTATAATACCAGGTTTTGCTTAATACCTAAAGGAGATATCTCTGAAACCAGTGTGTCCATCCTTTTATGGCCAGTGTGCCACCAGTCTAAAGGCTGAGATCCTGCCACCCCAGTATGCACTGAAATCTACGCAGCCCTTGTATACTTTAGCTTGTGCTCTATGGAGCAGTGCTGGAGCGGCTGGCAGGAACCGGCCAGAGTCTCTGCTGGAGCCAGGCTCAAGACACTCCTCTCCTTTTAAGGCTTGCCACAACTCCTGCTGCTGGTGCCTGTGGCGCATATATAAAGTTGGCCAGCTGTGCTTTAAAGTCTAGAGTTGAAATATTTTTCACATATAGCATGCAATTATTCCTAAAATATCAGTTTTGCAGGAAAGGTTATGTCCATTCTGGGGCACATTATCCAGTGTATTGTACATTTATACTGTAAAAGTACTGTAACTAGCCATAAAATATTGCCATTTAACAAGACTCTTTTATTGCCTGTTAATAAATGGCAAGACCAGACAAAACTACAAATTTGTCTTGCATGTGATAGAAGATTAGAAAAGCCAGTATAACCTAAAGGCAAAACATGGCTTCTGCAAATCTAAATACAGCAAAACATTTGTATGAAAAAATACATTTCACTACTTTATCTTTAAAGTTCACTGTAAGCCGAATCCAGTTTTCAGAGTGCAATGCCTGACCACCAGATTTCCTTTCCTAAAAGCCTTACCACCTCACTTGTCATCTGTAAAGCCAAGGGCCTTAGAATACTGAGCTAGATGATGAACCAATGGTCTGACTCACAGCTTCCTATATTCCTGTGTTGCCAGTATTTAAAGAATTTAACTGGTTGTTGAAACCCACCCACCCCATTTACATTTACACATCAGATTGAAATAACATTTCCAGTAGTAGCCCCAAATAATAAACCAATGCTAAAATGTTAGTGTACATAAGACTTGAAGAGTTGTGTCCTAATGAGTTTTCTAACATGATAGCTTAACAGTGTTTTCTTTACCTGTTGTATCAGGCCTGAATCTGATGTTAGGCTCCTAATGTTAATGGATGCTATTTCCAATGTCACTTTTTCTGTTTGATACTCCTCATCTAAAAGACAAGCATTCTGAAATGTTATTAACATTCAGCCCTCCTGATATAAAAACATCATTTTCTAAAAATTTAGCGAGGGTGATGACAATTCAAGATATGCAGCAGCAGCAGAAGAGAAGTTGTCCACAGACATGCAGTTTCACCCATAATATTCAGCATCATCAGTGCCAGCACACCTAGAGCTCCACATACCTGAGACAGCGGAAATAACTAGCCAAGGGACAAGGGACATCATCAGTCATGGGCTTTAACATCAATGAAACCTTGTGTGCACACATAATGAGTGAAGAATCCCCACTCCCTGTTATGCTCATCACCTCTTTCCTGAATTAAAACACTAACAGCATGGGCATCATTAGGAGGTGGCCTCAAGCGACACAGGACCCCAGTGAATTGCTCAGAGTTCCAAATCTCATCAGCTGCCTCCCTTCTCCATGACCTCTTCCAGAAAGGAAGTGGAGCAGTGGAAGCACCTGCACAGAGCATGAGAGAGAGCTCCTAGTTCTCTGCTGCTTCCACCTTCATAGATGCTGTATTATCTTATTAGAGTCTTTAAAAAATATATGTAATTATTCTTGGGGGTATGATTGAGTTTAATAGTTCACATATTAAAAGGGGGGCTGTGGGCCCAGGATTTTTAAATACTTAGTAACACCCCTGCTATGCACTAGCCCTGTCCCAGGACATCTGTACTGTCAGACTCGCCTGCTAAGCCACAATGTTGCCTGTGCTGCATCTAAAGTTGGTAATAACATCTGACATCCTTTTTATCTACCTTTTATCTACAGCAATTATCAGCTGCTAAACATTTATTTCCTTGCCATGAAAAACTTCCAATTAGGAACATAGGAAACTGCCATATACTGAGTCAGACCATTGGTCTATCTAGCTCAGTATTGTCTTCACAGGCTGGCAGCGGCTTCTCCAAGGCTTCAGGCAGGAATCTCTCTCAGCCCTATCTTGGAGAAGCCAGGGAGGGAACTTGAAACCTTCTACTCTTCCCAGAGCGGCTTCATCCCCTGAGGGGAATATCTTGCAGTGCTCACACATCAAGTCTCCCATTCATATGCAACCAGGGCAGACCCTGCTTAGCTATGGGGACAAGTCATGCTTGCTACCACAAGACCAGCTTTCCTCTCCTATTACTGAATATCAAACTATCATTAAAAGCCCAAGAGCAGGCCAGGCTTGGTCCCCCCCCCCCCAGCCCGCTTCTGCCGATGTTTTCCAGGTGAATCACTTTCAAGCAGAGTGGTGGTCTCTTCAAAATAATGATCCCCTAATCTTTAGAAGTAGCTTCTTGGGCAGTGCAAAGAGCTGCAGTGGAAAAGGGAGGACCATAAAGCCACAGTGCATGTGGGGTCTCCTGTACGAGATTTTTTCAGACCCAGCCAATTAGCTTTTGGAAAAAAATGAATCTTTCTATATTAGAATATTGAGAAACTCAGTGTATTACATTGGTATCAAGTGACATTCATATCTGTACTACTTATTTTAAGTTTAACACAATAACAAAAATATAGACATCAGAATTTATTATTTTCTGCTCTTACCTTTTGGCAGTGCTGTGTCTTGAACAGGATACTTTTCTGTCTGTCCGGGGTGAAAGGGGGAGACAACGGTATTCACAATTGTCCCAGAAACATTTTGACAAACTACTTATTTTCAGACTTCTTTATCAGGAGAATGCACAACTTGCGGCCCACTGAGCTAAGCACAGCCCACTAATAACAGATTGATGTTTGTTTAGTTAGTTTGTTTGATTTATAGAACGCCCTTCCAAAAATGGCTCTGTTTGCCAGGTCAGGGCTGGCTCCAGGTTTGAGGGGCAAATTGCTGCAACTGACCCCTTGGCGAACCCCCTCTTACTTCAGTACCCACCATATGAGTAGGCCCTTGTGGACTTAAGACACAAGTGGTGGCAGCAGCAGCAGCAGCAGCATAACCAGTGCTGGGTAGCAGCAACGCTCCTCCCTGTACCATGGGGCCTTTGTGAGCTTATTGGGCAGTGGCTGGAAGCAGTAAGACTGAGCAGGAACCAACATCACAGTTTCTCTCACAATGCCCTTCGTGTAGCATTGCTCCAGAGTGCTAGGTCAGGTGTATTGTGGAGGAGTTAAAATTATAGCTCCAGCTACATTGGAACAGAAAGGAGTGCCATAAAGGAAAACCATATTAGGTGGGTCCAGCAATGGCAGTAATGGTGGCCCCCATCATGTTCTGTCTGGTTTGAGGCTCTGCATGTTGCTGCCTCTTGTGGCAGCTTGCTGCACTACAGCAGATTTTTAAGCCTGTAGGCCAGTAGTTCCCAACCTGGGCTTCTCCAGATGTTGCTGAACTACAACCCTCAGCATCAGGGATGCTGAGGGTTGTAGTTCAGCAACATCTGGGGGAGCCCAGGTAGGGAGCCATTGATGTAGGCCCTGGGCAAGCCCTGCCCTATGGGATCAATCATTGGTTCTCAAGAAGACAAGAAGCAGCTTCCTGTCTGAGGCATGCTTTGCCTCAATATCAAGGTCTCCTTGCTTTATTGATCTGTCTGCTTAGCTTGGCTTCTAGCTACCAATTTGACCCCTAATTCCTGACTGTCTGCTTGGCTCAATCTGCTTGGTGTATTCCTGACCTCTGACTATTGGTTTGATCCCTGAGCCCTGACTGGTTACCTGGCTCTCCCAGTCCCAGCTCTAAGCCCTGTGCTGTGCCACCCAGCTGCTGCCCACAGTTCAGCCCTGCCAGGATATTCTGCTGACCTGACAAAATGCTAACACTGGCCCTTTCCAAACACTGGACTACCACCCCCCGCTGTTTTGGCAGTACTACACCAGGAGAGAGAGAAATCTGCAGGTTATTGGGCCTTTGCCAGGCTTGCTGATGAGCTGATTTTGGCTTTGTGGGCAAAGGCACCCTGCTAATGTGGTGAAGTGGATGCCTAGAGCAGTGGATTGGTTGTCTCTGTGGACCCACCATTGCCTCTAGCTTCCTTATTCCACCAAGACTCACCTCAGCCCCAAAAGCCTTCCCCCCCCCAGCATACCAGGCACCATCACTGCTTTCCCCATCCTCTGCATTCCACCCCTAATTGTTCAAAAGACTGAGAATGGGGAAATTAGAGGGGCAGGATGTGGCAAAAAAGCATTTCCTGCCGCTCTAGCTTCTTAACAGGCAGAGGTCAGGACATGGCCAGGAAGTGTGGTGACTGCTGCCGCCGCCACTACCACCACCAGCAAGGGTAAGGGAGCTCACTTTGCCAGCAAGGCTTTACAAGGGTGAGACCGGGAGCATCTGTTCCAGTCCAGTCTTTACAAGGGCTCTGCACAAGGAGGGGGCTATTCACAACCTTCTCTCCTTGAGTGGAGCTTTTGCAAGGGTTGAAGTGGGAGCTTCTGATCTAACCCTTGCAAAGCCTTTAAAGCAGGGATTCTCAACGTGTGGGTCCCCAGATGTAATTGGACTTCAACTCCCATAATTCCCAACCAAAGGCCACTGAGGCTGGGGATTATGGGAGTTGAAGTCCAATAACATCTGGGGACCCACACGTTGAGAAACCCTGCTTTAAAGGCTCAGTGTGAGGAGGGCAACTGTGGCAACCTCCCCCCCATTAGGCTGTGTGAGGGTCAGACTGGGTGCTCCTGTTCCTTCCAATCCTTACAAGGCTTTGTTAAAGAGAAGAAGAGGATGCTTGCAGACTTCTGCTCATTGCCCTCATCTCCTTGTGAAAGGGGGTCAAAATGACAAAAAGAGGCTCCCGGCAAGCAGCTTCTCCGCACCTCCACTCCTGCACTCTAAAAAATGTTTCAGCAGAGGGATGAGTTGTCATTTTTGCTTCGCCTCAAGTGTTTAAGTATCTTCAGCTGCCCCATCCATGGGTCACATATAGTGCAAGTTTGCACTATGTCAAACACAGAAGGAAAACTCTCATGTACAGGTCAAACAGATATCAGGGAGGATTCTACATTTTCTAATGAAAGTCACACAGTCTGTTACCAGCTGTGTCTAAGTTCATTCAATAACATTCAGTCATTCATGAACCTGTTCAGTAAGTATTAAACTGTAACATCGTAGCCAACATTTAAAACAACAGACTAAACCATACTGACATTATAACAAATTCTACAAATTACATACTTCTTCTTCTGAGGATAAAGTGCTAGGATCTGTATCTTCTACTGGTTCTTTAACTGCAAGATCTGCTGGAAACAAAACAAAGAAGGGTTTTAATTTATATTCCTTACTCTTTTTAAGTGTCCATTTTTATTACCTGATCTTCAGAAAAATATAGTTCACTAGCCCAGAAGAACACTGGCCAACTCTTTTGTTAGGCAGAAAATTAATTAATTGTTCCGGGGAACTCCGGAAATTTCAGAATGTGGTGCTGATGGCTATGCAAGATCCTGAGTGGGACGTCATTAATACAGGCATAACCTGTGCTAACAAGTTGGAGGGGCGGAAAATGAACCACAGCTGCTTGGGTACTGGCAGCCACTCGCTCTCTGCCTCTTGGCCCCGCATCAGCTGTAATTGAGCTGTGTGAGCTGGTCATTCCTCTGGTAGAGGAGGAAAATCCCCAACCAGGCGAATGACCTGGGCTGGGGATTTCTCTCCCCCACAGGATGAATGACCAGCCCACATGGCTCAATTACAGCTGGAACACCATCAGGAGGCGAGAGAGCCGCTGCTCATACCCAAGCAGCTGAGGCTCGTTAATAGTCTTGCAAGCTGCACATATGTTTCACCTTACAAATGGGGCTGGTTTGAGAGGGTGAGGTGGCTCAGCACCCCACTTCTCCACCCCTTTGGTGAGGGGTGTATGCATGGTCAGTGAGAAGGTAAACCTAACAGGCTAGGAGACATAAAGGCTGTTCACACGAGCAGCCCTACCCCATGTGAAGTGCTGGGGTTGATGCCAATCCTGGCACTGCTTTGCCAGGAAGCCCAGGGTTTCTACCAGGGCTTTTACTGAGGTAGGAGGGTACATGTGCACCCTCTTACCTCAGTCGTTGGTCATGTGTCTGCTGGGGCTTTAGGTCATGTGTCTGCTCAGCTCACGGGGAATCCCCTAATGCACTGTGCTCATCACGTGGTGCATTGTGGGATTTCTGGAGGGCAGGCAGTGTTTTCCTGGCCTCCAGAATGCCGTGCGGATTGCGAAAGCGCAGCTCGTGTGGGAACTCAAGCTGCACAGCCCCAGGACCAAGCCGATCATCTGGGGTGAAGATAGGTGCTATCCTGACTTCTCCCTCCCTCCCTGGCACTCTCAAAGGTCATGTGAACAACCTCAGAGACTCAGAGATTTTAGAAAGCCTGGAATGAAATAGCTGAGTAGGACTGAAGCATCTTGGGGTGTAAGGACTGGCTTTCTGAGAACTGATGTTACCTGTTGCTGATTTATGGCAATACTCTGCTATTTCAGCTCCACCTAATCCTCATCTTGTATATTTGAATGTAAACGAAATACTACAAAAATACCATAAACCCTCCATAAAATTGGTGATTTCCTCCAAGGGAAACCAGAATCCAAGCTGCGGTGAACCCTACTGCAGTCAGCACCCTGACATGGGGAGCAAGGTGCTTACAGTATATCCAGGCAAATGTTCATTTTAAAACCAAATGATCATTTTAAAACAATCATAAAGATCTCATTATGATCTTTAAAAGCTTCTTCTACCCGATTTTTTTTTAATCATGAAAAACTATGTAATTATAAGTTTCATAAATTTAATGACAGATGATTGTCTGCCAGAAGTGGTTTTGGCCAAAACTGAAATACAATTGTTCAAACAAGGTGCAACATACCTTTGTTTAAAATGTGATTGTTAAAACCTTTTAGTAACAAATTGCAAATTTAAAGCATATATTAGAGCTTATGAATAATTTTAAATGAGTATTTAAGAATATGCAACATACAATTTGAATACATAAATGTACAGAATAGTCACATTAGGGGAAAAGGATTTCCTGGTACTACAACAATCCTATAAAAGAACAGTTCTGCTGGATCAGGCCCAAGGCCTTATCTAATCCAGCATCCTGTTTCACACACTGGCCCACCAGATGGCTTTGGGAAGCCCACAGACAAGAGATGAAGGCATGCCCTCTCTCCCGCGGTTGCTCCTCTGCAACTGATATTTAGAGGCATCTTGCCTCTGAGGCTGGAGGTAGCCTATAGTCCTCAGACTAGTAGTATATGTGAACCCCATCAGTGTATATGTGAAGTTGGGGTTTTCTGCCCCAATATTCATCACTTTACACTTATCAACATGGAACAGCATTTGTTGCCTACTCACCCAGTTTGGAAAGATCCTTTTGGATTTCACTACTCTAAATAGTTTGGTGTCATCTGCAAATTTGGCCACTCGCTGCTTATCCCAACTTCTAGATCATTTATTAATAAATTAAAAAGCACAGATCTCCCAGTACAGATCCCTGGGAGATCCCACTTCTTACTTCCCTCCATTTAGAGAATTGTCCATTTATACCTACTCTCTGTTTCCTGTCCTATATTTATTAGCAATAGAATTTTGAGGCTTATAATGGCAGATTTATTTTTAATTTTTGCTACTTGCCTTAACTAAAGGGGCACATATAAGAAAAGAACTGCCCACTGGATCAGGCCCAAGGCCCATCCAGTCCAGCATCCTGTTTCACACAGTGGCCCACCAGATGCTGGAGGGAAGCTCACAGGCAGGAACTGAGGGCATGCCCTCTCTCCTGCTGTTACTCTCCTGCAACTGGTACAGAGGCATCCTACATCTGAGGTTGGAGGTGGCCTACAGACCTCAGACGAGTAGCCGTTGATAGACTTCTCCTCCATGAAGTTAGCCAAACCCCTCTTAAAGCCATGCAAGTTGTTGGCTATCACCACATCTTGAGGCAGAGTATTCCGCAAGTTGATTATGCTTTGTGTGAAAAAGTACTTCCTTTTGTTGGTCCTAAATTTCTTGGCAATCCATTTCATGGGATGACCCCTGGTTCTAGTGTTATTTATGGATTGATTGATTTGATTTGATTTGATTTAATGTATATACCGCCCCTCCAAAATGGCTCAGGGCGGTTTACAACAAATAAAAACAATCAAAATCAATTTAACAATAAAAATAAAAATTAATTCAATTAAACAATTAAAATTATTTAAACATTTAAAACATTAACATTACAATCATTTAAAACCAGCATTAAAATTTTAAACCATGAATCTAATTAAAAGTCTGGGTGAATAAATGTGTCTTCAGTGCCTTTTTAAAAGTTGCCAGAGATGGGGAGACTCTTATTTTAACAGGGAGTGCATTCCAAAGTACAGGGGCAGCAACAGAGAAGGCCCGTTCCTGAGTAGCCGCCAAATGAGTTGGCAGCCACTGCAGGCGAACCTCTCTAGATAATCTCAACAGGCGGTGGGGCTCATGGTGAAGAAGATGTTCCTTTAAATACCCAGTGCCTAAGCTGTTTAGGGCTTTATAGGTCATAACCAGAACCTTGTATTTTGCCCGGAAACATATCAGCAGCCAGTGTAATTCTTTCAACACAGGAGTAATATAGTCTCTCCTAGTTGATCCAGAGACCAGCCAGGCAGCCGCATTTTGGACCAACTGCAGTTTCCATACTATGTACAAAGGCAGCCCCACATAGAGCGCATTGCAGTAATCCAGCCTAGAGGTTACCAGCATATGTACCACTGTTCTGAGGTCATTTATCTCAAGAAACAGACGCAGCTGGCATATCAGCAGAAGCTGATAAAAAGCACCTCTGGCCACCGACTCAACCTGGGACACCAGGGAGAGGTTCGGATCCAGAAGCATCCCTCAGACTGCATATCTGTTCCTTCTGGGGGCATGTGACCCCATCCAGATCCGGCAGATCAATATTGTTTCCCCAGTTCCGACCCAACACAATAAGTACCTCCATCTTATCTGGATTCAGCCACAGTTTGTTATCCCTCATCCAGACCATTACTGCCTCCAGGCATTGGCAGGCATTTAGGGAGGTTATGCCTTCTTTCAATGAGGTTGACATGGAGAAGTAGATTTGGGTGCCATCAGCATACTGATAACACCCTGCATCTGATGATCTCTCCCAGTAGTTTCATGTAGATGTTAAACAACATCGTAGACAATATGGAGCCCTGAGGGACACCATAGGAAAGTTCAGATTTAGAAGAACAGTCTCCAAGGGACACAATCTGGAATCTGTCCAAGAGGTAGGAGTGGAACCACTGCAAAGCAGTGCCTCCCACCTCCAATCCCCATAGACGTTCCAGAAGGATACTATGGTCAATAGTATCCACTTTGGGGTTGTTTTAATGAAAGGAGGTATATAAATTTAACAACCAATCAATCAATCGTATCAAAAGTCGCCAAGATATCCAAAAGGACCAACAGAGTCACACTCCCTCTGTCAGTTCCCAATTGGAGATCATCTATCAGGCTGACCAAGGCAGACTTCACCCCAAAAGCCAGTTTGAAGTGGGTCTAGATAATCAGTTTCCTCCAAGACTGCCTGGAGCTGGGAGTTCACCACCTTCTCAATCACCTTGCCCAGCCATGGAAGGTTGGAAACAGGCCTGTAGTTGCTTAACTCTGAGGGATCCAAGGCAGGCTTCTTCGGAAGCGATCTAATGATTGCCCCCTTCAGACAAGGGGGCATCCTGCTCTCCCACAGGGAAGCATTTATGATCTCTACCAGGCCTTCTACCACAGCCTCCCTTCCAGATAGTATAATCCATGTCAGGCAAGGATCAAGAGGACAGTTATGCAAGAGGGAGAAAAATTTCTCTCTATCAACTTTCTCCACACCATTAATTATTTTATGGACCTCTATCATGTCCTTCTTTCCAAACTAAAAAGCCCCAGGTATTGTAGCCTTGCCGCATAAGGAATGGCTCTAGGCCCCTGATCATCTTGGTTGCCCTCTTCTGCACCTTTTCCAGTTCTACAATGTCTTTCTTTAGGTATGGTGACTTCTGTGTCCCTTTAAAACTGAAACACAATGCACCTCCTCCATAAACATTTTATTGTTCTCATTTCTTCCAACATAGACCTGGTTCATACGTAACACCAAACTGTGAAACCACGATCTCGTGGCATATATTACCCCCAGTTTACCTCACCAAACTCCAAACTGAACTTTCAGTTTGCACAAAGTTTTGCCACTGAGACCTCCGGTTTGGCCTCTGATGCATTATGTGCAATCATAGAGGCGGCAGCACAGACCCACCCAGGGACGTGATACAGTAGGTCTATGTCAGTGGTGCTTCTCACTGGCTGCCTCTCTGAGAACCAGCCCCACCCCTCCTGTCACCTATGCAACTATGGAGCTGCCCAGCAATGATTCCCCATCCAGCAGTTGTCAGCCTGTCAAGCTGTACAGTCACTTGGGGGCGTTCCTTCTTCCCACTCTGTCCCTTGCTCCCCCTGCCAGGCAATCAGGAAGGAAATAGGATGGGATGACAGGACGGGCACTAATTGCTTTGCTCCCCAAGAAAGTGGTGTGTGCACAAGCATAAACACTCCAGGTGGCAACATGGGTAGTAGACCCCATCACAGTACTGGGAGGGGAAGATTTGGCAGGGGCAGGTGCCCGCAGTCAGGTTTAAAAGGCAGCCTCAAAGTTGAACAGTACAGTTCTTTCCACCCCCCACAGAAATGTTGGGGAAGGAGGGCCCAGCCCCTTCCCCTTCAGGGTTATTGGTCCCTAGGCTTGCTCATGAGAAGGCACTAATATTTTATTTATTTATTTATTTATTTATTGTTGCATTTATATACCGCCTATAAATTATATACAACCCCAAGGCGGTTTACAAAAGTTAAAACATACAATAAAAGACAATAAAAATATTAAGCTAAAATATATATATAAAAACAGACCAAATTTAAAATCTATAAAATACTAGCATAAAAACAATACAACAGGTAAAAACACACAGAAGCATCAGTAAAAACGATTATGTAAAAGCCTGGATAAAAAGCCAAGTTTTAACAAGCTTTCTAAAAGCCGTGATGGAGTCCGAGGAGCGAATGGCCACTGGGAGAGCATTCCAAAGTCTGGGGGCAGCAACAGAGAAGGCCCTGTCCCGGGTGCACGACAGCCGGGCCTCTCTCATTGTCGGCACCCGGAGGAGGGCCCCCTCAGATGTCCTCGTCAAGCGGGCAGCAACCCTTGGGAGCAGGCGGTCCCTCAAATACACCGGGCCCAAACAGTTAAGGGCTTTAAAGGTCAAAACCAGCACCTTGAATTGGACCCGGAAACGAACTGGCAGCCAGTGCAACTCTTTCAAAATGGGCGTGATGTGCTCCCAACGGGCAGCTCTGGATAAAACCCTAGCTGCCGCGTTTTGCACTAGCTGCAGTTTCCGGATATTCTTCAAGGGCAGCCCCATGTAGAGCACGGTACAGTAATCCAGCCGCGACGTGACTAAGGCATGGGTAATCGTGGCCAGATCTGCCTTCTTGAGAAAGGGATGCAGCTGGCGCACTATCGAAGCCGTGCAAAGGCACCCCTGGCCACCGCCTCCACCTGAGCTTCCAAAAGCAGAGCCGGGTCTAGTAGTACCCCCAAGCTACGTACTTGCTCCTTCAAGGGGAGTGCAACCCCATCTAGAACCGGTAAAATCTCCTCATCCCGATTGGCTCTCCTACTGACCAACAGTACCTCCATCTTATCCGGATTCAATTTCAGTTTATTAGCCCACATCCAACCCATCATGGCCTCCAGCCCCCGATTCAGGACATCCAACGTCTCCCTAGGATCAGATGACAAGGAGAGATAGAGCTGAGTGTCATCCGCATATTGCTGACAACTCAGTCCAAGTCCCCGGATGACCTCTCCCAGTGGCTTCATGTAGATGTTAAACAGCATGGGGGACGATCCCTGCAGGACCCCACAGGCCAACGGCCACGGGGCTGAGCAGTAGTCCCCCAGCACCACCTTCTGGACCCTCCCCCCAAGAAAGGACCAGAAGCACTGCAACGCAGTGCCTCCAATTCCCATACTCGAGAGGTGGCCCAGAAGGATACCATGGTCGATGGTATCAAACGCCACCAAGAGGTCCAGCAGAACCAACAGGGACGTACTCCCCCTGTCTAGTTCCCGGCGTAGGTCATCCACTAGAGCGACCAAGGCAGTCTCAGTTCCATACCCGGCGCGGAAGCCAGATTGAAAAGGGTCCAGATAATCTGTATTATCCAAGACCCTCTGCAGCTGGGACGCCACCACACGCTCCATCACCTTGCCCAAACAAGGAAGGTTAGACACAGGTCTATAGTTATTCAGGTTGGAGGGATCAAGGGAGGGCTTTTTAAATAGTGGTCTTACCACCGCCTCCTTGAGGCACGATGGCATCCTGCCCTCCCTTAATGAAGCATTAATGATCACCTCCAACCGTTTACCTGTCCCCTCCCTGGCAGCTTTTATTAGCCATGAAGGGCAAGGGTCAAGAGTCCAAGATGTCACCCACACACTGCCCAGGATCTTGTCCACATCCTCAGGATGCACCAACCAAAAAGAATCCAACACAACGGGACCAGATGGTACCAGAGGCACGTCTGCCGGAACTGCAAAAACTCTGGAGTCCAGGTCGGCACGGATGCGAGCGACTTTATCTGCAAAGTGACAGGCAAACTGGTCACAAAGAGCTGTAGATGACTCCGCCCCCATTGTCTGGGGGGATGTGTGGAGCAAGGTTTTTACCACACGAAACAGCTCTGTTTGTCTGCACAGAGCAGACGCAATGGAGGCGGAGAAAAAGCATTTCTTCGCCGCCCCCACCGCCACGGCGTAGTCCTTAAAATGGGCTCTAGCCCATGTTCGGTCGGATTCATCACGACTCTTCCTCCAGCGTCGTTCCAGCTGTCGTCCGAGTTGCTTCATCGCCCTAAGCTCTGAGGAAAACCAAGGAGCAGATCGGGCTCCATTTCAAATTTACTAGGTGGTACTCAAGTGCTGGCCACCCATTATCCCACAGACCGCTCTCTCACAAGAGTGCCAGGCCATTGGGGCTCAGAACAGAGCAAGGATGCTCTACGGAGGAAAGCCATGGGGATGTGTACTTCAGCGAGTACTGTCTCGGTCTTGGTGACTGCTACCAAATAACTGTTAAACACAGGCCCTGTCAGCCAGTCTGCCCATGTGGACATGTGCACCCTTGCCCATGCCCCAAAATGAAGACCCCGTTGTCCTGGGGCAGCTGGAAACCAGGGCTCCTCTCTTCCGCTAATATCTGCACCAGGTGATCTGCACGTACGAATATGAATACGATGAGTATTTATATACCACTTTTCAACCAAAGTTGCCAAAGCAGTTTACATACAGAAATTAATTAATGAATTAAATGGTTGCCTGTCCTCAAAGGGCTCACAGTCTAAAAAAGAAACACAGGAGACACCAGCAACAGCCACTGGAGGGATGCTGTGCTGGGGCTGGATAGGGCCAGTTGCTCTTCCTCTGCTAATAAAGAGAATCGCCACTTTTAAAAGGTGCCTCTTAGCTCAGTTAGCAGGGAAGACACTGGGAGTTGTCACTGGGAAGGCTATGGCACATAGAGCGTCTAAATCTCCTTTGGGTGCATACACATCTATACTAGCTTGAGGCTTGCTTTTCATATGTGTGTTTTCAATTTCTAATACTGCTCCCTATTTTTTCTGCCCATTGGTTTTATTTCAGCTTTTACTTTCATATGAAATCAATCAGAGCTACACTCCTCATTGAGCCTGATGCCATGTGCTTATGAAACAGTGTCACTTAAGATACTAAAGTTACTGATTTTATCAAATGTATTAAAACTGTGAATTTAGATATCACACTACTTTAGAAATGAGCTCCAAAACACAATACAATCTCAAAGAGCATACATTTGAATTTCGCAATTAAGCACAAACAATAAATCAGATTTTAAAAAATCCTTTAATTCATACTGCATTCACATTAGAAAATTAAATAAGCAGAGTTGTGGAACCTCTCCATTACACTTTAGCCTCGGGTCTAATTGAGTCCCCCTCAGCCAACTTCTCCTGCTGCCATGTCTGTTGCTTGAAACCTCCCTTACAACTAAGGCCTGTCCTCTACCCTCTTCATCCATAATTCCCAAAAAGCAGCAATGCTGATCAAAGAAGAACTTCTCATCTGCTGCTGAAGCAAAAAGGCTGTCCAAGCCAGAGGTTGCCAGTTTGAATCCCTGCTGGTATGTTTCTCAGACTATGGGAAACATCTATATCGGGCAGCAGCAGGAAGATGCTGAAAGGCATCATCTCATACTGCGTGGGAGATGGCAATGGTAAAACTCTCCTGTATTCTACCAAAGACAACCACAGGGCTCCCTCTGTGGTCGCCAAGCGTCGACACCGACTCGACGGCACACTTTACCCTTAAGCAGCTGTACAGAATCATTAGTAGAGAGTTAGGTCCCCCGTCCCCCCCCCCCCCATTTTGAATTCAAACGTTTAACATTCAGTTAAATGTACTGATCATGACTCTTTGGTTCGGAGCCTCAAAATGCCTATTTTTCAAATGGAGAATCCCAAGAACCCAGGGTTTTGTAGCACATGTAGAGGGGCAATTCCAATGAACACTCCCCACATTGCATTGGCATGTCCTTTAGTGACGTTGGGACAGGTGAGTTCTTGCTGCGGCCGCAACATTATTGTGTGTAGAGGTTTGTGTTCATCTGAACAATCCCAATGTCTGAAGAAGATTCTGGTTAAGGTACACTCAAAGTTAGCATTTCAGGAAGAAGGCTAGAAGCCTTCTCCTTAATGTTTCTTTAATGTTTGTAGGCACAAGAAACATGGGGATAAATTCAAATAGGTTTTGTCCTCACATGCTTATCTAATGAAGTTCTGTTCCAGGAGGACTATCCCATGTGTCCGGCTCACCTCCAAACTGGCTCCAAGACCAGGCCTAATTACCAAAGAAAATAAGAGCCGCTTTGACTATAACAGCCCAATCCTATGCATATTACCTTGAAAGTAAACTCCTATTCAGATGTTATATTGTACATCTGTACAAATGTCTGTACATATATACACATCAGGAACAAAGGAACATAGGAAGCTGACATATACTGAGTCAGACCCTTATTTATTTATTTAGACCCTTGGTCTATCTAGCTCAGTATTGTCTTCACAGACTGGCAGCGGCTTCTCCAAGGTTGAAGGCAGGAATCTTTCTCAGCTCTATCTTGGAGAAGCCAGGGAGGAATTTGAAACCTTCTGCTCTTCCAAGGATGGCTCCATCCCCTGAGGGGAATATCTTACAGTGCTCACACTTTTAGTCTCCCATTCATATGCAACCAGGGTGGACCCTGCTTAGCAAAGGGACAAGTCATGCTTGCTACCACAAGACCAGCTCTCCTCTCCGAGTTGTTCTTTCTGAATGAATTTGCATGCATACCTTAAAAAGTGAACCTGAGTGCAGGCCCAATCAAATACACGATACAGAGAGTAAATTTACTATTGTATGTGAATTGGATGTAATGTGCAAATTGAACTGTACATGTGCAAGCTGTACACAGATTGTACATGCATTGAACATTGAATATGGCTTCTGACTAGGACTTAAGACCCACTGAAGCTGATGTGTCCTGGTTCCATGTAAGATACCTAGAGCACCAGAAATGGGTTTCTGCTGTATATTGTGATTTAGTGTGTCTGTGAATTATTGATGACTCTTCTAACAGTTAAAAGAATTACAATTGTTGATCTGAACCAAAAACTTGAGTAAAAGAAATTCCATGTTCATCACATCAAAAGAATCTAAACTTCTGAAAGTCAGCTGATGGAATATAATGAAAGCAGCATAGATAAATAAAGATAACTAAAAATGCTGCCAGTACTGGATATTTTCCCAATCCCCCATTAATCTCTTATTTCTTTTGCTTTATGAAGCTCAAACATGACTTCCGTTCCATGGTGTCTTTTTTTTTTTTTAAAAGACTGGTCAAGCATCTTCTCTGCAATTCAGCTTTTGGATAAGATTCTGAAATTGGACAGGTTTTGTGGCCCTTTTGCACCATTATCCCTGATCCATGCATTTCAGTAAGTGGGTTTTCTGATATAATTTTACAAATGTAACGATCAGTAATTCGATATTATACATCCTCTTTTGTTGACAGTTTATCTAAGGGAAGACAAAAATCATACTGACTTCCATAACGGATGAGGATTATTTAAAATATAAACATGAGTGTTTTGGAGTCATCTTTTCCCACACAGCTTTTTAGTTTGTTTGCATCTCTCTCTCTCTCTCTCTCTCTCTCTCTCTCTCTCTCTCTCTCTCTCACTCACTCACATTATTTAGCATTCTGGAACATTTTTGCCTGTTCTGGTTTTATCCCCCCACTCCCCAAGATGTGAACATATATCTGTTATTTTGTTCCTCTTCCCAGATTTGCTTTTGGTTATCATTAAAAGATATGTAGGATAAGATAAATATTTAAACATTTTAAATATATATTCTAACTTTAACCAACAGGGCTGTTTCTTAACTACCATTGCTAACATTGTTTTCCTCTAACTAAGTAAAGTTGCGCCATCAAGTCGGTGTTGACTCCTGGTGATCACAGAATCATGTGGTTTTCTTTGGTAGAATACAGGAGGGGTTTACCACTGCCATCTCCCGCCCAGTGTGAGATGATGCCTTTCAGTATCTTCCTATATTGCTGCTGCCTGATATAGGTGTTTCCCATAGTCTGGGAAACATACCAGCAGGGATTCAAACCAGCAACCTCTTGTTCCCTAGGCAAGTTAATTCCCTGCTGCGCCATTAGTGAATTTTCATCAGTTCTGTTTTTACTTTCATTTTGTCTTCCCTATGCAATGAATAGAAGACACCAGAAACTACATTCCTATACTTCTTACCATAATAAATTTCAAGATAGCATTCTGTTTAAAGAAGCATCATGTGATTTCCAACCTAAACTGCACTTTCTAAGCTTCATTCTTTAAAGTCCTTATTAAACAAAACACTCTCCTTCCTAAAATAATTAACACATATTCTATGATGATGAAATGTGATTTATTTTTTGCATTAAAGTGTTGATAAAGACGTTTACCAGTATATTTCTTTAATATAATTCTAAGACCCCAAACAGGAAATATCCATGGAACTACCTTTGATTTTAATGGCATTTATGTCCAAGTACGTAGGTGCAGGATTGCAGCATACACACCAGTTTATGTTTAGTCAGGTACAAGTTTCATCAAGTTCGTAGGGACTTAGCCAAGTGTGCAAAGGACTTCAGCCCACTGCAGTCCTATGCACAATTACCTGGAAGTACGTCCTATGGCAATAAGTAGGACTCATTTCAGTACAAACATGAACAGGATGCCACAATAAAGTGTTAGTTGACATATCAATTCTGTTTTGTGTACTTTGATAATTCACATTACATTTGAAACTATATATTTTAGTTAATAATGCACTAGAAAGGCAAAGGGATTATTGTTGTTATACAGTTACTAGTATCTTTCAGCCCGTTAAATTAACGGGCGCTAGTAGCCTTCTCCGCCCTCCCCCGACGCCTCCTCCCGCCCGGGCCCACCGCCTCCTCCGGCTGGGGCCGGCGCCATCCGGGGCCGCTGCCGCCTCGCCCGGCTTCCCCCGCCGCCTCCTCGCTTTGCCCAGCCGTCCAGCGTCGGCCGCTTGTCTCCGGTACGGCCGCCCGGTGGCGGCCACTTCTCCTCGGCCTGCCGCTGCTCCTCCCCCCGCCCGGCATCGGCGGTGGCCGCTTCTCCTCGGCCCGCCGCTTGTCTGCCACCCGGCCAACATGGTGGCCGGCGCCTGCGGCCGTGTCTCCCTCGCCGTATTCTGCGCACGCGCACCACGCATGAGCAGAACATCCGAAAAAGACACGGACACAGACACCAAGCATCTTATTATATAGGATGATTGTATTCTCCATTTAAAAAAATATTTCTAGTCATCCGTGCCTGAATTTTGTGGTGTGGTATTCATTTACTCATTTAATTTTAGCCAGGAAGTCTGTATGATCACATACTATTGCTGATGTAAGTCATGATTATACTTATTTTATGTGTGTAGCCTCACATAAGAATAGTCACTCACCACTCACTGTACCTCTTTCATTCCGTGGTCATTTGGTACCATTGTTCACAGGTCTATGTACACCCATTCAGAATCTAACAGGGAACCATTGTTCTCACAATACTTTAAATAACCTAGCATAAGGCTGGTTCAAATGATGGTGGCCCAGCACACACGGAGAAAGCAGGGTTCTGCCCAGGCTCGGACTGGCCCACAGGGCAACAGGGCATATTCCCGGTGCATCCTACCCATGCGGTGCCCCTGCACCCCAACTCCCACCCTTAATTACCTATTCTGCTCTAAACCTGGCGCCCTCCCCACATACATTCCACCGCCCTCTCAATGCCCCCAGTCTGGCCCTGGTTCTGCCAAGAGCATGTCCATTGCCCTTCTGGCACATCCCTTGTTTAAGCAACTATTTGTAGCATGTATTTAGGGGTCATTCAGATGAACAGCCCTCACACACAATCAAAGCATGTGCCAGGAGGGCACCAGAACATCAGTGGAGGATGTCCTAAGGGTGTGTTCTTGATTTGCCCCCCATTTTTTCATGTGTTGGGCCAGTATCGTCTGAACTGGCTCATAACCAGGAGGACTGCTTTATCTCCGGAATGTTGTAAATTGTCACTGTACTACTCTCTTACTTTTTAATGGTCCCGTCACACAATAATGGCCACTAACTCTTCCATCCAATAGCCCTTTGACCCCATCTTTTATTATTTTGCTCATGTTTTCTGTGGCCGTGTGTATATATATAGATCCACCTGCCAAATGCAGATTACACTTCATGCATCTGTCCATTCTAGTCCATGAAAGCTTATGCTGGGGGAAAAAGATGTGGTAGTCTCTAAGATACTACCAGGCTCTTTGCTGGTTTTGCTGCAACAGACTAACATAACAACCCCTCTGTAAGTCATTTAATTTTAAAAACGTTTATAGCCAAATTATGTTCAGGACAGGTAGAAATGTGTTAGTGCTGAAGGATATAGAGAGGAATTCGCAGAAGTTACAGGAGAAGGCAACTTTTTACAGTAATTTTGCTGCACTTCAGAGGGATGCTGCAGGGCTTAATTTATTTAGTGTTTGAGCGAATGATTCATCAGGTCCTTTGAGATCCTCAAGGGTGAGGTGATACAGAAACGCTTTTTAAAAACCTCTCTCAGTACACTAGGGTGGAGCAGGGAAACCCTGGACTCGCTCAAAGCCAAACTCTTTTTGCAAGACTCTTCTGTAGCGGACTTGAGAGAGAGCCGGACCTCGTATTGTTTTGAGGTGAGGGAGAAGTAGTGTTACCTCTCCGCGGTGTAAGACGGGCATTGCCGCTGCCAAAACAGACTCACATCTCGAGAGGGACTCGCGTTATGGCTGCCTCCGCCTCTTGCTCCAAGCTTGCAACAAGAGTGGCCCCCGCGCAGGTGGGAGGATCAATGTCCACCCAGTGAGTCCGCCCTCCCACCCGTCCGTCAGCACCTCTGGCCACTCCAGGAACCCGCCTTCCCGCGTCTGCCCTGCCCAGCCCAGCCCATTCCAGAGAAGCCTCATTCTCCCCGGCCACAAAAGACGCACGCACAAGCACTGCACTCATTCTTCTACCAGATAGACGCACGCACAAAATACAAAAGAACAGGCAGACTTTACCTTCAGGCAGAAGGTCCGCGGGAGAAGCCATTGGGAGAGGGGACGCGGGGAGGATGGGACAAGCCAAGGCGAGCTTGCAGGAATTTGCGCGCCTGGGTCTGCAAGCGTTTGTGTCCCTGCGATCGGGCAACCCCCGCCCCCCAGTCCGGGTCGCTGTTGCACCCTCCTTCTCGGCTTACTTCTCCACTTCCTGGTTTGGTATTGATCGAAGCCCCCTACGCTCTCTCCCTCCTGTAGGTGAAGTTTCTGGAGGGAGCGGAAGCTGCAGGTAAAACCCAAGCGAGCAGGGGAAGAAACATGTGCGGGCGGGGGGAAGGTATGTTCTCCCCACCCCCAAGCTACATTTCATGCCTAATAGTTCTATCTCAGTCTGATTCACGTGGTTTTTTTTAAGGTGTCCGCCCCCCTCTTTCTGGTCTGATTTGTAGAGGCATGTTTGTAATAACTTTAAAAGCGTGAGGCACCTAAATACTTGGATATTATGGCATCAGCTTTCACAGGCAGCAGGTTATGAATAGTGTCCAGGTTGTGGTCTAGATAGTAAAATTCAGTCATCCAAAAACCTTCGCTTTAAGATTAAAGTTAAGATTCTTTACATTTTCACTCGTGCTCGGAACAGCATGGAAATTCCAAGTTAAGGTGCCCATCTTGACTTCTGCACCATACAAGCTGTATAGACTTTGTATAGTCTGGTATATTATGCTGTCTTGAGAAATGAGGCACCATGCACCCACACTTTGCCTTGGTCATCCATCTGGACAAGGGAGGGATGCATCCAGGCAGATATTCAACAGGTGCAGCTTCCCCAATCACTTGCTAGAGATGCCCCTGATGAATTTCTGTCTGATGCATCTCTACAAGGTGTTTCCCCCCAAATGCTGTGTACTATAGTAAATGTCCTGACAAAAATTAAAGATATGTAGCAGTTTCACATATAATTCTCTCAGGAAGCCTTCCTTTTTCCTACCTTAAGGCTGCTAGCAATAAAAGGGCTTGCTTGACCCTCAGTCTACTACTATTATTCATATACCCCTTTTCAACAAGTTTCCAAAGCAGTCTCTATATAAAAATAAATAATAAATAAATGCGATCGTTCCCTGACCCCAAATGGTTTAAAGTCTGCCTTCCCTTCTGGCCCCTCCCCTGAGAAAGGAGCCTTTGTGTCTTCTCCTGACCCCGGGAGCTATTAATATATCACTTTTCAAGTTTAAAGAAAGTTCCCCCTAAATGCTTGAAGGATCCAGATACTTGATCCAGCTGCCTTCAGTTCCTCCAGCTGCTGTTAACAGCTTTGGCTGAGGTGTGACCAATTAGCATCCACCTGGAAAACCTTCTGGGTCTGAAACTTCCTATTGTATCTAGTGCAGGTTATTTGAGGACTAGAGCTGTATAAGTGACATTTTAGCTGTATAAGTGACTGTATTAAGTGGCACTGTGTGTTGTAGAGATACTATTAGTTAAGATTTTATTGTCTCCTCACCTTGCCTAATAAATCTTTCTCTTTTCCTGTACCCCGATAATCCCTAAATAAATCTGATTTTACCATATTTCTATCTTCTTCTCATTTCCAGACCAAAACTTTGTACAAACTGATACTGTAATGAACTGTTCCATATAATCACGCTAATTCCCACATTAGCCCCAAAGCCCAATTGCAGTGTTTAGGCAGCACCCCAGAATAGTTTCATCAACAATGGTGACTCATACTGTGCTCATGCCCTCCTGTAGGACAAGCTTCCAAATTCTTGGAAACCCCGGTTCTTCTTTCTCTCTCTCCTTCCATCAGGACACACAGGTATTAAGCAATACTAATACTAGACAAATTCATGGAGGACAAAGCTATCAAAGGCATGCCCTCACCTCTTGCTTGTGGACTTCCCAGAGGCATTTTTTGGGTCACTGTGTGAAACAGGATGCTGGACTAGATAGGTCTTGGGGCTGTTCTTATGTTAATACAAGTTGAGTGTCCCTTATCCGGACTGCTTGAGACCAGAAGTGTTCCGGATTTTGGAATATTGCTCTTTCTTGCAAGGCAGGGATGAAATAGCCCCCTTTGCGAAAGGCCAGCGAAAGGCCAGTTTAAGGGTTAACCTGAGGGAATACAGGTGCCTAGAGAGGTGACTGGGAAGAAACATTCGGCCCGGGTGCCTTCCCTTCTGGCCCCTCCCCTGAGAAAGGAGCCTTTGTGTCTTCTCCTGACCCCGGGAGCTGCAGCCCCCACTTGAAGAAGAGAACTTGGTGGTTGCCAATGTAGGTGGGGTGCATAGGGACCCCAGAGCTGCGGGGGGAGGCGATGTAAGGGAGGAAAGCAGGGAGTGGGCTTGGGACAACGGAACCTGGGGAGGAATGTCCCGGCTGGGCAATGAGGGGGATGAGATGTGTGCAGCCTTCCGAAATAAGTAAGTTAATAAGTAAGTTCTGACTGCTTGTTTAAAAGCAGCAAAATTGGGAATCTGTGAGCGAGTGAGCTGAGGCATTTTGTTTTTTGTTTTTGTTATGGTGTGGTGTCCGGATTTTGGAGCATTCCAGATTTCGGATGTCCGGATAAGGGATACTCAACCTGTACTAATAATACCAATACAAGCACCAAAATTGGAGGGATGGCATCTCTCATCCTCTAGGTGGTGTGTGCACAATTTCAGAGGGATTGGGTGTATATGTTTGATTTTATAAGCAATATAATATCCAGGGTTTATATTGGTGGAATGTTGAAGACACTCCTCATCTTAACTAAATTGGCAACTATGCTTAACTAATTGTCTTAACTATACCGTAACTCTCATTTGTTTCAGTGAGAAATGTACCTTCATTGCATCTTCTGGAGCAGAGAGAGAGAGAACCAAAATCACTTTGGACAAGGCAGTCCTGCTGTTAAAACTTGGCAGAGGCTGAAGTTCTGCCCCAGTGGTTGCAAACTGGCAACTGTCATAGATGCAGAGTGGATAGGAGGCCCATCTTCTTGTTGTGGGTTTTACTTCCAAAAGATGCACTGAGGGTGGATCTCTCTCTGGCACTAAAGCAGCCCTGCACAACATAAGGCCTGTGGGCCAGACCCGGCCCACGGGGACATTTTTTGATGTCCCAGGTAGCCATCAACAGCAGGAGCCCCAAAATTTGACATTTGTGGGAGGCTGGAACGGTCAGGTACTCACTGAATGAACAAGGACAGGCCTTATTTTTTGTCCTTGGTTAAAATTGTCGGCCTGTCGGGGGAGGGAAGGACACAACTAACTAGTAATTGCTTTAATATTTATATAATTAATTTTACTGCAATAATCAATGCACTGAAAATTGACTTCAGCCCCCCCCCCCATACATCGTCATGGTTGTTTCTGGCCCACTGGGACATTTGAGTTGTGCACCCCTGTACTAAAGGGAAGTGGAGGCTCTTTTGTCCTGAAGGCCCCCTAGAGGAGAAATTTCAGAGTTGGTACAGTCTGATAATATATTTGAATGGGATTTGCTGTTCTTTGTGCATCTGGTATTTTCTTAAATCTCTGGTCTTACATTGATGGCGAAATGAGCCATTCCATAGTCCATCTTCTGGTGGGGGAGAATGCAATCTTTTTGCTCCCACCAGGATCTAGCATCTATTATTCATTATTTCATAAAGTCAATAGAGCCTATGTAGTACACCCTATAATGAGCTGCACAGACTGCACTTAATGACTTTTTTGAAATTTTGGTTCTGCCTTGGCTTCTGGGTACAATTCAACATGCTGACTTTGAGCTTTAAAGCCCTTAGTGGTTTAGGATTTACTTTCTTAGAGCCACCTCCTTTCCTTTGTCCTGTGTACCGCTGTTGATTATCAGGGCATATTGTTGGTAGCTGCCCCATACTTGTGGAACTCCCTTTCCCTAGAATCCACAAGTCTGTCAAAATCTGAATATTTTCCATAAAACCTGTCATCTTGATGGTCATTCAGCTGCTAAACTTAAGCAGGCATGGGTTTATTTTTATTTAAATTGGGTACTGTGTAGTAACGGAGCCAGGCCAGCAGAGGCCTGTGTCTGGCCACAGCAGCCCTGCTCGCCCTGCCCCCTACATCTGATGTCAGCCGTGGGGGTTAGCCATGCCCACAGTCTGATGTCAGATGTAGGGGCGTGGTCTGGCTCCTGAATAGGGCTGCGTGGCCCAGTTCAGGAGTTATATCCAGGCCAGTGCTGCGTTCGCAGCATGGCTAGGAGCAGCTCTCCCTGCCTTAAAGGCTCTCCTGGCTGCGCTGCAAATGCAGTGCTGGCCATCTGTTTCCCAAACGGGGCCGCATGGCCCTGTTCGGGACCTAGATCGGGGCCAGCGCTGAATGCAGCGCTGGCCATTTAAATCCTGAATGGGGCTATGCAGCCCCCCATTTGGGCGATAAACCAGCTCCCTCCACATCTGACGTCAGACGCAGGGTGTGTGTTGGGGCTGCGAGGTGCGGCCCCTGAGGAGCAGTGGCCCGGGTTCTTTGAACCCGGTTGCCCAATAGTGGCTACGCCCCTGGTATTGTGTTTTTATTAAATACAAAGTATGTAATTTTGGGACAACACCATTTTAGTCTTTTCTGAAGTGTCTTAGAACAAAAGATTTTCAACCATCACCAACATGCTATTTGTGTGTTTGGTGTTTATTACTTGCATTTTGTTTTATTATGGAAGGGATGGGATACAAATGGAACTAACTAACTGGCATGCTCAAGGCAAAAGTTATAAACTTTCCTTATTGATATCGGAAGAGTTTAGGCACAAACTTAAGCATCTGTCATTGAAATAAATGGGATTCTTAAATTTAGCTGGACTTCTAATTAAGGAAACGGTTTCAGGGAGCTTGTTTTTTGCTACATCTTTTACTGGAGAGACTTTTACCAAGACACAAAGTGGTGACTTTCTTATATTTAGCAATGGGAAAGCAATTAATAATAATTGTTAATAATTATACATAATTATATACATAATATACATAATAATATACATCATTATATACATAATTGTAATAATTAATAATTGTAATAATAATAATAATAATTGTAATAATAATAACAACAATTGTTTCTCTATTCAACCCTGCAGATTGCCTTTCCATTAGGGATGTGCACAAATCGATTTTTTGAATTCAATTTGTGCCCAAAACGAATCACCCCTGATTTGTTTTGTGTCCAAACCTACCCCCACCAAATCACCCCAGATTTCATTTGTATTTGCTTTGATTTGATTTGGGTTTGGATCAATTCAGACTACTTAACATGGTCCTAGGGGCACCAAATTTGAGTGATACGTAGGTCCCCATGGGTACCAACTACCACCCAAATTTCAAGACAGTGAGACACCTGATTGATTTTTAATGAATTATTTTAGTTTTTACTGATTTTGAACATTTCCGCCATAGGAAATAATGGGGATTCAACATCGTCATATCCTAACACGGATCTCCAGCTTTCATTAAAAAAAAAAAAAAAAGCTAAGCTCTACCCCTTGTAGAAGTGGAGTTATGGAGCAAAATGTGCGGTCATTATTTTTCAAGTGCTCAGATTCTTTGGTGTATAATAACTTTTCCTCATAATGAATCCCTATGAGGATTCATTATACACCTTCGTTTCTTCTGTTCATTTTGACTATCACTGAACTATGCTAACTGTCAACTGCCATGTGTCAACTACACCCCCCACACACACATACACAATCACACTGGGGTACTCAATTTTTAAAGGTATTTTTGAAGTGTTTAGATTCTTTTGTGTCTTCATTACACACCTTCATTTCTTCTGTTCATTTTGACCCCACTGCTTTGCAGGTGGAGGTGGGGAATTAGCGGCATCCCATGTTTCAACTATCCTTCCCCGACAAGCCGCTGGGTACTTAGTTAATATTTTAGGAATTTTTGAGGTGTTTAGACTCTTTGGCGTGTAATGAATCCTCATAGGGATTCATTATGAGGAAAGGTTATTAGACACCAAAGAGCCTAAACACTTGGGGGGGGGGGGGAAATCCTAGAACATAAACTGAGTAGTACCCCACTGCCTTGCAGGTGGGAGGGGGGGTGTAGTTGGCACATGGCAGTTGACACTGTCATAGGAGGAGAGCTGGTCTTGTGGTAGCAAGCATGACTTGTCCCCTTAGCTAAGCATGGTCTGCCCTGGTTACAAATGAATGGGAGACTAGAAGTGTGAGCACTGTAAGATATTCTCTGTGGGGATGAAGCTGCCCTGGGAAGAGCATCATTAGGTTCAAAGTTCCCTCCCTGGCATCTCCAAGATAGGGCTGAGAGATATTCCTGCCTGCAACCTTGTAGAAACTGCTGCCAGCCTGTGAAGACAATACTGAGCTAAATAGACCAATGTTCTGACTCAGTATATGGCAGCTTCCTGTGTTCCTATGTTCCACTGTCCAAAAGTGAGTCAAAATGAGTAGAAGAAATGAAGGTGTGTAATAAATCCTCATAGGGATTCATTGAGGGAAAGTTATTATACACCAAAGAATCCAAACACTTGAAAAATAGTGACCACACATTTTGCTCCATAACTCCACTTCTACAAGGGCTAGAGCTTAGCTTTTTTTTTTTTTTTTAATGAAAGCTGGGAATCTGGGGAAATTAATAGGAGGGATCCGAATTTTGAATCTATTCAAATCAAATCAAGAACAATTTGATTTGTATCCGAATCTAGGCAATGGACCACAGGGGTGATTTGTTGTGTCTCCAAATCACCCGTATCAGCTAGATTCGGGTACAAATCGATTTGTACCCGAATTAATTAGCACATTCCTACTTTCCATGCCTATTGCAGATAACTTGTGCATGCGTGCAGACTTTTGGGACAGGGAACGGAACTACTTTTTCATAACTTTTTGTTGTTGAAAAGTGGCATATAAATATTGTTAATAATAATTACTTGTGGGGACTGGATGTAGGGAGCTTTATTTTGCTGTGGTTCCTCTCATACCTCTCGGGCAGATTTCTGAAGGCATTCTTTCCTGGAGGTGAGTGACCTTAAGACAGTGGTGCACATGCTGGTAAGCTCCAGGCTTGACTACTGCAATGCACTCTACATGGGGCTGCATTTGTACATAGTCTGGAAGCTGCAATTAGTGCAGAATGCTGCTGCCAATATGGTCTCTGGGATGTCCCATAGAGACCATATTACTTCGATTCTAAAAGATGTACACTGGCTATCAATAGGTTTCTGGGCAAAATACAAAGCTATAAGCCCTTAACGGCTTGGGCCTACAATATTTAAGAGAACACCTTCGTTATGAAGCACTTTACGTTTTAAGAACTTTAGGGGAAGTCCGTCTGAGGGTGCTGCCAGCTCGTCTGCTGGCGACTCAAAGGCATGCCTTCTCTGTAGTTGCCCCAGGACTGTGCAATGCACTTCCTGCTGAGATTAGAGCTGCTCTGCCTTTTTGGGCTTTTAGGAAACAGCTAAAGACACATATGTCTTCAGCCAAGCTTTTTATTAGTTGGTGTTTTTATGGATATTTTAATCTGGTTTATGTTTTAACAGTTAAATTCTTGGTTTGTTTTGTGCTGTAAACCACCTAGAGACTTTGGTAGTGGGTGGTATACACATATATTAAATAAATAAATAAATAGATAGATAGATAGATAATATTTCAACTGGTCGGCTAATAATCTCACTCTTTCTTCAGTGAATATTCATTCCTGTTATTTGAAAATCAATGCAGCAATTGCCTTAATTATTCTGCTTCAAGTCAGAATAATAGTAGTATTGAAAAGGCATTAGTTTTTCACAAATTGTCAGCAATAAGAAAATACTTCCCTTCAGAATTTGTGTTCATGTTGGAATAAACTGCTGTCTAGATAGACTCTTTTTATAATTGCATGACAATATGGCCTGTCCTGGGCCTATGGGCATAATCGCTACTAGTAAAAGAAATCCACAAACTACAGATTTGGAGGAACATCAGGAACTGGCACACTCACTCATTGGTTCATCACTGTGACATGCATCACATCTGGTCTCAAGCAGCCAGGTGCATTGAGCATCTTCTGCTCATTAGCAGGACAGGCCAAGAGCTCTTCATGGCTTCTGCTGTTGCTGCAAGATATTCCCAGTTGGGGGCCACACACAAAAAGTCCCGGTGGGCCAGATCTGGGCCCCAGGCCCTATGTTATGCAAGCCTGAGATAATGTTATGTTCTTTATGATATGAACTTTATGTTATGTTGTGAACTTAATGTACGAACTTTATCCTCCATCAGACCCATCCTTGTGCACATTGATCCTTGTAATTTTTTTTCATAATAGTTGAAATTCAGATCCAGGAAAAAGACTTTCTCTGATCAAATATTTCTGCAGGGTGTATTCAGGAATAAGTTGTCTCCACATTTATTTTCTTCAGAATGTTGACTTGAGTTCAGAGTTGTTGAGCTCTGTACACCTGAGACATAACTGCAGTAGCGAGACGCCTATCCAAAGCTGCCAGTGGTTCAGTAAACTTCTTACTTATGGTAGCTCCATTCTCAGTTGTCTTGTGGCTCAGTATATCTTATGGATTTTGCTGCTGTGAACCGTTGACCACTGGTTTAAGTTTCATTATGACAGTTGGTAATGTGGGGTGCTTCTCACCTCCTTATTGGATCACAAGACTTGGTTATACAAGTACTTTCTTAGATAAGAATTTTATTTCTCAAATGTTTTTGTAAGTGTTCCCCTCTGCAACTGATAACAGATTTGTAGAGAGGGAGTGACTAAAGTCAAGGAACTGGTGCAGGGGCAAAAGGTTAAACTCCTCTTCCTTACCCTCATCCAAATTAGCACCCCGTTCCTGTGGCTTCTTTTTGAAAAAGATGTTGGGGGTTTCCATCATTGAACACCCACATCCCTTCTAGTTGAACTCATTTCTCCACTTTTAAGGACAAGAATCGGGAAGATGGTTGAGCTGCAATCCTCCCCGCACTTACCTGGGAACACAGTGTGACCTGATTCCAAGTAAATGTGCAGAACCTTGGGCTACATGTCTGCAGTCTAAGCACACTTCGAGACATATTATACATTTGGAAAAATCTATATGTAATGATCTTTAGAACTGCAGTACTCCAGAATGCAGGTAGGATGGTGAAATGCCAATTTGAACATTTATCCACTTAAAAAAAATATCTTTCTGCACATAGAAAACTGGCTTGTCAGGAAGAAAACGAGATTAGAAGATTTCTCCATGGTGCACTAAGCTTTCATGGTCAGTGAGTTATTTGATATAGGTAAGGAAGCATTATGCCGCCTACATTCTGAAGTGGTGCAATCTCTTGGAGGGCTGTAGCACATGATTTTTCTGAACTTGTACATCCATTATGTGAAAGGAAGTTAAACAGAAATAAGTAAGGCTAGATTCCATGTAACGGCCACAACTGAAAGAGTCTACCCCTAGGAGAGAAGTAGTTTTTAGTAGAGTCTCTTAGGGAGGAACCTTGGTCTTGTGATAGTGACCATGGTTTGTCCCCTTTCCTAAACAGAATCTACTTTAGTTAGCATTTGGATGGGTGGCCCCATGGGCCATGACAGCATTCTGAGATATTCCAGGGGAATAGGGCCATAGTGGTAGAGCGTCTGCATTTCCTGGCATCTCCAGGTAGAGCTGGGAGAGACTCCTGTCCGAAACCCTGGAGAGGTGCTGCCAGTCTGTGTAGACAATAATGAGCTAGACAGAGTAATGGTCTGACTTGGTATAAAGCAGCTTCCTATGTTTCTCTGTTAGTGACCATAGTTCCTTGAGGTTTATCAGAGGCTGCTCAAGTTGTCCTGAATTTGCAAGTGGTTTTCTGGTGGCTGTATTCAGAAGAGAGCAAAGAAGCCTGCTGCTCACACAGAGTTCACCTTTTGCCATTCAAGATCCTATCCATTGTACTTCAGGATTAAGGAATAAATTTGACTCAACATCTAGGCCACTGGCTATAATTTTACAACATTTTTATGTATGATGGCATGTAAGTGATGCATCCATCTGCATGCTAAACAGGATTTATCAGAAATAAAACTACCTTGAATAATTGGAAAGGCATGCATTGAAAATTGTTTAATAAAATAAATGAAATATGAGGTAAGACCAGTCAGAATTCAGAATGAGATGATCTCATCAGCAAAGAACATCCAGGTAGGATGTGTCTGACATGCTCTGTGAAGAACTAACCAAACTCCAACTATGACTTTGGATGTAACAAATGCTTGACTTCGTATTTCCCCAGATCCCAGTCATATAACTTGCTTGGTACAATGTGTTACAGAATTGTGTTGTGATTTGTAACTATGTGCATTATTTGTTTATGCTAGTTTATATTAAACATGCTTCAGACAGTGGCCACAAAAGATACTTTAAGCAGATACCTTAATTTGCAGTATATACTTAGTATATATTTGCAGTACATAGTTTTCAAACAGCTTGTCCAGTTAAAGAGGCATTTTAATGGATTTTCCTATAGCCTGATGAGTTCTTAACCTATATATCTATATCTATAAATTCTCTTAGATGTACCCTTTGCTAATCTCACGTGCGGCAGCTCTTGCGAGAGTTCACGAGTGAAGGGAGGGGGAGAGGAAAGCGATGGAGGAGGTGGGGAACATAAGGCCAATGGACAGGCCAGCAAATGGGCAGGCAGGCAGCCGGGAAGCGAAAGTGGTGGCAGGTGGTGGGAGAAAGCGAAAGTGGCAGTGGGGGGAAGAAAGCAGCAGTGCTAGTGGGGGGGAGAAAGTGGTGGCTGGGGGAGGAGAAAGCAGTGAGGGGCTGGAAAAAGTGGCTGGCCAGGTGGTCAACCGGAGAGAAAAAACATTGGAAGGGAGAGAGGGAAGAGGAGGCTGAGAACAAGGGAGGGGGGGCCAAGAATGATGGAGAACTAGAGGCACAGATTCTCTACGCCCGGGCCAGCTAGTTTGATATTATTGTTTTTATTCAACAATGTGTTTTATTGTGTTACATTTTATATTATTTTATTTTACTGTTGTGAGCTGCCCTGAGAAGTATTGTACTGGAAGGACGGGATATAAATATTTTAAATAAATAAATAAATAAATTGAAAATGTTCTATATCCACTAATCCAAAACAAAATTTATTCACTAGTTACCTTTAGAGCCCAAGTGCTAAGGAAAAGGAACAGTGCCCTCTGGTGATTCCCACTCTAATAATGTAGGTTTAAACTGGGAAATAAAAGTTATAAACCTTTATCTCAGTCTCAGAATTTGCCATTAACTTGGCCATTCAAAATAAAATGGATTCAGCACTGTTAGTAATTATCTGTTTTTTTATGGGCAATTGGAACTGGAATTTAATTTATTTCTTCTGGAAAGTTTCTTGTGCTGTGTGGAGATTTGCCTGGATCTCTCTGTGCTGCTAACATTTGTCATGGCCCAGTCTCAACTAGCCCTGTGACTCAAATATATCCGTGCTGACAGGTTATGATAATAGTAATAATAAGATAGTTTTAAACAGATTTTAGAAATAATATGTAAATTGTATTGCAGTTTCCTTAGATCTCCATTAAGACTAGGGTGTTTTTTTAAAAAAAATTGAATATGGTACAACATTAAGTCTTATTCATTTTAATGGTACAAGGAATTAAGTACATGCATCACTGATTTACTGAAATCATACAAAACTTGCCAGTAGCTATACTGATCTATCAGAAAAAAATAATCCAAAAGTAATAGTAAAGTAATACTTCTATTGACACTTTGAGGGGTTTTTTAAACTTTGTGACATTTACATTGTTTTTTTACATATATATAGTCAAGTCAAGTTTTATTTACGGTCCTAAACCAAACAATGTAGGTAGGTAGGTAGGTAGATAGATAGACAGATTTATTTACGACCCATGGTCAGCTTACAAATCAACTAGAAATAGTAGAATAAAAGGAATCCTACAAAATGTTAACAGTTGCTAGAAAGTAATATTTATTATTTATTTATTTATTATTAAAACTTTTATACCGCCCTTCCAAAAGGCTCAGGGCGGTTTACATTAAAACACCATTAAAATCAATTAATAATTAAACAAAAATTTTAAAGCATAAAACAACAACAATTAAAAACATCATAAAACAACAATTAAATAATCAAAACAATTTAAAAACAAGTTTTAAAAAGCTGAGAAAGCCTGGTTGAAGAGATGTGTTTTCAGGTGTTTTCTGAAAATTGCCAGAGATGGGGAGGATCCTATCTCAGCAGGGAGCGCATTCCACAATCTCGGGGCAGCAGCCGAGAAGGCCCGTCTCTGTGTAGCCACCAAACGAGTTGGTGGCAACTGGAGACGGACCTCCTCAAGTGACCTCAGCGGCCGGTGGGGCTCATAGCGAAGAAGACGCTCTCTTAAATACCCAGGGCCTAAGCCATTTAGGGCTTTATAAGTTATAACTAGCACTTTGTATTTTGCCCGGAAACCTATTGGCAGCCAGTGTAACTCCATCAACAAAGGAGTAATGTGGTCTCTCCGAGATGACCCAGAGACCAACCTGGCTGCCGCATTCTGGACCAACTGAAGTTTCCAGACTACGTACAAAGGCAGCCCCATGTAGAGCGCATTACAGAAGTCAAGTCTGGAGGTTACCAACAAATGAACCACTGTTTTGAGGTCATTGATCTCGAGAAACGGGCGCAGCTGGCGTATCAGCCAGAGCCGATAAAAAGCACCCCTGGCCACTGCCTCAACCTGAGAAACCAAGGAGAGACATTGATCCAGAAGTACTCCCAGACTGCAAACCTGTTCCTTTTGGGGAAGTGTGACCCCGTCTAAAACAGGCAGATCAAAATCGTCTCTAGAGTTCCGACCCCGCACAATAAGTACCTCTGTCTTATCTGGATTAAGCTTCAGTTTATTCTCCCTCATCCAGCCCATTACTGCTTCCAGGCAGGCACTTAGGGAGGATATGCCAACTCCTGAAGAAGTTGACATGGAGAAGTAGATCTGGGTGTCATCAGCAGACTGGTAACACCCAGCTCCAAATCCCCTGATGATCTCTCCCAGTGGTTTCATGTAGATGTTAAAAAGCATTGGAGAGAGTATGGAGCCTTGAGGAACACCATACTTAAGCTCAGATTTTGAAGAGCAACAATCTCCAATCGACACCATCTGGAATCTGTCCGAGAGGTAGGAGCGGAACCACTGTAAAACAGTGCCTCCCACCCCCAACCCCCTCAGACGCTCCAGAAGGATACTATGGTCGAGAGTATCGAAAGCTGCCGAGAGATCCAAGAGGACCAGCAGAGTCACACTTCTTCTGTCCATTGCCAATTGGAGATCATCCATCAGGCCGACCAAGGCAGTCTCCACCCCATAGCCCACCCGAAAACCAGTTTGAAATGGGTCTAGATAATCAATAAAACATCAGTCACATACAGTACCAATCAAAGACTTAACTAGCAATTGCTAACAATAAAATATAAATATAAACTAAAAATTCAGGAAGAACATATGCATGAAATAAAAAACTGATGTAACCACAAAACATTAGAGCAAAACTTTGCCACCTTATATGTAATAGATGGAGACTGATCAGCCAGAAGATAAGAAACACAAAAATCTTCTGTGTATCCTGGAAAGGGTGCCAGACAAGGAGAATCAGGGAGTGTCTTAACTCTCTGTAAAACAGGCAACAGAGCAATACATGTTGGATGGTTTCAATCTCCCTATAACCACAAGGACAGATTCTGTCTTCCCTAGGTATACTCTTTATTCTCCCCGCCAGCACAGCCAACGGGAACATGTCATACCTATGCACCCTCAGATAGCGCGGGTTCTCTAGGGTATACAGATTAGTGGGACCCCTGACAGCAATGCATAAACGCAGCCTCCTTCTTGAACATTCAGGGATCATGGAACGCTTGTGTTGATTTTCAGTATCCAAGATTCTCTGCTTCAGAGCCTGTAGAGCTTGATTATGGCTCAATAAAACCAGATAATCCATGGAGAATCCCAATGAAAGAATTTTCGCATGGATTGCCTGGGCCCAAGAAGATTGAAAACTATCAGCCAGAATCCATCCTTGAGGAAAGAAGTTTATCCTAAGCCAGAATGCTAGGATCAACATCCAAGCTCTAGCGCCTCTCTCTCTCTCTCTCTCTATATATATATATATCCTCTATAATAAAAGCCCTGGGTGTGCGCCCATGTCTCTGCGCCCATGTCTAAAGTGGAGAGCGGGCGACAGGAGAACTCCCTGCCGTCCGCTCGCTTCGCCCGCTGAGCTGCAAATGGCTTCTAGGAAGCCTTTTGCAGCTCAACGGGCGAAGGGGACGGGTCGGCAGGGGAGTTCTCCTGCTGACCCGTTGAGTATGGGAAGGGAAGGGGCGGCAGGGGTCTTCGGGCTGTGGGGGGCGGCCGCCAGCCGAGCCGGGAGAATTGAAGAGCCGGGCAGCAGGGACTGGGTGATACCCTGCCGCCCGATTGCGTGTTCAAAACGGAGGAGGAAGATTATTTGCAATGACTGACTGCAGCCATGCCGAGAGGAGGGGGAATGAAGTGGGCGGCAGGGAGGTATGCCACCCGCTTACTCTATAAAATACGGCGCCATTCTTGAGGGGGTGAGTAACACCCCCCGTACTCCTTTAGAACCCCCCACCCGAACCAAAACCACCCGTGTCCGGACCGGTCTGGAGGCCTTTAGAATGGCCTCCGAACCGGTCCGTGCACATCGCTATTCAGTGGGACTTACTTCTGAGTAAGCATGTCTAGGATCATACTGCACAGCTATAATCCTATGCACACAAGTGTGGACTTGCTCTTGTGTAAATATGCATAGGAATGGACTCCCAGTCACTTAAGAATCATCTCTGTGTGTATTAGGGGTGTGCATGAAATGGATTTTGCATTCTGTTTCAAACTCAAAATGAAACACATATGGCCTAAATGTTTTGTTGAAACATTAGTTGACCCCGGCTGTTTCAATGGAACAAACTCAAATGTTGGAGTGTTTCAGCCATAGGGAACAATGGAGAAACTTGAAACACCTTATTGTTCCCATGAGTAGCTCCTAGGGATGCCAAAGTGGGTTGTGTGGTAGGGCATGATTGGTGCTACCTACCACCCAGCCCACAAAAGAAATGGGCAAGTGGACAATTGTAAACACATTTTTAACCTTTAACCTTAGGATCCTATGGGGGTTTGGTAAAAATGTTAATAATTTTTTTAAAATTGCCCACTGGATTGGTAACTGAAAACATTATGGAATTAGAGCACAAACTACTTAAGAAACAAACCAGTTGATTACCAGACTAAGCTACTTGTGAGTAGTCCCATTGAAATTAAAGTTATGATTAACATGTCCCATTAACAGGGGGCCTACTCATGAATATCTAATTCTGGATTTCAGCCATCATTGTTTTTTTATTATGTAATTTGGATGTTTGTAAAACTACAACCTCCAAAACTATTGAGGGGCTGTCAAGAAATTTTTGAATAGTATGGCTTCTTGTTTTAATTGAACTCATGTATGCTGCTTTAAATATTACAAGCTGACACCCGCACAGAGCATCTGCACCTTTTTTGGGGCCGGCTACCTCTCTCCCCCCACCCAAGTCTCCGGCCAGGCCGCCGCCGGCCTCCACGGCCCGGCCGGGCCCACCACCGCCCTGACCTCCATGGCCCGGCAAGGCCCGCTGCCGCCTCTGTCCTCCACCACAGACGCGCCTCAGCCAATCAGGTGCATCCCTCCGCTCCGCTGCCCAGCCAATCAGCTGGGTTGCTGGGACACATCCCCACAGAGGCTGAGGCATGTCTACGGGGATTAAATATATAGATAACTATACAGCTTGGGTATAATTGTGTTGTTTTTTAAAATAGATCTCCATTATCTTGGTACTTCCTTGCTAATATTAGCTGGTGTGTGCTAGGTAGTGGAGTGCTGAAACACATGTTCTTCTGGTCTTTTATGGAGTTGGAGAACAGCAGAATCTTTTGTACACTTTATCTCTCTTCCACCCCTGTATAGCCTGATTTTATCTCTTTGATTAGTGTTTCCACCATTATCTCACTTGCCTGCAGTTCTTGCTTCACTAGATAGTTACAAATTATAGTTGAGAACAAGATGTCCATCACAAAGCACATATTGTTGCTTAATGAGCACCACACTCTAGTGATTATTGTTGGCTTACAAGAGGAATCAGTAATGTATTGATTACTACTGTTTACCCTCCTAAATTTGAAATGGAGACATTCAAATATTGATTTTAAAAATTATTCGTTTTTAAGGAGCATAAGCTTTCAATTCCAGTAAACTTCCCAAAGCCTCAAACAGCAATTTCCACTTCTCTGCAATTAATTTATTTTAAAGCATCCTGCCTTGCCATTAATTTATTTTGCATCCTGCATTTCCATTAATGTCCCCAAGGCATATTTTATTTAACAGTTTTTACTTAATGTCATCATTATACATGCATACAGGGAACTCAAGTGGTTAAGGGCCTATCAGACTGGAAGCAAGAGGGCCACCCAAAAACAAAGCAGAGGTTTCTGTGTTCTTGGGGAACTCCCTGGGTACATAGATGTTTGTAAGTTAAGCAAAGCAAGGTAAAATTCCCAGAATAGCCCTAAGAACGTAGGGATTTATGGAATGTTGAAGGCATACAGATAAGAAAATACCACACTTGTCATTGTTTGGAGATGGTGAATGCCTGTATTTGCTGACATCTTTTGGTGGGGGGGCTGGGAAGAGGAGACAGGCTGCTGCTGCTGTCCAGTGACAGCTATGTTAAAATCCTGGATTTTCCCATTGGTTTTGCATGTTCTCACCCTGTTTTGTTTTTAAACAAACTAACTACCAGAAGTCGGACATGCTCTTTGAGTCTATCAGATAAATCTATGTTTGAGAACACTTGAGAGACAGAAGGTTGAAACTGTCAGCTCAAGTGGGGAGGGGACAAAAAATGGAGGGCAGAGGCAGAGCAGGAATTGGTCTGCTCAGGCCCAGGGCCGGATTAAGCTAGTGCGGGGCCTGTAGCATATGTTATGAAGGGGCCCAAAATTTAAAAAAAATGAACATAAATATTAAAACATTAATTATTTACTTACATAGTAAAGTAATTCATTTTTTTCATTTGCTATACAGCCAGATAATACAGCAAATGTCTTACACTTCAGTAATACTATTATTTACATTTACATGTTGTAGGTATCAATTTCAAATGTCAAAAGTTAGAAAACTACAATTTAGAAGTTACATTTTCTAGATTTAGCATGAGCAAATTTCTTGATGATATCTGAAATGTCTATTTCATGCAGAAGTTCATGTTCAATGTTCATTAGAGTGAGATTGTTCAATCTGTTTTTACCCAACATTTGGGAATCCCTAGAGGGAACACTGGGGGTGGCTATGTAGTTATAGGTTGTTAATTATTAGGCCAAGTTTACTGTTTATTGGCAGGCATTTAACCAATTAAGCAATCACAACAACAATTTACAGCAAAAGTTTTTATCCTAACCCACCTCACAGGACTGTAGTAAGAATAAAAGTAGGAAGAAAGAATCATGCACACTGAGCCTCTTAAAGGAAGGGCAGGATGCAAGTGTCATGACCAAACACATATATGCATGATGTGCATACAACATATTCATATTTATGCTGACGTTTAGCCACATGTCTCCAATAAATGTATCCCATTCAATGCCATGTATGCCAAACCTAAAGAGACGTTGCCTACTAGCCTTAGCCAATATATATGCAACCAGTAAAGCCATTTCAAACTAGACAACAGGATGGTATATATGGAGTCATCCCAACTTCTTACTAGGATTTAATAATATAAACAAAGCAAACATCAGTCACAGCCACCAGCAGAATCACAGACACGCAGAGTGATTTTATGTCAGATATCTCCCCATTTCACAAAACATCCCCCATATGCATCCCCCTCCATTTTTGCTCACTTTTTGAAATATGAATGAATGATTGGAAAATGATGCTTCGTTCTCTGTGAGACTGTTTGCTCAGCAGACTGAGCAGAACAGCAGCATTCACAGCAGACAGAGAGCAGGGAGGAAACTTGAAAGGGAAGGGAGCCTCCTGCATAAACTCACTGATTTTCAGCTTCTGCAACTGTAGCATTGTTTTAATGCCTGCTCAGGAAGCCCTGCGTCCCCTCCCCCTCCGCTAATGAATAGCTCGATCTATTAGCTCTTGCAGAGCCAGATAACTGAGATAAGATAACAAGCTGTGGGGGGCCCTAGAAAACCGCGGGGCCCGTAGCATTTGCTACTTTTGCTACTACGTTAATCCGGCCCTGCTCAGGCCCTAAAAGCTTTAGCGTAAGTATTCTAGAGAGGAGATGAAGGTTGGTGGGAAGGATGCATGTTATGAAGTTGAAAACTCCCCTTCCTGCAGGAAGAATGTTTCATGAAGAAACTCTCATGCCTATATAGAAATATTTCAAGAGGAAGGGAAGAAAAAGACCACTTTTTTTCTTCCCCATTCTTCAGAATCAAACCCTGCTCTTCCTGCTATATACCAATAAAATGGTTGGGTTTGGCTGTTTGGGACCTGAGCTGTAGCCTGTAACCTGAAATATAGCACAGCAGGAGAAGGCTTATTTATTTATTTAAAATATTTACACCCCATGCCTCCAATATTGCTTGGGTGGTAATATTGCTTGGGGAGGCTCACAAAATTAATAAAGCAAATAAAACAATATAAAAATGTAACATTAACTAAAAAATAGCATCCAGTTAAATCCAATTTTTAAAACTGCAAGTTAAAAACCCACTGGATATAGGTTGCAGATGAAACACTAAAAGGCTTCTCTTTAAAAAACGGTTCGAGAGCTCTTACTGCGATATTTTGTTGCAAGTCTCACTTAAAAAAAAACAAAAAAGATGAAACCAATAAGATATAATAACTCATACTATGAATAATAATTCATAGCCAGCTCTGCCAGAATGTGGAATGAGAACAGTGGTTTCAGTTTAGGTCCAGTTTGGGGACAAACTACAGAATGTAGTCACTTCAGTCAGAAGTTGGTTCTCGCCCAACAGCTTGTGCAAGAGAAAAAGGGGAATTGCATGAGGGCACCCATTGCACCCCTGCAGTTGCCTTGAAATGTGTATACTTCATCAGGATGTCAGCCACTGAATGATCAACATAACTTAATTACATCAGTGCTGTCACATTTGGAGATATTCATATCTGTGTAAAGAATGAGCACGGAGACCATTTTCAGTTTACATAAACTGCACAATACTGTACTGTTCCAAATACAATATATATATCTGTATTTGTAGAGTAATGTATTATAATTTTTCTAACTCTTATTTTTAATTTTTTTTGTAAACTCATGCCTTAAAGCCAGGCACTGTGCACGCATCCTAAAATTTGTAGGGAAATAACCAGTGAAGTGTGCATTTCCAACCTTATAATATTGCTTATGGAACTTATATTAAGTTTAGGTTTATATTACCTTATGTGGCACAAACTGATGCATATTTACAGTGGCACAGTGGGAACTCACATGAAATTGTACATAGCATTGCAGCTTAGATAACATTCAATCTTTTACCTATTAAAAATAATGGACAATTTGTGCTTGACTTAACTGGAAGCAACACCAGCATTTGACTGGAAATATGCAATAAATATCCCGCAATTACTCCAATTTAATGGGTCCCATGCATAATACAATTATGTTGCAATTTAAACTGTTGTACAGTTTGAGTTATTAAAAATATTCCAGCCATTTTTCATCAAAATACTTTAGAGCCTGATTTTTAAGCTATCCTCATCACTGAGATAGATCTCCACTACACACACACACACACACACACACACACAAAATTGTAATTAATTGTAATTCAGTGCCAATCGTATTTTAAGAATAATTATATGGTACAACTCTTCTTGCTAGTGGAGGATTGCTTTTAAACAGTCCTTGTGTGCAGTCTTTGTGAATTTATAACATTAGGGAGAAATGTTTCTAGCTGCCATTTTACAATGGGAAGTTCAAAAAAAATGTGGTCTCTTACCTGCAGTCTGGAAAAGTGTAGTTATATTGTCCCAACAGAGCAACACTACATGATTTTATTGTACATCTACTTGAGCACTCTTTTTTGAATGGGAAAAGACATTTGTGAAAGGTGACTGTGTCACGTACCCAGGGATTCTCTTTTCTCATTGCAGCCTGCCCTCACCACTGCATCCCTTGCCATTTCCAGATGTTCCCCAAATACCAAGAGTGGCTTTTTGGGATCTAAGGGAGGTGCCCAAGGAAGGAGAAGCTGGGAAGACTGTTTGCGTGAGTGCCATTTTGCACTCACACTATTTAGGATATATACAGCCCATTATTATTAGAAAGAATTCTGATTGGTTCTTAAAGCTGGCTCAAATGGTTCTTGATTATCATTTAAAGATGAATCAAATTGTAGGTTAGTGCAGAGTGCACCATTTATTAGCAGAGTGCAATGTGGGTAAAGTACGATTTAATTATTTTCCTACTGCATTCTGAATTTGGATGTTGGTCCATAACTTTGGCCAGTATAGAAATATACTGCAACAGAATGGCATAATAATGCAATTATAAGCTTATTTTAAAAATATAAAGTTCCATTAAAAGATGAGGAGGAAGCAATTGTGTAAACTTTATAACTCCCAAATCTCCACATCACCTCAACATATGGGTGCAACTCATGCATACACACTGCACTTACTTACATTTCTTATTTTAGTAATAGCCCCCATCCTCTACATCTCTTTGTAAACACAAGGCTCAGATGGTCTAGTACCATGAGAAACCTTACCATGAATTGCAACAGTTCCACAAAGAACGATTTAGAAGTCTGAGAACAAAACCCATTTTTATTGCTGTTAAGAATGTTACTTATCCTCAGTCTGAAAGCTATTGTCTGAAAGCAAGTATAATACAAGCACAGCACAAACAAGTTATTTCAGCAAGCTATGTAAGATTCAAGTCCCCACTTGAATAGGGAGTGTGCAGATTTTTGAAGGATCAAAATCTTGATCACATAGTTAGCTATGAGTATTGAAAAGAGTTTCCATATTTGCACAGTCTTCACATTCATCATGCTGGAGCTTGAAGGTGCTAGAAATATAAATAGGTTGAAGGAAGATTATGTGGAGCGCTCAGAGAACTGCTGTACCTTTATCTCCGTTGTCCTTTCTCCTGCCTGCACTACTGTGCTTGAAGCACGCTGACGCAGTGGATCAAGAGAGGAAGCTCTTAATACATATGTGCTATTTGCTGATTGGTTAAAAAAACCAAAACACTGTACAGGTCATATGGGAAGATATGGTTAAAAAAACCCAAAACACTGTACAGGTCATATGGGAAGATAGGCCCTGCCCAATAAGATTATAACAAAAATTAAATAATTAAAAACTGGAGGAAAGTGTCAGAACTAAAGCTATAACAAAAGACTAGCTGAAATATATGAATCCTGAATTATTATTTTTTTTTTAACAGAGCAGGATATGGCTATTAACCCAAAAGTAGCTGGCAATAAATTCTATTAAAAAGGAGCAATTAAACAGAAATAAAGGCACAAAACAGATAACTCACATAAGCAAACCAATGTTGAATCAGCAAAATGCAAAACACCTACAGGCCAGATGTAGATGCCTTCCCTCTGCTGTTCTTGAAGTTTGCTACAGTGGGACTCCTTATGTGGAGCGTCTGTGCCCTTGTGGTGATGGGTAAGTTGAATCAATCGAACATGTTTTGCTTCATTGCTCCTTTTATAGGGGCTTACATCTAGAATTAATATCTCCATTGCTGGCTTGTTTCCCAGAAATTCACCTAGTCAACAAGTGGCTTTCCTGCTTGAGGACAGTATTCCTCCCATCACTCGGAAAGTGGCGGGCTGTTGTGCGGCAGCTCGAAGATTGCGTCATTTTTAAATTAATAATTCTAGTGCTGCCCTATAACCTTTTAGTTATAATGTTGTTGGTGGGCTAGACTGTTGACTTGTTATCTTTTTAATTGTTATTTTTATTGTATCCCCACCCCCCTTATTGTGCTGGTCATAGACCATAATAAACTTTGAACTGAACTGAAATGCAAAACACCAAGAAGGTAAATACACAGAATAAAAAAATAAGCAGGAGGTAGAGAATTGATCATGTAAAGTAAATAATATTTAAATGAATGCAAAATAGAAAGAATAACTAGTAGAAATAAATCAAAAGGAAGGAAAAGGAGTAATATTTGTGTTCAGAAAAAATAAGACTGAATGCAAGACGGAAGGAGCAGGTACGCAGCTTGGGAGTACTCCTGGACCCAGGCCTCACCCTGGTATCTCAGGTGGAGGCTATGGCCGGTAGTGTTTTCTGCCGTTTCGGCTGATTCGACAGCTGCGTCCATTTTTTGAAGAGGATAACCTCAAAACAATGGTGCATCAGCTGGTAACCTCTAGGCTCAACTATTACAATGTGCTCTATGTGGGGCTGCCTTTATACATAAGTCAGAAACTTCAGTTAGTTCAAAATGTGGCAGCCAGATTGGTCTCTATCTATCAACCTAGATAGACCATATTTATTTATTTGAAATATTTCTATACCGCTCAAAACTTCATCTGTGGGCACTTTACAATTAAAATCATTTAAAACATCAAATCAATTAACAATTAAAATCACTTAAAACACTGAAAACATTTAAAACCCAATATTAAAAATATTAAAACTATAAATCTAATTAAAAGCCTGGGTGAATAAATGTGTCTTCAGTGCCTTCTAAAAAGTTGTCTTATATAAAAATATTATGCCTATTTTGAAGCAGTTGCACTGGCTGCCTATATGTTTCCGGGCAAAATACAAAGCGCTGGTTATTACCTTTAAAGCCCTGAACGGCTTAGGTTTGAGTAATCTTAGAGAGCACTTTCTTCTGCACGATCCCCACCACGCATTAAGGTCATCTGAGGAGGTCCGTCTTCAGTTACCACCAGCTCTTCTGGTGGTGATTCCGAGGTGGGCCTTCTCTGTAGCTGCTCCTGGGTTGTGGAATGCACTCCCGGCAGAAATCCATAGTCTGAATTCCTTGTTGGCCTTCAGGGGAGTCCTTAAGACCTATCTGTTTGGCCTGGCCTTCAGAGTTTTTAAACTGTAAAGGTTTGGCCTGGTTTTCCAGGGTTTTAAAAATTGTTTTAAATGTTTTAATAATGATTTTATGTTTTTATAATTTTTAATAGTTAATTGGTTTTAGTTTTATTCTAATGTAAACCTCCTTGAGCCATTTTTGGAAGGGTGGTATAGAAATCAAATAAATAAATAAACAATAAGGCAAAAATAAGCTTATAATGGGAATGGGAAGACCAAATAAAAGTATTGATGCAAGCATGACAAAAATTAAAGGACAAACCAAAGTCTGAGATGAATCAACAGAGCAAATAACTGATATTTAACAAATGAAAATGACAGGAGTTAGTGCAACCATTTGGTGGGGAAGGAGAGAGAAATTTTTTTGAAATTTTGTTCTTGATAAATCAGAGTGAAAGCAACTGATTTATCAAGAAAGAACTGAGCAAAAACCTGAGAAGTATGGCAGGGGGAACGTAGATTGAGCAACAAATTAACAGAAAAAACAAGTATGCGAAAGAATCTATTGTAAAAGAATAGGATTGTTTTGTAGAGGAAAGAGCTGCAGAAAAGAATTTATTAGAAAAGTATAATGAAGAAAATCAGAATATGCCTGAAATTTGCACCAAAGGTTATTAGCAGCCCAGACACATAACAATGTTAAACTGTTTAATTGTTTTTATTCTGTGAAATTGTTTTGTTTTTACTTTGTTTTATATTTGTTGTGTTTTAAATTGTGTACACCGCCTAGAGATACAAATATCAGATAGTATATAGATATGATAAATACATAAATTAAATAATCAAAGGCATCGTGAAGAAGCAAGCCAAGGCTGGATTAGGGAAGAATGATGAGAAGAGAGAAGCCAAAGATCAGCTGCAGTGAAAAGAGCACAACCTCATTAAGTATTTTAACAGCTAATTAGATAAAGATTCAGAGAGAACAGCAGAAAGTGAAGGAGTTAACTGAGAGATTAAGGGCATGTATCTGCACTATTTTTCAAGTGGGGGCTATTTTGGCAAAATACCTTCAGTGTGAGACTCATTTCCCACCACACTGACTTCCACGCAATGCTGCACTTTGCCATTTAAGAGAAATTGAGCTCCCTCAAGCTGCACCATGATTGTGAAGGTGCAGTGTTAGAGCTAGGGATGTGTGAACCAGCTTGAGGTTAAGCCGGTTTGCCACCAAACTAGGCCTGTTCAATGGCTCACCCTTGACCCAAACAGGGCCCGGTCTGGTTCAACTTCAAGGCAACCCCACCTGGCCAGCTCTAACCCCAGGTTCTACTGTAAATGTTTGTTTGTTAGAAACACAGACACCCCGGTTCTAAATGTTTGTTTCCCCTCCAAAAAAACTTACAGCCAAGTCCAGTGGTCTCCAGGGGATGCTGCCATGGCTGTGGAGGGGGTCGCCAAAGGTTCTCCCTCCTCCCCCATCTTATTTGGGTTAGTGTGGCCTGTTTATGGGCCTTTTTGGCCCTCTGCCTGCTTTCAGTGGCCATTTTGAATGCCACAGCACATGTGCACTGGCCATTTGCATGCCCAGTGACCCAGGCATGCAAATGGCCAGTGTGAATGTGTGCCAACCTTCAAAATGGTCGCCACAAGCAGGCAGAGGGCTGAAAAGATTGCCAGGCACTCAAATGACCAGTGTGCATGTGCAGTGGCCTTCCAAATGGCCTCTGCAAGCAGGCAGAGGGCTGAAAAGGCTCATAAATGGTGACCAATGGCTGCGGCATCATCTTCCCTGGAGGCCACCGGACCTAGCCATAAGTTCTGGATTTGTTTTTAACCCTCCTTAGAGCCAATCCTGAACTGATTTGGCCTCGAGCTGTACTGGGGCCTGGCTCGACATACACAGTACCAAAACAGGCCCAGTTTGAGTCCAGTTCTATACAAACTGAACCGGGCTTCCCTGTTCCACTCACGCCCTAGTCAGAGCTCCTTGTGGCAAGGATTCTGCTCCACACTGCCTCCAGTGGTGATTCATGACATAGGACAGCTTCCAGGTCCTATGCTGAGCCTGTGTGTGGAAGCCTGACCTCCCTGCAGACAGGAATGGTATTGGAGATGTCAAATGTCCCAACTCGGACCTTAAAATCTTCTTTGGAGGCCCTGCTCCAAGTGCCCCTGCCAAACAAGGTTTGGTTACTAGGAAGATGGCCTTTTTGGTAGTCGCACCCCATTTATGTTACATTCTCCCCAGTGAGCTTCGCCTGGCATCATCACTTTGTTCTTTTAGACACCAGGTAAAGAGCTTTCTGTTTACTCAAGCCTTTTAAATTTGATTTTTAAAACTGTTTTTTAAAAAAACAAGTATTTAAATTATTTTGTACTGTATTTTGTCGTCTTCTTTTTTTGCAGGGGAGTGTTGTAATTTGATGTGTTTTATGTATTTTTACTGGATGCCTTAATGTTGCGAGCCGCCCAAAGAACAATTTGTCCTGGGGCATCTAACAAATAAAGTTGTTTGTTTACTACTGTCGTTTTATTTATTCCCATCTTAGAACAGAGTTCCTTGGTCTGATGCAAATTTCACTGTTGTTCTTCCTGATCCCATGCAGTGTTCCCTCTTTTTTTAAAAAAAATCTGTGCGCAGAATGAGTTTTGTTCTGGGCACCAGTATCAAGGCAGTGTGTGCATACATGCATTCAGAATGGGGCCTTCCTGATTCAATCTGAGTGGGATCTACAATTAACTAAGTGGACATCAAAAAACTTGTGTGCACATGCACATGCCTTAGAGGGAATACTGATCCCATCATGGTGTGATCTCTGGCCTGCTTGTGACTTCTGCTTACCTGCTTGACCCTCTTGGCTTGCGACTGCTGATCTGGCTTGACCTTTAGTGTGGCTTTGACTCCTGATTTCTGTTTTGACCCTCTGACTTGAAAAGAGAGTTTGAGAATCATTTAGCTAAATGCGTCAAGGAGAATAACAAAAACTTCTTTAAATATATCAAAAGCAGGAAACCTGCCAGGGAGGCAGTTGGTCTGTTAGATAATGACGGAGTGAAAGGGATTATTAAGGAGGAGATGGAGACTGTAGAGGAGCTAAACAAGTTCATGCATCTGTCTTCATGGCAGAGGATATTGAGCATATATCTTTGCCTGAACCAGGCTTCTCAAGAACAAAGTCAGATAGTGGTGATGAGAGATAGTGTTCTAAACTGTCTGGAAAAATTAAAAATTAACACATCTCTAGGGCCAGATGTTATCCACTCTAAGGACTCAAATATGAAATTTCCAGCCTCCTTGCAAAAATATATAACATGCCTACAATCAGGCTCTGTACCGGAGGACTAGAAAGTAGCCAATGTAACACTGATTTTCAAAAAGGGATTCAGAGAGGATCTGGGAAATTACAGACCAGTTAGCTTAACATCTGTTCCAAGAAAAAGAACTGGGGTCCATGGAATGAGGAAGCAAAAACAACAACAAAATACCTGTGGACAAGGAAAATGATAAATGTAAAATAGAATTAAATATATTTATTGAATAAATAAATACCAACTATCAGCACACATAGCAACAAGCAAACATATCTGTAACACACATATGAACATACATTAACATAATACCATATGAAATTGCAACATGCAGTTGAAGAATACAAAAACAATATGTGCAGATACCCAAACGAGGTCCAAAAAGTCTTCAGGTGTGGAAATGTGAGAAGTACATACAAAACGAATGATAAGATCTCAAATCCAGAAGAAGAAGCCGATGTGCTCAGGGAAATGTTGCTAGTGTCTGTAGTTCAGCTCATCATTCTTTCATACAGAAGGAGCAGGCAACATGCTCTGGAGTGGCTGATGACAACTGATGATGAAAGATGAGTAACGCCAAGAAAACAACCAGACAGCCAACCCGAGATAATGGGCTGTTTCGCCAGAAGGCTTCATCAGAGGCAATTATCCATTAATAAAGATAAGAGTAGAAATACATTCTTGTACAAACGATTTTTAACCGGGCATGCTGAAGCCTCAAGGTTCACCTAGGTTCACCTCTTTCATCGTCAGTTGTCATCAGCCACTCCAGAGCATGTTGCCTGCTCCTGCTGCATGAAGGAATGATGAGCTGAACTACAGACACTAGCAACATTTCCCTGAGCACATCGGCTTCTTCTTCTGGATTTGAGATCTTATCATTCGTTTTGTATGTACTTCTCACATTTCCACACCTGAAGACTTTTTGGACCTCGTTTGGGTATCTGCACATATTGTTTTTGTATTCTTCAACTGCATATTGCAATTTCATATGGTATTATGTTAATGTATGTTCATATAGGTTAACATCTGTTCCAGGCAAACTGATGGAAAACATTCTGACGGATAAAATTGTAAAGCACATAGAAGTACAGACCTGCTAAAGGATAACCATCATGGCTTCTGCAAAGCTAAATCTTGCCTCATAAACCTTTTGGAGTTCTTTGAGAGTATCAACAGGTGTGTGGATAAAAATGATCTAGTTGACATAGTATACCTGGACTTTCAAAAAGCTTTCGAGAAAGGTTCCTCATCAAAGAACCTTAAGAAAACTTAGCAGTCATGGGATAAGGGGACAAGTTCATTTTTACAGTGGTAATTGGTTGAAGGCCAGTAAACAGTGTAGGAATAAATGGGCAGTTCTTTAAATGGAAGGGAGTAAGAAGTGGGGTCCCCCAGGGATCTGTACTAGGAGCAGTGCTTTTTAATTTATTCATAAATGATCTAGAAATTGGAGGAAGCAACGAGGTGGCCAAATTTGCACATGACACCAAACAATTTAGGGTAGCGAAATCAACAAGAGACTGTGAGGAGCTCCAAAAGGATCTCTCCAATCTGGGTGAGTGGGCGACAAAATGACAAATGTGGTTCAGTGTTAGCAAGTGTAAAGTGATGCATATTGGGGCAAAACAAAAACCCAACTTCACATATACGCTAATAGGATCTGAGCTGTTGGTGAATGACCAGGAGAGGGATCTTGGGGTCATGGTGAAAGCTCATTTAAAGTGTTGAATGAATGTGCAGCAGCTGTGGAAAAGGCCAATTCCATGGTTGGATTAATTAGGAGATTGAAAATAAAACTGCTAATATTATAATGCCCTTTTACAAAATTTTGGTGCGTCCACATTTGGAGTACTGCATACAGTTCTGGTTACCATATCTTTAGGAGGACATTGTAGAACTGGAGATATTGCAACCAAGATGATCATAGGCCTGGAGCTCCTCCCTTATGAGGCAAGGCTACAACACCTGGGGCTTTCTAGTTTAGAAAAAAGATGACTGAGGGAAGACATGATGGAGGTCTATAAAATCATGCATGGTGTGGAGAGTGAGATCTTTCCCCCCTCCCTCTCGCATAACACTAGAACCAGGGGCCATCCCATGAAACTGATTGCCAAGACAAAAGGAAGTACTTTCCCACACAACACGTAAATACCCTATGAAATTCTCTGTCACAAGATATTGTGACAGCCAACAGCCTGGTGGCTTTAAGAGGGCTTTAGATAAATTCATGAAGGACAAATCTATCAATGGCTACTAGTCTGAGGGCTATAGGCCAGCCTCAGGCAAGATGCCTCTAAATACCAGTTGCAGGGGAGTAACCGAGAAGGTATGCCTTCACCTCCTGCCCATGGGCTTCCCAGAGGCATCTCGTGGGCCACTGTGCTAAAGAGGATGCTGGTCTATATGGGCTTTGGGCCTGATCCAGAAGGGCTGTTCTTATTTTTTTATGATCTGACAGATACTCTGCTTCAACTTCCTGAATGCTCTCGGTCTTCTCTCATGTCTCAGCTCTCACATTCTTGTCAGATTTACTTGGCTTGATTCCTGGCTGGCATGTCCTTGGCTCCAAATTCTTGCCTCCAACCTCCAGTCTTGGTTTGTCTACTTGGCTGACCCCAGATTTCCAGACTTTCTCTGTCCTGGCTCTTGACTTATGCTTTCTGGTATGCAAACATACTGCTGGAAACTGTAGTCCTCCCCAGTGCTTTCCCCTATAGGAAAACTACTGGAAGGACCACACCTCCCAGTGCTCTGTGTGTGCCTTCCAAGATGGTGCTGAGCCTCAAGAAAACTCCATTTCCCTTAAATGGCAAAGTGCAGAACTACATACTGGGAAAGGTTGTCTCCACACAGGGCAGGAGGGCTGTGTGGAGTATTTGGCTTCAGCTGAAGTTCCATACAGGCCTAATAAAGAATTAGACAGGGATCTACACTTAGGATTAATGGGAGTAACCACTGACTCCCAGGCCCTGCAATGAAAAACATTACTCAAAATCAGGACTGCTTTACAACTCCCATAAACCCCAGCCACACTGGCCAGTAGCCAGGGATTATGGGAGTTGTAGGCAAACATCTGCAGAAAGGCTGAAGTTGAGCAGCCCTGCTCTAAAGGGACTAACTACACAGGTATGCAATGTAGAATCTAGAGAGGACATTACAAGACAATGAAAAGGGAGATGTGAGCAAGCAAAAGTTTTCCCTTAAGAACAAGATCACCAAAGAAATCAAGATGAGCAAAAATAAACCATTTAACATAAGCATTGTCATATTTTTTTAAATCAATGTGGTTATTAAAAATCAGGGTTTCTTAAACTTGGGCCCCCAAATGTTGTTGGCCTACAACTCCCAGAATCTCCAGACATGGCCTTTGTGGCTGGGGATTCTGGGAGCTTTAGTCCAACAACATCTGGGGGCCCAAGGTTAAGAAAACCTGATTAAAAATCACCTAAAGTCGTGACAGTTTAATTGAGAAAAACAACTCAATAAGAGGAAAAGTCCAAAATTGGAAAGAAAGTTAAAGGCTTGGAGGATAGTTAAGTGCAGGAATATTAGCAAGATAAAACAAATAGTATGATGTTCAAAATGAAGAGAGGAACATGACTAAGGAAAAGGAAAAGGGGGAAATTACATGCTAAAAAGTGTTTCTTTGTTCTTTTTAACAATTATAAATAAGTGTTCATATGGCTATGCTTGTAAGTAAGCCAATATTTCAACTTATTTTATTGAGTTTTGTTAATTCACACAGTACTAAAACCATTTTAGACTTCGTTTTTCAAGTGTGGCTAGTTGTAGTTGTAAATAGGGCTGTGATGGCCTTTAGAAATGTTGTCTGAAAATAAATTACACTAAAATCTTAGCTTTAAAAGTTGTATTTCAACAGGAAAATGTTTTTTAAAATAGCTTTAGAAGATTTCTTCAGTATTTTATGTCAGCATTAATAAAGTCAGAAATGTTACTTTAGCATTGCATTATTTCCCATTTCTACAATGTTTTAGAGCTGAAACTTTCAAAGGGCTTTAACAAATAGTCATTATTTGAGTCTCACCTGTGAAGTGGGTAATTGGGGCTGTACTATAGTTATAGAAGTATCACAAGGAAAGAACACTGGATAAATCTGCATACTTGAGGGAATTTTCTAGGTAATTAGTTAGGCCTTGGGGACTGCAACTGTTTTGGATAACAAAGAAATTCAGGTAACTGAAGCTAATCTACAGATGGTGTTCTAGAATAGACTAAATAAATGAAGGGCGCAGGATTACAGAAACTCAACATTTATATCACGATGTGTGTGGGGTGGGTGGGTGGGGTGGAGCTACAACTAATGCAAGTAATTATTTGTGTTTGAAAAGCATAACATAAGGGTGGGTCAGGCCCACAGAGGCAAGTGGAAGTGTACTTCCAGCAGCTTGGGGAAAAATCTCAAATAATTAAAGCCCATGCTCAATCTCCCTGCCTTCACCAGTAAATGAATGCCTGGTCTATAGAGAGGAAAGAGAGCTCATGTTCTCAAGGCTGCTGAAATGTTTTCTTGAGCATAGGAACATTTACTATTGAACAGGCAATTATGGTGACAGACCTTCCTCTTTTACAGAACTTTAGCCTAAATATTATCACACATCGCCACTTGTCATGAATCTGATAATTTTAGTTTTATCAGGACGTTACAATACATGCTGTGATACAATCAGCTTCATTTCAAAATTGTCCTGATGAGTGTCAGATAATGAGCTATAATATGCAGAAGCCATTTCATATCAGTCCTAATGCTGACACCACATTGTCACAAATTTGCATTTATAATTATATTAAATGCCACACCATATGCTTTAACACAATTATTGGGGTATCTGTTAAAATCTGAACTGCAGCCTGTTTCTCTATGCCAGCATTCATAGCATTCAGATGTAGATTGAGAATGCATTCCTGTGTACTTTTATTTGTAAGTCCTATTAAGCTCAGAGGAACTTACTTCTGATTAAATATAGGTCCAGAAGGTGGTGCTGGGGGACTACTGCTCGACTTTGTGGCCTGTGGGGTCCTGCAGGGTTCAGTCTTGTCACCCATGCTGTTTAACATCTACATGAAACCGCTGGGAGAGGTCATCCGGGGACTTGGACTGAGTCGTCAGCAATATGCGGATGACACTCAGCTCTATCTCTCCTTGTCACCTGATCCTAGGGAGGCAGTGGATGTCCTGAATTGGTGGCTGGAGGCCGTTATGGGTTGGATGTGGGCTAATAAACTGAAACTGAATCCAGACAAGATGGAGGTAATGTTGGTCAGTAGGGGAGCAGATTGGGATGAGGAGATCTTACCGGTTCTGGATGGGGTCCTTGAAGAATATTCGGAAAGTGCAGCTAATGCAAAATGCAGCAGCTAGGGTTTTATCTGGAGCTGCCCGGTGGGAACACATCACACCCATTTTGAAAGAGCTGCACTGGCTACCAGTTTGCTTCCAGGTCCAATTCAAGGTGCTGGTTTTGACCTTTAAAACCCTTAACGGTTTGGGCCCGGGATACCTGAGGGACCTCCTGCTTCCAAGGGTTGCTGTCCACTTGACGAGATCATCTGAGGGGGCTCTGCTCCAGGTGCCGACAATGAGGGAGGCTCGGTTGCCATGCATGTGGGACAGGGCTTTCTCTGTTGCTGCCCCCAGACTCTGGAATGCTCTCCCGGTGGCTATTCGCTCCTTGGTCTACATCACAGCTTTTAGAAAGCATGTTAAATCCTGGCTTTTTACCCAGGCTTTTATTTTATTGTCTCGGCTACTGCTCTTTGTATTGCTTTTATGCTTTTTAAATTTTTAATCAGATTTGTTTTATATTTTTAGCTTAATATTTTAATTGTGTCTTTTTTACAATCTTGTTTTTAAATTTTGCTGTAAACCACCATGGGATTGTTTTAATGAAATTTAATGAAATTCAAATTTTAAATTTAATATAAATTTAACAATAATAAATAAATATGCATAGAACTGCACTGCACATTATCTTAGTTAATTCGTATACTTTATATCTAATCAGTACTAAACTCTACACGTTTAGTAAACTGGTAAAGATAAATCCTAACTGCTGCTTCCAGACCCTTACAGAGGAGATATTAATCACAAAGTTGGATATTAATTACAAGTGTAGTTTCCCCTAAATCTTTGATCTATTCATCCAAGCCCCAGTCACTCTATTCCCTTTTTATTTTAAAATAATAGCAATAGCAATAGCACTTACATTTATATACCGCTCTATAGCTGGAAGCTCTCTAAGCGGTTTACAATGATTTAGCATATTGCCCCCCAACATTCTGGGTACTCATTTTACTGACCTCAGAAGGATGGAAGGCTGAGTCAACCTTGAGCCCCTGGTCAGGATCGAACTTGTAACCTGGTTACAGGGCGGCAGTTTTACCACTGCGCCACCAGGGGCTCATATAAATAAATAATAATATAAATAAATAAGTCATATGTTATGCCTCAACTTTGCAGTTACTGGAGCATTTTGCCATTTAGATGAAACCACAACTGTAGCCGTACATGTTCTCCCTTTCATGTAGGCACCAGATCAGGAATAGGCACAAATCACTAGATCATGGCATCTGCTAGGTTAGATGCCACAACAACTAGGGAGATTATTATGGCAATCTATATTCTTGTGTGCTTTAAAAAAGAAAAGGAATATGTGTACATATTGCACAAAATCAGGGACAGTTTGAAAAAGAGAGATGCACCTGCTTACACAGATAAGACATGCAAAGAAAGTACTGTACCATAAAATTTAATGTTAGGAGAAGGGAATGTTCTGCAATTTAATCAACTGACCCATCATTTCAGGTAGCAAAAGCTGTAATTTCCATTGGCTTCAGGCAAAGCCAAGAAAGGTTTCCAGATCATTCGGACTCAATGCTTGCATCACATTCTTGATTGTCAGTCTTTGGCAAAACACAGAAATTAATCATATGATCCCATTTTTCTCCATGGTAGAGGATGAATCATTAACACCCTCAGCAAGGACATTTATTGCAAATAGATTTAGTCATACAGCACCCCCAGCTGAAATGGATGTGTTTCAGCTCTTGGTGATTTGTGGGATACACACAACTCTCCATGAAGATGCTCCTAACTTCAGCAAGCTCAATGTAGCCCCTTTCACACTCAACAACTGAAGGTTCTTAGTCCTGGGTCAAAGCAGAGACAGAATTAGCCCTTTCTCACAATCCCATGAGGAGGCTTGATGGCGGGGAAGACTAGAGCAGCTTACCTTCCCCACAGATGATCTTGCAGAGTTGCTGGGCAAGTGAATCACATGTCCAGGAGAGCCGCTGCTGCCAGAGACCGTATGGCGGTTTGGGGGTTGGAACATTGTCCTGGCCCCTGGGAATCCCACAATGCACTGCGTGAGTGCACAGTGCACTGTGGGGTTCCCTTTGGCAACAGCCAAGAGCCTGCTCCTGTGTAGAAGCCAGGTGGGAGCAGCCACGCAAGCAGTTAGCCTGAGCCCTTAACCTCATTTAAGTGTGGGCTTTGTAGGCGGATTTGCTGCCGAGAGCTCTGGGGCTCCTGGCAGTTCTCACAGGCAGCCAAACCCAGACTTGTTCGTGAGAACAGCCTCAAATTATATGAATTACCGATACTACGCAAAATAGTGCACACTGTGCAAATTTGATGCAGCTATTGGGAATAATGCATGGTTTGAACATTGCTTAATTGTTTAGCATTCTCTGTTTTCTCTGCTTTTCATACTTTATTCTGAATGTAGATTACCGTACTTACTTATATGGGACTTCTGCTGTCCTTAGATTTCTGATAAACTAGCTGGACATCAGAGTGCACCCTGGTTCAGATGTATGAATGCAAGATGGCATGTTGTACTCTTCCCACTCCCATTCATGCAGGAGAGGAGGATCTCTAGAGATCCTGTTTCCTGATTTAGAACAAATCACAGTTTGCATAGACTTTACACAACAAACTGTAGTTTGTTCTAAACCATGAAACAAAAGCTTTTTAAAATTTTATTTATTTATTTATTTATTTGAAATATTTATACCCCGCCCCTCCAGTGCACTACTGCTTGGGGTGGCTCACAACAATAATAAAACTCCTCCCTTCACATAATGAATGGGAGTGGGGAGCACATAAGCCTGAGGCTTATGTTTGCTCATCCTTGTAATGTTAAACCATAGTTAATGTTACATTTGACCCAGGCCTTTGTGTCTTGCAAGTCGTATGCCAAAACCAAGTCACTGATCACTCCAGCAAAGACATATCATCAAGGAACTAGCAACAGCTCTAGAAAAGGCAGCTACATTGCATATCTACACACAAATGAAGTTACTACTGCCAGAGTTAAGGAGCAGAAATTGCTGAGGAATATAGCAAACATCCTCCTCCAAAGCACTTTTTGAGATGAAGTGGTGTGAGAGAGAGAAGAATTCAAGATGAAGCTAAGGGTGAAGTTATTTCCCCTCCCCTTAAGAGATCTGAGCAAAACCCAGACAATTTTAAGGCTTCTAAGGCAAGGTTACACAAAGAATCCTAATTAATAATCTGGCACTGTTGGACTGGGAGCTTCCAGGGTTAAAACACACACAGCACATTTCAAAGTAGATTGGGAAAGGTTATTAGGAGATTACGGTGAATGCAACTGTTTGTTTGCATGTGGAAAACAGGAGAGAGACGAGATACAGGTGCACTCTTGCCCATGGACCTACATAAAAACTGCCAGCTAATCCTGGCATCTTTGATTAATGATAAAACTGCAGTTATAAATTCAATAATACAAATAGCAGATAATTTTCTCCAGCATATATGCTTAGCAAAACAAATTATTGGAGTGATGGGAGTAATTCTATAATTCTATTATTTTTAATTTCTGTTTGTTTTTAAAATAAAATCCTTCCTTGACGGTACAACAGATGAATATACTATAAACTGATTTTCACAGCCTAGGCTTTTAAAACAATATAAGATCAAAACCCCAGAGTGAAAGACATCCTACCTTAAAGTTGATTGGAAAGATTAATGTGCAGACAGTCATACCTGTGTTTACTCAGAAGTAAGTTTTAATTGGACTTAGTAGGTTTATATAATTGTAGGCATACATATATACAGACACACATGGTACAGGCAAAGTACAAAAACCATCTATTGAATAAAATACCTAGGAATTATATTAATTGGCAAATAGGCAATGCACTGAAGGCCAAACCAAAAAATTTTGTATGATCAGTATAGGCACTCTACTCTAAGTCCTAGAAATTCTATAGATTTCCAAGAAATATTTAGGACATGTGGAAAAACCTGAATAAATGTTACGTTTTCCTGAGGCATTGTGTTAATCCTTAGGAATTACATGATTTGGAGTTGGCAATGTGATCTCCACTGCTGCTGCTGAGGCACTTCTTCATTGGTTTTATATGAGCAAACAGAGCAGTGGATTTCATCTGAAGCAGCGCCGTAACTGTATTTGGGCAAGTGAAGACAGTTGCCTTGGGGCCCGCTGCCCCCCAGAGACATGTCACATGACTCCACTTTACTGAATTTCTTCTGAATTTCTACTGAGAAAACAAACATAGGCTCACACTGCATGGTTGAAAGTCTCCTTTGCTAATCTGCAGTGAGGGGCCCATTTTAATAATTAGTGTTTCTAGTGTGTTCTTCTAGGCATTAAAAGTAGCACAAATATATAGTATTCAATGTATATCACTATATATTGTGAAATGTGCATGTGTGTGTTCAGTGAAATGTATTTCCAGGCAGCATACTTATTTAGAAATATCAGACTTGGGGGCCTGGGGTGTGTGGAGGCCCTGGACTTTGAGGGGAGGGCCCATTTGAAAATCTCATCTCTGGGCCCACTCCAACCTTGCTACGCCCCTGATCTGAAGGCAGTATCTGGGATTCTTCAGTGAAGTAATCTTGGGGGCCATCCATACTGGAAACACCTCCCATTGCATTTACCATGTCTTCTAGTTATGAATCATCTGTTTTGTGCACAGGTGTTCTTTGGAATGCCTAGGGGCAATGTGTGGGGGACAATATTTAATACCTAACCTAGTGTGTGACAATATTGTCCCAAACAAATATTTGTGCCCCTTATAGTGTGAGACAGTGTGTGGGACAACCATCCAGTGTGTTTCAGGGTGCGATACAGAAACGTTCTTTAGGCTGCCTGAATCTAAACTTTGCCCATAATATATACACTTAATGGCACTCTATTATTATTATTGTTTTTACTGATAACAGTGTTGAAGGGGTGAGCTAACTTTTACTTAATACACACAGAGTTGTTGGGGAAAGGTGCTGTAAAGGCCCCCAAGTCTATCAAGCATATAGCAGCTTTCCCGAGACTGTTGCTGGCTCCCCCCCCCCGCCCCAAATTTAATGCCCTCTGTCTTTTCCGGCCTCTCCCTCTCCCCCCCCCCCCCCCCCGCCGCCGCCGCCGCCGCCACCTCGCACTCTCCTATGGCAGCCATCCCTTGGGGCCCTTTGCTCCTCGTGACGGTTATAAACTGCCTCCTCTTGTTTTGAAGGGGCGCGTGGTTCTTTCTCATTGGCTGCTTTCAGTGGCTAGGCCCTTTCGTAATCCGAGTCGGAGGCAGAGAGAATCACCAACTAGAAAGAAGGATGACGATGTCGTACTACATTTCCCAGGGCGCTTTGCGCGGTAACTTAGAGGGAAGGGCTGCTGCCTTCTCGGCTGCTCTTGTATTTAAAGGAAACTGACTGCTGGGGGCTGTGAGCGCTGCCTCGCCCGCTTGCTTTTTCTCCCCACACACAGCGAGAGTGGCGTGTGGGCTGCTGAGAGGAGCGGGGAAGGAGAAGTGAGCGCGGCGCACTCGGCCGTCTGACAGGTTCCTTTCCTGGCAGAGGCGGCGTCGGTGGCAACCTCGGAGGCACGGGAGGCATCATCACCCGGGGTACCAGCGTCTGTCCCCGGCTTCTGGCTGCCCAGAGGCGGCGGCGAGGGGCTCTAGCCCCCCCCCCCCCCCTGGCGAGCGGGGAGAGGGTTCTGCAGCATGAGCAGCAGCAGAGTCGCTGGGAGAACTGCAGCAGAGACGGAGCTGGCGGTCCAGCTCCTGCTGGCGGCGGCGGCGGCGGTGACCATTGGTTGCCTCGGGTGCGCGGCAGAGGCCCAGGTGAGAGGGGCTGGGTCGCCCACTTGAAGGGAGGAAGGAGGAAAGTGGGGTTCTGGTCTCCCTTGGGGCACAGGGGTTGGCTCACTCCTTCCCTATACACACATCATCTCTCCTCCGCCTATCAGCCTTGCAGAGGGTGGGCCCTCTGCTCACGGTGCTTCTGTGACGGGAAGAGTGCGAACAGGTTTCGTGGACCTGAGATAACAGCGTTCCCAACAAGTGCTTCTCTCTCTTTCCCTTCCTCAGCAACACATATTGGAGGGCTCCCTTGGGGAGATGCTCAGGCTACGGATAGCAGATGTTTAATATTGACTTGTAATTGAGCCAGGAGTGTGTCAACTCAAATGGGATTATATCTATCAGGTGGAAGTGGCAAAGAGGAATATGTAGAGAGTAAGCCCATTTTATCTGCAGGAAGAAACAACATGGTCCTTATTTCAATGGAAATGAAATGCAAAATCTGCCTAATGTAAGCAGAAATGCTTTGCATGCTGAGTATCTTTACCCAAAGTTGTGTGTGCAAACTCGAGGATCTATCATGCCACTGATGACAGTCCTAGTGTAAGACAATGCTCTGTGTAAGATACTGTATCTATGCTTGCCTAGAAACTAAATTTCTCTCAAATATATCTATATGATACAGGTTTGTAAACACAGTTGTCATAAGTGTGCAAAATGTTATGTCATGTTTACAGACAATGTCAGGTGTGAATTCTTTGCCTTCAAACCAGACAACACTTTGAAGTTTGAAGAGAATAAGGTGTGAGAGAAATGCTATGTCTTAAGCAGCATCTCTGGTTGGCCAAGGCAACCGGTGATAGGATAGGACTTATATGCAAGTTGTAACTTTAAGGTGGATTATGCAAAAGGCTCCACCACTGCTTCATTTATTTTTATTGATTGTGTTAGGTTTTTTAAGAGGAGAAAAATGAGAAACAAAGAAAAAGAAATAATGGTACCAATAATTAAAAGTTTGTCCCATTTGCAGGGCTTGAGGCAGGTTCTAGGTCTTCTAATAGGAAAGCTGCCTTGGGAGTTTTCTTGTAAGAGGTGGGGATAAACATAATTTAGCTAAGCTGAAAACAACAAGAATATATAGGATAAGCACATTCTCTCTCTCTCTCTCGGCTGCATGGTTCAGTATAGATTTATTTTCAGATAATTGCTGTGTGTGTCTAATGAAAAGAGTTGTGAATGAGAAGGAAAGAGGATTCCCTATTTCAGATCACACTTTAGTTTTAGTCACTTGAGTTCAAATTGTAGGTCCCTATTGCTACTAACTCTCCTTGAGAGAGTTCTTTTTCTCTCTGCCTACTTCTCTTAACTTCTTGGTTGACCTATCCCTGGAGAAAATACTGTATGTTGAAACAGTTAAAGCCTAGCATATGATGCTATCTGATAGAGCATCAGGTCTTTGGTCCATCTAGGCCAGTATAGTCTGCAATGACTATCAATAGCTCTCCATGGTTTTCCTGTCCTACCTGGAGATGCCAGAGACTAGACATCTGCATGTGCAGAAATCTTCTGCATGTGCTCTAGCACTGAGTTACAGACTTATTCCTGGAGTCAGTATCAATTTTTTAGGCACAAAGCTACACAGATCTGACGTTATTCTAGAATCAACCTTTTGATTCCCCCCCCCCAAAATATTGGCTGGCATCCTAAAGATATGAGGATACCCACTACTGCAATGTGGGGGGGGGGGGGAAGAGTGACTTTTAGCTGATCTTCCCTGCCTCTGGAAGTGCTCTGTACCATCTGCAGTTAGGTTCCTGAGGATTGCACAGCCTGCAGGGACATATTTGTAGATGGCTCAGAGCACAGGGCAGGGGAAGATCAGCTAAAATCTCTCTCTCTCGGGCGCATACACACCCCCACACACACCAGTGTTCCCTCTAAGGCATGCACACTCAGTTAATTTTAGATCCCGCTCAGGTTGAATTGGGAAGGTTGAATGCATCCATTCTGAATGCATATGTGCACACACTGCCTTGATACTCCCACCTAGTACAACATTCATTCTGCACATAGATGAAAAAAATTAGAGAGAACACTGACACACCCATATTCAGGCTATGGTAGTGAGGAAGCCTTAGGCTGCGTTGAGAGCAGCCTCTCACTTCTCGTTAGTCAAGATATCAGCCATTGTTTTGATCCAGCATCATCTGTGGACCCAGAGGTTGGGAGCCTCTGTCTTAAAGAAACTGAACATGAAAATTTTACTTTATGTCCTAATTTCAAAGGGACTTGCTCTTAGGAGTGGGTGCGGTGGGGTGGGTGTAGGACTGTAGCTTTAAAGGTACAGTGTATAGCATTCTCAGAATTATTTAGGATATAGGAAGTACTGCTTTTCCTACTTTGAGATACTTTCCTTTTAGATTTTCACTATAATTCTGATCTAACCACTATTAACTAGATTCCCTTGCCTACTGCTGCTGCTTGGTGTTGATAACTGAAACTTATAACATTAAAGCTTAGAGTGACTTTATAAATAGGCCCATCAAATCTAATTGACAGACTACTGATCAGGAATGTAGACTAAGCCCATTGTGCAATTGCCTGATCTACATTCCTCCAATATCACAACAGCTGATATTGTGAGTGAGAACCATTATTGTGTTGATGGTTTTTAAGTAATCATTTTTGCATTCAGTCAACCCATAATGACATTGTTTGCATTGTGACATTGAAATTCAAGAGTAATATAGGGATGTGCTAATTGTCTAACTGAACATTTAGCTATAAAAATACTATGAAATCTCATGTACAGAATCATTTAATGAAAACCTTTTGTTAATAAAAGTGAATTCTATCAATTTTGGATATATAGCATTAAAGCAGTATAATGCATCTTTTGTGTCTGAATGTCTGCTACCTGTGCCATGGTCCACTCAAATCAAAGGTGTTAAGGATCAGTACTCCCTCACATACTACAAACGTCCTGCAAGAATAACTTCTTTGTTATAATTGCTGTGTGCCAGAATTGTACATGTTGGTTTGCTGTAAGCACAAAAACAAACAACCCCCATATAATTACTGTGTTTATGGATTTCATGTAAATTCCTACAAGAAAAAGTCATTGTGAAGGAATTCTTTGACATTCAGTGGCCACCAGTGTGCATAATTGGATTGTTGCCTGAATTATTGATATACTATTGAATGTTTATGTGCTGAACTCTTTCTGCCCCACTTCTCCATCAAAATCTCAGTCTTCAGTGATATTGCCACTTAATCTGTGGTGGGTGTCTGTGTGTGTTTTGTCTTCCCCTAGCTTGCAGGAGTACTTGATGACTGCTTATGTGACATAGAAAGCATTGATGATTTCAACAACTTTAAGATCTTCCCCAAAATACAGAAACTTCAAGAACGGGACTATTTCAGATACTACAAGGTAATAAACTATCACTCTGCTATGTAATAAAATATAATTCTGTCAGTTCTCTTTCTCCTGTCTCCTGAGTAGTAAATGGAAGAAATTGATTATGAGTAAATTGTATTTTTAATACTATAGTTCTTAAAGCTACAAATGAGTGTGACAACAGAAATACATATACATGAGTAAAAAAGCAATGTGTGGAAATGCTTTCAGTTGGTATAGACGGAGTGTCCCAGTTTAAACTTCACGTGGAACTGTGGTTAAAGCTTGGTTCTGTATAATGTTTCTGAGCCTCAGGAGCATGTGTTTCTCTCTTCACTGCCTGTGCATGCCTTGCAAGAATTCTGTTTATTCTGAAACCAACCAAGATGGGTTGTGATGTCTGAACCGACCAAGCCTGGCTTATTCTAATCAGCTTTCCTAAAATAAGTTGAGATGAAACCCACTTCAAACCTTAGGTTTATAACTCAGTTCATTTTAGGGAAGTTGGCTAGAATATTGTAAATAAATATTGACTGTGAAGCCCAAACTGACCAATCTTAGTTTGTTTCTAAGTGAAAGCAGAAGCAGAATGTTTTGAAGACTCACATGAGCAGGGAAGGGGGAACTCATGCTTCTGAGGCTTGGGGACATTGTACCAAGCTTTAATTGTTGCCCTGCATGACATCTGAACCGGCTCAGTACATTCTTGTGCTTCCTGAAGTGCCTTTGACAGTTCATTTAGGAGTACCTGTAGTGGTTAGAGTGCTGGACTAGGACCGGGGAGACCCAAGTTCAAATCCCCATTCAGCCATGATACTAGCTGGATGATTCTGGGCCAGTCACTTCTCTCTCAGCCTGACCTACGTCACAGGGTTGTTGTGAGGAGAATCTCAAGTATGTAGTACACCGCTCTGGGCTCCTTGGAGGAAGAGCGGGATATAAATGTAAAAATAATAATTATACTGTCTCTCTCTCTCTCTTGGTTGGAAATAATAGCCAGATTATTGCATGTTGGGTATTGATTGAAAGATTAAATTCAAGCTAGTTATATTTACTGGAGCAGTCTTAGGTTTTTTTGTGAATAATGACTAGGCACAGCTGATGACCTTCAGAACTGTTTGACTTCTGATCCAAGGTACACTGTAGTGAAAACAGTCTGAACCCAGAGATAAAGCAATGTAGCTCTTGCTAATGTGCAGCAAATGCATACAACACCTGTTCCTGGAATTGGCTTTTGCAAGATTGAAGGTTATGGTGTTAAAGTGGCTGGGCATCCAGGTCATGATTTAAGCACCATTGAAATCGGTGAGACAAGTTAGTTATGACTAACTTAAGTCCTGTTAATTTTAATGGGACTTAATCATGACAAACATGGTCATGATTGCCTGCTATTTCTGTTTGACAATACATTTGTGTGCTGCTAATTCAGAATTACTGTCCACTAATAATTTATGATTGTGCAAGGTACCTTCTCAGTTTAGGATTCGCAAACCTTCACAGTGTTAACTGCAACTTTGTATGTAACCTTCTGGTCCGCCTACTTTTTTAATATGTTTAAAACATTATTTGTTCACATGACTGAAATCCATGGGGCTGGTGGGGAGGCAGGAGTATAGTTACCTTCCCCAACCATGAGTAAAGTTTGTCTAGTGCAGTGCCATGCTGCATGGCCACATGATCGCAACAGAGGAGATCTCGGCACAAGGGATCTGGAGGAGGAAGTCTTCTAGTATCCGACAATGCATTGCATGGGCAAAAGAGAGGCTGCACACAGCAATGCAGCAGCTCCCTGGCTGCTCTGTAAGTGGCACTCTATGGTTGAGAGCCAGCTGGGCTCCTAGGAGCTGCTATAAACAGCCCCAATCGCACACAGGATTGGGGCTGCAGAGGTAAGAAGGGGCTGCTCACCTTTTACCTTAGTTAAAAACCAAGGTAAAAGGATGGGATAGCCCTACTTCAGAGTGGCTAGGTAGGAGTGAGTCCCAAGGTACCACACAAGCTTCTCTACTCTGGATTTCGTGCTCCTACCCAGCTTTGCATGGGGGTGTGAACAACCTCTTGTGACTGACATCCCCATTAAGAGTGCAAAAGTGCTGCATGCAAGGAGCCTCTTCAGGGTTTAGTGATCCACATCCTTTCAGCACAGATGGGGGAGAGTCCATTTTTGCTTGTTGTGGAAGCATTCTTTAACACCTCTAAATGTCCCTGAGGGTCACACAGCCCAGCTCTGTCAGAGGATGCTTATTGGGACATGCTAGTTTTTCTCTCCCCATTCTTGTCCCATACCAAATCTGTGCTAGGTATGATTTTGTTCTTACAGGAAGATCTTTATTTTTGTTGTAGTACTTTATTTTCTAGTAGCATCTTCTCTATATATAATTCTCTAAGACATACCCATGGTTAATCCTGCGTGTGGCAGCTCTCGTGAGAGTTCATGAGCAGAAGTACCTGATTAGGCAGTGAGGATTCCACGTGCAGATAGGGAGGAGGAGCCTGTGATTAAGGTAAGCTGGAATGCAACTGTTACTGGTCAGAAGATGTTCTTGATTATAGAGGAGAGGAATCTATCTATATAAAAGGATAGTGGGCAGGGGTCTGCGAAGAGAGGGGTTGTGAGGGAGGAAAGAGCCCCTTCCTGAGAAGGAGGCTGCCGTTGTGTGAATTAGATGAGGGAACAAGATCTGTTAACTTGGGAAGGGGGAGGGAGAGAGAGAGATAAGAAGGGAAGGGAAAGAGACTTGGGGAGAGCAAGTGGAGTAGAAAGATAGAGAGAAAAAAGGAAGGGTGAGGGACGGGCTCGAGCCTGTCAGCAGCCTGAGGGGAACAAGCAGCGGCAGCAAGGACGGGCCCAATCGACTGCTGCTGTTGTTCAGGGCTACTGAGGCCATTTGCGGAGGGAGACAGGCAAGGGATGGGCATGGGCCTGTCAGCGGCCTGAGGGGAACAAATGGCCATGGCAGCAACGAGGAAGGGCCTGGTCATCCGCTGCTGCTTCTGTGGGGAGGAGCAGGGCTCGAATGAGGGTGGGGAGGTCTCTGGGGATAGGGGGCTGCAGCTTGGCCAATAGGTGCCAGCAACACTGCAGCCACAACCAAGAGGGGTGAGGGGGATGGAAGCAACCAGATGGAGGAGGAGGAGTGTGGCTCCGGAGGATGGAGAGATCTCTTGAGTTGAGGGGGGGCTGTGGCAGAGGGTGAGGGGAGTAATCAAGTACTAGCGCGTATATGCTCTGCATGGGTTAAGCTAGTTTTATTTAAAGCAGTAAGGAACTCCCCATTTCTGATAAACTTTTAAAAAGGCAGTTCAGACACACTTGTCCACCCAGTCTTTTAGACTCAGAACTTACAATGCATTAAATTTAAATAGTTTTAATGTTTTAATTTTCTTTTAAATTTTGTTTTGTTGTAAATGGCCCCAAGATGTGAATGTTGGCTGCAGTGCCAGATTAACCTAGTAGCAAAAGTAGCATATGCTACAGGCCCCACATTTTCGAGGGCCCCACACTAAATGTTTCCAAGCTGGCTGGTGAAATCGGCATCTCACGATCTGGCAACACTGTTGAGGGAGCTGCATGCTGCATGGTACATGTGGTGGGTTCTGCATGTGTTGGTTGGCTCCTTGCTGTGTCATGTGCAAGCGTGGTGTCCTTTGTGCTATCTCCCACACTCCCAAGCCACTGTAGCTTGCTCTGTTATGCCACTGGAGGGTGCGCGACCACTGTGAGCCTGCGACAAGGGATGTGCGACTCTAGGGCTGGACGTGGTCAGATATCAGTGACTGTCAATTAATTACTGTCACTTTGTGACTTGCGAGTGTGATTGTGTGCCATGTATAAATGCCCGCTTTGAGGGAGGAAGGGGGAAGAGAAAATACACATGCGAACTCGTTGTGGCGTGTTCTTCCTTGAGCATGACTGAAGTAGTATGTAATCATTACAGATGTCATTAATAACATGATAAGAATAAATAATTTTGTTCAAATTTAACTTTATTGAATTAGTTAAGTATATGTTTAGACTTATGAGTGTTATGTAAAAGTGTGGTGTGATGGGAGAGAGTGGTGTGGATGTGGTTAGTGATGAGAAGATGTGGTGGATGTTTCAACAGTTATATGGGGTATGACTCAGTTCATGATTCCTCATTGTTTTCCTGACTTTTCGGTAGTCCGAACCAGCTCAGGAACATACAAGTTCGGATTAGACTGTGAGGTTCAACCTATATTTCCCAACATAAACTTAATTTAGGGTGCCTTTATAACATATGCTACAGGCCTGCATTAGCTTAATCCGGCCCTGGTGGGTGGTATATAAACGCATTAAACAAATTAAATAAAAATAAAGGCCATATAACAAGGTGACATGAGTGACACAAATTATATTAAATTTGATGAAATATTTAAGGAGAACAGGGAGGGGAGCTGGTGTTGTGGTAGCAAGCATGAATTGTCCCCTTTGCTGAACAGGGTCTGCCTTGGTTTGCATTTGGATGGGTGACTACATGTGAGTACTGTAAGATATTCCCCTTTCGGGGATGGGGCCATAGCTCAGTGGAAGAGCATCTGCATGCATGCAGAAAGTCCCAAGTTCACTTCCTGACATCTCCATGTACGGCAGGGAGAGACACCTTGCTGCAATTTTGGAGAGCCACCGCCAGTCAGTGTAGACAATACTGAGCTAGATGGACCAATGGTCTTAGTATATGGCAGCTTCCTATGTTCTTAATTGTGTATATTGCATGCATTTAGTCAGTTTAGGCTTCACTGCTAGAAAGGGCTACCTTACATTAACGAAAAATACTGCTTGTCACTTCTCTGGGTATTTTGATTTGTGGTATGTACACATGCTCAGTAGTATTGGTCGCTGTTCTTCTTGTAAGACATGCAGCCTGTGTATCCAAAATGAACCAAAAGCTTTTTTATCAAGTCTGGAATGGAACTTAACCACTCTTACATATAATATGCAAACAGACTTTATGTAATCTAAGTACTGCTATAATCTTTTAAGAATCTCTAAGTAGTGCATATCGACTCAGGCAATGGTTGCATACTAGATAAGATTTGTGCTGTAGTATAGAGGGGATTAGAAATATCTGGTCTTGGAAATTTTTTCAGTTGTGCTGATGCTGCTAGTACTATTGTAACTTGAAATGCAGTTCTGTATCTTAAAGTTAAAAGACAACTTAACTGGAACATAAACAATTTTCTTAATTTCAAATTTCACTTATGGAGTTATTCTGTAGGCTTCTTTTGCAGATGCCTTCTTTTGCAGGACCACCACCCGCCCCCCCCCCCCCAATGATATATTTGGTTAAATAAAACAGACAGAAAGAACAGAGATTCACCATTTGGAAACCTGAGAATTGATTTATATGTTGCCATATCCCCTGTGCCCTGCTCAGGTGAATTGTGTAATTTACAGAATTCAGCATCAGCAGCTAATCTGATCAGATAACTTGTCAGAAATGTACTTAACTGGTCAAGTATGTTGTTACATCTGAATTATGAGATCCTCATTTGCGAGGATCAGTGGAAATAAGCCATCTTATTTGGGTAAAAACATAATTGAGCTGAAACTAATATCTATGATACACTGTACTACATAAGACTTGCTTGGATTGTGATTAACTTTGTGTATGTTGATTAGTAGGCCATTCAGAGTGGCATACTATATTGTGTGAAATGGCCCATACTATTACTATTTTTTGGCATGTGGATTGTGCATTTGTGCAACAAAAGGTAATCTTTGCAAGTAAAACTTCCTGAAATGTCTTGTCACACTATTACATTTTTAACTGTCTGCTTCCACTGATCCTGCAATCCATAATTGTGTTCTAAATCCCTGACTAAACTGTAGATGAGATTCTTCCCTGCTATCTAGTAAATTTGGGCAGTGATATTTTGTTCTTGAGCACTAGGAGTATGGACTTGCTTTCAGAACCTTGGTATCCCCATGAAGGTATCCTTTGTAGTCCTAATAGTGAAAGTGGTACCTTCTACGAATTGCTTCCCCGTTAACACTCTAAGATACATTTGTAGTGTAGTGGGGAACATGCTTAACAACTGGAGTCACCTGTTTCTGACCTGCTCTCCCCAGTTATGGGGCCAGAGTCCCTTTAAATTCTGAATCGGTTGAGGAGCTGGAGTGGGCACTCTAAAGCTTTTATTCCCAGGACTTCTAAATGTGATGCTATGTCTACTGTTCATCAGATGGGCTGTCAAGGTGTTTGGTGGCAGCAGCAATCTTTCCCCCCGCCCCCCACCAGCCCACATAAGCCTGGTGGTTCCAGGAAGCAAGGCCATGGGAAGTCACTTACAAATTTTATTTTATACTTCTTTTTGGTAGTTTCTGGAGTCAAAATGCTTCTTTAAAATCAGCTAAGGTCCTACACATTGAGACTGAAATTATTCCAAAATGAACATAACATAAGCTGCTTTTGCATGCACACCCCAGCCAAATGATTAGTGGTGGTTCTTATGTTGGAAGATGGTTTAATGAACTGGATCCAAAGCTTTGGCAGAGATGCACTCCATTGTTGGAAGCTCCTTTGTGAATGGAAGGAGAGTTGCAAGCAGCAGGGATCCTTCCACGAATAGTGGAATTCTACTCATGGAAGACGCTTCTAGTGATGGAGTAAGAACTTCAAATGTTACTCAGTTTCCCTAATCTCACTCCCTGCCCCCCAAGGATTATTGTGGTGAGGGGATTTTCCATCTTTTTAGTTTGTGGTTATGTTATTAATGGACAGTATGTTTATCTTTTGACTTCAAGGTTAATCTAAAGAGACCATGCCCTTTTTGGGCAGATGATGGCCATTGCTCTATCAAAGATTGCCATGTGGAGCCTTGTCCTGAGGTATGTTACTCCAAAATGAGAGCCAAAACTATGTTGTGTATTATGCTAATAAGGTATTCCCACCTATACAGATCTTCAGGGCAGCTCACAGCAAATACTAAAACAATAACATTAATTACCTCTCCCTGCCACTACCAGATCTCATTTAGTATTCTTCTCCACCCCCAACAGCACCTCCTCGGTAATGGCAGCCAGTAAAACTACACAGTTGATAACATGTAGGTGAAGTGGGGCTTCTCTTCCTCTGAGCCACAGATCTAAAAGTACTCCTTGGCTTTTGCCTCATCTTCTCTGCAGCAGTTCCAGTTGGCAGGAATGGCTCTGAGGTTGGGATGGCATCAATTTCCACATCAGGTATTGGAGGTTGCCGCTGCTGGTAGACACTAAGTATGTAAATAGTCCCTGTGAAAAATAACCAAGATGAGTTATGCAGGTGGGTGGATAGGCAGGGCTGCTTCTCCACTAGGCAGCAAATTTAAAAATGCTACCTCTCCATAAGATCTCCAAATGGCAGGAAGGGTTCTGGAGGTGAGAAGAAAACAGTCTCAATGTCGGCTTAGGTATTCTGGTGGCAGTTTATGCTGCTGCATGTTAAAGCCCCCTGTCAATTACATGTTGAAATGATTACAGTAGCTTAAATACTCATAGGGCAATGTAGTAGCTTCTAGTTCTATTAAACTTGATACTACAGTCGCTTAAATCCCATTGCTCTGGTTTAAATGGCTTGTATGTTTTGACCATACCAAAATCAGTTAAAGCAATTCTGATTGGTTTTATGGTCTCTCCTTATTGGTTTTTATTCTTTGCATTTTGATTAGTGTGTTTAGACTGTTTTTAGAATTGTAAGCAACCCTGAGACTACACATTAAGATGTGGAGCAGAAATGTTTTAAACGAATGCTAGAAGCACACAGGAGGGGAAAGCACCATGCCAACAAACTGGAAGAAAGGAAACGGGAATGGTGCAGTAGAAGTTTATTAAAGAGTAGATTCTGCTGCATTTTGAGTATAACTCTTCTTCAGGGAACAATAACATATAAAATATACCAACTAGGATAATAAGGAATAGTTATAAAAGGAACTATATGAAACTACACACAATTTTAAAAATGGAAAAAAGCAAGCCATGGTTATAACCTTATACAAGAGGAAATAAGATAAACCCTAAGTACAAAGACAAAATAAGTTATAACTTCTCACAGACTAGTAAGCAGTGTTCCCTCGAAGGCATGCACCTGTGCGCATGCTCACATGTCTTTTTATGTCCGCTCAGTTAATTTTAGATCCTACTCAGATTGAATCAGGGAGGCCTCATTCTGAATGCACTTGCTGCCATGATATTGCTGCTCAGAACAAAATTCATTCCGCACACAGATGAAAGAAATTAGAGCGAACACTACTAGCAAGTTTAAACAGTATGGCCTGGTTCACATGTACATTTTAACTGTAGTTAAAGCTGCCAGAGTTTGTAACTGTAGTACACCCGAATGTGCAAAACTGCTGTTAAGGGTCTAAAGCTAACTCCAGTTTTCCCTGACATACTCAAATTGTAACTTGACATTTTCTTCGCTGCCAACAACCATGGTTTTGCTGCTGAACTGTTATGCCTGAAGACAGACTCCCCCATAACTGCAGTTAAGTGCCCATTTCCAAACTCCAGTCATGGAGGTGGTGGCACAGACCCGCCCAAGGCCACAGCTGCTCTATACTTTCAGCACTTCTCGCTGGCAGCCGCTCAGAAAAAAAGACTCCTGTTAGCCATGCAGCTATGGTGTTGCCAGGCTACAGGGACTCCAACATGCCCCATCCTGGACTGGCCAACCTGTCAAGCTACACAGCCACTTGTGGGCAATGGTCAAGTTATATTTTTCACAGAGAAAGGGTGGGGAAGGGAGGCCCAGCCCTTTCCTGGGTGGGAAGATATGTTCCTGTAGCCTTCCTCATGAGAAGAATTGTCTATGGGTCACAAATGCCAAATGATACTTAGGTTGTATGAGGTGGTGCTCTCAATGTACAATGATTAGCAGCCCATTACCCCATCGACTACTCTCTCATGAGAGTGAGGGGAGCTAAGGGGAGCGAGGGAGGATGCTCCATGCAGGAAAGCTATGGGGGTAAGTACCCGAGCAAGTGCTGTCCTGGTCTTGGCAACTGCCACCAAACCACTGTCAAACCCTGTTTCTTGCCAACCAAGGAGAGCTGGTCTAAGGAGAGGAGAGCTGGTCTTGTGGTAGCAAGCATGACTTGGCCCCTTAGCTAAGCAGGGTCTGCCCTGGTTGCATTTGAATGGGAGACTAGAAGTGTGAGCACTACAAGATATTCCCCTCAGGGGATGGAGCCGCTCTAGGAAGAGCAGAAGGTTCCCAGTTCCCTCCCTGGCATCTCCAAGATAGGGCTGAGAGAGATTCCTGCCTGCAACCTTGGAGGAACCACTGCCAGTCTGTGAAGACAATACTGAGCTAGATGGACCAATGGTCTGACTCAGAATATGGCAGCTTCCTATGTTCCTATCCGCCAATATGGAGATGTGCACCCCTACCTGCGTCTCACAATGGGTGACACAGCTGTCCCGGGGCTCTAATACAGGAATCAATGCACCTTGAGTTCTACATACATACACTGCAATGCTGGCCCTGGCCCGGGAGTTTCGAATCGCTGGAAAGGTCCGCTCCCCAGCCCACTGCCTGCACTGACTATGCAAATGGTCTGTGTGGGGGTGATATTGGCAGGGTCTGAAAGGCAGACCCCCAGAAGGGATTACAGAGCAGCCAAGTTGTATTAGTCACACAGAAATGGTGGGGAGAGGGGGCAGCCTCTTCCCCTTTTGGGGGTTCATGCCCACAGAGGCTAGTTCATGAGCAGGATAGATTGAGGACAGTCTTGGGTCAGCTGAGATCCTTTTTCAAGGAAACTGCTGCCTGACCCAGGGTTCAATGGCCAGGCATGAGAGTGACCAGCCACAGGGACACTCCTGGACAGCTCACGAGAGGGACCATCGGAATGGAGAGCAAATAAGTAATGTGCCTGGAAAAAGCATAGCTGATTCAGGAGGGCAGTACATTCTTTTCTCCACCTAACACCTCCCTCATGAGAGTGTCGGGCCATAGGTGCTCCGAATAGAGTGAGGGTGGCTTCTGGCTCACAGCTGTGGGATGTGCTCTCCCAGGGAAAACATTCCTAGTCGTGGGGACCGTGGAAAATCTGCCACGATACCATGCCCCCTTCCATGTGCACAGGTATACCCTTTCCAGCACCCCGAAACAGCCACCCCTCTCTCAGGCTTTGTCCAGCGAGCGGGTGGGCTTGCCTTTCCCATCCATCTCTGCTTCTACAGATCTGCATATGGCAAGAAGGTGGATCAGGACCTGAGAGTTCTGAATGGGTGGAAAGGTCCCAGTGTCCAGCCCTCCTCCAACACTTCACATGCACCAGGGCAAGGGAAAGGTGGCAAAGAAAAGCACCTCTGGGTGCTTACAGGTCCACACAGAGGAAGAGTGTGGGGAGGTTTCAGGGGATCTTTCTATTTATTTATTTATTCCAAAGCCCTGGGGCTGCTACAGAGAAGGCCCATCCCAAGTCACCACTAAATGAGCTGGCGGCAACTGTAACTGAACTGCTCCAGAAGATCTTAATAGGTGACAGGGTTCATGACAAAGAAGGCACTCTCTTAAATACCCTGGACCCAAACCATTTAGAGTTTTTTAGGTAATAACTTGCACTTTAATTTTCACTCAAACATTTCAGCAGCCAGTGCAGTTCTTTTAAAATTGGTGTTATATGGTCCCTTTGGGTTGTCTCGGAGACCAGTCCAGCTGCTGCATTCTGTTCCAATTGTTGTTTCTGAACTAAGTACAAAGGCAGCCCCACATAGAGTGCATCATAGTAGTTAAGCTTGGAGGTTACCATAAGAACAGCCCTGCTGGATCAGGCCCAATGCCCATCTAGTCTAGCATCTCGTTTCGCACAGTGGCCCACCAGATGCCGCTGGAAGCCACAGGCAGGAGTTGAGGGCATGCCCTCCCTCCTGCTTTTACTCCCCCGCAACTGGTTCCCAGAGGCACCCCGCCTCTGAGGCTGGAGGTGGCCTATAGCCCTCCGACTAGTAGCCATCAATAGACCTCTCCAAGCATATGCATTACTATTTTAAGGTCATTTACCTCCAGAAATGGATGTAGCTGACTCATCGGCCAAAGCTGATTAAAAAGTACTCCTGGCTGGCTCAATCTGAGAAACCAGAGAGAGCTTTGGATCCAGGAGCACTCCCACCTACATACCTGATCTTTCAGGGAGAGTGTAACCCCATCCAGAACAGGCAGATCTAAACTTTCTCATATCCTGACCCCCCACTAGTCAGTACGTCTGTCTTATTTGGATTCAACTTCAGTTTGTTATCCTTAGGCAGGCATTTAGTTATAAATCATCATAAAAGGAACTATATAACTAATTATCCTCATTGGTATATCTTATATGTTGTATTCCCCTGAAAAGGAGTTACACGCGAAATGCGTTGGGATCTATTCTTTAATAAACCACTGTTGCTCCATTCCTATTTCCTTCCTTCCTATTAAATAAATGCTAACCACATTTATAGCTCAGTCCTAGGCAGGTTTAATAGAAAATGCTGTTGATTTTAATGGAACTTACTTCCTAGTAAATGTGCACAAAATTGCAGTAATAAACATTGTCAGATCATAAGTGACACTTCAGCAGTTTGATACTATTGGATGTCAGTGCTCAAATAGCTTTGTGGCTTGCTCGCTTAATATATTAAATTTTTCTTCAGCTCAGATTGAATTTGACTTGCAAGGGATAGAAGTGAAAAGTAATGTAGTTCTTACATCTATTTTAGAGTAAAGTACCAGTTGGAATTAAAGCTGGAAGTGCTAACAAAGTAAGTACAATCTTCTGAAATAATATATTAGCACTGTTTTACTATTCCTTTCCTCAGAAAGCAGGGGAGTAGTAAATTGCAGTAGCCTTGAATGTAAAAGCTAGTCTGCCACTCCTGACAGCTGCCGTAGCATACTCCATTTACCCCGTGGTGAAAGCAGCTAGAGAGAGGTGAGGCTGGCAGTCCCATAGTCCCACTGTGTTTCCCTGCCATGGAAACACAGTTGATCACTCTAGCTGTGCTTTTTCTTTTTTCAAAGGTGAGTAGAAGCTTGGTAGACCTAGTCTGGTAGCATTGATAATCTGATTAACATGCATCTACTCAATGTAGCTTCCTCCTGAAATTGAGAAATTATCTCATGGGAAGAAATCCAAGGCAAGCTCTGAAGAGAAGAGCTCTCAGTAATGTTTACTTGAATCTTCATACATTGTTTTTCTTTCTCTTGTACATGCATGCCTGAGGTTTATAGACATTAGTATTTTATGACCCATGTTGCTGTGGTATAAAATATTTTGGAAATATGAGTTTATTTTGAATGGAAACTTTTGTTGGAGTCAGTCCCAGAGGACAGTAATACTTTGAAAGATCCACCACATTTCATGCTTTGCAAGGTGCTACCCCACTCTAAAGTTATTGCTACCTTAGGCACGTGGCAGGCATCTGAATTAAAGTGAAAACATCTGCTAAATGTGTTGAAGGCAGAGCATACAATATGATGTATCTTGCAGTATTCAAGGACTGCAAACCATACCAAAGAACTTGAAGACTGTGAACAAGCTAACAAACTGGGAGCAATAAACAGCACACTAAGGTAAGTCTTGTTCCATTGTTCACAGGGAACGTGAGGCCTGATATTTGACAGCTTTTATTGGTTGTCTCTCCATATTTGGTATTCTTGCAAATACTACAGAAAGGAGAATATATTTGTTACCACTTACACAAAATGTATTTCATGTTGCCATGGGTCCAGCTGAAATGAGTAACATTAAATTGTGTACACTACCTAGAGATACACATCAGGTGGTGTATAAATATGTTAGATAGATAAATGATGAATACAACCAGCAGAAAAGAGGCAGGATCTACCATACATTGTTTCCTAGTTTTCAGACCTACTCTTTTGCTAGAAAGAAGTAGCTGTGAATTTGAAACTTGATTTCAGAATGTACTAATATCTCCATTTCCTCTCACCCAAGACTTGTCAGCCTAGACTTACTAAAAATTACAGAACAGCATAGTGAGTACTAGAAACATGTTCTTTAGCACAATAGACTTAAGCTTAGCTGCCTACAGTAATGCTCCTTCCCTTGGACTGGATGTGCAATTGCAGTGTTAACTGCAGACTGCATTATATGAAAATAAGTTAGGAACATAGGAAGCTGCCTTATATCATGTCAAACCATTGGTCCATCTAGCTCAGTATTGTCTACACTGACTGGCAGCGGCTCTCTGAGGTTACAGGCTGGAGTCTCTCCCAACCCTACCTGGATATACTAAGGAGTGAACTTGGGACCTTCTACATGCAAATGCTCTTCCACTGAGCTATGGCCAGTGATATCTTGCAGAACTCAGTGTGCTCAATCCAAGGCAAACCTTGCTTAGAAAAGGAGACAAATTGTAATCACTACCACAAGACCAGCTCTTCTCCTCAATTGCTTGACCCCTCGTTACTTGTTGTGTAGCTACATGGAAAATATTAGCAAACTTACTTTATGATGTGCTTATGCTAGTTTTTATGAAATGAGATTTTATTGAGACTTTGATGCCTTGGGTACCATTTTTTAGGATTATCTTGGTAGTAAAATCAGACTTTTTAAAAGAATGGGGAAATGTATATACAAATGAAAATGCATGCCTTGAGTCCATTTGCCAGTGCTCTTTTTTGCTTTCTACAGCAACCAAAGTAAAGAGGCTTTCATTGACTGGGCCAGATATGATGATTCACAGGACCATTTTTGTGAACTAGATGGTAACATTGTTCTTTTGAACTATTACATTTTTGCAAGGCAACATATAGCCAAGTAAATAATTATAGAAATGATATCCATCTACTTTATAAAGACAGTGTGTGCCAAATGATACCTCTTTATAGCTTGCTCTTAGAAACATAGGCTCAGTTCAGATGATCCTACCACTACTACAACAAATACTTTATTTATATACTGCTCTTCAACCAAAGTTCTCAAAACGGTTTACATAGGAAAAACAAATAATACATTAAAAAGATGCTCCCCTGTCCCCAAAGGGCTCACAATCTATTAAAAAAAAAAAAAAATAGCAGATACCAGCAACAGCCACTGCTGGGGCTGTAGGCTCACCTGCTTCTTTCTCCCCCTCTTTCAGTTTGCCTTTGTTTACTGTTTAATGGTAGTCCATTATTTGCTGTGACTTCTAATGGTTTGGAGGGCAAACACCTAACCATATTTGGCTGATTTAAACATTGCAGCAAACTGGTTTTCAAGCAGAAAATGTGGAATAGGGTATGTGAGTTTATAGCTTATTCATGATTGTGTTTTCGAGGTACATCGTAATTGTACCATTGTAGTATTGTTGGTAGGCATCACCAGAGTATACTAGTTTCTATGGGGCTCAAGTTGCAAAAGAATAAATCTTAAAATAGAGAATATGGAGGGTAATCAACATTTAAAATGTTGAAATCAGATCTCTAAAGATTTAATCTAGAACCATTTGCAAGCCCACTTGTGCCCGTCAGTTACCATGTGGCTGGCTATTTTTCCTTGTGCAGATACAATTGATTAACAAACATAGCAAGAGAAATTATGAAAACCAAATGTTAGTTCTTCTATTCCTCAGCTAGAAACTAGGGCCTTTCCTGTAATATGTTCTTAATTTGTATTGTAATTTTGAGTGTGCATATGGGTAACTGGTACCTTGATGCTGCTATTCCATCAAGTGTTCTAGCGTGTTGCAAACAATGAAGAGAAGTTGCAGCAGACCATCTGCTGTAAAGTTGCGCTGTTGACTCCTGGTGACCACAGAAGCCCTGTGGTTGTCTTTGGTAGAATACAGGTTTACCATTGCCATCTCCTGTGCAGTATGAGATGATGCCTTTCAGCATCTTCCTATATCGCTTTTGCCCAATATAAGAAGTGTTTCCCATAGTCTGGGAAACATACCAGCAGGGATTTGAAAGAGCATCCTCTTGCTCCCTAGGCAAGTTACTTCTACACTGCTCCATTAGGTGGTTTTCTTAGTTAACTGCCCACTTATTCAATGGTGAAGAAACCCTGAATACTATTAATTGCAGTGGCACATCAGCCAAATAATGGACTCATCCTTTGGAGATCCAACTTAACTGCAGTTAAGTATTTTGCTTAAACACTCCATCTGCTCATATGTCCTCTTCATGATATCTGCTCAGATACCATTGCCATCTCCTGTGCAGTATGAGGAGATGCCTTTCAGCATCTTCCTATATTGTGGCTGCCCGATATAGGTGTTCCCCATAGTCTGGGAAAAATACCAGCGGGGATTCAAACAGGCAACCTCTTGCTTCCTAGGCAAGTTACTTCCCTGCTCTGACATTAGATGGCTGGTTATCTGCTGTAGCTCCCCCAAAATATTTTCTTTGCAAGCGCTTCTTTAATGAGTGCATAAGTAAATGTAAGTATATGTGCAAATTGCTTTTAATTAGGCATGTGCATGAAATGTTTCTGCACATGTGCTGGCGCCATGTGTGTGCATGCAGGTGCTGGCTGCTGGGAACAAGGAAGCAGCCGCTCATGTTCTTTTGAGCAGCACGGCATAGTGCTGCAACCAGAACAAGGCAGCAGAGTTGCTGGTAAGGACCTGCATACCTGCTCCTCAAAGCTTTTGCTTGTCCCCACTACGCCTGCACAAAACATTTTGTGTGCATGCCAACTTGTAATGTCCCATCTGAGCAAGCTTCTGTATAGTGTGATTGCAAGTAGTCAGAGGTAGTATTAGTTTAACCAATCTGTTTCTGTTTGTGCAATATTTTGTATGGAAGTAGCACATTCAAATGTATAACCGAAGTGGGTGGTGGTTTGTCTTTAGATGAGAGATCTCCTGATGCTCAGTATGTGGATTTGCTGCTGAATCCAGAGCGCTACACTGGATACAAAGGACCCTCTGCATGGAGAGTATGGAACAGTATCTATGAAGAAAATTGCTTCAAGTAACTTGCGGGAGAGGGAAAATTATTTTATTTTGACATATTTAAGCTGTTTCTCTGAATTCAAACGGATTTGTTTGTTTCTTTAGGCCTCGATCAGTGTATCGGCCATTAAATCCACTGGCTCCCAGCAAGGGTGGGTCATCTAAATATTTCACATTACACTTGTATCAATATGAGATAATTATAGAGATTTTGAAAGATCAACACAACTGTGTGTAATCCAGAAAAGGAGGAAGAAGTTTGACTGGAGATGTGCTAAGTCACTTCCTTACCTACATATGTGTGTAATTAACTTAAAGGATTTATAACCTGCCTTTGGAGAAGTACCTGCAAGGCAGCCTTCAAAACAAATCCATATAAGAACATAATGCGTAACCAAAGCAGCCCCAATACAAATTACAAAACATGAAATGACAAACAAGCAGCAAGATAAAATAGCAGGTAAAACCAGTAGGAAGATCCTAAATGCCCATGGGATCAGGGCAAACCACCTGGTGCCTAAAGACAGCAGTGAAGCCATCAAGTAAACATGCCTACAGGGTTGGTTCCAGAGCTTGGGCAGGGTGGTTTACATTAAAACACTAAAATCAATTAACTGTTAAAATTGAAAACTGTAATGTCTGGAGACAGGGCCTTCTTAAATGTTGTGTTCCCTTCAAAATCTCAGCAGCAGGAAAACTTAAGCACAAAAGTGGTCCAAGGAACCAGACTTATTTTTTTTTAAAATATGTCTTGCCTTCCAGTGCAGTACTGCCTGAGGCAACTCTCAACAATAAAACAATATAAAGTAAATAAACTCTGTTAAAACTAGACCCAATTAAAAACAAAATTTACAAACTTAAAAACCCACCCGAACAGTCGAGAATAAAAACTTCTAGCCTCTCCAAAAAATAAGTCCCTAAATGTTAGTTTAAAATGCTGAGGGAAGGAGCATAGTGAAGTTCATCCAGGAGGGCATTCCAGGGTTGAAGGATCATAACCAAAAAGATCCTCTCTCTGATCCCTACCAATCAGATCTTGGTCAATGGTAGAGATGCAAGCAGGGCCTGAGATGTAGAGTGAAGGGCCCTGGCAGGTTCATAAGCACAAATGTGTTCTGACAGATACTCCAGCCCTGAAGCTGTATTGGACTTTAAAGGTCCCTTTGAATCTAGCCCAGAAGCGAATTGGTAACCATGAAACTGCTGCAGGATGGATATAATACTCGTGAAGAAACTAGCATGGGCATCCTTACAGGGCATTCTGGAACAGCTGAAGCTTCCAAATGGCTTTGTTAAATAAATAATAAATAAATGTCTAGCATTTCTTATGTTAGACACTCTGGCTTGATTAAGAATGCCCAGGATTAGTGGAGAGGGAGTCACCTTCAAAGCTTCTGGTTTTGTTTCATCTTTGCTTGAACTGCTGCTTGCTCCAAAACAAGCCAATTTCCTATTTGGAATCAAGTGACTGTCTATGCTCTGATTCCATGGCTTTCTGTAGAAAGCTCCAGTTTCCCAGAGACGAGGGCAGGGGAAGAGGCTGTCTGCTAACAACTTCATCCAGCGCAGGTTGTATACCACTTCCCTAATTTGAAAAACCATTAACCTCCATTTTACCAAGACTGAGTAATAACAATTCGACTTTACTGATGTTGCTGGTTTTTTGTTCTTGTTTCATACTGTGTAGCTATGTAGATATGTTACTTGGATCTTGCAAATTTACTTTATTTGGTGAACTGTGATTTACAAAATTGAAATGGCTGTGTAAAACTTAGAGTTTTGAACAATTTGCTTGGGGCAACTCAGAAACATAGAGTTTTTGAAAATATCAGATTAGCAATAGTGAAACATTAGAGTTTAATATTTTGTGTACATGTGTTATACAGTATGAAACAGTTTCCCTATTTCACCGCCTTGAATCCTTCTGTCCTGAATAAAATAATGAATGGGTGAATTTCAAATCAAAAAGTGTAGGCTGCTGTTTAAATAAGTTATAACAAATGCATGTTTGAATTTTAGTATAGACATAAGAGAGGCATAGAATGTTGCTGATTTTTCTATATACTTTATTTTTTCAGGGGAGGATGATGGTGAGTATTCCTAATTCAATACATTTTATTAATTCACTGTATCCCCAAGGCTAAGGGCAAGTAGAAATGTGTTGGGTGAAATAGAGGTTTGTAATACAGCTTTATAATAACCTTGCTGCCACTGAATTCCAATGTGAAGGAGGAGGGGTGAGAGGAAGAAGGCATTGAAGATAAGAAGCACAATTCTGACCTTGCCATTTACTTGTTTGGACTTCATAGGATGGCTTTTCCATCTGTTGAACATTTGTGTTGGATTACGTGGACTCTAATGCCAAATTTAACAACCTGAAAAAAGCCAGCATATTTCAAACCCTAAGGACTGCAAAAAATAAGCTTGAGAACATGTGGCCAATGCCTGGAGCAATCCTAGAAGCCAGAGGGTACTGAGTAGGATTTGTGATAAGTGTTACTCATAACTACTTGTCCATTTCTTGTGCGTAGCAGAAATGGATGGATTATACAGAGTAAGCAGCTATTCTGTGGAACTTGGTGGTCTATATAAATAGATCACTAAATCATTGGATTCTTTATTGCATTAGTGAAGTTGAGCACAAAATGAACTTTGTGTTTCTTTTCAAGCTTGAAACACAACAGGGATGGCTGTCATGTTTTAAGCTTGTTCTGTTTAAATGGCTGGCTTTGACAAACCAACTGGAAATGTTTGGAGTGTTCTAGCCACAGGGAGCAATAGGGAACCCACTGATCCCCATGGGTAGCTCTTAGTGACGCCAAAGTGGCTTGTGTGGTAGGGCATGATGGGTCCTACCACACAATATAAAGCATCCAAGGATAAAATTGTAAAGCACATAGAACAGGCCCTGCTGGGAGAGAACCAGCATGGCTTCTGCAAAGGTAAATGTTGCCTCACAAACCTTCTGGAGCTCTTTGAGAGTGTCAACAAGTGTGTGGCTCAAGGTGATCCAGTTGACATAGTATACCTGGACTTCCAAAAAGCTTTCAACCAAGTTTCTTATCAAAGACTCCTGAGGAAACTTAGCAGTCATGGGATAAGGGGACAAGTACGTGTGTGGATTGCTAACTGGTTGTAGGACAGGAAACAGAGGGTAGGTATAAACGGAGAGTTTTCACAATGGAGGGAAGTGGGGTCCCCCAGGGATCTGTACTGGGACCAGTGCTTTTAAATTTATTCATAAATAATCTAGAAGTAGGGGTAAGCAGCAATGTGGCCAGATTTGGAGACGATACCAGACTCTTTCAGGTAGTGTAATCCAGAACAGATTGTGAGGAGCTTCAAAAAGATCTCTCCAAATTGGGTGAGTGGGCAACAAAATGGCAAAGGCGGTTCAGTGTTGGCAAGTGTAAAGTGATACACTTTGGGACAAAAAGTATGCCAACTTCAAGTATACGCTGATGGGATCTGAGCTGTCGGTGACTGACCAGGAGAGGGATCTTGGGGTTGTGGTGGACAGCTCGTTGAAAGTGTCAACTCAATGTGCGGCAGCTGTGAAAAAAGTCAATTCCATGCTACGGATCATTAGGCAAGGGATTGAAAATAAAACTGCTAATACTATAATACCCTTATACAAAACTATGGTGCAGCCACACCTAGAGTACTGCATACAATTCTGGTCACCACATCTAAAAGAGGACATTGTAGAACTGGAAAAGGTGCAGAAGAGGGCAACCAAGATGATCAGGGTCCTAGAGCACCTTTCTTATGAGGCAAGGCTACAACACCTAGGGCTACTTCGTTTAGAAAAAAGACTACTGCTGGGAGACATGATAGAGGTCTTTAAAATCATTCATGGTGTGGAGAAAGTGGATAGAAATTTTTCTCCCTCTCACATAACACTAGAACCAGGGGTCATCCAATGGATTGCCAGGAAATTTAGGACCAGCAAACGGAGGTACTTTTTTACAACACATAATCAACTTGTGGAATTCTTTGCCACAAGATGTATTAACAGCCAACAACCTGGCTGGCTTTAAGAGGGGTTTAGATAACTTCATGGAGGAAAGGTCTATCAACAGCTACTAGTTGGAGGGCTATAGTCCACCTCCAGCCTCAAAAGCAGGATGCCTCTGACTACCAGTTTCAGGGGAGTAACAGCAGGAGAGAGGGTATGCCCTCAACTCCTGCCTGTATGCTTCCAACAGCATCTGGTGGGGCACTGTGTGAAACAGGATGCTGGACTAGATGGGCCATGGGTCTGATCCAGCAGGGCTGTTCTTATGTGCTACCTACCACTCAACCCACAAAAGAATTGGGCAAGGGGATGATTTTTGAAATTTTTTAAACTCCCCCCATAAACTCCCATAGGATTCTGTAGGGTGTTTAGGAAAAAGTTAAAAATTTTGGTAAGTCACCTGCTTGCCCATTTCTTTTGTGTGCTGGGTGGTAGGTAGCACCCATCATGCCCTACTACACAATCCACTTTGGTGTCGCTAAGAGCTACCCATGGGGAACAATGGGGTGTTTCAAGTTTCCCATTGTTCCCTATATCCAGAACAGTTTTACATTGCAACTTGCAATGCATTTTGCAAGCCTGCCTTGAAAAATGCTGCTGAAGTTCTCAGTAAAAAGGAATCTGTGCCTCCCAACACAGAACACACATTTCAAACAGTCCAAAAATGGCCACAAAAGAATCACTGACTCAGAATCCATTGCCAGCCATGGTGCCTGTGCTGCAGTAACATCATTGGCACAAGTTGCTCTCAGACAAAATCATGACTCCTTATTTTCTAGCATTGCAACAGCTGCCATAGTAGCACCCTTAGCAGGAAGCGTAGCCATAAGCTCATCTAGAGCAACTTCAGCCACATTTGAGTGAGCGGTTGAACATTGCAATACAGATTGCAGAGCAGACCAAAGCAGTGAGTAAAGCACAAGTTAGTCTCAACTCAAGGCCAGACATGGAGCTCATCACAGCAATCGCCAAGAAATAAAACAAAAAGTGGCTGTTCTTACAAGTAGGCTCGGGCAGTCTAGCCTGGGCTAGGCTGCTCATGTGGAGCACCAGGAACCATGTGGATCCTGGTGCTCCCGCTCAGGCCAACCTTACTTTTAAGCCTGGCTCTTGGCTGAGGTTAAGGTAGCAAGAGCTCCCTTAACTCAGCTGTTGGGATCGTATGTCTCTTCGGCCTAGACTCAGCCCGAAGAAACACAGAGGTGGGTGTCTAAAGCACCCGTCTGACGGGAATCTCCCAGATCTGGTTAGTGGTTTCAACATTCATAAGTAGTGGGTTCTGCGCCTGCGCAGATCAGCTTCGGGAAGAATTTGTTAGCTCCTCGCGACGCCAACCGCCCACTGCACGTGACTGCAGTACCCTCTAGCAGCGGTTAGGCGTCTCCATATTCAGTTTCTTTCTGACCGCCATATGATCAGTACTCGGAGACTGTTTGCTCCTCATGAAAAGTTTATTTGTTTTACGGCTTTTTGGACTTTGGAAAACAGACTTGGACTCTTCTTACGGATTTCCCCTTGGTTTGTTTTTAAATTGATTCGGTTTTGAACTTCTGGAACGGACTTGACCATGTGTGTTTTTTTTTATCCAACTGATTCGGCCGCGATCTCAGACCTCCCCCTACGACCACGGAATGGAACGGCTACCAATTTCTGAGATGAGCAGCATGAGTAAGGCGAGTAATCCCAGCAAGACAACTTTTAAACATTGTACTGATTGCCGGGGGAAGATCCCCTCAACAGACTGCCATACCCTCTGTTTGTTTTGCCTAGGGGAAGCGCACGATACGGCTTCTTGCTCGGTCTGCGTTATATTCAACAAACGGACTCTTAAAAATAAGTCTTAAGTCGGGTAGTGCGACTTAAGGTCTATTTGATGGAGGATGCTTTGTTGCCTAGGGCTGCTCAGAAGACTCCGACATCGGGTCCTGCGCTGAAAGCGCAGTCTAAAAGTCTGGGGAAGTTGAAAGGGATCTTGTCGATATCTGCCGCTTCAGCATCGAGGGCCACGACGTCGAGTGCCTTGGCAACGGAGCCCTCGTCAACATTTAAACGACCAGAGGATCATCGGTCTGGCTTAAAGAGAAAGCACAAGGGTGACACTTCTGGGCACAGTTCTACTCATAAGAAGCACAGACATCATGACCAAGTTGCAGAACATACCCCTTCGCCTTCAGGGCTGCAGGATTATGTAATTCCTCGATGTCGGGCAGCGTCTTTGTCTCCGGCTCCGACACCCTATCAATCTCCTCTGACTCCTGGGCTTCAGTCATGAAGCAGTCAACATCATGAACAGTCAACATCGAAGGAATCCAGGTTGAAGTCTGAGAGGCAGACTTCAAGTCCTGAGACACGACACTGACACGAGACCGTACCCGTAGCTCACCCGTCGACGTCGATGGCTTCGGCATCGATAGCTGCGTCGGAATCGACAGTCGCAGTGATTGTGGACACAGAACTTGACGCTGACCCCAACATTGAGCTTGAGCACCTCGACATCGAGAAGGGGCCGACGTTGGTGGTTCAGGTTTTGCCAGTGCCATCCCCAGCCACACCAGGGGCAGGCGAGCAGGAGGCTAACAGACTAACCTGCATGCTGAACTCTGAGGAAAGTACACCCTCGATGGGCACCTTTACAGGTTTTCACGTGGGTGACTACTTCCCTGGGCAAATACCAAAGACACCTTCTCTATCGGCAAAGGGGACGCTGGTCTCAGGTCTCTTACCCAGTGGTGGTTGGGGTGACACGATGAGAATACCTGGCGCAGACTATGCATTATTTAGAGAATGGTTACGTGAACGGGAACAGACCCCTAGAGTTATTAAAGAGATGGCTGTGCAAACGGCTTTAACGCCAGTGCAACGCATAGAGATGGCCGTTCAAGCATCGGTGCCTTTACCACGTCAACACTGTTTCCCTACAAGCTAATGTGCCACAGGTTCCACCACTTCCCAATTCCACCCTGCACCAAGCAGCGACTCAGACAACGCATTCTCATGTACCTGTGCCTGTGACCTCGACTGGTGTTTGGAACTCACCTGTTTCATCTGATGATGGTGAAGATGATGATATGGAGGATGATTACACCTCTGACTCAACTCCGGATCCGGACGACCTGGAGGCACCTGCTCTCCCAGATCCAGATTCTAATGTTGTGGTAGTTCCATCAGTGTCACCCAATGAAGAGATGAAGGGCTATCATCAGCAAGTGGCAGAGATGGCTCAGGTCTTAGGCCTGACCCTGAAAGAGAAAACCAGTGACTCAGAGGACCCTGTCTACAACATGAGGGCGGCTTCTGGACTGAAACTGGTGTACTTACCTATGCTGCCTCATATCACCAGGGTGGCAAAATCGGCTTGGGAAGTACTCCAGACTTCAGCACCCACCTCGAAACGCTTGGAGGTGCTCTATCGTGTCCAGGAGGAGGAGAATGCATATTTGGTGCATCACCCTGCTCCAAATTCATTAGTAGTTGATTGTTTGCCGCCCTTAGATGTCGTTGCACATCACACCACACCTACGGACAAGGAGGGTCGTAAGTTGGATGTTCTGGGAAGGCACACCTACTCGACAGCATGTTTGTCTATTAAAATTGCCAACTATGTGGCTTGTCAAGCAAGATATACGCATTCACTATGGGAGGCGCTGTACGATCAGCATACTAAACTGGATCCTGGAGAGTTTATGAAAAGATTTGAGGCTGTATTCACGAAGTCTACTGCAGCTACCCATCAGCAATTGGCTAATGCAAAGCACTTAGTTGGGTCGGAATCCCGGACATTGACATCGTCCATTATTCTAAGGTGGCATGCCTGGCTGCGAGCTACAGGTTTACAGCAGGATATGGGAGATCGGATTGAGACTCTTCCATTTGATGGTGCAGGCTTGTTTTCAGACAAGACCGATGAAAATATGGAGCAATGGAAGAAATCGCAGAACACAGCGCGATCTTTTACCAACCCACGATATACGAATAGATACTGCCCGTACAATCAGTACCAGAGGCGGCAAGGCAGTTACCTTACCAGCGGTTTAGAAACAGTAACAAGCGCCCTTATTATCCCAAGAACAGGACCAATCAGTCTGGCCAAATTAAGAGAACACCGCAATCAAAGCAGCAGCTTTGATCCGAAGGCGAGCCCACTGCCAACGTGCAACTCGCCTCCTCAAAGCAACCTGACCAACATCAAAGCAAGGAACATCATCTCCTTGAACTATGCCAGAGTTACCATCAAACTGGCAAGCCATGCTCAAGCATGGCACCATATAACATCAGACCAGTGGGTCTTGCGCATAGTGACAACGGGCTATGCGCTAGATTTCGAGGAGTACCCTCTGTTTCTGGGCGTGAAGTACACTCCGGAAACTCCTGTCCTGAGGGAGGAGGTGGAGAAGCTTTTGATGAAGGGGGTGATATCGCCGGTCCAGTGGGCTCTCAGCCAGTCGGGTTTTTATTCCTGTTACTTCCAAATCCCCAAACACGATGGGGGCATAAGACCAATTATGGATCTCGGGGACCTAAATCAATACATCGAGGTACAGAAATTCAGGATGACAATGTTGCAAGCCATCCTTCCTCTCCTCCACGGGGAGAATTGGATTGCAACGCTCGACTTGAAGGATGCTTACTTTCATGTAGGCATTCAGGAACTTTCTCCGCATCACCATGGGGAGCGAAATTTATCAATACAACGTGCTACCTTTTGGCTTGGTCACCGCCCCGCGAGTGTTCACGAAGTGTTGTCGTGGTGATAATAGCCTATCTCAGAACAAAAGGACTGTCCATTTATCCATTTTTGGACAACTGGCTGCTGATGGCCAGTACGCGGGAATAACTGCTGGAGCATGTACGCATGGTAACGACCCTGTTGGATGATCTGGGCGTGAACATCAATTGGGAAAAGTCCTTTTTACAGCCAGCGAAACGCCTTCAATATATCGGGGCACTGTTAGACATGACAGCCCAAAAGGCTTTTCTTCCGAGAGAACGATTTTCATGCCTACAGGCACTCATCCTCTTGTGTCAGAGAAATCCAATACAGAGGGCAAGGACTATACAGGTGATTCTCGGCCTGATGGCGTCCTGCACCACCACGGTTTTGTATGCGAGAGAACCACAATCCAAACAGCTGACACTTCCAGGCAGGGTGCTAGCCTCGCTGATGTGGTGGACAAAGGAGTCAAACATGCTCAATGGCGTGCAGTTCCAGTCGCTGAGACCATCCGCCATGGTGACGTCATATACTTCACTGCAGGGCTGGGGTGCACATCTGCTGCACCACAAGGTGCAGGGTCGATGGACGCCAAAAGAGAGACTTCTGCATATCAACTTTCTAGAACTTCTGGCTGCGTACAAGACCTTGGTTGCCTTCCAAGAGAAACTCTTGGGGCAAACTGTCCAGCTGCAGATGGACAATACAACAGCCATTGCGTATGTCAACAAGCAGGGCAGGATGGTGTCCAGGTCGTTGTGCAGCCTCAGTCTACAGTTATGGAATTGGTGCATTCCATATGGAATCTATCCCATTGCCATTCATATCAAGGGCACCATGAACGTTTTGGTGGACTCTTTGAGCAGAGAGCTAGTGCTGGACCAGCACAAGTGGGAATTGAATCCGGTGATACTGGAACAGTTATTCCAGGCTTGGGGCAGACCAAAGGTGGATCTATTCGTGATGTACAGCAACAACAAATGTGACCACTATTGCTCTAGAATGGGAGTCAGCCCAGATACAAAAGGGGATGCGTTTCAGTATTGGTGGAGCCAACAACTATTTTACGCTTATCCTCCAACTCCATTGCTGCCCAGGGTGGTAGCCAAACTTCTACAAGACAAGACTCGGGCGATAGTTATTGCCCCATGGTGGCCAAGGCAGCCATGGTACACGCAGCTACTCAGACTGTTCTAGGGCAGATACAGGAGGCTAACACGGTGGGCAGATCTGATAACTCAAGACCAAGGAGAAGTGGTACACCCTGACTTGTCCATGCTGAGTCTCACAGTGTGGAGGATCGGCTGCTAAGGAGGATTCTTCTGAACACCCATAAGCTATCGACAAGGCGCAGCTACCGAGCAAAATGGCACAGGTTTGCGGAGCATGCTGCCTCTAGGGGCTATGACCCCAAAGAAGCAAGCCTGAAAGCTGTTGTTCTATACATAACAACTCTGAAACAGGGCGGCCTAGCTAATGTCTCGATTAAGGTGCATATGGCAGCTATATCAGCGCAACATGATGGGTGGGATGGAAAGACGGTCTTCACCCATCCGAGGTGTAAGGATTTCATGAGAGGCATCAATAATTTGTACCTGCCGGTTCGCGTGCCGGCTGAAAAGTGGAGCCTCTCCTTGGTGCTCTCGTCACTGACAGAACCACCCTTTGAACCTTTGGCAACGTCATCGATGAAACTTTTAACCCCGAAAACACTCTTCTTGGTGGCCATCACCACAGCCAGGCGAGTAAGTGAGCTACGTGCACTCCGCATTGATGAGCCTTATACAAGGATTTATCCAGAGCGGGTCATCATGCACTTGGATCCTGAATTCCGTCCAAAGATTGTTACGGAGTTTCACCTTAATACCGAAATTGTGTTGCCTACCTTTTTCAGAGACCCTACGTCCGCACTTGAGCATGCAATGCATTCATTGGATGTCCGTCGAGCCCTTCTCTTCTATTTAAGGGCCACAAAGGACATTCGAAGGACACCTCAGTTGTTGGCTTGCAGGGCAAGTGTAAGGGGTATTCGCCTACTCGACAGAAATTCTCTTTCTGGCTGGTGGAATTGATCAAATTGGCATATGACCAACAGGGTGTCACCCCTCCAACGTCAACACCCCTCCACTAGGGCTTACGCCACATCTGCGGCACATATATTAGGCATTCGTTTCACGGATATCTGCACAGCAGCGACTTGATCGTCTCACCAGACGTTTGTTAAACACTACGCCATAGATCTGCGCATGACTAAGGCTGCTGAATTCGGATGGCCGGGTCCTCAAGAGGGTGTTACAGTAACTTGCAATGCTTACCCGCCTTCATCTGGGTAGCTTGTAATTCACCCACTACTTATGAATGTTGGAACCACTAACCAGATAAACAGGTTGCTTACCTGTAACAGATGATCTGGTAGTGGTTCCATACATTCATAAAACCCGCCCGTCCATCCCCGCTGCGACAGTTGCAAACTACTGAACACAATGCACTTACCAATGCTACTGGACATGATGCACTTACCACTACGTCGTCATGACCTGGCTGCTATGTTGGCCTTCAAGAAACTGAATATGGAGATGCCTAACCGCCGCTAGAGGGTACTGCAGTCACGTGCAGTGGGTGGTTGGTGTCGCGAGGAGCTAACGAATTCTTCCCGAAGCTGATCTGTGCAGGCACAGACCCCACTACTTATGAATGTATGGAACCACAACCAGATCATCTGTTACAGGTAAACAACCTGTTTTTTAGCACACATGGTTCATTGTCCACACATGGACTTAGTGCTGGCCTCCGGAGTTCCGCACTGCCTGGCACAGTGCTGCTCTTCTAGGAGTGCAGTCCATGCTCCCAGCAAAGTTTGAGGGATCTTCTGGGAGGAAGGTAAAGTTTCACAGCCTTCCCACCCTCCCAAATGATCATGTTGCCATGGCACTGACCATTTCTCACCACAACTATATCTCTCAAACAAAACAAACCACAACTTAAGGAAGGCAAACACCCAAGTTCTGTCAATCTGAGATCCAGCAAAACTAGAAAGCAAGGCAACTAAGAAGCAAAGAGAGTGGAATCCAATACCATAAAACCAATTGGCAAGGGAAAAACAGCCCTCCAAAATGATGTTTGGAACATCAAAACGGGTTTGTTCTGTTCTGAGTTCGAAACAGGTTTTTTCTTTAAAGGATGTTCTTTCGAGTCTGAAACACTCACTGTGACAGCAAAATGTTCTGCACATCCCTATTGAACACTGTAGTACTGGATTTTCATGGTGCGCAGCCAAACTTCTGTGCATGTTTACACAGAACAAAACTTCACTGAGTTCAGTAGGACTTATTCCCAGGTAAGGTTTTATCTAATTGAAGCCTTGCTCTCAAATCAGAAAAGTAATGGCTGACAGCTTTAAATAAGAAGCACAGAATTAGAAGAGAGTGCCATTTGTACAATTTTTGAAGGCTATGAAGACTTCAGTGACTGTAACACATGAAGAACTAAGTATTTCAGTCTTTTAGGCCTTCCTTACATGTATACCCTGAGAGATTGTTTTGATTTGTGCTTGAAGGTACGTTTTAAAATCTAGAAATATGCTGAAACTACTGTTGTGTGTGTTTGTTCACAGGAGAATCTTTCTATACTTGGCTAGAAGGTAAACAAACAATATTGTAAAATTACTATGTCCCAAATAGAAGATAGCTATGTTAGTCTGTTGTAGATAAAAGGTCATATGAAGTCTTAAAGACTAATGTGTTTATTACTTGAACGTTCATAGGTTAGAACCCTCTTTGTTGGTAGAAGTGTTAGCCCATGAAACTTCATGCCACATTAAATGTGTTCATTCTTTAAGGATCTACAGGCCATTTCTTCCCAAAGTAGATTGTAATTGTGAAACTGATACTTAACTGCTTAAGTTACAAAGGGAGCTTGAACTGTGCTACTAAACCTTTAACCAAAACCAATTTGAATGAAATGTCATAGTTATCCAAGCTTTACAATCAACTTGTGTTATGAATATGCTGTGTTATGATTCTGCTACTTGACATGGGTTTTCATATATAAAACAAAGGAAGTTCTGTACATATTTTGCTTGTAACTCATTTTATCTTCAAAGGTCAGAGTTGGTAGCAGTTTATAAAAACAAACAGTAATGTGTTCTAAAATGTCTTTAAATATACTGCTAAACTAAAACTTGGCTTCTAAATGCTCCTGGAAACAAAGTATTCAAGTACCTCTTAGAGTTGCTGAGGCCTGCTTTTTAAGCTTTGTGAGGAACTGTTTCCAGTTCTTGGGACAACTAGCAAGAACTTCTTCTGGGTCATCCCTGTTGTTCTAACATCACACGGGTAGTAATCACGAGGTCACTCTTGCCTGAGTTCAGAAAGTGTTGTACAATATAGTTGAACAAGCCATCTTCAAGTTAAGTAGCTGTTCAGGGGTCTGTAGCAACTTGAAAGCCAGCAGCTTGAATCATGACTAGAAAACTAAAGGAAAGCACTCCATGTTCTGGTTCCAATAGTCACCAAGGGCATCCCTGCACATTTCAGCAGTTTAGCCTCAACACTTTCAGAAGTTATATCTGAAAATACCATCTTTGTTTCTCCCCTGCCCCCTATGTATGGAGTTTTTCCCTACTCAAGACTGGTAAATAAGCAGTATTCTATCATCAAAATGCGGCTCCTTCTGCTTCAACATGGCTTCTGCCTTACAAAAGGCAAAATTACATTCTGAAACTATTCTGTTTAAGTGAAGACAATGGCTTATGTGATACCACTGAAGCAGGAGTCCTTCAGATACAACCTACTGGCAGAAAAAGGGGGTATTCTCACAATACGTGGAAGGCATGCTAAGGGAGCTTAGCCCGCTTTCCATGGATCGTGGGAACCACCGGGCTTGCAGGCAAGCCTGGTTTCCCCAAAGCGGGTAACCCGCTGAAATACCCCTCCCCTTAAACGAGGTTAGCGGAGCGAGCGCTCTGCTAACTCTGTTCTCCTGATCATGTATTGCCACAGTGCAAGCAGCCTCCTGGGCTCGGGGGTGTCTCCAGAATGCCCCATGTGCTCACATGGGGCATCCTGGAACTTCTGGGGGCTGTGTGGCCCCCAATCCGCACAGCCCCTGCCAGCTTCGTGACAGAGCCGGCAGTCATGTGGGTGGCCGATCTGGCCACTCAGGGCTCCATGGGCGATGGTCTGCGGGGAGAGCGGGCTAAGCCTGCTCTCCCCACAGACCTCATTTCATTGAGTCTTGCTGATCTCACAAAGTGCGTGCAGAAGGATGTTGCACTAGCACAAAGCTACTTGTACTAAGTCTGGAGCTTATGTGCCAGACTGCTGTTGTGCTACTGCGAGCATTCTTGCACAACCTGAGATGCATCTCATTGCTTTTACAGGGAATGTTTGCTCAAGAGCCGTGTGGCACAATCTCCCTGTAGTGCAACAATGCAGTCTTCTTGCACTAGAGTAATGGTGCTTGTTAAACAAGTGCTTTGTTAGTCAAGATGTTGGCCACTGTACTTACATGTATACTAAACATTTCAGTATGTCACTACTTAAAGAAACTTGAAATGAAATCTGTCCAACCGCAAGAACTGTATTATGACATGTTTAATCTTGTTTTTTCAAAGTACTATGTGTTCATCTCTAAAAGGTTAAAAATGTTGATGCTTTAATCAACTTTAGCTCTTTTCTGTTTAGGTCTTTGTCTTGAGAAACGTGTATTTTATAAGCTCATTTCTGGACTTCATGCTAGCATCAACTTGCATCTTTGTGCAAATTATCTACTTGAAGGTATTTTTAAAAATGCATTCATCTCTATAATTGGGGGCAATTAATTGTACAGGCATACAAGCATAATCTGAACAACCGAATACTGTATCTTGGGGAAAAATTGTTTTTCTTTCTTCAGAAACATGGGGGAAACCTCGTTGGGGTCCCAATTTCAAGGAATTCACCCATCGCTTTGATCCTACTGAAACAAAAGGTGAAGGTCCAAGGCGGCTTAAAAATTTATACTTCTTATATCTGATCGAACTGCGTGCATTGTCAAAAGTCGCATCGTATTTTGAGCGTTCAGTTGTAGACCTTTACACTGGAAATGCCCAAGAGGATTCAGAAACCAAGTCACTCTTGCTAGAAATCTTCAGAGACACAAAGTAAGTCTGCTTTTCTACTTGACAATTAATTTGCTACAATAATGTTGGATTCAAAGTATTAAATATTGCATTCAGCTGTATTAAAGATGGAGATAATACAGATGAAAACAAGAGTTTAAAAGGGGTGATACCTTGTGTCTGGAATAGGATGGAAACTTTTCTTAATTTTTCCAACAAGAAAGACTGTTAAGCAAACCACCTCCACTTTCCTGCTGTTTCCATGGTGCAAAAGAGAGATTCTTCTGTTTTTATCTTGTGTGTACAAGATGAGAAGAGGCATTATCTAGTCTTCAGCAAACAGCCTGCTAATACACACTTCCTCTCAAACGCGGAGCCAGAAATTTCAGGAGGTTGAAAGTTGTTTAATTGCTTTAGAAATAAGCCCCTAGTGGGCAGAAGAAGACTAGATGACAGAATTAAGTTTACTTCTTAGCATACAATTGGGAAGAATACTGCCTACAAGCTTTCCATTATATTTCCACAGATAAAATAGAGATTTAATCTTATTTAAAAATAAAGAGAGCTGAAAATTCAGGGAGAGGGCCAAGAAGCCCTTGTGGCTATGGTCCTGTCTCTCCATCCATACCCATTTCCCATTGTCCAGTTTCTCTCCTTTTTTTGTATTTTCTGTTGGGTATGTTGTCAGCTAGCCACCTAATGGCACAGTGGGAAATGACTTACCTAGCAAGCATGAGTTTGCCAGTTTGAATCCCCTCTGGTACCTATATCGGGCAGCAGTGCTATAGGAAGATGCTGAAAGGCATAATCTCATATTGTGCAGGAGGAGGCAATGGTAAACCTCTCCTGTATTCTACCAAAGACATCCACAAGACTCTGTGGTCGCCAGGAGTTAACACCGACTTGACGGCACACTTTACCTTTATGTTGTCAGATAACATCCCTGACTTGGCTGCTGTGAGTTCTCTGTTCTCAAAGCATGGCTCAGTCAGTAGGGGAAGTTCCTGAAAAAATATTTTTGTTGGCATTTCATATATAATAGAAAACTAATTATACAAAAGAGGAGCACAGCAATCAGTGTGTTACATCATAAAAAAGAAATGATTCATGCATACATCCAACTACATCTCAAGTTACCATGAGAGACAAATTTGCTTCAACTATATATATTTCACCTATGCTTTAAATTTCTGAAGGTCTCTAAACAAGAAGAAAAAAAACATGATAGGGAGTTCTTGTACACCCAGAATTTCTTGCAAATAATTATTCCAATAATGTATAAACTTAAGCCACATATTCTAAATTCATTCAATACATCTAATTTTCCTCTTCTGTTGGATTAATGCCATTATTTAACACATAATCATAAAACTACCAGTTCTTCTTATTCCCCTCCTCTTTGGTTGGAGTTTGCTACTAGATTTTAAGCACTTAGCCAGCAGCATTTTAGTTGCTGCTAACATACATCAACCATGTATTTTCCTTCCATACAGGACTTCTGGGATCATTTAACAATAATACCTTTGGTTTTTGTTCAGTTCAATCCCTAGCAATTCCTTAGATGGTCTATAATATAGACATTTATCACCGTATGGTAAATCAGTGATAAATCACTGCATTTATCACATATACAATATATGGCACAAACCTTGCAGCTTGTGCTTTGCACTTGCAGCATTGTCCTGTAGCAGTTCTATAAGTATGTAGTTGAACTCTTTTAATTGGACTCAACCCAAACCCGTAGGAACTCGTGTACAGTGCTATATTCTCGCTACCATTGCAGTCACACATTTGTTAGTATGCGGCCGTGTTTTATCAGGAAATTCTATTCACTGTTGCTTTTGTAAACCATATGTTAAACATTCTCTAATAAAAGTCAGTCTGTCCCACCTGAATGTACCTTTTTTGCATTCCTCTTCTTCATTATACCGGGTCTGAAGAAGTTAGTAATCAAATGGTTAGTCTCTCTCTTTAACCTTGGTTCTACACTTCTTAAATTAGTTGTGTTTTCATTAAAGTTGATCATCCAAACTAAAATATTAACTAAGTTAGTAAGATACATCCGTATAATAAAGACCCAAACACAAGATTTTATTCATGTATCTACTTGATTAAGTGCCATCAAGTCAGTGTCAACTCCTAGTGACCACATAGATTCTCTCCAGAATTATCTATCTTCAACTTGGCCTTTAAGGTCTCTCAGAGGTGCATTCATTGCTGTTGTAATTGGGTTCATCCACACTGCTGCTGGTCGTCTTCTTCTCTTTCCTTCAGCTTTTCCCAGCATTATAAGAACAGCCCTGCTGGATCAGGCCCATGGCCCATCTAGTCCAGCATCCTGTTTTGCACAGTGGCCCACCAGATGCTGCTGGAAGCCACAGGCAGGAGTTGAGGGCATACCCTCTCTCCTGCTCTCACTCCCCTGCAACTGGTACTCAGAGGAATCCTGCTTTTGAGGCTGGAGGTGGCCCACAGCCCTCCGACTAGTAGCTGTTGATAGACTTCTCCTCCATGAAGTTATCCAAACCTCTCTTAAAGCCATCCAGGTTGTTGGCTGTCACCACATCTTGTGGCAGAGAATTCCACGTTGATTATGTGTTGTGTGAAAAAGTACTTCCGTTTGTTGGCCCTAGATTTCCTGGCAATCAATTTCATGGGATGACCCCTGGTTCTAGTGTTATGAGAGAGGGAGAAGAATTTCTCTATATCCACTTTCTCCACACCATGCATGATTTTATAGACCTCTATCATGTCTCCCCGCAGTCATCTTTTTTTCTAAACTAAAAAGCCCTAGGTGTTGTAGCCTTGCCTCATAAGAAAGGTGCTCTAGGCCCCTGATCATCTTGGTTGCCCTCTTCTGCACCTTTTCCAGTTCTACAATGTCCTTTTTTTACATGTGGTGACCAGAATTGTACGCAGTACTCCAAGTGTGGTCGCACCAGTGTTTTGTATAAGGGCATTATAATATTAGCTGTTTTATTTTCAATCCCCTTCCTGATGATCCCTAGCATGGAATTGGCCTTTTTCACAGCTGCTGCGCACTGAGTCAAAATTTTCAACGAGCTGTCCACTATGACCCCAAGATCCCTCTCCTGGTCAGTCACCAACAGCTCAGATCCCATCAGCGTATACTTGAAGTTGGGCTTCTTAGTCCCAATGTGCATCAACTTACACTTGCCAACACTGAACCTCATTTGCCACTTTGTCGCCCACTCCCCAAAGAGATCCTTTTGGAGCTCCTCACAATCCGTTTAGGATTTCACTACCCAAAAGATTGTGGTGTATCATCTGCAAATTTGGCTTCCGCACTGCTTACCCCTGCTTCTAAAGCATTTATGAATAAATTTAAAAGCACTGGTCCCAGTACAGATCCCTGGGGGACCCCACTTCTTACTTCCCTCCATTGTGAAAACTCTCCATTTATACCTACCCTCTGTTTTCTATCTTGCAACCAGTTAGCAATCCACACATGTACTTGTCCCCTTATCCCATGACTGCTAAGTTTCCTCAGGAGTCTTTGATGAGGAACTTTGTCAAAAGCTTTTTGGAAGTCCAGGTAAACTATGTCAACTGGATCACCTTGATCCATACACTTGTTGACACTCTCAAAGAACTCCAAAAGTTTTGTGAGGCAAGATTTACAGAAACCGTATATAATGGATTTGTGGAAACCATGCTGGTTCACTCCCAGCAGGGCCTGTTCTTCCATGTGCTTTACAATTTTATCCTTGAGGATGCTTTCCATCAATTTGCCTGGAACGGACGTTAAGCTAACCGGCCTGTAATTTCCCAGATTGCCCCTGAATCCCTTTTTGAATATTGGTGTTACATTTGTTACTCTCCAGTTCTCTGGTACAGAGCCCGATTTCAGGGATAAATTATATATTTTAGCAAGGAGGTTGGCAATTTCACATTTGAGTTCTTTGAGGACTCTTGGATGGATGCCATCCGGCCCTGATGATTTGTTAGTTTTCAGTTTTTTCAGACAGTTTTAAAACATCATCTTTTGTTAGTTCTATCTGACTCAGTTCTTTAGCCTCCATGCCTAAAAAGCCTGGTTCAGGAACAGGTATATGCTCAGTATCCTCTGCCGTGAAGTCAGATGCAAAGAACTCGTTCAGCTTCTCTGCAACCTCCATATCCTGCTTAATAATCCCTTTCAATCCCTCATTGACTATTGGTCCAACCGCCTCCCTGGCAGGTTTCCTGCTTCTGATGTATTTTCCCCTTGATACTTTTGGCTAAATGTTCTTCAAACTCTCTTTTTGCCTCCCTTATTGTCACCTTGCATTTCTTTTGCCAGAGTTCGTGTTCCTTTCTGTTCTCTTTATTTGGACAGGGCTTCCAATTTCGGAAGGAAGTCTTCTACCCTTTTATGGCTTCCTTGACAGTACCTGTTAGCCATGCTGGCATCCTCCTGGACTTAGTGGTACCTTTCCTCCTTTTGTGTATGCAGTCTAACTGGGGCTTCTAGTATTGTGGCTTTGAGTAAACTCCATGCATTCTGGAACAAAGCGACTCTCCTGATTTCCCCTTTCAGCTTTCTTTTCACCATACTCCTCATTTTGGAGAAGTTACTTCTTCTGAAATTCAAAGTGTCTGTGTTAGACTTCTTTGGTGATTCTCTCCCCACATGAATGCTGAATTTGATCGCTCTATGGTCACTGACACTGACACCCCACACCAGGTCCTGGGTGCCCCTCAGAATTAAGTCCAAAGTTGCCTTCTCTCTGGCAAGTTCCAAGACCAACTGTTCTAGGGCACAGTCATTCAGCGTATCTAGAAATTTGACCTCTTTGTCATGACCTGACTGTGAATTTACCCAATCTATGTGTGGGTAATTGAAGTCACCCATTATTACAGCCCTGCCTCTCCTTGACGCCTCCCTGATTTCCTCCTGCAACTCCCAGTCACTGTCAGCATTTTGATCTGGAGGGTGATAGCACGTCCCCAGTAGCACGTTCCCTTTCAGGCCTTGTATAGTCACCCACAGGGTTTCTGTGGAGGACTCCAGTCCACCTAGGTTTTCTAGCTTGTTAGATTCTATCCCTTCTTTAATGCACAGTGCTGTTCCACCTCCAAGGCGCCCCTCCCTGTCCTTTCTATAGAGCTTATATCCAGGAATAACAGTATCCCACTGGTTCTCACTGTTCCACCATGTTTCTGTTATGCCCACTATATCATTTCTGCTTAGAAACCAAGCACTCCAGCTCACCCATCTTGGCTCGGAGACTTCTGGCATTGGCATATAAGCACCTATACGCTGAATCTCTATTATGTATCTACTTACGTAGATGTATTATTATGTATCTACTTACAAGATATGAATTCTTGCAGTTTTTAAACTCCAGAGACTAGTGTATCGTCAAAATTGGATGTTCTTCCAAATCTTAACAGTGGTTGACATCCTCTCTAACAGTACAGAGACATGGTGTGCAAAGCATTTTTTCAGCTTTTAGTAATGCAGAATCACACTGCATTACTAAAGGCAGATGCCTTTGAAAGAGAGAAAACAGGAACCTGGCCCTGCTGGAGGCATTTAGCATTGTCCTTTTTGCACAGGCAATGCAGCCACTGGTTGCAGGATGGTAACAAAAATTGGACTTCCTCTTCTACCGTCCAGGCAGGCATCAGCACTTTTCCTCTTTCCTTCCCCTCACTGTTGAGAGAAATAACAGAACTTCACAGCACTGTCTGTCAGAGGGGTTGGTGGCTATGAGCAAAAGGAGAGTGCTGGAACTTCTCCTTCCTGCTCCTTTAGTGCCGATCCCTTTCTTAAATCCTCTTACTAGAAAAAGCTTGGAATGGTTTATATGCTTTAAATATTTGGAAGAACTGATTGGTTTGCAAGGGCTCCTTGCTGTGTGTGAGTAGGTAGGAAGTCCTGTCGTTCAGTCTATAGAGAAGTATAAAGGAAGCCCTGACTCATAACTGTGAACTCTTGTGTTCAGATTCAAATAATGTGTTTGGGGAGCCTTAACACTATATTTAGATGGGAGTCTCAAAATGTTTAAAAGCAATCTACTCTTTGCTGTTATTGGAGACCTCATGTAGTTGGGTGTACCTGCGACATTATTTGGTACTTGGTATTATCTGCATCAGGATTTTCTTTCAAGTTTGTAGACTGTAAAACAAGAAGCATTTTCAGTAGCCTAGTAAACTATGGTATAACAGGATTATCTTTTATATCTCCTATATGTAATTTACCTAGGTCCTTCCCTATGCACTTCAATGAGAAATCCATGTTTGCTGGAGACAAAAAGGGGGCCAAATCCTTAAAGGTAAACACAATTTCTTTGTCAGTATGGCATGGCCAGTACAAGCCAATTTAAATTAACATTTCCTTTGCTCTGCACTGTTTCAAGCAGGCTTCATCACTGACCACAGCCTATTGTGTAGCTCTTTCTGAGGTTGCTTCCACCCTAGAATCCTGTTAGTGCCTCTGACACACTGTGTAAGTAGGTGGAAGCAGAATTAGAACAGAGGTTCTACCTGTCACTTTACTTCTATATTATTCATTGTAGGGGTGTGTGCGAATTCAAATCTGTGATCCAATTCGACCTCTAATTGAACCATAGACCCACAAATTGATTCACTGAAAGCAGCTGTCTTGGCCAGCTGTCTTGCCAAATCACCCCTGATTTGACCCAAATTGATTTGGGCTCAATTATGAGGCCCATTTTGCTGGGAAAACAGGCATCAAAATGCCGCCCTCTGCCCTTGGACAAGAGTCTATCCATTGGGATCAGTAGGTAGACCAGCCTTCCACGGCAGGCTGATCCTCTAAGTTGAGTGGAGGGTTGGTCTACCTACCAATCCCAATTAGTAGATCAGCTCTCCTTGGAAAACCAGGAGAGTTTACCAACTGAGATTGTTGGGGTAGACCAGCCCTCTGCCCTGGATGTCAGCCTGCCTTGGAGGACAGGTCTACCCACTGATCCCAATTGGTGCTCTCCCCAGATTTTGAGGCCTCAAAATTGTGTCTACATCAATTCAGGTTGAATCAGGGTTGATTCTATTCTACCTGAAATCAGGCCCTTTTTGTTTTCAGGGCAATTCTATTTGGGGTACAATCATCTAATCACGCCTGATTTGACCCAAATTGATTTGTGGGCAAATCAAATTGCACATCCCTAATTCAGTGTCTTTCCCCATGGCCAGGTTCCTTCTATAACATTTAGTCATAACTAAATTCTATGCAGCAAAGGTCCTGACAACTTCAGATGAAAGTTTGTGTGCAGATTCAGCCCAATTCATTTTCTCCTGGTTGTCTTGGCTGAGAGTTGTCCCTCAAACAATCTCTCTGAATTGCCTTAATGTCGGTTTCTATTCCTGTGAAGGGGGAAGACTTTCAGTATTGGTTTTCTTGCATTATACTTTTTATAGCAAAAAATAGTTTCCTATAAAAGCCGAAGGAGAAGAAACTAATGATTAAAGATTTCCCTTCTGCAGAACAAAAAACGATCACTGGGGTAGATAGTATTCATAGGCTGTTGAAGAGGCAACTACTCATAAATGCCCCAGCTAAAATTGGCAGAAAGTAATAAAATGGACTGAGCCTGCAAAGAATAAATGTTCAGTCTTAAAAGCACAGGAGCCCTGAAAAGGTTTTAAAGTGCTTAGCCTGTCTACATTGGACAGATTGTTTCTCAACTGCATTTCATTTTTTAAAACTGCCACTGATCAAATTAGAACAATACAGAAAACATTGGAGTGCAACAGTTTAACAACAACCTCAACTGGCATTTAAAAGAATGTCGCCTTCATTATGAGCCCTTCCGCCTATTGAGATCTTTGGGGAAGGTCTGTTTGCAGTTGCCACCAGCTTGTCCGTTGGCTACTCAAGGACAGGCCTTCTCCATTACTGCCCCAAGGCTTTGGAATGAGTTCCCTGTTGAAATAAGAGCTTCCCCATCTCTGATAACTTTTAAGAAGACAGTTAAGACACATTTGTTCACCCAGGCTTTTAATTAGACTTACAGATTTTAATATTTTAAATTATTTTAATGTGTTAATTTTGATCTGTGCTGTTCTGTTGTAAACTGCCCAGAGACATAAGTTTTGAGCAGTATAGAAATAAATTGGATGGATGAATAAATAATCTGCATATTCTATAAAAAGTCACTGAACAAAGGTTGGCAATTACAGAGAAGAGGATTAGTGCAGGAGCAGCACTAGATTAGCCAGGGTATTCACTGCTTAGTTCTGATGAACTCATTTTACGTTTGAAGATCAGTCACAGTATTTTATAGGAAGTGTTTGTAATAGTGACAACTCTTGAACTTCTTAAATTGGACTTCCTCTTTATAAAACAATAGTAAGTGTTACTAATAGTATATAATCCACTTCAGTATCAGAACATTTTCAAATTTGCCTATGCAAGGGCTTATACAGATGTATAATGCTGCTCTCTCACAATCATGTTTGGGAGTGCTCAACTGGCTTGTAACCTCCTTCTCTTTTCAAAGCTAACCATGGTTAACGAGAAAGACCAGTAGAAGATTACAGTAACTATTGTTAACTCTAAACTACAGTTTGGATTCATGGTAAGAAACTGGTATGCAAACTGTGGTTTGAGCTAATAATAGTTAGTGAAATCATTAATACAGATACAATATTCAATGAGGTTGCCAGCGATATAAGAAGATGGTGAAAGGCATCATCTCATACTGCGCGGGAGGAGGCAATGGTAAACCCCTCCTGTATTCTACCAAAAGGGCTCTGTGGGCACCAAAACCACATGGCTCTGAGGGCACCAGGAGTCTAAAATGACCTGACGGCTTACTTTCCCTTGTTACCTCTAGAACGGGCAGGGGTCAATTTTCAAATAAGGGAACATCCCATTTCATATAAGGTACATCTACTCTTAAACAAGATCACAAGATCCATTGCATTTGCATGGAGTCGAACCTTAGAATTACTATGCTTGTTATTTCTGACAAATGTCAGATGAGCTGCATCTCTAAGTCTTTGTCTCTGTTGGTAGGAAGAATTCAGGTTACATTTCAAGAACATATCTCGTATAATGGATTGTGTTGGATGTGATAAATGCAGATTATGGGGTAAATTGCAGGTATGTGATATAAATTGTTCTTAGATGTTTATGGGTTTACATACTTGGGCAGCAAAATATTTTCTCACGTTAGGCCAGTTATTTCTAATATATAGGAGATTGGGAACCTTTCTTAAAAGACAGGCAGAGCACCTGTACAAGTGAGAGGGGTCTTGGGAACCAGCCACAAGCTATCTGCTTAACAATAGACTTGCCATTACAAAACCCACAACTTGTCAGCCTCAGTGCACACCCAGATAATGTACATCTTGATCATACGAAGTCTTTACATTTTGAGGGTTTCTGGCTGCATAGGCTGTAAGAAGCATTCATTGTTCCAATGAGTATAATATAAACTTTTCATAAGGACAGCAATACACTTTTAGTAAACATATAGACTTCTCACTGGTTCAGTTTAGTGGCTGCACGAGTGAGATTCTAAATGTCCAGACTAACACAGTGCTGCTGGAGTTAATGCTGTGTGCATCTACAGAAAAGGGGACAACTTTAATCTCTTTCCCTTTCCCTCTCAAGCAGTGGTTCCCAACCTGGGGTCCTCCAGATGTTGCTGCACTACACCTCCCACCGTCCCCAGCTACAATTTATTGTAAGGAACCAGTGCTCTGAAGCAAACTCTGACTCCCGAGGCAAAAACATGTCCCTGAGAGCTATTTGACCACAAGGACATATTTTCAGAAGCCATGATCTGCTTCAGAGGGGAGGCAGGGAAGAGAGTCAATGGGTTGTTTCCTCTCCTGCATGGAAGAAAAAATGGCCCATCTACCCAGTCTCCACCACGAGCACTGCAGAGGTGGCATCGTTGGGAAGAGGCAGCAGTGGCAGGAAGTGGCAAGATGGGGCTGCTCCAAGGAGGTAGTGCTGACCCCTGTTGGAGTGGAGGAGTGTCTTGGTGGCCCTAATATTTTGGGCTTCCCTGGGGGCATGTGTTCCTGGAACACACCCAAATATCTTTGAACCCCTGGGCCCAAAGGTCTGCAGGAGAAAAAGGGGTTATTTGGAAACTGTGGTCCCTCTGCTAGGAGTTCTCATGGGGTAGCATCCAGAGTAATCCCTATACAATATCACAAGCTGTTTTCCCTGACCTCGCCTCCTTGCTGCAGCTCCCGGAACGTCCTCCCAAAGTTCCTGAAGGTCAAGGGCCTCAGAGCAATGGTGTGAAATGCATTGCAGGTGGATGTGGGGAAGGGAGATCCCCCACAAACTGGGGTCAGGCTACTTCTGCAAGAAGAGTAGCTGATTGTAATTAGGGGTGTGCATGAACGTCTATTCATGCACAGTTTTGAATGCACAAGTCCACATGAGTGGAGGCCATGTGCCAGTGGAGTGGCAGCACGCAGGTAAGGACCTGCTCTACTCACTTTTATAGGTGCCACTTGCCGCCACCCTCAAACTGTCAAACCAGTTCACAAGAACCACAAACCGGTTTGTATTCAAACCTAATTGTAGTAATCTGTAGTTCATAATCGAACCTAACTGTAGTAATCTGTCTCAGTAGCTACATTTTTTTGTTGATAGTTAGAAGGTGTTGGACAAGATTATATTCTTAATATTGTATATGCTGGTGTTGTTTTAGACTCAAGGTTTAGGAACTGCTTTGAAAATCTTATTCTCTGAAAAAGAAATAAAGAATCTTCCTGAGAACAGTCCCTCAAAAGGTTTTCAACTTACACGGCACGAAATAGTTGCTCTACTAAATGCATTTGGCAGGCAAGTTAAACCTTTTAATCTTAGTTATAGCTATTACATTATAGAGTATTCTCTGCTAACAGCTTTTAAAATGCTAAAACTTTGCTTTTGATCAAGAGATTTGAAATATTCTAGGCATGTACAAGATGTTTGTTTCCCCAGTTTTGAGATGAGAACAATGACACTATGTCTTTTTCCTGTGTTCTGGATTTCAGCTAAGCATAAAGGCATGTACCTTCTGGTGGTAGTGAACCTGAATCAACATAATTCCCCAATTCTAGGTCCAAGCTACTTCACACATCCATTTGAGCAGGTGTGCAGCTGTTGCCCAGGGGGCCTTTGTTCACCCCACCCCCCGCCCAGTGCAAGCCTCCCTGTGGTGGTGTGCGCAAATGCACACCCAACCCTAACCGGCTCACCCTTGTGCATGCCGCTAGTCTGCCTCCCGCCCATCATCCTGCCCCACCACTGCTTGTCAGCCCTTCCTCCTGTCAGCTTCTGGTCCAGAAGCAGGAAGGGGTGGCAGGTGGGTGGCAATAGGCAGGCAGGACGGGCAAGAGATGAGGGATAGCAAGTAGTGGTGCATGCGTGGAGACGGGCAGGAGGCAGACTGACAGTGCATGATGTGAGGTGGGTGGGTGCCAGTGGCAACAGCACAGGGAGGGGGAGGCAGGAGAGGGCAGCTTCCAGGGGCAAAGCTGACTCGTGTTCCAGGGACACCTTGGGGCACTGCTAGCTCTGTGCCTGCACTTGAGAAGTAATCTGGAGGTTACTTTCTTCCTCCATATCTATGTAGTGCAATGAACTTGTTGAAGGTGTTCTGTGAAGTAATATTGCAAGTCGTCATATTCTGGAAAAGAACTTGGTCTGTGGTAGTTCAACACAGTTAATTTCCACTGTCCTAAATAAACCAGAATCTTGCATATTAAATGGACTATATTGCCAGTGTTCTTAACTTGAGGTGGGTTACAGTGTATAACTTACTGAATCTCAATTTTCTTCCTCCCACAGGCTTTCTACAAGTATACGGGAACTGCAGAATTTCAAGGCTTTATTGCAACAGACAAGTTAATGAAGGCTTTTATACTTACTGGTAGAAGTGGCCATTAACTAAAGTCTTGGAGGACTTTTATATGAACTGTTTTTAAAAAGGAAAAAAACACCCAACTTGAATATTTAAAGTAGGAATGGTTAGTCATTGGACAAGATATTTATGAAGGAAGTATCTAATTTTAAACATGTAAATTATTCTCATATTCCACTTTGTTCTGTTCTTTCTCACTCTTCTCCCATACATCTCTTATACTGTACTATCAGTTGGAAACAAACTTTCACTGTTTTGCTTTACATGAAACTGCAGCGATTTCGTCCAGATGTATGTTGCCTGCATGGAAAAAAACCTTGCAGTGTTGCCTAGAATAGCTGGTGGCGATATTTTAAATGTGTCTCTATACTGAAGGACCAGTTGTTGTTGAGCAAACTTTCTTGGTTGTGTTCTACATACTTTACTGTTACACAAATCAAGGAAATGGCCAGTAAGGATTTTGCTAAAATAAGCCCCTTGGCACCCAAGGGAGACCATCTTTCCCATGTGGGCTGCTTCTTTTGCACTTGCTTCCATACCCCCTCCTAATTTTCAATCACTTCCATATCACAGCTGCCTTCTCAATGAGGAGACACGACTGGATTAACTCTCTTCCAGCGTCCCTCAACTCTCGTTAAGCATGTCTGCTGAAGGAGCCTTAGAGTTAAGGGCTGCTAACTTGGAATGCTATGCTCTGGCCTGTTGTTGGCTTTTCTTTGCTCCTTACTGAGTGGCCAGTTTCTCTAAATTTATATAGAGCTATGGAACATTTTAAGTATCCCACTTGCAGTTTTTCAAGAGTTCTTCTTGTTTTGGTGGTAGCATAATTCAAATACTGTACTATATGAAGAAGACAGAAGAAAAAGACAACTTTGATAGATTAATGCATTGTTTTAAAAAAGGTCAATGCTTGGATTTCAGTACTGCATCTCCTACCTATGCAATCCCCAGTCATGACTTTTTAAAAAAAGAAAACACAATGTCTAATAAAACGGGTATAATATACAGAGAGTTGATATTCAATTATTATAAAGGGGAATCTAATCTAGTCACCACAGAACAATAGCAGACAAATAGGTTTCTAAATTTTAAAGCTGCAGTAGAAGTTCTGTAAATTGTGGAAGAGCAGCTTGCTTAAAAGCTGTCTGTAATGTAATATTTGTATTTAGTGAAGGATGTCTGAGTATAGCATGAATGTCTGCGTTGGTACAGTATACAGATTTGTACATACTATGTTTTGCTTTGATAAGTAAAACAGGCTTTACACAATGAATTAAAAGTGCTCTTAAACTCTTCTAATCTAAGAAATCCTGCTGTTTGCCTATATACTGTTGTATGTATATTGCTTGCTTTAAGTCATACTTGGTCTCACATTCTAAAATGCAAATGAAAAATCACTTTACCTTGAAAAGCAAGCCATTTTACTTAGCTGTGCTTTAAGATGTTGCAAATAATGCAACAATTTTAATTTTACCAGTGAAAGGGAGAAAGAAGCTTTTGCTTACACTAGTAGTAAAATAACTGTGGAGAGCAAGCTATGTCCTGCAGACTTTGTTCAAGGCTTTAGTTAGGTTTCTGAAAAACTGTGTCCAAATAGCTAAAACAATTTAAAATATATATGGTCATAAAGCAATCCTGAAAACATAACCAGCACTAGGATATACTATGGGCTAAAATGCCAGTAACTCCATCTTTGTCCAGACTCTGCTGGCCAGAACAATAAAATATCTTGTTAACAGCGCCGGCTGGTGCACTGGGGGTGGGAGGCGGGAGGCACCTTTACTCTAAATTTGTCTGCAGTTGCCAATCATGGCTACTCGGGGGCGTCTAGTGGCTACTTGGGGATGGGCCCTCTCCATTGCTGCTCTGAGGCTTTGGAATGTGCTCCCTGCTGAAATGCTGCTCCCTGCTCCTGCACGGTGATGGGGGCGGGGTTCTGCCTCCAATCTCAGAAGCAGGCACAGCGGCCACCATCTTGGTGGTCCTCCACATGGCCAGGGCTGGCCAATCAGGAGAGGGGCAGGGAGGAACTTGCCCAGCAGCCACCATCTTGCTCAGTCGTTTGGCAGCCGGGCAGGAGGAAGGAGGCCCAAGAGATGGGCATGCCGCCAGGAAAGGGGTTACACTCACTCCGGGGTAGGGGCCCTAGTCCCATAAGGTAGGGGCCCTAGTCCCATAAGGTAGGGGCCCTAGTCCCATAAGGTAGGGGCCCTAGTCCCATAAGGTAGGGGCCCTAGTCCCATAAGGTAGGGGCCCTAGCTGCAGCTACTGCAGCACTACCCAGTAGTATAGGAGAGGGGTTACCTGGGGGAGGGGTTCTAATGGGGTTTCCCAGGGTAGGTTGTTGGGCAGATAATTTGCGATTGGTATTGGGGTTGGAACAAATTGTTAGGGCCAAAATCAATAGGGAAGTACAGGAAGGGTGGGTGCTGGGCCCCTTCCCTGAGCTGCCCTTGTCCAGCCTTAGAATTTCCCCCGTGTGGGGCCTAAGAAGGCCAAAGGGGAATACCACCTGATACATCACCTCTCCTTCCCTGCGCGTGGATCAGTAAATGATGCTATACCCCAGCAGCTGTGTTCTGTGAAGTACATGACTTTTGAAGCTGCAGGGGAGGGGCGCGTTGATGGGAAAGTGTGACATCAAGTCAGCCTTCAGGCTCCTGCTGGTTCACCCAGACGACTTTGATGTCCTGGGTTTTGTCTTTGAAGGTGCTTACTACATGGATAGGGCCCTGCCCATGGGGTGTTCCATCTCCTGTTCTGCCTTTGAGCGATTCAGTTCCTTTCTGGAATGGGTGGTATGGGACAGGTTAGGCTTAGCCTCAGTGGTGCATTAGCTAGATGACTGACTTTTTTCTGGCCCGGGCTCATCACCAGCCTGTGACTACCTTATGCACACGTTCCAGGGTCTGGTGCAGGAGCTGGGCATACCATTGGCTGCTGAAAAAACCAAGGGGTCTACCACACGACTGGCCTCGGAATTGAAATAGATACAGTGGCCCAATTCTGTCAGCTGCCAGCAGACAAGGCCCTGGCCCTGGAGCAGTGACTGGGTCAGTTGCTGGATGCCACGAAGGTTACCTTGAGGGAGTTGCAGGCCATAGTGGGAAACTTGAATGTCACGTGCAGGGTGATTGCTCCCAGGCACACCTTCCTCATGAGGCTCTGTCACGCCACTAGAGGGCTTAAAGCCCCCGCACCGTGACCCACAATGTTAGGGAGGATGCCAGGATGTGGGTGGAATTTCTAAAGAACTTCAATGGCATCTCCCTCTGGCACTACAAATTCTTGCTGGAGGCTGAGCTGCAGGTTCAGTCCAACGCAGCAGGCGGGCATGGTTTTGGACTGTTCTTCCGGAGGGTGTGTGTGTGCTGCCAGGTGGCCTCTTGGTTGGGATAGAATGGGAGTCACTCAAGATATGACTTTCCTTGAATTCTTCCCAATAGTCATTGCGGTGCACATCTGGGCCAGGGATTTCAAAGATCAGGCTGTTCAGTTCTGGTGTGATAACATGGCTACAGTGCAGGTGATCAACTCGGGGACCTCTAGGAGTCCCCGGGTGATGCGCCTGGTGTGTTGCTTCACACTGCAATGTGAAGATGCTGAAAGGCATCATCTCATACTGCACGGGAGATGGCAATGGTAAACCTTTCCTGTATTCTACCAAAGAAAACCACAGGGCTCTGTGGTCGCCAGGAGTAGACACCGACTCGACGGCACAACTTTACATTTTAAGTAAGAAACTGAACTGTAGTATAAATTGGTGGGGGATTAAGTAAGGAATTTAACTGCAACAGAGGAAGCCAAAATAGCAGTGATCAGAAGATCTGATGTCCACTCAACATTTCTTTTCGGAGGGGAGAAAAATAGATTTCTCTCAAATGCTTAGCTGTTCATAAAAGACTGTGGTTTTGCTCATTTTCCTCTGTGACTTGTGAAAGTATACTTCCTCCCAAGTAAGGTACATGCTTAAAATGGGGTCATAGTCAAGATGCTCCTTCCATTATGTCGTCATTTACTCTCAGCAGTGCAAAAGAGGAGTTCTAGAAGAACTAGAAGAAAATAGTCGAAATATCCGATTTTCTACTGCCTATGAACATAATTTTATCTAAGATTGGGAACATTGTTTAGCTCTCCAAATATAACAGAACTTGGTTTCTGCTACTTTGTGTGCTTTCTAAAATTGTTCACCTGAGTGCCTAATATAAGGAGTACTATCCCTTCTTTCCTTCTATTGAATACCTTCCTTGGAAAGTGGGAATTGTGCTCAGTGGTAGACACATTCTGAAAATTCTCTTATCATGGCATAGTTCTCACCTAATAAAGCATACTTTCCTATGTGTATTTTACTTGGATTAAGCCCCATTGGAAATTGAGACTATTTTTTGTTTTTTTGAGTGAGCATACATAGAGCTGTACATTTGCAACAATTTCCTCCATCACTATCTGCAGACTTAGTTACTATCAGGTTTTTTTTTAAAATCCAAGGGAAAAGGCATTGCTGCTCTTTCCTAGCATGTTAAACAGGGGATATGGTTAAAAAGCTTGGAATTCTTGCCAGTGTGGGGGAAGGGGATCTCTTGCCTAGCTTTCACTACTGTAGGAAACTTTCTTGGGCTGAGCCAGTCTGCCACTCAAAAGTGTGACATTTTAACAAGCAGTTGCTCTATAAATATGACGCCATTAATGAATGTAGCTTGCCTACACAGAATTTAGCCACAGGCTAATACTGTATATTTACCTTAATCTATGATTGGGGTCGCCTTGCCCCAGGTTCTTTGATGTTAGTAATTAGGAGTGGGGGGTTGTTTTAAATTCAGAGTCTACTTCTCAGTCCCTGTGGTTGGGGATGATGGGTGTTGTAGTCCAAAAACAGCTGGAAGACTGAAGTTGTGCAGCTGTAGAGCAGGACTGCACGACTTCGGCCCTCCTGCAGATGCCGGACTACAGTTCTTCTAAGATCTGACTATTGGCCACTGTTACTGAGGATTATGGGAGTTGCAGTCCAAAAAACAGTTGGTGGGCCAAAGTTATGCAGCTCTGCTCTAGAGCCTTGTTATGTACTGGCCACTGTGGTTTTTGCTACTGAATGTTTGAAACAACTTTAAAAACATAGTTCCAAAGGCATAAATGTAATTCTATGCACAGTTACTTGGGAGTAAGTGCCATTAACCAGTGTTTGTGTTTTAAAAGGCAATAAGTAGCAGCCACAGTGATGTTTATTGTGGTGCTCTACAGTGTTGTGTGATCATTAGCAGAAAAGGAACCTTACCAAGAACACATTTGAGCTTGTCTTCACTAGTCAAAAAAATCTGCCCCTCCCCTTTATTGCCCATCTAAATGGAGCCAATCTGATTTCAGCCTCCTTAGCCCTTCATAGCTCCTAGCTCTGTTGCTAATGGAAGCAAATTCTGCAGAATATGCAAGTGTGCATAATTATATGGTTCAAAGGATTCAGCTTACCTAGATAAAGAATTTTTCATTTTTGTTTTTGAGCACAAAGTATATATAACCTTGACACAGGCAAGCAGGAGAACTCCTAATTGTAGCTGCTCAAAGGAAGTCACTATGAAGATGTATAGCAGGAATTTGTTTTACTTCTCTTAGTCAGCCAAACCATTCTCACCCACTCATTTGCGCACTCTTCACTTGCTCTGCCACTTCAGCAGCCTACTTGCACACTAGTTGACAAAACAGATGAGTCATACTTGCAGTACCAAATAACACAGCGTATTGTATTTTCTTTAAACCTGCAGAGAGCTGGCAACATCTTCCCCATGTATAGATCTTGTCCATTTCTTTTGCAAAGCACTCTTCCATGGAGGCAAAGATTTATTTATATTTAGTCTGTACTTGGCCTTTCCTCTTGACAATTATTTTTGTATCTTTGATTCCATATGAGGTCTAAAATTGTCATTGTACAGAAATACAAACCTGTACTTGTGGCACTGTAACCACATCTTTGAACAGACAATGCAGTTAGAACGGGTGCAGAAAATGAGATGACAGGAACTGTCCAAAATACAAAAAGAGTTAAACTGTATGGTATGCTTTATAAAGTGAAATTGGCATTTTAAACAAATCTACTTTTATACATATAAACAGTAACAATGTAAGAAAAAAATCTATAAATTTATAGCAGTATTTTTCCAACATAAAAACAGATGAAAACAATAACACATTTTATCTAAAGAAACAATTTTGAAAAAACACTTTTATATTCAGTCTTCATTATTATAAAAGGAGACTCATTGACTTCATAGGAGTGCTCCAATGTGTAATGTTAAGTACATGTGCAAATCTTTGCAGGATCACAGCCTAAACATGGCATTTTGGGATGAAAACAGAAGTACAGTGTGTCTTCATAAAGTAAACCTGTAGTTTGTTTTTCCTTCTCCACTTTTCCAGGAGTTATAGTACACCCCTGAAACTATGTTCCATTGGTAATGCACTACAATGTCCTAGAATTCTGAATAACAAACCGAAATGGCCCTTGATTTGGTGTTACATTGGGCTTGATCATTCAGTCTCTGGTATATAATGATGCTGAAGAGATCCAACTTGAGCTAGAAAGTTGTTGGGCTGATGTCCCCAGTCATAGTAGTCTGGAGAAAAACTAGAAAACAAAATTCAGCTTTAAAGATAAATTCACTTTGCTAAGTATGGAAGATAAAACATTTCAGGTTATTATTATTATTATTTATTATTATTATTATTATATTTATAACCCACTCTTCCTCCAAGGAGCCCAGAGCGGTTTACTACATACTTGAGTTTCTCTTTCACAACAACCCTGTGAAGTAGGTTAGGCTGAGAGAGAAGTGACTGGCCCAGAGTCACCCAGCTAGTTTCATGGCTGAATGGGGATTTGAACTCGGGTCTCGCTGGTCCTAGTCCAGCACTCTAACCACTACACCACGCTGGCCCTCAAGGTTACAAATGTCCTTGTGATGATACTAGCACACACTACACACTTGGTTTAAAGAACTGTAAAGATGTGTTTTGCTACAATCCTGTGGTTTCTGGAATGAATTCTAAGTGCACCTGCCCAGATATCTGTGACAGAGCACTGGAAGTGTAAGACAATAGTATACTGCGGCTAGGCCTAAATGTTATACTTGAGCTTTTAATCCAGGTCATTGAAAGTTCTGCACTAAAATCCCAACTGCACTATGAAAATAAATCAGATAATTTATGTTTCCCATAAGATGTTTTGAGGAGATAAGAAAGGAAAAATTGGAACAGTAACTCATATACTTGTGTTATAGCTTTCATAACCTGTTTAGCTAGTCCTCTTCTCAGCTCTCTGTAAAGTAATGCATTACAGGAAATTGTTCCAATTCTTCTGGTGCCTCCAAGCATTGTACAATTTAATGATGTAGGGTGAAAAGAAAGAAACTAAAAATTCCCCAGAGCAGGTACCAAGTAGTGGCTAGGGTTGCACAAACTTGAGAGAGGTATGCTATACATCATATTTTTGCAATGTTGTGCTATAAGGAGTACTTGGTTATTATGGACAAATGTATTGAGCAGACTTCAGGCAAGCAACACACTTCTATGATTTACAATTATTGAAGAACAAATAGGATTTGCTTATAAAGGGTCCTATCCATCCTCTATTCACAGCGGTGGTCATACTAATTGTATGTGATCATACACTATTCACATTCTAGATCCAGGGGCGTATCTAGGGTGGGGCAGGCAGGGCACGTGCCCCGGGCACCACTTGAAGGGGGCGCCATTTTGTAAAATTAAGGTTTTTTTAAAAAGGCTGCTGAAAACAAAATGGCCACTGTGCATGCTCAGATGGCCTCTGTGAGGCCCTAGGCCATGCCAGGCCTTGCAGAGGTCATTTGAGCATGCACGTCGGCCATTTTGTTTTCAGTGGCCATTTTTTAAAAAAAAGATTATTTTTAAAAATGGCCACTGCACCTGCTCAAATGGTCTCTGCGAGGCCCTAGAGGCCAGCAGGGGGAAGGCAGACCCCCACAGCCTTTAGGAAGCCCCCCGAAAGGGCTACAAGGAATTTTTTTTAAAAAAAATTAATATAAGACAATGTACACATATTCAGATTAGCACTATGTACAGAGAATCAGGGCTTGTGAATAATGAGCTGAAGTTTATGAGCTAGGATTGTATTCATTTGCTCTTACTTTGCTTCTTGTGATAAGTGAGTTAAATGTGATGTCTTAATAATATGGTTATTAATGGTGAGTTTGTCTTTGAATCAGTGTGAAATCTGTAGTATTAAGGCCCACTGGGAGTTTCTTGCTCTCTTTCTCTCATTTTAACTGTCTTTCTGAAAGACTAGAATATATTCCCAGCAGTGACACAGTTTACTCTGCATATCCTTTAATTATTTTCAGAGTATCTGGGAAAAGTCAAATTCTCCATTGATTTTTAAAACTTATGTAATGGTGATGCTACAATACATAGTAGAGAATTAGACAGGCACTTCTGTTTAGTTTTCCAAGTACACCTCCACATAGTATTTGGGTATTTCATGAGCCCCAGCATACTGAAATTTGTAGTTTTCCAGCATTTTTTTGGTCTGGCTACATCCACTGCTAAATAGTTTTTGAAATCTTAAAAGATTAACAAGCCTGACTTGTATTTTTCAGCTGATATTATGGTGAAGTTATCTGAAAGATGGGTGTCAGATGTTTGGACTGGGGGCACAATTTCAGTGTTTGCCCTAGGTGCTATTTTCCCTAGATACGCCTCTGTCTAGATCATATTCCTATTCACAGCTAAACTCTAAATGTTTATGTGATCATAATACTCATTATGGTTTTCCGTGCTGTTGTCTTCCATTTGACCTGCTAAACCATATACATAGATTTGGTATGCATGTGCTGCTTTCTATACTTTATTAGGAAATCCATAGGAAACAGATCATGGGACAGCATGTCAAATATAATTCCTTCTTCCTTTTAATGCACTGTCACCTTTTACCTGCCATGTATGCTGTGTGGTGAAATGCTCCATGCCAAGTCGTCATCACTATCATATCTGCGAGGATTGTCAAAAAAATAAGATCTTGGACTGAATGTGTGAGTTGGTACTATTCCTGGGTTTGTCTAAGGAAGAAAGATGGGTTATTTTGTATTGTGAGATGTGACTGGGTATATCTTAAATGCAGAGAATTCTCATGTCATGGCACTGGAATGAAGAGCTTCATCTATTTTTCTCCCATCTTGTCCCATGTTTTTAATGTGCTTATTTGCATTGTTGGCCTTTTAAAAATGCCTATAAATATAGCATAGGCATTTGACCCCACCTTCTGGGATGTTACTCCTCCTTGGAAGGTGGAGATAGAATGGATCACACAGAATCACATGTACTCAATTTAAACACATAAACACTTGGTTGCCAGTGCATTCTTCACCCAGCAGGCTTTACCTCGTTTACTGCAAGTTCAAAGTTGCCCCCCCCCCCCCACAGATGCACAAAATGGATTTTTTAATCCTGGATATAAATCGGGCTATACTCTAACGTGAAAAACCCAAACCATATGTCAAGTGCTTCCTGCTTGAAGGGACTTTGGGGTAAATCTGGTCGATATGTGAACATACACCCTCCATTCTGGAGGAGATGCAAGCTAAAAGCCCTGTGTGAAAAACATCCTTGACATTATTTTGTACTTCTAGCTTTGAAAATAAACATGATTTCTTTCACCTCCAGAAATTTCATTTACACAGATTTCACTTATTGTGATGGCCCACAGTATCTTTGTATAAAAGTTGGTGCAGTAAATTTGGTTAAGAACTAGATAATATAAAAGGAGTATCACTGCATATCTTTATGAACAGAGTAGTCCAATACCTTGGATTTCATGGTTAATTTTACAGATTTTGTTCTGTACCTGCTATGTAAACTTCCTCTTATACATGTTAAGCAATTATGCCCTCTAGCGGCTAATTATCAGACCATCTAATGTTGCTGATTTATTAAAATGCAAGATGGAATTCTTATTGCCTTTTGGCATTTTTTGTTTTACTTTTTCAGTTAATTCTAAGATAGATCTTGAAGATATACATATAGAAAAATCTCCCCAACTTTTCATTTTTTCAGCATGGGACATATTTCATATGAAAAAGCTATATTGGTTATAAATCCAAAGGCACTGAAGCATAAACGAAACAAAGCAGTTTGATTTAAATAGAAGTGAGACTATCTGCAAAATTAGTTTTTCAAAAGAATCTAGTTCTCAAACAATACTCCTGGTAAGAACTATTCCTTTTTCTAATACAGTTTACTGACTTGATCATCTTCACTTTTGCAGCTGCTTTTGAGTGCTTCCCATCAATTCCTTAATCAGGACTTTCCCATTAGGTTGTTTTCCACTGATGGATATTTGTTTGATGCTGTGCCCAGCCCCCTGTAACATTGGTCTAGCTATCCTCCTTGGTAGCATTCTAACTACTTCTGTTTTAAGTAGGGACAGTTCTTCAGTGATGTCCTAATGAGTCACTGTAAACTCAGATTAGGGGAACACATCCAGTCTTCCCTAAGCAACACGATCTCCAAAATAGATCTTGAGGCAGTATACAGTTTTTGAGCCTAAACTATTGCATCACTTCCCGTTCCCCAACAGCTTCAGAGAGAGATGCCATTAGTTGACTCTCATCTAAAAATGGGTTCAGTCAAAGAATAATTACAAACAAGCAAACAGTCAGGATGGAGTTTACTTGCTTCAAGCAAGTGCATGTACCTGTTTTCTGAGACTTCAGAGGGGATGATCTTAAACATAGTTAAGATGTGGGGAGATAGACATACAGGGGGGAAACTTACTAGATCTTTTGTAGGATTCCGAACGCGGAAGAAGAATACAACTAAGGAAGTGGGTAGAAGCTCCCACACAAAGAGGATTATTCCAAATACCACATATCCAGCATCCCCCAACTGGCATTTCAGATCTGCCTGTTGCATAATTAAAGTAGATTATGTTAGGAATAAGCTAATGAATTCAGAATTTGCAAGCAACAGCATCAACACCACCAGCTATTGTAGAGGAAATGTGGGGAAGGGAAAAACCTCTCATACAGTTCTGCATGGAAAGATGCAGCCCTTGTCCAAATGTGCGAAATATATTGTATGAAACATGTGCATCTAGAACACTCTCAGTTTAAATAGAAATCTCTTTAGGACAACATGTTTTATAAGGATTTCCCGGCCACCAGATTTGCCCATCAGAATGTTTCTCTCAGTAGGCACTTGGTACTGAACTGGGTAGCTCTAGATCAGGGATTCTCAACGTTGGGTCCCCAGATGTTATTGGACTTCAACTCCCATAATTCCTAGCTACAGTGGCCTTTGGCTGGGGATTATGGGAGTTGAAGTCCAATAACATCTGGGGACCCAACGTTGAGAATCCCTGCTCTAGATCCTCTGTTCCAAGCTTTAATGGGCAGTATCAGGTGCATAACTATAATAGGGCAAGGGGAGACAGTTGTCTGGGGGCCCACTGCCTTGGGGGGGCCCAGAGGCAAGTCACATGACTGACTCCCCCAGCCGTACACCCGCTCGGGCTTCCTTCAGTTGTATTCATCCTCTGAAATTGATGTGAGTGTTAAGACCTGGAGCTACCCGAACAGCATGTCTTTCTCTAGTACCATTAAATGACTTGCATCGTCCAAATTTACAAAACCTTTTAAAAAATAATTTAGGATGATATTCTATTATGGCACATAGGTTTTTTTAAATACACACACACTTATTTATTTATTTATTTATTTTACTATTACTATTATTTTACGGAAGGACCCGTTGTATGACTGAAACTCTCCTCCTGTTAACAGAAGGAGCTTTTAGTCATGAAGCGCCACAGCACAGAAGGTTGGGATCCAACCCAAGATTTTCCCCCAAGGGCAAAGCAGTTCTATTACCTAGCTCCCCAGGTTAGAATACCTCAAGAAACCCAAACAAATTGCAACTTGCCAGTTGAGACTTGTTTTTAAAGGCTGATTAAACTTGTGTCTAAAATCAATATAGTTTTTTATAAGATAGTCATTTACCATTATTACTCAAGTTTCTACTTTGCTCGGTGTTTACAGTAAAGCAGAACCCCTTGTGAAAAAATTGTTGTTTATTGCAAAGTATTTGAGTGTAGATGTTACTACTTTTAAGTTAAGGATAGAACTAAAATTATATACTTGCCTGATCAGAAACATTGTACCAATCATAATCAAAAGACTTTACTGTCTTGTTTTGAGAAAGTGATAAAATGAACAGGTTGTAACAGGCTCTTGATGTATAAAGTAGTATAACAGTCACTCCTATGGTTGTTAACTGACATACAGATGAACCCTGCAAGAGAGATGCAACCATATTTAGTATACTTTGTATTTGGATTCAGAAAGTGGTCACTGAAATGGTATAGTTTTGATTCTATGAAGAAAGGTGTAAACAAAGGCCAGATTCAAATTTAGCTGTCCTGGTCCCACAAAGACCAGTGTTTTTACTTTTGTGGACCACAGGTCTCTTTGTCAGATGCATACTGGAAGTGTTATTGTCCATAAAAGCTACGACAGGAGTCTTTGTTGTATTTTGTGACATCAGGCCAACATAGCTACCCTTCTGGAATTTGTTTTATCATCAATAACTTTAAAACACTCAAAAAGAAACTCAACTGCCCCATTGATTCAATCCAAAGTCTAGCTCCCAATTTTTGTCCACCTGGAACATTTTCAGAGAGCAGACTTTACTGTGAGCTTACGGCGAGGCTTTACTGCGAGTTCAAAGTTGCCCCCCAAAACGATGCAAAAAGTGGATTTTTTTAGCTCGCATATAAATCGGGCTACACTCTAACATGCAATGAAAAACATGTGTGAAACATGAGCGCATGTGTGAAGTGCTCTCTGATAGCTCACAGGGACTTTGAGAGTAAATCTGGCCAATATGTGAACACACACCCTCTATTCTGGAGGAGATGTGAACTAAAAGCCCTGTGTGAAAAAACTCCTGGGGGTGGCAGGAGAGGACAAATTTTTACCAATCATTTATGTAGTTCTTCAAAAATGCAAAGCCTTTTTAATTTTGACAGCAAACCTGTGATTAGAAAGGGCTGGTTGAAGTAAGAGAGGCATGCATGCTGTCCTGAGAGCCTGCTTTTCACATCCACAACTAAATTAGGAGATGTGCTTGAGTGACAGAACCTATGAGAGACCATTCAGGCTGCATATCTGAAATTGTGCTTCCATGTAGCCCGACACTCTGCTTGATGCAGGCAGAGATGCACCTATGTAATTTTGGAGCCTGGACCTAAAGGCCTTTGGAGGCCCCCCCCCCCCCCCGCAAATTAAGCATCATTTTTTAACACATAGGTTCTTGGTGGAACAAACCACACCACCCAGCACAGTCTAAAGAGGATTTAAGGGCCCCCAGGGGGTGTGGAGGCCCTGGACTTCAGCCCCAAAGTCCAGGGGTAAGAGTGCCTCTGGATGTAGGAAATATTGATGCAAAAGTAGAACATCACCACAGGTGACTGTCCAGCCTCTGCTTGAAGTCCTCCAGCAAGGGAGAAACACCCACCCACAATTGGTTCTAGTAACGGTTCTTGCTCTTAAGTCTCTCCTAATGTTTAACTGAAACCTATCATCCAAGAACTTGTGCCCATTGCATCTAGTCCTGTCCTCTGGAGCAGCAGAGAAGAGTCTTCTCCTCTTCTATGTGACTGCCCTTCAGATCCCCCCCTTACAATATTACAGCTTTCTGGGATATCATGGATAACAGAATAGCCAGTTTGCATAAAGATGCCCTATGGCGTCAGTCACTATGGGGTGAATGTATTGGTTGATGAGCAACCTTGTGAAACTATCTTTCATCAATGCACATTAATTTTCTGTCTCCATTGTGTGCATTGTTTTCTATGCCCTTTGTGAATCCCTGTGAATTACAGCCAGAAGAATCCCTGCAGCAAGAGAACCGGTTGCTCTGCTGTGCTTCTGTTGAAAGGGAAATCACAGTTTCTTTCTGTTGAAAGAAACTTCATCTGTGTTGGTATGTGCAAGATCCAACCCTCTGTATATAATCTGTATAGTCCAGATTATATACCATCTTTTGGTTTTAGAGACACAGCAACCATTTGTGATGCCTTGAGCTGAAAATTTCTTGATGTAATACCAGGGTAACGCTGGCTCCACATTCCAGCAAACTATCCTCAGTGGCCATCATAACAACATTGTAATAAATCACTTATTGGAAATTATAGTAGTTTGTTATCCAGTTTTCAGTATGTCTGTGAATGCTTGGCAATTTTATAACTTTAGAAACTGAAGATAAATCCCTAGCAAAATGAATCTATTTTTCTCTTGGATTGTATTCATGTTTATGTAAATATGCACACATTGAAGACAGAAAATTAATGTGCATTGATGAAAGGTGGTTTCAAAAGGTTGCTCATTTTAACAAACAAGCCAGACTCCTATTTGCCAACTGTCAGTTATGAAACACATGCTTGTCTCTTACTAGAGATACTTAATTCAACGCTTGATTTTTCTGTATCACTGCAGTTGCATAACAGTCACACATATTACACTAGAACAAAACATTGTTCTGTTGTCTGCTTCAAAACATCAGAATACACAGTTCTGAACTTGATGGACCAGTCGTCTGACTCAGTAGAAGCCCATCTTACATGTTAGGGAACCTAGTTGTTTTATTTTCTTGTTTACCCTTATCGTCTCAAAAAGGAGACGATAAGGGTAAATGCAAAAATGCAGAGCATATAAAATAATGATATAAAAATTATTTTAAAACTCCACTTTTTAAAATAAAGCTATTTGGAGAGGGGCTATAGCTCACTGACAGAGCTCCTGTGCTACTACCAGAGTAGACAGTTGTGAGCTAGATGAACCAATGATCTGGTTTAGCATGAGGCAGCTTTATAGATGTAAAGCAAATGACTCAACATGAAAATATAATATCAAGATTAAAAAATTGCCAGTCTACTCCATTTGCCTGACTACCATTTTTCTAAAAATCTCCAAATATTAGTTTCGGCAAGCCTTCACAGGCAATGCATGCCCACCAATTCATTCAGCTTTAATACAGAGTTGGTGGGACAGAGGCTGAATAAAAATAGAGCAAGTGAGAACTTGCAAGATTTAGCTGAGGGAGGGAGGAAGAGAAGACAAAGGAATTTTTAAAAAGGAGTCTGCTCTCCTCCTTGCTTTTCACTTCAGTAAACTGAGGAACACTTGCCTCTGAAAAAACTTTGCACCCTAACTTGTGAGAAGGCAAAGGACTACGTGGTAGAGTTCTCTTTTGAATGCTATATACTGTTGCCTCTGAAGAAAGCCTCTTGTGGCTAAAACGCATTGGGCTCCAATACATGCTTCACAGCACCTTGAGATTTTGTCTCTTGTTTTTAAACCCTATCCAACCCACCCTCAATAACTTCAGGGGCAGAGGGGGGCAGTCTCCCTCCACCCACCACATAATGGCAGGGAATATGAGCTCAGGAAAAGTACAAAAAGGACACACTTTTTCTGAGGCCAAATTTTGCCCTCCACCATGATAATGTGAGAAACAATAGGAAGGCGCCTTCCTTTATTACCAAAATTACTGGAAGGATGAAGGAATCATGATTCAGAAAAAGTGTGCTCTATATTTCTTGCCTCCTCCCTCATCATTTTGACGGAGCCTGCCTCCCTTCCTTCCAGAAGCAACAACTATGGGAGAAGAGAGGCTCATTCGAATCATTCCACCTGGTGGCTCCTTGGGTCATCTGAGGGGAAGTGACCTCTCCCAAGATGATTTCTGCAGGGCCAGGGCCTACACATTACCATTTGCTACTAGTGGTTTTTCCTGTTGCAAGGCTGTCTCTAGCTTTTGCAGAGCTCCGGGGGAAAATAGTTTCCAGGGTGCCCCATGCTTAATCAGCATTGTTCCAGCCCTGCCAGAACTAGAAGAGTTTGTTGCTGTGCTACACTGAAGGGCCCCATGTAGGTGTGGGTGGGCCTGGACAAGTATGCCTGCAGCCCCTCGTTCAGATAGCCTTGCCCTGCTAGAACTCTAGAGGTGTGTGCATGTGTATATGTAAACGGGGGTTCTTACAATCCCAACTATAAATTTCTGTAAGTGTAGAGTTCTCTAGCATTGCTAGTGATGCCTCTCCTACCTGGCCGCCATTTGGTACTGCCAATGTCAACAACACTTATCTCTAAAGTAAAGCTACGGTGTCCACACAGATCAACAAATGTTGCTTATTTTCAGGGGTCAAGGGATGTTGGCTCTGTTCACCAGCCAGACGAAAAATCTTTACTTGTTGAGCTATGTTGATACACAACTTGTCAGGATTTAACTTGTTGTACATCATTTTTCACTCATCACAGTAGACTAGTGGATTTCCTGAGCCCTGCTTATTTTCCATGTTTCACCACACAATTGAAACCAACTCCACATTAGAGTTGAAAAGACATGCTTATTATATCTTGTGAAAGGGGCCTAAAGAACACATATTGGGCATAAAGCCACATGGTATAATTATTTGAACTAAACAGTGAGCTGAAATTGCTTCCTACAGTCGAGGCTTCAGATTTTAACTAATATCACTCACTTATCACCACTGGGGATACAATTCGTCCAGATGTTTTTAAAATGTCTGAGATGTACTTTACCTTGGATTCCAAGTAAATATTTGCTAAGGACATCTTGGATATCTTATAAAGACAGATGGAGAGTGAGATGGCGCACAACACAAACAATGTGTCATTAATAGCAACCCTGACCAATACAATAGTTTTCCTTTCTGAAGTATCTTCTCTCACGAGCACTGCACAAGTTAAATTCACCAGCAGGAAAAGGAGACTGACAAAGAATGACGCTAGGTAGAGAGGCAACCTAAATGAATAAGAGAAAGCGGGGTGGGGGAAAGATAATTTTGTAAGTGTTCAATAATTATCTTTTAGCAACTGTTAATAAGTTGCTTACAATCCTTCAGAAAGGTTTACTCTGAGATAAAATAGTTACACATTAAGAATGTATAGAAAGCCCTGCTGAATCAGGCCCAAGACCCATCTTGTCCAACATCTTGTTTCCCTCAGTGGCCCACCAGATGTCTGAGAGGCCCACAGGCAGGAGATGAAGGCATGCCCCCTTCTCTTGCTGTTGCTCCTGTACAACTGGTACTGGAGACTACCTGGAGGGAACAAATAGCCATCATAACCAGGGTTGTCCTTAGAGAGCTCTGGCAGGGTGTAGGGCCCAGGGCAAATCCGGCTGTGCAGGGCCCCCTTCCAGTTAATTCTAATGGGGGTTAAAAGAGTGGGGCCTGGGGCGGTCGCCCTGCTTGCCATGCCCTAAGGATAGTCCTGGTCATAACTAGTAGCGACTGACAGACTTGTCCTCCATTAATTTGTCTAAGTCTGTTCTAAAGCCATCTTAACTATTGGCCATCACCACATCTTGTTTAAATAGGTTTCATAAATAACAAAAACCAGTTCTCTATAGAGGAATACTCCACCCCCTGTCCCCAGAGTGTACTACACTAACTGGGAAGAAACAGCTGGAACGGATCACAGATACACCAGATGTCAATATAACATCTGCTGACCCACAGACAAGCCTATATTACACAGAGGATAAAGGAAACAGCTTGCAGAAAGCTTCTGTGTTCATATCGTTAACCAGGTTCTTCCTATCGCATCAGTAGAATTCTAATATATTGCTGTATATATATTTGGTACCATGTTTATCCCAGAGGCATGTAAAATAGGTGTACAGAGAACTCCTTGTCAAGCTGAGGGGAAAGCTATATACAGGTGAAACTCGGAAAATTAGAATATCGTGCAAAAGTCCATTAATTTCAGTAATGCAAATTAAAAGGTGAAACTGATATATGAGACAGACGCATTACATGCAAAGCGAGATAAGTCAAGCCTTAATTTGTTATAATTGTGATGATCATGGCGTACAGCTCATGAAAACCCCAAATCCACAATCTCAGAAAATTAGAATATTACATGGAACCAAGAAGACAAGGATTGAAGAATAGAACAATATCAGACCTCTGAAAAGTATAAGCATGCATATGTATTCAGTACTTGGTTTGGGCCCCTTTTGCAGCAATTACTGCCTCAGTGCGGCGTGGCATGGATGCTATCAGCCTGTGGCACTGATGAGGTATTATGGAAGACCAGGATGCTTCATTAGCGGCCTTCAGCAATTCTGCATTGTTTGGTCTCATGTCTCTCATCCTTCTCTTGGCAATGCCCCATAGATTCTCTATGCGGTCAGGTCAGGCGAGTTTGCTGGCCAATCAAGCACAGTACACTGTATACTTTTCAGAGGTCCGATATTGTTCTATTCTTCAATCCTTGTCTTCTTGGTTCCATGTAATATTCTAATTTTCTGAGATTGTGGATTTGGGGTTTTCATGAGCTGTACGCCATGATCATCACAATTATAACAAATTAAGGCTTGACTTATCTTGCTTTGCATGTAATGCGTCTGTCTCATATATCAGTTTCACCTTTTAATTTGCATTACTGAAATTAATGGACTTTTGCACGATATTCTAATTTTCCGAGTTTCACCTGTAGATTGCAGTCTTTTAGCTATGCCTAAATTAGGTCCACATTCCTGGGGTGCTTCAGAAACTTTCTTTCCTGTCTAAAGGAAAAGAAATTATGCTACAGCAGACACCACACCTTAAGCTTCCACAAGTTTCAAGAGCATGGAGGAAGGCTACATTTGGAAATGGGAGGTGGTTCTCAGAGACTTTGCTATGGTAGCATTCCAGATCCTGCTCATCAGAGATCAGCATTACTATTAATAGAAATGCTGCAGTCAGATAACAACAGCCCAGTTTTATTTATTGATTTATCATATTTATATACTGACTAATATGTGTATCTCTAGGTGGTGTACACAATTAAAAACCCAACAAATATAAAACAAAGCAAAAACAATTAAAACAATTTCACAGAATAAAAAAGTTAAAACAATTTCATTGTATAAAAACAAACAGTTTAAATAAATTTCAGTTAAAAGCCTGAGAAAACAGGCATGTCTTGAGGGTCTTCCTAAAAGCAGTCAGAGATGGAGGTGCTCTTATTTTGACAGGGAGCATATTCCAAAGCCCTGGGGCAGCTACAGAGAAGGCCTGGTCCCAACTCGCCATGGAAACATTTTGGCAGCCAGAGCAATTCTTTTAAAATCGGTTTTGTATGGTCCCTTTGGGTTGTTCCAGAGAATAGTATGGCTGCAGCATTCTGTACCAATTGTAGTTTCCAGACTATATACAAAGGTAGCCCCACATAGAGTGCATTATAGTAGTCAAGCCTGGAGGTTACTAGCATATGCACCACTGTTTTAAGGTCATTTATCTCCAGAAATGGGTGTAGCTGATGTATCAGCTGAAGCTGATAAAAAGTGCTCCTGGCCACTGCCTCAACCTGAGAAACCAGAGAGAGTTTGGGATCCAGGAGCACTCCCAAGCTATGTACCTGATCTTTCAGCGGGAGTGTAACCCCATCCATAACAGGATGGGGTGTTATATGCATCCCATACACACAAAGGAGATCCATTTGCAGAAGCAAACTTCGGCACATGTAGCCAATGATGTGCATCTGGATGTGCATTTGCACTTCAGTGCTCATCTAGTCCCCACTGAACTGTATTAATGTGTTTATTGATGTGGCAGTGAGTGTACCCATCTGTAGGGGTCTGCACGGAACCGTGGAGCTGCGGTCCGGCACTGGGGTGGGGGTGGGCTCCTTTAAGGGCAGGGGAGGGTTTACTTACCCCTCCCGCCGCTTTCTCCAGTCCGGCGCCTGTATTTTCTTTAGTAACTGGGGCAGCAGGATACCTCCCTGCTGCCCCTTCTCCTGGCACTTGGCTGCACTGCAGTGCAAAAGGCTTTTAGAAGCCTTTTGTGTCTGTGTGTGCGCACACACAATTTCTTCAGTAATCGCTTAGTGCAAAAGGCTTCCCCTGCTGCAGTCAGTGCATAAAGCTTTTAGAAGCCTTTTGTGTGTGTGTACGCATGCACGCAATTTCTTCAGTAATCGGGGCGGCAGGATACCTCCCTGCCGCCCCTTCTCCTGCTTCGCTGCAAAAGGCTTCCTCTGCTGCAGTCAGAGCAAAAGGCTTTTAGAAGCCTTTTGCGCCCGCCCGTACTTTCTTCAGTAATGGGGTGGCAGGATACCTACCTGTTGCCCCTTCTATCCTGCGCACGCACACACAAAAGGCTTCTAAAAGCTTTTTGCACTGACTGCAGCAGGGAAGCCTTTTGCACTAAGCGGGGGAAGCCTTTTGCACTAAGCGATTACTGAAGAAACTGTGTGCGCGCGCAAACAGACACAAAAGGCTTCTAAAAGCCTTTTGCACTGCAGTGCAGCCAAGTGCCGGGAGAAGGGGCGGCAGGGAGGTATCCTGCCGCCCCAATTACTAAAGAAAATACGGGCGCCGGACAGGGGAAAGCGGCGGGGGGGGGGTGTAAGTAAACTCTCCCCCGCCCTTAAAGGAACCCTCCCACCCCAATCCACCCGAATCCGAACCACCCATGTCCGGACTGGTCCAGAGGCCTGTAGAATGGCCTCTGGAACAGTCCAGGCACATCACTACCCATCTGGGGCCCACTAGTTATGTGTGGCTAACTGTGGGCTAGTAACCACTGAATCTAGCTATACCCTTGAGTTCTTGAAATCTATTGCAGTTTTTCGCTTTTTCACATATACTACTTTATTAGGGGACTTTGCCTCTAACTATAATTTTATGACCTACTTAAATGTCATTAAACACATAATTGAAAATGTAGCTACTATTTAAAAGGCAGGAAGGCTTTAAATAGTTAACATACATTGAGTCCTTTCTCATGACTGCATGAGCAGGCTAGCTGGCAGGTGGTGGGGAAGGCAGCAAAAGCCTGCCTCCCCCGCAGACGATCCCCAAGACTGGCTGGGCATGAGGATCATATGCCCAGATGGTCCACTACTGTCCCAGGCAGCCTTGGATATCCCCAGATATCCAGCCCCAGATATCCTACAATGCACCATGCCAGCGCATGGTGCATTGTGGGGATACCCCCAGTGAATGCTGGGAACCTACTGCTGTATCAGTACTGGCTGGGAGCAGCTGGCACCAACCCATGAGCAGTTAGCCCAGGTTAAGGACGCACTTGTGCTCTTAACCTTGGCTAACCGGCGGACTCCCTAGGCAGGTTTGCTGCCAAGGCAGCACTGGGAGCCCCATGGTTCTCACAGCTAGCCAAGCCTGGGCTTAGCTGCCCTAGCCCAGTCTTGACTGCTTGTGAGAACGACCTCACTGTTCCCCCCCTTGTAATCTACTTGGCAGAGCCACCTAATGGCACAGCGGGAAAATGATTTGATTAGCAAGCCAGAGGCTGCCGGTTTGAATCCCCACTGGTATGTTTCCCAAACTATGAGAAACACCTATATGGGGAAGCAGCGATATAGGAAAGATGCTGAAAGGCATCATCTCATACTGCGTGGGAGATGGCAATGGTAGATCCCTCCTTTTTTCTTCCAAAGACAACCACAGGGCTCTGTGGTCGCCAGGAGTCCACACCAACTCGACGGCACACTTTACTTTACAATCTACTTGACACTAGCCAGTGTCTGTTGGAAATGAAAGTAAACATGAAATATAATATTCCCTGTTGGCAGCAATGTGCAGCTACCAGTCAATGCTACTGCATAAAGCAACTCAACTGTCTCTGGATCCAGTAGACTTTTGTCTATAGCAACTATTATTAAAGTTGTTGCACAACAAGTTTTATTAAAGGAAGTAGTATTCAGGACAGGAACAAAATATTTGGCAATGCTGATGGTTTTTTTCTTTGACACTACCTGTTCAAATTACTACAAAGAGTCTGCATATGTTTTAAGTGTAGCTAGCCAACCCGCACAGAGCATCTGTGTGCTCTTTGGGGCTGGCTGTTCCCCACTCCCTCCTGCCCCACTCTCCCTCCCTCCCTCCTGCCCCACTTTCTGGCCCCCCCTTCCCCTCCCTCCTGCCCCACTCTCTCTTGCCCCCTCTCTTGCTACAGGCCCTCCTTACCGAGCGGCCAAAAAGGGTCCCGCCACTGCTGTTCCTCCTACCAGGAGGCAAACAGGGAAGTCCTGCCATCCGTTTCCCTCCTGCCCCGGCCTCCAACGGGCACCTGGCCTCTGCGGCTGGGCCTGCCGCCGTCCAATCCTTCTGGATGCACCTCAGCCAATCAGGCGCCTCCACTGCCCAGCCAATCAGCTGGGACACACATTCTAAGCTGCACCCAGGAGAATTAAATATATAGATAAGAAAAGTAGCAACTATTGGCAAAAGTAATTCCAACATATACTGCAGCATTTGTTAAATGGTCACATTGTCCCCACAGATGATGAATTTTTTCCATTGTCATGGAAGGCTGATTAAAAATCACACACTGTTATGCCAACACTGAGGGAGGCTCAACTGTTGAACATGCAGGACAGGGCCTTCTCTGTTGTTGCCCCCAGGCTCTGGAATGCTCTCCTGGTGGGTGTCCATTCTCTGGCATCTATGGATGCTTTTAAAAACAAGTGAAAACACTTGTATTTGTTCAAGCTTGTACACCTTAGGGGTTGTCAGTACCTCCTTTTTGGCTGCTCTGGTGTGTGTGTGTGTGTGTGTGTGTGTGTGTGTGTGTGTGTTTTAATGCCTCTTTTTGGTGCTTTATGTTTTTATGGTTTTAATTGATTTTAATATTTTAATTTGATGTTATGGAATTCTATTGTATTAATATCTGTAAACCACCTAATTTTACGAAAGACGGTATATAAATCTAACAATATATAAATAAAATAAAGGAATACAGTTTCAATTATTTTGAAGAAAAAAGCCAAATAGAACTACTCACTGTGAACACATCCAAACAACATATTTGAAACCATAGCATTTTAAACATTGCAATAAAATAGTAAAATGGAAGGTAATTTCAGACTGTACAGCATTTGCTAAAAAAAGTGTGGAGCCACTAGCCACTCCCATGAAGAAAGCTCAAGGTAACTTCTCCCCACGATAACTTACTTACTTACTTATTTCATTTATATACTACCCCAACCAAACGGCTCTAGGTGGTAACATAGTAAGGGAAACTTATATCAGTGACTATTTGTGGCTGTGCAGCCCTCAGGGACATATTTCTGGGTGGCAAGGAGAGCTTTAGAAAGACTACTTTACTAATTTCAAAGGATAGTAGACTGAAGTGTGCCTCAAAATGACTGATTGACATTCAGGGCAATACTGTGCACATGCTACCAGGGAGCAGCAATTTTTGTCAACCTCCCTTTCCCTCTGCAGCCCACTGTGTCTTATGAAAAGAAGTTCCTGAGGGTTGCACAATCCTTTATGGAAATATAAGGAAATATTTTAATGTAATTATTACTTGAGTAAATGAAAAGAGTTTTTACTGGAGGTATCTTAAAATATGATCCAATGAATTGTTGTTTTTCCTTGTACTCCCTATAGAAGTTTCTTACCTGTATTTAAGTAGTTCTGGTGAGTATTTTGATTTAGCTTTGAAAATCACCTGTAATAAAACAAGAACACATATTACACTTACTGTAAACATTACAAATACAGTAGTATTCTCTCGTATTCCGGACAAACTGATTATATTTCAAATAATGTATTACTCCTTCTGCCTACTTTGTCCCTCTCTGACAGGTTTTTAAAGTCAGGATGGGCAAGGATGCAGAGTGCACATGGTTGACTTCCACTTCCAAGAATCCTGTCCACATCTTTGGGCTGTACATGCTGAAAATAATTAAAAATCATTTTTAGATTGTGAGCCTTTTTGGGATAGGGACTGTTTCCTCTTTTGCTATGTAAATCACTTTAAGAACCTTTTGTTGAAAAGTAGTATATAAATATTCTAAATAGTGATTGTGCAGTGCTAACATGATGTGCAGTGTTTCAGAGCCATAATGCTGCACCCTGGGGCTGCTATGGAGTTGGAAGGCATCGCTGAAGATGATAAGAACAGCCAGTAGCTCTAGCAGCATTTCTGCAGTTTCCCCCATTGTCAGCAAATTTCGGACATGGAGATGGACATAATGTAAGGTGTTACAAAGTAGAGTAGCTATGTATAGCCATTTAATAATAAAGGGCTAGCAAGATTATTTGGGCTAAAACAGAATCCACATAAATACAGCTGGCTTTATAAAGTACATCTTCAACAGAGAGCTGTGTTCTGATGCTAAAGGAATCTCAGCAAAACACTAAATTAAGATAGAAAAACTCAGAGCAAAAACTGCCAAATCATGATACTAGTTCTGTGTGTCCAGTGTAAACTCATTTGGAATTTCAGAAGCAGCTTTTTATGTCACGTGAGGAAATACTTTTATTCCAAGAAACGGGGGGGGGGGGGGGGGACCAAGAGCAACCCAAATCTCACTGTGTTTACAAATCTTTACCCAGAGCAGCTTTCTGGATTGTGACTGTAATCCGGAGGATAACTAAAACCTTTTGAGTGCCACTGATTTTAGTGGAAATTAATGTAAAATGTACACTGTGGACTTTTTAGGAAAACATAGATCAGGGAAATTGATACAAATTTCAATATACCAGAAACAAAAATCAATATGCAATTGGAGAACGCTTATCTTTTAAAAGTAAGGAATCAAAGCAAAAGATATCAGAAGTTGCTAGAGCTTGACTTGCAGGTATGGTACCAAAAAACCTATCGTATGGAAGAACAAATCATCCTCCATGTGAAAAATCAGAGGGAAACGATCAGTCGATTTATGGGAACAAAACCAAATACACAGCACTATATCCAGTCCAAGATGCAACACAGCCTCTTTGACAAATATAATAATTTTAAAAAGCAGATTTGGTCTCTAACAAATATAAAAGCAGAATTGGATCTTTGAACTTTGTTTTTATTTTGAAGGAAAGTAAAGTCTAAATAGTTCAAAACCCCTTGTTCTAGCATTGTTGGACATGGGATAATGACATATACACTTTATAACTCAAGAGACATCAGAATCCACTCATCTCAAACTATAGGCATAATACATTTTTAACCACTATTGAAGTATTTTTAAAACCCTCTGTAATAGGTCTAATAGTAATTAAAAGCCACATAATAGTAATCAACTAGGCATGTCATGAATGTAAAATAATACTTCAAGAAACAAATTAACAGCAAGTTAAAGAATGCTTGAAGATGAAAAGATCAGTGTTGGGTCTGAATCTGAAAACTTGTATTCCCATGTACCTCATTAACCAGAGTAATAACAAAGGATCTTAGTTTTAAATCATATTTAAATCATAGGTAAAGGAGTACATTAAAGTATCTTTCTGTCGTGTATCTTTTCAGACAAAATTTTATTTTTACTGTTATATGTATATACCTCCTTTCATTAAAAACAATCCCAAGCTGAATCCTTGATTCAACTTTCTGTTGCTGGGTAATAAAAGTTGTAGAGCTAAATATATTAATCTAAAGTACTGCAATGACAAATATGATAAAAGTATAAATGCAAAATCAAAACCCTGCCAAAAATCTATCAATGCTTGCTGCTTCCACGTATCTTGGCAATGAAAATGGTTGCTGTGTTGTTTGGATGGAGTCTTACATTTGGAATGGACCTCAGTTACATGCATTTGCTCAAATCCACATCCCCTTTATTACTCTTGCCTCTTACATCCCTCCCCACTACACACTTCTCCTTGAGTAGTCCTACAAAAAACACTTATTCTAAACTAAAACCTTTTAAATGCTTTAAAATTGGTATATCCCCTTTTTTCTCTGAGATATATACATATATATCTTTTTCCATTTCCCGTTAGCCTTTTCCTCGTGTGTCATGTGCTCCAACCCTTTTTAGCATCTTGGTTGAATCTGCTGTCCTTTAAATCTTCCTCAATTTGTTTCTACTCTTTTTAAAAAATGTGATTATTAACACTCTACTCAAGAGCACAACTGATGTGCTGTGCTTAGAGAATGGGGTTGGGTAAATGGCCATGTGTGATTCTGTTTGATGCTTCAGTATCAAACCAAAAAAGGGGCGGGGCGGGGGAAGTAGGTACTTGGTAAAAGCAAATATGTTTTCTCTTGCACCGATACTATGAATCTGATTGCACAAATGATCACATAGCCAGCTTTGGCGTCCACAACTGCCAGATCTGCAGTGTGGACATGCAGTCTAGAGCCAAGCTTAAACTAGAGACCTCGCCTAACATACTGATTAAGAGTTGTACATGGGGGATACTTCTGCGCGCACACAGAAGGGAAGGGTGTTCTCTGACCATCCCCGGCTTCCCTCTGTAGCTACCTGTAAAATACATCCCTGAGGATTTTCATGCATGGAAACATTCCCCATGCACAACTCTTAGTATGTTGGGCCTGGTTCATGTGCTGAATGAGTGCACTCACTACTGGCCTAAAAAGGCTCCTCCTACCTTGCAGGACTGGCCCTGCCATGCAGCCAGGGAAATGAGCCAGTTCAGACAGCAGTCACTGAAGCGAGTAAGCATTTGTCACCTCTGCTTACTCACTCACAAGTGATTCTGTATCCTTATATGTGTATAGAAAGAGACGCAAAGGGAAAACCTTAATTTCACATTTGCTTCTCTAAGTAGATATAAAAGTAAAGTGAAGTTGTGCCCTCGAGTTGGTGTCGACTCCTGGCGACCACAGAGCCCTGTGGTTCTCTTTGGTGGAATGCAGGAGGGGTTTGCCATTGCCATCTCCCTCGCAGTGTGGGATGATGCCTTTCAGGACCTTCATATATTGCTGCTGCCCGATATAGGGGTTTGCCATGGTCTTGGAAACATACCAGCAGGGATTTGAACCAGTGACCTCTTGCTCACTAGGCAAGTCATTTCCCCGCTGTGACATTAGGAGGCTTTTAGCAGATATAAAGAAAGGGGGCGATTCAATAGGAAATGAAGAAAAGGGAAGTGTTTTGAAGGGAGAAGGGTGGCCAAGTCCACATCACCAAAAAAGAGGACATGGATATGACATTCATCACCACAACAGAGGGTGAAATGAGGACACTAATTTGCAAAAAAATCTGCATATGCTAATATATATGTATAGCTGTACATATGAATTAACATGTGAGCCCAACCTTTTCCCCGATGGCAACATTAAACAACAACCATGCATCAAAGTATAAAATGATTGCCTAATTCTTCCCCCGCCCCCACCAAGCTGCCCCAATCCTGGACAAAAAAAATATATAGGGGAGTGGTACTACCATAAATGATACAAAATGAAATACCACTACATAAACATAATGCAAACTATTTATATAACAAAAAATACAACTCTCCACAATGTGAATGATATATTCCCAGTACAACAAAATGAATGTATATTGCATATATATGATACATATGTGTCAACAAGATTTTGCAATAAATCCTTGTTTCACAAATGCTTCATCAGAGATCATTATTCACAACCAAAAGCATATGAACAGTTTCTCAGAGACAGAGTCTTCACCCTGGTTGTCGTGAGGATTCTTTTTTTACTCCCTCCAATCCCATTGTTTAAATTCATCCAGGAGGGACGAAGCAGCAACTTCAATATTAGATATGTTCCCTGACTTGATGGTCAGCAGGGTGGTCAAGTCATGGGGTGGGGGGCGGGAAGAGAGGACACGGGAGTTCTCCACACAACAGGTTTTACCGTGAGTTTCTTTTACAAGGCTTTACTGCGAACTCAAATGTATCCCCAAAACCTGATGCAACAAGCGGATTTTTTTTACCCCAAATATAAATCAGGCTGCACTCTAACAGGCAGTGAAAAACCCAAATTGCGTGTGAAGTGCTCCCCGATCTCAGGGACTTTGAGGTAAATTTGCCTGATATGTGAGCGCATGCACTCCATTCCAGAGGAGATGCACACTAAAAGGCTTTAAAAGCCCAGTGTGAAAAACTTCATGGTCCCCAAAAGAGAGCTGACCTCTATAATAGAGGACCTATGGCAGCCTAGAACTTAGAGAGGGAAATGGGTGTTTCAGTCAGCGAGAGAAAGGGGAGGGGAGGAAGGGGGAGCCATTTGCTGGTCCAGGCAGCAACATCTCTCTTGCACTGACACTCTCTATTCCTCTTCTGTCCCTTCCTCATCACCCTGCCTTGAATCTCACAAGCTGCAGGCTTGGTATGTTGATACCTTATGGATCCAACTTCTTTGATGTGACAGAGAAAGAAAGCCTTTGAACTTCAGAATCCTCTTCAAGACAACATGAAAAGCAGAATTTGAAGGCCCATGAAGTAGCTTAAATCTGGCTTGCCTAACTGATCAATTTAACTAACGTTATCTAAGATATTTAGATGTTTCGGGTAGATGATTATGCCTTAACAAGCCTTTTGAACATAAAAGGTGTGTACACAGTGTAAACAATATGGAATATGAAGCACTTTTAGAGAAAAACTGAAGATTGTTCTTTCTGAATCTAGCATGCTGCTTGTGCGTTTTTATTTCCAGTCAAATATGTTAGAGACACTGGCTGACATTCGGGCTGAGACAATAGTACTACAGTACTGCTCTGGAATTATTCTAAAGGACTACTTAATTTCAGTAGAAGTACTTCAGAGTAATTTAATCTGAATGTCAGCCACTGTTCACAGTGTCTTCAGGGTCAAAGACTGAAAGTGGGCACAGTCCTTATGACAACAGCTGACGATGGCAAGAGGGCTGTGGAGCCACAAGAAGCCTTCAGCATCACTGTGCTGTACAATACAGGTTGTTCTTGGTGCGGCAGACCAGGCATGGAGCAGGGAGTGGTTTTTGTATCTCCCCCCTCCTTCCAAAAGCTTTGTATACTGAGGGCTGTGAGACCCTCCCAAATATATCTATACAAGTGGGAAGGGCTTTGGGAGGGAGGGAAGAGATGCGGAAATCACTTCCTTCTTGCCCTTCACACCCAGTCCACTGAGCAAAGAAGCCTTTATTGTGGTGATACTGGAGGCTTTATGCAGAACCACAACCTTCCTGGATATTCTCAAGAACGCACAGGTATAGAATTGTAAGAACAGTAAAGCTGAAGACTCAACTTGACTCAGGCATCCATTAACATATTAACAACTGACTTATCTCTCTATGCAGGGTAACTATAACGGGATCTGGGCTGAAAGTCCTAGACCTCACACACAGAAGTAGAGCTGGTGTCTCTTTAACAACTTCCTGCCAACTGCAACTAACCATGGAACACTTCCCTAAAAGGAAAAAAATATTACAAGGTCTTGTGAGAAACCCTCTAAAATGCACAGTACACAGCAGGCTGTTTCCCCTTCTATATCTAGCTCTATTTTCTTTGCCCCAGTGAAAAACATACACCTTTGCAATGATCCAAAATAATGGAGCTAAACAGAATGTGGGAAGGGCACTTTGTATGTCTGTGTAATTCACACACTGCAATGTGTGACATTATTTTTTTCTTTCTACCATCCAGACATGCTATAAAGATCTAGGTGGCCCTGGATTCTCTTGTGTGTACATGCAGTGAAAAAAGCAACATATCCACTTAATGGAGGGAGGCAGCTTGGGAGAAGGACAGGTTGCTGAAGCAGTATGTTGTAGGTTTGGAAAAATCCAGCCTTAGGTGGACTGATGACACCTGTTGACTTGACACTAACTTATTTGTGTTATTACTCTTTTGTTGCTTTGCTGTGTTGTTTTATTTTTTGCAAAACGATTATAATTCCCTGCCAACTGAATCCTGAAATTAATGAGTCACTGCTTACCCATCTACCCCATCCCTGTGGAGGCCGAGTCCTGCTGGGGCCTGCTTTCATGCCCTGCCCATCCTAAAGTAATTACAATCTCAGTGGAAACTGCACATGTGGAGACAACAGATGGGAAGATATTAATGCCAAAGTCAACCATCAAAGGAGAGTTGGATGTGAACAGGGCATATATAGGCATACCAGCTAGTTTAGAGTAGTGGTTAGAGTAGGGCTGGAGTAGGGTTGGGGAGAACCAAACTCAAATCCTCACTCAGCCATGCAAATCTCTGGGCTACTCTGGACCAGTCACCTATGTCTCAGCCTGAACTACCTCACAGGATTGTTGTGACGATAAACATAACTATATCCACCATTCTGGATTCCTTGGAGGAAGAGTGGGATATAAATGCAAATAATAATTAAATAGTAGGGATGTGCAAATTGATTTGGGTACAAATCAATTTGTACCTGAATCTAGCTGATTCGGAAACAAAATAAATCACCCCTGTGGTCCATTGACTAGATTCGGATACAAATCGAATTGGGCCTGATTTGATTTGAATTGATTTGAGAGATTCGGATCCCTCCTATTAATTTCCCCCAGATTCCCAGCTTTCATTAAAAAAAAAAAAAAAGCTAAGCTCTAGCCCTTGTCGAAGTGGAGTTATGGAGCAAAATGTGTGGTCATTATTTTTCAAGTGTTTGGATTCTTTGGTGTATAATAACTTTCCCTCAATGAATCCCTATGAGGATTCATTAAACGCCTTCATTTCTTCTATTCTTTTCGGCAGTGCCAACTGTCAACTGCCATGTGCCAACTACACCCCACTCCCACCTGCAAGGCAGTGGGGTACTACTCAGTTTATGTTCTAGGATTTTTTTCAAGTGTTTAGGCTCTTTGGTGTCTAATAACCTTTCCTCACAATGAATCCCTATGAGGATTCATTACACACCAAAGAGTCTAAATACCTCAAAAATTCCTAAAATATTAATTGAGTACCCAGTGGCTTGTGGGTTGCGGGGTAGTTGGAACATGGGATGCCACTAATTACCCACCCCCACCAGCGAAGAAGTGGGATAAAAATGAAAAGAAGAAATGAAGGTGTGTAATGAAGACACCAAAGAATCTAAACACTTCAAAAATACCTTAAAAAAACCCCTGAGTACCCCAGTATGTGTGGGGTGGGGGTTAGGGATGGGCCTGGACTGGTCCGGAGGACATTGAAAAGGCCTCCGGACCGGTCTGGACCGGTCCGGAGCTGGGTGGTTCGGTCCGAGGTTGGGGGGTCGCTTTAAGAGTGGCGGGAGGGTTTACTTACCCCTCCCGCCGCTTTCCCGATCTGGCGCCGTAAATTTTAGAGTAATTGGGGCGGCAGGATACCTCCCTGCCGCCCCTTCCCCGCTGCTCCTCGGCAAACTTCCCAAGAGTCCTTTGTGCGCGCGCGCGCATGTCAGAGACATGAAGATGTGCGCGCGCGTGCAAAGGACTCTTGGGAAGTTTGCCGAGGAGCAGAGGGGAAGGGGCGGCAGGGAGGTATCCTGCCGCCCCAATTACTCTAAAATTTACGGCGCCAGATCGGGAAAGCGGCAGGAGGGGTAAGTAAACCCTCCCGCCACTCTTAAAGCGACCCCCACCCCAGTGCCGGACCGCAGTGTGGCGGTTCCATGCACACCCCTAGTGGGGGGGAGAATGTAGCTGACTCATGGCAGTTGACAGTTGGCACTGTCCAATGATAGTCAAAATGAAACAGAAGAAATGAAGGCGTATAATGAATCCTCATAGGGATTCATTAGGAGGAAAAGTTATTAGACACCAAAGAATCTAAACATTTCAATATTCCTAAAAATTAAAATGAGTACCCCACTGCCTTGCAGGTGGGGTGGTGGTGTAGTTGGCACATGGCAGTTAACAGTTGGCACTGTCCAATGACAGTCAAAAAGAACTGAAGAAATGACAGTGTGCAATGAATTCTCATAGGGATTCATTATAAGGAAAGGTTATTATATACCAAAGAATCCAAACACTTGAAAAACTGCACATTTTGCTCCATAACTCCACTTCTACAAGGGCTAGAGCTTAGCTTTAAAAAAAGAAAGAAAGAAAGAAAGCTGGGGATCCATGTTAGGATTAGGATATGGCAAGTTCGAATCCCCATTGTTTCCTATGATGGAAATGTACAAAATCAGTAAAAACAAAAAAAAAACCATTAAAAATCAACCAAGTGTCCCACTGCCTTGAGATTTGGGTGGTAGGTGGCACCCATGGGGACTTACCCACCACCCAAATTTGGTGCCCCTAGCTCCTTGTTAAGTGGTCTGAATTGGTCCAAATCTGAATCAAATCAAAGCAAATACAAATTGAACCTGGGGTGATTTGGAGGGGGCAGATTTGGATACAAAACAAATCAGGGGTGATTTGTTTTGGGCACAAATTAAATTTAAAAAATCATTTTGTGCACATCCCTATTAAATAGTACAGTAATTGTGTACTATAACCACTTGTTGATTTACTCTTGGCTACAGACAAGTCTCATCAGCTTAAATTCCTCATGCATTCAAATCCCAGTTATTTTGGTATACTCTAGTTACAGCTATAAAGCCACCTAATGATGCAACGGGGAAATGACTTGATTAGCAAGCCAGAGGTTGCCAGTTTAAATCCCTGCTGGTATGTTTCCCAGACTATGGGACACCCCTGTATCGAACAGCAGTGATATAGGAAGATACTGAAAGGCATCATCTCATACTATGCGGGAGATAGCAATGGTAAAACACTCCTGTATTCTACCAAAGACAGCCACAGGGCTCTGTGGTCGCCAGGAATCATCGACTTGACAGCACACTTTGCCTTCAGTTACAGCTATATCTAAAATGATAGAAAAAAGTGTGAGTGTGTGTTTACCCATGAGAGAGACACAAGTATATAATGAATGGCTTGGGAAATGGAATGGCTTGTGATTCAATGGCTTGGGATATCTTTCTATTTCAGTTGACAGTTTTATAAAACCTCTGACTTATAAGAAGCACTTGTGACTCAGAACAGTACTGCATGGATTATGCAATAAGCATGGAGTTCTCAATCCCGTTGTTTGTGTTATTAAGTTAATGTGCGGGGGGGGCGGATTTGCAGGGGAGGGTTTACATCTTTCCTCACCTGCCAATTCTTTCCTGCAGCTTCTCACATCCAACCATTTCCCCCCATTTCCCCTCTGCTTCTATCTAAAGGTTAGCAATCAACCCAGCTGGAGTGGAAGTGAGGTGGGAGAGGCAGAGATTATAGAGAAGAATAGGTGGATAGAGGAGCAGGTTAAACAACTCCTCTGTCCACTAATTCTCCCTTGTCCATCACCCTGATAATTCTTAACTGGAAAACATGTTTGCGAAACATGCAGTTCTTCCCTTAAGAGCATGTGTGAAGGAACACTGAAGAAATTAGGGTTCTGCTGACTCTTCATACTACAGAAGATGCTGCAAGTTTAAGAATGTCCTGCTGTTCTAAGCTACTGTGCCTCTTCTTTTTCTCTTACTACACAAGTGGGGGAAGGGTGTTCAAGTGAGCTTTTTATTTGTAAAGTGTCTCTGCTTATGACTCTTGTAACTATTCTATCAAGTCCCAGTGGACCTCTTGTTCTGCCAATTGTTCTTAGGCATTTGCTAGTTATTAAACTATGGTTTGTTAGGCCACTGACATAATTTCGTGGAGTGCTCTTTCAGCCCAACCATGTCCCAAGGAGTGCATTATTGAATATTATGGCCTTGTTCTTTATCACTTCGACAGCCCTCTCTTTGAGTTATCAATCAATAACTTTCTCCAGACTAAAGAGGCTGGTTTTTGTGCATGGTGATGCATAACCAGGCTGTCTTTCTTTTTATTTGGGTGAAAGTTGTCTCCAAACAAGTTTATGGACCTGTCATTATCTCTTCTCCTCCTCTTTCACACTTGTCCTTGCTTGTCTGCTGTCTCAATGTAGGTGTATTTTATTTTTTTAACAAGCCACTCTTGACAGTACAGTATGCTGCATTACAAGCCAAACTTGTCACTTCTTGATTATAGTTTGAAGCATTTATTGAAGTAGGAATATACTTGGTTTACTCTGTGGAGTGTGCTATAATACTTCAGTCTCTGTTCCTATATTTGTTTCTATATTCCATCTCTAACAACTTTTAAAAAGACTCTAAAGATACATTTATTCACCCAAGCTTTTTAACTAGACATGTGGTTTTTAATTGTTTTAAGGTTTAAATTTCTGTTTTAATTTGTTTTATGTTGCTGTAAACCGCCCAGAGATAGAAGTTGGGTGTGGTGTACAAATATAATAACAATCAATCAATTGATCAATAGATCAATATTTCTCAATTCTTTATTTTTACTTGGGAGGCTTTTTTTACAAGCAAAAATTAGCACAACTGCCTTTTAGCCTTTGTGTGCTACTTCAGCTAATAGTAATACTTCTTTTAGAACAATATCTGAGCTGCATTTTACAGAGGTCTGTCTGGGAACTATTATTAATAAAGCATTTTTAATTCTTCTTTATGGTCCACCCTCACTGTCACCCTGTGAGATATCACCATTATTCCAATTTTACATATGGAGAACTGAGGCACAGGTTTCAATTCTTTGTACATTTCCTTGGTGGTCATGTTACTGCTTCGCAAGTAAACATGCATAAGATTAGATTGCAAACCAGAATGGCATACCTAGGCCCACAGTGAGCTACAGAATGAGAAGGGACTTGAACAGAGGTCTCCCAAGTTCAACAGCCTGGAGAAATGTCTTCTGTGATTTGTTTAAATAAAAAACCAAAAAACATCATTGTTCCACTTGGTGATGTTTCTTTTAGTATTAAATATCTGGTCCTTGGATCAAACTGCTCAATAGTACTAATAATCATGCTTCAAACAGAGCAGTGTATTCTCAGTATTCAAAGCACTTCACATATATTTTTTCTCCAATCCGTAATAAACATAAAAATAAGTCCTGTAAAATAGCTGGAAGGAGGACTGAGTTTGAGACAACAGTGGCTTGCCTAAGGCCACCTAGCAAGGCAGCTGCAGTGAGAATGAACCAGGAACATCCTGACTCACTACATCTGCTGCTCTCAGGAAGAATTTTCCTGCACAAAATTTTGCACCAGTTTTCATTTGACAGGAGTAATGAAATTAATGTAAATCTCCAACACAGAATGTTTTGTTCCTCTTTGAATAGCTTGTTTTGGTTCAGACTAAGGAAAGAAACAACTCTTGCATCAGAATACAAGCTTGCAAAGAGGTTTGCATTATATATATATATATACACACACACACACACACACACACACATATACATACTCATACACATACACATACACACACACAGTTTAAATAAGTGAACTTATTTATTAAAACCAATGTAGCTCTGAAATCCTGACCCTGACTCCCTAATGAGCAACCATGAGTGAATTGTGAAACTTTATTTTGCACTGTTGGCAAAATCAGCTGGTATGCTGAGTGGAGAGAATCTATCTATGTGGTCGCTAAGAATCAACTTGATGGCACTTAATCAATCAATCAATGATGAGTAAAGCGATTGTCACAATCTCTCTTTGAGGATCAGGACAATTTCATCTATGGTTTTTAATGTAATTGCCATATCTCCAAAGTACAAAGAGGATTCCATTGACACTATGGAAATTTTGTTCAATAAATACTGAGACAGATACAGTTCATTAGAAAAGTTATCTTTGCATCTTTTCCAGAGACAACAGAGACAAAAAAAAGGGGGGGGGATGTTCTGTAGAAACCTTTAAAACAGAATTCTGTCACAGTCCTATCAAGCTAAATGCAGAATTGTCTGTTCCCTTACCTGAGTGAAGTAAAGATTCATCAGTGTCAGGGTGAAAAACTGGAGGCACACTGGGAAGCAATAAAGAAGCCAGAAGATGAAGGGACTGAGAGAATTTGCAGTGATAAAGTCTTTGAAGTAAAATGAAAAAAGGACTGTCCTAAGAGAAGCCCAGAGCAAGCACAGAAATAAAAAGACAGTTTGATAACTGAATCTCTTGTGCCTGTAGTGAAGGACCAGCCAGAGTTGGATATAGATGAACACAAACAGGAGTGAATAAAAGACAGTATAAGCAATGGTCAGACCCAGCTTAACATATGGAGGCACAGCTGGACTCAGCGTTGGTGGAAGGGTGTCATTGTTCATTGAGTCCCACTCAAGGGCCTCCATCTGAGCTCTGGAAGCAGGCAGACTCCTTAACTTTGCCTCTTGTTCCTGTGGCTGCCGCTACCGTCTCCTCCTCCTCCTCCAGCTTTCATCTTCCTACAGCAGAGGAACCAAGAAAAAGAAAACAAGCTGCACTTCCTCTTTGGCAGTTTACTGACGGCTTGTAGCACATGATCACAATCCAGAATGATTCATTAGGACTGCCTCCGTCAGCAGTTGGCAAGGAACAACTCAGAAAAGCTGCTCTTTGTGTGCACTCCTCTCCTTATCCTTTAAAATGAAATAGTCCCCTGCCCACTCCTCAGCCTTCAGGCAAGATTTTTTCTTAACTTAATCTTGATTTAAGAGCAGTTGGGGAGTGGGGAGGGTTGAAAAAACAAATACTGTAACAACCCTGGCCTGTATACTCTGAAATGTTTTTGTGCGATTTGAAAAAATGGCACAATATATTTCTAATGTCATATTGCCATTAAGAGCTTTTGACAAAGCTGGTGACAGCTAGTAGGGCTGATTCATTTCTATGCTGCAGAGAAGGAGATGGGAATGGGGAAATCCAAATCAGTACTACTAATTGAGTCAACAAACATAATTTGAGCACAGGGTCAAAGACGAATTTGTTCCTCTTCAAGCAGCTGACTGGATCTTTGAGAGAAGCCTGACGCACACTGTGAAAAAAATGGATATTCTGGTTGAACATGTCAACTGGAAATTATGAAAATTCAGGGCAAAATGTATCAAAAATTTCCACACAGAAATAAACGATGATGGGGAAAGACAGAGGATAATTTGACCATTCTCAAAAGACTCCCCCGCTTCCTTTCTACGTAGTCTTCCCTGTTGTGCAGATAATCAATTGGAAGAAGCATAAAATTATGCTCCCTCATCCCTCAACATGTTTCCATTTTCTGTTCCTCTGATGGTCCATAGGGAACACCAAAAGGGAGAGAGACATTTTTAGAGTGCTAACACAAGTTCACATTCGGCAGAACACTCTTCATTCTCTAGGGAAAGAAGGAATATTCCACATTAGTGGTGGTTATAAGCTGCCTTTTGACCCCTCAGTCTCCTAACTTTATCACACTAAGAACAAGGCTGAGGGAGAAGGATTTAGAGTCAATGTAGTGTAGTGGTTGGGAGTGCTGGATTAGGACTGGGGAGACCCAGGTTAAAGTCTCCTCTCAGCTATGAAGCTAATGGTGTCCTTCACTCAGCAGGCCCATCACTACATCTATTCTACCTCACAGGGATGTTGTGAGGATAAAATGGGGAAAGAACCATGTATGCTAGCCTGATCTCCTTGGAGGAGGGGTAGGATAAAAACCTAATCAATAAAATATGGACAGTGGCTAATTCTAGTATGGGTGTACAGAATACTGTACACTCACATAAAATTTGGACAGCAAAGACAGTAGGCCCTTACACAATTCAGGCTGTGAATGCAGGTAGAGGAAGTAGCATAGCAGCAGCAGGCTCACCCCCTGGTCTATACATGATCATGAGAAAATCTGTAGAGACCCTGTGCATACACAGCTGCATTTGTGGAAGGCTCTGTCCACAGAACTGGAACCCTGGAAAAGTAGGGTATGAGGAAAGATTCTCTAAATGTTGGAAATCCTAGAAATGTTGAGTTCCTGACTGCATGGAGAAAGCCCTCTGCATACAGCTATACACATGGAGGCTCTGCTCAGATGTCTAAATGAACACACACAGAGTATAATTGTGGAAGCAAGACTTTTCTTCCCAATTGTTGGTTGAATGTTGCACGGAAATATTCAAAGTTGCCATTCAAACATTAATAAACATTTGTTTCTATCAGTCATTGGAAAAGTTGATGAAAAGCGTAAGTAGTAAAAGTTAATAGTTATGAGCCTTTGAATATTGGCTTAAGTTAAACATTCCATAATTCTATTTTTTCATACAATAGAATTTTTATGAGATTTCATAAAATTATTAATTATTCAAAAAGTTAAGTTGATTCATGAGAAATGTGTGAAACACTGCACAGTGCCTGCTACTGTAATTTTGAGATGCAATCAGTGGGTTTCTTTTCCATAAGCCCACAGAAACACACTGAATAACTCAGCACTCACCAGAAATGACTGTTATACTTATCACACAAATTTCAGATAAAAACAACAATAATGGATAACATTAATGTTGTTTTTGAAATAGTCCCTGGGCTACCTGACATAGACAGTGGCCAACATCCAGACTAATTAAGTGCATGTGTGCACATGTGTTATGAGAGAGGGGTGATTTCATCTATTGTCCCTTCTCTTTGAAGCCAATTGATTTTTTTAAAAATAAGAATTTTTATTAAGAAATAGACCAAAAAGGACAAAGACAAATACCATAAAAACAATTCAAAACCAATCATTCTTCATGATGAAAAACCATTTTTCTACTTAATTACATCAGTAGAGAAAAAGTATCTAGAACAAGATAAAGCAAAAGAAATTCAGACTCTTAGAATTGTAAAATCTAATCTGATCATCTTCTTGTAAATTACATATCAAAAACACTATAAGTCAAATCCAGAAAATGGGAACAAAGTTTGACCATAACGGATATTGTAATTTATAAAAGGTTCCCAGACGGACATGAATTATTCAGTAGACATGCCTTGTACATAAACCGGGACTTTCGAAATTGAAGCATAATCCCACACTTTCAAAAACCAATCATTTAAGGAAGGGATTTCCAACATACGCCAATTAGATGCATATATAATCCTGGCCACTGTAATCATATATAAACACATGTTTGATTTGGCAGGAATATAAGGTTTTATCATACTTAAAAGAAAAATTTCTGGAAGAAAGGGAATCTTAACTTCTAAGATTTGTTCAACTTTCATATGAATTTGTTTCCAAAACTGTGGAGCTTTACTGCAACTCCACCACATATGGTAGAATGAACCTAAGTGAGAATTACATTTCCAACATTTCTTGGAGAAAGAATCATCTATTTTGTTAATAGTCAAAGGAGTTATATACCATCTAAAGAACATCTTATACCAATTTTCCCTTAGATTGGTACACAAAGTGAATTTCACATTCTTTTTCCATTGGTATTCCCATTCAGAAAGATCGATCGATCTATTAAAGTTCTGCATCCATTTTATCATACATTCTTTTATCTGCTCAGTCTCAGTTTCATACTTCAGTAATAGCTTATAAATTCTGCCTAATAAATGACCAGTGTTGCGGGTGATTAATTCTTCAAATTCAGTCAGATCTCTAAGTTTCCCACCCTGTAATTGTAACTCTTTCCGAACTATTGAACTGATCTGAGCTTGTTGAAGCCAGGATGCTTGTTGAGTTGTTTGCTTGGAAGAGACTGATTTGTCCGAAGCTAAATATTGGGCCAAATTTTGTAAGGAGTATAAACTGCCACGCCAGAAGTTATACTTAGAAGAAAATTCTTCTTCATGGAAATAAACACTCAGTATTGAGGCCGAAGGTGATAATCTAGGATTTATTCTTTTCTGGTATTTATCCCAGACACAAAAAAAGACTATGTCAGATAGTATGTTGTTGTATCTCCAGATCTTTCCTCGAACCAGAAATCCATAAGTAATTATGCAAACCTCTAGTAAGACCAAGTTCCTCCATTCGGGTGAAACTTCCATATGGGGATAAAATCCAATTTGAAATCCAAGTCATGCTACTAGCATGATAATAAAGTTTCAAGTTAGGAACTCCAAGACCACCTCTTTCTTTTGAATCTTGCATCACTTTTAATCAAATCCTGGGTTTTTTAAATAATTCCAAAGAAATGAATTGAGCTGACTCTGCCATTTATTCAATATCTTGCCGTCTATCTTTATAGGAATCATTTGAAAAAGAAAGTTCATCTTTGGTAATATGCTCATTTTTACTGCAGAGATTCTCCCAAGCAAAGATAGGGTCAGCTTCTTCCATCTATCGAGATCAGCCATAATTGATTTCCAAATTGGAACATAGTTATTCTTATACAAATCTTTATTGCTCCTCGTAAGATTAATCCCCAAATATTTTATTGGCTTCTTTGTTACTTCTAATCTTAAAACTTTAGAAAAGTATTCTATCTCTTCTTCTGAAAGATTCCATGTCATAATCTGAGTTTTATCTCTGTTAATCTTATAGCCAGAAACTGAGTCATATTTATGTATCTGTGTCATTAATGTATCCAAAGAGTCTTTTGACTTGTGTGACAGAAAGCAATACGTCATCAGCATATAGTTTTATTTTATGTTCACAGTCCCCCATTTTGATACCTTGAATCCGCTGTTCTTGTCTAATTTTCGCTGCCAGAGGTTCAAGAGCAAGTATAAACAACAATGGGGAAAGCAGACAGCCTTGTCTAGTACCTTTATCGATAATGCATTTTGAAGACAAGGATCCATTAACAATAATTTTTGCTGATTGCTGTGCCAAACGCCTGAAGAACCTCAAGAAGCCAATTGAAATGGCAAAGAAAAAATGTCCTTAAGGGCTGTGCAGCCTTCAGGGAATATTTTGGGGACTCACAGTCAGCTTCAGAGTGAAAGGGAGATCAAAGAAAATCATTCATCCCCTGCTTTAGCTGCATACATACTTTTTTAGTCTGGACATCAGCCAGTGATTCTAAACATGTGTCGTGCACTGTAGAGCTTTGCAGCATGGAGTTGGAGGGCGGCTTTGAAAACTAGGCCGATCGAGCAAGGAGGAGGCAAAGGGCATTTTTAAGAGAATTATCATGGGGGGGATGAACTCAAAAGGGCACCTTTATATCATGCAAAGAGGCAGTTTTAATATACATTTTAAAACAGATACTTAATTGCTGTTTCCCATTTCAGGAGGCCTGCCACCTCTTTGACCTTGGAGAGCTGTGCCAACAGCCCACAGAGCCTCACCTTATTACTCTGTAATGCCAGGTTGGTCCAAAATAAGTCTGAGATCATCCATGACTTCATTATGGATGAAGGAGCTGACCTGGAGTGCATTACGGAGACTTGGTCAGGAGAGGCTAGTGGTCCGGTTTGGTTCTAGCTTCTCCCACTGGGTTAATCTGTGGCGGAGCAGGATGTGGATGGGGATGTGGGGTGGCTGTGGTCCATAAGAATAACATCTCCCTTACCAGGATCCCTGTCAGGGAATTGGACTGGCGCATTGGAAGCCGGTGGTGGTGTGGGTGCAACCGCTGCTGGTGGGTTGCTAAGCTCCCTAGTCACTCCCCCTGAATCTGATGTCAGACGCAGGTGGGGGGGTGACCATATGTGGAAATGGGGCTGCACAGCCCCATTTGCAAGGTGCTTCAGCCAGTGCTGGGTATCCAGCCTGGCTGGGAGCCAGAGGCGTAACTATAGGGGGGGCAGGGGGGGCACGTGCCCTGGGCGGCATCTTTTTTGGTCACATGGGGGGCGCCGCCATGACAAAAAAATTTTTTTTTAATTTTTAAAAATTATTTGTTAATACAAATGTTTCCTGCTCAGTGCAGCAGCGCTGCAGCAGTCAAGGGAGCATGTTGGCGCCCCCTCCCCCACGAGCGGTCCCTTCTGCGCCGCCCGCGCCCCCCCCCCCCCCATTGCTTTGCTGGCGCCTGGCAGCCAGTCAGTGGCCTGGCTTGGCGGCGGCGGGCGCTTGTGAGGAAAAACCTAAGTATAATGTAGTATGCTGGGGGCGCGGGGGGGCGCCATTTCAATGCTTGCCCCAGGCGCCGTTTTCCCTAGTTACGCCTATGCTGGGAGCGCCTTTCCCTGCCTCGAAAGGTAGGCTGGGAACCCAGCACTGGCTGAAGCTTCTCACAAACAGGGCCATGTCTCTCTCTTGGAGATGCCAGATGCAAGCATAAAGATGCTCTTCCCAGAGCCGCCCACATCCCCTCGGGGGAATTTCTTACAGTGCTCACACATCTCCCATTCAAATGCAAACCAGAGCAGACTCTACTTAGCAAACAGGACAGTTCATGATTGCTACCATAAGACCAGCTCTCCTCCCCTTCCTTTGGAAGCACTCTGAGCAGCATGCAGTTATGTCCCTGAGGATCACAATTTCATGCTGCTCAGAGCACATCCAGGGAAAGGGGGGATTGATTAAAATGTGTCTGCTGCTGACATGTGTGTGCTGCCACTGTGCTGCTGCTGCATGCGTAGTGCTAAAGGCTACGCCATCACAGCAGGAAGTTGCTACAAGTGGCAGAGGAGCAGGTACAGAGCTGCTCTCCTAGGTGCCCGGGCTGAGCTCCAAATCAGTGCACAAATCTCAATTCATGTACATCCCTAATTTAGAGGCATCTTGCCTCTGAGGCTGGAGGTGACCTATAGCCATCAGACTAGTAGCCATTGATAGACCTGAATTTGTCTAAAACCATCCAGTCTTGTGGCCATCACCACTTCCCATGGCAGAAAATGCCATAGGTTAAAAACAGCTCCTTTTTGTTGGCTCTAAATTTCCTGATAATTAGTTTAATGGGATGACCCCTGGTTCTACTGTTGTGTGTGAGAGAGAGAATTTTCTTTCTCTCCATGCCCTTCACACCATGAATAATTGTATAGACTTCTATCATGTCTCTCCTTAGTTGCCTTTTTTCCTAACTAAAAAACTCCAGATTTTGTAGCCTTGCCTCAGAAGGAAGGGCTTCTGGGGCCTGTAAATTTAACAGCAAAGATGGTTCCCATACTTATTGGGATCAATGTCCCTGATGGCTGATGCAGAGAAGAACAAGCATAATTGGTTGCCACACCAATTATGGTGTGGACTTACCCTGCAAGTGCATAGAAAATACTAACAAAGGACTTGTAGTTCTTGAGAGATTGTATCCTATAGGGTTATACTACTTTCTATCTCTCAAACAACAAATACTAAAGTTTCAATAAAGAAGAAAATATCATGATTCATGTAGAGTCCTAGAGAGTGGATATGTCAGAAAAAATGATAAGAAAGCCAGAATTCAGAAATTGTTAACTTTTAACTTATACTTAAAAAGAAGTTAACCATTTTAACTAGTTAACGTTAAAAGTCGTCAGATGGGGATAATGACTAAGTCAAAAAGATAACCATTCTTTTAACTATTTAACTTTATAATGTTAATTAACTAGTTAAATTAGTATCTCTTATTGTCAGCTGTGATTTTATTTTCTTTGTCTGTGTGTGTTTAAGTGGATGAAAGGGTTTGGGTTTTTTTAGGTGAAACCTAACAGTGGTTTTGACTTCTGCCCTCTAAAAGCAGCAAAACTGTTTTCATATCCCTCTGTTTCCTGTGTAAATACATAGTCACAAAAGACACATTGTAGACACTTATGAGAATTACAGAGAAGAGCTAAAGTATACTGTGGGATTTATTTTCTTTTGTAATATATTAAAAATTGTACCCTGGCAAACAAATGTGTTTTGAAGCAGCTCTTGAGAAGACAAAGCACAGACAAGGGGAGGCAGTAAACTTTTGTTTTGTTTCCTAAAGAAGCAAGCAAGCATGCAAATAAATAAATCAACAAGAAAACAAGGGGAAAAGGACAAGGTAATTTGGTAGAGCTAGTCTTTTCTAGGGTTTGTTTTCTGGCTGGCTAGGGCTATTTGACAGGGCAGTTTCAGTTTCAGTTGTGCCTAGAGAGACAGTGGGTGGGGATTAGCTGCAGATGAGTCACACAGCTTGTGGGAGGGGCCATATTCCTGAGGTGGCTCAGTTTGGAAGCAGCTCTTGAGAAGACAAAGATTAGACCAGCGGAGATTTGTGCTCAGAGCTCTGTAAACAAGCATTTGCTAACAGATCTCAAAGGGGTTTTGCGTGGAGTTTAGCAGGGAGGTGTATGAGGAGGCATGCAAGTGATCCCCCTTTGTCACAAAGGAGACACCCAGCATGAGTAGAAGGTGAGTACTACCCCACTACTGCAATTCTGTAACTCTTAATTAGCTGACAACTGCAGCTAAGACCTAGTTTTCAAGTAAACAAGCTCTATCTTAATATTTGAAAGACTTAGGACATATATTGTACATCCTGTGGAATGAAGCACATCTTGCGAGAGTTGTCCAGAGAAGAGAGAAGGCATGGAGTAGCACTGAGTGGTGGACCAGCTTCTGAGGAGGAGGCGGCGCTGCAGCAATAAGGAAGAAACAAGAAGAGACATTGAGCAGTGGCCTCTGCCACCCTGCCGAGTCTCCTTGCAAGGAGGATGGCTAGGGCGGAAAAGCACACTGAGGGCCACCCATGCAGACTGGAAAGGAAGCTCGGGCTTGGGAAGGGGATTGATTAGGAAGGGGATTGAAAATAAAACGGCTAACATTATAATGCCCTTATACAAAACTATGGTGCGACCACACTTGGAGTACTGCGTACAATTCTGGTCACCACATCTTTAAAAGGACATTGTTGAACTGGAGAAGGTACAGAAGAGGGCAACCAAGATGATCAGGGGCCTAGAGCACCTTTCTTATGAGGCAAGACTACAACACCTGGGGCTTTTTAGTTTAGAAAAAAGACAACTGCGGGGAGACATGATAGAGGTCTATAAAATCATGCATGGCGTGGAGAAAGTGGAGAGAGAGAGATTCTTTTCCCTCTCACACAACACTAGAACCAGGGGTCACTCCATGAAACTGATTGCCAGGAGGTCTAGGACCAACAAACGGAAGTACTTTTTCACACAACGCGTGATCCACTTGTGGAACTCTCTGCCACAGGATGTGGTGATGGCCAACAACCTGGATGGCTTTAAGAGGGGTTTGGATGACTGCATTGAGGAGAGGTCTATCAATGGCTACTAGTCAGAGGGCTGTGGGCCACCTCCAGCCTCAAGGGTGTGCCTCTGAGTACCAGTTGCAGGGGAGTAATGGCAGGAGAGAGGGCACGCCCTCAACTCCTGCCTGTGGCTTCCAGCGGCATCTGGTGGGCCACTGTATGAAACAGGATGCTGGACTAGATGGGCCTTGAGCCTGATCCAGCAGGGCTGTTCTTATGTTCTTATGTTATGTTGGCTGTTCTCACGAGGAGACTCAGCAGGGTGATGGATGCCAGCCCTGGGTGTTCCCACCCAAATAGGCCATCCTCCTCACAAGGAGACTCAGCAGGGTGATGCGATGGTACTGTGGGTGATGCGAGGCCACTGGTAGAAGGCGACCTAGGCGACCACAGTGCAACTTTCCCTAGGAAGGGGAGGGGGCAGCTGGAGGAGAGCAAGAGCGAGAGAGTTGTGGTGGGGGGAGCAAGAGAGAGTTTGTGGGGGGGAGAGCGAGAGCAAGAGTTTTGTGTGTGGTAGAGAGTTTTGTGTGGGAGAGAGAGTTTTGTGGGGGGGAGGAAGAGAGAGTGGTGTGGGGGGAGAGAGAGAGTTGTGTGTGGTGATGGGGGAGTGTGGAAGGTTTCGCCACCTCAATTGTGATCCTGGACAGCAGGGGGCGGCTTAAGGAGAGGGGAGGGGAAGGCAGGGCAGGGCAGGGAGCCAGAGTGTTTGGGGTGAAGTGAGAGATGGAGAACTAGGGGCACAGGTATTCTGCTCCGGTCCAGCTAGTATATTCTTAATAGCCAATAAAACCAGTTATGAAGGTAGAGTGCCAGCAAGGGAGGGGTGCTTCCCAGTGTATTGCATGGAGTGTTGCATGTATTACTATCTGCCTGACGGGCAGAAGTTGTGGGTGAGCACTTGCTGCAAAGAGCTCCTGGCTCTCAGGGAAATAGTTTGTTCCCTTGAAGCCAAGGTGGCTGACCAGGAGAAGCTCAGGGAGGCAGAGAGGTGTGTGTATGAGACCCTCAGGGGTGTGACAGAGGCATCCCAGTCCCAGGCTGACAGCTCCTCTGCTGTTATGAAGAATGAAGATCTCAGACGAGGAGGGCAGCAGTCCGAGGAAGAGGGGAATGCTCCTTTAGAAGGGACCCCTTCCTTGGGGATGCACCCATATCCTCTCACACAGAGGATACTCCTCTGGGGGTTGGGGCCACCTGGAAATATGTGCCCAAGGATTGTGTCCAAGGATTGTGTAGCCCTTTTTACATATTGAATAAATGGTAAACTTCTGTGTTCTCTTCAAACCTTGAATTTATTTTAAAATTGATAAATGCATTGTTACAAGAAATGAGGAAAGCCTTGCATCAATTGTCATCTCAGATATCACATGCACACTGAGATGTGTGCAATGGTTTTGACTTGTTTGAAGGATTACCTGTACTATACCTATTCCAGGCCACCACCAAATGCACTCTTGAAAGAGGTAGGACATGAAGTAGTGATCCACCTGGGCCATGCTGGGGAAGAAGGCGGTTCTTGAGGCATCACAGTTCCAAACCATTAAGAGCTCTAAAGGTGATCACCAGTATGTTGAACTGTGCCAAGCAACTTAATTAGGATCCAGAACGGCTGATAAAGCAAAGGGGTCATTTGATCCCTCTACTGGGCTCCTGACAACAGCCCAACCACTGCAGTTTGGAGTAGTTGTAATTTTCAAACACTTTTCGGGGGCAGCCCCACACAGAGCTTGCTGCAATAGTTGAGCTGAGCCTCAGTGTAACTAGGGTATGGGTGATAGTGGCTAGATCTGTCAGCTCCTAGCAAGGGAACAGTTAGTGTTCCCTGCTAATAGGGCAAAGAGTTAGTAAACCCGGGCTAATTGGGCAAAGAGGCAGCTTTTACCGTGGTGATTCTCTTTATTTAGCAGGGGGAGAGTAACTGGCCCTATCCACCCCCAGCACAGTACTCAGTGGCTGTTGCTGGTGTCTGTCTTATGTTTCTTTTTAGAATGTGAGCCCTTTGGGGACAGGGAGCCATCTTATTTGTTTGTTGTTTCTCTTTGTAAACCGCCCGGAGCCATTTTTGGAAGGGCGTTATAGAAATCAAATTAATAAATAATAAATAATAAATAATAGTGCCTCAGCCAGAACTGGTCATAAGCACTCCTGGCCACAGCCATCACCTGGGCATGCAGGAGCAAGGTCTGATCCAGAAGTATTCCCATCATTTGCATAAAATTCTCATTAATTTCCTGGTGCACTAAATATGACTTGGCATGTTATTTGACCTATTTATAGGTGGGAGATACCTTCATCATATTAATTTCCCACACGGTATGTCAGTTTTTCAAGTAACCACATATCAATTTTAGAAATAGAAATTTTTTGATGGAAAAATAAAGTATAGGGAAATTTTTCCAGACTCCACATCTCTGCTCAAGTATGAAGATATCTACAGAGGGCAATTTGTCAAAGGCCCCCTCAAACCTGGAGTCGGTCCTGAGTGGTAAGCTTGTGTTTGTGCTTTGTATACTAAGGCAAAAGGGAGCTAGAGCATCCACTTTTATGATTATGAATTGGTTGCCAGCCTGCTCACCTATAAAGCAACTGTGTTTGTTTGCCCAAGCCAATTGCCGGTGCTTATTAGAGAATAGAAGGAAAATAGCAAAGTGAAAGCTATAATAAGACAGACCAGTAGATGTCTCTATAGTTTCTTTTTCTACATTGAAACATAGCAGAGGAGAACGCCTTACCTCTCAGTTTATTTATGCAATAGACTTCCATGTGTCCTGTACATAAATGAATAGCAAATATTTTCTGGAAAATATTTTAAAATTCCCAGTGAAATAAACTGATATTTTATTGTTAGGAACGTAATTACTTTGTCTCTATGATAGCCTAGATCAAAAGAGTTTTCTCCCCATCTCTGAACTGTGGAATCTTGATCTGCAATAATACTCATGTTGCCAATCATCTGCCCCTGCTTTGTCTCTCCCCACCAGTTACAGTGACCATGGTTCTCTGCTCCACTATCACTCATGCATGTACAACTTATGGCTCTTATTCATTCATTCATTCATTCATTCATTCATTCGATTTATATACCGCTCTTCCAAAATGGCTCAGGGCGGTTTACAACAGGATAAAAACAATTAAAACCAGTTAATAATTAAAATCAAAACTATAAAAACAGAATAAAACCAATTTAAATATTCAAACAGCTAAAAACCCTGGAAAACCAGGGCAACCATTTAAAACAGTTTACAGTAGTTTAAAAACCCTAGAAGGCCAGGCCAAACAGATAGGTTTTAAGGGCTCTCCTGAAAGACAGTAATGAACTCAAATTATGGATTTCTGCCGGGAGTGCATTCCACAGCCCAGGAGCATCTACAGAGAAGGCCCGCCTCTGAGCCGCCACCAAACAAACCGGTGGTAACTGGAGACAGACCTCCTCAGATTACCTTAACGTGCGGTGGGTATCATGCAGAAGAAGGTGCTCTCTAAGATAACTCGGACCTAAGGCGTTCAGGGCTTTAAAGGTAATAACCAGCACTTTGTATTTTGTCCGGAAACATATTGGCAGCCAGTTTAACTGTTTCAAGACAGGCATAATATGGTCTCTCCAGGTTGTCCCAGAGACCAATCTGGCTGCCGCATTTTGAACTAACTGAAGTTTCCAAACTATGTACAAAGGCAGCCCCACGTAGAGCGCATTGCAATAGTCAAGCCGGGAGGTTACGAACTGATGCACCACTGTTTTGAGGTCATCCTCTCAGAGGAATGGACGCAGCTGTCAAATCAGCCAAAGCTGACAGAAAGCACTCTTGGCCATGGCCTCCACTTGAAATACAAGGGTGAGGCCTGATGTTCTCTTAAATACCCAGGGCCTAAGCTGTTTAGGGCTTTATAGGTCATGACCAACACCTTGTATTTTGACCGGAAACCTATCAGTAGCCAGTGCAATTCCTTCAACACGGGAGTAATATGGTCTCTCCTAGATGACCCTGAGACCAACCTTGCTGCCGCGTTCTGAACCAACTGCAGTTTCTGGACTATATACTAAGGCAGCCCCACATAGAGTGCATTTAAAAAGTCAAATCTGGAGGTTACCAACAAATGTACCACTGTTTTGAGGTCATTAATCGCAAGAAACAGACACAGCTAGCGTATCAGCTGGAGCTGATAAAACGCACCTCTGGCCACCACCTCAACCTGGGACACCAGGGAGAGGTTCAGATCCAGAAGCATCCCCAGATTGGGTACCTGTTCCTTCTTGGGTAGCGTGACCTCATCCAGAACCTGCAGTTCAAAATCGTCTCCCGAGATCCAACCCTGCACAATAAGTACCTCCTTCTTATCTGGAATCAGCCTCAGTTTTATTCCTCATCCAGCCCATTACTGCCTCCAGGCAGGCATTTAGGGAGGTTATGGCTTCTCCTGATGATGTTGACATGGAGAAATAGATTTGGGTGTCAACAGCAGATTGATAACCCCCTGCACAAAATCCCCTGATTATCTCTCTCAGAGGTTTCATGTAGATGTTAAACAACATCGGAGACAATATGGAGCCCTGAGGGACACCACAGGAAAGTTCAGATTTGGAAAAACAACAGTCTCCAAGAGACACCATCTGGGATCTGCCCGTGAGGTAGGAGTGGAACCACTGCAAAGCAGTGCCTCCTACCCGCAATCCCCTCAGACGTTCCAGAAGAATACTATGGTCATAGTATCGAAAGCCGCCGAGAGATCCAAAAGGACCAACGGAGTCACACTCCCTCTGTCAATTCCCAACTGGAGATCATCCATCAGGCTGACCAGGACAATCTCCACCCCATAGCCTGCCCGAAAGCCAGTTTGAAATGGGTCTAGATAATAAGTTTCCTCCAAGACCACCTGGAGCTGGGAGGCCACCATCTTCTCAATCACCTTGCCCAACCATGGAAGGTTCGAGACAAGCCTGTAATTGTTTAACTCTGAGGAATCCAAGGCAGGCTTCTTCAGAAGTGGTCTAATGATTGCCTCCTTAAGAGAAGGAGGCATCCTGCCCTCCCTCAGAGAAGCATTTATATTCTCTACCAGGCCCTCTACCACAGCCCCCCTGCCAGGTAGTATAAGCCATGTTGGGCAAGGAGCAGGAGGGCAGGTGTTAGGCTGCACCATTCCAAGCAAATTGCCCACATCTTGTCTGCAACTTGGGGGTTGGGGCAGGACTTTGCAACTTGCCTCCAGTGGTTAATTATACTCAGCAATAAAGTATATGTTGTTTAGCCACTTGAGTGAGGACCCACTGTTTCACACTTTGCTGTTCTTCTGCATGCAGCAGAGGACAAGTAGTGACCTTTTCAGTATTTTTTTTGTAATGAATCAGAATCAAAGGCAAGCCACTCAATCTGTCTTCCTGGCAGGACTGTAGCTAGCCTAAAAATTTGTGGGGAGCTAAAAAAAAAAAAAAAAGTAGGAGGGCCAGCTTATCTGGCTCCTATCAATCCTACGTGGAAGCAACATTTAGTTATTTAAAAATTATTTGTTTGTGAAAAATGTAGTGGGGCAGAGCAGTGTTCCCTCTAACAAGGCTACCCAGATAGATAGATAAACTTTATTACGATCGTAGATCAGGCAGTACAAGAAAAACATTACATAAGACTAGAGCATATAATACAAACAATATAGCAAAACCTAGCCACATTGAAAGTGATCTCTTTACAAAAGTTAGATAACAAAAACTCTAAATAAAATTCAACAGAGTGACTGGGAAACTTCCCCAAAAGAGGAGAAATTAGTTTTAAACGAGCATCGCTATAAAATTTACAATATAAAATAACATGAGTGGTAGTTTCTATGGCAACTATTCCACAGGGGCAAATCTTTAAATTAAATTAAATGGAATCCCTTTATATCTACCATCCCTAACAGCCATCGGAAGGGCTTTTAGGCAGGCAAGAGTAAATGGACACCTAAATGTAGGGATAATAATATTATCTAAATATGCTGCCGGTTTGGGATTAAAAAGTTGTTTCCCCAGATAGATACCACTCCTTATACAGGCTGTATCCACTTGCAGTTCTGTATCGGCAATACACTGCTTAATAACCTGCCAGGCCAGATCATGTCCTAATCTAGGAATTTCCTCATGAGAGAACCCAAATTGAAGAAGTTTATTTTTAAGCAAGGTCTTCCACTTATAATTAAAGTCATCAGTCATTACCAAGGAAGCCAGGCCTACATTGGCAAAAACCAGTTTTAACCAAAGCATTATAATACAGGTCCAGTAATCCGCTTCAACCCTAGCGAGACCTACTTCTCATCTGGTAAGAGAGTTGGGAACACAGGGGGGAAACGTGACAGCTTCCAGCAGGCCAAAATTACTAGGAGGCCCCAACTGGGCACCATAAAAAAAAAAGGATAAACTTTAGCAACAATTAACTTAATCGCCGCTGTGATAAATGAGGCCCCTCTCGTAAAATGGAATTGTTTTATTTTATTTGTAGAAATTTGAGCATTTTGGATGGATTCCCAGATGTTGTTGACTACAACTCCCATAATCCCCAAGCAAAAGCCATAGCAACTGTTAGAGTGAATCCCTGTTAGAGTGAATACTGGGGCAGAGGTACATGGAGAGGGGAGGCCTTCCCTAGCCCCCTGGCTACAGGTCTGCTTCCCAGGCCACTCAACCTGGCTATTTCTGCCAAACTCTTCCAATGCCCATATAGAAGTGTTATTTTTACATTTTCTTAAAACCTTGTATTTTGCAAGGTTCTCATTTTGTTCCTATTCTAACTTCTCTAGTCTTTTAGCCAAGGGCCAGAAAATATATGGCAGAACTGGAACATCAGAGTCCTTCACGGAGCACGTTTTGTGTGGTTTCCCAGGAGTTGATCACTGAGTTACTTTTGTACAGAGCTGGCATATTTTCCTGTTTGTCCATTGCCTTATGACAAATTTACCATGTGTATAGTCTACAAGAGACTGTTTTGAACCATATTTGGGAAGAAGTATGTGGGTGTTGAGATTGATTTGCAGTTTCTAAGTGGAGTGAACTGCTTTATATCTGAGAAGACCAGGGTCAGGAAGGATAAATACTTGTCATTCATGGCATTACAGGCTGATTTATAGATCTGGACAACATCACGCTAAAGGAAATGTCACAAGAGTTAAATAAACAAAAAACGTGAGTCACATAAGGACCACTGATCAGTTTAGCTAATTGCATCACAATAACAACATATATCTAATAATCAGTACTCACAAAAATTATACTTTTTACTGAGAAGAAAATGGAAATTTTAGCCCATTCTCAGATTTTGGAGGACTGAGGAAATTAAGAATGATCCATTTTGAAAAAGAAGATAAAATTCACAGTCTAAACTGAAGGAATGCAACATAACCTACCAGGAGCTTAGGAATAGTGGCCCACATGTCTTGCAGTTTAAAACAGGCAGTCGCCAGCCAGCCCCTATTACAGTCACTGCTAATGAAGTGTAACAAGCCAGGCAAATATGGCTCTGTTCTCCTGCTTTGTGTTCTCTGTTCTCACCTTTGGGCTTGAACTGCTGTGCTGGTTTGCTGCTCTGCTGGTTTCCTGCTATGGTTTCCATATGTTGTTTTTAACCTTTTTATACATGCTTTAATATCATGATATTGTACTTGTATAGTGTATTTCAATTGCGGCTAGTTACACTGGGATTTTATATGACATAAGTATCGTTTTAAAAAAAAGATGAATGACAACATAAATAGTTAGATGGAATCAATTTTAGTCGAATGTTTTGACTTATGTCTTCATCAGCAAAAATTATGATTTTGGGATTTAAAAAAACAACACCACTCATATGGCTTACAAGGTGTCAATTAAGAATGCTGTGTTAAGAGTTCCAGGGCAGGTGACAAGAAAAGAATGATGGACAAATGTTGCAGATGGATGTAAGGTGGTTTTATGTGTTATCCTCCAAGTTCAGTCCATGAACAACTGAACTGTTTAAACACTTGAAAAAGTACACCAAAACAGTGAACATTACTGGAAAGCTGTTTCTATAGTTTATATTATTATACTGTTCTATTGTTCTTATAAATAAATTAATAAATAAATTGCTGTAGAAGTTTTGTCATTACGTTTCATTGCTATCCTTGATTCATTCATATCATTATATATATTTGATCATTTCATTTTCAATATAATTTATATTCATATGTTTAGTGGTTTTTGTTATTTTTGGTTACATTATTAGGCTCTGTTGTTTTGTTTCATATACAGTATGAGAATGTGGACAGTACCCTTGGATCTTTGAATTTGTCTATCTATATCCTCGACTCTTGCCCTTCTTGGCTAAAAAAGGCTGCCAGGGAAGGACTGGCTGAGTGGGTGGAGAAAGTAGTTAACACCTCATTGACAGAGGGTGTGGCTTAAACTGCCTTAAACTGGCAGCCATCCGCCACCATGAAAGAAACCCTCCCTATATTCCACCATATTGGACAAATACCAGCCAGTCTCCAGTCTCCGTTTATTGAGCAAGGTGTTTGAGTATATGGTGGCAATCCCGGGATTCCTGGAGGAGACAGATTATTATCCTGGAGGAGACAGAAACCCAAAACTAGGTTTCAGGCCTAGTTTTGGTACTGAAACTGCCTTGGACACTCTAGTGGGTGACCTATGCCAGGAACTTGATGGGGGAGTGTGTCCCCTTTAATTCTGCTGGACCAGTCAACAGCTTCTGATACTATTGACCATAGTATCCTTCTGGACAGTCTGGCACAGATGAGACTAAGGGGAACTGTGATGCAGTGGTTTTATTCCTCCCTGTCAGGGAGGTTCCAGAAGGTGGTGCTGGAGGACCTGCTTAAGACCTTTGCCTTTGCCTTATGGTGTCCCACAGGCTCTATCTTGTCCCCCATGCTTTTTATAATCTTCATCAAACTGCTTGCACAGGTTATCAGGGTTTCAGAATGGAGTATCATCAGTATTTAGATGATATCCAGCTTTATAGCTCACTGCCATCCCCAGCTGGAGAGGCTGTGACGGTCCTGGATCCGTGTCTAGAAGTAGTTTTGAACCGCATGAGGGCTAAGAAGCTGAAATTAAATCCAGAAAAAACAGAGGTTTTCCTGGTTAAGAGATCTGCTAGACTGGGAGTGGATAATCAGTCTGTTCTTTATTGCACTCCCTCTGAAAGAGCAGCTTCTCAACTTGGGAGTGCTGCTGGATACCCAAGTAGTATGGTGGCCAGGGCTGCTTTTGCCCAACTTTGGCTTGTGCACCAGCTATGTCCATTCCTGGACCAAGCTGGCATTGCCACAGTGATCCATGACCTTGTCACCACACAGTTAGGCTACTTTCATGTGGTTTATGTGGGGCCGCCCTTGAAGATCCTCCAGAAATTACAGTTGGTGCAGAATGCAGCCGCTAGGGTTCTGGCAGGAGCCAGATACTCAGCTTAAATCATTTTGCTGCTGAACCAGCTACACTGGTTGCCAGTGTTCTTCCAGGTGCAATTCAAAGTGCTCGTTTTGACCTTTGAAACCCTTTACGGCTTAGGGCCAAGATACTTGAAGGACTGTCTACTGCTGCATAGTTCTGCCTGGCCTGTGAAATCATGTAGAGGGGCTCTCATGCACACCCTGCCACCCTCTGAAGCACGACTATCAGTGACCCATGGGTAAGCCTTCTCAGTGGTGGCCCTGGCTCTCTGGAACTCCCTGCCCCTTGATCTTAGACTTGCCCCCAGCCTGTTTAATTTTAAACAAAAGTTGAAGACTTTTTTTTATTTCAGCAGGCCTTCCCTTAAGTCTATTTCTTTGTGATTACCTTGTTTTAATTGTCTTATCCCACACTTTTATGATTTTAGAGACTGCTTTTTCTCTATTTTTAAAATTAATTTTGTTGAAAGCCACCACAAATTTATTTATGAGGAATGGTAGCATACAAGTCTTTAAAATTATACATATATACACACGTTCTCATTTGTCCAGCGTCTCATGATGTGAATGTTGCACAACAGAAAAATATTTCCATATCAGTATGGTTGCCTGAACTGAAATGTCTGGCCACAGGTATTCCAATTTATTTGTTAAGATGGCAGATGTGATGTTCCTGAAATGTGTCCTCAAGTCTATGAATGTTACATAAATATAACAAATGCATATTTATATTTAACAAATACATAAATAAATATGGTTATATTATAATCCATTTTTTGTAGACAGAGAGCTAGAGATTTGCTTTCAGTTCAACGTATTTCAAAGATTCCTCACAGAATCCAAGAAGCTGTAACCTAAATTATCTTTACAGGTTAAAAGTTTTAACTTAGTTGCTAAAACATGGCAGGAAATCATTGTAGTCTTTCACTTTGGGACTGAAGAAGCCTTTCCTGATCATGACTTTAGTGAGAAAGGATGATGCCAGGACTTTAGTAAGAAAGCCAGGACTGCCACACATGGCATCCCTGCTCTTAAATGCAAGCAAATAGTCACATATGACAAGCATACTCTTTACTTCTCCTACACAGAGTAGGAAAATGTCATGTGATTAGAGGTCATGAGTCTGAGGCTTCCAGCTGTTAGCCTCTCAGAAGGCTATCCCTGCCTTATGGCAGATGTGAGCTTCTCAGTTTCCTGATATTCTTCTGACAATGCCTCCATGCTGGTCTCCTGCTTTGGAGTATGGCCCTGGCCTGCAGCCATTGAATTAATAAGAGTGATTGGAATGCTGCTGTTGTTGAGGCTGCTGCGTGTAGTGAGCAGTATAGTAGGATCTGTGCATGAAACACAATTGTCCTTTCAATGGTGCTCCGTTCCACAGGGCTCTTTACACTTGGCAAAGGAGCCACATTTTTCATTCAAGTAAATTAGAGTCATTCTAATGCCTTTGTAACAAAAAAATACATTATGTCGCATTTCTTACATATTTTTGAAGCGGCTCTGAAATAAATTCATTTTCATCATCAATGTTACTGTAAATAATAAAGTTTCATTGTCTAGCAGCATACACCACTTAATGACAGCTGTATATGTACTTAGCCATTGTTAAGAATTACTGTATAGATTGGTCGTCTTTATCCTTAGACTTATTGTTCCTCTTTTAACCTGCCTAATACATTCAAAACATGTAAATTTTGCTTTTAAAAGACTTCTAAAAATGTTGGGAGAGGATATTGCAGAAGCAGCATATTTTATCCAGATCTGTTTATTAAATCAAACTCCTGCATGGAGTTGCAGAAGTGTGTGCCTGTGTCCTCAGAGGGTGTGTGTGTGGTGTGTGTGTGGTGTCATCTGACTTGATTAAAAGGACATGAATAGCTGGCAGACAGACTTCTGTCTGTCCCCCTGGGAGTATCTGATAAATAGCTAACTGGGGCCAAAGTAGAATGAAACAGTCAACAGATAAGATTTAACCTTTAACAGAATGAATGTTTGTGTCTGAAGTCTTGTAAAGCCTCCTGAAGTCTTCTAATGGTGAAATCAGTGACAAAATTAGGTGTATTCCCATGTACCACATTCTGCCAGAGGAATAACAAAGGATCATAGTTTTAAATCATATTTAGTAGGTAAATAAGTACATTAAAGTATATTCTGTTGCTAGCAACACTCCCATCCCTGGACCTTCATAAATGACACTTCTGAATCATCTTTCTGTAGGAGGAAATAAATGCAGCAGAGGCTCACTGTGAATGTGAATGGTGAGCGGTATTGCTTGAAAAGGCCAGTTCTGTAATCACCTAAACTTCTACTGTCACAATTACCAATATATGAAGCGCTATTAGTTCCCTATCTCCTTAAAGGCCTAATACATAAATACATCACACACACACACACACACGTAGAGAACTCTTTCAGAGTTAAAATATGACGAGTTATATTCTTCAGTATTTGGCTATAGTTTAGGTAGTTTTATTTTTATTTCTTTAAACAAACAAAACATTAAAGCACAAATATATAACATTGTTTAATTCACAGGAGAAGGAAGGGAAAGGAAGAGAAAAAGAAAGAGGGGAGGAAACTGTAGGAGACTAAATAACATCAAAATCAGGCAGGCCCAAAGGCTTTACTGGAGAGCAATGTCTTGACTAGGCAATCTGGAATTAGCCAGAGTGTCTGGATGCTTCTCAGGGCAGCCCCATGAAGAATGCATTACAGTACTCAAACCTGGAACGGCTCCGTTCAGGAGTTTGAAAACGTTCTATCAGGCAGCCGGTGCTGCCAGAAATGAGCTGAGAGCTCGCTCGGGCTCTCAGCAGCCCAGGCCATGCTCCGGGTTTCCTGCTTCCTCCCCTCCTCCACTGATGCAGTCCATGCTGCACCAGATCCTAACATGGCGGTGGCAAGCTGGTGAAAAGCGCGGCAGGAGGGAGCTTCCAGGCCGAGAGTGAGTGGTGTGAGTGGCGAGCCGAGCTTCAGTTAGGGGGGCTGTGGTGATGTTGCCTTCATTGTTCGGGCTGCAACACATTGTAGTATCTATGGATGGAATTAAGATTCCCCGCCCGCCCCTGGCCGGTGTCTCTCTTTGCTCAGCTCTGACAACAGCAAAGCGAATCCAGATTTTGCGAGGAGAGTCAGCAGCAAGCATAGAAATCTGTGTGTTTTGTTTTGTGTTTGAAAGAATGAAGCATGAAAGGTTCTCATCCCCGCCTCAAAGTGATCTGGAGGGGACCTAAATCCCTTAACCCAAACACCCATTCTAGGCATTTTTTTCCAGAAGATAAACCAGGAAAAACGGGAATTGGTTTGGATGCGGCCTCACCCTTGCCAGAAGCAGTGGCGCATTGAGAAGTGGATGTGGCCACTTTGCCCAGCGCAGAAAGGCCGGGCGACGGGTACTCTGGTTCAGTGGTGGAGGGAGAGAAAGAGGGAGGGAGGGAGGGCTTTGTCTTTTCCAGTAGCCCGGGCAGGAAGGGGGAGTTCGCTCTGGGCTCCTCTGGAGCCCGAGCCCATACCCCTGTGTGCATGATGTCACGCACACGGGCGCATGTGGGGGGGGCACTGAGCGGGGCCGGACCCAGGCTGCTGTTCGGCTGGCTCCGCAGCTGGCCCGCACTGTGGCAGGAGGCCAAGCATAACTGTGACCTGTGCTGGGCATGACCTCTGCTTTGGAGTAGGGAAAGAAATATGTGGGATGGAAATATGAATATCGAAATATTTCTGCTAATGCATATTTGCATAAATATACGTGTTTTATATTCTTACATTCTTATGAGTTTAGTTGCTGTTTGTGCCCTCAGAAACCCACGTGCTAAAAATACTGCGTGTGTCACAGTGTGTGTGTGGGTGGTGGTGGTGGTATTTAACTTGCAGCATGGGAAGCAGCACTGCCCAAGTCCTTTAGGTCCAGGCTCCAAAATTACCTAGGTGAGTGCCAGATGCGTAGGGAGGCCAGCAGCGGCTTGTTTCACCTGCTGCTGCAGGCCTGCCCAGCCACATCCCTGCATCTGACTGCGCCGCAGCATCTGCTGTCAGATGCAGGGGGCAGGGTTTTGCTGGCAATCGGGGCCGCGTGCCACATTTCCAAGCAAATTCCCAGCTGGCACCGTGTTAGCAGTGCGGCTGGGAGTGGCTCTCCCTGCTTCAAAAGGCAGGGAGACGCGTTCCTGGCCAGGCTGGGAAGCTGGCGCGGGGCTAAGCTGCTCATAACAAAGCTGTGCGGCTCCGTTTTTGAGCAGCTTGGCCCCACGCCGGCTTTCCAGGCTGGCCGCGAACGTGTCTCCCTGCCTTTTTGAAGCAGGGAGAGCTGCTCCTGGCCACGCTGTGAACACGGTGCCAGCTGGGAATTTGCTCAGAAATGGGGCACGGGTGATGAAATGGAGCCAGCGTGGTGTAGTAGTTAGAGTGCTGGACTAGGACCGTGGGAGACCCGAGTTCCAATCCCCATTCAGCCATGAAACTAGCAGGGTGACTCTGGGCCAGTCACTTCTCTCTCAGCCTAACCTACTTCACAGGTTTGTTGTGAGGAGAAACTCAAGTATGTAGTACACCGCTCTGGGCTCCTTGGAGGAAGAGCGGGATATAAATGCAAAATAATAATAATAATAATAATAATAATAATAATAATTAATAATAATGTGTGACACAGGAGACGTGGCTGGGACACGAGGTGTGGCCCCTGAGGGGCGCGGCCTGGGAACCAGTTTGAGCAATGGTGGCCCTGTCCCTGGTGAGCGTTCTGCAGCATCTGACTCGTTGGCTTGACTTAGCAGCAGTTCCTGTATTCTTAAATGGTAGGAAAGGAATATTTTACGAACAGAGGTGTAACTGGCGGCAGGGCAGCCAGGGCACGTGCCCTGGGTGCCACATGAAGGGGGGCACAAGATGACGGCCCCACCACCACCACCAAAATCACAATCCCCAGCGGGCGCTGGCACTGCTCACCACTGTGGCTGGCCGGCGTCGGGCGCCCGGGCTGCGGCGCCGGCGGACCTGGCACCTGACCCGTGCACCCTCCCACTAGCGCAGGCGCAGCAGTTGAAAAGCACACTCGCGAGATCTCCAAGCGGTGCGCGAGCACTCCCATTGGCCGGCAAAGCGCGCACCGCCGAGCTGGTTGAATCCAGTGCATGCCTCCCTCCAGTGCTGCACAACCACGTGGCCGGGGAGACTAATCAGCTGCCTGCTGGGGCGTTCTGCCTTCCTTAGCTATGTGAGTTTGTTTGTCCCCCCCGCCCGGCTTGCCCCACACTGCTTCCTGGGCCAGGCGCCTTCCTTAGAGAGGTGCTCTTCCTTAGCCCTGTTTGTGTGTTTGTTTGTTCCCCCCACACACACACTTCCCCCACGCTGCTTCTAGTGGTGTGCCTGGTCCGGCAGAAGCCTGGTCTGGCACTTGCGGGGGTGTCTCTTTAAGGGGGGGTGGTAGTACTTACCCCCCCCCCGCCGCTCTTCCCCTTCCGGCGCTGCTGTTTTTAAGAATCTTCTTGGGGCGGCAGAGTTCCTCCCTGCCGCCCCTGCCCCCGTCATTGTCCGTCAATGGCTTAAATGAAGAAGAGCTGGCGGAGAGCATGCACCCTTCGTAGCGCATGTGCTTGTCTCCGCCACGCACGCCACATGACACATGTGGGGTGCGTGCGCCCGCGGCGGAGACAAGCACGTGCGCCGTGAAGGGCACATGCGCTCCGCCAGCTCTTCTTCATTTAAGCCATTGACGGACAATGACGGGGGCAGGGGCAGCAGGGAGGAACTCTGCCGCCCCAAGAAGATTCTTAAAAACACCAGCGCTGGAGGGGGAAGAGCAGCGGGGGGGGAGTACTACCACCACCCCTTAAAGAGACACCCCTGCCCTTCCAGACTGCCAGAATTCTGGACCGGTCCGGTGGCTTTCCCAGTGGACCCCCGAACCGAACCATGCACACCACTAGCTGCTTCCCCGGACACCTTCCTTAGAGAGGTGCTGCTCGGCTCCTTCCTTAGCCCTGTGTGTGTGTGTGTGTGTGTGTGTGTGTGTGTGTGTGTGTGTGTGTGTTCCCCCCTCCACACGCTGCTTCCCCGTTGCCTTCCTTATTTATTTCATTTTAAATTAACTATTGGATGAGGGCTGCGCTCATTCCTAAACCGTGTGTGTGTGTCCCCCTTCCTCCACGCTGCTTCCCCGTCGCCTTCTTTATATATTTCATTATTATTTACTGTTGGATGAGGGCTGCGCTCCTTCCTAAGCCCTGTGTATGTGTGTGTGTGTGTGTGTGTGTTTGTTCCGCCCCCCCCTTCCCCCACGTTGCTTCAAGTCTGATGTATGAAAAAAATTGCTTAGTGGGTTTCAAGTGCTTGTGAAGAATTCTAGGAGACTGTATCAGTTTTCAAAGGCAGCATGAGTGCAACACACACGCACAGTTCTTGGCCCTTCCCAGCTTTTGGTGAACTAAAAGTCTCTTTCTCCCTTTTAAAAAGGATTGTATACTTCAGTGGTCCCTCTGATATGCAGCAACTGGAAGGACGTCCACAGTTCCTAACATGTCAAACAAGGGCTGCAGGGGTTCAAATGGGCTTAGAAGCTTATTTCTTGGCCCTTCATTTGGGAAGCCCTTCAACTAGAGCAGGGGTTCCCAACCTGTGGCACTCCAGAAGATGTTGCTGAACTACAACTCCCATCATCCCCAGCTACAGTTTTTGTCGCTGGGATGATGGGAGTTGTCGTTCAGCAACGTCTGGGGTGCCACAGGTTGGGAACCCCTGAACTATGTTAAAGTTATCTGAAAGATGGGTGTCAGATTGGATGGGGGAGCGCAATTTCAGTGCTTGCCCTAGGCGCTGTTTTCCCTAGATACGCCTCTGTTTGCGAACCCATCATGGATCTGGTCTCTGTATGTTTCTATATGCAAACGTTCATAAGGAGAGCAAAAGCACGTTTTTCAAGACTCTGAGCGCTGCGTGGGTAACTTTCCTCACAACTGTACTCACGAGGGGGGACGGCAGGAGACATCTCTGGTTGCTGGAAAAGTTTTTTAGGGATTTGGGATGTGGGGGGGGGGAGAGGCAGAAACCCGTTCTCTAATAGGGTGGCTTTTTTTGAACTCTGTGTTGATTGGTTGCCTCCCCACCCTAGCAAGCGTCTCCCCCTCCTCTTCTTCCCCAGCAGCTCTGGTGGGGTTTCAAACGTGGAGGTTTCCAGCTCGTGGGCTCCTCCGCCGCCTCGCCCCGGAGCTAAGTGGAGCAGGAGCCTTTCCGAGGCGCAGGAAGGCGCGAGAGCATGGTCACCCTGAGGGGCTTGGGCTTGTGGGCGCTACTGGCGCTGGCGGTGCCCGGGGGCTGCTTACCACACGGGGGGCTCCTTTTCCCCTTCGGCTTGGAGCGAGGAGACGCTGAGCTGGAGCCCGGGGACGACGCGCGCTCCCCGCCTCTGGAGCTCAGCACCCCGCTGCGTTTCTACGGCTCCAGCATCAACTCCCTCTATGTAAGTGCGGGCCGGGAAAGCGGCGCTGAGATGCGCTGGAGGAGGAGCGGGTCCCGAAGGGGAGACGATTGATGGACACGGGCTCTTGGAGTCGGAGAGGTGGGGGGCCGGGGACCTGGGCGTAGAAGCATGCGGCGGAGCCCTGGGCTCCACAAGACAGGGCTGGAGGAGGAAAGAAGGGAGTGAGGCGTGGTGGCTGTCACTGGTCTTGGGAATGAGGGTGGAGAGGCTGCTGCCCATGCTGCCCTCCAGTGGGGTCGAACTCAGCGCGCAGGGAAGGGCTCGCCGGGGCCGTTGCTTCGTTCCTAAAAGTGAGGAGCGCTGCGCTCACGTCCGTTTGGAATCCTGCCTTGAGAGCTGGGAGGGAGCCGCTTTCTGGCAGGAGTGGGCTGGGCGTGTTTCCTCTCCTGTGTAGGAATGGCCTTCTGCCCATGCTCAGAGGCAATCTCCTTCCTGCCAAAAGAAAAGAGAAGTGTCTTAGAATACATTTGTCTCAGGGTTGAGCTCTGTGACTGATCACTGGTCTTTGGGATAAGGCAAGGCTCGTTTCAAACCCTGGAAAATAAGTTTCCAAATAAAAATTCTTGAAACAAGAGACACTCCTCCTGTGTTTGTAGTTCTCGGCAGAAAGATGCTCCAAACTTAACAGCACCACTTGTTTCTGTGAAATTGAGAAGTCCTGCCATTTAAAGGCAGATATGACCAAAGTTCATCTCATAAAAACAAGGGGGCATGTGGCAGCCCCATATGCAGTTTGCACTGCATATGGCAGATGGAGTTGTGTATCAGTAGGTCAAGGAGTTGGTTGCTGGGTGGGAAGGGGAGGAACTGTCCAGAGGGTTTTGGCATGTAGAATAGTTTTTCCCCCCTAATTCCAAACAAAATAGAAAGCAGATGGGCTTTGTCCTTTCCAGGACTTGCAACTGGAAGAGACATTGTTGCTGTCATTTCAGCAGTTTACTCCATGCACTGTAGGTCAAGCAAATAAAATTACAACTGTATATTTCAGTACAAAGGGTCAGATTCTGTTCTGCTCTAGAAAATTGGCATTCTTCATTGGAACTATTTCAGCTAAGAATTTAATCTATAATTCTTTTATGCTGAACTCTGAATTAGTTTATTTGCTTATTCCAGACGTGACCTTACTCTTCCTCAGTACAGTTAGGGGTTGGAACTAAACCAGATTTCATTATCTTTCTACTCTTCTGGTTCTAGGAATTATGCATATCTTGCAACACAGAATTTTCAAGTGTGCACAGTACTTGAGTTTTGTATTATATTTAAATACAGTTGCCTGATTAAAAACTCTGGATGTTGTACAGTGCTTTGAACAGAATTTTTAATCAGTTGCATTAGTACTTGAGCATGAGACCATGTTATATTATACTATGCAGAACACTATAACCACTATGAATTGCAACAGTATATAAAGTGTAATATAAGATAACACTTATTTTGTGGATACGAATATTCACTTATAGGGTGTTTTTTTAGAGGATTACATCGTTAATACATGTGAAGCAATTTGCACACTAAAAAAGCACCATACAAATGTTGTTATCTTTGGTTCTGCTTTCTCCCATATGAGCCTGCCAGAGCTCTAAGATCAGCATCTGAGGTCCTGCTGTCTTATCTGGCCCACTGCTAGCAGATGTTGATTTGGTGGGTAATAGGTTCACGGTATTTTTTGTGGTGGCTCCCACTTGTAGAATTCATTGCCCAGGAAGTTCTGTCAAACTCCCTCTCATGTGACTTTTAAATGTTGTTTAAAAGGTTTTTTCATTCCTCAAAGCCTTTTAGATTGTTTTAAATTAAAGCTACATATTCTGCTTTTAACTGCTGCTTTTAATCTATTTTTAGTTTGAGATTTGTTTTGATATTTTGTATTCTTACAGTTCTGTTGTCTCAAATTCTAGTATTTGAACACTTATTCAGTTATATGATGGAATGAGCTTATTTTTCCAGAGAATTGTATAAAAGGGATCTTTTATCAATATAAATTCCACCAGTTAGATGTGCATAGAGTTGCTGCAGTTGTAAGCATACTCAGAGGGACATAGGAAGCTGCCATATGCCAAGTCAGACCATTGGTCCATCTAGTTCGTCTCATTGAATTTGTAGAACTTAAAAGTGTCTTAGGAAATCTCAGCTTTAGATTTAATATTTAAACAGTTGCAAGTGAATCACTGTTATTAGGCCAGTGCATGCTGGAAAATGTTGTATTCAACCTGACCAGGAAATTTTCAGGAGGGGTCTTATATGCCCTCTCCCAATTGTCAGGTCAGAACTGACAGTTCTCTGATATTTGGCTAGACCCCTCCTGCCATCCTCTCCCCATCTCCCTCCCTTATCTGGAGCCACCGTGGTAGGGGCCAGGGGACAGCAGATGTCTTATTCACTCCTATGGAGCACTGAAGACAGCCTTCTCACCACTTTCCTTTCACTGCAACTTCTGATTTAAAACATCTCCCTAATCTTTTTTCTGTAAGTTGTTTTAGGTCCTCAAGTGGTGTGGGGGATTGTGGGTGGGTGTAGTTTTCTTATGGGGTGCAGAACTAGCTGCTGTGAGAGAATGGCTTGAGTAACATGTTTTCTCATAAAAATTGTTTTGATGCAACTTGTAATCTTCTCTGTGTCCCTGGGGTTGGGTGGAGTAAAATAAAAATACAAACAAGATGCATAGCCAGACTATGGAAATACTTCCATTTAATTTAATAGCATTTTGTTTTGTTAATAGTCTAAATTTTCAAAAAGGATATTGACAATTCATATTTCAGAACATAACTTCCCCTCACAGTGTGGGCCAGACTAATCCATGCTATATATTTTAGAAGCTTCAGATAATTCAGTTTTGTCCACATTAGAACTACAGTGCCCTTCTAAAATACTGTTGCATCCAACTTGCTCTTATATAGGCATGTTAATATTCCTAAATTGTAATGCTGAGATGCTGAAAATTACTAATTTCCACCCAAACTTCAGAACACAAACATAAAAACTGTTCAGCTGCTTCCTTTTTCTGCTCCTCTGCCTGCCTTTTATAAATTATTTTAGGTAATTGAAATAGAACTATGTATAAAGTAGGTGGCATGTTTTCTACATCCCATAAATGTAATTTAACCATCTATATAATTCAGAAGTACTGAATCCTAAAAATATATCAAGCAGTTGTGTCCTGTCAGATGAAATGGAATTATACCCTAAAAGGAAATGATGGATTCTATAGCTGTTACTGTTAAGCACCAATGTTCAGTTTCCCCTCCTCCCTCCTATGCTTCATATACATATCTGTGATAATAAGTAATCTTTCTTTAATATGAATATCCAGCTGCGGACCAGCATTTAGATACATTTGCAGACTGTTAAAATTAATCTGTGCTCATTCTTCTTAAAAGTACACGCACAGATTTAATTGGCCCTTAAATACATTACCTTACTTGGATTAAGTCTGTGGTGCCCTTCCTCATCCCATTGAAGCCTATGGCAAAATTATCATTATTAATGAATTTGAATAACATGCTAACTGACTAAATTATGGTAATTTAAAATATTCTAGGTTGAGCTATATAACTACAAATATGCATAGTGGGAGACCACACTATCAGAAACTGAGGATCGTTAATTGTAGCCGGTTTTATTACCCCCAAAGCATTTGAAAGCAAAAGCTGATTAGGCAAGGGTTGATGAATGGATAAAAGGAATGACTTACTGACCAACTTGATTACAGAGGATAGATGTTCCAGTCCTGACACACAGTCCACATTCCACTTGTCTGAGATGTGATTGGTAGATATGTGGGAGAAGACCTTCTGGGTTGTGATGCCCAGACTTGGAATGCCCTTCCTTAAGGAGCTTGTCTGGTTCCCTCCCTTTCACCACTTCAAGGTTGTTGAAGACTGCCTTGCATCTGGGTTAATATTTGCAACCCTGAACCATTTGGCTTCACTCTTATTTGTGGTGTTGTGATTTCGTTGCCTTCTTAAATCTGATTGTACACTGCTTTGAGGGTGTTTGTTTAGAAAGCAGCATATGATTAAAAAATAAAAGTAAGTTTCACATGTGCTCTCGAGGTTGGGAGCGGTTGGACGGAAGAAGGGGAGTTCTTATAACTGGCCTAGCCAACTATCACTATTCCAAGGACCATGTCTCCCAAGGCTTTGCCATGCTGTGCCAACTCTCAGCCTTTATGGCTACAGTGGGATCCTGTACCAAGAAAATAGAAGTATAGTGGATGGGAAACCAGTATAGTGGAGGGGAAGCCAGGAGCCCAAATCTTATTATCATTGTTGTTGATAACAGCAGTCCCATTGGGATCATAAAAAACTCCACTACATTTGACCACCTGACTGTTTTTTTCAGGCCTATTCTACAAGTACATGTGCACAAGAACTTTCAGAAATATTAGGATATGATACCAACAGAAGGGGAGGGTTTTGTCACTTGGTGGGTGTTCCCTAGAATGACCACAAAGGGGATGGTGGCTCAGCTGGCTATTTGGGACAGAAGCAAAATGCTAGCTCTGCGCTTAACCATTTTACTTCAGTTGTGTCTGCTAGTTACTGAGCCCAGAAGAGATGCTAATGTCCTTTTTGCAGAAAGAGGCTGCAATCCCATTTCCCACCTCTGTATAAATGAAGGATTTTTCAATTGACCAATGGAGGTCAGCTGACGTTTGCCCTCCATTTGATCACATTGTTGTTGTGGTCAGTATAGTTGAAGTTTGGCTCAGAGTAGTGCACCTTCAGCCCAGAGGATACAGATGGGATCTGTAAGAGCCAGCGTGGTGTAGTGGTTAGAGTGCTGGACTAGGACTGGGGAGACCCGAGTTCAAATCCCCATTCAGCCGTGATACTAGCTGGGTGACTCTGGGCCAGTCACTTCTCTCTCAGCCTAACCTACTTCACAGGGTTGTTGTGAGGAGAAACCCAAGTATGTAGTACACCGCTCTGGGCTCCTTGGAGGAAGAGTGGGATACAGATGTAATCATCATCATCTCCTAGACATGCCTGAGCATGCCTACTTATTGTTATTGTTGGAAGCAATTCTTTCTCTTTGCTGATCTGGGAGTGGTTCATCCTAGCCATACACTTAATCTTCCACACAATGGCAGTGACCTTGTTCTAGGGGTGTGTAGAATGGGTCCAAATTGAACCCAGTTTGATTCGGACTGGCCTGGTTTGACCAGTTGAAGCTAGAACCAGACTGGCCCCCAGAAAAAGGGGCTAGTCCAGGTTTGAACTCAACCAGGCTCTGTTTGGATCAGTGTGGATAAAAATCAATGATTTTTTAAAAAAAATCAAAAAAATCGGATTTTTTAAAATTTAAATCGGATTTTTAAAAATAAAATGCTTTTTGAGGAAAATATATTACCATCCAAAGGTTATTCCATCATGAAATAAAGATTAGTTTTTTAATTATGTAGAATAAGGCTGTATATGTTTAATTTTTTTTGGTAAATAAATTCCATTAATCCATTCACAATGTCATGCTCTTCCAGAGGTTTTTGTAAGATTATTGGGCAGTTTCTCTGCCTACAAGATATTATCACAGATGCTTGGTTTACTTTTGCAGTTCTCAAAACTGAATTTGACTCAGCAGAGATCACATGCCTCTTCTTCACAGCAAAAATGTTATGACATAAACAGAGTTGAGAAAAAGACCTTAATCCTATTGTTCTACAAACCTATGAATACAGAATCAACCCCTTCAGTGCTAAATTTCAAGAAGTTCCGTGAAATAGAATAGAAACAATATTTTTCTGATTGTTTGGAGTGGAATAGATCTGCACAAGAAGAAAGTGAAACTAAGTGTGAAGAGGGAGGGGCAAGCAGACAAGCAGTACAAAATGAAAGTGAAACTTTCTGAGCACAATACTGCATAGCCACAGACAGACAAGTCTTTGGATCTTTTTGTGTGTATGACCTGAGGTTTATCACATTCTTTCCTTGGAGGAAAAAACCTATAATGGCAGCAGGCCGTAAAAGAGACCCAGTTTGGCAATATTTTAATGAAGTTCCTTTACCTATCGGTAAGGCAGGCATGTGTGCAAAATGCAAACACTGCAACAAAGAAATGCAAGGCCTGGTGGCCGGAATGAGGCAACATCATGAGAAGTGCTGTGATGAAGATGACCAAAGAAACACATTTGAACAGGCAGGATCTTCAGGTTGGTAAACATTTTTATTGAATCATATAATATTTCTAAAGACTGCCTTGAACTGTCATGTTTGAGCAAAATTATATTTCTTATTATTACTGCATGTTACTGTCATTTGGTACAGTTATGAAGAAAAGCAAATATTCCTTTTGGGGCAGTGCTGTGTACAATAAGCAGAAATTGTATAAACAATAAAATAACAGCATTGACTTTTTTTGTTTAGGGGAATTCATGGATTCTGGAAACTATCCACCTTCAAGATCACCATCCTCCTGTTCTACAGTTTCAGAGTTATCCATCCAGGATAGTGCTTCATTAGCATCATCATCAGACACCCACAGCCACATATCACTATCACCTAAAAGAAAGAAAAAATCCTTCCCTCCTGGAACCACCATAGATAAGTTTGTGATAAAAACTAGCAGATTAGAAAAAGAGTTAATTGATGAAAAAATTGCCCAGTTTGTTTATGCAACGAACTCTTCTTTCCATCTGACTGAGAACCCACATTTCATTAATATGGTTCAGTCACTGAGACCAGGATACAGTCCACCCAGCAGAGCAGATGCTGCAGGGAAACTGCTGGATAAAGTGTATGACAGAGAAATGGAGCAATGTGCAACAGCTCTGGAGGGTAGAATTGTTAACCTAAGTATTGATGGGTGGAGTAATGTCCACAATGATCCTATTGTATGTACTTGTATAACAACAGAAGAAGGGAAAGTCTTCCTTGCACAAACAATTGATACGTCAGGAAATGCACACACAGCAGAATACTTACAAGAAGTGGCAGTAAAAGCTATAACAACATGTGAACAAAAATTCAAATGTCTAGTACGCAGTTTGGTCACAGACAATGCTGCAAATGTATCCAAGATGAGAAGAAATTTAGAAGAGCAGGAAGGGAATACAAAGCTAATAACATATGGTTGCAGTGCTCATTTGCTGCACCTCTTAACCAAAGACTTAAGTGTTCCAGAAATAAAGACTAATGTTGTTGAAATTGCTAAATACTTCCGTAACAATCACTTTGCTGCAGCAGCTCTGAAAAGGATGGGTGGAACCAAGCTAACGCTCCCACAAGATGTTAGATGGAACTCTGTGGTGGACTGTTTTGAGCAGTATATCAAGAACTGGCCTATTCTGATGACAGTTTGTGAACAAAATCGAGATAAAATAGATGGCACTGTCACGGCCAAAATCCTCAACATTGGGCTTAAGAGAAATGTTGAACATATGCTGAGCATCCTGAAACCCATCTCTGAATCTTTAAACAAAATACAGAAAAATAGCTGTTTTATTGCTGATGCTGTTGAAATTTGGAAGGAACTGAGTGAACACTTAAAAGCAGAACTACACATGGACAGAATTAAATTACAAGCATTAAAAAAACGAATGGGACAAGTACTGTTTCCAGCTCATTTTTTGGCAAATATTGTCAATATCCAGTACCAGGGTCAAAACTTAAGTGCTGAGGAAGAGGAGTTAGCTATGACATGGGTATCCAGCAATCATCCATCTGTAATGCCAACTATAATAAACTTCAAAGCTAAGGGGGAACCATTCAAGAAATATATGTTTGCTGAAGATATTTTAAAGAAAGTCACACCAGTGAACTGGTGGAAGTCACTTAAGCACTTGGATTTAGAGACTGTTCAAGTAATGATTTCACTTTTAACAGCAGTAGCTTCTTCTGCAGGCGTTGAAAGAATATTCTCTTCCTTTGGACTCATTCATTCCAAATTGAGAAATCGTTTGGGACCCGATAAAGCAGGAAAGCTTGTTTTTCTTTTCCAGATTATGAACAAAGAAGAAGATGAAGATGACGAGTGAGCTACAGAGGACAGTATTTAAGTTTTTCATGTGTAGGCTGGGCTGACAGTCTAAGTTTCTTAAAATATATATATTTTGTTTAGCCAAATTAGTTAACAAACATGGATGTTTGTTTAAGCAAATAACATATGCTGTAATGTTATTGTTTCAGTTGAATAAATCTATTTAAATTCTTATTATTAAGGTAATGATTATTTTTCTCCTTCCTAAGTACAACAGAAAAGTTGTCCAAATATGAATGATTAACCTATTAAACTGGGGATAAAAAAACTAATATGAAAAGTTGTTATTCTAAAAATCTTCATCTACTTGCATATTAAAGTTATACCAGCAAGAATTAGTCTTTATGTAGAAAACTATGATTTAAATCAAGCCTTACTGACTAGTGATTTAAATTGTGATTTAAATTGTGAATTAAATCAGTTTGATTTAAATCAAATCCACCCTGATTTGGATTAAACCGGTTTGACCCAGTTTGGGTTGCTTGTAAAAGAGAATTTGGTAAGGCTTCCCATTTACAAGCAAAGGGAGATCTCTGATAACTAAAAGGGGGTTGAAAACCTTTTAGTTATAAGGGATAGTTATGATTCCTTATAATTAAAGGGGGTGGGGTGCAGGTAAGAGGGCACCTTCCCCATGGTGGCACAGCGGTGCCAGCTCCTCAGCTGTGGTGGGCCTCTGGGCCTCTAAGCCCAGCCGGTGCTCCCCCCCCATCAGTGCAGGCTGGTGGGGGCCCATTTCCAGCTTCTGCACATAAGTGGAGTCCAGAACTGGGCTCCTGCTGGTCTGCACTGATGGGGGGGAGTGCCAACTGGGCCAAGAAGAGTGGTCACTGGCCCACCGCAGCCGAGGAGCCTGCGCTGCCACACCACTGTGCATAAGGTGCCCTCTTACCGCCGCCAGCCCTTTCAACCCCATTTTAGTTGTTAGGGATCCCCCTTTGCTTGTCAAGGAGAATCCTTACCAGATGGTGTACCGATTGCCCCGTTGCCCAATTGAGTCCCTAACTGATAGTGGTGTGCACGAACCAGTCCGGAGGCCATGTTAGAGGCCTCCGAACCAGTTCGGAACCTGGCCGGTCCGGCGGTCCAGCACTGGGGGGGGGGTGTCTAGCTTTAAAGGTGGGGGGTAGTACTTACCCCTCCCACCGCTCTTCCCCCTCCAGCGCTGCAGTTAAAAGTGAAGTTTGGGGGGTGACAGCGTTCCTCCCTGCCGCCCCTGCCCCTGTCGTTGCCTGGAAGTAGAGTAAAGTACCAGCACGCATGTGCCCGTTGCAGCACGCCTGTCGCTGCTGTGCATGCGCGCGCCGCACACGTCACATGCAGCGTGCATGTGACGTGTGGCACGCTCACGGTAGCAATGGGGGCGCGTGCGCCACAACAGGCAGATGTGTGCTGGTACTTTACTCTATTTCCAGGCAATGACAGGGGCAGGGGCGGCAGGGAGGAACGCTGCCGCCGCCAAAACTTCACTTTTAACTGCAGCGCCAGAGGGGGAAGAGTGGCAGGAGGGGTAAGTACTACCCCCCCCCCGCCCTTAAAGCTAGACACACACACACACCCAGTGCCGGACCGCGCCTCTGTAGTTCTGTGCACACCACTACTAACTGAGCTGACGGACTTGGTCTCGGGCTTGGCATTGGAGTCTCCAAGACTGGTGGTGGTGTTCGCTTCAGTGTTCACTTTGGGACCAATTTGTCCAGGGCAGCTGAGGAGTTCATAGTGGCCATGACAACTATGGGCCTATCCCAAGTAGTCTCGGGACTGACGCATATTGCTTGTCACACGCTTGATCGGGGTAGTGTTCCATTGGTAGAGACCCGTGTGATTTCCCCATTGTCATGGATGGACCACCATTAGGTTAAGGCTAGATTCATGACCATGTCCCACCTTTGCAGGGCCAGAGGGCCCATTAGGATGGTCCGCCCGGGAAGGTTTCTGGATCCAGTAGGATTCGAAGAAGCGTTGGAGGGATTTAGTGTTGGCTTTGCTGGTGACCCTGTCAATACTCTGGTGGAGAATTGGAATAATCAGTTCTCCAGGGCAGTGGACACTCTGACCCACTGACCTGCTTCGAAACTGGCCCCTTGGTATACGGAAGAACTATAGGGACTGAAGTGGCGAGGTAGATGACTAGAGCGCAAGTGGAGAAAGACTGCTCGAATCTGACAGATCTATGCTCAGGCGATACGTGTGGCAAAGAAATGATTCTTTTCCTCCTGTATCGCGTCCGCAAGTTCACATCCAGCTGAGTTGTTCAGGGTCATAAAGGGGATAATGTTTGCCCTTCCTCCTTGAATCAGTATTTGGAACCAACAATCATTTACTGGCGTTTTTAATGAGTCTTTTGTGGACAGAATCTCTCGTATTCAGGCTGACTTAGATTCAAACTCCACAACTCCTCAGTCTGATGCTGAGGTGTCCAGTAGCTCCTCTTATGTGATGACTCTGGATCAGTTTCAGTTCGTGACTCCTGAGGAAGTGGACAAATTGCTTGGTATGGTGCATCCTAACACCTGCCCTCTTGATTCTTGCCCAACATGTCTTATACTTTCTGGCAGGGAGGCTGTTGTAGAGGGCCTAGTAGAGATTATAAATGCTTCTTGGAGGGAGGGCAGGATGCCTCCTTCTCTTAAGGAGGCAATCATTAGACCACTTCTAAAGAAGCCTGCCTTGGATTCCTCAGAGTTAAGCAATTACAGGCCTGTCTCCAACCTTCCATGGTTGGGCAAGGTGATTGAGAAGATGGTGGCCTCCCAGCTCCAGGTGGTCTTGGAGGAAACTTATTATCTAGACCCATTTAAAACTGGCTTTCAGGCAAGGCTATAGGGTGGAGACTGCTTTGGCCGGCTGGATGGATGATCTCTAATTGGGAATTGACATAGGGAGTATGATTCTGTTGGTCCTTTTGGATCTCTTAGCGGCTTTCGATACTATTGACCATAGTATCCTTCTGGAACTTCTGAGGGGATTGGGGGTGGGAGGCACTGCGTTGCAGTGGTTCCACTCCTACCTCACGGGCAGATTCCAGATGGTGTCTCTTAGAGACTGTTGTTCTTCCAAATCTGAACTTTCCTATGGTGTCCCTCAGGGCTCCATATTGTCTTCAATGTTGTTTAACATCTACATGAAACTGTTGGGAGATATCATCAGGGGATTTGGTGCAGGGTGTTATCAGTACGCTGATTACACCCAAATCTATTTCTCCATGGTTCAGAGAGGTTTTTTAGTGAACCATAACTAAACCTGAGCCCAATATTTCAAGGTTGACTTGAACCTGAACTGGAACTGAACCCTAAACAACAAAAAACTAGTAACGGGTTCAGAATACCATTACTAGAGTAACTGGTTCGGAAGCAGCTCTTGCGAAGACAAGGCTCAGATCAGGGGAGGCAGCAAACCTTTCTGCAAGCAAGCAAGCAAGCAAGCAAGCAAGCAAGCAAGAAAATAAATAAATAAGCAAGAAAACATGTGCAAAAAGACAAGGTAAGTTTGTTAGGGTTTGATTTCCGTTTGGCTAGGGGTTTCTTTTTGACAGGGCACTTTCAGTTGTGCCTAGAGAGTCAATGGATGGGGATTAGCTGCAGATGAGTCACAAAGCTTATTAAAGTCCAGGACCACCAGGATAGCATTCTCTGAAGTGCTGCCTATTCCACTTGCACAGCCAGTAAGACAGGCGGAGTTGAGGAGGTCTCAATGCATGGATGAGATGGTGATGTAGGGAGGAGGAGTTTCTGCACAAGAGAAAATCGCCTTCCTCCTGCTGGGTCAATAATCAACTCTTTGAGGCTTGTAAAAAGAACAGAGAGAAAGACTTTTTATTAAAATTACTACAGACTAGTTCTATCTGAGGCTTTTGGCTTTTTAGATACATTAAAAAACCTTTAACTTGGTTACATGAATACTTCAAAGCGCCCAGATGACTTTGGGGCGGCTTCCTTGGAACTCTTAGTTGCTCAGTGACAAAGAACAGTCATTTAGGAAAATGCAAAGCACACACACAAAAGCAAAATAAATACCTGACACACACAGTCTGACTAAACAAACTGTTCCTTATGGTAGGTTCCCAAAACCAACAAAGTCTTGGCTTCTTCCAGAGGAGATCTGGTCTTGTGCTAGCAAGCATGACTTGTCCCCTTAGCTGAGCAGGGACCACCCTGTTTGCATATGAATGGAAGACTTAATGTGTGAGCACTGTAAGATATTCCCCTTAGGGGATGGAAGAGCAGAAGTTTCCAAGTTCCCTCCCTGGCATCTCCAAGACAGACCTGAGAGAGATTCCTGCCTGCAACCTTGGAGAAGCCACTGCCAGTCTGTGTAGACAATACTGAGCTAGATGGACCTATGGTCTGACTCAGTATATGGAACTTACTATGTTAATATGTCCCTTTTCCTTGACTCACCAAATTCCTGATGAGAATCAAGCCTCCTACAGATCTCTTACCCTGAGAGATTATCCTGCTGATAAGCCATGAGGCATCCAACCTTATGATAGTCTGCATTCTCCACTCAGACTTCCTTTCTTCATCCCAGAAATCCAAGCAACAGCTCTCTGGGTCCCACCCCCCTGGTCGACAGATTGGTTGAGCCCTGGAGTTCACCAACCTGTCAGTCAAGACAATTGTTCACTTCCTGTTAACTCTTTAGAGGGAGGGAAGACTATTCACTACAAATCCCATAAGGGGAGTTGCTGGACACCTCCACAGTAGACTCTGCAGTAACTGTGGAATCCAGCTCGACCCGAATATGAGAGATTTTATTCTCAAAAAAGTCATTAAAAACATCACAGCAAGCAACCGATGGTCCCAAGTTTAAATTCAAGGGGGAGGGGGTACATACTAGTCCCCTCACAACCCTAGACAACTCAACTGTACATGAATTTGTGGAAGCAATGTGGGCAGAAAAGTACTGCTTCTTTGCCATCCACAGTGCCAGAGCATAGATCTTCAGATATGCTCTGTGTTGTGTCGGTAGTTCATCCGAATGCCAAGAGGCTGTCTTTAAAGCAAATTGGAGAGGACACTTAGGAGTGATTGTGTCTACTGCTCTAGTGAGTTCATTATTCCATGATTGTACCAGAGCATCGACTGAATCATTAGCAGAGCCAACCCTACCTCCTTGGGCAGACCAATCTGATAGGTCTTTCACCCCTGCAGGGATGGGTTGTGGCTGTAAGTTCTACCTTAACCAGATGATGATCTGTCCATGACAATGGACGTGACTACAGTGTTATGGGAGAAGTCTAACCTTTCCCCATACCAACTTCTCAATTAACAACACTATACCTCAAAGCTGCTATTTGCCCTGCAGGGGAATCCTGCAGAACTATATGGGTACCAGTTGGGAAAGATTTCTACTTGTGAAAATGGGATGCAGGGAAGGTTAGGCCTTTAGCATTGTTGTCCTGATCCAGTTTAAGGGGACAGGACAGGACCATAATTAAAAATAAATAAATAAATAGTGGATTAGGATCTCCTCCATCATCTATAATTGCATCCTTAGTTTTACGTTTATTCCAACCATACTTCACAAGTCTATCAAATATTATGACTTCTTTCATAACTTGTCACAATATGTGACGAGTTATTAGCTACTGTGGATCCAAGGTTGCAGAATTATTAATTACCTCAAGAGGAGTATTGGGAACATAGGAAGCTGCCTTCTACTGCGTCAGACCATTAGTTCATTTAGCTCAGTATTATCTACACCAGGGATCCTTAACATTGGGGCCCCCAGATGTTCTTGGACTTCACCTCCCATAAACCCCAACCATAGGCCACTGGGGCTGGGGACTATGGGAGTTGAAGTCCAACAACATCTGGGGACTCAACATTGAGAATCCCTGGTCTACACTGCCTGGCAGCAGCCCTCCAAGGTTCCAGGCAGGAGTCTTTCTCAGCCGTACCTGGAGATGCTGCCAAGAACTGAACCTGGGACAGTTGTCTATCACTACCATAGGTTTTGTTTTTGGACAATGAGAATGACATCATTTGTGAACAGCCATGCTCTAATAAAGATGCTTTTGGATTTTGGATTTTAGGTGAATAAGATAACAGTTTGCCATCTGACCCATTGTGTAAGTAGGTCTCTAAAGTCCAAAAGCATAGCTCATCAACTCTGAGAAAAAAAGATGTCAAAGTGTTGGTGCAAGCTCTGATGAATTCCTTTTTTAATTGTAATGAAGGCTGACAGAACAACTGCATTGTAATTATTTTATTTCATTTGATGTTGAATGGATTTGAACTGGTAAACTTTATGTCGGGTTAGCTCTTCATGGTACACATGGAAGCATAACTGGTAGGGCAGGTATGCTGTGCATACATGGTTTCAGGCTTGAAACCAAAGTTATGTTCAGGCTAAAAAAGACAGAGCATTGTTGATAGCTTATATCTATTAAGTGTTCATCCTATTCTCTGCTTAGGTAGGTATAACATTTTACTATTTTGTTTTTAATTAGGTTCTTACTAATGGCATCATTGCAGTAAGTGAGCCATCAAGGGAAGACGATTATCTTGGCCAATTTCCTCTCAGTTTTGGAGGTATTGCTCCCTTTTATGCTGATCTGGATACTACAGGTGGACATGGAAAGGTGTATTATAGGGAAGATTCATCTCCTGATGTTCTTCATCTTGCTGCCAAGTATATTCAAAGAGGCTTTCCAGAGACTGCTTTTGATCCAAGCAGCGCTGTTGTAGTTACTTGGGATTCTGTGGCTCCTTATGCAGGAGCTGGAGAGGATACAATTTTTCAAGTCAAGGTGAGTATGTGGCAGTTCAGCTATAGACAGAAGGAACAAATATAGTGATCTTTTATTTATTTTTCTCTGAATGCCAAAATAATATGCAAACTATGTAAGAATTGTCAAATGTAGGTTTTTTGGAAGACAGGCACATCAAACGTATTATAGTTGTAAAATAGTGTAAATGGAGTTTCTATGGAAATTAGGATTTCAAATGAGGTATGTGAATGTGCATGGATTTTATGTTGCTTGGCGTAATCCTTATGAAAGACTGTGGATAAAGTATTTGTATTGCTGAAGTACATATAATATATATAAGATAGGAGGGATTTATCCCCCTTGTCTAAAATACAGGTCTCAATGCACACCTTGTTGAACTTGGCGCAACAACTGCCAGTGATATGCATGGGTATCATGTGCATTGACACCTGAAAGCTACCTTTCCAAATGCATGTCTCAGTTGCACATTTCCCCTCTTCTTTTCACCCTATTTTCTCTATAAAAACACTGCAGTTGAACCCTATGAGTCCCTCAAGCTGAAATTCTCTTTACTTCCAAGTCCCTCTGAAATCAGTGGAATGTGTTTTCAAGTAAACAAGCTCTAGATTTGTTCTACAAGTCTTAAATTATTTTAATTTAAGCTTATTATGGTTTACTAGCTGGGCTGGGCACAGAACATCTGCGCCTCTGAATTAGCCCACCCACCTGCCGCCACCTTTTTCTTCCTCCCTCCCACCCACCCCCATGGCTTTCTAACAGGCTCTCTCCTTCTCTCCCCCCTCCCACTTCTCTGCGCCCCCCCCTGCTTTTTGGCTGGCAGGCCAGTCGGCCCCGCTTCTTGTCCTCCCCACCCAGCTGACTGCCTCCCCCAGCTTTCCGGCTGGCTGGCCAGCTGCTTTTCTCCCCCTATGTTGCTTTCTGGCTGGCAGGCCGGCCACCATTTTTTGCGCTGGCCGCAGCCACCATTTTCTTCTCTCCCGCCCATACCCGTGGCTATCCGGCAGCTCTCCGAACCCTCGCGAGAGCTTCTACACATGAGATTAGCCACAGGTATTCCTTAGAAAATTAAATAGTGGGGTGAGGGGCTTATGAGAATGGTCTGCCCGAAGACGTTATTGGATCCAGTAAGATTCTAAGAAGTGTTGGTGGGATTCAGTGTTGGCTTTGCCAGTGATCCTGTTGATGCCCTGGTTGAGAATTGGAACAACTTGCTCACCAGGGTAGTAGACACGATTGCTCCCAAGCATCCCCTCCGACCCGCTTCAAATTTGGTATACAGAAGACCTACGGGGCTGAAGTGGCAAGGTTGGCGACTGGAGCGCAAGTGGAGAAAGACTTGACTCGAATCTGACAGATTGCGACATAGAGCACATTTAAAGATCTATGCTCAGGCAATGCGTGCGGCAAAGAGGCGCTTCTTTTCTGCCCGTATTGCCTCTGCGAGTTCACATCCAGCAGAGTTGTTCAGGGTTGTGAGGGGACTAGTATCTGCCCCCCCACCTTGAACCAGAATTTGGATTCATCAGTTACCCACTGCAATGTGTTTAAAGAGTTTTTTGCAAATAAAATCTCTTTGATTTGGGCCGCCCTAGATGGAGACTCCACAATTAATTTGATATCTGAACTGGAGGTGCCCAGCAACTCCTCTTATGTGATTCAACTGGATCGGTTTCAGTTCGTGACCCCTGAGGATGTGGACAACCTGCTTGGAGTGGTGAGGCCTACCACTTGTTCTCTTGAACCTTGTCCAACATGGCTTGTTCTATCCAGCAGGGAGGCTGTTGTAAGCCTGGTGGAAATCATAAATGCTTCTCTGATGGAGGGCAGGACCTCTTCTAAAGAAGCCTGCATTTAGATCCCTCCGAGTTGAGCAATTATAGGCCTGTTTCCAACCTCCCATGGTTCGGCAAGGTAATTGAGAGGGTGGTGGCCTCTCAGCTCCAGGTGATCTTGGAGGAAACTTATTATCTAGACCAGTGATTCTCAAACTTGGGTCCTCAGGTGTTATTGGACCAACTCCCATAATCCCCAACCAAAGGCCACTGAGGCTGGGGATTATGGGAGTTGAAGTCCAATAACACCTGAGGACCCAAGTTTGAGAATCCCTGATCTAGACCCATTTCAAACTGGTTTTCGGGCGGGCTATGGGGTGGAGACTGCCCTGGTCGGCCTGATGGATGATCTCCAATTGGCAATTGACAGAGGAAGTGTGACTCTGTTGTCCTTTTGGATCTCTTGGTGGCTTTCAATACTATCGACCATAATATCCTTCTGGAACGTCTGAGGGTGTTGGGGGTGGGAGGCACTGTTTTACAGTGGTTCCACTCCTACCTCTCGGACAGATTCCAGATGGTGTTGATTGGAGATTGTTGCTCTTCGAAATCTGAGTTTATGTATGGTGTCCCTCAAGGCTCTCTACTTTCTCCAATGCTTTTTAACATCTACATGAAACCGCTGGGAGATATCATCAGGGGATTTGGAGCTGGGTGTTACCAGTATGCTGATGACACCCAGATCTACTTCTCCATGTAAACTTCTTCAGGAGTTGGCATATCCTCCCTAAATGCCTGCCTGGAAGCAGTAATGGGCTGGATGAGGGAGAATAAACTGAAGCTGAATCCAGATAAGATGGAGGTACTTATTGTGCGGGGTCAGAACTCTAGAGACTATTTTGATCTACCTGTTCTAGTTGGGGTCACACTTCCCCAAAAGGAACAGGTTCGCAGTCTGGGAGTACTTCTGGAGTCACACCTCTCTCTGGTTTCTCAGGTTGAGGCAGTGGCCAGGGGTGCTTTCTTTCAGCTCCGGCTGATAGGCCAGCTGCGCCCATTTCTCGAGATCAATGACCTCAAAACAGTGGTACATCTGTTGGTAACCTCCAGACTTGACTTCTGTAATGCGCTCTATGTGGGGCTGCCTTTGTACGTAGTCCGGAAACTTCGGTTGGTTCAGAATGCGGCAGCCAGGTTGGTCTCTGGGTCATCTCGAGAGACCACATTGCTCCTTTACTGATGGAGCTACACTGGCTGCCAATAGGTTTCCAGACAAAATACAAAGTGCTAGTTATAACTTATAAAGCCCTAAAAGGCTTAGGCCCTGGGTATCGAAGAGAGCGTCTTCTTCACTATGAGCCCCGCTGACCATTGAGGTTATCTGAGGAGGTCCATCTCCAGTTACCACCAACACGTTTGGTGGCTACACAGAGACAGGCCTTCTTGGTCGCTGCCCTGAAATTGTGGAATGCGCTCCCTGCTGAGATAAGATCCTCTCCATCTCAGGCAATTTTCAAAAAACACCTGAAAACCCATCTTTTCGCGCAAGCTTTCTGAGCTTCCTAAATTTTTTAGGTTTTAATCTCTGGTTTATTTTTAAATTTTTAAATTCTTTTAAGTTTTTGTATATGTTTTTAACTTGTTTTATGCTGCTGTTAACCGCCCAGAGATGAAAGTTTGGAGCGGTGTACAAATTTGAGAAATAAATAAAATATATAGATTATTTATTTATTTATTTGATAAATTTGATAAATGAATAAAATGTATAGATTATTTATTTATTTATTTATTTATTTATTTATTTATTTATTTATTTATTATATTTGATTTCTATACTGCCCTTCTAAAAATGGCTTTGAGGCTTTTACACAGAGAAATAATAAATAGATAAGTGTGTGTTGGCCCCTTATTTATTCAATCTTTATATCAACAATCTGATTAAACGGCTGCAAAATGTTGATATCCACGCACCTAAATTAGCCAATAAAAAGATCCCAATCCTGATGTACGCGGATGACGCGGTTATTTTATCTCAAACCAGGGTCGGGCTCAAAAGGGCTTTAGATGTTCTAACATCATATTGCCAAGAGGAACACTTGAAGATCGACCATAACACATCTAAAATTATGTGCTTTAAAAATAAACCAAGGAAATTTATATGGACCTTGGATGGACATAAATTAGAACAGGTCAATCAAATAAAATATCTCGGGGTGGTTTTTCAATTAACAGATTTTTCAGAACGCAGGGAGCAGGTTTCATTCCTGCGGTTTTAAAACTGTATTCAGCAAAGGTTATCCCCCAGCTTCTATATGGGATCCAACTGGGACCTTATGCGAACTTTGTCACACTAGAAAGAATTCAATCCGGTTTTTTGAGAGCTATCTTCGGGACTACAAGATGCACCTCAAATGTAATACTGCGCATGGAGGCCGGCCTCATAAAGATCGAATCTCGTGCCTGGCTTTTAATCATTTATTTTTGGTTGAGAGTCCACCTATGTCCGGTGGGCCTAATTCCTCAGTTTCTATCGTTAATTCCACAACCGCAGTGGTGCACTGTAGTCAGTAAAAAGCTTGCTGCTCTAGGAATAGACCCTGAACAATTGCTGGAGTTAGACTTGTCAAATGCTAAAAGAATAGTAAAACAGCGTTTGACAGATATTGAATTGCAAAATAACTGGGCCTCTTTAACAGAATTCTATAAAGGAATAAGAACAAGATGGGATCTTTCACCAGCAAATTATTTGTCCCATATTACACTCAGCAAATTCCGGTGGGCATTTACAAGGGCAAGAACAAATTCTTTTCCCTCTGCATTATTAGCCGGGAGATACAATGGTGTTCCCCTGGAAGAACGCTACTGCAGATGCGGCAGTGGGGAAATAGAATCCATTGAGCATATTCTATTATCCTGTAAAATACATAGGCAATCGAGGGAGCACTTAATCTTACCTCTGGTCTGTAAACACCCGGATCAATCTGCTGAACAACTTGTTAAATTTCTACTCTCTGATGAGGATGTTTTAAATTTTAATTCCATAGCCAAATTTTGTTATATTGCTCTTAAGATGTATAATGAGAACCTATAGAGTTTCTTATAAATTTGTTTTGCCTTTTGTATGTATGGATTGTTTGGTCTAGGACCGTAAATAAAACTTGACTTGACTTGACTTGATAAATAGATAAGATAGATCCCTGTCCCCAAAGGGCTCACAATCTAAAAAGAAACATAAGATAGACACCAACAACAGTCACTGGAGGTACTGTGCTGGGGGTGGATAGGGCCAGTTACTCTCCCTCTGCTAAATAAAGAGAATCACCACATTAAAAAGTGCCTCTTTGCCAAATTAGCAGGGGTTGGATAATTTTAATAAGTAATAACAAAGAGAAAATTAATAATCCTAAATTTTCCTGTTGATTATTGGAATGTAATTTATTGATATCTGACAACGTTTCTTAAGAACAAAAGTTCTGTAGTCCAAATGTAACATTATTTTGTGTACAAATATTTTTGTTAAGTTCTTTGCCATCAGTGACAAGCTTTTTCAAATATTTGCCCTTTTGCTTTAAAAGAATTGCTAACTTTTTAGTGCTGCTGAGGCCAGAGTGGAAGTAGAAGTACTTGTCCTATTGAATGGAGATCCAATGAATCACCTAGATAGTTCTTCATAGGTTTGGTCTTGTGTGAGTTGAACTGCAAGTTGCCCTGTGTTGCATTGCAAATGGCTTTTCAAACTGAGAAGTTTATAATTTGGTATGGGAGACTGCTGTCGAGGATAAAACTTTTTTAAAGAATCCCGTTGAACACATCCAAACCCTTAGACCTACCTAAAGCTATGCTTTGAATCCTGGCTTAGGACCTTTTCACTGTATGAATTTAAAAAATGCTGTGATGTTCAGTCTTCAAAACAATATCAATTCTTCCAAAAACAGGTTTGAGGAAATGGCTCCTAAAAGATTCTTGACACCATGTTTTGTAATAATAATTGTATTACATGCTGCTACCACTTGTATTTTTAAAGATTTATAAAGTATCGTCCATATATCTAAACTTGCCTATTTTTTCTACAAATAAATGAAATTTAAATCTTCCCACAGAGAAACACATTCCAGGCTGTTTTAGCGTCTTCTGATTCCAGTTCCTATGCTGTTTTCCTTTATCCAGAAGATGGTTTGCAGTTCTATAGTACATATTCTAAAAATGATAAGGAAATGGTCCCGGCTACTGTTGGCTTTAGTCAACCCTCTACAAATTACTACTTATGGGTAAAAACTGGATCGTACAATATAATTGCAAATGATGAAGAGGTCATTGGGAATCTGCACAAGTATGCATTTTAAAATCAGTTTTTCAGAAATATTTCTGTATTTTCTTTCATATAAAAACATTTGTTAAATGCTACTAGTATTTTTCTAAATCACAACAGTTACTATTAATCTATAGAGAGTTGAAGGAAAATTCTGGATTTTCGCTTTTACGACAGCACTCTTGTGTTATTTTGGGGAAATATTCAAGATATTTTAAATATCTCACTATTTATTACCACTTATTAGAGATAAAACACCATCTGTGTGCATGATGGTGTACAGAGTTAAAATAAGATATTTATCTTTATTCTGAAAGGTAGTTTAAAGATAGCAGAAACAGCTAAGGAAAAAGAGGGTGGGAAGTGGAGAAAGAACCAGTGCAACATGAATGTTTGTTCATTAGTGTCAACAGATGGACTGCTCAAAACACATCTTACCTAGGTGGCATGGTAGCTACTGAAACTCAGTGTACAATATGGGTGGTATTCCACATGGGAAACTGTTTGCATGAAGTAGCCTGATTTTTAGCTATGTATCAGCATAGATGTTTTGGTACTTAGTGGTGCAGAAGTTTTTAACATTCATTTAAAATAAAGCAGTTACTGGCTTGTTCGTTTAAATGCATAATTAGTATTTCTTTTCTTCTAGGAGCAGCAATTTGGGAAAACAAGGAGCCTGGGTATTTGAGATTGGTAGGTCGGACAATATCCTGTCAGCAAAAATCACTTCAACTCCTGCCAGTGTGGAGTACAATGACTATGACCAGTTTGAGGAAGTGACTGCAGACCCTTCCGTATCACACCAGGATTCTATTGAAAGAAGTGAGCAGGAAGTATCTTATGATATTTCCAGCAGTGATCAGCTGCATACAAGCTACAGTCTACCTCAGCCAGCAGCAGAAGGTGACTTGCAGTCTCCATACCAAGCTTCAACAGAGCATCCATCAGCTGAGCCTCATTTCCCAACAGGGAAAACTCCACCTCGCCAGTTTCCAGTTCAGCAATATCCCCAGCAACATGCTCAGATACTCAATGTGGAAGAAGTTGATGAAACTGGAATTGGTAAGATAGTTTGAGATTAGTAAAGTCATATCAGGAACTATGGAACAAGTAAATATAAACCCAATATTTATTAAGTCAATCAACCAATCATCTTTATTATGGTCATAGACCAGCATAGATAAGTAAATCAAATAACTATTTTAACATGAGTGAATGTACTTGCATGCATTTTTTTTCACTTGCTAGTGAGAACAAAACAAAACAAAAAAGCTAAGCTTCTATTAATCTATTCAAATTATTTATCTTACATCTCTGTTTTCACACTAAGGTCAAAAGTACCCGCTGTAGCTTGTGCTGAAACTCATGGATTTGCTATATTTTATATGTCAAAATTAAAAAAAAACGTGAATACTAAGGGTCAAACTACGCATTACAAAAACCATATTATTAGCAGTAAGTGTTAAGCACTTCCATTTTAATTTAAATTGAAGGGTCTTCTGCCCCCATCATGGTTCTCATCCAGATTGAGGCACCCACCACTGGTATTTGATACTAATGGGAGCTTTTCCCCAGGGGAATTAGCAGTGGCAGTAGGTTGCTAATTATTCTATGGCAGAATCCAGAATCAACCTTCTGCACCATAGCTCTGATCTAGATCAGGACCCCTGGCTGCTATTTACAGTGCATTAAGAAAATGCACTTCTTGTAACATGTGGCTTGACCTTGATGGTCTATAAGAGGCATTCTGGATTTGTCACAATGACAAATTTAAAAATTGCTGCTTCCGCAAACACACGCAGAAGAAAAAGACCTGCTTTGTTACTCTGGATATACTTCTAGCTACTCAGTTTAATATATTTCATAATTAAAACTTTACCCATGTTTGGGGAAGTGGTGCTTAAAGAATATTAATTTACATCCGGAGCAATGGGCCAAGGATGCAGCAGGAATTGCATCCTCACAACCAGAGGTTTCCCCAGCACATGAGCAATTTTTGCTGATCTCTCCTGCCTCTAGAGGTGTTCTGTGCTTTCCAGAAATGTCCCTCAGCATTGCACAGCCAAGTAAACCCATGCTTAGGAACTGTGGAACTATGCTGAAGCAGACACACGACCCCAGACCTGGGTAAAAGGCTGGGTAAAAATCCGGGCTACCTAGGGAGGCAGCACGATTGGCCTTGATTCCGTGCTTCATACGAGCAGCCCTGTAGGATATGTGAATACCTCCCATGTTTGTTATTTGGCCAGGGGTTCTCCAAGCCTCCCCTCCCAAGAAAGCTGCCTTCATTGCAAAACTGCTAGTACTGTTGTCTGTTTGTTTCATGACACGTAGTAGTTGCTGTTGTGGTTAATCCAGTCTGCTTCTTTTACTACAAAGTTGGTACAAACTATATTTAGCAGCATAAGGAGCAACCTTCTTCTTTACATCTCTAGAAGACACTTCTGTAATTTATGGCTGGTCTGTCTATAGAAGCATGTGCAAACTAATTGGGCTAAAAAAGCACCATGTCTTTCATGAGTAAAAACTAGAAATTTGGAGTTTGGACTTCCCCCCAGGCTGTAGTAAGCAAGACTCCTGTTCTGTTCCATAGGCAGTGGTGGCTGGCTGCACTGCACTGAACTGACTGCAGCAATGCTTGTGCACGTGGCACTGCTTTCACAGCAGGAATGGTATCTCTTGTCCTAGTCCCAGGCATATAAGACAATACTGAGCTAGATAGACCAATGGTCTTACTCAGTATATGGGAGCTTCCTATGTTCCTATGAGCAAGCATTCTCTGGCCACCGCAGCCCCAAGCACTTCAGGGAGGCCACCAGAGGCCTTCCCTCGCTTTCCATTGCACCTTTGGGGAGCTGCTTGTCTACTCCGCTCTCCCTGCGCTGGACACACACTGTCCTTTTGCCTGTTGCACTGAGTGCCTTGTTCATGTGCCATTGGAGTTTGGTTGGGTGCATTCTTTATCTGCTGGGAGTGGGGCAGAGAAAGAACACATCCACTCTTACCCCAAAGCTGCACAATCGGTGCTGAATGCAACAAGCAGATGGGCAGCCCACCTGTCTTGCCTCTGGTGGCCACACCACTTGCATATGATGCTGGCGCACACACACACCTCAACACGGCGGGGGGGGGCTGCCCTCATCCTGTGTCTGCCAGTGAGCTCCATTATGCCCTGCTTAATGCGGTTGCCTTCTATGTTCCTATAGTCCAACAGTCTGCTTCACAACAGGGAGGTGAAGGGACTGGGAGAATGAATTGTACCATGAATGGTTTAGGATGCATTGTGACTGAGTTGTTGACTCATTACCCTTCCTCCCCCTCTTTCTCTACAGTGTTTCGTTACACTACAGATGCCCAGCAAACCTGTGCAAACAACCGCCATCAGTGTTCAGTTCATGCCATGTGCACGGATTATCCAAATGGCTTTTGCTGTAGTTGTGTTGCTGGTTACAAAGGAAATGGCAGGCAATGTGTAGCAGAAGGTAATTCTAAGTTGTTTCAAAATGAAATATTCTAAAATATAGTACCAGATGTGTTTTTAAAATATCATTTTCTCTCTTTCCATAAAAACCTATGGGTTTAGTGACTATTCAGGATCAGTTCATGCTTGTTAAATAACAGCTTTTCAAACAACTGCCTCAGGTTATCAGAATATATGTCAATCCTGGATACCCATTACTGTGTATATTATGAATAAGCATGCAGTGTCTAGTTTTAGTCATTTGTGATTAATGTTGCTGCTTCTGTTTTTCTCCTTAGGTATTTCTTCTTTTTTAAAATGTGTATGTTTTATAAATTCATTATATTCTATATAATATGTCATTTATGGCTGCAAAATGTTATTTAAAAATAATTATTATTGTCAATTAATAATAGAATGTATAAGGGTGCAGACCAGGGGTCCTGCAGGTCCAGTATAGTGTCTGATATCCAGAGCAGCCATTGTGGGGTGCAGTAGAGCTGTGTACTTGTGCAGAGAGGCTGCTCTTAACTCGGCTAAAGTTCTTTGTCTTCCAGAAATATGTCCCTGAAGGCTGTGCAACCCTTGGACAGATTTCTAGAAGCCAGGAAGAGCACTTATGGGGCAGGGGAGAGCAGTGAAAATTGCTCTTCCATCCCTCCTCGCATGTTCTGCTACTCAGCAACACTCTGACTGAGTTAAGAGCAGAAGCGGAGCTATAATTGAGCTGATGGGTTCTAAGAACCCAGGCCACCAAGATGTGTAAGGACATGCACTTAGAAGTTTCATGCCTTTTTTCAATTTGATTAACCAGTTGTTGTGAAATTTAGCATGCTGGAACTTTAGGGAAGTTCTTTGTTAAGGGATTGTGAAATTATTAGGAATGTAATCTATGTATCATTTGATTGCAACTGAATAATAAAAACACATCTATCAAATTAAAGTATTCGGCGTTCTCTACGCTGTGATATCAAAGATGCTGAAGCAGAATGAAAGAAACAAAGCTCTTAAAATATGGAGCACGCTTTACCTACACGACAATATAACAAAGGTTATTATGGAAGAATGTCATGCGCTTGAACAAATGATAAATTATATTTGATAGAAATTACAATTGATAGAAAAAATTAATTGATTGTGCGAAGGATTAATGAGTTTTAAATGCTTAAGAACTATTAAGAAGAGTTGAAATTCAAAACAGAATGTTTTATTATTAATTTCTATACCGCCCTTCCAAAAATGGCTCAAGGCAGTTTACACAGAGAAATAACAAACAAATTTTGTTTATTATTATTATTATTATTATTATTATTATTTTTATTATTTTATTATTTTATTATAGTATTTATTTATTATTATTTATATATTATTTGTATTTAACCAACAAAATTTGAGAGTTATCCAACCTCAGTAACAATGATAAAATAAGTGAGATGGGGGAAAATTGAGCATTTAGACAAAAAAAGAATAAACGCACATTGAAGGCTTGAAAGATGAGATAGAACATGGGAAATTAATAGAATTTTCAGAAATATTTTTGTTTACTAGGCACAGACTCTAATGAAAAGTCATGGGCCAGGATCCAAAGTATTGTGCAATGTTTGCTTGGTTGTTATTATTATTATTGTTGTTGTTTACAAAGTCAGACAGGTGTTATTGACTGGTTTGTTTTATCCAGACATTGAGTCCTTCCCAAGGACCTGGGATGGCTCAATTTTATTATCAATATTGTTGCTCTTATTATTATAGATATTGTTGCAGACTATAGGCTGTTCCCAGTAGAGTTGCTTTTTGTAATTGGCTGATGGTGATTTCTGTGCCCCTTATGTAGTTGTTGTTGTTATTGTTGTTGTTATTTACATTTCTATACCACCCAAACATCAGTCTCTAGGTGGTTTACAACAATTAAAATAACAAAATAAAATTAAAACAGCTAAAAGCCCAACAATGAAATACAACCATTGAATGTCTGAATAAAAATATGTGTTTTTAAGGCCCTCTTAAAAGCTGACAAAGAAACCAAGCATTGCTTCTCGGAGGGGAGTGTGTTCCAGAACTCAGGTGTGGCTATGAAGAAGGCCCAAATTTGTGTCTCCACCAGTGGCTTTTCCAGACGTGGCTTCATGCCGTGGGGTATCCAAAGAGTGAATCTGCTTCTCAGCAGCTTAATTTGGGGGAATAAATGGACCTTTCACATAGGGTCGGCTCCTCTCCACATTCCCTGTGGATCTTTTTCCTGTGTGCGTTCCCACAGCTTGCTCCATTTTTTTCTCCAACCAATTTCATCCTAGAGGACGTGAGAGACCTTTTTTGTTGTTGTTGTTAGTTTGACAGTAAGTGTTCCACAAGATTGACTAGTCAAAACAACAGAACACTTAACCCAAAGCGGTATCTCAGTGAATGAATCTGTGTTGATGTTCATAGAAACCACTCCCAATTTTGGGGAGCCATTTTTATACTTATGGCATGCAGAACAACTGAGGAATCCTCTCGGATAATTTATTCATGTGAACAAAATCAATGGACTCTATTTTTCAGTGATTCCTCCCCCACTACACACAGGAATGATCCCAAAGTTTTCTTTCTCAACTTGCAAAAATGAATGAGAAGTTGGAGAGATGCTAGCCTGGGCTAACTTCTTGACAATTCACATTTCAACACGGCTTAATTAGTACTAGGGCCCACCTAGAAACATTCCAAACTATGTGAAGCAAGGGGGGAAGATCCTTTGAGCATGTGCAGAGTGTATGCTCTTAGTTTCCAACACAAGGTGAAAACTGCCCCCTCCATTAGCTCCCGCCCAAATGAACCTTGTACCAAACCTTTCTTGATAAGTGTCACCAACACCACTGACCAACACTATTCTATCACCACTATTTGCCAACACTATCACACTTGCCAACACTATCAGATTGTTCTCTGAACCCAGCCTGGAACGGATTTTCTAGGTTTACCAAACTTTCTTAACACAGCCAGAAGCAAACGCAATCTCCCCCTGCCCAAAGCTACCCGCGAAAGTTGTGCTTCCTGTACCACAACACTGCCTCCCCATCATCACCAGCAAAAGCATGTAAGTCTGGCTCTATTTTGCCCATGCTCTGTCCTAGGTAAATGCTACCAAAGCTGCATGATTGATCACAGGTAGTTTCTCTCCCCTCCAGCCTATGGTTTCCTGCCAGCTTGCTAGGAAAAGACAGTCTATGGGGGAGGAGGCAGGAAGGCAGCCTTGAAGACAGCAAGCAGTACTTCCAGTGTCCAAAGCCCGTTGTTGTATTTTTCTTTTTACAGATTCCAAAAGGGCTCTCTGTTTAGCCCATTTCAATAACAGCCTGTATTCTTCCCAAGCAAAGCTAACCACAGTCAGGAAAGCAAACAATAAGGAACACAGCTGTCAAACTTGCCTTCCTTGGGGAAGACCGGCAAGATCAGTTGCCAAGCAGCGCCCTCTGCTGACTCTTGGCATTCCACAAATCCACCTAGCAATTTTTTTTAAAAGTGCGAGTTTTGAAAAAAGCTGATTAATTGGCAATGACCCCTCCACACATTGTGGAGAAGCATCAGGGCATACCAGAAGCCTCGGTGCTGTCTTTTTAAAAGCCGCTGAAAATAGAGGATTTTTTTTACGCCAGACATAATTTGGGCTAAGCTAGAATTTAATGATTGATTGATTGATTAATTAAGTGCTGTCAAGTCGGTGTTGATTCTTAGCGAGCGACCACATAGATAGATTCTCTCCAGTATGATCTGTCTTCAACTTGGCCTTTAAAATCTCTCAGTGGTGCATTCATTGCTGTCGTAATCGAGTCCATCCACCTTGCTGCTGGTTATCCTCTTCTTCTCTGTCCTCCAACTTTTCCCAGCATTGTGGACTTCTCAAGGGAGCTGGATCTTCGCATAACGTGTCCAAAGTATGATAGTTAAGTTAGAATGTGCATCCCTAATTTGGAGAAAACCAGAATCGTGTGTGAACTGGTCCCTGATAGCCTGCTGTGACTTTTGGGTAAATCTGGCTGATATGTGAACTCAACCCTCCATTCTGGAGCAGATGCAAGCTAAAAGCCATGTGTGTAAAAACTCCAGCAGAACAGACGATAGTTGTAAGCAGACTTCTCCTGCTACTTTAATAATAGAAGTGATTTACACATACCTGCCAACATGTGAATGGGAAATAGGGACATGTTGGCAGGTACGTTTATGTAGAAGGTTGGCACTCTTAAGTATGTTCCATACATAAACAGATAATAACAAATAATTTCATATAATAACAGATAATTTCATATATGCTATTTAATAATTTAATAACAGATAAGAACAGATAATTTCATATATGCTATTTAATAATTTAATAACAGATAATAACAGATAATTTCATATATGCTATTTAAAATTTGCAGGGTGTTTCCTGATATAATAGAAATGAAATAATTCCCTACTTTTTTCCTTGATATTCTAATGAAGCTTTATAGTTAATGTATTTTATTTATTTATTTTAATTCAACTTATATACTGCCCTTCCTAATGTGACTCAGGGCAGTTTTCATTCAAATTAAAAAACATATAATAAACCAATTAAAATAAAATAAAATAAAATAAAATAAACATTTAAACCAGATTAAAATTTAAATTAAAACTAGATATCATTAAAAGCCAGGTTAAAATATGGGTCTTTAAGGCTCTCCTGAAGCCCTCCAAGGAAGATAATCATCCTATTACCATGGGGAGCTCATTCCATAGACCAGAGGAGAAAACCAGAGAAGGCCCAATCCCAGGTCACCACCAGGTGAACTGGTGGCATCCGAAGATGGACTCTTCCTGATTAGCTTAATGAGTAATGGGGATCTTGTAGAGAAAGGCGCTTTCTCAGATAACCTGAACCTAAGTTATTCGGGGATTTAAAGGTAATAACCAGCACTCTGTACCTTGCCCAGAAGCATATCAGCAGCCAATGTAACTGTGTAACAACAGGTATAATGTGGTCTCTTCAGAATACCCCAAAGACCAATCTGGCTGCTGCATTTTGAACTAATAGAAATTTCCGAACTACTTACAAAGGCATACCTACATAGAGCGCATTGCAGTAGTTTGGCTAGTTTGAGTGTGAGCCTTTGAGCTGAGCTGGCTCTTCAGCTCGAGCCTGGTTCAATTTGAGTTGGCTTACGCACCCCTATTCCCCACCACTACTGAAATAGCCACCCTCATCTCATCAAACCCACTCCCTGCTCCATCCTTAACAAGAGAGCCCAGACACATCCCTGTGAGCAGCCTGGCACAAAACAAAATGAAAAACTAAAACTGGACAGCCTTGAGAATAATTTCCCCTCAGACCTTAGTCTCACATCAAAGGCCTGGCACCAAAGGCCGGCCAGCCTCTAATCTCATCTCACAAGAAGGATTGCTGGACACCACCTTAACTGCCATGGCAGAAATATTGGAGTCCAGCTTGGCCCAAATGCAAGATAGTTTATCTGCAAAGAACTCATTGAATGTGTCACAGTGAGATATTGTTTCTGGAAACAGATTTGAAACAGAAGGGGCTTGAATTAAACCCCTTACAAGCCCTTTCTGTTTCAGATTTATTTATTTTTATTTATTAAAACATTTTTATACTGCCCAAAACTTATGTCTCTGGGCGGTTTAAAACAGAATAAAAACAAAGTAAAACATTCGTTAAGACAAAAATGGGGGGGGGAGACACACATTACAACAATTTAAAATTTTTAAAATAATATTTTAAAACAGCATTAAAACCATTAAAACAACATTAATTAAAAGCCTGGGTGAAGAAATGTGTTTTTAAAGACTTTTTTAAAGCTGTCAGAGATGGGGAGGCTCTTATTTCACTAGGGAGCGCATTCCAAAGCCTTCAGATGCGTATTGGGTCTGCTGAACGAAAACTTCCAGATGCAATACATGCAGGATAGAATTGTTTCCTTGCTGCACATATTGCTACAACATAGGCTTTCAAATGGGTTCTATACTGTGTCTTATCAAATTCAACATTAATCCTCCTCCATTTGTGCTCCAGTCATCGACTGGCCGCTTTAGCTCCCATAGCTCTTCCGTATATCATGGAGCTGATTTTGAAGTGGGTTGGAGAGGATTCTTAGGAATGGTCATGTCTACTGTCCTGGAAAGTTCCCTGTTCCAGGTATCCACAAGGGCATTGACAGAATCGCTGGCAGAACCATCTCCAAGGCCCTTTGGAATCCTACTGGATTCCTGAAAAGGCTACTTGCATGGTGATGCAAATGGCCTTTGCACAAAGGCAGAGGCCACTCTAATGGCAGCTGTGTATGCGCAGAGGCCCAAAACAAGCTAGAGCCGGCTGGCCGATCACTTAGGAGGCTGGTGAGGGGGGAGCCTCCGCCATCCCGCCCGACCACCACGGCTGCCTCCTCAACCATCCCTGCTACGGCTGCTGCATTTTAAAAGGTAAAGACTACCTTTTCCCTCCCCCTCTCCCGCAGTTACTTTCTACAAAACTCTTTACTTGTAAAGGGGAATCTTTGCCAGATCCCCCTTTACAAGTAGACCCCACAAAGCCAGCTTGCTAGTCGGGTTTTCGAGCCGGGCTTGGCTCAACTCTAACTCAGACCAACATCATTCTTTACGGCGCTGGGTCAGTTCGAGTGCGAGCCTTCAAGCTGAGCCGGCTCTAACTCGAGCTTGGCTCAGTTGGAGTTGGCTCACACACCCCTATTCCCCCGCCACACACACTACTGAAATAGCCGTCCCAATCTCATCGAACATGCCCGCTACTCCATTCTTAACAAGAGAGCCCAGACACATCCCTGTGAGCAGCCTGGCACAAAACAAAAAAAATAATAAAAAAAAATACTGGACCACCTTGAGAATAACTTCCCCTCAGACTCAGACTGTGAATTCTATGTATCTTATTTTCTGTTAAGATGACACATGGTAGGATATGTCAGGTATATTTGCCTTAAAAGGAGTGGGGCAAGCTAGAGGTGCAGCTGCTGTTGTAGTCGCTGGTGTGGGTGCCTGCAGCTTCAGCAGCCGCCTGCAGGCACCCACACCGGCGACTACGACAGCAGCTGCACCTCTAGCTTGCCCCTCTCCTTTTAAGGCAAATATACCTGACATATCCTACCATGTGTCATCTTAACAGAAAATAAGATACATAGAATTCACAGTCTTTCTGCATGCAAAGAAACAATTTAAACGTCAATTTAAATTATTGGGTAGACAAATGGACACCTTGAATTACATAGTTTGTAGAACTACTAAGCTGCCATTAAAAATTCTTTTTTTGCTTTTGTTTTTAAAACCACAAGCAAGCAAGCAAGTTCAGATTGACCTCCTGAAGTCAACAGACTGAATGGCAACTGAGATTTCTGCAGTTAAGATGAGAATTATGACATGATATAAAAGCACTGTTCATTAGAAGTTAAGGTCATAGCTGGAACATTTTAAGTATTAGTGCCAACAGCTTTAATATTAATTCTGCCACCTGCCAGACAACTACGGGCTCTGTTTAGCTTAAATTGTCTCTCTGGCTGCAGAAATAATTTCAAATTCTCCAGGATGAGATATTTCCAAAAAATAAGACCTGCAGTATTTGCCTTCCATAGAACTGGGTTTCCTATTCTCATGAACTGCTCATCTGTACTCATCAGGATTAGGGAAAAAACACAATGGTGTAATAAAGTAAACCTCCTACTGAAAAACAAGAGAGTGAGCAGAATGCAAATCCATTTCCTAATCTTCTAGCCTGTGAGAAACTTTTTTAAAAATCTCAAATTGTTGATTTTTGGGAACACCATCATTTTCATTGTGCTTTTAACTGCCCTTATTTCCTTTGTTTATTTCATTTCCTCCTCCATCATTTTGCAAATCTGGTTCTGCATCCAGTAGATTAAAAAAATGAGCAAGCTGTCAAGTGGCACTATTGCCACTTTGTCCAGATTTTTAAAGACAGTTTCCTGACAATAAAATGGTTTTCATGCACATCTGAAGCCCTTTTTTTCCTTGACTTCTTTATTTGCCTTGAAACTTATTCACTGGTAATCATTCCCTCAAAGTATAATTGATAGTGGACCATGTAGGTGGTTTTTGTTTTGTTTTGTTTTGCCTTTCCGTTTTTTTCATCTTGCAGTGAAGATGGACTGGAGTAGCGAGTGTCTAGTTAGTACTTTCTCTTCTAAGACTGGGGCAATTGTTGCTTCTCTTCATTTCCTTCTCTCTTTTGATTTGATCAAAGGATTTCAGAAGAGATATTAACTTGTTTCAGAATTAGAATGTGTTAGCAAAACTAGAAATAACTATCTTATGTTTAAAGAGGAAAATGTAGTATGGGCAGAACATAAGTAGCATAATTATTGTTGGTGTACTCAAAATAAGACATCATTTTTGACCAGGTTTAATTCACCACTGGAAACAATTTAGGGATTGGGAGCAGGCCACAGGATTGCATACACTTTCCTTTCTATTGTCACACACATGCACATGTTTCACAGCTCAGGTTCAGTGATACATGTGACTTTACTTGGCTTTTCCCAATTAAAATAAACCTGAGACCACTCCTAAAACTATTTTAAGAATCCCAATTAAACTTTAGTTCCCAAAGTGAGTGAAGGAACATATTCAGGTTCATTTCAACCTCCATTAACCATTATAACATATAATGTTGAACCTGGAACTATTAAGCCAGACAAAGTTTCCACAAGATGTAGAAGAAATACACAGCCTTTAAATTCCAGTTCTCTGATCTGTCCAAATTGGCTAAAGCAATGGTAAATGCTTGATTATTGTCATCTTTTCCTGTCTTTCTTTTACATGGTTGAGGACATACAGGTGAAACTCGGAAAATTAGAATATCGTGCAAAAGTCCATTAATTTCAGTAATGCAAATTAAAAGGTGAAACTGATATATGAGACAGACGCATTACATGCAAAGCGAGATAAGTCAAGCCTTAATTTGTTATAATTGTGATGATCATGGCGTACAGCTCATGAAAACCCCAAATCCACAATCTCAGAAAATTAGAATATTACATGGAACAAAGAAGACAAGGATTGAAGAATAGAACAATATCGGACCTCTGAAAAGTATACAGTGTACTGTGCTTGATTGGCCAGCAAACTCGCCTGACCTGACCCCATAGAGAATCTATGGGGCATTGCCAAGAGAAGGATGAGAGACATGAGACCAAACAATGCAGAATTGCTGAAGGCTGCTAATGAAGCATCCTGGTCTTCCATAACACCTCATCAGTGCCACAGGCTGATAGCATCCATGCCACGCCGCATTGAGGCAGTAATTGCTGCAAAAGGGGCCCAAACCAAGTACTGAATACATATGCATGCTTATACTTTTCAGAGGTCCGATATTGTTCTATTCTTCAATCCTTGTCTTCTTGGTTCCATGTAATATTCTAATTTTCTGAGATTGTGGATTTGGGGTTTTCATGAGCTGTACGCCATGATCATCACAATTATAACAAATTAAGGCTTGACTTATCTCGCTTTGCATGTAATGCGTCTGTCTCATATATCAGTTTCACCTTTTAATTTGCATTACTGAAATTAATGGACTTTTGCACGATATTCTAATTTTCCGAGTTTCACCTGTATGTAAGGATTCTATATGTGACACACGTATCAAGCTTATTATGTAGGTTGTTTATTTATTTTATTTTTATTTATTATTTATTTAACATACTTTTTTACCACCCAAAACTCATGTCGCTCATTGTTGTTACATGTGTCTTAAGCCTGGGGTCCCTGAGTTACTCATATAGGAGGTAAAACTTTGAAAATATAATACTAATCGATCTGGGATATAACTTTTTATGTTAACAGAAATTGCTGTGCTATAACTTTGGTTTTATTGTAAAAGGTTCTCCTCAGCGAGTCAATGGGAAAGTCAAAGGACGAATTTTTGTGGGAAACAGCCCAGTACCCATTATATTTGAGAACACTGATCTCCATTCCTACGTCGTGATGAACCATGGGCGTGCCTATACTGCCATCAGCACAATTCCAGAAGCATTAGGTTTTTCCTTGCTTCCTCTTGCCTCCATTGGGGGTATTATTGGATGGATGTTCGCTGTAGAACAGCAAGGATATAAAAATGGATTCAGTATTACTGGTAAATTTCTCATTTATTTTTAAAAAGTTGCTTTGTATTGTTATGGCTAGAAATGGTGGGTGGATCTACTACATTTACAAGGACTCAGTTGTATAATGTCATCAGCAGTCTCTGTCGCAGAAGCCATTCTGTTTCACATGCTTCAGCATTCTGCTACATTTCTGCTCTTTCTCCATAGACTGTTTTTACATCCTGCTATTGATACTTGTGAGGCACAGAGACCTCTTCCCCAGCAAAGAGGCAGACATGTAAAAGGGCAGACTCTTAGCTGCATTTGCCAGATGTGGATATAGATCACTTTTGGGGTACTAAGTTGCAAGGGTGCATGAGTGTATGTAAGTGCATGGATGGTGTACACAGGGTATTGTAGGCTCCCTGGGCCAAGGAAAAAGAAATTGGAGAGAAGGGCAGTTGGGCCACAAAGCAGGCTATTAATAGAGGAGCCTTTTGAAGCAACAAATAGAGTAACCATTACAAAGAAACTAGACAGGAAACTCTTTCCAGCAAAGGCCAGCTTCAAGCTTTTCTTTAGTTTCATTGTTTACATTTGTTCCTTTAAAACAGCTGCTACCAACTGATATTACTTCAAATGTGTATATTGTTTGCAAAACCACAAGTAGGGATGTTCGCAAGTTCCCTGGATTAAAACTTTTAACTGATATTTAAGAGCCATACCAACATTCCTGTCTTAAACTTTCAAGAGAATTAGCTGGTCAGAGGAGGCCTGATTCTAAAATCTATACTCTTTCTCACTGAAACGCAGAATTATTTGCTAAGGTAGCTTCTCATGGGAAGAAATATATGAAAATGTTCCCCTTCTAATTAAGGGTTCTTCCAGATGACAAGAACAAAAGTGATTTTTTAATGGGGGAGATAACAGTATTTAAATTTAAATATGGATGTATGCACGCACAGTGTGTGTGTGTGTGTGTGTGTGTGTGTGTGTGTGTGTGTGTGTGTGTGAGAGAGAGAGAGAGAGAGAGAGAGAGAGATGCTTATCTCTACTTCCCTCAAAAGCACACTCTGCCACCTGGACAACCCTCGGGGATATAATTCTGGGTGGCATAGATCGCTTCTGGGGGAAGGGGAGATCAGCTAAAATCGTTCTTGCTTTGTGTGAGCATTCATCTGCACAGCCATTATATATATTTCTTTTGCTTGCTTGCACACAAACCTAGTCAGGATGTCGATCATATTTTGCATGCCATGGATTATCTTTTTTAGAAGGGATAGCTATCCTGGGGAAAGTTTATGCATCCTTCCCTCTTAACTAGAATAGCTATCGGGGATGAGTCATTGCTACTGGGGGATGGCTTCAAATAAAACACCTGGCTATTATGTAAAGTGTCTCTACTGGTTGTGCTGCTGCTGCTTCAGGGAAAAGTCTTAGCCTGCTCTTCCTGCAGATGATCATGCTCAGAGCCCTGGGCAGCCAGATCAGCCGCCCACATGACTACCAGCTCCGTCATGGAGCCGGTGGGGGCTGTGGGGATCAGGGGCCAGCCAGTCCCAGGATGCCCCGCGTGAGTGTGTGGGGCATTCTGGGGGGACTCCTGAGCCTGGGAGGCAGAGGGATAGGAGGGGAAAGATGAATAAGCAACAAGGACAACTGTGGATCTTTTCAGTATTTGGTTATATGCATTTTCCCATTTGAGTAATTTATTAAAATATTCTGTAGTATAGTTTTGAAAGAGCCTTCAGTATGGGGAAGCCAAGAGCTTACATAAGCTGATTTTATCAGCTATGTGACTGTTTCTTTAAACACAGAAATAAGAACTTTGTTTAATCTTCTAGGTGGAGAGTTCACAAGGCAAGCTGAAGTTACATTTGTCAACACCAATGAAAAGCTGACGATTAAACAGAAGTTCAGTGGGATTGATGAACATGGACATCTTACAATCAGCACAGATCTTGAAGGCAAAGTGCCTGAAATCCCATTTGGTTCCTCAGTGCATATAGAGCCCTACACTGAGATCTATCACTCTTCTCATTCTGGTTAGTTAAAGCACCTTAAAAGCATGTTGTAGGCTCATCAAACCTTGCTTTCTAAGCCTGGGATGAAAGTGAATATGGCAAGCTGAATCCTTTGATTGTCTTAGATGTGACAAAGTCACCCTCTTACTAGGGGAGACTCACTATAACATTTGAGGACCTTCTGCTTAAGATTAAATATAGCCTAATGTTGCGTCAAGGAAAGGGAAAAAAGGAAAGGTTGTGCCGTCGAGTCGGTGTCGACTCCTGGTGACTACAGAGCCATGTGGTTTTCTTGGTAGAATACAGGAGTGGTTTACCATTGCCTTCTCCTGTGCAGTATGAGATAATGCCTTTCAGTACCTTTCTATATTGCTGCTGCCCGATATAGGAATTTCCCATATTCTGGGAAACACACTGTTGGATTCAAACCAAGAGCCTCCTGCTCTCTATGGATATGTTAAATCTACAGTCACATGTGACTGAACTATACTACAACTTCCCATCAGTCACATGGTTGGCCCTGTGATTTTAGGCAGGAAATGAAAACTGGCATTGATTGTCACAGGCACCGCGGGTGGCTGCAGGTGGCAGGAGAAGGGGGAGAGAGCCAAGTGGTAGCAACTTAGGGTTGCCAACATGTCATTGCCAGAATGAGGGACACAGGTTTGGTGGGGCTGGCTGGGAGGGTGGGCGGAGTATGCAGTGGTAATCAAGAGTCTGAGTATCAATGACTTACATGTTATTGAACTATATGCTATTGAATAATGCCAGCATTGTTATTATTTAGAACATATTCAAGTTATACCACTTTTCAACCAAATACTTCTCAAAATAGTTTACATAGCAAAAGGAATAAAATGCCCTTTCATGGTGGATGTTCTGTAAGCTGTTCTGGTCACTGTTGCAGAAACACATGGGGGTGGGGGAGACTGGAGGGGAGGGTCATCAAGTTCTTAAAACAAAATAAATAATGTTAAGAAGTAAGGTGGGAGTCAAAACCATGCATCATCCAGAAACCTACAAGCAGATCCCTATCTACCTTTTGCTCCCCTGCCTGGGCCTAAATATTTCCCAGAGCAAGGATAGCCAACTTGGGACTCTCCAGCTGCCGCTGGACTATCATTGCCATCATCCTGAGCCACAACAGTTGGGAATAATGGGAGCAATATTCCAGCAATGGCAAAAGAGCCCCAAGTTGGCTACACCATGGTCAGTGACTTGCAGGAGCTCTTTTAGCCTCCAGGAGTAATTATTACACTCTCAGGATGCTCCAGGTGAGTGAGCAGCAGGAGCTCTCCATGTTCTGGCTGGACTCAGTAGCAATGCTTTTGTAACAGCAACAAAACCACTCAAGCTCCATGATTTCACAAAGTTTTTTGTTCACACAGACATCCCACTTAGACACAGAGCAAGCTTCAGGTGAAAAATTAAGAGAATCCCCCAGGTTCACACACACACACACACACACACACACACACACACACACACACACACACACACAGAAGTGGTGAGTCAATTAGCAGGGGTCTGTGGGTCTTGCCACTTGCAAGATGTAAATAAACCCTGGCAATTTGTCCTGCAAGTTTGCAGAGCAATTTGGGCTTCTTTTGTTAACTTTGTTGTTTCGTTCACATTATAATATGGACTTCACCTAGACTTCAAAGGGCTCGATGCAAATGCACTGAGGGATGAGAGATAGCCCCAGGTTCTGCCAATAATATGGGGAAAACAGCTTCCTGTATGGGACAAGAGATTTCTGCCTCAGATACGGGAACTTTGGGAATGTTATAGCAATTGCTCCACTAGTGGAACTCTATCCAGTTTCCAGGCTATCTTCCCTGTTTCTGCAGCTGCCTACATTGTGTAGCCCACAGCAAGAGTCTTTTTAGGAAGTCCAGGAGGTTGCTCAAGGAGGAGGTGGCAGTTGTGTGGAATGTTCTGCATTCTGTAGAATGTTGCTCTGTGTGTGAGCCCAAATCTTTTCCCAGAAAACTGGGGCACGCAAATTGCCATTGTGTGGGATACTGCTTAAATTGTCACTTGAAAACAAAATGATCTCATATTTAAAATTAAACTAAAGTTTAGCCTTTTTGATAATATGACAATTTTTTAGCTTCTTGTCTGTAATATTTAAAAAAATCTTTTTATATGTGGCTGCAGAGGAATGAATGCGTTCCAGTCATGTAATTTTTACTTCCCTTCTAACTAATATGTTTTCTTTTGTCTAGTTATCACATCATCATCTACCAGAGAGTACACGGTGACAGAACCAGAAAGAGATGGGGTCTCTCCAGTGTACACCGTCCCCTACCAATGGCGGCAGACAATCACATTTGACGAGTGCATACATGATGACTCTCATCTTTCTGTTCCAGCCACTCAGCAGCTATCAGTGGACAGTGTCTTTGTCTTGTATAACAGAGATGAACGAATTTTGCGATATGCAATGAGCAATTCGATTGGCCCAATTAGTAGTATGTTTCAGTGATAATTATTTGTTTCCCTTCCCTCTCTTTATATCATGTTAGGATTGGTTAGGAGCCTGTATTTCTTATCCTTTGACTATATATTGGTTGGCTCTCAGATGGACAAAATTGCACAACTGTTTTGACTGGCTGTTCTCCAAACAACATTAAAATAATTTCCAGTTCTTAGAGAACTAAAATACTTTTGGGAGCATAACAGACTGAACATTAGGCTAAAGTTTATTCATGTTTTGAAAATTTGTCACAAGTCCTATTAAAAATGTAATTCTGTGCATGTATCAGAAGCTTCAGAAGCTTTTCCTTAAAGTTCAAGGCTACTTGAACAATAAAACATAAAACAACATTATAAGATTATAAGATATTAAAACATCATCAGTCTTGCTGTGCAAAAGATCAGTTTACAAGTCTGGCTGAATTAAGGCTGAATGAATTAATCAGCTACTTAATGGCAAACTTAAAAGATGGATTTCAAGTTGTATGTATCCTCTAAGAAAAGTTGGCTGACATCCAGACTAATGCTGCTCTGGCACTATGGGAGGGGGCAATTTTTTTTTAATCTGTCCTTTCCTTTGAAGCCCACTGTGCCTCCTGAAAATATGTCCTTGAGGGTTGCATAACCTTCTGGGACATATTTTCAGGACGCACAATGGACTTCAGATGGAAGAGTAGATTGGTGAAAATTGGCCCTCTCTCATAGTGCCAGAGCAGTCTGGATGTCAGTCACCTTTTCTTAGAGCACAGGAGCACAGAGATGAATATGATGCGTGTTGCATATTCAAGCCAACAGTTGCACATTCTGAGATGTGTGATCTAATGAATATTCTTGTTATGCATTTGTTACTGCTGTTCAAGACATACCCTTGAGTTTGTTCCTCTGAAAACAGTTGATTGTAGAAGTTCTAATATAATGGTTTTGGACTGCTCGTTACACATTACCATGGTTTGTCATTTCATCGTAGTACCTATGAGAGCTGGAAACTAAAAAAAACCCCACAATGGAGTACTATTTATAAATATTATTAGAATGAGGCTAATTGGCATAATTTTCATCACATCTGCCACTATGCTTTATTGATGAGCAAAGCAGTTCCACAAGTAGTAATGATTAATTTATTAAAAATGTCTTCTGTGGCCTCTTGACAGATGGTTCAGCTGATACAAACCGCAATCCATGCTACACGGGCACCCATGGTTGTGACACCAATGCAGTTTGTCGTCCAGGACCAGGCAACCAGTTCACTTGTGAATGCTCAGTGGGCTTCCAAGGAGATGGACGTGCTTGTTATGGTATGAGAATCTTTCTAGGGTGGGTGGGGGTGGGTGGGAAATGTTGATCCAACTGTATTCTGTGTTCTGTTTCAGCATGTTTTTTGCGGTTAATATTCCCTTTACTGTAGATTCACCAATAGATACCAGGACAAATTTTGCTATGTTGCTTTAGGTATTTTTTAAAATACAGAGCCTAGCAGAAAGATGAGATCATCTCACCCATGAGGGGAAAAACAGCTTGAAGATGGGTGACTTTGTGCAGAATTGCCGGAGGAGAAAGCGTTAAACAGCAGCTCCTCTCTTCCACTCAAATTTGAAGCCTCCATGGCAACTTTTGCTTAAATATAAAAACCTAGCAGGAGATAAATACACACAATGCATGTCACATCTACTTTCTTTTTTGCATCTGCCTTGATATGTCAGTTGGCAGATGCTTCTAATGCTGCAGTCATGTAGGATGTATTTGGTACAAAAGATTAATATTACATAGGAATATCTTCCAAGTGTGCAGAAATTGAATTACAGGTATGTTGTGTCTTAGCTTTGAGAAACTATCTGTGTGAGAGCTGTTAGGCTAACAGTGCTTCTCCATGTAGATGTAGATGAATGCCTGGAACAACCAACAATGTGTGGCAGCAATGCAGTCTGTAATAATCAGCCAGGAACTTTCCGATGTGAGTGTCTAGAGGGATATCAGTTTTCATCTGATGGACGAACTTGTGTGGGTGAGTCTTCCCCCCGCCACTTCAAACTTCCTTTATTGTGTTTGGGAAACAGATTCATTGGAGAAAGTACTAGGGATGTGCAAAACGTTTCGGATACAAAACGTTTTATACCCAAAACAGCCTGTTTTGGGTGTTTTGTAGACAAAACAAAACACCCATTTTCCAGATCCAAAAGTTTTGTATACAAAACAAAATGTCCCTGTTTTGGCTACAAAACGTTTTGTTGTTTCGGACCTCCATTTTGTGGTGATCTCTGAGTCAGTCTCCATTTTGTGTTTGACATCTCTTTGAATTTCCCACCCTTCCAGCCTTCTGATCAGTGACCTAAATCATGGGCTGACCTGCTGACAATTCCCTCCTTGTTCCCCATTTGGTCCTTTGCTTCTTCCCACTCTTTACTGACCCCACATTGGCCAGGGGAAGGGTTGCTAACCCATGGGGTGCTGGGTTCTGCTGTTTCTGTGGTGTTCTGAGTGTAGATTCTCTGGTAGCATATGAGAGTGGATTCTTGTTTTTCACTGAAAATCTCATATGCTACCAGAGAATCTACAATGAACACCTCAGAAACAACAAAACCCAGTACCCCACAGGCTTGTGGGTGTGGGGGTGGTTGGCACCCTATGTGCACTACACAACCCCTTGCCCTGGGCAACCCCAGTGCCCCCCAAGTGGAATTATGGAGCTGCTGAAACCTCCATTATTCCCCATGGGAGAAATCTTAAAGACACGTAAACTTCAACAAATCACAAAAGATCAGCCCTTTGCCCAATTCCTTTGAAATAATTCTGGAAGTTTCCTTGCCCCCATTGGGCACTACCACTCACCACACTCTGCTCTGGGTCATCCCTTTCCCCTTGATTTGAAGCAATACATTTACTGGAATCCCCATTATTCCCTATGGGAAAATTCTTAAAGATGTGTAAAAAATTTTTTTAAAATTCACCAAAAAAATCAGCCCTTTGCCTAATTCTTTGAAATTTGGGTGGTAGCTTCCTTGCCCCCATTGGGCACTACCACCACCCACTCTTTTTGCCCTGGGACCCTTTTTAAAAATCCAAATCGATTCGGAAAATTTGGCTACAAAACAAAACAGGGCTGATTCGGATTCAGAAAATTTGGCTACAAAACAAAACAGGGATGTTTCGATTCGGATACAAATAGAAACAAGAAAATTCCAAAATGCACACCCCTAGAAAGTACCCAGTGTGGGTTTCATTCCATTGTTGCTTGCTTGTTTTAGAAGACAAGTAAAAATTAAAGTAGTAGTTTAGGCTTTATTTTAAAAGGTTGTATCTTTTTTCATGAAAAAGATCAGGAATCTCAAATATGCACTTTCTTAATTTTGGGAAGGAGTTTTTCTAGTTTTCATCAAATTATTGTTGGGCTGGCAGATTTGAGCTGCCAATGTGACCTCTGTGCTTTGGAGATTGTTCCAAATATGAGTCCTGCTTTAGTTAGGCCAGGGTTCTTTCTAGCTCATGTAAAGTTCTGGTCTTGGGTAAGCAGGTGCTGACCCAGAGACCGTTCCTGCTGCTTTAACTGCTTTAGATCACAAACACACCATTCTTGAATAAAACTTCCTTGTTGTGTGCTGCAGCAGCCCACTTGCAGTAGTAAACTGGATAGGAGGCTGGGATGAGTAGAATATAGGAGCAGGAAACAATTTCCCGAATGCTTTTTCTATTATCCAGATTGAGGTCAGCATCTGACTAATCCACCCCTCACTTATATTGGGCAAGTGCTGAAACATTTCTAAAAAATTAGTTTGCTGTAGTATATGTACAGCATATATAGTCCATATTCAAAGCACATAAGGCGGAGCTCAAGATCCTTGAAAATGAGAGTTCAAACGTCAAGTATTCAGTTATTTTCTTATTTTAAATCAAATATTTTATCTCTCAACACAATAATATAAACTTTTATTTATGAACTAAGAAAGATAATTCTGGTGTGTGTGTGTGTGTGTGTGTGTGTGTAATTGGATCCACAAGCCTTAGACAGAGCTAGTTTTGCTGTTTGCTCCATTAAAATTCCAGCTATCTATATAGTATAAACAGTGAAGAGAACTTCAGGTTTCTGTTGGATTTTGTTAAAATGAAGGGAAAGGGACTGATAACTGCAGTTGACCTAAGAATAAAACCCTTTAATACATAGATTGATGCAATCCATGGTGAATTTTGTTTGTTTATCATATTTATATACTGCCTGATATGTGCATCTCTAGGTACTGTATGTAACATAACAAGTTATATAAAGCTGTACTTTTATAGCTTTGCAGGATCTGCCAAGGAATTGTGTTAAATATTTCCTTTCTTGCATTTTAGTTGTTTCAGCATCTGTTTGGAGGAAATTTGAGCTTAAGACTATAGTCAAGCATTTCCTGAATGGCTTTCTTTCTTCCTCTCTCTTCTTCAGACACAATTGGCTAGCTCTAGATAATGCTACCAAAGCTGAATCCTCAAGTTCTTTTTTTCCTGGTCAATATGACAGTCGTGTTGGATTGTTCTTGAAGAATACTTTTGTTTGTTTTAATGGCATTCATATCCTGCCTTTTGACCCTAAATGGGCCTCCAAGACAGCTCACAAAATTATATTTAAAATTTACAACACAAAACCAAAATAATAATATGTAAAACAAAAAGCATTAAAAAAACCACCAGTTTACATTAGAACTTGTATTTTGTCATGCTTATGTAAGTTAGGTTGAAGTTAACTAAACTCATCAGATGCTCAGACTCCTTTCCCCCCTGCTACTTAGGAGATAGATTCTTCCCTGTACCTTTCTCCCTGCAAGTCCACCCTGCCACGACCCATTCAGGTCCCTGAATGCTAATATTGTAACACTTCTGCAGAGAGGAGGGCTTGGTGGTGGGAGGGGATGGCAGTATAACATTCTGCAGTGCTTTTTTACATCCTGAAGTATTGCCATATTCCTTGGTTCTTGAAACTATTTGTTCTTTGGATAAAATCTCTTTCCAGATTGTAACATGAAAAATAAGTTCCATTAAAGGGTACGAACATTTGTCTAGCCTCCAGGCAAACTATAACAAACCTGCGTCTCCCACCTACCCTATACAATGCTCTTGACATCTCATGATCTGGTCCTCCCACCCTTCTTTCTTTTTTGGAGGATATTTTCTCTTCAACTTTGGAGCTGTAGCACACACTTCCCCCTGAACATTAAAACAAATACCATTTTCATTTCCCTGCTTGGTGAAATTGATGAAAACCTTCTTTGCAAGCTTATAATGCTGGGCAGTGATAACATTATATCACATTGGCCGGGCAAGGACAAATGAACCTGGCCAGCTCTGGCAGTTAGTGGGGGGCCTCAGAGCACTGCACGGGTGAGCAAGTGGAGTGTGTGAGCCGACAGGAGTGGAGGCAAATAGTGGGGCCTGTGGTGGCCCCAGTACTCCTGGTGGCCCATATTTTTTTGGATGCGGCTGAACACTGGTCGCTCCACCCCTGCAATTGAGGCATGTTTGGAAGATCATGTGAGATCGCTTATACTTCTTTGGGTCTGTTTGGACGATACTTTCCCCCATGTGATAAAGATGTGAGCACATCATGAGCACACATATCTCTTCCCCCACCATATGCCATTGCCTAGTTGCATGTGGGGGAGGGGGAGGCTGTCCAATCTGCTCTTCTAAATGCAATCTAAATTTGAAAGACGATAAAGTGGTTTTAAAAATACTACTTTAAAGCATATTTGGACCATATGTAGGGGTGCAGTTTGGGCCTCCATGCTATTAAGAAACAGTACACGGGGAAGGAAATATGTGCGTTCATGTCTTTATCGTGTGGGGTGATCTGGTTGGATAAAGTGTCATCCAAACCAGCCCAGTGCCCTAATAGTTTGGGAGCCTGCACCTTTGCAGCTGTTTTATTAAAATATTTCTAGAAGAAAGTATTTGGTTTGATTTTAACTGTGAATCTGTTTTCTTATATTCACCTGCTGTCTTTCCAGAAGCAGCTGAAGAGCCTCCTATTTCAGAGAGTTTGAGGATTAATTGCTGCTAATTGCCATGTGTTTACTGCTTTCTTTAAAAAAAAGATATTACAGTTGGTCTACTGCTGTGTCTGCTTCTACTCTGTCTCCGTAACAAAATATATATCATTTTTATTTTGTTGCTTTGTATATTGTGTTAGACTTGCTTTTAAAATTTATACACCACTATGAAATTCCTATGGATAGTTGTGTAATTTAAAATATATACATAAAAATAAATTATTTGTTGTCTTCAATCTTTTAGTGAACTGGGAAGAAAAGTGAAGATGTTTTTAGAGATGGAAAATGGAGTAACTGTTCTCATGACAGAAAGAGTTAGGTCAGATTGACCACTGCATAGGTTGCTTTATAGATAGGGTTGCTGTATTCTAGCTTTCCAAATCTGGGTGCCTAATTTGCATATTATATAAATTGGTTTTATATACACACACATTTTAATGCTTGCTAGTTTTCATTTTCTGTTTGGTCAATGACTGTAAATAAAAATTATTACTATATTATTATTGGTTTTAAAATAATGTTTGAGCAGAATAGTGGCTGCGTGTTCTGCTCCATAACTCCACTTCTACAAGGGCTAGAGCTTAGCTGCTGCTGCTGCTGCTGCTGCTTCTTCTTCTTCTTCTTCTTCTTCTTCTTCTTCTTCTTCTTCTTCTTCTTCTTCTTCTTCTTCTTCTATGAAAGCTGAAATCCAGGTGAATCTGGGTGAGCTAAGCAATCTGGGTGAGATGCTTAAAATCCGGGTGAAATCCAAAATTCCAGGGGGCATGGCAACTCTATTCATAGAGTAAGTTTCGAAAGCTGCATTGAGTTTTCAGGATTTCTAGCAATTAAAAAAAGTACTCAAGAGGAACAAGCCTTCTGCATCCCACCAGAACCATATAATCTGTTCCTTGTATCCTATTTGTTTATAAAGTGGTGGTATTTTTGAGTAAAAATATTTTTAGTAGGAAAAACTCTCCAGTGGTATTCTAAATTCCAAATGTTAAGAGTCCTGTTAGGTAGTGTTCTCTGTATGTTTTAGAACTCATTAATCTGCTAGCATTTTTAGATTTTACTATAATCTGTTGCCAAATTACATTTATGGGTTATCTCTGGCTTAGTTTTTAATAGTGTTCTTAATCATTTCCTGTATAAGTAACAGATAGTTAAGCCATTGTATGTGAGAAACCTCCGGGGTTGTTTTTTTGTTTTTTCTCCATACAAATGTTGTTGTCATTCACTAGTAGTTACAGAAAGGAAAGGCATGCTGCTTTCCCACTAAACCATATGGAACGGATCAAACCTCCAGACTCTAAAGGTTACACACCAATATATTTATATAGCTGAGGACTTTGAGAAATGTCCTGTACTGCTTTTATTTGGGGCTGCTGTCAAGTAATGTGGTTTGTGTCTCTTCATGCTCAAACTATGAGGCTAGGTAGACTCTTTTGGGTTGTGCCATGTTCACTGTGGAATCAGAGCTCTCTGCCCAGCTTTTGAGACCCTCTCTTTTTAGTAGTACATGGTGAAGGAATTGAAGGCAACCCAGTATCATGCATGGACTATGTGAAGTAATTTTCACTGAGCAAGTTGCATGTTTTCACTTTTATGCATATTCCAAAAGCCATTCCACACATGCAGGAACATGCCCCTGAATTAACTTATGTTCTCTAAACACAAAAGGGGTCAAGCCAAAAGTGATAGAAACTGTTTTATATTGAGGACTACTGTCTATCACTTTTGATGTCTATCAAAACTCCTTCAAAAAAATCTGACATATTTTGAGTCTTGCAAGTACTTCACAAAAATTTACAGATAATTATAAAGAGAAATAAGGGTGGTTTTTTTTTTAAGTCTTCTGAATTTTTACCAACATTTTAATCAGTGCCAAATACAGAAGGTGTAAGGAAGGTAATGGCAGTATCACTGTTTCGTCAACTGAAACGTTAAGCTGTGCATTCATTGGTCAAAATATAGATATGATGTGGTCCATGCTTAATGGTAAAGGAGGCCAACAAAATTTGAAGGGGAGTTAACTGGTAGAAGACATCACAGAGAAGGTGAGGGTGTGATGACCTAGGGAAACTTTGAAGAACAGAATTTTTATGCCAATATTTGAAGTAGCAGCAGTGAATGCATGAAGGGGTGTAAATGTAGGGCTGCTTCATACAGAGGAAGCTGATTGGAAGGGAGCTCATAAGCTCCTGAGATAATGATAGAAATAATGATGGCTGATGTGTGGTGTGTGTGGGGGGGGGGACTTAAAGGTGAAGAATAAAGGAATCTGAAAGAATATATCTGGTGAAGAACTTTAAACATTAGTTCATTATTCCTTCTTTACAATTGAGATGAGAAGAATGGCCAATAAAAAGGGGTTTACTTCTGTCCATTAATGCAGCTTTTAGCAATGGAAAAGGTCAGATTTTGTAGCTGTCAAAGATAAAACAGCAAAATGTGGTAATGGACTAGATAGTAAAGGAAACTGCTTCCATCACTGCATGTCTAGGAGATGAGAAGATTAATAGTGAAACAGTTAATAGTGAAGCAAGGGAGAGAATATTTGGGTGGAAAGACGTGAAGTCCTAGGTTTTCAACATTTTGTTAGATACCTAGTCAGGTATCCAAGAAGTATCAGAGAGTCAGCTAGAGACCTAGGATAGTAAACGAAAGTGAAACCTGGTATTGAGAAACAGTTGTGAGCTGACCACATAAAGGTGATAGTTGAAAACTTGAACACGAATAAACACACCAGAGAGAGATTGAGAAAGCCAAAGAAACAGTGGGATCCAGAATAAGAGAGAAGGATCAGTGACAGACAAAGATGTAGAATGCACATTTGGAGAAGTAGAACTAGAAGATTAATGTGATTCTGAAACCTGAGTGAGAAAGGGTTGAGGGGATAATAGAGTGAACAAACCAAGATTTAAACAGAAGCCATTGATGACATTAGGACTGATTGGGAACTGCATGTGCCTTGTAAGTAGCGATTTGGCTGCCTACATTTTGTGTGGTTTTGTCCACTTTTCAGTGTGGTCAGGTTATACATACATAGCATAATATTATTAATTCTAGATTCTGATGTTTCCTCTGAATATCTCTCTGTACAAAAATTGTTTAAGATTACATCTTTTAATAATATTTGTGTGGTTGTAATTGCAGCTATTGAACGTGTCATCAACCATTGTGTGACAGGCACACACACTTGTGATATCCCTCAGCGTGCCCGTTGCATATACGCTGGTGGCTCTTCTTACATCTGTGCATGTCTACCTGGCTTCTCTGGAGATGGGCGCTCCTGTGTGGGTGGGTAGCACCCTTTATTCTACATTCCATCTTGTCCCTAGGGGCCTTTCTGCAATTCCCTATCTTATCCCTAGTAACTGGCTTGGATGCCTCATTCTGTAATCAATTCAGCATCCTCCACCACCACCACCAAATATTTATATAATGCTTTTCAACAAAAGTTTCCAAAGCGGTTTACAGAGACAAATAATAAATAAGATGGCTCCCTGTCCCCAAGGGACTCACAATTTAAAAGAAACACAAGATAGACACCAGCAACAGTCACTGGAGGTACTGTGCTGGGGGTGGATAGGGCCAGTTACTCTCCCCCTGCTCAATAAAGAGAATCACCATGTTGAAAAGGTGCCTCTTTGCCCAGTTAGCAGTGGTCCAAATTAAGCACAAAACAGAACACAACTTTTTAGGAGCAAACTAACATAGATGGGCCTTCCCCATCACATTTATTTATTTTTAAAGCCTGTTTTTGGTATTAGAGTATATCACCAATGTTGGGATTGCTGACAGTAACATAGAAATGATGACAATACAAAATTAATAATAATAATAATAATAATAATAATAATAATAATAATTCAATTTCTATACTGCCCTTCCAAAAATGGCTCAGGGTGGTTTACACAGAGAAATAAATAAATAAGATGGCTCCCTGTCCCCAAAGGGCTCACATTCTTTAAAAAACACAAGATAGACACCAGCAACAGTCACTGGAGGTACTGTGCTAGGGGTGGATAGGGCCAGTTACTCTCCCCCTGCTAAATAAAGAGAATCACCATGGTAAAAGGTGCCTCTTTGCCAAGTTAGTAGGGGATGTATGTGTGACTGTCCAAAAAGACAGAAATAGATAGGTGGATGCTGACTATATCCATTTTCTCAGATGTTCAAAAGATGCATCTGGATTATCAGCATTCTCAAGTGTATGTCAGTGCTTTTGCATTTAGTGTGACTTTGGTAACAAACATCTGGTTGCACATATCACAAATGAATCTTTGTGGAGAATTACACCATCAATATGCAAAATTGTTTTGATAGAATGATGTTAATCATTTTTCAATGTACATCTACTTCAGTGGATCCTGGCAGTCTACCTGGCATGAAACATGCAAGCTGGTTTATTCTGCTCTTTATTTCATCCAGCTTATTATGTTAACACACTCAGTTTCTAATCCTGAATTGACCATCATAGACTGGTTGACTGGTTTGTAAGACTATACGTTGGGATTATTTGGCAAACCTACAGTCTATTCACATATAAATAATTGTTGTTCATGCACCACAAACAATTATTGTGCCTCTCCAGTGATTGACTCTTTTTGTTATATTTTTCTGTATGGTTTATAAGACATTTAATGCTCAAGAAGATCTGCAGATGTGCTTTAATTTGGTTTGTGCCCATGGAGTCCTTTGAGACACAAGTTGTTCCCAGAGCAGAAATCATCAGTGCACACTTTTGAACTTTGAGCCATGCATATGATCGAGCTGACCTGCATGTTGGATGACCTTCGTATGAAGCAACATACGAAAAAAAGGAAGAAGGTGCCAATCCAGGTCCTTGTCCAGAAGACATAAGTCTGGCCCTGCTTGCATTTTTTCACTTCTCTAAAAGTAATATAGCCTACCATGAGAAGTTACTATTTCTGCTTTCTTTCACTGGAGGTTTTCAAACAAAGACTTGGAAACCATATGTCAGGGATACTATAGCAGTGTCCTGCAGTGAGCAGAGGGTTGGTCTTGAAGGTCTGACATCCTTTCCAACTCTAACGTTCTGTGATTCTATGAACTTTTTCTTTTACAGATGTAGATGAATGTCAGCTGAACCGCTGCCACCCAGATGCTTTCTGCCATAATACTCCAGGATCATTCCACTGTCAGTGTAAGGCAGGTTATCGTGGGGACGGTTTCCTTTGTGTGCCAGGAGGTAAACTTTCAGAATAATTTCAAAAACAAATCTAAAACATGCAAACTGTTGAAAGATGGTTTGGGTAGGATTCTGTTTAAACAAACTGAGGTCATGCAACAACTGTGTATTGTGTACTCTAGTGTGATGTATACTTTGCAGCACACTAAATTATTTAGACAAATAGTAATTATTTCACATTGATTTGTCAGTAGTTAATCAACATTTATTTATTTTTTGCTTTAAGACTTTTTAATGATATTTTTGAAAAATAAGTTCATTTGTTTTTATTTTAGTTAAAACATTCCTATTCCACCCCTCCAGCACACTGCTGTTCAGATCAGCTTATAATAAAAAATATAATGAAACAATATTAAAGAGTAATAAAACAAGTATAAAAACAAATCCAACCACAGGACAAAATGGCAGACAGGACTAAAACTGGAAACCCAATTACAAATAATTTTAAGATGCTTCTTTTAAAAGAGGGTTTTAGGGTTTTTAAAACTAATCAAAGAGGAAGACTAATGAAGCGCTTTGGGGAGTGCATTCCAAAGATGGGAACCCACTATAAAGAAGGCCCTGTCCCTGATCCCCACCAGCTGCATCTGCATTGGTGGCAGGGCTAATAAGAGAAGGGCTGTTCTTCTCACAACTCTAAATGAGGAGTGCTCAGCCAGGGTAGGCGAGCTGTGCATGCTCCTGATCAGTGGTTGTTCGTTTGCAAAAATCAAGATAGGAGGAGGGGTGATTGTGTGGGAGCCGGAGGAAGCTGCATAGGACAACCTTTTGACCACCCTTGATAAAATGCTGGGAACAGAATGTAGGTTGGCCAAGCCCATCTTATCCAGCTCCTGACTCGCACATGATCACTTCTCCTCTTGACTTGATCTTTACAAACACACATTCACTGACTGAGACCACACACAGCTCTCCTTCCTTGGCTGGCCACTCCTCCTAACCTTTTTAGGAGAGTGAGAGTAGCTCTAGAGACTGTAGTGAGGATCTGAGAACCCTGACAAATGCTCCTTTTGTAAGTTGAGAAGTAGTGCATATGATGATATTTTAATCTTGCATAATATTTTTCAATATTATTTTGACACTTAGATTAGGTTCCTTTGGGGTTTTAACTTAATTTAAAGTAACTAAGATTGTGTTCATTACTTAGGATATACCTTAACTCTGGCCCAGAGAAGGAGATTTACACACACAAATCTTCTCTGGATCAGAAATCAAGGGAATCAATTGGATACACACAAGATATTCATGTTGCAAAGGAGGAGGCAATTTCCAAGGAAGGGGATATTTTACCCCTCCATCCTAACTTTTTGTGAGTGAGGAAAGTTTTGTTGTGTCAGACAGCTGGTTGTGTGAGACAGAGGACTATCCTGCAGCATGTGGAACACAGTAGCTCTGTTCAGTGCACATACATGTGTGTCTGTATGCACTTACAGTTATTCTTATGTTCAATGCACATACAGCAGTACATTTTCTTCTACTACTGCTATGAACGTTTATATACTGCTTTTATCTGTATCCTGCATTTGAGGGAGCCTGTACCCAAATCACTCTTAAAGTGAACACATGTAGCATACACAAATTAGTATCATAGCCTACACCAGGCATCCCCAAACTGCGGCCCTCCAGATGTTGATGAACTACAACTCCCAACATCCCTAGACACAATTTTTTCTGGCTGGGTATGCTGGGAGTTGTAGTTCAGCAACATCTGGAGGGCCGCAGTTTGGGGATGCCTGGCCTACACAATGGGAGCAAGGCTCAGATCGCATATACTGCCTGATATTAATAATAGTATTAATAATTAGAGATGTGCATGAATCACAAATTGTGGTTCGTTTCGTGATTGAATTGACCATGAATGTGGCTGTCTTGAAACCAGATAGATTTGATTTGGCCTTGATTTTGAAAATTGAATCCAAATCAATTCGATCTGTGCAGTGGGGTGGGGAGAGGAGAACCTCTGAATAAAAAGAATATATCAGCACTGGGGAGCCCCAAAAGTATACAGTGAACTACCATCCTTTGCAGAGCCCACAGCAGTGACCCTGACCCCCAACTGGCAGCCACCATTCCCCTGTGGCAGCTGGCAGCTCCTGTGAAGAGGGGCCTGGTGCCCCGATCCTTTTTAAAAAACTGCTCCACTCCTCTCGTGGAAACAGAGACATAGGGATGGCTTCAGGGGCATAGCCACCATTGTGTGAACAGATTCAAAGAACCTGGGCTGCCAATGGTAGGAGCCACCGAAGCCCCCTGGGAGGCATGGCTCAGGCTCTAGAAGAGCCCCGAACGAACCCCACCCCACTCCTGCCCTGGCTACCAGGAGCTCCAGGTGAGCACTTGCCTATCCTTTTCAGGCAGCAAGCGCTGCCTGAAATGATATGGAAGTGCTCTCTTGGGCTCTTCGGAGCTTGAGGCCACGCCCTCTCCGAAGAGCCCGAGCGAGCGCTTCCATATCATTTCAGGCAGCACTTCCTGCCTGAAAGCATCTATTCTCCCTTTCTCACATCTCAGGGCTGCCTGAAATGATATGGGAGTGCTCACTCGGGGCTCCCGGTAGTCCAGGAGGGTGTGTGTGTGTGTTCGTTTGGGACACACCCTGTGCGGAAGACATCACGCGCATGGGAAGCCTTCGGAGGGGCCGCCGGGCGGGGCTGGACCCAGGCTGCCGCTCGACTGGCCCGCGCCTGGCTTGCTGTGGCTGCTGGCATGGCAGCAGGGAGGTGGCGATTGGACCCACCATCTCTCCCCTCCAATGCAGAGTTGGCACCGGGCAGCGGGGAAGCAGCGATGGGACCGTCCCTGCGGCCTGGCCAGTGCTATCTCTCACACTGACCACCACCGCTGGGCTAGCCTATTTTAAATGGCCTCTGCGTAGGAGTAGCCTGGTGTTCTTTTAACTAGAACACCTGTGCTTTTGTGCTAAAGCACAAGGAGAAACAATGGATATTCCCTTCTAGCAAAGAAACAATGGGCTATCCCTTTCTTGGGGTGAGTCGTTTCGAGGCAGAGTCAAATAGAATCAATTCGCTACCAAATTGATTCAAACATCTCTATTAATGATAGTATTAATAAGATATTATCACCATTAAAATAGGGCTTCTTAACCAATATTCTGCAACAGGCACAAGCAGCTGCACAAAACCTGGTTACTTTATCTGTAATCTGTGAACTCTGATCAGAGAGAAGAGGGGAAAAAATAAAATTCCTCTGTCCATTTTTAGAATGGGTATAATAAAGGCTGAGCACATATCACAACTAAAAGGGCAACATAAAAGGGCATGCCCTACAGCTTCCATTCCACCAACCCACATCACAAGGACACAAATGTTCATGATGAGGGACCCTCTGATATCTCTCCTCCAAAAGAGCAGATGGCAACACATTGAATCAGGCTAATTTTAAATGCCCTGCAAAATTTTGAAATTTTGGCATTGTTAAGTTGGTTAGGTAGCTAGCAGGTGCCAAAGCATTCTTAGCGTCCATTAGGATGGGATATCTAGAAACTAATCTTTAATGTTTCTGTGATTGTGTCCCATATTAATTGTTTCAGAATGGTTTTAGCTTTGCCGTACCCAGTGGCTATTAAAACACTAGTAGTAAACCTATAATTGAAAGTTTTCTACTTTCCAACGATTTTCTCCTTGTTGACTGGAAAGTATCAGATAAGGTCAATAGTGCCAGTCCCATAGCAGGCGGGGGGGGGGCGGGGCGCCCTTTAACAAGACGTTAAATACGGAGATCAAGGCTTGAGCCTCTATAGAAATTATGTTTGCCTCTAGCTGCAAAGCAGCATTGAGGACATAACACAGAACTGCAAATATGGGTCCCAGAAATTTCTTCTGAACGACTTCCATGGGGCCATAATTACCATACACACACAATTGAGAACCATACCATACCATACCATACCATACCATACCATACCATACCATACCATACCATACCATACCATACACACAGCATCTGGGCAACAACTGTAGATTTGTTGTAGAACCATACAGCATCTGGGCAACAAACACCTTTATTGCTGATGGAATATGATACCCTGCCTTGTGTACGGAAAAATCTCAGGAGGGCTGAGACACTCTTCTGAGCATTCTCTGAAGGGTGTTTAACATGGGCTCTCCAGGAAGCAGAGTGAAAAACAACTCCTAAATACGTGTAGCTTGTCACTTGTTCAATAGGATTCTCATTAATTTGCCATCCGTGTATGACTGGCCTTCTAGCACTGACCATGGTTTTAGTCTTTTTATAGTGACTCTGGGCCAGTCATGTATCTCTCAGCCTAACCTACCTCACAGGTTTGTTGTGAGGATAAACAACCATGCACTCTGAGCTCCTCGGAGGAAAAGCAGGTTATAAATGTAATAATAATGATGATGATGATAATTAATTGTTAACAGTTCATCATTGCAGTGAGTGACAAGTGCCCTATGAAGATGCTTTAAACTGATAATCATCCTTGATAGAAGTACTGCCTCATTGGCATAGAGGAGAATTGACAAGGCTCTTTTTCCAAATTTGAGAGAGTGAAAACTAGTACAAACTAAATTTTTAACCAAAGAATTGATATAAAAATTAAACAATGTGGAGCCAAAACACAACCCTATTTAACTCCTCTAAAAGTGGGAACAAGACCTGTGAAATGTCCTGCACGGCTGCATCTAACCTGTAACTGAGTGGTTTCATACAGACTGCAAATAATGGCCAACAGATGCTTATTGATAGTGGAGGCCTCTAATTTTCTCCACAGTCTGTCCCTAAGTATGAGGTAAAATTCTTATTTAAAATCAATAAAGGCCATGTAGAGTGCACCTTTATGTGGGGACACATATTTTTCCATCAGGTGTTGAAGAATTAAGTCCTGATCAGTGGTTGGGCATCCCATTCTGAAATCTGCCTATTCATCATCCAAAATATTGTCCTGTTCCAACCAATCCAACAATTGCTCATGAAGATTCTAGCATATAATTTACTGATGATGCTTAGCAGACTAATGGGATGGTAATTTGCTGGATCAGATCTACTCCCTTTTAAATAAATTGGTATAATAATAGCCAGCCCTGAGTCTTCAGGGATACATGCTATACAATCAACACAAATAAATAATGCTGCCAGGACAGAAGACTACCAATCTAGATTTGCTTTAAGCAGTTCTACAGGGATATTGTCACTGCCTGGGGCTTTACCAGATTTCAGCTGGGAAACAAACGTAACAATTCTGAAGTGGAAACTGGGGGCCACCCCAGCAGGAAGTCCATATCCACCTTTGATGGCAACAAACACTCCTGGTCTACTGCATAGATGGCACAAAAGTGGGCTTCCCATGAGTCAGCTTCCCACGAGCCAACTGTTTAAGCTATGTGTGCCACAATGTAGGCAGGGGTATGCACGAGTGGTTCACCCCCAAATGGTTCACCTTGAACTGGGGCTGTTTTGGAGGTTCCATAGTGGACCGAACTGGGGGCAATTTGGTCCATGATCAAACTGGTTTGGGAGAGCAGGGGGCAGCTAGATGGGGACAGCGAGATACTTACCTATCTGGTGTGGCTGCCGCCACTGCTGTTCCTCCTCCCTGTCTGGCCCCAAGCATGCTCCCCCTTCTTTACCCTGTTGGCTGCAGCCCAGTTCTGGCCTCCATGCACACACAGAGGCCATTTTTGTGACCTCTGCACATGCATGGAGGCCATTTGTGTGACCATGCAAATTGTGTGGTGATGCAGTTGGCCTCTACACATGCATGGAGGTCATGCAAATAGCTTCTGTGTGTGCATGGAGGCCAGAACCAGGCTGCAGCCTGCCCGGTCAGTTCTTCAGGAGGCCAGTAGGCATGTGCACAAAACTGGTTTGCCTGGTTTGGTTAGAGTCCAAACTGGACTCGAGCCAGACTGGGCATGTTCAGTTTTGTCCACCCCGAAACCCCCCAGTTTGGATTCGAGCAGGTTTGGGGGTTAATCCCCCCCCCCTGTTTTTAATAACAAACTCACCACCTCCAGTGGCATTCATGCAGGTGTCCATTGCCCGTACACATACATGGTGGCCTTCAACACAACTACACAGAGGCCTGGAACAGGCTAAAAACTGCCCAAACTGGGCTGTTATGATACTGGGGGAGGCCGGCGGGGGAGAGGAATCCTCTGGAGACACTCCCGCAGTTGCTGCAGCACCCCCAGAGGCAGTGAGTTTCTAGGAGTGGATTGGACTTCCAAAAAGCTTTTGACAAAGTTCCCTACCAAAGGCTCTTGAGTAAACTTGGCAGTCATGGGATAAGGGGACAGGTTCATGTGTGGATTGGTAACTGGTCAAAGGACAGGAAAACAGAGGGTAGGAATAAATGTAGAGTTTTCACAATGGAGGAAATTAAAAAGTGGCATTCCCCAGGGATCTGTACTGGGACCGGTGCTCTTTTAAGCTGGGGTAAGCAGCGATGTGGCCAAATTTGCAAATGACACGAAACTATTCAGGGTAGTGAAATGCCATGAAAAGGATAGCAATGTACAATTGAAAGAACGAACTAGATTTGTTTGGAAGATAGTTTCTCTTTCCCAATGGAGAGACTATCTTCTCTACTTTCAACGCAGCCCTAAGCGAGGAGAGTATTCCCTCCACTTCCTATTTCATGTACATGGATATTTGCAAACACCTTCCACACACAAAAAACATTGTTTTATTTATTCAAATGGAAGATGATTCTGAATTTAAGACAACCCCCTTTAAAAATACAGTTGAACCTGTATTTACCCTAAATGAACAGGACTCTGAATTTAAAACAGCCCCTCAATTTCTAACAGCAAAGGACTTAGGAAAAAACCTAGTCTTGGATTCAGTTAATCTAGCTGGTCCAGCGCAGAGCATTTGTGCCCCTAGTTCATCACCACCACTTTCTCCAATAGCATACAAAACCCTATATATAAAAATTCTAAGTGATCCTGCTAACTGAGCAAGCAGCATCTTTTTAAATGACGTCACGGGCTTGTGACGATCTGTTTCAACTACACAGGCCCGCTGGAGCACCTCACAGTTCTCAAGAGCTGCTGGACCAGAAGGACAGGCCCAGAGGTCACTCGGTTTGCCGCCGCCATGGGGCAGTGGGGAGGCCTGCTTGGCTCACACACACCCCCGCCACCACCCCTTGGCTGCTCACATGGCAGATAAAATTGGGAGGGCGGAATTGGAAGTTCAGCGTGGCAGGGAAGCGACATGGCGGAGCACAGGAATGGCAGCAGGAGACCCCCCTGGCCATTTGAAGCCTCCCCGGACATTGGAGGCCACGTACTGGGGCACCAAGGTCTGGGGGTAAGAACACTTCTATCTATGGTGCTCACTCCAACACTTGATAAAAATTTAAATTCTCCATATCTGTCTCCCCTAACCCCCCACATTCAATATGGAAAGATCAAGTCTGTTAACTATTTGCATAAGGCAAAACCCAACATAATTACATCCCCTTTCCTTAGAATGCCTAAGGTAAGGGATTGGCATCAACTGTTTTGGGATAGGGGGATATCTTGAAAATGTGAATAAAAGGCCCTGTCATCCTGAACCTATCCATGCATTAAAATCACCTGCCAACAAAAGCTTCTGGATGCAATGCTGTTAATTTACCGATATACTATACTAACTTTAACCAAATCTCTTTAACCTGTGACTGTAGCTGTTGGGAAGGAAAATAAACATTTATAATAATTACAAAACTAGCTGATCTAAAATTAACAGTCACAGAAGTTGCAAGGTGAGCCAGAGGATCCAATCTGACAATAGAAGCCCTAAGCTTAGTGGAAATAAACACCCCCACATCCTCCAAAGCCCAAGTCTCCTGAAGCAAAATAATGTCAAATTTGGAAACACAATTAACAACTGAAATATCCAAATGCTTAGCCAGCCATCCAGCAATATTCCATGAGAGGAGTGCAGTCTGGGAGTTGTGCTAATACAAATATTGTCAATCAGAGTTCGGTGGAACGTTCTCATGGTGAGGACTAACTATCAACTTTCCAGTTGCTAGACATTCCTCAGTGACAGGCAACTCCTCAGCCTGGTCAGCTTGAACCTTTTGGGGGCCTGTCTGACAATGGGAACATTGCGGGTTCCCATTATCAAAGAACACAACTCTTTCCACAGCTCCTCTCACTGGAGACAAATTATATGTTCTGTGGCTATTCAAGGCAGAATGAGTAAGATTGATAAACTGATAGGAAACCTTGCACTTCTGGGGTTGGTCAATCAGTTTCATCAATTTCATTTAACAGATATACATCGGGGTGTGTTGAGGGCTTGAACAGAGCTTGCTCAATATTGTCTTCCCTCGCCTCAATTTGCTAGACCACACCTCCCAACGTTTCTGTGTGAATAAGCTTATCTGTCACATTGCTCTGAAATTCCTTTTCAAAGGAGATGTTATTACACAATAAGAGACCCGAGAACTGTGTTGGAACTTCAGATGTCTTCTCTCCCTCACATGTTGACTCTGGAACCTCAGAAGAGCCCTCTGCCATATGATTCCCATCTTGAATCTTTGGTGATACAAGACTTACAAGCAGTTCAGCAGTAGTTCATAAAGATAAGAGGCTGTTAAGATTCTCCAATCTAGAAATGATATCCACCTGTTCTTCACAACCCTCAATGGCCTCTGTTAACTCTAATAGCTTGCAGCATAACTTGATTTGTTTGCAAAGTCCGAGTGTCCTATACTTTCTCTGCTCCCACTGGAGGCTGGTTTGGTGCCACTTGGCTCTCTTCACCCTCATTATAAGGAGCCCCTGGTGGCGCAGTGGTAAAACTGCCGCCCTGTAACCAGAAGGTTACAAGTTCGATCCTGACCAGGGGCTCAAGGTTGACTCAGCCTTCCATCCTTCCGAGGTCGGTAAAATGAGTACCCAGAATGTTGGGGGCAATATGCTAAAATCATTGTAAACCGCTTAGAGAGCTTCGGCTATAGAGCGGTATATAAATGTAAGTGCTATTGCTATTGCTATTATATCCTCCTTCCCCTCGTAAGTCAGAACCAAGCAAATAACCGGAGTCTTCTCATTTTATTCAAAAATCTCTGAGTAAAAACATCAAAAGAGAGTTTAAGTGAGTCTAATTGTTTATCGATTTTTGAAAAATACTTGAATATTGCCACGACAGTGTGGGCAGTGAGGAAGTATGGATTACCAATAAACTCTGGTGTGTATTCTTGCAATTGTCTAGCGGGGTCTTGCTCCTTATGTTGCGGAGAAAGGTTCTGTGAGCAACACTCATTCTTCTTGATTCTTCTCTTCTCACTGATCAACCACCTGGTTGAGAGGGATGGTGTAGACTCTGTAATGAGAGACGAATCTGGATCTAACGGAGCAAATCTGTTCGGCATGATTCAGATCACTTGCAGTTTCTTTTTGAACAAGCAGTTTTTTAATCCAGAGTTGCTTGGGGGTCCTGATACAACCTTGCTTGCCTGGCCTGGACCTGGGGTGCTTTTTATTGCCCATCTCTATGGTTTTAGCAAAAATATAAGTTCCAGGACAAGTTAATTTCTCTTTCTTCTGGACTGTGATTCTTCTATATTCTTAGTACCCCAGGCAGACCTACTGGTAAAACACCACCATATCCAGAAGTCATTGGCTGAAACACAGTGCCCCCCAATAAAAAGCTTGTAGTTGTGGTGTTCAAAAGTTCAGAAGCTTAAAAATACAGAGAAACACTGATAAAAATGTAAATAAAAAAGAATTATCAGGGAAGGATTAAAAATAATAATAGAGTAAAAATGGCAACAACAAAAAAGTCCAAAGCCAAGGAAAATCAAATAAGGAGAAACCAAAGCAGCTGTTAGCCTGTCACCATTTTGAACCCCTCAGGCCCAAATACATGTACTCTAGTTCATTCAGAAACATGTACTTGTGTATAGACATCTGTAGACATGTAGAACATAATGCCAGGATAGGTCTAATGTAGTAGTCTGGCACAGTAATCAATACACTTATAACAGGCATTTATTTCCTGGTTCACTGCCAGGAGGAGTTAATGGAATCTGACCAAATATAGTTGGATATGAGGGATTCAGGTAACGTAGGCCAACATCTAGCAGTGGTGCTGCTAATGCTGTGCTGGTGCTACAGGGATTTTTGATCTCCCCTCTGAACTCCAGAAAATATGTCTCCAAATGTTGTGCAGTTCTTATGGACATATTTTGGGGGATCCCAGTCAACTACAGAGGGAAGGACTGATAGACAAACATCACCCCTCCCCCATAGGATATGTTGCGCATTTGCTGCATGAACAATTCATGAGTCTGGATGTTGGCCAGCTTGACTAAACTTACATTATTTTAAAGCTAATTTTAAAGATTTGATTCTGTAGACCTAGTAATTATTTTACACAGCAAACAACACATCTTTTCTTGAAGCAACAGTAGAAATTGTCCTGAATTTTACATATATTCATCACATTGCCAGCTTGTAGCAAAGGAGTTACTGATGTAAGCTGTGGCATTCCAGCAGCTATTAAGAATGTCTATACTTCATTATTCCCTTGCGCTTCATTGTTTCAGTTCAAAAGAAACAGATGGCTAAACCTTGTCACCCCTTCCATCTTCCAAAGGCTGTGTTTACCAAACAGGAACAAACCCAGACTCTGTCACTGGACTTTGACCACTAAAAGTCATTCACACCAGGATTGCTCATGTGTGTAATCCAGTTCACTTGAAAACTGCATTGGTGGCAAAATATTGTATTGTGTTTGCAGTACTTAATGACAGAAGGAAAAGTAAATGGATTTCAAGAGCAGCACCAATGCTGATGAGTTCTAATTTGCTGTTCTTTATACATACCTTGGAGGACCATTTGAAAAGCATAGATGACCTCCTGTGGTATACTGAACTATGTGATCAGATACCTAAATTAGATTGGGCTGCATATTACCACTAGTAGATTGCTTCTTTTAAACTACTCCAGATAACTTTCAGCACATGGTCACAGTTTCAGCATCTGTACTATGCAGCTTTCTCATCATTGCAAACTGTAGAAATACATTGTGTTGTAGTATGGAGGAAATTGTATCACCATATTCAATATGGCTTAAGAGCCCTTAGTACAGTTCTGCAGTCCTGAAGCCTATTGGCTAGTTTATACTGGTTATTAGGTTGCCCCGATGCTTGTCCTAACTTACTGCTGTGGATGCCATGGGGCTCTTCTTTTTCATTACCTTTACCCCATCTTTTTTCCCCTCCTTGCCCTATCCTTTACCTCATTTGTGCCAAACAGTTGGTGGTACAAGGGTCAAGAATGGCTGATAACAGTGAATATACCACAGCCTTTTTTGAGCTTTAGAACTGAGAATGCAAGACGAGATGGAATATATGCTGTGCTGGTGTATAAACTGGGCTGTGCATTTACAGTTGTGGGTTTGAATACCTGTTCGATGCAGAAAAGCTGTGTGCAGCTGCGTTTCCATTATACAACCATCAGTTATCCATAATTGTTATGTAAAGTTCCCATGCTTCAAGAGTATATCCACATTTCAATGACACTCCAGTATTTGTTAACTTCTGATTTATAGTAATGTTACATGCCTGAAGTTAGGTTGTCATGCACTCTGTATGGGAGAATGGAACCAGGCATTTGAAAAGTGGTTCATTAAGTGCACACAAGGCAGATGTCCAGAAAAAATGGACACAAGGCAGATGCAAAAAATGGACTAAAACAAATTAAAAGCGGTGGGCTGTATCCAGACTAGTTAGTCATGACTAAGCACCATTGTAGTCAGTGAGACAAGTTAGTCATGACGAATGTAAGTCCAATTAATTTCAGTGGGACTTAGTCATGCCTAACTTATTCTGGATGCTGCTCAACATTTTTTAATGTTTGGCTTTTATCTCTCATGCTGATCTCTGCCACCAATTGCCCTACCTTACTTAGTATTCCTTTTTGGGGCCAAACTATATGTTATACAGGAGATCCATGTTAGATCTCCTAATGTTTTGATTTGTACTTTAAAACTAGAATCCTGGTGGGGGATTAAAAAAGAGAGGAGGAGGAGGAGGAGGAGGGATCTCTAAAGCAGTTCACACAATCAGCACAGTTTCAGGAGTGATGTGTGCTCCTGATCTTTTATCACCTGTGATGGAAAAACAAGGTAGGAGGTGCCAGCAGTGACTGGACTCTCTTTGTCCAGGTTAGCGGGGCGGCAGCCCTGGGTGGCCGGATTGGCCGCCCACATGACTGCTGGCTCTGTGACGGAGCTGGCAGGGGCTGGGAGGATTGGGAGCTCCAATGTGTCCTGCGCGAGTGCGCAGGGCATACTGGAGAGACCCCCGAGCCAGGAGGCTACTTTTAAGCCTCCCAGCCGGGGGTCTACTCATGAGTAGCTATGGCGCAGAGCCACGCCGCAGCAACTCATGAGCAAAAAAAAGGGTTTGTGGAGCACTCGCTCTGCAAACCCTGTTTAAGGGGAGGGTTACTTGAGCGGGTTACCCGCTCAGGAACCACCGGGCTCGCAGTGAACCTGGTGGTTCACACAGTTATAGAAAATCGGGCTAGCGGAGGTTAGCCCGATTTTCCACAATCATGTGAATAGCCTCTGTGTTTGAAGCAGCAGCTGGGTCAGAGGACTTTTTCTCCTATCTTGTTAAACTCCTGGGCACAGCTGCTTGGTAGGAGGGAGCCCTTTGACCCAGCTGCTGCTTGGCACATGATCACTGCTGGTGCCTCCAATCTTGTGTTTAACTCACAGATGATCAGAAAATGTGGGTGTGCACAGCTTCCAAACTATGGTAGGGGGCTTCTCCTACCTGAAAAATAATCATAATGGGGACTAGCCTAATGACTGCAAAGAGGCAAAAAAAAAAAAAGCATGAAAAAGTGAAGGTAGGTTCCTGTGCAGGCCTGTTCATTTTCCTGAAATAACTTTTACATTAAGAATGGAACCTCCTGATGTTTTGAGGCAGAACTGAGTTCAGCACAATCAACCTTGAAGAACTGGAAACCCTCCAGTTGGGAATCAGAAGATCACTTCTGATTTAGAAGTGCAAACTCATGTATTGCTTTTTATTTTAAGAAGTGTTATTGCTGATGAACAAATCATTTGACCTAGTTTTCCATTACTTCAGAGCTCCTACAGTTCCTATTGGCAAAACCCTTCTGGAAAGCTCAGCAAACAATTGTGGCAGCACCCTGCTGTGAGCCAGTTACCTTCTTTGTTGTGTGTTTCCTAAAGAAATGAGCCTTGGAGGCAACTCTGCAGGTGGCCTTGGCAGGGAAGGTGGGGGGCTTCTTTCAACGATATGAAAGTACCCAGTCATTCCAGCTGAGATGGTTATCGGCTGTAAAATAAAAATCAAATAAGTAGAAGTGTTTAGATTGCTTCCCCATAACAGTTTGCAATGATTGCTAAATATGGTGGGAAGCTTTCTTTGAGGTGATCTTCCCCTTTCACTGATTTGTGAGATACAACACAGGAATATTCCCCTGACAATGCTTTTGACCTCATGACTATAACTATTTGCTGTCAAAAAGAAGAAAGGTGTTTCTAAGGCTCTGTGTCCCACCCCAATAATGGCCCTAGAACATTGCCCCCAACATTGCATACTCTCTCAGATCCCCCAGGATTCTTCACTCCAACTCTGAATCATCCATCTGACTTTGAGAAAACAAAACTGGCATGATAAGAACATAAGAGCAGCCCTGCTGGATTGGGCCCAAGGCCCATCTAGTCCAGCATCCTGTTTCTCACAGTGGCCCACCAGATGCCACTGGAAGCCTACAGCAGGAGTTGAGGGCATGCCCTCTCTCCTGCTGTTACTCCCCTGCAACTGGTATTCAGAAGCATCCTGCCTTTGAAGCTGGAGGTGGCCCTCCAACTAGTAGCCATTGATAGACCTCTCCTCCATGAAGTTATCCAAGCCCCTCATAATAAGAACATGATAGTCCTCAATCTTGGTGCTAAAGAAAAATGGATAGTGTACTTGGAATATAATTGCTTTTTTCAAGGCAAGACATGCTTTGAAAAAGTTAGAAACCATTATTTGTGCTTTGCTTTAAACTATGCTCTATTTCTCAGCTTGAACTGCGAAATAAACATTTAACTGGTCCACTGTCTCTCATGGGGGGCATGCGGGAGGGGTATAAATAATTTGACATATTTTTTTAGTAATCTGTGAGCAATAAAACAGACATGGCTAGACAAAAATGTTGATTCCAAAATGTTTATTTTCTCTGAAACTACGTTAAGTGTGGTATTTGCCATTGTTAAGCAGCTGAGCAGCAACCAGTGAGGCTCAGTATGCACCATCATTGTTGGGCAAACAAAGGGGAAATCGATATCACACCCATACATGTTAACACTGAGAAATGGTGGTGCCTCACTCAGCACCATGCAAGCGTGTCATTGCTGGTCAGAGAGGTGCTCCTGGCACAGACTGCTGATACCAGCAAGACAACCTTTCAAGTCAGCAACCACATATGTACACAGTGCTGACTGAGGAACACGCCCCGCCCCCCATCTCCATCATCACATCCTGCTGCTTATAGGTAAGAATGGGAATTCCCCAAACTGGCAGCCAATAGTTTTGACTTGTGAATGACCTCCCTGGTCGCTGGTAATGCAGTCTGTATGTGCACCAATGTGCGTTTTGGAACTCATGCCCAACGTATGGGAGGAGAGCTGGTCTTGTGGTAGCAGGCATGAATTGTCCCCTTTCTTAAGCAGGGTCCACCCAGGTTTGCATCTGAATGGAAGACTACATGTGAGCACTGTAAGATATTCCGCTTAGGGGTTGGGGCCACTCTGGGAAGAGCATCTGCATGCTTGCATGCAGAAGGTTCCAAGCTTCCTCCCTGGCATTTCCAGATAGGGCTGAGAGAGACTCGTGCCTGTAACCTTGGAGAAGTCGCTGCCAGTCTGTAGACAATACTGACCTAGATGGACCAGTGGTCTTACTCGGTATAAGGCAGCTTCCTATGTTCCATATTGGTCAGAGTAATTTGCAATGGCATCTTATAAATCGGGTACCATAGAAATGAAATTTTAAAAATTTGCAACTTTGGGGGTGGGGGGTTTCTTTTATTTAACAGTACCAGAGAAGACAAGATGTCAGCATGAACAAGAACAAAGTATGTCTCTTGCTCCAAGAGGACCCAGACCAGTGGGCCATTTTATTCCTCAGTGTGATATCTATGGGAATTACTTGCCAACCCAATGCCACTCCAGCACTGGATATTGCTGGTGTGTAGATAGAGATGGTAATGAGATTGATGGTACCAGAACTGGCCCAGGAATCCAACCTCCATGTAAGTTGCTCCTATATCATTATGTTATCTCAACATTTTCTTTAGATGAATTCTGTTTCATTGCGGAAGTCAGGCACAGAGTAAGTGGGGCGGGAGATAGAGGAGAAGGGTGGATAGCACCTGTCTTCCCCCCAGATGATCCTGTGTGGTCCTGAGGCCATGTGGCTCGCACGCCCACACAACCAGAGCTGCTGTGAGCCACGCAGCATTTGGGAGGCTGGGGGAATGCAGCCTGGCCCCCAGAAATTCCACAATGCACTGCACAAGGAACATGGTGTACTGGGGATTTCCAAACATGTACCAGTGTTCCCTCTAACAGGGATTCCTAGATGTTGTTGATTACAACTCCCATAATCCCTGAGCAAAAGCTATTGAAGCTGGGGATGCTGGGAGTTGTAGTGAACAACATCTGGGAATCCCTGTTAGAGGGAACACTGATGTGGACCATTTTTGTGCGGTTCAGTCCAAATTTGAAAGAAATTGGCCTTGTTGCACAGTGGCAGCAAGGGAGGGCAAACACTCCACCAATGTGCCAGGTTTTTCCATTGTGTAAGGAGGGATTTTCTGTGATTCCTCTTCCCTCTGATGCTGCCTGTGGCTCCTGAAACTATGTCCTCCAACTCTCAGTCATATTCTGCGGCTACTACTATGGCACTTTTACATCTCATTAGTTTCAGTGGAAGAGGCTTAAGCCAGTGCTTTCTCTTCCATTGAAATCAGTGATACACAAATGTGTTTAACTTTGGCTGGATTGTGTCCAATGCATTTTAGAATAATCTTGCCTTGCAGAAGCAGTTTAGTCTCATTGTGTTTGCGCAATCTGACTGCATGTGTTTTCTATCATTTGTCAACAAGGCCTAGGCACAGTTGCTCCTCCTGTTACAGTTGGACCCTCTGTAAAACCAGACACAATTCCTCTGCCTCCAGGAACACACTTACTCATTGCTCAGAGTGGAAAGATTGATCATGTCCCTCTGGAAGGAAACAACATGAAGAAATCAGATGCCAAAGCTTTGCTGTATGTGCCAGTAAGTATACATTGAACATAATGAAAAATAATTTGACTGAAGAAATGCTATGGAAAAATACACTTCAGATTCTTGATTCAGGAGCAATTGCACATTTAATTGTTAGAATTTTTAAAAATTCAGTGCCATCAAATTTCCATGAAATCATGTTTTCTATTAATGCTTTGTTGGTTTTTAAAGTGTATGTTGCAGCTACAAACAGCAAATAAGGACCCTGAAATCTTAGAAGCATATCTTTATGTCCTGAAGAAAATGTGTTCCAATTGCATAATATTTTTACAATCTTCCTTGCTTCCAGGATAGCCTCTTGTAAACAATTGTGTACAGTACTGTATGTTAGAGCTAAATTTTATTGGTTTCCTAAGCATGTTAAAGGGTGTATAAGCCTTAAACACTGAGACTCTTAATCATACTAAATAGCTATATATCTTTATGTGTTTTCTAAACACCCTCCATTGTTTATCTTCCCCTCTGTGAGGCTCTGTCCCTTTTTCTGGAAATTTTATAATCTGTCTTGATAATTTCCTGTCCTGGTCAGACTCCTACGTAGATTTTTCCTCTGACCCCTTCTCTATATCTGGCTTTGGGCATGTGAATCACTTTCCCACACTCTAGTCTTCTCCAACTATTGAATGAAAACTCTTGTCATGTAATGGCTCCCACATGCTCTCCATCTTGTCACTTGCCTTTGAGCCTTAACAGTATGTCTTTATTGATGTTGCAAAACCTGGCAATATGTTTTTCAGCTTTGCATATATTTATTTAGCGTTTTCTATTTACATTGTACATTTTAAGATGAACTGCATTTCCCATCACAACCAGGAATGTAGTTACAGATTCTAGTTACTTTTGTGGGTGTTCTTTTAAAATGATTTGGGAATTGCTTGGGAGAGTAGCCAGAAGGTGCAGGAAAAATAATGTAGGATAGTGGGATTGGTGAGTGGACTCTGTCAGCCTTACTGGAAACGTAGAAAAGCCCTTCTTCTTCCTCCCTCCCTCTTCATCATTATCATCATCATCATCATCATCACCACCACCAACACTGTGGAGGGGTTTACCCTGGCAAGTACACCAGGAGGCAGGTGGTGGCAACTGCAGCAGCAGGCAGAGAACTCCTTTGCTGCCACTGTGCACAAGCCCATTTGGTGGTCTTATGGGTGGCACTTGTAGTATGGTCTGAAGCATTCCTCTTGTGGATCTGCCCTGGGGCTTACCAGGTCTGCAATAGGCGACAGCACCGTGCTCCTCAAAGCATAGCACCACCACAGGTGGGCCCACCTGTCCTGGCAGGTTTGTTGGGTGGGGAGCAGCAGCAGCACCAGTGCCCACCATTTGGATTTCCCTATCCCCAAGAGTGATGCTATGAAAGGACTATCTATCTATCTATCTATCTGAATTAAAATATTGGTGTACTCTGAAAGGACTGCTGGGGAGGATGGGGCCCAGTGGCAATGCAGGCATCACCCCCACCCTGGAGCACTGGCTCCTTGGCATTTGCCTGAGCACACTGTGTGCTAATGCCTGGCCTGGATGATGGTGTCGGTTGAATGGTGTAGAAGAGTGGTAGTGACAAGTATGGATAGGTAGAGGGCAAGAAAAGAGAAATAGAAAGGCAAAGCATCTGCAGCAAACAATACCTGCAGAAAATACCGGGAACATCAGAATTTCTGCAAGCAAAATTATGGAGGTCAGGAGTAAACTGAATATGATGCCAAAATAACCCATTGCACTATTTTTATATACCAATGATAATTAGAATACTACCTCTTAGTGATTGTTATGTAAAACAATTGCAAATTGCAAATTTGGGTTCAAGAAAAACCAATCGGTCTGTATTTTATACATTTGTGTTTATCAACAATGAAATTGTCTTATACAGAGTCAGACCATTTGCCCATCTAGCCTGCTTCTCTGATTGTGGCAGCAGTTCTCCAAGGTCTCAAGCAGAGATCTTTCCCAGCCTTACTACCCGAGATCCTCCTTGTTGGAGATTCAGTTCCAGATGGCATTGCCTTTTTGCACCAGTAACCCTAATGACTACTAGAGGCATTGGGAGAAGGAATAGATAGGGTCTTCTCTTTCCTGTTTATCTCTGCCTCTCTGACCCCTCTATTGATGGAATGTGCTTAGGAACTTCCTGAGAATGACTTCCTTCTTCTTCTTCCCAGCATGCTTCTAGCTTTCTCTCTGAGTACCATATTTTTATAGGTCTCTCTCTGACTACCATGTAGCCAGTGGTTAGATATAGGTCTTTCCTATCATCATGGACTTCTGGACTAGATTAGGACTAGATCATGGACTAGATTAGTTTAACTTTACATTAATCTCCATGCTTATCATTTACAAGTTGTTTCCCCTTAGACTCTCTTAATTTCTGCCATAATTGGAGTGAGTTAGTTCCTGAAATACTCAGCTATATAAGAAATTACCCCCAAATGGAGATGCCATAGATTGAAACGGGGCTTCAGTATGCAAAACATATGCTCCACCACTGAACTACAAGTCCTCCCATCATACTGAAAACTTATACATGTGTTGTTACATTAAATGAAAAGTGTGTTAACTATTGAGAGGAGCAATATCTCTGCGGAGCTGCTGCTTCAGATTATTTTTCAGATGGGGTTGAAGGAAGACCTTCTGCTTCTCCCCTAACTCTTGTGCTTTCCCATTTGATATGCTTACCACCTTGAGTGCTACCTGGTGTAAAGGTGGTGTTCAAATTTAATAAATAAAATAAGAAATAACACTGTTGCTTTGTTTTTGCTCTAAGTTGCCACCTTCTACTTGAGAGTCGCCTTTTTATTTTATTTATTTATTTATGACATTTTGTATTTTACAAACATCTTTCCCAGTTTCCCCCACCCACCCTGCCCCCGAGCCCAACCTTCCCTCTCCAAGCCAGCCTTTGCACACTGCACAAAAGAAAGGAGAGTTAGAGGGAAAGAGGGAGAAGGAGATCAGAAGGGGAAGGAGGGAAGAAGAGAAGGAATACACACCATTGCACCAGTAGATGTGGGTAAATCAAAAGGGTTTTTATTCTAAGAATAATTCAAGGAAGTTATATCAGATTTCTGACCTTTTATCTGGTTTATTTTATGAGGGCAGGGCCCATTTTTCATGTGCCACTAACTCAAGCGGGACATGCACCCATTCCTCAACCTAGGGGGAGTGGGAGATTTCCATTGCCACAGTATTGATCTTTGCCTTTTTAGAGGTAATTTGATCCATTTAGTTTATTTCTGCTCTAGTCTCTTTACAATTACTCTTTAAATATAATCAACCTAATGCTTAACCTTTTCTTCCAGCATTAAAAGTGTTACTTATTTTGATAACCGTTTCTTTAACTTGCAGGATAAAGTTGTCATTGGGGTCGCTTATGACTGCTTGGAGAAGATGGTTTACTGGACAGACATTAGCAGCCCATCCATCAGTAGAGCAAGTCTGGGTGGAGGAGAGCCAATAACCATCATTAAAGCAGGTGGAGCTGTATAAATTTTTTCTTTACCATTTCATTTTTTAGCATCTAGTTTAACACCTTTCATTGCTTGCGGAACAGAGCGTTAGATGGCAGGCCGGTGGGGAAAGCAGGTATCTAAACTTCTTTTTTAAAGCAAGCCAGTCAGACAACTCCTATTCCTTATGTAAGTTAGAGAAGCAAAGAAGCAGCTTTGTTCCTAGCACTTTGCATGTCACAGATACTCAATACAGTGATGTAGTGGGCATGATGGTGGCCCAGGGACAAGCTGCCTCCAGCAGCCGCCCCCCCCCCCCCACCAACCGGCTGTCATCAGATGCATGGGGTGTGGCCAGCACGAGGTGCAGCGGAGAGGCCTTCTGGCCATTCAGTCCATCCCAGCCGACTGGCACTTCATTCACTGGCTGTGTGCTTTCTTTTTCTCCCTTGCTCTGAGTGAGGAAGAGAAAGAAAGGACCCAGCTGGTCCATGAACTGCTTGCTGACTGGAAGGGACTGACAGTCTCTCTCCCCCAGCCAAGAGCACTTGCTCAACAGCTGGGTCCTTTCTCTGCTTGTTCCAAGCGAAGGAGAGAAACAACACCCAGCCAGTGAATGATGCTCTTGCCTCTGGGAGCGGGTGAGGGGCCACATGTCATTTTCCCAGCTGGTGGGCGCTTTGTTCACTGGCTGGGTGCAGGAAGAGGGCAAGGCAGTGACCTGAGGAGGGGATGCCATGATGCCCCCCTCGGATCCTAGCAGCCCAGGGACATTTGTGCCCCCTTTTCCAGTGGTGGCTTACGCCTGATTTAGTACTCAGTTGGTGCAAAGGAAGCTGGAACTACAACTTCATTGGCTGAGCTTATTTGACTCTACCTTGACTTTGTGAGTGCTGCTAAATATCACATTATGCCTTCTATGAAGGTATTGATAGGAGCAGGCCATAGATATGGTAGATTTGTCTTATTTCATATAGTTTGGTATGGACCCTGGTAGGGGCATAACGGTATATTTTGTTTTTCAAGAGCCTATTTGAGCTCAAATTGTATTATTGGTGAATGTCAGAAAGACAGTGGCACATTTAAATGCCAATTGGCGTAGGGACTGTTGTTGATACTGAACTATGTGGAATTTTCCAGTATGGATGCTGACATTTTCAGAGTAAATGATGTTGTTTAATGGGTACTGCATTCTTATCTCCTAATCATCATCTATACTGTTAAAATATAATGTTTAAGAACCTCAAAGGGAGGGGGCATACACAATGGTTGTCACAAATGTGTGTCTAACTTGATTTTTTTTGTTTTGTTTTGTTAACAGACTTGCATTTAATTTCTCTTGCTTCTCATTGTTTGCAGAAAGAGTATAGTAGTATAGCTGCTCTTTATTCTGAACATTGTCTCAGAAAATTTTTCCCTTAAGGACAAATATGTCCCCCCCCCCCTCCGCCTGGCAGGCTTTGTTGTTGTTTTAAACTGCATACAGTAGCTCATAACTGCAAGTGCAAGGCTTATTTATTAAGCCTAGGCTATTATAAGCATAATTATACAATCATGAAACCATCCAGAACAATATAAATGGCTATAATTTGGTTTTGGTTTTTGTCATGTATTTTTACAAATGTTTTAGCTTTTTGTTTGTTTGTTGTAAACCGCCCAGAGACCTAAGTTTTGGGTGGTATAAAAGTGTGTAAAATAAATAAAATAAAACATAAGAATGCATAAACCAGATTAGATCATAGGAATTAAAAATGCTCTTTTAGATCTGGCTAGGACTGAAACTTAAATTTTCAAACATTTTTGTTAGATTACGAACATTTTTGTTCCTGATCATTTTTGTTCCTATTCACATATATCACAATTCTTCAGTTTTGTGTGGTGTCCTTATGTTGATTATTTAATCTTAATGTTCAGAGGATTCATAGTTGGATCATTCTGCAATGCTGTGTTGTCATATGGCCCCTGCCAGCCTATCTGTCTGTCTAGCTGCATTGCCAGTGAAGTGTGTGAACTTCCCAAATTCCACAACTCCACAGGGAGAAATGCTCCCCTTTGCTGCAGTTGCATAAACTGAATCAGTCATACTACATGTCCTGTCAGGCTCTGAGCCTCCAATTCCTTCCAAACAGCCTTGCGGTAACACCAGTAATGAAAACATGTTGCAGAAAATTACTGTTAAACTGGGGGAAGGGATGCTTGCAACATGTGTTGTAAATTCCACAGCATCCTAATTTGGGCTGGGCTTGTGTCCGGCTGACTGTTAACCAGTCTGGAAAGAAATTTTACTCTAGGCCACACAGCTACTTTAAATCTCCTGACTGACAGCTTAAACATGGCAGATAGCCAAGGAGTAGATTGTTCTCGTTTCCTTGAGGCACCTGAAATCCAAAAAATGCTCAGAAATATTTGAAATGAGGATTTTCTGAAGTCCTAAGAACACAAGCAATTCCTCAGGCAGTATCCTGTTCCAAGCTGAGCCAGGGATCCAAGAGCACACAAAATCTCGGAAACCTCCAAGGGCCAGGGCCAGGGCCAGGGCCAGGGCCAGTGCCAAGCAGAAAAACAAGAGATCACTAGAGTGACTTTTTGCAGCAGACTGCTGGTGCTTATAGCTGCTGTGTAGGAAGGGTGAACTGGCCCCACCTCTTTCCTTGGGAAGGCTCTGTTTCTTAAAGGGACCTTGCCCAATTTCTTAGGCACTGGCTCCAGCAATATTACAGGTAGGGTTGCCATATTCTCGCTTTCCAAATCCGGGTGCCTAATTTGCATATTATGCAAATTGGCTTGAAAATAATTTTTGAGCAGAATAGTGACTGCACGTTTTGCTCCATAACTCTGCTTCTACAAGGGCTAGAGCTTAGCTAAAAAAAAAAAAAAAAAAAAAGCTGAAATCCCAGTGAATCTGGGTGGGCTAAGTAATCTGGGTGAGATGCTTAGAATTTGGGTTAAACCTGGAATTTGGGGGGGGCATGGCAACTCTATAATTACAGGGCCTCTGCTAAAATTGATATTTACTCTCAAGACTCCTTCAAGTTGGAGGATGAAGGAACAGCTATGTCCTCAGGTCATGGTAAGAATGCTGGCTCAAATTTCCCTGGCTCCTCTGTTGTGAGGGGTCCCAGTGGCAAGGGATCACCCAGAGTCTGAATCTTAGATTCCTTCCACTCTGAACCTTCCCCTGAACTTTCTACCTTGTCCCCCAATTGGAAGGGGACATCCTGGATCCTGGGTCATGACAAGCAGTAATTAGTGGGTGCACCCATTCTCTAAGAATCTTGCTAAGAAATCAAGGAATAGCTTTAGAGTATGAGAGGAGTGAGCTCACTGGCATTTGCTCTCATTCCTTTAAGCAGTGTTTTATATCAATAGATGGCTTTGTCTTTTGGTGGTTCATACTGATTTCTGTTGAATGCACACAAACCTGTTATGTCTGTCAAGCTTTTGCGTTAAAATGTAACAGTTTGCTGTATAATATATGCAGATATAAACTTTGCATGAAGAACTGGTCCTCATGCTTATTTAGGAAGAGTTGGTCACACACCCATGCCCTCTATCAGCCCAGTTGATCCACTAGAAAATGAGCCTTGTAACTATAAAATGTGACTGGAGAAATCATGATTAAATGTTACTATTCTTCACTTTCCTCTGAAATTAAAAAATGAATATATGGTTCTGGACTTCTGTAGGCTCATGTTGCGAACCTTTGTTGAAAAGTGAAATATAAATATTTGTTGTAGTAGTAATTGCCTGGTATTCATGGCAAGTCACACTCACATTTTTGACATGGTCTCTACTAAGCGTTTAAAAATAAATCAGAGTTTTTGTGGCATTCAGCTGAAAAGGAATTTTATTCACAATCTTGGCTTCAATTGTGCTTTTTCTCTTTCTCTTTTTAAAATAGCTCTGTGTTCTGAATGCTTTAGGTTTCCCCCCCCCCCCCTAGTAGAAGAAACCAGAACCAGGATTTTGAGCCTATATGGTTTGTGTTTTAAGCTTTTGTTCTTCAGTGTCTTCAATGAGCTTTATAGCCCCTGGGGCAAAATAGTAGGTCATTATCTGCTATTTCCTGTTGCTTTTAGACCTGGTCACTGTCCAAGGAAAACTATACACATACAGTTCTCAGAATTGTTCCAAATGTAAATCTTTTCTGCAAGAACACTAACCACACTGAAGTCTAAATCTCCTTTTGTTAGCTAAGATCAACCCCGTATGGTTCTGTAGGGAAATTTTAAAGCTTGATTACTTTTTAAAAAAGTAACTTATTGCAAATTTACCTGTTAAATCCGTGATCTCAATTATCAAAATAATGTATTTCCCCCCTGATCTTTTTACTGGCACAATTCAGATATTTCCAAGTCCACCCCAGTTCTTAACAAAGTCTATTTTTGTTTTCTAAAATGTCATTGTGTATTGTAATGCCATATTTTTGTCGCTAGCATCCATTCTTCTTGTAGAGTATGGGGTGGACTATCAAACAATATTTTATGTTTTGTTAATTTTTTTTTTTACTTTTTACATTTGTATCCCACTCTTCCTCCAAGGAGCCCAGAATGGTAAACATAGTTATGTTTATCCTAACAACAACCCTGTGAGGTAGGTTAGGCTGAGAGATACATGACTGGCCCAGAGTCACCCAGTGAGCTTCATGATATTTGAACTCTGGTCTTCCCGGTCCTAGATCAACACTCTAACCACTACACCATGCTGAAGTTTGTCCCAGTGGGGATCCTGTAGAGATTGTGTGTGGAGGGGTGGAATCAAGGGTGGAACTGAGTTGTTTCTGAATAAAGTTAAGCAAACATAAGATTGCTTTTTGTGTTTAAGAGGGAAGCAGCTATAAAACAAACAAACAAAATGGATAATTTTTCCATGCTTTATTTTTCCATAGAAATTTTTCCATTTCTAAAATATCTTACTTGGCTGCTTGAAAAACATTTGAGATACAGTGAGCAGAAATTAATTTGGTGGAGGTTTGTGTTTGTTTTTCAACTATATAAATAGGTCAGATAACATGCCAAATAAGATCACAGTCTATTTAGGGTAACAGGAAAATTTGTATAGAATTTTTTTTTTTTAGAAAATTTTTAAAAAAATTGTGACTTTTATTGAAATGAGGAGAAAATTTTCAAGGGAAAATTTCCAACTCAAACCTTTTTAGAAACCCACATCTTTGCATGTGTATCAAGCAGATCCAAGTACCCACTATAAATCTCACTCCTTGTGAGGTTCATCTGGTGTCATCACTTTCTTCTTTTAGATACCAGATGAAAACCTTCTGTTCACTCAGTTTTTTAAATTTGGGTTTGAAAAAATAATAATGTATTGTATTGTATTTTTATTTTATATTGTAATTTTTTTTGTTTTTTGTGTTTTTAATTGTATCTTTTACTCTATTGTTTTATTGTGAGCTGTCCAAAAAACAATTTATGGGGTGACTAAAGAATAAAGCAATAATAATAATAATAATAACAACAACAACAACATGCCCCCCAGTGAAGCACTACCTTGGCGTGGTTGTGGAGCTTGCGTGCTCTGAGGAAGATGAGAGCTATGCCAGAGGTCCAACCATACTGGACAGGTCTCACCAGAGGAGCCAGACAAAAAGTGCCTCTCCCATCAACAATATAGTGAGACGTAACTTTAATAAATCTATACCGGATCGGTTGTCGCCCGGGTCAACAAGGACCGCACCAGGTGCTGGAGTCCCTGGACATCTGGTGGCAAGTGGGCTACAGGACTCAGGATCTTCAGTTGAGCAACCAGGGCTGGAGACTGCAAGGTTACTGGAAGAAACGTTGCTTAACCGGAAAAAATATACAAGAAATGCCAGCATGGAAATAATGATCTGCTATTACAAGTCTAGTCCAACTAGAAGAGGTTATTTTAAAAGAATGTACCAAATTTGGAAAGAGAAGCATCCAGATACAGAAATAACAGAACAAAGGCTAGCAGACCAGAGAAGATTCATAATAAGAAATAAAGTATTCACAGGAGTTGAGCTGGAGGAACTGCAAAGAGCAACACAGGCTCAAGATATGGAAGAAGAATTACCACCAAATGAAGAAGTTGCTCAAGCGCAGGTGGAGGAGGTGTTGGAAATCGAGGATGCCACTCTTGCTGAACTGTTCCAAAATCAAAACCAGGCAACCTCCCCTTTGCCTTCACCTCAAAAACCCAAATGCCGTTTAGCAGAAAAGCAACAAGAACTAAAGCAAAAAATAACTGAGCACATGAACCAAACAACCACCAGGGTTCGACTTCCAGCTCTAAAAATAGTTGCCAAAGAACAACTTTGCTCAGGCATTAAAAGATGTCAATGCCGCACTTGCAGAAATAACGACCAATAATTTGCAAGAAACAAACCAACTAATGTTCAGTGCAGCAACAATAACAACACAAGAGTTCGGATATAAGATCAGTGGACCTGTAAAAAAAGAAAGTAGTACATCACCTAAATGGAAGATTAGATTAGAAAATAAAATCACCAGGCTTAGATCAGATGCTAGTAAATTGAAAGATATGAAAGATAAGAAGCTGAAGAATGAAAACACCAAACAGTATCTGATCCAAAAATACCACCTAGATTCAAGAAAAATTAGAGAAGTCCTGGAAATAATAAAGCAGCAAATCACAGCAGTGTCAAAGAAGATTAGCAGATATGAAGCCAGAATTACACAACACAGGCAGAATCTCCAATACCAATTGAATCAGAGACGTTTCTACCAAAGCACAGAAGGAGAAACTACAAGAAACATCGAAACACCAAATAAAGAAGAAACAGTGCAATTCTGGGGGAAATTATGGGACAATCCAATAGATTATAATAAAAAAGCAGGCTGGGTGAAAGAGGTTGAAAAATGTAACAAACAAATGCAGGATCTAATAATAACACCAGAATTAATAAGTGAAAGAGCAAAGAAAATTAAAAATTGGACTGCACCAGGCAACGATGAAGTGCATGGCTTTTGGCTTAAACACCTAACAAGCCTTCATAAACAACTATCAAAACAGTTCTATCACATTTTGCAAGGAGGTGATATTGAACAGTGGCTAACAACTGGGAAAACTCATCTCATCATGAAAGACCCAGCAAAAGGTGCAGTTCCAAGTAATTATAGACCGATAACCTACCTGCCAAACATGTTCACATTATTAACTGGAATAATAGCAGATGAAGTGATGCAACACTTATTAACTAACAAACAGCTTCCAGTTGAACAGAAAGGAAATTGCCCGAACACCAGAGGCACAAAAGACCAGCTGCTGATTGACAAAATGATTTTAGAAAATTGCAAGAGAAGAAAAACCAATCTAAGTGTTGCATGGATTGACTACAAGAAAGCCTTCAACTCATTGCCTCACACATGGACACTAAAATGTTTAGAAACAACTGGTGTCAGCAAAAATGTTCAGATATTTATTTAAAAAGCAATGAGCATGTGGAGTACACAGTTAACTATCAATGGCGAGACACTTGGACAGGTTAGCATTAGAAGAGGTATTTTCCAAGGGGACTCACTATCTCCTCTGTTGTTTGTAATCGCCATGACTCCACTTTCACAAATACTAAACAAAACAGGCCTCGGATACCAAACATCTAAAACATAAAGTAAAATCAATCATCTGCTGTGCATGGACTATCTGAAGTCGTATGGAAAGTCCCAGTCAGAAATCGAATCACTGCTAAACACTGTCCGTTATTCAGTAACGATATAGCAATGGAATTTGGACTAGACAAGTGTTCTGCATTAATAATGAACAGAGGGAAAATAACAAAAACAGAAGGAATAGAACTGCCCAATGGAAGCAACATCAAGAACCTGGAAGAGAAAGAACATTACAAATACTTGGGCATTCTCCAGGCGGATAACATTGCACACGCTGAAGTTAAAAGAAAAATTGGAAGTGAATACATCAGAAGAGTCAGAAAAATCCTCAAGTCCAAACTCAATGGCGGGAACACCATACAAGCCATAAACACCTGGGTTATACCTGTTATCAGATACACTGCAGGAATAATAGACTGGACCCAGGCAGAGCTAGAGACGCTAGATCGTAAGACCAGGAAAATCATGACCATCAATCATGCTCTGCACCCCCACAGTGATGTAGATAGGCTATACCTCCCTCACAGCTCAGGTGGAAGAGGAATGCTGCAAGTCCATCAAACAGTAGAGGAGGAGAAAAGAGGCCTTGCAGAATATATCAAGGACAGTGAAGAAGATGCACTTCAAATGGTCAATAATGAGAAACTATTCAACACCAATGAAACAAAACAGGCCTACAAGAAAGAACAAGTCAAGAACCAAGCAGAAAAATGGAAAAATAAGCCACTGCGTGGTCAATATTTGCACAATATAAGTGGAAAATCAAACATCACCAAGACCTGGCAATGGCTTAAGAATGGCAACTTGAAGAAAGAAACAGAGCGTTTAATACTGGCTGCACAAGAACAGGCACTAAGAACAATGCAATAAGAGCAAAAGTCAAAAAATCCACAACAAACAGCAAGTGCCGCCTTTGTAAAGAAGCAGATAAAACCGTGGGCCACTTAATCAGCTGTTGTAAAAAGATCGCACAGACTGACTACAAACAAAGGCATGACAAGGTAGCAGGGATGATACACTGGAACATCTGCAAAAAATACAACCTATCTGTAGCCAAACATTGGTGGGACCATAAAATTGAAAAAGTTGTAGAAAATGAAGATGCAAAAATATTATGGGACTTCCGACTACAAACAGACAAACATCTGCCACACAATACACCAGATATAACTGTAGTCGAGAAGTAAGAAAAACAAGTTAAAATAATCGACATAGCAGTACCAGGGGATAGCAGAATAGAAGAAAAAGAAATAGAAAAAATAACAAAATACAAAGATCCACAAATTAAAATTGAAAGGCTGTGGCAGAAGAAGACCAAAATAACCCCAGTGGTAATTGGTGCCCTAGGTGCAATCCCAAAAGACTGTGACGATATCTATAACAATTGACAATAAAATTCAGCCATCCCAGGTCCTTGGGAAGGACTCGATGTCTGTATAAAACAAACCAGTCAATAACACCTGTCTGACTGTGTAAATAAATAAATAATATGCTAAGATTCACATTATAAATGAATTCACTGAAAGTGTTTTCAGTTTTATACCTTTTTAATGGAATCCTTCCTGAAGCTTTCCATGTTTCTAGATTCTGGTTGCTAGATTCCATGTTTTATGGATGAACATGTTGAAACTCTGTAACTGTGTTTCCCAACCAAGGTGCCATGGGAAACCTGTGTCCCACATAACACTGCCTGGTGCACTGCACTGACTTCTGAGTCTGCTCCAAAAGCAGGGGTTTTAAATTCCCTTCTTTTGGAGGCAACTTGCCCCATAATGCACTGGGAAGGACCCATCCCTCCCAGCACATAAAAGAAATGAGTTGACTCCAAAGATGAATTGTTCCATAATGCACCAGGAGGGCCCTATCCTTGCTAGTGCATAACAAATAAATAAACCTTTAAAAATGTGCAGCAGCTTTGTATAAGAGGTGTGTGTATGTGAGAGAGAGATTGAGAGTGAGAGTGAGTACAAGTACACAGGGAGTCAAAAGGGTGAGTGTGTCTGTACTCAAGAAATAATGTGACTCAATCTTTTTTCCTTTTAAAAAGTGTCTCAAAAAAACTTCAATATGAAAGTTATTTCCCACTGTGCTGAACTCTGTGCAGTGCTGCACTTTCCCCAGCACCAAGGGGCCCCATAGGCGAAACCAAACCCCATCTTGAAAAGTGCACTGGGGGGTGTCATTCTTCCCCATGCTGTCCCTATACATTTCCAGAGCTCTGTGCGCGCCTTCCAAGATGGTGCTGCGTCACTGTTTCCCCTAATGGGCTCTGTTTCCCCTAATAGGAAAGTACAGAAGTGCAGCGTTGTGTGGTGGGAATGGCTGCCTCTGCCAGTTCCAAGGGGACTGTATAGAGTATTTGGCTTCAGCTTCAGCTTCACACAGGCCTAAAACAATCAGTTAGGAAGCTGCACTTAGGCTTAGTGAGGCGCACCACTGGCTCATGAGCCTTGCATGAAGCTGTCGTGCGTGAATGGATGGAGTTCGGGGCAGAGCTGGACAGTCCAGTGGTTTGGTGGAGCCAACACTTTGATTGATTGATTTGTTGATTTGATTTGATTTTATTTGTATACCGCCCTTCCAAAATGGCTCAGGGCGGTTTCTGGACTTTTCTGGACTCAAATGTGCCACAAGCAAAAAATGTGCATGCAAACAGATGCTGCAGATGGCAAAAGCTGTAAAACAAGCCACTTTGCAGGGGGCAATTAACATTTCATAAACTGTCTTGCTCTGGTTTTGTGTGCAGCTAAGGTGCTCAGTCTTTAGGCCTTAATTGGGAATTAACTGGGCAGGTATTTTGCTGGTGAGCTTCTTTTCCCAAATGGAAACAGTGATTGAAATATTTTAGATTATCTATGTTATATCCCATCAGATGCAGTGGTGCAGTGGGGAAGCAGCTTTGCCTAGGGAGCAAGAGGCTGTTAGTTTGAATCTCTGCCGGTGTGCTTCCCAGACTGTGCCTAGTAAAGATATATTTGTAGTCACCTGTATCAGGCAGCAACGATATAGGAAGGTGCTGGAGGCGGATACTCACTTCAGTGACAACGGCAAAGGCATCCTCTCATACTGCATGGGAGAAGGCACCTCCTCAGGGGTGTAGCAAGGTTGGGTGGGCCCAGAGACAAGATTTTAAAATGGGCCTCCCCTCACTAAAGTTCAGCTCATGACGTAAAGAAATCTTAAATGAGGCCGAATAGTGGTAACAAAAAGCATAGTAAAATTTTCATATATATCTCCTATGTGCCACAATAGAACATCATCCTAAATTATTTTTAAAAGATTTTGTAAATTGTGGACGATGCAAGTCATTTAATGGTACTAGAGAAAGACCTGCTGTTCTGGTAGCTCCAGGTCTTAACACTCACATCAGTTTCAGAGGATGAATGGATGAATACAACTGAAGGAAGCTGGGGGAGTCAGTCATATGACTTGCCTCTGGGGGTGGCAATGCAGTGGGTTTCCCCTTGCCCTATTATAGTTACACCCCTGCCCCTCCTGTATTCAGCAAAGAAAACCACATGGTTCTGTGGTCAACATTGACTCAACAGCACAATCTGTTATATCCCAAATCTCATGTATTGTTCTTCTCTCCCAGATTTGGAAAGTCCTGAAGGAATAGCTCTTGATCATCTTGGGCGCACCATTTTCTGGACCGACTCTCAGCTTGACAGAATAGAGGTAGCAAGGCTGGATGGCAGCCAGCGCCGAGTGCTGTTTGACACCGACCTTGTGAACCCCAGAGCCATTGTAGTAGATCCTATGAGAGGGTAGGTAGATACCTTGTGAACATGCTATTATTTGTAGAAAATGCTTTTTGAGAACTTGTTTTATTTCAGTAGTCCACATTACACGCAGCAGAATGTCAGTACTAGGGACTCATCAGGGCTGCTGCAGAACATGAGGGGCAGTCTTTATTTCCTTGAAATAAAGCAAGATCTGAAACTAACTTCAAACCTTGGGTTCAGATCTTGGCTTATCTCAAGGAAGTTGGTTAGCATAAATCAGAGCTGCACAACTTTGGCTCTCCTGCAAATGCTGAAGTACAGCTCCTATAATCCCAGACCATTGGCTATTCTGGCTGGGAATGATGAGAGTTGTTGTCAAAAAACAGCTGGAGGGCTGAAGTTATGTAAACCTGCTAACAGCAAAGATGCATTTTTAAAAAATGATTCTTTATATTTAGCAGGGGGAGAGCAACTGGGCTTATCCATCCCCAGCACAGCATCCCTCCAGTGGCTGTTGCTGGTGTGTACCTTAACATTTCTTTTTTAGATTTGTGAGCCCTTTGGGGACAGGGAGAGCCTTTTCTCATGATCGGTGAGAAAGGGCTACAGGATGAGTGGAGAAGAAGCCTTGAAATGCTTATCTCCCTGCAGATGATCCGGGCTGCTGGTCTGGGTGTGGAGATCACGCACCCAGATGTGCAGCTGCCCCCATGGACAGCATGGAAGGTCGGGAGCTGGGGTGCGTCACCCTGCCCCCTGGAACTCCCATATCACCTGTGGGTGCACAGTACATTATGGGGATCCCCCCCCACAACGCCGGCTGGGAGCCCCTCTTAATTTGTTTTAACCACAACTGGTAGATTTAGAAATAATTAGAATTAGACTTGCAGGGGGGTGGGGAGATTTGCTCCTAAGACTCAGGGACATTGCACAGAGCCAAGATTTAATGTGATGCAGCACGAGTTCTGAACTGCCCTTGTGATAAAACTTACCAGGTATGTAAGTTTTAAATCTCTGCATGCAAAAGGAGGAGGGAGGGACAATGGAAGGAAGAATGTCAGCCTGAGATTCAAAGCTGCTTATGCTGATAATGATGCTAAACCATGATTTAGCATTATCTCTGAACATCCTCAGTTTGTGCATAGCCAGATGTATAAATTGGCTATAGTAAGCAAACTTAATAAATACTTGAGTATTAAATAAATAAACAAATAAATGAAGTTAGTAAATACTTCAAACAAAATTGAGTAATCTGATTGATTGTATTTTACCACTCAGGTTGCTCAAACCATTTTTTGTTTATCATTGTCTCCCACCCCACCCCTAACTTTATCACATGTTTGGATAACTTCATGGAGAAGGGGAGTAACAGCATGAGAGAGGGCATTCCCTCAGCTCCTGCCTGCGGGCTTCCCAGTGGCACTTGGTAGGCCACTGTTTGAAACAGGATGCTGGACTAGATGGGCCTTGGGCCTGATTCTGCAGGGCTGTTCCTATATTCCTTTTAATTCTATTTTTATTTTTACATACAGAAACCTTTATTGGACAGACTGGTACAGAGAGGCTCCTAAAATTGAAATGTCATACATGGATGGTACAAACAGACGGATTCTCGTTAAAGATGATTTGGGGTTACCAAATGGGCTGACTTTAGACACTTATTCTTCATTGTTGTGCTGGGTAGATGCAGGTAAAAATTTATTCACAGTTTTCACTGAATTAAGTGTGTGAACTTCTGGCTCTCAAAATGCAAGGTGGGCCTTCTAGGAAGGTGGGTAGTTTAGAATTGTTAGGAAGCAGCATGACACCTGTACAAATGATTTTCTTCTTAGTGTTGAAAAAGTTGTTTATTTATTTATTTTTTATTTATTTATTTGATTTATATACCGCCCTTCCGAAATGGCTCGTTTAGGGCTAGACATACAGCCTCTTCTCATGAGCAGTGAAAAGGGCTAGAGGGTGGGCTGAGGGGAAGGCTGGTTTAACATACCTTCCCTGCAGATGAGCAGTTCTTCCTCCTAGGGTGGGCACATCACCCGCCCAGATGACCACCGGCTCCTGCTGGTAGCTCCGAAGGTTGGGGTGTGTTGCCCCATGCCCCACACTCCCCGGAGCTCCAGTAATGCACCGTGTGAGTACATGGTGCACTACAGGGATCTTTCCTCCCCAAGTCTTTTTTGTTTTTACATTTTAAATTTTTATAGGCCTTTACAATAGCTTACAATTAAGTAAATATTATTATTATTACATTTATATCTCGCTCTTCCTCCAAGGAGCCCAGAGCAGTGTACTACATACTTAAATTTCTCTTTCACAACAACCCTGTGAAGTAGGTTAGGCTGAGAGAGAAGTGACTGGCCCAGAGTCACCCAGCTAGTATCATGGCTGAATTAGGATTTGAACTCGGGTCTCCCCAGTCCTAGTCCAGCACTCCAACCACTACACCACCGCTTACTTATCTGCGCGGTTCATGTTAATTTTACATATAAACCATTGCTATAATAATTCAAAACATAGATACTCCACATTACTACTCAATTTTATCCAACCAAACCTGCTGTTATTACTATATTTCAAACCATGCTGAAAAGTCCATTTTAGAAAAATAGTTAAGCAAAGTAAAAATGGTTCCCAATCTTCTTTGAAAGATTCCAAATTTTCATCCCTTATAACGGATGAAATTATATCTTATTTATTTGTTTTTTGTTATTTCTCTGTGTGAACTGCCCTGAGCCATTTTTGGAAGGGCGGTATAGAAATCGAATAAATAAATAATAATAATAAATAAATAATAAGTGCTGTAAGCTTTGCCATCTCAGCATATTCCAAAATTTTTATCAAACAGTCGTCTTTTGAGGGCATTTTAGTGTCTTTCCATTTCTGTGCATATACTTGGGTTATTCCCAGCAGGAATAATGGCTAATATTATAATGCCTTATACAAAACTATGGTGCGACCACACTTGGAGTGCTGCGTACAATTCTGGTCACCACATCTTAAAAAGGACATTGTAGAACTGGAAAAGGTACAGAATAGAGCAACCAAGATTATCAGGATCTGATAGAGCACCTTTCTTATGAGGCAAGACTACAACACCTGGGGCTTTTTAGTTTAGAAAAAAGACAACTGCGGGGAGACATGATAGAGGTCTATAAAATCATGCATGGTGTGGAGAAAGTGGAGAGAGAGAAATTCTTTTCCCTTTCACACAACACTAGAACCAGGGGTCACTCCATGAAATTGATTGCCAGGAGGTCTAGGACCAACAAACGGAAGTACTTTTTCACACAACGCGTGATCCACTTGTGGAACTCTCTGCCACAGGATGTGGTGACAGCCAACAACCTGGATGGCTTTAAGAGGGGTTTGGATGACTTCATGGAGGAGAGGTCTATCAATAGCTACTAGTCGGAGGGCTGTGGGCCACCTCCAGCCTCAAAGGCAGGATGCCTCTGAGTACCAGTTACAGGGGAGTAATGGCAGGAGAGAGGGCACGCCCTCAACTCCTGCCTGTGGCTTCCAGCGGCATCTGGTGGGCCACTGTGCGAAACAGGATGGGCCTTGAGCCTGATCCAGCAGGGCTGTTCTTATGAAGGATTCTGGCCTCTTAGGAAATGTCATTTTAAAAAATTTCTTCAAATCATTATATATCATATCCCCAAAAGCCTTTGCCTTCCCGCATGACCACCACATATGGAAAAAAGTTCCTTCACATTGTCCACATTTCCAATTCTCCTCCCCAAGTTAGTCAGCTGTGGATGCAAGGCTGACACACAATCAGGTAAATGGAGTTAGGAGAGTGCTCGCTCTCCTAACCCCATTTGGAAGGGTGACTCCACAAGTGGGTTTGACACCATGGTGCCACCGAGATCGCGCCCAATCCTGGTGGTTCACATGTGCATGCAAAACCGGGCTGGGCTCCCTTAGTGCGGTTTTGCACGCACATGTGAATAGCCTCCTAGAGTTATTCCAATTTCTTTTCCTCCAAGAGCATACTTGCAAGCTGTTTGATTGGATTCTAACCTTCAGTAGAGCACTCCTCTGTTGTTGGAAGCTCTTTTGCAAATGGAAAGAGAGTTATATTCATGCAAAGGGAACTGAAGAAAATGAAAACTCTGGTGTTCCTTTGGTTTAGTTTTTTAAAAGGTGTGTCACTGCCACTTTTCTCCTTACGGCGGACATTTGGCCCCACCGATTTTTCATGTGCTAATTACAACTGTGACATGATGACTGGTGTCCGATCATCTACTACTCTTTGTTTTCTTATCACATGAAAGAAATGCCTGTTAGAGGAAAAGACAGTGGCATGTGATACTCTGTTGCACTATGTGAATTAGTCACTGTGGATTCTTATGGCCAGTTTTGAAGATTATTGTCATCTGATAACTTGTCACATGTATGTCTTCTATTAATTGGTATTAATGCTTTCATGTGTGTATCATGAGAGCTGACAGTGGAATTACCAAAAAACATGCTAACATTTTACAATTGATATTTAACAGACCATTTCAGTTGGGCTTAAAAAAATAGTCTTATGTATTTATATTTAGCCTCATTTTTTTCTGGAGGAAGCCAGTAGGACACTCTGATTGTGGTTTAGGAATAACCCTCTGACATGAAGGGTTGATGACATTGTGTTTGGAGGCTCAGTGTTTTTGCTGAACTGGTCTTGTGGTAGACCAGAGAAGAGAGAATGTGGAAGGTGGACGAGAGGTGGTCTTGTGGTAGCAAGCATGACTTGTCCCCTTAAGCTAAGCAGGATCTGCCCTGGTTGCATACGAAAGGAAGCCTAGAAGTGTGTCACTCTGGGAAGAGCATCTAGGCTCCAAGTTCCTTCCCTGGCATCTCCAAGATAAGGCTGAGAGAGATTCCTGCCTGCAACCTTGGAGAAGCCACTGCCAGTCTGTGTAGACAATACTGAGCGAGATGGACTTATGGTCTGACTCAGTATATGGCAGCTTCCTATGTTCCTATGTTCTGTTAGTAAACAATACTTTATGTTGCTGTGTGATCAGTCTTGCATCTTTTCTGAACACTCTAAATTACTTGCACCTGCAGTTCTTAAATATGGCTCCTAAAAGAACTTTCCTACCAATGAACATAAATGCAACCAACCTGATAAGGTTCTTCATTATGTCTTCAAAAAGTGGAATTAGTGATATAAAGCTCATGAAACAGGGCAATGAATCTAGTCCCATGTTGATATATACTTGGGTACAGTACTTGCACTGAAGGTTATTGCAGATGGTTATTTCCAAGTGCTGCATTAAATATGCTATACTTTTTTTGGTAATAAATAACACATTTTTCAGAAACTTTACTGGATGCAATTGTAACTAGAATACCTAGGAGAAATCTCCTCTTCCTAATGGATGCAAACAAAGGATTTAAATGTAATGCAGAATATCTTTGACTGGCTGTTGGACATACATAGTCCTCCCAGGTAGTTAAAGGCATTGTTTGTAAGTGGAGAGCAATAAACTATCTCCTTAAGGAAAATAATATATAAATAATACTCTAACCCAAACCCCATAGGGATATTCTTTATAGGGATATTATTTACTTTGCACCAAGCACAAGGAGAATATGAGGCAGCAGTATCAGAATTTACACTGAGGACCCTGTATACCCAATGCAAAATAATTGATGGTAACTGATGAAGGGAAAAGTGACTATTATACACAAAAATTGTTGCCTTGAGATCTGTTGTAGACAAAATTCGGGATGGGTGAGGCACGGAAGCAGCTTATTGGAAACTACAGTTCTATACATGTTCCTCTTTTTGCTTTTGCGTCATTGTGTCTTTTCTCCTTACAAAAGGACTATTTGTCACATACAAAGACCATATTGTTTTTATTGCATTCAGGCACCAAGAGAGTTGAATGTATGGACCCCAATCAGCTTGGTCGGCGAAAGATCCTTGAGGGAATCCAGTATCCTTTCAGCATTACAAGCTATGGGAAGAATTTGTTTTACACAGACTGGAGAAGGTATGACGATCTGCATTACAAATTATTCACTTGTCATCCCCCCCCGCCCCTCTTTCCCATTCAGTCTCATAAAAGTTGAATTTGTTTCAGCAGTTTGTGTAATTTTCCTGAGGGGATTCATCCTTCTCTCCAGTCATGCAACTGAAACACTTTATGAGAGGGATGCGTTTGTTCTAACATATATTTTTTTGTCCAGAACATTGAGAATAGGTTTTAAAGTGTAATGTCCCTGCCTTATGACAGAACTTTAAGTGTATAACAGAGAAACTGGTAATTTTGAAGCCCTTCTTCTTAGTCAATATACAGTTGTGGAGCCATCATTAAAAAACATACATCTGAGCTATAGTTTATTAAAGACCAAGGATTCAAATCTTCAAGGCTGGTTCTGGACAAAAGCTTAGATGCATTCCTGTACTCTGAAAACATAGTTTGGGAGTAAGCACTTGAAATGTCCAAGATTGGCCTCACTACAGCAGTACATTGATGCAGTAGTGGCTGTCGTGACTGTTCATGTTTTGACCTGAGGTTAAAAGTCTCATCCTGGAGCAGTGACTTGGATCCACATGGGCAGCCCAGTCAAAATCGTCAACAAAAGCACCTTTTATATGTATGTGGGGAGGGAGCGGAGCAGAGTCTTATGGAATTATGTTTACAATAATGAAACAGATTATCTTTCCCTCAGCACTCTAAATTTCAGGAAAATGCATGGATAGTACTTAGTGGTGCACAGGATTTATTAGCCAGTTAAGGATACTTCTGTGCATACCACATGGTCCTGGCTAGACTGAGGCAATTGTCTGTCTTGTTTTTCAGTTATAGTGTTGGGAACAATTCAGAAGATCCTGTACTCCAATCTCCAATCTTGTCAAACTGTCCCATACCTAAATGTTTTCAAGATGTGGTTTCTCTATTATGATACATTAAGTTGTCCATAAAAACCTTGGCCACATCTGAGCAGCTGAATTCTCAAAACTAAAAAGTCACATTATTCTTTGAAAAAGAACGTTAATCAGAGTCTTGGGACATTGTGCTGTGGTCATGCTCATAGATAGGATTGGAATAGTTGCAAAACCTGTCATACAAATCAGTTTCATTTCCTCTTTCCCTTCCTACCCTTACCCACCAAATCCATGAAAGCTACAGTTCTGTAGCAGACTTGTCCTTCCTAATGTCTAGTTATATTGGATAGTTTTCAGACTATGTTGCCTGAGGAGGTGGACAGGCTGCTTGAAAGGCTGAGGCCACTTGCATCCTCGGCCCTTGCCCTTCATGGGTGGTGAAGGCTTCTAGGGAGGGACTGGGTCCATGGGTGGCAGGGTTGGTGAATGACTCTCTAGAGCAGGGGGTGGTGCCCCCTCATCTGAACGAGGCAGTCACTAGGCCCCTCCTAAAAAAAATCCCTGTTTGGACCCAAATGATTTAAACCTGGGTTGGGCAGCTCATGTGCAGCACCAGGATTGAGGCCACAAGCCTGACATTTTGACTTTTTGGCCTCTGCCACAAGCCTGACTTTTTGACCCAGCCCTTAACCAGATTTAGAGGGTGCAAGTGTGCCCTCAACCTCAGGGCCAGGGTCACGGCTGCATGCAGCCAGAGCACACACAGAAGTGGGCACCTAGAGCGCCTGACTCATGGGGAGTTCTCCCAATGCACTGTGCTTGTTGTGCAGTGTATTGTGGGATACCTGGAGGCTGGGCCTCATTTTCCCAGTCTCCAGGATGAGGCTCATGGAAGCTCACATCGTGTAGGTGCGCAAGCCATGTGGATGTGCTACTCTGCAGATTGTCTGGGTGGGGGAAGTAGGTCCAACCCTGCTTTCCCCCCTCCTGCCCTCCCCACTGCTGCCACGGTCATGTGAATGACCTCATTGTCTTATTCCATTCTTCTTCTTCTCAATCTCCAACTTCTCCTTTTTAATGTTTTATGTATTGTATGCTTGTAGAGATGCTGTGGTGGCAGTGGATCGCACAATCTCAAAAGAGAATGATAACTTTCAGCCTTATAAGCGCACTCGTCTTTATGGCATAACTACAGCTTTGGCTCAGTGCCCACAAGGTAATTCTCAAGATCCCTTTTATTTTAAGCATCAGAATCTAAATATATGAATATATAGAATTATAGCATCTCTACTGCATGACTACTAGAAACCAATAAAAGTCAAGCTAGCGATTCAGTAATGGGCATACTGATAGCTTATCTTTTTTACCTCTTGATTGAGTCACCTACAGAAACTAAAAATACACAAGAGTTATTAATTACTCCCTTTTCAGTTGTTTCCTTGCTACACAAATGCCATTAATTATCAACAGAGGAGTCTGAAGTTTCCCTTGCATTAAGGTGATTGCCATGACCTATGCAAACATTGTTTATGACTTCACAGTCAGGCTTTATTCTGGAATCAGAACTTGAAAAACATATTGATTGTCCCCAGTTGTTCATCTTGTTGTTCCTATTGTTTGACAAACAGAATATTTTAGAAAAGAGAAAGTGTTAGGCTGAATAAAGTAATTCATAATAGAAGCATGTACAAAACTTTCAGCTTAAACAAACAAATAGTTACAAGTCCCAAATGCTCTCTGTGGAATTGGAAAATGTTACAAAGATAGCTTTTCTGTTCGCGGGGTGGGGGACTCTTTTTTGTTAGCTTCATAAACATACTGTGTGAATGGAGTCCTAGCTGCTTAATTTATTGGGTCTAGACAGATTTGATCAGTGATTTGATGTCAAGTTCACTTGCCCCAGGTTTAGAATGTTGAGATGGAAGTGGGACTGACAGTTTCCCAAGGAACTGCAGCCTATGCATGCCATCATCAGACCATCAATATCATGCTCAAACCTGTGGCAATGGGCATATTTTAGATGAAAGCGAGGAAAGTGAATAAGTAGTTGACTCTTGTGTTTTTCCTGGAAAATTCTAATATATTTTGTAATAACATTTTTACACAAGTAATTTTGTCCTTTCCCCCAACCCTTGAGAATTCTGCACCTCTTGCTACCTTGATTGAGATAGGGTATCTGAGGGTGGAACTTTACATTTCAACTGAAAATGGCATCCGTATATCAATTCTACACTCCCTCCTACCATAATGTGTAGGATCACGTATCCTGTGTTGTGATCAGCAGCAGCTGGTGCAGGTGTTACTGGGCGGGGTGCAGATGGCACCTTTAGCAGTAAATTACTAGGTGCTTACCTCTCCTCCCGCTTCACCTGAAAGCAGTTTTGAGCAGCGGCGCACCGCCCAGTGCCCACTGTGGTGGAGGGTCGGCTCTCCACACATGTGCAGAGGCCAAGCTGAGTGGTGAAGCCGATCCTCCGCCACAGAGGGTGCTGCTCAAAACAGCTTTCAGGTGCGGTGGGAGGAGAGCTAAGCACCTAGTAACACCTAGTCGCTGGAGCAGCTGCTAAAGGTGGGCCGCTGCCTGCACCAGCTGCCGCTGGTTGTGATGTCATGTTCATTGCCACACCACCATTCCACATCACTGGCCCTGGTTTTTCCCATTCTGTGAGGGGAAAACATGTCATAACAGGTTATAGGATAACAACTTGCCTAAGAAGGAAGAACTCAACATGATGACAGCCCCTGTCTTCCATTACATCCAATTTCTCTCTTACTATATAACCATATGGCCATATGACCGTATGGCCATTGCTTTCTAAACCTTTGATGTGAACACAAATGAGCTATAACAGCTCAGTTTCTTTAGTCAGTCACACACCACCTTTGACCCTCTTTCTGTTGGAGGCAGATTGAAACCATCATTTTAAGCTAATTTGATTCTGTTTATGTGATGCCATGTAATTGCTAACAGCCATTTAAAAATGATAGAGTTATGGACAATATTACCATATTTTGCTGGAAAGAAATCCTGGACCCCATACTGTACAGGTTGGGAACTCTTGTCTGTGAGGAAAGCCTGCAGACCAAGGTTTATATGGTTTCCACTGTTTTAGCGGAAAGTATGTACCTTCCTCCTCCTCCTCCTCTCTGGAATATTTCCAGTACTTGAGAGATGTTCAGTACTGCTACTATTCTGGAGCCAATGAACTGAAAATAAAAAGCTAGAGTTATGGCATCTCTAACACAATGCTTATTTTTCCTATAATATTGTTTTCTTTTTAATACATGTTTTTGTTTGCCTGATATATAGCTAAATGTGCTTTCATTCCCTTGTAGGACATAACTATTGTTCAGTGAATAATGGAGGTTGTACTCATCTATGCCTGGCCACCCCAGGGGGCCGCTCTTGCCGATGCCCAGACAACACCATAGGAGTGGACTGTATAGAAAGAAACTGAAAGCCACAACCTGGAATGTGTTCAGGCAGCAGCCACCTTTGGAAATGTACTGTAAATAAATAGTTAGACGGCCAGTCACATACAAGGACAGATCCTAAAGATAAGATCTCTGTGCTGCCTGCAGCTTTGTGGCTTCAAGCACACATGCTATAACAACAGTGGCTACATAGTGGAATGTTGGCACATCTGTGCAACCCTTTCATTGTACACTTCCCTACTCTTTCTAAAGATGAGTCTGGTGACCAGTTGGGCCTGTGCTGGTTAGATAGCATTTCCTAGTTAAATATTGAAAAAGCTGTAGTATGGAGTATTGAAAAGCACAGGAGACCAGTATCTCAAACGCATGCAGTCGCTTTATGCTGTAAAAGTACTTTGTAAATTCACTTACAAAATACTTCTCTATATAGCCCACCACCAGTGCAACTAGGTTGAAAGTTCATCTGAAATGCTCAGCAGTAAAGTCCTGCTGAAATGGGTTGAGGTAGTGGAAATCCCAAAGGTGAGACGATGTTTGCAATAAAATCCCACAGCCAGCACCTTAAGCAAAAGGAATGCCTTACACTAGGCCCTTGTTTCAAAGGCCTTAATGTTTATAACCACTATGCCTTCAAATGTTCACTCTTAGAAGCTGGCTATACAATACCATCATTAAAAAGAAGGAATGCAATTTGGTACTGTACTAGAAACTGTTGACTTTATAAAAGTAATTCAGTTGTCTTAATGACACTGTGGGGTGTATTCAACTTTTCATTGGATTTTCTGAATGAAAATCTATTTTTCTCCATGTTTGTAGGAGGAGCAAAGGAGTGTGTATGACTCACTGGCCACTTGTACTGGTCTAGTTTCAGTGATTTCAATAGGACCACTTCAAGATAAACTTCAGGACTGAATAACCTCTGTCTGCCCTTCTGGCATGGACTTTTGAATTTCTACAAAACAATGATTAATTTGAACTGAAGAAAAGTGACATGAGTGGGGGAGGGGATTCTGTCAAATTTTCTTCAGTATCTCTTTATTTCCTGTGCTTGCAATTCTTCCTTATTTCATAAGTTTAACAGTAGTTCCTTTTGGAATGTTGCTCTACTACTTTTTGTTGCAATTTTACATGTATGTTCATTTTACATATGCCATGCACATATGTAAACAGTCTTACTCAATGGTCTGTCAAGTAGCCCCCAGATAATCAATCCTAGGTCTTCATGCTATGATTTGCTAGATTAATGCAAAAATTAAGGCCCAGTTTCTGTACCAATTGCTAGCAAGCGCAATGCACCCACCATGGAATTAGCATGCTGTATAAGGAGGATGTGGGTGAAAAGACTGATAAGCAATTCCAAATTTTTCTGCTAAAATAATATTAAACCTTGTTTCTGTTCATAAAGAAGATTGCAACATAAGGAACAAGCAAAGCCCATCGTGATAGCAACCACTTCTGATGCAGTGTTTTAATTTTTTAATTTTTTAAAAAAGATCTTTAGACTCCAGAAGATATTTCTTGCCAGGCTACAACATTATTAAAGCAGAGTCAATTCTGAGCCTTCAGCTCTGTGACAACTTCCTTTTTAATTTTGTATTTATCATTCAAATATCAAATGCTATATTAAATGTTTGAATTTTTGTATAACGTTTGTATAACTATAATGCATTTAACTTTTACACTCTATTATGTCTGAAAAACTGTACATACCAAAAACTGTGCTGAAACAAACCAAAGGTGCTTTTAATAACATTTTTTCCAGAGTTATTTTAATTTCAGGTGATATTAAAGTTTACACGCTGTGCAGCTAATCACAGCACCACCAATAAAAAAATTCTTATGTTTTTGTAAAAAAAACCCAAAAGTTATCTTTTTGTAATATAACACAATGTAAAAGAGTTTTAGATCCACCTTTTACACTTATCTGTATCCTTGTTGCCATGAAAATTTGCTTGCTGGCCACCAGAGCTAATGAATGTACTTTTAAGAGACATAAACTGAGTCCCACGAATTATGACCAGTCCTATAGACTTATACAAATATTCTGAGCAAATTATTAGTATGTGTAACTTGCTGCTGGAAAAACCCACAAATTGTTAATCCAGCATCCAGAATCCAGTCACATGGAGTGTGTGTGTGTGTAAATTCCAGGGATTCATGTCAGAGGAATTACTGGCATGAATCCTTAGAATTATTAAAGGTAATGTATAAACTATCTCGAAAAGTAGTTTTTGACAGCTCAGTTCTGTGATGGGTTATACACTAATTGAGGCCCATATATGTCAATTCTGTGCTTGCAGGAATCTGGTTAATATGGGTATAGAATTTGTCATAAGTATATAAAGCCCCAGGGATACAAAGCTGTTCAGACCCATATGCCAGTCCCAACAAGTGTTACCCCATTTATCTATGCAGAATGACTACCATGGCTGTGATGGATTTCTATGAGATGGGGAAGGTGAAGGTGATGTAACCACTGGTCATCACATAACATCACATAAAAGAGGGGGGGGGAACAAACCCATGAAATATAACATAAGCATAACAGAAACAGAAAAATGAATAAATCTTAATAAAATACAATCTTTACAGTGTACCTGTCACTAATCCCATGTGTGGCAGCTCTCGCGAGAGTTCCCAAGCAGCTGCCAATTTTTATTTATTTGTTTATTTATTTAACATTTATATCCCTCTCTTTCTCCAAGGAGCCCAGATCGGTGTACTACATACTTTAAGTTTCTCCTCACAACAACCCTGTGAAGTAGGTTAGGCTGAGAGAGAAGTGACTGGCCCAGAGTCACCCAGCAAGTCTCATGGCTGAATGGGGATTTGAACTCAGGTCTCCCCAGTCCTAGTCCAGCACTCTAACCACTACACCACACCGGCAGAAAGAAACAGCTGGCCAGGAGAATGGCCGAGCAGATGGGGAGAAGAAGCGGCAGCCAGGCCGGCCGGTTAGGAGGGTGGGCAGCACTGAGATCCATGTGGATCGTGGCGCTACAGACAAGCAGCCCAACCCAGGCTGAGCTGCTCATAAGAACAGCCTTAGTGTCTGAATCAGGTGCAGGCACCACCGGGTGGTGGGGAGAGTGGCAAGAGGCACGTTTAAGCACAAATTAATAAGTGCTTACCTCTGCTTCGTCTGCAGCGGAAAACTACTCAGAGCCGCAGTGTGCTGCCTGGCACTCTCAATCTGCAGTGGCAGATTGGCCTCGCCACTCCCCTGGCTTCTGCTGAGCCTATCTCCCTCCAGTGGCCCGGTGAGTAGTGGAGCCGATCCACCGCTACAGGGACTTCCAGGCAGCACGTTGCTGCTTGGAGTAGTTTGCAGCTGCAGCCGGAGCGGAGGTAAGCACCTATTAATTGGTGCCTCTTGCCGCCACCCCCTGGTGGCGCCCACACTGGCCACTCCTGGTCTGAAAAGGGCCAAAGTGTGCTACTGTATGTGTGTTGAATATTATGTGCAAATAATTGTACAGATGCATATGAGCACTGAACATAATATATGAACAGGGTTTGTATTTTAAGCATAGTAGTGAGTTTTTACATATTGGCTGACATGATGAGCAGCATTACAGAGCCATAATGCTGCATCCCAGGGCTATGGTGGACTCGGAAGCAAGCCCCGAACAACACTGTTAGGAAGCAGCGGTTTTGCAAGAAGCGTTACCACATTTATTCCAATAGTCAGGAATGGAGAAAACTGCATTAATGCTGCTTGCAAAACCACAACTTCTGAATAGCGTCAGGGTTCTGAGTCCTCAGCAGCCCTAGGGTGCAGAATTATGGCTCTCTAACACTGTTCATCATGTCAGCCCATGTATTTTAAAAAAATAGTTTCACTGTTGTGATTTTTGTATTTTTAGTATGTTGTATATATAATACTTTTGGTACTGCTTAGGAGGCTGAGAACGCAGTATAGAAATGTGACAAGTAAGTGCTGGTATTGTACTATTGCAAGCATATATAATATCAGTGCAAATGCTTAGTATCAAAGTCTCCTTAAACCCAATAGGCTTCTTTGGAAAATCTTAGTCATTTAAAAACACTTACAAGAAACATTCCCTAAGCATATGAAAGCCTACAATCAACATTGATGTTTTTAGGTGTGTCTCAGATTTCAGAATGATTGGAAATTGCCTGAAGAAATAAACTGAAACATCTGAATCTCTATGAAATTGTGAAGCTGGCAATCACCAGGGCATCAGGGAAAGATTTTGTGATAAATGTTAACTGTCCTATTTTAGCTTTTATTTCCTGTGATCTCCAGGGAATTCAACCTCAGGGTACAGCTGACAGTTCAAGGGAGCTTGAAAAGTCACAACATCCTCTGAGGGAATATTCCAAGTTGGAAAACTGCTTGTTTGGCATTTCTCTGATTACGCAATTTGGTCACAATACATTGGACATTAATTCAGTGGAAGATAATCAAGAATGACAGGAGATTATTAGAGGATAAGAGGATAAATGGCCCCTCAGTGACAATGTCATACTTCATCAATTTAATCTAGGGTAAGACATGGTCTGATTCTCAGTGTAACATTCCATGGTGTATTGCTTTGGCCAGGTCTTGGGAAATAATCTGAAGCATTTGCTTACTTCCATTTCTTAAAAAGTAGTCATTGCAGTATTCCCACTTTCATGGCTGGCGTCAGGTCTGTGGGGCCCCTCCTCACATAACCATTGAAGGGCCCCTCTCCTCCATGTGGAACAGGTTTTTCTTTTAGGGTGAGCAGCTCCTCCCACTCCCTACTGGCAAATGGAGGGGGGGAACATGGCAGTGGGGGCAGCAGCAACTCCTCCTCCAACCCTCCAAAAGGGAGAAGAGGAAGATCCACTACTGTCCCACCTTGCATTCATCAATCGAGAGGGTGGGAAGGAAAGGAGCCACTGCCAAAACTTACAGTGTTAGCTTGCCCTCCCCTCCCACTGAAGGGCAGTGGTGGCACCAGAAAAAAAAAATGGGAGCAGGCCCAGAAGGGGTAAAGTGCCTTTACGGGTGGGCAAGCTGTGTCCTACATTTTAGATTTATATGAAACAGAAATGGGAGGGCAGGTATGGGGGCAAACTACTTGTCTGAGGGGCCGCTTGCCCTCCCTGAGAGCCACCCTTGGTGAATGGCCTTTCCTCCCAGAGGCCCCAATCTCATAATCTCAGGAAGCGCTGGGAGGAATTCAGTTTGTGGATGGGGAAGGTGCAGCAGCAACAACCACCACAGAAGCAGAGACATTACCATTTGCAGATAAGAAGGCAGAAGCAGAGCAAAAGACTTCAGCAGTGCTGCCGCCTCCTCCTCTTCCTCCTAGCATCTTCCATATGGGTTCTTAGGACTCAGAGGTCAGCTGTGGCTTTTGAGCTAGTGCCCAAGCTGCCCAGCCTCTGGTACTGCCTCTGACCACTTTATATGGATATGCCCATTTGAAGGACTTCTTTACTGCATCTAATCAAATAGCTGAGAGCATGTTGAATCTTTATTTTTATTTTTACATTTTATATCCCGCTCTTCCTCCCAAGGAGCCCAGAGTGGTGTACTACATACTTAGGTTTCTCCTCACAACAACCCTGTGAAGTAGGTTAGGCTGAAAGAGAAGTGACTGGCCCGGAGTCACCCAGCAAGTCTCATGGCTGAATGGAGATTTGAACTCGGGTCTCCCCGGTCCTAGTCCAGCACTCTAACCACTACACCATGCTGGCTCTCAAACCAAATATACAACCCAAAGTCTGTATGAATAGGATTAATTGCCTTCATTTCCTCAAATGATTCTTAGAATTGTAGCGTTTGCTAGAATACTGAATACTAGAATACTGAAGGGGTGTATGTGTGTACACTTTTTGGTCTTACAATGTGGCAGGGTAGTTAAGTTGATCATTCCCACATCTGTGCCTCCAAAATGATGTTGGCAAGTTTGGGCATCAACTTTGAAACTCAGGTGTCTTTATTGGCTGCAAGATGAAGATCTCATGGACCAGGCCCAATCTGAGATTATTTCTAAGTCAATCCTTTTCTGAGGATAAATAGCAACTGGAATGGTGGGGTGGACACTGCAGTTTGGAACGATGGTGGGGGTAATGTTAAAGTTCCCTGCCTTCCACCCTTCACCCTCTTTCCATAGGGGTCCCAATTCAGCAGCTATCAATTAAAGAAAGCCCATCAGCACTAATTAAATTCCACATGGAGTTTGGCTCTAAGATAAAACGTTTGCACACAGTTTTGCTTTTATGGGGAAATTAAAATGTTCTCAGTTTATAAGGACTAAAAAAACTCCACACTATTTTGCATACACCATATATGCAATATGCAAATATGTATATTTTAATGTCGTATCATGCCTTAGCATAACTGTGAAGTCTTCACTGTCAGATTGTAGGGCCTGGGTATCCATGATGGGTCAATTTGGGCAAAAAAGTAAACTGGCCCTGAAACCGCTGTCGGGAAAATAAAGTGAACCTCTAGAATACAACCTTGAAGTTAAATAAATTATACCAGTAATCTCCAGGTAAATAAATCTGCAGATGAAAAGGTAAGAATTAGATTGTCTTTTGTAGTGATTATCTTATCCATTTGATCTATGATATTAAATTACCTTCATCACAGCTGTCTGGGAGAAAGTCTAGTTTACTTGGAAATGCACTTGCATTCCCATGTAAACTAGAAAAAGAATCAAATACAGCACTTATTACAAGTTACAAGTCTCTTAGAGAAGGACATATATGGATCAGAGTGAGAAAGAGCAGAGATAAGAGGAGTAAAATATTTTATTTATTTATTTATCATATTTTCATACCGCCTGATATTTTGTACACTCTAGGCGGTATGCAAAATTTAAAATATTTAAAAGTCACAAATTAAAATACATGACAACAAAAACAATAGAATAAAATTATTAAAACAAGTTTAAATAAATTATTAAAATTAATTCTAAGTAAAAGCCTGAGAGAACAGGATTGTCTTGAGGTTCTTCCTGAAAACAAACTATAGCAAATTACCCTCCCAATTATTTGTCATGTGTTGTAGTTGTTATTATTATTATTATTATTATTATTATTATTATTTTACATTTATATCCCGCTCTTCCTCCAAGGAGCCCAGAGCGATGTACTACATACTTAAGTTTCTCTTTCACAACAACCCTGTGAAGTAGTTTAGGCTGAGAGAGAAGTGACTGGCCCAGAGTCACCCAGCTAGTTTCATGGCTGAATGGGGATTTGAACTCGGGTCTCCCCGGTCCTAGTCTCTAGTTGGCACTTTTGAGGATTCTCAAAGCAAGAGGAGAGGAACAGCTGAAAGCAGTCGACATTTCTTTCTCTAACCACCATACCACCACTGCAGGGTGGGCAACAATCGGAAAACTTTATACTCTGTCTTTTAACTAAGTAATTCATCATTTCAAGTGGGGCACAAGTATAGATTTAAAAACTTCAATAAAAGTATCTTTTGAAAGATTCTGAAAGAACAAAACTGCTTCTATTAAGTATGAAATAAGTTAAAGTTTAAATAAATAAAGCCACAAGCCAATGTTAGAATTTGGATTTTCCCCCTCGTCAAACCGAGATACAGAATATTCTGAGATATGACACACCAGAATCAAAATGATGTCAAACTTAAAGTTAAAGATCAATCAGTATTGTGAAAATTATGGGTTTAAAGGTGTATGTGGATTTTCAAACCTGCATGGTCACCTTCACTTCTTTTAATTCTTATTTTTAGAAGACTGTAAGGTTATGCACACGAGCAGCCCTACTCAGGTTAGGGAAGCCCTACTTGGGTAGGGCTGCTCATGTGCAGTTCACATTCTCCAGTGATCCATGCTGCACAGAGCAGCACGGATCATGTGGGTGTACGACGGTGCACCCATGAGGACACACAATGATTGTCTAGGGGGAAGGTAGGTGGAAACCTTGCCTCCCCCGTTGCTGCCCTCCTCACTCTGGCAGGGAGTGTGTGAATAGCTTAAATGTGTAGCTTCACTCTGAATGGCAAACACTCTGGGTACATAATGGAGGAAAGCAAAATATTTTACTTTTGGATGTATCCCGGTTGGTTTTTTCTACTTTTTAAAGGGAAAGTAGAAAACGTAGTTGCCACTTCAATCAGGGACAGCCAATGACAGGAAATGCAGTTGGATGCAGACTACCTCAGCAGCTCTTCATTCTATTTTTCAGCCCAGAGTTTCTGTACAAATGAGCTTTTATAGACACTCCCACTCATTTTTTTCCTTACTATGTGGCTTTCTACAAGCTAGTCAAGGGAGCCCCCCTGCGGCCTCTTAGAGATCAATTCAAACCAAACAGCAGAAGAGACAGCAGTGAGGACTTGGTCACCAAGGAAAGCTTTGCCAACAGGCTAGCCCTGGCAATCTGAGCATAACCAGGCAGATTGCTACCACGAGAGCCAGGGCAGGCGGAGAGAGACAGCACATCCCTCAGGCCACGTCCCTGAGAGACTTTCTACATTTGATTGCTTGTGGCAATTTCTGGGGGCATGGGTACTTTGCTGAGGCCTGCTCCAGGTGGCAAGGTTGCCTTGGAAGGAGCAGCTTCAAAGGGGATCTTCCCTTCAGGTAGCCCTTGTTGGAAATTCTCTGTGGTAAGAGAATCCCTTTTTCATTACAGCAGAGTGCACAGAGGCACAACACAGCGGAATTTGCTTAGGCATGCGTGTATGCTGAGAGCAAAGTAACTTGGAGCCAGTTCATAGTTTCAAATCAATATATAAGGCATTTATTAAGGAACTCCATTCTAGATAGGAAAGTGAGGAGTTAGGATCTCTAATCTATCTATCTAGCTGGATGCAAATGGATTCTGCATCTTCTCTGCACACATGGTGCAGGGAAAGGAGCTTGCCATGTTGCAAGGTAGAAGGGCAGGTAGGGAAGAGAGAGAGGAAGGAAGTTAGTCCCTAAGAGTACCAATCTACATTTCAAAGGGATAGTGTCAGAGCAGTGGAGAAGGGATGACCAATGTCTTGACCCTCTAGCCCTCTGACTCACTAGTCTGTCCTTCACTGTCTGAGACGAGATAGCGCAAAGTCCTTAACTTCCAACAGCCCTAAGAATAATGGCACCTGGATTAGAGGCCTGGTGAGAGGAGCCATCTGAGCTGGGTTGGAGTTAAGGGGCTTCCCCTTGCTATATAATATATTGGGCAGACTACTTTTAGCTGTGAGGGTCTGTTGTGACAGGCTGTTTTAATAATTGTTTGGTCATTATGGGTCGGTGGAGGTGGGGGAGAGAAAGAGGCTTGGCTGTATTTTGGACATCCCTCTTTCAGCAAACAAAACCTTCATATAATTAGCACAGGGGTAGGCAACCTTGGCTCTCCAGCTGTTGTTGAACTACAACTCCCAACATCCCCAGCCCACAATGCATTGCCTAGCCTGCACTAGCAGTTGTCCTCCTGAGCTGGAAGTGCTGCTGCTGAATGCCAGGTTAGTTAACAGTTTGACAGCTGTCATTTAGGACTTGGTCCTGGATGAATATGCCAACCTGCTGCAGACTACAGACACCTGGTTGGTGGAAGCAGGTTCTGTAAATCTTTTCCAGTATTGTCCACCAGGTTTCTCCCTGCATCAGCAGGCTAGAGCGGGTGAGCAGGAAGGAGGAGCTGCAGTACCCAGGGTCTAGCAGCTAGCTTATCCCAAGCACCAACCTTCAGAAACAAACAATAGACTGCTGGGTAAGGCAGCTGGCTAGGGAGATAGACCTACTGTTTGTTTCCAAAGGTTGGTGCTTGGAATAAGATAGACACTGAAATTTTGTTGGTGCTCCATCTAGCCCAGCAATCTCTTTGCTTGAGCTAACTGGGGAAGTTTCATGGGTGATGTAGAAACCCCCCAGGTTTATATTTATGAACTCATCCATGCCAAAGCTGCTGAGCTGTGGCTCAGGATTTCATGGCCCAACCATGGGTCTTTCCCAGATTATCTCTGGCTCTATTAATTCAGCAGGCCATATACTCAGTCTAGGTTTTTTTGTGCTGAATGGGATGATGGTGATCCGAGAGCATTGGAGCTTGTATTAGAGCTTGCCGTGGACAGAACACTGTTCAGATAGGCTAACTGTGACTTGTAACTTTGGCAGGAGTAGGGAACCTGTTATAATGGCCTGCCCCAGGAATAGGTTTGCCTGGACAGTCCAGGAATCAGACATCCTGTCCAGGATGTACAGAAAGCATTGTTCTGGATAGGAAATGTCCAAGAATTTGAACAGAAATTTAAAGAATTTTACCTTCTTCTTTTTGGGGGGCGGGGGTGTTTCTTTCGAAGCATTATAGCCACATAGTGCCACTGTTTACAAGTTCCACATTCTTACCCTTTCCTGGCACCAGTACTAGGGATGTGCACGAACCTGTTAGGAGGCCCTTTTATGCGCCTCCAAACAGGTTTGAACACTGGGTAGGTTCGAGGTTCAAAGGCCGGAGGGGTCTCGCTTTAAGAGTGGGAGAGGGTGCACTTACCCCTCCCCCCACTTTCCCCCTGTCGGCACTCAGTTTTGGTAAAAGCCTTCAGGGTGGCAGTATTCCTCCCTTCCTCCTCTTCAGCCGGAAATGGCCGGAAGTATCAGGCGTGCGTGTACATGCCGCGTGTGCGCTCACACATGTCAGACACGCACGTGTGACATCCGCGCGGCCCCTTCAGGAGCTACTTAGGCTGGTGTTGCTCTTCCCTGCAAAGGCTTTATATTTCCTAATATAATAAATAAACACAGCGCCAGCCTTTGTTTAGCTCCCGAAGGGGCCGCGCGGCTGAGCCGTAGAAACATGCCTATGTTTTTGAGCCCTGTTCAGCCATTATTTTAAAAATGGGGCCATTGTGCTAGTATACAGCATCCCTAAGAGTGGACTCTTAAGCCCTGCCCCCATATTGATGTGCTCAAAATCTCCCCCCGGGCCCCGGCCCCGCCCATTGCCCACGGTTACAGAGTTTGTAGGTACAAATACTGTACTCATGAATACATTCTTCCCATAACTAGAACTTCTTGTAATATCTTCATGTCTTGTTTGGAAAGATCTTTTGTCAGTTTCCCTCGCATTTCTTTATTTTCTGATTAGTCTACTTACTACAACAGTGCTGTCCCTTTGAATCTGTGGGAAACATCCTTCCCAGCACACTTCCATTAATTATTTTCCGTCACTGAGTACCATTATATCATTCACTCCTTCCACCATTAGAGGGCTCTTCAGCTTTACAAATTCAATTTCCCCATCCTATGGTTTGCAGGAAGAATGTTTTCCACATCTCCAGTAACAGCCCCCTTCCTACTTGCTTCACACAATCTTCTTTGAAGAGCCTCTTCCCCTATTGCAGTTAGAAAACTACTTGTTTTTTCCTTTTAGTTCTAACAACCAGAGGTTGCTCAGTGGGAGTTGGATAGAGCTACATTCCAGCTCTTTTTGATCTGGTTCTAGTAAGCTTGAATTAAACCCTTGAATTAAATCCAAGCTTGACATTGAATTAAATGACAGCTTGAATTAAATCCCTGATTAAGAATCAAATGACACCTTACATGGGAGATGCATCTAAGAGTCTCCCAAAGGTTTTTTTCTTTTTCTTTTAACAAAAGACAGCTCCAGGAATGGCAGGACAGTGGGGTAGGGACCAGCCTGTTTAGACTTTTCCCTCTGGCATTTTTAACCCTTTTCCCTCTGGCATTTTAAAAACTTAAAATCACCACCCCCAAATTGCTATTCCACTTGTAAAGTAATAAAGTAAAGCTGTGCTGTCAAGTCAGTGTTGACTCCTGGCGACCACAAAGCCCTGTGGTTGTCTTTGGTAGAATACAGGAGAGACTTACCAGTGCCATCTCCCGCACAGTATAAGATGATGCCTTTCAGCATCTTCCTGTATCGCTCCTGCCTCATATAGGAATATGGGAATATTCCTATATGAGGCAGGAATATTCCCATATTCAGAATATTCCCATATTCTGGGAAACACACCAGTAGGGATTCAAACCAACAGCTTCCTGTTCTCTAGGCAGGTTACTTCCCCACTGTGCCATTAGGTGGCTGTACTCATAACTTTCCCCTGCAGATGGAAAAATGAGTACAAAAATTAAAAAGGCTGGAGGAAAAATAAATATACACATCTCCTACTCCTTCTTTTCTTCCATTCCTAATTGTGCCTTCTGCAGCTATTTTTCTTTAAATAAATAAGTCATGAGACTGTTACACATATTCCCTACATAGCGTCTAGTTTGCCTCTTGGGATCTAGACCCCAAAATTGTATTTCTTCAAACTGTTAAGGAGCTACTTAACCATTCATGGTAGAAGCTCAAAGATGTTATGAGTGAATTGTACCTAAAGTAACAACTTGGCTGTTAACAACAACAGCCTCTGGCATAATTCTGTTCTCGTCGTTCTTGACATCCAGTCTCTCCATTTATATTCCTGGAACCAATTCTAATGCCCTTCTTTATGTTATTATTTTGTTGCTATGTAAAAATCAATGGAGTGTTTAAAAAAGAAGATAAAACCATCCAGATGATCAAACTCAGCTAAATAGGGCATCTTTTTTAAAAAAAGTATTGTGCCAGCCCATCTGTTATGCTGTCTTGCTCTGCTGAATGAACACTGTCTCTGCGTGCGTCATTCAGAGGCTGTGTTGCCCAAAGGAAAGCCAGGAGAATGGTTTCTAATGTACATTCATTCATTTTCTGTCTCACTGTATGCTTGCACAACTATCGATGTTAATGCGCAGTCCGCACACATTCACACCATACATCCCTATCTTATTGTACCTCTGAAGGCAATTCTGGAGATTTGTGCTATATTATCAGGGCACACATTCCCAATTAATCCCCGCCACACACATATCTCTATCTCTATGATTATTCCATGCTTCTTGCATATTTGATTTCAATATGACTATGTGAGCATTCATCAAACAATGACACTTCAATAAGCTTTCACTTTGTTTGGATCAGTGCCAAACCATGAGGGTAATGTTTTACACAAAATAACTCTCTCCCCTCTGTTTGTCTCAAGAAAGTCACCATAGGAAATATACAGCAGTTATGACAATCCCTTCATAAGGCTTAATAACCTTCATAAAGATCCCTGGTGTCCAGGAAGCTTAGAAATGTATTTTGGCCTCACAACAGCCCTGTGAGATAAGTTAGGCTGAGAGGCAGGGCTGAGTTCAGACATATGGTGAAACCATGGTTTATTTAGCCAAATCTTGGTTTTCTGCTATGCCTGAATCCAAGCCTACCCTGAGGGTATTCACATGACTGGGAGGCAGGAAGGGTAAGTGGGTGGGAGGAAGGCTGCGTTTAAACTTACCTTTACTCCACCCCGATGATCCTTCAACCCTGGTGGGAAGCACAGACCACCAGGGTACATGTGCCCTGGCCTCCAGCATGTATCCCACAATGCACGATGAGCGCAATGCATTGGAGGATACCCCTTCCTGCGATGGGTGCTCTAGGTGCCTGTCTCTTTGTCTGCTTGGACTTCAAGCAGCCCAAGCAGTCATACAACCCCAGTACCGGAATTAAGGGTGCACTCATGCCCTTTACCTTGGTAAAAGGCCAGGCCAGGCAGGCGGGCAGCACCGGGATCCACACAAATCCCAGTACTTCACATATGTGGACTAATCTAGTAGGGATATGAGACCCAGACATTAACCCAGTTTGGCTCGAATCTGGACCGGATTTGAGCCACCCCAGGCGGATCGGGCTCAATTGAGCCTGGATGGTTTGCATGCACAGAGGTCTGAATAGGGCTGCAGCTGGTCTGGACTATTATTTGGGAGGGCCGTGGGGCGGCTGGAGGAGCCCCTGCCACCACCTCCTGAGTCTCTGCCACCGCAGCAGCCACCTCCTTTGCCAGTGGGGCTTAATTTGAAACATAAAAATTAAGCATTTTGCCAACCGGTGGGATGGTTGGAGGAGCCCCACTGCCACCTCCCAAGTCTCCTCTGTGTGGTGGCCACCTCCACCACCAGCAGAGCTTCATTTCAAAGGTAAAAATTAAGCATTTTTCCTGCCATCCCCACCAAGTTAAAATGAAAGAAGGAAAGCTGTTTTAGTCTAGGAGATCCTCTGTACTTGTAAAGGGGAATCTCAGCTGGATTCCTCTTTACAACCAATCTTTATTACAGTCACAGACCAGCATTAGTTTCTCTTTACAAGTATACCCACCCCATCAGGCCCGCAAGTTGGTTCTACGAACCGGGGGTGGGGGGTCTGGTTTGAACTTGGACTGGCACCCCCTCCTTTGGGGGCTGGGCTGGTTCAATCTTGGACCACCCGAATTGGGCTGGCTCACACATCCCTATAATCTAGGCTGGGCTGCCCTAGCCTGGGTTAAGCTGTGTGCTTGAATACCCTTGCTATATTTTGTTTGGGGAAAATAAACCAGGATCTGAAATCATAGTTTGAAGCTGGTTTGCAAAGCACAGTTTCTGCTAACAGCAGTTTCTTCTTATGTCTGAATTTATATCTTAAGGGCTCTTCAAAACAGCCCTTAAGACACTTTTTCCCCCCAGCCAGGCTTTTAGTACTCTTTGAATGTTTTAGATTTTTTAATTGCTGTTTTTAACAGTTGGTTTTATTTAGTTTTTATTGTCTTTATTTTTGCAAACCGCCTAGAGCCTTTGGAGTCGGGCGGTATATAAATAAAATAAATAAATAAAAATAAACCACTGTTAGAGCCACTGCTGCGCCTCAAGAGACTGTGGCACCATAGAGATGGGAGATCACTGGTGAATCCAAATCCTGAGCAAATGGGAAACAAAAGCAGTCACGGAGCTATAAACTACGGTTTGCCTTTATACACCTGAAAGCTCCAGCAATAGTGTAGTTCTTAACTATGGTTAGCACAAACCATATGTCTGAACCCAGTCAATTCCTTGCTCAAAACCACCCAATTAACTTAGTTGAATAGAAACTGGAACTTGGGATTGCCTGCATCCAAACCCAGTGCTCTAATCCAGTGGTTTTCCAGTTTTATGTCTCTCGACAACACTTTCTACATTAGCTTGTCTTACAAGGAACTCCAATACATTAAAAAGGATGTCTAGACATCTTCTAAAAGCACTGACTCGGACTTTGGGCCTTAGGAATGGAGAGTATACCAGTCGCATCACTAAAGCTAAACTTTACAAGTGTACGCAAGTTGTCTTCTAGCGAAGCCTGTGTGCCATTTGGCTAAGAAAACATCTTGTGGAAGAACTCTTGATAAATTTCTAAGAAAACCCCTGGAACACTAAATGAAAGTCACTGCTCTAGCCAGTATACCACATGGCTCCCTGTAGTCCATATCTCTCTCCAAGGAAGCTTGAGACAGATTACATTCATACATAATGTATAATCATCTGCTACAATAATTAATAATCTATTAGTAAATGTAATACTACATATAATAGCACAGATCTGTTTCCTACAGAAGACTCAGGTTCTCTCAAGTTTCTGAATTTTTGCCAAACATGCATAATCTCCTGAAGCAGATGTGTACATCATTTATTTATTCTGAGCATGTAGTATGCCCACGGTTCATAGGGGTTCTCAACTTGGCTTAAAGGGGGGGGGCAGGAATTAAACATTATAAAACAATAACCATATAATTTATCAGTATGGCAGACAACAAACCAGCATGAAATTAGCATGAAACTAATAGGTTCAAAAGGCCTGGGGGAATTTAAAAAAAAAGTTCCTCATCTGGCAATGAAAAGATATTAAACTCAGAAAAGACCATTCCAGAGCAAAGGTGCTATATCCAAGGAGCCCTGTCTCCAGTCCAAACCCACCTCGCCTCTGATGGGAAAGGGACCTGGAAGCATCTAAGGATGATCTTAATACAGAGGCAGGTTCGTGTGGGAAATGGTGGTCCATAAGGCACCCAACTCTCAAGCAATACCTTTCCTGGTTTATTCTAGATTTTGTTTTCCATTATTTTTTCCAATATTTTTCACAATATCTAGCCATGCAAATCTCCACACTTGCTTCCAATAGCCTTTCGGAGAGTGATGCTGATATCTGGAGACGTCCAGGCCAGTGCTGCAACACTACGGACACATCATGCATTATAAACCATCGGCTGTGACTGCCTACTCCTGCTACTCACACCCCCACACAGGTAATAGTACCACAAACCAGGAAGTTGCAATCTTATGTCATACTAGGACTTCCCTGTGTATCCCTTCTCTACCTAAGTTCTAGGTTGGGGGGATGTGGGTTGTGATGTCAACACTTTCTTTGCAAATATAAGTAATTGCAATGGTGCCTTTTGCAGCCGTACTCCAAGACTCATGCTAGTTCCAACTCTGAATCATCAATTAAAACCTTGGATTATGCCCTGTTGGGGGAATATGCACTTATGAAATCTGGGAGATTTCTGGGAGAGCAGTCTATATTTCAAATTAATACTATAGCCCTGCCCACACATTACATTCAACATGCATACTGTGTAAACAGGGCTATGGTGGTAAACATGCATACTGAGTACTATGTTTACATGAATATCGCCCTGTAAATGAACAGACTATTCACATGGGTCTGTACTCAATGTTTTTCAAGGGACCAGTCCATGTGTTTACTTTTAAAATAAATGTATTTACAACTATTCACAAGAAAATGTATACAGATGTTTGTGTGTATGTGTGTGTGTGTGTGTGTGTGTAATGTAACATATGCATAGTCTTTATAACTACTAGATTTTGTCCCAAATATCTCAGCTGATATTGATCCTTTATTTCGTTCTGCTTTGTTTGCTAGTTATTATCTCTCAGCTAGTCTACCTCACAGGATGGTTGTTGTGAGAATAAAATGGATTAGCCTTATATATGCTGGCCTAAATTCTTGTAAGTTCCCAAGTAAGAAGCAATCAGTACAAATATAAGAAATGAGCCCACACTCTCAGAGAATGATAGGCATGCATTTGGATGTGTTCACGAAAAATCACCAAAAAGAGATATTTGTGCAACATTAGCCAGGCCTGAATTGTTATATCTTTCTCAAATTCCTACAGCAGACAAACACACTCATACTGATAGATTTTGTGGCCACTGATTTATGTGTTATTTCTGATGCTAGGAGAAATTAATATAATGTCTACTAGCTAGTATATGTATGTTTTGTCAGGGGAGTGTAAATCAAATAATCAGCCCACTGTCTCTTACCATACTTTGCATTAGCACAGGGTTGTACATAATGTTTACTGCAGATGACAAGAGGATTGTCTCATTGGCTTGCCGGTTGTTCATTTAATCCTCTCCAATAAATCATTGGAGGCTTTATTCCCTGGAGTCTGGTGCATTGCACAGCTCACACAGTTCAATCTGACTCAACAGGTGAGTCACCAGCAGCCATTGTTTCTGTGAGCTCAGCCCTTTTAACTATTGATGAGTAATTCCTTAGGGTCCCTAATGGAAGCGAAATAGGCTTGTAGACCAGCTCTCTAAGTGGAAGAACATAATACAGGCACCTTACCCTGTCACTGCATTCTGCATTAAGTCCGACATTCTGGTTCTTCAGAAAACATTCTGAAAACAATGTTTGCATGTTAACAATATTGGGCCTAACGCAGCTGTGCTGTCTTAACAGACTGAATTATTTTTTAAATTACAGTACTTATTTAAAAAAAATCTTTTTCAAACCAAATGAAGGCAGCCAGAGCCTTTCTAGTGACTGTAAATGCAGTGGGCTTTAGATAAGGCCAATATAAGGAACATCCCCTGGGGGCGGGGACCAGATGGATGACAAGTAAACAGATGGCATGACTAAGCTCACTTTTACTGGCTTAACTCTACTGACAGTGATACAGACTCTGTCTGTGTGTGTGTCTCTGTATAGCAGTACTTTACCTCTACACAGTCTGTTCCCCCGCCAACATTTTTCTCCACCGTCATGCTCCGATACCAACAGTGACATATGGTATATTGTGTGTATTGTTTTAAGAACTAAGTTTAGTTTGTTGCCACCTCTCTCTTCCCCTAGCAAGTGGGTGTGGTTTTACTCCTAGTCTGAATAGAACCAGTTTACATTAGCAATAGCAATAGCACTTACATTTATATACCGCTCTATAGCTGGAAGCTCTCTAAGCGGTTTACAATGATTTAGCATATTGCCCCCAAGGCTGAGTCAACCTTGAGCCCCTGATGAGGATCAAACTTGTAACCTTCTGGTTACAGGGCAGCAGTTTTACCACTGCGCCACCAGGGGCTCATTAAGTAGAACAATGCATTATTCTATATGCATACAGTTTAGTCATTCCTCTGGACTCTCCTGCTTTCTGGCTTTGGGGCAAACCTGTCAAGAAGAAGCTCACACAAGCCCCATTCACATTTTATGTTCAAAATTCATGCAGTGTACCCAAGTACAGATCTTACACAGGTACCGTTAAGAACAGCCCTGCTGGATCAGGCACAAGGCCTATCTACTTCAGCATCCTGTCTTGCACAGTGGCCCACCAGATACCTCTGGGGAGCCCACAGGCAAGAGGTATGTGCATGCCCTCTCTCCTGCTGTTGCTCCCCTGTAACTGTTATTTAGAGGCATCTAGCCTCTGAAGCTGGAGGTGGCCTATAGCCACCAGACTATAGCCATGGATAGACCTGTCCTCCATGAATTTGTCTAAGCCCATTTTAAAGCCACCCAAGCTAGTGGCTATCACTATATATCCTATGGCAGAGAATTCCATAGATTAATTATGTGCTGTGAGAAAAAGTACTTCCTTTTTTCTGTCCTAAATTTCCCAACCTTCACTTTCACGGGATGGTCCCTGGTTCTAGTGTTGTGAGAGAGGGAGAAATTGTTTTCTCTGTCCATTCTCTCTACTCCATGCCTAATTTTATACACTTTGATCATGTCTCCCCTTAGTCACCTCTTTTCCAACTAAAGAGCCCCAAATGCTGTAGCCTTGCCTCATAAGGAAGGTGCTCCAGGTCATCATCCAGGCCTCATTCAATGTTATGTTGAATGCAGTACAGCAGTACACTTCCTAACTCTGCTATGCATTTGAGGGGTGAGACCTGCATCAAGGTTCACTTTTAAAATGAATTCAGGTATAATTATTTACACAAAACATACGTTCATGTGCACAGACATCTAGACACAGGGACAATATAATGTCTGAATAGGGCTCAAATGACTACTGAAAGCGGTCCTGGGATTTTAATGGCTTGATATTGTGAAAATATTGGTGGTGGGAGGAATCTTCAGGCAGGAATAGTTCCAGTCTGAGCTGAGTTATTAAAAAGGTGCTTGGGGGAAGAGGCTATGGAGAGGGGAAGTTTCAGCTCCCCTTGTCCGCTCCCCTTGTCCACTCTAAAAATGTAATCGTTGCTACTTTGTGTCAATGGATCAAACTTGGTTTCAAATAAACAAGTCTGCCACCATCAAATCTAGTTTGTGACCTTCTGGTTCTGCATTTTGTATAGATCAACTGATAAAAAATATGCAAGACTAATGTGAAGTCATGGCTATTCAGGAAACAGTGACATTTTGTGCAAGCACACATCCATAAGGCACTAAACATTAAAGCTAATGAGCTTTAATTCGTGATGATAGCATAGCAGCATATGACTTCTTCCCTAGATCAGGGAATCTGTTTGTCTATAAATGGATGTAAAATGTGCACATAGTTGCATGCTCCCCACTTTTCTCTGAGTGGGATATTCCAGATTTACAGAGCAAGCCTAAGCATATTTCTTCTTAAGTAAGTTCAATGGGATTTACTCCCTAGTAAGTGTGTTTAGGATTGCAATGTTACTGACGTGAATGGGATACCACAAACAGGCTTCTGGTTTTTTAAGATAGTGTAATTTATTAAAGGATCTAATTGCATGGTCACAGAGAGAAAAAAGGTAATTTACAATATTCATAAGAGGCAATGGGGAATTAGCAATAATATTCAGCCAATTAATATAAGCAGGCAGAGTGAGTAATGCATCTCACATCATAGTTTTTAAAACAGAACTTCTGGGCTACTAGGAGGCTAACATTAATTCCTAACGAGACACAAGGAGGCATAGAGACTTGAGAGCAAAGGAAATCCTAGTGTGAGTCAAGCAGGTGTGGGGGTGGGGATACAGAAAAGGAGGCAGGAGGGAAGCAGAGTAGCTAATCCTATTCTAAACTGAGTAGCAGATGAGCTGTGCATCAAGGATTGAGGCTGGGTTGCAAAAGAGGGGCTCTGGAAAATAGGGGGGGGGGGATTCTGTCTAACCAGAATGAGCTACCTGAGCTATGGAGAAATCTTTAAAGTTGTGAGCAGAAAAACGAGGGGCAGGGGATCTTGGAGAGAGACACTGAAGGGAAACAGAATGGAATAGATTAGAGACGGGAATAGAAGACTGGCTGGAGTCTTGGATTGAGAGTTGGGAAGAAAGGAAGGGTTTTAACAGGGCTAGGACTAGGGAAAAGGGATTGGAAACCAGAGTGGGGCTTCTTAGCTCTTCTTAGCACCCTCTGTTTAGTAAAACAACAGGGGTGAGAAACATATCCTAACTTAGGGAAGATGTTCAGCTCTTTGTGGAGAGAGAGGGCTGGCAGCAACACAAGGAAAGATAGTAGACTGCAGACTGGAGAGAAAGCAGGGATGGGGAGCAAAGAAGAGAGCTGAGTTGAAATCACAATGCATGAGCTTCAGCCAGGCCCAGGAGGTACTGTATACCTTCCCTTAGTTTGAGAAAAATCATCTTGGAAGCAGCATAGAGAAGAAGGATTGAGACCTTCCGACAGAGCCAAAAGCCTCTGGGACACCACCCCTGTTTCTCTCTGGGTGTTCTGGAGTTGTAGTGCTCTCAGGGATCAGAGAGCCGTGCAGCCAAGGATCTCTGGGAGCAGATCTGTTAAGTTTTGCTCTCTGGCTTAGCTGGTTTCAGTCTGCACTGGTTCTCAATCCATAGGCAGGGATCTGGGCAGCCAAGATCCCTGGGAGCATTTTTCTCTCTGGGGTTTTCGGTTGGTAGACTGCACAATTTTCTGGTAGGGATCTTTATGCTAAAGAACGGAATGGAAGGGACAAAAGAGGTGAAGGCATGATGAGGGAGTACAAAGAGGAAATTCTTCCTTTTGATTGCCTTGATAGCTTTCCCTATTGTTGTGGACATTTGGAGGGGAAACCTATTTTTTGTTGGATCCTGCCTCTGATTCTTTCTCGAAAATAAAAGGTAAAGTTGTGCTGTAGAGTCAGTGTTGACTCCTGGCGACCAGAGTCCTGTGGTTGTCTTTGGTAGAATACAGGAAGGGTTTGCCATTTCCCACGCCGTATGAGATGATGCCTTTCAGCATCTTCCTATATTGCTGCTGCCCAATATAGGTACCAGCAGGGATTCGAAGCAGCAACCTCTTGCTCCCTAGGCAAGTTACTTCCCTGCTGCACCATTAGGTGGCTATGGTTCTTTCTCTACTGTTTTACAAATCTGGAGGGGAACCATCCTTAATATTTTCTGGAAGTTTTGAAGCCCCATTACAATGTGAAGCACAGATTAGGAAAGGTACCATCAAGTCCAAGAAAATGCCCTCTTATCCCCTACCGTGCTTCCAATCCATAGGAACCCCCACCTGACTGCTATTTTTAAAAGAAAAAAATAGCCTGTCAATACTAGTGTCAGGCTTAAAATCATATGTAATTTGACCCTTTGTCCCGGGCAGAATAGAATTCTATAGGACTCCTCACGTGATTAATCTGTCAGTTCAGTGAAAAACAGAGATCACACCACGTACACACTCCTGAAGAACGTGTCTTGTGAACTCAGGATTTTTCAGTGCTTGGCAACGTGCCAACCCAACATGAAGCTGAGATTGACAAACTGACTTCAGATCCCAGGTTACAGATCTTGGAATTACATTGGACTGACACATTGCCAGAGATCGCCAAAAATTTCTGAATTCACATAACATGCCCCATGGGAGCGTGTGCATGGTGGGGATATCTGTTTTTAACTGAACCAACATTTCATTAATTGTGTGAAGAGTCCCTTTGTTTGTAATGAGTCCTGGTTGGTAAAGAATTCCAGGTCACATTTCCATGAATATCAAATGGATGTTTCCATCCAATTATCTCTCAGTAGCAAGTTGTGGAATGGGTTCCTCTTTCTTCTACTTCTTCTTGCCATTCCCACATGGGTTTCTGACTCATGCTGACTTGTGTCAGGTGGCCCCAAAACTACTGCCATGAGGCCTGCCACATACAGTATCTTTATAGGAGGTATATTGTGTTGTACCAGAAGAGTTTTTCCATTCTTCTTTAGCTGCCAGTAAGCCCTGTTTCTGTCCATCATCCCTATTTGCCTATAAGGGCGTGGTCTCAATGGGGTAATGTCTTCTCCTAACACTAGCTGAAAGCAGTGTGTGGTGACATTTTAAACTAGGAACATCTTGACTTCTGAACGACAGTGATGCCTATTAGCTGAAGCAGGGGGAGATTGCTAATTAAAGGGCTTTACAATGCACATGTAAGTTTACCCTAGTTCAATTGAGGGTGGGGGAAATGCATGATTTTTTTTTTTTTGCTTTAATGTTTAGTGGCATTTAGCAGGAAATTTACATAGTCCTGCTGTTGCAATATGATTCTAAATACGTTTCTGTTATAAAGCGGTACCTAACTATAGTATCAAGCAGAACTTAGGGCAATTATTTTACTACTTTATGAATTATGCAGTAAGGCAATGTGCTTCTCTGTCTAAATAGATTATAACATTCTTATGTTTGCTTTGTTCCTCCTTCCTTCCCTATCCCACAACTGTCTAAAATAGAACCACTGGAAATGATCGCATGGTGCAACATTTGCACATTACAATATGTGCAATATTGTAATTCACAATAATCTTGTGAAATAATAGCAGTCCCTTGGTACAAATCAAAGCAATGTCAACACAACATAATTTCTGCTTGAACAGAGATATATTAAACATATGTTTATTAACTGCACTTCTATCCTGCTCTTCTTCAAAGGAGCTCAGAGCAGCATACATCCTGCCCCCCCCCCCACAACACTGTAAGGTAGGTAAAGCAAAGGGACAGTAACTAGGTCAAGGTCACCATGTGAGCTTCATGCTGAATGGGGATAATTTGAGCCAGGTCCCCTTGTTAGATCAACACATTACCCCTATACCCACACTGGCATAGCCAGAACCACATTATTTATTTATTTATCTGTCTGTCTGTCTGTCTGTCTGTCATTTAGTGGAACAAAATGCCTCCAAAAACAGACCCCATGAAATGTTAGTCCCACTAAAATAGCTTTTAATGTGATGTAGCTACACAATTCTCTTTTCCCTATACGTACTCTTTAAAATAGCAATCTTTAGGACAGCTTGCACTATTCTGGTGCTTTAATCACTGTGGCCTTTTATTAATTTGTTCAGTTGTACCTGTTCTGAAATGATTACATTGCATTATATATTCTGTACCCTTCTGAGAAGATTATGGAACATATTTTTAGCAAGTCCATTTCATTTGATGAACAGAAACCAGTGCACTTTAAAAGGTTTAAAAATGTTCTGAATGAAGGGGAAAGATTTTAACACGTTTTGGACATAGTTAACTTAAAGTTAAATAAAGTTAAGTTAAAATTAAATATTTAACTTACCTTTAATATCACATTCCTTTTACATTTTCTCAGTTTTAAAACCTACCCATCCCAATAATCTCAATAAGCCTCAGCTACCAGAAGCCTTGCAGGGAGGAGGAGACTTTTAACATCTGCTCCCCAGAGACAGCTGCCGCCCAGTGGTAAGAGCCTGTGTAGCTGCTGTCTGATGTTGTCAGCCTGCCAGCCTGTGTGCCCCTTAATGTGTGGGGCTGGGGCTGCTGCTCTGTGAGTGAGTCTATGCAGGATTGGGGCCAGAGGGAGGGAGTCAGCAGTTCTTGAGGACCAGCTGACCAGATTAGCCATCTTTCTGGGCTTATAAAAGGGCTGCTGCCCTGTGGCAGTGGGGTCACCACCAAAGGGGCAACACCAAAGGGGGTTACCCCTTTGGGAGACCCACCTCGAGGGTGGCGAGGGCCAGGCGGTATTCTTGGCTTCTGTTGTTTTTTGGGTCCTAGGTGTTCCAGATGTGTCTTGGTTTGTCTGGGGATGGAGAGACAGCGGGTATGTCCACTGACTGTGGGGTGGCTATTCCGGTGATGGTGGGGAATAGAAGAAGTAAAGTTGGCAGGTCAGCGAGTCATTAAAGAGGAAGGGAAGTCAGAAATCTATTAGCTGTTTCCCCTTCCAGCTGTCCTACCAGCTCTTTGATCTTGGGGAGCAGTGCCAATCTCCCACAGTGTCAACCTCCCACAGACCCTCACCTTGCTCCTCTGTAATGCCAGGTCTGTCCAGAATAAGTTGGAAACCATCCATGATTTGATTCTGGATGAAGGGGCATACCTGGTATGTATTACAGAGATTTGGTTGGGGGAGGCTGGCGGCCCAGTCTGGTCCAAGCTTCTCCCTCTAGGGTACTATGTTGAGGAGCTGGTATGGGGATGTGGGTGGGGATGTGAAGTGGCTGTGGTCTATAAGAATAACCTCTCCCTGACCAGGATCCCTGTGGAAGTGTCTGACCATATTGAATATGTCAGTATGTGTCCATATTGAATGTGTGTACCTAAGTTTGGGGACCAGGTATAGGCTGGGACTTCTGTTGGTGTATCAATTGCCCTGCTGCCCGACGGAGTCCCTAACTCAGCTGATGGACTTCATCTTGGGTTTGGCATTGGAGTCTCCAGGCTTGTGGTGCTGGGGGACTTCAATGTCCGATTTGGGACCAATTTGTCTGGGGCGGCTCAGGAGTTCATAGCAGCCATGACAACTATGGGCCTATCCAAAAGGGTCTCAGGACCGATGCACATTGCAAGTCACATGTTTGATCTGGTCTTTCACTCTGATCAGGGCGGTGTTCCGTGGGTGGGGACTCCTGTGATTTCCCCATTGTCATGGACAGACCACCATCTGGTTATGGTTAGACTCACAGTCACACCCCACCTTAGCAGGGGTGAAGGGCCCATTAGAATGGTCCGCCCGAGAAGGTTATTGGATCTGATAGGGTTCAAAGAAACCTTGGAGAGATTTAATGTTGGCTCTGCTTGTGATCCTGTTGATGCCCTGGTGGAGAACTGGAACAGCAAGCTCACCAGGGCAGTAGACATGATTGCTCCTAAATGTTCTCTCCGACCCATTTCAAAATTGGCCCCTTAGTAAATGGAAGAACTACGGGGGCTGAAGCAGCTAGGTAGACAACTGGAATGCAAGTGGAGGAAGACTCAACTTGAATCTGACAGATTACAACACAGAGCACATTTAAAGATCTATGCTCTGGCAATAGGGGCGGTAAAGAAGAGATTCTTTTCAGTCCATATTGTGTCCGCAAGTTCACATCCAGTGGAGTTGTTCAGGGTTGTGAGAGGGCTAGTGAGTAACCCTCCTCCCTTGAATCATATTTTGGAGCCATCTATTACCCACTGTGATGTGTTTAATGATTTTTTAATGGATAAAATCTCTCGTATTCGGGCCGACTTGGATTTAGATCCCACAATTACTGCAATGTTTGAATTGGAGGTGTCCAGTGACTCCTCTTATGTGACCAGGCTGGATCAGATTTAGTTTGCGACTCGTGAGGATGTGGACAAGCTGCTTGGAGCGATGTGTTTTACCACCTGTTCTCTTGACCCTTGCCTGAAGTGGCTAATACTATCTGGCAGGGGGGTCATTGTAGAAGGCCAGGTAGAGATCATAAATGCTTCTCTGAGGGAGGGCAGGATGCCTCCTTGTCTTAAGGAGGCAATTATTAGACCTATTCTTAAGAAGCCTGTCTTGAATTCCTCAGAGTTGAGCAACTATAGGCCTGTCTCCAACTTAACATGGTTAGGCAAGGGAATTAAGAGGGTGGTGGCCTCCCAACTCTAGGCATTCTTGGATGAAACTGATTACCTAGACTCATTTCAGGCTGTCTTTCAGGCGGGCTATGGGGTGGAGACTGCCTTGGTTGGCCTGATGGATGATCTCCAATTGGGAACTGACGGAGGAAGTGTGACTCTGTTGGTCCTTTTGGACCTCTCAGTGGCTTTCGATACTATCAACCATAGTATCCTTCTGGAGCGTCTGAGGGGATTGGGGGTGGGAGGCACTGTTTTACAGTGGTTCCACTCTTACCTCTCGGGGCAGATTCCAGATGGTGTCCCTTGAAGACTGTTGTTCTTCAAAATCTGAAGTTTGGTATGGTGTCCCTCAGGGCTCTGTTTTGTCTCTGATGTTGTTTAACATCTACATGAAACCACTGGGAGAGATCATCAGGAGATGTGGTGCAAGGTGTTATCAGTATGCTGATGACACCCAAATCTTTTTCTCCATGTCAACATCATCAGGAGAAGGCATAACCTCCCTAAATGCCTGCCAAGAGGCAGTGATGGACTGAATGAGAGGTAACAAGCTGAGGCTGAATCCAGATAAGTCGGAGGTACTTATTGTGCAGGGTTGAAACTCGGGAGATTATTTTGATCTGCCAGTTCTGGTTGGGGTCACACTTCCCCAGAAGGAACAGGTATGCAGTCTGAAGGTGCTTCTGGACACAAACCTCTCTCTGGTGTCCCAGGTTGAGGCAGTGGCCAGAGGTGCCTTTTATCAGCTTCGGCTGATACACCAGCTGCCTCTGTTTCTTGAGATAAATGACCTCAGACAGCAGTACATCTGCTGGTCACCTCCAGACTTGACTATTGCAATGCGCTCTATGTGGCGCTGCCTTTGTACGTAGTCCGGAAACTGCAGTTAGTCCAGAATGCGGCAGCCAGGTTGGTCTCTGGGTAATCTCGGAGAGACCATATCACTCCTATCTTAGATTTTGGTTATAACCTATGAAGCCCTAAGCATCTTGGGCCCTGGGTATTTAAGAGACTGTCTTTGCTATGAACCACACCGCCCACTGAGATCATCAGGAGAGTTTTGTCTGCAGTTGCCACCGGCTTGTCTGGTAGCTACTCAAGGACCGGCCTTCTCCATTACTGCCCCAAGGCTTTGGAACACATTCCTGCTCAAATAAGAGCCTCCCTATCTCTTACAAATTTTTAAAAGGCAGTCAAGATGCATTTGTTCACCCAGACTTTTAATTAGATATTGTTTTAATAGTCTTTTTAATAGTTTTAACATTTTAAATTTTAATTGCTGAAATGTTTTATTCTTTTTATCTGCTGTTTTCACTATTTTGTTGTAAACTGTGCAGAGACCTGGGTTTGGGGCGGTATAAACATGTGTTAAAGAAATGAACAAATGAATAAATAAATAATTTTAGTATCAACAGCTCTCCCTGTCTTAGCAACCACCACCAAGAAGCTATTAAAACATGCCCTCTGCCAGCCCATCCACTCACTTGGACATATCCATCCTTGCAAGTGCCCCGAAACAGAGACCCTCCTCTTCTGCAGTCACTGGAAACTGGGGCTCCCCTCGCCCACAATTTCTCGCAGTGGCAGATCTGCATACGCTGCAATGCTGGCCTAAGCCTGGGAATTTTGAATGATCTGTCCCTGCACCTGGTGTCCTCCCTGTGATGCGGCTAGGCTCTGACACATGGAGGAGAGCTGGTCTTGTGGTAGCAAGCATGACTTGTCCCCATAGCTAAGCAGGGTCTGCCCTGGTTGCATATGAATGGGAGACTTGATGTGTGAGCACTGCAAGATATTCCCCTCAGGGGATGAAGCCGCTCTGGGAAGAGCAGAAGGTTTCAAGTTCCCTCCCTGGCTTCTCCAAGATAGGGCTGAGAGAGATTCCTGCCTGCAACCTTGAAGAAGCCACTGCCAGTCTGTGAAGACAATACTGAGCTAGATAGATGGTCTGACTCAGTATATGGCAGTTTCCTATGTTTCCTATGGAGCATCACAATCTCATTCGGGTCCATGCAAGGCTTTCCAGAGGAAGAGGGGGTTGCCGTGCAATAGTTCTATCATTAACCAGAGAAAGTGTGGGCCCCACGCAAGTGGGGGCCCCCATGTTGGGTAAGCTTAACTCATGAGCATGCAGTCCAGCAGAAGACTGAGGGTGTTCTACCCTATGGTCCTACCCAATCGACTGGCCCTCTCATGAGAATACTAATCCACTGGCAGCAAGCTGTCAGGTGAGCAGGAGTGTGGTTTGGTTTGCATGGACTACTTTGCCAGGTGAGCTCTCATAAGAGCATCCTAGATCACGGCAGGACAGTCCCCCCCCCGGATTCTTTGCTCTCCCTCATATACATAACCCCTCCTAGAAAGTCAACATGTTCCCTTCCCTTTCCTGAGTCAGAGGGAAATAGTGCCCCCCCAAGACACTCCCCCCCCAGAAACTGTGCTTGTGCGGGACAGTTTTGTTGTGGGGCTTATAGGAAGGTGACATTGCTATCATTGTCAGAAGGAGCACTGGCATAGCATGGCATTTAAAGGGATTAAAGGGATTAAATTTAATCCCTTTCAAGTACACTCCCTTTAAGGTCATGGCCAATGGCAGAAGCTCTGGTGATGTGCTGATGCCTTGTCCACCCTCTGGCAACACAAGTGCTACAGAGCTTCCTGAGATCCACCTCGGCGGACCAGAAAGAGGGTGGGGCTCCCCTCTCCTGAAGCCGGAGTTTGCCAGACCATGGTTGGATGAACGTCTGCAATGGATTTACATCTTGAAATTGAAAATGCAGGTTCGTCAACCTCCGGTTTGCGTTAGGTGTGAATACAGCCAGTGTGTTGACACATGGTGGGCAGGATGCACATAGTCACGTGCTCCCTCTTCAAGAAGCAGCCCCCTTTTCACCTTAAGCATCCAAGATCTGGTGATCCTCTAAAGCAGCATCTCATAAGTCACAAGAGACTGCTGCTGGGTAGAAATGTTGCCCTTCCTCTGCACAAGCAGAACTTTCCACTCATACATGGAGAGAAGTGAACTATTCCCAGGGATGATGTCTTTACTCTCTTAGGCCAAAAGTGGCTTTCTCTTGCTGTTCTAGTTTTCTATCAGCATGTCATTGCTTTTTTCTTTTTCTTTTTAAATGGAGGGTAGAATTAGAAAGTGTGGTTCCCCACCTACAGTCTGAAGTTGTACAGTCCATTCTACCACTTCAAGACTTTACCAGAACATTCTTTTGTACTTGAAAAGTCAAGCCAATCATAGCTTCTGCCATTCAAGTAAATGTTCTTCTTCCCTTCCCTCAGTTTAGGTAGATGATTGACAAATTAGTTGAGAAACCATATGCAGTATAAAGCTGCAATTTTACCTATTAAAAATTAGGCAAATATGCTGGGCATGATTCAGCTGAAGTCTCAGTTAAAACTAACATTGAATCCTCAGTTTCAATGGTAGACATTGAAGCATGTTTTTAAATCCCTGAATAACCATCAACCATCACTCCACATATTAAGTATAGGTCAACACTGGCTTTCTAAGGATATTCTTATTTTCTTCATTCCTGAGGATGTCTTCTCTGGGAGCAATCTGTAAGTTTTGTTTTAGATGTGCTTTTAAAATTTATTTTCATATTCATATCCCACTTATCTACCATTCAAAAGCCCTATTCAAATGTTTTGTTGAACATTTGCACAATGAGTACAAAGTGTATGTGGTATAGATAAGGGATGTATATGAGACAGCAAATGCCTGGATTGTTCTGTTGGAATGACCGGTTGAGCAAGTTGTTCCAATGGAATGACCCTGTTCCAAGTCAGAATGTTCTGAGTGCCATTTTGGACTCCAAAATGGTGCTCTTCTGGCCTCTGAGCATGTGCGACAGTCATTTGCGTGGTGGTGCAGACCACACAAATGGCTGCCACACATGCACATAGGCCAGAAGAACACAATTTTGGATTCCAACATGGCACTTGGAATGTTCTGAATTGGAACAGGGTCATTTCGTTCCGAGCTCAGAACAGGCCCTTCATTTGAAGAGAATTCTGTTCCAAGCTTGGAACACTTGAAAAAACAGCCTGGTTCGCGGTCAGAACTTTCCAACCACAAACCATTCTGCACATCCATAATACAGATCTGTCTACATGATATGCTGAGCACAGGTACAGCACTACACTTCCTATCTGCACCATGCATTTGAGGGGCCTGTTCCCAGGTTCACTTTTAGAATGAACACAGATACAGTCATTCACACAAAATATGTCCAAATATACAGACACCTCTACACTTGTGCAATATAATAGGGAAGTTCTCATGACTATTAACTAGGTAGGCCAGTGTCCTATCCTGCTTCGGGAGCTATTTGTACTCCTGGTTTTCAGTAGTGTGTGAATTAAAAGCTAGGTCAGAGGAGAGGGAAGTGATTGAATGGGAAGCGGGCACAGGCTCCAATGGCATTTCCTCATACCTTAGTAATATACTGAGTAAAAGTACTGAGTAGGGTGATGCCATTGAAGCCTGTGCCCACCTCCTGTCACTTTTCCCTCCTTTGATCTAGCTTTTAACTCACACAAAGCTGAAAATCAGGAGCATGCACAACTCCCGAGCTGGACAGGACACTTGTTGTGGCTAGTTAGCCATCATGAAAACAGCCCTACTGTCTGAATAAGACTAGAGTGTTCAATATTTGTCATATTTTCTACCTGAACCTCTTTTTGTTAATATGTTGTTTGCCGTGAGGGATCAGCTCTCCTCTCTTGTGTATGCCCATGCGAACAGGCATCAGCACAGACTGTTTGATGTATAAGGTTATCTGTATGGTAGAACAACTGGGATATGATTAGCCAACAGTGCAGAACAGCAGTAATTAGTGGCTGTGTAAAACCAACTCCCCACCAACCAGCTACTTCTACACAGTGGGGAAAGAACAGTGGGGCTTTGGCTTCTGCTTTGTGAATTTGGGTGAGGAGAAACAATGTCAGATCCTCACACTGAGTGGTGCCTCAAGCTCACTAGCTTCAATATACTGGGGAACACATAGTAGTAGGCAATTTAATAAAAGGGGGAACAATATTGAGAATTCATTTATACGAAGGAACACAAACAAAGAGGGAGCAAGAGAAACACTACAATAAAGACATAATTTAAAAGGTAAGTCTGTTGCTCCTGGTGTTGTTCAGGCAATCTGTCAAAGACAGAAGGCAGTTGCTCAGAAAAGGCTTAATCTTTTGTTCTTCTCCTAGACCCCCAACTCTCTCTTTCTGTCTCTGAGGCACTTCACATGAGCAGTGTGATGTGCCAAAAGTAGGTCTGCGGGGAGACCGGGTTTGCCTGCTCTACCTGCAGGCAATTGCTTACCCTTCCTTGGGTGGGTGGATCGCCTGCTCAGATGAATGGTGGTTTCCCTGTGGTGCTCCCACACCTTAGGAACATAGGAACATAGGAAACTGCCATATACTGAGAGTATTGGTCTATCTAGCTCAGTATTGTCTTCACAGTCTGGCAGTGGCTTCTCCAAGGTTGCAGGCAGGAATCTCTCTCAGCCCTATCTTGGAGAAGCCAAGGAGGGAACTTGAAACCTTCTGCTCTTCCCAGAGCAGCTGCATCCCCTGAGGGGAATATCTTGCAGTGCTCACACATCAAGTCTCCCATTCATATGCAACCAGGGCAGACCCTGCTTAGCTATGGGGACAAGTCATGCTTGCTACCACAAGACCAGCTCTCCTTGCTTGGGCACTCCGGGGGTTGGCACCACTGCACGGTGCCCCACTCCCCAGAGCCCAAATAATACACTGTGTGAGTGCAGATTGCATTACTTGGTGCCCCTCCCTCCGAGTGTGTCCACCGCAGCTGCAAGCAGCTGTGGTAGACACACAATCACATAGCCTCCTTTTTGGGTGCGCTCGTGCTGAAAACATGGGTGAAGCGATGGGCTACTTTAGAGAGCTGGCTGCCACACCTCAAGCTGCGTGGCTCCTAGCAGTTCTCATGCACAGGGAAACTGGGCTGGGCCCTAGCTCGGTTTTCGCTGCTCGTGAGAATAGTTTCTCTATCTCTCAGATCCCTTCAGTTCAATTCTCCAGAACCTCCTGTTCCTCAGTCCCCAAAAAATCTCCCTCTCATCAGTTCTCTGATCTCTCCATTTCTCTTCTCAGATTCCTTCAGGCCATTCCCTACCACAACTCCTCTTGGCCAAGAATGAACTACCCACAGAGGCGTAACTATAGGGGGGGCAGGGGGGCACGTGCCCCGGGTGCCATCTTTTCTGGTCACATGGGGGGCGCCGCCATGACCAATTTTTTTTTTAATTTTTAATTTTTTGTTAATACAAATGTTTCCTGCTCAGTGCAGCAGCGCTGCAGCAGTCAAGGGAGCGCGTCGGTGCCCCCTCCCCCACGAGCGGTCCCTTCCGCGCCGCCCACGCCCCCCCATTGCTTTGCTGGCACCTGGCGGCCAGTCAGTGGCCTGGCGCGGCAGCGGCGACGGGCGCTTGTGAGGAAAAACCTAAGTATAATGTAGTATGTTGGGGGGGCGGCGGGGGGGCAGTGGGGGGGCACCATTTCAGTGCTTGCCCCGGGCGCCGTTTTCCCCAGTTATGCCTCTGACTACCCATCCAACAGAGAGCTACACTCCAGAGGGTTACACCTGTGTTGACTTCCACTGACTAATTTACCTACCATTTGCCATTTCTGATGCCAAGTTTTAAATAGAAAGAATCCAAGATAAAAGGCATGTGCCATGTGTTGTGATCAAAGTATGCTCTACTACTTATTAAGGCCAATGTTTATTTTGTAAAAAGTCTATAGATAGACTATCTCTTCAATCTATGTGGTAATGAACAAAGAACTGAACAATGCGAAGTCAGATTTCTCATGGCCACTGGCCAAATGGTGCTGGATATCTCTAGAATGGGTGATTCCTGTAAAATGAGGACGCTGTTATAAAAGCTGTTATATTTTTTCATTGCCTCCAGCTTTTTGTGTTCATGTGAGCAAACTGAAAATACTTTGCACACCATGAGCTGTTCACATGTAGCCTTGGATAATGAAGCTGGCTCTTTGAATAAATGCATTTTATGATCTATGACAATTATGGAAGCCGAGCTGCCCACATTAACTATTTATAAGGTAAATCTTGATGGAAATGTTAATGTACAAACTGGCACACTGATCAGTGTAAGACCTCAGACAGAGTCATATATTTGCAAGTGTTCTATTGGTTTCATCAGGACAATCTGTTTGATTTTGTGCTACCAATGCAGTTAAATAAAGGACATTATCTCCAAATAGATACAATGAAATAATGGAGCGATTCTCACGATTGCCCTGGGCAGGTGAGAATGGCGTGGGGGGAAGGCTGCTTTCCACTTGCTATCCCCCCAGATGACCAAGCAGGCCTCCCACATGCCCACATGGACAGCCCTACTCTGTTTAGTTCCATGAAGCACGGAGCAAGGCAGAGGGATCTGGAGTCAGAGCTTGTTCCGGCCTTCAGGCATCCCTCAATGCTACATGTGGCACAAGCGTTGCATCGGGGATCCCCCCTCAGAAGGGTGCACTATGTGTCTGTCTCTGTGACTCCTTGGGCTGCACGTAGCCCGAGGAATCACACAATTCCTTGTAGCTGGGTTAAGGGTTCAAGAGCCCACGCAGGGTTAGGCTGGTCATGAGAAAAGCCTCAATGTCTGCATTCAATTAATATTGGGGTTGAGGCCTTCCCATTGCTCAGAGCATGGATTTAGAGCATTAGTTCAAAACACATAAATATGAAACATATTAATTGCTTTCCCTGACTTCTAAGATGTAGCAAAGGCACTTTCCACAGAAATTCTCCTTCAGAAACTAATTTCAGAAGTGGGACTAGGCAGGGCTGGCCCGGCCAATACACTAACTAGGTGGTCAGAAATGGAGAGGAGCACCGACGACCTGGGTCATTCACCACCCAGTGAGCTAAAAGCAGGTCTGGCTGGCTGCTTGGTGGACCAGCAGAAGGGCGTCACCTGTGGGGCACTTGTTCCCTTAATCCTATTTCCCTGCATGTGTGCAGCACCAGCTGATTTTAGCCAGTGCTGCTGGGATACCCATAATGCACCATGCATTTGTATGGTGCATTATGGGAATTCTGAGGGCTGGGAGGATGCATCCCTTCCCCTGACCCTCCACGTTGCTGGGGACTGCTGGCAATCATCTGGGTGGGTGATCCACCCACCCAAGGAGCAATGAAGGATCGTCTGCAGGGAAGATAAGTTTGAGCAGCCTTCTCTGCCTCCCTCCACCAAGCTCTTCTCACTGATCATGAGAAAGGGCTCTATATGTCTCTTGTGTATTGCCTAGTTGCTTTTGCAATGGATACATAATTAATGTAATTGAAAAATGCCTACGTTTACTTCCTGTTGAACAAGTACCATCATCTGTAAACACAAATGAAAATAGGCTCTTTTCTTTTAATAAGCAGCAATTTAAAAACAATGGCTAACATTATAACTAACAAAGCTCTGGTGCTGGAGTATTGTGCGCCGAACTAAGGCTGTGCCAAGGGACTGCTATACCAGTGCTTCGTTAGTCAGAATTTTGGCCAATGTCATCTGCAGTAAACCCTATTAAGGCTGCATTCTCAAATCACAGTGATCCTGGTTAAAAAGTTAACTAGGATTGCTGAACCATGGGGAGTTGGTTGTGAGTACAGGGGGACCTTGATATTTGCAGGGGTTTTGTTCCGCAGTTGTACCATGGATATGGAAAGCGTGGATATCGAGGCATTACATCAATGTATTTGCGGGGGTTAGGTTCCCAGTCAGCCGGAAATGCTTCAAAATTACCTAAAATTGGCTTATGGGGGAGGGACATGGGAGGGAGCTCCTTACTATGCTTTGCTGCTCCCCCCAAGTCACACTGTGCCCCCGGAATGCCCTAAAGTTGGTCAAAAATAGCCTTTTTTAAAAAGAAGGGAGCCATTTTGAGGCTCCCATGAACAAAATGGTGGTTGGAAATTACCCCAGCAGTCATTTCCGGCCACCTCCAACCCACAGATACAAGGCAAGCTCAGCAGGGGTTTTTTGGGGGGGGTGAGGAGGTCTGCGTATGCTGAGGTTGGGTGTCTTTTTCCCAGCCGTGGATCCGTGGATCTGTATATATTGAATCTGTAGGTCATGAGGTCCACCTGCACACAGATTTCCTGGGCAATCCTGGTAGAACTGCTGTGGTTAAACCACATTTAACCAACCAGGATAGATAACCAGGATCAGATCTTGGTTATCTATCCTGTAAAACACTCTTAACAAGTGTTAATCATTTAACTATTTAACGACAACAGTATGACCAGAATTGCCTGGGAAACCTGCCTTTTCACAACCAGCTCGCCAGGACTTGGCAGTCCTGGATAAGCTTTTAACCAGGATCACTGTGATCATGAGATCACAGCCATAATTAATGACAGAATCCAGGGTAAAATGCAGCAGATCAATTAAATTCAGATTATTCTTTTCTTTTTATTAAACTATAGAATTAGACACAACTCCATAGACAAGTATAACTAATATTGTTTGCTTCCCTATTTCCCTGCTTGGTCAGTGGCATCTATTTTCCCTGTAATAGATACTTTTTGGAAGTAGATGTAAGACTTGTGACATCTGATGCAGATACTATACTGGAAAGTTCAGAAACTGAATCCAGATGACTAAAGTGATGTCTGATTAATGGATATACTTGTCAGTCTTTGTTGCTGCTTTACAGCTCAAATTACAACTCAGAGGTACTAGAGAGCAACACAGACATCAGTAAAATGAAATCAACATTCAATACAGGTTGATGTTTTGTGACTACAGCAGACACAAGGGCTAAAATGTCCTACCTGAGCTCTATAACTTGCAAGTCCGGGGTGATGACACATTACATGGAAATGCACATGACAAAGCCTTTATACCATTTCCAGCCATAAAAAACAGGTTGAGAGAATGAAGGGGAAGGAGCAGGGGGTGGGTGCTTTACCCTTGTAATTAACCACTGCTTCTGGGCTCCAAACTACTCTGGTATGGTCACCATGCCACTGACCCGTGCTGTGCCAGGCAGCTGAGCATGACTGTTTACCTGTGCCTGGCGGCCAAGTGTGACCTCTTCTTTAGAGACAAAGTGGGGAGCAGGGAAAGAAATATGTGGGATATGTTAAGTTGAGTATTGAATTGTTTCTGCTAATGCATATTTGTATAAATATACCTGTTTTATATTCTTAAATTCTTGTGAATTCAGTTGCTGTTTGTGACCTCAAGAACCCATGTCTTAAAAATAGTGTCTGTGTCACGGTGTGTATGTGTATAGGGAGATGATGCTTAACTTGAGTGTGGGGGGTGGGGTGGGCTCCAAAGGCTTTAGGTCCAGGCTCCAAAATTACCCAGGTGCACCTCTGCACATGCCTCAAATGTTTTGCTGGGTACCTCAGATTACCAATGCTGTCCCCACAAACCTTGTTTTGAATATAAAGGAGGAGGTGGTTGGGGAGTATGCAGGGCTGGAATTTTTAATTTTTAATTCCAGTTCAGTGGGTGCTCCCTGTCACTACCTCCTCTACCCATGAGCTGTCCCTCTCCTTGTGTGTTGTAATGAAAAGGGGGGTGGGCAGATGGAGCGCCTTATCCCTATTTCCTCTTCTGTCCCAATGCTCAGTCCATCCATCCCCCTTTCCATTTTAGCACAGACTTGGAAGGAGGAGGCAGGGTTGCTGGGGCTGTGGGCTTACTTGGGGTGCAAGGCCCCAGCAGCTCTATGGAGACTCTCTCTTGGGACAGCAGCCCCAGTGACCTGAGGGCTCTCTTAACCTAGAAGGAGGCAGAGTAGCAGGGGTTCTCATGGTGTGGTGGCGCCAGCTAGCATTCCCAACCCTCCCATATCTGGATGCTGTCCGCCTCCCCCCCCATATCATTGGCAGAGCCTGAGGCTATCTCTCATCCCTCAGCACATTTGCATTGAGCCATTGAAGTCTGGGTGAAGTCCATATTATAATGTAAAAGAAACAACACCATTCACAAAAGAAGCCCCAGCTGCTCTGCAAACTTGCAGGAGCAATTGCCTGGTTTTATTTACATCTTGCAAGTTGTGAATTGTTTACTTATTGAATGTAAATGGACCTATAGGCTCCTGCTAACCTACTCACCACTTCTGGCAGCTAAAAAAGCCTTTCGGTTCGGGCATGTAGTGTGTGTATAAACCTGGGTGGTTCTCTTAATTTTTCACCTGACACTTGCTCTATGTCTGCATGGGATGGTTTGTGTGAACAAGAAGCTTTGTGAAATCATGGGGCTTGTTTTGTTGTTGTTACAAATTATGAAGGAGGCTAAACAAGCCCACCCAGCCAGAAAATAGATACTAATGGGGGTGGGTGAGGGTGGGATGGAAGTTGGAGCATGAGCCAGAACCTGTGGGTCCTAGATCCATCTTTCCTAGCAACCCCCTGTTAGCAGACAGCCTGATTACTCTCCCTCCACTCCTTTTCCCTTTGTTCTCTTTGGGAACTTGCCACTAGAGTACATCTAGCAGTAAAACTTGGCATTTGATGCCTGAGAAACCTGGTTTCAAACAGGGTTCAATAGCCATGTTTATCTAAAGGAGCAAGAGTTTGACCACTGAAAATTCCATTTGGGAATGGGAGGCTCCCCCATCCCCCCATAGTTGGTTTTTCCCCAGCAGCTGGTATCTCCCCCCACTCTTTTTTCCTGGTATCTTAATACCCAAGAAAACAATCTGCTGCACAAATAAGTTCATATTACAATAGGCAGAGAAGCTTCAGTATCTTGCCAAAATAGTGCATACCAATGGGATCAAAGTAGGCATCCATGATATTGCAGATAGATCAATAGATTTTGGGTTCCAGTATGAAAATGATAATCTAATATTTAGATTGTTCACTAGGCTATATTTGTCATCTTTAAAGTCAATTAATCCCATCATCAAGGTGCTCAGTATTTTGACATTTCACGTCATTAAGGAAAGTGCTTTTCTGAGCTTCCATATGGTAACTACCACATAATTTTAATATAGCAGATGGTTTATACTATTAGAAAGTGTCACTCAGTCATTTGTTGGCAGCCATATCGCAGAGGTGTGAATTAATACATCTAACAAATATTAATCCTCTTCACATGATCTTCTATACCTGGGTTAGGGGCAGCTAAGCCAGAATTGCATGCTTGTGTGAAGCAGGGCAAATCCTGTAAGCCCTGGTAGTCTGAATCTGGGTAACCTTGCTTGGGAACCCCACTACCTTGGGTTGTTGATCATGTGTCCACTTTTCCCTGTTTTTGTAGGTCCCGGCTGCCAGCCGCCATGTTTGTTAAAGAGTGCTGTGGCTAGAGGGGCTGTGATCTGTGAATGTGCCACTCTGCACAGCACACTCTATGATCACTTGCTCAAAATGGCTTGAATGGGCCTTGCCCCACCTCTTTCTCCCTCATGGCTGATCAGAGGGTGACTGTGATGTTATGAGGTTAACCCTACTGCTGGCAGTGTGGTGCATTGTGGAGGTCACTCCCAATGTATGCATGGAGTTTATTTTAATCCACGTCCACCCCTCACAGCACAGAATCCCTCCACTGGCTGTTGCTGGTGTCTATCTTATGTTTCTTTTTTAGATTGTGAGCCCTTTGGGGACAGAGAGCCATTCTATTTATTTATTTATTTTTATGTAAACCGCTTTGGGAACTTTTGTTGAAAAGCTGTATATAAATATTCAGTGTATTCATATTCATATTCGTAAGATGAGATCTCTCTCCTGGTCAGTCCCTGACAGCTGACATTAAATTGATTTCAACTTGGTGGTGATGCAAAGGTTGAATCCTCACCTGGCATCTGCTTAAGGCTGAAGTCTTGACATTTTGCAGCTTGCTGCTATTGTTACCCCTGCTAACTGGGCAAAAGAGGCACCTTTTACCACACAGAATCCTTCTACCACCACAGAATCACAGCGGTGATTCTCTTTATTTAGCAGGGGGAGCGTAACTGGCCCTATCCACCCCCAGCACAGTACTTCCAGTGACTGTTGCTGGTGTCTATCTTATGTTTCTTTTTAGAATGTGAGCCCTTTGGGGACAGGGTTCCATCTTATGTGTTTGTTATTTCTCTGTGTAAACCACCCTGAGCCATTTTTGGAAGAGCAGTATAGAAATAGATTATTATTATTATTTATTGTGCTATCAAATTCATTATGTTTGGGGCCAGTTTCATGGGCCTTTTCTCATCTGGCGAGAGAGGCAGTAGGGCAGTGCTGGAGCAGATTCTTCTGCATACAGATGGACCCAAGTCCAGCCCCTGCCATCTTCTGTTAGAAAGGATGTTAAAAGGATAACAGTGCTGGTGAGGGAGCGGGGCTCGGCTTGATTTAGTTCATGTAGTTCTTGATTGCTGAACTACATGCTTGGTGACATGGGAGATCTGTGATCAAGTTTCCCTATGCTAGTTTCCTGGCTGAAATCCACCCCCCCCCACCCCACTCCAAAGCTGCCAATAGTGCTGCTGGAGAAAAGAGGAACACAGTATGTTACCTGTCTTTATTCCCATCACCTCCCCCCACCCACCCCCCACACACCCCAAGAAGAACGAATAGCAGCTTTACGGGGAGGATTTGAACCCGGAAAATTGTATTGGGGGAATTTTAAGCACTCTGTCCTCCAGTACCCCAGCCAATTCACTCCCTCCTCACCACAGCTGCCTTTCAGCTTTGGTAAGACATGGTAAGAATATCTTACCATATAGTTTGCAGAGCATGGTCTAAGGGCACACAATACAGCCTCCTTGCTGAAGCTAAATAAACCAGGTCCTGGGCACTTTCCAGGTTACATGCTACAACAGTGGTAAAATGCTTCTGCTTGGCAGGGTCCTATTGAAAATGCCGAAAACTGGGTGGAAAATAAGTGTTTTCAGGAAGAACCTCAAGACTGTCCTGTTTTCACAGGCTTTTAATTAGAGTTAATTTTAATAATGTTAAAAACTTGTTTTAATAATGATTTTATTCTATTTTTATTGTGTCATGTATTTCATTCTGTGACTTTTAAATATTTAAAACTTTGTACACTGCCTAGAGATGTACATATCAGGCGGTGTAAACATATGATAAACAAACAAACAAACAAACAAACCTTTCACAATGTTTTCTACAGGTCAGTGAGTTCTAGATCGGCTTTCCTTGAAAGTGGGCTTCACAGTTCCCATAGTGCTGAGAAGATGTATCTATGCTGCAAATGGTTTGTTTGTTTGTTTTCAAAATAAAACGAAATGGAACATCCATACACAACTCTGGAGGAGAGACCATAGCTCAGATTTTGAGGGGATTTTTGAGGACGAGTGCATAGCTTAGTGGCATAGAACATGCTTTGGTCTCAAGATCAGGTACCAAGATGGCCCCAAGTTCAGTTCCTGACATATGCTTTCTGTTTTTGTATTTTTGTTGTGAACTACCCAGAGACATGGGTTTGGGGCGGTATAGAAATATGGTAAAGAAATAAATAAAAATAAATATGTATGGCTGGAAAAGACACCTGTCTAAAACACAGGAGAGCTGCTGTCAGTTGATGTAATGTATGAGCTAGATGGGCTAATGACTCGGTGAAAGGCAGCTTCTTATGTTAATTACAAAAGTGTATCAGAATGTCATGCATTCCATTTGTAATTGACTTCATATGATCTGTTTTTGCTAGTAATAGTAGTAATCCTGCTCATGACTACCATCTGCCCATTCAAATTTCTCATGTACCACATAATGCCTGAAAGACCAGAGCTTAGAATTAGCTATCACATGATGCTGAGTCCCATGCCTTTTAATCAGAGCATCAAGTGATTCATTCAATGTGCTTTTTATTTCCTGACAACAACAGTCCATGCCCTACAACTTGAGACAGGCAGCCTGGGCTCACTTTGAAACTCTCCTTCATCTTGGCTAGTCAGTCTTTGCAGCCCCTTAAAAGATAACCTGCAAACATCTCTAATGAATTTTCACAGGATGCTGCATAACTGTGGGACAATTCCTGTGCACTTGAAAAGCAGACACCGAAGACATTTTCCACTGCACTTTAAACCACAGCAAGCCCCTATATATTCACAGCTTTAATTAGTTACAAACCTCTGTGTCACAAGATCCTAATATGTAATGTTTGTGGTGGGGGTAGGGTGGGGTAGGTGCAGGAAATATGCTTCAATTATTCTGGTGTCTGAGCCCTTAAGGTATATTAGCCATCTTTGAAAATAATTACAATGCTTATGTGCATTTCTTCAGTACAGTGAAGAGTTGTATTGCAATATTACGTTTTAGTTAACAAATCCCAGGTTTTGTGATAGATTTTTTAAAAGGTCAAAAAGAAACTTGTGCTGTCTTTTTGGCATGTATATTTGCTCCTTCACATATCTGAGAGTGTTCTGAGTCTACTGCAATGCCTTGCTGGTGGATCTTCCATTTCTTCTCGCACCTCATGTTTGTCCGTGTTCAGCTCATGCACCTAATTTCTCTGGTGTAAGAAAAATTTCTTCTTCTTCAGTCATCTCCCTGCTATAGTGTTCCTAGTTCTGGCTTCTTCAAACTCCCCTATTTACTAATGTTTCTTGGGTCTCTCATTCCGTTATATTTATCTCTGATTTTGCTTTCTCTACCTCATTATACCATGGCTTATCTGCCACCAGTGTGTGTTTGGTTTTTTTAAAGCCCAAGATTCCCATCTCTATCTCTCACTTGCATGCATTTCCATAATTGCCCCCTATTGCCACGGGCAGATTAAAGGAAAGGCCTCTTAACCCAAGCCCGCCTACCACCCCAGTGACAGCGATTGCTCAAAATCGGACTTTTCTGCACATGCGCATGTGTGACCAAAGGGGCGTGGCCTGGGATGCCGAGAGCCCAAACGAGCTCTCAGCTCGTCATTTCAGGCAGTGTCGGCTGCCTGATAGGACGTTTCCCGCTTTCTCTCCCTCCAGAGAGGCAGAGGAAGGGGAAAACGTTCTATGGGGCAGTCGGAGCTGCCTGAAATAATTGGCAAAGAGTTCACCCGGGCATGGGAGGGGGGAGTTTGCTCTAGGCTCCTATGGAGCCCGAGCCACGTGGCAGGGCTCTCTTGGCGGCCTTTTGCCATTGGTGGCCTGGGTTCTTTGAACCCTTTTGCCCAATGGTGGCTCTGTCCCTGCACACACTTCTGGAGGATGGCAGGGGAAGGGAAAGGGAAGAGTTGGAGGAGGCATCCTACACTTTCCCATCAGCCCCTTCTGACTTCTGGCCAGACTCCTAATGGCTTCTTTCTCCAGAGTCATACAGACTAATTTACAAACCAATTAAGAACCATCATATGGCTTACTGTTAACGGAGATTTTCATTTCACCAAAATGAGATGGCCAAGTGGTCATTAACGGATCCATAATAATATTGTATTTCAAGGCTTGCCTCCTAGTGTACTCTCCCCTTGCCAAAGAGCTGTATTTGCAGATGTGCTCCTTGACTTTCTTTTACCAAAATTTGATCAGTGGGGGCAGGGCCTTTTCAGTAGTAGCTCCCTGTAGAGAGAGTAGTAAGTAGCTTCACTGTGGAGCTCTTTCCTCTCACACTCATTTTGTTTTCCTAAGGACATTATTTTAAGGCCTTCTATTCTGTGTAGCAGTCTTTTATCTACAGGCTGAAAGTCCTTGTTGAAATGGCTGTTGTGTTTTTGGAACTATTTTAGGGCTTTTGTTTTGAGGGTTTTATCTCATTTGGCTTGCTTTTTGTACTTCCTATGTACACTGTCCCCTTAGCTAAGCAGGGTCCACCATGGTTGCAGATGAATGGGAGACTAGAAGTGTGAGCACTCTAAGATATTCCCCTCAGGGGATGGAGCCGCTCTGGGAAGAGCAGATGGTTCCAAGTTCCATCCCTGGCATCTCCAAGATAGGGCTGAGAGAGATTCCTGCCTGCAACCTTGGAGAAGCCGCTGCCAGTCTGTGAAGACAATACTGAGCTAGATGGACCTATGGTCTGACTCAGTATTTGGCAGCTTCCCTATGTTCCTATGTTCCTACTTTCTGCACATTGATGCAAGGCAGTTCAGTCTGTAAACTCTGCATTATACAGACTCTAATTGATCAGAACAGGCTTTTCCTCAAGTCTTTTAGCTATGCATCTTCTGTATGAACTAGAATGTGGCAATGTCTGCATGAATGTCTGCTAGCATTAATCTTGGAAATAAAATTACAGGAATAATATTTTCACAGATTACAGATTCTGGAACATCAGACTCTTGGGTAAATAGACACCCAGGCTGGCGACCTCTTTCCATAAAGTGTGCACATATGGCCAGTTGTAGTTTGCCTTCTTGCACTTCATTCTTTGCTCTCATTAAACATGAAGAAATTGATTCTGAAATCCTTGCTGTGAATTGAGAGCTGCTTTAGGATTTATGGGGCCCAGTCCAGGATGGAGCAAGATTACTAGTAACTGTTTTTCAGTAGGAAAAACAAGGCGTAGAGAGGGCTGTCTGAAGCCTTTACAAAACGTAGATGAAAAACAAATACATAGGGGTTGAAGATGTTAGTGTTGTGAAACCCAACCCCCAGGTTTGAACTGGAGTCTCCAGAAACTGGTATCCATCTCCAGGAGGCTATTGAAAGCAGTCCTGAAAAGTGTAATGGTGTAATAATAATAAGTGTATTATGAAATAAGTGTATTATGAAAAGCTTGGCGGGGGGGGGGGGAATCCAGGAATATTTTCAGTGAAGCTGACAACCTTAGCTGAGGCTACAGGGTGATCTGGGCAGAGTTGGAGAGATTTTGGTTATCTATGAGTAGCCAAGTACAGGAATATCCAACAAGGATTTTAGCATAAAAAGGGTGTGTGTGTGGAGAAGTAATATATCACAGCTAGCCAGCTCTACTAACTCCACCAGACGTGCCCTTGTATAACATGTCTCATTTTTTAACCAAAGATCAAGGGTAAATATATTAATGTGACATGATTAACAATGAACTCTCTTAAAGCTGTATCACCCCAGCAGTTCCAGAAAAGGGCCAATTAGGAGAGAGGACAGGCAGGCAGGGGGAGTGAGTGCATCCAGCCTGTTGTGGCTTCAGGAGCGCCATTCTGAGCCTGCCTTGTTGTGCACGATTAACCCTGAGGCTGAAGAAACAGAATAGGCTAGTCAGATGAGTTGGAGTCCTTATTGTACCATATGATTATGGAACTGTATATATCATCACTCTGTCTGGCCAAATACTGAAATAACCTAAAGGCAGACAACAAAATTGTCATGTGTTGATGCTATGTCAGCACCAACAATCTGCTGCATTGCTTGGGAAGTGTTTAAGTAAGCAAGCTTCTGCATCCATTTTTTCATTTATTTATTTTTAAATGCATGTTTGTTCAGCTGAGCATGTAAAGAACCAGCCAGGATCACCAGAACAACTGAAGAGGATGTACAGCTGGCAGCCTTTATGACATCAGTCATAATCTGGACAAATGGCTGCTGAAAGCAGTCAGCACAAATAGGCTGTGCTGAAGGCAGCTGTACAAAGCACATACTGCAAAGGGAGGAAAAAGCTCACTGCAGACATATCATATAGAAAGAGAACTGGCTGGTGCTTGATGGCAAACCCGGAACATTGCTAGGCATAGATTATGGGGGCTAAAGCCCCAAATATTTTCTTCAAAGCTATTTCCCTCCATTGCAGGATTTTCATCCCATCACCTATGGAAGGGGCCTCCAGGCTTAAGTAGTACCAGCTCAAATCCCCCTCATAACCTTCCCCCCTTAATGGGCAAGCAACGACAGCTGGAGGCTCTATGGGGCACATGAGGGACTTACAATCGCTCCCCCCTCTAGAATGAGTGCTCTCTCTCTCTCTCTCTCTCTCTCTCTCTCTCTCTCTCTCCCCACCTCCACCGTCCCCTTTCCTGGCCTTTGTCCTGGCTGCCCAGGAAACATGTTGGTACATAATCCTGAGGAGGATGAGGAAGAAGGACAAGTGGAGAGAGCAAGTGCAGAGGCCTTGGCCGGACTTCAAACCACCAAGTCTGGCTCCCATGAGAAAGATGGGTGGATTAATGGACAGTGGCTGGGAAGGGCCATATTTCCTCTTTCACTATGTCCTTCCCACATTGTTATTATTGTTTAGAATACTTATATATTCCCCCACCCCCAGCAAAACCATTCTCAAGGTGGTTTTGCATAGCCAAAAGAATAAGAAGGTGGCTCCCTGTCCCCAAAGGTCTCATAATCTAAAGAAAAGCTCAAAAGAGACACCAGCAACTGTCACTATGCTATCCTGGGATGAAAAGGGACAGTTGCTTCCCTCCACTAAATATAAGAGATCCATAAGAGAAATTCAACATTTCTCAGGAATGTTGGATGTGCAGTCACGGGGGCATGGCAGGTGGTGGGTTGGCGTCTGCTTGCTTTAAAAGATGGCACTGAGGTTGGCACTGAAGAGAGTGATCATCCACAGTTCTGTGGGGGTGAGCTGGGGAGGAGGGCTGAGGTGGATGTATTTCAGATAGATGGATGCCTAGAGAAGTGGGTGAGGGTGGTTGTGACAAAGGAGAGAGCCATCTGTACCATCTTAAGATCCTTGGAGGAAGGATGGGGTGAAAAAAATGTAATAGGTTCAAACCCTGGATCTTCTTGGGAGGAAGCAATTCTCTGGCTATCAGCACTGCCTCCCCTCCTCTCCCCATCCACTGGCTGACTTGCTATAGTGCCTCAGACTGTTTATGAACATGAGGAAGTTAATCATAACTTCCGATTATGATTAACTTAGGTTTGGTCCAGGTTACCTTAGAGAGCACCTTCTTCTGCATGATCCACACCGCACATTAAGGTCATCTGAGGAGGTCCATCTCGAGCTACACCGGTGCGTCTGGTGGCGACCCAGAGGTGGGCCTTCTCTATAGCTGCTTCTGGGCTGTGGAATGCACTCCTGGCAGAAATTCATAGTTTGAATTCTTTATTGGCCTACAGAAGAACCTCTCTGTTTGGCTTGGCCTTCCCAGGTTTTTAAATTGTTGTAAATGGTTTTAATGTTGTAACCTGGTTTTTCAGGGTTTTAAAACTGTTTTGAATGTTTTAATTGTTATTGTTTTATGGTGTTTTACAACCTCTATTTTAAACGGATAATTGATTTTAATTGTTTTGTTTTAATATAAACCACCCTGAGCCATTTTGGAAGGGTGGTAGAGAAATCAAATCAAATCAAATCAGTCAATCAATCAATAACCCTCTTTTAACATAATGCTCCCCACATCCACTGATCATGCCTGCTAGTGCCATCCTATGGGACAACACTGTGCCTGCTAGCCATATCATCTGATGGACACAGCTGTACTCGCTGGTGGGAACCCTGGATGATCAAGGGTCCTGCCAGCATGTGGACATTTCTCAAGAATGTTGAATGCACGCCGCAGTCACAGGGGCATGGCAGGTGGGTGGTTGGCATCGGGTGATGGTCCAATGGATGTGGTCAGGAGAAGAGAGAGACCATGGAACCAGAATAAACTTTATGTTACTGGAGAGCCGAGGAAGCTGTGGATGAGAAACTAAGAGGCAGAAGGCCAAAAAACCAAGAGGGAGCTAGAAAAACCTCACACAGTGTCAAAGGAAAGGAGGCAGCCAGTGCAGTGTTGGTGGAAAGGAGTATAGAGAGCAGAGGAGAACTAAACTGACATATTGGTTCAAATGAATGGTGTGCCAAATTTCTGCACTGCACTGTCTCTAGACTCTTATTTGAATAATTTATTTAAATTGGCCAACTGTTCTAAAACAATAAAATGCAGTATAAACACCCAGACCATAGCAAGGCTGGAATGGGCCCTGGGACAGAAAGTGAAGATGGGCCCCTGCCCCTCACCTCCTTTTCCCGAGAGGCATGAAGTGTTGCAGGGAGCAAAGCTGGTGGGTCCCCTCCCTCAGAGGCCTAGGGACATATGTCTCCTTGCCTGTTCATTTTTAGCTACTATGGTCCGTAAACATATCTCTTCCTTATCTTTAGCCACTAAATGCTTGCCCAAATTTTTAAAAATCATTTCCAAAAATGCTCAAGCTTAAGCTAGGTAAATACCCACAGGGAAGATGGTCCAAAGGCTGGAGAACAGCACCAAAAATGCCCATGCAGCTTCGTGAATCATACTCAGTATGTGAATATAGCACGGTTAGAAGATTGTACTTGGATGACTGCAGAAGTCACAGTGTATAAGAGTGTATAAACTTAAAAACAGTCTGGAAGCTAAATTGTGTTTAACCACACAAGATCCAGCAGATCCATTGGTTTTCATAGAATATGTGCAATAGAAGTGATCACAGACTTTGAAAACTGATCACATCTAATTTCTAATCTACATCTACATCTAATGATGTGGATTTATATCAAGGCAAACGGATGATCATTTAATTTCTAGGTTATCAGCTGTAATTCAACCTAGAGCTACATCATGACAAAATCTTAGTTCCTGCCTGTTGATCCTTTAAATGAAACATGTCCCCTTTCTAGTTCTTTGTGCAACAAGGATCCTCAGTTCACAGGCCCTGCAGGAACAAAAGAGAAGGTTTGTGTGCTTCCACTAACTGTGTGCTTGCATAACAAAGTTGCACTTGCACAAGGAGGCGGCAGAGTTGCACAAAGTTGTGGTGCTCAATGATGTTGCCCAGCTGCGAGTGGAAGACCTCCTCTGGGACATATACAAGGCTGCACGACAAGATTATGCAATTATTTTATCAATCACTCAATTAATGAATTAATACATTTATACCGCCCCATCCAAAGGCTCTGTGCACAAGTAAAAAACAAAAACACCAATTAAAACAAACAGCTTAAAACAATGTAAACACAAATTTAGAACAGTTCAGAGCCATTTAAAATCAACTGAAAATATTTAAGAATAATTTAAGAACAATGAGCGTTGTGCAATGGTTGTTGCTCAACTATTTTGTGGAACAGTCTTGAACAACTATGCTTTGGAACAATTATTGCTCAGCAATGTTGTGCAATGAGTGTTGTGCAACTTGTCAACATCTTCTGCTAGTACAACGGCTAGTCTCAAACAGACATCCCTTTCTTTGTGCGATGTCCTTAAGCCAGCAGAACAGCATTTTGCTAGCACACCACAGGTCTAGAACCAATGTCCTTGTGCAAGGGCACCATTAGTCAGAATATTGGCCAATGTCTATAGAGAAATGGATCAACTTAGCCCTTACAGCTGAAAACACAGCATTCACAGCCACAGCTAAATATACTTAAGTATCTTCAAAATATTTAGAAGTGGTGAGATGTTTAACAGTTTTAAATGAACCATGTTATCTACCTGGACAGATGGCTCAATATAAGGTATAATTTGAACTATTTTATATCTGCTCAGCTCTTCTTTGGAATTAAAACAACAACCACACTTATAATTATAAATAAAAAAATAGAACAAACCTTTTCAGGGTGATACAGGAGAGGTCATACTTACTATATTCCTAACTGTATGTTATGATTGTTAGTGGCAAATGCTGCAGTCTCCTGTGCACAATTACATTGCTTAAATTCCACTGAAATCAATGACATGCAAGAGGTCTAAATATGTGCAGGATTAGTCACAGACATCAATTTTGCTATTCGAAGAACACTTGGAAATCCGTTTCACTGAAACCAGATTGACTGAGTAAATATGGCTGGTCTGTATTCTTTTTAGATTTGAAAATTATTAAATGTAATTCTTAGACTAATGTAATCACTGATGATTTGTACATTCCAACAGTGGTTACAATTTGACATCAGGTGGCCATCTGGAATGTTTCATTCTTGTGGTAGGTAAATGAATAATACTTTCTGAAAATGTTAGTGGCAATTCAAGAGGGAAAAAGCTTTAATAATCAGAAATGAACATAAAATGGAAGAGATCAATACATTTTTGCAGTTAATTGATGTCAGGATAGCTAGATAAATATTCTGAGAAATACAGATGCTTATGAAAACGTATAGCACGTGGACTGAAAAATGGGGGGAAACCAAGGTAGCTAGGCTGCTTCCCCCTTTACCTAAAGGGTGTCCCTGCTCATAAGTTATTCTTCTTCAGAGACTCTGCATACCTATAGATTTTGACCATAAACACTTGTTAGAATTACTGAATTATAACTATTATCTGCACGTTAGGATTGCAGGCAGCAATCCCAGCAACTCTGCCATTGTCCTGCTGAATGATTGTCCCGCTGCTCATATAATGGACTACCTTGGACTGTAGTCAGAGGATTCCATGACTAAATGCTCATGCATATAAAAAACCCTGCAAACCTGAACAAAGAAACCAAATGCAAGGGAGAAGGGGCCTGGTGAAACCTGTCATGCTAGTTTTCTCTGTGTATGGGTGTGTCTTTTTTCTGGTGGGGATATTTTTCCACCTACCTACAGTCTGATGTAGTATAGTCAGGAACAATTTTATGATGTTATTAGTTGGCTGTCTGACCATAACAACCCCTCTTCATTTGGAATACATCAATTTCTGGCAATTAAGTAGTTTCAGAATAACAAGCTCAATTAAAAAAACTTTTAAATTTTTTTAATGTGTATGCAGTATATTTCTCAATCAATCCGATGGCAAAATAAAAGTGGCATCACACACATCATTTTACAGTCAGGTAGAAGAAACATTGGCTTATTCAAGAGGCAAATACCAACTGAAAATAGCCAACAGATACATGTCACTTCTGTTTCTTATGGATTTTTATGAGTCCCTTAGAATTGTTGTGGAAATATGTCCCAATATTCCAGGGCACAGATCATTTAGTGGAATGTAGAGGGCTGTTTTGTCCATCCCCAGGTTGCCTTCATTGCTCTGTGCAATCTTCCTAGCTATCTTCATTGTCTATTTCAGCTCCTTGCGCAATAGATAAGGCAGCTAGCCTTTTTTTGTTTTCTCCCCCATCCCTTCCTCAGCAGTGCTATAAACTGCTTTGCACGTTCACTGCCCACATAAAACTCAAAAGCAGTCAGATGTTATTGACAAGGAACTGTGATTCTAGTTGCCCCAGAAAAACTCAGAAATGTTGTTCTAGTGTGTCTTGCTGATACATCACTGATGTTAAATGGTCTGTATAAAATACCAAATTGGATGGAGCGGGGGAAACCCGGATGTAACATTTTTGCAAGAAGGAACAAAGAGAACAGTGAAGTGTTTCAATTTCTTATGTCTTAAGACTGTTGATCAAGTAAGCAGTTAAATATCATGCTTAGAAGATGGGCATGTTTGACAGCAATGAGTCAAGTTATCATAAACAGTGAATCATTATTTCAAATTGCTGAAGGTAGCATGATGCATTATTGCCCATGGGATGTACACTCTTCCCCCTATTATCTGTTCCAAAGCTTTTCTGGTTATTGTAGCACTTCCAAAATCTGTTTGACTTGAGATGATGAGACGTGACATAACAATAGCAAAGGATGCCTCTGTGGTATTACTTTCTGCTCTCTTACAATTATTTTTCTCCAGACACAGAGGTTTTGTCAGAATTAGGTTGGTCATGAGAGTTGGCCCTGGTTTGATAAAAGAATTACTATTACTGTAACTGAAATACTTAGAAGTCAAAGCACTGTATAATGAATGAAATAGGCCCTTGCTAGAATAGACTAACTCTGTGGGGGTTCTTAAATTTGGGTACCCAGATGTTGGCCTACAGTTCCCATCATCCCCAGATGATGATGATGATGATGATGGGAGTTCTAGTCCAACAACATCTGGGGACCCAAGTTTGAGAACCCCTGTCCCAGTTAGGTATTAGTTGTACTGAAGGCCTAACTAGACATTACAGGGGATGTGTGATGTAATGTTATCACCCTCTGCATTTTGCTATCCCCTGAAAACAGCTGCCAATTAATTGGAGTAGGGTGGGAGATGCTGGACTGGGCCTAAACACGATGGGTCACAAATTTATAAAACTAGATATTATTGGGGAGATGTGGGGGAGGGGGAGACATACGTCAGTGGTAAACACACATCCTCTATAATTTATAGCAAGGTCCTAGATACAACTAGAATACAAGAAAATGCACAGGTCCATAGATGTTTATTTGGTTTAGTTGCACCAATATGGAAAATATGTCTTTCCTTCCTCAAGCTAACATTAAACAGCTTTATGAAACAATTAGATTACTATTAAAGCATCAAAATAAAGACAGAGAAAGAATTACAGAAGTAAAGCTTAAAGAAAACATACACAGTGCCTTTGAAACTGTTTGTGTTGTCCTCAGCAATTTAAGATAACAAAGGAAACAGCTATAACAGAGCTAACTGTAACTGACATCATTTTGGATGGAGTACTGCTAAAAAGGTCATGAATTTGTACCTGTGAAGTTTACTTTATATGAGCATGAACATGCAAGAGCACAGGTTTGTATTCATCAACACAAACAGAAATTAAAACAAAGGGAGCATTTATTTGTACAACCTACTCTTTCTTAAATTTCCCCAGTTAGTTGGAATCTCTGCAACAGACTATTCCTTTTGTTGTCCTAATTCATTTTTGGTGCCTGGGATGGTCCCTGAACCTTATAAGGAGACAAAACATGTCCCAACTGCCATGTTTAATCTGGGACCATTTGTCACCCCCACTCCTAGTTTTATGCCCTGGCCAGGTTCTCAAGACAATGGACCAGGTCTCACGATCAGCGAGATCTGGCTTCTTCGAGTGTGCGGGGAGAGAGCCCTGGGCGGCCGGATCGGCCGCCCACACGATTGCTGGCTCCATGACGGAGCCAGTGGGGGCTTGGGAGCTCAGGGGCTGCGCAACCCCTGGAAGCGGATGCGCAGGGCATACTGGGGAAACCACCAGGAGGTGGCTTTTCGCCTCCCCTCTGGGGTTCTACTTGCGAGTAGCCGCGGCGCGGAGCCTCACCGTGGCTACTCACGATCAGAGATTCCGGTTTTGCGGAGCGCTCGCTCTGCAAACACGGGCTACGGGCAGGGGTACTTAGGCGGGTTACCCGCCCAGGAACCACCGGGCTCACAGCTGAGCCCAGTGGTTCACATGATGGGGCAAAATCGGGCTAGCCTCTGCAAGCCTGATTTTGCCCCATTGTGTGAATAGCCTCAATATGTTTTACAAACGCCTAGTCAAAGGTAGTCTGGAGTAGATCGTCATATCGTGCCTCTAGTGATAACTGCAGCATGCTTGTATGGTGACATTATGGGAATGGATGCAGTCATTTATCATCCATTCCTCACAGGGAAAACCATACAGATTTTCTTTTACTTAAATGTACATTAAAACTCATGATTCAAAACAAAACAATAACAATACTAAACTATATTAAAATCCCCATTAGGTGGGGGAAGGTACGTGTCATCTTACTCTTACGGCATTCCCGTGTCCAGAAAGATCTTTGCAGACCCCTCAATTATTAGCTCCCAGTAAGAGAGATGAACTGATCTTCCTCAGTCATGAAGGAGCATTAGCTTTCCTTTGTCAGATCCTAAGCACTCTTACCAGACAATACCTTAGAGCAAAACCATAGTGAGAGCCCATGAGCAATAATCAGACCGCCCAGCTCATCACATTATGAACTGTGTAAAAAGAATGGAAGGAAATGCGTTTTCTTTCTCCTAGCAGTATCATGCATTCACCCAATCATGCTAGTTTGTTCTAAGTTCAGGGCAAACAAACAAAGAGCCAGCGTGGTGTAGTGGTTAGAGTGCTGGACTAAGACCAGGGAGACCCGAGTTCAAATCCCCATTCAGCCATGATACTTGCTGGGTGACTCTGGGCCAGTCACTTGTCTCTCAGCCTAACCTACTTAACAGGGTTGTTGTGAGCAGAAACCTAAGTATGTAGTACACCACTCTGGGCTCCTTGGAGGGAGAGCAGGATATAAAATGTAATAAATAAATAAATAATAAATAAATAAATGCCTTCTTCATACTGCACATAACTGCAAATGTGTGGCTTTTACCATATGATGTGCCTATAGTAACTATCTACTTAGATTGCTTGTTTAGGCAGATTTGTTTATCTACCAATGGCTGTTAGTCATGTTAGCTGAATACAACCTCCATGGAAAGGGGCATTATATCTCTGAACCCCAGATGATTTGATCAACAAAACTGAGTATAGCCTTCAGTTTATGCCCTGCTTGTGAGTGTCCAGATGTATCTGGCCAGTTTCTCAGGGTCAGCCTTTCTATGAGGCCTGATGGTGGTCATCTCAGGTGGCAGGCACAGAGAAGCAGCAAGTGCTGACCCCACCTGTCAGACCTCCCACTTGCCAGCCATCCTAATTTATTTATTTTTTAGTTAAGAGGGGAGGGGAAAATCAGAATAGTGGAGCTGGGGTGTTAAGCCTGTCCCCATGACACTGTTTTCTCAATCTGACTCACTTTTCTCAGGCCATTACTTGCCCTGTCACCACAGCAATTTGGATTGGGAAACTGGAAGGGGAATGATTAAACTAAGCTCCCACTGCTTGCTCTCTTGTCAATTCCCTCAGACTTTTTTTAATGAAACAATTCAAAAGCTAAATGCATTAAGATTCCCCCTGATAGTCTCCTGGCTGTCTGTATGAGTGAAAGAGAAAGAGGCACTTGGGGTGTGCATGGGGTGTGCACATGATGGGAAACTCTCCCTTCTCACACAGGCAGCTGCATTCTCTCCTATGCATGTTTACTTGGAAATCAGGCACCCTCTCTGTGTTCAATTAGGCATACTCCTAGGTAAGTGCAAACAGGGTTGCAGCCCTAATTTCCACTGGTTGCAAAATGAAAGCTGAATATTTAAGCTTGACTGTCTTCTTGGAGTTCCCCTAATTTTTCGTTTTTGATGTCTGCATGGCTGCTTGGCGACTAGTTCCCCCTTCCCACTCTTCCTAGTTTTAAATCAAGTACAGCTATGGAGCAGGTTTGGTTCAAAGTAGATCCTGGGTCTTGGCAAGTTGAAGACCACTGCTCTAATCCCTACTATCCTTTCCTACCCACTCAGTGCTCTTGTCCCATCCTGACTTGCTATGATCAAGCCTCTCCCACAATCCACAATACAAACTAAAGCAAAAGCTTCACCCTGCACATAGACATATAAGGTGTCAGGCTGGTTGAACTCCCTGACTTGATACTTTTGTGCAGGAATGTTTTTAGATGGGGGAGCATTTACGTAGTGCAATCCAAGAAAAGATTTGCCATGCTTGATTATGAAGGTTTGATTTTGCTGTACACTCTGGCAATGGTAAACCCCTCCTGTATTCTACGAAAAGAAAACCACAGGGCTCTGTGGGCACCAGGAATCAAAATCGACTTGATGGCACACTTTACCTTTACCTAGGCTTTAGCATAGGTAAAATTGGGGTCCGGCATTTTGTCCGTCTAGGCAGCTAAGTTTCTTGTGCTAGTCCTGTTGAGAACAGAATGCTGGACTGGATAGACCTTAGTCTGTTCTAGTAAGGCAGTTAGTATGTTTTTATGTTCTCAGCCTCAGGAAGGACTGTATACACAAATCCCTCTGATTCAAAAACTCACTTACCACCTAGAAGTTACAATGGACCATTCAGATGTTGCTAAGGAACCACTGTCCCAAAACTGTTGTGGCCTGAATTGCATTCAAGCCATGCTGTCAGTCATTATAAACAGTGTATGGCTTCCAAAATTTTAATCATGGCAAAATAGATACACGCGCTCATGTTCATTATGTAATTTATTTATTTATTATTTATTTAGCACATTTTTATACCACCCTAACCCAAGGTCTCAGGGCGGTTCACAACAAACAAATACTAAAAACAATTTAAAACAAATAATAAACAATCAAAAGTTTAAAAAATTAAAAAGTTAAAAAGCTAAAAAGTTAAAAATTAAAAAGCTAAAAAGCTTGGGTAAAAAGATAAGTCTTTAGACCCCTTTTAAAAGCCACTAGAGAAGGGGAGACTCTTATTCCCACAGGAAGTGTGTTCCAAAGTCTTGGGGCGACAACAGAGAAGGCCCGTCCCTGGGTGGCCACCAAACGACATGCATATATTTTTTCCTACACAAAGCCTATCACTTTGCAGGAAAAGCATCAAATAGGAATGTAATGACCTTTAGTTATAACTAGTGTTTTGATTATGTGTTTCTAGTGATGTGATGTGAACAGTTAACCAAACCACCCTGGATGGTTTAACACTACCTGTATTGATTTAAATCAAATATTTAAAATATTTTGATTTAAACAAATACAGCCCTTAACAGTTATCTTTCTGGTTCCTGGCTGAAACTGTTTAGTCACAAAGGCCTACAATTCCAGAGGTGACATTTGTGTAAAAGGCAGATAGTTATTTCCACTAAAAAGCAAACAAGATTGCTTATCACAGCAATGATGCACAAGATTGTCTAAAGATTATGGATAAACTTGCTCACTCATACAAAATAGGTAGGTAAATGGTCTGTTCTTGCAAAGGAGGAGAATCTTTATTCTTGAGAAAGATTATAGAGAAGATTACACTTAGAGGAGCAGAAGCAATGTCTGATCTGACACAGGGTTAAATTTAGAAACTTATATATAAAATAGTATAAATTAAACTTCTACATATTACTGTTGTTCTATCAGGATACACCAGTCTTTATAGGGTCTCGGAAGTGGGACCCATTTTGTATGACTGAACAGATTTCAGTAATAAGTGACCAAGTTTCATAGCTATCTTGTATGATGAAGAAGCTACATACATAAAAAAAAGAGACAGGCCCTTGTCTACAAAAAGCTTACAATCCAAGGAATGGTTCTCATGATAATTCAAATGACCCAAGGGGAAGGGCCAAGGGGAAGTTGGTTTGTTTATAGACAAGACACGTGCTTTGAGATTGGTCAAAGCATTTACATGTGAATGTTAATACATATATGTGCTATTTGCTTTTCTGGCTTTACTCCTTCCTTCTGATTTACTAGCATGTGAGTTGTATCTATTTTAACCTTGTCAATACTGGTTTCAGAAAAATGACTGCAGAATAATTTAGTAAAAAACACTTTTCAACTGTAAAGTTAAAATCATAATGATACAACTATTATATTTAGATACACAGTAATCATTTTGTTATACCAGAAAACTGTATAATACATACTCTATACAGTACTATAAACTGGGTAACCATAGCGTTAAGAATTCATGGCTCCATTTTTTACATACATAAAGATATGAATAAATATATAGAGTGGTCAATATTTATGCTAATGGTGTGCATACATACTTATAATCTTTGATGTGACAATATTACTGCCTATGGGCAGTAATGGGCTGGATGAATAAACTGAAGCTGAATCCAAGCAAGACAAAGGTGCTCATTGTGCGGGATCGGAATCTGAGGGATGAGTTAGATCTTCCTGTGCTGGATGCGGTTATACCCCCCCAGAAAGAACAGGTATGCAGCTTGGGAGTGCTCTTGGATCTAGGCCTCATCCTGGTATCTCAGGTGGAGACTATTGCCAGGAGTACTTTCCATCAGCTTTGGCTGATTTGACAGCTGCGTCCATTCCTTGAAGAGTATGATCTCAAAACAGTGGTGCATCAACTGGTAATCTCCAGGCTTATTGCAATACGCTCTACATGGGGCTGTCTGTGTACATAGTTTGGAAACTTCAGTTAGTTCAAAATGCAGCAGCTAGATTGGTCTCTGGGGCAACCCGGGGAGACCATATTATGCCTGTTTTAAAAGAGTTGCACTCGTTGCCAATATGTTTCCGGGAAAAATACAAAGTGCTGGTTATTACCTTTAAAGCCCTGAACAACGTGGGTCTGGGCTACCTTAGAGAGCAACTTCTTCTGTATGATCCCTATCACATGTTGAGGTAATTCGGAAAGGTCCGTCTCCAGTTACTACCAATACATATGGTGATGACTGACTTGGAACCGGGCCTTCTCTGTAGCTGCTCCTGGCCTATGGAATGCACTCCAGGCAGTTACCCCTGCTAACTGGGCAAAGAGGCACCTTTTACCATGGTGATTCTCTTTATTTAGCAGGGGGAGAGTAACTGGCCCTATCCACCCCCAGCACAGTACTTCCAGTGACTGTTGCTGGTGTGTGTCTTATGTTTCTTTTTAGAATGTGTGCCCTTTGGGGACAGGGAGCCATCTTATTTGTTTGTTATCTTTGTAAACCGCCCTGAACCATTTTTGGAAGGGCGGTATAGAAATTGAATTAATAATAATAATAATAATAATAATATCCGCAGTCTACGCTCACTGTTGGCCTTTAAGAGAGCCCTAAAGACTTACTTGTTTGGCCTGGCCTTCCAAGGTTTTTAAATTGTTTTAAATTGGTTTTAAATTGTGTTTAAATTGTTTTTATATTGTTTTAAGTAGTGTGTTTTAAATTATGTTTGTTTGTATGTTTTTTTAAAACTAGTAGTACACCTCCCAGAGCCTCTGGATGGGGTGGTTTATAAATTAAACAAACAAACAAAGCACTTTATAAATTAGTAGTTAATTTTTTTAATTTTTCCAGAGTCCGTAGACCAGTATATTCATTAGATGTGTGAACTAGCAGTGTTATCCTGTTTATGCTTACTCACAAGCAAGTCCCACTGAATTCAAAGGGTTCTTCTCTCTAGTAAGTATATTTAGCAGTCCTCAACGGCAGCCTAAAACATGCATACAAATTACTCATCTATTTAAACAGAACTTGCTGGGTTAAGGGTTCAGGATTGTTAAGGAATGGACATGTCCCAGTTATTGAATTTATCAGTGATGTAAATCAGAACAGAACTTCATCCCTTCACTAATTATAAGTTCATAGCATGATGCACATCTTTCCAGGGCTATTTTTTATCTTATCTGTAGAGATTCTATGTGTTGAGATTTGGTTTACAAACTGCTTCCCAATGAAGTCAAAGGCAAAACTAATTGGTTGTAATGGGACTGGTTTGCACCATCTGTCCTTCATAAGACCATCTCTATCAGTCTGAACAGCGCTTTATCTAAGCTTTGTGGAGTGAAGAAACCCACATATGTTTGCACAGTGTGAAGAATCTCATAGCAAAAATGTTACCTTTTGTAGGGTTATATTGATTTCTGAGGCAGCAACACAGTGTTATAGTTATTCTCATCTATGGGAATAATACAGATTGATGTATTCTTGTGTTCGCTTTGCAGCATATTTATCATGTACATGTTATGATCAGCAATTTATGCAGTTTCCATTTTTTGCCCTCTCAGATAGTTAGGCTTTGAACAAATAATTCTTGAGAGCCAGTAAGGTCTGGTTTCAGACTAGGACTTAGAAGGTGAGATTCAAATCCCCACTTAGCCATAAAACTCACTGAGTGACCTTGAGCCAATTACTTTCTCTCTCAACCTAACCTACTATACAGGGGTGTTGTGATGATAACATTAGGGTCATGTGTGCTGCATTTATTTCCCTGGAAGAAGGACAAGATAACAAGTTAAATAAAAATAATGAATAAAAATAATTAAAATATGGAAGGCTGAAAGGCAGGAAAGATAAATAAACTAGCCCTGAAACTTTATTCATTTACTGTGAAGGTTCAAAGGTGGTTGCTAAACTCTGCTATTTCACCACAGCGCAAATGGTTATAAGTGTATGATAAGTGTTTGGCCTGTCTGAATCATCCCTGAGTCACAGCTGTATTTGTACTAAAACAGAACCGATTGCACCAGCATTCTTTGCTTTTGAGGAAATATTCTATTATTCATGCTTCAATAATCAAATTAATGAGAGTAAATTATTTGAGGGCTACAATGTTAAATTAGAGCAATTGTACTGAATCTAGATTAATTATGTATTTCACAGCCCTGTCCTAAGCATGTTTTCTCAGAATTAAGTCCTACAGAGTTAAATGGGCTTTGTTCCCAAGTAGGTGCTCATAGGATCCTTGCCTCTATTGCCAAAACCAGTTTTGCAAGCATGCCAATCTAAAAGGTTTGTGGTCTGCACTTCAAAGAAAATAATGTTTTTATTAGGACCAACCAAAAAACTAAAAAAGCATCAAACGGGGAGCCTTTGAGTCCTACAGAATTCTTCATCAGGCTAGATTTAAAGCAAAATAACAATGGGGGAGAAGGCATTTTGGAGATGCCCCAACAGTCTGTAGTTTGTAAAATCTAAATATGGTGTTTAATGAAAATTTGGATCAACCTCAGAAAGGTGTGACAGAATTACTTTTCCTAATGCTGATGTACCACTAAACATCTTGTTACAAAACAGATAATCAAATACAGCTCTTTAACTGATTAGGTGATGAACATACCATTCAGCAATGTACCGTTTAGAGATGAGACATCATCACTTTGTTTCTAGACACATTAATGGGGGCGGGGTGTGTGTGTCCTAATCTGAAATTAAATGAACATACTTCCAAAACATGTGATCTTAACAGCAATCCAGAATGTGGACCTTTGGAAAAACCCATTCAATTGCTAGAGAAAGCATTCTGTACCAGTCACAACCTATCTGCTACCATTACCAAAAGCTGGGCTATATGTATTACAATTACTGATGGAATCAATATACCTGTGATACATTCCACTGCCTATTTATATCATTTTGTTGCTAATAACCCTGCATGCGTCTGGTCCATCATGTAGTGATGGTCCCATCATAATTCATGTCAGTGAATCTTGTTATTTTATTCCTGGTACGAATGGCAAAAGTCCTTACATAATGGCTCCAGGGTAAACTGCACTAAATTGCCTAGGGCATCAGAAACTTGCCATCAATAGTTATTGACCAATCACTAGCTATATAGATCTGGGACATCATGTAGTGAATTTTGCCACTCCCAATAATGGCATGCTATGAGATATTTTATTATGTAGGAGATGGGACCTGTGATTTATGGCTGTTCTGAAGAAAAGTGCTGACAACTATGGTCAGCAATGGTCCAGTTCTCATGGCTGATACTGACCAGTCACAAAGGCCATACGTGTTGCCTGCATGTTCCCTTAAACACTTTCCACCTCAGTGGGCAACTCTAGAGCCACCTTAAGGGGAAAATGCTTGACTAACAAGCAGAAAGTTGCCAGTTTGAATTCCCACTGGTATGTTTCCTAGACTATGGGAAACACCTATATTGGGCAGCAGTGATGTAGGAAGATGCTGAAAGGCATAATCTCATACTCCACGGGAGATGGCAATGGTAAACCCCTCCTGTATTCTATTAAAGAAAAACCACAGGACTCTGTGGGCACCATGAGTTGACACCAACTTAATGCCACACATTACCTTTAGGCAACTCTATTTGGAAATGATCCATTAAAATAGAACAAGGCTTAACTTTTCACCCCAGATTCTACAAAAAACAGCTTAGAAGATGTGAGTTTATCTGGAACTCGGAACTGCCTGGAACGACAAATAAGTAACTGGGGCTTTGTTACCCATTTTTGCCTTATGTAAAGGGGTCTTGTAAAAGCTGGAATGGAATGGAATGGGCCAAAATGGCCTCTTAATCAAATTGCATATGTAAAACTCATATGTAGAAGGCAGGACTGTGGAAATCCTGACAAAATGTTGCCATCTCTGACTGAAGCTACTCCTGGATCCCCCCACCCCTTATGTTTCATAATATTAACATCAAGCCATTAAAATCTCCAGAATTGCTTTCACTTGGAGATTGATGTAATCCTATACATATTAGATAAAACTAAAGGGCAGGAATTATTATTAATTATTTTTATTAATAGTAGTAGTGTGTGTATGTGTGGAGGGGCATAGCTAGGGGAGAGGGGGCCGTGTTCACCCCTCTCTCCAGCGGCCCCTCAGAGTGAGGGAGATAAGGAAGAAAATAGGGAGGGGTGGAGCTGGGGGCCCCTCAGGAGCTGGAGGGCCCGGGTTCTTTGAACCCCTTTGCTCAGTTATAGCTACACTTCTGTACGTGTGCGTGCGCTAACCACGACAAACATTCTCAAACTGGTTTGCACAGAAAAAAGGAATTGGGTGATTCCCTGATCCAAAAGGGCTTACAATCTTTAAAAAACAAACCAACTGATGTGAATTCAGTTCGTCCCTGGGTCCCACTAGCAACAGCCACTGCTGTGCTGGAGTTAGAGAGTGCCAGTTGCTCCCCCCGACACAGCTCTAAATAAAAGAAAGTCACTTTTAAAAGTCCCTCTTTGCCCAGTTAGCAGGGGCAAAGGCAGCAGTAGCCGAAGAAAGGAATAGGTTGAATGAATGTAGGGCTGCTACAATATATTCACTGTGACTGATTGCTCCTTAGACATCTGCAAATTGCGTATCAGAAAGAGTTTACTCCAGTAAAAAAAATATTTTAAGATGGGGAGGGGGAGGAAATGAAAGGAAAGCAACGTGAAGAACTGGCTGCTCTGTGGGGAGCGGGAGAACAAGTATCAGGGAAAAAAAATCAAAGCACAGGACTGAAGCGGAGCGAGCAAGCAGAATGCGAGTGTGTACGGCCTGGGCAGAAAAGCCAGGGCAGAGTAACTGTGTCAACGAACAAAAGGCACTGGAAACCGCGGGCTCAAACATGAGAAAAGAGAAGAATACTTGGAGGAGAAGGGGGAGCAAACCCTGACAGACCACAAAAGTCTCCAGCCACCGTTGCCCAAAAGAAGGGTTTCCCTTAATTTCGGGTCAAGGTTCGGATCTGCCATTCCTATTGGTCCTTGAGACGCACGTGGCGCAAGGGGGCCGATGTGGAGAGTGGGCCTGCGCGTCTTGGCGTGTGGTTTGGCTGAGGGTTGCTTATGCTGCAACTGCTGGAGGGGGCGGGCTCTTGGGTTCCCTTGGCGACTGGAAGTGGAGAAGGGAGGGCTTGAGGCGGCGGCAGGATTCGTCTCTGCCATGGGCAGCGCTCGGACGCCGCTTCTGCTGCTGTCAAAGGGGTAAGTAAGTGCGGGGCTGGCGGAAGGCCGGGCTGGGCTGGGCGAGGCGGCTTGGCAAAGAGCGCCAGGAGGAGCTGGTAAGCGACGGGGAGGAAGTGGAGCCGCTGCAGCAGCCCTGCTTGTGCCGGGCCTGGAGTGGAGGAGGGCTGGGTGGCACGCGGTGGGGGTGGTCTGCTCCGCCAAGCTTCGCTCCTTTCTTCCCAGGCTCTGCCACTATTTGTTTCTCAGTCCCTGCTGTGTTCCAAGGCAGTCTTGACACGCAATCCTCCCTTACCCCCCCCCTTCCAATAGCGTGCCTGGTGTAAGGAGCACAACCCTTGCCTTAGTAAGGGATGCCAGCTGTCCGTGCCCCCCTTCCTCCATGGTCCTGTTAAGTACCAGGGTAACTCTGCCTACTTCTGCCACCACTACGGTGTAAGTGTGGTGAGAAAGGATGCAAGATTGCCAAATACACTGCTTATCTTGAGGAGGATGTTCTTTTAAAAAAACCAAACCTGTGTCCGGTATGATGGATTACCCTTTTCTGCGCTGTTATAAATTATACTCGTTCTTCAGGTGGGGGCATGTTCTAATCTGGCAATGGGGGGGGGATGTGGTAATTTCCCCCCCGTAAAAGAGAAAAAGCCAAGCTGCTTATGTTTGTATGGGCTATATAGAGTTCTTTCCCTGCCCTCCTTGATTTTTGTGCTTTGACTCTGTATTTTTTTTAATCCCTGGTGCATTACCACCCCTGATGAAAACAGTACTTGCCAGGAGGTTTATACTGTAGCCTAGAAGCAACTCCCCTGCGTCTGTCTCTGAGCTTCAGACTGCCTGCAGGAGAGGGGAGGGACGGTTGTGATAGTAATTAGCTATAGCAGCACCCAAGTTGTGTGCAGAGAGAAAACAGTGCATTATAATACTGGGCATGAGTCTCATTAATGCAGCAGCAGAATGCAGTTGCCAAGTGGAGGAGAGGACTTCATTATGGTAGAAGATAAACAAGCTTTTCTGGAAGCTTGCATCTGAAATGCGTGTGTGTCTTCTCTTTTTCCTAAGTTTGACAACTTCCTCATTCAGTTCTTGATTGCCATGGTCCTCATTCTGGTTATGCTCCATGTTGCGTTTGCACTGCAGCAGGGTTTTTCAAATACAAGTCTCTGGGTCAAGAAATACACTTAGGGAGGCCCAAGAAGTTCAGTGCGACACAGACAGTTCAGCTTACTCTGGTTCTCAGGCACAGGCGGCTTGAAGAAAATGTGAAGGATTAGCCAAGGAAGCTTCTCACTCGATTTACAAACCAGTAGAGAAGCAAATAAGCTCCAGTAACGCAGGATGTTCCACTGTCCTTTGTTGTTGCCAGTCGTGAATAAGTTTCCCATGTATGCTGATTGGAAGGGGTGAAGACTGATGCTCCTTTCCCCCACAACCCAATCTTGGTCCAGATTCAAAAGAATCAGTCTGAGATAGAGTGAGGAGTAGTTTGGGGCTTTCCTGAATAACTCCCTTCAGGGGGAGGCCTGCATTATACTTGAGGTGCTTTGGTCCTTAAAGTGGTTCAAGGTGTCATGGTCTGGGATGAATGGTAATCCATAGAACATTTAATTATTTGTCTCACCTTATAATGCAGATATGGAAAGGAAGAGAAATGCCGAGGAAGGCAATGGTCTCTTAAAGATGCATCACTTAGTTATCTAGTGCATTCTGGGCTCTGTCAGATTTAACCCATTTGTACCACTGGAGTTCACTTTATTTTCTCCACAACTCTATGAAGTAGGTTAGACTGAGAGATAGTGACTTTTGCAAAGCCATCCAGTGATTAGAACCGGTTTTCTTGCACACAAGCCCACAATTCTAGCCTCTGCATCATGAGAGCTCTCCAACAGTTTTTGAGTTTTAAACAGAGCCTTGGGGGCTGCCTTTGAACTGCCTTTGAAACTGCAGTTGGTGTAGAATGGGTCATCTTGAAGAGACCATATTATTCCTATATTAAAAGAACTACACGCTACCAATAAGTAATTGGTAAATACAAAGTGCTGGTTATAACCTATAAAGCCTACACCCTGGATGTTCAAGAGCACGTTTTTTTTCACTAGAGCCACCTTAAGTGGCATAGTGGGGAAATGCTTGACTAACAAGCAGAAGGCTGCCGATTTGAATCCCTGCTGGTACTATATCGGGCAGCAACGATATAGGAAGATGCTGAAAGGCATCTTCTCATACTGCGTGGGAGGAGGCAGTGGTAAACCCCTCCTGTATTCTACCAAAGAAAACCATAGGGCTTCGTGGGTGCCAGGAGTTGAAATTGACTTGACAGCACACTTTACTTTTACTTTACTTCTTCACTATGAGCTCCATCACCCACTGAGATCATCCAGAGAGGTTCCTCTGCAGTTGCCATCAGCTTGCCTGGTGGCTACTTAGGGACGGGCTTTCTCTGTTGCTACCCTGAGACTCTCTTCTGAAATAAGAGCCTCTCCATCTCTGACAACTTTAAAAAAGTCTCTAAAGACACTTTTATTCATCCAAGCTTTTTAACCAGAGTTGTGGTTTTAAATTGTCTTGATTTCTGTTTGAATTTGTTTTATTTAATTCATTCATTCATTCATTCATTCGGTTTATATACCGCCCTTCCAAAAATGACTCAAGGCGGTTTACAACAGAATAAAAACAAAACTAGTTAACAATTAAAATCAAAACTATAAAAACAGAATAAAACCAATTAAATATTCAAACAGTTTAAAACCCTGGAAAACCAGGGCAAACCTTTAAAAGAATTTAAAACAGTTTACAATTATTTAAAATCCCTGGAAGGCCAGGCCAAACATAGGTTTTAAGGACTCTCCTGAAAGGCAATAATGAACTCAAAATCAAATTACAGATTTCTGCTGGGAGTGCATTCTACAGCCCAGGAGCAGCTACAGAGAAGGCCTGCCTCTGAGTGATCACCAGACAAACTGGTAGTAACTGGATATGGACTTCCTCAGATGACCTTAACGTTTGGTGGGGATCATGCAGAAGAAGGCGCTCTCTAAGATAACGTTCAGGGCATTAAAGGTAATAACCAGCACTTTGTATTTTGCCCGGAAACATATTGGCAGCCAGAGTAACTGTTTCAAGACAGGCATAATATGGTCTCTCTGGGTTGCCCCAAAGACCAATCTGGCTGCCGCATTTTGAACTAACTGAAGTTTCCGAACTATGTACAAAGGCAGCCCCATGTAGAGCGTATTGCAATAGTCAAGCCTGGAGGTTACCAGCTGGTGCACCACTGTTTTGAGGTCATCCACTTCAAGGAATGGACACAGCTGTTGAATAAGCCAAAGCTGATATAAAACACTCCTGGGCATGGCCTCCACTGAGATACCAGAGTGAAGCCTGGGTCCATCAGTACTCCCAAGCTGTGTAACTGCCCCTTCTGGGGGAGTGTAACCCCATCTAGCACAGGAAGATCTAACTCACATCTCAGATTCTGAGCCCTTACAATGAGCACCTCCATCTTGCTTGGATTCAGCTTCAATTTGTTATCCCTCATCCAGCCCAGTCACACTCCCTCTGTCAGTTCCTCGGTAAAGATCATCCATCAAGCCGACCAAGGCTGTCTCAACCCCATAGCCAGCTCTAAAGCCAGTTTGAAATGGGTCTAGATAATCAGTTTCCTCCAAAACTGCCTAGAGCTGATTGGCTACCACCTTCTCAATCACCCTGCCCAACCAAGGGAGATTGAAGATTGTTCTGTAACTATCCATCACTAAGAGGTCCAAGGAAGGCTTCTTAAGGAGCGGTCTAACCATTACCTCCTTCAGACAAGGAGGCACCCTCCCCTCCCTCAGTGATGCATTATGTTGCTGTAAACCACCCAGAAAGGGAAGTTTGGGGCAGTATACAAATAAAATAAATAAAATAAAATAAATAAACAGTGGCCTTGAATTGAATACTCTGTGGCAAACATGTCCAGTAACTTGAGATTCATTGAACTGATCTCCCATATTATACATTTATTGATCATCTATATTAAATTGCAGTCTCATTCAAATTCGCTGTAAAAGAGCAGAGTTCTGTGCCTGTATTATTTGTTGTCTTTTCTAAAGATTCCAATCTGTCTATTATTGCACCCAAGATTCTTGGCACTGAAAATTCATAAAAGTTAACAGGTCTTTGCCTACAGGCTTACACTCTAAATAGTGCTTGGATCAAATCAGCAGATTTTCACAGTACAATTCTTGTTTAATAACTTGAAATGGATTTTTCTAAGATGACCTGTAGGTTACAAAGGCTGCAGACTTTGTTAAATATGATAGCCCTGTAATACTAGTAAGATTTACCTTTGAGTACTATTTTATAGTTCCAGGTCCCCCGTACCAGTCCTTAGTCAATTTTTCAGTGACTAAGAAGAGGAGGATTCTGTTTCATTGTAAATGTACTGCAAACAGCCAAAGCTGAACATGGAAAAAAGAAAGCAAAACATTAATGAAAACCTAAGCTGATGTTGCAAATGATATAACAGTACCTTGCCATTTTGCAAATTAGGTCATCATCAAGACTGGACAGTAAATACTCCGAATAGAAGTCATCCAAATGCCCAGGGAAACGTTGCAGCAAAGGGGACACTAATCTTAAGCGAGCGTCCCTATAGAAATTACAGTATAAAATGGCATGCACACTTGTCTCCACTTGACCAGACCCGCAAGGGCAAAGTCGAGCAGAGAAAGGGGTACCTTTAAATCTTCCCTCCATAACAGCAGATGGAAGCGCATTTAGACGGGTGAGCGAAAAGTTTTAGTCCCAGTTTGTGGTAAATGCTATAGGAAAAACAGATGTGGCTCCAAATTGTTTGCTGGCCCCTATTCACATTGATTGCTGACCCTCCTCTGAGATGAAGCGATGATACCATGTCTGTGGTGTTACGTAATTTTATATTGAAGTTCTGAACCACTGTTGTGTTTGTGTGTTGAGAGCTCTGTCACACTGTTATCCTAGCCTTGTCTTCTGGAGTTAGCAAGTGGCTGCTTATAAATTCAGATCTGGTTTCATCTTGACCAGTACACAGGTGCAGTATCCAAGGCTAATGAATATAATCATTTCCCGGCCTATAATGTGGTGATAAACGATGAAGCCATCCCTTATGCTGTCTTATATGGAATCAGACCATTGGTTCATCTAACCTAGTTTGGCTGTTCTGACTGGAGAAAGTCTCTAGGATATGAGGAAGAGATAATTTAACTGGAGATGCCAGGGATTGTACCTGGGACTCTGCATTCAAAGTATGTGCTGTACCATGGAGGCTGGAGGCCTTTTTGTTTAAACCTGGGGTGAACTGCCTGATTCGTAGAACAAAAGGGGCATATGTAGTATGGTGTGTAACCCCTCCCCCTTCTATATAAGTTTCCTACTTATATCCCGAAAGCCCCCCTCCTAATGCTGTTTCCCCACTAGCTGGTCTCTAGTGCTGGAAATAAGCAACTCTGGGTGAGGGGAGCTTCACGAAGTGAATTGCTAAACCCCTGCTTTATACATAACAGAGGAAGACCTAGGTTTAGGTCTGTCATGGTTATATGTTGTTTGAGCCCACATTGAATTACTTGGCTTGCTCCTTTATGTCACAGATTTTGAAAAGGAAGGAAGGAAGACAGTTCTCAGAATTACTTAGAGACATTGGAGTACATGCTTGCTGATTTTTCTTGTGGCCTAGGTATCCTGCAAGTGCTGTAATTTGCTACAAGTCTGTCTTAATGATGTGTAAATGCTGAGGGATATTATTTAAATCTGTTCAGTTTCGCTCTGTCAGACCATATCAACAGCTTTTTGATGCTATCAAGGCTGGTATATCTGGTTCAGCAGAGGAGGCAATGGCTGAGGTCTGGATATTGTAAAATTATATATCATGCACTTGCATCTTGGGTTGTGTCATATGACTACGAGGGCTGATGTATAGCATCTCTAAGAGCTTGTTTAGTATGTTTGATCTAAAAGAAATGACAAAGTACTACCTGTGTGTTGAAAGTTACCAAGTTTGTATTTATTAATCTGTTTAATTGAGCCCTCATCCCTCAGTTTTTTCCTGAAAACTCTCATGAAACAAGTTCAGGTAACTTTTATTCATCCTAATTAAATGAGTGTCTTCTATGTGTGAGCACTGGGAATAAAGAGAGCTGGAAGATTCTTAATAACTAAATGAGCCCTTTCTAGGGTTGTTACAGAATAGCTGTGCTATTCTGTTCCTGTTGGCTAAGACACACACTGTAACTGGCTGTGTATTCAAATAGACTGCTGCTCTGAAAGCTGCTAAATTTTGTTTGGACTAGTGTGTGGTGTGACTTGTTTAAAAGTGTTAATCAGTGCAGAACAATTTTGCCTGCATAGCAGTGTTGATAAAAATTGATTATTATTATTTTTTTAAAAAAATAAAATGTAAATTGGATTTTTAAATTTTAAATTGGATTTTAATTTTAAAAATTCATTAAAAAGGAACCTAAATGGTTCTTCATGAATATTAATAATTTCTCATTATATTCTATGAACATGTTGAGGGCGGTGTATGGGGGTGAGAGATAACAGACCTGATCAGTCCTATTCTGTAGGGGGTGTACATGCAGCACGCACACACACATGCGCGCTTTCTCTCTCTCTCTCGCTCTCTCTCTCTCTCTGAAGCCCTTGTGCCCCTCTCTATCTAAAAGTGCAGTGACAAAGCTGGTCAATAAATGAATAGAGGATTTGCGGGGATGGAGTAGACCTGAGCAGGGAGGGGTTATAAATTATTATAAATGCAAGGGATGGGGACAGGGGGAGAAGGTGAAAACAAAAGTGAACAAAATATATTCATGCAATCCTGAGGAAACATTTTTGGAATGTATTCTCCATTGCAGAAGAGAAACATCTATCATGACAGTGGGCTGTAAAAGAGACCCCATTTGGGAATATTTTAATGCAGTTCCTGTGGGTAAGACAGGCATGTATGTGAAATGCAAACAGTGCGACAAAGAAACGTAAGGCCTAGTTACCCAAATGAAACAGCATAATGAGCAGTGTGTACCTACCTTCTAAAAATGAAACCTGCATCTCTCTCTGAATATGTATTAAGGTTATGTTAGACAACAAGGATGTACTTTTACTAGAAAATGATGATTTTCCTGACTAGTGATTTTAATCCTTAAAATCAAGTCTTTATGTGAAGTGACATATCAATTTGATTTAAATCAAACCAACCCTGCTGCATAGGCATTGGAGGTGATCTGGTTTTGTAATTCATTGTTAGAATCCTGATGGAACCTAACGTAATGTTTTTGACCTGTTATATAGGTTTAAATGGTTAGACATCTGGCCACTTAAGAGGCTGTCTGTCTTTATCTGGAATAATGCCACAAACTAAATTAGAGGTCTGCTGAACAGTATTTGAAAGGATGCTTCTGGCGGGATGCTCCATGAAACATTTACTGTTTTCTTGGATTCAAAATGTCAGTTTAAAAAAACAAAAAACCCAACGCCAATTTTAAGTAGATGGAAAAGGTACCTGAAATCCCCCCTCCCCCTGGTATTTTAATTTTTGTTATTCAGAGAGCTGGGACACCTCTTACCATGCTTTATTTGATTGTTCAAATGAACTTTCCTTTGGTTAATTTAAAATTTTGGATGTACATTCTGTATGCAGTTGTGCGCTGACAACTTAGCCAATGAGCTTCTTCAAGTAGCTTTTTTACAGGGGTTCATTTTATATTGTTGTTATGAGTAATTTGCACATCTCTCTGGGTAGGACCACTTTCTTCTCTACTTCAAACATAGTTTGGTAAGTAGTTCTCATTACCAACTCAGACTGTCAGTACTCTGTGCACAATAATACTGTAATACAAGAATGTAGGGGTCATTATGTTCTCTTCAGAGGAAATAAAGTAATCTGACTCCAGGGATGTTTGTCTGCCATTACTAATCATTTTCTCCTTGAGGATCCTCTATTAAGCTTCTGAAGAATCCCAAAGTTCCCTGGAAGGAACCCAGTTTGAAAACCACTGATACAGTCAGTTCCTAGTTCTTTGGCTCAGAATCCTTTGCAAACATTCTTAGCTCAGACAAATACAGGTGATCTCTTTAACCAGAAAATAGAACTTTGTAAACCTTTTCCTGCCAGCATAATTTCCAGTGGAACTGTTTGCCATAGTGCTGAACAATATCTGATTTCCCCCCCTCTTAAGATGGATTGAGCAAAGGCTCCTTCATCACTGAGACTTTCTGCTGTCTTGAAACACAAATCTTTTCATCCATCCCTTTATCATTTTTGTAAGGTAAAGCAAGAAGAGAAGTAGGTTGGTTTGGTTGAGGCAGTTCTGGTTTTCTTATTTTCTTCTTGGTCTTCATCCTCGTCCCCTGATTCAGATTTGCTGTGTTGAAGTATCTTGTTTTTTTAATTTTGAGGGATTTGGTGTGACGCTTGCTGGGGCTGATGTCTCCTAGTGGATCTCGCAGAAGTCAGTCTTTGTTCTTTATCACGTTCTGGAATCTACTCTGCAGAAAAGTTAACTTTGCCACCACCACCACACTGTCCCTAAAATGGGCCCTATCTCATGTTCAGTTGGATTCTTCAAGAGTCTTTCTCCGTTGTTGCTCAGGCTGCCTACCCTGTTTTGTTGCCAACAGCAGCCAGAAAACCAAGGAGCAGATTTGGCTTTGGCCAGATAGAGGAAGATTACCGGGGATGATTGTGTCAAGAACCAAGATCATTTCCCATTCCAAAGGTTGACCGGGCCTTGAAAGAATCATCTGCCATAGTGATAGGAAAATCTTCTGTGTGCATTTTAAGCTATTGGGGCTCATCCCTTTAAGTTTGGGTACATGAATCTTATGCTTGCACCAGACTTTGGTTTTGTGTAGCTCAGAATTGCACAACTTCAGCCCTCCAGCTGTTGTTGGACTACAACTCCCATCATCCCCAGCTACAGTGGCCCCTAGTGTAGGATTCTGGGGTTGTAGTCCAACAGTGTAGGGCCAGAATTGTCCAGCCCATGTTTAGCTGAATGTGTTTAATCTTTAATGCCTTCCTCTTACAATCTATCATTGAAATTTGAAATAAATAGCTTTTTGCATTGGTGAGGCGGGAAATGGTGAAAGAAACTGTGGGGAATAGTATGTTTCACAACTGAGTGAATGCATAACGTATCATGCTGAAGGTTCCTAATTTGGTTTTGTTTAAATATGATTTGCCAAAGGGAAAATAAGTGCTGGTCCTGGTATTCATCAGAGGGTGCCTATGAGAAGTCATTCTCATTGAATACACACACATTTGGCCTGTCAGGACCATGGATGAGTGTGCTTTTTCTCAAGTAGTAGACCTGGAAGAATTTTTTTTCCTTCAAAAGAATGCTGAATACAAATCGGCTGTTGAGCTGTTTGTCAGAATCAGACTCTGTATCTGTCACATTTTGAAATGACAGTAAGAAAAGCGGAACCAGCTGAAGAATCCTTTTATGATATATAAATATAACATAAACATTTACTGCTTGCTTTTAAAAACAGTAATGTTATGTTAGGGTATCAAAGGCACTGTTTACACTATTGTGCTCATTCTGTCTGCCAAAAAACAGTATTGGTTACTCATATTTACTAGGCAACCTACTGGGACTGTGCTTTGCATTCTTGGGCACTCTGTCCCTTTATTCTGATGCTTGACCACCCCCAAACTTGCAACCATTGACCCCCTTTATAGGTCTGGTTATTATAGTAATCCTTGCATGGTGGGCTGACCTCGGCCAATAAGTGCTGATTATTTAGAGCTAAACTAGCTGTGTTTATTGATTAAATCTTCACACCAGAGCTAATGGTTCTAAAGGGAAAAGGCTTATTTTTGTTTTGTTTTGCATTTTGGGTTGCTGTACACTTGTAGTAGACAGCATATTGGAAGAAGCTTCCCCCCCCCCTTGTATCTCATAGGAGAGAGTGCTTCCTCAAAGATGGTGCTTGTTGTCTGAAGTTTTATAAAAGCTTTTGTTCAAAATAGTTCTGTTTAACAGTACCTTTCAAACTTTTTGGATTATGCTTCTCCATCTAAAATTATTCTTTCTTGCCACTCTCTAAACCCATTTCCAACCAGTATACCCACATCTTTGCACATTAAGAGGGGTTGAGATAAATTCATGAAGAACAGGTCTACTCGTATGAGGACTATAGTTGCCTCTGAATACCAGTTGCAGGGGAGCAACAGCAGGAACGAGAGCATGCCCTCACTGCTTGACTAGGGACTTTCTGTCTCCTTCTGAACTACTTACTCTGGAGAATAATAAGGTGAAGGAAATACTATTTCTACGGTTGCATGACATTGAACGTCAGGAACTTAAGTCTTCGGCTAACAGGACCTGCTCTCCCCTACATTTTGGGATTCCCCTCCCCCCATGGGAGATAGAGGTGCAAATTATCTAACAACGCTTCACTTCTCCAAGTTTCCAAGTTTCGGGTTGCATTTGCTCGTGCTGGCTTAAATCTGCTGCTGTCCTCTCTTTTGGAAAGGAGGATTCTTCAGTTATGGTTTTCTGCCCCTGTGGCTCTGGCCTCCTGGAAACGGTTACCCATGTTTTGTTATATTGTTTTTTGTATCAAGGTGTTAGAGAAGAACTGATCCCCCCCCCGTTAGTTAGATTTCCTGGGAGGTGTGAGCTTTTTTTATACACAATATTGCCTTGCGGACACAAGCTGTGAGATCACAAAACTAGTGGCCAAATTTTTTTATATTGCTGTGAGATTAAGGTCTCAATTTTAGTAGTTGTTTTACTGTTTTTAAACTAATCTATCCTGGATGCTTGTATACTGTTTTATTGTGTCTAATTATCAGCCACTATTTGTGTATATTAGTTACATTTGTTCTGGTTTTTTAATCTTTTGGCTGGCCAATGGCTGTAATAAAAACTGGCTGACTGACTAGGGGCTTTCCAGAGGCATCTCGTGGGTCACTGTGTGAAGCAGGATGCTGGACTAGTTGAGCCTTTGGCCTAACACAGCAGGGCTTTTCTTATGTTCTTAATTGTATACAAGCAGACTGCAGGGTGGCCCAAGATCTTTAGGCCCCTGACGCAGGGTGCAGAAAGCTGCCCCTTGAACCAGTGGCATGCCTTGAAAATAAGGTGTGCTCTGCTAGCAGGCGTAAGTATCCCATCCTCCTTGCTGGATTTGAAAAGGAGGAGGGGGTCAGAGCAGAAGAAAAAGTGGAGGAAAGAAGAGTGATAGGCTAGAGCATTTTCTCAATCACGCCCTTCTCTTCTGCACATCTTCCGCTCCTTCTATTCAAATCTAGTGCAGGAGGAGAAGGGATGACTTTTTGTGTCTACTGGCTGGGCATTTCAGATCACTACTGTGCACCACTGGGTGAGGGCTAGATGCTGTTTATCCCATCACTATTTTCCTTTTACAATGATATTGACAGTGCCGGCAGGTGGGAGCTCTCAGTCTATGCCACTGACCGAGGCAGGAGTGAACTTGGTTGGAGAGGAGAGCTGGTCTTGTGGTAGCAAGCATGACTTGTCCCCATAGCTAAGCAGGGTCTGCCCTGGTTGCATCTGAATGGGAGACTTGATGTGTGAGCACTGCAAGATATTCCCCTCAGGGGATGAAGCCGCTCTGGGAAGAGCAGAAGGTTCCAAGTTCCCTCCCTGGCTTCTCCAAGATAGGGCTGAGAGAGATTCCTACCTGCAACCTTGGAGAAGCCGCTGCCAGTCTGTGAAGACAATACTGAGCTAGATAGACCAATACTCTGACTCAGTATATGGCAGTTTCCTATGTTCCTATGAACAGGTGGGGAGGGTGGCTGCCTCAATTTGCCACATGATTTGCTTCCACTGATTTGCTTCCACTGTCTCTGTTCATGTCTGGTGGTGACTCCATCCTCTATAATAAGACCCCTCGGTGTGCGCCCGTGTCCGTGCCCGTGTCTCCCTCAGCCATTCTAAGCATGCGCAGAGCGCATTCCCAGAACAGCCGAGGGAGAAACGGCCGCAGGCACCAGGCGGCCATGTTGGCTCCCGGTCCGGGAGGAGGAGAAGCGGGGACTGGGGAGGGCAGATCGGCAGCGGCGGGAACCGCTGAAATGGAGGAGGAGAAGCGGGGACCGGGGAAGGCAGAGGCGTCAGCGGCGGGACCGGTCCTGCCTCTGAAACGGAGGAGGAGAAGCGGGGACTGGGGAGGGCAGAGGCGGCAGCGGCAGAGAGGGGAAAACCGGCGGCGGCGGGTCTGGCCCGACCGCAGGAGAGGGAAAGGCAGCAGCAGCAGATACAAACAGACATATCTACACAACCCAGCTAGCGCCCGTTATTTTAACGGGCTTAAAAATACTAGTACAAAGATATTGATTGAGACACTAATCTAATACTTGTGTGAAGGACAGGCTGGGGTTTTATGTGCTGAATTTTAATTTTATGCACTCAGGCCTCTGTCCTTTTCACACTCTCAGTAGTGTGGCTGCCACTCTCCTGTGGGAGAGATTCTCTTTAAATTCTTCACTGTTTAGCCCAAACCAGGGGTGACCTTGAAATCTATCCAAAAATGCCTCAAGGCATCTTAAAGTAGCCCATAAATTTGATCAGGTAATGGGTAAGGCAGAACTGAGCAACCCCAGCAGAGGCTTGACTTAAACTAGATTTTTAATTACTTGTAACGCTGTAAGTATAAAAGATACCATTTACAGGTAGTTAAAAAGAAGGTCAAATGACAAACATTCAAAATGTAGAAACAAGAAACCTTTTTTTTCTTCCTGGTGTTAGGCAGGAGGCTCAAAGTTGTTAGGTTGTAGTTCAGAAATAAAAAGCTTGCATCAGGGTGATCTCTTAACACTTTCTGGAGCCATGCAGCTGGGACTCAGCCAAGAGTCCCTCACAGCTAACAAAAACTAAACTACCACAGAAGTCAGCATTCTATAATCAGCAACCCGGAAGAATAATAACAACCCACACAAAGCTGACCTTAGCTTTTAGAAGAAAGAAACTTGCAAATTCCCCATCTACCATAGGAAAGATTGTAGTAGGTGATAATTAAACATTTCCCCTTACATCCCCTGCAGATCTCTGGGATCAAGGGTCTGATGAATCTTGCATTGAAGACAAGTACTCCAGGCATTACTGGCCTAGGGATACAAAGAACTTGTGAGCTTCCCTTATTGGCACTGATGTCTTGGTAATTAGCACCATTTGGGTCTTTCCTGACACAGGAATGAGATCATATAGAAAGCAGGTTGGCTACCTGAATGTGAATGGGAGACATGCATACACAGGGTTAAATGTGAGGTTATACAAGCTCAAACTGGAGTTTAGAATAAAGAAAAATCCTGGTATGTGCTTTAATGGAGCTTTTGGATTGAATAGAGGCCAGTTTCATGATGACTTGCATTAAGAGAGGAACAGGACATCTGATGCACTTTAAAAACAGCTCATGTTTTAATATCATTGGATATTAGCGCATGGAATATCCTTGGAACCGCACATGAAATACCATTGGAACAAACAGCAGCTTTCCCAAATCAAGTTGGAATGATCTGGCAGAACAGGATTGGCACAGGGCAGGGGGAGAGATCCTCTTTGATGGAAAATTAAACCCATGCATGTGGCGCATGTGTATGTGTGTCCATGTGCATGGGGAATGAGGGGAGAACCAGACCAGTGAGTCCTTTTAACTCAAAATGCCCTGCCAGTGCTCACCTCCTGAGGCTGTGTTTAAGTTAAACAAAACAAAACAAAGTTGGATTGCATTCTCTTCTTTGTTCTTGGCTGTGTGTGAATGAATGAGTGAGAGGAGGAGATGCATGAAATTTTGGATTGCCAATTTTGTTTGAAACTGTTCCTGGAAATCTCTCCCTCCTCCCACCCCCCCACCACATGTTTCACAATATCAAGCTATTAAACTCTCCAAAGCTGTTCTCACCAGTAACCTGTAGATTGATGTCAGTTTCTGGAGACTCGAGGCCAATCCTGTTGAGATAATAATCCTATTGGGGTGGCCTGTGATGTAAGCTGTGAGAGAGAAAGGGCCTGGGAGAGGTGCTTGGAGTGGGTGTATGAGAGCATATTGTGTGGCTCCCTTCCTACAGACTGTTTGTGGGTTTCATTGGAAGCAAGTCCCACTATTTTAAAGGCAGCTTACTCCTGTGGGAATGTAAACTGGATTGCAGCCCTAACTGATTAGTGCTCCTTGCAGAATGAAAGCTAAATATTTAAGCCTGTGTGCTCTGTCTGGTGTCTTCCCCATTTATTGACTGAATGGCTGATTGGTAACTAGTTTGGATTTCCATTTCATTTTGACCTCCAAATGAGCATAGGTGTGAAGCAGGTTTTGTTATTGCTATGTGCACTTTAAAACAAGTTTGAGATTTTCCCTTGTTCGAATGGCTTGTTCTAGCTTCCTTGTTTCTTTGTACAATAGTTTCAGAATCAACTGTGCGGGGTGGTTTTTCATTTTGTTTTTCCGTGCTTAAAACACACCCTCACTTATGTGACTTATAAGATCATAGTCTGCATTTCCTATTTTCGTTCCAGCTTCAAAACAAACTGGTAATAGTAGTGGTATTGTGGTTCCTCTTTTTCTTGGCTGCACAATTTCAGCTGGAAAAGAAGTTGGGTGGGGGGCAGTACTATGCATGTTTACACAGAACTAAGTCCCTCTGAATTCAGTGGAACTGCCCGCCTGCTTATTGACTTAAGTGCGCTTCCTCCTGATCCTAGTCAGGTTATAAGTGTGTGTGGAATTAGAGCATAAGAGTTTGAGTTCGGAAGTTCCTGGTTCAATTCTCCTCTTGGCCATGAATTTACTAGGGGGACTTAAAGGCAAGCCATTCTTTCTTGGGCCCCATTCTGGAAATGTACACTGGTGCTGCAGGCAGTTCTAGGGACTGAATTCCATTGGATTTAATGATATTTACATGCACATACAGATGCCCCTCCTCATCTGGGGGTGATCCTTTTCATACTTCATTGAAGAAGAAGAGCGTTTTGGGATGGCATTTCTTTTTGTCATGTGCCCCAGTTGTGGATAGGGTTGCCAACTGTCCCTCACTATGCAGGATGTCCCTCATTTCAGGGATGAAATGTTGGTCCCTATAGGGACTGCATTTGTCCTTCATTTAGTCAATAGCATATAATTCAATTACATATATGTCAATGATACTCAGGCTCTTGATTACCACTGCATACACCTGCCCCCAGCCAGTCGCCACAAACTTGTGTCCCTCATTTGGGCAATGAAATGTTGGCAAACCTAGTTGCGGACTACAAACCCCAGTGAGCCTTGCACAGTTCTTGTCGGCTGAGCATCCCAAACAGTTTGAGAAGGGAAGGGGTGTGCTACTACCATCCTGCTGGCTTGACAGCATGGCCTGAGAACACCTTGCCTCCCTGTAGTGGGGATGGTGTGTGTATTGTTTTGTCTTACACTTCGAGCAGTAGTTTTTTATTAGAAGATAGTGTAATCTGGCCCTTGTAGCATTTGGCTTTCAGTACTGGATCGCATTGTTTCCAAATTTGATTTGGCAGTTAATAGAGATCACTTGGATGTGTTTTTTTCCCCTTCCTGTTCTTAAAACTTAGTAATTATTCAAGCATAAATTCTAAACTAGCATAGCCATTACTTTGGGGTTGCTGAGATCACCTTAATGTTTTTCTTAACTTTATGTTGCTTTCTGATATCCCTTCTATCTGCTACCTTGGAGTACTGTCTCTGGCATTTGGTACTGCCCCCTCCTCTCTCTGCTCACCTAGGTGCATGGACCCAGAAAAAGGAACACTGGCAAGGGAGGCGTTTAGGAACTCCTTGCTAGACTGTAAGCTGTATTTTATGCTGCAGAAGGATTCCTGAAGATGAGAGGTAGTCATATAAGTTTCCAATTCTGTGAATTTTATTTTGACTTCTGATTTTGTTTATCTTGTTTTACAGATCAGTCACTGAGGGGAGATATTAGGAATAGATCTATTTAATGCTTCATAATAAAATACCATCAATGAAAGAGGAAGTATAATTTGTGGTGAGTATTTGGTATTGTGTGTGTTACAGATCAAAATATTATAAGAAGCACAATATTGTATCAGTTCAAGATCATATTCGGCCAGTTCTCACGATCTGTCTGTTATGCTGCCAAATATCAGGTGGCATCGGGAGAAGACACACATGCTCCTGATTCCCAATCATCTACATGGTGAAAAGGACCAGGAAGTGATTGTGTGTGAGGGGTCCATAGTGGTTGCCTGTACCAAGCAAGCAACACCAGTGATCTTAAATTAGAAGTAGGTTGACCAGTGCTGGTTGCCCATGCTGGGCAATCACGATGGGCCCCTCACAGACAATCACTTCCTGGTCCTTTTCACTGCTCAGAAGACTGGGAATTGGGAGTGTACATGCCACTGCCTGACATCCGGTGGCATAACTAACGTTGATCTGGTACGTGATCCGTTGAATCCATTAGATAGGGTTCGGGGCCTGCGCGGACGCCTCTCAGTGTTGAGTTTCACAGCTCCTTTTCAGCGCCTGCACCCCTTCCCCATGTGACCACGTGGCTATTTAAGGCAGGAGGAAGCACAGGCACCTCAGTTCCTTTGCGACCACTGTAGAGATCACTCTGTTTCTGCGGCTCCTTCGTGCTAGTTTCCTTGGCTGTTTCTGTTCTGCTACTGGTTTTTTGACTCGGACTGCCTTCTTGACTATTCTTTGCCTGCTGATTTGGATTGTCTATTATACGTTCTGACTTGGACTGTTACTGTTTTTTCTAACTCTTAAACGCCTACAACTGATTTTCGGACTGATTTTCTGGCAAAATTGACCTCTGACTGTGAGTACTATGGATACCCCGAGGGAGAAGAAAACCTTTAAGCGCTGCACTAAATGCAACGCCAAATTGACTTCACAAGACCGCCACAACTTGTGTTTGCTATGTCTGGGCGAGGCCCTCGTTACTTCGACCTGCAAGATTTGCCAATCTTTCACGAAACAAATGGGAAGAAATTGAGAACTCAGTTTGCGGGCTGTGATCTATGACGATGTTTTGGCAGCGCCTTCCGCTTCAAAATCTCTTCAGGTGCACGGCTTGAAGGACCTGGGTTTGGCCCAGTCTAAAACTTCGATGCCCCCCCGAAGGCCGAAAAGACCGGGTGACAAGATGGTGGCTACTGCTGTTCTTGCCAAAAAGGTGTGAATACGGACACTGTCGAAATCAACGCCTTCACCGAGATCGGCACAGGACATTGTCTTCGTCTCAGCATCGAAAGTGCTGCCTTCTGAAAAACTGCCAACTGCACATACATTTTCTGGAACTGTTGGTGGTGTTTCAAGCCATGAAGGCCTTCCTCCTGATGCTATGAGGGCGAGTGGTTCAGTTACAATTGGACAACACCACTGCGATAGTCTACCTCAACAGGCCAGGGGGCACTGTCTCCAGATCGCTCTGTGCACTGAGCATTCAGATTTGGCATTGGTGCATCAAGAACAGTATAACCCCTTTAGCTAACCACATCAAGGGGTGAGACAATGTACTGGCAGATGGTCTCAGCCGCTCGTTCTTCATGGACCGACACGAATGGGAGCTGAACAACCGTTACCTCCAAAGAATCTTCAACTTCTGGGGTCATCCGGAAATAGACTTATTTGCTACAGCGCAAAATGCGAAATGCAGGCTGTTCTGCTCCAGGGCGGGACACGATCCACATCCAATGGGGGATGCGTTCCAGCTGGACTGGTCCCTCCATCACACTTGCATGTTCCCCCGCCCCCTTACCACTAGTGAGCAGAATAGTGGCTCGGCTCCTGGGCAGCCGAGTAAGATGCATCTTGATTGCACCATGGTGGCCGCGCCAAGCATGGTTTCCGCATTTACTCAAACTGACTTCGCACACTTACCAGAGACTTCCAAACTGCCCAGATCTACTAATCCAAGAGGGCAGTCTGGTTTTACATCCCGAAGTTCTCACACTGCAGCTGACAGCGTGGCAGATCGATTACTAAAGAGGATGCTGCTGAATGAGCGTAAACCTTCTACGAGACAAAAACTATGCTAATAAGTGGAAGAGGTTTGCTTCTTACACTAGAGAACATGGGTTCCATCCCAAGCAAGCCAGCATACAGAACGTCTTGCCCATATGACGGGCCTAAAGGCATCAGAACTGTCTAATGTGTCCATACGGGTTCACCTCGCAGCTCTTTCTGCTAAACATCTTGGCTGGGATGGTAAAACATTGTTCTCCCATCCTTCCTGTAAGAGTTTCTTGAGGGGCCTCATGAATCTCTATCCTCCTATAAGCAAACCAGTAGAACCATGGAGTATCTCTCTGGTACCCTCTGCTCTAAAAGAATCTACGTTCAAGCCAATGCATTCTGCAACGCTTAAACATGTCTCCTTGAAAGCGGCCTTTTTGGTGGCTATCACCACTGCTCGCAGGGTGAGTGAGCTGACTGCACTCTGTATGGACGTGCCATATGCTCAGTTCTACCCAGACAAGGTTCTCTTACGTCCGGACTTAACCTTCGTGCCCAAGGTAGTGTCAGATTCCCATGTTAATCAGGACATTGTACTACCCACCTTCTTCAGATCACCGTCCATGCCTTTGGAGAAGGCTCTCCACTCTTTAGACATCCGCAGGGCACTGCTTTATTATCTCGTGAGAACTAAACCGTTCTGAAAATTGAAAAAGTTACTGGTGTCATACAAGCATGCTACTATAGGACAAGCACTATCCAGGCAGCGTCTATCACACTGGCTGGTAGAGACCATTTGCCTAGCCTACTCAATACAGGGAGTGCTAGCACCAAAATCTATCAAAGCTCATTCCACTAGAGCGTATGGTGCTTCTGCAGCTTTTCTGTCTGGGGCATCCTTCCCAGATATTTGCAAGGCTGCTACTTGGTCTTCTGAAGAGCCTTTTGTGAAACACTATGCTATTTACCTACGGTCTGCAGGAGAAGCGAACTTTGGGAGAGGTGTCCTTAAAAGGGTGTTACAATAACTCACTGCTCCCCCCTCCTTTTGGAGCTAACTAAACACCCATTCTAATGGATTCAGTGGATCACATACCAGATAAACAGGTTGCTCACCTGTAACTGATGATCTGGTTGAGATCCATTAGACCCTTCCATACCTCCCCTCTGCAGTGGAACGTAGGCTTATATAGTAGAACTTACCAACTATACGACTGCTTCGGCGGTCTCCAAGGAACGGAGGTGCCTGCACTTCCTCCCGCCTTAAATAGCCATGTGGTCACGTAGGGTGGGGCGCAGGCGCCGAAAAGGAGCTGTGAAATTTGATACTGAGAGGCTTCCGCACAGGTGCAGAACCCATTCTAATGGATATCAACGGATCTCTACCAGATCATCAGTTACAGATGAGCAACCTGTTTTTTCTCTCCACACATTTCAGAGTAGGACAGCCAACTGTATTCATACTATGTAGCCATAGTAAATCATGAATTATTATTTTAAACATGTATGTATTGTGACATCCAGTTACATTGCGTGATTTGTATGGCCTTTGAACCAGCAAATATGTTACAATTGTATTTTGATGTACACTCTTGTAAATGTGGGCATTTATGAACAGTTTAAATCATTAATGCAGTCTTGTCCTTAAACTTTCTTTAAAAATACACCTGAGGTGTCTCTTTGGAAATATTACTATATGAACATGTCCTCTGTTTCATGTTGATCATCTCATCTGTTGATGTAAGCATTGATGTAAGCATCCTTGGTTCTCTACAAATAGCATACTGTCTGACATTCAGAAAGCTGTTTAGTTGTTGAACTAATTGTTCTTCTTTCTTTCTTTCTTTCTTTTTTAAATAGCTCAGTCATGAGCAGTGCTAGTAACTCACTGGCACGTGAATTTTTGTCAGATGTCAGTCATCTCTGCAATGCAGTGGACCAAAGGGTGGAGGCCAGGGAGGAAGAAGAGGAGAAAACGCATATAGCAGCACTTGGGCAATACCTTGTTCAAGGTCGTGGATTTATTTTGCTTACTAAACTTAATTCCATCATAGATCAGGTAATAAAGTTTATTTCCCCCAAAATGTTAGTTTGATGGATTTACTTTGAATCACAGTAATTTGCATAGGAAGTTTCAGAATGTTCCATTCTTCTGTGCAGTCTGTTGACCATAAACCTAGAATATTGTCAAGTTCTGGGCACCCTAGTTTAACGATATTGATAAACTGGCATGGGTTTAGAAGAGGACAATAACTGTATTGGTCCGGAAACTAAATTCAGTGGGGAATGGTTGAAGGAGCTGGGTATGTTTAGCCCGGAGAAGAGAAAAGCTAAGAGGAGAGATCAGTCTTCAAATTGTTGAAAGGCTGTCTTGTGTAAGATGGAGTGGACTTGTTTTCTACTGCTCTGGGGGCAAGACTCCTTGATTCAAGGAGCTGTGAGTGCTATGGAAGACACATGCATTCGTGGTTCTAAAGTGTGAAGTGGAGAGCAAATGGCTCTCTGTCTCCCATCAGCTTGAGGTGGAATAGGAATAGGTTTAAGAGTTATTAGATGAAATCTGGGTGCCTGTTTGTATTCTAGGGATGTGCACGAACCTGTTTGGAGGCCCTTTTACAGGCCTCCAAACAGGTTCGAACACCAGGCGGTTCAGAGGCGGGAGGGGGGTAACTTTAAGGGGAAGGAAGGGTGCTCTTACCCCTCCCTCAGCTTCCCCCCTGCTGGCACTTCATTAGCTCTCTGACGCCCCATTCCCTCTGGCCAGAAGTGCTGGGTGCAAGTATGCATGCCAGGTGCGTGTGCGCTCACGCACCTGGCACTTCCAGCCAAAGAGGAAACAGGGTGGCAGGGAGATATGCTGCCACCCTGATGGAGCCTTTTACTAACGGCGTGTCAGTGAGGGGAAATCGGAGGGAGGGGTAAGTGCACTCTCCCTTGCCCTTTAAGGGGGATAAACCTTAAAGTTATCCCCACCCCACCCCCCCACCGCCTTCGAACTTCCCCTGCCTGGTTCTGTGCACATCCTTATTGTACTCACATTATCTAGAAGTGGAATCCTTGGGGCATGTCCTCTTGTTTTGTAAGTTTTTTAATCTTAGTGGTAGAAAACTACGAATAGCTCCTTCACTAGCCACATTTTCTGGCAGAAGTTCATATTGTTACACAAGCTATTTATTAGCCAATTGGCTTCTCAATGGCTGTGGCTAAGGGTAGCTTCATATGTATGCAACACCTAAGGTGTTGTGAGCCACCATATCCTGGGAATGTGCAGGAATCCTTCTTCCAGTCTTGGCATTGATATTCTGAGATTGGGCATATCATATGAATCCACCAGGCTCGGTAGATGCTGCCCTGCTTGCAGTATGGAGCCAGACATCCGTAACCTACTCCAAATCTACGTTATAGATGCCTGGTTACATACCGCAAGTAGGGCAGAACATGCCGAGACTGGTGGGTTCATATGACATGCTCAAACCATATTGTTGCCAAGACTGGAAGTAGGGTTCCTGCATGCTCCCAGGGCTGTGGCAGTTTGTGGCCACCTTAGATGCTGCATTATGTATTAAGCTCCCCCAAGTTTTTGGTTGTGAAAGATAATTCAGAAAAGCAGCTGGTGACACAGTTTTGTAAGAAAAACTCTTGGGATCGCCTATTATCTGGCTGTTTTGTAACTATTTTCTCTGTACGCTGTAAATTCTTGTATTTGGATGCCTCTATTATTCTTTTGTGATTAATTTGGTCTATTGACATACAATAAATGAAGATGACTATTACTACTACTGTACTCACATTAGATTTGCCAAGGGAAGAGTGTCTGACAGTGCATGTCAAATATTGGAGCAGTGGAAGTCTGTCCTCCAAGTTCTCTGTTTCTATGCCACCTGTTGGCCGATTGTTTATTTATTATTTTATTTATTTATTCAATTTCTATACCACCCTTCCAAAAATGGCTCAGGGTGGTTTACACGGAGAAATAACAAACAAATAAGATGGAACCCTGTCCCCGAAGGGCTCACAATCTAAAAAGAAACATAGAATAGACACCAGCAACAGTCAATGGAGGTACTGTGCTGGGAGTGGATAGGGCCAGTTACTCTCCCCTGCTAAATAAAGAGAATCACCACATTAAAAGGTGCCTCTTTGCCAAGTTAGCAGGGGTTAGTTGCATTAGGGATTGTTGCATTATTTAGAAGCATATCACTATGTCAATATGATAGAATAGGGATCAGAACTGCATCTCTGCAGCCACTGCATCAGTAGTGCAAGCTGGGGTTTTCTTGTTCAACTTTTTAGGGCAGTTCCATCTCTTCCTCTGGAGGTCACGCTTGCTTGCTTGCTTGCTTGCTTGCTTGCTTGCTTGCTTGCTTGCTTGGAATGACTGCCTTGGACCTTGTTACTTGAATTTCCTTTCAGCAAGATTTTGTGTATATGACATGATGGCAAGTGAATGCTGCATGGAAGTACAATGAAACATAGTAGCATCCTTTATTTCATTTTCTTGTCTGTCTAGTTGCAGAAACGTGTATGGGTTTTTTTTGCACACTGAAGAGGTCAAATATATGAGTGTACTCTTGTGACAGATCATATTTGTTTACTTGGACTAATATAGATTGATGCACAAAAGGGTGCTCAGGGAAATCTGCATTAGAAGTGTTTCCCTTCATATATGTAGCTACAGTTCTTGTTCTGGTATCTTACCTGTTAGACTCCTTTCCATATTGCATAGCAGACAAATAAGGATATATTCTCCTTGTCCAATTGCCTCCTTATGCAATTTCAGATGGGAAGTAAAAACCTTCTTGATAGTCTGTTTAATGTTAAATTTTGTTTTTGTGTGTTTAAATGTATTGCAATCTAGCCCGAGAAGTTCTGGATTGTGTGGTTCTCAGGGACATATTTTGGAGATGCATGATGGGCTTCGGAAGGAAGGGGTGATTGGTAAAAATTGCCCTTTCCTCTGCTCAAGCAACAGTGCAGCAGTAGCCTGGAATTTGCACTGCTGCATGTGCTCAATACTAGTCTGGATGCTGGCCAATTAGAAATGGAAAATTTTCAATGGAAAAATAAAGAATGGGGGGAAATTTCCAGGAAATTGTCCATTTTAGAAGATTTTTCATAGAAATATTTCCACCTGCCATCTCTACTTGCAATTATTCCTGTTAAAGTCATTTTTTACTTTGGCCTTCTTATACTGAGGCACAGTTCAGAATTAATGCTGAACCTGGACAGAGGGTTCACGGGATTATGTTGTCCTCCCTCCCCCACCCACCCACACCTCTCTTACCTGTTCTTGCCAAACCAGGTAGCTTCTAAACATAGTTTGAGAACCTTTGTTTAAAGCTTGGTTCTCAAAGAAAGATTAGGAGGCTTCCAGTTGCATTTTTGTTGTTTTTAAGAACAAATTGCACAATTGTGTGTTTGATTTGTGTCAAACTGTGTTATATTGTTTTATTTTTGACTGTGTAGCTGCCCAGAACTGATCGGGAGATACAGAAATAAATCACTTTAGTCCAGGTTGATGTGGCCACAGACAATTTTAAAAGCAGGCAGAAGGAATGAAGGGATAGCACACAAATTGTGTAACCCCTATTATCTGAAGCCATGATAGATAGGTTTAGAAAGTGCTAGATAACTTGGGATGAAGAGCTGCATGTTACAAAGGCACATAAATATTGAAGAATTAGACCTGGAAAGAAGTTCTGAAAAATCTGACCTAAGTCAGCTCTTGTCTGCTCTTTAACTGGGCAAAGAGGTACCTTTCAGAGTGGTAATTATATTTAGCAGGCTGAGAGAACTGTCCCTATTCAGTCCCAGCTCAGCATCCCTCCAGTGGTTGTTACTGGTATCTACCATATGTTTCTTTTTAGATTGTGAGAACCATCTTATTATTCTCTTTCCATGTAAACTAAATGGAGAAATTTTCTGTTGAAATGTGTATAAATAATAATGGTGTATATACTGCACAAGGGAATTCAGGCAGCTGAAGAGTACCCCATGCCCCTGTGCAAGTGTAAACACTGCAGGGTAGCTGTGCTCATCATAAGCATTTTGTGAACATTGTTGCACATCATGGCATCTGCTGTTTCCAGTGGGTGTTGCATCATGCAGGTGCATTCATAGAGTGTCTACAACGAGTGCTGCTGCCCTGCAGTTCAGCCCTATTGGCAGGCTGTGCAGGTGGTGCTCCAGCCACTCATGTGCCCTTGCACACAGGTGTGGAGCCATGTTCCTGCTCACAGAGATTCCCAGATGTTGTTGACTACAACGGTCATAATCCCCAAGCAAAAGCCATTGCAGCTGAGGATTCTGGGAGTTGTAGACAACATCTGGGAATCCCTGTAAGAGCGAACACTGGCATGGAGCCAGCCGAACAGTGGCTTGTGTCTGGCCCCACCTGGCGGCCCCTCTAATAACATCCCATGCACATGACATCCCAGTTCGGGCTCCAGAGAGCCGGAGCGAGCTCTCCCCCTGTCCATTTCAGGCAGCGTTTGCGGCCTGATAGTCTTTATTTCCCTTTCTCTCCCTCCAGTGAGAGAGAAGAAGATAAATAAATAAATGCTGTCAGGCAGCTAGCGCTGCCTGAAATGGACAGGAGAGAACTTGCTCGGCCTCTCGGGAGCCCAGGCCACGCCCCTGTACATGTGATAACATTGCAAAGGGGGTGTGGCCCAGGCTCCAGAGAGCCTGAGCAAACTCTCTCCTGTCCATTTATTTCTCTTTCTCTCCGTTGCTGGAGGGAGAGAAAGGAAAATAAAGGCAGTCAGGCAGCAAATGCTGTCTGAAATGGACGGGGGAGAGCTCACTTGGGCTCTCTGGAGCCCAGGTGTGGGTAGGGGAGAGTTAGCTCAGGGCTCCTCCAGAGCCCGAGCCACACCCCTGTGGGCTTCGGCAGCCTCTTTCATTGGCGGCCCAGGTTCTTTGAACCCATTTGCACAATGGTGGCTCCAACCCTGCTTGCACAGTATCTAAGCTAATAATAATGTTTCTGCCATTCCTAATATTCATTAGTTATGGACATTTGAGAAAGTGCTCATAGGAAAATATTGTGGATGAAAAAGAAATGTACAGTTTGAAGGAGTTTGCAGCTCAAGCGGAATGTTATCTGGGTTACTAGTTGGATTATGCTCTCGTCTCCAATATTAATCCAGCTCAAAATAGTTTACAAATAGTGTTAAAAGACTCTAGCTTCAGCCAAAATAGAGGTAACTAAATACTGGAAATCCTCAAAGGGTCTATCCATTGAAGGTTGGTTCAATAGGGTCTGGCAGATTGCATTATCTGAAAAGCTAATACATCAGTTGTCTCACATCAAGTCATACCTGCATGCTCAACAACAGACAATATTTTCTGAACACCAGACTTGCTTATTGTCTCAAAAGGCTCTCAATTTCTGGCTTATATTTGGATTTTTCTTTGTTTGTTACACATTTTTTACACATGCCTTGTTTGTTGAAAATTTTAAAAAAGACTTTTCCATAGCCTCACATTTCAAAACATGAAAGTACCTCCAGTTCCCTTTTAGATATCAAACTTTATTATGCTGCTAGTGTTGAGCTGTATGTTGATGAAATATTGGCTAACTTAAAAACAACAACCTCGATTTCTTTATGATTGCAATACAGTATAATTGGCATTTCAGTTGCTTGCTTCATACCATGTTGCTTCAAATCAACAGGCATGACACTTATTTTTCCTATCTGAGGAATTCTTTCAGTATCGAAGACCTCATTGCAAGGAAACCCTAAATACCTGTATGCTTTTAGGTTGGTTTGCAGCATATCAGGCCCAAACTAAATTCAACATGCTCTTAGTATGTAATACTAGAGAATTAAGTATTGGGTGCTTTGGAAAAGGCATTCAAATGAAACAAATAAAATTACACCAAACTTGCTTTTGATTTTATGGTAGATGTCAATTTTCTAACTTTTGACTTTAAAATATGGAATATAAACAAGCCATTGTTTGCTACATAGGAGCTGACTTGTCGCGAAGACCTTCTTACTCTCCTCCTTTCACTTCTGCCACTAGTTTGGAAAATACCTGTACAAGACGCAAAGGCAACAGGTAGGTGTTCTTTACATACTTGATCTAAGACATGCCTTTGAAATATTGACACATACATTAAAATATACAGTTAGATATTGGTTTTGGTGTGTATACTGTAAAGTCTTATATTTTTCATATGCAGGTTACTTAAAGTCATTGACTGCAGTGTTGCTTATAATTGTCTGTATACATGAACAGTGTTGATTTTTATTGCATAAGTGAATCTTGCTTTTATTTTAGAACAAAGCACAATTCTGTGTTGCATACAACAAACTGGAGAATTGGTTTTCTGGCTAACTGGAGTTAGAACAAAACAACAGATCAAATGAGGATCACACCATGTTTTGAAATCCTGGTGTGTTCTAATTATAGATTAACACTCCATAGACCATGAGTTTGTATGTCATGAGGAGCTGCAGATCATTCTTAAAGTGAAAGCTTAAGCTTTCATTTTCTTCTCTTGCATGAGAGAAGAAGAGGTGTGCAAGCCTGTGGCTCCCTTAGTGCTATATGAAGGAGTCCAAACTATGATATAGATGAAGGAAAGTAAGTCTTGGGTCATACATCCAACCGTGATGTCACAGGCTTGCGACGATCACTCAACTGCACAGGCGGGCTTCACAGATGGAAAAAGACGCTGGCCTGAATGGACGGGCCCAGCATTGCTCCAGCCCCCACCCCCACCGGGGGAGAGGGGAGAAGGACTGCTCTGCTCCCCCTGCAGCCACCCTCGGCCATGGTGGTAATTTTTTTTTAAAGCACGGAGGTTTGGCGGGGTGGGCACGGGGTGGCTGCTGGAGGCCCCCAGCCATTTGAAGCCCCCAAACCTTGGAGGACTGGACGGTCCCCAAGTTCTGGGGGTTAGAGCGCCTCTGCCATCACTTGAGCACCAAGTTTGGCCAGTAGGATGCTGCATCCGTGAGCTGGAGCTAAAGGCAGTGGTGTGGGCTGCTTGGAGGACAGAACATGCTGGAAGGTGAAGCCAGTGCAGGGGGAAGGTAGGGACGGCATCTGAGCTGGTGAAGTGAGGGCGTGGAGTTGGCAAGGAGGCTGTGTGATGTCAATGTTGACTCCTGTCAGGACCTGGGGCCGACGAGAAGACTGAAGCTGTGGTTGTAGGCAGGTGGATGATGTTAACTGTGGAAGCCAGATTGTCTGCCTTATCACCTTGAACTGCACTTGCAGCCTGAGGCTGTTGCTTACCTTGCCTCATGGGGGAGATGCCCCTGCTGTGGAAGTGGTGAGGAGACCTTGTGAACAGAGCCTGCTTATATAATGTTGCATGTGTTGGCCTCAGTTCACTTTCTGACTTCATATAACTTGAAATCCTCTTAACTGTAGATATTTCTGTCTTTCAACAGATTTTAATCTACCCTTCTCTGTTGATATATGCTTGACCAAAGAGACGGGTCCAAGTTACCTTAAATCTACTCAGGAAAAACAAAATGCAGAAGAAAGTTCTCAACTGTCTACTCAGGCTTCAGTAAAATTAAATTCTTCTCGAAAAAGTAGACGTCAGCGCAAAACCACCACTCATCGGTACTCTGTGAGAGATGCAAGGAAATCCCAGCTGTCCACTTCCGATTCAGAAGGCAATTCAGATGAAAAGACTAGTACTATAATGATGAAATACCGGAGGTCCCAGCTCTTGCAGCCTTTTCTAACAAACCCGCCTAAGGAACAACATGTTGCAGATAGATGTAGTTCTGTAGAAGCGGAAGAGGCTCAGAGTTGTAGTCTTGATAAGAATGATATAGAAGACTCCAAACTGATGATCCCAGTTCCAGAAATTAGCTCAGAGACTTTGAATGAACCAACTGCATCATCTCTCAGCAGTTTAGACAACTCTCCTTTTGACTTGTGTCACATCTTGCTATCATTGTTAGAAAAAGTATGTAAGTTTGATATTGCCTTGAATCATAAATCTGCACTGGCAGCAAATGTGGTATCCACACTAACAGAACTCTTATCAAAACTTGGAGACTGTTACAATGCAAGTAGTGCTGCAGAAAATGAAGTTGTTTCCTCAAGCTGGACAGAAGAACCGGTTGCGCTCATTCAGAGGATGCTTTTTAGGACAGTGTTGCATCTTATGGCTATTGATATTAACAATGCTGAGACCATGCCTGGCAATCTGAGGAAAAATCTTATTGATTTGCTTAAGGCAGCTTTAAAAACTAAATCTTTGCTGGAAAAACCACATGATCCTTTTACTGCAAGACAAAAGAGATCTTTACAGAAGGGGATTAGGGATGACTTTGCTTTTCCAAGGTATCGCCACAGAGCCCTCCTTTTGCCAGAGTTTATAGAAGGAGTTTTGCAAATTCTCATCTGTTGCCTTCACAGTGCAGCCTCCAATCCAATTTATTTTAGTCAAGCAATTGATCTGGTTCATGAATTCATACAGTACCAGGGATTCAAACTATTTGAAACCACAGTACTGCAGATGGAATGGCTGGTTGCAAGGGACACTGAGATAAACACAGAGGCATCTGAGTATCTCAAAGCCCTAATCAACAGCATTATGAAAATAATCAGCACTATCAAAAAAGTGAAATCTGAACAACTTCACCAGTCCGCGTGTCCAAGAAAACGACACAGGCGATGCGAGTATTCTCATTTCATGCATCACCACAGAGACCTCTCAGGGTTATCAGTCTCTACTTTTAAAAATCAGGTCTCTAAGAACCCGTTTGAGGAAACAGTGGAAGGGGAAGTCCATTATCCTGATCGGTTCTGTTGTGTTGCTGTTTGTGCTCACCAATGTCTACGGTTGCTGGAACAAGTTACTCTTGGCAGCACGTGTTTTCAGATCTTATCTGGTGTCCATAATGCAGGAATATGTTGTTGCATGGACCCCAAATCTGTAATTATCCCCTTAGTTCATTCATTCAGATTACAAGTATTGAAAAACTTCCAGCCGCACATATTAAGCGTCCTTAGTAAGTTTATCTTGGACCAACTGGGTGGAGCACAAGTTTCTCAAAAATTGACCCAGGCCTCTTGCAACATTTGTACCATTGACTGTGATCAGCTTGCTGAACTAGATGGTGCTCTTCATGGGAACGCTTCTGAGGTTTCTACATCAAGTTCTTCAGCTCCATATAGGTTTCAAGGAATTCTGCCTAGCAGAGGACCTGAAGATATGTTGTTGAAGTGGGATGCCTTGGAGGCTTACCAGAGCCTTGTATTTGAAGAAGAGGACAAACTGCGCAGCATGCAGATTGCTAGCCATGTTTGCAATTTGATCCAAAAAGGCAATGAAGTCATTCAGTGGAAATTGTACAATTATATATTCAATCCAGTACTCCAGAGGGGTGTTGAATTGGCTCATCATTCCCAACAACTAGGAAGTGGTACAGCCTTCAGTCAGACAGGCAATTACCACAAAAGGTGTTTGCCTCCGGAAGTGCTCCAGATCTATTTACAAACTCTTCCTGCACTATTTAAATCCAGGTTTGTTCACATTTTTTCTCTGTGGCTTGAGTAAATGCTTGTACATTTATTATTATTATCTTGGCATGATGAATTCTGGAGGGGCTGAGTCAGAAGTGCATATAAGTAGTTAAAGATGATGGACACTTGGAAGTAACGGACATAGTTCACTAAAAACTACTACTGAACTGTGTCTGTGTTTTTAACGTGTGTGTGGAGCTTTTGTATGTGCCCCTTTGTTGAAGTGGTTCATCATTCCTTCATTCCCCACCTTCAACCTCAGAGGCACGATGCCTCTCAATACCAGTTTCAGGGGAGCAACAGGAGGAGAGAGGGCATGCCCTCACCTCTTGATAGTGGGCTCCCCAGAGGTATCTGGTGGGCCACTGTGTGAAACAGGATGCTAGACTAGATAGGCCTTGGACCTGATCCAGCAGGGCTGTTCTTATGAATTAAAGAGTTTCACTGAAACACTGCTTGCAGGATTGTAGCAAATATTGACTTCCTTCCTATAGTCTGCCCAGTGCTACATGTGGACAAATGTGCACATTTAGTTGGATTTAGACTTGCATGAGATTTATTCTGTTTATGTAAGCAGGCCCCCACCACTCACGCGCGCGCACACACACACACACACACACACACACACAGAGCGAGAGAGAGAGAGAGTGCGGTTTCTGGCAGCAGCTCCAGTGCCATCCAAGAAGCCACCAGCGGAAGGCTGGGGTTCACCAGTTTGGCTCAAGGGGCTGTCACTGGATGACAACCTCCCATATGCACATGTGTGCAGAAGCACTTCCAATTACTCAAGTAAGGGGGTCCCATTGCACCAATCTTAAATAATGTGTAGCATTCTGGTAAGAGACTACATTCTCATATAATCATTGAATTATACACACACAAACAAAATTGAAATATTTTGTTGTAAAAGTACATAACAATTAGGAATATGACCATGGATTGTATGATTACTTACTTTTTCTGTTTAATTATTCATTACCAATTGCTACTACTTAAAGTTGAAATCCCATTTTGAAATGGAAGAATTTATTTTATTTTATTCTATTTTAATTCAATATTAATTCATTCATTCATTCATTCATTCATTCATTTATTCATTCATTTCTTTAATTATATTTGTACACTGCCCCAAACTTCTGTCTCTGGTTGGTTTACAACAACATAAAACAAATTAAAACAGAAACGAAAACCTTAAAAAAACCTAAAACCACAAGTCTAGTTAAAAAGCTTGGGTGAATAAATGTGTATTTACAGACTTTTTCAAAGTTGTCAGAGATGGAGAGGCTCTTATTTCAGCAGGGAGTGCATTCCAGAGTCTCAGAACGTCAACGGAGAAGGCCCTTCCCTGAGTAGCCACCAGGCAAGCTGGTGGCCACTGCAGACGAACCTCTCCAGATGATCTCATGGCAAAGATGTTCTCTTAAATACCCAGGGCTTTATAGGTTATAACCTGCACCTTGTATTTTGCCCAGAAACTTATTGGTAGCCAGTGTAGCTCTTTTAGTATAGGAGTAATATGCTCTCTCCAAGATGACCCAGAGACCAACCTTGTTGCCGCATTCTGTACCAACTGCCATTTCCGGACTATCTACAAAGGCAGCCCCACAAAGAGTGTATTGCTGTAGTCAAGTCTGGAGGTTACTAGCATATGTACTATTGTTCTGAGCTTATTTATCTCGAGTAATGGATGCGGCTGTTGCATCAGCCGAGGTGATAGAAAGCACCTCTGGCCACCACCTCAACCTGGGATAGGGGAGAGAGGTTTGGATCCAGAAGCACTCCCAGACTGCATACCTGTTTGTTCTGGTGAAGTGTGACCCCGTCCAGACCTGGCAGATCAAAATAATCTCCCAAGTTCCAATCTCGCACAATAAGTACCTCCATCTTATCTGAGTTCAGTCTCGGTTTATCCCTCATCCAGCCCATCACTGACTCTAGGCAGGCACTTAGAGAGGTTAAGCCTTCTTCTCATAATGCTGACATGGAGAAATAGGTTTGGGTGTCATCGGTATACTGATAACACCCTTTATCAAGTCTCCTGATGTTCTCTCCCAGCTGTTTCGTGTAGATGTTAAAAAGCATTGGAAACAGTATGGAGCCCTGGGCGACACCATATAAAAGTTCTCATTTTGAAGAACAGTTTCCCAAGTGAACTCCATCTGGAATCTGCCCGACAGGTAAGAGTGGAACCACTGTAAAGCAGTACCTTCCACTCCCAACCCTCTCAGACGTTCTAGAAGGATATTATGGTTGATTGTATCAAAAGGTGCTGAGAGAAGAGGACCAACAGAGTCACATTCCCTCTGTCAGTTCCCCATTGGAGATCATTCATCAGGCTGACCAAGGCAGTCTCCACCCCATAGCCCGCCCAAAAGCCAGTTTGAAATGGGTCTAGATAATCAGTTTCCTCCAAGACTGCCTGGAGCTGGGAAGCTACCACTCTCTCAATCACCTTGCCCAACCACGGAAGGTTGGAGACAGGCCTATAGTTGCTTAACTCTGAGGTATCCAATGCAGGCTTCTTTAGAAGAGGTCTAATAATTGCCTTCTTAAGGCAAGGAGGCATCCTGCCCTCCCTCAGAGAAGCATTTATAATATCTATCAGGTCTTCTACACCAACCCCCTGCCAGTTAGTATAAGCCATGTCGGACAAGAGTCAAGAGAACAGGTGGTAGACCACATCATTCCAAGCAGCTTGTCCACATCCTCAGGAGCCACAAACTGAAACTGATCCTGTATAGCCACATAAGAGGAGTTGCTGGACACTTGCACATTAGACTCTGCAATAACTGTGGGGCGGGGGTGGGGTCTGAGTCGGCCTGAATATGAGAGATTTTATCTGGAAAGAACTCATTAAAAACATAACAGCAGGTTATGGTTCCAAATTCTGATTCAAGGGAGTAGGGGCATGTACTAGCCCTCTCATAACCCTGAACAATTCTGCTGGACATGAGCTTGCGGATGCAATAGGGCAGAAAAGAGTCTCTTATTTGCCACACATATTGCCTGAGGATAGATCTTCAAATGTGTTCTATGTTGTAATCTGTCAGATTTGAGTTGAGTCTTTCTCCACTTGAGCTCCTGTCATCTACCTTGCTGCTTCAGTTCCCGTAGTTCTTCTGTATACCAAGGGGCCAGTTTTGAAGCGGGTTGGAGAGGACACTTAGGAGTGATCATGTCTTCTGCCCTGGTGAGTTTGTTCCAGTTCACCAGGGCATCAACAGAATCACCGGCAGAGCCAACACTAAATCCTTCCAAGACTTCTTGGATTCCTGTTGTATCCAATAACCTTCTCAGAAAGACCATCCTAATAGGCCCCTCACTCTTGTGGAGGTGGGATGTGATTGTGAGTCCAAACTTAACCAGACTGTAGTCCATCCATGACAATGGGGAAATCACAGCAGTCTCCACCCATGGAACACCACCCTGACCAGAGTAAAAGACGATATCAAGTGTGTGTCTAGCAATGTGTTTGTCCTGAGACCACTTGGGACAGGCCCATTGTTTATGAACTCCTGAACTACCTCAGACAAATTGGTCCTGAAGTGAACATTGAAGTTTCCCACTACCACAAGCCTGGGAGACTCCCAACACCAAGCCAGAGACCATGTCCATCTGCTCAGTTAGGGACTTGGTTGGGCCGTGGGGTGATCGGTATACCAAGAGAAGTCCCAGTCTATCCTTGATCCCCTAACTTAAGTACACACATCCAACATGGTCGGACACTTCGGCAGGGATTTTGGTGAGGGAGATGTTCTTATAGATTAGAGTGACTCCATCTTCTCACTGACATCCTCTCACCAGCTCCTCAACAGAGTACCCTGGAGGGAGAAGCTGGGGCCAAACTGGGTTCCCAGCTTTCCCCAACCAGGGCTGTGTGATACATATCAGGTCAGCCCCTTCATCCCTAATCAGATCATAGATGATTTCTTATTTATTCTGGACCAACCTGGCATTACAAAGGAGCAAGGTGAGGCTTTGGAGGTAGTTGGCACTGCTCTCCAAGGTCAAAGAGCTGGCAGGACAGCCAGAAGAGGCAACAGCTATTAGATTTCTCATTTCCCTTCCCCTGTAACAGCCTGCTAACCTGCCAACTAGGGATATACACGAACCGGTTCAAAAGTCTGGTGTTTTGCACTCCCAGGAGGCCGGGCGGAGTGTGCCCTTACCTGCCCTGCCACTTGCCTGCATGCCGGCCATTTGCATGGTGACATTCACCGGGGCTGCAAGGAGGTACGTTGCAGCCCTGCACCAACACTTTTGGGGAGAGTGCTGGTGGGGGGTGGAGGAGTGGCAGGGCAGGTAAGGGCACCTTCCCTCCCCATTAAAGGACACCCTCTTTAGCACGGACTAGTTCATGCACATCCCTACTACTAACATTACTTCCACCACTGCTGGAATAGCTGCCCCACAGTCAATGGAATCCACCCCCACTGTCTCCCCATCTCCAGACAAGCCTAGACACATTGTAGACTAACTTCACCCAAGACTCAACAACAGAAGCTTTCTCAACAACAGCTTCAGCTTCTTATCCAATAATTTTTTATTTACTGCTTTTCAACAAAAGTCCCCAAAGCATAGATAAAAATAAAATTGCTCCCTGTCCCCAAAGGGCTCACAATTTTAAAACGGAACATAATAGACATCAGCAACATCCACTGGAGGGATGCTGTGCTGGGGATGGTTAGGGCCAGTTGCTCTCCCACTACTAAAAGAGCCAGAGTGGTGTAGTGGTTAGAGTGCTGGACTAGGAGCGGGGAGACCCAAGTTCAAATCCCCATTCAGCCATGATGCTAGCTGGGTTACTCTGGGCCAGTCACTTCTCTGTCAGCCTAACCTACTTCACAGGGTTGTGAGGAGAAACTGAGGTATGTAGTACACTGCTCAGGTCTCCTTGGAGGAAGAGCGGGATATAAAATGTTGATGATAATAATAATTAATAAATAGAAATCACCACTTTAAAATGGTGCCTCTTTGCTCAGTTAGCAGGTTGTATGGTTATACAACCATAAAATAATATACTCTGTTCCAGCCCACAGCTTCATACTGAAGCAAGTATTTTTTTTTTATATTCCTTGAAATCAATGAAATTTAAGTGTGCTTAGCTAAGTTTTATAGATACTTAATTGCCATCAGTTTGTATTCATTTATAATCTGGCCTAATCTAATATTTCAAGACAGTTGGTTATGGGCCAAAAACATAACATTTAATAAATATATAAAGCTAAAACTATTGAATCCTGGTTAATATGAGCCACCAAATGTCAGCCCAATCATAGTTTTATGCGCCCCCACCCCCGGGGAAGGCTATTGAAAATATCTAACTGTATTCTGTCATCCTATGACATGACGCACCTAGTATAAACTAAGTAGATATTATTGGCTGATCTTGGAGATTGTGATACCTCTTAGAAAAGAAAGTGGTTTCTTAAGTAGGGTCAAAAGTGCTCATGTTTTACAGACCAATACCAGTGCTGTAAAATTGTTCAGGCTTTAGAAAGTTGGTTTAACTTTCTTCTAGTTAGCTGCTACTATCAGATGTAGGCAATCATACCTGGGAAGCTGCTGGCAATTCAGCATTCAAGGACCACTCCAGCTAGAGCACATTTGAGCTTCAGGGTTGTTGAAGTATAAATGAGTTTTTAAAAATGACAGTGAAAGGAGACTTTTGTTTCAGCATCTAGTTCATCCATTCCTAGAGTTGAGAGCTGCTTAACTTGGCACTGTGTACCCATCCCCCCGCCCCAAAAGGGCAAAAGTGATTTCTAAAATGTCAGATGCTTTAAAGTTGAATGCAAAACAATGCCTCTAAAAACATTTGAGCTTGGGGTTACACAAAAGCATTTTCCTCAGTGAACGGCTAGCATAAGTTTGACATCAGTCAAAAATATCTTAATTTTATATTGATGTTAAAAGCTGAAGCTATGAATCCCCCCAAAATTAAGAAGTGATATAATATATTTTATAATAAAAATAATTGATGGCTTAAGCACAACTAACTCTGACTTGTGGCCTGTGCTTGCTCTTTGTAGTAAAGAAGATGGACTCTTTTTAAAAGAAGATGAAACAGTACATAGCATTTTAAGTGTGTCCTTGTTTTATCTAATTGGTAACAACTTAATGCTTTTCTTCTCCAGAATAATACGTGAGTTGTTCTTAAGCTGCAATGGAGTGAATCAAATGACTGAACTAAATTACTTGGACTGTGTAAGAAGTTATTCCTTGAAAGTGTTTGAAACATTAATATTTTGCCTTGGAGATCAGCAGATGGACCAAGTGATGCCCGACTTAGATGGTTTGGACAGTGAACAGAAGATGTCTGCGTTAGATCTAGGTGCTTTAGTTCACAGACAGCAACCAGCTTCAGATGCGCTTCAGAGCTTGAGCAAATTTTATGCTGTCCTCAAAGAAACTTATCCAAAGAAGAAGAAATCAGTCAGTCAAGATGTTCACATCAACATGATAAACATATTCTTGTGTGTAGCTTTTTTGTGTGTCAGTAAGGAAGCAGATGCTGATCGAGATTCAGTGAATGATTCCGAAGATACTTCAGGTTATGACAGTACTGCTAGTGAACCTCTGAGCCACAGGTTGCCATGTCTGTCTCCAGAGAGTTTTACTTTGCCCTCATTGGAACATATCCACAGGGCAGCAGACATTTGGTCAGTGTGTTGCTGGATCTACTTGTGCAGCTCAATATTCCAAAGACAGTTCCATAGACTTGGTGGTTTTGAAGTATGTCATAGATTAATAGCTATGATTATTGAAAGACTTTCCAGGGTAGTAGAGGAACAAGATGAGAAGGAGGGACCTACTGAGATTTTTTCCAAAAGTGGTTCTTTGCAGTTGTTGCCAAGCTGCAAGAGAAGCCCATTGGACCATGATAGTCTTGATGAAAATGTTGATTCTTCAAGACAAGCTGAATGGGTTTTCTATAGCCATTCAGATGCAGAACAAGCTTCAACTGATGGCACTGCCAAATCAAAAAAGGCTTTGATGCAAGAAAGTGAGTGGTCACACCATGGTATAAGACTTTTGGAAGCTCTGCTAGCCATTTGTTTACATAGTGCAAGTAATTTCCAGCAGAAGATGGAATTGGAGTCACTTCCCCAGGTAATGTGTCACTGACACTCTTAAAACTTACAGCTACCATGTCAATTAAGAAAGCTGTTTTAGAGATGGGAACAAAACAAGTGCTTGTTGGATTTTAAAGCTATATCTCTTCCACATGGCATTACTTAAATTAACTTTCAAGTAAATTTAATAAAATTACAGGACTATTATTAAAAGAACAGCAGAAGTATTGGTATTTCAAGGGGTATATAGTAGACACTTCCCCAAAGGAATAATTTGCTGTTGATATTGCAGTAATGAGCAGAAATGCCATAGAAAAGAGAGTGAAATGCATGTCCATAGAGACATCTAGGCATAGTATTCAGCCTGAGTGGGAATATTGTGAGAGAAACCAGTAACTTAAAGATAAGACACACGGAGTTTGATTTGCACCATACTGTATTTTTAAGTGTGTAATGCCGTATCTTGTCACTTATCCAGAAGGCTTGTAATTGGTTTTCCCCCATTCAGTTCCAACTTCAAACAAGCCCAGAGGGCTTAAGAGTTTGAACCACAAATATTGTGTGTGAACTTTATAGAGAAATAAGGAGACTTAACTAGAGATAATCATGGTGATCTGTGCTATAAGCACAACATGCAAACACCTTGACAAGTAAGTTTAGTTCTTGCCTTCAGCAGTTTTGAGAGGACTGGGAATGCAAATGGTGAAGAAACTATAATTGCTTTTAGCACCTTTTTCATTAATCGCGCAAACCCATAAGCATGAATGTTTACATTTTTGTTAATGTAGAATGTTTGTGTGGAAGACATATTACTTGAAATGAGGGACCAGCTTGCGAAGTCTAGAATAATGGAAACTGACTTGGTGAAGAACCTGTTTGATTCATTGCTTCGAGTTGCACTGGGAACCTATGTTGCTGATCTGGAACATTCAGAAGAAAAGAAAGAAAAGGTAAAATAGGCTTAAAAGCTGCTTGTCCTATTGCCTGCCACCCTGTCTAAAGTCCCCATGGTTGTAAGGCCAATATGATATCATGGAATGTTCATAAACATTCCAACATCTGCAGGTGAAAAAATGGACAAGTAAGCAATTTTGTAAGCTGGAGTATTGTGCACCAGAGATCTCAAAGAGGCAATGGTGGTGTGTATGTGGACATGAGTGAAATGGACTTTGGCTGCATGTTTGTAATATGTTACCATATACAGTTTTACTAATTCTTTGAAATACTTAGCATGATTTTGGAGTTCTTTTTCCTTTCTGCTCTCTGCTCTTGTGTAGAATGTAGAAATTACATACAAGAGCTGAAAGTTACAGATGAGTTAAAAATAGTTTGCTGGAATCCACAAAGATTAAAATGAATGTATGAGAGATGGGAGTATCTGACCAATCTGGATCGAGATCCGTCGATGTCCATAAGAATGGGTTCTGTGCCTGCAAAGGAGCCATGCAGTACCCATGCCTGAGCTTGTCGAAGAGCCCAGGCCACCCCCCATGCTGAAGCGTGCTATTTAAGGCGTGGCTGAGGCGCGAAGTCCCTGAGTTCTTTCCCGACACCCCTTGTGTTTGGACCTACAGTCTGCCAATTCTGTAGTTGGAAAGTTCCTCTTTTCTGTAGTTCATCCTAACTTTGACTGATTTCCTGGAATTTGACTCGGACTGGTTGATGTGCTACACATGTTTTTGACTCGGAACGGCTGATAGTGATTCTCTGGCTCTTGACTTGGACTGGCTTTCGACGACTTCAGGAGTTTGACTGAGGACCAGACTTGACTTACGATATGGCTGAGAACAGGTCATTTAAATAGTGTGAGGGTTGCAGGGTGAAATTGCCTTGAAGGACCTTCGTGACCTGTGTTTGTTGTGCCTCGAAGAGGAACATAATGTCTCCTCATGTAGAATATGTCTGTCTTTTTCGAAGCAGATGCGGAAGAATCGGGCACTCCGCCTTCAGGCAGCAATTTCCTCGATGCCGGGCACGCCTCATCCTTCAACTTTGACTACACCCTCAAAGGAGATGCCAAAATTAACATCGACGCCTTCTTCAAATTCGGGCACACAAGTCTTTGCGCTGTGACTCCATGAAGTTGGTCTCGGCATCGACAAAATGCTCCACATCAGAGAAATCTTCGGCATCGATGTCGGCATCAATGTCAATATTGACCGCAAAACGTTCGGGATCAGCCTCGGAATCGAGATCTTCTTCATTTTCCTCTTCTAGACCGCACCATTCAGACGAGTGTGGGAGGTCTGCCAAGCGTTGGGGGGTCTGACCACGTCCCTTCTCCTGAAGACAAGTGCTGTAGAATACAAGACCGCCCTCGAGACCGTACACCATTGCCTTCCGCGGCACAGCCATCGACACCGAGTTTTTCTTCACAACCGCTTACAGTGTCTGCACTATCGACATCAACTAATCCTTCAGTATCGACAGCTACCTTGGTCACTTTGCATTCTGTCCTCCCACAGCAGTCGACATTGACAGTGGTCGATACCGAACCACCATTGATGGATGTTGTTCGTTGGATGCCAACACCGATCTCGATGCTGATTTTTATGCTGATGGCTAGCTCTCTCTCTCAGACTCCGATGCTGTTGGCTTCTTCTGCTTCTCCTTCGACTCCACAAGCTGCTGTGCAGTTGCCTTCGGCCTTACATACGCCAGTCCTCTCCGCGTCGACACAAATAACCCCTCAGTACTGAGCACCGGTGCCAACTTTCGAAATCAACGTAGATGCTGAGGAGGAACTTCCTTCGGCTACGTGTTCTCTGCTTTCCTTATTGGATTCTTCTTCTAGCACACACTCTGCCTCGACGTTTAAAGGTTTCCTTCCAAGTGATATCGAGCCTGCTCCACAAATCGTGACAACTACTGCAACAAATACGGTTGCTCCCTTGTCAGCTAGTCATCTTCAATCTCCAGCCCCCTGGCATTCCTGTGGGTTCAGCCAACCCTCCATAGGTACTTTCTCCCCAGGTGCACCTTATATTTGTGAGAACAACAGACCATGGAGACCAGTGTCACCGGCAAGGGATGCCTGGCCCAGCCTGTCTTCTGTCACTGTGGCCACTCAAACCTCCCCACTGGTGTCCAGTGGGCATCACAGGCATCTACGTTGTCTCTCCGTTCAGTGTCGACCCAGACTTTTCCTGCTCCGTCTCCTCTTGTTGCTGCTGGAACTCAGACTGCCACTATTCCAACAGGAGGGGACAGGCCACCACCGAGCTCGCCATCGGAACATTATGGCTCATCGGATTTCAAATCTGGCCCGGATGATAAAAGCACAATTGTGGAACCTCCCACCGATGTACCATCAGTAACCTATGTTTCCCCTAATGATGAACTAAAGGTTTACCATAAACAAATAAGGACAATGGCTGAGGCTTTGGGTCTGGATATTTGCTCCCATCTCGCCACTATCGATGACCCAGTGTATAACCACGCTGAAATCTCAATCCACTGCCCCAGTGGCTCTACCAATGTTGCCCATCATCACTAGGGCTGCCAGGTGTGCCTGGGAGGTATTGCACACCTCCACTCTGACTTCAAAGAAATTGGAGAGTATTTATTTATTTATTTAATTTTTATACCACCCTTCCAAAGTGGCTCAGGGTGGTTTACAATTAAAACAGAACCATTAAAACCAGTTAGAGTTAAAACAGAAATATAAACAATATAAAACATCAATTAACAATTAAAAACATTATAAAAAACAATTAAACAATTGGAACAATTAAAACCCTGAAAACCAGGTCACAGTATTAAAACAATTAAAACTAATTAAAACCCTGAAAGGCCAGGCCAAGCAGATAGGTTTTAAGGGCTCCCCTGAAGGTCAATAAAGAACTCAGATTGTGGATTTCTGCTGGGAGTTTTAATCTTTACAGAGTTCTATTCTGAACAGAGTTCAGGATAAGGACAATGGATACCTCCTGAAGCATCCGGCACCTAATTCCTTAGTCATTGACTGTGCCACAGCATCAAAATCAGGCAAGCGGTATACTGTTCTTCCTGACAAGGAGGTCAGAAAGTTAGACCTGCTCGGAAAGAAAGTCTACTGGACTTCATGCCTATCAATTAAGGTAGCTAATTATGCGGCCTGCACAGCTAAATATGCTCATGGCCTTTGGGAACTCTTGGAGAAAGATCTTGACTCACTGTCCTTTGAGGACTTTAAGACCAAGTTCCGCCAAACCCTCGAGAACTCGGGAAACCTAACACACAGGCAATTCAGTATTGCCAAATACCTGGCAGAAAGCGAATCCCGTATAATGACAGTGGCCATCACATTAAGGAGACATGCCTGGTTAAGATCTACAGAGCTCCAACAAGACATGTGGGATAAGATAGAAGGAATACCCTTTGATGGCACTGGCCTCTTTAGTGAGACAACCGACGGAACCATGGAACAGCTAAAGAAGTCTAAATTTACAGCCAAGACTTTTACTATGTACCCATCTACTTCTACAACTGCATTGAAATTCTGCAACAATTATGGCAAGTTCCGTCCATCTTACTGAAATCAGGATTGGTGGGACTTCAGGAAACCTTACTCAACCTATCAATGCCGCCCTTACCATCAGAAGGGGGAAACTCCTCAATCCCAGCATACAAAGTCACAGGACGCTCAGAAGCATCTTTAAGATTCCGGACCACCCATCGACACCTCAGCTCCCCTCTCCTGCCAGCGAGGGTTCTAACATCTGCCTCGACGGTTTATTCCATCCACCCATGCCAGCCTACCATCAAGCTGGCAAGCCATGCCCCCACATGGCACCATATAACATCAGGCCACTGGGTCCTAAAGATTATAACTGCTGGTTATGCGCTCGAATTCAGGTCCCTACCGTTGTTCTTAGGGATGATACTCACTCCTCCTTTAGACACACTCCGGCAGGAAGTGAGGGAGCTACTGGAGAAGGGAGCAATTGCCCTGGTATTGTTGGCAGACAGGCGGGACAGGTTCTATTCCCGGTATTTTCAAATTCCCAAACAGGACGAGGGCATTTGACCCATTATGGATCTCCGCCACCTGAATAAGTTCATCTGTGTCAGAAAGTTCCGTATGATGGCGAAAGTTCCGTATGATGGCGTTGCTTCCGCTGTTCCAGGGAGAGAAGTGGCTTGCAATGCTGGACCTACAGGACGCCTATTTTCATATCAATATCCGGACTTGTCATCGCAGGTACCTATGGTTCACCGTCGGTCACCAAGTGTTTCAATACAATGTATTGCCCTTCGGACTGTTCACCGCCCCGAGAGTTTTTACAAAATGTATGGCGGTGGTGATTGCTCACCTGCGGACCAGGGGAGTCTCGGTCTATTCTTATTTAGATGACTGGCTCCTGACCGCGAAAGACAGAAGCGAGTTACTTTTGCACATCCATTATGTAGTGAACCTACTTCGGGAGCTGGGCATCGAGATAAATTGGGAGAAGTCTCATCTGGAATCTATGCCCATGACCTCTTACATAGGGGCAATTCTGCACACCGTGCAACAGAACGCATTCTTGCTAGAGGACAGATTTGCTTGCATTCGGGACCTTCCATCAGTAGCCCTTGTAACTGGCCTGCTCAATACAGAGCCTGCTGAGCCTGATGGCATCCTGCAACACAGTGATTCACTTTGCGTGTCTGAAAATGCGTAAACTTCAACTCTGATTCCTATCAGTGTTCCATCCCATCAGACAGCCAAATGAAATGCTTCCACCACAGGTCCTTCGTTCACTCTCCTGGTGGACACAGCACAGGAACCTGCTCAGCAGGGTCCCCTTCCAGGCTCAATCACCTATGGTCTGGCTAACTACAGATGCCTCCCTACAGGGCTGGGGAACCCACTGCAACAACCACAAGATCCAGGGGAGATGGTCCCTTTGCTGGGCCCAGTTGCACATCAGTTTCTTGGAGCTCCTGGCTGTCTTCCAGGCATTACAGGCATTTCTGCCTCTCCTTCAAGGTAAAGTGGTCCAAATCTACCTTGACAATACAATGGCGCAAGCTTATATCAGTCGTCAAGGAGGGACAGTGTCTTGCAGCCTATGCGCCCTCAGTGTACAATTATGGCACTAGTGCATTCAACACCAGATTTACCCAATAGCCATGCACATCAAGGGCCTAGACAACGCCTTGGCAGACAACCTCAGCCAGGTCTTCCTACAGGACCGACAGCATGAGTGGGAAGTTATAGCCCCCTTCGACCAATGGCTGAGACCCACCATCAACTTCTTTGCTTGCTCTGCAAATGCGAAATGCACCCGCTTCTGCTCCAGGGAGGACCATGACTTTCAGTCTCTGGGAGATGTAACTAGATTGGTCCCTGGAGACACCTTACATGTTTCCCCTTCTGCCATTAATACCCAGGGTTGTGGCACATCTGCTATCCAAACCAACCAGCTGCATCCTAGTGACACCATGGTGGTCAAGGCAATTCTGGTTTCCACAGGTACGCAGACTGGCAAAACTGCTACAAACACCTACCTTGCCGTCTAGATCTACTCACTCAAGACGATGGTCGCATTCTGCATCCAGATGTCCAAACCCTCTACCTGACCGTCTGGGAGATAATCTGCTAAATCACATTCTCCTCAACCAACATAAAGAGACCACACATTGGAACTACCTGAGCAAATGGTGCCGGTTTAAAGCCTATGCACGCACCAAAGGGTTCCTACATAAACAAGCTTTGGCCTGAGAGGTTCTTCAATACCTCACGATGCTGAAATCGAAAGTGCTGGCCAATGTGTCATTAAAAGTCCATCTAGCTGCCTTGTCCTCACACCACCCAAAGTGTGAGGGGAAAATGCTGTTCTCACATCTGTTGAGTAAAGTTTTTCTGAAAGGCCTCTTGCATGTTTATCCTCCAGTTAAGCCTCCGGTGGAGCTGCGGAGCCAGTCATTGGTTCTGTCGTCATTAACCCAGGCTCCCTTTGAACCCATGGCCACGTCTTCGTTGAAACTAGTTTCTTGGAAGACAGCATTCTTGATTGCCATCACTACAGCGAGATGTGTGAGTGAGCTCACAGCTCTCAGGGTGGACTCTTCCTATACGATTTTTTACCCAGACAAAGTCCAGATGTGACTGGATCCTTCGTTCTTACCAAAGGCTGTTTCCACTTTTCACCTGAATCAGGATATAATCTTACCGACTTTCTTCAGGGACCCTTCTTCTGCCCTGGAAAGAACACTGCATGCCATGGATGTACGCTGAGCTCTCTTGTTCTACATGGCAAACACAAGAGCATTTAGGTCATCGACCCGACTCTTCATATCCTACAAGGGTCCTACAAGCTCTTCATATCCTACAAGCTCCCTGATCTCAAAACAAAGAATGTCGAGATGGCTTGTTGAACTTATTCTATTTGCTTATAGGCTACAGAACAAGCCACTACCGGAAGCAACAAAGGCCCACTCTACCAGGGCTTATGCTTCTTCCACTGCACACCTTTCTGGGGTGACTTTTATGGACATCTGCAAAGCAGCCACCTGGTTCTCAGAAGTCCCCCTTCATAAAACACTACTCAATAGATGTACGCTCTGCTGCAGAGGCCCCTTTCAGGAGAAGTGTGTTAAAGCAGGTGTTGCAATAGCTACTACTGCTCCCTCCCCCCTTTGGAGCTTGCTAGACACCCATTCTTATGGACATCAATGGATCTCGATCCAGATAACAGGTTGCTTACCTGTAATTGATGATCTGGTAGAGATCCATTGATGTCCATAAGACCCTCCCTTCCTCCCCTCTGCAGTAGTGCTGTTTCTATGTATGTACAGGTGTGCAGCCTATTCGCTTAAGCTCTCGTATTCATCATGGATTAACTCACGTGCTTTGGATGGTCGTCCTGCACGGCGGTTGTCCAAGAACTGAGGGACTTCGCACCTCTGCCACACCTTAAATAGCACGCTTCAGCGTGGGGGTGTGGTCTGGGCACTTCGACAAGCTCAGGCATGGCTACCGCATGGCTCCTGCGCAGGGCAGAACCCATTCTTATGGATATCGATGGATCTCTACCAGATCATCAGTTACAGGTAAGCAACCTGTTTTTCAGATATTTTCAGTTGTCTCCCTATTATTTTACTGATTTCTAGGGAATTTAGAACCAACAGAAGGAAGTACTTTTGCACACAGTGTATAATTAATCTATTTCATGGGATGTGGTGATGGCAACCAGCTTTGATGACTTCAAAAGGGACCTAGACAAATTCACGGAGGACAGATCTACCAATGGATACTAGTCTTAATGGCTATAGGCTGTCTCCAGGTTCAGAGGCAGCAGAGGGCGCATGCCTTCTCCTGTTCATGAATTTCCCAGAGGCATCTGGTGGGTTACTGTGGGAGACAGGATGCTGGACTAGATGGGCCCTGGGCTGGCTTGATCCAGCAAAACTCTTTTATGTTCTTAAGTTACTTTCAGTGAAGCCTAGATTCTTCCATAGATATTGGCCTATTTTATTAATAGCCTATCTTGAACATCTAAAATATGCTGGACAGATCCATCAGTCAGAAAAAGATCCTGTACCGCAGCCTGGTGATATATCAGAAGAAGCAGAAGAGTCACAATGCTGTAGCTTTAAATTTTTTGCTGAAGAAGAAGGCTATGATGCAGATAGTGAAAGTAATCCTGATGACAGTGAAAGCAAAGATGAAGGTAAGATTGAAATTGGAATTCACGTGCTCATGGCTTTCCTAAATGATGCTTGACTGCATTCCATCAGCATTCATTTGAGGCATAGAGAGTGGTTGCTTCAGGTGCTGGGTGAAGGGGTGTTCCCAGTCTGATGCTTGCAAGCTTTGAAAGGGGTATGCTACCAGCCTCTCCCGACTCCTCAACCCTTTTCAAAGCCTGCAAAGGGAAGCTGCCAGTAATCTCTTCCCCTTGCTCTCTATCCCTTATAAAGTCTAAGGACTCAGTTGGGAGCTCTGGATCAAACACTGACATGCTTTAGAAGGTGCATGGAATAAGGAGGGAAAGCAGGCAGCAGCCTCTTCTCTTTTCCCCATGCCCCCTTCAAAGCCTGTAAGGATCAAATTGAGGGCTGAGAGCTCCCAAGCTGATCCTTGCAGACTTTGAAAGTGGAGCAATATGAGAATAAAGAGCTGCTGGCAGCCCCATTGCCATCCCTTTTGAAGCCTTCAAGAGGGCAGGGCAAGGCAGTATTTGTACTGTACCTCAGATGCTCGAAGACCTGGGGTTGTCCCTGCGTGTGCTTATGGAGCCCCCCAGGCACAATGGCATCTGAGTTCTTTTATGAACAGAGAAATGTTCCTTATGCTCCGTGTGGAATGTGATCCTCAGATGGCAGGAAGTTGCTTGAACTTATGATTTTAGGTTGCATTCTCATGCAGTATATGCCTCTGCTGGTGGAATGTTCATTTCCCAGCAGATTTGCATTTGAATAATCTGAAAAATTTTAGTTGGGGTTTGGTGGAGAGCCTTCCAGTTGAATTATAATCTTTTGCAAGCTAGTGTGTGTATTTCTGATGACTTCTACAGATGCATCTGTGTATTGCCTTTTTGGGCTTCTCTCAGCTTTTATCTTTAAGTTCCATGGAGACCGTGTTTGCACTCAGAGAGCTGGTCCTGAACTTAAAAAAAAAAAAAAAATTCAAGCTTTGTAGGGGAAAGTCTAGTTCTGGTTGTCTCCAAATTTCCTGTTCAAGCAGATGGCTTGTAGAGCTATGAGGGTCAAACTAGATGAGACATTAATGCATCTTCATTCAGTTTGGGACTTATATTTATTTTAAGATAGTAGATGCATAAAAAAAATAGTAGAATAAGACCCACAGCATGGAGGTAGGGATGTGTTAACCCTTTACCTCTGCACACTTTGTGCCAGTTATTTTAAGCAAACTCAGGGCTAAACTAGATCAGATATTCAATGTTGCATAGTTCAGAGCTGGTTTAAATGTAACAGAAGACAGGGCCCTGATCCAGATCAAATTTAACATTAAAAATTCATTTTAAAAAGCTCCTAATTTGAAAAAAAGATGCAACAAACATATCATTTAGTTTGACCCTATTTGCTTATAATAACTGAGCACAAAAATGGCTCTGTGTGTGTAATAGTGGTAGGGCATAAGCATTTCAATGCATAGAGTATCTATAATTATTATGTATATTTATATACTGATTTTAAACAAAAAGTTTTCAAAGTTTACACATAAAAAGAAATAAGATGGTTCCCTGTACCAAAAAGGCTCACAGTCTAAAAAGTGAATGATTCCTCTTGATGTGAGTAATTTTGATATGTGAAACATATATAGCCTGCAGATATGTATGTACTTGCCATTGTCAGGCCTGTCTCATAACAAATGGTTGTGCATGTTCTTACTTTTTATTTTTGGAAAGCCAGGATCTCAAGCTAGGCTGAAGATCCTGATTTCTAACTCCATCAGTTTCTAATGTGAAGAAGAAATATCTGGTAGTCGTAGCTCAGCAAAGTAGGCAGAGTAGATACAGTTGAATTTCAGTAGATGACTGTGTCTTCTTTTCCAGGAGCAGACATTAAAACAGAAAAAGGGTGCTTTGGTTATTCCAGTTTTTCCAGTGACCTAGCTGAAAACTTCACTCAAGGGGAATTAATATACCCTGAAATCTGCATGTTGGAATTGCATTTACTCTCGGTTGGTAACCCAAGCTTGGACGTACTCACTCATGTCTTCCAGAGTTTCTTGAAAGTAATCCGGCTGAAGGGAAAAAATGCGATGCTACTTATGCAACAGGTGAATGATATGTCTATGGTGGAGTTACGTTTATGGTTTTATTTTGGTATATGGAATAAATTATATGGTATTGATTTTCAAGAAGTGTCTGCGAGTTTGTGTGGCTCTTCACACAATCAATCTAATGTCAACTGTCCGCAGGAGATTTCCGCAGCGCACACACTCCCTTAGAGTGATCATGTAAAACTAAAAGTTTCCTCCGATCTCTGGTTGGCAGTACACCAAACCAGCATGAAGTTGAGATCCATAATCTTATATTTGAAGCTGGCTTAATTATGTCGGCTTCATGTCAGGTTGGCGCATTGTCAACCGGAGATCAGGGAACACTGGGTTTACACAATTGCGGAGCTGACACTAGATCAGTTGTCTGAAGAGTTCTTGTCTAAATCTTTCTAAACCACCCTGCCAGTCTGTGTGGGAGAGATACCATTGGAAAGCAGAGGAGAGGTAAAATACTGTTTGCAGAGCCGTCAGCCTTTCAGTGGAGGAAAGCCCTCAAATATCCCTAACTCCACCCAACGTAGAATTGTTCTTGAGCAACACTCCTCACACTAAGGAAAGAGGCAAAGGCAGCAGTTCCCAACAGGCATGGCAACCAAGGATCTAGAATGAATGTAAATATACATAGGTGAGAAACAACCAGCATAGCTGCTGTCTGAAAAAAACAGTCAAGTGACAGCTTAGGACTCGGGGAAGCAAGCACATGTTTTTCCCAATGTTTTTCCCAATGTTTCAGGGAAAATGAAACTAATTATACAGTGCATTAAGTATTCTTCCATCTCTAGAACGTGTTTCCATACACAGTTTTCACTATTTAGTGGTTGTCTTAATAACATGACCAGAGGGATGAGCTTCCATTGGGAAGAAAGAAGGAAACAGGCCACACTGAAAACGACTTTGTGGCCAGACCTTCCCCACGCTTGGGTACTGTATCTTGCTAACTCTTGCTACTTGTTCAATACATCCTTTTTACTTTGTGTTGCTTTAGGGAGCTGTAAAGAGTATTCTGGGAGGATTCCTTCACATTTTGACAGACACAGATTCTCGTTTTCAAGGTGAGTTCTAAATAAAGGTAGTATTTCCTTTATATAGCATTTAACTTTAATGCGATTCTGCAGATGTGGAAGCATATGGATTCCATTTAAAATGTTAGACTCTTATGTTGGGGACCTTCACATTGAGGGATTTTGAGAACTGGTCATGGTCCCGCCAAGGTTGAATACTTTGAAAATCTGGTTCGAGATCCGTCGATGTTCATAAGAATGGGTTCTGCGCCTGCGCAGGAACCCCACGGTATCCATGCCTGAGCTCGTCGAAGCGCCCAAGCCACGCCCCCACGCTGCTGCGTGCTATATAAGGCGCGGCTGAGGCGCGTAGTCCCTCAGTTCTTTTCCGACCGCCTTGTGTCCTGGACCTGCGGTCCGTGCCTCTTCGTCTAGTTCCTCGGTTGTTCATCTATCCTCTTGACTCGGACTGGAAATATCGGAATTCTCTGGCTCTACTTACGGAACGGCTTTCGGAAATCTCTGGCTCTCGTTTTGGACTGGCTTCGGTGACTTCTGGCGAACGGACGCGGAACGGCTTCGACCTTGCTATGGCTGACGGAAAAAAATCTTTCAAATGGTGTGAAGGCTGCAGGGCTAAGTTACCCTCCAAGGACCTTCATGACCTCTGCCTTTTGTGCCTTGGTGAGGAGCATAACGTCTCCTCGTGTAAAATCTGTCTGTCTTTCTCGAAACAGACTCGAAAGAATCGGGCTCTTCGCCTCCGTGCGGCGATTTACGATGAAGTTTTGAGCCCATCTACACCGGGCACTCCTCGACCGTCGACATCTAAGGCGCCAAAGCCTTCTTCGACGTCGAGCAGAGAAAAAACCTCTGACATAATTCCCGCCAAAACGTCGTCTATGTCGAAAAGCGCCTCGACTTCAGATAGACACTCGACACTCGAAAAGAAGACGTCATCAAAGAGCTCAGGCTCTTCTACCTCGAAGCCCTCACATCACTCCAAAGACTGTGATAAGGCTTCGAAACATTGACATGATGACCTCTCGACTCCGACTGACTCCAAACGTCGAAAGACTCACGAGAGCCCGCGGAGACACACACCATCTCCCTCTGCGGCGCAGTCATCAGAATCGAGGTCGAGACCTTCGACGTCGACTGACTTCGCAGTACAGACGGTGATTCTGGAGGAGCTACCCGTTTCCTCGACACCGATAGTTATCGACGTGGATGCCCCTTCGACGCATTCTCCCGTTACCGGCATGTCGACGTTGAGAGTGCTCGATACCGAACCACATCAACTGACTACGTCGAACCCTGTTTTCAACGCCGGACGAGTTTTGCCCGACGACGAACGGGCTTCGAACCTTCAGCGATCTCCACGAGCTTCGATACCGACAACAAGAACTCTCTCACCAGCTCCAACGCCTTTGGCTTCGTCTGCCTCTCCATCGACACCACAAGCCTCAGCCTTTGCGCCGTCCACCTTGCACACTCCAGTCCTGTCAACATCGATGCAAGTAACCCCTCGATATCGACCACCGATACCGACTTTCCAGATGGTGGATGTCAATGCCGAAGAATCTCTCCCAGCAGCAACCCGATCTCTTCTGTCTCTCCTGGACTCGACGTCGAGCGGCCGCTCGACATTTACCGGCTTCCCTTCAGTGGGCGTTGAAGCCGAGGGAGGAACACCTACCTTGTCTCATCCTCCAGCTCCACCATCCTCCAACTTGCCACACACTCCTTGGCACTCCTGTGGTTATAGACACCCTTCCTTAGGGGTCTCTTCTCCAGCTGGTCCCTACAGAGATGGCGTTAACCTACCCTGGAGACAAGTAGCACCTGCTCATCCCTTTGCAACTTTTGCGACAATTGCGACCCAAACGTGTGGCTCCATGAACAACCATAGCGCCACACAGACTTCACCACTCCACTTTAAGTCTACATCTACACAGACAAGTCTCCTAAAACTACAAAGTAATTCAACCACGCAAACGGATCCTCACCGTGCTGAAGACGCTCAACTGCAGCCTGCCTCTCCCTCAGAACACTACGGCTCCTCTGACTTTGAGTCCGACCCTGAGGACACCAGTTCCATTGTGGAACCACCTACGGCTGTGGCACCGGTAACTTATGTTTCACCAAATGATGAAATGAAAGCATACCACAAACAGATTCGGGCCATGGCTGATGCTCTTGGTCTAGATATCCAGTCACAGTTGGCAACTATCGAGGACCCAGTATATAAATTTATGTTGAAGACTCAAATGACAGCCCCAGTTGCCCTTCCAATGTTACCAGTAATTACAAGGGCTGCGAAATGCGCTTGGGAAGTCCTCCACACTTCCACCCCGACGTCAAAGAAATTGGAAAGTCTCTATAGAATTCAAGATAGGGATAACGACTATCTGCTCAAACACCCGGCACCAAACTCTCTAGTAATAGATTGTGCCACGGCGTCTAAGTCTGGCAAGAGGTACACAGTCCCTCCTGATAAGGAAGGTAGAAAACTGGACCTATTGGGAAGGAAGATCTATTCAACCTCTTGCCTTTCTATTAAGGTAGCAAACTATGCGGCCTGCACGACAATGTACACTCATGGTCTCTGGGAACAGTTGGAGAAAGATTTGGACTGCCTATCCTTAGAAGACTTTAAAGCTAAATTCCACCAAGTCTTAGAGAACTCTGGAGACCTAACACGCAGACAGCTCAGCATAGCCAAACATCTAGCTGAGAGCGAATCTCGGGCAATGGCGGCAGCAATAACCCTGAGAAGACACGCTTGGCTGCGGTCTACGGGACTCCAAATGGATATGAGAGAAAGAATAGAAGGATTACCATTTGATGGTACTGGCCTTTTCAGTGAAACAACTGACTCCACTATGGAGCAGTTGAAGAAATCAAAATTCACTGCAAAAACTTTCAGCTCGCATCCTTCGACCTCTTCCTCAACATCAACGTACAGGAACAACTATGGAAAATTCAAACCTTCCTACAGGTCACAAGACAGGCGTGACTTTAGGAAGCCCTACTCGTCTTACCAACGTCGCCCGTTCTATAATAAGAAAAGGGCTCCTCAATCACAGCGAGCGAAGCCACAAGAACCCCAAAAGCGTCTTTGAAACTGTGGACTGCCCATCGACACCAACCTCCCTACCGTCTCCATACACCCCCCCTTCCCTGCCAGCGGGGGCCTCTCCACCAGCACTGACGGATCTCTCCATCCTTCCGTCCCTGCCAACGATCAAACTGGCAAGCCATGCCCCCGCATGGCACAGCATAACATCGGACCGGTGGGTCCTGAAGATTATCACATATGGTTACGCAATAGAATTCAGGACTCTTCCACACTTCACGGGGGTGAGATGCACTCCCTCCTCGAGGCTGCTTCTGCAGGAGGTGAAGGAGCTTCTGGAAAAGGGGGCTATTGCCCCGGTGTCATGGGCAGACAGGCTAACGGGGTTCTATTCACACTATTTTCAGATCCCCAAGAGGGATGGGGGGATCCGTCCCATCATGGACCTCCATTGTCTGAACAAGTTTATCCACGCCAAAAAGTTCCGTATGATGGCGTTGCAACAGATCCTCCCACTACTCCAGGGGGAAAAGTGGCTTACGACGCTGGATCTCAGGGACGCCTATTTTCATATCAATATACGTCCGGACCACCGCAAATATCTACGTTTCACTGTCGGCGACAAAGTGTTTCAGTACAATGTATTGCCCTTCGGACTGTCCACCGCTCCGAGGGTTTTTACAAAATGTATGGCGGCAGTGATTGCCCATCTAAGAACCAGGGGTGTATCGGTCTACCCTTACCTGGACGACTGGCTCCTAACTGCAGAAGTCAAAGACGAGTTAGTTTTGCACATCCAATATGTAGTGAACCTACTTCACGATTTGGGCATCGAGATAAACTGGAAGAAATCGCATCTGGAACCATCACCTATAATCTCCTACATAGGGGCAATCCTAGACACAACACAACAAAGAGCTTTTCTCCCAGAGGAGAGATTCAACTGCATCCTGAACCAAATCTCCGAGTTTCAAGATCATCCCCTACAGCCAGCCCGTATGATTCAACGTCTGTTGGGCCTTATGTCAGCTTGCAATACAGTAATCTATTATGCGAGACTCAAGATGAGAAAGCTCCAACTCTGGTTTCTTTCAGTATTTCGTCCAATCAGAGACAGTCAATCAAAGCGCCTTCTACTTCCCCCGGATGTACTCCGGTCGCTCTCCTGGTGGACCAAGCGGAAGAACCTACTCGAGGGAGTACCCTTTCGATCCCCCTCCCCTTCGGTTTGGATGGCGACGGATGCCTCGCTCCAGGGCTGGGGGGCCCATTGCGACAACCACAAAATTCAAGGGAAGTGGTCCCCTCAACGTGCCAAATTGCACATCAACTTCCTAGAGCTTCTGGCTGTTTTTCAAGCACTACAGTCATTCTTATCTGTCCTTCAAGGGAAAATTGTTCAGATCCACCTCGACAACACAACCGCCCAGGCATATATAAACCGCCAGGGAGGGACGGTCTCCCGGAGTCTGTGTGCTCTCAGTGTTCAAATGTGGCACTGGTGTATTCTACACCGCATTTACCCCAAGGCTGTTCACATCAAGGGCCTGGACAACACCCTGGCAGACGACCTGAGCAGAGTCTTCTTGCAGGACCGTCAGCACGAATGGGAACTCCGCACGGATGTGATAACTCCCTTCTTCAACCGGTGGATGAGGCCCTCAGTGGACCTCTTTGCTTGCTCAGAGAACACGAAATGCGATCGCTTCTGTTCAAGGGCGGGCCACGACAGTCTGTCTCTCGGAGATGCTTTTCAGTTGGATTGGTCCCTAGAGACACCTTACATGTTTCCCCCCCTGCCATTGATACACAGAGTGGTAGCTTGTCTTCTCTGCAATCCAACCAACTGCATCCTAGTGACTCCATGGTGGCCAAGGCAACCTTGGTTTCCGCAAGTACGCAGACTGGCGAAGAACTGCTACAAGCACCTACCTTCCTATCAGGATCTCCTCACTCAAGACGGAGGTCTCGTCCTGCACCCGGACGTCAAAACCCTCCATCTAACAGTGTGGAAGATAGTCTGCTGACTCATATCCTACTCAACCAGCGCAAGGAATCTACGCGCCGCAACTACAAGCGCAAGTGGGACCGTTTTAGGTCATATGCACGCTCCAAGGGATTCCTTCCTAAACGAGCCTCAGTCCGGGAGGTTCTACGATACCTTACGTCTTTGAAAGCAAAAGGCCTGGCCAACGTGTCTTTGAGAGTCCATTTATCTGCCTTGTCCGCATACCATCCGGGCAGTGACAACTCTACACTGTTCTCGCACCCATTGAGCAAGGCCTTCCTGAAAGGCCTGTCAAATGTGTACCCTACAATCAGAAAGCCAGTAGAACCATGGAGTTTATCGCTGGTTCTTTCGTCACTGACTCAGGCTCCCTTTGAGCCCATGGCTACGTCCTCCCTTAAACATCTCTCTTGGAAGACAAGCTTCCTGATTGCTATCACAACAGCAAGACGTGTGAGTGAACTGGTGGCTCTCAGGGTGGACCCCCCTTATACTTTATTTCAACCAGACAAAGTCCGCATGCGTTTAGACTCTACTTTCCTACCAAAAGTTGTATCCGACTTCCACTTGAACCAGGATATCATCTTACCTACATTCTTTGGGAACCCTACTTCTGCTCTGGAGCGCTCGTTACATGCTCTAGACGTGCGCCGTGCGCTCCTATACTACATAGACAGCACAAAACCCTTTAGGCTCTCTACTCGTCTATTCATATCGTATAAAGGGCCAAGGAAAGGATCCCCAATTTCGAGACAAAGATTGTCCAGATGGCTGGTAGAGCTTATTCTCCTGACATATCATCTACAAGGCAAATCACCTCCAGAAGCCATTAAAGCCCACTCCACCAGGGCTGAAGCTTCCTCTGCTGCACACCTCTCTGGGGTCTCGTTCAGGGATATCTGTAAGGCCGCAACTTGGTCTTCGGAGTCTCCCTTTATTAAGCACTACGCCATAGATGTACGCTCTGCGGCAGAGGCCACCTTTGGGAGAAGTGTTTTGAAACAGGTGTTGTTGTGACTACTGCTCCCCCCTCCTACTGGAGCTTGCTAAACACCCATTCTTATGAACATCGACGGATCTCGAACCAGATAAACAGGTTGCTCACCTGTAACTGATGATCTGGTAGAGATCCGTCGATATTCATAAGACCCTCCCAACCTTCCCCTCTGCAGTAGTGCTACTTCTATGTGCGTATAGGTGTGTGGCTTCTATCCTCTTCAGGATATTCCCCCTTTTTAATGGATGAACTTACCTAATTTAAACAAAACAAAAAAGAAGGAAAGACTTTAGATGATCGTCCTCCACGGCGGTCGTCCAAGAACTGAGGGACTACGCGCCTCAGCCGCGCCTTATATAGCACGCAGCAGCGTGGGGGCGTGGCTTGGGTGCTTCGACGAGCTCAGGCATGGATACCGTGGGGTTCCTGCGCAGGCGCAGAACCCATTCTTATGAATATCGACGGATCTCTACCAGATCATCAGTTACAGGTGAGCAACCTGTTTTTCTTTTGGAAATTCTTTGAAATTCTTTTCTTTTCTTAAATATGTGCTTAGAGCTGATGTGACATAGTGTCTAAGAGACTGAACTGCACACCAGGAGGTTCCTGGTTCAAAGCTCACCTTTGCCATGAATTCACCAAATGGCCTTAGGCAAGCCACATCCTCTCAGCCTCAGGTCCCCACTGGCAATATGGGGACAGTAATACTTGGCATTATAGGGTGGTGGAAAGGTTTGCAGCAAGATAATACACGTGAAGCACTTTGAACACTTGATAGCAAAATTCCAATCCTGTTTGTTGTTATCTTTCTCACTGAGGACTTAAGCATGCTTATCTTTGTTGAATCCTGTCTAACGTTTGACTGGAAATCAAGATCTATTCTCATGTTCCTCATAGGATAGTGTTCTGATCTGTATTCTGTAAAAGGCTTTTTCTCTGTAGAATTCAGTCTGCGTTTAAAACCAGTTATTTAAATGTGGGAAATGAGAGTGTGTGCACAGCAAGTTTCAGATGCATTCTTGAAGACTAAGATTTAAAACTCCTTAGCTTAAAGATGTTTAACCATGGTATAACAATTGTTTCCCCTCTTGCCAGCTTATACATAGGATCTCAAAAGTCCTCCTCATCCCTCTTCTGTTTTGACAGATGTCTTTTGTTGAATGTCTGCTCTCTTTTGGGGAAAGATCAGATCTAAGCATAGAGTTCCACTGAGAGCAGTGTGATTACTATGGTCACCACCTGCCTTGAATCACCTGGCCAGCTTTAAAGTGTCTGGATATGTGTGTGACTTGGCATCGATGAAATACTTCTAAAAAGTTTTTGTTTCTCTTAAATCTGCAGTGTAAATGTTTTGACCCTTTATTTTAAGGGGTTATCTGCGAGCACATATTGCTGTTGACTTGTTTAAAGCGAAGTAATAATTGGCCTGATCAGAGTTTGTCTTGGTGCCCCCACATACCGTATTTTACGGACTATAAGACGCTACGGTCTATAAGACGCACCTTAATTTTAATCCAGTTTTTCAGAGTTTTAACATATTAAACTGTTAAAACATATAAGACGCACCTGAATTTTGGCGGATATTTTTCGAGGAAAAAAGTGAGTCTTATAGTCCATAAAATACGGTATGCTGTTTAAGCTTCCAAAAGAAAAACTATATATATGTGAAACTTTCTGTTGGTGAGGTGCTTAAAAAGACACATACAGTTTTTGGTACCTTCTTATTGAACACTGTAATCTAGATTTTGGGAAGAGAGGTTCTAGTTAGCCTCTTCTTTTACATTTAATTCTAATACATGAAGACTTTTGTTTTTGTTTGTAGGGACATTCAATCATTTAAGCCTCCACCTACACTGTGAAGTGGTATGGCCCAGATACAGGTTTACCATCTCTGCAAGAATGAAGCATATGTCTAACGGATATTAAAACATATCGAATATAGCATTTCAGTTACCAAATAACTTAGTTTTATGTTATCACTAGTTCTGTGTACAAAAGCAATCCACAATGGAGTATGAGAAAAATAGTAGATGTGTGCTCAGTACTTGTCTGTCTTTAGTCACCTTGGCCAGTTTGTGAACTTGACCAGAGTGTTGAAGAAAACAATTTTTCTCTTAACATCCCAAATGGTGCTTGACTTAAAAAAGCTAAAGTAGATGTGGTGATATGTTGCACCATTGTCTAGTTTAGGAGGCTTTTAAAATCTTAAAATATCAGGGATTAGAGCTCAGTACAGATTGGAAATGTATCATTGAGCAGAGGGTGTGATTTACACACTGTTTTGCTGCTGAAAATCTCCACCACCCCAAAAGGTGCCATGTGCAGCAATGGGATTTTCAGTAGCCCATAGCAGCCAGAAGGGGCAATTTTTCATAAGGAAAATAGTGTGAAATTAAAGGGTTTAATATCTTCTCCTTCCATGCTAATCCAGATTAGGCCTTCATGCAACTGCCATTTTAAGATATAAAAACCTCTTAAACTGGACAATGATGCAATTTAACATCATGTCTAGTTTGGTCCTAAACAACACTGAAATGCCTACTAATGCCAAAAGGGGTCAGAAAGCATTTATACTAAAGCCAGTTGACTGATTCCAGTAAGATTAATCTTGTGTATCACTCGCTCTGTTCCAGTATTCTTAAAGTCCTCTTTTTGCTAATGCTGCAGCCAAAAGTGCCAACAGTCTGTATCTCATTCAGAATCTGAGTGCGGTAGAAGGAAAGCTCCTGACTGATGAAGTAACTGTACAGGGGTGTAACAAGGCTGGAGTGGGCCCAGAGACAAAATTTAAAAATGGGCCCCTCGCTGGTACACACACACACACACACACACACACTCTTACTTCACAATATATAGACATGTGACTTGCCTCTGGGGGGCCCCTCGAGGCATGGGGGCCTCCAGGCAGCCGTCTCCCCTTGCCTAATAGTAGTTACATCCCTGTAACTGTATTAGCAGGGTCTGTAGGAATGTAGCAGGAGCCCTTGTTTAACTCTCCCATTCCTCTTTTGCTCAGAGCCCTATTACTTCTAGGCCCTGCCCACATTCTGAAAGTGCTCTGTAAGAGCAGAAACACAGCTTTTACGAGAAACTTATTGGGTCATTCAGGGGCTGCTAGGACAGAGGGGATTAGAAGCCTTGCTGTGTTGCCTCTTGGACTGTTGCTTGACATAGTAGCTTTAGCATAGTTTGGAAAAGTGCTTGTGTGCATTTTAAGCAACTCATGATGTTTCTTTTCAGCATGCCAGGAGGTACTGGTGGATCTGCTCGTGTGTCTGATGAGCTCAAGAACGTGTTCAGAGGAGCTAACCCTTCTCTTAAGGATATTTTTAGAAAAAACACCATCTACAGTAAGAACTTTTTGGAACTTATAAAGAAAATACCTTGACATCATAGTCATTTTTGTGTTTGCTAAAGGGTTGCAAAATGAAATAGTAATGCCATTCCTCTAACACATAGTGGAATTGCAGTTTTTGTAGATTTTACAACATGCAAGTCTGTCTTGGAAATTTAGGGATGAGTAAGCAGGGAAAGTGCTTTAGTGGCACTTGGCATATAAGTTGGAATAATGAGAAAGGGACAAGTTTCTTCAGGTGTCTTAAAGAAACTTGAATGCTTTTGAGTAAATCTGTGGTCCAGTTAGGTTAACAGAAGGTAAGTGTGAAATTGGAGGGAAAATGCTGAAACAGTACCTAATTAAGAGAAACCTTTTTCTCACCCAGTCTTGCAGAAAGGCAAAACCTGTCTGTGATGCTGGGTTCAGTGTGTGTATATGCAAGAGCTTAGGTATGAATTAAAATCTGCATCTTGGGAAAGGCATCTTCTGGGTCTTAAAATCAAGCACATCCTACTATGAGACTTTTGTGTCCTTTTCTTTTCATCTTGGAGAAATACAACTCTTGAATAATAGGTTGTACAAAAGACTTTGAGATCCTGGCCAGGATTCAAAGAGCCCTGCAAGGAGGTGGTGCTAGTTTTTTCTTTGAGCTGCAGTTCCTTGTTCTGTGTCAGATACTCCCAAATAGATGTGTCAGATACTGCTCCAGTAGGCTCCTTATATGAGCCAATAGTGACTTCTGTTTAGGCTGCATGTGCATAAGACTAGAAAATCCCCTGTGCATGTGTGAAATGGATGATGTATTAAAAGCTTTACAATAATTCAAAGCAAAAAAAGCTAAAGCTTTGGTTGGTTGGTGGCTAACTCAAACAAATTTACTGGTGATCACACAAGAGGCAGCAGTCCTGGTACTACCCTCCTGTGCCAGTATCATGGCTGCATGCTTTGGAGCCCTGCCAGTGGTGTGGGTGAGTTTGGCACCACCCATGATACACTGTGCGGCATGTAAGCCAATATTTGGGGGGACACTAGTATTATCAGAAGTGTGCCAATTTAAATATCAGTTGTGGCAATTTAGAACATTGATTGCTGTGTTTTGTTCTGTAATGCTTATCATAATGGTTCATCTCTTTTTAGGGCATCCTGCTTAAAGGTGTTCTGAAGATTATGGAGGCAAATACAGAGATGAGGCCTTTGCAACATCTCTCATTTCCTTTACATCAAATACCAAACTTGAGCAGCAGCCCATCCCAAAAATCCACATTAACTCTTAATAGCAAGGTCACAGGACTACTAAGAAGGGCAAAGTTTGCTCAGACAAAGGAACCAGAGGGTGAGAGCTTGCCTCATCATCATCTTCTTCTTTCTTCTTGGCATGTTGCTCCAATCCATTTGCCTTTGGTTGGACAGAACTGTTGGCCACACATGTCTGAAGGCTTCAGTATTTCACTCTGGTTTTGTGTAGAATGTGTTCATGAAGCAGACAATTCCTTGGAGAAAGCAAAAAGGATGAAAAGGAGGAGCAAATTGCTAGTTTCACATGACAGCAGTTTCGATGATATAGGTAAGTAGCATTATTAATACTGTTCTATAATTTAACATATTTTAATCTGTAAAATTTCTGATGTGCCTAAAAAGATGGATCAGGAGTTATGAATGCTTATTCTGACTGCATTTACTGGTGCATGTTCACTGGAAAGAACACTTATTCCAAAGACTAAAGGTTCAATTATGTACAGTATGTAAAAACTATCTAAGGGGCATAAACCTTTCCTTTCGTAAGGAGCTTGAGATAGTAAAACATGTCCCTTAGGGATGTGCACGAATGGTCTTCGGCACCGGCGGGGGTAGTACTTTAAGGGTGGGGGAGGGTGTACTCACCCCCCCTGCCGCATTTCCCCTGCCGGTGCTCTGTAAACCTTAAGCCCCTCGGGGCGGCAGTGTTCCTCCCTGCCGCCCCGTTCCCCCCGTCGGCCGGAAGTGGCCGGAAGTTGCGAGTGTGCGTGCATGCGCCCATCTGGAAATGCGTGCCCGTCTGGTGGGGGAAATGCGGCGGGGGTGTGTGAGTACACCCTCCCCCACCCTTAAAGTACTACCCCCGCCATGCTGAAACACTGAATACCGCCCCAGCGCCGAAACGTTTCAGAGGCCTTTACAATGGCCTCTGAAACGTTTCAGGCACATGCCTAATGTCCCTATATTCTGCTTTGTTAAAAGAACTAGTTTGTTAGTTGCTGAGAGTTCTGCAAAAATGTTTTCTTAAAAAGCTTTGACTGTTTCAAAATATAAAAGCAAATCTACTAATGATTAAATTTAAATCTGTTGTGCCTTTTAGTGAATTTTTAAAAGTATGTAAGTAGCCTTGATTCAAGCAGGTATTTGATTGAAGAACTGTTGATAGAGAAATATAAATGGGGATTATGTCAAGAACTTAAACTTTTATTAGACAAATCTAAGCAAAATTGAGTCCTGATAAAATTATCTAATAGCAAAATTTAAACTGTGCTGTTGAGTCAGTGTGGACTCCTGGCGACCACAGAACCCTGTGGTTGTCTTTAGTAGGAGGGGTTTCCATTGCCTCCTCCCGCACAGTATGAGATTATGCCTTTCAGCATCTTCCTATATTGCTGCTGCCTGATATAGGTGTTTCCCATAGTCTGAGAAACATACCAGTGGGGATTCAAACCGGCAACCTCTGGCTTGGTAGTCAAGTCATTTCCCCACTAGATGGCTAATAGCAAAATTGCTGGATGATTAATGATATTCTTACCATAGGGTAGCATAAGTGTGTTCCACGTAAAGTTGAGAGAAATACATCTAAAGCAGTGTGACCTTAATATGGTGCACAGGTTCTTGTTTAAAGTGGGATATGAATTTTTGGTGGACATCATAATATTTCTATGATGTTCCTCTACAACAAAATTTCAACAATAAAATTAGAGAGAGGCCCTGACTGCAGGGATTTGTATTTTTAAAAAAGATTACTACTATATAAACTGTTTTGGGAACCTTTGTTGAAAAGTGGTGTATAAGCACTAGAAGTAACAGAAAAAGTCAAGGGAAGGGAAATGGAAGCAAGTTAAATAAAGGCCAGGGGAAAACTTGTCTCCAAATGTTGCCTAAAAGCCCAAATCAGAGATGTTCTAAAACAGTAGTCATGTCATTTCAGATACAAGGGATAGCAAGAGAAAAGGGGGACACAGAAAAGGTAACAAATAAGACCTTAGATTTCAGGAGGCATAAAGTACCACACACATTTTTAAAAGAGTGCATATAAAGATAAGAGGGCAGACCAAAATCAGAGCATAAATACTTTTCTAAGTTTTTGAATTGCTTTTCACTTTCATGTAGAAAATGTTTGATGGAGAGTAGGGTGAACCTGTAGAATCGACTGCAGAGCCAGAAGGAATAAGCAAATCATGAATTTGATCAGCCAAATGAGTAGAAGAGAAACATTACGCTAATAATCCAAAAGAAGAAACTGCTGAATAAAACTGTTGGACGTGAGAATGAGTATTGAAATTAATGCTTCTTAATATAAAAAGTAGTAATGATGAGGACAAGGAAATAAAAAAGTTAGGATTCAAAAGCAAAAATGAAAGGGGCCAAAACAGATGAGGCATGAGAGGAATTGTTATAATTATTAATTTATTCAGTATGCCACCTGACTCCAAAGGCTCTAGGCCAGGGTTTCTTAACCTTGGGCCCCCAGATGTTGTTGGACTACAATTCCCAGAATCCCCAGACATGGCCTTTGTGGCCGGGGATTCTGGGAGTTGTAGTCCAACATCTGGGGGCCCAAGGTTAAGAAACCTTGCTCTAGTGGTTCACAAAAACAAATGCAAAAACCCCCAACTATTAAAAATGGCAAATTCAAAACATTCAGAGATTACTAAAAGCCTGGCTGAACAAATGTGTCTTAAGGGCTCTTCTGAAGGCTGGCAAAGATGTTAAACCACAAATATCTAAAGAGAGTGCATTCCATAGCCCAGGAGCAACTACAGAGAAGGCCTGCCCTCGAGTCACCACCAGTTGAGATGGTGACATATGGAGACGGACCTCTGTCAGTGATCTCAATGTGTGGTGGGGATCATGCAGAAGAAGGCACTCCCTTGAGTAACCTGGTCCCAAGTTGTTTAGGGCTATAAAGGTTTCACCAACACTTGGTATTTTGCCCGGAAACCTATTGGTAGCTAATACAGTTGCTGTAAAACAGGCGTGATTTGGTCTCACCGAGACACCCCAGAGTCCAATCTAGCCACTGCATTTTTAACCAACTGAAGTTTCTGAACCACATGCAAAGGCAGCCCCACATAGAGCGCATTGCAGTAGTCAAGCCTAGAGGTTGTCACTGTACCGCAGTTCTGAGATCACTATCTTCAAGGAACGGACACAGCTGTCATATCAACCAAAGTTGACAGAAAGTGCTCCTGGCTATAGCCTCAGCCTGAGAAACCAGAGTGAGGCCTGGGTCCAGAAGCACTCCTAAGCTACGTATCTGTTCCTTTGGGTGGAGTGCAACCCCATCCAGAACAGGGGGATCTCTCACGTCTCTCGAAGTATGACCCCTTACCATGAGTACCACCATCTTGTTTGGATTCTGTTTCGATTTATTATCCCTCATACAGTCCATTACTGCCTATAGGAAGGCATTTAGGGGAGTTATGCCATTTCCTGATGATGATGTAATAGAGAAATAGATTTGGGTGTCATCAGCATATTGATAACACCCAGCTCCAAATCTCCTAATGATCTCACCCAGTGGTCTCATGTAGATGTTGAAAAGCATCAGAGAGAGGATGGAGCCCTGAGGGACACCATACAATAGCTCATGTTTCAGAGAACAATAATCTCCAGGTGACACCATCTGGAATCTACCAGAGAGATAGGAACGGAACCACTGCAAAGCAGTGCCATCTTTTCCCAAATCCCCCAGACAATCCAGAAGGGTGCCATGATTGATAGTATCGAAAGCTGCAGAAAGGTCCAAGAGAACCAACAGAGTCACATTCCCTCTGTCCATTCCCTGGTAGAGATCATCCATCAGGCCGACCAAGGCTGTCTCTACCCCATAGTCATGATTTTATCTTCTAAACACTTTGGGTTTTACTTGAAACCTAGGTGGAGCTGCGGTGCTGGGGAAAACGGGGAGTTAATATGGTGTTTGGATGGGGGCAAGGGGAGGGAGTTGCCCTCCAATGCCCCGATTGACCCAGTCCTATTGAATTCAGTGGGGTTTACTACCAGGTAAGTGAGTACAGGATTGCAGGCTTGGCCTCCCAGAAAAGGTTCTGCAGACACCTATGTGAGTTAACTCTCCTCTTCCAGTCATTTCACCATCTTAATTGCTGCTTGAAGGTGCTCTTGGCCTTGTAGTGAAAAACCTAACCTACGTGTACCTGGACTAATAATAATAATAATAATAATTATTATTATTATTATTATTATTATTATTATTAATTCAGTTTCTATACCGCCCTTCCAATAATGGCTCAGGGCGGTTTACAAAGAGAAATAACAAACAAATAAGATGGCTCCCTGTCCCCAAAGGGCTCACATTCTAAAAAGAAACATAAGACACACACCAGCAACAGTCACTGGAAGTACTGTGCTGGGGGTGAATAGGGCCAGTTACTCTCCCCCTGCTAAATAAAGAGAATCACCACGGTAAAAGGTGCCTCTTTGCCCAGTTAGCAGGGGAAATAGCAGTTTCATGGGGGAATCTAGATCAGTAAAACTGTGTAGGGAGAAAGGGATAAACTCTCTCTTTCCCAATATCACTTGTACAAACAAAACTGGAACTACCTGTCACTGCAAGTGATATCAAAATGAAAATTGTGAGATCCGATCAAAGATCTCCAATGTCTTTTCTGTTTTGGCCCTTAACTGTGACTGCTTTGAATAAAGCACAAGAAATAGAAGCAAGATTAGCACAGGAGGTGTTGAAAAAGAGGACTGGGATTAGGTGCATTGTCAGCAGCAAATAATAAAAGAAGAAACATGAAATTACACTTCAACATGATGCATTGGTTTGGTGCCAAACCAGTTTGCATGAGGTATGAACCATTTTGTCGCCATGAAGAGGGGAGAGGGGAGCGGGATCTTTAAGAGGAAAGCAGTTCCTTTCCTGGGTACTTTCCAGACTGCATGGAAGGAAGTGGTGTAAATTGTGACAGCTAACCCTAATGTTTTGAAGCCGGTTAGAGTTAGCCATCGGGTTTTACACCTCTTCCTCCTGCGCAGTGAGTGAGGGTGGGGGTGGGTGATGTGACAGTGCCTTCACCCCCAGCTCTTGTTGTTGGGGAGGCGATTGCAACCAAAGGAGGTTCTGCTGGTACTGTTGCGCAAGAGAATACGAAGAAAGCACCAAAGCAAAACACACACATAAGCTGTCTCCCTAGACCAAGAAGCAGAAAGGTCATTCCAATTACTCACCCAGACTCAACAATAATCATAATTGTAAAATGCACTTCTACAGCTGCAATCCTATGCACTCTTACTTGGGAGAAAGCCCATTGAACTAAATAGTTTACTTCTGAGTAAACCTAACAAGCCTGCAAACTGTTCTCAAAACTAAAAAAAATCAACTACTATTTTATCACACACATAAAATGCTTTGCACCTGAAACGTCAAGATAAGATCTGAATAAAGGCTGTGGCTGTGCGAATGGCACCTTGCTGTTCCCGTATGCGAGATGGTGGCAGATCCCAGATCATATGAATGCACACCAAGCCTATACATAGCGAAGCAATCCTAAGTTGCCATCTGGAAAGCACCCTGCTCTCCACCGCTGCATGCAGCTTCCTGCTGCACCAGCACTCATCCCAAGTACCTGTATGTTGCACTGGTGTCCTTGAATGTGCGGGCACCATTTGCGTGGTGGTCATGGTGTTGCTGACCACACACAAGGTGTCTGTGCTGGCGCCATGTGTGGGTACTTGGGACGCGCACCGCCACAAGAAGAAGCTGCATGCACTGGTGGTGGAGAGGAGGTTCTCCTCCTGCTCTCCTCTTACTTAAAGATCCTGCTTGCCGCTCCTCTCCCCATGGCACCAAACCAGTACATGAACCTCTGTTTGTGCACATCCCTAATTATACTTAACTGAACATTTTTAAAAGCCACACATGGTTCCAAAACAAATGATACATTTGAGACCAGAGGCAGCTACCATGATTACTACCATCAGAATAAGGAATAGAGAACAGAGAAAAGGGTCCTTTCTTGTCTTGGGCCCCATCAACAGGCAAAGGCCAGTTGACAAATCATTTCCTTGGGGCAAATGAGGCCTCCCAATAGCCTACAAAGTTCCAGCTCAAAAGGGCATAGTACCTATAGTGATGGAAGAGGAGGAGCAGTTGTGCGACTCTTGTAACAGGTTATTTGTTCTCTGAAGGTCTTTTAAAAGGCAGGAGCAAGGATGCAATGATAATGTCCCTGAGCCCTGCAGAGAGTGAGTGAGTGATAGAGGGGTACCTGCCAGGTAACAGCTTGCTCTCTGCCGGTCCTTTTAGGGGAGCGAAGGTGTAGGGGGCAGGCGCCCATCTTGTCCCAGGCCTGCCTCCAACCTTGCTATATCCCTAGATACTTGCTATCCTCTACCTCTAGCCACAGTTGATTTGAGCACACCTGCTTCCACAGTCTCTGGCTGCTGGGCTTTTTGTTTTAATGACTAGCTGGTGCTGCAAAAGCCTGTCAGACCCACTTTCTCTCCTCTTCCCAGTGGGCAAAGGAGAGGAGCTAAATGGGACTGGTGAGTATCAAGGGAAATATATTGATGGAGCAAGTGCAGCCTTCTTCCCATGCACATCTTCACAGCTGCAACCTCTTATCCTTGAGCATTCCTGAGGTGAGGCCTTTGCATTTTGCTTTCTCAGGCAAAACTATAATTGACTGGCCAACGAAGTTGAAGTGCACTCTCTATTTTCATGGCCTCTGTCTTCACTGTAAAAAAATAGCTGGCATGTGAAGTTTCCTTATTCTGCAAGGAACATATGAATACAACAAATATTTATATACTGCTTTTCAACAGAAGTTCCCAAAGCGGTTTACACAGATATAAATAAATGAAAGGGTTGCCTGTCCCCAAAGGGCTCACAATCTAAAAAAGAAACATAAAATAGACACCAGCAACAGCCACTGGAGGGATGCTGTGCTGCGGATGGATAAGGCCAGTTGTTCTCCCCCTGCTGAATAAAGACAATCACCACTCTTTGCTCAGTTAGCAGAGGACACACATTACCTATTTACTTCAACAGTGTATTTGCTTGTCAGGTCATAGTCTAGGTTGGAAGTTTTAATATTTGCATTTCTGATGTCCCAGATCAACAGACTCTGGTTATTCTTATACACAAGGCTTAAATCCGCCTTGTTCTAAATCTGTTTCTAATGTTAATATAAAACTTACCGTGACTGGGATCTATATTGTTTTCTTCTGAGCTGTCTCATGCATTAACTACTGTACATGGTATTACAACATATATATGGTAAGGGAAGGTCAACTATGTTTTACATAATTGTTTCACAACATACATATTGCGAGAGAAGGTCAGCTAGTTGGTGCAGTTGATGCATCTTCATACAACTGTGTGTGTGAAAACGCAGTTCACTATACTTAACTAGTCATACATATACTCAGTCTCTTCAGACTCTTTCTCTCCCTGAGAAATGCAAAATTGAATCTTAATGGGTATTAAATGTATAGTATGTCTACAAATAATAGCTCAAGCCTAACCAGAACTCTGATCTCATCTGCCTAATGGAGTGCAAGCTAATTCTTCACACTGTATAGAATGCAAAACAGCTGTACCTGTGCTTGATTACCACACATTTCTCGGTTGTAGGAGAAAGTAAACCTGGAGTTGATTACCTCAGTTTGGGAGACAAACTTCTTGAAGATGGCTGCCTTCACATATTTTCATTGGGTTCCAAGGCTCTGATGATACAAGTGTGGGCTAATGTGAACACTGGAGCTTTCACATTTCGGTATGCAATAGTGCTAGTTTTGCAGAAGGGAGGATGCATTTGTACAGGTGTCATATTCTGCCTTTTTCCTTTGTGGATTTTCAGCATTGTCCAATGAAAGGACTAGTAGCATATTAAAGCTTAGTATTATCTTGACACTAGATAATGAAGTTTTTCTCAATGATTTACAGTTACATAGACACTAAATGTAGTTAGACTTGTTGCTATGCTAGTCTCAAAATGAGACACAAGAAAATAAGAATATTTTCATTGGACTTATTTTAATTGGTAACAAAGCTTTTGGTTTCAGTAAAAACTTATTAACATTCTTTTAACGTAAGCCACTTTTGTTACGTAAGAACATTTGTTATATAAAAGTTGTATATAAATTTCAGTAATAATTTCACAAATCTTACTGAAGAAGTTATTTATATAATGTGAAAAGCACAATTCTTTAGTCATCCCTAGAAAATTCAATATTTACTCTTCTCTAAATGCTCTACTTGTTATAGTCAGTTCACTTTCTGAAATGCCCTGAGTAGTATTACACTGAAGGGGTACGATATAAATAATATAATGCAGTATCTTCTCCGGCTGAGGCAAAAGAGGAGTCTGGTTTTCATGATGATCTTGAACCACTCTGAAAGGACCTCTCTCCATTTTGGGAGGGCTGTTGCTTCTAAAGGGCTGAAAAAGTGTTAGATTATTAAAATGATGCCTAATTCGCCAGGACTACCCATTGACAATTATAGGAAGCAGTATCCTCACTCTAAACTAGATTCAGTTGCCTTTTAATGATATAGCCAGATTTGGCCATGCATCTGGAAAGCGATGATTGCTGGTCTTAGGGAGGAGAGCTGGTCTTGTGGTAGCAAGCATGACTTTTCCCCTTAGCTAAGCAGGGTGTGCCCTGGTTGCATATGATTTGGAGACTAGAAGTGTGAGCACTGTAAGATAGTCCCCTTAGGGGATGGAGCTGCTTTGGGAAGAGCAGAGGTTTCAAGTTCCCTCCCTGGCTTCTCCAAGATAGGGCTGAGAGAGATTCCTACCTGCAATCTTGGAGAAATCGCTGACCGTCTGTGAAGATAATACTGAGCTAGATAGACCAATGGTCTGACTCAGTATATGGCAGCTTCCTATGTTCCTATCTGTGTACTACCTGGATGTTGCTGTGTCCTGTACTTTATCCCTGGGATAAAATGACCCTGGGATCATTCAAAGTGGAATGAAACAAAGGGAGAGAAAAAGGGCACCATTGCAGAGGCAAAGAACCAATGTGCTCAAAACATTTGCAAACAGAAATGAAAAGGTAGAATTGAAGGGTTCTGCCCCCACCTAAAACATTGTGGCTTACTTCTCACCTCAAAACACATAACTTAAGGAAAGCGCGGTGATATACGAGGAAAATTTCTTTTTCCTTAAGGAAAGGGGAGTAGTATACATGTTGTGAGGGCATTCTGCCTCTACAAAAATAAAGAAATAAAAATACTAATAAACAGTTTTCTAACTGTGACAAGTTTTTAACCAGAAGGTCCTGAATTTTGAACAGGAATCCTCACTTGTGTGTTATACATCTGGAACAAACTTAGTAGAATAAAGTGGTTTTTTTAAATTAAAACAAAGTTTCAGAGTAGAACTTAATTTGAAAAGGATATGTTGGCTGCTTCTGTTAACAAGTTTTCCCTCTTTCCTCTTTTTATAGTTTGTGTATGGATCCAAATGATGAAATGAAAGCTGGGCTACTAGCACAGGCTGAAACACCAGAAAATGCTTTTCTTACAGGCAAATGGCAGCATTTAGCATTAACCTACTTGCAACAGCCAGAAAACAAGAAAAATATCCATGGAACACTGTCATTATGGATTTCTGGTCAAAGGTAACTTCCCAAAGTGGTAAATGATATAAAACATGTCATTAGAGAGGCCTTTAGAGGCAATTGCCTAATCTTTAAATTTTGAACCTTGTGAAAAAGAAGAGGAAGTATTGATAAATGTTTACAACTGAATTAATGGATTGGTTGCTTATCCATCTGTATTCACTCAATTTTGCTGTTAGAATCCTTCAGTATCCTTATATGTGTACTCTCTAAGTGACTTTTAAGAGCATTATGGATGCTCTCACAACCATTAATGTCAATGGAAGTCTTAACATTGTGATGGCTGTTGTAGCATATGTGGTACTCATCTAGTACTATATAAGGGCGTTTAAGAGAGTGCCTCCTTCATGAACTCAAAATCATCGGGGGAGGACTGTGTGTGTGTGTGTGTTTTCATATGTATGTGGCAGATAACTGGTATGAATTATCATATAACCTTGCTAGTGCTGTGTTATGGGATAGAAGAGGGTATTAATATCCTAGTCCCAAACGCTTTGCCATAGAGAACTTGTATTTCAATGTATCTCCCTATATAATAATGTCTTGTGGCTGTCATACATTCATGCCCACTTGCTTTAGTGAAACTTTGGCTGCTTCAGTGAGAGATAGGGATGTGCCTGGATTGGCTCAGGCAGGCGGGGTAGGGATTTGTTCCTTTAAAAACCAGGTAAGGAGGACCTTAGCTGCTCCTCTGGTGCCCCACCACTTTTCCAGGCGTGGCTCTCACTTTCCAAAAGGCTGCAACCGCCATGCCCAGAAAAGCAGTGGGATGGCAGAGGAGCAGGTAAGGACCTCCTTGCCTGGTTGTTAAAGAAACCAATCCTCACCCCGCTGAACTGGTTCGGATGCAGGTACCTGAGCCAGTTCGACGCTTCCCTAAGGAGGCCCCAAACCAGGTTTGGGCACATCTGTCGTGGGAGTAGTTCCTGTGTGGTCACATAAACACGCTCAATACTTCCTAGTCCTCATGCAAGGAAGAGACAAAATCTTCTACACTTAATTGGGTTTGGGCTGGGTCAGGGTAGAGTAGCATGAATTGCTCACAGTTTGAAATTGTAGGCCCAGGTGAATGGGATTTTTGTGACTTTTGACAGCCTGATGATTGGAAAAAACTTAAAGCTGCAGCTATGGTAAATGTTTGAAGCATTATCAAGTGCCCGGATATTTCAGTAAGTCTGAGCGGGAAGAGATCATGAGAGGCTGAAAGGCAGGATGTAAATACTTTAGTTAAATAGCTGTCACTTAAATCATTTGCTGTTGCACACTCCTGATTGGAGATAAAAGAGAAGCAGGATTTACTTCAGGTATAGGGCTCATTAAAGCCACATGTGTTGCATCTCCCTAAGGTGGAAGAGTGTGATGCCAGTTGTAATGAAACATTTTCTATTTTATGTTGACCTTTTTTTAAATGCATATTGATTATGGTTATGTATATACACTCTGTAAATTTAAAATAAATGAAATTGTTCAGATATATTTTAAACTTGTGTTTTGTTTCAGAAAACCTGAAATAAGTTTAGATTATACACTTCCAAGGAAAACAAGTTTGTCACCAGACAGTAATAAGACATTTTGTATGACTGGCCATTATACATCATCCCAAGATGATTTTTTGCGTTTGGCTGGGAGATGGGACTTGGGAAATCTGCTTCTCTTTAATGGTAAGTTTTGAGAAATGTGGGGAATATTTTTGCACCTTGTCCAGAACTGAACCCTGTGAGCAAAAGCTCCTTAAAATCAGCCAGGGAAGATATAATTCTAACAAACAATAACATTTTATTCAAGTAAAAGATGTAAAATTACAAGAGTGAAATTTTAACAGCAGTTAAATGAAAAATAAAGGCTAAAATAAAAATAAAGTCAGCCCCTGTGATGCTTTCTTTGATTAGGGGAATTAGATTAATGAAATGGTCTTTCAGATGTTTGAGGTTTTAATAACCTCAAGTTGCTTGAGTATCAAGTTGCTTCACAATGTATTTCAGTGTATAGTGTAGATTTTCTCTTGTGTGGCATGGGAGTTAAAACCTGCCTGGGTATCGTGCTCTGACTTTCTGTTGACCAGTGCAGATAGAGGAAAAGGCAGGGAACTCTGTGTGAGTCATTCTGGCACTAAATAGAAATCAAATAGAGACTAGTCTTCTGAAAGTGATTTATCTGTGAGGACTTTTATCTATCTATCTATTTATTTTTATTCACTTTTATTTTTAAATATATAATATATAAAAATTATATATATATATATATATATATATATATATATATATATATATATATATAATTTTTATTTTTATTTTTATTTTTATTTTTATGCTGTTTGAGAGTCCCCTGGGGGTTATAAAGCTAGGTACAGATTTTTAAATAAAAGTCTTCCGCACATTTCTTAAAACAGTTTTGAGCTTGTATTTCTACTGTGTTGAAGGAAACTTCACTTGCACTACAGACTGGTTCTTAAATTAATTTGGGGCAAATTTTGTACGCAAGTGTCTAGTTGTAGGGGAATAATGTAATGTACATACTTGTAAAAATGCCCCCCGTTCCCCCCTAAAATGTATATCTTCATGTATTATGTATTATATGCATCATACACTAAGGCTGCTATTACAGGGCGGGGGGAAGAGATTATAATAGGAAAACTGGCAAATAACATATGTAAATCCTGCAATGGTTAATGTATCTTTTTGAGCAGTACATGCTATGGAACATCTTGTGCGTTACGTGTGATCTACTGGCTCACACATCACATTATTTACATGAGTGTAAATGTGGGTTAAAGCTGCAGGCCTGCTCAACTTTTGCCATCCTGCAGATATTGGCCTACAACTTGAAGAATCTGGCTATTGGCTGCTATGGCTGAGGATTATGGGAATTATAGTCCAAAAACAGCTGGGGGGCCAAAGTTGAGCAGGCCTGGTTTAGGGTAATTGGGAAACTGACTCTATGGTGACTTGATGTTGACATCTCATTGAGCTGCTGGTAGTCTGTTAATCCCTTGATAACTAAGGTGTTGGGTAGCTGTGATATAAGTAGTATTTATTCCACAGATAGGCAACTTTGGCTCTCCAATCAATTGTGACTGGGGATGATGGAAGTTGTAGTTCAACAGCAGCTGGAGAGCCAAGGTTGCCTACATCTGATTTATTCTATATGAAGCAAGATATGTAGAAATGGTTAAAGTATGTGGTGTTTTTCCTCCCTTAGGTGCAAAAATTGGTCCAGAAGAAGCATTTTATCTCTATGCTTGTGGACCAGACTTCACCTCTGTAATGCCTTGTAAATACGGTAAAACAGTAACTGATTATTCCAAATACATAGATAAAGAAATTCTACAATGTGAACAGATTAAAGAACTCATAATGACAAAGAGAGAAGTAGACACTGGACCTTTAATTGTAAGTTTGTAATCCTAGTGCTACATGGTTATTCATATATGTTGTGATGCATGGCTATTTAGTTGTAAGCCTTCCTTGTGTAGCAAAAGTTGAATGCAAGTAGACTTTTGTCCTTTGTTCTAGATTGTCTTCTCAGATTGTTACAATGTAGTACAAATATGAGTGAATCTGAACCACAGTTTATAGCATGTGGAGTGAAGCTTTGGACATTCTTGGGGAGGGGAGATATGCCATCTGTATTCCACTAAGGATTTCATTTCATTGCTTATAATTATTGGACTAAACAAAAAACAGAATCAATGAAAAATATAAAATGTTTCTCTAACTTTTGGAAGATTTTGCTTTAATTCAATTATTTCAATATTTAATTTTCTGCTCTAAACATTATATTTGCACTACAGAGATGAAGTACAGAAGGGTGAATTGTTTTCCCCTCCTCACTTGGATTTTTACACAAAGCAGAGTTTTTGGGTCCTAGTGCAAGAGTGTTCTGTTATTGATATTGGTTTCATTTTTTAAAAAAAATCAAGATTTTTATTAATTTCTATACAGAGAATACAAAAGGCAAGGGAAAAAATTGAATCAAAAAGATAGAAGACACCTCTAAGCTTCAATATACTGTGGTGAAATAAAATTGATAAAATACAGATTTACTGTCTATACCATAAGAATTGATCATGTAATAGCAATCAGATTTAGGACTGGTTTGTGTACTTTTTCAGATATCAAACCGATTTTCAACCAACAGACATTAAATAATTGCTTCAGTGCAGCTTTTCTTTAGTTAATACATTCTAAAAATGAAGCAGGGGGAGAAAAAAAAGAAAAAGAGGAAATCTTAAAATTATTATCTTAGAAAAGATTAACACAAGAAGATAAAATTATGTATCATAAAAAGGTGCATAACCAAGAGACTGCCAGAAACACTCAAAAATTGCAGACCAAAAAATGAAAAAGAATTTTTGTCATTTAGCCAGTCCAGTAGTCAGAGCCTGCTGTAAGTTAGAAAAGAGAAAAATCATACAGCCAAAACTTATTTTGAGTCTAAAAACAAAAATATCCACCGTCTTCTAAATACACAAAAGGGTGGGTGCCAAAAGGTCGGTGCCCATCTCTGTTTGATTCTGTTAGAGAGAAATTCAGCTATAAACAGTATTGAACACCTATTCTTTGCCACTTGTAAACCAACCATATACTTATCTCCAAAATCTGGTACATAAACTTGATTGTCAATACAGTTAACCTGTGGAAAGGTGTAACATTGTTCAGATTGTATTTCCTTATCCAGAACCATCTGGGTATAAGTCCCTAATTCAGTCTGAGGCACCTCCTGATCTAAAGATGTCTTTGCACTCAACTTATCTATTTGCAGAGAAATCTTGTTAAGCTCCTCCACAGCTGTTTGAAAAAAATGGTTGTAAGACATTGTTTTACAATCTTAATAATCCCTAACCAAAAGTAGTCTTTTATAAAAAAATTCTTCTTTAAATAACCGTCAAGAAACAAAAGTTGAGATGGCCAGTCCTTATTCCCTACTTTGTTTGACTAAAATTTTTATCATAGGGAATAAAAAGTTATGCTCGTGTGTGGCTTTTAGGAAACAATCCCTAAAAAAAAAAAAAAAATTATTCGGGTTAATATCTTTACTTTCGGGCATATCATTTATAACATCAAATAGTCTGTTACAGGAATAATAAAAGTCCAGACACAGCCATTAAAATCTAGTAGTTACCAATAAGAACAATCCCAGACAGAAAGAAATAACTCATTTGATTCAAACTTAAATGTTTACAAAGAAAAAATTATTTGTCTCGGCTGGGACAATAATAACTTTCTCTGTTTGCTTTGTCTTTTTATAAACCACAGTCTGTAGTTGTTCTGCCTAATGATAAGAAGAAAAGGTTCTCACAACCAAGAAGCTGGGCAAAATTCTAATTCCCTAGTTTGTTGGACTAAAGTTTTTGTCACAGGGAATCAAATGTTCAATTCTTGTCAAGCCCTCAAAGAACTACCTAACAAAAACTACTAACAAACCCCCTGCCCAAGCAAATGCCAAAAATGAATTCCCTAGTAATGAGAACATCAAGTATTTACACACTAGAAAAATCTTTGATGCAACTATACTAAAATAGCATAGTTCAATGCATATAAGGCTTTTTAGGAATAAAAGTCCAAATTAATACACATCCATTAAATCTGGTAAATAACAATGAAAACAATCCTTCGCAGAGAAAGAGCTCAGTGGATTTAGACTAAAATGTTTACAAAACAAACAAACTGCCCCAGGAAAGGGAATTACAGCTTTCTCCAATTCTTTATCTTTTTGTGAGTCACAGTCTACAGCTGTTCTGGCAGAAGATAAGGAGAAATAGTTCTCACAACAAAGAGTCTAAAGCCTCCGTAAGTCCTTTTGAGAGAAAACAAGGAGAGATGGGGGAGGAAATAGATTTCTGAAGCCAGGATGTTTTGACTCTAACCGTCCAACTGGTCCTAAATTAGTTAATATCCTCATTCTGAAAAGAATAGTGTCCTTAGCTTAACCTGCCATATAATGTCCATATAACATCCATAAAAGAATTTTTCTTTTTAATGTAGTAGCATAATAAAATAATCATCCAAAAGGCACTCCCATATTGAAAACAGTCTACACCTGTTCCTCTTTGAGGTGTAGCAAAGAAATTATTACAGTCAAAAACCTCCCACAGAACAAAAAGAAATTCCTTCTTTCTCAATGATCATCCATATGGTAGCACTTGGATAATAATCAAATAACTTGACACCGATGTATAATCAGTCCTGAAGTCATTAGTGTCCTTCACTTGACCAGTGAATAATGTTCCTGTAACATCACTAAAAAACTTTGTGGTATGTTAATGAGAAGATATTCTCGTACTGAAGGCTTTAAAGAGTCTTTAACTTTCAACTTTCCTTGTCTCCTAATCATCTAAAAAACACACTTAGTATGGAAATAAAATATAACCAAATGCTGGGTAAATAGCTTAAGTCCAACATCTGATATCTGAAATATGCATACATTAAAAATCTTGAAGTAAAATTCAAAGAAAAGAAAATAAACAATGCAGTACAACTCAGTTAAGAAAGAAAAGTTTAAATCTTGATTAATGTCTCAAAAAATGTCTCCGTCGATGTTCTAAAAACAAGAAGAGTTAAAAGCTGCATACTTATAAAAGAAAGACAAACAAATCTTGATGAAATGAACTAATTGCTTCTTCCTTGTTTAAGCTGGTTACTCAAAGCAGTACCATAAACCAATCCAGAAAGTTAAACAGGACTCATTACCTACAAGTTATAAATCCTTCATTTAGATTGTAAAACCATTTGGCTGCCAATAAAATTGTTCTCCAATTAACCGAAATAAAGTCACTGACTGAAAGCTGAGTCCACAATCCTGTACCGTTTGGTTATAATAACAATAAAGTTTGACATCAGAATCCTCAGACAGCCTGGTTAAAACAGTTGAAAGCTATAATCCATCAATAATGGCTGTTGAAAAAAAGCATCAATGTTATAATAAAATGTTGATCATTGCCTCATTACTCCACTGTTTATTGTAGTAAAATGTTCAAGAAATGTCTCCATTGGTGTTCCAAAAGCAACCCCCCCCAAGTTAAAATCTGCATACTTATAAAAGAACAACAAACAAATCTTGACTAAACGTGCTAATTGCGTCTTCCTTATTTAAACTGGTTACTCAAAGCAATGCCATAAACCAATCCAGAAAGTTAACCAAGGCTCATTACGCAAAAGTTGTAAATCCTTCATTTAGATAGTAAAACTTTTTGGTTGCAAATAAAATCATCCTCCAAAGACTAAAACTTCTGTTCTATTCCAGGCTACTAAAGGTTAGCTTCAAGCAGATCTTCAATCCCAGAAAATAGAGAAACAAATAACTGAGCATTCTTGACGCTTAGAGAACAAAAAAGCAGAAGAAAAGAGAGAGAAATAAAAAATAAAGAAGGATGGGTTGGGTGGAGAGGCTGTTGCTAATAGGCAGGTGGAAATGCCTTCTTCTCTTCAGGTGGGGAATGGCAAAGTCTCTCCCGGGTTCGCCATGCGTTCTTCAAGGCACTTCATGGTTATTTGTTTCAGTTCTTCAAAATGTTTCTCGCCTTGAGATCACCAAAGGCAGCTCCCAGGAGGGCAAGCAACATTATTCCTCTGATATCAATCCTTCCAGATTGAAATTAGGATAGGCACGTCGAAGAGAAAATGCAGCTTGGAGGCGATAGCCACCAAGCTGCTCTCACAACGCCATCTTCCAAGCAATTCTTATATCTGCTTCCTAATTGGCAACTACAGGTGAAACTCGGAAAATTAGAATATCGTGCAAAAGTCCATTAATTTCATTAATGCAAATTAAAAGGTGAAAATATGTATTCAGTACTTGGTTTGGGCCCCTTTTGCAGCAATTACTGCCTCAATGCAGCATGGCATGGATGCTATCAGCCTGTGGCACTGATGAGGTATTATGGAAGACCAGGATGCTTCATTAGCGGCCTTCAGCAATTCTGCATTGTTTGGTCTCATGTCTCTCATCCTTCTCTTGGCAATGCCCCATAGATTCTCTATGGGGTCAGGTCAGGCGAGTTTGCTGGCCAATCAAGCACAGTACACTGTATACTTTTCAGAGGTCCGATATTGTTCTATTCTTCAATCCTTGTCTTCTTGGCTCCATGTAATATTCTAATTTTCTGAGATTGTGAATTTGGGGTTTTCATGAGCTGTATGCCATGATCATCACAATTATAACAAATTAAGGCTTGACTTATCTCGCTTTGCATGTAATGCGTCTGTCTCATATATCAGTTTCACCTTTTAATTTGCATTACTGAAATTAATGGACTTTTGCACGATATTCTAATTTTCCGAGTTTCACCTGTATAATGATCGGCCACCCCTCCCCTAAAGAGTTAACCAGAATTGAACCCTGTCCTGACTGACAGGCTGGTGAACTCCAGGGCTCAGCCAATCAGCACACCAAGGGGGGTGGGGACCTAGAGAGCCACTGGGAGGAAGGTGAGATTTTTTTGTTAGAAGAAGCTGGCTGGGGGTGCAGAGAGGAACACATGTGGCCAGAGAGGATGGCTGCTGGAGGATGATTGCAGTTCTTGGAAGACAGAACTGCAAGGGCTTGAATTCTCATCCAGGATTTGTTGAGTTCAAGACAAAGGAAGCCAGGGCTTTGGCTTCAGGAAGTTTAGTCTAGAGAAAGTTTGTTTAGTTAGATTTTGCATTAGACTTTCTGTTGCTTTGGTGAGTGCTTTGTATATCTCTGAAACTGTTCTATGATTGTTTACCTGAAATATATAACTATACTAAGAAACACTAGCCTTCGCCCATTTAGCCAGGGCATTGCAAAAAGACATTATAAGCTTTTAAAGGTGCTTTTGTAGTTTCCTACATACCTGTTCCTTGCAACTGGGTAACCACGGTTTTTAAAGTGTGCCGCCCCAACATCATTTGGGGTGCTTTTTGAAGTATTCTTGTAACCTACTCAGTTTTTTCACCATGTGTAGGCTTGCATATGGAGGATTTTTTTTTTTTTTTTGTACTTTTCCAACAGCAAAATAAAGGGTTTTCTCTGGGAATTCCACCCCAAGCCCAGGGAGGTTCAAGCTCTATAACATAGAGGGGTGGTGGTAGCAGCCATTTTTGAACCTACCAAAAATATAGGAAAGTTTTAGGAGTAGCCTTTGCCAGAAAGCTCAGCAGGGATGATTCAGCATTTTCCCTTCCTCTCGTGTGAGCTTGCTCTGAGACAAAGGCTTTAATCTGCTACAGCAACATGTACTAGTCTTGCTACTCCTGTGTCAACTGTTTATACTTTTTGTTCAGTGCTTCCGTTTATTGGGGCAATGTATAGGATCAGTTTGATGATAGGTAAAACGGTGCATGTTGCGGTTCTGTTGTGCTTTATTATTTATTATATTTTCATATCGCCTGATATGTACATCTCTAGGCGGTGTACAAAATTTAACACAATATAAAAAGTTGAAGAGGCGAGGTAGACAACTAGAGTGCAAGTGGGGGAAGACTCAGTGTGCAACACAGAGCTCATTTGAGGATCTAATGCAGATGGCAAAGAGGTGGTTCTTTTCTGCCTCCATTGCTTCTGCGAATTCATGTCCAGCTGAGTTGTCTAGGGTTGTGAGGGGTCTAGTTCATGCCCCCTCCTCCTTGAATTTGAACTTGGAACCATCTGTTACTCGCTGTGATGTTTTTAACAACTTCTTTGCAGATAAAATACCTTGTATTTGTGCTGAACTAGACTCCACAGTTACTGCAGAGTCTATCATGGAAGTGCCCAGCAATCCCTCTTGTAGGATTGAATTTGATCACTCTCAGTTTGTTACTTCTGAAGATGTGGACAAGCTGCTTTGGACTGTATGTCCCACCACCTGCTGTCTTGACCCTAGTCCAACTTGGCTTATCTCATCTGGCAGTCATATTATCAGTGAGGGTCTGGTAAATATCATAAATGCTTCTCTGAGGGAGGGCAGGATGCCTCCTTGTCTTAAGGAGGCTATTATTAGACCTTATTTGAAGAAACCTGCATTGGATCCCTCAGAGTTAGTTAATAACAGACATATCTCTAATCTTCCTTGGTTGGGCAAGGTGATTGGGTGAGTGGTTGCTTCTCAGCTCCAGGCAGTTTTGGATGACACAGAATATTTAGATCCTTTCCAGACTGGCTTCCAGTTGGGCTGTGGGGTTGAGACTGCCTTGGTCGGCCTGATGGATGATCTTCAATAGGCGATCGACAGAGGGAATGTGATTCTGCTGATCCTTTGGCGGCTTTCAATACCATTGACCATAGTATCTTGCTGGGTTGCTTGAAGGAGGCACTGTTTTACAGTGGTTCTGTTCCTACCTCTCTGGCATATTCCAGATGGTGTTGCTTGGAGACTTTTGCTCTGAAAAACGAGAGCTAAAGTGTGGTGTTCCACAGGGCTCCATACTGTCTCCAATGCTTTTAAAGATCTACATGAAACCACTGGGAGAAATCATCAGGAAGTTTGGTCTGGGGTGCTATCAATATGCTGATGACACCGAGATGTATTTTTTCCATACCAACTTCATCAGGAAATAGCATGTCCCCGCTAAGTGCTTGCCTGGAGGCCATATTGGGCTGGATGAGGGATAACAGGCTGAAGTTGAATCCAAAAAAGATGGAGGTAATGTCTAGGGGGTCAGGATCTGAGATGGTTTATATCTGCCTGTTCTGGATGGGGTTACACTTCCCCCTAAAAGATCAGGTTTGTAATCTGGGAGTGCTTCTGGATCCCAAACTCTCCCTGGTTTCTCAGGTCGAGGCTGTGGCCAGGAGTGCTTTTTATCAGCTTCAGCTGATGTGCCAGATACATCCATTTCTGGAGACAAATGGCCTTAAAATGGTGGTACATGTGCTGGCAACCTCTAGGCTTGATGACTGCAATGCACTGTACGTGGGGCTGCCTTTGTACGTAGTTCAGAAACTACAATTGGTTCAGAATGTGGCAGCCAGATTGGTCTCTGGGAAAACACGAAGGAGAGCTGGTCTTGTGGTAGCAAGCATGACTTGTCCCCTTAGCTAAGCAGGGTCCACCCTGGTTGCATATGAATGGGAAACTTGATGTGTGAGCACTGTAAGATATTCCCCTTAGGGGGTGGAGCTGCTCTGGGAAGAGCAGTAGGTTTCAAGTTCCTTCCCTGGCTTCTCCAAGATAGGGCTTAGAGAGATTCCTGCCTGCAACCTTGGAGAAGCCACTGTCAGTCTGTGAAGACAATACTGAGCTAGATAGACCAATGGTCTGACTCAGTATATGGCAGTTTCCTATGTTCCTATGACCACATAACACCGATTCTAAAAACTGCACTGGCTGCCAATATGTTTCAGAACGAAATACAAAGTACTGGTTATTACCTATAAAGCCCTTAATGGCATAGGTCCAGGCAGGGTACTTAACCTTCTCTGTCATGAACTCTGTAGCCTATTAAGATCATCTGGAGAAGTCCTGTTATGGTTGCCGCCAACTCATTTGATGGCAACTCGGGACCGGGCCTTCTCTGGTTGCCACAGGGCTTTGGAACTTGCTCCCTGCTGAAATAAGAGCATCTCCTTCTCTGTTTGTTTTTAGGAGGACCTTGAAGACGTACCTGTTTTCCCAGGCCTTTAACTGATACCAAATCATTTGAATTTTAATGTGTGTTTTTCTATTACGGTTTTTATTTTTAATCAATTTTAAATGTCTTATATTTTATATACTATATATATTTTATATTATGTTTTAACTCTGTTCACGGCCTAGAGATTTCAATATTGGGCGGTATATAAATTCAATAAATAGTCACAGATTAAAATCTATGAAACACAATTTTTAAAATAGCATAAAACAGTTGTTAAAACAAATTATTAAAATTAATTCTAATTAAAAGCCTGCAAGAACAGATGAGTCTTGAGGGTCTTCCTGAAAACAAACAGAGAAGGAGAGGCTCTTATTTCAGTGGGGAGCATATTCCAAAGCCCTGGAGCAGCCACAGAGAAAGCCTGATCCTGGGTTGCCACCAGACGATCTGGCGGCAACCGTAACTGGACCTTTTCAGAAGATTAACAGGCAGCAGGGTTCATGACAAATAAGGCACTGCCGCTGTCTTAAAAAACCCTGGGCCCAAGCCATTAAGGGCTTAAACCAACATTTTGTATTTCACCCAGAAACATATCGACAGCCAGTGCAGTTCTTTTAAAATCAGTGTTGTGTGGCCCCTTCTTGTTATCCCAGCGACCAATCTGGCTGCCTCATTCTGTTCCAATTGTAGTTCCGGGGCTACATACAAAGGCAGACCCTCATAGAGTGCATTACGGTCATCAAGCCTGGAGGCTACCAGCATATGTACCACTGTTTTAAGGTAATTTACCTCCAGAAATGAACATAGCTGATGTCTCAGCCAAAGCTGATAAACAGCGTTCCTGGCCACTGCTTAACCTGAGGAACTAGGGAGAACTTTGGGTCCATTAGCACTCCCAAGCTACAATCCTTTATAAAGGTTGTAGCATTTGACCTGGGAAACAAACATCATTTAGGTCCCAACCATGTTTTTTTAATCAAAGTAAAATGTTGTAACTTCTTAAGACTTAAGACTATTAAATTAGAGATATATGCAATTAATACTCTTAAGGAGAAATTGTCCATGGTTTTAAAGTCATAATGCTTTGTAGTGTCATCTTTGTATAATATGTAGCCTTCTCTGTGTCAAGTACTGTGGGCAGGCAACATATCAAGAGCATGTCTGCTTTAATGAAGATTCAGTCTAAGGCTCTTTTAGTGCAAATCTGTGGATTAATTTTATATAAGATGTATGATGGTGTGAACCACCTAATGGCGCGGCGGGGAAATGACTTTCCAAGCAAGCATGAGGTTGCCATTGGATTCCCCACTGGTATGTTTCCCAGACTTTGGGAAACACCTATATCGGGCAGCAGCGATATAGGAAGATGCTGAAAGGCATCACCTCATACTGTACGGGAGGAGACAATGGTAAACCCCTCCTCTATTCTACCAAAATAAAACCACAGGGCTCTGTGGTCACCAGGAGTCAACACTGACTCAATGGCACACTACAATGGTGTGCAATCTGCTTGTAATCTGTGCTGTTCTGTATCAGCTGTTCACTGATGCAGTACCTAAGTGTCTTTTTAGCCTACTTTCCATGTGGAAAGTAAGCTTATGAGATCAGCCAGCTCTCTCTCTCTCTCTGTGTGTGTGTGTGTGTGTGTGTGTGTGTGTGTGTGTGTGTGTGTGTCCCTATCAACTTCACAATGCCTGAACCAATTTGAACCAAATTTGGTACAGCTGTATGGACACATAAGGACACCTCTACAGCATAGTTTGTGATGTCAGTCACCCCAATTAAAGTTAGTGAACACATGACTATTTGAGGTACAAGTGAGTTAACTTGTGAACTGCCTAACTGATTTGGGCCAAATTTGGTGCCTTTGTAGGGATAAATGGGGACTCTTCAATTGTGTCATTTGCGATGATGTCATCCACCCCAATTCAAGATGGTGGGTGCATGAACACTTGAGGTGGAAGTGAGCAAACTTTTGAAAGTGATAATTATCAATTAAGATTATAGTGAAAGGAGAGTAGGCAGATTAGTTCTTACTTCTTTTCTTTTTCTGAGCTTGATCCAAACGTAAAACATGGGCTCCCTCCTCTCACCCATGATCCTTTTGTATGTTAATTACACACAAATGACAATGCCCTTTAGATACTGCTCTCTGTTCCTAAGATCTAGTATCAGTTCTATGTGTTCTGGAGACCTAACTCATTTACTCACACATATCCTGATACCTATAAATCCTATTGATGGCTCTGGCTCCTACTCTCCTTGATTATTGGGGGACTTGTCCATTCCTCCTGCTGTCAGTCCATTGCTCCACCCTTTTGGCAGCTCCTGCCTATACACAGGAAATGCCTGGAGGGGACATATAGTATTTGAGTATCTAGAGCACATAACAGAAAGAGAATATAAAGAGAAATTTCTCTAGTGACAAGTCCTAGAGTTTTCTGTACAAGTGAAAGTACTATATCTGACACAATCCCCATGTAGATATAGGAACATGCTTGTATAAGTATATTTAAGTATGATCTGCAACTTAACCTCAGTATTTTTTGTCATGTAAATGTCCAGACCCAAACTTCTGGGATAGCCAGGCTGAGCCCCCTCCTCCTGCACAGGGTCCAGGCAAAGTGTGGTTAATTTTTGTCTGCCTGTGGAGCCTGCATTTCTTTCCATGATCTAACTCTTCTCCTGTAGGACATCTCCTGTTGTTCTCTGTAACAACCTTTTCTAAAAAATTATCCACACATGTACCCAGAAGAATTTTTTAAAAACCTACAATTTATTGAACAAGTATATGAGGCATTTTTGGAAGGGCGATATAGAAATTGAATTAATAATAATAATAATAATAATAATAATAATATAGAGGTGAGCTAATAGTAATTGCTGCATGCTGCCAATTGCAACAGAAACTTTATGAAGTGAGAATTAATGATTATGTTGCAAGCTCCTTAGATGTTGTCTTCTATTTCAGGAAAGTCTTGCTGCTGTTTATACCACTTGCCGCCCTGGATACTACACAATCTATGAGCCAGTAATCAGACTTAAAGGTCAAGCAAAAACTATACCTTCTCAACGACCTTTCAGTTCAAAGGAAGTACAAAGCAATTTACCAGATCCTCATTACCTGCAAATGCTACGGCCTACTGAATACAAAGGTCTTCAGGGTATACTGCATGAAATTGGTGGAGCTGCGGCATTCGTCTTCCTATTTGCTAGGGTAAGGTATTGAGAAAATTACTTTGCCTATTAGCACATTTGTTATAACATGGGCTTTTAGGTTGGTTTGCTAGGATATGGGGAGACATTAATAGGAAAGAATCAGTTGGCATTAACAATAAAACTAGAAAAGGAATGGGATCAGAATTAGTGCTGGAATAATGTACTGGCCAAGAAACTGAGCTACAAATTATGAAGTCCCTGGTTCGAATCTCTTGAAGTTACAAAGCTTATTAAGTGTTTTGAAGAACCAAAAATGCTATAGGAATGATACCACTGATGATATCCAGAGTCCTATTTTCAACTCTTGTTCCTACCAGATCAACCAATGCAATGCAGAGCACAGATGTACCACCAGTACTCAACAGATGCACCCCAGGTGCTTGCAAATCGCTCTCCGTGGTTCAGGCTAATTGCATCAGTCATGCTACAGGACACATTAGGTTTCAGTTTAAACTTTTGTCAAATATGCATTATTAACGACTATACTGGCTTATTTTTAGGTTGTAGAGATCAGCAATTGTGAAGAGACACAAGCCTTAGCTCTAAAGGTTATTCTTGCCTTAACAAAACACAATCAACAGAGAATTCACGAGTTAGAAAACTGCAACGGTTATTCATTGATTCATCAGATGTTGATAAAGCCTAAATGCATTGTTGGATTTCACATTTTGCAGGTAAGTAGAGAATAAGTCTGTATCTGCTGTTTTCCTCCGAAAAAAATAATCAAGCTGGAAAAGAAATTTTAAAAACCAAACTGAAATGTGAACTAGACTTCTTAATTGAGAACTAGAAATGTTAGTTTTTCTAACCACTGGTCAATATGTTAAATATAAAAGAAATCATTGCAGCAAAACCAGATGCTACTGTATACTGTCACTTTAGTGCTGAAGCTCTAAAACTATTATCTGTAAAGCCAAACCGTGTCTACCATTGGTTTTAATGTCTGAACCACAAACCAGAGTTTGCAAGGGGCTGCCAAACCAGAATATTGAACCACACAGTTCTGTATTCAGATTTGTTTGCAAGCCATAGTTATGCTGTGGTCTGCAGTTATATTCAAATTCACAAATGGAAGTTCTAACTATTTCTTCTCAAGAGGCTGTTATTCTAATAAAGGCAGGAGTAAACTTAGGAAACTAAGGGCTGAAGAGATGAGTCAGCTCTAAACCATTCCCTTTACAATTTTGGGAATTTGTTGTAAGTTTTGAAGCTCAAACCATACTTTGGCATGATGTCTGAATTGAAATATGTTTTGTATTTCAACTGAATTGAAATACGTTTTGTTTTTTGAAAGACACTTCTTGCAGGATGCTGCAGTGAGAAGATGATTCGTCTAAATGAGAATGGACAATTCGTACTTGATGTAGAAACTACAGCAGTAATCCAGGATGTTAAATTGTTGGAAGAGTTGCTGCTTGATTGGAAAATATGGTCTAAAGCCCAGGTGATTTGCAAAGATAAGATCATGACTTGTCTACAGCTAAGTAAAAATATTACTGTTCCTAATATATTTTCATTTCATATGGAAAAGCTGAACCAGTTTTTAAGGTACACAGTGACTATTAAAGTAAAGTGAAAAAATTCTCATTAGCCATTCCCATTGTCTCTTCGCTATTTCCATTAAACTTTTACAGTCAGGCGTGGAGCCTGAGTGCCAGCGGCCAGTGTGTGGGGGCGGCCCCGCTCAACCCGCCCCCTGCGTCTGATGTCAGACGTGGGGGCTAGCCATGCCCCCGCATTTGACGTCAGGCGTGGGGGGCGCATGGTCTGGCTCCTGAACGGACCCCCGTGGCTCCGTTCGTGAGTTGGGAGTCAGGCCGGCGCTGCTTTCGCAGCGCCAGGCATTTAACTCCCTCAGGGGCTGCGCAGCCCCTTGGGGAGCTAGACTGGGGCTGCGCTGCATTCGCAGGCTTGGGTGGCGCTGCCTTCGCAGCACAGCCAGGAGCGGCTCTTCCCTGCCTTAAAAGCAGGAAGGAGCTGCTCCTGGCCGTGCCATGAACGCAGCGGCCATTTAACTCCCGAATGGGTGCTGCGTGGCCCCCGCTCAGGAGTTAAACCAGCACCCCCGCGTCTCACATCAGATGCAGGGTGTGTGTGTCGGGGCCGCAAGGCACGGCCCCGGATTGGGCACAGCCCGTGTTCTTTGAACCCGTTCGCCCAATGGTGGCTCTGCCCCTGTTTATAGTAATTTATTTTGTTGGAGATGGCCATGTGAACTCACTTCATACTGAGAGATATTTTTAAAGACTTTTAATGAAAAAGTCAAATGGCAAATGGCTTTTGACTGCAGCTGTAATTGTGTGGCATGGTAATAACCATTGGTTCGTTCCCATGTAAAGCAATGGAGGCTCTTACTTTAGGGCAGGGTGGGCAATGCCCACTCCTCAAAAAGGCAAAAAAATTGCCCCCAAAATAATTATTTTCAGCCATCTCATCCTCTCATGCCTTTTTAGGTCCTTATCTGCCTTAGTCATGGCTGCCCTGCCACTTCCCTGCCTGCAGGTTGGCTGCAGTGTTGACATATAGTGGCTGCCAGTAGTAAAAAAATGTTATACACCTCAGAATAGCACAGATAATAGCTTGAAATTACAATATTCATAAGGCAGGAGCCAGTTCCAAGGCTTGTCTATGTTTTCAAAAGGTCGGCGGAGCTTCAAACGCCCTAAAAGGCCATTAGAAAGGCATCATGCTGATTGATAGCTCTGGTAGCCAATCAAAGTGGATGGAGCAGAGGGGGAAGTACTTGGTGTTGCAAAGGAAAAAGGCAGCAATCGCCATTTTGGTAGAGTGCTAGCAGAGTAATAGTTGTTCTAATCACTGTGTGAATGAAACCAGCCATCTACTTGCTCTATTCACTTTGAAATTCAAAAGTAAGTGAAACTTCATTTTTATTAATTTATTTATGGACCCTGAAAAATGAGTGGTGTACTGTCTGGTAGTGTGGTGAGTGTTCCAAGTTTGTTATCCTTACAAGGCATCTGTTTGTTTGACTGATCTCAGCAAGGTTTTCTCCTCTAAGTAGAACTCTTAATTGCTGTAATCATTCGGATCATTTCACTCTTGTTGTTTGCTCTCGCTCCTTTGCTTCCCTTGAACCCTGCAATAAGGCTTTCCTTAGCAGGTTGAAGGAGGGAAGAGGGAGAAACAGGCCATCAATGAAGGGTAGTTTGTTTTGATTTTTTTAAAGAAGAAAAATCTAGAAAGTGCTAAGGCGTGCACAAAGCCAGATTTCTCTGTCATATCCCGACAAGCCCTGGACTTCACCCAAGGCTTCAGTTAGGTGTCCACCGGGAGGGATGTTTAGCTTGAAGAAGGGGATGCAGTGGCAGATTTAAGGAGAGGCAGAGTTGGCAATTGCCTATGGCAGCAAAATTTGAGTGGCGGCAAATTTTGCCGCCCTTTCTGGGGGCAAGGGGAAAGCCCCCCCCCCGCTTTTCTACTAAAAATTGCTGCTCTGCAGAAGCGGGATGAGGTCAGCAAAGGCTGCACGGCAGCGGCTGTGGGGAGGGGGGAAGTCCCCCCATTTTACCCCAGCCTAACCTACTTCACAGGGTTGTTGTGAGGAGAAACTCAAATATGTAGTACACCGCTCTGGGCTCCTTGGAGGAAGAGTGGGATATAAATATAAATAAAATAAAATGCCGTGCAGGTGGCGGGATGGGGCTGCAGCGGGGAGGGTGGTGGTAGGCTGAGGGCCAATTCTCCGCATGCGGAGAAAGGCCCATAACAGACTGCAGACGGGGCGTGCAGTCATTTTGGAGGGAGGAGGGGAGCTGGAAGGACGTCTCCCTTGCTGCCTGTGCAGCAGTGTTGCTAAAAGGGGGAACTTCCCATCGGCCCACCACCACCTTCCCCGCTGTAGCCCCATCCAGCCCCTTGTGTGGCATTTTAAAGGTAAATCAGGTTGACTTTCCCCTCACCCCCCTGCAGCTGCCACTGTGCGGCCTTTGCTGACCTCATCCTGCTGTGCGCAGCGGCGTTTTTTAGAAGAAAGGAGGAGCTTTCCCCTCACCACACCTACCCTTTCTTTGGCAGTGGGGTGGCAGAAAGCTTAATCCACACCCCCAGGAGGAGGAGGATCTGGGCAGAGGGAGGCTGCAAATGGAGCCCTGGAAGGATCTGCCTGAACCTCCATTGTCAAACACCCATGTGAAGGTCTTGCGTAGAAATGGGGGCTCACCACCCTTCCCAGTTTAAGTGTTTAGGGTCCAGGTGGTTGATGGACTGTTGTGGGGAGGGGAGTTGAGAAAGGCAGATGAAACCCACTTGGATTGTGGCAGCGATGACGACGATGATCTGTCATAGTAACAAGCCACTAGATCAGAAAATAGTGTTCGTGTTTTGGAGGAAGCACCTTCATGCGGTGGGTTCCACAGCTCCCAGCCAGCAGGAACACTCTGCCAAGATAATGCCTCCTCCAACTGGACCTCCCTCCCTCACCTCTCTCTCTCTCACTGTGGCTGCAGCAAGCACAAACATTCTGGCCTCGTTGTAAACTCTAGCCTGCCTCCATCTCTAGCCCACCTGTGGGAGTGTTTTCTCTCTCTCCTCCCTGTGAGGGATAGTGGGGAGACAATGGCAGAGGTGGTGGTCCCTCCAAGCTGGAGAGAGGACATCCAGGCAGAGGCAACTTGCAAGGAGAGCAGAGCGCTCACTAGGTAGTTGCCTTGTGCAACCCTTATGGGAGCTGGGGTGGAGAGGGAAGCCGAAGTGGAGGCACTTGGGAGCGCAGACAGAGCACTCAGTGGGTTCTTGCCTCCGTGCAGCACAACCCCTGCAGTGGAGAGCATATCCCAGAGGACTGCAGTGAGAAGTTCAGAAGCCAACGTTGAACGCAGGCTGGTGCCTGAGGCAAAAGTCAGTGCCCTGGATTTGTCCTTCCCCTCTAACCTACTGGGAACTGTGTTGTGGGGCTGCTGGCCCATTGGTGCACACCTTGAAGCTTTCCTCACCCCTTAGCTCAAATCGCATGCTTATCTGCCTGCCTTCCACCACCCATCCATCCTTGTTTGACTGCTTTCTGCTCTCCTTTCCTCCCTCCCTTCCACCCCACTGTAGCCCAGATCAGGTGTACAAAACTGTTGACTGTGGCATAAGAAATCTCGGTTTCCATTCTTGACTGTACTAAAAAAGTTTTTTAAAGTATGAAATGACGGCTTGTTGGGTCTGATAGGAGCAGTTATCTCTTGATATCTGTGCTACAGAAGAGAGCTGCCTTGCTGGGTCCAGTGTTCCCTCTAACAGGGATTCCCAGATGTTGTTGACTGTAACTCCCAGAATCCCCAGCCAAAGGCCACTGCAGCTGGGGATGCTGGGAGTTGTAGTCAACACTATCTGGGAATCCCCGTTAGAGGGAACAGTGGTTGGATCCTGTTTCCTACAGTGAAGCTGAATAGCGAGCATTTCTGGGGGGAGGGATTGAATCGTATTATATAAATGCTTTCACTGGTATGCCAGTAGGAATATCTACAATCATGCTGGCTCTTAAGAGAGCCTGACAGGGGAGTGCCAACTCAAGATCTTATTCTCACTTTATGAAGAAACTAGAAGGAAGATGCCAGGAGAGAGAAAGATATGCTCTGTGTTCACCTATGTCTGCATTCGTCTGTGTTGCAGCACCAAAAAAGTACATTCTGAATATTTTTTCATAATTTTTGAGTCTGATTGCAAAAGCTGATTCAACTAGATTATAGGGCATCCATGCACTGTTGTGGTCCTTAATAGTTTTCAGAACTGAATTCAGTCCAAATGTAGAACTACTCAGTATGTCAGGTCCAGTTTCTGAATAACAGTACTTTGTGTTGCAATTGATCAAAATATGTTATGGCTATTTAGACATGCAGTAAGAGTACTGCATGTCCATGTGGTGCCTGTTACGCCACATGAACAAGGTGCTTTTCCATGGTGATGCTAAGAATGAGAGCATCTTCTTTTTGGGTTGTACTACAATCATAGTTCTTCATCCTATAAGCATTGTCAATACAGTTTTAAAATATAAGTGTTTGGTAACTTCTCATTTTGTTGTGATAGTGTATGTACAAGAGATACACATACACTAAAACTGTTGCTATTCTTTTTGCAGCAAGGTGTTTGGGAAACACTTCTATCAGCTCTAGAAATACTTATCCAAGATAATCATTGGCAACAGTTGTTTAATATTAAGCAGCTTCTCAAAGCTCAAATTGTGCAACACTTCTTGCTGACCTGTCAGGTCCTTCAGGTATGCTGTCATTGCTGTTCTGAGCCTAACAAATGCTCATCTTCTGTAAGAATGAACATATATGTGCTTTTAAAAAATTGATTTTACTTCTCCAGGTGTCATGGTTCCCCACTTCTTCCAATCTGGTTTATAAAGCTAATACAAATAATGATTATCTTGAATACAAGAATAAATGGAACCTTGTTGATCCTCAGGGAACAATAAAAGCTTTCCTTCTTGCCAAATCCCTGTTGTTGTTGCAGCCAGTCTCTCGGTGGTGTGACCTTTACTTTGGTTTTTTCAAAAGCCATGTATGCCATTGTACCACTAATGGCACTGAGCCTCAAAATAATGTGGCTGGAACTATGTGCTGCTAACTTTCCTAGTCCACACTTCCTCATGCCTCATTAGAATCCACTTCAGATGCTCACTGATGTCAGATGATGTTTATATCCAAGGTAGTAGATGTGCATGAGGTTAAATATCAAACTTGCGTGATCCCAGGTTTTTGCTGCAGTAATGAAAAAATGCTTAGGATGAAATTTAGTTGCCAGAACTCTGCAGTGCTACAAAATATGTCAGTATTCCAAAACTACGCTTGTCACCCTGTCAACTGGTCCTGGACCATAAGTGTTTAGAATTGTGATACCAGTCTAATCACCTAATTGAAGCTTTTGAAAATAGGCTCTTCTATTTCTGTAGAATCAATGGTTCTAGTCCAATTTCCTGTCTTTAAAGGGAAACCAACCATTCCTAAAACAAATAATTTTCAGCAATGGGGCTTTAGCTCGGTGGTAGAGCATATGGTTTGCTTGCAGAAGGCCCTATATTTAATCCCCAAATAGGGCTGGGAAAGATCCCTGTTTGAAACCCTGGAGAACTGCTGCCAGTCAGTATAGACAGTCCTGAGCTAGATGGAGCAAGGGTCCAAGTCAGTATAAGGCAGCTTCCCATGTCCCAAGTCCCCCCCCCCCCCCGCTTGAAAAGCTGGTTGTTGTGCATGACACTAATATTTCCAGTAAAAAGTGAGAGCCGATGTGACATAGTAAAAGAGATTGAGCTACAAATCAGTAATCTGAAACTCATCTTTGCTATGAAGTCACTAGATGGTCTTAGGCAAGCCATGGCCTTGTAGCCCGAGCCCCTTCGCCGGCAACCTGCTCGAGTGATAATAATACTTACCTTACAGCGCTGTTGTAAGGATTACCTGGTAATATGTCTGAAGTGCTTAGAACACTTGAAAGTGCTTTACAAATGCATGAAGATGATACAGATAGATAGGAGTGTGAGTAATAGATAAAGCTGAGTAATAATTTTATCAAATATAAAGCACTTTCTGTGCACACTTTATATAGTACATACAATAAAACATTAAATTTCTAGGAATCTGTGTTTCAGTTACTTGACTCCTTGTTTCTCTTCTAGGAGCACAAAGAGGAACAACTTACATCTATGCCTACGGAAGTCTGCACATCATATGTGAAAATAATTGAAGAAGTGCTTGGATCTCCCCCAGATTTGGAACTGCTGACGTTAATTTTTAATTTCCTCTTAGCTGTTCATCCTCCTACTAATACATACGTTTGTCACAATCCCACAGACTTCTACTTTTCCTTACACATAGGTAGATAAAATATTTTGTCCAAACTCAATTAGTTTCATATTTCCCATTTGATATTGAAGCTAATGAGCATTTTCCAGCATTTACTGCTCTCCCCCTGCCCCATAATTTCATAGCTGCTAATCTGGTTTTACTCCCCACAGACACTATTGCTATATATCACACTTGTGCTATGTTTGGCTGCATGGTTATCATTTTTTAGTTTCTCAAGCCAGCCATATTGAATTCACAACTGATGTTTGAAGTATTTGACAAGCATTAGGTAATTCTAAAAAAACTAGTGCCATCTCCCCTTCCCCAATCCCAATTTTTGATATTTTATTTTATTTTATTTTATTTCTAAAAGTATGTTTATCCCACTTTTCAGCTCCTAAGTGGTTAACATCTTCCATTACAAACAATATAACTGTAACAACAATTTAAAATAGAAAAATGCAACAATGAACAAAGAATGAACAGTAGTAAGCAATCAGGGAGCCACAAATCATGAACATTACTGAAAAGTATGCAAAACAAAAATGGTTTTCTTTGGTGCCTGCCCAAATTTCCCTTGGTAGGAAGTTCCATAATCTGAGCACCAGTCTGAAATTAGAGATTTGAAGTCTATAAAGTAACTTGAAGTGACTTTTTTCAAAGTTATAGTGCAAGTATAGATGCATATTTAAAGAAGTTGAAGCTGTTCACACGAGTAGCCCTACTCAGGCTTGGGGAGCTGATGCCTTTCCCGGGAATTTTTCCCAGTTTTTTTCCTGGGTCAGAGGGTATGAGTGTGTGTGCTTGGGCTGCAGGCAGCGCAAGCAGACACAGTTGGGCCCTAGAGTGCTTGAAGGGAAATCTAGCTTGAAGGGAAATCTCTCAATGCACCACGCTCCTCATGTGGTGCATTTAGGGATATCTGGAGGCTGGGCTTCATTTTCCTGGCTTCCAGAGCTCCGCACTGTCACACAGAAGCCTAATGATTATCTGGAGGGAAAGAAGGTTTGACCCTGCCTTCCCTCCCTGTCCCAGTAATGGTCGTATTAACAACCTTGTTATATTGCAAATTCAGTGAGCAGAAACAAGACAATGCTGTAGCACCTTGGAGACTAGTAGATCACACAGTTTAGAAAAAAGACGGAAGGGAGACATGATAGAGGTCTATAAAATTATGCATGGTGTGGAGAGAGAGAAATTTTTCTCCCTCTCTCATAACACTAAACCAGGGGTCATCCCATGAAACTGATTGCCAAGAAATTTAGAACTGACAAAAGGAAGTACTTCTTCACACAATGCATAACCTATGTAATTCTCTGCTACAAGGTGTTGTGACAACCACCATCATGGATCGCTTTAAGAAGAGCTTAGATAAATTCATGGAGGACAAGTCTGCCAATGGCTACTAGTCTGAGGGCTATAGGCCACCTCCAATCTAAGAGGCGAGATGCCTCCAAATACCAGTTTCAGGGGAGCAACAGCAGGAGGGAAGGCATGCCCTCAGCTCTCGCCTGAGGGCTTCCCAGAAGCATCTGGTGGGCCACTGTGTGAAACATGATGCTGGACTGGATAGGCCTTGAGCCTGATCCAGCAGGGTTGTTCTTATTACAGTTTCATCAGTAAAGGCATAGTGCACTAAGATCTTACCTACAAAAGCTTGATCTACCATTGACAATTAGACCTAGTTTATACATGATTTTTAAAAAATTCCCCATGAGGAATTATTCAATGGGTGTGGGGCCACATGAGGGGCCACACAGCTTCTTGTGGGTAGTTTGTTCCAGGACACTTTTTCTTTCTCCCTTCATGCTTGTCATTAAAAAGCTGTATGTTCATATACTATTTCCTGTAGCCCTGACAGTGCATTCTGATTCTAATGCCATTTGTGCCCTGGAAATGCACAGAAGGAACTTCTAAAGATTCCCAATTCACTGAAATAGGGTAGTTATTCACTGTTCTTGCAGGTGGGAATTTAAATGCATGGGTAAGCTCTTTGGTCCATAAGGTTTGTGCTCGTCAGGACTCCTGTGCTCACTAATGCTCACTGGATTGGGATACTTATCTCTTTGCTGCAATAAGCTGATATATAGCGCTTCTTCTGCAGCTTTGTTTTACTTTAAGCTTTTTTGCTTACTAAGGAGTGAGCCAGTTGTGTTAAGTAGGACTTCTTTGTAAGTGTACACAGGATTGTGTACCTCCCGCTCTTTATTGTGTATACAGGTTGGGGATGCAATCCTAAGCACACATGCTAAAATGTATCACTGAACTCATCGGACTGACTTACGAGTAAATACGTTTAGGATTGCACTGAATATCTGTTAACTCCCTTTAACAGAGAAGCCCCCCATATATTTGACTGCATTTTAGGATCAATGCGCTCAACCACATTGTACGTGTTTGTTTAAGGCCTTGATGGATCACAGTACTAGCAACAGGTTGATGATGAGCACAATGTAGGAAGACCATGATTTTTTATTTTGTAAAATTGCTGCTAGGAGTGAAATCTATTGAGATGTTGACTACTTCTTTTGTTCTAGATGGTAAAATTTTCCAAGAAAAGGTCCAATCAATCATGTATCTGAGAAATTCCAGTAGTGGTGGAAAATCAATTGACAGCCCAGCACTGGCAGTTACAAGTCCAACGGGATTTTCTGCAGTACATGAAGAAGGTGAAGCATCAATATGCATTCTTAATAAGCTTCTAGATGATTTCATCATTGGCCATAAAGATCTGAGTTCCTAACTAGAGAACCTGAACACATTCAGGCTGGCACATGCAGCTGTGGCAGTGAAGTAGTTCAGTTTCTCGTTCATTTCAGGGAACTTTGAGCAGGACATGCCTTGTTGCAAGTTCTTCATTGCCACAGGAGGCATTGCAGTTGGCCCTCTTTACAGTATGTGGCTCCCAGGCTTTGGATTAAAGGGGTTGGAGGGTGCCCTGTTCCCTTACCTTTTTTGTGACTGCCCCCTCCCTCACTGCTCTTAGAAGTCTACAGGGTGACCATGATTTGGCTAAAGCTGATTTGAGGTACTTGTAGATTGCGTTCAGGATCCCCCACTTCTGTGCCCCACCAGTAATTTGAGCACTGGTTACTCTAGCTTTGGCAGAAAAATGGGCAAAGCTGTTGAAAGATGGAACTGGGAGCAGCTTACAGGAAATGTAGGAGCTGCTGTTATGAGTATAGGGGTATATAATATCCTGCTACTGTTTCTAGGAATCTTGCCTCTATGAGTATTGGCTTAAGTGGCTCATCTTGTGGATGAGGCTTCTGTATGCCTAAGATGGTTTACAAATATACATATGCATTCCTGGAAAGCTTTGAGAGAAAAGATCTTTCACTTAAGTTTCTTGCTGCCTGTTAAATTTTCAAATTGCATTTGAAACATCATGGACCCGGGGTATCGAAGTTCAGTATGCTCCTGGAACATTTTGCAATTAGCACTTCTGAAATATTTATTACAAGCTCTGGTGTTGCTTGGCTACTGGATTTGAAGCATGACTCTGAAGGCATGTGTGACATGTCTTTCACTTGGAAGCATGTTATGAAATGCTGTACTTGTATGAACACTTGGTTGCTAAACTAACAGCTGTATTTAGTTGAAATTAATTATAGTTCAATAGAAAACTTTCTTGCTAAAGGAATGTTCTCCTGCAGCTTGTCACAGGTAAATGTTATGAACCCACAATCCTTCGTAGATTTTTACAAGCTTATGTGAAGGTCCTGACTGATTATTTAGGGACAAAATACATGTAATACATGAATACTTATAATGGAGCTGCAACTCTTAAAAAGAAATCAAGCAGTTGGTGGGAGGTGGAGGAAGGGAGATGCGTAACACTTTCCTTTCCTGTTTCAAATTGCCTCCTATGTCATTCTGCTCCCTCCTCCTTCGCTGCCCCTGGGTTCAAAGCACTGTGTTATCTACATTTGGGACTTTATAGGGGGGAAGCCACTAGGGAGCTTTTTGGAACTGAGAAACAGTGGGTGGGGAAAGAGAAGCTCCCTCTCCACCACTCCTATGCTCAAAATACCAACCCAACTTGCCTCATGGCACAGAAATGTTGATGCATGTTGTAGTAGATAGCCTTTGTCTCCGAGCAAGCTCACATGAAGGAAAGAAATGCTGAATCTTTCCTGCTGAGCTTTTTGGCAAAGGCTACTCCTAAAACTTTCCTGTATTTCCGATAAGTTAAAAATGGCTGCTGCCACAACCCCTCTCTATTATAGAGCTGGAACCTCCCTGGGCTTGGGGTGTAATTCCAAGGGGAAACTCTATTTTGCTATTGGGAAAGTACAAAAATCTTTCACGGGCAAGTCTATACGCGGTGAGAAAACTGATGGTTGCTGAATGTCCGAGAATGTGATTGCACCAGAGTAAGACCCCCTTCCAGGCCCCCCTTTCTCCTGAGTTAAAAACCCCACCCAGAGAGGCTTGTAAAAGAAAAGAACCCCCCAAAATCAGTTTTATTCAAAAGATACAATCTGCTTCCATCTGAGCCTCTCTGCGCTTTAAGTTACAGGTAAAACTGGGAAATGACTTGACTAGCAAGCCAGAGGTTGCTGGTTCGAATCCCCGCTGGTGTGCTTCCCAGACTATGGGGATCACCTATATCAGGCTAGAGCAGCTATATAGGAAGATGCTGAAAGGCATAATCTCAGACTATGCGGGAGATGGCAATGGTAAACCCCTCCTGTATTCTACCAGACAACCACAGGCCTCTGTGTTCGCCAGGAGTCGACACCAACTCAACAGCACACTTTATAACTACTCAGTAAGTTACAAGAATACTTCAAAAAGCACTCTGAATGATGTTGGGTCAGCATGCTTTAAAAATCGTGGTTACCTTCTCTCTGCACTGCCAGCCTGCTTCTTCTAACAATGAAAGCCTTCTCTTCCTCCCAGCATCTCTCTAGGTCCCACCCACCTGGTGTGCTGATTGGTTGAGCTCTGGAGTTCACCAGCCTGTCAGTCAGGACAGAGTTCCCTTCCGGTTAACTCTTTAGGGGAGAGGTGACTGATCACTACATAAGTTACTTCTGCACAATATAATTTGTGGGTTATGCAAATAAAGGTTTTCAAAATATGGGGGGAACAATGTTTGCTAGGAAGCAATTTGAAGCAAGCACCCCCTCTTTCCCTGTTCTCCAGTTGCTGTGACAGTTGTGGCTTAGTCTTAGCACTGCTTCTCTGTAAGAAGCCAATGGTAGGTTTGGGGACGAAGCTGTTTCAGAAGGCCTCTCTGTCCACCTTCAGGGTAATGGATTCCAAACAACTTGTTGGGGAACTGGTACCTGAACTGGTATTAAAGATATTTGATTCTGCCTTTCCAGCTCTATTCTTAGCCATTGAGTGACAATGTTGACTCTCCATGTCACATGGTCCACATCAAAGTCATGCTTGTGATGACAGGGCTCTTGATCCTTAGTTGAGACAGGGGGAAACACCTGTTATTGGGGAGCTGCAGAAGAAAACCAGTGGGTGAACATGGTTTTAAGTGCTTTCCTCCTGCTCAAAACTTCTCCATTGCCAATGACATGTTGTTATTTATATGCCATTCTTCTTCCAAAGAGCTCAGAATGGCAAATCTCTCTCCTTTCCCCTTTTTATATTTTCAGTAACCTTGTCGGGTAGGTTAGGCTGAGAGATAGTGACTGATCCAAGATCACCAAGTGAGTGGGGTTTGAACCTGGTACTCTGCAGTCCTATTTTTGCACTAATAATTACACTGTGCTCGTAGTCAAGGTGTAGACCTCCGCTCCCAATGAGGTTGATTGGTAAAGGAATCCATGAATCATGCCAGGAACAGCCTGATTCAGACTGAACCCTCTTGGCCTCCATTTTGCTTACAGTAACCTCTGCTTGACTTTAAAGGGCAGGGTTGAGGCAAAGCATGTAGTTCCTCCTAGTGTTTGGCAGGAACTGGTTTAATTCAGTGGACACATTGGCTGACTTCCTGATTACATTTTTCAATAGTGCTACTCAGGAAGGAGTCTAAAAGGCTACTAAATTTCAATTGGACTTCCCTCTAGTAAATGTAGTCAGGATGTCAGCCATTGACTTCAGTTTAATGAAGTGAGGGAAATGATGCTTACGTTTCTAGTCCAGGGGAATTATTGAGGGATACTTCATTGTTTACAAGGAAGAGAGCAAAACTGAAGGAGTGTAAGTGAAATTAATAAAGTCAGAAGGCTCTTGGGTTTTCTCTAGAGACACTTGACAGACGTGAGGGGAAACAGTGAAAGTTGATGATGTGTTACTTGAACAACAATATTTTTCATTATGATCTGATTAAGAAACAAAGCATTTGCCTTGGTTGTCTTTCTCAGGAAATGATTCTTCTGAAGTGAATGAACTGCGGACAACAATTGCTCAGACACCTGAATGGCGTTGTAAAAGCCTGCCAACATCTCCTTCTTCCTCTCCACAAGTGCACCGAAAAGGATTCAGTGAGAATGTGAGCAGGAGTGTTGAGAACCTGCAAGTAGTTGAAGAGACTTGTTCAGTTGAGCCCCTGAAGAAAAATAACTTTGTGAGGAGCTTGGAGGTCTTCAAGAGGATGCAGGAGGCCCATTTAATAAGCAGCTGTGAGTCTGCAAAAACAGTTGTTGATTTGGGAGAGTTCACTTCTATGAAGACATTTGATATTTCAAAGGATGAGGTAGAAATATTGGATAAGAATGAGAACCAAGAAGCAAACACAGAAGTGAAACCTAGTGAAGTTGGTGCTGCTCCTGAACCATCCCTGAGGCGCCCTGACAACCTGAAGGGGTTATCTCCCTTTCAGAAAACTCATGGCAGTTTTGCAGGCTTGGGGTTAGCCTTTTCTGTTCAAGGTGGATCTGCTCTTGCTCGTTGGCCAAGCCTGGCTGATAAAAGTGTGCCTTCTGAAGACTGGGGAAGTCTCACCTTTGCTGCATCTGCTGAACGGGCTCCTCAAAAATCTGAAAGCACTACTGATAGGTATGTAGACGTGAGGGTTTAACTGCAATAACTGCATTCAAGCAATAGCGCTTACAATGTGCTATTATATTCTTTGAGTTCTAACTTCTGTAGGTTCATATAGAATTCATTTTGCAGGTATTACTCTTTTTCACTCTTGAACTTTCCTTAGCTGGTCTTGTGATAGTAAGCATGACTTGTCCCCTTAGCTAAGCAGGGTCCTCCCTGGTTGCATATGAATGGGAAACTTGATGTGCAAGCACTGTTAGATATTCCCCTAAAGGGGTGGAGCCACTCTGGGAAGAGCAGAAGGTTCCAAGTTCCCTCCCTGGCTTCTTCAAGATAGGACTGAGAGAGATTCCTGCTGCAACCTTGGAGAAGCTGCTGACAACCTGTATAGACAATACTGAGTTAGATGGACCTATGGTCTGACTCAGTATATGGCAGCTTCCTATATTCCTATTGTGAGGAGCAGCTCACATGATCATTTTTGGTGATTTTGTTCCACACAATCTACTCCTATGTTTGTAATCATGTAGATAACCCTATTGTGTTAATTGCAATTACAAATATACACTCCATAGCATTATTTATAACAGAGTTGGGCAATCCTAGCCCTCCAGATGTTGTTGAACTACAGTTCCCATCATCGCCAGCCACAATATGTGACTGGGGATGATGGGAATTGTAGTTCAACTCTAGGGGAAGAATGGCAGTTCAGTCCCCAAACAGCAGAGCAAAAGCAGTTAGAGAACGCAGCAAAACAAAAGGTCTTGAGATGGTTCTTTAATATTGAAGAACAACAAGGATTTATTTAAAGAAAATGTTATGAACTAATGTGAAAAAGCTTACAGCTTAATTTCATCTGTAGCTCATGGCTGAAGAGAGAGACCAAAGCAAACAGCTATCTATGGAGAGACAAAATGGAGACTAATACTGGAAGAACAAAGAAGGGAGAAGGCCAGCACATTTATCCATGAACCTAACACTGCCCACCCCGCCACGTGGTCACTATGAGACATTTCAGCTGAGAGCTGATGCTGCCAGGGTCCTAGCTCCAACATCAACAACATTAGGAACATAAGAAGCTGCCTTATACTGAATCAGACAATTTGTCCATCTAGCTCAGTATTATCTACACAGACTGGCAGCGGCATCTCCAAGATTGTAGGCAGGGGTGTCCCTCAGCCCTATCTTGGAGGTGCCAGGGAGGGAACTTGGGTCCTCCTGCATGCAAACATGCTGATACTCTTCCCAGAGTGGTCCCATTCTCCAAGGAGAATACCTTATAGTGCTCACATGTAGTCTCCCATTCATTTGCAAACCAGGGTGGACCCTGCCTAGCAAAGGGAAAAATTCATGTTTGCTATCTCAAGACCAGCTCTCCTCATCTGGAAGGCCAGGTTTGCCCAACCCTATTCTATAATCACAGTGCCTCCAGAAACTACCACTGCATCTGAGTATTACCCCTCCATGACATAAATGTTCTCCATGGGTCCGTGTTTAGGGAGGAGGGATTCTCCAATTAACTTTCCCATCCTCTCTCACTAAATTATGGGCATTGCCTCAGAGCTGGGGAGGAGGGAAGTATATTCACTCCACTCCTTCGGCTATCAGCGGGAGCAAAGGTCTGTGCTTATCTCCGGGAGTTCACCAGACCAACATATCCCATCCCTGGTGATCCTCTCATCTTCGGCAGCCCCTGCCTTAAATAAAGCCCTACATTTAGGACACTTCTCCTGGCTTCCAGCTTTCTCCTTCTGCCCCCCACCCCCAGCCAGGCCAGTGGATTGGCTACCCAATCCCTGGCCTCCCAAGCGGCCTTTTCCTCCAACTCCACTGCCTTCACTAGCATTTCCACACAGGGCTGCAGCTGTGGGGCCGACATCATCATTATTCCATCTCCACCACTCTGCTGTCGCCCGCAACTCTGAGCCATACCTGGCTTCTGCAAGGGAATTACTGGGGTTGTCCCAGCAACCGGAGCCCTCTGCCTCTTTTGGCATACCACCATTTGACTGGGTAAACAGCCCTGTCTCACGGAGGAGGGTAGGGAAGGCCGACACCATGTAACTGTGTGCCAAAAATGACCATGGAAAAACTTCTGAGGTTTATTATGGGCAGGACTAGTATTTAAAAGTTATACAAACAGTGGAGCTATTAACGTAGCAGAAACATCTAAGTGGTGTTATAGTAAAGCATGGTTCATTTTCCCTCTGCTGAATGGAAGTCAGAAATGGTCCGTCCCCCCCCAAACAACAACAACAAAAAGCATGGTAAAGTGGTAGAAGCATGTCTCTGAAGGAGAACAATTTTTGATGTTGGATCTTCCCCCACCCACAAACTTGTCTGATGTCCTTACTGCTATATAGTGGTTCAAACATAGAGCATCCTAGTAATAAACCTTCTCTTTCCCATCAGATCAACAGAAGATTGTCTTGTACTCATATGCTGTGGTCTATATCAACTCTTACGTGGTGTCCTTCTAATCTTGCCAGATGACATGCTTCAAACTGTGATGGACAAGATTATTCAGCCAGATGTTCTTATAGCTCTTGTGAACCATCCATCTGCTCTAATACAACAACGAGTAATTAAAGTAGGGGGAAAATATGTTTATCTATGTGATACAAATTTACAGCCTGAATAAAACTAGTTATAGACCAAGCTTCCACTAATGGCCTATCCTAAAGATCTCTTCCTCACCCTGTCAACCAGCCTAATACTAGAAATCAAGGCCCCCCAGTGTTTGACAGTAGGTCCAGAACAGATAACTCTTCACACAATTTAATGGAATTCATGGGGCCCAATGTAGTATCAGATCCACTCCATAGATAGATTTGTTTTTAGCTCTGTTTGCGGGGAGGGGAAACCTTACTGCTGCCTAGCCCTTCATGCAGTTCTCATGCTGCACATAATCCCATTCCAAAGGGTCTCCCAATCCTCCAGAAAAGGGCACTTCACAGTTGATCAGCAAATATCACACCCCCTCCCTTATGTGAACCTTTCATTTGCAGATATTTAGAATACAACCCAATAAAAACATTTAGTAATTGGAAAATCAGTAAGAAATTCCTCCTATTCCAGGAATATTTCATTTTATTTTTATTTATTTGTTAAAACATTTCTATACTGCCCAAAACTTATGTCTCTAGGCGGTTTACCACAGAATAAAAACAAAGTAAAACATTTGTTAAGACAAAAATGCGGGTGGGGACACACACACATTACAACAATTTAAAAATTTTAAAATAATATTTTAAAACAGCATTAAAACCATTAAAACAACATTAATTAAAAGCCTGGGTGAAGAAATGTGTTTTTAAAGACTTTTTAAAAGCTGTCAGAGATGGGGAGGCTCTTATTTCACTAGGGAGTGCATTCCAAAGCCTTGGGGCAGCAGCGGAGAAGGCCCGTCCCTGAGTGGCCACCAGACAAGCTGGTGGCAGCTACAGACGGACCTCTCCAGCAGATCTCAGTGGGCGGTGGGGTTCATAATGAAGAAGGTGTTCCTTTAAATACCCATGGGCCCAAACTGTTTAGGGCTTTATAGGTTATAACCAGCACCTTGTATTTTGCCCGGAAACATATCGGCAGCCAGTGTAGCTCCTTCAATACAGGAGTTATATGGTCTCTCCGAGATGACCCAGAGACCAGCCTGGCTGCCGCATTCTGGACCAGCTGTAGTTTCCGGACTACGTACAAGGGCAACCCCACATAGAGCACATTACAGTAATCCAGTCTGGAGGTTACCAGCAGATGTACCACTGTTTTGAGGTCATTTATCTCAAGAAATGGACGCAGCTGGCGTATCAGCCGAAGCTGATAGAAGGCACTTCTGGCCACCGCCTCAACCTGGGACACCAGGAAGAGGCTCAGATCCAGAAGCATCCCTAGACTGCGTACCTGTTCCTTCTGTGGAAGTGTGACCCCCATCCAGAACAGGCAGATCAAAATCATCTCTTGAGTTCCAACCCCAGACAGTGAGTACCTCCATCTTATCCGGATTCAGTCTCAGTTTGTTATCCCTCATCCAGCCCATCACCGACTCCAGGCAGGCATTTAGGAAGGTTATGCCCTCTCTCAATGATGCTGACATGGAGAAATAGATTTGGGTGTCGTCAGCATACTGGTAGCACCTTGCACCAAATCTCCTGATGATCTCTCCCAGCGGTTTCATGTAGATATTAAACAACATTGGAGATAGTATGGAGCCTTGGGGAACACCATACAAAAGTTCAGATTTTGAAGAACAGCAGTCTCCAAGGGACACCATCTTGAACCTGCTCGAGAGGTAGGAGAGGAACCACTGCAAAGCAGTGCCACCAACTCCCAACCCCCTCAGACGCTCCAGAAGGATGCTGTGGTCAATAGTATTGAAAGCTGCCGAGAGGTCCAGAAGGACCAACAGAGTCACACTTCCTCTGTCAATTGCCAATTGGAGATCATCCATCAGGCCAACCAAAGCAGTCTCCACCCCATAGCCAGCCCGAAAGCCAGTTTGAAATGGGTCAAGATAATCAGTTTCATCCAAGACTGTCTGGAGCTGGGAGGCCACCACCCTCTCAATTACCTTGCCCAGCCATGGAAGGTTGGAGACAGGCCTGTAGTTGTTCAAGTCCGAAGGATCCAGGGTAGGCTTCTTCAGAAGTGGTATAATAATTGCCTCCTTAAGACAAGGAGGCATCCTACCTTCCCTCAGAGATGCATTTATAATCTCTACCAGGCCTCCTACAACAACCTCCCTGCTAGATAATATAAGCCATGTCGGATAAGGGTCAAGAGAACAGGTGGTAGGCCGCACCATTCCAATCAGCTTGTCCACATCCTCAGGAGTCACAAACTGGAACCGATCCAACCTAATCATACAAGAGGAGTCGCTGAACACCTCCACATCAGACTCTGAGGTAATTGTGGAGACGGAGTCTAAGTTGGCCCGAATAAGAGAGATTTCCCCCCACAAAGAATTCATTAAACACATCACAGCGAGTAATCGATGGTTCCAGATTCTGATTCAAGGGAGGAGGGGCACATTTTGGCAATGAAAAGGTCATTGTGGGTGAATGAGACATTTGCATTTAGCCCTAGGGGTATGTTCTTTAAGTGATTACAGTTCTTCCTCCAAAACAGAGCTCAAAACAAGTTATTGTATTTTTACATAGCCTTTATTAAAATCTCTCTTCCGCTGGTGGTTCTTAGTTACGAGAAGAAAGTAAAGTGGTTTTTTAAGTTGCAGTATAAATTAGGGTAGCTATAACAGAAAAGTTGTATAGCAAATGAGCACCTATGTTAAGAACAATGCTTTCATTGTGGTATGTGTTTTTGGTTTTTTAAAAAAGTCAAAATGTTCAGCTTGGACTTATTCTTTTTTTTAATTCCCCTAGCTTTTGGACACATACTTCAGCAGAGCAACCAGGGAACAAAAGGAGAGGTTTTTGAAGAATCGGGGCTTCACTCTGTTAGCTAACCAGTTGTATCTTCACCAAGGCACTCAAGAACTTATGGAATGCTTTGTGGAAATGCTTTTTGGTCAATCTCTTGGCCTTGATGAAGAGTAACTATTTTCTTTTTATTTGTGTGTGTGTGTGTCTATTCCTCTCCCCCACTCTGTAGATAGATTTGTTTTTAGCTGAAATAAACAGTCTGTTGGCAAATATAAATAGTTTTCCAAGTGCTACCATCTGACAAGATGACCTTGGAGTAAATCAAGTCATGCTACATCTTTAAAACTTCAGTTCCATTAGTGCTGCTTGGAGAAATGTATTTTTTTGAGGCACGTTTGTACTTATTGCTCATGATACTATAAGCCCAGTATGAGCATCTGTGTATATCTGCTTTATCTTCTTATAAGACTTAAAATATAAAATAAGAAAATGAAATAAAAAGATAAACAATTCTTCCTAACAGCCTCTTAGATATAACTTAAAATAGAATTATGGAATTGGAAGTAGAGTGTCGGATCATGGCCACCGTCCCCCACTTCTCTTCTTTTTTGTTAATCACCCCCTGCCACTTTCTATTCCATTATGTAATTAATTCTAACTGTTGTTAACTGTGCTTAAGGTGAACCCAGGAATACTCTTAAATGTTTTCAGAACCCTGATTCCCTGGGTTCATTTAATAATAGTGGGTTAATAATGGCCAGACATAATGTTGGACCTGCATAAAAGAGAACTGGAACTTGCATGAAGAGGAGAAGAGAAGGGAGCATGTGACCTGCTCTCTGCTCCTTAACCTTGACTGGTGTTACTTCTACACCAGCACTTTGAAGTTAAGTGCTGGTATTATACTGCAAATCTTAGAAGTGCAGAAATGAGTGCCCATTTAGTCATCTTCAAATGGTAATACGTTCTAATTATAATCAGGAATTGTACTCATAGGCGTTTACTGGTTTGCTGTCTGGGTGAATGGCTAACTCTAAACTTTGAATTGGTTCATATCCATTCATTCCAGAGCAAGAACTAGAAATCTATTGGGCACCTTATAGGAAAGGATAGGATATTACCTACTAGGCAAGAACAGAGGAAAGTTGTGTAGGCAGAAGCAGCCTTCTTGGATATTAACTGGCTAGTGTGTTAGAGTACACAACACCTCTTCCAAAACTGCTGATGACTTCAGATTTGTTCTCTTTCCTTTTATGATAGTGATTCTGTTCTCATTTCCCATTGGGAAATGGCAGGTAAGAAGTGGCTGTTTCTTGGCTTGGCCAGTGGCATTTGCTCAGGAAGTGGTGCTTAACAGGCAAAAGTCCACTGCAACATATGCATCATAGATGACCACCATCTCCTCAGGCAGAAAAAGAAGAGGTTGCCCCAGGGGCTTCTGGAATGATGCAGAGGCATCTTCCTCATCTGGCATGGGAAGTGGTCAGAAAAATCAGAGCAGAAGCCAGATACAGCCCATGGGGCACCATTGGCCCCTCCCTGCTTAAGGCTTTAAAAGAGTAAGGAGCTAATTAGTTTCAGTAGTAATTGATGCAGCAAATCAAAGTAGTTGCTCATGGCCAATATATTTTATTTATAGCAAAGATTTGTTTGTTTTCATATCTATGATGGTACAAGCTGCAATAGGTCTTATTACAGTCAGTAGGATTTTTTTTAACTAATATGATTTTTCTGTGGTCTGTCTCTGTAGTTGGATTGTATTTATTATCTCTTATGATCAAATCCTAAGATTTGCTAAGCTAGCAAATTAAATACTTCCAGTAGTACAGTATATCAAATTATGTTGCTATTCAGTGTCAGAGGTTTGATTTATCCATGTCTTATAACTGAACTAAAATTAGTATACATGAACTTGTAAATCTGAATTGCATCTTACAGTTCAACCTAATATTCCTAACATAGACAGGTCAGTAAGAAATTATCTGGTTTTGTGCATGTGGTATGTTTTAAGAGTGTATTGCAGATTCCTATTTTTATTTTTTATAGCTTTGATTTGGAAGATGTGAAAAGTGCTGGGCTGTTTCAAAAGTGGTGTGTGATCCCTGTTCTGGGACTTATAGAGAATTCCCTCTATGACAGCACCCTGCTACATAATTCCTTCTGTTTCCTGCTGCAAATCATAAATTCCTGCTCTAAAATGGCAGATATGCTGCTAGATAATGGCTTGCTATATGTACTGTGTAATACTTTAGCAGCTCTGAATGGACTAGAAGCCAAGTAAGTGGTCTTTTAGTTTGTACTAATTTAAAATTTTTGTGGAAACTAGATGTGCATTTCTCAGATGGCTTTCCTAAGGAGGAATGATTTCAGAAGAATACTTCAAAGAGAAGATTTCTAACGTAGTCTTAGTACTGAGGTGATAACTTTTAATGTTAGCCATGATTTTTATATAGAACACAGAGTATTGTGTGTGGTAGACTGCACATCAGTCCCCAGACTGATTTAAAGTGGAATAACACAATTTTCATTCTGGGGAAAAAACATTTTAAAATTGTAGCATTGTTTACATTTGTAAATACATACAGTTACGTTTGACATACTCTGGTCAAATTTTAACTTGTATGTGGTTATAAAACATACAGGTGAAACTCGGAAAATTAGAATATCGTGCAAAAGTCCATTAATTTCAGTAATGCAAATTAAAAGGTGAAACTGATATATGAGACAGACGCATTACATGCAAAGCGAGATAAGTCAAGCCTTAATTTGTTATAATTGTGATGATCATGGCGTACAGCTCATGAAAACCCCAAATCCACAATCTCAGAAAATTAGAATATTACATGGAACCAATAAGACAAGGATTGAAGAATAGAACAATATCGGACCTCTGAAAAGTATACCGTGTACTGTGCTTGATTGGCCAGCAAACTCGCCTGACCTGACCCCATAGAGAATCTATGGGGCATTGCCAAGAGAAGGATGAGAGACATGAGACCAAACAATGCAGAATTGCTGAAGGCCGCTAATGAAGCATCCTGGTCTTCCATAACACCTCATCAGTGCCACAGGCTGATAGCATCCATGCCACGCCGCATTGAGGCAGTAATTGCTGCAAAAGGGGCCCAAACCAAGTACTGAATACATATGCATGCTTATACTTTTCAGAGGTCCGATATTGTTCTATTCTTCAATCCTTGTCTTCTTGGTTCCATGTAATATTCTAATTTTCTGAGATTGTGGATTTGGAGTTTTCATGAGCTGTATGCCATGATCATCACAATTATAACAAATTAAGGCTTGACTTATCTCACTTTGCATGTAATGCGTCTGTCTCATATATCAGTTTCACCTTTTAATTTGCATTACTGAAATTAATGGCCTTTTGCACGATATTCTAATTTTCCAAGTTTCACCTGTACAGTAAACTCCATTATTAGGTTTATTTATGGGTTTAGTATATTGCCAGTTTCCAAAGAGAGTGAGTTACATCCAGCATGATAGGCTCTTCTGTGATGTGGTGGGGCTGTTTACTGTATTTATACTACTTGATTTATTAATTTAACTTATATATCACCCCATACAGAAGTTTCCAGGTAGGGTTATAAATGGTTAAAACAATAATAAATAAAATTAAAACAGTAAAAAAACAATTAAAGCAAACAATTGTACACAGCAAAACACTGGAGTAAAGAAGTGCTTTTTAAAGACCCACTTAAAGGTTGACAAAGAAGTCGTACCCCCATGTCTTGGTGGGGAATGTGTTTCAGAGTTCTGGAGTGACCATTGAAAAGGCTGACATGGAGTGGCTGTCAGCTGAACTGACAGCAACTGTAAATGGACTTCTCCAGATAACCTCAATAATTGTTGAGGTACTCTCTTAGATATCTGGGGTCCAAGGCATTAGTTTTGAATACTACCACCAAAGTAACTTGTTTAGTGTGTACTATTACATACAGGACATAGATATCCTTCTGTGGCCTGTTCCAAGAACATTTACAACCTGTTAGACCTATAAATCAAAGGGTGGAGGGGGGAATGTCAGGAATTGCCAAACAAATAATGGAAATTGAGTTTTTATTGATTGATTGATTGATTGATTGAACATACTTGTATGAGTTAAAGGTTGGTCAAGTGTTGGTGGAAATGCAGCTTATTCTTTTTTGTTTGTTTTTTAAAGTGGAATTAACTTTTTTTGCAGCATCCTCTCAGATGACTACAAGCTGCTTGTAAGTGATCTGCAACAGTTACTTGTGGCAGTGACAATCCATGCCTGTAGCTCCTCAGGTTCCCAATATTTTCGTATTATTGAAGATCTCATGGTATTACTTGGACATGTTCAGAACAGCAAGAACGAGAGAACACGGAGTAAGCCTCAAGCTCCTTCTTTGCCACTCTTCTATGTGTTCAGCTGCATTGCTTGTATCTATGACATGGATTTAAAAATAGTAGCAAGACTAACTTCAAGGGTTTGTTGTAATAAATGTGATATATAATTCACAATGTTGTTTTTGATTAACAACATGATTTGGGGCTGGTGTACAGCTTTTCCATATGAACTTGCTGACCATTAAGATTAAGATACTCAAATAGGGCCTCTACCTTTAGAAGTAAGGTGAAGTTAGTGGTGAGAAGGTGCTACCCCAGCTATGGAACTGCCTCCCCAGGTATATTTGCCTGGCATTGTCTGTATGATCTAGGCACCAGGCAAAATCTGTTCTCTTTATCCATATTTTCATCACTGTCTGATTTTAATGCTGCTGCAATTATTGCATTGGATTAGATTACTGTTGTTTCTTTTTTATTGTCATGTTTTATTGTCATGTTTGACTTTTGATGAGCCACCTTGAGTGCTGCTTTTAGTAGAAAGGCAGGGTATTCATTCTCTAAATGTATCTTTTACATGAATAGATTATCAGTCCTACACTCTTCTGCTCAAGTAAAATTGTTATGCTTGGTTGAAATAGAACTGCCTTGTGTATAGAAATTACTTTATTGAAGTTTTATGTTGAAAGTTAGACTCCTAACTGGTGTGAAGACTTGTTTTCAGTACTGTCATAGTACATGGCACGATGTTTGGCCATTAACTGTAGCCTAATCAGCTGTCCTTGTTCATGAAAATGTGGGAGGCCAGTATCTTCCTGGAAGGCTCTGAAACCTAGCTGCACGTGCCCTTTTAGTTACCACTTGTGTGGTATGTTCATGTACTGGAAAGTAACTTTTGGTTGGCATTACTTCATCTGTGACATAGACTGAAGAAAATGTTTGCTTATTCATTTGATCCCTATTGCTTTCAGATATGGCAATTGCTTTGCAGTTCAAAGTCCTACAAGCAGCTATTGAGTTCATAAAAACTGCAGGAAATCAAGACTCTGATCATCTGAGCGATTCATTCAATTTACCTATTGCACATCATCAGGCTATATTTCAGAAGCGTAAAAGCATTACTGGTAAGTAACTAAATCCATCACAGTTTCTGAAATGGTGTAGCTACCCTTGACTGTCATTTATAATGAAGTTTGTGGGGTGTTTTGTGGGGTGGTAGATGTTTTAATGCCTTCTGTTTTTAAATTGAGCTTTGAGACAGAGCAGGGACTGAAACCAAGTCTCTTTAGTCTGAGTCAAACACCATGCTGGTGCTCTGGATTACAATGGTACAGGGTTTTAAAACTATGTGGCTCCAGGGCGCCAGTTGCCTGCCACTAGTGTAGTCCAACATCTCCTCCTCCTCCTGCTTTCAAAAGGGCAGCTTTTCATTCAGAGGTTTCCACCTTGTTCTGCTCATTCTAGGAGCTTTTTCTCAGACTCTACTTGGATAACTTCTGCTCCAGTGCCCTTTGATATAGGTTTTTAATACTACCATTTGCTTGCGTTCAGACCAGTGCTAGCTTCAGGTTTGATGGGGGCCTCCCTTGGGAGGAGGCTGTATACAATGGGTGCCTTTCTATGTGACTGTGTCTCTCTTAAGACTTGAATTACAGTTCTTGTAGTGTGTGTGGTTATGTATGTTTGTTTTTTAATGTTGCCATAAAACTCATTTTTCTGGGAGTGGTGGGAAGAAATTTTTACTTAATTCTCTGGGTGGTTTACAGCAAAATAAGACAAATCCAAACAGAAATTAAAATCTTAAAGACAATTTTAAGACCACAAGTCTAGTTAAAAAGCTTGGGTGAATAATGTGTCCTTAAAGACTTTTAAAAAGTTGTCAGAGATGGGCTGACAGCTCCCTCTATGGTGAGGGAGTAAACAGGAACTGAAATCCAACCTAAAATCTCTTGGGTTTTGAACCAGAACTGAGCCCATAAACACAAATGGTTGAATCCAAGTTTGCAAAATGCAAGAAATCTTCCCCTCTCCTTTGCTACTGTAGTCCCCTTCCAAAAAACCTCCTGAGGGTTAAGGATAAGGAACCTTCAAACATGGGATGCTGCATAGGGAGGAGGGAAGCACCATTGGAAAGCAGCTCCCAAGCAAGTACTTGCTGCAAGTGAATAATTGTTTGTGGAAGGTGCTTGCTCCAGGTTCCCGGTTGTCGGGAAAATGACCGAAAATCAGCCAAATTTGGGAGAGGAATGCAGGGGGAGGCTCCCTACCATGTTTTGCTCATCCCCTAAGTTGTGTGGTGTCCCAAAAAATCACCTCCAAATTGGCCAAAAATCACTCGTTTTCCCCCCATCTTTAAAAAATGGAGCCATTTTGAGGCTCCGAAACACAAAATGGCAGCCAAAAATGACCTCTGGTCATTTCTGGCCAACCCACAAACACGCAAGTTTGGTGTGGTTCTCCCCACTTTCCCCCTCGTGTATGCCGAGGTCGGGTGTCCTTTACCCAACTGTAGATGCATGTATCCACGGATATTGAGGTCTGCCTGTATTTTGCCTAACACCTCTTAAAAATAAGTAATAAACTTTATTTTCAAGTTAAATAGTTGACATTGTATTCATTTATGATATTACATTTCAAGCAAAAGAATTTGCTATTCTACCAGAAATGTGTCTTAATGTTCAAAGTGTCTGAACTGATTACTGAACCAGTTTTTTAAAAAGTTCAGTTAAACTGAACCAGAGTTATAAATGTTGATGAACCTGAACTGAACCCAAATTTTAATGGTTCAATAACTTGCTCTGTGTCTCCTGCCCCCTGTGTCAACAGGGCTCCTTTCTATGTTACATTTTGAATCATCTTATCAATGAGTTTGCAGCAATGTATTTATTTAGCTTAGTTATGACACAAAACTGATGTTTTTTGTTAATTGTTTAAAATAAAGGTTCAGTTGCAATGAAAGACTCCATTATTCCACATCTACCAAGGCAACATTTATGTTCCTACGGTCAGCTTCAGATGCTTCCCTCCTTCAGTCTGTTTAATCTGGAATCACCCCTCCAGTCCCCACTTGGATCTACTTTCTATTCATTCCCTGCAGAAACAGGTGCAGTAATGGTAGCTGTGCCTACCAAGTTGTTCTGAGAAAACATTTCCCATGAAATGTTTTTGCAGGATTAGATTTGGAACAATGTATCATCAAAACAATTTGATGATATTTCAACCAGTTAGAATTGTTGTACCTTGTTTGCTAGTTAACTTGACTGACTTTTACTGTTAGCTTCATATTGTTAGATTTATCTAACTTCTAACATTCTGCTCCCTTCGGAAGAAAATAGATAGAAAGTTTTCCCTTTATAATCACCACTAGTGTTATAACCAGATGAGAATTATTAGTAACTTAAAACTTCCACATGAGCTCCCCTCAACCCCAGTACTATTATCACTGATTTTCTTTCATTTTTGAAGCATTGCGAAAATGTTCCCTTGCTCAGTCGGACACACTACTAATGAAAATGCATGCAGTTGCAAGTGATGAGCTCAGTTTGATGATACAACGGAGAATGAGTCAAGAGAATTCCGTTTGTGCCACTGAAGCAGAGCTTATACAGAGGTTTCAAAGAATTACTGTTTTGGCAACCAACAGATTCATGTATCAAGGTAGTGACATTTCTTCAAACATTATTTACAAACAGGACTGGGTATAAGATAGCATTTAAGTATCAATCTTTTTAATCAAATATTTTACACTCCCGTCACCATAATTCAGATCTGTCAAACTGGAATCGCCATTTCTAGCTTATTCAATTTGTATCGGAAGCACTAATGTTAGTTTTCCAAATTTTGGAAAGAGTGAAATGAAGGTGAGAGCTTTTAAAGAGTGAGTGTGCACGCTGGTTGCAGAATCTTAAAAGGTAATATCAGAGTTCATTTGAGTAAACAGCTGTCAGCATGGATGTGTCTTAAGAATGAGATCAAGATATCAACATATTTTTAAGATTAAAATAGGTAACTAATATGTCTGTCAAACAAATAACAGGGAGAGCCATAGTTCAGTTTTCCTAGGTCATTGCATATTGGCAATACTTTTAGTCTAGTTTGTGATCTCATTCTGTCCTCAAAGGTTCCTCCAAACTAGCTTTTGTTACTACCACCCTTACCCACTTCTGTGTCTTATCTCAATTCATTCTTTTCACCAACATACAGGTGAAACTCGGAAAATTAGATTATCGTGCAAAAGTCCATTAATTTCAGTAATGCAAATTAAAAGGTGAAACTGATATATGAGACAGACGCATTACATGCAAAGCGAGATAAGTCAAGCCTTAATTTGTTATAATTGTGATGATCATGGCGTACAGCTCATGAAAACCCCAAATCCACAATCTCAGAAAATTAGAATATTACATGGAACCAAGAAGACAAGGATTGAAGAAAAGAACAATATCGGACCTCTGAAAAGTATACAGTATACTGTGCTTGATTGGCCAGCAAACTCGCCTGACCTGACCCCATAGAGAATCTATGGGGCATTGCCAAGAGAAGGATGAGAGACATGAGACCAAACAATGCAGAATTGCTGAAGGCCGCTAATGAAGCATCCTGGTCTTCCATAATACTTCATCAGTGCCACAGGCTGATAGCATCCATGCCACGCCGCATTGAGGCAGTAATTGCTGCAAAAGGGGCCCAAACCAAGTACTGAATACATATGCATGCTTATACTTTTCAGAGGTCCGATATTGTTCTATTCTTCAATCCTTGTCTTCTTGGTTCCATGTAATATTCTAATGTTCTGAGATTGTGGATTTGGAGTTTTCATGAGCTGTACGCCATGATCATCACAATTATAACAAATTAAGGCTTGACTTATCTCGCTTTGCATGTAATGCGTCTGTCTCATATATCAGTTTCACCTTTTAATTTGCATTACTGAAATTAATGGCCTTTTGCACGATATTCTAATTTTCCGAGTTTCACCTGTAGACTAAAACAGTTCAATCTAAGGTGCCTGTAGCCCAAATTTTGTTAGGTTTGATTTTCACTATGCTGTTGGTAAGTATTGCTACATCAGTGAATGAGAACAAATAGTCTCTGTGTGAAAGTGGGCATGTATGGCTAGGAACATCGGAAGCTGCCTTATTCTGAATCAGACCATTGGTCCATCTAGCTCAGTATTGTTTGCATAGACTGGCAGCAGCTTCTCCAAGGTTGCAAGCAGGAGTCCGTCTAAACCCTATCTTGGAGATGCCAGGGAGGGAACTTGAAACTGCCTTGGGATGTCTTATGAAATGTGGTATAAAAATTGAACAGTAAAACAAATATATAAATCTTCTTCATGCAGATTATCTTCCCAGAGCGGCCCCATCCCCTGAGGGGAATATCTGACAGTGTTCATACATGTAGTCTCTCATTCAAATGCAAACCAGGGTGGGCTCTGCTTAGCAAAGGGGACAAGTCGTGCTTGCTACCACAAGACCAGCTCTCCTCCTTGGTTATGCAGGTAGCTCCCTGTGAAGGCCAAACTAGTTATTACTAGTTTTCAGCTCCCCCATCTTGTAATGTCCAGTAAAACTGATCTATTTCCTAATGTAATGACTTTTTGTGTTGCTTCCTGCCCCTGTCCTCAGCATCCAAAGTTGTGGGGTGGAGAAATTTAAAATGCTGTGACTTCAGGGCATGGGAAAATTCTTGAAGACTACAAAGGTGGAAGGAGAAACTAGGTGCAAAGCTAGCATTTTCAGTTACCATCTGAAAATAGTAGACCATTTGCTTATTATTGTGTCTAATCAAGCCTTAGGTCTTCACTGTATTCTCCTGGAAAGTACTTCAGAAATCTCTAATATTTGAGCTATTCACATTTTAACCTTGTCCAGGAGTCAGAACTGAGGGTACTGTATGTTTTACTCTGTTGATACTAGAAATATGTGGGTTCCTTATATATTTTGATAATGTGTTAAGTCATAGACTGTTGTATGTCATAATTGGACCTCTTAAGTGATTAATGTCAAGGCAGGGTGGGTATTGGCAGAGAAGTATATTAAAAATTAGTATGCTCTTTGTATAAACGATATTTGACTTCTGCCATTTAAAAGTGATGAACATGCTACTGGATTAGTCTGATTTGACACTGATCTAATATTGCTTTAAAGAACTATCTGAAAATTGCCTTGCTATGCTGGAGACCCCAGTCCAGAAAAGTCTTTCAGTTTCACAGATGGAAGAGACTGAAGAGGAGGACCGACAGGATCTACTTACCCATAACATGCTTTTCCTGAAAGAAATGTTTAAAATAATGATTGAAGGAATTGGATTATCTGTTGTAAGTAACTGTGCTTTATATCTTCCAACTTAAACAAAATATATGACTCTGTTGGTATGTCAGAATCAGTTGTTTGTTGTTGCTTTCTGCTGTTACTTGATCTCATATACTTATCGCCCCTTCTTCTTCTAGTAGTGTACTCTGGACATATGTATTATTGATCTGGGTTGTGATCTGTTGAATCCATTAGAATGGATTCTGCACCTGCGCAGAAGCCTCTCGGTGTCAAGTTCTACAGCTCCTTTTCGGCACCTGCACCCCACCCCACGTGGCTATTTAAGGCGGGAAGAAGCGCAGGCATCTCAGTTCCTTTGCGACCACCATGCAGATCAGTTCACTCAGTTTCAGCGTCTCCTTCGTTCTGGTTCCTTAATTCTTCAAAAAGTTCTACTATTCTTCTTTGTATTCTTTGGCTTCTGACCTTGGACTGATTCTTGGAAAAATTCTCCGCTTTGCGATTCTGTTTTGCCACCTGATCGGACTGTTTTCTGGCTCTTTGACCTGGACTGCTTAGCGTTTCTGTCTACTCTTAAAAGTTTTTGTTTGACGAATTGATTGGACTGCTACCTAGATTTGACCTTGGATTGCCTAGTGACCAAGTTTTTGTGAGTAGTGCACTGTCTTGTAAATATGGATACCCTGAAGGGAAAAAAGACTTTCAAACGCTGTGAGAAATGTAAGGCAAAATTGCCCTTACAAGATGCTCATAGTTTGTTTGCTCTGTTTGGGTGAGGCTCATGTCGCGGCATCATGTAAAATTTGCGAGTCGTTCTCGAAGCAAACACAGATAAATTGAGAACTCCGTTTGAGGGCCGCGATCTATGACGATGATCTGGTGGTGCCATCGTCGGCAACAAAAAAATTTGCTTCAGGCACATGGCTTGGGGGCCCTGGGTTCCATCCAGTCTAAAACCCTATTGCCCTCCGTAAAAACCCATAAACCCTCAAAGAGGCTGGGTGAGAACATGGCTGCTGGAGAATCCACTGCAAAAATGCGGAAGCTATTGACATTGAGCTCAACTCCATCACCAAAGTCCGCTCAGGATGTGGTCTTTGTGTCGATATCGAAGCCTTCGACGTTGACTACGCCATCGGCATCGACAGCAGCTCAACAGATTGGGTGCTCGACACTGAAGCTGGCACCATGATCGACACAGAGACCTCAGCATCGAGCCCTTCCAACGGCGCATCGGCACCGACCTCGGCGTCGATAAAAGCACCAACATTGAGTCAACCTCACATTGCTACAATCTTGACGTAGACAGTTGTAGGAGTGCCAGCTACACTGAAATCAACTCTACTGGTGCTGACATTGCGGGATGATCTTCCAGGATATTCTGTAGAGGAGTGGGTGAGGGGATGTGGGCAGGGAGGTGGAGTGGCTGTGGTCTATAAGGATAACATCTCCCTTACCAGGAACCCTGTTAGGGTATCAGACCATATTGAATGTGTGTACTTAAGTTTGGGGAACATGGATAGATTGAGACTTCTGTTAGTGCACTGATCGCCCCGCTGCCCAACGGAATCCCTTACAGAGCTCATGGACTTGGTTGCGGAACTTGCATTGGAGTCTCACAGGCATTTGGTGCTGGGGGACTTCAGTGTTCATTTCAGGACCAATTTGTCCGGGGCAGCTCAAGAGTTCATATCGGCCATGACAACTATGGGCTTATCCCAAGTGGTCTCTGGACCGACGCATACTGCAGGTCACATGCTTGATCTGGTCTTTTACTATGATCCGTGGGTGGGGACTCCTGCGATCTCCCCGTTGTCATGGACGGACCACCATCTGGTTAAGGTTGGACTAACAGCCACTTCCCACCTCTGCAGGGGTGAGGGGCCTATTAGAATGGTCCGCCCGAAGAGATTATTGGATCCGGCAGGGTTCCAAGAAGCCTTGGAAGGATTTAATGTTGGCTCTGCTGGTGATCCTGTTGATGCCCTGGTTGAGAATTGGAACAACTTGCTCACCAGGGCAGTAGACACAATTGCTCCTAAGCGTCTCCTCCGACCTGCTTCAAAACTGGCCCCTTGGTATACAGAAGATCTGCAGAGGCTGAAGCGGCAAGGTAGGCGCCTGGAGCGCAAGTGGAGAAAGACTCGACTTTGATCTGACAGATTATGTCACAGAGCACACTTAAAGATCTATGCTCAGGCGATACGTGCGGCATAGAAGCGGTTCTTTTCTGCCCATATTGCTTCTGCAAACTTGCATCTGGCAGAGCTGTTCAGGATTGTGAGGGGACTAGTATCTGCCCCCCCTCCCCTGAACCAGAATTTGGAGTCATCAGTTATCAACTGTGATGTGTTTAAAGAATTTTTAGCAAGTAAACTCTCTCTGATTCAAGCCAACTTAAACGGAGAGTCCACAATTAATTCGATGTCTGAATTGGAGGTCTCCGACAACTTCTCTTATATGGTTTGACTAGATCGGTTTCAGTTTGTGACTAATGAGGATGTGGACAAGGTGCTTGGAGCGGTGAGGCCTACCACTTGTCCTCTTGACACTTGTCCAACATGGCTTGTTCTATCTAGCAGGGAGGCTGTTGTAGGAGGCCTGGTGGAAATTATAAATGCTTCTCTGAGGGAAGGCAGGATGCCTCCTTGTCTTAAGGAGGCAATTATTAGACCTCTTTTAAAGAAGCCTACATTAGATCCCTCAGAGTTGAGCAACTATAGGCCTGTCTCCAACCTCCCTTGGCTGGGCAAGGTAATTGAGAGGGTGGTGGCCTCTCAGCTCCAGACGGTCTGGGAGGAAACTGATTATCTAGACCCATTTCAAACTGGCTTTTGGGCGGGCTATGGGGTGGAGACTGACTTGGTCAATGTGATGGATGATCTCCAGTTGGGAATTGACAGAGAAAGTGTGACTCTGTTGGTCCCTTTTGACCTCTCGGCAGCTTTTGATACTATCGACCATAGTATCCTTCTGGAACATCTGTGGGGGTTGGGGGTGGGAGGCACTGTTTTACAGTGGTTTCGCTCCTACCTCTTGGACAGATTCCAGGTGATGTTGATTGGAGATTGTTGCTCTTCAAAATCTGAGCTTAAGTATGGTGTCCCTCAAGGCTCCATACTCTCTCTAATGCTTTTCAACATCTACATGAAACCACTGGGAAAGATCATCAGAGGATTTGGAGCGGTATGTTATCAGTATGCTGATGACACCCAGATCTATGGTATTTTTCCATGTCAGCTTCTTCAGAAGATGGCATATCTTCCCTGAATACCTGCCTGGAGGCAGTAATGGGCTGGATGAGGGAGAATAAACTGAAGCTGAATCCAGATAAGACGGAGGTACTTATTGTGCAGGATCATAACTCCAGAGACTATTTTGACCTACCTGTTTTAGATGGGGTCACACTTCCCCAAAAGGAACAGGTCCACAGTCTTGGAGTACTTCTGGATCCACACCTCTCCCTGGTTTCTCAGGTTGAGGCGGTGGCCAGGGGTGCTTTCTATCAGCTTCAGCTAATACGTCAGCTGCATCCGTTTCTCAGGATCATTGACCTCAAAACAGTGGTACATCTGTTGGTAACCTCCAGACTTGACTTTTTTAATGTGGTTTACGTGGGGCTGCCTTTGCACATAGACTGGAACTTCAATTGGTTCAGAATGTGGCAGCCAGGTTGGTCTCTGGGTCATCTCGGAGAGACCACATTACTCCCTTGCTGAGGGAGCTACACTGGGTGCCAATTGGTTTCTGGGCAGAATACAAAGTGCTAGTTATAAAGCCCTAAACGGCTTAGGCCCTGGGTATTTAAGAGAACGCCTTCTTCATTATGTGCCCCACCACCCATTGAGATCACTTGAGGAGGTCCGTCTCCAGTTACTGCCAGCTCTTTTGGTGGCCACACGGAGACGGGCCTTCTTGATTGCTGCCCCAAGATTGTGGAATGCACTCCCTGCTGAGATGCGATCCTCCCCATCCCTGACTTCTTTTTTTTTTAAATCTGAAGACCCACCTCTTCACCCAAGCTTTTTCAGCTTTTTAAATTTGTAGTTTTAATTTTATACTGTTTTAATTTTATACTGTTTTTAAATTGTTAGTTTTAACCTTTTATATTTGTTTTAATTGTTTTAATGTTAATTGCCCAGAGACTAAAGTTTGGGTGGTAAACAAGTGAAATGAATAGATAAATAAATTTGCAGCTAACACCAATATGGTCCCCTTCGACGTCAGGGGATGGAGCACAGCCTTCAACGTCAAACACACTGACAAAAATATTACCTGTTACGCCTCGATTCTGGGCTCCCTTGACATTTGCAATAGAAGAGGCCAATCTCTCTGATATGGAGGTGACGGCTTTGGATCTGGAAACAACACAATCTCTCCTTACAATGTTGGACTCGGCGGCCAACACTCCATCTACATTCCAAGATTTTCTGAGGTCGGAGGGAGAGGCTCCGCAGTCCAACCCTCAACAGTTACTGACCGCTGAGCAACTTACCACTGTGCCGTGGCACACGTGTGGATTCAGTCATAAAGTCTTCCCGTCAAAAGACTGCATTGCTGGGTATGACTTCGCCAGGCATGGCCTATGACTACGTTGAGGATCAAATTTGGCAACGGACCACGTCATCAGCCTCTGTGCCTCAAATTACCTCTGCACTACCACTCCGTTCACTCTCTGTGGGAGGAGACCCTCTTGCTCCAAAGCCAGTGCTTTCCAATGCCTCAGCTCAAACTTTGCTTTCTACATCTGTGAGATTGACACAGACTACACAGCAGGTGGCTGGGATAGCAGTCCAAACAGATGACCCACCATTGCCTACACACACCCCCCCATGTGTGGAGTCACCAGGCGGGGAGCCTTCGCACCACTCTCCCTCCGAGATTGTGTCGGATGACAGCCACCATGGCTCTTCCGATTTTGAGTTAGATGTGGAGACTATAGAAGCTGACCCCTCGCTGGATGTGGGTACACCTGCCCACTTCTCATTGACAGAAGAATTAAAGGCATATCACTCTCATGTAAAACAGATGGCTTCTGCCTTGGGATTAGATTTATCTTCACAAGTCAATACCATTGATGACCTGGTCTACAATTTCATGGCACAGTCTCAGTCGGTGCAACTGGTGGCTCTGCCCCTCCTACCCATCATCTTGAATGCAGCTCAGTGTGCTTGGCAAGTTCTGCACACGTCCACACCTACGTCAAAAAGATTGGAGGGTTTTTACAGGGTATAAGAACAGGATAATACCTACTTATTCAAACATCCTGTCGCAAACTCACTGGTCATTGATTGTGCTACCACTTCCAGGTCCGGGAGATGACACAACACCCCTGTGAATAAAGAGGGCGGGAAATTGGATGTTATGGGGAGAAAACTATACTCCATCTCTTGTCTCTCTGTCAAAGTGGCTAATTACTCTGCCTGCATAGCCAAATACAGCTACTGCATCTGGGAAAATTTAGAAAAGGACCTTCATTGTCTCCTGAGGAACTCAAAGTTCGGTTCCGTAAAACTTTGCAAAAAGCGAGGAATCTCACGTGTCAGCAATTAAGCACCGCAAAACACTTAACGGAGTCAGAATCTACGTCTATTACCACTGCAATTACCCTATGTCGTCATGCTTGACTGTGGTCTGCAGCCCTACAACTGGACATGAAGGACAAGATCGAAGGCCTACCATTTGATGGTAAGGGCCTTTTCTCGGAAGATATGGATGCAACAATAGAGAAAATGAAGAAATCAAAATCACCTTCCTATCCTAACAAACAGCGGACCCACTACTGTCCCCGTGCCTCCTACAGGCCACAGGAATGCCGAGACTTCCAGAAGAGTTGCCAACCATTCAATAAGCGCCCTGCACAACAAAAGGGAAAATATGCTCCTATGCAATGCGGTAAACAGGCGGAGGGCAATAAGCAGTGACTTTGAGGTACAGGACAGCCCATTGCATCCTCCAGCTCTATTGCTCTATTAACCTTGCTCTCCTTTCCAGAACAGGGAAGTCAATGACCCAGCCTACACCGTCAACCAGACGGTCCCGCTAGCCAACAACAACATCAGATTGGTAAGTCACGCGCAAGCATGGCGCCACATGACATCAGACCAGTGGGTCTTGAAGATTGTCACATCAGGCTGTGCGATAGAGTTCAAGACATGCCCACTATTCAGGGGCCTTTGTTTTATGAGAGCAATACCTGCCTTACTGCAAGAAGTACAGGAACTCCTACAGAAGAAAGCAATAGTCCCGATGCAATGGGCACAATGATGGGAGGGATTTTACTCCTGTTATTTTCAAATCCTGAAGAGAGACGGTGGGATACGACCAATCATGGACCTCCGGCATCTCAACAAGTTCGTCCAGGTGAAGAGGTATCGGATGATGACGTTACAGGACATCCTACCGCTGCTACATCGGGAGTGGTGGCTTGTGACGTTAGACTTAAAAGATGACTACTTTCATATAGGGATTCAGCCATCCCACCAAAAGTACCTGAGGTTCACAGTGGGAACATTGATATATCAATATCAGGTCCTTCCGTTCGGTCTCTGCACTGCCCCGCGTGTATTTACCAAATGCATGGCGGTGGTAGTGGCTCACTTAAGGACAAAGGGCCTAAAACTGTTTCCCTATCTCGAAGACTGGCTGCTGACATCCAAAGACAAAAAAAGAGTTACTTTTGCAGATTCAGTACATGTTGGACATTCTCCAGGACCTAGGAATACGGGTCAATTGGAAAAAGTATCACCTAACCCCATTGTCTACCATATCTTACATTGGCGCAATACTGGATGCCGATGTAGGAAGAGCTTTCTTGCCAGAGGAACGCTACCAGACCATCATACTAATGGTTCAGCATTTTCAACACAATTCCTTACAGACAGCACATCAAATACACCACTTGCTGGGCCTGATGGCCTCCGACAAATCAACTGTGCACTACACCCCGTTGAAAATGCGGAAAATTCAGCTGTGGTTCCTGTCTTCATTTTGCCTAAACAGGGACAGCCCTACAAAGTGGCTACGACTGCCACTCCTACGATCCCTGTCTTGGTGGACACGACGGTTCAACCTACTCAGGGGAATACTCGGGAGTATTCAGGCACAGGCTCCGTCAGTGTGGGTCACGACGGACACTTCACTCCAAGGATGGAGTGGACATTGCAATGCCACGGTGATGCAGGGTCTCTGGTCCCGAGCCCAACATCATTTCCATATAAACTTCCTGGAACTGTTGGCAGTTTACCAAGCCATGAAAGCCTTCCTCCCAAAGCTGAGAGGGAGGGTAGTACAACTGCACTTGGACAGCACTACCACCATCGCCTACCTCAACAGACAGGGCGGGACAGTCTCCAGGTCTCTGTGTACCCTGAGCATTCAGATCTGGCATTGATGTATCAAGAACAGCATTACCCCAGTGGCCATCCACATCAAAGGCATGGCCAATGTACTGGTGGATGGCCTCAGCTGCTCATTCTCAATGGAATTCCAACACGAGTGGGAAGTGAACGACATTTACCTGCACAGGATATCCGATCTTTGGGATCACGCGGAGATCGACTTATTTGCTACAGCACAGAACACAAAATGCGAACTGTTCTGCTCAAGAGCGGGCCACGACCAGGGATGCCTTCCAGATTGACTGGTTGGTTCATTGGACTTACATGTCCCCCCCCCCTTTACCTCTTGTGCATACTGGCAGGCCATGTGAAGTGCATCCCAGTCACGCCTTGGTGGCCCCGCCAAGCATGGTTTCCACATTTACTCAAACTACCTTCGAACACTTATCAGAGGCTTCCAAACTATCCAGACCTCCTGATTCAGGAAGACGGGCGCCTTCTACATTCAGAAGTACTCACCCTACAACTAACAGCGTGGAAGGTTGACTGCTAAGACGGATCATGCTGAATCAACGTAAACTATCTACAAGAAGAAACTATGCCAGCAAATGGAAAAGATTTGCTGCCTACGCTTCTCGGCATGCTTTCTGCCCTAAGGAGGCCTCCGTCTGTGAGGCCCTACTTTATATGACCTCTCTTAAAACAGCGAAACTTTTGAATGTATCAATCAAAGTCCACCTGGCGGCACTATCATCTAGACATCCAGGGTGGGATGGCAAGACAGTGTTCTCCTATTCCTCATGCAAAAGTTTCTTGAAAGGCCTCACTAACCTGTATTCTCCTATCCGTAAGCCATTTGAACAGTGGAGCATCTCACTGGTCCTTTCTGCCCTGACTGAGCCCACCCTTCGAACCCATGCGTTCCGCAACGTTGAAGCTGGCATCCTTGAAGACTGCCTTCTTGGTGGCTATCACCACTGCTTGCAGGGTGAGTGAACTTACGGCTCTCCGAATGGATGTCCCTTATGCCCGATTCTACCTAGACAAGGTTCTCCTGCGGCCGGATATCACCTTTTTGCCTAAAATCGTGACTGACTTCCACATCAGTCAGGATGTGGTGCTGCCCACCTTCTTTAAGTCACCAGCCACGCCATTGGAAAAGGCTCTACATTCCTTGGATGTTCGCAGAGTGCTTCTCTATTACCTTTCCAAGACGAAGCCTTTCCGGTCGTCAAAGAGACTATTTGTCTCCTATAAGGGAGTAACCAAGGGACAGGCATTTTCTAGACAAAGACTATCACACTGGTTTGTGGAAGCCATCTGTCTGGCTTACAGAAAGTTCAGCCGCCAAAGACCATCAAGGTGCATTCCACGAGAGCTTATGGTGCTTCAGCTACTCACCTGCCTGGAATATCTTTTCAAGACATTTGTAAGGCCGCTACTTGGTCTTCTGAACAACCATTTGTAAAGCACTACACTATACTTATGGTCTGCGGCGGAGGTGAATTTTGGGAGAGGTGTCCTCAAAAGGGTGTTGCAATAACTCTACTGCTCCCGCCTCCTTTAGGAGCTAACTAAACACCCATTCTAATGTATTCAATGGATCACGACCCAGATAAACAGGTTGCTCACCTGTAACTGATGATCTGGTAATCATCCGTTGATATCCATTAGACCAGGCCTGCTCAACTTAGGCCCCCCAACTGTTTTTGAACTACAAATCCCATAATCCACAGCCACAGCGGCCAATAGCCGGGGATTATGGGAATTGTATGCCAACATCTGCAGGAGGGCCGAAGTTGAGCAGGCCTGCATTAGACCCTCCCAAACCTCCCCTCCACAGTAGTACTTACCTTGCTATAGTAGAGCTTACCTGCTTGCTCGACTGCTTCAGCAGTCTCCAAGGAACTGAGGGGCCTGCACTTCCTCCCGCCTTAAATCACGTGGTCACGTGGAGTGGGGTGCAGGCACCGATGAGGAGCTGTAGAACTCGACACCGAGAGGCTTCCGCGCAGGCGCAGAACCCATTCTAATGGATATCAACAGATCACTACCAGATCATCAGTTACAGGTGAGCAACCTGTTTTTTCTTCTCCTTTTTGAAAAATAAACATTGGGTCATTTTTAACCTGTAAACAAAAAATATATCTTAGTATGAATAAAAATGCCTTGTTTGGGGACAAGAGATGTTCTATATTCAAACTTCCACACAGTTTCTAAAACAAGTACATCTTTTTAATTCACTTTTGGAGATGAGTTGATATGCTATCTCCGTTCGTATTTTTAAAAAATCCCAAATCGGTCTGTACTTCTTTCATAAGAACTTCTAAATTTTTCAGTAATGCTTGTAGTCTTTCCTTTCATCATGTGTGTTCCATATCTAGACACACAGACACACATCCCTTTTTTAAGGTGCTCGCATAGTATTATGTGTGCAAAGTCTAATCTGAGAATCCAGTCTATGTTAGGGGGAAATATACAGTAAGAGAACTTCTGTTTTTCTTTGTTTTTTAGGGTACAAGCAGGACAAGTACCCCAAAGCAAAAGTGGAAGAGAATTCTCTGGTCCTGTAAGGATACATTTCGAGTGCAGCTCGGAAGACTGCTTGTGCATGCTTTGTCTCCAGCACGATCTATACAAGAAAGAAAACAAACTTTGCAGATAGTATCTGAAATAAACCAGCAAGACATCTTGCGAGACTGTCTAAGTTCAACTTTGCATGTAAGCATTCAGGCATTTCTAACACTGAATGCAAAAGTGCTATAATGCTACTAAAATGTTTCAGATAATTTATTTATGGTGAACACACTTAACATGCAAATGAGAGAGAGAGAGACCCTTCTTCTTAGTTCTCCTTCATAAGTCAGAGAAACAGTATTGTGAATCTCTAGTTCTGATTTAACAGAAAGCACTTCCACAGATGTGTATATTTACTCACATTTGCCAAGAGTATTCAAAATGTTTGTTTACAAAATTAAACCATTATAAACTTAAATGAAAGCAATAGTAAAAAAAACATCCTTCATATAATTCCCAAATGTCTGGTGCAATAACTTTTTAATGTGCCTCTTGACAAGTGGATTTCACAGTGAAGTGTGTTCCACAGCTGCACACAGAAAAGGGCCCTTCTACTAGAGGACGTCTTTAGCTCCTAAGAAGTAGAATCTGATGCAGGGCCTCATTGGCAGATCTTAAAGCCTGGAGCAAGGGAATTCCTTGAGATTATTCAAGACCAGACCCTGTAAGGAACCTTGCATCAGGGCCAAATATAAGCTAGAAACAAAGTCAGGCATTTCAGAACAGGTGCAATTTGTTCTTGTCCCACTCCCATCAATAAATGAGTAGCAGTATTCTGTACCACCTGTAGTTTCTGGACCATGTTCAGAAATACCCACAAAGACTATATTATAATTGTCCAATCTGGAAGTCACTAAGACATGAGGACAATAAGTAGGACTCAATTTTCCAGCAGCAGACATGGCTTGTGTAACTGATCCATCTGTTTTCCCGCCATATACATTTGCATGGTGATGTCATGGTGGTACCAGTCATATGGTACAGTCAAGGAAGCACCATAACTCAGTGGGAGAGCATCTGCTCTGCATACAGAAAGCCCTAGGTTCACTCCTTGGCATTTCTAGGTAGGGTTAGGAAAGATCCCTGCCTGGAATCTTGGAGAGCCATTGACAGCCAGTATAGACAGTACTGAGCTAGATGGACCAATGTTCTGATTCTGTATAAGGCAGCTTTCTATATAACCTATGTGCAACATTATCAAATCCTTTTGACAGTGATTTTGTGGTACAGCCTCATCTGGATCATGATCCATTGCATTCATAAGAGTGAGTTCTGTCCCTGCGTGGGTCCATTTGGGCAAAATTGACTAGCTCCTCAAAGCACTTAGCCCCACCCCCTGCATGTGGTGCACTTCCTTATTTTGGGCGGGCTACCATTTTCTCCTCAGTTCCTTTCTGACCATGATTGTGTCGGCACCTCAAACAGCGTGCTCCTCGGATTGGAACAGTTTATGTGGAAACAAAAATAGAAATTTGCTTAGTTTAATTTATCCTCTGACTTGAACCGGACCATACTATTCTCTCTCTCGGCATTCTAAGTTTTATTCTGAACAAACGGACAGTTTTCTTGATAATCAGTGTGGATTGTTGGATGGCTTAACTCAGTTTAGACTCGGAACGGACTCTCTGCTATGCTGTTTGAGTATCCCTGTTTTATTTACCTACTATGGACTATGGATAAGAAAAAGACCTTTAAACGTTGTCTGCGCTGCAGTGCCAAACTCCCCTCAGCAGACGACCACAAACTTTGCCTACTCTGTTTGGGAGAGGATTACAGCACCTCTACTTGTAAGACCTGTCTGTCTTTCTCTCACCAAACTAGGAAAAATAGAGCCCTCCGTTTGCAGGCCACCCTTTATGATGATGTGCTGCATCCTGCCACGCCGATGCCCAGGTCTCCAGCTGTCACCCCCGTGCCTTCGACATCCAATTCAGCATCAACATCCGGCTCAGTGTTGAAGTTGTTGCGGTCTGCCACTGTGGAGTCTAAAACCTCACTCCACCACCGCCACATTTGAGATGCCCAAACCTTCTTCTGACTCAGCCCATCATAAGCGGCACAAGTCTCAACATCGAGGGTCTGATGCTGAAGTGGCTGCTCCTCCCAAGAAACATTGGAAGAAAGAGTGCCGAATCCAGGAATAAGGAGACCCCCCCACTGCTTTGCGGGCAATGACTTCTCTGACTCTCCAGTCAGCGTTGGTGATTCCTCGATCTCATTCACCGACTCTGGAGGTTGTGGTGCTTGGCTCTTCCATCCTCATGGCTCGGTGCCCTGCTTCGACACTGACAGCGACACTGAAGTCGGTACTGGCCACTGTATTGACTACTTGACACCATGAACACTCCCTATTGCCCACTACGACACCGATGCAATCTCGGTCTCCAGCCACTCTCCATGCACAGCACGCTCTCTGTCGTTCGTCTTCCCCTGTCTCTTTCAACGTTGATGCTGAGGATGACAATCTGGAACTGGCTTGGGGCCGGGTGACGCCCAACGTCTTTTGAATATGCTAGATTCCACTGAAAGCACTCTGTTGGCATCAACCTTTCATGGGTTCCTAAGCCACGGTCTTGATACCGAGGAGGAGGGCATATTCTCAATACCAAAAACTCCAGGAACTTCACCTTCTTGGACTCGTCTCTCCACTCATTCCACACCGGCAGCTTTCAAGCCTTTCTAGTTGATGCAGTCCTCCAGTCCACATACATCATCATCATCATCATCATTAGTAGTAGTAGTAGCATTTATATCCCGCTCTTCCTCCAAGGAGCTCAGAGCGGTGTACTACATACTTACGTTTCTCCTCACAACAACCCTGTGAAGTAGCTTAGGCTGAGAGAGAAGTGACTGGCACAGAGTAACCCAGGTAGTATCATGGCTGAATGGGGATTTGAACTTGGGTCTTCCCGGTCCTAGTCCAGCACTCTAACCACTACACCACGCTGGCTCCTAACATGGAAAGCCCCTAGGGACTATGCTGCCACATAGGGCTTGGTGCACAGAGGAGGTTGGGGAGATATTCCACAGGTGCAGTTGCTCTCCCCAGGCTTCCATTGGATTACCAAGAGTATAAACTCTGGAAGGCACGTCGCCAATTGTCTGCTTTGATGGTGCCTATAGCCACCCAAGTGATGCCTCCACTAGAATTGTCTCAACCGGCCTCTACTATGGTCTTGATGTTGACCCAGGTCACTGCATTGCCTATGCCAGCTACTACTGCAGTTCATTTACAGTTGCCACCAGCTCATCTGGTGGCTACTCAGAGATGGGCCTTCTCCGTTGCTGCCCCAAGGCTTTGGAACACACTTCCTGCTGAAATAAGAGCCTCCCTATCTCTTACACATTTTTAAAAGGCAGTCAAGATGCATTTGTTCACCCAGACTTTTAATTAGATATTGTTTTAATAGTCTTTTTAATAGTTTTAACATTTTAAATTTTAATTGCTGAAATGTTTTATTCTTTTTATCTGCTGTTTTCACTGTTTTGTTGTAAACTGTGCAGAGACTTGCATTTTGGGCGAAATACAAATGCGTTAAATAAAATAAATAAATACTGGGGTCTCGATGTCGACCTAAGTTGCGTCTCCGAGAACAGACAATGCTTAGGTACTTAAGCTTCCAATTCAGCTTGCCCTCATCCTCAGAAAAGTCAGCTTACCCAGATGGTGGTCCTTGACACAACTTCGTCTGCTACTCAAATGGTCACTAAGAAGAAGGCTCCTTCTCCTTCTGTGCCACGTACCATAATCTTAACTGATGGCTATGATTCGGGTTCAACTACCTTGGGTTCCTGAGAACACCCTGATGACACCCGCCCCCCGCCCCGCTCAAGGTAATGCCAATTGATGTCTCTTAACAAGGAGATGTGTTCCTATCACCGGCAGATCTTGGAGATTGCTTCCGCACTTGAGTTGACATTAAAGATGCAGGTGCAAGATGTGGAAGATCCTGTTTATAAGTTCTTTAACTCAGCGGCTACTACCCAACCAGTTTACCTCCGTATGCTGCTTGTGATCTCCAAAGCTGCGAAGTCAGCATGGGAAACTCTCCAAACCACTGCTCCCACCTCTGAACACTTGGAGAATTTATATAGAATTCAAGAGGAAGAAAATAACTTTCTATTGAAACACTCTCCTCCCAACTCTGTCATTGTGGATTGTGCCTCATGTTCTAAAACTGGCAGGAGACATACTATGCCAGGGGACAAGGAGGGACAAATGTTGGACATCCTGGGCTGAAAGATTTACTCTACCTCCTGTTTGGCTGTGAAGATTGCAAAGTACGCTGCCTGTTTCACTAAATATATGCACACCCTCTGAGATGAGCTTTTTCAAGAGCAGGCTGACCTATTTTCGGACAAATTTCTGGCCAAGTTCAACTATATCCATTCCAAAGTTACCCTCCTAACTAGGCAGCAATCAAGTAACACCAAGCACCTAGCAGAAACCGAATCTCGGACTTGAGCAACTGCTGTCTCTTTACAGACACTCTTGGCTTTTGCTCCACCATGCTTCAACTAGATATGAAAGATCATGTGGAGAAATTACCATTCGATGGGAAGGGTCTCTTCTGTGAAACCAGACTCCACCATGAGTCCATCAAAAAACCAAAGTTAACCGCTAAAACTTTTTTGGCTCATAATTCTAAACACCACCAGTACGGTAAGAGATAGTATGCCTACAAGCAGACAGACAGGAGAGACTTCTGTAAGCCATATCAATGCTTCAGTAGGAAGCCCTTTAACCAGAAATCTAGGGCCTCACAAGGCACTTGCCTGAAGACTGCCGACTCAGGCAAATAACATATTTGACCGCGAGGACACTCTACTGAATCCCCTGGTCCAGGAGTTAAACACCGTTGATTTCTCTACAACCTTCCATCTTAGCTGCCTCCAACATCAGGCTGGCAAGTCATGCCTTTGCATGGTGCAACATAACACCAGACTGCTGGATCCTTAACATAGTTCAGACAAGCTGTGTGATAGAATTCACGACCCTGCCATTGTTGAATGGGATCAAGTACATGCCTGCATCCCCACTTCTGATGGAAGAAGTTCAGACTCTCTTGGACAAAGGGGCGATATCACCTGTTCGGTGGACAGATCAGTGGTGGGTTTTTTACTCCTGCTACTTCCAGGTCCCAAAATGGGGTGGGGGTCTACGGCCAGTCATGGATCTAAAGTGGCTGAACCATCACATGGACATAGGCAGGTTTCACATGGTAACGATGCAGAGCATCCTTCCTCTCTTCCACGGACAGCAGAGATTCACAATGTTGGATCTCAGATGCGTACTTCCACATTGGGATCCAGCACAATTACAGGCAGTACCTCAGGTTCATGGTGGGGCACCAGATCTGCCAGTACAACATCCTTCTGTTTGGTCTGGCGACAGCGCCCCATTTATTTACAAAGTGCATGGCTGTGATCATAGTGCACCTCTGGCTGCAGGGGTTGGGAATTTCTTCCCATATCTTGACAACTGGCTCCTGGCAGGAAGGATAAAAGATCAGTTAGTTTCGCAGGTCTTGACAGTCCTGAACTTACTCAAGGACCTGGGTGTTCAGGTCAATTGGTCAAAGTCCAGGCTCCAGCCAGTGACACGCATAGGTTACATAGGGGCTGTTCTCAATGTGGAGGCACAGTGGGCATTTCTGCCCAAGGAGTGCTTCTTGCACATCAAGACCCTGATAGTCACTTTCATAGCACAACCAAAACCGAAAGCCCATGAAATTCAGAAGCTGCTGGGCCTCACGGCATCGTGAAACTCCACTTTGCACTATGCGAAACTTCGACTCAGACATCTTCAGCACTGTTTTCTGTCAGTTTTCTAGCCCAATGTGGACAGCACTCAAATGCTGCCGACAATTCCTTATCCGATTCTGGCTTCATTCCAGTGGTGGACAAAGGAAGTCAACCTGCTGTCGGGAATCTCCTTCCAAATGCCTCAACCATCTGCTTGGCTCACAGTGGATGCTTCCCTGTGAAGTTGGGGAGCCCACTGCAGGGATCTTTGAGCACAGGGTCTCTAATCTCCAAACCAGCATCAAATGCATATCAACTTTTTAGAACGGCTTCCAGCCATCTGACGGGCAAAGTGGTCCAAATCAGCCTGGACAATCAGCCTATGGCGATCACTTATTTTAAACCTCCAGGGAGAGAGTGTCTCCTGCTCCCTTTGCATGCTAAGCCTGCAAATTTGGAACTGGGCCATAGCACAGCAGATAACGCTGACTGCGATCCACATCAAACTTGTGGAGAACACCTTAGCGGATCATCTCAGCAGGTCTCAACTTTTTCTGCAACAACAGGAATGGGAGATCAATATGCAGTTCCTCCAGCTGCTGTTCAGGGCCTGGGGGACTCCAGAAGTCAACTTATTCACAATGCACGTGAACAAGAAGTGCCTCCACTATTGCTCGAGGGCCGGCATCAGCCACAACTCCGAGGGGATGCCTTCCAATCCAACTGGGGTCAAAAGATACTGTACATTTTCCCTCCTTGTTCTCTGTAGAACAGAGTTCTGGCAAAAATCCTGCAGGAATCTGCAGATTGTATATTGATTGCTCCATGGTGGCCCCAGCAGCCATGGTTTCAACAGGCACTCAGACTGTTGAAGGGTCACCATAGACGTTTGCCTCAACATGACAATCTCCTGGTACAGGAGGACGGAAAGCTCCATCATCCCAACCTGAAAATCCTAAACTTGACTGCCTGGAGGATAGGCTTTTGAATGATATTCTCCTCAATGACAGGAATAAATCTATTCGCGTCAACTACAACAGCAAGTGGAAGTGCTTTAAGCTGCCTGCACAGAGGCACAGCTTTCTGTGCCTCATTTGGCTACTTCTCGCCAAGTCTTGCTATACCTCATAAACCTGAAGCAGCAGAAGCTGGCCAATGTTTCCATCAAAGTTCATCTGGCCACTATTTCTGCTCATAATCCCGGATGAGACGGAAAGACAGTTTTTTCGCATCCAGACTCCAAAAGATTCCTAAAAGGTCTGAACAACCTCTTCCCACCTATCTGATGGCCTATTGAACAATGGACCCTGCCCCTTGTTCTGTCTGCTCTAACAGAGCCTCCTTTTGAGTCCATGGCAACAGCCCTTCCTAAGCTTGTGACACTAAAGATGGCCTTTCTGTTAGCCATAATGTCAGTTAGGCAGGTCAGCAAACTAAATGTCCTGAGCATTGATGTCCCCTATATTAAATTTTATGAGGACAAGGTAGTGCTTCACCTGGACCCTGAGTTTAGGCCTAAAGTTGTTACAGACTTTCATATCAACAGCGACATCGTCTTACCTACCTTTTCCAGGAATCCCACAACAGCGTTTGAGCGTTTGCTTTATTCCTTGGACATAAGGCATGCATTCTTCTACTTGCAGTTGACCAAAACCTATATAGAAGGACAAAACACTTTCTTGTCAGCTACAAGGGCAAGGTGAAAGGTTGCCAAATTTCTAGTCAGACACTATCCCACTCGATTGTGGGATCTGTTTTCCTGGCATACAAATGCCAGAAAGTAGAGCCCCCAAGGACCATACTGGCTCACTCTGCCAGGGCTTACGCTACTTCTGCTGCCCATATGGCTGGCATTAAGCTCAGATACATCTGCACAGGAGCAATTTGATCCTCTGAGTATACCTTTTGTGAAGCATTATGCATTTGACCTTTGCTCTGCAGCTCAGGCCAGCTTCGGGAAGGGTGTGCTGAAAAGGTGTAGTGTGTGTTAGCATACTACACTTGCCTCCAGACTGACAGCTCGTTAGTCACCCACTCTTATTTATTATTTATTTATTTATTTATTTATTTATTTATTTATTTATTTATTTATTTACATTTTATATCCCACTCTTCCTCCAAGGAGCCCAGAGCAATGTACTACATACTTAAGTTTACCCTCACAACAACCCTGTGAAGTAGGTTAGGCTGAGAGAGAAGTGACTGTCCCAGAGTCACCCAGCTAGTAGTATGGCTGAAGGGGGATTTGAACTCGGGTCTCTCCAGTTCTAGTCCAGCACTCTAACCACTGCACCACACTGGTGTAGTGCAATGGATCATGATCCAGTTAAGCAGGTTGCTCACCTCTAACTATTGATCTGGAATTTCTCTGTTGCAGTCATAAGACCCTCCCACTGGCCCCGCTGCAGTTTGCAAAGTGACAGAATGTATGTTTTCAAGAATAGTTATGGCTTCTTAACTTGTTGTACTGTGGTCTGTTTCCATACGATGATTGCATCTAAATGTTGGTCCTTCAGGTACTGAGGAGGGAATGTTAGCCTGCCCAAACTAAGGAAGTGCACCATGTGCAGGGGGCAGGGCTAAGTGCTTTAAGGAGCTAGTCAATTCTGCCCAACTGGTCCCACACAGGCTCAGAACCCACTCTTATGACCCACTCTTTCAGATCAATACTTACAGGTGAGCAACCTGTTTTTTCAGGTTTTCTTGCCTAGTTTTATATCTAGTTTTATAGATTTAGGTATGACATGTACATCGCTGGTGAGATGTTTGACTTTTTTTGTTGGAACATCAGAAAACCAAGCCATATCACAACTGGTTGTTCAACTCCTCTCCATTTCAAAAGTGGTTTGCCATTCCTTTATATATGGAACTGCTCAAAAATCAAGACTTGTAAGCCCCAAGCCCCGTTGGGGGCATGGAATTGCATTTTATAAGTAATTGTGTTTATAAAATATATGCATGAATTATCTTGTCATAAAAGTTTAACTTCCATTTCTTCCCCAGCATGGGCCCAAGTTGTCACTCTACTTGTTTGAGCTGATACATGATCACAAGGATGAACTAAGCAAAGAAGATCAGTTATCAGTGGATGTATTTATGAATGCATTAAAACTTTGTGGCTACAAATATATTCCTATCAATGCACAACCAAACCCAGAATTCATAAAAGCTATGAAAGAGGTGTGTAAATCCATATAATCACTTTCCTTACTAATCCCTATTTCATTAAATTAATGGCATTGAAATATTCCCATGTAAGAATTCTTTCACACCATTGTGAGTCACATATATGCCTTACTTGGGATTTGTTTATATATAAGATTGTCTCCTGGAGGTGTTTGTAATATGCTTGTGAGGCCAATAAAAATTGGGAAGGTAATAAAATACACTTTATGCAAACAATTCATTTTCCAGTATTTTTAATATTACTGAAAAAGTCTCCCCTCTCCTTATTTCATCATCTGTGTACACAATGATTTATCGATAGAAGACAAGATTTTGCCCTGAAGGCTTATAATTGAAAAGAGAGACAAAAAAGAGAGCAGACGGGAGGGAGGAATGCGAAAGCAGGGAAAGACTGGGGATGACTAGTCCATTATTTCTTATATTCTTAAGCTTAGTTGTGAATCTATTTAAACAACTTTTGCTAGGATCAAAAAAAATATGAGGAAGAAGAAAACGTGAACAAAGCTGCTTGGGAGAAGACCATGTCTAATAATCGACAAACGTAAGTTGGAACCACTTTTTGTGAAGATGGAACCAGACATTGACAAATATGGGGCTGGCACCACAAACTGACACACACTCTCTCCTCCCCTCCCTAACATATAACAACACACACGTTTCATCATTCCATCTTTCTTTCTTTTTTAACCTATTTCTACTAACTTCTGTGGCAGCCAACAACATGGAGTAGGGAAAGGGGGATGCATGACATTATTATTAGAGAGGAGAAAAAGGCTGCTGTTTCAAGCAGCAGCCCCATGTTTTGGCAAAGTCTAGTTCCAACCGCTATGCTTTACTATATTGTCATAAGGTTTGTATAGTTGTCCATGACCTCATTGCAGAGTTCAATTTAAAACAGATATTTAAAGCTACAGTTTTCCAACTAACTGCTATACTGCATCTTGGGTTCTGAAACATGAAAAAGACTGTTTAAATATGATAGCTCAGCAAGAAATGTCTTTTCCTACTTGGTTAAACACTAAGTGAATAATGGGTGGAAAATGCAATAAATAAGAAAAAATATAATAAATAATAAGTATTATTATTGGTGGTGGTGGTCTTATGGGCTAGGATCAAACATCTTCATCCCTTACTCATGAGTAGAAAGTCTTTTCGTGCACTCATGGAGAGAATGGTGACTTGATTTCCATCTGCATTTTTTCTTGCCATGTTGAATCTCACTCTGGAGGGTCCAGAGTGAGGCATTTTGGGTGTCATGAGGAATTATTATGGGAAGTGGGGCACAGAAATGTCCTGGTGCATGCAGACTTTGGGCCCAGCTGTTCAACTTTATTATGATTTAATGTAGAGTGGGATCCTCTTTTAAAAATAGTTTCCTCATGCAGTCTCTTTCAGCGCCTGGATGCAAAGTCAAAGGATGTTTCTAAAATAGCTGGTGATATCACCCAGGCTGTCTCTTCATCACAAGGAATTGAAAGAAAGAAGGTGATGGAGCACATCCGAGGAATATATAAAGCAGACTTAAGTGCCAGCAGACACTGGCAGGAGCTTATTCAGCAACTTACACATGACAGGTAAATAACTTCACTGTGATCATCTTTCCTTCAAGGCATGAGCGGTTATCTTGTACTCCTCCCCCCCACCCCACCGTGGGTGCGTGGGCGTGTGACAGACACTCACTGCTTGCTCTTTTGTGAAGATCTTTATACTTTTAAAAAATGAACTTGAGCATCCAAAGGGTGGGGGGTTGTGCTGTTGGACATCTTCAGTGTCAGCACAATCAAAACTGCCCACTGAGGAAAGTCTCAGAAGGCAAGTAATATCTGGTATATTGCGAAGTGTTTACAAATATTCTAGATATCTTTTTTTTCTTCCTTAAGGAAAGCATCCCACTACAGATTTAAAACAGACTAAAAGTTAAGGGATTTTAGTAAAAGTATAGTTGCTGTAATTTTAGAAGAATTACTAAATGTAGCATATAAATATGGTTCATTGAAATAATTTTGCCCGTTTCATCCACAGAAGTCAGGTTAAATAAAAGTATATTAAAAATATGGAATGGAAGCTTATGTGTCAAGACTGCACTTCCCAGTTTAATGCTAGCCACTGAAAGGTAGACCAAATAGATTTACTAGTGCCTAGTGGTGTAGGGAGGGCAGCGGTGGCCCGTGTTTGGCCATCCAATCCAGCAGCTTCTCTTCCATTGCACATGTGGCATCAGCCACCCTGACCGAGCAGCCCAGGGTAGGTTGCCCTGCCCCTGCTGCTTAGCTGGCTGCCGCACATGTACGGCGACCTTTTGAGTGATCAGCAAGGCAGCTGAGTGCCGTGATCACCTATCTATCTATCTATCTATCTATCTATCTATCTATTTATTTGACTTGTATACAACCCAAACTTTCGTCTTTGGGTGGTTAACAGATAAAACAATTAAAACACATATAAAAATTTAAAACAATTCGGGTTTTGTGATTTGTGGATGAGCCAGCGTGGTGTAGTGGCTAGAGTGCTGGACTAGGACCGGGGAGACCTGAGTTCAAATCCCAATTCAGCCATGAAACTAGCTGGGTGACTCTGGGCCAGTCACTTCTCTCTCAGCCTAACCTACTTCACAGGGTTGTTGTGACGAGAAACCGAAGTATGTAGTACACCGCTCTGGGCTCGTTGGAGGAAGTGCGGGATATAAAATGTAAAAAATAAATAAAATAAATAAATTTTAGTTTTGGAGGATGAATACAACTGAAGGAAGCCCAGGCGGGTGTGCAGCTGGGGGAGTCAGTCATGTGACTTGCCTCGGGGGGGCAAGGCAGTGGGCCCCCAGACAACTGTCTCCCCTTGCCCTATTATAGTTACGCCCCTGAATGCAAGCTCAGAGGGGAGTTAGCTTTTCCCATTTTGCCATGATCCTGATGAAAATCTCTCCCCTTGCCCCCACTTCCCTAGTTATTTCTCCCAGAGAAATTTCTGCTGGGCAGTGGGGAATTATTGTCAAATATCGACTCTGGAGCAAGTGATTATCATTGGGACTGCAGAACGGGGAAGGATGAACCACCTCCGACCCACCCACAGTGCTAATCCATATTTCCCATCTGCCCCCATGGTTGCTGCTAGTAAAATAAATAAATATATAGATAAAAATGGAAAGATGATGTGTTAACTGTCCTATTCAGTTTGCACCTAAGTATGTGCAGCTGACATCACATTTTTAACATATATGTTGATATTTTAAGGCTCTTCAGAATTGTTGGACCTAAAATGATGTTGGAGAGATTCAGATGTTTAGCATTTTGTATCATATCTTAAACTGGTAGTGAGACAGTTCCTGATTCTTAGTAAAATGCTTTTATTTTCAGAGCACTTTGGTATGACCCTGCTTCCTACCCGACATCTTGGCAACTAGATCCAACAGAAGGTCCTAACAGAGAGAGACGCCGTTTGCAGAGGTGCTACTTAACTATTCCAAATAAATACCTTTTGAAAGACAGACAGAAACCAGAAGGTAACTTTTAATATCTTATGGACTCGGAATCATCCAGTTACTCTCTAAAAAGACAAAACAAATCTATGTTGTATGTGTATTTTTTTAATAGAGATTATTAAACCCCCTCTGGCGTATCTGTTTGAAGACAAAACACATTCATCTCACTCTTCCACTGTACAAGATAAAGCAGCCAGTGAGCTTATAAGGTTAGTTTGAATGAGAGATAAAAATCTTAAATGCAATCTTAAATATTTTCTGATTTATGGAATATAAGTACAAGTGACAAATTAATGAAGAATTAACATAATGCAGGCTTGTATGGCCATTTACCTGGTCGTTTATGGCAAGTAAGAATCATTTTCATTTGACCAGAAAGTCTTTTGTTTGTCTTTTCTCTGTTTGCTATATGAGCTTAATCGGTAGCATCCTGAGCAAACCATGCATGAGAAGAATGCTTCTGCTTCCACATGGGTAAAGGGAAGATTTCTGCCAATTCCCATTGCCCTCAACAGCCTTCTTCCCCCTCCAAAAAAAGATCCCACAACCCTCAGGGACACATTTTTGGCAGTCATGGAGGTGGAGTAGGAGAGGGAAGGTACTTCATAGGGAAGGGGGGAAGCTGAAAACACTACTCTTGTGGAACTAGAAGCATTACACTTGCACACATCTTATTCTGGATGCGATCCATAGTGTCATAAATTCAAAATAATATATAGCAAAATAAATGCCTAAAAGGGTTTGGGGACACCTTAAAGACTAATGTTTTTGTGGACTAGAGTCCACTTCATCAAATGCATGAGGCATTAACTTCATTTGGTAGAAGTACTGCTATAAAAAAAAATTGTAAGCAGTGAGATCAAAAAGCCGTGAAATGCGAGAAATGCCATCTGATGTTTCCGAACAAAACTCAGATGTATACAGGATAAATGAGTGACCATTCACAACAGAAGTAATTGGTCATAGCACAACTGTTCCTGAAGATCCCCAACCCTCAAGAGCAGCTTTTTAGGAGTTGCCTGGAGCTGCAATGAGGTGGAAGGAGTGGAACAGTCCTGATCTTTGTAGTCTCTTTGCTCTTCACACAATGGGAACTTGTATGCTTGTGCAGAGTCTTTGGGTACCTCCTAGGGTTTTACCTCAGTCCTCCTTTGGTGTGAACTCTGCCCCCATGATGCACCCCAGCAGGTTTGGATCATGCCCTTTCCTCTCAGTTCTTCATCAGTTGCTGCAGTGGCAGCATCATTGGGAACTTCCTCTTCTCCTCAATTACCTCAGCTTTCTTCACTATCCTTCACCACCACCACCACCCCAATCTCTCCCCTTCATCTTTAGTTGGAATATTTTACTGTCTCATCTTCAGGGCGGTCCCTAGTTGGGTGTAGGGTTGGGGGTGAATCAGCATGTGTGGGGCCTGCTTAACATTTCATATGATTACAGAATCCTACTGACTGATGACATACAGTGTAAATAGTGTGTGTGAGTAACTGAGTGAGGTTTTTGGACATGTCCAACCAGCTTGGACATGCAGTGCATTTGTAAGGGGGGGGGGAAATAAAAATAAAAGCACAACACATGCCCCTTGCTTCACCGTTCTCACTCAGATTTTCTGGATTGCAAACCAACTAGAGCATAGTGAGTGTGTGTGTGTGTTCCAGACGTTTGTGTAATTTTCTGTCATGAAACAAAGCACATAGGACTTGTTTGATGGTTTGTTTTAATTCAAAAAGTATTCAATATCAACAATTTGTCCAAAGCACTTCAAATTAAATATACTTAGCCCTCTCACCCTGCCCTACATCTGTCCTCAATACCAAAGTCCTATGCCAAGTCATTCCAGGTGATCTAATGGCTGGGGCAGTGGAGAAGAAAGGAACTGTAGCAGCATGCGTGTGCCATGCAGAGACCCTTTTTCAATATCAGGCAATCCAGCACAGTGCTAAAGGTGTGCACTTGACTTGGCTGTGGGGGGCGGGGAGATAAATTGTTGGAGAGAGAGCAGGGCAGGCTGCAGTGTGCTCAGAGCGGGGCCTGTGCCAGCTCGGGGCAGTTGCCCCAGTTGCCCCGCCCTAAAGATAGCCCTGCTCACCTTATACATCAGTGTTTTTCTGCATTTTACTTTTGCACTTTATTTTACCTTACATTTCCTTTACCCTTCTCTGCCCCTTTTCTAGTTGCTATTGCCAATTTTGAGGAAATGAGGTTCAAAAAGGGTACAGTATGTGGAGTCAAGGCTCTGCACAGGCACAAAACTTCCCCTTAGTGTGAATGCAGCTTACCCTTAGTGTGAATTTGATTCACAGTTGTTTAGGTTCTTAGCCTTCAAGTGTGCCACTCTTTTGGGTTTGCTAGAGAAGACGAACAGGACTTCTTCTCTGGAGTATAACAATGGTTGTGTTGAACATGTTTTAGTCCATAAGTTGTATTTCCATGTTGTATTTCCTGAATATCTTTTCAGAATTCATCGAAGATGCATAAATGTAGCACCATCTAGAGAGACACCTGGCGAAGTGCTCCTAGGTGAGAAAAGTGCTTTCCATAAACAACTCAATTGAGCTATTCTGTGTATTTTTAATATACAGAATGGTGAACAGCACTGTGGAGAACAAGGGGCACAGGAACCTGTTTCGTTAAATCCTTTACATCTCCTGATTGCTCCCTGTGAGTTTCCGCTGCCACCTACAGCCATTTCCAGGCAGGTTGGCAGCTTTGTGCTCCCCTGAACCCCCAAAATAAGGCCAAGGATGTTCAGAACACAATGGATATTCCCTGGAACTCAGGGGAAATCTTCAGGCTCCAGTAACCATCACAAGTGTGCAGCCAAGCGGTGGTGCATAGGTAGGGCGAGTATAGTATAAAACCCACACACTAGTAAAAAAGTAAAAGTCTGGCTTATTACAACAAAAAGGAACAAAGATTACAGGCAAATAAAGATCAAGATGAAACTAGAAAAAATAGTACAACATCCCAAAGGCATTCTTCCTGATCCAGGTGTTATTGGGTCAAGAAGCAGCTTTCTTACAGCTGCAAAAAGGTAGGTTCAGAATCTGAACGGGCACCGGAGGGGGGAAGCAGCGAGAGGGGTAAGTAAACCCTCCCGCGCCCTTAAGGGGACCCCCCCACCCTGAACCACCCAAATCCGAACCGCCCAGGTCCGGACCGGTCTGGTGGCCTGTAGAATGGCCTCCGGATCAGTCTGGGCACATCACTAGGCCATATCGGTCATTAAGGTAGTGGGCAAGAGGGAGCTAACCCATTTACGTCAATTAATCCTAATGTCTCTCAAGAATAGCTAGGTAATTTTGGACCTTGGACTGATTGCTCTTATGGCCTCCCCTTGCAAGATAAGCATTTTCTCCCTGCGTGCACACTTGCTGTGTCTCCTTACCTGCTGACAGCCTACCTAAATGATAAAATATAATTATAAATTAGCTGAATGCACTACTTTTTACATCAGAACATGCTCAGTGAAATCTTAAGGGTTTTTTAAAAGAAATTCTTAATATCATACTTCCAGGTTACCTATAGATACCAAATTCTGCATGAAAAATCTTGTCACTTAAATGGGGGAGGTAGAAGGCAGTCCCCAAATCACTAAAGGGCCCTCTTTAGGCCAACTTAGGTTTGTGATGAAATTACCACATCTTTTGCTTGCAATAGATTAGACAAATGTCTGTTTGCCAGCTTAGGGGCATGCAGGTCCAAACCCTGTCGCCGCTTAATTAAATAATTGATATAAATGTTAAAACAAAAAAGATGCCAAAATACACCCTTGCCTAACACCTTTATGTGTGGATTAGACAGATGTCCCACCAAACTGCATCTCACTTTCAGACTGGTTTTATTGTAGAGTTTATATATCAATAATAACAGATGTCTATCAACTGAAAAGTTTTCTAATTTGGCTCAAAGGGAGATTCTTGAAATTGAGTCTAAAGGTGCTCTAAAGTCGGCAAATGCTGCAAAAAGTGATATTTTAGAGCTATCAGTGTATTTTTCAATTAAGTACTGCAAAACTTACCCGTGATCCATGGTTGATCTGCCAGTTCTAAATCTGGCTTGTTCCTCCTCCAAGATATTCTTGTTATCAATCGAATCACATAGCTTTCAGCAGATATGTTCAGTGTATAATCTGCTAATTATATTTAAAAGGCTGATGGGTTTATAATTGGCAGGATCCCCTCTGCTACCTTTTTAAAATAAGGGAATTATAATAGCCACACCCCAATCACATGAGCCATCGATCTATATATGTGAACAGAGAGGCTAAAACTGGTGTGCACCATTCCACGTTGGACTTAATTAATTCTATCAGAATAAAATTGTTTCCCGCAGCCTTACCAGGTTTCAACTGGTGATCAATTGTTTAATCTCCAAAACTGAAATTGGGGGCCCATTGTTGGATATTATTAGCCAGTAAGTCCTTTTGAAGGATTGGGAGTATCATGCTCTCCATATAAGGAAGGGAAATAAGTCTCCCAACCATAAACTGAACATAAGAACAGCCCTAGTGGATCGGGCCCAAGGCCCATCCAGTCCAGCATCCTGTTTCACAAAGGGAGCCACCAGATGTCTCTGAGAAGCCCGCAGGCAAGAGCTGCCCCCTCTCTTGCTGTTGCTCCACTGCATAGAATAAGCCATGCGGGTCCAACCAGATTAAGATAAACTGGCAGTAATCCTCCAGAATCTGGAAGAATCTTTATTCCTGCCAGCAAAAATCTATTGCTCCCAGGTTTCTAGTGAGGCAGCTCTTTTTCTTCAGTAAAATTGTATATATATTTTTCTATCAGAACTAAATTAGAATTGACAGAAGGATTAGATTTATAACACTTAAAAATGGAAATAGGAGCTTACTTTGCTGCCACACATTTGTGATCATTCCGTTTCTTAGATGGCAAAAAATTGGAACCAGCTGTCCTCTTAACAGGCTTAACAGAAAATCTCTACAATTTCTGGATAAGCAAATCATATAGTTCCACAATATTATTTTTAACAGGGGCGGCGGGTTAAATTCTTTCCCCCTAAGACTGCATGGCATATTGAAATACTCTCAGATGAGTTAAACCGACTGGTAACTGCATTACTGGCTTAACCATTCTATTTAACTCTAGAAGGTCCAACCTCAATAACTACATCCAGCGGATGGTCGAATTGTCCCTTCAGGGAATATTCAGAAAGCAGTGTGGTGAATGATGAGGATGGTAGTTGAGGTAGCCAAAGGATTTGATAGAGAATGAGGGAATTCTTGAAATGGCGTGGGACAGTGGTATTTAAAGAGTCTTTTGATTTCTCTTATAACACTTTACAGTACTTTTGGCTGCAGGGTAAGGGGGGTTACCTGGAAACCACAGAGTGGTGCCTCCACTAGAGGCTCCCCTTGTGATATCCAAGTATCCTCCTTTCCCTTGTACTGCATACCATTGCTGAAGGTCCCCTTACTTCATCCACAACTTTTCAGGAGTTTCAAGAAGCTTTGTTATGGGGAAAAAACATGAGAAACAGTATTGCCAGGAATACTGTGGATGCTACTCATGGTAGTCATTTTTAGAAACTATTCAGTTGGCTGAAAACATAGCATTAGCTGAATTTCATTTTACTTTGCTGATATCAGTGGTATTTTTCCAGTATAGATACATACTGCAACAAATGTGCAAAATGCAAAGTAGACTAAAATAAAACTCTATTTCATAAGTGTTTTGTTGTGCAGGCAAATATGGAATGTATTTTGTGGAGGACAATGCTTCTGATACAATCGAAAGTTCAGTAAGTAAAAACTGCAACCCCCCCCCCCCCGCCACAACTTATGTCTATAATCACAGTAATTTCAGCAATAATTTGTAACTGTGTTAAGACTCCTAGGAGCTCAGGCTCATAGGTTCTTAAGTGTATTGCGAGCATTTTTTATCAAATACATTTTAGATTTTATTTTTGTAAATATTTAAGTTGTTGCCTTCCCCAGGACATATTAAGTAGGAAAGTATATTCAAAACACTTAGTTCTAAGTAGTTAAGGAGTTTTATTTCTTTTTTTCAGATACTATAACTTCTAGTCAAAACAGTGTTCTATCAGCTGTAATGAGTTGAGTTAGATCTGATTTTTGAATAGAACATTTGTAGATTATGCAAAGTGTGGAAGTTCTAAATACTACAGAAGGGCTAGTAACCATAACACACTGCATTTTCTTCAGAGTTTTCATGGAGAAACTGAACCAGCATCTTTTTCTTGGACATATGAAGAAATCAAAGAGGTCCACAAGCGTTGGTGGCAGCTGAGAGACAATGCTGTGGAAATATTTTTAACCAATGGCAGAACTTTGCTTTTAGCGTTTGACAACATAAAGGTAAAACCTTTCCCCCCCATGAATGTAGGAAAGTTGAGCATAGGTTGCCTAAAGTTCTGTAGTACATATCAAAATTGGTTTATTCATATAATAAATTAAGGATGATTTTGCATAGCTATATTGATCTTGTTTTTTAGCGAGGAGGAAATATTTGGCTATAACTAATTTTTTCTTCAATTTTTTTTATCTACTGTAAGGTCAGTCACACAGACTCCTTTTGTTACTGCAGTCATTTTGATTCTTGGTAAGAAGGAGAACTATTGTTCAAGATTATTAGTGGTGAAAGTAAACTGAATTTAACAAATGATTTTTGGTTTTATTTTAATTGACTTTCAGAGCTCTTGAGAATCTGTCCCAACAGTCATGACAATAAAGTTCCGCAAAAATGGAAATAGCAATTAATATATTAATGTGAAACACATTAACTTCAGTCCTCCTGTATGTGAATGGAGTGGCTTTTTTGTTTCAGTGATCTTGAGATCATTGCTGTAATGAGTCCCTTATAAAACAGCATGATTAACTGTGTATCTGCATGTGTGTGGCTTACATTGCAGACAGAACATAATTGATCATTCAAGCTTGTAATGATTGCCTAAATATTGTTGACACTAATATTTACTAAGACTCAAATAATGCTTGTAGGTATTTGGCTAGAATACTGAGATAAACATAAGAATTTATTTGTGGTTTGATAAAAGCTTGATGTTTTGATTTTTTTTATTTTTATTTTTTACAGGTGCGTGATGATGTGTACCACAACATCCTAACAAACAACCTCCCTAATCTTTTGGAGTATGGAAACATTACTGCATTAACTCACCTGTGGTATACAGGACAGATTACTAATTTTGAATACCTCACTCATTTAAACAAGCATGCTGGCCGTTCCTTCAATGATCTCATGCAATACCCAGTATTTCCCTTTATACTTTCCGTCTATACTAGTGAAACACTGGACCTGAATGATCCATCTGTTTATAGGTAATAAGCAGTGTCATTAATTGTAAAATTTATTTTTGCACAGCATCCATTTGTAATTATCTTTCTGTTTATGGCAAATATCAGTAATGAAAATTTTAATATCTGTGTAATTTCAGAAATTTGGTCAAACCAATAGCTGTACAATGTAAAGAAAAGGAAGATCGTTATGTGGATACTTATAAGGTATTAAAATATTTAATTCCTCCTTGTTTAGTGCCAAATCAGTATGTAAGGAAAATTCTGTGCAATATTCACAAAATCCACTAGTATTAAGCAAGTACTGTTCATCTGTTTGTGGCATCTGCTTCAAATAAGTGAAGGGAAGATTATTGTTGAATCCCAAGCATTTCTTTTCCATGCTGATTTCTGTTTAAGAAGCAGTTGCATGTGTCCTAAAGGGATAAACCGTGAAGTTAGTTAACTGATTTTAAAATGCCTTAACCAAGTTGAGGTATACTTCATTGAGTAGATTCCTGCCACTTGATTAATGGGTTTTTAAAAGACTACTATTTAGTAGCCCCTGCCCTAATATACAAGGCTTATTTTTGTATAATATCTACAGGCTCCAGTTATATATTAGGCTGAGTACTAAGTCTTTACTTAAATAAGCCTAGTACCATAGCTGAGTCACCATAATTGAAAGTTGGTCTATATAATATGGGTCTGGAAACCCATAGTGGGGAGAGAGCAGCTGTGAGTGGGGCATTCTGAGCAGAATATCAGCAGAAAGGAAAAGAATGGGGTGCACTCTCAAAACTGCAAGCTGGGTCTCCTTTTTATTTTTTTTAAACTGAAGCTTCATTCTGTGCAGTTGCATGGAATATGCAATTTGCCCCTAATAGGTAGTCATTTTCTAGGAAGTGTGGACTAGACATAATTAAACATATTTAGAAAAATAAAAACATTTTAACTGAAACCTTCAGAAAGTAATGAGTGATGTCTCTTTCTAGTGTGTTCTATTTTGTAGTACTGAAGAAATTCAGTCTTTGAATAAATCTAGGATTTCCCAGTTCATTAGGTACTTTTTCACAGGGTGAAGGTTGCCTGAGAATCATTCCCAGACTCGTCCTAGGAACAAAAAGCTTCTGCAGAAACTAATAAAATTTTCTATGTAATCAAGGACAGGTCAGATCAGTCAATGGCTACTAGTCTTGATGGCTATATGCTAGCTCCAGTTTCAGAGGCAGTATGCCTCTGAATACCAGTTTCAGGAGAGCAAAGCTAGGAAAAGGGAATGTCTTCATCTCTTGCTTGTGGGCTTCCCAGAGCCATCTGATGAGCTACTGTGGGAAACAGAATGCTGAACGAATGCCTTGGACCTAATCTAGAAACTCTTTTTATGTTCTTACACATACTGGGTCTAGTTCGGACAGTATGTCCAAACTAGCCCCTTCAACACAATTATGAAAACCTGATCTTGGGGTCGTGGTGGATAGCTCGTTGAAAGTGTCGACTCAATGTGCGGCAGCTGTGAAAAAGGCCAATTCCATGCTAGGGATCATTAGGAAGGGGATCGAAAATAAAACAGCTAATATTATAATGCTCATATACAAAACTATGTTGCGGCCACACCTGGAGTACTGCGTACAATTCTGGACACCACATCTAAAAAAAGGACATTGTAGAACTGGAAAAGGTGTAGAAGAGGGCAACCAAGATGATCAGAAGCCTAGAGCGCCTTTCTTATGAGGCAAGGCTACAACACTTGGCGCTTTTTCGTTTAGAAAAAAGACGACTGTGGGGAGACATGAGAGAAGTCTATAAAATCATGCACGGTGTGGAAAAAGTGGATAGAGCGAAATTCTTCTCCCTCTCACATAACATTAGAACCAGAGGTCATCCCATGAAATTGATTGCCAGGAAATCTAGGACCAACAAACGGAAGTACTTTTTCACACAACGCATAATCCACTTGTGGAATTCTCTGCTACAAGATGTGGTGACGGCCAACAAACTGGATGGCTTTAAGAGGGGTTTGGATAACTTCCTGGAGGAGAGGTCTATCAATGGCTACTAGTCGGATGACTATAGGCCACCTCCAGCCTCAAAGGCAGGATTCCTCTGAGTTCCAGTTGCAGGGGAGTAACAGCAAGAGAGAGGGCATGTCCTCAACTCCTGCCTGTAGGCTTCCAGCGGCATCTGGTGGGCCACTGTGTGAAACAGGATGCTGGACTAGATGGGCCTTGGGCCTGATCCAGCAGCGCTGTTCTTATGTTCTTATGAAGAATACACCAAGAGGGGGTGTGAAACCTGCATGTTTATACATTCCTAATGGCATGTGAGTCAGGCTGACTCAGATGTATCATCTGAATTGGCCCTCTGTTACTAATAAGGGGTAATATAAATGTATTTTTTATAACAAATTGACATTTATCCATGTTGTCTGCCCACTGCAGTATTTAGAAGAAGAATATCGTAAAGGAGCTAGAGAAGATGACCCAATGCCACCTGTTCAGCCTTATCATTATGGCTCTCACTACTCCAACAGTGGAACAGTACTTCACTTCCTGGTTAGAATGCCTCCTTTCACAAAGATGTTTTTAGCATATCAAGGTAAGAGATTGGGCAAAGATTTTTCATCATATGTGGCGTGTTTTAACTGATCACTTTTGTATTGAAACTATTTATGAAACATAGAAGCTCAGTAAATAATTTTTAAAACTGTACTTTAGACTTCTCAAAAGGAGTATAGAAGAGTCAGAAATTGACAAGTTTGAAACGCTGACTAGTTTCCATGTGCCAACTCTACTACTTTTTTTAAAGGAAAAGTATAATACATATTTGTGCTATTCTACCCTATTATAAGTTTCTGCTTCTTAGTCTGTTCTTCCTCAAAGCTACCAAGGTAATTTTAAAGTAATTTTTTTCAGGTTTAAGATAGACCTGAGAGTGGCATTTCAGAATGCTAAAGACCTAGAATTCAATATTATATGAAAGGCATTTTGCTTTCTGTCTTAAAAGCACAGCATAGAATTGAGGTTTATAAAATATAGTGCTGCTCTGTGGCTTTTGCTCAATATATACAATTATGTTAAAAATGAATGGAATAGAAAGTGTGCAATGTACTATAAGAACTGTATCTTGCCTGGAGCAGTAAGTGCATTTTGCCTTTTTCAGTTAAACAAAGTTGCTGTTTCATTTGAAAAAGTGCAACTGTGTAATTAGGGTGACATGTTCTTTGCAGTGTAAGTAAGTAGCTCAATATGGCTTTGTTTTACAGATCAAAGTTTTGATATTCCAGACAGAACCTTCCACTCTACCAACACAACCTGGCGTCTTTCATCGTATGAATCTATGACTGATGTAAAGGAGCTCATACCAGAATTTTTCTATCTTCCTGAATTTTTGGTTAATAGAGAAGGTGTGTTGAGAAATCAGCTTTAAAAAGTCGCTGTACACTTGACACTTACTGCAGACTGAATTCTTAAGCTCCCTCTGCCCTTTTAATCAAATACAAGTGATTCTAAAAGTGGAAGGGAAAGATGACATGGAGAATAAACAAAAAATACTGAGGGTGGGGGTTGGTGGAAACAGTTTGAATTTTCTGGCCTCACAGATGCTGTGGTTTTACATTTGTGAACTATGGACATAAAAAGAGATTTGGTAACAATCAGTGTTCCCTGTAACAGGGATTCCCAGGTGTTGTTGACTACAACTCCCAGAATCCTTAGCAAAAGGCCATTGCAGCTAGGGATTCTGGGAGCTATAGTCAAGAACATCTGGAAATCCCTGTTACAGGGAACACTGGTAACACTATGGGCTGGTTCAGATGAGCCAACCCAAGCCTCAACACATGAGCAGGACAGTGTTGCACTTGGAGCGTGCCCATCCTGGCATCACTGAAGAATGTCCCAGCACACTATCAGTGTGCCCTTTAGTCATGTGAGAGGGATGTTCATCCAAATCACCCCTCTACATGTGCTCTAAAACCCTGTGGTTTTGGATGAACATCCCTCTCATGTGATTACAGGACATCCCAACAGCACATCGGGACATCCTTCAGTGATGCCAGGATGGGTGATAACCGGATATGAGAGATTGGGTTAATCTGAACCAGCCCTTGTTTCTTTTTTTCTTTCAAGTAGTGTGTGCCTCTCCTTGTAACATTGTCTAACGAAATAGGGTTTTTCTGCATTTAAATATGGACTGTGTTCAATAGACAATGATTTACCTGCCACATTCACATTGGCGCTGCAGTTTTAACTTTGACAACATTTAGGAGTATGTTTGGGAGCCACTGAAAGTTGTTTTCATCCATTAAATTTTATAGGTGAATGAACTTCATGAGAAGGGTGTGTTAAAATGATTCATTCATCCAAATATGAGGATCTTCTAGGAATTTGGGGCCAAAATACATGTGATGTTAAATGTGCCCATATGTCATTGCAAACTTAAGTTTACTCACAAATAGCAGATGTATGTGTCTGCAATCTCGAACAGCATTACAGCCCAAAGGGTATTTCACAGTGTGTATTTTCCTGCTGAAAATCCACCCCTCCTCCAAAACTGCCATTTATTAACATAACATCTTGAGGGTTAAATAGCCACGGAGTGGAGAGAGGTATTTTAGCAGGAAAACAGTGTGGAGATGAAGAGTTAAAATACTACCTGACTCCATGGTGTGGTCCCAGTCTGAATTGCACTCCTGCAAAGCTACTACTCATGAGTAAGCTTAACCCTGTAACTACAGGTTGACACATTGTTGCATGAAGTTTTGGCCCTTAAACAATACTGATTATTGCCATAATGGTGCATCTGTTGAGTGGAATGTGTTACAATTGTAATTTAAAAGCTTAAGGAGAAAATGGCAAGGTAAGAAAGGAGATAAATAGCATGGAAGGACTCCAGTCATCGTGATAGTACAGGGTTCTGCAGGGAATCCGTTATCCGCAGTTTACCGCAGATAATAAAACTGTGGATAATGGTTCCTGGAGACGTGGAAAATGAAAAAGGGCCCTGGAAATTGAGAAATATGTGTCCTAGCATGCTCCGCAGGTTTCCAGGTATCCACCAATAACCCTCAAAAATCCCAAATGTGGGGGGAAATCACATTTTCCCTGGTTTTTTAAACCAATGAGCCACAAAATGGCTCTTTCTAAGATGACAGATGGAAATGACCTCCAAGGTAATTTCTGGCTGACCCAAACCCACGGATATGCAGAATTAACCCTTTGTTGACCCTTTTTTCCACGTATGCTGAGGTCAGGTGTAAATTACCTGAACGCAAATCAGGACATTTGATGTTCAAAACCCTGCTCAGCTATGCAGTTCATTGAGTTGATTTCCTTGGGAAAGATCACTCTTTCTCAATCTAACCTATCTGACAGAGTTTTTGGGAGTACAGTGGGAACGTGTGTGTTGTGGCAGAGGAACACCATGTACATTGATCTGGGTTGCTCAGAAGAAGGGCAGAATATGAATGTGAACAGTTCCTGCAGTAGTTATTCAGAGCCAAGTCAGCTAGCATAAATAATTGTTTGTAGGATTTGATTTTGGAGTTCGTCAAAATGGAGAACGAGTAAACCATGTCAACCTCCCACCATGGGCTCGAAATGATCCTCGACTTTTTATCCTGATCCACCGTCAAGCTTTGGAGTCTGACCATGTTTCCCAGACAATCTGCCACTGGATTGATTTAGTATTTGGGTATAAGCAAAAGGGCAAGGCTTCAGTTCAAGCTATCAATGTCTTTCATCCTGCTGTAAGTACTCTCTTATAAATTACTTTGACATAGATATGTTGTACAGAATTACTGGAGGGAGAAGTTTTGAGGAATGTGTCTTACCTGGTTATTTCAAAGTTACTGTATCTCATAGTGCTTTTTCTTGAAATGTTTTGCCATCTATGGAGCATAAGAAAAAGGACGGGTTAAGTTGACCTTCAGTTTATAGGATTATTTTTCTTTAACTTATGGTTTCTGGACGAGTTCAATAGCAGGCCTGGCTGACTGATTTTGATGTACTTTGACTCTATAGTCTTTGTCAGATGCTATTTGTTTTCAAGACACGTGGCTTTTCTTTTTGTTTGCTAAGTCCAGGGTTTCCTGAGTTTATCTGAGCAGTTGTGAATTCTTCAAGTTATAAGCAGTTGTTACTATGTACCATTCTGCTTTGCTGATGTTACATAGGACACTGTGCCTTCCTTTGTTTGCTAAGGAAGTTAGTCATGCCTAAGAATAATGTATTTCAATTAGACATGTTACTTGTGATGTAGATGTTAAGTCCCATTACTTTCAATAGAACTTAGTCATGATTATCTATCTTAGGGCACAGCCTATTGATTATCATTTCTACTTGCTGTATCCAATAAACTTGCTGAATCTTCCCTATAACAGAAGTATAGTGTAGCTCTTTGCCATGCAATAAAATAGCTCTACACACCCTTCTGAGTGCCTCATAGAATATTGATCTTAAGGCAAGGTAGAATATAAATGTTAAAAATAAATAAAATAGTTGGGTAGTCCCACATCTGTGAGCTTAGGAATTTTTCCTCCCAAACTTCCAGTAATGTGATGGTTATATCTATCTGAGAATTGGACAGGGATTTTATTTTATTATCGCTTTAATCTACTCTGCATCTAAGGAAAAATATTCAATATTTAAAGTGGCTTACAATTGAAATAACCGTTTAAAAATCAAACAGGAGTAAGAGTAAAAGTATCAACCAGCAGTAAAGTCATAGCAAGCTGCACTGCGTTTGCTGACTGTGAGATTATCTAACCAAATCTGACATGTTCAGATGTAAGGTAGTTTGTCTAAAATGATGGCTAAGCTCTTGCTGTTTGGTCAAGTAAGGAAATATAATCAACATAATGTTTTCATGTGCATTTTACTTGCTTGCTCAGAAGTGAAAAAGAGAAGATAATAATCTGTGAGGTGACAAGTTTTAACTTGTTTAGAGTGACCAAACAGTAGGAAGAAAAATAAGATGGATGTCATGAGCTGCTTGCAAATGAAGTAAGAAAGATTAACACGGCAGCTGGGGAAAGCCTCTTCTCTTGTTCGTTCCATCTAAGCGGTGGAACTGTCTACTTCCTGTTGTCTGTCCTGCATCCTTTATTTTATTCAGAATGAAAACTTTTTAATTGGTAAGAACATTACTTGCCGGTCTGAAGCCTTGGCATAGGCTTGTTCAAGCATCGGCTTATGCGTGACTACTCATTGTTTGGCCTAGTGTCTAACATCTCAAGCACATGCAGTTGCACCCAAGTCCCAAATGCATCACACTGTGCAGTAAGAAAATCCTTTTGGTCTTTTTGTTGTTGTTGTTGTTTTGTTTTTTTAAATATAGCATCTTATATTCTTGCTTTTGGCTCACACTTTAGACCTACTTTGGAATGGATGTGTCTGCTGTTGAAGATCCAGTTCAAAGAAGAGCCCTAGAGACAATGATAAAAACATATGGACAAACTCCTCGCCAGCTCTTCCACACTGCACATGTCAGCAGACCTGCACCTAAACTTCTTTTGGAAGGAGAGCTCCCTGCTGCAATGGGATTGTTAGTGCAATTTGCTTTCAGAGAGACAAGGGAACATACTAAAGAGATTGTATATCCGGTATGTCACTATCATTCGACTTCTCAGTTTACTTATGTGACAGCTTCAGCTACTGCAGTTGGGGAAGCAGTGTCTTTAAAAACAAAAAGTATACTCTGCATTTTATTTGGGTTTTTTAGAGACCAAAATGTGTATTGGGTAAAGCAGTTCCTCCTCTTTCTAAAGATTCTGTCACTCTGAGCTTAGTCACCATCCTGTATTTTTTCATCACACTGTTTCCCTTTTACAAAGAGACCCTGTTGCTAGATTCCATGATACCAAGTAATCTCTTGATTCTCAGGTTGCTTGTTGGTTTCATTTAATACCAAAAATTTTTTCAAAAGAGAAATGATGATTTGCTACAAGAGATATAAAGGGATGTTTCTCTTGAAAAGAAAAATTCACTAATAGTGCCTCTCAAATATTGTTGCTAGGCCTGTGCAATGCCCACAATGCCTTGCATGAATGTAAGTGCTTTCTGCTCACTCAGCTACACTTTTGGATCCAAGTCGGAGGTCAGCCAAATTGAGCACTGGCTGAAGACTCACGACCAGCTCTGAGGCTTTGCCTTGTGCCCAACTTGGTTGAGAGCCTGAGTGGTAGTGATCCAGACCACAATCCATAGTGTGTTGTGATGGCTGAGATGGCCACTGTCTTTAAAAAGCAGGGGGGACCCCAATCCACAGTGTGCTTATTCCAGCATGGCTGCAGTGAAGTGCTGCATACCACTGCTCCCCAGGTAAGCCTCCCCAAAAATCTTGTGGATGCTGGGGCACCAGAAGTGATCCTGAGCACTTGGCGAGCGCTGCACTGGTCACCACTTTTTTCTTTAACAATATGGGGCATTCGCTCCATTGTATGAACTGATACAGTGATGGAGCAGATGTATTGCATGATTCTTTTTAATAATAAAAAATAAGCAGCAAGCAGTGCATTGGTTGCCCTGCTGCCCAGTTAAGCTTTCCTTTCTGTGTTTTGGCATTGTTGACCAAAAGCATTCTTCAGATGTAGATCTTAATGGTGTGATCCTTCACAATGTGGGCTTTGCACCTGCGCAATAGTCCCCATGGAAGGAGTCCAAACTCCCTATAGCACTCTGGTGCTCCATCCTTCATGCGTGGAGCACGCTCAGGATCTTTGGCAGCAGAATGCTTCCCAGCTCAGTTCTTTCCTGACCACTGTTTGCTTGTCTTTTTTCAAACAAACTTGGAAAAGTGGGATCAACTCCTATTCCATATAAACAGAACTCAAATGATTATGCTTCTTCAGACTCTGTTAATGAGCCTACACAGACTGAAAATCCATCAGATCCCTCCCCTAACAAAAGATCGCCACTTAGATCCAGTCTGTGTTCAGCCTTCTGGAAAGCCTTAGCATGGAAGTGAATTGGAAAAAGTCCTGTCCTGGTTCCACAAAAATCCCTATCATACATAGGTGTGATTTTGGACCCAAGTACGATGCACGCCTTCCTACCAGAAGAGAGGAGACTCACAATCTTTACATCTGATTCAAACCTTCAGATCCAGCCCTGTCCAGGAAGCACAATCCATCCAGCACCTCTTAGGTCTCATGGTATCCTACGCAGCAACTGTTAACTATCCCAGCCTATGCTTGCGGTGTCTCCAGGTGTGGTTCCTCTCCAAGCCCAAACCCAATGTGGATGGCCAAGGAATGCAACTCCTACTGCCACAGTCAGTATTAGATGCCCTCACCTGCCTCTAAATCGTACGAAGGGCATGCCTTGTCATCTATCTACTCCAATGGTAACCGTGACTACGGATGCCTCATTAAAGTGTTGGGATTCCCATTGTGCAGGACTTCATGCACAAGGCCTCTGGAACCTTCAACAGTTGTCACTCCACATAAATTTGTAGAACTCTTGGCAGTTTGCTTGGCCCTGAAGTTTTTTCTTCCCATCCTGAGCGGCAATACAGTCCAGGTTCTCGTGGACCCACCGCTATCGCGTACATCAACCACCATACAGTCTCCAATTCCCTTTGCAACCTATTAGTTCAGCTTTGGGACTGGTCCATAAAAAAATCAAATATACCCTCTATTTTCCCACCCTGATTGCAAAATATTTTTGAAAGGGCTTAACAACCTCTACCCTCTGGTGGTAAAGCTAGTTGAGCCCTAGAGTGTCTCTAGTTCTCTCCACCCTCACAGAACCTGCTTTTAAACAGTTATCCTCCGCCCCTATTAAGCTGCTCTCCTTTAAAAGCTTTCTTAATTGCTATAACTACCGCTTAGGAGGGTAAGCGGACTAACTGCCCTAAGGGCTGATGCTCCCTTTATTGTCGTCTTTCCAAATAAAGTAGTTATGAGAACTGACCCAGCCTTCTTACCCAAAGTTGTAGTAGACTTCCACATTAACCAGGATATCATACTTCCTACCCTTTTTATTTCACCCCAGAACGCTTCCTCCATTCCTTGGATGTTCGGAGGGTGTTCCTCTTCTATCTGGACAAGACCAAGGACTTCATAAAGTCCATTAGTCTATTCATAACCTTTGAAGGTGCTAACAAGGGTGAACCTGTGTCCCAGCAGAGACTTTTGGAATCATTGCTACAATTTATCCTCACTGGTTACAACAAACAGGGTAAAACCTCCTACTACTGTTAAAGCCCATTCAACGAGAGCTACAGAAACCTCTGCTGCTCATCTGTCTGGAATTGACTTTGCTGAGATCCGCAAGGGTGCTACCTGGTCTTCCAGCTTAGCCTTCATGAAACATTATGCCTTGGGCATCCATTCTGTGGCTGAGGCTAGCTTTGGGAGGGCAGTGCTTAAGAAACTGTTGTAACATCCACAGGTCCACCACCTCCTAGGGGAGCTCATTAATTGCCCATGTTGTGAAGGATACCAGATCACCACTAAGATAAACAGGTTGCTCACCCGTAACCTTTGATCTTTAGGTGATCTGGTATCATTCACAATACCTGCCCAGCCTTCCAGCCTTTTGGATGTACATGCCTACTTACCTGTCTTGTTTTATGAAATCCATTCTGCACAGCAGCCATTCAGGAACTGAGCTAGGTAGCACTCTGCCACTGAATATACCAAGTGTACTCTGCGTGTGAAAGACGGAGCCTCAGAGTGCTTTGAGGAATTTGAAATCCTTCCTCAGGGACTATTGCACAGATGCAAAGCCCACATTGTGAATGATACCGGATCACCAAAAGATCAAACTTTACAAGTGAATAACCTGATTTTGTTTCTTAATATAAGTCTGATGTATTCTTCCTTTAGCCACTGTTATTGTCTTTGCACTTATTTCTTTATCTCTAATCTGGATTTATTTTAGAACCTTGTCTATCACTGATGTTAACTTTAAATATCTGTTTAATATTTTCCTGTATGAAATACAACTACTTTCAATTTAAGACTCAGCGACATTAACCTTTTAAAATTCATTGGACATTTGTTTTCTGTCTTCTAGAGTCCTTTGCCTTGGATCAAAGGCTTAAAGTGGGGGGAATATGTAGGTTCCCCCAGTGCCCCAGATCCTGTTGTGTGCTTCAGCCAACCACATGGAGAAAGGTTTGGCTCCTTGCAGGCTCTTCCAACTAGAGCTATTTGTGGGTTGTCTCAAAAATTCTGCCTTCTGATGATATATAGCAAAGAGCAAGGTAAGGGTGCTAGCTTTCTGCAGAAGCACTGAAAAATGGAAATTAACCTAAGATTATCTATTAAACTGCTCAGTTGGCCAGACTCAGAGATTATAGATAACACAGTAATGAGGCCTGCTTCATATGTTACCTGAAGACTATTGTAATTGCTGTTGAGATCCAATGTGCACAAGAGCAGAACCGGTGATATGGGAAGCATTCGTGCAAAGTGATTCCCACGTGAGTTGGAGCCATTTATAACCACACTGGCAAAACCATCAAAAATTATGTGCTGCTGCAGATGTGACATTCTTCTGATCCTTTTGGATGTTACTGTGTGCAATTGTTTCTCATATGGTTTGGAATCTCTATAGTAAGTTCAGTGCTGTGATCCTATATGATTTGGTCCTAGACTAGTAGCTCTGTTTAACAAGGATTCGTAACTGGAGGAATCTTTTTTTTTAAACTAAGAATTTTAAAGGTTTCTAGGTTCATGGTTTGAGATATAGATATACAGAATACAAACATCTTGAATAACTAAAATTAAAAATGGTGATGGTACTTAATTTTTATCTCTGTTGTGATCTGTTGTGCATTCACATAACTGGGTAATGTGCCTGCACAGTAACCATCCAGGAAGAATTACGGTATCAACCTGTTTGTGGTGCCCACACTCTACCCATGTGCTCAGCATGACTGTTTTGGCAGTTGCTTAACTCTTTATTTATTTATTTATTTATTTATTACATTTATGACCCGCCCCATCCAAAGGCTCTTGGTGGTGTACAAGTTTTAAAAGACACCATTTAAAACACAGTGCTCAAAACAATATAAAAAAATTTAAAAACTATTAAAACCAATTAAAATACTTTAAAAAAAAAACAATTTTAAAACCTTGGAAGGCCAGACCAATCAAGTAAGTCTTTAGGGCTCTCTTAAAGGCTGACAGTGAGCCTAAACTGCAGATATCTGCCAGGAGTGCATTCCATAGGCCAGGAGCAGCTACAGAAAAGGCCCGGTTCCAAGTTGCCACCATACGTACTGATGGTAACGGGAGACTGACCTCTCCAGATGACTGCAATGTGTGATGGGGAACATACAGAAGAAGATGCTCTCTAAGGTAGCCCAAACCCAAGTTGTTCAGGGCTTTAAAGGTAATAACCAGCACTTTGTATTTTGCCCAGAAATATATCGACAGTCAGTGCAACTGTTTTAAAACAGGTGTTATATGATGTCTCTGGATTACCCCAGAGACCAGTCTTCCTGCTGCATTTTGAACTAACTGAAGTTTCCAAACTACATACAAAGGCAGCCCCACATCGGGTGCATTGCAGTAGTCGAGCCTGGAGGTTACCAGCTGATGCACCACTGTTTTGAGATTGTTCTCTTCAAGGAATGGGTGCAGCTGTCAAATCAGCCGAAGTTGATAGAAAGTGCTCCTGGTCATAGCCTCCACCTGAGATACCAGAGTGAGGCCTGGATCCAAGAGCACTCCCAAGCTGCATACCTGTTCCTTCGGGGGGGAGTGTAACCCCATCCAGCACAGGAAGATCTAACTCATCCTTTAAATTCCGATCCCCCACAATGAGCACCTCCGTCTTGCTTGTATTCAGCTTCCATTTGTTATCCCTCATCCAGCCCATTACTGCCCCTAGGCAGGCATTTAGGGAGTGAATGCCACTTCCTGATGATAATGATAAGGAGAAATAGATTTGGGTGTCATCAGCATACAGATAACATCCTGCACCAAATCTCCTGATGACCTCACCTAGCGGATTCATGTAAATGTTAAAAAGCATTGGTGACAGAATGGAGCCCTGAGGGAGTCCATATAATAGCCATATAGTCTATATAATATAATAATAGGAATTGTCGCGAAGCTCCACCATCTGGAATCTTCCTGAGAGATAGCCGCGGATCCACTGCAAAGCAGTGCCTCCTATCCCCAATTCCTTCAGGTGATCCAGAAGGATACCATGGTCGATGGTATTGAATGCCGCCAAGAGATCCAAAAGAACCAGCAGAGTCACACTCCCTCTGTCAATTCCCTGGTAAAGGTCATCCATCAGGCTGACCAAGGCAGACTTAACCCCATAGCCTGCTCTAAAGCCAGTTTGAAATGGGTCTAGATAATCGGTTTCCTCCAGAACTGCCTGGAACTGGTTAGCCACCACTCTCTCAATCACCTTGCCTAACCATGGGAGATTGGAGACTGGCCTATAACTATTCATCCAAGGTGATCCAGGGAAGGCTTCTTAAGAAGTGGTCTAATCATTGCCTCTTTCAAACAAGGAGGCATCCTACCCTCCCTCAGCAATTTGTTAATATTAACTAGGCCATCTCCAACAATTTCCCTGCTAGGTAGAAGCAGCCAAGTCGGGCCAGGATCCAGAGAACAAATGCTAGGCTGCACCACACCAAGCAGCTTGTCCATGTCATCAGGCATCACAGATTGAAACTGATCGAATCTAATACTGCAAGAGGGATTGCTGGACACCATCTTAATAGACTCTGCAGAAATAGTGGAAACTACTTATTTCCTTTCTGATTGCTGCTACAATAACCTGTCAGGAACTGCACTCCTCGAATCGGACTGGTTCTTCTCTCTACTGAGACAAAAACTGATAACTTGATAATTGATAAATTGATAAAATTGATAAGAGAAGCCAGTCACTTCTCTCTCAGCCTAACCTACTTCACAGGGTTGTTGTGAAAGAGAAACTCAAGTATGTAGTACACCACTCTGGGCTCCTTGGAGGGACAGCGGGATATAAATGTATAACAACAACAACAACAACTTAAGCAGCAATTTAAAAAAGCTAAATGCAAAGATAATAGCACACGGGGTGCCTTTTTGTTGTTGGCCAAGCACAGTGTGAATGTGGTACTTAATATAGATGCCTTGACTGTTGTTGCAGGTGTTAGAAGCATGCACAGTACAGATATCCAGTGGTCAGCTATTCTGAGTTGGGGTTATGCTGACAATATCTTAAGACTAAAAAGCAAACAAAGTGAACCACCAGTTAACTTTATACAGAGCTCACAGTTTCATCAGGTAAAGGTCTTTTAACTCTCCTCTCTCAAAAGTAATTTTTTGACTGTAGAATGCAGTGTTTAAAAAATGGCAAAAGTTAATAGGATTAGTCTGTTGCTGTAAAAACACATAATATTGTGCCACCTTAAAAACAATAAATATTGTGGCATTATTTTTTATAGCCCACTTTGTCACATTTATTTTATCTGTTGGCAGATTTGTAAGCAGTGATGCCAGAATGCCACTCACTGTACATCTCACTTAGGGCCTTTTAGCCTCACTCTTTACAATATTTTTTCTTTGTACCTGTATATGTATATCTTCCAGAGTGTCTGTAATCCATGGAAGCTTATGCCACAATAAATTTGTTGTTATGATACTTGCTAGGACTCAATAGTGGACACCAATGAACTTGCTTGGGAAACTTATATTTTGAAGCTGAGGGGAATCCTCAAGTGCTAGGGGAAGCCATTTTCCCTACCACAACCAACTCTGACCAGTAGGAGAAACAACTAATTGAGTGAACCTAGAAATACTAGCATTAAACCAGTAAGCATGAGTAACCTCACATCAGATTTGGACAGTGGAGCATCATTTTACAGTACCTCAGAGGGGCAGACAGAGATGAGAACAAGGACTGGGGGGAGGGGGCAGGGAGCAAAAACACGAAAGACAGGTTTTCAGTGTTGGTTGTGGCGGCAAGATCCATAGAAAACAAAGAGAGTGGGGCTGACTTAGTTGTACCACTGCAGGTAAAATGAAAAGTTAGCAAGGGGGCGGGGGGGGGCAGGAGAACACAAAGGTGAGACTGCACTGTTCTGGCTTTAGCACATCACATTCAAACTGTCACCAAGAGTTACATAGGAAACTGCCATATACCAAGTCAGACCATTGGTCCATCCAGCTCAGTATTGTCTATAGTATAGGCTGGCAGCGGCTTCTCTAAGGTTGCAGGCAGGAATCTCTCTCAGCCCTATCTTGGAGATGCCAGGGAGGGAACTTGGAACCTTCTACATGTAAGCATGCAGGTGCTGTTCCCAGAGCAGCGCCATTCCCTTAGGAATCTTACAGTGCTCACACATGTAGTCTCCCTTTCATATGCAACCAGGTGGACCTACTTAGCAAGGATAAAAGTCATGCTTGCTACCACAAGACCAACTCTGACTGCATTAGGCTGATTGCTCTGACTGCATTAGGGTTTAGATGGCTGGACTGCTGGAACCTTGCCTTTGTCCCAGGACTCTTGTTTGTTATGTATGGAGATATAGTCCCAACCAAAATGCAGGAGCAGGAGCTTCCTTCCCAGTCTCCAAAACAAAATACCCCTGTCTATAGGTCTGTCTCTTTGTGCCAGAAATGAAAGCTGATTCTGCTGGCACAAGTCTTGGTTCACACAGCAGTTTGCTTGGGCACAGGAGAAAACCAAATTCTCAAAGTAGAGGGGGACTTCCTGGTAGCACTGTGACTCTTTAAGTTGCCATAAAGACCCTCTTTAGTTCATGTCTCCTTTTTCTAGCTCCCTCATTTGCCTCTTGATTATTTACATGCAAACATAAGTGCAAACTTGGATGTGGACATCCCTTTCTAGGCACTCACAAAGAAAGGGACTATTCACTTGAGTTAGCCCATTAGAAAGCAATTGTTCACAAAGGTAGCTGTTTCTGTATCAGTACTCGTGAATAGATTATTCAGAAAAGATAAAGTGATCCAGAAAATCCATCTATGTGCTGACTTTTTCATTTTCATTTTTGAACAGCGGCTTTACTTTTGCAGCTTTGGAAGCTTGTACTGGCACCCCTACACGTTTGACGCATCTTCCTAAGTGGCACAGAGTAGTGCTTTCAAATTATGAAAGCAAGGAGCCCTGCTGTGCACATGAATCACTTGCTTGGTAGACTTGCACCCTAATTAACCACTTGTAGGTTTCTCTGTGGTTAAGAGAACTTTAGTTATTACACTTCCAAATGACTGATAAAAGAGCTATAGAACTAAAAAACCAAAGAGGTGGTTTTTGTTGAAAATGTTGTGCAGCATATAAGCTGCCTTGAAGGTTCTTTGAGCCAAACAGTAGGATTATAACAGTAACAGTAGTAGTAGTAGTAGTACTAATGTCTCTTTCTTTTCTTTAAGGTAACAAGTTGTGCTTGGGTGCCAGACAGCTGTCAGCTTTTTACAGGCAGTAGATGTGGGGTCATCACAGCATATATGAACAGGTTCACTATTAGTACAGTAAGTAAATGAGAGAGAAACCATAACTACATAAGAGCCTGACTGCATAAACTTTTTATTGATCTCTCTTCTGTGCTCTCTTCTCTTCCCCCCCCCCCCCGCCCAGCTGAATCCTAAAACAGAGAAGTGTCTACTAGATCAGATTCCACACCCTGCCAAATAATTTAAATCCAATCAGGTTTCTGAATGGGCTCTTCATTCTAACAAGAAGAATTTGCTTATAATTGCTTGAATTGCAACATGCTCCTGTTGTTGTTTATGGGTTTGCTAGCATATGTGATTAAGTCTTCTTTCATATTCGCTATAAAGCAGCTGTGGTAATTTCCAAATTCAACATGAGGGGGTCATTAATCTTTCCGCTTCTCTGTTGTTTTCCTAACTTGAATGCCCTCTCAGCTACTATTAGCCTCACAGTAGGGAGAAAAAAATTAAGCCAAGGCACCCCCCCTCCCCCATTTCAGGATTAATAGCAGCTTGTGGGGGGAATCTAGATCAAGAACATGACTGGGAGGGGGAAGGGTTAATCCCCCCACCCCCATGTTGCTGCGCTGTTTAGATTTGTATGTTCCATAATATTTTTTAAGAAGTCGGGAGATTGCACGTGGAGTTTGGCCCCTTACTTATAGCTTGTCTATTTTTTTAAGGGGTTGTGTGAATTTAAATGGGTGGTAATTTTCATGCTTGGCAAAGATATGAACACCTGAAATGAACTGTTCGTGGGAAGACATTATTTATGCATCGGGTCTAGGTTTCTTTCACTGAAACTAATATTGGTTTAAAAATTCCAGTTGATGTTAATTTGTGTGAAGTTAATCTCTTGGACCTGTGCTCATCACTCAGAGCAGCTTCTCTTGTTAAGTTTGGGTAAATGAGTAGCATATGGGTTTGTATCCAGTCTATAAATACACTGAGTAGCAGCATTCCTCTCCTTGCTATATATCTCACTGTAGAACTAGACCATCTTTGTGGGAGCCCCATAGCTCTGGCATTTCCAAAAACTGCAGGCAGCAGGCAGTGCAACTTCTGTGTTTAGTCAGCTGCTTGAGACAAGGCCATATGGTGTGACAACAGATTCACTGGCATCTGTTCATGATTCTGTTCCCAGCTGAGTGTAAAAGGTTTAGGGGAACAGTTTGATTGTATGCAGTTTAAGAAGTATTAAGCCAAATGTATGTTTGTACGTACATACGTGTGTGACTGCAGTACACTGGATTTCTAAGCACTTTGCATGGCTATTTCTACCCATTATACCAGAGTGATAATATGCCTAAAATGCCAATGTAGTGTTGTTATGTGTGACACTACGTGGGTGCAATAGACCATTCACACACCAAAGCTTATCTACTGGTTTCATTAGGTGCTGTCAAGTCGGTGTCAACTCTTAGCGCCCACATAGATAGATTCTCTCCAGGATGATCTGTGTTCAACTTGGCTTTTAAGGTCTCTCAGTGGTGCGTTCATTGTTAGCATAATCAAGTCCATCCACCTTGCTGCTGGTCGTCCTCTTCTCTTTCCTTCATCTTTCCCCCCAGTATTATGGACTTCTTGAGAGAACTGGAACTTCGCCATAATGTGTCCAAATCTATCCATGTGGTTTTCTTGGTAAAATACAGGAGTGGTTTACCATTGCCTTCTCCCTCACAGTATGAAATGATGACTTTGTTGTTGTCGCTGAAGTGATCATCTACCTCCAGCATCTTCCTATATTGCTGCTGCCCAATATAGGTGCCTGCTTGCTTTAGCTGGGCAGCTGGGATGACCTTCGCACTTTGGGTGACCCTACTGGTAGTATACCTCCTGGCGTACTTTGCTCATCCCTCACAGGAACACACACACACACACACACACACACCACTGTCATGATGAGGCAGCATAGCAGGACTTGTACTGGTACAGGAAACTGGTACAGGAAACCATAAGACAGAAACATTAGGGAGACAGGTCTGTTTGTTCAAATTCTGTTGGAGTCTAGTGAGACAAACTTCTGCAGTTCTAACAATACATTGCTGTGACTAGCATATCTGGAAAAAACTGTTAGTTATTGTCTGTCACCTCTGCCTTCTATTTCTGCCAGCTTCTTTTATGACAATTCTGCATTTTAATTAGCTCTCTAGCTTCTAAGAGAAAATAAGGTGAAACGAAATAGTAATAACTTTAGATAAAGTTTTTTCCTAAATCCCAGCCAGCTTTCCTTCGCTTCACAACTTATTTTTAGGTGTGCCAATGTAAAGGGTGCATCCACTTGAGAATTGCTCACGTAACAAGTGTGCTGCAAAACAAGACAGCTGTATAGAGCTTCTGCCTGTGCCAATATCATGTGAACGAGATGAAGAAACTACCTTTCATAGTCAATACCATGCTACCAATTGTTTGTCAGCCATGTGCTTATAGTCTTGTTGATTTTTTTGTTTAAAGAAAAGTGATGCGAATGCTCTTGACTGGACTTTGAGCAGTCCACACATTGTTTCCTTTTTAACTACCAAAATTTACAGAATAAAAACCGTAGAATAGCACACACTGATTAAAATGAAAGTAATTAGTAAAACATGTATACCTTCAACATTAGTCTCAAATCCCATTTGCACTGCAATAAATTGTGCCCTTCATTCAGTATGTTGGACTTTATTATTATCTTGTTTTTCCCCCCAGCCTTCTGAAATAGAAATGGAATCTCAAGTGCATCTGTATGGCCACACTGCAGAGATTACTAGCTTGTTTGTCTGCAAACCCTACAGTATAATGATAAGTGTAAGCAAAGATGGAACCTGCATCATATGGGATTTGAACAGGTACAAATATCTCTGAATATCTCCTCTTGCTTTTTCAGCTATCTCTAGTTTCTAAATGTTAAATACTAATATAGTCCAAGATTACTTTTTTGTGATCATTGGTCTTTAAAAAAAATTATTAAGCTGTACTATCCCTGCTAATTGGGCAAAAATGCACCCATTAAAGTGGTGGTTCTCTAATATTTAACAGGGGAGATCAATTGTCCTTAGTCACCCCAACATAAACACCCCCCAGTGGTTGTCGTGCATGCGCACATTGTGAGTCCTCTGGGGCAGGGGACCATTTTCTCACTTCATTTGCTATGTAAACAACTTTTAACTCTCTTGTTCAGAGAGTTTATAAAAACAATATAAATACAAAAGGAGTATATAAATAGTCTTAATATCTGTCCCACCCTTACAATACAATATAAACATATGGTAATATTTCATCAGTTATTCAAAACTGAAGTTATGTGCATTAAAAAGAGCTACCACTAATGTTGAAAGCTAATCTTTGGATCCTTTAAACTGATTCTTACAGGCTGTGCTACGTGCAAAGCCTTGCTGGACACAAAAGCCCTGTGACGGCAGTGTCTGCTAGTGAAACAACAGGTGACGTTGCAACAGTTTGTGATTCAGGTAGGTACCTTATTAAGCGCAAACATTGTCTTGCAATCTTAATACCCAAATTGTGGACTTGTTGCTACTTCATGTAAAAGCTGCAGAATAAGCACAATAACACCCTTTTATTGAGCGTTATTTTTTTGATTCTGGTAGTGTAGATATGAGAGATTTAAAATAATAAAATCACCATTGGGCCAACTGGAAATGTGGTTGATCATTGTCTATACTGAGAACAAGTTGATTTACTAATATCTTGAATTTCAGAGACAAAGTTGTAAAATCACAAAACTCTTAGCATTTCAAATATTTGATATATTTGCTAGTGGGCAGGTGAGTGGTCAGAATGTTGTAATGACCCAAAATCTTTGCCCAGTCCATTATCCATATATTTTATTATTTATTATTATTATTTTTTACATTTATATCCCGCTTTTCATCCAAGGAGCCCAGAGCGGTGTACTGCATACTTGAGTTTCTGCTCACAACAACCCTGTGAAGTAGGTTAGGCTGAGAGAGAAGTGACTGGCCCAGAGTCACCCAGCAAGTATCATGGCTGAATGGGGATTTGAACTTGGGTCTCCCCGGTCCTAGTCCAGCACTAACCACTACACCACGCTGGTACCTAGATTGTTGTGAATAACATATTAATTCAATGAATGAATAACATAGATTCCATGAACAGCAGGGACCAGGAGGTTCAAGGCTGAGGTTCTTACTGGAATGCAGCAGCAGAGACTGGCCCAATGAGTTGTGGTGGAATGGGGAGGCCTGCAAAGTTTCCCTATGTGTGTGTAGACTACCATGCATCCCTCTGAATTTCAACCATCATGCTCACTAGGCAAGTTCACAGGTGAAATGAGGGCATATTATAAACTCTGTGTGCATATGCATGCACACACGTTATCTTTGTGGCCTTTTAAAGATTTAGTAGTTAATCAAGCTCTTAAGGGGGCTGAATTCTCTGAAGTTCATTATGGTCCTGGCATCAGATTTGTTATCCAGGATATTATATCATGAAAACTCCTAAAGGGGGAATACAAGCTAATATTGTTTTTGTTAAAATTATCTCACCTTCTTGTCCCCCGATACGAAATAATTGGAAGCATGGAGGCGGCATTAAAGAGTTCATTAACTACAGATGCAAAATGGACAGATAGAAGTGCTGCTCTATTGCGTTTTGAAACAGATTTGAATATGGAGCAAAGGTAAAAGGGAAGGATCCAGAAGAAAGTGTCGATTATCTGTAGCTCTTTGAAAGTTAGTGTAGATCTCTCAAGACGAAAGTGATTCCTCAGTCTCCAAAAGCCTAGAAAGATAGATTAATTTAAAAAAAAAACCAAACACTGTTCTGTTTGCCTTTAATTTCTGCTCTTCATATTGAGCTAGAAGTAAAAACTTCTGTCATTGGAGCACTTATACGTAAACTGGGAGTAGGGGCAGACAGGAATATTGTCTTACATTGGTAGTTATCTCTTTTAATCACAAGATACAGAGAACCCTCATTCTGTCTACCTTTACTTTAAACTGAAACCTTTACTATAAATGGAATGCACAACACTTTGCCTTCTATGAGGACCTCATCTGAAGCTGTCAGGCTTTTGTTAGTATTTGTGTGTGTGTATTTGCTTTACTGCATTAGACCTAAGCTTTCTAGTCCAGAATTCTGTCACCAACCTTACACTTCTAGAATACTCACAAGCAAGGCATTGTGGTGATGGTTTTTCTCTGGTTAAGAACATAAGAACAGCCCTGCTGGATCAGGACCATGGCCCATCTAGTCCAACATCCTGTTTCACACAGTGGCCCATCAGATGCCACTGAAAGCCGACAGACAGGAGTTGAAGGCGTGCAACTTTCCTGCCTCTGAGCCTGGAGGTGACCTATAGCCCTCCAACTGGTAGCAGTTGATAGACCTCTCTTCCATGAAGTTATCCAAACCCCTCTTAAAGCCATCCAGGTAGTTGGCTGTCACCACATCCTTTGGCAGAGAATTCCATAGGTTGGTTATGTGTTGTATGAAAAAGTACTTCCATTCGTTGGTCTTAAATTTTGTTGCAATCAATTTCATGGGATGACCCCTGGTTCTAGAGTTATGTAAGAAGGAGAAGAATTTCTCTCTATTCACTTTCTCCACTCCATGCATGATTTTATAGACCTCTGTCATGTCGCCCTGCAGTCGTCTTTTTTCTAAATTTAAAAGCCCCAGGTGTTGTAGTCTTGCCTCATAAGAAAGGTGCTCCAGGCCCCTAATTGTCTTAGTTGCCCTCTTCTGCACCTTTTCCAGTTCTACAAGATGTGGTGACCAGAATTGTTCACAGTATTCCAAGTGTGGCTGCACCATAGTTTTGTATAAGGGCATTATAATATTAGCAGTTTTATTTTCAATCCCCTTTCTGATGATCCCTAGCATGGAACTGGCCTTTTTAACAGCTGCCGCACATTGAGTTGACATTTCCAATGAGCTGTCCACCACGACCCTAAGATCCCTCTCCTGGTCATTCTCTGACAGCTCAGATCCCATCAGCGTATACTTGAAGTTGGAGTTTTTCGTCCCAATATGCATCACTTTACACTTGACAACATTGAACCGTATTTGCCATTTTATCGCCCACTTCCCAAGTCTGGAGAGATCCTTTTGGAGCTCCTCACAATCCGTTTTGGATTTCACTATGCAAAAGAGTTTGGTATCATCTGCAAATTTGGCCACCTTGCTGTTTACCCCTACTTCTAGATCATTTATCAATAAATTAAAAAGCACAGTTCCCAGTACAGATCCCTGGGGGACCCCACTTCTTACTTCCCTCCATTGTGAAAACTCTCCATTTATACCTACCCTCTGTTTCCTGTCCTTCAACCAGTTAGCAATCCACATATGTACTTGTCCCCTTATCCCATGACTGCTAAGTTTCCTCAGGAGTCTTTGATGAGGAACTCTGTCAAAAGCTTTTTGGAAGTCCAGGTATACTATGTCAACTGGATCACCTTGATCCACACACTTGTTGACACTCTCAAAGAACTCCAAAGGGTTGGGGAGGCAAGATTTCCTTTTGCAGAAACCATGCTGGTTCTCTCCCAGCAGGGCCTGTTCTTCTATGTGCTGTGTTTGTGGAGATTCAGTTCTGCTCTTGTGATTGATTGATTAATACAAGTATAATTAATTATATTTGTACACTGCCTACACTTCTGTCTCTAGGCAGTTTACAGCCACATAAAAAACATTAAAACAATTTAAAACCACAAGTCTAACAATTTAACAATTAAAACAATTTAAAACCACAAGTCTAAGTTAAAAGCTTGGGTGAAAATATGTGTCCTCAGGGACTGGCTGGCCTGGGGGTGCAGGACTCCTTAGTCTTATGAAAGTGGGTCAGTGGAAGGAAGCTCCCTGTTATTCTGAGGCCGTGAGCAGTTGCTTTTGCCACACAGGTGGAGGGTCCTCTCAGGACACCCCCCCTCCCCCCGGCCCTAATTGCATTGATCATCATGACTTTTGGTGAAGTGTGGATTCCTGCAGAGGTCTGCTGCTGTATATTGTGTTGCAGTCAGCCTCTGAGAGCAGCCTGCCCAGGACAGAAGCACTCACTCAGGAGGCCGGTTGTGTAGTGCATGCCTGGGGCTCAGGGCTGTTCTCAGCAGCTGTCCTCCTTGGGCGCTCCTACCAGTAAAGCACAGGTCTCCTGAGTGAGTGCTTCTGTCCTGGGCAGGACAGAAGCTGGAGTTGTGTCTTGGACTGCAGCCATCAGTTCGTTCTCCCTCCCCGCCCCAGTTTGTTCTTCCTTGGCGGCCGACGGCTTTCTTATCCCTGCTTGGTGGCCAGCCGCCGCTTCACCTCCTTGCCTGGTGGCCGCCCATCGGCCGGCCTCTAATTCATCGCTTCCACCCCATCGCCACCTTCTTCCCCACCAGCCTCCGCCGCCGTTTTCTTCCTGGCCAGCCGAGCTGCTGCTCACCGGTGTTTTGTTTCCCCACCGGCCGCTGCAGCTGCCGCCATTTTTTTTACCCCTCCCAGCCATCCCTGTCGCTATCCCAAACTCTCGCGAGAGCTGCCATGCATGGGATTAGCAATGGGTACGTATAAGAGAATTATATATAAAGAAGATTATATATAAAGAAGATAACCAGCACCTTGTATTTTGCCTGGAAATATATTGGTAGCCAGCGTAGTTCTTTTAATATAGGAGTAATATCATCTCTTTAAGATGACCCAGAAACCAACCTGGCTGCCGCATTTTGTATCAAAGGCACCAACATTTTAGTGAAGCAGTCCATTCTGTAAGCCTCTGGATATGCTTCTGCTATCCTACAATTCTTCTTTGGCATGTTTTGAAAAACATATAGTGGTGAGGCTGCTCCCATCAAACTGACAGTCTAGCATGAGTATGAAAATGTGGCTGGATAACCCTTCCCTGAGGGGCCCTTGCTCAGACTTGGTTAGAAGGAAATTTCCTGCATTCTCATTTAGGCCATGAGACATTGCCCAGGAAAGAGCTTTCCCCTCAGAAAGCCAGTAGTGTGGGTTGCCTTCCACACATCTTGCAGGTCTGTATTTGAGGGCACTGGAAATATTTGAGATCCCCAAAATTAGTACTGTCAGAGGATGCCATTGGAATTCAGTAGTGTCTTTTGGTATTTGCTTATGATTTGTATTCGTTAATGCTAATGTTGTAGCTTGATAGATTTTTATTACATGTGGGTATTTAGTTTTTCAGGCATACTGCCATAAGGTATTTTTTATAGTTCAGGAGTTGTATATGATTTGACACAGTGTTCTTTTGATCCTCTTACTTGAGTGGCCTTTAGGGTAGTGTATGTTTCATCTTTAATTATGTTCTGATTTTACTAATGTGGTGGTCCTGTTTTGTATTGCAGTCGGAGGTGGCAGTGATCTCAGACTTTGGACAGTGAATGGTGATCTTGTGGGACATGTGCACTGCAGGGAAATTATATGCTCTGTTGCTTTCTCTAACCAGCCTGAAGGCGTCTCCATCAATGTGATTGCTGGAGGGCTTGAAAACGGAGTTGTAAGGTGGGTGGATTTTGGACAGCTTTTGTTTTCAATTATATATGCTGCTTTATCAAAGTTACAGTGCACTCTACAGTGTGTTGTTGTTGTTGTTACATTTATATCCCGCTCTTTGTCCAAGGAGCCCAGAGCGGCGTACTACATACTTGAGTTTCTGCTCACAACAACCCTGTGAAGTAGGTTAGGCTGAGAGAGAAGTGGCTGGCCCAGAGTCACCCAGCTAGTATCATGGCTGAATGGGGATTTGAACTCGGGTCTCCCCGGTCCTAGTCCAGCACTCTAACCACTACACCACATATGGATATGCACTAGTCCTATCATGCATTTTTAAAAAAATTAAACTTTAAATCTTTCCCCAACTTTTCTAGGCATGGAGTGTGCATGTGTCACTTGTTATGGGCATAGTGGGTGTTGGAACACCTTCCCTAAAAGGGAGGCTAAAGTATTTGGTCTTTCTAATATCTTTTTTTTTTTTAATCACTAAGGAAAGGACATGGTAGAGGTTTGTGTAATTATGCATTGTGCGGATAAACTGGATAGAGCTATTTCTTCCTCATGCAACACCAGAACTCTGGGTCACCTGAGTAGATTGGTAGTAGATTCAGGACAGAAAAAAAGAAAGTCCTACTACACAAAATGCATAATTAGCTTATGGAATTCCCTTCCACAAATGGCCACTGGTGTAGATAACATTAAAACTTGTTAAATAAAAATAAATAAATAAAATGGCATTGGAAACATTCATAGGGGATAGTTTTATCAGTAGCTATTAGCCATGACAGCTAAACAGAACTTTCACATTCAGAGGCAGTATCTAAATAGCAGTTGTTGCTTGAGAATGGGAAATGATGGGGAAGGGCTGTTGTCTTCAGCCCCTCTGCCCCCCGGATACAAGGTATTGGATTTGTAGTCTTTTACTCTGACCTGTGTCTCTCTAAAATATGTATATATATTATAGTACAAGATTGTCACTGGGCATAGGCATCTAAGAACAGTGTTGTACTTGGATACTTATGTCCATGACAGTGCCACACTAAAATGTACACATTTTTTAGAGCAACACAGATCATACATCTAAGGGTTAGATTTGCCTTTTCTTTGCAAACACCAGTTTGGACAAAGACTATGGTAGGACATAAAACTATAATGAAAACATGCATCATGATCAGTGGTGGTCCTACAATATTGCCTCTTGGTTTCTGGAAAGTTGATTATGTAGTTGGATTGTAAATGACAGCAATAATCTTTTTTTAAATTGGTGGTTGTATCCAAAGACAGTTAGTCATGACGAAGCATCATTGAAATAAATGAGAGTTGTGATTAATTTAAGTCCTATTAATTTCACTGGGACTTATTTATTTATTTTTATTCGATTTCTATACCGCCCTTCCAAAAATGGCTCAGGGTGGTTTACACAGAGAAATAATAAATAAATAAGATGGATACCTGTCACCAATGGGCTCACAAACTAAAAAGAAACATAAGATAGACACTGGCAACAGGCACAGGAGGTACTGTGCTGGGGGTGGATAGGGCCAGTTACTCTCTCCCTGCTAAATAAAAGAGAACCATCATGTTAAAAGGTGCCTCTTTGCCAAGTTAACAGGGGTTATGACTAACTTTCTTTGGATAGAACCCATGGTGCTTATGCTAACTTTATTTTGTGATATGAGCCACTCTGCGAGTTTTTAAACTGGAGAATGGCATATAAATATTTTGAATAAAATGTTTAAAATCTATCTTTTTCTTAGACTGTGGAGCACGTGGGATTTGAAACCTGTGCGGGAAATTACATTTCTGAAATCAAACAAACCAATTGTGAGGTAAAGATTTCTTCATATTGTAATGTATAGTAATTAGGGATGTGCACGAACCGGGCTGTTCAAAGGTGGCGGGGGGTTGCACTTTAAGAGCAGGGGAGGGTACACTTACGCCTCCTTCCACTTTCCCCCCACCACCGCCTGGTTTTCCTCAAGTCTTACGGGGCAGAAGTGTGCCGCTCCGTTTGCTCTTCGGCTGGAAGTAGGTGGCGTGCAGGTGCATGTGGCAAGCGCCCACGCATCGGGCACACGCACTCCAGTTACCTCCGGCCACTTTTGGCTGAAGAGAGAATGGGGTAGCAGGGAAGTACGCTGCCGCCCCATAGGACTTGAGGAAAACGAGGTGCTGGCAGGGGAAAAGTGGAGGGAGGGGTAACTGCACCCTCCCCTGCCCTTAAAGTGCAACCCCCCACCGCCTTGGAGCCACCTGGTGTGGTTCCGTGCACATCCCTAATAATAATTACTCTTATTTCTTGTTTTAAAATGCTTTTAGCACATATTAAAACACTTATAATCTACTTTGCTTGTCTTTAGAGCTCGTTTTGCAGATAACTGACATTCTATTATACTTGTGTTGAAATGTCTGTACACATGTACATGTTTTTGTGTGAATGACTGTACCTGCATTCATTTCAAAAATGAACATGGGTACAGCTCTCTCCAGATGGATAGGACAGGGAGGAAGTATACTCTTGTACTGGAATTCAACATAACATACATTACTGCACCTGTGTGCAGATTTGTACCTGTGTATATTGTGCACGGATTGTACTGTATGCGTGCTGAACATAATGTGTGCATAGAACTTTAAAGGATTGTGCTTTGCATTTCATAATTCAGTAGGAATACCTAACATTACATTAATGTTAGTATCCACTGCCTAATGGCTTGGCTGAATACAAGGATAAACTATCCCTGCAATCTTCCTTGTTAAAATACTCAATAGTTGCTACTTCCATCTACTAGGTAGAAGCAGTCTCCTCCTTCTAGCCAAAAGAAATACTATGATGCATCTCTTCATAAAGTGGGTCAGGGCTCATTTTACATCTTGCCTTTAGTAACAGAGTTGTTGCTTCAGTTTAGTTGGTTCTGTACCACCCTGGTAATGTTTAAAATAAAATGACACTATAGAATCGGCCGGCTACCTAATGGCGCAGCAGGGAAATGACTTGCAAGCCGGAGGTTACCGGTTCAAATCCCCGCTGGTATGAAACTCCTATATCAGGCAGCAGCGATATAGGAAGATAGATGCTGACTCAACGGCACACTTTACCTTTTGCCTTTATAGAATGGACAAATGACATGATTGCCTCCATGCCTGTATGCAGGAGAAAGAATGAAAATAGTTTTGTTGTAAAGGTTATTTTTAAAATCTGGCTGAATTCAGTTTTTAAAACACCAGCACAAGAGGCAGCAGGAGTAGAGGAGCAACCAATTCCAAAGAATCTTCTTATGGCATATGCTAGTTCAGGGGAAGATGACCTTCTGCAAATGCCCCAACATTATTCTTTTAACTGGATTCTGCACTACATAACTAATTTCTGTTATCAGCACACATGTATTGCATCTCTTTTCTCACTGTCCACTTCTGAGGTGTATCCCTAAGGTTTCAAAATGTTCTATTATATATCCTATGAGAACTGACAGACTTGTGTGTTAATTGTGTTTGTTAATTCTTTACAGCCTTACATTTTCCTGTGATGGCCATCACTTGTACACGGCAAATAATGAAGGAACTGTTATTGCTTGGTGTCGCAAGGACCAACAACGCTTGAAGCTCCCCATGTTCTATTCCTTCCTCAGCAATTATGCAGCTGGTTGATGACTCTTCATTCTCTTCAGTCTTGATTTACTTTTGAAGCACTTTCAATCTGGAGTAGATTATAGAGCCTCTCTGGTTTAACTGGATTTTGAAATACATCTGTATGACAAGTGAATAGACCAGAGATACATCAGTGAAAGGCTGCTATGTATGCTTATGCACCAAATTTATAAACCATATCATGGTTATAGGAAAGTTCTGGTCTACCTTATCTGGTACCAGAAGAGTGACAGAGGCGCTAACGAAGAAATGTAAATGCTGCAATGTATTATGTAAAAATATTTTTATGGATCATTTCATGGACCCACATATTCTAAATACTGAAACACTAGTGGTGACTTTGCTCCGTTGTGTTGTAAAATAATAAAATAGCATTAAAAAACTTCAAAGGTTTATTTAAAAAAAAAACACAACCTGGTCAGTGTTTGTGTGTAACTTATTAATAGGTTGTAGTGCAACTTGCTCTAGCCACCACTGTTTTAAAAATCAAGAACTCAACACTGCTTTTTAGAGGAGCAAGTTAACTCAGTGGATGTCTGTCTTCTCTCATCAGTATTGAAACAATGGCAGTATAATTCTATGAAATGAGATGTGTTCTTTACTCACTACCTAAGTTTTTATAAGAAAGTGGTAAATCTCTCTCTCCCCACACACACACACACACCCCTGCAGTGTAACAGATAAAACTATTCTGACATGAAGCAATAGTCAAACTTGACTTTTAGACTGATTTTCATAATTATGATTTCAAATTCCAAACATATGCAACACAGTGTTTTGAATCTAGAAACATAGAATTTCTTGTGATTTTACACTAGAATGAAAAATAGTAGAAATGTGCTTGTTAATCATGTTTGAATTATGAAAACTGTGTGAACCAGAAAGCTAGGAAATATGATTGTTTTGAGCAAGTCAATTTTGAATAAATAGGTCATCGCATACAAAAAATACAAACTCAATTTTAAAGAAAACTGGCAAAAATAGAACACTCAAAACAGATCTTAAATGTGAACCCACTCTCACTAAAACTAGATTTTAACTATCCTTTTGATGGAGGTTTAAATATTGACAGCATATAAAATTCTGAATCTTTTTTGCTTTCTTATATGGCCAGTTCAAATTATTTAAAGATCCAATATACATTCAGGATAATGACATTTTCCCCTGGGAAAAATTATATAATCCCAGAGAGAGACATTTATATAGAAACTATAGAGAAACAGGTGTTCTGCATTCTATCATTTTAAAGTACATATTTCCTTTTAATATTAACTTTGCATATGTAAATTTGAAAATGGTGCACCTCTGCAGCCATTCAGCTAACTCTAAATATGCAGTCTATGGCATATTATATAGCATATTAATATGACCATATTATGGTCATTCTAATAGAAAATTATAGATCTCCAATTTCCCTCCCAAAACCAATTGGAATATATTCCAGTTAATCCAGTATCCAAAAAAAGTATACTAGACATGGAAATACTGTTGTATGAATATATATTCCAATTCCTACAAAGTCTTGCATGAAGTTACATTAAAGCTTCTGAGTCTCCACCTATAAAATTTGAAAGGGGAGAAGGAATTTTGATGCATGTTTTTATCATGATCTAAAAACTAATTCAAAAAGTCTATGGTCTTATACTGTTGTAATGTTTCAGTCAGCTCCTTCCTTTTTTTGTTGTTTTGGGGTCATAATTATTCTTACATCAGAGATATGGAATGTCACCCATCAAGTCAAGGATAAAAATTATTAGAAATATGCAAAATAGCTTGTCTTGTAAAAAAGAGTAGTATTTTTATGCAGATATAAACTTTTTGGATAGAAGAATATTTATTCAGCGTGATAATCTGGAATTTTCTTAAATTCATAAGGGTTATGTATATTGAATATCTCTGTAAATAACATATTTACAGTATATTTATGTTTACTGCACCTATATTGTTGAGAAATAAAGCATTTTTATACAAATTAAAAACTAAAGATTCCTTACAATTACAATATATAATATGTAGGATGTTTTGAAAAGGCAAATATTCCCCTGTGCAAAGCTTCTTTGCTTAAGAAACAAAACAAACAAATTCTCATGTAGCAAAAAGTAAGCAACATTTGCTTCAGTGCCATCTGCTTTTTAAGACCAATTAGGTGCGTATGCACACCCCCCAAAAAAATGTCAGGCAAAAACAACTGAGGTTATAGTTCTTGTCAGTCTAAAGACAAATGTGCTCTGCCCAGAAATTCTTTATAATAACTGTATGCAATAGGCCAGCTCTCAGCTGCAATTACTCTCTGAGGCCCTTTATTAAACAGGATTGATTTCTGCCATAGTCAGGTGTACAGCCCACCCTTATTTGAAAAATAAGTATCCCTGTTCAGATACTACACTATGTGTGCACACAGATGTCTGTAATTTTTGTATGAAAAAGTATACATCCTGAAACCTGTGTGCAGGCCATCCCAAATGCAGGGTACAGATTATTGTAGTGCAAGAAACATAATGTGAATTGTGTTGCGTTATGTACATGCATTCAGATCTGTATATGTGTACAGTATCCTGTACCCAGATTATGCGTGCACAATTGTACATGCATAATATGTGAATATATCTTTGTCCACTATAAATAGTAGCAGTGTTTGAAGTTGTTGGATCAGAACCAAGAGATGGTCTATACCTTCATCCCTTCTCCCATGGAAAAACTATTTGGATAATGGATTTGGAGCAGAGAAACTAAGTAATGAAAGGATTAAGCACCCTCATCTTAATTAATTTGCCTACTGTACTTAATTTCTCTCTATTTTTCCCCTCCCAAAGTTACTTTGCTATTTAAAGAGAGAGAAGGGGCATTGGGGCACACTAAGGCATGATAGTGCCATGTATAGTGTGTATTTACACCCTTATGCATCTCTCCATACAGTTCACACTTGTCTTTTTTGCTCTGCGCATGCTGGGGAATAATGTAGCTAGTAGCTACTAAACTAGTTTTGCAAAAAAGCCCTGGTTCTGGAATGTGGCTCACCAGTTGTGCCCTTGTGTCCATGTTGGTTCCTTTTTGCCCAATCCACAGAATCCGACTACTGAGACACTAATTTACTCTGATTTAGGACAAAAAATCTTAAATTCTTGGGCTAAAAGTTGACATGAACAGTTACTTGCGAGAGATTTTAATAACACCAGTTAAAAATAAAAATGCTTTCGACTGACACTTTAAATTTTTTTGTCTTTTTATAGTAGGAGTGACTTCAACCAAAACAGCTTGCAAAAAATCACGTGTGTTTGTGTGTGTACTTGCCTGAATGTGTGTGGATGGTGGCACTTTTATAACTAATTGCACTTGTGAAGAGGCAGAGTACAATTTTAATAAATCACAAGTCCTAATAGTATTATAGTAACCCATAAGAAACATATTGTTTACAAAATATTTCTGAAGCAAGAATTATACTTTTATCTTTATTGTTACTAGCACTCTTGGGGAAGGAAATAGGAGTTTGATTTAAGCTGTGTGTGATACCAAGTTAGGAGGCATTGTTAATGCAGGATGAGTCCAGTCACATGGCCTCATCAGCAGGAGTAATAGAAACGGACTCAACTTAGTTAAAACTAGTCATGCCTGTGCAGATAAATGAAAAACGATGTTTGGAACTGGAAGTAGAGAAGAAAGAAGGCCTTACAAATCGGATCACTCGATGACTACTGAGCTGGCAGTATGTCAGGGCAAAACCACGGATGGGGTGTATAAGATGTGAAGCACTTCCTCACATCTTATATCTATGGATTAGTGCTCTGTAACAAAACAATGAGGTTTTCCAGATGCTGAGGTTTATTGCATGAGGAAGTGTGATAAACTCTAATTGGAGTCACAATAGGCTGTCCACATGGACTGTCTCTTGTTCTGCTCCCCGCCATTTGTTCCATCCACACAGGGATTTTGTATTGAAAAAGTATTTTTTAAAAAATCTTTTAGGAGTATTTGCACAAATTCACCCTTTTGCCTGCCTGGGAAAGCATATGGCGGCAGTAAAATCTCAGTTTTGGGAGGGGTTGCTTTTACTTTTTTGGTCTGTTTTTTGCTTGAGGACTGTTTATGCTGGGAAACTGTCCGCAAAGGGTTCCCAAAATGGCAGTGTGAGAACAGATACCATTTTGAGGTTGCATGCATCAGGTGATCTCCCCTGCTTCCACTTGCCATTTTGTGGGCAGTAAGAAGGGGGTTCCCAAAGAAAGGCGATGGTCTCAAAAACTGAGAATTTACTACTTTCATGGGCAGGCAAAATGACTGTACACAAATATGTCTTTTTTTAAGTGTCAGTGGAACAGAAATCCAGCAAAGTACCTAAGCTACCACCTGTCCAACAGTGAAGCATAGTCAAAACCCCAAAAGGACTTCCTCCACCCTTCAAAACGTGCGGTGTATTCTCTACTGTGCAGCCCTAGCAGAAGCTACCAAAAAACCCAAAAACCCCAAATTAACACACACCCCCCAAAGTGTTCTTGTTGGCATCATTTTGATGTCTGTGTGATCAATGTGTGTCCGTCAATGGCTACTAGTTGGAGGGCTGTGGGCCACCTCCAGTCTCAAAAGGCAGGATGGCTCTGAGAACCAGTTGCAGGGGAGTAATGGCAGGAGAGAGGGCATGCCCTCAACTCCTGCCTGTGGCTTCCAGCAGCATCTGGTGGGCCACTGTAAGAAACAGGATGCTGGACTAGATGGGCCTTGGGCCTGTTCCAGCAGGGCTGTTCTTATGTTCTTATGATCCGTGGATACTTAATGTCTACCGGGTGAACTCCTAATCCACCCCAAAGAAACTACCCTTACAGCTGGTGGGTCCACAGGCTCATGCAAATACAAATAAGTGCCAATACAGCATAACATTATTTTTTTAAAAAAAATATGTGTGGGAGGGAAAGGTGAACATAAGGGGAAACTCCAGCAAGCTAAACAGATCAGTGGACGTGGACTGTACACCACAGGAAAGAGGACAGTGGTGGACTGCCTGGGTGTGGGATGGAAGGGTTGTGCCAGGTGGAGCTGATCCAAAGATAGCCCCCAGATAGGTAGCCACACTTCCAACGTACGCTTCCTCTCCACACTCCTGTAATGTTCCCACACTGCCATTTTCAGGACAGTTTAAAAGTACTACTTTAAGTCTGTTTCACACAATGGAGGGCAAATAGTCAGGAAAGAAGCTTTCTCAGGGCCTGCAGCTGTAAACATAGTGAAGATGCAATGAATTGCCATCTGGAAAATTCCAGTGTTGAGACTATTTGGAATAATGTGTTCAGTTTAGGTCACCTGTTCTTAAGAGGAATAGCTTCAGGAGGAATAGGTGTGAAGAGGAGCAACTAAAGATAATACAGGGATTATCTTCTGAAGAGACATGAGAGCACCTTGATCTTTTAAATTTTTTCTCCCTCTCCCACGCACTTCCAAGTATTTATTTATTTGATTTATATACCACCTTTGCTAAAGTGGCTCAGGGTGGTTTACACTAAAAGCAAAAATACATGATTAAAATTTTAAAAAATTAAACATTAAAATTACAATTAAAACTATATATCATTAAAGGTCAGGCTAAAAGGATGGGTCTTTAAAGCTCTCGAATTGAATCTAATTTCCTCTTATTTCAACACTGGATCTTGACAACACTCCATAGAAGTGTCAAAGGGATATTACTGATGAGCTGAGTGGCTGCCATTTTGTTTCAAGATGGCAGATTGAAATAAATATACCCCTGTGAAGATCCCCTATAACTCCTTGCATGTATTTTTCTTGAGTTGCATGTTCTCCCCAAATGCACCTGAGATGGGACTTAGATTAGGCCTTGAAGACTGAATATACTATAAAGTTAAGTGGATTAAAGAGCGGCAAGGAGAGTTTATCAAATTACTTCAAAGAATGTGCAGGATAGAAGTATTACAGTCTGAAAGCTTTGGGAAGTGCTGAACTACCTAACAGTTCTAAGAAAAAAAAGACAGAGGGCAGTACTGAATAACAAAAAGATGAACCTCAATTGGTGCTATGCAAACTTTGATTAAGGAATTGCTTGAGAAAATTTTCTATGCCTGACACATTTAGAGTATAATGGAGTACTCTTAATCAAAGGTAATAGTATTTCACATCCCCTGCAGACTAGCTTTCCTCTTTGAAAGAGTACTTGGCAGATAAAAGTAGGTGGCACTGTTTTCCTTATGTGTTTTGTTCCCAGTAGCTAGAGTCCAACACATTTCGGTGCCTATGATGAAAAACCTAAAAGGCATCTTCATCTAGCTCTAACCCCTGCTAACTTGGCAAAGAGGAACCTTTTAACGTGGTGATTCTCTTTATTTAGCAGGGGGAGAGTAACTGGCCCTATCCACTCCCTGCACAGTACCTTCAGTGACTGTTGCTGGTGTCTATCTTGTGTTTCTTTTTAGATTGTGAGCCCTTTGGGGACAGGTATCCATCTTATTTATTTATTATTTCTCTGTGTAAACTGCCCTGAGCAATTTTTGGAAGGGCGGTATAGAAATTGAATAAATAAATAAAATGAAAGGCATCTCCATCTAGCTCAGTACTGTCTACACAGACTTGCAATGGGTTCTCCAAGGTTGCAGGCAGGGATCTCTCAGCCCTATCTTGGAGATACCAGAGAGGGAACTTGGAATCGAACCTATATGCTCTTCCCAGAGTGGCTCCATCCCCTAAGAGGAATCTCTTACAGTGCTCACACATGTAGTGTCCCATTCATATGCAACCAGGGCAGACCCTGCTTAGCTAAGGGGACAAGTCATGCTTGCTACCACAAGAACAGCTCTCTTCCCAAAGTCCCCATTCACTTCACGGGCCATACACCAGAGAACTTCCTCTTCCTGGTATTTGAAGTGACCACCTCACACAGCTTTGCTTGTGGGCTGCCTCCTAGCTTCCAGGCAATTTTTATAATTTATCTGATAGTATTCTCACTGTTTATTTTCTAATGTCACAACTTAAAGAACTTCTTGCATTTTGTTACAGAGAACTGATGTCCTGCAATACATGATTAATAGGCTCTGCTATTACAACACTATCAATTTGGTAGATTTTATAGGCATTCTAGCCCACGCAGTCTTCTTAAACAGGGGTAGTCATCGTAGCAACCACCGTGACTCCATGCTCCTCCCTGGTCTCATCACTGTGATTGCTAAATACAACCATTTTAAGTTCTCACCAGTACAATCACAGTGGCTTATGTGTGTTAAATATTTATGGGGCAATCATACTTGCTGCAGTACATGTGCTGAGTAGGCTCACCTTTTAAAATGCATATCAACATGTGGCTGGGTACTTGCTTAGCGTGTACCTACAGAGTGTCCATATGCTTTTTAACACTTTTGTGTGTGTGCTATGGGAAACATCAGTATAGCCATGGCAAGCCGCAAACATGATTCCTCTCTGAAGAAAGCCGCAGCTTTTTACCTTTCCTTTGTGGACAACTGTTTCCTATTTGTTGATCACATCTAAATCTGTTTATGGCAGTAATTTATATTAACTTCAGGAACCACCTTTTTCTGCCATTTTTTCCTTGAACTGTGAATATGTGTTCCAGAGCCCAATTGCATGTGCACCGTCTGTCTATTCTTATGTATTTAAATTTGAGTCTGTCTTGCTGTTTCATTCCAGTCCCCCGCCCCGTGTGTCTCTCTGAATAGGTGTGAGAGAACACCATCATGTTGCAATTGATGTAAAGCCTGAGTTCCCTCTTTCTGCCCTGCCTGCTAATCACTTCTGATAACGAGAACAATTCGGCACCAGCAACACAAACTCTGCATTTGTTCTGCCCAGGGCGGTAGGGATTACCTGTTAAGACGAGCTTCTTTGCTATTTACAGTTGACAATGGAAACAATAACGCCTGATACGCAAAGGCACCGATTCGCTTCTTTTGCAGCCTCACCAACTGGGGTGCTAGACAAGGGGGTGGGGGAGAAGAGATCTGACCCACCTCCTGGGGTGAATTCACAGGCAGTGCTGTCCTTGTCGTCTAAAATAAAAGGGGGGGGGGAAGCGCCAGGAGGAGGGAGCCCGAAGAGTCGCCGCGCGCTCGCTCTTCCCCATTGACGTCACGAGCTGGAATTCCTCTCCGTCGGGGGTGCGCGCGCGCCCAAAGCTTGGCAGGCGCTCGAGGGGGATCAAGCCTAAGAAGCAAGGGGCGGAGTGGGGTGACAGCCGGGCAACGAGCCAGCCCGCCCAAGGCGGGCCCCAGGAGCCTTGTCGGAGGTAGACCCACCACCTGGGTCGTGCTCGCTCTCTCCCCCCCACCTCTCCCCGCACCGCAGTGCTCGCTTTCTCGTGCTGTCAAGTCGCGGGAGCCTCCCAGACATGTGCCGCCTCAACACAGTCCTGGCCGTAGCCCGGGCGTGAGCGTTTGCTGCTGCGTCTGGCGCTGGTGCAGTCGCCTCTGCTGTGGTGTCTCTGGCTGCTGCCGGCGCCTCCTCCGTTTCTGTCTGCAGAGGTGAGTCTTTGAACAGAGCGCGCGGGCGGCGATGTAACGCGCAAGCAGAGATCCCTTCAGTGGGCTGTGTGTGGAGGACGATGCCTGTGTCTCGAAACCCTGCGTCCCTGGGGGGTGGTGGTGGGAGGGTTTCCGTGGGTAGAGACGCGGGTCTTTTCGCGGGTTTTCAAATGAGCTGGCACACCCTTTGCACCGCTGGTGTTCCCTCCAATATGTGTGCGTGAGTCGCGAAAAAGCCTCTCTGTACACGTGTTCAAAAATGTTGACGCCTGCTGGCCCTGGGTCTTGCCTGTTTTTTGTTTTTTAAAGAAAACGTTATGCTTTCATACTGGCATACATTACAGGGAGCACTTCAGGTAAAAGTGGTTTGCCGACAAATGCCGCAACTTCCGAGGCAACTCTTGAGTGGTGGGAGAAGAGGCAGTCTTGCCCTAACCGAGCAGCGTCTCCTCCATGACTTCTTTTTATAGTCTCAAATGGCTGCTTGGAAGCAAAGTGGCGGGGTTGGTAGGATCTCTCGCGCTAACTAAATCAACAGAGGTAGTGGGATGCAAACCTGCCTGATCTGGGAGCCGAGTTTTTTGACCTCAGAGGTTTGTGGATGGGCTAGGCGTATTCAGTGGTGTGAGTGGAAATGCACTCTGTATTCACTTGGAGGGATTCTTAGCAGTCTTTCACATGGTTTGGGGGAATAAACATACAGGGCCTGGATGGAATTCTGGTGAGTGTGATAGATTAAGCTCTGTGTATGCCCCAAATGTTCATTTTAGGAGAGTGAAGTAGATGTTCTTATGCCACTTTAAGAAAATGTGCCTGTGAGGTGCATTGATGAACCCTATGCAATTAATTGGCCAAACTCCTAAAAAATGTACACTTCTGTAATACCTTAACCTGAGTTATTCTAGTAGTAAGATTCAACAAGAGCATTCTGTGATCTAGTCTTTGTTACCAGAAGAGCCAGTCCTCTGTTTACCTGGATCACTGGGGTGGGGTGGGGTGAATACTAGATGCTATTGTAATAATAATTGAGAGGATTATTATGTAAAAAGCAATACTTCTTTGGAATGATATCATTTCAGTGCTATGAACGTGGAGGTGGCAAAATTTGCATAAGCAGTCAAAAATTCAGCAAACCAGTGTTGGCACCAACTTGCCAGAATTTCCCAGGTGTGTTTGAGCTATTAGGATGCTAATTCAAAATACATACACCAGAAATTAAAATTTACTTTTGCAATAATGGAGAGAAAACATGGAGGCACAAGCGTTACAACTCCCAAATGCTGATACTGAACTCTCACAAACATAGAAAACCAAGTGACAGCCACTGAAAAGGCCTACAAGTTCTTACCAAAAAACCACACTGACATCTGGAGAGGGATGCTGAAGCCTCAATGCCAAGATGGGAAAATCTTGGTTGGTACTTAAAGAGAACATAGATATAGGGGGCCTATCAGAAACCTGGTAGAACAGTGAGAATCAGTGGGATATTGCTATTCTTGGATAGTTCTGTAGAAAGGACAAAAAAGGCATCATGGGAATCGTGTGTACATACACTCTCTCCCTCTCTCCAATAAATCAGATAGAATAAGAAGAATCAGAATAGCTGAGATTAGAAGTACTAGGCCCAAGAAATAATTTAGTGCTGGAGACGGTATCACCACACCCCCATCCAAAACTCAAAGGGCAATCATGAGATGGAGAAAGAAATCATGGAGGCAGCCAAAGGAAAGCAGTGTTGTAATAAAGGATGTCTTCTGGCACCCTGACTGGATAAATGTACTCCCAGATTGTAACAAAGGCACATTTCTGGATACAATAAATACCATGGCTTAGGGTCAAACTCTGAGGAGCAGGTTTTGGGAGGGCATGGGGGCTGCAATGAAAAGGAGGGGAAAGCTTGTGTGAAATTCCTTCTATTCCTGCAAGTCAGGATCCAATCCTGAACTTGAGATGCGACATAACAGAATTAACTACAGGTCGAGAATCCTTTATCCGGACTGCTTGGGACCAGAGGTGCTCTGGATTTTGGATTCTTCCAGATTTTGGAATATGTTCATAAATGAAATATCTTGGGCATGAAAGGTTACTGGGGTTTTTTCTCCAACAACCCCTGAAGTTCCTTCCTGCCTTCCAGCCAAGCTCCTTCCCGCTTCCCCTCCTTTCCCTCTCGCAGACCGGCTTGAGAAGCGTGTGAGTGGCAGTGCAATCCCATTCACAAAACCAGCTTGGCTTTGCCCCGAAGGAGGGCTCTTCCCCCGATCAGAGCACCATTGCAGACAGAACCCTGGGTGCTGCTTTGCCTCCCTGGCCCCTGCCCTGCCTGCAAGTGCCCTTAAATGTCCTTAAATGCCGCCAGCAAAGTGCCCATCCATGTGGGAAGGAAAGAGGAGCCGAGGCTGAGGAGGGGCTCGGCAACCGCCATTGCAGATGGAGCCACAGGTGCTGCTTTGCCTCTTTGTGAGTTGTGGGTGTTGCTTAGTTTGGGGGCTTCTTGCTGCTTTGCCACTGTTAGCTGCTGAATTGGGCCTGGGAATGGTTTGGGGGCTTTGTGGGTGGTTGAAGCTACAGGTCGAGAATCCAAGCGGAAAATACAAGCGGGGTTTGTTTGTTTTCTTGGCATGGTGTCCGGATTTCAGAGCTTTCTGGATTTTGGGAGTCCTTATAAAGGATTCTCTACCTGTTTGACTAACCAGAAAGGGGATTTTGGCCATGGTGGATAGCGCACTGAAACTGCCAAACTGGTGTACAGCAGTGGTGAAAAAAGTGAGCTCAATGCTAAGGATTATTAGAAAAGTCACAGAAAATAAAATCTACCACAGTCGTAATGCCATTATATAAATATATACTTTGGCTGCATTTGGACTACTGGCTCCCCATATCTGTATATAATGGAACTAAAAAAATGTGCAGAATGGGACAATTAAAATGATTACAGGCATTTAGCACTTTCCCAACAAGGAAATCATTTGGAGCTGCTTAGTTTGGACAAATAATAACAATGTGGGGACATAGAAGATATTTATAAAATCATGATGTGTAGAGAGAAAAATTCCCCCTCTTTCACAATGACGGGGGGGGGGTCACCCATAAAACTGACTTGCAGCAGATTCAGTACTCTCATTACTAAAAGTATTTCTTAATATACAGGTGAAACTCGGAAAATTAGAATATCGTGCAAAAAGTCCATTAATTTCAGTAATGCAAATTAAAAGGTGAAACTGATATATGAGACAGACGCATTACATGCAAAGCGAGATAAGTCAAGCCTTAATTTGTTATAATTGTGATGATCATGGCATACAGCTCATGAAAACCCCAAATCCACTATCCCAGAAAATTAGAATATTACATGGAACTTGCTACGCCCCTGGATGTTTCCAGTAGGGATCTTCTTAAACACAGAAATCTTAAAAATGCTGATGACGTTCCAGAATCTTGGTGAACCTGTACCATGTCTTCGAAGGGTAAGATGGTTGAGGCTGGAATTCATAGTGGAAGCAAAGTGTATTCTTCTATCTACAGACCTTAACTAGATGTATAACACGTTTTCACTCTCTTACAGATTACTGGACCATGGGGGTAGGGACAATGAAATCGATGGGGGGGTAGATTCAGGACATAGTAAATGAGGAAGTATTTATTCACATGATATGTAATTAGCATATAGAATTCATTACCACAATGTGTAGTTATGCCTACTAGCTTAGTGGGGTTCCCCACCTTAAGGGTTAAACAAAGTACAGTGGTCCCTCGACTTACGAACTACTCGACATCCGAAGTTTTCGACTTACGAACGACAAAAATGACCGGAAGTCGTTGCCGGTTTAGATGCGGCTTCCTTGACTTACGAATTTTTAGATGCGGTTTCCTCGACTTACGAATGTTTCCAGACCTCCGTGGGTGCGCTTTTCGACTTACGAAAATTTCGACCTACGAACGTGCGTTCGGAATGGATTAACTTCGTAAGTCGAGGGACCACTGTAAATAGAAGTATCAGTGGATACTAGTCATGCCAAGCTAAATGGGCTTTCATTATTAGAAGCAGTGTATCACTGATTGCTGGGAGCAAATGGGGCATGGCTGCTGCATTATACTTTGCCTGTGAGCTTTCCAAGGCATTTTTAAAAAGCAGCTTTTGCCTTTTGGCTACTTAGTGGTTTTTTGTTCACTAGTGCGATCCTGGGATTTCTGAATCAGCTTTTTAATTAGTTACTGTTCCATAAGGGAGGGGGGTTAATTTCTCTTTGTAGCCAGGGCAATTGTTCATTAATATTTAATCATTTTTATTATCAAACTGTTACTATTACAACAAATCAATGAGCAATTATTCTTGCTGTAAAGAGATGGTAGTTGTTGTTACATGCTCCCCACCAAACTAAAAGGTAATCAAAGGGTCAATTCAGAAATCTTGGGGTTGTGAATGCACAGCAATCAACTGAAAGAGTTAAACTACAATCAACTAATTAAAGGGCTCGTAGCCTTTTAAAAGTTGCTTTAAAAGGCTAAAGAGGAAACCATCAGTTTAAGGGTTAGGATTAGGGAGAAATAGGATCTTTGAATGAGACAGTTTTGAACAATGAGGGTGAGCTATAGGACTGAAATAGGGAATATAATGCTGGATTAAGTGACCTATGCAGGCACCATTTTAATTCTGCTTCCAGCAGAATACTTGACTAACAAGCAGAAGGTTGCCAGTTTGAATCCCTGCTGGTACTATGGTACTATATCGTGCAGGAGCGATATAGGAAGATGCTGAAAGGCATCATCTTATACTGCGCGGGAGAAGGCAATGGTAAACCCCTCCTCTATTCTACCAAAAGAAAACCATAGGACTCTGTGTGTGCCAGGAGTTGAAATTGACTTGACAGCACACTTTACCTTTACCTTTAAAGATGTAGAATCATGAATGGCTACAGAGAGCACATTCCAGAGCCTTGGAGCGACTACAGAGAAGGCCCGCTCCCAAGTTGCCGCCGGACAAGCTGGCGGCATCCGAAGATGGACCTCTCTTGATGACCTTAATGTGTGGTGGGGATCATGCAGAAGAAGGCGCTCTCCCAATCTCGGTCCTAAGCCATTTGGGATGCTATTAATCTTGCTCAAGGATATTCATTAGGGATCAACAGGGAGAACGTTTTTAATTCTTTTTCCTCTCAAGGTCTAAATATATATTACCTGCAATCAAACCCCAATTATATGGCAAAGATGGTTTGGGAAGGGTAATTTGAAACAGAATAATGGAGGGTCAGGGTGGTGTTTCACCATTTCCCAGCCCACTGCTTTGTACCAAATTGCTCTCCCCAAGCTGCTTTCTCTCCCTAGAGTTCCAAACATGTGTTTGCAAATGCATGTTTGGAATCTGGGGGGTGGGGGCAAAATAGATGGTTATTTAGAGTGGAGGGTGGCAGACAGATAAAAAGCTAAGTGCTCCCCTACTTCCTGCCAATTCACAAGTCCAATCACTTTCCCCAAAGCATATATTTCAGGGTGGTGGGTGGAATCCCCAGACCACTGAGGTTTGGTTTCATGTATTTGCATGTGATATGTAGCTAAGCCCTTGATTCCACACTAGGTGACACAAACAGATTCAGTTCTTGCCTGGCTGTGGGGTGTAGAAGCAGAATGAGAAGATCCTTGAACTGATCAATAGTTGGAATGTGGATCCTACTCAACAAGACCCGTGTGCATATATATAAAAGTAAAAGCAATCTACTTTCTTCTCAAGTTATCATGTTACAGTGTTTTAACTACGGGGGCTAATAAAAGGTGAATTATTCACTTTGAACTAATTGTTTATTTGAAGAGCATCACTGTAATCTTGCCTCATAACCATCAAAATAAAATCCTGCCTAGGAGAAATCTCCTCTTACGAGAGGTGGCTTGGCTATATTTTTTGTGTGTGAGCAGCACTATTTTAGGGCTGTAATGACTCTCCCAGTGCTTAATTTTTAAAATAAGTGCTCGAGCTTGCTTCAGGCATTTTTTCTACCCTGTAAACCCTTTCCTCTATCCCAGGTTCTGAAAATAGGTGCTGGGGTACAGCCCTGTACTTCTTAGTTTCTTCCAGAATAGGTTATTTGAGGGTAAGCCATGTTCACTGAAGGGCTGATAAGTAAAACATTTTTGTTTTATGCTGTGCCCTATTCCATAGGCTTAGAGTAGCCCAGTGCATCTAAAAAAGATGACCCGCCCCTTGTCCTGAAATACATACAGTATAATGGATTGGATCCCAAGTATCACACAAGGAAGAAAGTTCCCTGCCAGGAAATTTCCCCATCCCATACTCCCCCCAAAAGCCTCCTGTGCCCTTGAAAAGCTTCTCCGAAGGGTTAGAGGGTTCCTGGGAATAGGGTAGGGCACTGAGGGACATCACCCAAAACCAGGCAGAGGGATTTTAATAAACAATACTAATATTGTTTTACAACATAGGAGATTTGGGGTACAGAGCCCTCTTGCAAAACACAAAAGAGTTTTCAAGCTCTAGGAAAATTCTTTTTTCAATTTTTACAGAATTCAAGCATCAAGAAAATTAAAGAAAGCTTATGCAAGCTGGTTAACTAGCTACTTTGGTTTATCCACGGTATTTTTCATTAATGCTATGGCCCTAAAACGTACATTTATTGTTTCTGAACTGAAGGTTTAAAAACAGCATAGTTGCAAAGTACATAGTCTGTTCTCAGTCAAATATTTGACTTGAAAGACAAATTCAATGTTAACAAATGGAAAGACAAACTCTAAGAAAGGTAAAGTAATAAGACAAACTTTCTCTCAAAAGCTACAGTAAATGACTGGGTATTTTAATTGTTTTATTATGTTGTAAGTGGCCTCGAGTGTTTTCATGGAAATGTGGAGTAGAAATATTTTAATAAATAAGTCCCATCTGAAGTGCATGGGCCCTTTTAGTGGGAATAAATCAGGTATGGGTATCCTCCTAGGAAATGTATATTGCATTGTGTTCTGACTTGATAGCAAATTCTGGTGAAAGCCTGCCATGGTTACTAGTGTAATCACAGTAGCCCTTGCCCTGGGGCCTCTAAAATCATATCATTCTTTATTTGATACAGACTTCATTATGGCTCCTTCTTGTACATAGAAATGACAGCAGCTTATAGGTGTACATGCAATGTGGCTACTTACAGATATTTAGAAGCTGAATATCTGAATATTTAGATGCTGTGTTGCTCTGAAGGTGACACACTGGTCTGAAATACTTCGGGGAAGATGGCTTGTAGAGGTAAATGGTGACACTAGGAACTGAACAGAAAATTCCAGGGACCATTCTATGAAATGAGAGACAAGCCTAAGGAAGAAAATGGTCTGGAAATAAAGGGAATATATGCTTACATTTAGAAAACAAATTTCCCCAATACTTTAATTCTGACTGTTTTAGGAAAAACAGAATGAAGGAGGTAATGTCTAATAACAGTACAACAAGTATATCTCAAGCAAGAAAAGCAGTGGAGCAATTAAAAATGGAGGCATATCTGGACAGGATAAAGGTAAATTTTAAAATCATAATTATGTTGACATTGTTTAATGGTGGTATTTATTCTTAAAGCACAAAATGGTTATGCTGGTTATGCTGAAATTAAGGCCGTGTATGTATAGTGTACTATTCATGCTTTGAAATTGCTCGGCCATTGACTTGAGGAGTCTCAGGATCACACTCGAATTATTTCTTGACAAGCATAGTATCCACCACTCTCAACTGATAAAGCCCTTTTTCTATTGATAAAGACCATCTCTCCTCCTAATTCAAGAAAGAGGTCGACTATTTTCATTCCCAGAGGAGTCAGCAGTCTTATTAAATGTCAGGCATGATGCATCCTTTTCAGAGTGTAATTTACTTTTGCTACATCAAACCAAATGGTGTTTGAAGGCCTCCTAGTCTTTCTGCAGAGATCTTTAGATTCTTAGAATGCCATACAATGGCCTATTTACTTGTAATAGTATTAATGATAGCATAATCTGAATCAATGACTTGTCCAACAAGGTTAAAAAACAAACACACATTCACTGTTTTCCCCCACTGAAGATTATTTCCATTTCAAAAACTGAAACTGGAGGATTTCAACTACTATGCAGAAATATGCTTCAAAAACACATCCATAAACATGTATTCATTGAAAAACTCAAGACCATACCTAAACTGTTTTTACTTGAGGGAACTGTACTTGTGGCCTTAACTTATTGATTTACTCCAGATGTTTTAATCACAAAGTTAAATAGCTGTGGGTCATATCATCAATTTTAAATTGACTGAAGGGGCATGCCAAAGTATACACACACTTTATGCCTTTCTCACAAAACCCAACGCAAACATGTGCATTCTCATGTGCATGCACACACACATACAGGCACAAATTGTTTTCTCTCCCTCACAACACTCTCTGGATTAAGGAACGTTTAAAACAAGCCCTTCAGAAGCTGCTAATGGGTAGGAAATGAGTGTCATCAATATAGCTTCAAGAGGTCGCCTGTGAGAGGAGGTCCTTCTCTTCTCCTTTAGAGAACAGAACCTGCCCTTGTCTCTTGGAAATTTAGAGTTGCCAGATTGAATGCATTCCAAACCCTGAGAGTGGGGCCCAGTGATAAGACTGCTAAAAAATTCGGAGTGGGGAGAGATCTGGTATCAGGACAGAATCCAGCAGTGGCCCCAAAAAATGGCCTGATCTTAACCATTATCACCTGTCCACCTGAGAAAAAAAGCTGGATAGACAGGATCATTTTTGGAAGTCCTAGCTGACAAAATCTGCAAAGAAAACAGTACGGTCAGATAGCAAGCAGACTACTCATAATAATAACAATAATAACAGAAATCACCATCAGCCAATTACAAAAAAACAACTTTACTGGGATCAGCCTATATTCTACGACGATATCTATAATAACAACAACAATGATATTGATAATAAAATTCAGCCATCCCAGGTCCTTGGGAAGGACTCGATGTCTGGATAAAACAAACCAGTCAGTAACACCTGTCTGACTGTGTAAACAAGAAATAATAATTAATAATAAATATAATATAATGGTCCATGGAAGAGTTGTGAGGAAAGAGCTAGTGGCATATTTAGTTAGTTGGCCTGACCATCTCCACGCCTGGTCCAGATAATCATCACAAAATGCATGATGTAGATCTACAGCTAAAGCTAAATAGGTCTGGCTTTGTATGCTGGTTAGATGGGAGACCACATTGGAACCAAATATAAGCCACTCTTAGGAAGGGAAAGCAAGGTATATGTGTATATTTCCTCTCCTCAGAGGAAAAGCAAGGTATATGTGTTATACATTAATAATAAGCTACAGGATGCATTTTTAAAAAGTCTTACTCAAAAGAGGGAAGCAGTTGCTATGAACTAATTACCATTGTGAGAGATTCCTGTTTTAGAGAAAAGGCTAGTGCTATTTGAATGAGTTTCGACATGTGAGTGGCATAAGTAATCTGCATAACTAGCATTTGGAGATACCTCATCAAAACCGTGTTACTGATCTTGCTGCCTTTAAGAACAAAGACTGATTTTTACAAATGTCACATCATGAACAGTTACATACAGCAGCTATTGTGTTTCTCTCTCTCTCTTTTAAAGCGTCAGAGAGTATTGCTAACTATTTCTAAAATAGTGTTGTGTGATCAACAGTGGCGCTAGTGAGATGTTTGTATATGTGCTCATTTTAGAAACAAAGCAAAAGCAGAGTGGGTATCGTTGCAAGAATAGTAATTATGTCTGCCTTGTCATGGAAGGTGACTGTAGTAATTGCAGCATTTTCTCTTGTCACTGAATCTTATAATTATAGTGTATCTAACAGGATTATGTTCTAACTTGGGCTGTTTTTAATCACCTCCTTTACTCTGAATTGTAATGGTAAAATTCCACAGTTCTTCTAAAGGTTTCTAATGCTGTCTTATGTTTGATAACTTGAACCTCAGGTACTCATTCTGTCCTGAAATAAAAGGATAAAGAGTTGGTGACTGTAAATATATACATTAAGTTAACACATATAAAAAGTTCAAATTAAAATAGCTGCCTATAAAAACTACTAGATAGCTAAAAAGCTTGGCTGAAGAGATATGTCTTCAGCTGTTTCCTAAAAGGCAACAGGGATGGAGCAGCTCTAATCTCAGCAGAAAGTGAGTTCCACAGCTCTGGTGCAAGTACAGAGAAGGCTTGCCTTTGAGTCCTCACCGGACAAGCTGATGGCACCCTCAGACAAACTTCCCCTGAATATCTTAATAGGCGGCAGGGTTCATAACGAAGAAGGTGTTCTCTTGAATACCCTGGGCACATGTACATACAACAGTATATATAAGAGAGTGGAGAAGCAGAATGAGTATCAGTTTTTAGTTCATGTAGAATTGTGAATCTGGAAGGTGCCAAGCAGCATCTTCCCCACTCACCACTTGTTTCACTCAGGCAGCATTCTCTACACCCAATTATCATTCTTCCCATATTAGTCCATAAAATGGAATAGCTCAGGGTTTCATACATTCAGATGTTGGTGTCACAAGTGAAGAGCTCCCACCCAAGAAGTTCGTGAAGCACAAAGACTAAACTGAGTAAGACTTATCTTTATGTCTCAAACCAGCACGCTTCTGGTGATAACACATCTTCAGCAAAATGTGAAAAGCACTGAAAGTTTTGCACTGCTATTGGGCAGTAAGATGATTTAAGATGATTTGCTCACTGCATTTACACTGAGAGGGCAGAGAGATCTGGAAATCAATGTAATAACCACCAGAAATTGTGTCTGTGTGGTTCCAATTTGTACTGCTTTGTGAAGGGCATATGTCCCAGCTAAAAGTTAACTTGATGATTTCAAGTAAAGCTGATAGTCAGCTGTCGAGTGTAGTGTTTTTCATCATGTTCTTGACTTTCTCTTCTCCTCCCCTTGTCCGTTCTGCTTGTGCAAAAAGTGACTGCAGGGGGGTAACAGGGCTGGAGTGGGCCCAGAGACAAAATTTTAAAATGGGCCCCTCGCTGATACACACACACACACACACACACACACACACACACACACACTTCACATGTGACTTGCCTCATATCCACATTAACATTATTGGACTTTGTGCAGTTATGCCTGCCCTAAGCTGTGTAAGATCAGTTTGTGATCTTACACAGCTTAACAAGACTGGGAGTGTACTATCTGATGTTTCTATGAGACTTCAATAAAATGAAAGGTCAATTAAAGGGGGATGATCCATGGATAAAATCTTTTGTCATGCATCTCCTGGATAGCATAAAACCATGCCCACAAAACCCAGGGCATGGAGGACCCTACTGTTCTGTAAATGAAGTGGTTGCTTATTTGGACGCAGATGAACAGACATTGCTTGTACTTGACCTGTGATAAGCTGCCTTGTGGATAAGCCCAGAGCCAACATGCATTGCAGAGGCATCCTAGTCAATTTAGTCCTTAAGCACAAAGTATCACATGCTATTAAAACATCTTACAAGACAAAGATTACAATATACACTATTCAGTATATTTAAATAAGGAAGTCTCTGCTGTTGCAGGAGGGCACCCAATGTGGGTTATCTCCTCCCACATGTTCGAGAGGCAGGACTATGCTAATGATGAGAGCCTATGGAGGAGGTCCCCCACTAGATTCTTTAGTCCTGCCTTGCTCCAGAAAGCCACTCTGCTGTAGCTTTGCTGTTCTTCAGGCCAACTCTCCCTACTCTCATTACAAGCCGGATATACAGGTGAAACTCGGAAAATTAGAATATCGTGCAAAAGTCCATTAATTTCAGTAATGCAAATTAAAAGGTGAAACTGATATATGAGACAGACGCATTACATGCAAAGCGAGATAAGTCAAGCCTTAATTTGTTATAATTGTGATGATCATGGCGTACAGCTCATGAAAACCCCAAATCCACAATCTCAGAGAATTAGAATATTACATGGAACCTAGAAGACAAGGATTGAAGAATAGAACAATATCGGACCTCTGAAAAGTATAAGCATGCATATGTATTCAGTACTTGGTTTGGGCCCCTTTTGCAGCAATTACTGCCTCAATGCGGCGTGGCATGGATGCTATCAGCCTGTGGCACTGATGAGGTGTTATGGAAGACCAGGATGCTTCATTAGCGGCCTTCAGCTCTTCTGCATTGTTTGGTCTCATGTCTCTCATCCTTCTCTTGGCAATGCCCCATAGATTCTCTATGGGGTCAGGTCAGGCGAGTTTGCTGGCCAATCAAGCACAGTACACTGTATACTTTTCAGAGGTCCGATATTGTTCTATTCTTCAATCCTTGTCTTCTTGGTTCCATGTAATATTCTAATTTTCTGAGATTGTGGATTTGGGGTTTTCATGAGCTGTACGCCATGATCATCACAATTATAACAAATTAAGGCTTGACTTATCTCGCTTTGCATGTAATGCGTCTGTCTCATATATCAGTTTCACCTTTTAATTTGCATTACTGAAATTAATGGACTTTTGCACGATATTCTAATTTTCCGAGTTTCACCTGTACATGCACAATGGCCCAAACAGCCTTTGGTTGTAGAATCTTACAGTAGGTCCTCCCCGCCCCACCATTAGACCCATCCTTTCCTGCCTGGGAAGTTAGCTGTGGTATGAAATGTATGATGTGTAAGATGTAGTAAGATAGAACATGTTCAGAACAGTGGGCGACATCCTGACTAAATTACTCAACAGAAGTCCTATTGAAATTAAGTAGTACTAACTATTGAGTAAGTCTGGATGTCAGATAGTGTTCTTCATATTGATAAGTAAGCTATTTTGAACTCCTCATCACACCCTATACAGATTCCATGTGGGAACACTTATCATAATCTTGGAGATTTTAATTTGTTTATTTATCATATTTTTGTACCGCCTGATATGTATATCTCTAGGTGGTGAAGTGTCATGCTGAAGCATAGGACATGCAGCTCTGCTGACCAAGAATAGCTTTGCTCATTAACCAAGGGGTGTGTTGTGCTATGCTCACACCACATCGCTCATTCACCTGCCTGCTGCATCTTCTGTAGGCTGAAGTAAAAAGACACTGTACTTAATTGTTTCTGCTTTTATTGGTGCAGCAGTGACTCTGACAGCAGTGCAGATGCTTTGGTTTGTGTATTTTTCTTCTTTTCCCTTTTCATTTGTGTTTTTCCACCCTTTCTAGGTGTCTAAGGCTGCTGCTGATTTATTGGCATACTGTGATGCTCATATGGGAGAAGATCCCCTTATTATACCAGTGCCTGCATCTGAAAATCCCTTCAGGGAGAAGAAGCTCTTGTGTACTATCCTTTGAATCACTTTGCAATGAAAAATGTCCCTTGTGAAAATATGTTACTGATGGTGCATGTTTTTCCTGAAGACTCTGTTACAATAGTTTAGTCCAACAGTGGCTATTTCTAAGAACACAAAACATTTTGGGGTTATAATAAGGATTTACATGAAAGGCTAGGATATTGTTCGTTTTTCTATCAAGCTCTGAACTAAATATTTCTGTGATTGACTGTTTCTTTTTTGTAATGAAAGGACTGTATTTGGTCTCATATTTAGACTAGGCCAACTAGACTTTGTGTGAGTGAGACTGATATCAAGGTGAGCAACACCTCATCAAGCTTTTTAAAAAAACCTTTCATTTCATCTAAGAAAAGCAGATTCAACAAATAGTGCTGTGCTTTGTGACACCATTTTAAACAACGGAGCTCTATTTTTACATATCTTGCGTCAACAGTAATTCCTGATCAAAATATATGTTTGTTTGTTTTCTAGTTTAAGCACATTCAAAACCTTAAAGTCAAACTGAGACTGTGCTGATTTCATCTCAGATGGAAGCCATGGTTGAATTTAATCCCATTTGTCAAATAGTGTCCATGGTCAAATAGTATTAATTTTTTCAATTGGCAGAGCCAGTACAGGTTGTGCAGTCCAAACTGTAGTGTGTTTGGTTAGTCCATTCCTTGATCCAGGCCAGCTTTTGAATGGGGCTTTAGTTACTTGTATTCCAGTCCTGGGGTAGAGGTGGGGCTAACAAACAGCCAGCATCCAGCGCCTTGGAAAAGCAGTCTGCACTTGCCTCTCTGAACATAGATAGTATCTATTTCATTAAACTATTGATAGTCCTGATTCCACTCCACTGCCTTGTCCTTGCATACTACAACTCTTTCCCTTGGATTCTACACAAATGAAGAATTGTCACCCTAAATTCTCCAAACCTTGGTGGTGTTTTTTTAGATACTGATTCTTACACTTTACACCATGGAGCCAGCAGTGCAAGATGGTGTCATCTGGACACACTCTAGTAATTGATTTTACCCCAACTTGGATACCAAAATATCACTAATTTAGTAATCTGCATGCTTTTAGTACAGTTCTGCACACACTAAACAACTGTGTTCTCTATGTTAGCTCTAAAATATTTCCTTATGCCTTGTGAATTGGGGCACAAAGATTTACATGCCCCCCCCCTTTCAGGCTACCAGGTAGTATATCTGCATTAAACCATTAACTTGCTTTGTGCTATGTGATCAACAGTGTTACTGTGTGATATATCCTTTTTTCCTCACTGATGTTTTTATGTTTTTGATATTAATTTAATAAAGAGGATATTGATTTGTGATTGTTGCCTTTGTAATGGTTTGTCTGTCTGAGTGACAGAGTAAGAGCCAGTAAATTAAAAAGTTGTCCTGAGAGGAAGTTCCACAGTTACCATGACTTCATTGGGTGACTTGGAGCAAATCACATTTTTTTCAACCTCTCTTTCCCATTTGTCATCGGGAAATAATAGTGACGGTTTTACAGGGTAATTGTGAGGGTGAACCCAATAAAGGCTATAAAAGTCACCATCAAAGATCGTATATGTACAATTCATAATGGTGGTGGTTGCAGCAACAGTTACAAGAACAAATGCATCTGTGATACTAACTAATCCTTTGCTTGCCTGCCCAGATAGCAAAGCTGGTATATTTTGAATGAACCTCACACTGGAAAGCTTCAGAACTGGCAAAAGAGTAAGTATTGTATGAAGTGTGTTAAGACAACTTGCTGCTAACAGTGGGTCTTTCTTGACACCAAAGAACTACAGTGTGTGCAAAGCTTTCACACAAGCCCCAAATGCGATTTTACCCTCTCTACGAATGCTGAGTATTTTGAGAAGAACCCACCAGTGTTGCTTCTAAGGCGTGTGTGTGCTCGCAAGATGACACTTGGAAATAGCACAGAAACTTGCTGTAGTGTGTGTTAGGCATGTGCCCGAAACGTTTTGGAGGCCATTATAAAGGCCTCCGAAACGTTTCGGCATTTGGGGGGAGGGTTCAGCGCTGGCGGGGGTAGTACTTTAAGGGCAGGGGAGGGTATACTCACCCCCTCCTGCCGCATTCCCCCCCCCCAGGCGCTCTGTTATTTTTAAGCCCCTTGGGGTGGCAGCATTCCTCCGTGCCGCCCCGTTTCCCTCATCAGCCGGAAGTGGCCGGAAGTAGCGAGCACGTGTGCACCTGTTGTGCATGCGCATGCAACAGGCGCACGCGCACTTGCTACTTCTGGCTGATGGGGGGAACGGGGCATCAGGGAGGAAATCTGCCACCCGGAGGGGCTTAAAAATAACAGAGCGCCGGCGGGGGAAGTGCGGCGGGAGGGGTGAGTACACCCTCCCCCGCCCTTAAAGTACTACCCTTGCTGGTGCCAAAGATATTAGTGCACATCCCTAGTGTGTGTGTCCAGAGAGTAAGATTGCGCTTGGAACATGTGCTAAGGTTTTGTGCATCCCACAGTTTATCGGAAAGTCTGAAAAGACCTAATGAAAATCTGTCTTGAGTCAACCCTATATACATTCCATAACAGTAAATCCTACTGAAGAAATGATATAACATCTAAGTTGAAAACATCTTTGATATTTCCCACTTTAATCAGCAGTTTTCCCATATTTACACCACTGCTACCTCCTTGGTGACATATAAAGACAATATCCCCTCCACAAACAATCTTCATATGCTTCCGTTCTTTCATACGCCCTTCTCAATGGGTGTGTGTGGGCTGAGGGTGTATGTGAAGAACAAGGCGGGCCTGTCTACAGGGAAGGGGCCTTGCTAGCACAGTGAAGTATTTCACATTAAGCCATTTCCTCAACATAGGACCTAGTAAAATTACACTAGCTGCCTTTTAGTTAAATTATCTATCTATATATTTATTTCTCCTAGGCATACCCGTTGCTAATCCCATGCGTGGCAGCTCTCACAAGAGTTCGTGAGCAGCTGCAGGACTAGCGATGGGGATGAAAAAAGAGATGAAGAGGTGGCGGTGGGCCAGCCCAGCTGCCAGGAGCAGGTGGTGGTGGGCCGGGCCGGGCCGGGCTGGCTGCCGGGAGCAGGAGGCAGCGGGCTGGCTGGCCAAAAGCTGGCCCAGCCACCGGGAATTGGCGGGAGGGAGGGAGGAGGTGGCAGGCCAGTTTTCTGGCCAGTACCCCAGACAGAAAGCACTGCGGGGGGGCAGAAGAAGCGGGCTGCTCTCTCCAGCCAGAAACCGCAGGCGGGGGGGGGGGAGAAGCGGGCCGGCGGAGGCGCAGATACTCTGCACCCGGCCCAGCTAGTTAAGAATATTTTTATATCACTTTTTACCAAATAGCTATACCCCTGGTTTGGTAGGGTTTTTTGTGAGGTTGGGTGTTGTTGGGTTTTGTGGTGGTGGTGGCATTGGGTCAGGCTTTGAATCTTAAATATGAACTCAAGGCGAAAACGTACAGATGTAGTTGTTTTAATTATCCAGCCCTTATCCTGCGCTTTATATTTGTGATGTGCTCAGCATATCCAGACTTACATTTTAAAAGGTATTTTAGCTGAGATTGTTATTTTCTAATATGCTTTCTGAAAGCAAGAAAAAAAATTACTGTAGTTGCTTCCTCCTTAATCAGCTCCACTAGGAAACCCTTTCTACATCATAATTGATTTGTTAATTTTAACGAGTGACTGCAGCACCAGTCACCATGGCAACATGTTTACATGTCTTTTTCCCACTGATATAGGTCTAACTGGGACAGAGAAAATGGAAAATATAGGCCAAAGTGCTCTATTCAGTTGTTTTTTTTAAAGAAATTTCAGACTTTAGAGAACATGAAGTTAAATGCAAATGTAAGCCATATAACATACATCACAAATATACAAAACAGAACAATAGTCCCCTTTTTGTAAAAGGCTAAGAAACAGATTGGAGAGAAAGTAGTGGGGGGCAGAATGAAGAAATGTATCCCTAGCAAACTATAGTGCCACATTTCGTTTTATATTAGTTGATATATAAAAGCAGTTAGCACGATTCTTTACAATGCAATGAGAAGTGGCAAGTGATTAGGAAGTAATCAAAATGAGTCTGATTTCATAGAATGTTTAGATAGTGTGATATTTTGTCAAAGATGAGCTGGTCCAAGATTCCCCCCCCACACACACACAAAATCACGTTTTCATTTTTGGTATCCTCTTGGGTCAGGCTTTGGTCAGGCTTCTCTATATTAGCTGTTTTGATTTGAGTTGTCATAAAGTGGACAATAATTGCAGTTCTGCTATTTATGGGAAGCTATTGTTTTTAATGGCTTGTGGATCCATGGGCGTGCTGCTTTATTTTCAAAGGTGTCAGTGGAGTTCTCACTAGGTTCTTCTAGGTAGCTGCCTGAGGGAGGATTCAGACAATACAGTGCTGCATAGTAAAGGTAAAGTGTGTTGTTGAGTCGGTGTCAACTGCATGGTAGCTGTTCACTATCTCTGCACAGTGGCTACATCCCCATGAGGAGTCAGTTGCCTGTGACAGATTGAACTTACTGTGCTTGTGCCACACCATGCATGTCCAAACTGGCTGCAATGCTGCCCTTGGTCTTCCCTAACCCCTCTGTGCCTCAGAGTAGGAAAAGGGGATCAGACAACACCCAACTTCTCCTCCTGATAGATCTCACTCTTTCAGGCTAGCCCCTAAAGGCAGCTCTCACTCTTGCAGAAGCCATTCCATTCTCTACCATGGTTCTCCATTTATCTGAACAAAATAACCCATGCATGTTGGACAGTCCTGCAAGAGAATGGTGCCCTCCTGCACCTGCTGATTGGCTAGGTCCCAGGCTTGCTGCTTTCTAGTTCCTGTGTACAGGGGCCCAAAAGTGTAGGTGGTGCCTATGCTCAGACTCATGTCCTCCCTCTGTTTTTGTTGCTCCCTCAATCTGCAACCCATAAATCGCCTGCAATGCCCCCTGTGGCATTCCTCAGCTGTGTCTTTCCCTGGATGGTCTCTGAAGCCCTAGCAGGGTCCACCATCCAGATATGTGGAGGTGCAGAAAGGATAGTAAGATCAGCTTCTCTGCTGCTGGAGTCCAAGGCGTCTCGTGTGTGGGTTATGCAATCCCATGTGACTTCAGAGGCAGGGATAGGGGAGCCATGATCAGAGAGCTCAGATGAGTGTACACTGTGTTCTCTCTGTCTGGACCTAGATCTGGCTTTTTAAGACTTTTTCATGTGCTTTCTCTTTTTCCTAGCCTTCTTAGGGGCTGGAGTCTCAGAAATGGAAGCAACCATACTGGAGGAAGAGGAGGAAACCCACCTGGTCTGTTATGGCTTTTTGGACTTTATCATATTTCTCATAGGAACTTGCCAATAGGTCCTCAAACCATGACCCCCAGGTAGGTGGCATATCCCCAGGCATTTGAGTTAAGGTCTGGGTTTTGGTTAAATTCAGGGTCAGACTAGATGACCCTGAGGGGACCGGGCCGGGGGTAATAGCAGATTCAGTAGACCCATCATGGGCCGAGCTCACCAATTCAAATATTTTAGTCGTAGCCGAGCTCCTCATCACCACTGTGCTGCGGGGGGGATTGCTTCATAAGAGGAGGTGCTGTCCCCGCCTTACTTGGCGTCTTCTTGGGGAGCCTTCTGGTTGGAAGATGCCATTGCCGGTGGGATTGGGCGACTCAGACTTCCACATGCCCCACAAGGCCTCAATAGGCGTGCAAGGGTAGCGGGAACACTGCCGCTGCTGGCAGTCGGCAGGTAGAGCTGGAAGGAAGCGGCAACAGAGTCAACGTTTGGGCTGCTTCCCCGCCCTCCACAATGGCCACTGGCACTGTTTGTAGCTCCAGAACGCTGCTGAACAGCTGATTGGAGGTGGCAGCGCATTTGGGAGCATTGTGGCTGAGAATGGAGGCTGCCAACAAAGTCTGCCCTATAGGGGGCCTCACGGCAGCTCTGAAAGCCAAGAGACGGCCTGAACATTTCTTCCCCCTCGGTACTCTAATTTGGAGTACCCTGCTGACCCTTTCCATGCAGTATAAAGAGAAAGAGAGAAGGGCAGAAAACGGGGGGGGAGGCTGAGGAGTGGAGGCCAAGTTAGCAGGAAGGAGAGAAAAACTCTGGAGAGTTGGGAAGGAGCTGCCTGGAGCCTTGCAGAACTAAAAGAACTGAGGTGGGTTAGCTCCTCCCAGCCTTAAAAGCTAAACTATGCAATGGGATCTTCCAACCAGAAGGCCCCCCAAGAAGACGCAAAGTAAGGCGGGGACAGCACCTCCTCTTATGAAGCAATCCCCCCCGCAGCACAGTGGTGATGAGGAGCTCGGCTACGACTGGAACATCTGAATTGGTGAGCTCGGCCCATGATGGGTCTCCTGAATCTGCTATTACCCCCGCCCCGGTCCCCTCAGGGTCATCTAGTCTGACCCTGAATTTAACCAAAACCCAGACCTTAACTCAAATGCCTGGGGGTATGCCACCTACCTGGGGGTCATCGTTTGAGGACTTATTGGCAAGTTCCTTTGAGAAATATGATAAAGTCCAAAAAGCCATAACAGACCAGGTGGGTTTCCTCCTCTTCCTCCAGTATGGTTGCTTCCATTTCTGAGACTCCAGCCCCTAAGAAGGCTAGGAAAAAGAGAAAGCACGTGAAAAAGTCTTTAAAAGCCAGATCTAGGTCCAGACAGAGAAAACACAGTGTACACTCATCTGAGCTCTCTGATCATGGCTCCCCTAACCCTAGAGTACCAACCCCAAGGGGTACGGGGGCCATACTCACCAAAATTCCTCATGAGATCCCTCCAGGACCTCCTCTTGAGCCCATTCCAGTCATTCCTAGAGGATGACCCTACATCTCCACTGGGTGGGGGAGATCCTGAGCAACCAAGATCTGAGGGCAAATGGTCTGATAGCCAAGAGCCAGAGTCCAGACAGAAGCACCCATCAGACCTTTCCAAGCAGTGGATTTGGTGACCATGATACTTGCTGGGTGACTCTGGACCAATCACTTCTCTCTCAGCTTAACCTACTTCACAGAGTTGTTGTAAGGAGAAACTTAAGTATGTAGTACATCACTCTGGGCTCCATGGAGGAAGAGCAGGATATAAAATGTGATTTTAAAAAACAACAACACCCCAGGTCTTAGCCCACCCACCTCTCAAGAGGCTTAACCAACCGGGAAAAGCGCCCTAGTGTTTCCTGGTGCAAAGACCTCTAATACAGGGGCATAACTATAATAGGGCAAGGGGAGATAGTTGTCTGGGGGCCCACTGCCTTGGGGGGGGCCAGATGCAAGTCACGTGATGGACTCCCCCAGCTGTGCACCCGCCCGGGCTTCCTTCAGTTGTATTCATCCTCCAAAATTGATGTGAGTGTTAGGACCTGGAGCTACCAGAACAGCATGTCTTTCTCTAGTACCATTAAATGACTTGCATCATCCACAATTTACAAAACCTTTTAAAAAACAATTTAGGATAATGTTCTATTGTGGTTAAAATCTTGCCTCTGGGCCCACTCCAACCTTGCTGCGCCCCTGCTCTAATATGTCTCTCCTGCTCCACAAACCGTTTGTGGAAGTGGTTAAAACAGAATGGTCCCTGTCTACCTCCTCAAAAAGGGTGTGTGCAGTGGCTAATAAGCTTTATACCTTTCAGCAAGAGGGGAGTGAAATCTTCACTACACCCCCTATCGATTCTCCAATCGTCCATCTTATTTCTGGCTCAGACCTGGCTAGGGATGGGGAGTCAGCCCTTAAGGACCCCACAGACAAACGCTTGGAAGGGGCCCTCAAACGTACAAATGAATCAACAACTTTGTCAATGAGGGCTTCGGCAGCCGTTTCTATGGTGGTAAGAGTGACTCTAATGTGGCTGGATGATTTAATCCAGGATCCGCCCTTGGACCCAGCCAGACTGCGCCAAACCCTGTTAAAGCTGCACAAGGCACAAACATTTATATCAGATGCTACTCTTGACAGCCTGAGTTTTGCATCTAGAGCAGCCACATCCTCGGTGGTAGGCTGCCACAACTTGTGGCTGAAGTACTGGCAGGTAGATGCTGCGTCAAAGACCAACCTAGCCACAGTTCCTTATGATGGCGAAAAGCTGTTTGGTGATGTGGCCTTAAAGAACATCTTGGTGGAGTCTAAAGATAAAAAGAAATCCACGTCTGCTTCATTAAAAAGCAGGACTGTCCTCAAGGAGGGCGTTCTCTTTAGTTCTTTTCACTCCTTTCATTCCCCCTTTGGAGGCCAAGACAGGGGCTTCAGATCCCAGCGTCCCTACTGGGGTAGGTCTAGAACAACCAGGCAGGCCTTTGGGAATAGAGCCTCATTCACTGCCCAAAACAACAGGCATGTCAGAGTGGGAGAGGTGCCCCTCAGTGGTTGCCTCTCCGATCACTGGCATGTCTGGGAGGCCACCACATCAGACCAGTGGCTGCTCTCCACCATCAAGAAGGGCTATTCCATAGAGTTGACCAGCTGACCTCCTCACAGATTCTTACCCACCCCAACCTCCCGACACCAGCAAAAACATCAAGGTCTACAGGAGGCAATTCGCCATCTCCTGGCAATAGGAGCCATGGAACCCATCCCACTACACCAGCAAGGCCCAGGGGTTTACTCCATAATATTCACCGTACCAAAGAAGGATGGTTCCCTGCAGGCGTGTAGGACTTAAAACACCTGAACCACTTTGTATGAAAACACAACTTTTGGATGGAGTCCCTGAGATCCATCGCAGAGGCGCGCCATCACTTGGACTTTCTCATGTCTATCGACCTCAAGGAGGCTTATCTTCACATTTTGATCCACCAGGACAGTCACCGCCTCCTGTGTTTCCTGTATGCGGGTGCATTACCAATACAGAGTGCTCCCGTTTGGTCTCTCATCAGCTCCACACATATTCACAGAGGTCTTGGTGCCTGTGATAGCGAGCCTGCGGCTCGAGGGCATGAGGATTTATGAGTACTTGGATGATCTACTCGTCAATTCCACGACAAGTCAGACTTCCCAGAAGGACCTACAGGCCACACTTTGGGCCCTGGACAGTCACGGGTTCCTGATCAACAGGAAAAAGAACCCATTACAATCGAGGCACCAGATTCTTCATCTGGGAGTGCTCATAGACACTCAGCACAACAAGCTATTCCTCCCACAGGAATGTAGACAAGCCCTGGAAACAGAAGTCCACAAGGTCCTTTTTTCAGAACTTCCATACCTGATGTCCCTATCCAGGCTTCTAGCCCTGATGGTGGCAACCTTGGAGTTGGTCCCGTGGGCCTGCTTCCACCTGAGGCTTCTGCAGTGGTTCCTGCTACCCTTCTATGCGGACATCGCAGTGAAGTCCGACAGGCAAGTAACCCTGACACCATCAGTACGACACTCCCTATGCTGGTGGGTCACTCCTCCCCACTTGTCAGTGAGCAAAGGGTTCCTGGATCCTCCAAGGATCATAATCACCACAGTCGCCAGCAAGAGTGGCTGGGGAGCTCACTCCCTACACTGGTCTGCTCAGGGCAGGTGGAACGCCAGCACAGCATCAACTGGCTGGAACTCAGAGCCATCCGACTGGCACTACGGAAATTCAAATCCATGATTCTCCACTACCATGTGCTCATCCTCACATGCTGTCTCAATCTGAAAACGTTCCAACATATCACAGAACACTTCTGCCTTCCAGCAGTAGATCTATTCACAACCCCAACAAATGCACAAGTTCCTCACTTATTCACGAGGTTCCCATGTTACCAGGCAGAAGCGATAGATGCATTCTCATCCCAACGGCCGGAGGACCTCCTGTACACGTTTCCTCCCACCCCACTTCTGGCATGCGTGCTGTGCAGAGTCAAGATTCAGAGGGCACAACTAATCCTAGTGGCCTTGCTTTGGTCCAAGAGACCGTGGTTCACAGAACTCACCAACCTGGCCACTCAATCACATCTGATGCTTCCCGTCATGCCAGATCTTCTTCATTAAGGTCCAGTATGTCATCCAGATCCAGGCTGGTTACAGCTAGCCATCTGGAAACTGAACAGTGCATCATAGGACAACATGGCTACTTGGCCACAGTCCTCACTACTATGTTAGCATCCAGATGGTCATCCACCAACAAGATCTACCAGTATACATGGAGAGCCTTCTTAAGATGGCCAGCACATCACAGAGTACCCAGAGGGTATGCCACCATGAAACACCTGTTGCACTTTCTGCAAGATGGACTGGATAAGGGACTGTCCACAAATACCTTAAAATGCCAAGCCTTGGTGGACATCAAAGAGATCCATGCAGTACCATCCTCACATGAAACATTTCCTGAAGGGTGCTACCCTCCTGTCACCTCCCGTGGTCCATCATTTTCCCAACTGGAACTTACATACCATTCGTAAGGCTCTCCAGGGTCCTCCCTTCGAACCCCTGTCCACAATTCCATTATGCATACTCTCCTTCAAACTGGCATTCCTCATTGCCATTACCCCTACACGCAGGGTGTCTGAGCTCAGGGCCCTCTCTATACATAAAAAGTTTTGTATTTTTTTCTGAAGACTCTGTGAAACTCATTCCAGACTCCCCCCTTTTTTTGGCTTCTCCTTTTCATATGTCTCAATATATTATTTTGCCCTCTTTTTGTCCAAAGCCGGTCCATCTGGCGGCGAAGGCCTGGCAAAAGCTAGATGTGTGCAGGTGCCTTAAACGTTGCATTAAGAGAACTAAACACATTAGATCCTCTGAGTCTCTTTTTGTTTCTTTTTTTGCCACAATCTATGGGGCAACCTGTCACACCCACCACCATAGCTCAGTGGCAGAAGGTGTGCATAACACTAGCCTATGAATCCCAAAATCTCAGGGCACCCACAAAAATTCTTGCCCATTCCACGAGGTGTGCAGCGCCCTCAGCTGCTTTTTCAATCAACGCCCCTGTCCAGGATATCTGCCAAGCAGCCACCAGGCAGGCACCTTCCATGTTCACCAAACATTATAAATTGGACGCCTTTTCCTCTGCTCAGGCGGCTTTTGGGAGATGTGTCCTACAACAGGTCCTTTCTGCACAGTAAGCGACAAGCTCTCCCCCTCCCCACTGCCAGTTGGTTTTAGGACTGTGGTATGTCCCCACATTTGAGACACCCTTGGACTCCAGCAGCAGAGAATGGAACATTGGTCACTCACTGTGAAGGCTTCTTCTTGCTGCTGGGTCCAAGGGCGTCTCAACCAGCCCTTGATGCTGGCGTACACTGTCCAGAAACCAGGGGATCATAGACACAAATTTTCTTTTATCTGTAGTCTGCAAATATTTCTGAACAACTTATCTATATATTTATTTTTCCTAGGCATACCCGTTGCTAATCCCATGCTTGGCAGCTCTCGCAACTAGTGACGGGACGCGGAGAAAATGGCCGCTGGGGTGAGGAGGCAGTGGGGGGCTCGGCCTGGCCACTGGAGTGAGGAGATGGCGGCACTGGCTGCCGGGGTGAGGAGGAGGCAGTGAGTCCGGCCTGGCCAGGCCGCCGAGGTGAGGCGGTGGTGGTGGCGGGCCCGGCAGCCAGGGTGAGGAGGTGGCGGCGGGCCATGGTGAGGATGCGGCAGCGGCGGGCCTGGCCTGCCTGCTGGGGTGAGGCTGTCGGGATGAGGAGGAGGCTGCAGTAGGAGGGGCCGGGCCAGATTGAAACCCGGCAAGAAACCACTGGGGTGGGGGAGAAGTGGATCGGGCAGGCCGTCAGAAGCACAGATGCTCTGCACCCGGCCCAGCTAGTTTCATAGTATTTTTTTATTATTATTGGCCACATTACCATACAGGAACAGTGGCAGTAATCTGGTCAGGTTGTTTGTTGACATGTTGTTATTCCTAGTTTCTACCCGGTCTTTTAGAGTTTGAAGTACCTATCACATCTTGGCCTAAAAGAACTGAGGTGGGTTAGCTCCTCCCAGTCTCAAAAACGAAACTAATTGACTTACTCCTGCCTCTGGAGTCACATGGGACTGCATAACCCAGACGTGAGACACCCTTTGACCCAGCAGCAAGAAGGAGCCTTCATGGTGAGTGACCAATGCTCCGTTCACTGTATGGCCAGCCACTACCAACAACAGGTTCCCCACCCCCACCCCCACACATAGAGCGACTGCATGGAGAGATAAATGGCCACTACACAGTGTTTTGTTGTCTAAGGGGTGACACAGATAGATTAATCAGGACCATAAATTATTGAGCCCTGGGACTAGGTCACAAAGAGAATGAAGGCAGGATCCAAGTAAGATCCCATAAATGGATAGCAAGGTGGCATATTCTTAAGCCCCTGTTGGGGCTGATGTTGAGCTGTGGTGCCAAACAAAGCAGATGGAGAGGGGCAGGAATAGGGGGATTGGTATTTTCATAATCTGTGTAGCACAGTAGCTTTCAATCTTCAAACCCAAGATCCACCTTTAGCCCCAACCTGCAACATGGGACCACTTCTAATTTTTTATATTATATGTACTCCCCTGCTCCTTCTCAAAATACCCAAACCAGCACCACTCCTTATCAGTCAGTGTTCCTTCTAATAGGGATTCCCAGATGTTGTTGACTACATCTTGTAGTCAAGTTGTGAGCCCTTTGGGGACAGGGTTCCATCTTATTTATTTGTTATTTCTCTGTGTAAACTGCCTTGAGCCATTTTTGGAAGGGCGGTATAGAAATCAAATCAAATCAAATCAAATAAATAAATAAATAAATAAAATACAACTCCCAGAATCCCCAACTGCAATGGCTTTTGATTGGGGATTATGGGAGTTCTAGTCAACAACATCTGGGAATCCCTGTTAGAGGGAACACTGCACCTTATACAACCATAACAAAAGGAAAATGGTGGTAGTGCTGCTTGCGCAACCAAGCATGGGTCAGGGGGAGCCTTGTATGTCTCCCTGAGCTACTTGGAAGAAGGGTGGGGGAAAACGTGCACTAAATAAGTCAGGGTGCGACCCAGTGGTGGGTCATCATATCCACCAATTGGAAGGCCAGTGCCTGAAAGAATTGGAAACCATCAAGCATTTAACTTGCTTCTCATTCAGAAAGCACAGTCCCTTCCACATACAAAAACTGCTAACAACTAATCCAGTAGTATTAATATGGTAGGAAGTACTCTTTGGGCCAGTTCAGATGATACTTTCCCATCCTACGCAAAGGGTGTGCCAAGAGCATGCCCATCGTGACATATTTTGCAGATGCCCCCACTGGCATGTTCCTTTATTGCATGTGAGTGGGTTGTCTGAACCAAACTTCTACAAGCATTCCAGAATACAAAATAAAAGTGTCTACATCCAAATGCTTTCCTCAGTACTGACTAATTGTAGCCATCCTCCACACACCTGAAAATGGTTAGAATGACTTCCAGGGTGGGGGGCTAGGTTTTCAAGCATATTTGATGCTGCTTTTATAAATTAAGTTTCAGCTGCTATGTATTACAACTATTTACATGACATAGGTCAAAAACTGCCCTTGAGAACGTGGAAGAAATCTAAAAGAATACATTTTCATAACATAAATATATCTTAATTGTGAAGCCTAGTATTTAGAAAGGCAGATTTTTATTGCTATCAGCCTTGTGGGGCTGTTACCATTTCCCAGAAATCATCCATACACAGATCTTCACAATGAAGTTTTGAATGACAAATTCTTTCCCTCACTTTTATTTAAATAAGATTAAATAAGATTATTTATTATTAAATAAATATGACATACAGCTAACATTTATGTGTATAACTGGGCGGAGGGGGGGGGAAGGATCATAACTTTAACATAATAAAATACAACCTGCCAAGTTGAGGGGGGAGGGGGAACCACCTCCTCCTTCTCTCTCTCCCTTTAAAAAAACCAAAAACTATTAATTAAAATTCAACCAAATTGCTGATAATTCCTCTTCTTTACTTTTCCATCAGAAAAAGACCAGTTCAAATGCTGACAAGGAACACACATCAGTTATCCAAAGTTGCAATGCAGGAGTAAATTTGTTCTTCCAGTGCTGTATTAATCTTTTTGGTGACCCCCCCCCCCCCCAGCATGAAGAATCCACAGTTCTTGATGTAATGCTAGATTCCATATGCTGGGGATGTACCCCAACAGGACATGAATGTCCCTGACAGGAAATGATTGCTGCAGAGTCATGTTAACAACCGTATGGATTTCAAGCCAAAATGGCACAATAACCAGACAGGACCCAACCATATGTGTAAGTGTACCCGCATTCAAATTACACCTCCAACATCCAGCAGTCTTCAGCCAGCTGTTGTTAAACATTCTCTGACATGTCCCATAAATACAGAATAAACGTTTCTGCTGTGTTCACCTCGTTTTGAGATCCATTGAGGCATGTTTCACTGCCTTCAAAAGCTACCCACCATTGATTTAATAAAACAGGGTATTCAAGATCATTGTTCCAAAGATCTTGGATGTAATCAATATCAATCTTATCAATGTCTTTAAGCTTCTGATAAAGCAAAGTTGCAGTCAAAGGTGAATTCAATAAATGTTTCAGGTTGAATAATAGAAATGGAGTTTCAGAAGCTGCAATTGTATCAGGACCAAAAAGCCATGATAAATGTTTAGCTGAATGACAAATTCTGATATGGTTATGCATGTTCAGAATATTATTTTTTGCAGTAAAAATACGTCTTACATTCCTGGTTATGGTCTGTTCTGGTAATTACCTTCACAGCTTTCTGTGGCTCATCACACACACCACATTCTCTAACATAAACCTCACAACACCTTGTGAACAGCAACAAAGCTTGGCTTTGATATAATTCTCCCTGTACACACCTCAGCTGCTCACTCCCATTTGTCTACATCTTGGCTCCTGCACAAGAGCTTGTAGTTGAGGTGCATAATGACATAACTCTGACAGGTTAATGAGCCCTTTGCCTGTATCTTGCAGGCAAAACAATGATGAGATTAGTCATGTGGTACACCTTGTGCTGGATTGCACTGTTTTAGACTGCTGATGGAGGACTGTGTCCCTGAATAATTCCCACTAAAACAAAGCAAAGCCAAACAAAATCCTGCCTATACATACAAAACAAGCATCAGGGAAATGCTAACCTCTTGTTAAAGATGCAGAAATAAAGCCAGTTTAAAAACAACAAAACAAAACAAAAAACTGGCAACTCTAAGGCCATCTTGTGATCTGACTGATTGATATTTGAACCTGGAACTTGACAACTCATACCCCACTACTCCTAACCACTGCATTACTACTACTACAACTAGGCAGTTTACTTAGGGGGGAAATATCTTTTTATCTCAAGCTGTTTATCGCAAAGCAGTGTTGTTTTTTTGCCGGGGGGGGTGCAAATACATAAGATCATCTAACTAAGCAACTGCTTTTTTTTTTAATTGAATGTTTACATCTGTGCTGGTGGTCTAGAATTGAACTATTACTGCTGCCTGGTCTGTGTACAATACATATTGCAATGTTTTTTAAGCCATGCAGCATATATGGTAGTATAGTATGTACATGGTTTTTCCTCTTTGATGATGATTTTGACTTGATGGAAAATGTTATCCATCAAGCAGCCATTCCATAATTACCCTATTCATCCTCTGTGCTTTCAGATAGTGGGTTGATTTATTGCTGCCACCTGCTGGATGAAGAAATAAAATGATGCATTCTTAAAGTGAAGGGGGGAGGGAAAGATTTGAAAATTCACTTCTGTTGTGAGACACAGAAGACAAGATTTAAGCATTCAGTAAGATATCACCTAATGGCGCAGCTGGGAAATGACTTGACTAGCAAGCAAGGGGTTGCTGGTTTGAATCCCTGTTGGTATGTTTCTCAGACTATGGGAAACACCTATATTGGGCAGCCGTGATATAGGAAGATGCTGAAAGGCATTATCTTATACTGTGCGGGAGATGGCAATGGTAAACACCTCCTGTATTCTACCAAAGACAACCACAGGGCTCTGGTCACCAGGAGTCGACATTGACTTGACGGCACACTTTACCTTTAACTAGCCAGAAGGGGTGTGACATGGTAGACCCTGCATCTCTAAACAATTTCAGGCTGCAAAAATGGAAAGTATCCAGACAAAGATGACAAGAGGAGCCCACAAGAGCATTCCTTAACATATTTTTTATGAATGTGATGCCCAAGCTGGAACAGATGCAAATGAGACAACATAAGATACTCAGATTAGCTTTAAGTGTCCCATAACAACTGAGTCTAGACCTTAATGGAACTATAAGGCTGCTGCCAGGATAGCAACTTCCCTTTATCTAAAAAACATTTTCAGTCTGGTTAAATAAACAAGAGTTATCTCTTAAAGGCAGAAGAAAACAATAGTGAGTAAATCAGCCACAAATAAACTAAGTTTCTTCAACGTGGTCTCTGTCTTTTACACCAATGGGCTATGTGCCTCCGCAGAGACCTCGTTGGAACCTAACAAGCTCAATTCTCCTGCTTTGGGTGGGAATCCCGCCCCCGGCTGCTATATGTGGCTGCGCCACTCCTCATCCCCTCAGTCATTCATCATCCTCGCTTCAGTCAACATCGTGGAATTGGCAGCTTGGCAACGAGTAGGATCAATCTCTTTCCCCTTGTTTGTTCTTGCTTTCTGTTTTAGTACTTCTTTCTTCCTTATTTCTGTGTAGATGCGTTTTTGTTCTTGGCGTTTTGGTTTTTATCGGGTCCCCCTCCCCTTCTTGGAGCGCCGATCCCAGCTGGGACGGAGCATGGTGGCCGGCCAGCCTTCGGTGTTTAGGCCGGCTACAATGAATAGGGATGTGCATAAAACCGGTTCTCCCGGTTCGGTTCGGGTCCGAACCGGGTCCGGACCGGACCGGGGTGGTTCGGTTTTGGTTTTGCCAGACCACCCCCCCGGTCCGGTTCGGTTTCGAACCGGTTCGGATCCGAACCGAACCGGTTCGGATCACAAAAAGTGGCTGGTTTTGAAGGGGACATTGTGTTCTACCTGCCACCCAAATTTCAAGTCGATTGGACCTTCCTCTGATTTTTTACAATTTTTTTTCAAAAAATAAATTTTTGCCCATAACTCACAATGTGGAGCCCTTAGGGGCAAAAAAGCTGGGGTGGGTGGTAGCCACCCATGGGTGTCCTCCACCCCCAAAATCCCAAGGCAATTGGTGGCTCCTAGTATTATTGGTGAATTTCTGAAGAAAATTTTTTTTCCCATTGGCTAGAATGGGGGTTCGGGGCTGCCCCAGACCCACCTCTGTGGGGTGGCAGCACCCCCAAAGTGGGTCCGGGGCCATGGCAAAAATGCCCTCAGTCCCTCCCAGCAATCCCCGTAGAGATAGGAGTGATGGTTCTGTTGTTTTTCTGAGGTATTCTGAGTGTAGATTCTATGATAGCTTATGAGATTTCCAATGAGACACCATGAATCCACTCTCATTTGCTATCACAGAATCCACACTCACTCAGAACACCTCAGAAAAACAACAGAACCATCACTCCTATCTCTACGGGGATTGCTGGGAGGGACTGAGGGCATTTTTGCCATGGCCCCGGACCCACTTTGGCGGTGCTGCCACCCCACAGAGGCGGGTCTGGGGCAGCCCCGAACCCCCATTCTAGCCAATGGGAAAAAAAAATTTCTTCAGAAATTCACCAATAATACTAGGAGCAACCCAACAATTGCCACCCCATCTTTTTGGCCCCTCTCTCTGGGCGCCCTAACACGTAACACCTAGTCAGTCCATCTTAATGCCTACCTACTACCACCACTCCTATCCAAGCAAGTAAGAGGAGGACACTCAGAGAGACAACACCCACTCTCTGATCTAACAAAAAGGCCACTGCTGTGCTGCCTGCCAGCACAGCAGCAGCAGCGGAGCAGCACACTAAGCACAAGAGCAGCACACACAGAGAAGAAGCAGGAGGCGGAGCAGCAGAGCAGCAGACCTGCCGCTCTGCATGATGGGTGACGTGATGCCCAAAGGAACCACCGCCTCACTCAGTGCCTGCCACTGACTAGGCCCGACAGACAGAAGCCAGCCAACCTGCTCTGCTCTGCTCTGATGCTCCCCATGGATGATGCACACACACCCTACATCTGCATCCCAATGACCAGACCAGACCAGACCAAGTGCGCAGAGTCAGCACAGGCCAGCAGCCACCAGCCCAGCAACAACAACAGCTACTACTGCTACCACCACAACCAGTGTTGCCGCTACAATAACATTCCCAGTCCAGTCACGCGCGCCACAGCCTGAGCCTAGCACACAGCCAACAGCTGCTGCCAGCCAGTGCCTGGCAAGCCCAGCCAACATGAGGAGGAGAGAGCTAACAAGTAGACGGCGCACGCACATCACCAACCCATCACGACGGCGCAACTGCAAGGGGAGAGGGCACAATTACAGGCAGGAGGAGGAGGAGGAGGAGGAGGAGGAGGAGGCGGGCGAGGCAATCCTAGCACAGATTTGAAAGTTTAAAATCCACCAGGACATCTTCTAGAATCTAGACTTCTGTTTTTTCTACCACCAGCTGTAGTGTCTAGTTAGTCAGTGTGCTGTGCAGCTGAGCTGAGCTGAGCTGAGCTGCATGTGAGGAAGGGTGATTGTAGCTAGTTCTTTAGTTTCAGCAGACTGAGCATTGAGCATGGGCAGTGGCCTTGGGAAGCAACACAATTACACGACACTCACCTGCTGCTGCTGGTTCTAGAAGTTGCCTCTTCTCGTCTTCACCTCTTCGTGTGTGTGTGTGTGTGTGTGCAGTGAGTGCATGCCTTTTGCCTTGCTGGAAAGAAATGCTTCTCTGGTCCACCACCACATATCTGCTCAAGGACACAGAGGCCCAAGGCAGAGGTGGTGGCACCAGTGTGAGTGCATGTGTGCTGGTGGTGTTTGCCACCACAGGTGTTTTGTGTGTGTATGTGTGCGCTGCTAGCTAGGAGGGGGGAGGGAGGCAGGGAGGGAGGCTGGGAGGCAGGGGGGAGGAAAGGGGAGGGGGAGAGGGATGTAGAGGGGATTGAAGGGGGGAGGGTCCGGCTCAGAGTTGGTCAGCCACATATTTGTGCACACACGTGCTCACGTGTGTGCTTCGGTGGGAGAGACCAGACTCTCATCATCTGCCAGACCGGGGTTGGGGGCAGGTGAGGCGGTGGTGGGCTGGAAGGGAGGGAGGATGGAAGGTGGTGAAGAGGAAGGGGAGAGGATGAGAGGGGAAGGATGGAGGGAGGCATGGGGGGGAGGAAAAAAAACATGTAGACAGACACACACCACACTACACACAGAAAGCATCCACACACAGAGACAGTGCTAGGCATCCATTCACACAGACAGACAGACAGACAGACACACAACAGGAAGAGACAGACTGAGCCTGCACCACACACACACACACAGACCCAATTCCCCCCCTGCACAGTTATCAATCAATATGTTGTGTTGGCAGCCAGTTCATTGCTATTCTGATGGTTTTGGGTTTTTTGCCATCAGCCAACATCAACAGTGACCACAATCAAGATGAACATAAGATGATAATAATTCATTCGTTTCATTTCAAAAAATCACCCAATCATCTTCTCCATGTAAACCAAGCCCCCCACACATGATTTCTGGTGACATTTTCAATAAAATCAATTCATTTGGCATTCATCATTTTGTTCTCCCTTTGTCACCTTTTTTTCTTTCTTTTGCATAATTTTGAGGCTTGATTTTGACATGGGGTTTTTAAAGAAAAAATTATTTACATGTTTATTTACATACAGTATTTACATATCTACACTGCATTTTTGAACGTATACCCGCCGCTGCCGCTAAGTCTAGTACTCCGTGGGCTGTGCTACTTTGGGGGGGTGTGCCGTGCCCACGCCAGGTCCCCAAATGCTGACAGGTGGATAGATAAAGGGCCTGTGCTGGTCAGCATTGGGTTTCTTTTTAGGTGGGCGTGGGCATTGTAAACATCTGGCCAGTCGCAGCACTACAACTACTACTACAACTGCATCTCTGTGTGGGCACACTACACGCTGCGACTGGCTGGCACGGCTCAGCATCTGTCACGTCAGCTCAGCTAGAGGTGGAAGGGGGGAGGGTAGGGATAAGCACAGAGTTCGAGCCAGGCAGGTGACCAACCATGGGGCAACCCACGGTAATCACTCGCCCGTCTCAAACTGCAGCTTGGGGTAGCCCAACAGGGGGAGGTTCACCTTAAGGAAGACCAGCTGCTCCACCAGACCAGGGTCCAAGCGGGAGCGAGAGGGTGTCACCACGTCCCCGGCACGTGAAAACACCCGCTCGCTCTGGACACTGGTTGGGGGGCAGGAGAGGAGGCGCACAGCCACCACCGCCAGGTCCGGCCAGACTTGGCGGCGGCTCGCCCAGAACTGTGCGCAGTCCACGCCATCTCCCTCCACAGGCTCCTCCAAGTACTGCGCAACGCATTGCTCAGCACTGGAGGGGGGCCTGGCAGGTCGAGCCTCCCGCATACCAGGCATGGCGCCATAGCAGAACCGCTGAAACCACTGGGCGGATCTCGAGTCGGTAGCAAATGGCTGCTGCGATGGCGCCGCCTGGGATGCCGCGCTGCTGGACTGGGAAGAGGGAGGGGAAGGGGAAGCTGACGCCGGCTGGCCGCCCATGCTGCTGCTGGGTGCGGGTTGGGCCGCGAGGGCTGCCCCCGCACCACTACCAACACCCTGGTCTCTGCGGGCCCTAGCGGCCTCCTCCTCCCTAACCTTCTCGACCAGGATGCCCTTCCACCTGGGCAAGTCGTCGGCACTCACGGCATTGCCCTTGAGGGCTGGGTGACAGAGACAAGCGAGGACATACTCCTCCCTGTCTCCCAGCACATCAACGAGCCGCTTGTCAACCCCAGACCTCAGCCTCCCAGCCAGAGCACGACCCTCTGGCGTGGTCAGAGAGATATGGAGTCCACCCATCAGCTTCTCGAGACCAACAGCTGTGGGCAGCGCCTGGCTCAAGGGAGTGGTGTCGCCACACAAGCCCTTCGTGGCAAGCTGGAAGGGCTCGAGTGCCGACACCGCCTCGGACATCTGCTTCCACTCTGCGTTCGAGAAGTCGCAGACATCCAAGGACTCGTCCCTCGCCAGGGCGACAAGGGCTCTCTCCTGCTCCAACAGGCGCTGGAACAGGAGGAAGGTGGAGTTCCACCGCGTCTCCACATCCGTAGGGATGAGATGGCGAGGAAGGCCAAGGTCATCCTGCTTCTGGCGAAGCAGTCTCCTGGACTTCTCGCTGCGGTGGAAGTGGGCGGCCAGCTTGCGGGACTTATCCACAAGCGTGGCCGTGGCAGCAACAGCACCTGCGATGGGGCGGGCCCCCTTCTCCTGGGACGCCCTCAGCTCCTTAAGGCCAAGGGCGTCCCTGACGGTCAGATGGAGCGTGTGTGCCATACACCGTATGTTCACACAGTCCATGACTGTCTCGACAGCGGCGGTAACGTTGGCTCCATTGTCGGTGACAATGAAGCCGCGGGAGAGGTGTGGACACCCGCCAATCCACTCCTCTATCTGGCGGTCGAGTACGGCCGCCACCTCCTCCGCGGTGTGCCTCGTGTCCATCGTCTCCACGTGCAGGACGGCCCACCTGTGCCGTAGTGCATCGGGAGCCGCGCCGGACCCGGAAGCATCGCCCGCGGAGGTCCCCTCACTCTCCGGTCCCCACCAGTGGGCAGTGAGGGCCAGGAAAGAAGCGTGCATCCCACTGACACTGGTCCAGAGGTCAGTCGTGAAATGCACGCTTGTCCCGGCCGGAGCTGCACGCAGCTCGGCCGACACGAGCTCCCTGCACCGGCGGTACAGGGAGGGGACCACGTTCCGGCTGAACGTCGTCCTTGAGGGGATGACGTATTCGGGAGCCAGGTATTGGAGAATACGGCGGAAGCCGTTGTTCTCGACCACCTGAAACGGCTGGTCATCGGTGGAAATCATCTCCCCTATGAGGCGGGTGAGGTGATGATGGTCCACGCGAACAATACGCTGGCTGCCCGAGGACTGCGTCCACCGCTGGACGGGCAGTGTAGCCTGCCTGCTGGCTGGCACACTGCCGCTGCCCGCCCTAGTGGCAGATGCACAAGGCGCACTAGCGCTGCCAGCCTGTCCCCTGAGACCTGGGTGGTGACGCTCTAGGTGTCTCCACATAGGCGTCGTACCCAGGTGCGCAGGGTCCCTTCCACGGCTGACAAGCATCCTGCAGTGGACACAGCGGGCGTGGAATGGGGCATCTTGAGGGACCTCAAAATGCACCCATGCACCACTGCCCTTGGCCTCCTGCGCCCTGGGCGCCGTCCTAGGCCGTTTCTCGCAGGGTGGCTGCAGTCCTAGGGGGGGGGGCGGCCGCCGCTGCCTGCCCACTGCTGCCACCCAACCCGCCCCTTCCGCCCTCCACAGCGGAGGAAGGGCCCGGCTCAACTGGCATCGGAGAGGCAGGCCTCTCCTCCACCACCTCGCCGGACCGCTCCCCACCAGAGTGTCGGGCTTCACGAGGGGGGGGCCCCACTGAGCGGCGAAAGGATAGGGGGAAGGGGCCCCAGAGGGAGGGAGAACCTGGCTGCATCGCTGCCAGCCGCACGGTCCTCACCGCCCTCTACCTGCTCTTCCAACTCCACAGTCTCCTCCACCTCAACAACTGGCGGTAGCTCAGCAGCACCTGGTGCCGCCGGCGAGGAGGGACCCGCCACAGCCCTAACGGTGCCTCTGCCTCTGCCGCGATTGGCGGCAGCAGGCGTGGGGAACTGAATCCTGCGCACCAAAGATGGGGCCGGAGCAAAGAATTCTCCAATGGGGAGAACTGGGGTGTCCTCAGGCTCCCCGCGTCCTCTCCCTCCCCGTGCCGCAGGCGCACCCCGCACCTGGCCTCTCCCACCTCTGCCTGCCAGCCTTGAGCGAGCCCTGCCCGCCACACGGCGCTCAGACATGCTGCTAGGTCAGAAGGAGGGAGACTTTAGGAGGAAGGCCAGACAGGGTCAAAAAAATAATTTGGAGGGGCTTAGGGGCCAAAAAAAAGGCAGCTGATTTGGAGGCGGCGGGGGGGAAGTTTGTTTTCAAAAAAGGAAGCCAATTGGGGGGAAAGGAAGACTTTTTGATATGGGGGGGGAAGCCAATCGAAGTGAGGGGGAGGGTGTCCTTTTTGAATTTGGGAGTCAACCACCAAGCCAATTGGGGAGATGGGTCTGGGAGGGGTTTTTTTTAGAAAAATAGGGGGTTAAAGGGTGGAACCCCGGTGTGGGAGGGTGGCACGGGCAGTTGGGTGGAGTAGTTGTGGTGTGGGTGGCAAGTTTTTAGCTTTTTTGGGGGGGGAGAGTGGATGGGGGGAGGGCACAGCACCTACCGGGGGTGGGGGAGGGATGCAGTCAACGCTTGGGAACCTGCAGATCAAAGGAGGAAACCCTTATTTAGTGAACTGGAACACAAAGTGTGGGTTCTGGGGGGTGGTTCTCAAGTAATGCTCCTGTGGGGGGAGCATCAAACTCAATGCAGCCTATTTAGTGACTCTAAATTGCACACAACCAAAACCAGAACCCAGTCACACCAACACAGAGGTTGAACCCACCCACTCTGTGACTCTGCCTGCCCAATGCCATGGCAAGCAAGCAGCAGCAAACACTTGATGGCAGCCTCATGGATTGAACATCATGATCATCATCATACGTGTGTATTGGCCCAGCATGTAGTGGCAGCATCAGAGCCCAGCCAGGACCCCACTCAGACTGCCCCAGAGGCAAGGAAGCACTCTGGCATGGCATGGGCCCAGCATGTAGTGGCAGCATCGCATCAGAACCCTGGACCCCACTCAGACTGCCCCAGAGGCAAGGAAGCACTCTGGAAGGCACCTGTTCAAAAACCACCTGCAAGACGCATGCAATGCAACGCAACACACAGCAGCAATTTCTTTACTGGGCATGGGCATGAAGACACAAGTTTTACAACAGTACATCTCCTCTCCAAGGTTCCCTCCCTCCTCCCCACACCCAAATGCATTTCAGAATAGGGGTGTCCCTATTTAAAACCGCCAGCTAGGGAGAGAAAGGGGCAACAAAAGGTGCACAATCGCACACGCACTAACCCCTCTTCTTCCGGTCCTTCTCCTGCCACTCACTGCTGGTCACGGATTCGCCGCCGCCAGCCAGCCACCCTGGGCTGAGACACAGCAGGGCGGCCGCACGAGGCACACAGGCAACCGGGGTAGTTCAACAACGATGGAGGGGCAGAAGTGAGGAGACAACACTATTTGTGTCGCTCAACTCACCCCCAAGCAGAGACAAAATCAACCAAAAACTATAAAAAGAAAAAAAAAACCGATGGCAGCCGCCAGGTGGGTAGGCTACTGTGTGCGGCTGCAGCTGTGGGAGAGGAGGTGGAAAGTGAAGGGGAGCAGAGAGAGAAAAGACTAAGAGAGAGAGAAAAGAGAGGGGGGGCAGGGACAAAGAGAAAGAGAGGAGAGAGAGAGAAAAGAAAGAGAGAGAGAGGAGAAAGAGAGATGATAGAGAGAAAGAGGAGAGAGGAGAAGCGCAGCGCAGCAGGAAGGGGGGATTCAGGTGTGGGGGGAGGACACAGCAGTAGCAGCGGTCCAAAGAGGTGGGGGGAGCAGAGAGGGTGTGTGTGGTTGGGGGCTAGTGTGTGGCAGGGGGCCTGGGGTAAGTGGAGAGAGTCGGGGGCAAGGAGGAAAAGAGGTGGGGTGGGGGGAGCAGAGAGGGTGTGTGTGGTTGGGGCTAGTGTGTGGCAGGGGGCCTGGGGTAAGTGGAGAGAGTCGGGGGCAAGGAGAAAAAGAGGTGGGGTGGGGGGAGCAGAGAGGGTGTGTGTGGTTGGGGCTAGTGTGTGGCAGGGGGCCTGGGGTAAGTGGAGAGAGTCGGGGGCAAGGAGGAAAAGAGGTGGGGTGGGGGGAGCAGAGAGGCTGTGTGTGGTTGGGGGCTAGTGTGTGGCAGGGGGCCTGGGGTAAGTGGAGAGAGTCGGGGGCAAGGAGAAAAAGAGGTGGGGTGGGGGGAGCAGAGAGGGTGTGTGTGGTTGGGGCTAGTGTGTGGCAGGGGGCCTGGGGTAAGTGGAGAGAGTCGGGGGCAAGGAGGAAAAGAGGTGGGGTGGGGGAGCAGAGAGGCTGTGTGTGGTTGGGGGCTAGTGTGTGGCAGGGGGCCTGGGGTAAGTGGAGAGAGTCGGGGGCAAGGAGAAAAAGAGGTGGGGTGGGGGGAGCAGAGAGGCTGTGTGTGGTTGGGGGCTAGTGTGTGGCAGGGGGCCTGGGGTAAGTGGAGAGAGTCGGGGGCAAGGAGAAAAAGAGGTGGGGTGGGGGGAGCAGAGAGGGTGTGTGTGGTTGGGGCTAGTGTGTGGCAGGGGGCCTGGGGTAAGTGGAGAGAGTCGGGGGCAAGGAGGAAAAGAGGTGGGGTGGGGGGAGCAGAGAGGCTGTGTGTGGTTGGGGGCTAGTGTGTGGCAGGGGGCCTGGGGTAAGTGGAGAGAGTCGGGGGCAAGGAGAAAAAGAGGTGGGGTGGGGGGAGCAGAGAGGGTGTGTGTGGTTGGGGCTAGTGTGTGGCAGGGGGCCTGGGGTGAGTGGAGAGAGTCAGGGGCAAGGAGAAAAAGAGGTGGGGTGGGGGGAGCAGAGAGGGTGTGTGTGGTTGGGGGCTAGTGTGTGGCAGAGGGGTGTTGGGGGGAAGGGGAGGGGGCAACAACAAACAGCAAAGGAGAAACTGGAACAACTCGGGCAGCAGCAGCGATTAGGCTGGATGGGGTGGTTGGGGGAGGAGCTGGGCCTGGGCTAGGGTAGGGTCTGGGAGGAGGGAGGGTGGGGGGGGCAGGCAGGGGGGGGAGGAGGAGGGTAGCAAAATATATAAAGCAATATATATCAAGAGAACACAAGCCAGAAGTTTAAAAAAAAATTAAAAGAAAGACTATAACCAGCAGAAAAAACTTGGGGGTGGGGGTGTGGGGAGGGGGAACCAAACACAGACTCTGAGGGGGGCCACTAAGTGAACAGAGACAATGAAACCACAATTGCTGCAAATTAATAATAGCAAATGAATAAGTGGAACCAAGCAAAGAAAACTGGACTCGGTTTGGCAGCAGCAAACTTGGGAGAAGGCTGGATGGGGTGGGGTTGGGGTGGGGTGTGGTTGGACTTGGAGGGGCAAGTTTGGAGCAGGGAACCAAAACTGATTATATGGGACAACAAGAAACAACAACAGAATCCTCTGGGGGTGGGGGGGAGGGATTCAGGGAACCAACTCGCAGGGCAGCAGCAGTCAGCAGAAACAAACAAAATGGTACAATTTAAGCAAAACCAGCAAGCAATATATAACTGAAACCAATGGAATGCAATGTGAAAATCAAAAAGTTGGACAACAACGAGGCAGGACAAAGAGCAATAATTAATGGAAGAAGATTTAAAGCAATGAGGATGCAGTGGGTGGGAGTGGGGGAGGGGGAGGGTAGGCCCAAAGGATGAGAAGGGAAAGGGGGGGGAGGGGGGGGGGAGAAAAGCAGACAGACAAGGAACAGGGAAAATTGGGGGAAATTAAGAAGAAAGTAAAGTGAAGTAACACACAGTATACAGGCAAGAGAAGAGACAGACAGAGAGAGGAGACACACAGAGAGTCACAAAGGGCTGGTGGACAAAGGATTAGACAGAGCACACACAGAGAGACACAGGACACAGTCAGGACTCACAGAGACACCAGAGCAGCCAGCAAAGGGCAAGCAGGTCTCAGAGATGATCCCACAACTGCAGCCAAGAGAAGTTTCCAGAGAAGAGGCTTGGGTTTATATAGGTTTGAAATTCCCTCCTTTGGGAGCCCCCACCTTTGCACTCCCCCCACGGCCAACAGGGTGCCAGCTCTCAACAGTGCAACAGCCAAGCAGCCTACCAGACCAAAGGACTCATTCTGGCCAATCAAGGATCAATAGCGCAGCCAATACAATGCCTGGAAATAGCATCACAAAATGGATGCAAGGAGGAGCAAAAGTTTCGGGAAGGAGACACAAAATGGAGGACACACTTGGAACTTTAAAGAGACACTCCAGAGACTCAATTTCGTTCCCGAACCGGCTCGAATTCGGTCCGGCTCGGTCCCCGGGAGGGCCCGATTCGGTCCGGGATCGAGCCGCCGGATCCGGACCGGTTCGGACGAACCGGTCCGGATCCGAACCGAACCGCACATCCCTAACAATGAACTTCAAAAAATGTGCTTGTTGCAAATCTAAGATCCCTTCCCCCAACTCCCATACCGAGTGTCTTTTCTGCCTAGGGGAATCCCACATTGTCAAGACCTATCTTCACTGCCAGAGGTTTATGAAGCAGGCTCATAAGAATAGGGCTTCTTGCCTGTGCGCAGCCCTGTGGGACTTGGCTCTCCGATCCTCAGAAGCCTTATCATTGAAATGATCACTAAAAATGGCTTCCTTGGTACATTTGGAGTGCCCGGAATCCGCTCCTGCCAAAGTCGAAAGCCCGGTACCAGTACTGGTTTTGGCTTCACCAGTCATCGAACCCTCAACAGTCTCAAGCGCCTCGGTACGTTCTGAGAGCTTTCCTCAGCGCCCTCTACCCATGGGGCTGGACCCTAAACCTACTTCTTCGAAACTGAAGAAAAAGAAGAATCCGAAGTTGCCTCATAGTCTACCAGCGGGTCAAAACCTCCCTCCTATTCCAAAGAAAAAAAGGGCTACGTTGGTTCCCGCTTTGGATACCCAGATGGCCAAGCAGCCAAAGCTAGATTCCGGTCTGGTCCATGTGTCTTTGGATTACCAAATGGGAGCGCCGGCCCCTCTGATCCCGACGGCATTGATTCCTGCTCGAGCCAGCTCGCCTCTTAATTGCAGCTGTGCAAGTAGGGAGCTGTAGGTGGCAACAGATGAGCCAGGATAGGTTTCACTGAGGGAAGAGGCATATTCTCCTGATAAGCCTGCTGAGGGTGTGTCACGACTGCCTCAGCATAGTTCGTCTCCTCGATATCAACAGGAACATATCCCCCCTAGGGATAGGAGTTCCCACTGGGACTTGGAAAGACAAGATCGGGACTGGGATCATTGTGAGCAACTGTATGCGGATCGGTATCATGTGCCCAATTGCTGCTCCCCCTTGACTGAGGTTGAGCCCTCCTCTTATGGTGCATGGCGCCGAGATTCGGACACATATGGATGTTATCAGATGGACTATCATTCTGACTACTCGGACTGTGCTAAGCCCCGTTATGGCTCTTGATACCTAGAAGGCCCTGCTTATGGGAGACCAGGGACTGGTTGGGACTGGCGTGCGCCCTCCTCACACTCGGAAGGGAGGCCTCACTATCAATCTCCACAATGCTCTCCTTGAGATCAACCCATATGGCACGAATTTAACTCATCAGTGCCAATGCCACAACAGACACCAATGCCTGCTCAAGGGCTACCTGTGGAACCTCCCGCCTTGATACCGGAAGTTGTGGGAAGCAAGCCAGCATCCCCTACGATATTGACTGCTCTGGCCCAGGATGCTTTCGCTCTACCCGAATTGGATTGTGAAAGCAATCCTAGTTCTCTAGAATCAGAAAATGTCTCTCTAGGATTGTCTCCTCTGGACATACAATCAAACTCAAAACCTATCTCGCCATTGGAGGACTATAAACAGTACTCTGCATATGTGGCCCATATGGCTTCTGCCCTAGGGGTTAGCCTTGGCATGCAACAAAAAGGAGAGTTAGATCCTTTGTTCAGCCTTATTGATGAAGAGGCCAAGGTACCAGCTGCTTTGCCCCTTAACTCGGCTTTGTTGGGGGTCATGCAGGGTCACTGGAAAAAGCCTGCGACCCTTTCACAGCCTAATAGGCGACTGGATAATTTTTATTGGGTGCAATTGCAGAATGATACCGCCTTTCTGAAGAATCATCCCACCCCTAATTCTATTGTTGAAGTGTCTTTGCAAAAGACCAGGGGTCACAGCCAGTCGGCACCAGGTGACAAAGAGGGCAGAAAATTGGACTCCTTTGGGAGAAGGCTCTATTCGGCCTCAGTGCTCCACTTAAGGGTGGCGAACTGTCAGGCCCACAATGCCCGTTATAATCACTTTTTGTGAGAGAAGGTGGCCCCCTTTTTGGATCTCCTTCTGCAGGATAAGCGTGATCTGGCCAAGGCTTTTCTTTGGGAAGCTATACAGGTGGTGAAACAAGAACTCTATTTGGCCAGACACTCGGTGAAGTGTGCAGCTAAAATGATGGCCACGCCTGTGGCTCTCAGGCGGCATGCCTGGCTGCGTTCCTCTAGATTGACCTACGAAGCATGCACTAGGGTGGAAGATCTTCCCTTTGAGGGCTCTAGCATCTTCGCGGACCAAACTGATGACACGCTTCAAAAGGTCCAGAAGCTGCGGAGCACGGTGAGGTTCATGTCCTATTCCTCTCTAGCTCCTAAACCACAAAAGTCTTCCAGGTGGTCGCCTTATCAACAAAAGAAGGCTCCCTCCCAGCAGCGATCCTCGTTCGATCGTTCCTTTCATGACAACAAGTTCCAGTCTAGATACAAATCAAGCCTTCAACCCAGCAAACTGGCTTTTCAAAAGCAACAACCGAACCCCTTTCCAAAGAAGCAATGACTCGGGGAGCTTTCAGACTCACCTGTCCCAATTTTCGTGAAATGGGACGAGGTGACCACAGTCCAGTGGGTCCTCACAATCATACGCTTGGGCTACGTCCTCAAATTCTGTGGGACACCACCCGTGTTCGGGGTCGTGACTACTCAGTACACTCCAGAGTTAGACCAAGAGGTCTCTGCTCTACTGTCCAAAGATGTGATCGAATCTCTCATCAATCATCAAACGAGTCATCAATCCAGAGAGTCCCGGTTTCTATTCCCGGTACTTCATTGTGCTGAAACTGGACAGAGGTTGGCGTCCTATCCTGGACCTCAGGGCTTTGAACCCGCACCTGGTGTACAAATGTTTCCAGATGCTGTCGGTACCAACCATCATGACCATCCTAGAAAACGACATGTAGATGGTTTCACTGGACTTAAAGGATGCATATTATCACGTATCACTGTGCCCTCAGCATCGGCGCTTCCTGCGCTTCCAGATAGGGGGGACCCCCTACCAGTTCAAAGCCCTGCCGTTTGGGCTCACGACGGCTCCCAGGATTTTTACGAAGTGTCTAGCCCCAGTGGTGGCATTCCTGCAAGAACATGGCCTACAAGTACTGCCATACTTGGATGTTTGGCTGATCCTGGCAAACACCAGGCAGGTGGTTCTGGACGCCCGCGAGATAGTCATAGATACCCTGCAGGGCTTGGGTTTCCAGATCAATTTCACGAAATCCCAGCTGGAACTGACCCGCAGAATTGAATTCATTGGGTTGATCTTCGACATGGCCTTGGAGATGGTCTTCCTGACAGAAGCACGCATACGTACTCTGTAGAGGCTGGCTGCCGCATTCCTAGCTGGAGGTCCCCAGACTATGCACTTGGTGCAGCACTTGTTGGGACATATGGCAGCCACCACTTATGTGCTTTCTCTAGCATGCCTTCAGATGCGGATTATCCAGCACTGGTTCTTGGACGTATTTGACCCCTTTTGGGATCCAGCTCATTTGGAATGCACACGCTCTTGGTCGGTTTGGTTAACTGCAGCCTGGTGGGCCGAGAGCCAGCATCTGACCGTTGGTGCCCCTTTCAGGACTCCCAGGTCTTGGGTGATTATGACTGATGTGCTGGAGCTTGGTTGGGGAGCCCACCTGGATGGGCTTCACCTGAGCGGACATCGGTCCCCCAGGGAAAGGACTCAACACATCAACTACTTAGAGTTGCTTGCCATGTTCAATGCACTCAAGAGGTTCTTGCCAGTAATTGTGGATTATTCAGTGATGGTCCAAACAGACAATACGATGGCAAAAGCCTACATCAATCAATAGGGCAGCACCTCTTCGAGGAGCCTTCTGTTCTTGTTGATGAATTTTTGGCACTGGTGCGTGGCACATGCGGTGTCTCCTCAGGTGGTCTACATTCAGGGTCCCTAAATGTCCAGGTGGACACATTGAGCTGGATGATGTCGGTCTCCCACGAATGGACCTTGGACCAGGGTGTTCTCAGGAACATATTTGCAAAGTGGGGTGTTCAGGTTCTGGACCTATTTGTGTCCCGGGACGATGCCCTCTATTGCTCCAGGAGAGGGTAAGGGATCCTTGGGCAATGCCTTCATCCTGTTTTGGACAGGCCCTCTACTGTACCTGTTTCCTCTGTTTCTGCTCCTTCCGAGGGTGCTGAGCAAACTGAGATTGGAGCGGGCCAGGGCCATCCTGATAGCCCCTTAGTGGCCCAGGAGGCCTTGGTTTCTGGCCCTGAGGCAGCTGGCGGTGTCTTGGATGTGCCTCCCTGCTCAGCCAAACCTGCTGTCACAGGAGAGGGGTCCGGTGCTCCACCCAAACATTTGAGACCATCTGACAGCCTGGAAGGTCCTGCCGACTTCCCACCGAGACTAAGGGACATTTTTATTGCAGCCAGGAAGCGGTCCACTAGGAAATCCTATGACCATAAGTAGACTCGTTTCAGTTCCTTTGCTAGCCTGCATGGGTTTGAAGTGTATAACACTTCTGTACAAGATGTTTGTAATTATCTACTTTCACTTAAGGAGTCTGGTCTAAAGCTGTCGTCCCTTAAGGTACGTTTGGCTTCCATTGTGGCACATTCCCCGGCAACCCGAACCCGGGCTTCATGGTTTAAGGACCAGGTAGTTAGGAGTTTCCTGAAGGGTCTGTCACATGTTTTCCCTTATGATCCTGTTGTGTTACTGACTTGGGAACTGTCTGTGGTTCTGGCCGGGTTGATGCGGCCCCCCTTTGAGCCTCTGGCTTCAATTGATCCCCGTCTCCTTACCTCGAAGGTTGCCTTTCTGATGGCCATTACCTCTGCTAGGAGGGTGAGTGAATTACGGGCATTAAGGGTTGATCCACCTTACCTGCAATTTCACAAGGACAACAGGATGTACAATTTCTCCCTAAGGTGGTCTCTATGTTCCATCGTTCTATGCCACTAACTTTGCCTGTATTCTTCCAGAATCCTTCCTCTGATGCAGAGTGTAGGTTACATCGCTTGGATGTTAGAAGGACATTATCCTTCTATGTCCAGAGATCTGCTGAGTGGAAAAAACTCCTTCCCTGTTTGTTCACTATGATGGGCCTTGTAAAGGCCTCCAAGTTTCTGCTCAATCTATGTCCAGATAGATAGTTTTGACAATTGAGCTTTGTTATAAATTGGCTCGTAAGCAGTTGCCTGCTTCTGTTAAGGCCTACTCGGTCAGGTCTGTGGCAGCCTCTGTTGCCTTTGATCATGCAGTCCCTTTGGACACTATTTGTCAAGCAGCTACTTGGGCTTCGCCCCATTCATTTATCCGCCATTATGCTATTGATGCCAGGGCACGGAATGATGCTGTATTTGGCAGGAGTGTCCTGCAGTCCATTTTCAGTTGATGTACTTGTTTCTGAAATAAAAGTTTCTGGCAGATTACATATTGCGTTGTCTCTTCCCTCCTCCTTGGGTGCTAGCTTGTTATGCACCCATTGGTGTAAAAGACAGAGACCACATCGAAGAACAACAGGTTACTCACCTGTAACTTGGTTCTTCTAGTGGTCATCTGTACTTTTACACACCCTCCCGTCTTCCCCGCGGTGTCTCCTGAAGGCAGACTCCGTGTCTGAGAGGATGAGGAGTGGCACAGCCACATATAGCGGCTGGGGGTGGGGTTCCTGCCCAAAGCAGGAGAATTGAGCTTGTTAGGTTCCGACGAGGTCTCTGCACAGGCACATAGCCCATTGGTGTAAAAGTACAGTTGACCACTAGAAGAACTGAAGTTACAGGTGAGTAACCTGTTGCTGTTATACCTTCAGCAAAAAAAGGAACAATAGGTAAGATAGTTGCAACAACTGTGCCTTTAGAAAAGCGGTGGTGATTAGAGCACAGCTCCAGAATATCACCATTATTATCTCAGAGGTAGGACTAATTACAAGACACTAAAAAGGGAACGAAAAATGGTTGTTCCTTATAGAAAATATTTTATAGCTCGTGAAGCTGAATACCACATTATTAATCTTACTGTATGTGAAAATATGGTAGTTTGATATTCCTAGTCATATTTTGATTAGTGCAATTGCACTTTGGATGTCTAGAATTCCCTCATGGGTTTTGAGTAGCTGCAGTATTTTACCATTTCTGTATTTCATTCTGCATTTCAATGATTGATGAAATATTTATTTGCCAAAATAAAGTGCTCCATTTTTCATCTTTAGTAGAGTAATGAAGTATTTCTGTTCAAAAATACTGCAGTGGCCTTGGTCAGCAACCAGTTTTGCCAGAGAACCATTTGAAAAAAAGGGTAGGGGAAAGTGGTGGGCAAGGACTCCAGTCTCTTGCTCCCAAGATGACCTACTCCCAAATTCCATAGACACAATTACCACTCCACCTCCATGCACCTCTTTTTTTTTCTCGGTTAGTATCTAGGGAGCCAGATGATGTCTTTCAGGGGACCAGATATGGCTCAGCAATCCATAGCTAAAAGGTAAGGTGTGCCATTGAGTCGGTGTCGACTCTTGGTGACCACAGAGCCCTGTGGTTGTCTTTGGTAGAATACAAGAGGGGTTTACCATTGCCTCCTCCTGTGCAGTGTGAGGTGATGCCTTTTAGCATCTTCCTATATCGCTGTTGCCTAATATAGGTGTTTCCCATAGCCTGGGAAACATCAGTGGGGTTTGAATCTGCAACCTCTGGTTTGCTAGTCAAGTCATTTCCCTGCTGCGCCATTAGGTGGCTTAATCCATAGCTACTATGAGATAGAGAATCTGCACCACGCCCACCCTCACAAATTCTAAGGCACCAAGCATAGGAGATATGTGCATGGAAACAGGCTCCTACCCAAGTACTACTGATTGAATCAAGCATTTGTGTGTTTTGACATGGTGGGTAGGGATGTGCATGAACCGGTCTGGAGGCCATGTTAGAGGCCTACGAACCGGTTCAGAATTGGGCCAGTCTGGCGGGTGTGTGTGTGTGTCTAGCTTTAAGGGCGGGGGGGGCGGGGCGGGCGATGCTCCACTCCGGAGCAAAGTTTTAGGGGCAGCAGCATTCCTCCCTGCTGCCCCTGGCCCCGTCGTTGCCTGGAAAAAGGGGAAGTTGCTGGACGTGCGTGCCGCAACGGGTGCAAGCATGGCGGCAACTTCCCCTTTTTCCAGGCAACGATGGGGCCAGGGGCAGAAGAGAGGTATGCTGCTGCCCCTAAAACTGGGAAAAGCAGCGGGGGGGGGGGGTAAGTACTACCCCCCACCCTTAAAGCTAGACACCCCCCAGTGCCAGACTGTGCTTCTGTGGTTCCGTGCAGATCCCTAATGGTGGGAGCTGACATCCGGGAAGGAACACTGATCTGAACATGAGGGTTCACAAGAGTATATAATGTGGGAATGGTGTTTCAACATTTTGTCTTGAAATGTAAAAGTGTCCAATATCAGTCATGCATTTTTGATCAAATGGTATTGTGCCATGCTACACTCATTGGTTGCATTCAGACATAGCGACTAGGCACGGTTAAAGGTGGCCGAGGTTTTGATTTGGAACTCCAAATCATGCCACAGACGGTCACCAAATTCCAGTTGCAGGAGAGAGAAGAAGACCCTCCTTGTTGTTCGGAGCGTCACTGTGTCAGCAGGTCAGCGCAATTGGGCACGATCTTGAAAGGTTTGTGTTGAATGTGACTGTGCATTTTTGGAGCACTCTGCCCGAAGCAGAGGAAAGGCATTTTGAGCCCTGTAGTGTTCTGTAGTGCCTGCGCTTCTTCTGCCAGTGATGCACACTCCCTCCCCCCAGTAGCCCCACACCCTGAAAGCACCATAAAACCATTAATTCTTGGGTGGTTTTGAGATCTTGGCTGGGTGGAATTCTGCTTTCAGCATGGGAGAGGGAAAATCCATATCTGCTAGTATGGGATATGCAGATGGAGGAGAGCAAAGGATGCTTAGCAGGGTCTGTCCCACCATAACCAGGGAGAATGTCACAAGGGGTGACCCTGGCAAAGCAGTCCATGCAGAACCATCCGAAATCTGCTGTCTGGCAGCTTGCTGCTGAGTGGGCTAGCCCTCTCTTGAGAGGGCCAGTCTACTGGGAATATGGCTGAGCTGTGCTGTGCCTGCTGAAGGGCAATTCCTACTCTGTGGACTGTGAGCTCACTTGCTGAGCCAGCCCACCTAAACACCAATGAACCCAAGTGTCTGGGCCCCACTTCCCCACCTTTTGAGGGGTAAAAATTAGAACAGACTCCCCCCAAACCTCCCCACCCTCTTCCCCTGTGCAGACTTTCATGCACACAAAGGACATCCAGACGCTCCATCTGTCATTGCCCCGACGCGTGTACGGAGGGGAGGGGGAGACACTGGGTAAACACATTCAAAATTCCCAGGTCCCAGTCTGTCGTGCCGTATGCAGATATCCTGGTGTGGGGATTCCCGGGAGATGGAAGTACCTGTTCTCTGACCACCGTGGGACAGTGGGCTTGCCCTTTGGGTGATGACAAGTGTGGACATGTACACATGAGAGGATGGGTAGGCAGGGCACAGTTTTTCAGCAGTTTGCGGTCCCCAAGACAAGGAGAGCAGTCTCCAGGGCACTCTTTCTCGTGGCTCGCCTGCACACAGAAACCTGGCTCTCTTTAGAGCCCCCATGGCCTGATCCTCTTGTGAGGGAGTTGTTAGTGGGAGAAGGGGATGTTTTGCTATCTGTATTCATTTCAGATTTGTCCGGGCAATTCTCTCCCCTCCCCTCTTTTGGTCCTTCTCATGAGTTGTTCAGGGGTGTCCTCGTGGCCTTTCCCCCTCATGCATGGTCAGTGAGCCCTGGGTTGGGTGCCTATATCCTTGAAAAATACTGATGGAGGTGACCAGCCTTGATCATGAGTAAGCCTGGGGGGCATGAACTCCAAACAGGGGGAAGGGACTGTGCCCAGTGTTCTCTCGAATTTGTTTCATCTGTGTACAGAATGATCTTTGTTCTGGGCAGCAGTATCAAGGCAGTGTATGAGTGGGATCAAAAATTGAGTGGACATCAAAAAACGTCTCAGACTGTGCTTCCCCAACCTTTTTGTGAAAAGAAAACTTGGCAGCTCAGAAATCCCTTCGGTGGGGGGGGGGCTGCCTTTCAAACTGGAGTTTGGTGAGGCAAACTGGAGGCCACTTTTGGCCCATAACTGTGGTTTGGGGCATAACCGAGTTACAACCACATTTAACCACAGTTAGCTGTTATGTCTGAATCCAGCCATTGTCTCTCTCTTCCATGGTCAGCATCTATCATTCAGAATCTTCTGTACTTAATGGTGCACACAAGTATTGTAATCTATGAATTAATGCCTGAAGCCATTTTGCACAGAAACCCTTAAAATGCTGATAAAAGAAATAATTAAAAAAACCTAAACAACCCTTAAATGCCAGAGAAGTAAACTTTCTAATTCTAAAGCTGAAAAACAAAAACAAAACCCCACTAATCGTGTGGGTATGGTATGGGAAGGTATCCAGGAATTGTTGAGACACTACTTATGGGTGCAGAAACTTAATGTGAACTGACCCAAAAAACTTACACAGAAGGAAGTTCCCGACCTATGCCATGTGATAGATCAGGAAGCCAAGCCGCATTAAACTTGTAACAAATGTGTATCTTTGAATTTTCTTAAATACCTTCTTATTTAAACTGTTTACATAGATTTTTCAGTGTTTAATTTAGACGTAGAAATTTGAAAACACGTTTCTCACAGCAACTGTTTTTAAAACTTCGGGGGCTGCATCTTGACAAACCAAGTGATCTTCTGAATGAAAGTACCATCTCACGCTCTCCTCCCACGTCAAATGTTGTGACTGTGTGTTATCATCACCCGACATTTCGGTGAAGTGTCCACTGATTTGATGCATCTGCCTGGAGACAGGGAGGGCACTGCCTTTGAGGACGGCTCTGCCAGGCTCCTCCTTCCCACCTCCTCACACAAAGCAAGCAATGCGGAGGAGCCGTGGGCGTCAAACAAAGCTTGAGCTTCGTGAGCAGCTCGGAAAGTACTAACAGCCTGGGAGCGCAAAAAGACACAAGCCATGCTAACGTGACGAAAGGCTGCAGATATTCAAGAAGCATTACCTAGCTATCCTTATTAAATAAGCGTTTACCCTTAATACAAAAATCAGAAGCGAGGGTATAATGACAACAACAAGATAACCCTTGACGGTTATGTAGTGTAGGATAATAGACAAGCAGGTGACACTCATATCTCCTGCCCGCCCCCGCGCTCCGTTCTAGTTCTACCCTTGCAATGCTTCCTCCTGGAGGGCTGAGGGGCATCCCCAAGGGAGGAGCGGCAGGTTTGCCGTCGCGTCGAGGAGCTTCCTGGACACCTCCCCGCCGCGAACCGGGCATTGTGGGGATTGTAGTCTGGAGGCCCAGCTCTGCGCACACGCTTTCCCCGCTTGGGGCGGGACTCTGGCTCCGGGCCGGCCGCAGGAGGAGCTGGGGAAGAGGCGGCTGGGGGTGCTCGCCGCTGCGCTGCTGCCGCCGCCGCCGCCTCGGCGAAGCCAGGAGGAAGCAAGTGGGGAGTCCCCTGTTGTCCCTCCGGGTCACCCCGTCGCTGAGAAGAGAGGCCGCCGCGGCTGGGAAGGGGCCGCGGGCGGCCAATGCGAAATTGGCTGGTGCTTCTGTGCCCGTGTGCAGTTGGGGTCGTGCTGCACCTTTGGCTGCTGCTCCTCAGCTGCCCGGCTGGTGGCCCCGGGCAGCAGCACGCGGCAGGTAGGTGGGGAAGGAGCGAGCGGCACGGAGGGAGCCCGGCAGCCCACCTGGGGCGGGCGGGCGGGAGGTGCAGGTGGGGGGTGAGGACAGGACACTGCACCCTCGTTCCTCATGCGCGTGAAGTCATGTAGGCGAGCGGGGGGGGGGTCATGTATGAGTGGGGTGTGCGAAGGCGGGGTGTAGAAGGCATCCCTTCGCCCTGACACCTCCCGCGTTGGGTCGAGAAAAGGACAAGGCGTAGAGGAGAGCCAGGTTTGTTTTCGCCCTCCCCCGGCAGCTGTGGGGTGGACCCCTGTCCTGGCACAGTGGAGGTGTGCGTGAGAAGGGCACAGAGAGGCTGGTCGCTCCACAGCCTAGAGTGCCGGTCCCGGAGAGAAGCGCTAAGCGGGCTCTCCTCCCCCCGCCCGCAAGGAAAACAAGGACACGTGGGATAGACAGAATCGTCCCCCGATAGGAGAGGAGGAGGTGGGGTGAGCCAGGAGGAGCTCGCAAGAACCTTGGGGTAGTCGGGCATGGGGAAGGCGCCCTTCAACTAGGGAGTAAGGGGGTAGGGGAGGAATGAAGGGCACCACCCGCCCAAGGGCTTGGAGACAAGTTGGAAGCACGTCGAAGACAAGTGGGGGTGGGGGGTGGGGAGTGGTTTTCAGTCAGGGGCTGCAAAATAAGGCGCCGAGCAATTGAGAGGCAGATTTCTTCTATCTGGTTTTTATGACACGGTGATGGGGTTTAAACGTCCCTCAGCCAGGGTAAGAAAAGGAGCTTTGCAGCTTTCTCAGAAGCAAGACCCTCTGAGTTCAGTGAGGTTTCCTCACTGATGTTGACATGTGGCCTGCTGTCCTGACCTGGAGCAAAGGAGAAAAAGCCATATAGTGGGAATCAAGCTAAGGACACTTACATTTGGTATAGGAGAGAAAAGGGTGTGTATGTAAGAGAGAAAAGGTGGGGAAGGGGGTAAATGTTCTTTCTTTGGACTTGGGAGACAAAGATAGGAACTCCTGTCCAGTTGGCCTGCTATAGTTGCTTGATTGGAGCATGACAAGAATTAGGGTAGTAGGAGGATCAAGCCATTCCTTTCCTAGAACTTGGTTTCTGGAAAATTTTGGTATCCTTATGAGCCATTTTGTTAGTGGGGCTAGTGGTGCACAATAAGTGAACAGCAATAATGTTCAAGTAAGGGAATTTTTAAAAAAAGCACTTACATTCAGATAGGACTGTTCAAGTAACAACCCTGCAAACTAAATTATTGATGGAATATCATTTGGCAACCTGCAGGGTTGATCACAAGCAATAGGTTCAATAACAATGTGTGGTGTAACGCTTTGGAGAAAATTTCTTGCCATCAATCAGTGAAGTAGCATGTGTGTCTTAAGGGCTGTAAGAAGAAAATGGCCCAATAAATTAGACCTCATCTAAAAATCCTTTCTCTCTTGGGCAATTGTTACAAACATGTTGCCTTCAAGACAATCAAATCTCTTTAAGAATAGTACAGGATGGGTTGAAGGGGGAATACTTGTTTTTATATTGTGTATTTTGTGTAACGAGTGTTCTGAAAAGTTCTTGCCTAATAGTGTGGGATAGACATTTAACAAGTCAATTAATGTCCCTCTGAGTGCTGGTGAGATTTTTCAGCTATGGCATTCAGTTTTTCACAGATCTGAAAAACTCTGATAATGACAGCTGTCCTCAGACCTTCTTGTGCCTTTCCCCTTTATACAAGTTTAGCATTTTGGGGAGTTGGATCTCATTTCCCCCTTGTTTCTACTTAGTCTTAAGTAGAAGCAAACTTCTGTGGGCAGCATCCATCCAAGTCTCCCATTCACAGAAGTATGTTCTGCTTACATAAGTAGGGAGGAGTGATTTTCATTCATTTTTCTTCACTCTGCTGTCTCCTATATCTTTTCAAAAATGTCTCCTGAGGGTTGCTCTAGTTTCCCAGGGACCAATTTTCAAGGGAGACATGGGGGCTGCAGGGAAAAGGGGAGAACTAGCAAAAATCATTCCTCTCCCCATGCACAAGTGGAATGTACTTCCACAAACAGGAGACTAGACTGAATACTGTCCAGTGTTGCTGTGGCTGTACCTACGATTAGTTGCTTGTCTTCTCCTATGACTGAGGATTTTAGGACTGTGGCAGATGTGTAGTGAGCAGTTAGCTGTTCTGTTTTAGAGTTTTGGTGTTCCATAAGTAGTCCATGACCATATAACACTTGAAAGGTTAAAAGAAATTATTTTGTATTCAGGCTTTTGTTCAATGAGCTGTCCTTGCTCTTTATAAATTTCTAGCTAAGTTTTGTTCTGGGGTTTTTTGTGTTTGTTTTTAAATTGAGTTTTGTTGTTCTAGCTTGTTTTTAATGAATGTTATTGTTTTATCTTGTTGTTAATTTCCCTGGAGTCTGAGGACGAAGGGCGTTATAGAAGTAAGTAAGTAAATACAGTTGGCTGATATACTGCACAATATGCTGTCATCTTTGGAATCGTGTGTGTGTGTGCGCAGTTGTGCAAGAGCACTCTTGTGCAACTGGCAAGAATTGTGAAAACACAGCTGCATGATAGAGGGCTGTTATTTCTTACACAACTGTGCCAACGCTCTGTTACAAAGCTGATAATGTTTTCTGGTCTGTGAGGCACCATATGCATATATATATATATATATATATATATATATATATATATTCATTCTATACATATATAGGATACCATTACATGTCACCAGATTGTCCATTGCACAACAATGGAAAAACAAAAATATGACTCTTGTCATTTGGTACCAGCATATGTGGCACATAGCCATATCAGAAAAATTGACCCACAATATTAATCTTTGACTGGGTCAAGCTAATTCCAATGCTTTTTTTTTTTAACCATATGGTCTGATCTTATTTTATTTACAAATTAGGAAAATTTTGCTCATTCCCCATCTTCAAACTATATTAATATTTGGAAAGATTGTCAAATGAAACTGTTGTGTAATTATGTAGAAACTGGAGTTTATGTGTATGTAAAAAGGGCTATTATTGCTAGTGATGCTTGTTTTTTTCATAAATGATTGTTTTGTGTCATTATTTAATAAAATAAATTAAGTTTTTTGAAAAATGGATACCATTACATCAATAAGTAACAAAGAAATAATTTCTGTACTGGAACTTCATTATGATTTTTAAAAAAAGTTGTCCAGGCCAGAGAGAATTAATTGAGCAAACATTAATAAAGGATTCCCAACTTAATGTCAGTGTTCCATTTTCCTCTTCTCCCTCACTTAAATGAAAGCTGTTAGTTTTGCTATCTTCTTTATAATTAATTCTCTTAACCAGCCAGCGTGCAGATGTGGCAAGGCAATGCGTGCCAGTGAGTGAGGCACCTGATTGGCTGAGCTCTCTTTGGCCGGCGGAGGCGCCTGGCCGTTGTGAGGAGGGGCTGGGAGGTGGGAGGCAGTGGGAAGGACTGGCCCTGGCCTGGCGCCAGAGGGGGACATGCGTGCCCAGGATTTGGCAGCAGAACTCTCGCGACAGGGTGCAAGAGTTCCGAAGTGAGGACTGAGGAGGAGAGGAGGAAGAAAGTGCCAGCAATGGCTGCTGGCTGGTGGAGGAGGGAGGAGAGAAAGGCGGTGGCGGGCGGGGGAGAGAAAGGCGGTGGTGGGTGGGGGGAGAGAAAGGTGGGGGGAGAGAGGCGGCAGCGGGCGGGGAGAGAGAAAGGTGGCGGCGGGCAGCGGGCGGGGGAGAGAAAGGCGGCAGCGGGTGGGGGAGAGAGGGGGGGCAGCGGGCAGACGGGAGGGAGTAAAAACAGCGGCGGTGGGGCCCTTCTTGGCCTCCTGCCCACGGCTCTGTGTGTGTGTAGGAACGGGAGGGGAGGAGGGCTGGAGAGCTCGGGACAGAGGGAAGGGAAAGAGAGGAGAGACTGGGGCAGGAAGAAAAGGGAGGGGAAAACAGCCGGCCCCAAAGCGCTGCACATATGCTCTGTGCGGGGTTGGCTAGTTGCTGTATAATCCTACATTTCCCCCATCTCTTTGTGGATGTTAGGGATAGTGGATACTCTCCAGTATTTTGCATTAAGGACTTGGGTTGCCATCACAATATATGCAGTTAACAAATTTTTGTTATTTGCATTAATTCTTGTAGGTAATGGGCCCAGTATAACATTTCCCCAAAATTATTACTTTCCTCCATTACCTTTTTGTAAAGGAACAACTCCGCTATATATGATGATAATCGCCTTGTGTTCTCTGGCACTTCCAGCACTGGGGGATGTATGCATTATTAATTTGCTTATGATTTTTGGGGTGGTATTTTATTTTTATATTTACATTTTATATCCTGCTCTTCCTCCAAGGAGCCCAGAGCAGTGTACTACATACTTAAGTTTCTCCACACAACAACCCTGTGAAGTAGGTTAGGCTGAGAGAGAAGTGACTGGCCCAGAGTCACCCAGCAAGTATGGCTGAATGGGGATTTGAACTCGGGTCTCCCCAGTCCTAGTCGAGCACTGTAACCACTATACCATGCTGGTGGTATACCTTATTGACATTACTTTATAACAATTAACCTGTCAATTCACATTCAAAGAAAATCTGTATTTCTTCTTTCATACACTCTTTACACCCATATTAATGTTAATGCACTGGTCCATGAATAGTAATGGACAATAAGAGATGTTATTGCACTCAATAATTCAAAGGCACTCCTTATGTTTCCCCATTAAACCCACATTCTTGTGTCCAGTGCCATTTGCTAGGCTCAAGGCAGGATATCTGATGAACATTATTGGGGCATGAAAATAGCTCAATAGTAGAGGGCATAATCTGTATGAAGAAGGTTTCAGGTTAGGTCTCTGATATCTCAAGTTAAACAGGATCTCGGATTCAGGAGGGTTCGGAAATACTGTGCCTGAGTGAGACCTTGGATTGCTGCTGCCAGTTGGAACAGATAGGCTAGATCAGGAGTTCCCAACTGGTGGTACTCCAGATATTGCTAAACTGCAACTCCTGGCACCCCCAGCTACAATTTGTTGTGACCAGGGATGATGGGAGTTTAGAGAAATCTGGAGCTAGATGGACCAATGGCCTGACTCGGTATAAGGCAACTTGTTATGTTTGCTCACTTCTCTTAGGAAATGTCGATAGAAGTAGACAGCTCTGAGTGGCTGAGTGCAGGTCTCCAGAATGCGTGTCAGTGCTTCGTAGCAAATTCTTAACACCACTTGCATTATTCTGCACCCTATAACTTTAATTTGTATGAACTGTCTGGGGAAGTTGAACAGTTTGAGGTGTATGTAGCTGCATTTTCCAGAATGAAATGTAACTAAATTGATTTCCTAGGTGGACTGGAGTCCTCCACAGAAACCCTGTGGGTAACAATACAAGGCCTGAAAAGGAACGTGCTACTGGGGATGTGCTATCACCCTCTAGATCAAAATGCTGACAGTGACTGGGAGTTGCAGGAAAAAAGGGAGGTGTCAAGGAGAGGCAGGGCTGTAATAATGGGTGATTTCAATTACCCACACTTAGACTGGGTAAATTCACAGTCAGGTAATGACAGAGAGGTCAAATTTCTAGATACGCTGAATGACTGTGTCCTAGGACAGTTGGTATTGGAACCAACCAGAGATAAGGCGACCTTGGACTTAATCCTGAGTGGCACCCAGGACCTGGTGTGGGATGTCAGTGTCATTGACCCCATAGGGAACAGTGACTATAGTGCGATCAAATTCAGCATATATGGGGTGGGGGGGAGAATCAGCAAGGAAGGCTAACACAGACATTTTGAATTTCAGAAGAGGAAACTTCTCCAAAATGAGGAGTATGGTGAAAACAAAGCTGAAAGGGAAGATCAGGAGAGTCACTTCGCTCCAGAATGCATGGAGTTTACTCAAAACTACAATACTAGAAGCCCAGTTAGATTGTATACCCAAAAGGAGGAAAGGTACCACTAAGTCCAGGAGGATGCCAGCATGGTTAACAGGTACGGTCAAGGAAGCCATAAAAGGGAAGAATACTTGCTTCTGAAATTGGAAGGCCTGTCCAAATGAAGGAAACAAAAAGGAATACAAATTATGGCAAAAGAAATGCAAGGTGACAATAAGGGAGGCAAAAAGAGAGTTTGAGGAACATTTAGCTAAAAGTATCAAGGGAAATAACAAAAACTTCTTTAAATGCATCAGATGCAGGAAACCTGCCAGGGAGATGGTTTGACCCCTAGACAATGAGAGAGTGAAAGGGATTATTAAGGAGGATATGAGGTTGCAGAGAAGCTAAATGAGTTCTTTGCATCTGTCTTCACAGCAGAGGATACCGAGCATATACCTGTTCCTGAACCAGGCTTTTTAGGGATGGAGGCTAAAGAACTGAGTCAGATAGAATTGACAAGAGATGATGTTCTAAACTGTTTAGAAAAACTAAAAACTAGCAAATTGCCAGGGCCAGATGGCATCCATCCAAGAGTCCTCAAAGAACTCAAATGCAAAATTGCTGATCTTCTTGCTAAAATATATAACTTTTCCCTGCAATCGGGCTCTGTACCGGTGGACTGGAAAGTAGTAAATGTTACACCAATTTTCAAAAAGGGATCCAGGGGTGATCCGGGAAATCACAGGCCGGTTAGCTTAACGTCTATTCCAGGCAAATTGATGGAAAGCATCCTCAAGGATGAAATTGTAAAGCACATAGAAGAACAGGTCCTGCTGGGAGTGAACCAGCATTGATTCCGCAAAGGTAAATCTTGCCACACTAACCTTTTGGAGCTCTTTGAGAGTGTCAACAAGTGTGTGGATCAAGGTGATCCAGTTGACATAGTATACCTGGACTTCCAAAAAGCTTTCGACAAAGTTCCTCATCAAAGACTCCTGAGGAAAATTAGCAGTCATGGGATAAGAGGACAAGTACATGTGTGGATTGCTAACTGGTTGAAGGACAGGAAACAGAGGGTAGGTATAAATGGAGAATTTTCACAATGGAGGGAAGTAAGAAGTAGGGTCCCCCAGGGATCTGTACTGAGACCAGTGCTTTTTAATTCATTCAGAAATGATCTATATGTAGGGGTAAGCAGCGATGTGGCCAAATTTCCAGTTGATACCAAACTTTTTTGCGTAGTGAAATCCAAAACGGATTGTGAGGAGCTCCAATAGGATCTCTCCAAACTGGTTAAGTGGGCAACAAAATGGCAAATGCAGTTCAATGTTGGCAAGTGTAAAGTGATGCACATTGGGACAAAACCCCCCAACATCTATATGCTGATGGGATCTGAGCTGTCGGTGACTGACCAGGAGAGGGATCTTGGGGTCGTAGTGGACAGCTCGTTGAAAGTTTCAACTCAGTGTGTGGCAGCTGTTAAAAAGGCCAATTCCATGCTAGGGATATTAGGAAGGGGTTTGAAAATAAAATGGCTAATATTATAATGCCCTTGTGATGCGACCACACCTGGAGTACTTTGTACAATTCTGGTCACCACATCTAAAAAAGGACATTGTAGAACTGGAAAAGGTGTAGAAGAGGACAAGCAAGATGATCAGTGGCCTAGAGCACCTTTCTTATGAGGCAAGACTACAACACCTAGGGCTTTTTAGTTTAGAAAAAAAGCAACTGAGGGGAGACATGATAGAAGTCTATAAAATCATGCATGGTGTGGAGAAAGTGAACAGAGAGAAATTCTTTTCCCTCTCCCATAACACTAGAACCAGGGGTCATCCCATGAAATTGATTGCTGGGAAATTTAGGACCAGCAAACGAAGGTACTTTTTCACACGAAATATAATCCACTTGTGGAATTCTGTACCACAAGATGTGGTGACAGCCAACAACCTGGATGGCTTCAACAGGAGTTTGGATAACTTCATGGAGGAGAGGTCTATCATCGGCTACTAGTTGAAGGGCTATAGGCCACTCCCAGCCTCCAAGGCAGGATGCCTCTGAGTTCTGGCTGCAGGGGAATAACAGCAGGAGAGAGGGCGGGCCCTCAACTCCTGCCTTTGGCTTCCAGTGGCATCTGGTGGGCCACTGTGTGAAACAGGAAGCTGGACTAGATGGGCCTTGGGGGCCTGATCCAGCAGGACTTTTCTTACGTTCTTAATTCTACTTCTATTAGAAAAGTAGATCTTATAACTGAACAAGCAACTCAGATTATATAGGCACCTTCAGCTAGCTAATACCCCTCACTGAAACCCTTGAAACCTAACTAGGATATATTTAACAGACGTTACTTTATTGTGGCTTTTACATACTCCTAATCTTTCCAGCTAATAAGCAGAAGCATGCTCTCCATGGGTCACAAAACATTCTAGAGAGTTGGATATTAAAACAGAGATGTAGGACTTGCAGAAACATTGTTTAGTATCGAACTAGACATGTGGGAGTTCTGTGATTGAAACACTCAGTGTATTTTCCCTTTTACAAAAAGAGCTGCCGGGAGCAGGGAGGAAACTTGGATTTGTACCTTTATGTTTTTGTGCCTGTATATTTTCCATTCCATTGCTAATAGCAGCTTTGAGGGCTGCAATTTAAACTTGGAAATCAGTACAGGGGCAAGGAGTAGACGTCACTTCTGCTATGCTGTGGCCCCCCATCCAAATCTGGGCCCCCTGCAGCTGCTTTTTGAACAATAAATATATTGAGAGTTGTAATCGCAAAACTCCCACATCACATCTTGTTTCACTCTTTGTGGAATTCTAGCTTGAATGCTCAGGACAAATTAATCCATGTCTGAAACTAGCAACATTATAAGTCACTTTTGACCCTAAGCAAAAGGCATAGTCATCGGCATGCACAACTTTAGATTTAGATTTAGATTCCAGATAATCTTTATCTTTCCAAATGGTCTCATATCAGTGTTGCAGGGCAGAATGGAATATTGTGTGACCCAGCATTCCTTGCAAATCGGGAGGAGGCAGGAGAAAATTAAGGTTATTAATGTCTGCAAGGAAATATGAAACTATCCTGGAAGTGAATTAGCATTAGTACAGGGGTGGATTCAACAGTAATTAGTCCTATTTGAAAAAGTAAATTTGGCTGCATATCCAGTTTTCCTTAATGCTCAAGGCTATTTCATGTGCTGTATTTTTAGCACATTCCTTACTGTGTATACTAAAAACGCTGACTGATACCCAAAGCACTTATGTTAAGAGGGACTCTGGGGATATTGTGGGGCTCATGCACAACTCCCCCAGTAGTTTTTCTACATGCACACTGTTGCAGAAGTAGGTGGGATGTCTCTGCTCTGCCCATGCTCCAGCAGTGGTTTAGAAGAGAAGGAAGCTCAGTGCTGACCTTCGGAAAATTTCCTCTTTTCCAGAGTATAGACAGAGCAGGGACATTTTGCCTGCATGCTCAACAGTGTGTGCACGCAGAGGGACTAGGGGAGTTATATGCGGGCTCCAGTTGCGTCCCCGCAGTTACGTGTGTGCTTTAGTAGTCGGGAGTCCAGCCACTATTTGTGTTCCTAAACCAGTTTTTTAAAATGTGTATGATACAGTTTCATGCCACAGGGAGTACATTGTATTCCATACCTGTATGGGAAAATGTGAGTTTATGTAGCAAACTACCCGTGTTTCCCCGAAAATAAGACAGTGTCTTATATTAATTTTAGCCCCCAAAAATGCACTAGGGCAATTAGCGGTACATCAGAAATTACTGCTAGGTCTTACTTTTGGGGTAGGTCTTACTTTTGGGGAAACAGGGTATGTTAGTTAGACCACCTTAAGTGGCGCAACATGGAAATGCTTGACTAACAAGCAGAAGGTTGCCGGTTTGAATCCTTGCTGGTACTATATTGGGCATCAGCAATATAAGAAGATGCTGAAAGGCATTGTCTCATACTGTGCGGGAGGAGGCAATGGTAAACCCCTCCTGTATTCTACCAAAGAAAACCACGGGGTTCTGTTGTCGCCAGGAGTCGAAATCGACTCAACAGCACACTTTACCTTTCTACCTATGTGAAGTTGCCCTTCAATTCTAACCCAGTGTCCGCCTGGGTGTTTTGTTTAATATCACAGGGGATAAATGTGACTCAAAACCTTAAAATGTTAATTTGTTCATCTGGTTCCATCTATGTGCATGGCACTTTACGCGGAATGAGAGTATGGTCCCCTGTTCCAAAGGGCTCACGTTTTGAAAAAGAGACACAAGGGAGGCTGGGGAAAAGAAAGGAAGAATGTGTGATTATTGCTTATATGTATAATTGGCCTTAGTTATATTTCATGGCCAGAAAGGGGTTGGGCCAAAGACCTCCGGGAAGATGTGGGTTTTGAGGAGGTATTTGAAGAAACAGGAAAAGGGAAGCAGGGAAGGGGGGAGAAAAGAATAGGGATCCAATTTAGATAGAATGAGATCTGATTTAGATAAAGCACCATAATATTGAAAACGGGCATCTACGACAGTAGTAGGACCACAAATTGTATATACGTATTTGCTGAGGAGCAGAAATAACACTGAACACAAGAAAATGATTGAAAGTAATATATTTGTTTTATGAAGTAGTGCTTTCATCTTGCATGCTTTATTGAAAACATTCAGTCATTGCAGATAAAAAAACTTCCCATCTCAGAATAATTGTCATGCAAAGAAAATACCACACATATTGAAATTATCAATATTTGTTTTACAATGAGGCTTGTTGGGGGTGGTGCATTTTACTAGCCAGTTGTGTTTGGAGAAAACTTCCATTCCCAGCGATGTCAATGAGATTTGGAGTGTGAAGCAGCTTTTATGCACTTAGCAAACCCCAAGGGATACTTCCCTTGGCTATGTAACACAGCTCACTTCCTTCATTATCTTGGTCACACTTGTGGCCTTTGTGCCCAGCTAATCAGGAACACATTATTTTGTTGTGTGAACTACAGATAGTATTCTACCCATTGGAATGAATCCATGATTTCAAATCAAAACTTTTTTTCCCCAAATTCAATTTTTATTGATTTTAACAATAGTAATATTATCATTAACAAATAAACAAAAGTGGACTTCCCGCACACATCTCTTCATGAATCATCTGCTATAAGATTTACCCTTGCTATAATAATAATTCAAAACATAAATTAAAACCCTTACAAACACAGTTAGTCTACCCAACCTGCAATTTTTACTAAATTTCAAACCCTGCTGTAAAGTCCATAGTAGGAAAATAGTTCTTTAGAGACAACAAAAATGATTTCCAATCTTCTTTAAAACATTCTAAGTTTTGGTTTCTTATCAATGTTGTAAGTTTTGCCATCTCTGCATATTCCAAAATTTTTATCAGCCAATCTTCTTTTGAAGGCAGTTCATTACTCTTCCATTTCTGTGCATATATTATTCTGGCCGCCGTAGAAGCGTACATAAAAAATGTTAAATTAGTTGTAGAAATTACACCTTGTGTTATTCCCAGCAGGAAGGATTCTGGCTTCTTAGAAAATGTCATTTTAAATATTTTCTTTAACTCATTATATATCATATCCCAATAGGCCTTAGCCTTCCCACAGGTCCACCACATATGAAAAAAAGTACCTTCAGAATGTCCACACTTCCAACATTTGTTTGAAACATTTTTATACATTAATGCCAATTTTTTTTGTGTCAAATACCATCTATACATCATTTTATAATAATTTTCTTTTAAAGTATAACATGCAGTAAATTTTAAATCATTTTTCCATAATTTTTCCCAGGCTGCCATTCCTATGTTACACCCCACATCTTGAGCCCACTTTATCATTGTCGTTTTAACCACTTCCTCTCTTGTCTCCTCCAGAAGTAAAAGTTTATACATTTTAGAAACTAATTTTTCATCATTTTCACATAATTCCTTCTCAAAGTTTGAAATCTGATCTTCAAATCCAACTTTAAAATCCTTCTTGTATAACTCATTTAACTGATGGTACTGAAACCAATCTCTGACCAAATTTTGTACTTCAGTTAAACTTTTTAACTTATAGTCCTTGTCCTGAAAATATAGCAAATCCCTATAGGTACCCCAGTGCAGTTGCATATTTACTTCTTTACGTGATAAAGCTTCAATTGGAGATACCCATAACAGAGTTTTAGGTGCCAACCATTTTTTATATTTTAGTCACACCCTCATGAAACTCCTTCTCACATAATGGTTCAAAAAATCTCTATGTATTTTACTTTTTTCATACCACAGATATGCATGCCATCCAAACCTTCTATCAATTCCTTCCAAGTCAAGTATTCTAGGGTTTCTTAATGTTATCCATTCTTTTAGCCACGTTAAACAAACAGCATCGAAATACAACCTTAAGTCTGGTAAGGTAAGACCACCTCTTTCCTTTGCATCTGTTAAATTCTTAAAATTAATTCTTGGTCTTTTCCCTTCCCAAACAAACTTAATTATATCCTTCTGCCATTGCTTAAAACAAGTTGAAGTATTGATTATAGGAATGGTCTGAAAGAGAAATAACATTTTAGGCAGGACATTCATTTTCACCACTGAGATTCTTCCCATTAAAGACAAATTCATTTTAGACCATCTTTGTACAGTGAGGGAAATAAGTATTTGATCCCCTGCTGATTTTGTCCGTTTGCCCTCTGACACAGAAATGACCAGGCTATAATTGGAATGGTAGGTTTATTGTAGCTGTGAGAGACAGAATAACAACAAACAAACCCTCAAAAGCCCAGTGCCCAAAAGTCAGCGATGGATTTGCATTGTAGTGAGGGAAATAAGTATTCGATCCCTTCACAAAAGATGTCTTAGTACTTGGTGGCAAAACCCTTGTTGGCAATCACAGAGGTCAGACGTTTCTTGTAGTTGGCCACCAGGTTTGCACACAACCCAGGAGGGATGTTGTCCCACTCCTCTTTGCAGATCCTCTCCAAGTCAGAAAGGTTTGGAGGCTGATGTTTGGCAACCCGAACCTTCAGCTCCCTCCACAGATTTTCTATGGGATTAAGGTCTGGAGACTGGCTGGGCCACTCCAGGACCTTCATGTGCTTCTTCTTGAGCCACTCCTTTCTTGCCTTGGCTGTGTGTTTTGGGTCATTGTCATGCTGGAATACCCATCCACCACCCATTCTCAATGCCCTGGCTGAGGGAAGGAGGTGCTCACCCAAGATCTGACGGTACATGGTCCCGTCCATCGTCCCTTCGATGCGGTGAAGGTGTCCTGTCCCCTTAGCAGAAAAACACCCCCAAAGCATAATGTGTCCACCTCCATGTTTGACGGCGGGGATGGTGTTCTTGGGCTCATAGGCAGCATTCCTTCTCCTCCACACACGGCGAGTTGAGTTGATGCCAAAGAGCTCGATTTTGGTCTCATCTGACCACAACACTTTTGCCCAGTTCTCCTCTGGATCATTCAGATGTGCATTGGCAAACTGCAGACGGGCCTGTACATGTGCTGCCTTGAGCAGGGGGACCTTACGGGCACTGCAAGATTTCAGTCCTTCACGGCGTAGTGTGTTACCAATTGTTTTCTTGGTGACTATGGTTCCAGCTGCCCTGAGATCATTGACAAGTTCCCCCCGTGTAGTTCTGGGCTGCTTTGTCACTGTTCTCATGATCATTGCAACTCCACTAGGTGAGATCTTGCATGGAGCCCCAGACCGAGGGTGATTGACAGTTATTTTGTGTTTCTTCCATTTGCGAGTTATCGTGCCAACTCTAGTCACCTTGTCACCAAGCTGCTTGGCGATAGTCTTGTAGCCCAGTCCAGCCTTGTGCAGGTCTACAACCTTGTCCCTGACATCGTTCGTCAGCTCTTTGGTCTTGGGCATGGTGGTAAGTTTGGAAGCTGAGTGATTGCTTGCTTCTATGGACAGGTGTCTTTTATACAGGTACTGTAACAAGCTGGGATTAGGAGCACTCCCTTACAGAGGGTGTTCCTCATCTCAGCTTGTTACCTGCATATAGTGAAAAAACACCTGGGAGCCTGAAATCTTGCTGGTTGATAGGGGATCGAATACTTATTTCCCTCACTACAATGCAAATCCATCGCTGACTTTTGGGCACTGGGCTTTTGAGGGTTTGTTTGTTGTTATTCTGTCTCTCACAGCTACAATAAACCTACCCTCCAATTATAGCCTGGTCATTTCTGTGTCAGAGGGCAAACGGACAAAATCAGCAGGGGATCAAATACTTATTTCCCTCACTGTAAATCAATTTTCACTGTATTCCATATTTTAACATAATTATTTGTAAACAACAAAGAATTATTGTTTGTTAGCCAGACCCCCAAGTATTTGATTTTCTTCTCCACTTTCAGCTCACTTATTTCAGAGAATCTATCCTTGGACTTCTGATCCATATTTTTAGTCAGAACCTTAGTTTAGGCCTTGTTTATATAAAATCCAGCCAGTTGGCCAAATTGTTGTATTTTTTCCAAGAGTCTTCCAATCTTGTACATTGGATTTTCTAAAAAAACACACACATCATCATCCGCAAAGGCTCTCAACTTGTAGTCTTGTTTCCCAATTTTGGGGCCATATATTTTATCATCTTCTCTAATACTTCTACAAAGCACTTCTAGGACCAATATGAAAAGCAATGGGGAAAGTGGACATCCTTGTCTGGGATTTCAAATCAAAACTTTCAAAACTTTAATTAAAACATGTAGGTAAATATAGGATTCCATGCTTGAAACCGTGGCAGCAGTAATGTCTTATATGTATCTATGAAGATATTGGTAGAACATGGATATACTTGTATTTCTCATTCTAGTTGAAGAAAAAGTATACATATAAAGTCACAGTAATACGTTTGTTTCTCTCAGTAAAGGTAAAGTGTGCTGTCAAGATATTATAATATATCTACCAAGCCGCTGTATCTAGAACATGTAACTTTCTAGATCTTTTGGGACACACTAAAATTAAACTTCTGAAATTACATCTTCTGCCTTATGTGCAGTAGTTGTTCTAAACTGTCGTGGCATTTAGTTGATTTATCATCTTAATTTTTTGGATTCATTCTCAAATTAGCAGAGTGAGATGAAATTGATCCCTTGCCAATGCCAAATATAAGTCTGAGTCTTTCCGTTGCAGAATAGTTGATTGGAAATAGGTCATGGATATATGCTATCTGTGTTCCCCTATTGGGAATGGGTTTCTTGCCATGTTTATCAGGTTTTGCTTTAGGAAATCATTTTGGTTTATTGGCAATGTGTTTTACTGTAAGTTTATTTTTAGTGAAGCTTCTTACCATGGTAGTGGGATACACATATGCACAGTTGAAAACGTGTATCCTATAATTAAACCTCTACCACCTCCTTGAAGGTTTCAGAGGATAGAGAGACTACCTAACGCTGCCAGTAGATTAAATGAATCACTGTGTAGACCATATTGTAGCCCATCTTCTCAGTGTGCTGTTCCCATAAATTTTTAAAGATGCTGCTTTGTTCAATCTTATTTCTTCTGTTCCCAGACATTTTTGTTGAAAGGTAGTATATGCATATTGTGAATGTATTTTTAAAAGGCGGGGGTGTGTGTGTGAAGCTTGCCATGAATCATTGCAATACAGCAAGTTGATATGCCGTGAAGCGTTCCTATTGGTGCCACTTAAGCTAGTCTTTTGTCAGGCGTTGAGGTCTCCAGATATGTGAAATTGCATCTCCAAATTGCTGTCTTACCTGCTCCATTCTAGATAATGATTTTCTTACAATTTTCTTTTCTTGTGACATAGATTTGGCCTATTTAACTTATAAGAAGTTACATGGCTAATTTTCCATATTAAATTATTTGAAATTATGACTAAGGAAAGAACATAGTATTTCACTGCCTCAATTCTGTTCATTAACCTTTAACTTTTACTGTGTATCTTTCTGAATAACTGCTACAGTTCTGACCAACATACTTATTTGCTTGCTTCTAGTAAGGCTTTGTTAATTTGTACTTCCTAGGTCTCTTGGCTTTCATTCCGCACTGGAAACCGAAACACTATGACGTCATCGTAGGTGTACTTTCTGCGCGGCACAATGCTGGGTTGCGGAACGCTATAAGGAACACTTGGTTCAGGCATTTGAAGCAGCATCCACGACTGAGCCAACGGTAATTCCCAGCATTTGCTTACCCCCTCTCTCACAAATCCCCTAACCTAGTATCTGTGTGTGTTTATGAGAAGCCTCCATTGGCTTAAGTGGGATTAGTTCAAAGTATTTTTAGTTGGGGTGGGGGAGTTCCATCAGTTCTAGGGAATTCTGATGCCGTCCTCTGAATGTTTTGACAAGAAAGACCCAGACCTAAATTAAACATTCACCAATTTGACAATACTATTTTTTACCCTTTTGATTAAATTCTCACAACTCTAGTGTAGTTGGAGTATTGCAAGATGACACTTTGTTACATAGTAAGGTAGTCAAGTTAGGAATTTGGTAAGAAGACTGGAGTAGCAGATAGAATGTATGCATGCTAATGTTACTGGCATTTAATACACTGTATTAATGATTTTTTATTATGAGAAAAACCTTTTAAAATATTATTCTTCTGATTTTAATATAATTATTGTGGAACAACTGCCACTCTCTGGTTTTCACCTCCAAATATCTGAGAAAAGTTAGAATTGCCACTCCATACAAAAATAAATATTGAATGTGTGTGGGTATGGTGAGGAAGGATTCTTCTTTTTACTCCTTCTAACCTTTTGTACAGGACAAAGGAGGTTGAAGTATGTTGTAGTGATTCTAATTGGACTAAACAATCTTCTGAATACTTCTCAGATAATCTTATGTATGGAAACCAGATATTTGCCCTTATAATTAGAATTCTGAAGACGATGATATGGAAATCAATGTGTTGTTTTTAACAACATTTTAGTGTCCTTGTGAAGTTTATAATTGGTGCACGTGGATGTGACGTGCCAGTGGAAGATAGAGAAGATCCTTATTCATGTAGACTTCTGAACATCACTAACCCAGGTATGGACAAAGTTTTAAAAAACCCACAACACTTTTGTACTAAATAAATTGCTGTTTGGTATCTGCTTATAGTTGATCAGTCTTGTGGGCATTGTAGCTGCCACTATTTGTCTATGGGTTTTTTTAATAATTAAAAGTTCTCAAAGTGAGAGCTGAATATTTCTAGGGAAATAGGACAATTTTAGCAGATTACACTTGACTCTGTAGTTTTTCATAGATTGAGGAAGTAGTCTATGACAATGATGGATATATACTGCTTTTCAACAAAATTTCCCAAAGAGAGAAATAAAAATAAATAAAGATGGATCCCTGTCCCCAAAGGTCTCACAATCTAAAACAAAATGTAAAACAGACACCAGCAATGGCCACTGGAGGAATGCTGTAGTGGGGCTAGATAGAGCCAGTTGCTCTCCCCCTGCTCAATAAAGAGAATCATCACTTTTAAAAGGTGCTCAGAAGGGGACAATCCCATGCACCCCTCTTAACTGGTGTAATGCAAGGAATAAGTTTAACATGTGTCCAGATAAACCAGATGTTGTATAAAGATGGGGTACAGCCGGGTTTCCCAGCCTGGGGGTTCTCCAGATGTTTCTGAACTACAATTCCCAACACCCCCAGCCACAATAAATTATCCCTCACCACAGTACATTGTGACTGGGGGTGATGGGAGTTGCAGTTCAGCAATGTCTGGAGGACCCCAAGTTTGGGAAGCCCTGGTGTACAGCAATGGCTGGCTCTGAATGTGGCAGTATATTGAGGGAAGTGAGTAAGCCATGACTGCTGGCAATGTCTTCTTTGCTCTAAAGGAAAAAAGCTCATAGACCAGGAAAAGAGAGCATGGATTTTAAGAATTAAGGTGCAAGATGTTTTGAAGTACATTATCTGCTGTACTTTCCAGTGGTGGTAATTAAGATGGAGATGTTTCATGTCACGTGTAATAAGGTTATTCCAGAGTGACTATATTTTGATTGTTATCTTCCCACTTTAGCTGGGCTTGTGTTATGCTCTTTGTTAATTTTTTTCAATAGTTCTGAATCAAGAAATTGAAGCATTCACTTTGCCAGAGGATGATACTTCAGTGCTCTCTGAAGACAGAGTTGTCAGTGTGCATTTCAAAATCCTTTACCCGATCATCATCACCAGTCTTGGGGTGTTCTACGATGCTAAAGGTGTAGGATTCCAGAGGAACATCACAGTGAAACTCTACCAGGCAGAACAGGAGGTATGCTGCTGTGCTTCTCTTAACAGAATGGACTAAATCTGTAGTCTTTTTTTCTTTCTTTCTTTTTTTTAAGACACCTGGAAGCAAAGCTTGGGTTGGAGGAGAGACAACAGGCCTTTGTGAAGAATGAAAGTGTAACATAGCTTGTAACACTGTAGCCTGTGACCTTTTATTTTTCTTAAAGGTTCTTTGACATTCCTATGCAACTAGAAATGGCCAGGTAATATCTGCATGTGAGATAAAAGTGGCAAGGAGAAGAGTTGAAGAACAAATGGAGATGGCCAAGAAGCCAGATGTTGTATAAAGATGGGGTACAGCAGGGTTTCCCAGCCTGGGGGTTCTCCAGATGTTGCTGAACTACAGTTCCCAAGACCCCCAGCCACAATAAATTATCTCTCACCACAGTACATTGTGACTGGGGGTGTTGGGAGTTGTAGTTCAGCAATGTCTGGAGGACCCCAAGTTGGGAAGCCCTGGTGTACAACAACTGTCAGCTCTGCATGTGGCAGTATATTGAGGGAATTGAATAAGCCATGGCTGCTGGCAATATCTTCTTTGCTCTAAAGGAAAAGAGAGCATGGGTTTTTTCTTTACTAAGTCCCAAAACTGATTTTGCTTCTAGATCAAAATTGTTAGGGATTCAGGGTTTTGTTTTGTTTTTTGTTTGGTCCTATTTCTGAAGTGCATGGTTTGGCTTAACCTGTTAGCTGAATGTGGAGCAGTTGCTGTACAGGATCATAGCATGGTGCATTTATACATTATATAGAAGACTGTATAGCTAGTCCCTGTAAGTGTATATGGGTAGATGATCCCTGCTGCCTTACTGCAGGCTGTAAAACTAGATATTTTTGTGCTTCTTACCAGCTTGGATTCTGGGAATCCGTTGTTGATCATTGCTGGCAGAAATATTCAAATAACTGACTCTCCTGAAGTTCATGGTAAATAAAAGCTCAGTGTTGTGCTAGGTAGAATCCTTCCAGTGGATTTTAAGGTAGCAGTCTCATATGAGAGGCTGGCAGCCCAGACTGAAGGCATGTGGCATGTTCTTCACAGCATAGTTTTAAGTCCTAGGCCTGTTTTGCACTTGACTCCAGTGTTCTAATTAGCAACTTGGAAAGTTTGATACATGGGTCTAGTTTAAAAAGACAAAACAAAAAGAAATAAAGGTGCACAAAGGCACTCCTGGATTTTTTAAAATAAACATTTTTTGTTCAAATCCTGGCAACTAAGGGGAAGTATGCAAAAGCCCCTAAAGGCTGTTTTTTGTTTTGTTTTTGTTTTGGCTCCAGGAAATTGTACAGATCCAAAACTAACTGACAGGGCAAATCTCAGGAAAACATTTTCAGCTTTAGGAATAAGGGGGCTAAGTGGTCCCTGATCTTGTCTGATCAAACTCAGAGATGCTCCCCTACCCTCTGAGCTACAGTTTCAGTAGAGTCCCTTACACACACTCTGTAAACCTTCACCTCAATCAATATAACTGGTAACAACCCTGTTCTAGCCATGCATATAGTTACATGGTTTGAGGGCAGTGCTTGCAGAGAGTATGTAAACTAGGTACTGCCTAAGGTTTAGTTCAGTGGGTAGGAGAGCTTCTCTGAACTTGATCGGACAAGCTCAGGGACTGCCCCGCTGCCTTGATCCCAAGGTTCAGAAGCTTTCATGAGCAGTAGGCTAACTCAGGGATGCGGTCTCTGTTCAGTCACACATCTGGGATCTGTACCAATGTAGAGCCTTGTTTGGGACTTTCAGGAGCACAGCCTCAAGGATTTTGGTGTGAGCCACATCACAGTGGAGTAGGAGTACATGCCCAAATGAGTGTGACTATGGCTCCTCCCTCAGTTCTTCAAACAGCAGTAGTGTTGCAGATAACCTTTCTCCCCCTGTGCTGGAGCTCCTCATTGATGGGTTGTGCATGCTCGAAACAGGACTGGAATTTTTCAAGGCTAAGCTCCCTGCTGCTGGAGGGTACCTTCCCCAGTTCTGGTCCTGTCTGCTCAAGCTTACAGGACACTGGAATAGCTCTTCAGCATACAGATTTTACTCTATTCAGGCTAGCTTATTCTTCCTAAAGTTTTTCTTCTTTATTACTGTTGTCGTCTCCCTCCCCCCACCCCCACCCCCAGATTGTGCAAGGGTGGGAAGGGAGCTGCCTTAGGTTTTTGTTTGTTTGCTAAATTTCTAAATATATATTTTCAATTCAGCCCGTTATAGCTTATTTTCCGTAGAGCTTTTCAGTTTTTCCTACAGAGCAGGCACACGCAGAGGAATTGTTGAGGGGTTCCTTATCTGAGGGCCCTCACACACCTCTTAAAATCTGCTCTGTGGGGCTTGCTCCCTTTCAGGTGCAGCCGGCTTCTCTGACGTGCCCTGTTCCCACCATTTTGGCTGCCTGTTCTGTGGAGGCTGCTCCGGCTCCAAAAAAGGTGGCAAAAAAGTCTAAGCACCTGAAGGTACAAGATAAGGCCCCTGAAAAGAAAAAGAAGAGGTTGCAGCTCTCCTTGTGCCTCAGCGAATGCCTCCTAATTAAGGATGTGTGCTGTAAGACAAGACCGTGGCACAAAGGAGAGGAGCGCGCTAAGGATGGGGATGACCAGCACCCGGTGAGGAATTCCCTGGCACCCGCACCACTCGTTCTGGTGATGGAGGGTGTAGAGGGGGAATTGGCTACTCTGCGCATTCCCCTCACACCTCTCCCTACAGCTCCAGGCCTGAGTCTGCCAGTGCTGCTGAGTAAGCTGCCGCCTTCGGAACAACCAACCATGCCAGCAGATGAGGATTCTGCACCTTCTGTATGGCCAGAGTCTCCAGTCCAGCCGTCCGGTGGCCTGGAGCTCATGAGTAACATGGTGCTGCTCCCTCTGGGGCCGGCATCCACAATCCCCTCTGATGTGGTTGGGTGGCTGAAGGAGTTTTTCAGGCAGGAGTGTTTGCCCCTCAGTAATGTACCACCATTGGTTCCTGCCTGTCTTGCCAGCTCCCCCTGTTGGACTTCCGTCTGTTTAACTAACTGCTCCTATTGGTCAACTTCCCATTCATGTGTTGCCACCCTCCACCCCTCTCTCTCCCCAGAAACCCTGTTATTCCCCACGGAGCTGTTTCTGATTCAACCCCCGGGTCACCTGGTCCTCTACAGCCAGTTGATTTGGATGAGGAGGAGGGGGAATTATCTGGGGACGAGTTGGTGCGACCAATACCCATATCTGCATGTTTATTAACTTCATCTGACTTCTAGGTGTTGCTTGCTAAAGCAAAAAGGGCTATCAATGATGTGGCGCCTGCAGAGGTAGCATAAAGCACTCCTGACTTAGATCAGAATGTTTTCCCCTTGTCAGCCTTGTCTTCGGCCACTGTTCCTTTCCCTTCACTTTTACGTAAAGTCATGATGGTGGAGTGGCAGCAGCCAGCCTCTTCTAAACCAGTTGGGTAACTACCCTAGGAAACATTATACGCTCAATCCTGAGGTCAGTTCCCTACTTGCTATTTCACGTATTGAAGCGCCAGTGGTGCAAAAGGTCTCTGGGTCTATTTTGAATACAGAGGGGCAAGGTCGGTTGAAATTTCTTGAAGATAAGAAATGCGATGTTTTACTTTAAAAGGTTCATGATGCTTCTGCGGCTGTGATCAAAATAGCTACTACCAACTCTATTTTTTCTTAGGCTTCTATTCTTTTGTCGGAGGAGCACATCACCATATTTCCTCCTGAGAATGTAAAGCTCTGCCAGGGAATCAATAAGAAGGCAAAGGCTGTGGCGTTAATGGCAGACTCTAGCCTGGATTGTATCCAGCATTAGGAGTTGCAGTTTGGCGGTCGCTCTGGCTCAGATTTTGTCAGGTGGACACTAAGTCCAAAATGGCACTTACCTCCTCCCCCTTTACGGTAACTAATCTGTTCAGCCTGGATTTGGATCCAGTTTGGTTGAGACAAAGGATAAGAAGAAGGCCATGCCTTGCACCAGGATGGATTTTCGAAGGCCTTTCCACCCCTATTCTTCCTCCTTTCATTCCCATAGAGTCATAGACAGTCCCAGGGAAGTTCCTCAAGTCAGGCTAGGGATTTCCACTACCATAATTTCAGAGGATATGGGTTATAGCAATGGAGACAATGGTATAGAGGCCCCACGAGGGCACAGGGATCTCAATCCTTCAGCACCAGTGCACAGTTTCCCAAGAAACAATGACATGGTTCAAGTTGGGGGCAGGCTCCTGGATTTTGCTCCCACCTGGATGTCCACCACCCAGGACCATTGGTATTTGGACATAATTTCCAACTGATATTCCCTAGACCTTATCTTGTCTCCACCAGACCTTTTTCAGACGTCTCCAAAATCGAACAAGCAAGAGAAACATCTCAGAATGATTCAAGCCATTCGCCATCTCAAACAGATTCAGGCAATAGAGCAAGTGCCATCGATCGACTTATGTTGAGGAATTTATGTACTGTTGTTCCTTGTTGGCAAAAAGGATGGTTCTTGGAGGGCAGTGTTGGACCTCAAATGCCTGAACAAGTATTTAAGGAAGAGGAAATTCAATCCGTCCGGGGGATTTCTTGGCCTCATTGGATTTGGCCGAGGTGTACCTACCTGTTCTGATCAATCCACTCTACTGGAAATTTCTATGGTTCTCCTACAACGGGCTCCATTATCAATACAGGGCCCTTCTGTTTGGCCTCTCCTCAGAGCCATGGACCTTCACGAAGATCATGGTCATGGTCATTGTGCACCTGTGCCTGCATGGAGTACACATATACCCCTTTTTGGACAACCTCCTGATCTGAGCTCCTTCACAAGCTCAGGCCCAGATGGCGGTGAGTCTTATGCAGCAATGCCTGGAGGACCATGAGTTTGTGGTCAATTTGGACAAGAGCCATCTGGACCCATCACAGGTCCTCCAGCACCTGGAAGTATTGTTTGATACGGATCAGGGTCTGGTTTTTCTGCTGGTGGAGCACAAGGTAAAGATCACTGCTCTCATATGCCCATTCCTATGGTGCCTGTCAGCAGATCTAATGCTCATGGCTCAGATCCTGTGGTCTGTGGTGGCCTGCATGGAGTGCATGCCATGGGCAAGGTGGCATTCACACCCTCTGCAGTGGCTTCTTCTTCCATACCAGGATCGTATCATGGCAGGGACACACCAACAGATATGCCTGACCTAGAAAGTCAAGCGATCCTTTCGGTGGTGGCTGTCACCAGCAATCAACAGGCGCCTACCTCTAACTGATCCTCCGAGGATTATTGTCACAATGGATGCCAGACTATCAGGGTGGGGAGCACACTGCCAAAATCAGATAGCTCAAGACCTATGATCCGAGGAGGAAAAGCATCAATTGGTTGGAGCTTCAGGCTGCCAACTTGGCACTCAGGAAGTTCAGCCGGCATTTGAGGGGCCGTCATATATTGCTATATACAGACAACATTGCGACCAAGGCACGCAATCACCAGGGCGGCACATGGTTGAAACTATTGATGGCAGAGACAGACAATCTGTTCTCATGGGCAGAGAAATCACCGCAGAAATCATCGTCCATCACCACAGAATATCTCAGTGGGGTGAGCAACACACAAGTGGACTGGCTCAGCCGACAAGTAGTGAATCCCGCAGAGTGGTCCCTCCATCCACAGATTTTTCAACAGATTGTTCAACGCCTAGGTGTTCCCAAAGTAGATCTGATTGCATATCATCTCAATCATCAGCTGTCTTGCTTCTTTACTAGGTTTCAGTCTCATCTGGCAGAAGTGATCGACGCCCGCATGGGCCCAACTGTCTCCTCTATACCTTACCACCCACAGCCATCATCATCAAGGTAATTCAGAAGATGGCAGAACAGGCACCTCTGATCTTGGTGGCACCACATTGAGCAAGGAGTCCGTGGTTTTCAGACCTGATCTTTTTCTCTGCCTGTCCTCCATGGCACCTTCCTCTCCGATGAGATCTTCTGAGCAAGGGACCCTTGCAATATCCAGAGCCAGAATGGTTCCAGCTCTGTGTGTGGACATTGAGCTCACACACCTCATAGCCAGCCTTGTATGAAGCCAGTTCAGGACACTATCATTGAAGGCCCGACATCCATCAACGCAACGTATATACCAGTCCACTTGGGTTGCCTTTTTTAGATGAGCTGCCTGCAAATACCTGTATCCTCAGTGTTCTGGAGTTCCTGAAGGTCCTTCAGTCTGGAATGGACCTTCGTCTGCGCCCCAACAAACTACGTAAACAGGTTTATTCATTAGCTTCTGTTCGGGAGATTTCGGAGCTGGGCACCTCATCACTTCATCTGCACATATCTCGATTTTAAAAAGGGTTTCCAATTTGGCTCCTCTGCCTGTCCGTTTTCCCTCTTGGAACCTGAACAGGGTGCTGAATGCATGAACACAGCCACCATTTGATCCATCAAATGGCCTCCATCAACATGAAGCTGCTGTCCTACGAGCTTCTATTTTGGTCGCCATCATGTTGGCTCGGAGAGTTTTGGAGCTGGGGGTTTTGTTGATGCATAAGGAGCTGTATATTTTCCAGCATGATTCGGTTATTTTGAAGTTAGATCCAACTTTAACACCCAAAGTTAATAGGCCTTTCATCATGCCCAGGATGTCATTTTAACATCATTTTGCCCATCTCCTGTTCACCACAAGGAGAAGCTTTGGCATAAACTCGATGTCCGCGGGCCCTGTGGACCTATATCAGGTGCACAGAAGGTCTTTGTAAAACTGATTCACTCTTCGTTTCTTTTCATACAACCTCCATGGGTCACAAGGTTTCCAAGGCTACTCTGTCCGGATGGATCAGATCCTGCAGCATCTTAGCCTGTCATATCCTCAACCTGCCAGCGACCAGAGGGGTATTGGTGCACTCTACCCACAGTGCCGTGGCCTTGGCTGCTTTTTTGGCTCATGTGCCACATCTGGACAGTTGCAGGACACCTACATGGGCATCTGTTCATCTGTCACTATGAAATAGTGTCCTTCACCGTTGACCAAGCAGTCTTTGGCCTTAGAGTACTGTAGCAGGTGTTACAGGTATATCCTCCCTCCCAGTTTTTCATTCTGCTTGGGCATGTCTCATCAATGAGGAGCTGCAGCACAGGGGGAAAAGGAACATTGGTCTTACCGTGAAGGATTCTTTTTCCCTGTGTCTGGAGTTGCTCATACACACCCAATGTACAGTTTCATCTGTAATGAGTTTTCAAGGGGTTAGGGTTAGTTACATTGGGGTGTAGTCAGCTCCTAGGGATCCGAGCTATAGTATTACCTTAGTTTGGTCTGTTACAATATCTTCTTACTCTGTTTTTTGCTGTTCTAGTTGGTATCTTTTTTCCTTATATACTGTCGTCTAGGCAAGTCACTCTTTCCATAGTGCAGCTCTTTACTTCAGTCCTGGAACTGGGGAACTTCCGGTGGCAGGAAGCTAGCTTTGCAAAATTCCAGCCCTGTTTCAAGCATGCTCACTGTACAACCCATCAATGAGGAGCTCCAGAGACAGAGCGAAAAGAACCCTTCATGGTAAGACCAATGTTCCTTTCTTGGTTTTTGCCAAAACCAAGCAAGTTTGTTCTTTCCACAATAATTTATTCTTCATTTGCTTATTTCCTACTTTTGTATGTATATTTATTTGTTTTGCATCTCCTTCCTGCTGTGGCCACAGGCTTATGTCACTTACAGACTTACAGACATTACATTTTAAAATGCCAGATTTGAGGGGGTAAGCTCCCTTCCACTGGTGATCACAAACACTGCCTTCTGTGTCTTGTTGAAGAGCACAAAGTTGAATCCACTGTTGGTGCTTTAACAAGTATCTCCTAATCACCCAGTGATGGGAGTGCCTCAGACCACCCATCTCTGCACTGAAATGCAGACTACTCTGCATTGAAAATGCACTCCTCCAACCTTGACACCTCCTGAATTATTGATTCCTAAGATAGCAAAAGAGCATGGAGAAACAAACACACATTCTCTAATGTTAATTGAACTACTCTGGAATGCTCGCGGAACATCTCGAGACTACTTTTGGGCTTCTGTGCAGAATTAGCGCAGCTGGAGTGAACAAGCAATTACAGAGTCAATTTGTGCAAAGCTTTGGTCTGGAAATAAAGGCTTGAGATAGGAATATTGTACAATCAGATTTATTTAAGGGTTATTGAGGTACAGGAAATGAAAAAATGGTTAGGCATTTGATAAAGGCAATAAAACTATAACTAGCAATGTAAATCAGAGACTCACAAAGACGTGTTTTTAGCTTAAAGGTCCGAATTGCAATTAAATCAACTTAAGACTTGCCAGAGAGGGAGGACCTGGAGTGCAGAGTTTAGACTTAGGAGGAAGGGGAGAGAGAGGGAGAGATGATTAGTAATACCTTTTAATTTTGTTGTGGTATCTGTCACCCTTGCAGGATGGGGAATGCTGGGGTCCTACTTCTCAGGGGCCAATCAGGACAGGGTAGAGAAAAGGCAAGCATTTCAGTCGCAAGCCAGGGAACCAGGAAAGCGGCTGATTCCAGGGAAAATCCAAGGGAGATTGGTTTTCTAAGGCAGCCAAGTGTGGTGCGTGGTTTGGATCAGGAGATGAGTCCGAACTAGGAGCTGGAAATGAAGCTGGAGCAATGTCCATGGTAGATGGAATTGCCAGAACCAAAGCACACACAGGTGATGGGTCCAAAGAAGTAGTATAGCAGGGCTTAGGGTTAAAATAGGCAAAAACATGCCTTTGGGCTAAACACGGGTCACACCTCCTGGTTGCAGGGGATGACATGCATGGTTAACAAAAGAATATAGTCATCCCTTGCCAACTGCGAAGGTTCTGTTCCTGGAAAACCTCGCAGTTGGCAAATTCGTGGTTGACAAGCAATAGGAATGCATTGAAAACGGGGTTAGGGGAATCACGGTTGCAGATTGTTGTTAGCCGCCCAGAGATGTAAGTTTGAGCGGGGTATAATATAAAATAAATAAATAAATAAATAAGTGGACTGCAAAATACAGTAAAAAAAAAATAGCCACCTGGCCCCTGGAAATCGCCCCCCGACTCCTGAAATTTCAAAAAAATCTCACCAAACTGTGGATACTCAGGTTGTGGTTGGCAAGACAGGTAACAATTTCCAAGTCACGGATACTCAAATCGACGATTGGGAAACCCGTGGCTGGCAAGGTACATGCTATGTGATTCAATCATGGGTGTGTGCAATCTTGAAGGACAATGGAGTGAAATGGTTTGAAAAACCTGTATGGGACAAAGTAAATGGGCGAGCTCAAAGCTTATCTTTTTGGTCAGGAAGACCTTCCAGGTGTGGAAACTGGAATGTTTTTTCACACCATTGAGCCTCTTTCCTGGTCCACATCAGACCATTAACGCTGGGATAGTGAGGTGGGAGTGATGCAGCCTTATCTGAGCTCCTTTTGAGGTGATTAGTTAAACTAATCCTTTGTGCCAACAAGAAGAAGAGTTTGACTACTCTATTGAGAAATAGTCCTTCTCCTTAACCCAAGTCTTAGCCAGCACCCTTCTCTGTATTGTGAGACAGAGGGGGGCATGGTGGGTACTTTTTAGTTGCATGTCCTATTTGACCTGGGGTAAAATTGCCCAATACTGCTTGTGCAAAGCGACTAACTGAGAGTTTGCCAAATATGGGCACATGGAGGGCTCGTGGTCCCGTGAGTCCAGGTAACCAAGGTGGAGACTGCAAGCCTACAGTTCCAAATAATATAGAGGGGCACTGCTTGTAGCTCCCGAGCAGGCTGTTCTCATAACACTAGCTAAGCCTAGAAGAAATGCAAGAAGTAGTCTTTGCCTACTTTTAGCTGCCTTTAAACAATGTCACTCTGCACTTACTCCCACCACACACTCTCTTCCTATCTCTCAGCCTTTGCAGTCTTGCCTTACTTCAGTACAGCATCCTGGCCTCAGCTGATTCATTTACAACTCTAAATACTTCCACAGTTGTGGCCTGTTATCTTCCAAATTCAAATCTGGAAAAGGCTTAGTAGGTTACGCAACTGGAATGGAACTATTTGCAACTGTGAGGTGCAGCATTCTTAAAAGCTGTAATTTATGTAGCAGTTTATCAGTAATATACAGGTGGTTGCATGTTCTCCTTTGTTCTTTAAGTCTATATATTTTTCTGTTGCACACCAGCTAAGAGAATGTGAAAATATATGGCTTTACTGACATTCATGTCTTCCAAATGTGTTACATATTGTTTCATAGGAGGCACTCTTCAGTGCTCGTTTCAGTCCACCAAGCTGCGGTGTGCAAGTGAACAGACTCTGGTACAAACCTGTAGAGCAGTTCATTCTGCCTGAGGTATGTGTAGCATCTAAATGTGGCATATACGAAACTATTTTTTACCAATAGACACCCCCACCCCCACAATCTGTTTAAATATGTTCCATCTTTTTACTGATGTTATTAATGGCTTTGAGATTGTGAACTACAGGTGAAACTCGGAAAATTAGAATATCGTGCAAAAGTCCATTAATTTCAGTAATGCAAATTAAAAGGTGAAACTGATATATGAGACAGATGCATTACATGCAAAGTGAGATAAGTCAAGCCTTAATTTGTTATAATTGTGATGATCATGGCGTACAGCTCATGAAAACCCCAAATCCACAATCTCAGAAAATTAGAATATTACATGGAACCAAGAAGACAAGGATTGTAGAATATAACAATATCGGACCTCTGAAAAGTATACAGTGTACTGTGCTTGATTGGCCAGCAAACTCGCCTGACCTGACCCCATAGAGAATCTATGGGGCATTGCCAAGAGAAGGATGAGAGACATAAGACCAAACAATGCAGAATTGCTGAAGGCCGCTAATGAAGCATCCTGGTCTTCCATAATACCTCATCAGTGCCACAGGCTGATAGCATCCATGCCACGCCGCATTGAGGCAGTAATTGCTGCAAAAGGGGCCCAAACCAAGTACTGAATACATATGCATGCTTATACTTTTCAGAGGTCCGATATTGTTCTATTCTTCAATCCTTGTCTTCTTGGTTCCATGTAATATTCTAATTTTCTGAGATTGTGGATTTGGGGTTTTCATGAGCTGTACGCCATGATCATCACAATTATAACAAATTAAGGCTTGACTTATCTCACTTTGCATGTAATGCGTCTGTCTCATATATCAGTTTCACCTTTTAATTTGCATTACTGAAATTAATGAACTTTTGCACGATATTCTAATTTTCCGAGTTTCACCTGTATAATGTCTTGCGTAGAAGGGATTAGCATCCACTTGTGTTTGCAGCTGAAAGTCTCATCCAGCTCTTCTGTAAGTAATGGAAATCTTCTTAAGATCATAATGATGTGTGGGGGTGGTGGCATTGTAAGCTTCCATAAGAATCATCTCCAAACCTTGGTCTAAATGCAGCAGATTCTAGACTGGTAATGCAGCCTTTGTTCATAGGATGAAAAGAGGAAGCATTAACAGACTTTAACATTCCAAAATTTTCTGGGTTAAAATATTTCATTGTTAATATAGTAGATAGAGAATAAAGTGGACTAGAGAACAGAGAGCAGACCTTAGATCTGGGTTCAAATTGCAGCTGTATGAAGAGTCCTACAGCAAGGCTCTGTTTCTTAGTTTGTGGTCCATCTGTAAAATTGAGCCATTGGCCCCATGATGAAGGTTGCTATTGTGAACATGAATGAGATTAGAAAATATTACCACCACTCTGGAACATTATGGAACAGTGATGTGTGCAAGAAAAGGGAAATTAATTTTGAAACTGACAGATCATTTAAATATTGGGCCCGTTTCACACACTATAAGCTCCATTTAGAAATTAATGTGAAACCTGTTTGTAGATTGTGATGTGGGTATGCATCTGGTGAAGCCACAATTGCCTCACTTACCAGTGCATGCACGTTACTATACTCATAGCCACAAACTTAAGTCTAATCTCTTAGGAGCACAGGAACCTGCCATATACTGAGCCAAACCAATTTGTCCATCTTGCTCAGTATTGTTTACACAGACTGGCAGCGTCTTCTCCAAGGTTGCAGGCAGGAATCTCTCTCAGCTCTATGTTGGAGAAGCCAGAGAGGGAACTTGGAACCTAGATGCTCTTCCCAGAGTGGCTCCATCCCCTAAGGGGAATATCTTACCATGCTCACACATCAGGTCTCCCATTCAAATGCAGCTAGGGCAGACCCTGCTTAGCTAAGGGGACAAGTCATGCTTGCTACCACAAGACCAGCTCTCCTCTTCACACATGCATGTTTCGTTCATTCCTACATAGTAGTACCTTCCTTATTGGGATTTGGTGATGTGTGAAATGGTGCACAGCGTTGCTAGTGACATCTAGATTGTGAACCAATTGGTTAATCATGGTGTGAGGAAGGAAATATATAACCTTTCTAAAAGAACATCATTAGTACGCTCCTGGATTGTGTGAAGTGTAGAAGGAATTATTTGTTTAAAAGTTATGAGAGTTCATTCTTTTATTTCTTTTGCCAGTGAGCTTAACAAGCACCTCTCATCCAGAAATTGTTTTAGAGCTATCTCTTCAGTTTATACTCTTACTTTACTACTCAAGTTAAAGTGTCACAGAACATTTCTTAATACAATAGGTTTTTACAGTACCTTGTGCATACTTGTGGCCTCTCTGCTTGTTACTACATTTGTACATTTTTTGGTATAAAAATGAAAACTTTTGTTAAAAGCTATTTAAAATATGTGCCAGGTTTTAGAGAACAGCATGTTTCATTTTCCTGTGGAGAACTTAAGTTTTCCTCTGTTGAGAAGAGCTGACTCTTCAGTTGTGGACACAAAAAGCATTGTTAGACAGCTCCAAACTGTAGATTGGCTTGAAGAATGGCACCTGCTGTGTGGCTGTGCCACAATTCTTATTGAAAGAATTGAAAACAGGAGTTGGGCAGGAGGTTGCCAGCTGAGCGGCTGAAAAGAACATTCTAGAGTGGAGGCATATGTTTGAGGTGTTTGTTTAGGAGCATGCTGAATGTTAAATGTTGGTGCCAGCATTCTGATAGTTCATATTTTCTATATTGCAGAGCCCAATGCAGAATGTGTATTTTAGTTTTTGGATGAGGTTTCCTGGAGAAATTAGCAACAGGTTACTTGTGCAATTGAGATTTTCAAGGGGAGAAATAGGTTTTAAGAGTGGATTGAATTGTTTGGCATTATCCATCTTGTCCTGGCAACCTTCATGAGGTCTTAATGGGTCTGTTCAAAAACTACTTAATGTAAGTCCCAAACTCTTGACAGCATGGGAGCAGCAGATCACATCCAACCTGTACGCTCCCTGTTGCAATTAAGGGTGTTGATTATCACCGCACATGACCAGGATGCCTCTGAGTACTAGTTGTACAGGAGTAACAGCAGGAGAGAGGGCATGCCTTCAACTCCTGCCTGTAGGCTTCCAGTGGCATCTGGTGGGCCACTGTGCGAAACAGGATGCTGGACTAGATGGGCCTTGGGCCTGATCCAGCAGGGCTGATCTTATGTTCTTATGACCAGTTTTGAGTCCAAGCAGTTTGTCTTTCAGTGCTCCATGCTTTGAGCCACAGTTTGGGCACATCCCTACATGCGGGACAGGGCCTTTTCTGTTCTTGCCCCCAGGCTCTAGAATGCTCTCCTAGTGAATGTCTGCTCTTTGTCAGCTGTGGCTGCTTTTAAAAAACAACGAAGGACCTTTTAAAAAAATTGTTCAGGTTTTTACCCCTTACAGGCTGCTGGGTCTCTCAGCACTCTTGCTTCTGTTTGTCCTTTTAATAGTGGGTTTTTTTGTGGGGGTGGGGAGGGTTATTCATTTTACTGTTTAACTGATTTTAAGGTTTTAAATGTGATTATGGAGTTTATTGTATTTCAATTTTTGTAAGCCGCCTTGGGAGAATAAATAAAAATAAACAGATGATTGATGGGTGTGAGGAGAAACATTAAAATCCCCACACAGCCGTGATTGCTGTGGTGTTAAAGATTTTATTTATTATTTATTTATTTTTACATTTCTATACCGCCTTTCGTTAAAAGAAAACCCCAAGGCGGTTTACAAAAATTAAAACATACAATAAAAGCAGTAAAAACATCAAGCTAAAAACATATAAACAAGCATAAAAACATGACAACAGATAACAGATAAAAAAACACAGAGAAGCCGCAGTAAAAACAATCATGTAAAAGCCTGGGTAAAAAGCCAAGTCTTTAAAAGCTTTCTAAAAGCCGTGATGGAGTCTGAGGAACGAATGGCCACTGGGAGAGCATTCCAGAGTCTAGGGGCAGCAACAGAGAAGGCCCTGTCCCGAGTGCACGAAAGCCGGGCCTCCCTCATTGTCGGCACCCGGAGCAGGGCCCCCTCAGATGTCAAGCGGGCAGCAACCCTTGGGAGCAGGCGGTCCCTCAAATACTCAAATAAAAGATGTTTAGCCCAAGAGATTATCTGGAGACATTAGGTTGAGTTCAAAAAACAAAGACCTATTAAGAAAATAAACATCACATACTGAGAGAGAGAGAGACATTGAAAGACATACCCCAACACATCACTAGCTTTCAACAACTGAACAATTCTGACTCCAACTGTCTTTAGAGAACACAACTCCTCATGCCTCTGGTGGTCAAAAGAAGTCACTGCGGTTCTAAGAGCCAATGCTGGAGAATTCTCACTTCTAACATAAATGTCCCTCTTCAAACTGTCCAAAATAAGCTTTGGAGAAGTGTTTGACTGCAAATGAGAACCTGTTTCTGCTCTTCTCAGGGCCAGTGAATAAATTAGGTGGGAACTAAATGAGGGAGGCAATTGTAATCTAAATTATAATACTAGAATACATTTGTGAGCTGCCTACATTTGAAAGAAGCTATAAAACAGAAGAAAATGTACTTTTTTTTCAGAGTAGAAGCATATTTTCATGTTCATTGTAATGTGATTTAGGTTTAAATGAAGCAAGACTTTTGGAAAAGAAAACTGCAATTGAGTATTCAGACCCTCCTTTCTACTAAATGTTACTCGGTTATTTCAACTACAGGTGGACTGGGTTTTCCATGGGGGTTCCATTTTTCACTACAACTGTGGATAATGGAACCATGGATAACAAAGCATTGAGGCAATGGGAATCGGGGGTTAGGTTCTTGGAGGATGGAAAAATGGCTAAAAATGGTGGGGAAGGTGTCCTGCCATGCTCCGCAGGTCTTCAGCTGTTCAGCAGTGCTGCCTGCCCAGTCCCAAATCTGCCATTTTTCTGTGAAAAACCATGGATTTTTTTTAAATGAGCCAGAAAATGGCTTCTCTCCTCAAATGGTGGATGGAAATAACCTTAGAGGTCATTTCTGCCCCCCGCTGGAAACTGCAGCTATGTGGTATATTGAGGTCAGGTGTCGATTGCCCATGCGACCGCCAATGTTGGGACTGTGTATAATGAGTTCCACCAGTATTATACCAATTTCAATCCACTTTTTGAGGGGAAGCCTAGATCCTACCTTGGCAAAGTGAGGTTTTAGCCATACATTAGCTGAGTAATGGGGAATGTAGGGACAGAAGGGCCTTAGGGGGAAAATCCCCCAAAACAACAGGGAGTGAGGTGGCATTTCTAGAGGAGAATCAATGGGTAGGGGTACATTTAAGCATATACTTCCTCTTAATGACACTCCCCTGCATTTGTATTATGATGGGACCCCATTTTCCTTTAGCACTTAGTACTGCCCTTAGAAAGTTATCTGGTGGTGTTTTGAAGATTTTAAATGATGAGAAATCTCTTTGTTAATGTGTGTAGGGGCTTCTTTGGTTCAAAATGATTTGTATTAGCTGTGCATATAACTTTATGAGGATAGGATCATAGACAAAGATGAAAGAATTTCCAAGGTAACATCTTTAAACCCTACCCCTTAAAAACCTCCTAAAAGTCTCTGTCAGTACCATTTGCCTGTGTGATATTGGCCTAGTTCAGAGGTAATGCTAAACCATGGTTTAGTGCGATGTGAACAAAGGGAGCATAGGCTGACGCACTCCCCCCCCCCCCCCGTCTTGTTTGTAAGCTTCCGCTTTCACTTTAAAAGACCAAATGCAGTTTGCTGTTGCACACAAACTCTGGTTTGGGTTTGATATACTGATTTGTTCTAACTTTAGCAGTTCAGTGGAACTGTTCTAACAGCAGTTCTTTGAATTTATGCATAATGCAGAAATGCAGTTTATTTTAAAGGGAAAACAAAAGCTTTCACTCTGGTTCTCTTGCATGCAAGTGGGGTGGGGAGCCTGTGGCTCTCTTAGATTCCTTTCACATTGTGCCAAACCATAATTTAGCACTGTGTTTGAACCAGCCAGAGTTACAGAGCACAATTTAAAAGGGAAGGTATTGAACCTGAACTACCGGGTCATTTCTTCAAAACATGATGATAATGGTAGAATCATCGTGTTTCTGGCTTTCTACTAGTACAGCAGCTTAACAAAGCAACTTTATAATAAAAGGATGAACCTTGGTATATGTAAAGTGTACCCTGTGAAGCTCGTATTAAGGTAGGAGACATTCCTAATAATTTTAGGAAGCAAGTCTTGCTGAGTTCAATGGAATTTATACTCTGTTAAGCACACTTACCTGGGAGCAAGCCCCATTGAACCTGAGACTTGTTCCTGAACGTATTGGAAAGATTTGCTTCCAAGAATATTAGGAATGTCCCCCATCTTAACTTTTATAAAAATTATTTAAATAGTTATTAAAACTTTGATTAGAGAATTATGTTAAAAGTAGTGGCTTACATACTATGCAGCCAGCTGCACACCCAAGAGGGGTACAACGTCACTGGCTGCCTGGGACTCACCAGCTTGTGGATGCTCCTCTCCGTGGTGAGGGAGGCTTTGTGCATCCTAAGCTAGGGTGTCAAAGTCAACTGGGTGATGGGCCGTATTTGATTCCGATGCACCTCCTGGAGGTTGCACATAGTCTTGCGCCACTTTCTGTTGCCTCGCACCCGCTTCACTTCAGCCTTCTGTCCTCCTCCTCCTCCCTCTTTCTCTCACTCTCACTCTCGTAGTCCCTCTCTCCTCTTCCTTGCACTGCCACTTAAACTAGCTGTATGCACTACTTCTTACATCGGAATATGCTCATGGAAAGATTGAATTTTTTTTTTTGCATTTAAAAAAGAAATTCTGAACATAATCACATTTTAACTGTTGTCCCCAATAGATTTTTAATACTTAATAATTAGATCAATAATTCCAAGACAACATGCTCAAGAAAAATCAGAACCCCTCTTCCACCTTCCCTTATTCTCCATTCACCTTCTTCCTCTTCCTCCCCCTGCCCCCTTCTCTCATTTTCTTCCTCTTTTCTTCAGTGTGTGCCAGTGGTGGTGGTGGGAATGCGGTAGCGGCTTGTCAGCTGCTTCAGAAGTGCCGGTCAGTTGAGCTCGGTAGGCCTGATCCGGCCTTAGGGCTGGCAGTTTGACATCCCAGTCCAATCAGTTGCAATGGACTTCCATTGAGAATGATGGGAGTCCATCACATTTAATTTTAACATAATTAAAAGTAAAACATAATGTCTTATTTGCTCATATGTAGTTCTTAAGATGCACAGAGCCTCCCCATTGGTGGGGGCATTCATGTGCTGGTGAGTTGCACACAGCCAGCGAGTCTGTATCCTTCTTGGGGGTGTGGCTGGCTGGTGTAGTATGTAAGCCAGTATTCCTGGTGAGGAACAAATGTTTAGTTTAAAATGGTCTGGTACTAAGTTTAATCTTCTGATTTTTCTGTACTCTGCTCCAAATTTAATATTATTATTTATGTTCCGAAGCTGTTGGCCTAGATGGGCATTGAAATTAAACTGTAGTGTTTCAATTTAATTGAGTCTCTAAAAGATTTGAAAAGTCTGTTTGTATGGCATGTGCACATATAAGCATGCTGTTAATAGTAAGTGGTGGACTGTTTTTGACAGAGCTTTGAAGGCACAATTGTATGGGAAAGCCAGGATCTGCAAGGCCTTGTTTCTAGAAATCTTCACAAAGTTATGGTGAATGATGGTGGAGGAGTTTTCAGGATCACTACGGTTTGTCCTTTTATTCTCACATTGTAATCCTATATAATAAAGTCCTTGGTGTGTTCGTCCGTGTCTGGTGTCTGCATCCGTGTCTCCCTCGGCTGTTCTGGGCATGCGTGGTGCGCATGCGCAGAAGAGCCAAGGGAGACAAGGACGCAGGCGCCGGCCGCCACGTTGGCCGGTTGGTTGGCCCGGCCGCGGGGAGGCCAGAGGCAGCGGCGGCGGGTCCGACCTGGCCCCAAGGAGGCCAAAGGTGGCGGCAATGGGACCGGCCCGGCGGTGGCGGGTCCGGCCCGACCGCGGGGAGGGGGAAGACGGCGACGACGGGTCCAGCCCGACCACCGGGAGGGGAAAGACGGCGGGGGCGGGTCCGGCCCGGCCTCAGGAAGGACAGAGACGGCGGCGGCCAGCCCAGCCTGGAAAGGGGAGGCCGGCGGTGGCGGGGGCCCAGGCCCGGCCGGTGAGGTGGTGGCGGCCCTGGATACTGGGGCGGAAGGTGCGGGGAGAAGGCTACTAGCGCCCGTTATTTTAAAGGGCTGAAAGATACTAGTGTTTTATAATAATGCTTTGTTAAACATTGTAAACATGTCAGATCCTTGACAAAGTTACCTAATGCTTTTGTCTTATTTGCTTGAAATAAAAATGCTTTGTTCAGCCATTTTTCTCCTTTGAGACTGTCGAGTATTTCTAGCATCACACAGCTACAGTATGTCAATTCACAATTTTAAATAGTCTCCAGATGTGAAATGCCAGTGCCCCTAACCCCTCCTTGTGGTTTCTTCCCAAATACTTCATCTTAATTCTTGCTTGAAATCAGGGTGGATTGAACCCCATTTGAGAAAGGATAGAATAATAACACTTGGTGTTCAGTGCTCTGTAACTTCATGTGTTTCAGGTCAGGATCAAACTTAATGAGTTTAAGTGCCCCGTAGTGCTTCATCCATCATTTCCTCATAACACGGTTTAAAACAGCAGTTTTTACCAATATGGATATTGGGGTGCTCTTTGTGTCCATAGACGCTTAGACCAGAACCTGTTCCATCCATGTCTTTTGGTAAAGCAGCTTAGTGGCTGAGCAGACAAGAATTGTAAGACCAAGTGCTCACTGTTCTTAGTATTTCTGCAAATGGTTTTGGGGTAAATAGTATCCCAAGGATTAATCAACCCCTTTGAAAACCTGAATTGTTGTAGCATGGTTTTTGTAGTTAGAACTCTCCTAATGAACTGTTAGAACCAGTTACAAACCATTGTAGTTTTGTAGTATAGATAAGCTGGTTTAAAAGCTGAACTAATTAATAACTCTTTGCAATAGGCAGGGGAAGGGTCATTGCCACATGAATTTACACAAGGTGTGGAGGGGATTGCAGGAGGCTTTATTTACACTATTCAAGGTAAGTATGCAAAAATTCAGTGAAGCATCTAAAGGTCAAAGAGCATGGTTTAAGGCAGGGCAGCCCTCCTGCAGATGTTGGCCTTCAACTTCCATAACCCCTGGCTATTGGCCACTGTGGCTGGGCATTATGGGAGTTGGAGTCCAAAAACCAGCTGGGGGTGGTGGTGGCTAAGCTGAGCAGACTTGGTTTAAGGGCACACAATACAGCCAACAATACACAACAAAATGTTTCAGCAGGAGCTAAGCAGGTAGTAGTGTGGTTAATGCCTTGATGGGAGACCCATGTATGCCACCTTTGGGGATTGGGGTGTAGCTTAATGGTAGGTCTCAGGTTCAATCCCTGGTATCTCCAGGAAGGGCTGGGAAAGAGTCCTACCTGAAACCTTGGAGAGCTGATTACCTGTCCGATAATTCTGAGCTAGATGAACTAATGGTCTGACTCGGTAGAAGGCAGCTTCCTATGTTCCTAAGGTGCAATCTGCTATTGGCTTTGTTACTCGGAGGTTTCTCTCCATTGCCACACAGTAATCTAGGAATTATCTATCTAGAATTCTACCTGTCTTGGTTTGCACCTTTCATTCTGCTACAAGCCTGAGCACTTGGGTGCTCTGGACATGTGGCATATGCCTGGGAGCTGTTGCAACTGCCCTTAATAGTTGGACGTCATGCTTGCAAATGGTGTACAGCAGGGCTACACAACCTTGACCCTCCAGCTGTTGTTAGACTACAACTCCCATCTTCAGCCACAGTGGCCAGTGATCAGGGATGATGGGAGTTGTAGTCCAATAACTGGAGGGCTGAAATTGTGCAGCCCTGGTGTACAGTCACTTGGCCATGGAGGGTCCTGTCAAGTATGTCTGAGATTTGCCAGGTTTCAATTGCCTGTATTTACAAAGGATAAGGAAAGCTTTAGTACAGCCTGTAGTGTCCCAGTGTGTGAAGAAAATGACTTTCCACAAAAACTAAAGTAAGGCAGACGTACATTGGATTTTGTTAAACACTGATTATTTTAGATTTTGTGGAATCTTTTTTTAAACCTAGGAATAGAAGATTAATATGTGTATTTTTAAAAAATCTAGCAAAGATAATTATTTCCCACTGTGTCCAAATGCTTGGCTTTTGCCTAATTTGCACTGATTTTCACTTTGAAAATTAGACAAGTTTTTCAAGTGGTTTAATTGCATACTTGAGGATATACATAATATGTATGTCTTAGAGAATAAGAGCTATATATATATCAGTGTCATGTAGATGCTATACATGTATGTAATTAAAAATCTCTTAGCTTCTCCTGCCTCCCTTTCAGAAGGAGAGGCTCTTTTACAAAGCCTGCAGAGTCGCCCGGAAAGGTTTATTCATCATATAAGTAAACTTGAAGAGGAGGATGCCTCGCTGAAGGAAGAAAGTAACACTTATGATGATATTGTTTTTGTAGATGTTGTTGACACCTACAGAAATGTTCCAGCCAAACTATTGAACTTTTATCGATGGTAGGTTTAGGGCGGGGGTGGAAGTGTTATGGTCTTACCTGGCTTATTTCTGGTGCAGAAGTATCAATGCCTGCAAGTATTTTCAAGTCTGAATGAAAAGTAACTAGAAATGACGGAAGGCCTTTCTAAGCAAATGAGGCTCTTCTCTGGAATTTGTGCATCTCTTGCTACACGTGGCAGGCACCTGTTGGGTACTGCCTGTAATATCATGAATGAAGCACAACACAATTTATCCCTTCCCCAGACCCCTCCTACTTTCATTGTGCAAACTTTTCCCAGTCTACCTATGCCCTTGGGTTCACTCCCCTTTGTGCAATCCCAGTGCTGGAGTGTACATACTGGCTCACCAAAAATGTTAACAGGCAGTCTCTCTGCTTCTTTTTCGGATTTCTATCTCACAACATTCTTTAATGGCTGTTTGTGTCTTCTCAATAAAATATGTTTTATTTTAGCTACTTAAGCGGGGTATACATAGAATACGAACAGCGGAAGCCATCCTTTGAAAAGGAACCAGGATTATGTATTGAGCAGTTGTCTCACGGTGTTTTGGTTTTTCTTAAAAAACATATTCTTCTCTGTCAGAGAAGCAATACACAGTATGGCAACTTTTCCAGCATGACCACCCTTTCAAAGTTAGGACTGTTACACTTCTAACAGTTATGTACAGTGCAGGAATTTCAACCGCTATGGCTTGTCGTATGTTGTGGAGCCACAGCTGCACCTGCCATCATTTCTTCATCTGCATGAGTATTATTTATTTATTATTTATTTATTTGATTTTTATACCGCGCTTCCAAAATGACTCAGGGCGGTTTACAAGTAAAACAAAACATTAAAACAGTAAAGAGCTAGAACAAAAATTAAAAACAATATAACAATTAACAATTTAAAAACATTTTAAAACAGTTAAATAATCACAGTAATTAAAAACCCTGAAACCAGGTTAAAATATTAAAACTGATTTAAAAAAAAAAAAAACCCTGGAAAGCCAGGCCAAACAAATACGTTTTAAGGGCTCTCCTGAATGCTAATAGAGTATTCAAATTACGGATTTCCTCAGAGAGCGCATTCTACAGCCCTGGAGCAGCTATAGACAAGGCCCACCTCTGAGTCACCACCAGACGAGCTGGTGGTAACTGGAGACAAACCTCCTCAAATGACCTTAATGTGCAGTGGGGATCACGCAGAAGAAGGTGCTCTCTGAGCTAACTCGGACCTTAAAGGTAATCACCAGCACTTTGTATTTTGCCCAGAAACATATCAGCAGCCAGTGCAATTGTTTCAAAACAGGCGTAATATGGTCTCTCCGGGTTACCTCAGAGACCAATCTGGCTGCCGCATTCTGAACTAATTGAAGTTTCCGAACTACTTACAAAGGCAGCCCCACGTAGAGCGCATTGCAATAGTCATGCCTGTAGGTTACCAGCTGGTGCACCACTGTTTTGAGGTCATCCTCTTCAAGGAATGGGCGCAGCTGTCGAATCAGCTGAAGCTGATAGAAAGTACTCCTGGCCATGGCCTCCACCTGAGATACCAGGGTGAGTCCTGGGTCCAGGAGTACTCCCAAGCTGTGTAACTGCCCCTTCTGGAGGAATGTAACCCCATCCAGCAGAGGAAGATCTAACTCACATCTCAGATTCTGAGCCCCTACAATGAGCACCTCCATCTTGCTTGGATTCAGCTTCAATTTGTTATCCCTCATCTAGCCCATTACTGCCTGTAGGCAGGCATTTAGAGAATGAGTGCCATTTCCTGAAGAATAAAGGGAGAAGTAGATTTGGGTGTCATCAGCATACTGATAACACCCAGCACCAAATTTCCTGATGACCTCACCCAGCGGTTTCATGTAGATATTGAAAAGCATTGGTGAGAGAATGGAGCCCTGTGGGACTCCATATAACAGCTCCTGCTTTGAGGAGCGACTGTCACCAAGCTCCACCATCTGGGATCTACCCGAGAGATAGAAACGGAACCACTGCAAAGCAGTGCCTCCTATTCCCAACTCCCCCAGGTGACCCAGAAGGATACCATGGTCGATGGTATCAAACGCTGCCGAGGGATCCAAGAGGACCAACAGAGTCACACTCCCTCTGTTGATTCCCTGGTAGAGGTCATCCATCAGGCCGACCAAGGCTGTCTCAACCCCATAGCATGTTCTAAAGCCAGTTTGAAATAGGTTTAGTTAATCAGTTTCCTCCAAAACTGCCTGGAGCTGGTTGGCCACCACCCTCTCAATAACCTTGCCCAACCAGGGGAGATTGGAGATTGGCCTATAACTATCCATCGCTGAGGGATCCAGGGAAGGCTTCTTAAAAAAAGGTCTAACTATTGCCTCCTTCAAACAAGGAGGCATGCTACCCTCCCTCAGCAATGCATTTATGATATTAACTAGGCCATCTCCAACAATCTTTCCACTAGATCGAAGCAGCCAGGTTGGGCAAGGATCCAGAGAACAAGTGGTAGGCCGTACCGCTCCAAGCAGCTTGTCCACATCATCAGGAGTCACAGATTGAAACTGATCCAACCTTACACTGCAAGTGTTACAAGTGTAAGAACTCCAGTATTGAAATGCTGGTCATCCTTGCATTAAGTTTTTACAATGGAGAGATTACAACAAACAAATACAATGCATGGTAAGAGTTATTTGCTGTTATATCCATTTTTTTTTTTAAATTTGGCTATAGGACGATAGAAGCAGCAAGTTTCAATGTATTGCTGAAGACAGATGATGACTGCTACATAGATTTGGAAGCTGTGTTCAACAGAATAAAGCTTAAAAACTTGGGAAGACCAAATACCTGGTGGGGAAAGTGAGTGTTGTTTTGTAAAGCAGTATAAAACCCAGTGAAGAACTCCACTTAATTACAAAATAAACATTTTCACAATATGTTTTCCCAAGAATGTGGCTGGCCACATTCTTCCATTACTCTGGATATTTGTTCTTGGTATTTTACTAGATTTAGTTTTAAGTTGACCATATATTACAAGTTTAATGCAGAAATTAGAGTGCAGTTTTCTGTGGCATAAACAATGCAGGAAGCTGAACAGGAAAGCTGTGGCTAGAGCAAGTATAACTGACTGTGAGAGAATCGGCTGTTTAGTTATTGATAGCCTTGGAAAGTCATTAGCCTTTCTTTACATGCATTGAAAAAATGAGATAAAACTATGTTGCTATCTGAGTGGGGGAAAATCTGAGTTCATTTTGTTTCTTCTCTTTCTCTCCCCCCACCTCCGCCTTTGGGGATTTTCTTTAATCCAAATGGAAGCATTTTTAGTATAAGAATTTCCCCTGTTCCTCAGACTGGTTCCTGGCCCACTGTCCCAATACACCTATGGCTTAAGAGGAAATGTAGTAAGTTGTTCAGAGACTTCACAACAGCAATCGCAGGGGAGGAAATTTGGCTTGAAGGGACTAAGGCTTTGGTAAATGTTCACTTTCCCTGGCCCCTAGAACTGGCTGTGCCAGTGGCTCCTGACAGCCTTTTCAGGTGATCCCTTCTCCTGAAAATGGGGGAAAGTAAGTATATTTATGGAAACTTCTATGAGCAAAATCCATAAAATAGGGTAGGAAATAGCTGCTTCTTATTTTACAGATAGACTGAAACAAAGAACTGGAAGGAAAGAGGAAGCAGACCAATTTTTTTCCATCTGTGTGTGGAATGAGTTTTGTTCTGGGCAGCAGTATCAAGGCAGTGTGTGTGCACCTGCATTGCGTGGGGCCTTCCTGATTAAATCTGAGCAGGATTTAAAATGAACTGAGCAGACATCAAAAAATGTGTGAGCGTGTGCACACGCCTTAGAGGGAACACTGAAGCAGACCAAAATGAAACCTCAGTCACTGTTCGAATGGTTAAAGAAATCTGCATTATCAGAAGGCAGGGATCAAGCTGTGAAATGAGGGTATCCCCCTTCTCCCTAGATGGACAAGGTGATCAGATTGCCTTTCTACAAGTCCTGGGAGAAGGGCTTGAATCTTGCAATCAAATTACTGACAAAGAACATGTGAAAGAGCCCAAAATTGTACAGATGGGTTAGATGATTTTTAATGAATATCTTATCAAAGGTACTTCACTTGGTGACTTTGATCTTAAGTTTCAGATTGAACTGGGCAGTTGACCGGACTGGGAAGTGGCAAGAACTGGAGTATCCAAGTCCCGCATACCCAGCCTTTGCTTGTGGGTCTGGTTATGTTATTTCCAAAGACATTGTAGAATGGCTTGCAAGCAATTCAGAGAGACTAAAGATATATCAGGTACTCTGTGTACTTTGATGGGAGACATGAAGGTAGAGTGGGAGGAAATTAATTTCTAGTTTGTGCATATGTAGTCCACTTTAACACTTCAGTATTGGGATTCAAAGTTGTTTGAAGAAAGGTAGTCCTATCCAGGAGCTCCTTATGCATGTGGGAACTCAGAAGTGCACACAGATTTCCCAGGTTTCCAAGGGGTTCTCCTATTCACTTAGAAATTGACAGCAGCTCTACCTAGATTTGGAAGAAATTGGGAAACCCTTACACACGTGGAAGGAAGGCTCATGTGTTCATTAGAGTGCATGTGGAATGAACTGAAGCCAGAAACTCCACAGCAGTACACTCAGTTTGGGCTGTTCTAGTTTTAGGGAAGATATACAATTTCTCAAATTCCATTTATTTTATTCTAAAATATATGGATGTCAGGACATGTACAGAAATTATGTAAAGGTTGGTTGATTTCATAAGCTGCACTGCATACATAATTCATGAAGCATGTTTATTAGGCTGCCTAACTTAGTTCTGATTCTTGAGTCATCTTTGTGATTTTCTGATTTATTTATTTTTAATGTACTTGATTTTGAAATATACTTAGGGTGAAGATGTAAGTATGGGCATTTGGATGGCAGCCATTGGGCCAAAACGCTATCAGGTATGTACTATATACTAAGGATTTCATAACTTTAAAGAATCTTACTGTAGTCTTTGTCCAATAAATACATTTATTACATTATTTAATTTAACTGTGTATATCACTAAAACCTCAGTGTTAATGTCTTTTGAAAATATTGAAAGAAGAACAAGAACTTAGCTTTTGTTTATATCTGTCTATCAAAACATTGCTTGAAGGAAGGCTATCTTTATTTTTTTTCCATTTCCTAGTACACTAACACACTGGATTTAAAAATGGGCTCAAAAATAAACAAGCATTCTCTTAAACTTTAGTCTAATCACTTAAAATATACCAACTAATGTTTCAGCCCAGCATCCAAAGCACCATGAAAATAGTTCTGTGGGCTCACTGGGAAGTTAGACTGGTCATCTTCAAACAGTAGTCTCCAAGCTGAAACTGCTTTTCAAACTGAAGAGAATTTCAAAAGAAATTTGTGGTAAACAGAAAATCTGAAAGCCAAGCCAAAAAACTATTGGGCTGGCATAAGCCCCTTGGTTGAGCCTCTGGATTCAGCATTAATTGGTCAGTTAACATTTTAACCCTTTAAAGCTGGATTTTTAAAATGGCATCTTTTTGAGAATGCAAAAAGATATTTGCAGAAAAACTATTGTTTTAAGTGATATTATTGTTGCACCTACAGCTTTCTTTATCCCTATTGCCAAATTAGGGCTGGGGTGTCATACTGCTGGGCCGAATCAGGCCTGCAGAGTTCAACTGACCAAGCTATTGCTGTGTTGCCGTGTGTTTCTTTATTGGTTGGCTGGCTTCCTTCTCTCCTCCTGCTGCCACCATGCTCCTTTCCTTGCATCCTCATGGCAGGCTCTTCAGCATGTGAAGTGCTAGCCCAGGAGAGGAAGAAGACAAAGTCAGAGGGATGGCCCAGGGCACTCTTTCTCCCAGCAAGGGAGAGGGGAGGAGGAGGTAGAAAGAAGGGCAAGTGGAAGGAAAGGTTGGGGGGAAGAGGGGTTCTACTTTTCTTGGACATGATATTGCTTTGGAATTGAGAGTTAAAATTATTTTGGTAACAATAGCAGTTATAAACGATAGTTATGTTCAGAATTGCTAAAAACAATTCTTTCCCTGAGCATATTCCAGTGTAAAAGTAGTGCATTCAGCTAATTTGAGTGGCAGGGCAAGGGAGGAGGTGATGGTGTGAGGCTATGTGCTGCTCCTGGAGGTGAATCAGAATCACATCTGACCCACCATCTGATCGAGTTTGACACCTCTGGATTAGGGTAGCAATGAACACACTGTTGTACTCGGAGAACATTCCTGCCAATTGTAATTAACATTCTGCTGACATTGATAAAATTTTATAGTAATTTTTGTGTTTTAAAAGCTTTTAAAATACCACTGCAGGCCTGATGGTCAGGATAATACAGCAGAATAAAACACTGAAAGCTGAAGGTATTGCAAGCTATCGCCTATTTCCCATCTTTAGGGGTGCAGACCTTGTCAAATCACAGCAAACATTTCTGTCCCCCAACCCCATGGTACCAAGCACTCCAGCTGCCTCATGTAACCAACAGGAACCGCTTTTAGCAGGCAAGCAATATTGCATTAATGGAACGCCAGTCGAGCAGGAATTAGTAGGGAAACAAAACTGCTGTACAGCATGATGTGTGGGATGGCCACCCCTCTTCTGAACAGTTCCATAGATGTTAGATGTGGCAGCTTTCACTGCAATCCAGCAAACCAATTCATAGGGGGAGTTATTAGCTGCATTAGGAGCAGGACTATTTTAGATGTGAACCCTACCTTGTGGAATGCTGCCCCAGAAAGCCATTTTGCCTTTTCTCTTGCTCAAGTCTCATATCTTAAGAGACCTATTAAAAATTAATGTGCGAGTGTTGGATTGGGATCGATGAGACTCAAATTCAAATCCTCTTTCAACCATGAAGCTCATTGGGTGACTTTGAACCATCCACTGATCTCACAGGGTTGTTGTGAGGAGAGACACCAGTGTGCATGCTATTCTGAGCTCCTTGGAAGAAGAGTGGGATATAGATGCAATAAATGAATAAATCTTATTGTGGCTTAATACAGATTTTTATTCCTTTTTGATTAAATCACAGCCATACAGATCCCTATAGCAGGCAATGCACTTGGATGTGGCGGACAGTGGGTAAAGCTGCCTTGATCTCAGGATGGCAGTTTCATAAGGTCCAGGCAAATTTTGCTGATATAAAAACACCATCACTCTAAACTAAATAAAATTGCCCAAAACATAGCTGGGAGGGTGGGGGAAAACCTTGGAGAACTGTTTAAGAGGATTTGTCCCCCCCCCACTTAATTTTCAGGCATATGCTATACTTTAATTTATATTCATATTTGTTGCTTTGTATATTTTTCGTCCTATAATGAAAAGCACATTAACACAGAGAGTGTTTGATTCCTCTTAGTGATGTGTGTTCTGTTTCTGTTTCTGTTTGCAGTACTGCACTCCTTGGCTTACTTAAGACTTGGCTCAGACCCTAAACGGCACTGAACAATTCTGAATTATTTTACTGCATCTTGTTTTTTAAGAGTAGACCTAACTTCCTTGATTTCCCCCCCCCAAATTGACCTATCTTCTGAGTAATTTTACTTTCCTTCTCCCTTTTCTTATATGGTGATTTAAGTACATAACTCACCCCCAGAGACATATCTTCAGGAGGCACAATTGGTTTAGAGGGAAGGGGAGACTGGTAAAATCAAGCCCTTCTTCATGTTGTCAGCACAGCACTAGTACAGACATCAGACGCCATTTCTGCCTAGTTGTCCTCCAGTAGTCCAAACAGCAGGGGTGCCCCAAAGGGATGTCCACAGAACTGGTTCCATACACTCCTGGGTGAATGGGTGGGGTTTCTTTAAGGGGCAGGGGAAGCACTGCCTACCTGCCAGCCCCCACCGGCACGCTCGCAAAAAGTGGGTGTGTGGGGCTGCAGCATGCCTTCATGCAGGCCCAGTCAGTGTCACCATGAAACTGGCCAGTGCGCATAGGGGCTGGCAGGCAAGGCCTTACCTGCCCCTTAAAGACACCCCCCCCCCCGGCTCGAATGCCAGTTAATGGAAATGGTTTGGTGCTCCTAGAATGGAGTGCCAAATGGTTCCATGCACATCCCTAGTGCCCTGCCTTTCTATGCAGCAGAATGTAGGCAATTAGATTATTTGCTAATTAAGGTTACCTTTTAAGAAGGGAGAAATATCCTTTTCCTACTGATGAACTAGTGACAAAAATTCTCTCTTGAACAGGACAATCTCTGGTTGTGTGAGAAGACATGTGAGAGTGGGATGCTATCCTCTCCACAATATTCTCCAGAGGAACTCACAGAGCTGTGGAAAATAAAGGAACTGTGTGGAGATCCCTGTAACTGTGAAGAAAGATGATAAAGACTTGATAAGGCAAAATACAGCATCATCTGAACAGTGACCAATAGTATGGAAGACTTTGGATGGGTTTTCAGTTTGGGTTAGATAAATTATGAAGGGAAAGCCTCAAAGCAGTTTCTAAAAAAAAGATTTTCCTACATAAGAAATTACATGAATCCCCGGATATAGTTTATCACCTGTGACAAACAAGTGTCTTCTGTCATTGCCTGTTTATACCCCAATACAAGAGAGATGTGTAAATTTATCATGGATGGCGAGCTAGATATGGAATCCACACGTTCTCCATAGATGTGACTTTGTGTGTGAAGTAGCCCTTGCAGCAATGTTTGCACATCCCCCTCTTTGCGTTAAAAGGCGGGGGGGGGGAGAGATACCGACCATTTTCAGTATACTCTACAGTCATTTTACAAATCAAATGTCTAAGTAAAAGCAATTTTCTTGCCACTGGTAAATGACGAATGTAGATAAACTTGCTCTTTTATACACTAATGCATGAGAGGTCAGGCAGGCAGGTGTGCTTGTGCAAACATTCTGTAATTAGGCTAACAGTTCTGTGCCAACATGCTTCAGGTCAGATGGGGCTGATTGCACATGTGGCATGGAAAGAGTTCTGGAATTTGAACAATGCTACTCTGAAAGGTTCATTTGATTCAGGGAAGTTGTTGAATGCTGCAGTAACTCTGCCCTCCCCTGGTAGCTTAGAGGGAAGAGCCAGCCAAGAGCCCTTTCTCAAAATGGAATAGTGGGTAGAGGAGCAAATGAGTCAGTATGACTATCTTTAATGACGTAGGCATTTCATATGTGCTAGTAAAACCTGACTGCTAGGTTGGGTGGCCAGTGAGAATACCTCAGCTTTTAATGTTTGAATGTTTTGTTGCAATTATCTGTACAATAATGGAAGAGTTTGTTAAAATCCTGACTTCTATACATAAGCAGCGTAGCACAACCATAGATTAAGACTGGTTACCTTAAAACTTTCCTTTTATCTAATGAGGCATGATAATGTTTTCAAAAGGCATTTAACACCACAAAGTACAGGAAACAGTAGTTTGTCGAGCAAGTAGTTTTCCATCTTTTTAAAAATCGAAGTTCTTCCAGATAATATATACAATTAAATAAATCAACACATCCACTTAATTAGAAAGGCTCTGCTAGCAGCCCATGATTACTCTTCAAAAGCTGCATAAAAGGCAGCTGTTACCATCGTACTAGAATGCAGTCTTGGTTTTCGATCGAGTAAAACTGTAAGGGCTTTAGGTCATTGTCCAGTTCAAATTCTTTGCCTTTCATCTAGGAGAAGGAGAGAGTCAGACGTTAGGTTCATGCATCTTGTACTTTCATACCTTTTAAAAATATTTGGGATCAAGCTACCTCTCTACTCAGAGGGACCTGAACAGTGCCCAGAACTATGGTATGCCTGCTCTCCTTTAAAGGAGTCAATTCACTGAATAGTGTGTTAGAGTGCAGTGTTTATCTTTAGCAGCGTGACTAGTAGTAGTGTTCTGAATTAAGTCTGAATTCATGTATTGTTGCATAACTGAACTTGAGCTTACTTTAGCACTTTCGTAGGATAGTTTGAGTTCTGAACCTGGGATTTTCAGTAGCCGATACAGCAATCCTTTGACCTTCTGAATAGTCATAGAATCTGTACAAGGGGAAACAACAACAACTTTAAACTACAAAACAATTACCATCTGATGCATTACACCATAGACAAGTTATAGTAGACAACAATTATTAATGTAGATTTGATTGAATCTTTTACAACTTTGAGGAAGCAATTACTAGCATCTCCTCAATTTGACATTAAAGGTAGTATTACTAAATAAAACAAGAGGGAAAATGTAACTAAACCAAATTGGAGACTTTCCAGCTCATGTATACAACACAATGACTGACCTAAGTGACCTTCAGGACTTTGTTTGTGGTATTTGCTCTTTTTGTACTTTTAACACTAGGAGTGAAGCCCTTCCATCTACAGAAAATGAATGTCATTCTAAATGGACTTTATACCTTGAAGTCCCTAAATCTGTTGATGCTAATCAGTTCCTCATTGCCAGTAGCTTTATGCACTTGTATTAAGAACCAATACGTCTGAACATGAAAAGGTATTTTTGTAGTGAGATTTGAATGAGTAAATTAGTTTATACAAAATATCTGCTCTAGATTTGAACAATGCAAGATATTGGCTGTTCCGGGTAACGTCCTCCCCCTCCCTCTACCATTTATTTTAAAGCTTTATCTGAAGGCACAGCAATAGTGAGTTTACTCTATTGTCATAAAATGTACTTAAATATTTTTCTATTAACTTTTTGGCAAAGCTGTATCATCTTGTGATAAATGTGATTTTTATTTTAGAATAAATACTTTTCAAAGTAGAATGTGCAAATGTCTCATTTGTTAGATAACCGAGGACATATATTCTTTAACATAAGGGGATATCACTTTTAATCAATAATTCAAACTGAAAATATGATGAATTTTATATCCATACAATAAATGCCATTTCCCCCCCAAAATGAAGGAATATTATTAAGTTACATCAGATCAGCTTCTTATGCAGGTCTGTTTTTTCACACTATTTAATCAAGAGCTTGATTTGGCAGTTACATTCCCCTCCCCCACAACATAGCAAGATTGAGGAGGACTCTCAGAATTGCCTTCTTACCCAAAGAAAGAAATGTCGCCTGCACTGGGAGATCCAGAGTTATCTAAACACATGGCTTTAAAAGGGGCTTAGACAAATTCAGGGAGGACAGGTCTATCAATGGCTATTGGTCTGGTGGCTGTAGGCCATCTCCAGCCTCAGAGGTAGGGGTGTGCACGGAACCGTGGAGCTGCGGTCCGGTACTGGGGTGGGGGGTTCCATTAAGGGCTGGGGGGGCTTTATTTACCCCTCCCACGCTTTCCACACTCTGCCGCCGTAATTACTGTAAAAATCGCTCCTCCGATGGCTACTCCGGTCAAAAAAATGGCCGCCCCCTTGAAGCCCCAGCCCCCTGCTGCTGCCGCCCCCTCCTTGAAGCCCCCTCCCGCCCCCTTAAATCTCACCCCGGGCCCCGATCGATAACTCTTCAGAGGCGGGTGGGCGGCGGGGAGATGTCCTCCCGCCCCCTTCCCTGCTGGGCTGCAAAAGACTTTAGGAAGGCTCCTGCGTGTGCAGAAAAGTAAAAGTACTTTTGCAGACCGGCGGGGAAACGGGCGGCGGGGGGATGTCCTCCCGCCCCCCTTCCCTGCCAGGCTGCAAAAGTCTTTAGGAAGGTTTCTGTGCGTGCACGCGCAGAAGCCTTCCTAAAGTCTTTTGCAGCCCGGCAGGGAAGGGGGCAGGAGGACATCTCCCCGCTGCCCGCCCGCCTCTGAAGAGTTATCGATTGTGGCCCGGGGTGAGATTTAAGGGGGTGGGAGGGGGCTTCAAGGAGGGGGTGGCAGCAGCAGCAGGGGGCCGGGGCTTCAAGGGGGCGGCCATTTTTTGGACCGGAGCAGCCATTGGAGAAGGAGCCATCGGAGGAGCGATTTTTACAGTAATTACGGCGGCAGAGTGTGGAAAGCGCGGGAGGGGTAAGTAAAGCCCCCCCCACCCTTCCGAACCAAAACCACCCCGTGTCCGGACCGGTCTGGAGGCCTTTAGAATGGCCTCCGAACCAGTCTGTGCACATTCCTACTCAGAGGCACGATGCTGCTCAATACCAGTTGCAGGGGCGCAACAGTAAGGGAGAGGGCATGCGAATACTTCTTGCCTGTGGGCTCCCCGGAGGCATCTGGTGGGCCACTATGTGAAACAGGATGCTGGACTAGATAGGCCTTAGGCCTCGCAGCAGGGCTGTGCTTAAGGATCTCCCTCACCCTGGATATTGAACTTGCTAAAGAAAATGAGCAACAGCTGCTTACCTGTAGAGCAAACTGAGAAAGTCACTATATAAAAAGTAAAGTCAAAATACACCAGAAGACAACATTTGAATCACTATCTTGCCGATGTTTACACAGCTTATTATCACTTATTACAGTTAACCATGACTTGAACAAAGTTTTGTACATATCTGTAAACAAAAAAGTAGCATTTGCTTACATACAAATCCTCTTTTTTGCTCACCAGCCAATGGTCCAGAAACAGGGTGCTCTCCCCTCCGCCCACTAAGAAACAGAATGTCTCAACAGAAAAAAGACTTGGCTGAATGTAGCTGGACAAGGAGGCACTTCTCACTTCCTGCCTCTAAAGAGATGGTAGTGTCCTAGCAATGAACCTTCATGGATCCTTGGTGTTACCTCCCCTGCTCACTGGGCAAGTAGGCACCTTTTTAACATGCTGATTTTCTTTATTTAGCTAGCAGGGGGAGAGTAACTGGCCCTATCCACCCGCAGCACAGTACTTCCAGTGACTGTTTCTTTTTAGATTGTGAGCCTTTTGGAGACAGGGAAGCCATTTTATTTATTTATTATCTCTCTTTGTAAACCACTTAAGAACATAAGAACAGCCCTGCTGGATCAGGCCCAAGGCCCATCTAGTCCAGCATCCTGTTTCACACAGTGGCCCACCGGATGCTGCTGGAAGCCTACAGACAGGAGTTGAGGACATGCCCTCTCCCCTGCAACTGGTACTCAAAAACATCCTGCCTCTGAGGCCTATAGCCCTCCAACTAGTAGCCGTTGATAGACCTCTCCTCCATGAAGTTATCAAAACTCTTAAAGCCATCCAGGTTGTTGGCTGTCACCACATCTTGTGGCAGAGAATTCCACAAGTTAATTATGTGTTGTGTGAAAAAGTACCTTCGTTTGCTGGTCCTAAATTTCCCAGCAATCAGTTTCATGGGATGACCCTAGTTCTAGTGTTATGTGAGAGGGAGAAGCATTGCTCTTTCTCCACACCATGCATGATTGTATAAACCGCTATCATGACCTCTCCCCATAGTCATCTTTTTTCTAAACTAAGAAGCCCCAGGTGTTATAGCCTTGCCTCATAAGAAAGGTGCTCTAGGACCCTGATCATCTTGGTTGCCCTCTTCTGCACCTTTTCCAGTTCAACAATGTCCTTTTTAGATGTGGCAACCAGAATTGTATGCAGTACTCCAGGTGTGGTCACACCATAATTTTGTATAAAGGCATTATAATATTAGCAGTTTTATTTTCAATCCCCTTCCTAGTGATCCCTAGCATGGAATTGGCCTTTTTCACAGCTGCTACACATTGAGTTGAAGCTTTCAACGAGCTGTCCACCATGATCCCATGTTCCCTCTCCTGGTCAGTCACTGGCAGCTCAGATCCCATCAATGTATACTTGAAGTTGGAATTTTTAATCCCAATGTGCATCACTTTACACTTGCCAACACTGAACCGCATTTGCAATTTTGTCGCCCACTCCCCCAGTTTGGAGAGATCCTTTTGGAGCTCCTCACAATTTTTGATTTCACTAGACAAAAGAGTTTGGCATCATTTGCAAATGTGGCTGTCTCACATTATCCCTACTCATCTAGATCAACTTTGGTAACTTTTGTTGAAAAGCAGTATATAAATATTTTTTTGTTGTTAACTATGAAGATGCAAGTCCAGAGAAACTGAGAAGTTGGAGCTGGACCACTATCTGGCAAATAGGTAGAAAGAATCCACAGCAGTGTTCTCTCTAACAGGGATTCCCCAATGCTGTTCACTATACAACTCCCACAATCCCCAGCCAAAGGCCATTGCTGCTGCTAGGAGTTAGTCTACATCTGGGAATCCCTGTTAGAGGGAACACTGGCCTACAGGTAGGCAAATGCTCTGTCCTCCCTACTTGATGCCCTCCAGTAGTCCCAATACTGGGGCATAAAAGCAGTGCCCCACATTCCTAAGGAGGGAACAAAACCTGAAATCAAGGTTCTACCATTCACCAAAAGACAATTTCAGCAGATATGTAGAGATTGGCAAAGGTATGAAAGGAGGACGAGGTTGAAGCCTGCACACTGGCAACTTCAGATCAGATAGGGAAGTTACTACTTCCTGGGCTATGGAAACAGATCAGCATATATCCAGGTGGGGCTTGAGAAGTGCCCTGAAAGGCTATTCAATGCCAATTTTAAACCACCTGGAGAGAGGCCTTTGAAACCACCTTACTTGTTCTCTGACCCCATGGGTACTGAAGGAGTCTGAGCTCCTGAAGATAGAGTCTGTGGAGGACTACTGTAGGAACCCTCAAACAGGCAAGGCCATATCACCCCTCCTTTGGAAAGGATTACTTATCAATGAATATGGAACTGACCTTTGTGAAAGAGAAAGGGTTGGCCCTAGGACCCTGCTATTGATGATGTAGGAGGCAGGGTCTCAACAGAGACCAAGCAACTTAGTAATGCCAACAGGGTATCCAATTCTAATAGATAACAGCTATTTTAGCTGTTTTGAGCCTTCTAGCAGCTGCTAGATGGCTCAAGAGGAAGGTCAAATAACTAGCAGGGCTGGGTTGAACTGTTAAGTAGGGCATTTTGTTCACTTGACCTAAGGCAAGGCCCAGAGGCAGAGCCACCTCAGGTGAAAGGTTTACGTTCCAGATTATGAGGCTCTACACACAATCCCTGTGTAGTGCCTAACCAGACTCTGCGGGGAGAGTGGGCTTAGCTTAGGGTTGGCTGCTCAATAACAAGTAAAAATAACAAGACAGGAAAAACTGAGTGCAGACCCTCAAGCACTTCTGCCCACCTTTATATGTAAAGGAGACTCAAATAATAAAGGGGCCATAGAGCAAAAAAAAAATCGCCACACAGAGAAATGCATCGATTTCTGTCCTTACCAGGTAGTTTCTTCTCTATCAGCTGCCGATCAGGTCTGTCAGGACACTTAAAAGTCAAAGCTTAGGGAATTAATAAAATGTAATAAGTGAATGCAATTCAAACTTCAAAAATCACCAAAACACAACAGATAAGATTAATCTGCTGATATAATCAGGGAAAAACAGGACTTATGATCTCTGTGGGGATTCATGGTCACTCACAACTGGGCCTTCTGAGCCTGCACAGGAAGCCTGCAGAAAAATCTATAGCTCTGTTTAGGCGCTCTCCGGCCCTTTAAGCCATAGGGATATTGGAGCCTACAAAGTCAGCTATAGAGCACCTCCTTCTTCTGAATCGGCTGCTGCGAAGGGACTGATGACATTGATAGAGAAGACAGCAGACAAGCCACAGCAGCACAGATAAGTAAAGGGGACGGCTAGCAAAGGGGACGGCCAGGCAGGTGTTGTGAGTGACCATGGATCCCCACAGAGATCATAAGTTATAGGTAAGCAACCTGTTTATCTCTGTAAGGATCCATGGTCCCTCACAACTGGGTCAGTGACTAGCTCTCATAAAAGGGAAGTGGATACCAGTGGTTGCAGTACTTTAAGACCGCCCCCCAAAAATTGGCCTTTGAAGCAAAAAAAGGTCCATGGCATAGTGATGGCAAAGGGCAGGTTCAAGGATCAGGTGGCAGCCCTGCAAATGTCCTTCATACTGATGCCCAACATGTGGGCAGCTGAGGTAGCCATGGACCTAGTGGAATGCGCCCAAATTTTGGAGGGCAGCTTAACGCCTTGCTTCTTATAACAGAAGAAAATCAATTGCACCAGCCAGTTGGACATTCTTTGTCTAGAAATGGCAAAACCTTTACTAGCTCCTGCATAGGAGATGAACAGTTTGTTAGAATGCCTAAATGCCTTTGTGTGATCCAGGAAATAAAGTACACCCCTGCAGACATCCAAGGCGTGCACAGAATGCTCGAAAGGTGTAGATGAGTCACAGAACGACGAAGGCAGCACGATGTCCTGGTTGATGTGAAAGTCCAACACGATCTTAGGGCGAAAGGCAGGATCCAGATGCAAGATCACCTTGTCCAGGTAAAATTTAGTACATGGGGAATCAGCCCTCAGAGCAGTGAGCTCACTTACACATCTCACAGACATGTGATGGCCACAAGGAAGGCAGTCATTAGGCACAGCAGTTTCATGGAGAACGACAACAGAGATTCGAAGGAGTCCCCTTCTAAGCATGGACAGCACAAGTGAGAGATTCCAAGGCTCAACCGGTGCCCGCACCAGATGGTACAGGTTACTAATCCCTTTAAAAAAATTTAGAGTCAGGGTGAACAAAAACCGTTGCATTGAAGATGTCGAATGCCTTGGAGGCAGACGAGTAGGAGTCAACACCAATGGGGTTGAAGTGGAGCATGCTGATGCTGATGAATGCCCCGAAGTGCTTAGGTTCCTCGACATTGTGGAGGCTGGATCTGAAGCTTTCGCTGAAGACTTGGAAGTGATGATTCCAGAGGTTGAAAGCCAAGGAGAAAAACGAAGAGGCCGGATGCCCAGTTGAAGGCAACGGAGTCTTGGGGGAAGCCAAAGTCACAGGCTTAGGTGTCGAGCCCGGTGCTGAGAGCGACTTTGGTGACACGGTTGAGGTCGAAGCATGCTTCTCACACTTGTGCAGCTCTCCCATGGACAAGCAGTGACGGTTGTGCTTGTGTTTTTGAGAGTGCTCCTGGCCTCTTTCCAAGGGCTTCCTAGACTCCATACTTTTATTTATTTTATTTTAATTTTTACATTTTATATCCTGCTCTTCCTCCAAGGAGCCCAGAACAGTGTACTATATACATAAGTTTCTCTTCACAACAACCCTGTGAAGTAGGTTAGGCACTTGCAGAAGCGCTGGATGTTGACGGGATTGGTGCTGATGGGAGCCCAGAGGCTAGACGCCACAGTTTTCGGCAGTGACAGCAGGCCCAGCCTCAGAGTCCCCAGACAGAGAATATTTTCCTACAGAGAGGCCTTCAGTCGTAATTCCCTGCTCAAATGGGTCTTTTTCTTAAATGACTAACAGACCTTGCAGGTATTGGTATTATGACTATCGCCCAAACATATGAGACCGTTAGCATGGCTGTCAGAAGAGGGCACAGTGCCTCTGCAGGTCACACACCTTTAAAAACTTTTAGGAACAGACTTAGTCAAGTCCAAAAAAACTGTCCAAGGTCAGCCAAATCAGAATTAGAAAACCAAGTCCAGAAACACAGGCCAGAGAGTAATCAAGAGACGGTCTGAGGTCAAACAATCCAAATAGAGCAGTAAATCCGAGAGACAGAAGAATAGTAAAAAATACAGTCCAGATCAGACACAGGAAAGTCAGATAAAGGGTTGTCAGAAAACAGTCCAAGTCAAAATTGAGAAAACAGTCCAAATAACAATATTCACTTTCTCACAGGAACGAAAGAACAGGAGCAGATCCTTCATGAGGCATCTCAAGCGGTGGACAAGAGGGAACTAAAGAGGGAGGCACTCTACAGCCAGCTTTGTAGGCTCTGATATCACTACACCTTAAAGGGGTCAGAGAGCACCTAAACGGAGCTACAGATTCTTCCACGGGCCTCTTGCACAAGCACAGAAGACTCAGTTGTGAGGTACCATGGCTCCCTACAGAAATATGAGGATTTATGCCCACATTACAACTGAATCTCACATTGAAATAGCACTGAGAAGAAAGCAAAAGTTACAATGCCGAAAATGTTACTAAAGGCATAAGGGTGTGTGTCCCCCCCCGATCCCACAACCATTACCTTGCTTACCCCAGTTAGCAAGCTCAGTTTGTACACCTATGTTTTCAAAATACAATTTCCCCCAGACTGCAGAAATCCCAAGTGTGTTCAAAAGGACAATTCAAACTAGACTCTAATAACTGCTGTTATCTTTACACTGCTCATCCTGTATATTACAATACATTACAACTCTTAAATACATGAACACTCCACCCCGCATCCTTTCTTATGTTAGGTCTACAGACGTCAAGCAAAAAACCAAAATCACCAGTTGTATATTTTGGTAGGGATATTCAGGCAAACCTCATTACTCTGACTCTTTTTGTGTAATAGTGTGTGCATAATTGACACACAATCTCATTGCCTGTGGAAACGAAAGGGTTATAACCGACATATCCACGGTTCCTATAAGGCCAGAAGTGACTCAGAGATCACTTTCGGCCGCCATTTTATCTGGAGGAGTCATGAGGAACCATTTTGTAGCTCATTTTTTCACAAAAACCAAAACATTTCCCCCTGCAATTCTGAGGGCATTATGTGGATTGGGGGTGTGCGCATGCGTTCCTGAGCACATGGTAGAACAGTAAACAGTTTTAATTATTTTTGCATTTTTTTGCTCGCTCTCTCTCCCTGCCCAACCTTTGGGTTCATTCTGGAACCTATCCCTCTTCTGTCACAGGCATAATGCCACGTTATTCATGGTAGTAGGTGAGGAACAAAACTCTTGCGAGTAATGTGGTTCATCTGTATGCAAAATCTTAACTCAGATATCCTGAAAAGACTTAACCTACCCTGGATACAAATACATGGAATACTGAGTTTACTCCCAAAATCTGTTTATATTTAGTACAAATAGTATCTTACCCAGTAGCTGATTTTTTAGGGAGAAAGGCTGTTCTCTTTTCAGTTCCCCATCTTCAGGGGCACCATATTCTGTTATGGAAAAAAAACCAAAAAGTCAGCAATACATTTTATTTATGTTTAATATAGGGATGTGCAAACCAGTTTGAATTCGAACCAGTTCAGTTCGATGGTTCAAATTCAAACTGAACCAGCCATCAGGTTCGAGCTGCAGGCTTGTATTCGAACCCAACTGGGGGGTGGTTAGTTTCAAACCTCCAAAAGTGGGTGGGGTGGTAGCTGGCACCCCTGGGTACCTACCACCAAAACCCCAAAGCAATCGGACACTCGTACAATTTTTAATGAATTTTTGAAATTTATTTTTATTTTTTCTCATAGGGTATAATTCCCTATTGTGGAGCACCTACAACCACACAAACCCCGAAGCAATCGGACACTCGTACAAATTTTTATGAATTTTTGAAATTTATTTTTATTTTTTCTCATAGGATATAATTCTCTATTGTGGAGCACCCACAACCACCCAAACCACAAAGCAATCGGACACTCCTACAATATGAGATTTTCAATGACAAACCATGAATCCACTCAGAACACCTCAGAAACAAGAGAACCCAGGACCCCATGGGTTAGCAACCCATGGGGTTGGTTAGCACCCTCTGTGCACTACACCACCACTCACTCTGGGCAACACCACCACTCACTCTGGGCCACCCCAGCACCCCCCAAGTGCAGTTATGGGGCTGCTGACACCTCCATGCTTCTTTATGGAGAAAAACCTTAAATATGTGTAAGCTTCAAAAATCACTTAAAAACCAGCCCTTTGACCAATTCCTTTCAAATAATTCTGATAGCTTCCTTGCCCCGCTTGGGAACTACCACCCACCACACTCTGCTCTAGGCCACCCCTTTCCACCCAACGTGAAGCTATACATTTGCTGCAATCCTCATTATTCCCTATGAGGAATTCAAAAATACTTTAAAAATTCACCAATAATTGGAGGAGTGTCTGATTGCCTTGGGGTTTTGTGGGTGGTAGGCACCCCTGGGTGCCTACCACCAACCCCACTTTTGTGCCCCTAGGTGCCCTACAATAGGGGATAATGGGCTGGTTCAGGGCCCATTATACCCTATGAGAAAAATAAAGATATTTCAAATATTCATAAAAAATTGTAGGAGTGTCCAATTGCTTCGGGGTTGGGGTGGTTGTTGGCACCCATGGGTGCTCCACAATAGGGAATAATGAACTGGTTCGAGTCTCATTATACCCTATGAGGAATTTTTTTTTTTCAAAAATTCATAAAAAATCATCCAAATGTCCGATTGCTTGGGGGCTTGGGTGGTAGGTACTCATGGGTGCCAGCTACCACCCCACCCACTTTTGGAGGTTTGAACCGGTTCAAACTCGAACCGAGCCGGGGGTGGTGGTTTTCAAGCAAAACCAAAGCCGAACCTTCCCCTCCTCGTTCAAACCCGGTTCAAATTCGAACCAAACCGGGCAAACTGGTTTTGTGCACATCCCTAGTTTAATATACATCCATGGTGCAAAACTGTTCACATTGGCAGGTACCAAAGAAGCCAGAACTCCTGCAGAACATTAAGATTTCTTGGGCTACTGGCATAGGTACCACACAGAAGATAGGGATGTGCCTGGTCCGGAGCAGTCCGGACCGGCACCGAAGGGGGGCCTTTCTTTTAGGGCGGGGAGGGCTTACTTACCCCTCCCACCTCTTTGCTCCCTCCAGCGCCCGTATTTCACTGTGTAATTGGGGCACTGGAAACCAGCCGCCCCCGCAGGCCCCCCTGCGAGCGGATTAGGGCCCAAAGTAAGCTACTGCCACCGTCGCCCGCCCTCCCTCCCTCGTCCCGGCAGGTAGACCGGGCCTCCGATCGCCGGAGGCCCGGTCTACCCGGCCTCGTCCCCTGCCGGCGGGTAGACCAGGCCTCCGGCGGAAGTTCCCAGGTGTCCTATGCGGCGCGTGCGTGTCCAAGGCCCCAGTTGGGGCCGAGACTTTGCCGAGAGAGGAGCTCTGTTTGCGAGCTCCTCTCTTTTTTGGAACACCATGCGGTGAGGACTTGGGCGGGCGGCTGGGAGGGAGGGAGGGCGGGCGACGGTGGCAGTAGCTTACTTTTGGCCCTAATCTGCTCGCGGGGGGGGGGGGGCGGTGGGGGCGGCTGGTTTCCAGAGCCCCAATTACACAGTGAAATACGGGCGCTGGAGGGAGCAAAGAGGTGGGAGGGGTAAGTAAGGCCTCCCGCCCTTAAAGGAAGACCCACCACCCGGACCCGAACCGGCCAGGTCCGAACCGGTCCGGACAGTTCGGAGGCCTTTCGAATGGCCTCCAGACCGGTTCGGACACACCCCTAACAGAAGACACAAGGTTTGACGTGGCACAGGGATTTTTCCCAAGGTGGATAAAAAAGATTTTTCAAACCTTTAGATTTTTTAAAAAATGAAAGTATAAATATAATACTAAATTTTTCATTAAATATAACATGGTTAAAATGAAATCTCCTCACAAACATGTAGATTACACCTACACTTGTAGTCTTTTAAACATGAATTAATGGCTCTCAAACACATACAATGAGTTATTGATCAAAGAAAGATGGACTTTTATTTGTTATGAAAATGGCTCTAGTCTAGTTTGCCTGGCACTGCCCAGCAGTGTTCTCTCTAACAGGGATTCCCAAATGTTGTTGACTACAACTCCCAGCATCCCCAGCTGCAATAGTCTTTGCTTGGGAATTATGGGAGTTGTAATCAAGAACATCTGGGAATCCTTTTTAGAGGGAACATTGTTGCCCAGTAACTACCAGGTCTTGTTTCTAGAAACTTCTGAGCTTTTAGTTTCTGTTTCTAAGCAGGAGAAAGTTGTGTGTGCAGAGACAAGGGCTGGATGGCAGGACTTTTCTTTATGGTGGGTCTCGGCCAAGGTAGAGGATAAGTCAGGGAGACTATACAGGAAAAGAGGTAAAGTAGAAACAAACATTCAAACAAATTAAGAGTTTTAAGGACAAACTTAGGCAACTCAAGCAACTGCAAATGTGAAACATTTAGTATATTAAAAAGCACTATTTTGTTTGTGTGAGAAATTTATAACCATTCCTAGCATACTGCTATTGGATGCGCAGCTTGACACAGGTAATGTGCATCCATTACATTAAAAAACCCCGGCATTATGTACTATTTAATCACCTATTAAGGCCATCTGGAGAGGGCCGGTTATACAGGTGAAACTCGGAAAATTAGAATATCGTGCAAAAGTCCATTAATTTCAGTAATGCAAATTAAAAGGTGAAACTGATATATGAGACAGACACATTACATGCAAAGCGAGATAAGTCGAGCTTTAATTTGTTATAATTGTGATGATCATGGCGTACAGCTCATGAAAACCCCAAATCCACAATCCCAGAAAATTAGAATATTACATGGAACCAAGAAGACAAGGATTGTAGAATAGAACAATATCGGACCTCTGAAAAGTATAAGCATGCATATGTATTCAGTACTTGGTTTGGGCCCCTTTTGTAGCAATTACTGCCTCAATGTGGCTTGGCATGGATGCTATCAGCCTGTGGCACTGATGAGGTATTATGGAAGACCAGGATGCTTCATTAGCGGCCTTCAGCAATTCTGCATTGTTTGGTCTCATGTCTCTCATCCTTCTCTCGGCAATGCCCCATAGATTCTTTATGGGGTCAGGTCAGGCGAGTTTGCTGGCCAGTCAAGCACAGTACACTGTATACTTTTCAGAGGTCCGATATTGTTCTATTCTACAATCCTTGTCTTCTTGGTTCCATGTAATATTCTAATTTTCTGAGATTGTGGATTTGGGGTTTTCATGAGCTGTACGCCATGATCATCACAATTATAACAAATTAAGGCTTGACTTATCTCACTTTGCATGTAATGCGTCTGTCTCATATATCAGTTTCACCTTTTAATTTGCATTACTGAAATTAATGGACTTTTGCACGATATTCTAATTTTCCGAGTTTCACCTGTAGTTGCCACAGACTTGTCTGGTGGTGACTTGGGACCAGGCCTTCTCTGTGCCTGTCCCAGGGCTTTGGAATTTGCTCCCTGCTGAAATAAGAGCATCTCCTTCTCTGTCTGCTTTTAGGAAGACCCTGAAGATCTACCTGTTTTTCCAGGCTTTTAATGTATGTGATAGGAAATTTGAGTGATTTAAATCAATCTACCCTGGTTTCTCTTAAGATTGTACTTTCCTGTGTAAACTATGGCACTCTTGCAATGTACTATGCCTGTCAAGCAGATGGAATTGTAATCAGGGCAGGGGTTTGGAGGGCTTTTGGAGTGTGCTTGACCATGCTGTGCCTTGCAGTTCCCAGGAGCTCTGAACAAGCCCTTCGAGAACCTTCCACAATCTCCATCTAAAGGCTGAAAACAAGAATATATATATTCTCCAAGGCATACCCGTCGCTAATACTATGTGTGGTAGCTCTCGCAAGAGTTTGCGAGTGAGTTGCCGGCAGGGGGAGAGGAAAGCACCGCCGGACAAGGCGGGGGAAGAAAGTGACAGGCAGGCAAAGAAAACAGCGGTGGCAAGTGGGCAGGTGGGGGAAGAAATCGGCAGCGGCGAGAAGGTGGAATTAGTGGTGTAGATACTCTGCCCAGCCCACCTAGTACTTGCATATTTGTCCACCAGTGCCAGAGAAGTGTAGCAATATATCTCATAATGAGAAAAGAACATGCTTAAAACAGCTAGGTTCAGACTCATTTAATTCCTTTACTTAGGAATCTTTTACTCCACCTTTCCATTAAAACTCAACAAATCAAAAAACAATCAAACAAAAAGTTATAAAAACAACAAAGAACCATAAAAGCATGCTTCCAGACTTTCCCTTCCAATCTTAATGGATAGTGTTACCTAGATAGCCTGTTTGGGGGCTCCCAGGAGCAACCCTACATCTGATTTGGAGCTACAGGCTTATCATTCCCATTTTGCTTCTCTGAACCCATGGGATCTTGAGTTCTCCATTCAGTTCAAATGAGCTTACTCATGCAGTATGTTACTTGGCATGTAGCCTGGGAAAGGTGGCTCTACGTCAAGTTTAACCTATGACTGCAGGAGGACTATCCCTCTGCTCGCCTCCCTGATTCCAGTCCAGGTGAGGAAGCCAAAGCAGACATGAGTTAATTGAGCGCTATTCTTCTGAAGAACTGGCCAAATGCTCTCCCCATTATACTGGCACATCAGATCAGTTCAAGCTTATCACCTTCACAGGAAGGAATAAGCTAAGAGTTAACAGGCTCATCCCCTTCTCTAACACATGTGTTAGTGGAAGGCTTGGGGCATGGGAACTACAGGTTACTCACCTGTAACGTTGGTTCTTCTAGTGGTTATCTGTACTTCTACACAAATGGGCTATGTGCCTGTGCAGAGACCTTGTCGGAATCTAACAAGCTCAATTCTCCTGCTTCGGGCAGGAACCCCACCCCCAGACGCTATATACGGCTGTGCCACTCCTCATCCCCTCAGTCACAGAGTCCAGCTTCAGTGAACCCCACGGGGAGGATGGGAGGGCGTGCAGAAGTACAGATGACCCCTAGAACCACCAATGTTACAGGTGAGTAACCTGTAGTTCTTCAATGTGTTCTCTGTCTTCTACACAAATGGGCGCATAACAAGCAAGCACCCAAGGAGGAGGGAAGCACAGAAGCAAATATAATCTGCCAGAATTCTTTATTGTAGAAACAAGTACATCATCATCATTATTAATTTGATTTCTATACCGCCCTTCCAAAAATGGCTCAGGGCAGTTTACACAGAGAAACAACAAATAAGATGTCTCCCTTTCCCCAAAGGGTTCACATTCTAAAAAGAAACATAAGATAGACACTGGCAACAGTCACTGGAAGTACTGTACTAGGGGTGGATAGGGCCAGTTACTCTCCCCCTGCTAAATAAAAGAGAATCACCATGGTGCCTCTTTGCCCAGTTAGCAGGGGATCATTAACTGAAAATAGATTGCAGGACACTCCTGCCAAATACAGCATCATTCTGTGCCCTGGTATCAATTGCATAATGATGAATAAATGAATGAGGTGAAGCCCAAGTAGCTGCCTAACATATAGTGTCCAACGGGACCGCATGATCAAAGGCCACAGAGGCCGCCACAGATCTAACAGAACGTGCCTTAACTGTTGCTGGAGACTGTTTACAAGCAAATTGATAACAAAGTTCAATTGTGGAAACTATCCACCGAGACATGGATTGGGCTGAGACTTGGAGACCTTTTCGGGGCCCATCATACAGAACAAATAAGGAAGAAGATTTTCTCCACTCAGCAGACCTCTGAATGTAAAAAGACAATGCCCTTCGAACGTCTAGATGGTGTAACCTCCTTTCCCCATCCGATGAAGGATTTGTAAAAAACACGGGCAAAGTGAGCAGGGACTAATAGTGAAACATAAGCACCACTTTGGGCAGGAACTTGACATCTGTCCTGAGTATGACCTTGTCCTTATGGAACTGAAGGTATGGCTGGTCAGCCCTCAGGGCCTTAACTCACACACCCTCCTGGCAGAGGTAATGGCCACCAAAAAGGCGACCTTCCAGGTCAGGAGATGTGGATCAAGTGAAGCCAAAGGCTCAAACAGCGGTTGCAGTAGACCAGCCAAGACTACCGACAGGTCCCAAGCCGGTGACATAACTGGATCGTCAGGGAACATGTGTGTTAAACTTTTTAGAAAACTCTTTACCACTGGATCCTTAAACCACGAAGTCTGGTTGGGGGGGGGGGGATGTGCCACAATGGCAGCCAAATACACCTTGAAGGGAGGAAAGTTTTAAACCAGATTCCTTAAGGGACAATAGATAATTACAAATATCCTGTACAGATGGATTAAAGGCATCACACCCATGCAGGGAAGCGAAAGAAGCGAAACGAGCCCACTTGAATATGACTTCCATGTGGACTGCATTTTAGCAGCAACCAAAACTTCCTTAAGTCTCAAAGGGAAGTCGGCAGGACCTGCCACGCAGTCAGATGGAGGAACTGAACATCCAGGTGGAGCACCTGTCCCTGCTCCTGAGACAGCAGATCTGGCAGGACAGGTAGGTGTTGCCAGTTCCTCGCCAAGTGCAACAGGGTCAGAAACCAAGGCCTCCTGGGCCACTACGAGGCTATCAGGGTTGCCCTGGCCCGATTCACCTTCAGTTTGCACAGGACCTTCAGAATGAGGGAAAATGGGGGAAACACAAAGAGAAGATGACTCTCCTACCCTAATGTCTCATGTCTACCCTAACCCGTCCAGGACAGGATGAAGGCATCGCCCAGAGAGCCTTCGCCTCCCCTGGAACAGTAGAGGGCACACTGTATGTTGTCCTGGGAAGCAAATAGGTCCAGAGTTGGGAACCCCCCAATGCACAAATATGTCCCTCAGAACACCTTGATGCAATGCCTACTTGTGGGAAACCACTATCATTCTGCTCAGAGTGTCTGCCTGGACATTCAATGCACCCTGAATATGGACTGCCTGAGGCGACACCGCATGTGCTACGCATCAATGCCATAGGTCCAGTGCCAAAAACAGCAGGCTCTGTGCGGACGTGTCGCCTGTCGATTGACATAGGCTTTTGCTGTTGTATTGTCTGTCTGTATTAGCACTGAATGACCCCCAATTAGAGGCAAGAAGCCTTTGAGAGCGTTGAAAATGGCCAACAGCTCCAGATAATTGATGTGTCAAGACTTCTCCTTCAGGGAACAGTGTCCACTCAGACAAAGTCGAAACTCTGTCCATCACTCCGCTGCCACCCGAACCCAAGGAGGGGGTGTGAGTGCGAGATGGCCCGGATCCTGAAAGGGATTGATCACGTCCAAAAACCATCTCTGAATGACACATTCGTAGACGCGCTTGAGGTAGAACATATGTACCCGATGCCATGTGACCCAACAGGCACTGTATGGAATGCATGGTCTGTGGGCCACCAGCTAAAAAAACATTTGTGAATCTACGAAGAGTAATTATGCAGTCCATTGGAAGGAAGACCTTTTCTAAGGTTGTGTTGAATATCAGCTCAATGAACGGGTGGGCTCCAGCTGAGATTTTTTGAAGTTTATCTGGAACGCCAACTCCTGCAAAGTATCCACCATGACCTCGAGAGCTTCCAGCACCACACGCTTGGTACTCGCCACGATGAGCCAATCATCGAAGTACAGCAGCACCTGTAAATCCTGTTCCTGTAAGAATGCCACCACAGGGGCCAGACATTTCGTAAAGACCCTCAGTCTGTAATACCGAAAGGCAAGGCCTTGAATTGATAGGGGACCCCCCCATCTGAAATCACAGGAAGTGCAGATGCTGAGGGCATATGGACACATGATAATACGCATCCTTTAAGTCCAGGGAGACCATCCACATGTTTTTGTTCAGAATGGTCGGTACCGAGAGCATTCAGAACAGTTTGTAGACAAAATGTTTGCTCAGGGCCCTGAGGTCTAGTATAGGGTGCTGACCAGAGTCAGGTTTTGGCACCAGAAAGTACCGAGAATAGAACCTGGGGCTGCCAGGGTCGGCAACTTTCTCAATCGTGTCTTTTTCCAGAAGAGCAGTGACCTCTTGATCCAACTCCGGGGCGTGAGGAGTCTTTACAACCCTGGACACCAGTCGTAGCCCACAAAACTCTAGGGCATAGCCCAGGCATATAACCGTGAGGACCCACTGGTGTGTAGTCATTTTGTCCCAGCTCGCTGAGAATGGGGCCAGGTGGGTCCGGAAGCACCCCGCGTCATTGTTTCCTCTGGGGAATATTAGGGCACTGTTTTTGAAAAGCCAGTTTACTGGGCTGGCCGCTCAACTTGTATCATGGTTGGAACCTGTTGTCACAAAAAGACCGTTCTGAAGACGACTGTTGCTGGGACGGTGCCTTCCTCGGTTGATAAGGCAACCACTTAGCCGTCCTCTGTGTCTTGCTAGTCGGTGAAGCATATGACATAGAGCGTGCTGTGCTCCTCAATTTCTGTACCTTTTGGAGCATATCATCTGTCTGCTCTGAGAAGAGGCTAGAGCCTGTCTTGAAGGGCAGGTCCTCGACCCTAGCCCGAGCCTCATAGTGCAGCTCCGATTACAACCAAGCATGTCGTCTGAGCGCCACTGATGTGGCCATCACTTTAGCCGCGCATTCCATTGAATGTCAGGCCGAATAAAGTTCTTGCTCGGCCACTTGAATAGCCTCACACGCAAAAGATTTGGCCGGATCCCTCTTGCCTTGTGGGAGGAGATCCAGAAAGGGACTCACCTTCTCCCACACAAAAAATGGATTATATCGGGTGTTATAAACCTGATAATTGGCCACCCGCAAAAGTAGGGCTCAAGAGAAGTAAAGTCACCTCCCAGAAGAGTCCAACTTTCTGCCTTCTTTGTCACTGGGTGCCGACTGGCTGTGTCCTCTTGTTCGTTGCAAGGATGCCTCCACGAAAATTGAATTCGGGGTGGGGTGGTTCTTCAGAAAGGATGTATCATTGTCCAACTGCACCCTATAAAAGTTTTCTAGACACCTGTTAGGCTGGGAAAGCATCGTCTGTTTTTTCCAGTGACCCCGAATGACTTTCAGCAATGCTGGGTTCAGGGGCAAAGCGGCTAGTATCTTGGCCTCAGAATTGATAAAGCTGAACAACAGGTCCAGCTCCCCTTTCTGTTGTTCCCGAGGTTCACGCCCAGGGCTGAAGCCATTCGCGACAAATACGCTGTGTACAGTTTGAGGTCCTCCGACGGGAGACCGGTTTAGAGTCTGACTGGGCATCAAGCCAGGACGATCCCAGAGAAACAACCTCAGAGTCTTGCGAGCTATCATCGCTCTCATATTCTGGCTCCAGTGGGGCTAGCAAGTCTTGCGCCTTGGGCGTCGCACCCGAAGGGGAGCTTGGCTTGCTACCCTGATTGTCCAGTACCGAAGTGGCAAGTCCTGTCGGCGGCACTTGGGAAGACAAGATGGCCTGAGGTATCACTGGAACCTAAGGGGGCGGTTTATGATGCTCTGCACAGTCCCTCAGGGAGCATTGTGGTGAATGGGAATGCAGCCTCCCTTCCAAATGCGAGGGGGGTCCACACCAACCCCCGCTCGCTAAAGTTTTCCCATATGCAGGATCCTCCGAGTAGAAGGACCCATAGTGGGAGCAAGCATAATTGGAATAATCAGATCAGTAGTTCATCTGGTATTGATCGCACGAGTCGGAGTCCTGGTGCCAGTCATTGTAAGATGGTTCAACAGCACTCAATGGGAAGCAATACCTGGTATCCATCTTGATAAGGCTGGTCACGCCGGTTCCAGGATTGGTCCTGTCTGTAACTTGAGGGGTGATCTGGTTCTCAATGGGTCACATGGACTCTAAGGGGAACGTGCTCTTGTTGGGCCTGAGGCGGTGACCATCTTCTAGGCAGCCAGGAGGCATCTTCTGCAGGCCTGGTCAGCGAACATGCCTCATCCGATGAAGCATACCCTGGTACTTCTGTCGCCACCGAAAGTTCTCTACTCGACTGAATTCGATCGTGGGTAATGTCAAGCGATTCCAGCATCATAGGTGAGCTAGGCCGCATTGATACAGACAATCTGTGCACAGTACGATCCAAGGCCATGTTAGTCTTCTTGGCCGCTGGGGCCTATGATGTAGAAACTTCATCTGCTTTCTTCTTCTTAGCTATAGGAGGGAGGTGACTACCTGTTGGCAAGTCCAGATCAAATTTCAGCTTCTTTTTTCATTTTGGTACCGATCCTGAGGGATCCTGGGAGGACTTCGGTACTGTAGGCGCTGGGCACTGAGGAAGATCCTCTGAGCACGTGGGCTCACTCGAAGTTGCTGATGGCTGAGCGGCCGAGGGCGTCGAAACTGGTATTGAGGCTGAGTTTTTGGACTCCGCAGGAACAGACACTGCACGCTCCGCTTGCACTGAAGAAGCCATCTTCACTGACCGTTTCACCACAAGGCTTCTGAGGAATGGAAAGCCAGATCCCACAGGGCTGCGAGCAGGTGAGAAGACCTATTTTTGCGAACCTGCTTCATGAACTTCTGACAATGAAGACAGGTCTTGACAATGTGGGATTCCCACAAGCACAAGAGACACTCGGTATGAGTATCGGGGGAAGGGATCTTAGATCTGCAGTGGATACATTTTTTAAAGTTCATCGTGCCCAGCATAAATGCCGAAGGCCGGCTGGCCACCACACTCAGTCCCAGCTGAGATCGAAGCTTCAAATAGGGAAAAATGCTACTACGCAAAGAATAAATAAAATTTAAGAAAGAAAACAAAGAAGAAGGGAGAAAAAACAAGGGGATTACTGGATCCTACTCGTTGCCGAGCTGCAGACTCCACGATGTTCACTGAAGCGCGGATGAAGGAAGACCGAGGGGATGAGGACTCGAGTGGCGTAGCCGCATATAGCGGCTGGAGGCAGGGTTCTCGCCTGAAGCAGGAGAATTGAGTTTGTTAGATTCCGACGAGGTTTCTGCACAGGCAAATAGTCAATTTGTGTAGAAGACAGAGACCACGTCGAAGAAGTAAGCTTGTTAAAACATTCCTAGACACTCTCAAGGTCCTTTCTGACCGCGAGATAATCTCTGATGAACCATTTCATTCCACCCTACCCATGTTTCTTAACTGATTCACCTCATTGTGCTGGTAGAAGCACACCCAGCAAAGCTTGAACTGGACACAATGTATTCCTTTGTTCATCACCACTGTCACCCTTTCCAACAGAAAGGTGTGGTCAGCATTCCGCCTCAGGGCAAGATGCTGCCTATTTTATCCCTGGAGACCACTAAACTGTCTTCCTTGGATTCACCCGTTGCGTGTTAATGCATGCATTAGGACATTAACTACACCATCTTGCTCTTCCTGGACTCTCGTTCATGTCTCCCTTGTCACCTGCAGATCAGCCCTGCTTCCAAGCCCGATCTGTGCAGCGCACTTGGCTGTACCACAATGCTGATCTCCCTAGATGAGAACTTCTTTAGATTTTGCCTGGTTCTTTGACTCTTGTGTGGCACTTGGGTCTGCACTCCAGCCTTCCTGACTGTCCAAGAGGAAAGTGGTCACTCAACCTTGGTTGAGCTACAAGGTCCACACACCTCATCAGACTTAGGTATAACTAATCTCTGCTCTGAAGCCTGACTCCCATCTTCTTCTGCTCTCTTTATATCCAAAGCTGTTCTCCAAGACCATTTCTCTGGTCTGCCTTGAGCGGATTTAATTTGGATCTCAAGCTCACAAATGCCTCTTCAATCAATCAATTAATCATTTTTATTATGGTCAAAGACCAGCACAGGATAAAGTAAAGATACAATATAATAAAACTCACGCTAAATAGGATATAACTCTAGAAGCTAAGTATGATTATAATAGTAAAATACAACTAAAAACTGTATGGAATTAATAAAATAAAATGCTACCGGCTAACCCTAAAAACCTGTAGGAAGATTAATAGAGTAAATTAATAGCTATCCTTAAAAGTATGGCAACTGAAAGTATATAATGATTAAAATAATATATACAAGCTACATAAAAGCAGTGGAGTAAAAGGTAAATTAAAATTCTTATACAATCAAGCAAATAAAATGCTCAATAGTCAGACATCTGCTGCCAGGGACATTAAGTGGTGGTCAGGACCCTGCGGATCTTGCACGCTTCCCCATAGAACCTGGCAACTTTGTACGTGAAGGACCGACTGTCATCTGAGAACAGCATCTTGGTGTAGATTTGACTAGAGCAGCCGGGGTATTTAAGAAGCAGGGGAGATATGAGCATGTCCCAACTGTCTTTATAAAAAGGGACACGAAAGGAGCACATGGTCTATGGTTTCCACCTCCCCAGAGTCACAAGGACAGAGCCTTTCCATGAATGGGATCTTCTTGTATTTGCCTTCCAGAACAGCGGAGGGAAGGGCATGACACCGGGCAAGGGTGAACACCCTTTTATGGCTTGATATTTCCAATTGTGCCAAATATGCAGAGAGGGAGATGGTAAACCTACGACTGTCCACGGCCAGAAAGCCTGTCGCCTTACTTAGATCTGCCTGGCATTCCGTGTCCAGAATCTTGTTTTTTGGTGTTGTGCCCTACTCGCAGAGTCACGTTCCAGTACCCCAGTGGAAATGTAAGAAGACTCCAACACACAGGCAAGGGTTTATACTGAAGAAGATATTGTAGAAAAGGCACTCACATGATATTGCAGCTCAGTAAGTCCATTACACGTAAATAAGTATATACATCAGGCACATGGATACAGCGTTCACATAGTTCAGCCGGGTGGACCACAGTGTAGCAGCATCTGCCACTGTGGACCCTTTGCTCTTCTCTGAGCCTCCTTCTTATACTGGCCTTGGCCAATCACTGCAGATCATTACTCAGCATCTTGTAATTGGCCTCACATGTTGCTAGTCACTAATCACAGTAAATACAGTGACTTGCAGTTTTCACCTGAAGGCATGTTACCACAACACCTAACAGAGATATATCCTGACATTGTTTGATGGCTGTTTTTGCCTTGTCCCAGCCCATTGTAAGCAAAATGGATGGAGACAAGCCCAGCTGTGCCACTATGTTAGAGACTGCCCATTTCCATGAGGACTGATAGTTGTCTTGCAGGGTTAATGGGGCCAAGCCCCATGGGCAAAGGGCTAGTTTGAGCCAGTAGTTGAGGACTGTCATCCAAACCTTCGCCTCAACTTTTATCACGCCAGTTTCAAGCTGTAGGGTGGTATTGGAGACACAGCAAGGCACTTATAAGGTCCCTCTTAGGAATTTAGATTGAACATGCTCTAGTATGGCAAGATTGGATGGAGATCCTGGGTGGGCACTATACAGTAATTGTGCCAACGTCTTGGCTTCATATAGTTTGAGCGCTGCAGGTACATAATGGCCACTTATGTAAGAACTTCATGATGGCAGAGGAGTTCCTCTGTGCTGCTAGGGCAACGTGTTCACAATGGGCCCTTCTTGACCCAGAGGCATGAAGGACCACACCCAGGTACGTAAAGCAGGTGACCTGCTCAATTCTGTGCCCATCAATATTCCAACGGTGGATCTTCAGTCTTCTAGCAAAGGCCATGACCTTGGTTTTTTGATAGTTTATTTCCAATTGTTCACTCTTGCAATGCTGAGATAGTGCTGCCAGTGCCCTTCTGAGACCTACAGGGGTCCTCGAGAAGATAGTAGCAGCATCCGCATAGAGTAGGATGAAGAAGGGTCTTCTGGCCAGCTTGGGAGGGTGGAATTCAGGGTTGCTTAGGCAGCTCACCATGGCACTGATATAGAAGTTTAACAGTAGTGGGGCCAGGATACATCCTTAACTCCCTTCTGGGTTAAAATAGGGTTCGTAAGGTGTCCTTGGGGGCTACATCTCACCTTAAGTGATGTGTCTGTGTGAAGGGTGTGGATCAGATACAACAGGTATTGATCAATAGAGGATTCAAGCTTTTCCCAAAGCTTGACTCAGGAGATGGAGTCAAATATAGTCTTAAGGTCTATGAAGGCAGCATAGAGGGAGGTAGCTTTGTTAGAAGAGTACCTTTCAATTAGATGTCGGAGCACCAGGCACTGATCAGTAGTAGATCTGCCCTCCCTAAATCCCACTTGTTCATCTGCCAGCATCTCTTCTTGCTCTAGCCAGTCCTTGAATTTCCCATGTATGTGCCTGGCATACAGTTTGCTGATGGTGTTGAGTAGGCTAATGGGCCTATAATTGGCAGGGTCATCCTTTTGGCCCTTTTTGAATATGGGGACGATGATCGCCCACCCCCAGTCCTTGGGGAAATGCCTCTTTGTGAGCTTCAATTTAGTCCCATTGATTTATTAGGCTTGTTAGTTCTGTTAGTTAGTATTGTGTTGCTTGCTAACACAAGATTTCCTTTCTGTACCCTGAAACCCTGAAATAAACCTGATTCTATTTTTGAACTTCAACCTCTGTCAGTCATTTCTGTAATTGAAGTTTTGCACAGGTTCATTCTGAAAATGAGCTTCTCCATCTGACTTGACTAGTTCCCTACACGAGCCCAAAAGTAGTCGGGGTTGTTGCCAATTCTCCCAAGAGCAGTATCATTAACAACAGGCAGATTCATGTGGAGGCAGATGGTCTTTTAGGGAACCTGGTTCTGAGCATTTAGGTCTTTAAAGGCAATGATTAGCACTTTGAATTGTGCCCAGAAACTGACTGAGGATTTCCTTGCCAGTCTCAAAAGGTTCAAACACACTCAAAACATTAATGGCTTAAATCTTACTCTAGGGTTTGCAAATTGCATCATGAGTTTACAACCATTTAATTATTTGCATCAAATTTAATAATATTGATGTAGACATTGGTGTAAAAATTGAGAAATCCATTACTGTATTTATCAGATTGCCAAAAGCCATTCTTCTCCCTTCAATTCACACCAAAATCTGAGTTTCAGTGAGCCTCTGATACAGAACAAGACAGACAGCTGTAAACTCAATGCTAGAGAAAGAAAAGTCTTAATTTTAGAAATAGAATAGAGACAAGATACTTACTATCACAAAATAATTGGAATCGAGGATGGGCAGCAAGAAATTCCTCATTTGGATTATTTTTGTATGGATCCTGATTACCACCAGCCTTTATCCAGTCAATTCCATATTTTTTCCTATAGTCAAGTTCTGCTCCCTTCCTTTCTTCGGGAAAGATCTGTAGTAAAACAAGGGCATTTTGCTATTCTGCATCATCAGAATTATCAATCCAATGTATAAGAAAGAAAATATTTTAATCACAATAACTAACTTTTATGAAACTTCTGGTTGTAACTATTAAACAATTGGGAATTGTTCAGTCCATCAGTATAAAGGATTTCAAATTAGCATAAAGATACTATTCAAAATAGCTCTATCTACATTTTAATTCTGACTGCCTGTTTCTGTCTTTGTCCATAGCCCTGAGTTCTTTGGTGTTCCGTTTTGTCCTCCAGTTCTTAAGTTTACAAATGGACCTTCTGCTAGCTTTGCCAACATAGATATGTTTTGTCTTAATGTATGCTTTTGCCACTCCATATCCCAGATGTCAGAGCACAATTCCTGTATTTTCCAGTGTTAAACATTAGCAATAGCCTATCTGCAACATCAGAATACTGAACTTGTGTCCTGTAGTGATGGTGCATAACCATGGACTAGAATCCAAAAAAGACATGCATCTAGTAACACATCGCAGTAAGTGCTGGACTTGTGATTCTTAAGCAGCAGTCTCCCATACCATAAGGAAAACTGCTTTTGAAATTAGGAAACTTTCAAAAATAGTTTGTGATGTGGTATGAGAAAGAACCTCTTGTTCAAAAAAAGTCAGACAAAAATCCCACTGGGCATGCTTATACATCTAAAATAGCTTTGAGTTTAGCCATGGTTTTTGTATGGGGATAACATGGCAAGCTAATTTCATTTGAGAACCTGTAAACACAACCGACTTAAGAACCTTAAAATAAGGATTTTGCATCTCAATCCTAAGCATCACAAGGGGTGTGGGGGGAAGCACGTATGCACAACAGCTGCTGGGAACAGTGTAATAACTGCTGAATCCGAGAATGCTATAGCCAGGGTGGGTCGATTGCTACTTTGCCCAATGCAAATAAACGCAGTAGTGAGAAGCACAGTATTACAGAATCAGATACATGGAGGGAAAGTATGGTTGGGATAGTACTGGAAACAGCACAAACCTATATACTATTCTAGATGTATTCTGGCCACCAGAAATCCATCTGCATTTATATAAATCTATGCATTTGATATCAGTTATTTAGCGCTACAAGCAACAAAGCAGGATGAACATGCTACATTTGTGTGTTGCTACTACACTTGTGCAAGCTGTTTTAAGCACTGCCAAAGCTACACATATCTTCAGGATCAGGGTGTTATTCCAAATCCAACATCTAAGTGTAAATAATTTGAATTAACAGCACAGGCAAAGGCAGAACTTGACTCTTGGTCTGATCTTTGGGCTCACATTTTTAGATGTTTAGGAAAACTGGTTAGGCTGCAGAAGAGACACAATCCCACCATGTTAAAGTTTTTTGTGACTGAAGCTTTTAAAATACACTGTCCCTTGTTCTTTCTGAGTGTTGCTAACTGAACAACAAATGACATACCTGAGACTTGTTTAAGAACTTCAGTTGGCCTATTTTGGCAATAATGAGCTGTTTTACAGTCTCTATGTTTTTATCTGTGTCCATTAAAGGGTTATTCCGACAGTCAAATGACTCAAGCCTTTGTAATTTATCCAGTTCGTTTATCACTGACCACTGAAACAAAAGAGTGAGAAATATGCAAACACTTGAACCACCAAATTCTGAAACAAAACAAAACTGCCCTTTACACAGGAGATCTACAAATCCTGGTGGGCTTCGTTAGCCAACCCAAAATTAGGGATGTGCCCTAACTATGGTTCGAAATGCAGTTTGAGCACTTTTAGGGAAATTAGGTACCTTAAAGGAAGAGGAGAGCAGGTGCTTCCTTCTGGCTTACTGCTGGGGTGGCACGCATCCCAAAAAGACCCACGCATTGTCAGCACGCACATGGCATCCACATATGTATGGGCGCTATTTGCATGGTAAACATAGTGTTGCTGACCATGCAAATGGCACCCGCACAGACACCGTGTGTGTAATGATGGTGCATGGGGCTTTGGGGGATAGACGCTGCCACAGCAGGAAGCTGGAAGGGGCGGTGGAGAGCAGGTAAGCACCTGCTCGCCTTTTCCTTTAAGGTACCTTTCTAATTTTCCTAAAAGTGCTTGAACCATGCTTCAAACTGCAGGTTGGGCACATCCCTACTCAAAATGAGTTGTTGCTAGGATCCTGCCCCCCGCCCCTTTCAGGGGAGGAACAGGCTATTATTTCCATCCTTGCACTGAGCCTTGGAAGTTCAGTACAAATGTAGCTATGATCTCCGCCACCCAGGTCCAAATTGGAGAAGAGGCCCAAAGTTTGTTTCAATGCTGGGCTGTAAATTGCTCTGATCACCTCAGCAGCCTAATCTCAAAACAAGAGCCAGCCTTCTCTTTCAGAGCAGGAGAGAAAGGTTGAGGTTTGTTTTGATGCTATGATGCAAGATGCTTGGAGCACATCAGCAGATTAAACACCAAAACAAAGCCCCAGCCTTTGTCAACAGTTTGAAGTTCCAAGTACCTCCAATGAACACGGCATGGGATTTCACTTACTTCTGCTATTTTGTTGCCCTTTACCACAAAGTGTGTCAGGGAGGGAAACATTCTAGTCTTGCAACCTGCAAAAGGGGAGAATAAACTGATGAGATGAAAGAGAAGACTTAGTTTAGAAAAATGTAACAGTGCTCAATTTACATACCAAATCCTACATCAGGAAAGTGTATAGAAGAAATTCCATTGTTTGAAAGCATTAGTCCTTCTAAGCTGAAATTTAAAAAAAACAGAATACTGCTGTTAAAATATGAGCTAATAATGTAGATTTCATATGCAACAATCTGCAGTAAGTCATTAATAAAAGTAGGCATTATGATTTCTACCCACTCAATATGTAGGGCTCTTCAATAGAAAGGTTCAATACAATAATTGAAGATCTGAATAATAATAAACTTTAAAGGACTACTATTCAATATGACTTGAACATCAAAGGAAAAACAAAGCAAAAGGTTACTTTTAAAAAGTCTTTAAAACATTTCAGGAAGACTTCAGTCACAAATGAGATAAATTAACACAAAAATATATAATATGCAGACTATGAAGATACCAAACGTCTTCAATATGGTAAGAACCATATTGAGAGCCCTTAAGAACTATCTGTTTGGCCTGGACTTCCAGGGTTTTAAAAACTGTTTTATTGTTATTATAGTTTTCAATTTTAACAGTTAATTGATTTGAGTGTTTTAATGTAAACCGCCCTGAGCCATTAGTGCTGTGTAACAATTACCTTGGGAGATCTGTGATTAGGTGAAGTTGATTTCCATCAGTTAACTGATTGTTTGAAAGGTCTAACCATTTCAAGGTATACAGAACATCAATGGGTCTGGAAGGAAAAATGTGACTACATGTAAGATGATTTTAATTTCTTGTTAAGAATGGACTCCTTTTGTTTATCTAACAAAACAAAATAAGAAAATTTGGGAGCTTCTAGTCCCTTTCTCACACAGCACCATGGGTGAAATAAAAACAGGTTGCTCACCTGTAACTATTGATCTGGAAGAGATCAGTCGATATCTGTAAGAATGGATAATGCGCCTATGCAGGACCCATGTGGTAGCATGCTGCAGCTCGTCAAGGTGACCAAGCCCCGCCTACACGCCTTCAGCATGCTATTTAAAGGTGGGCTTGGCGACATGTTCTTCAGTTCTTGGACGACTGCCGTGGAGGACAATAATCTGGGATCAGGTGAGTTTATCATCCAAGGAGAATAGCTTGCATACTCAGTACACACACAGTGTAGCGCTACTGCAGAGGGGTGGTCCGGGAGGATCTTATGGATATCAATGGATCTCTACCATATCAATAGTTACAGGTGAGCACCCTGTTTATCTGGATCAGAATCTGTTTATCTGTATCAAAATCCATAAGAATGGGTGTTTAGCTAGCTCCCCCTGGGGAGGGTGCAGTAGTAGCTATTGCTACACCCACTTTAAAACACTTCTCCCGAAGCTCGCCTCAGCAGCAGAGCGCATGGTGCAATACTTGATGAAAGGTAAATCAGTGGACCAGGTAGCTGCTTTGCAATTGTCCGTGAAGGTTACCTGCAACAGGTGTGCAGCCGATGAAATGTAGGCACGGGTAGAATGGGCTTTGATTGGTTCTGGAGATTGAACATTATGTGTTTTATATGCTAGCAGGATGAGTTCCACTAGCCATCTGGACATTCTCTGTCTAGAAATATAGGAGCCTTTTACAGAGCCCCTGTATGCAAGAAAGAGTCGTTTGGTGGATCTGAAGTCCTTAGTGTGATTCAAGTAGTACAACAGCGCTCTACACACATCTAAGGAGTGCATCGCCCGTTCTAACAGAGTTGACGAGTCTTTGAAGAACATAGGGAGAACCATGTCCTGGTTGAGGTGGAAGCTGGATGGTATTTTAGGAAGAAAGTCTGGATCCATTTGCAGCAGAACTTTATTGGGATAGATCCTAGTGTATGGCAAGTCTATCCACAAAGCCATCAATTCAGTTAAACGTTTAGCCATGGTTATTGCTAGCAGACAAGCAGTTTTCAAAGTCACCAGTTTGATGGAGGCAGAGCTCATAGGTTCAAAAGGGGTCTTCCTCAGTATTGAAAGGACTAAGGATATGCTCCATGATTCCAAAGGATTACTAATAGGTGGATATAGGTTTACAAGGCCTTTTAGGAAAGCCTTGCTCTCTAGGTGTGAAAAAATGAGTCTTCCCCTCATAGCCTGGATGTCTAGAGAATAATGCAGTTAAATGCACCCTGAGAGATACATTAGCTAAGCTTTAGATTTCAGATTTAAGTAAAGAGGTACCTCTAATTGTTGCTTGATCGGGTTGAAACCCCTGTTTGAATAACATGCAAAATGGAGCCATTTGCTCCTGTAACTGCATCTGGTACTGTAAAAGACTTCCTCTTGTTAAGGAGGATCTTATTCAGGAGTTGATTTGCCAAAGAGGCACCTCTTGACCTGGTGATTCTCTTTATTTAGCAGGGTGAGAGTAACTGGCCCTATCTATACCCAGCACAGTACCTCCAGTGACTGTTGCTGGTATCTATCTTGTGTTTCTTTTTAGACTGAGACACCTTTGGGGACAGGGATCCATCTTTTTATTCGTTCTCTGTGTAAACCACCCTGAGCTATTTTTGGAAGGGTGGCATAGAAATCAAATAAATAGTATGAACAACCAACCACCAACAGATCTGCTACTTGTGGTAGCCTTCAGTAGGGGTTCCTTGAAAGTTTGAGTACCTGTGGAAACCATGGTTGCCTTGGTCACCATGGAGTCACCAGGATAAGACGTAAGAGTAGTCCTGACTACTCTTGTCCTGACGTAAGAGTAGCCAGAAGACGGGCAACCACTCAGCTGATCAGGGGTCATGGTGGAAATGGGTTTCCTTTTGTCAGTTCAGTTAGAATGCATCCCCCAGTGATTGCGAGTCGTGTCCTGCCCTAGAGCAGAAGCAGGTGAATTTTTTGTTCTCCACAGTGGCAAACAGATCTATGGTTGGTTGCATCCAGCTGGAGAAGGAGTGATGCAATCCATCCTGATTTCCCATCCGTGGTGTTGCTGTTGTGGGAAAATCCAACTCAAGTTGTCTGCCAAGATGTTGTCCAGGCCCTTTATGTGTATGGCTAACAGGTAAACTTGATGCCAGACGCACCAATGCCAAAGTTGTAGACTGAGTGCACAGAGACTCTGAGACACAGTCTCTGAGGGCCCTGATGGTTGATGCAGGCCAGGGCTGTAGTATTGTCCAACTGCACTTGCACTACTTTTCCCTGTAGAAGGGGAGGAAGGCTTTCATTGCCTTGAAGATAGCCAGAAGCTCCACAAAATTGATATGTAGTTTTCGTTGAAGGGTCCACTTGCCCTGTATTTTATGAGCTCCACAGTGGGCCTCCCAGCCTAGCAGAGGCATCTGTTAGCCACAAAGCAGTCATCATTTGGAATAGAACCCCTTCTAGTAGATTCCTGCTCATTGACCACCAAGGAAGTGAGAATAGGATTTGATCTGAGATCACTAGATGTAGGTCCTGTCGATCTACATTTGGGTGGAAGATCGACAGAAAACAGTTGCAATTTTTTCATCTTTAACCGAGCATATCGCACTACTGTGCTGCAGGATGCCGTCAGACCTAGAAGTCTTTGAATGAGTCAGGCCAGTTGAGATGGATGCTGCTGAACATGGAGAATCAAGTCTCTGATGCACTGGAAATGTTCCCGAGGTAGGTAAGCCTCCTGCTTTTTTGTCTAGAACCACTCCAATGTAGCTGATTGCATGAACTGGCTCCAGTTTGGACTTCTTCCAACTGACTTGGATCCCCATGTCTTGGAGAAGAGATAGAACATATTTCATTTGAGAATGTAACTCTTGTTTTTGAAAGTCAGAAGCCAACCGTCCGGGTAAGGATAGACTGATACACCTTGTGTCCTCAGGTAAGCTATTACTGCAGCCATACATGTCATAAATACCCTGGGGGTGGTGGCCAGACCGAAGGGTAAGACTGTGTACTGGTACACTTGACTTCCTACTGCAAACCTGTGATACTTTGTGTTGTTCCCTGATGCCAGTGTGGTAATACGCATCCTTGAGATCCAGTGTCACCAGCCATTTCTCTTTATATAGCAGAGGTAGGATTTTTTGGGTAAAAGTTACCATGCAGAATTTTCTCATATGGATAAACTTGTTCAGGTGGCGCAGATCCATGACTGGCCATATGCCGCCATCTCTGTTATGGATCAAGAAATACCGGGAGTAAAAACCCTGTGCACCCACTGTACTGGGGCAATAGCCCCTTTGGCTAGGAGTTCTTTCACTTCTTCCAATAATGCTTGGGAAGGTTGTGTGAACTTCATCCCTGTAAGCTTCAAGGTTGTTCTGAACTCTATTGTGTAGCCTGCAGATATGATCTTCAGGACCCAGCAATCCGATGTTATGTGGTACCATGCAAGGGCATGGTGTGCCAACTTGATCTTGGTCATTGGCAGGAGGATTAAGTTCATGAGAGAGATGTTGTTGCTCACTTGCCAAGGTCTTGTGGCCTCTGACGGCAGTAGGAGGAAGGAGTCTAGTAGAGACAATGGGTGGCCCCGACCCTCAAAGGTGCTCCTGAGGTTCGTGTTTTTTAGTGCGTTGAGATTGGTTTTGCTTTCCCTTGCCATGGATAGGACAGCTGTAGGGCTGATACTGTCCCCTAAAATTCCGACGATCCTGTTTGAACATGGATTTTTGTCTCGGATACTGGCGGTATCTGGAGCCATAGGAGGAAGTGGGTGTTGTAGTAAGCGCTTTAGCCATGAATTGACTTTTTAATCTTCTCCATAATGGAGTCCGTATTTTCACTCAACAAGCCTTTCCTGTTGAAAGAGAACCCCTCAATCTACTCCTTCATATCCCCATGTAGATTTGTCAAGCAGAGCCATGTGTGCCAGAGTAGGGAGACTGCTGCTTCAAACAGCAGAATTCCAACTCACCAAAGTGTTTGGCTGTACTTAACTGTTGTCTGGTAAGTGCAGCTAAGTTATCCAGAGTCTCTTGGAATTTTCTTTTGAATTCTTCAGGAGAGAGGACATTCATAGAGTTCTGTAACTTCTCCCATAGTCCATGAGTATATTTTGCCATGCAGACAGAATAATTAGCTATTTTGATGGACAAGCAGGAGGTGGAGTAGATCTTTCTTCCCAGAAAGTCTAATTTCCTCCCTTCTTTGTCTGCTGGAGTGGTAAGACTGGACTTTGAAGACAATGACATAGCACAATCAATGACCAATGAATTGGGTGCAGCATGTTTTAATAGGTATTTGTTATCCTTTGTCTGCACTCGATACAGACTTTCCAGCCATTTGGATGTGGGGGTTGATGTGTGGATTACCTCCCATGTACATTTGCCGCTCTAGTGATGTCTGGAAGCATGGGCCAAGCCGCTGGTTGTGTAGATTCCGCCCTGGTCATGAAATTATAAACCTGGTAATCAATTGTGGCCATTTCCGATTTAAGGTCAAGGCCCAGAGCCTTCGACATATCCCTAACATGTCGATGATAAACCTTCATCTCTTTGTTAGGAGAAATATGAGTAGTTGGGGCCACATCAGTAGGTGGGTTCAGTCTGGCATCCAGATCTTCAGGGCTGGATTTGAAGTCTGAAAATCCGTGGTGATCCAATGGGGAGTGAAATGGAGGTGTAAAGGTTTGAGTCTTGGTGGAGGTAGTTCTAAAGCTAAATGTCTAAAGTCTGTGTTCCCCTATTTACATAAGGTCTGTGTGGTTGAGTTTTTGAAAATTTTCTCTGGAGGCCAGGAATCGGCTTGCGTGGCCGCTGAAACATGCACTGGCACCATCTGAATCAGGGCTATCACCATAGCTGGCATAGGGCAAGATCTTGTTTGAGGCTGATCTTCTTGGAAATCATAGGCTGATCTTTGAGGCTGATCTTGGAAATCATAAGGGAAGCCAGAGGACCTAGTTCCCAATGCAAATGCTTCTCCCGGATTTACAAGTGCGTAAATCCACAAGTATGCCATGGTGAGAATGCCAAATGTGCTGCTGTGAGTGTATCCTGTGCCATTTGGGTCATGGGTTGCCTATTTGTTGGTTCCCTCGGGGTCCTTATTTCTGATATTTGAGGGAAACCCTCAAATGCCAAAGCTGAGGGGGTGCTTTAGCATGAGTCAATATTGAAGGCTTCTCTTGATGTCGATCAGCAGGCATCAATGGAGGAGATGAATCTATTGGTGTTGGTGCTGGTGAAAGGGAGTGGCCTCTCAACGTCGACAGTCTGGGCATTCATGTCCTTTCAGTGTTGATGGTTTTCGAACATTCAGCATCGTTCAAAGTCGAAGCCTTTGATGTCGAACTATGTTTGTTGCTTTCGAGTTCGACCGCAGGTCTCAAAGTAAGGTGCTGGAGCTCAGAAGGAGATAGTGTTCTTTCGTTTGTCAGATCTTTTTGATTTATGGGAAGAATGAGGGTCTTCCAAAGCTGAGCGCTTCCTCTTTGCTTTCAAACCTTCCGGTGTGGTCTTTGATGGGACTTTCAGTATCCAGTAAGAAGCCAGTGCTGAACTCAATGTCAAAGGTTGTGGCCTCATAATGAGGATGCATTGTAGTCAACTTTGGGGTCGAGACCAAAGGGCGGGGTTCTGTCGACTTCGAGGGACTTAGCACCTCGTCCCAGATAGCAGCTCACAGCCTTAAAGCCTGATTTTTTCTCTTTTGAAAAGGACAGGCAAATCTTGCATGAGGCAACATTGTGCTTTCCCCCCAAGCAGATTAAACACAAGTCGTGAAGATCCTTCGAAGGAGGCTTGGAGTTACAGCCAGTGCATCTCTTGAAGGTCTGTTTTTCCTCAGCCAATCTGTTGTCCAAGTCTGTTCCAATTTCAGAAATAATGGCAGGGAAGTTAGAAAGCCATTCTACACAATGAACACCAGAGTAGTACGAGAGCCGTTCCAGTCAAAGCCAATAATCCATCTGTAAATTTCTTTTGCAGATAAACTCAGAAAAAGAACTAATCTGACGAGGAGCGACAGCCTGAGGACTGCATGTGACAGCGGTCAGAAAAGAAATGAACAACATGGTGCCCAGTCCGCCTTTAAATAGCATGCTGAAGGTGTTTAAGAAGGGCTTGGTCACCTTGACAAGCTGTGGCATGCTACCGCGTGGGTCCTGCACAGGCGCGTTTCCTATTCTTACGGATCTTGACCCAGATAACATGACCTTTTGCTTTGCTGAAGATTTTCTGATCTGCTTTTTTCAGTGCCTTGAACTATTTGGATACTCCAGTTCTATTTAGCATGTCAGAGTAAAAACCACACATCACAAAGTGGTGAAGACCATTTCCATTATGTTTGATAAAGGAAATAAAGGTCACCAACTCCTAGAGAGGAGAGCTGGTCTTGTGGTAGCAAGCATGCCTTGTCCCCTTTGCTAAGCAGGGTTCACCCTGGTTGCATATGAAAGGGAGACTAGAAGTGTGAGCACTGGAAGATCTTCCCCTCAGGGGATGGAGCAGCTCTGGGGAGAGCAGAAGGTTTCAAGTTCCCTCCCTGGCTTCTCCAAGATAGGGCTGAGAGAGATTCTTGCCTGCAACCTTGGATAAGCCACTGCCAGTCTGTGTAGACAATACTGAGCTAGATAGACCAAAAGTCTGCCTCAGTATATGGAAGCTTCCTATGTTCCTATAGTTATTTAAATCTGACTCTAAAGATGCTAAAAGCAAGAATTATGAAGCTGCTTTATACTGAATCAGGCCATTGGTCCATCTAGCCTTCACTGTCTACTGTGTGGCAGCTTTCTAGTCTAGAATGTCTGTAGAGATCCATTTCCAGCATCACTATCCAAGACTCTACTAGGGCTGTCAATGACTGGAGCTAGGACCTTATGTATACAAAGCATGCACTCTACCACTGAGCTATGGACCTTTCCCAAAGCTGAAAACATTTGGTGACAGTTCAAATATTGTGTTACGTTTTGTTGGATGAACCTGTAATTGTCTATTGCTAGAACAATAAAGCTGTTCTTTCATAGAAGACATTTTTCACCAAAACATTACTGTCCTCAAGACTTTTGTTGTTATACTGTGTTGTACTTATTATAAACCACTGACCAATGTTTCTCTAGATGTGACATTTTGTTGGTCTACTGGTTCACTTTTAAGAAGTAAATGCTTTATTCATGGGAGAAGTGAAAACCACATCAGTAAACTCTAAAAAGTGGAGTTTTCTTCTTTGCAGGTTATTGTATGCACATACATAAAATAATGACCATACATAGATGCCTAATATTCTTACACACACACACACACTCACACTCAGCATGAAGTAATACTAAACTAATGTTTGGTATTCATCAACATCCCAATAAGCATTATTATAAAAATACTGGCTTTAGCATTTGCAGTGACCCTCATACCTCTTTAAAACTGAAATATCATTTGAAGCAAGATACAGTTCTTCAAGAGCTGGCCACCCTGCAGCACATAAAAGAACCTAATGGGAAAACATCATTTAGTACAAAAATGCATTTTATGTACCTTGGAAAAGCACATGTTCAAACAAAGCAGCAGCAACTTTCCATATTTCATGTCTACTCAAAGCTGGTTGAGAGCTTGGCCCAAGAACCGGGGAAGCTCTTTCCCAGCATGAAAGCTGTGCTTTGCTTCTACTGCAAGCCAGTTGCTGCTGCCTCAGTACACTAATTCAGCCAATCTAGGCTTTAGCATTCAATCAAATGCAAAGAAATGATCGCCACTATAAAAAGGAATAGGAGGCAAGCTTTTCTAGGTTGATATTTTCAGCGCCTTTTGACGTGCATACATTTTGGTGTAACATTTTGCTTGCAATTTGTTAAGGGCTAAGTTATGTTTTGCCCCAGATTGCCGAGTTCAAACGAGGTGGGACTGAGCCCCCAGAGCATGGGCCACAGACAATCACATCAAACTCTTAAAGGAATTTTGTTTCTTTTAGATCTATCTACCAACCACACTACTCTGTTTCAACCATTTTGCAAATAAGGATTGCCACTATGGAAACTGTTTTAACCGATATATTAATATATCACAGCCTTTTAAAACATATGACAAAATAGTAATTATAAGAGCTTTTCAGCAGATGGAATTAAGCTTAGTCACCACTATGCTGAAACATTTCAAGTGCATCAGCTTTAACATCTGAAGTTTTGTAATACGTATAATTCAACCCTAAACATATTGTTAAACTCCAGTGACATAAATGGAACTTAATTCCAAGTACATGTGTTTAGGATAGCAGGATTGGTAAACTTATGCAAACAGTACTACAGGTGTGTTTCTAGTAAAGAAATGAAGGCCAGAGGCAGAAATGATTTCAAAATGTTATTAGTTTCATTCATTTTTAGGTCAGATCGAAGTTCTGGAGTAGGAGTGTGCATGGTTCGGTCCGGCACAATTCAAAAGACCGCCGGACTGGTCCGGAGGTCCGGGGGACTGTTGATTTAAGCGGGGTGGAGGTAGTACTCCCCCCCCACCGCTCTTCCCCCTCTGGCGCTGTGTCATTTGAAAAATCTTCTTGTCATCGTTGTCGACCCTGTCGTTGTTTGTAAAGCCTTCAAAGAGACGAGCACTAGCGGTGCGCATGCACCCTGCGCTCGTCTGACACTGCCGCACGCACGCCGTGACGTACGCGCCGCGCGGGGCGCATGCGCACCGCTAGCACTCGTCTCTTTGAAGGCTTTACAAACGACGGGGGCAGGGGCGGCAGAGGAACTCTGCCGCCCCAAGAAGATTTTTCAAATGACACAGCGCCGGAGGGGGAAGAGCAGCGGGGGGGGGGAAGTACTACCACCCCCCGCTTAAAGCAACAGTCCCCCCCCCGGTGCCAGACCGGGGGTGCACCAGACCATGCACACCCCTATTCTGGAGCACTGGAAAAAGGGGATCAATACTGAAAACTATCCAGTCTTCATTTCAAACACAATTTTGCAAGTGTCCAACATTCTGATAGGTTCTCTTTTCCACAGACGGTAAAGTTTTAGAATTAAAGATGGCACATGTCAAAAAACAGCTTGTAGGCTGTTTGCCCCCACCCGAAACCATTTCCTGGCACACATTTATTTATTAAGTGCATTTTTATACCGCCCCAACCCAAGGTCTCAGGGCGGTTCACAACAAACATACCACTTATTTCAATGGAAATGCAATTTCTTCATCGATTTCAATGGCAGATTTTAAAAAGCTACACGAAGGAAAACTGAGGGTTGGGGTGGGGTGACAGAAACTCACTGCTGAAGACTTATCGTGTCTCAAGGGTCCTTAGTGGTGGATTGCTGGCTGACTAACATTTTAAAATCTTTTACTGAAATCGACTGAGATATGTCAAGGTTAATTTGAACAGATTTAAAGAGGGGCATGCTGGGTAGCAGCTTGTGTGTGGGGGAATCCATGGATGTGTGTGTGTGTGTGTAGAAGAATGTTTGCACATTTGTGGTAATATGGATAGATGCAACAAATGTTACAGGCAGAAGAGCAACTAACTCCCCATTAAAGCAATGGGAAATAAAATGAATAGGAACCCACGAAAATGAATGTAACCTGCATAACTAAAAAAATGACATGTTTAATAACCCCCCAAAATGAATATAATCACCTAAACAAAAAAAATTCTTACACACTCCTAGTATGAAGAATTACACATTACTTGTAAGGCTGAGTAGAATTGTATACATTTTACTTTTTTTAAAAAACACAACTCTGAAAGTAATTTCAAAGGAAACCAAAATGCATTACCTCAGTCCATGTTACTCCTGTTTGATTAAGTGCCAGAACCCTGAGTCTACAAAACGCTCTTGAAACAGGTGGTGAAGTAGGAGGAAATTTCATTTTGTTTCCACTATGCCAAGAATAGAAACAAGTTCCTTAATTTCAGTTAACAGAACAGTTCAACTCAGTGATCTTGAATGGTTAATACAGATTTTGGATTGGATGCCTGAGGCAAACAAAAAAGTTTACATTCCTCCCATTAAACACCTGTTAATTATTATTCTTATCTATCTTGCTTATAGTGATCTCATATTAACCACAATACTTGACATACTAATATGGAAATGGTTAGGTTATCTAATGAACTTCTAGTACAAATGCACTGAGAAGCAAGTTAAACCATATTTTTAATGCATGGTCAAATATTACTAAGGTTTCAAAGGTTTAAAGTCACGTATGAAACTACCTTATACTGAGTCAGAGTTCTGAACTGGTTCGTGCACATCCCTACACTCTACTACTAAACCGTAAACCCAGCCTCTAAGCAAAATGTCAATAAACTTACAAGCCATACTTACTGCTGAGGAACTAAGGTCCTAAATTAATTAACACAGGAGATGACTGGGATCTCCCAGCATTTAAATTTTTGTTAAAAGCAGCATCAAGAGGCTTACAATTTGATTAGAGCAGCCTTGCTGAGAAGAGGGTGTTTTTTTGTTTTTGTTTTTAATCCTCCTCGGTGCCATTCATGATCTCATTCACCCCCACCTCATGTCTTCCTCAGCAGAGCAAGAGGAAAATAGTACAGGAAAAGGGTTAACATATTCCTCCCCCAAGTCACACTACATTTCACAAATCAGAGTTCTCCCATTTCTGCTTTCATTAAAGTCAGAAATGTCATGTGTTCCAAGAATTTATCTTATACGTCTCATGTATCTTGGCCTTTAGTTTAGGAACTTAGCTCCCTATGACTGGTACTTTTCAGAAAGCAAAGAAATGCTATTCTTTGGGCAACGGCCCAACCCTCCTCTAATTCTCATTCCTCATATGATTCATACTGTCAACTTAGATCAGATATATATAGATCATTTAAGGTTCTTTATATAAAGCAACATTTTAAAGCCTTTGAAGGATTTTGGGTCCTTTGCCTCTTCTGTATTAATGAATATGTTCTGTAATGCAAACACCTGGAATCAAGAGACCCTATAGTTATCTGACACTATGTAGTATTCTCCAATAATCACCAAAGAATCCATCCAATATCTATCTAATCTATCTAATCTATCTATCATATTTTAATACCGCCTGAAACTTACATCTCTGGGCAGTTTATAACAAAAACAGAAAAGTTAAAACATTAGTTAAAACAGGTAAACAACAACAAAGAAATTACAACATTGGTTTAAATAAGTGACAGCAAAAACTTAAAACATTACAACAATTTGAAACCTTAAAACAATATTTTAAAATAAAACTAAAACTATTAAAAACGGTATTTAATTAAAAGTCTGGGTGAATGAACGTGTCTTTAAAGATTTTTTTGAAATTGTCAGAGATGGGGAAGCTCTTATTTCAGCAGGGAGCATGTTTCAAAGCATTGGGGCAGCAAAGGCCCGTCCCTGAGTAGCCACCAGAGCCAGTGACAACTGCAGATGGACTTCTCCTGATGATCTCAATTGGCAATGGGGTTCATGATGAAGAATACCCAGGGCCCAAGCCAATTAGGACTTCATAGGTTATAACCAGCACTTTGTATTTTGCCCGGAAACTTATCAGCAGCCAGTGTACCTGTTTCCATACATGAGTAATATGGTCTCTCCAAGATAACCCAGAGACCAACCTGGCTGCAGCATTCTGAACCAGCTATAGTTTCCGGACTACATACAAAGGCAGCCTCACATAGAGCGCATTACAGTAATCCAGTTTGGAGGATCACACATAACTATTTTTAAATTATTTCTTCCCTAATATTTGACAATACTTCACACAGAGCAAGAGGGCAAAAGCATACTTATACAATTAAATATTCCAAAGTACCTGAGATTAAGTGTTTCTAGATTTTCAACTTGGCAGGCAATATTTACCACTTCCTTCCAAGATGACAAGAGATTCTTGGCTAGATTTATTCGAGTAATGTCTTGGCATATATGTTAAGAAAAAAGAATCAGAATTTTGAAACCTTTCATTCATAAGCTAAAAAACAAGCATTCAGGACAGGACATTATATATAACTCTCCATATACTGGGGCGGGGGGGGGGGGAGTGTTGTGGCTCCATCCCACCTCCATAATATTGGTCAGTAAAGTGCAAATAATAAATCTATATTCTTTGCTTTAATTATATCATCTCTGACTACAACATCTACTCTTTATTCTTGTATGCTTTCTGCTTCGGATCACGTTAGTTGTAAAAATCTTCGTTTTAGGTAGCTGCTTTCCAAGACATCACCTCTGTAATTAAGCTTACTAGACATGCCATCTGAGCCTGTGTCCGCATTTCAAGCAAAACTCACCACTGACCATGATTGGTTTTAAGAAACTCTCACACAGGAACCCTTATCAAATGCTAACCAAGCTCAAGCAATGTTGCACATCACCCTAAAAGAACTCTTCCTGGAGAATATGGACCTGGCCATGGTCATTCATGCTCTAATTTTGCCAAGACTGGATTACGGTAAAGGAGACTAAGGAGCAGATGCAAGCCAGGAGAACATTCAGAGCCTGGGGGAAATGACTGAGAAGGTCCCATCCTGCATGCTCAACAACCAAGCCTCTCAACCCATGGGCACATGGAGCAGAGTCCCCTCCGATCTTGTCAAGCAGGCAAAAACCCTTGGGAACAAGTAGTCCTTCAGATATCCAGAGTCAAAACCATTAACGGCTTTGAAGGTCAAAACTAGTACTTTGAATTGTACGCGGAAACAAATTAGTAGCCAGTGCATCTTTTCCTGAAAGAGTGCAATAATGATCTCAACAGGCAGCTCCGGATACAATTCTAGCTGCCACATTTTGCACTAGCTGCAGTTTCAGAATATTCTTCAAGGGCAGCCCCACATAGAACATGTTACAGTAATCCAGCCACAACGTAAGTGGGTAACTGTGGCCAGATCTTCCTTCTCGAGAAAGGGGAGCAGCTAATGCACTAGTGAACATAGTGATACTATCTGCTGGTGAATATGCAAGACAATCTTTTCTAGACCCAGCATGCATATTATAGAACACCCTCCCCAAAGAAGCCTGTATGATCACTTCTCGGCTTGTTTTTCAGTCAGCAACCAACACTTGGCTATTGAGGAAAACCCTCAGGTTAATTTAGTTGTGTTGCCAACTTGTATTTGGACTGTAGTGGTTCTGTTCTGCTGTTAGCATCCTGACCAAGCTGAAATCAACAACTAATAAGTCAACTTAATTCCCATTAATTTCAATAAAGGTTAGTGATGGCTAATTTAGTCTGGTGCAGCCCACTGTGTCTTGTCTGGAACATCTTCTCCAGACTTATTGAGCTTGCAGATGTTAGTGAGTTTCACAATGTGTTACGCAACCCTGCATGTGTCCCTGCAATCCCTTAGTGGTTGCACAACATTACAGAGTAAAACAGGTTGCTTACTTGTAACTGATGATCTGGTAGAAACCCTTCAACATCCATAAGAATGGGTTCTGCACCTGCACAAGAACCACGTGGTAGCCGTGCCTCAGCTTGTCGAGCTGTCCGAGCCCCACCCCCATGCCAGAGCATGCTATTTAAAAGGCGGGCTGGACACGATGTCCCTCAGTTCTTTGACAATCGCCATGGAGGATGGCCATCCAGGTAAGCAGGTGAGTTCAATATCGATGACAGAGTATACCTGAGGCAACAGCATGCACACCACTACGCCAGAGCAGAGCACTACTACTGTAGAGGGGAGGCCGAGAGGGTCTTATGGATGTTGACGGATCTCTACCAGATCATCAGTTACAGATGAGCAACCTGTTTATCTGGATCGAGATCCATTGGCAGCCCTAAGAATGGGTGTTTAGCAAGCTCCCAATGGAGGAGGGTGCAGTAGTGACTATTGTAACACCCACGTTAACACACTTCTCCCGAAACTAGCGTCAGCAGCAGAGCGCACGTCTATGGCGTAGTGCTTAATAAATGGGAGTTCAGAAGACCAAGTAGCTGCCTTGCAGATATCTAAGGTCACTCTGGAGAAGTGTGTAGCTGAGGAAGCGTAGGCCCAAGTAGAATAGGCTTTGATGGCGTCTTGTCCTGGAGCCTATAGGTGAGCAGGATTAGTTCAACTAGCCACCTTGACAACCTTTGTCGAGATATGCATGAGCCCTTGGCGGGGCCTTTGTAGGCTATGAAGAGACGTGTAGAGGATCTAAAGTCCTTCGTGCATGCTAAGTAGAATAAGAGAGCCCTGAGAACATCGAGGGAGTGCATAGATCTCTCTAGGGCAGAGGAAGGTGTCTGAAAAAGGTAAGCAAAAGTATGCCCGGATTCAGGCGAAAACTAGACACAATTTTTGGTTAAAAAGAGGGAGCCAGGCACATACAGACCTTATCTTGATAGAATTTCATGTATGGAGAATCAATCTTAAGTACTGTAAGTTTGCTGATGCACCATGCTGTGGTGATGGCGATAAGGAAGGCAGTCTTCAAGCAAACGAATTTCAAGGACGCTGTAGCCATGGGCTCAAATGGCGCCTGGGTGAGTGAAGAAAGCACGAAGGATAGACTCCATGGTTCCACTGGGGCCTTCACCAGAGGATAGACATTCAAAAGGCCTTTCAAAATCTTTACTCTGCAGATGAGAAAACAGTGACTGGATGCTTTGAGGAAAGAGCAGCCAGGTGGACCTTCAACAAGACGTTGGCCAGGCCTTACAACTTTAGAGTGGAGAGATAAAGCAGCACTTGCCGGACAGACGCCTGCTTTGGCAGAAAACCCCGGGATCTTGCATAGGTCTTGAATCTGAGCCACTTTGCTCAGATAATTGCATCTGGTAGAGGCCTTCCTTTGGTTGAGTAGGATCCTGTTTAGAAGCCTATTCACCAAATGGTCAGCCGGAGGATGTGAACATCCGAGTGAAGGACGTGGCCCTCGTCCTGGGAGAGGAGGCTAGTCTTGGAGACAGTTGGTGGTAGCGGTTCCTGGATAGTCTCTGTACTTGTGGAAACCAAGGTTGCCTTGGCCACCATGGTGTTACGAGGATGCAGGCTATCAGATTCGACTGCAGACGAACCACCACCCTGGCAATTACTAGCTAAGGATGAAACATATACAGCCTTTCCTGTGACCAGTCCAGTTGAAAAGCATCCCCCAAGGATTGGGGACTGTGCCTTACCCTGGAGCAAAAATCGACACATTTTGTGTTCGCTGAGGTTGCAAACAGATCCACTGATGGATGTATCCAGCGATGGAAGAGGGGAGTGATGTATTTGGATCTAAGCTCCCATTCCCAGTCCTGGAGGAAAACTCGCCCGAGCTTGTCTGCAAGGATATTGTCCAGATCCTTGGTGTGTACTGCAACTGGGGAGACTATGTCAGATGCACCAGTGCCATATTTGAACACAGAGCACACAACCGACCTGACAGTTTATGTAGGCCTGTGCTGTCGTGTTTAGTTGAACATGCACGGACGTGTCCTGCATGATTGGCAGGAAAGCTTGAAGAGCATGAAAAACAGCAAGCAGCTCCAGGAAGTTGATATGGAGTTGAGCCTGGTATGTGGTCCACTTCCCTTGAGTCCGATGACCCTCGCAGTGAGCACCCCAGCCTAGAAGGGAGGCATCTGTTGTCAGCCACACCGATGGCGACGCTGTTTGGAACTGCACCCCATTGAGGAGGTTTCTGCTTTCCGTCCACCAGGACAGCGATTGTAGGACTTGGGGGGTATCTCCAGCCACTTTTTTGACTGTTGCTGACAGGGTGGAAGACTGACAGAAAACAAATCTGCAGTTCCGCATCTTTAGATGGGCATACTGGATGACCGTATTGCAGGAGGCCATGAGGTCTAGTAGACGTTGAACTAACTGTGCTGGTTGTACAGGGTGTTGCTGGAAGAGTCACCAGATCTCATATGCAGATGTATCTCTCTTCTGTTAAGTATGCCTTTTGTTTGTTGGTGTCCAGCACTGCCCCTATGTAGGTGGTAACTGGTACAGGCTCCAGATGGGACTTTTCCCAGTTGACCTGGATGCTCAAGTCTTGAAGGACAGACAATACATAACGGATGTGAAAAATAACTCGTTTCTGTCCTAGGATGTCAGAAGCCACTCACCCAAGTAGAGGTAGATGGACACACCCCTTGTCCTGAGGTAGGCAATCACCACCGCCATACATTTCATAAAGACCCATGGTGAGGTGGACAGTCCGAAGGGTAAGACATTATACTGGAACACTTGGCAGACGACTGTGAAACGCAAGTACTTCTGATATCGTGGTCTGATGTTGACTTGGAAGTAGGCGTCTTTGAGATTCAGTGTTGCAAGCCACTTCTCCCCTTGGAAAAGTGGAAGTATTTGTTGCAATGCCATCATGTGGAATTTCTTGACGCAAATGAACTTGTTCAGAGGGCAGAGATCCACGATGGGGAGAATGCCCCCATCCCACTTTGGAATTTGAAAGTAGTGGGAATAGAACCTGTCCCTCCTGTCTGCCCACTGCACTGGGGCTACTGCCCCCTTCTCCAACAGTTCCTTCATCTCCTCCTGTAAAGTGGCAAATGGAGGGGTGAATGTGGGAAGATGCAATTTGCAGCTTTGAGATGCAGATCCCCCCGCCTTCTCAGCACAGAGTTTACAGAAGATGAGATTCAGAGATCTCTCTGGACTGGCCAATATCCTGAATAATTAAGACTTTGTTCAGAAGGTAGCAGCAAGTTGTCACCTTTTTGGACACCCAGGAAAAGATGAGATTTTGAATAGATCTATTCAAGGATCAAAGAGAAATACACTATAAGAATGAGGCTTTTAGACAGAGAGTTTAGCAATCTTTTGCCCACAGCAAAAGCTGCTCACAAGGATCCCAGAGTTTGCTGCTAAGCCGTGGGGCAAAGCAGGAACTCTGTCCATGAACAGGAACTGTCTCCTACAAGCTATCTTGTGCCTACAACAAGATTTGCTCACAGCAATGCCAGAGTTTGCTGCCCAAGCTGCCGTGATCTGAGCACTGCAACAACTCCTGTCTCCAGCCAAGCACCTCACTTCTTCAGCTGACGAGAGGTCTCTGGTCCTGGGTAAATATGCTGCTCCTTTACAAGCTTTGGGTCCCTCCATCCTTTCCCCCTCCTTCTCCTTCCCCCACTTCTTTTTCCTCTACTAATCTCCCCAAACTATGCCAGCCCTCAGCCTCTCTCAACCCCCCCTTTTTTTCCGCCTGTATCTGAATTGTATTAGGCTCTAGGAAGATTTAATTGCACACACATGTGTTAGGCACACGGGTGAATATTGGTACTGGTTAGGATGTTCTGTTTAAATACTGTTGCTAATATTGATAGAGGGTTCTGCTTTCTGCTTTGCTAGATTAGTCTTTTATACTCAATAAAGCCCATTGAATCCCTTTTTGAGTGGTTTGATCTCCTTTCTTCCTTGCGTCCAGATCACACATGGTCACTAATATAAAAGAACTTGAGCCAGACCTATTTTGTATACTAGCCAATGAGCATATTTGGTATATAAATCAGGCCTGGTCTGTAACATGAACCTAATTCCCGTGAACTGCGGGGACAACTTTAATTTGATGGCGTATCCTGAAGATATGATCTTCAAGACCTAGCAATACGATGTTATATGGTGCCACCCGGGGGCACGGCGAGCCAGTCTGATGGAAGGCTGTGGCAGAGATGGAGGAATGGTGAGATCCGTCAGTTGAGATGTGAAAGCCCCCGATGGCGGGAATGGGGTGTGGAGAGGTGCCGGTGAGCGGACTTGCACTTCAAAGACGCTTAGGGGTGTCTGAAGTCTTGGATCTTTCTAGAGTCTTATGATATTTGTCTCTAAACTCTTCCAGGGATAGAGTATCAAGGTCCGTTTGCAAATCTTCCCAGAGGCAGTGGGTATATTTGGCAGTACATGCCGCATAATTGGCCACCTTGATGGATAAGCATGCCACAGAATAGATTTTCCTTCTAAGCATGTCCAACTTGCATCCCTCTTTTTCAGGTGAGACTGTGTAACATTTACCAGACTTGGAGGCGGTGGCAGAGTCAATCATCAATGGGTTGGAAGCGGAGTGCTTCAACAGGTAGGTATTGTCTTTCTTCATTATGCGATATAGAATCTCCAGCCTTTAAAAATAGGAGGGGAGGTGTGTAGGACCTCCCAAGCACATTTTTCTACCTATGTAATAACCAGGAGCATGGGCAGGGCCACCGGTGCAGTAGACTGTGTCTTAATCATGAAACTGTAGACAGGGTCATCTGTTGTAGCCAGTTTGGAATGCAGGTCAAGACCCAGCACCTCTGCCATGGCCCAAACATGCCTATGGTAGGCATTCAGCTCCTCGTTGGGGGAGACACAGATGGGGCCACATCCACTGAAGGTTCCACAATGGTCTCTTCTCCTTCAGGGTCAGAGTCAAAATCTGAAGAGCCACAATGCTTGGAGGATGAACCCATTGGTGACGAGGGGACAGCAGTTTGGGTTTCCACCGTGGTCACTGGAGAAACTGGCATTGGTCCAGTCTGGGTTGCTATAGAATGGGCCACAGGAGGCTTGGTCTGAGATGCCTGATGCCCCGTACTTGGAGTGCTGGTTTGAGTAGTTGTAGAGACAAATACAGCAGTTTGATCCCAGGAAGACATTGTGGGCTGTGTAGTCAGTGACAATGATTTCCAAGGCTTGGCAGTTTCATAGATGTAAGGTACAGCAGGTGAGCAGGTAGTAATTGCTGGCCCAGAACTGGCCACATGTACAGGTGCAGCGTGGGTAAAACCACAGGTGTGCCCAGATAGAGGACGCTGTAAGTGTCCAGCTGAAAGAGCTGAAGCCAGACGTGTTAGTGGGGCTGAGGTGGTCTGGGGCTCAACCTCTGATGGGAGGAAACCTCAAAATGTCGATGTAGATGGGGTGCTGACGGACGAGTCCAGCATCGAGAGGAGTGTGCATGCCGTGGTAGGGTTGAGGCCTACCACAGCACCCTTGGCATCGTCATCTTCGATGTCGAAGGTAGGAAGCAGAGACTGGTAATGAGGAGTGACCTGCCTCAATGCTGAAGTCACTGGTATATGCAGGGTTGAGGTAATGGCAGATCTGGATGCCGTCAGTGTCGATGGTGCAGATGAAAGGACCGGCGTTGGTGCTGGAGAGAGCGAACGCGCCCTCGGTATCGAAGTTCCCGTTATCAACATTAGTGCCGACGTCAAAGGTTGGGTAGATGGCTGTGGTGGTATTGATGTTGAAGGCTCGACCTCGAGCGTTGCAACTGATGTCGAGGGAGCAGTCAGTGCCGAAGAAGGAAGCTGTACTGTGGATGGAGATGGGGCACGTTCTCCAGTCAGGTTGATCAGTTTCTGATGCTTCCAATCAGGAGTCGAGGGTAAATCTGCACCTGGACTTTTTGATGACTTCAACCTCATAGACTGTTTGCCAGTGTTGAGGTCGCTGTCAGAAGTCAAAGAGATACATCTCGGGTGTCTCGATTCTGATAGTGAGGACTTCAACGGCGAGGTCGATTTAGAAGATTTCCATTTGTGTGGAGTCGAAGCCGAAGCATGTTTGGCAGTCAATGTCAAGGTGTGGCTTGATGTTGAAGTACACTTGGGAGTCGACACATGCTTCGATGCTCAACTGGTCGACTTTGACCAATGTGGGAACGAAGAAGATTTTGGTGCTGTCTTTGATGTCGATGGACGAGGTGTGCCCGGTGTCGAGGGACTTAGCAACTTAGCGCCACTCTGAGGTGAAGCACCTGATTCTTCTGAGTTTGTTAGGAGAACAATAGGCAGATTTTACACGAGGACACATTACGTTCCTTACCCAAACAAAGCAGGCACAGGTCATGGAGGTCCTTAGAGGGGAGTTTGGCATTACAGCCCTCACATCTCTTAAAGGTTTTTTTTCTCTTCAGCCATTTTGACACGCAAGAAGGATAGTCAAGTCCATTCCATGGGTCAAAGCCAATCGTAGTTCGTCAGCCATTCCGAGTCAGAAGTCCAGAATAAATCGTGAGCCAAAAATGGATAAAAACAGTTAAATCAGTCAGGTTTTTTTAAAAAAAGGATAAAGAACTCACAAGGAACTTTCCGACAGAGAGGTGGCAGACCGAGGTCCAAATGCTAAGGCGTCAGAAAAGAACTGAGGGACGTCACGTACAGCCCACCTTTAAATAGCATGCTCTGGCATGGGGGCAGGGCTCAGACGGCTCAACAAGCTGAGGCATGGCTACTGTGCAGGCGCAGAACCCATTATTATGACTGCCGACAGATCTCGATCTAGATCCACAAGTTCACATAGCTCTGCACACTTCTTAAGTGTGTGCAACTTTTCTCATTGACCTAGAACACTAGTCTGGATGTCAGTGGAAAAGACTTGGAAAAAGCATTATATAATCAAATATATTATTTGTTATGAACTGACTTATGAACCTGAAAAGCACTGCTGAAAAGCTTTAGTAAATCAGCATATGTAAATTGGAATATGTTGCTATCCTACTATGACACTCATTCTGAACACACTTTAAGACTACAGGAAAACAAACATTTATCACGCTTGGAACAGCAGTGCCCTGTTATTGAGACAAACAAAAAAACTTCTTAGTTAAGCAGGAACGACAGGCCATTGTATAAGATACAGTCCTGCATGGAATGGTATTGTATGTAAGCTTCCCCTACACCCCACTATTCTTTAAGTATAAAATTTAATTAGAAACCACACATCACTTCTGCAGCACACATTTATAATCTTCTTTTGATGAGACTCTGGCCTTTGTAGTTCATCTAGCCAGCACTAGAGAACAGAATATTTACAGTTGCTAAATACAGAATACATGATGGGAACTGATTCTGTAAACAAAGGGAATGGCTATAACACAAAATGCTTTTACAGCTGCTTTCTGCAACAATCTCATGCAACCCTAGCAAGCAACACTATGAACAGATACAAGATACTTGGGACAGAAGCAGTGTTCCTTCATTTTTTCATCTGTGCACAGAATGAATTTTGTTCTGGGTAGCAGTATCAAGGCAATGTGCATGCACGTGTATTTAGAATGGAGCCTTCCCGATTCAACCTGAGGGCGATCTAAAATTAACTGAGTGGACATTTAAAAACTTGTGTGCACATGCTCATCTTAGAGGGAACACTGGGCAGTAGCAACCTGTAAAAGTTACCACCCAATTCTATATTTTAAAAAAGATACTAGGGCATGCTCTTCTGATTTCGTCTTCTTCACCAGCAAAGCTCACTGCACATTCATCCACTGAGACATCACTCAATTTATTCAACTGCCTGTAAGAGAAGATCTCATTTGGATAAAGCACATAACAAAAAGAATAAGCAAGTGCAAAAGCACTGAAATTACAAAATCTAAACAAACACTTCACTTATGTTCTGGGAGGAATCCACCTAAAGAGTCTTTTGCAGAACTAGAATTGGAAAACTTCAGTGAGACACAAATAGTATTATGTTCATATTACTGGAATCAGATAAAGGGAAGATATTGGGAAGCCAATATCCACAGTAGCACTTGCACAAGCCACTTCCCCACTCCTCCCCCTCCCTGCGGCTGCCAGAGTACCCCCAAGGGCTGTCATCAAGGGTTGAGGAACCCTTAGCAACTGCATGGAATGTGGCTGGGGTGGCTGTAGGGGGAAATCCCCAGGAACTGGGTGGAGATTCCTTCTCAGGCAGTGGAAGGAGTCCAGTTCATGAACAGTCTCCTCTCCCTATGCAGAGCTACATCAGACATTGCTGCCAAGTGTTCCTTGATTCTCAGGGATGGCTTCTTGGGGGGCTCTGTTGGCTGTAGTGAGTAGGAGGGGGCAGGGAACTAGCTTACGATCATGTTAACTAGAGATGCTAGACACCGACCAAAGCTCAGCAATACCACAGAGCAGTTCTTAATATGCCAAGAGAAAAATCTCATTGATATGGCACAGAGGAATCAAAGCAGGCAAAAACAGAGTTATCTAGAAGGCAATGACAGTTGAACAAATACATCTGGTTCAGCTTAAGAGAGGAGAGCTGGTCTTGCGGTAGCAAGCATGACTTGTCCCCTTAACTAAGCAGGATCTGCATTGGTTGTATATGAATGGAAGACTTGAAGTGTGAGCACTCTAAGATATTCCCCTTAAGGGATGGGCCTACTCTGAGAAGAACATATAGGCTCCAAGTTCCATCCCTGGCATCTCCAAGATAAGGCTGAGAGAGATTCCTGCCTGCAACCTTGGAGAAGCCATTGCCAGTCTGTGTAGACAATACTGAGCTAGATGGACCTATGGTCTGACTCAGTATATGGCAGCTTCCCATGTTCCTAACTTGTGTTATTCTCCATAAAAACCTTCAGATTATCAGTCCATAGTTTTGCTCTAAATGCCATGGTACATTACTGATTTTAAAAAGCTAAGATACCCAACAATGCACATCAAAACTTATAAATGCTAGTTTTAAACAAGTTGAGTTACAGAAATGCACTTAATTTTTATTTTACGAATTTCCCCAAATGTCTTGAAAAATCTAGATTATAATGTTCAAATGGTCTATGTCACAGAGTTCCCCATCACCAATCTTTCCTTACATCTGAGGGGCACTATTGGCAGATGGATCTCTAGCTACTTTAATTCAAGAAGGTGCACAGAGGTGGAAGACCCAAGGAAAAGAGGAACAAAAGGAGCTTGATCTTTAAAAGGAAGAGCCAGGGATCTGAGAAGGCCAGGGATTTGAACAAGATGCAAGTGAGAGACTAAAAAAGAATATTTGGACCATGTGATTTCTTGTTCTTTCTGATTCTGGGGTAGGGCAGTGTGCACCTATGGGAAAGTACCTCTTGTTTGCAGGCAGATCAGTTGAAAATACATCAAGGGGAAAGTTTTCCCTGGATCTCAGACAACGTCTAAAGCCACAAAGGAAAACTATCCAACCCTAAAAGGCCTGCAGACAACACATATATGGCCAGAACACTTTTCAGCTGTTAGAAGAGCAGCTTAACCATCTTGGAAAGACAAAAATAATGGCAATGTCTGGAGAGATCATCCCCCAAACTGGAGCAATCTAGGCTAGGGGCAGTATCACACAGGCACAGGAATGCCCGTGTATTATAAGTGGAAAGTTAAACAGCATTCCATCATGCTATTGCACCTGGTCTCCCCCTTTCCTGTTTGATCTTCCATGGTTTCTCAAAGCTTTCCTTTCGCACTATTAAAGCCCAGAATCACTTACTGAACAAGTGTGTCCATTTAAAAAATGGATCTATGAGAAAATTGCTAAGTTATGAGGGGCAGACGTTAAGGAAGAGAACTGGTCTTGTGGTATCAAGCATGAATTGTCTCCTTTGCTAAGCAGAGTCCACCCTGGTTTACATTTGAATGGGAGACTACAGTTAAAAAAAATACCTTTAGTTTATAGCAGGGATAGGCAATCTTGGCTCTCCAGCTATCGAACTACAATTCTCTCTATCCACTTCCTCCACACCATGCATGATTTTATAGACCTCTATCATGTCTCCCCACAGTCTTTTTTCTAAACTAAATAGCCCCAGGTGTTCTAAATAGCCTTGCCTCATAGGGAAGGTGCTCTGGGCCCCTGATAATCCTGGTTGCCCTCTTCTGCACCTTTTCCAGTTCTACAATGTCCTTTTTTAGATGTGGTGACCAGAATTGTATGCAGTACTCCAGGTGTGGCCACACCGTCATTTTGTATAAGGGCATTATAATATTAGCCGTTTTATTTTCAATCCCCTTCCTAATGATCCCTAGCAATGGAACTGGCCTTTTTCACAGCTGCCACACACTGAGTCGACACTTTCAACAAGCTGTCCACCACGACACCAAGATCCCTCTCCTGGTCAGTCACCGACAGCTCAGATCCCATCAGCATATACTTGAAGTTGGGTTTTTTTGTCCCAATGTGCATCACTTTACACTTGCCAACATTGAACTGCATTTGCCATTTTATCACCCACTCCCCCAGTTTGGGGAGATCCTTTTGGAGCTCCTCACAATCCTCACAGATCTTGAAGTGGAGTTGATGACATCATCATATACCACACCATTTGGGCATCCCTATGTGTTCCTACAGCTGTAGCAACTTTGGTTCAAATCGGTTAAGCGGTTCACAAGTTAGTCCACTTGCGCCTCAAAAGTTTATGCGTCTGCCATCTTGGATCGGGGTGGATGACGTAAAAGACTACGCAGTTGAGGTGTCCCTACAACTGTACCCAATTTGGTTCATATTGGTCCAGGCGTTGCGAAGTTGATTGGGGTGGAGGGCACACGGACACGGACACACACACACACACACACACACACACACACACACACACACAGAGAAAGCCAGGTGATCTCATAAGCCTACTGGAAAGTAGTCTAAAAACCGTGAGAAAGGCTGCTTGCACTGACTGGAAAGTGTCAAGGGTTCTTATAATGTTTAATGAAGGGAGTGACAGAGGACCATGTGGCAACTCTACATATTTCTTTCAGCAGGGCTTGAGCAGAAAAGGCTGCAGAGATGGAGGCACTGCAAGTTGAGTGAATCATGATGGTGCATGATTCTGGGAAAGGGACTCGTATGTTAAGCGATAGGAGCCTTAACCCAATGGGAGAAAGTAGTTTTGGATGCCTTGTGCCCCAAGGAGGATGGATGAAAGGAAGCAAAGAGGGAATCAGAATACCTCAATTCCTTAGTTCTGTGAATGTAAGTGCAAAGGGCCCAGCCTGGAGTGTGCCAGGCTCTTTCCTTAGGGTGCGGGGTGGTGGTGGTGGTGGGGAGTGCGTGGACAAAAGGTTGACAGAAATTCCATCCTGAGAGTGATGGAAGGTGGAATTGATTTTTGGTAGAAAGACAGGATCAGTCTTGAGCCCTACCATGTCTGGTTGAAAGATGTCTTTACAAATTGAACAGGCTCCTGGATCAGCGTCTTGCCATGCAGATGTCACTGCTACAAGGAAGACCGCTTTACAGCAGAGGAGTTTAAAAGTAGAATGTAAGGGTTCGAAAGGAGATTAGGTGAGGGCACTGAGAATTTTTGGGAGAGTCCAGGAAGGGAATCTGAATGGGGAGGGGAGCAATGTTGGAGGCTCCTCTGAGGAAGCACCCAATTTAAGGGTGTGGAGACAAAAGGATTGCAGCTTGATAACTGAAGACAGAATTGAAGTCTGTTTTAAAGTGGTATGGCAGAGTTTCTGATTAAGACCAGCCTGCAGGAAGGCTACAACTTGGGGAACACCAGCAGAAGGAGCTATGTGATTTCTCTGGGCCCAATGTAGAAAGGCCAACCATGTGCCCTGACAGATGCAGTTAGTCTAAGGGTGACAGGATGCCAAAATGGTGTTCTGAAATGCCATGGAGTCTGGCTAAGGAAGAGCGCTCAACATCCAGGTGCAGAGGTGTGCCAACTGAGGTCTAGGTGGCCGATGGACCCCAGGAGGAGGTGGTCTTGGCACTGTAGTAGAGGACATGGAGTACAGACTGAGAAGACTATGAGGTCTGAAAAGCAAGGTCTCCTGAGTCAATGGTGTATGTGTGATGTAGATAAGGTCCCCCTTTCCAGTTGTAGTTTGTAATTCACTTCTCCAATGAAATCTGACGGTGGGAAGGCATAAAAGAACCCGCAAGGCAACACTGGTGTGAGGGCGTACATGGCCTCTGCTTGAGGAGAATGCAACCTGGTAAAGAATGTTGGTAGGTGGTGGTTGGTGATACAAATAGATCCACCAGGAGTTAGCCTAATTGGCAGTTGATAGCTTGAAGCACATCTGAGTGGAGGTTTCATTCCACTGGATCAATTGATTGGTGGCTAACCTACTAAGGTAATTGACTTGTAGGTTCAAGATGTCACTGAAATGTTCTGCGATGGAGGTTCAATGACATTCAGCCCAAAGAAAGAGGCATTCTGACTGTGATCAGAGAGCATGAACTGGTGTCTCTCTTATGGCTGATGTGGGATTTTGCTGTGATGTTTGTGCAAATGAGAACATCAATGACGAATTAGTGGGAAAGTGGAAAAAGGTTAGGCATACCACATTACGTTCCAGCCAGTTAATATTGTAATGGAGCTCAAGGTAGTTCCATTTATCCTGCATGCACCAATTGTTGCAGTATACTCCCCATCCCAGGAGGCTGGCATCTGATTATAATGGATCCAGTCAGATTATTCTAACTGTATGCTTGAGGCGAGGGCCCTTGCACAGGGCTGGGGAGAGCCAATAGAGAAAACAGGTGAATTTGGTTTGTGAGTGTGAGCCATGAGGAGATCCTGAAAGGTTAGCGGAAGCCATTGGAATGGGTGGGAGTGCCACCTGGCCCAGGGAGCACATTACAGGCATGCAATCACTGAATCCAGGATTTGGGAAAAGAGAGCATGAGGTCTGTGGAAGACTTCTGAGTTTTCTCGAGCATTCTGGAAGGAGAGAGATTGTTGCATTGGCAACATCCAAGGCAACTCCCACGTGTTGAAGGGACTGGGAGGGAAAGCAGCAGTTCTTTTCTGAAAAGATTGATTACAAAGCTGTGTGTCTCTAACAAAGTGAAAAGACAGGTGTATATCCATCATTCCCTAGAGAACAGGATTGGATGAGGAGGTCATCAAGCATGGGTAAATGTGAATTCCCTGGGTTCTCGTGTGTGCCATGAGTCCTACCATGATCTTTCTGAACTCTTGTGGCACTGATGAGAGGTCAAAGTGAAGGGCTCTCTACTGAAAGTGCTGTTGGTTGCAAGACAGATCCTCAGCAGGAACTGTCAGTGGACTGGAAAGTTTGGGACATGGAAGTAGGCCTCCAAAGTTTTCTCTTGAGAACTTGAAGTTGAAGCGTTTTAGGTTGAAGCGTTTTAGGTCCAGCACTTCTCTCCACCATCTCATTTAGGAACTAGAAACAAAATAGAACACACACTTTGACACTTTTCTGTCAAGGGTACTCTTTTTATTGCTTGAATCCGACAAAGATGGTTCAATTCATCTGGAGATGTTTGACTGGATTTTTGGAAGTTGGGGAGGTAATGAAATAGCTGGGAGGAATGGATATTAAGTTGACTAAGTAACCTTGGGAAAGAGAACCCAACGATCCTAAGTGGAACTGGTCCAGGTGAGAGGAAAGTATTTAAGTCTGCCCCCTACGGGAAGATAGTCAGTCCTTATGGTTGGCTTGTGTGGAGGAGGATAATTGGTCTGGATTTTGGAGCAACTCTTGTTCCTAGGCTTAAACTGATTGTGCCATGTCTGTCTGGGATGTTAGTTGTCCCTCGATCTGGGAAAGGTCCTGAAGTTGTGAGAGTAGGACTGATTGGATTTAAAGTGCCTATGAGCAGGTTTGCAACCCAATGACAGATTTTTAAAAAAAATATCTTGGGTTTCAACTAGGACAGGATCCAGAGATTCCCCCAAAAAGCTTTGCTCCCTTAAGGGAAGCAGAGGGAAAATTACATTTGGACTTAGAATCCACATTCCAGTGTTTGAGCCACAGGGACCTAAGCACTGCCACATCTGATGCCATGGCTCTAGAAGTATACTGGATGCAGTCTAAGCTAGGATCAGCCATGAAGGCTGCTCCTGTGGCTATTTTGTTCAAGCACTGTCTTAGATTAAGTTTGTCCTGGAGCTCCTTAAGGAGACCAGGATGACAGAGACACTGGTGAAGATGGAAGCAGAAGTGGCAGCTCTGATTAACTCTGGGCTGAGGCTTCATGTGACTTATGCAATAAGGCATCCTTGTTCTCTTCAGGGGCTTTTAGATGCTCATCACAATCCCAACTCATAACTGCTCCAGAGATCAACTAAGCAATGGATGCATCAATGAGTGGAACAGCCAGTTAGAACATGACATTTTCTGGCAAGTTATAAAACTTTTTTTTTGGACAAAGTACCTAAAGCACATGGGCACATCCCATTCTGCTAACATTACCTTTACCTTTTGAGAATGTGGAGGGAATGGAATGGTAAAGTGAGATGGGGAAGATGAGGGCAACACCTGTGGATTTAGACTAGTAGAAGGCAATAGATCTGGAGGACAACATCTTTGATATCCCTTTTTTGCTTTAGCAAGAAGTATTTCAAAGTTCTCAGGATAAAAAAGACTGAGGGGAAAAAAGGCAGGTTGCTGTGGAGTGGCATCCTCATCTGATAACTCACCTTCCTCTATCAGAAATGTAGGCTGTGCCTAGGTCCTCATGTGGAGACTCCACGTCAGAAAGAGGGATAATGGGATTGAGTGAAGGTCTGGCTAGTGATGCGAGCAGAGGAAGAGGACCAGGAGGAGAGGGCACAGGTCTCTTGGCCTGTGGAGAGTCATTATCGGATGGCAAGAGGACTTCCTCTTAAAACTGATAACTAGGGGACAAGGAATAAACTGCCCTTTTCCTGTTGATGGGGTGGCATTTCTAGTCAGACTAGAATCAGGGGAAGAGAAGTATGGGTGCCAAAGGTCCCTACTGCCCCTAGGAGGAGCTGTCAGAGGCCCTGGGTTAGACGGGGCAGGCGGGTGGGGTGAGCTGAGAGATAGGACAAGCTTATGCACTGCCAAGCCTTTAATCTGTAAGGAGATGTCCTCAGATAAGCCTCTTCCTAGAGGTTTTGGAGCAGCAAGAGGTCAGGAAGGCACAGTAATATGCAAAGCTCATGAAACAGGGTCCGAACTCACAGACAGAGGTGGAGCGGGTGCTGGGGATCCAAATGTGCCACATGTTGCTGAGGAAACCTCTGTATTTAGGAGGGCTGCTATGGAGGACCAAAGTCCCCATCTGGATATGGCTTAGCCTACAAATTGTCCAAGAGTGATGGATGGATGGATATGTGGAGGAGAGGGCAGTGGAGGTGGCTCCTTCAGTAATGCAGGCAGCAGCAGCGACAAAAGAGAAAGTGCACCAAGACCAGGAGTAGGCTCATCTAACCGTTTGATGTCCTCCATGAGAGTAGGCAATAAATGCTTAGGTAGGCAATCCTTAAAAACCACCTGTAAAAGCCAACACTCACTCAGCTGAGTAGCAAGATGCTTGATCTTTTTAGCCGCTTTTCCCACATGCTCTGAAGCTGCTTGAGAGCCTCACATTGAGGTTTCTTGTTTTCATTTTGGAGCAGGAGAGGCTGAACGGCAGCAATGCCTTTTAGCTGGCTTAGCTTGTGCAAAGGATGGTCCCTGTCCTCTGAATGAGGTTCTTCAGAGAGAGAGCCTTGCAAAGCAGCCCCTGCATGGAAGGGATCCATAGCCACAATGGAAACTGAAAGCAAATGTAACCCAAATAAGGTACAAACAGCCAAATATTTAAAAAAATGCTTTGTTTTCTTTTCAAGAAAATGACTCCCTCCATGCCCTAAAGCAACTATGGAGCTCTTTCAGAGACCTATTCAGAGCAAGACAGGACTGGAACTGGTGCCCTCTGCCTACAGGATGTAAGCCTAAACTGCTGACCTGCATAACTCCTGACTACCTGAGCATGTAGGGTCAACCACCCACATCAAAAGATGACCTACACTGTGTGAAGGATATTCACTGCTCCTTATTTACAGAAAAATATATACTTGCTTTTGTTTTTCTTTAATAGAATCAAACCCAACTGTTTCCACAGTCTTCGTTCCAATTACTAGCAAAGTTTCCATCCCGCTATCAGCTCCTTGGTCATCTTCACTGAATCCATATTTCTTCTTTACAGCAGAAATGAAATCAACTCCAAAATTTGCCTTGTTTGGCCGTATGAAAGATCCCCCTGTAGGATGTCTGGAACAAAATCAAGAGAACAAATTAGAATCTGTCTGCCCCATAGTTTCCATTACTGAAGCAGTTCTGTAACTATAAAATTCCTCTTTAATTTCCCTCCCCTCCAATCATCAACAATTCAAACATGTTATGTATGAATCATGTAATGTTTCAAGATTACAGTATGGTCAGACAATACTGTATGTTATGTTTCAAGATGAACTTACCTGCATTTGAAATACTGTATTCCCTCATGGATACCATTATGTTTTCCTCGTTGACTGTTGTCCCATTCCACTCCAAGCCAAAGTCCTAACAATAAACATGATATATAAACATGACTTTTTATAATACAAGACTTGACATGAATTTTTCTCTGCTCATATGTTTTACACCCATCATATGAAGGAATACACCTGCCACAAACGATAAAACTCCTACACTTAATTTCAAACCATACTGCCTGACCACAGCAATTTCTATTCTGTTTTGGTGTGTTTTGAAGGCACGTGATGCAGCAAGCTATGGATTTGGTCAGTGTCTGGCCACACACGGGAACCCTATGTACATGCCTCAAATTCCATGGAAGAAAAATGGTATATAAATGAAACAAAACAAACTTCTGGATGAAACTTAGAAGCAACTCATCATGTACACCTCCATTGTATGGCATTGCTCCCAATACTAACATCAGTGAGGAAGTCTTGGCTTTGCAGGCCAACATCTTGGATTAGTTTATCAAGATGCTTCAACATCACCTTCACATTTTTGGTGTGACCATTAAAAATTGGCAGATCGAACATCTCTTTTCAGTTCCTAAGTGAATGCTGCTGATAGTAAATGTCCATTTGAAAATTCAACTCACCAGCTAAGTAATATAATTTGGCATCTGCAGTAGGTGGGTTATGCATATGCACATAGGACCATTTGAAGATCCTCAGTTACAGGTAAGCAACTTGTTTATCTTCTTTATGATCTTCTATGCATCCACACTGATGAGAGCTTAGCAAGTGCGATTGCTAGTATGGTAAGGTTTGATGAAGGATAACGCTTTCCTTTATACAACATCCAAAGCATAGTGTTCAATAAGTGGGGGGTGCCATAGACCAGGTAGCAGCTTCACATGTCAGGGAATTAAATGTCTGTTGGATTAACAACTGAAGCCCATACAGCTCTTTGCTGAGTGTGTTTTAATCTGCAGAGGTAGGGGTTGTTTAGCGAGTTGATATGAAAAGTTAATTATGTGCACAACCAATGTGAGAGCATTTGTGAAGGAACATGATAACCTGTATTTCCCCCCTTAGTTTGCTAAGAAAAAAAGTGTTTGTCCTTCCTTATAGTGTCCTAAAGGTAAAGTGTGCTGTCAAGGCGATTTCGACTCCTGGAGCCCACAGAGCTCTGTGGTTTTCTTTGGTAGAATACAGGAGAGGTTTGCCATTGCCTCCTGCTGCGCAGTATGAGATTATGCCTTTCAGCATCTTCCTATATTGCTGCTGCCTGATATAGTAACAGTGGCGATTCGTACCAGCAACCATCTGCTTGTTAGTCAAGCATTTCCCCACTGAGCCATTAGGCAGCACTGATGAAAAAAAAGATACACTCCTTGAACATTTAGAGTCAGTGTTCTCTAATTTTTTTTCACCGGTGTGCGGAATGAATGTTGTTCTGGGTGGCAGTATCAAGACAGTGTGTGCACACACATCCATTCAGAGTGCAGCCTTCCTGATTCAAACAGAGAAGGATCTAAAATTAACTGGATAGCAACAAACTTGTGAGCATGCATACGTGCGCACACTTTAGAGGGAACACTGTTTAGATTATGAAGCATTTTCTCCAAATCAGGAGATTCAGAAAGAAGGTGGTATAGTGTCCTGATTAACGTGAAATGATGTCAAAATGTTTTGTTTAAGTGCAATGTCTTGACTTAGGGCCACTTTATCCAGATGGAAATTAGATATAGGATGTTCTGTCCTTAAAGCCAAGAGTCCACTAATCCCCCTCCCACCCTTGTTGAAGTTATAGCTATGAGGGAGAATGTCTTGAATGACAGCAATTTTATCCAAAGATTAAAAAAGGTTTAGAGAAGTTTAACAGAGGACCAGAGACACACCCCACTGCAGAACCGGACCTCTGATGTGGAGATGTAGATTGGATGTACCCTAAAGGAATTATTTAGATAAAGGATATGGAAAACTGATTTCCCATTAATAGGAAAATGAAAAGCTAAGATTTCACTCAAATGAACCTTAAAAGAGTCATTTGAAGTCCTGAGAGAACAAGAATAATACGATCTGACAAACAGAAACGGATTCAGGACACAGGCCTCAAGATGAGGCATAGGCAGAAAACCTCCCCCATTTGAGGATATAGGATTTTCTTGTTGACCATTTTCTAGCATTAAGTAGGATGTTTGAAAAGGCTCATCACCATTAAGAGATGATTCTCCAAGCTATTAATTTTAACATTTTTAGGTTGTGATGGAGATGCCCTTCGTCTTGCAAGATCAGATCCACTGCTACTACAACCTTGTGGTTTTTTCAAAAGGAACCTTGTCTCCTATTGGAATCGCTGCCAATATCAAAGCTTGTCAAAATGGAAGACACATGTTTTACAGTTGCTTCCCTCACAAATACTATATAAATCGATATATAGATTTAACTGAATTTATTCAGAAAAAACTCCATTTTCTCCTTCTCCTCCCTCTTCCTTTTCCTTTCTGACTCCACCCTCCACAGGACCCCACTGGGACAAACTTCTAAACAAAACATAAAAGATAATGGATAGAACAAAACACAACAGTTACAATCAGAACTGAGAGCCTCGACCGCGGAGGCCAAACCACCCTGTCCATCTCTGAATTATTAAAAGTGGCTTGAGGTGAATCAGATATTGTGGTTAGAGTTGATACTCTATCAAGTTGCGGCAACCATGAGAATGGTTTTGAAAAAAGACTTCTGGAGACATCAACCCATATTGGTGTTGATGATAAACCAGAGAATGATCATAATAGCAATACTCTGATGCCAGGTAGAAAGCACATTAATAATGATGTCATGCCACAAAAAGTCACAAAAAGACAAAGGCATCTTCCAGCCTCAGTGCTGAGTATATGGTGGACTACAAAAGTGCTAATGTGGAGGGGCAAAGGATGGGGAAAGTATTCAATGTGTTCGATCAACTGTCTTCATTTCCTTATCCAATAAAGTAGTTTCACTGAGGCTGCCTATATCAAAGAAACTGGACAACATGCAGAGCCCTCTAACTACAACATTGTGGTTTTCAGGAGACATAGAGGTGCCTAAGACCTCATCTATGGATTCCTCCGTAGACTTTCCCATCAACATAAAAATTAAAATATCTGTTTGGAGCTCTTTGGACAAAGTCCTCCATTTCCCTGAATGCTATTTCTTCTTTTTCAACCTCTCATCATGATTATCAACACTCAAAGACTTTCTCTTAGAGGAATGACCTGTCAGTACATCACCAGTATCATGCTCCCTAATGTAGCAGATTTGTGTGTTGACTTCGATGTCATCAATACAACAGACTGAGACAGAGATTTGTCCAGTATTTTCACAGACAGAGCCACAGAGGGACTCAGCACTGGTAGTGGAGTTACAGACAACATTGGAGAAGTTTTAGTGCAGATTCATACAGTGAAGGTCTCAATTTTAATTCTCTATTTCTGGCTTTTAAAAAAAAAGTCAGTAGGAATTCACTTGGTGATTTTCCCAGGATAAAGCTAACACAAATCATGACAATCTTTGAAGAGTAGTTTCCCAGAAGAGGCTAAACAGAATTGACTTTTAAAAATATTAATGAAGATAAAGGCGTTAACTTCACTCAATGTAGAAATATTTGTGTAAAATAATAATTTATATAAGGCTGAATTCACCAAATAATCTAATACACACCAATTCTTATTCACGAACTGTAAACAAGAGAAGCGAGTGAATTTGACTTTTCTTCAGTGGAGGTCGTTAAGAAACTGATGGGAGATGCTCCAACTGCCTTTCCTTAACGGGCACACCCAGCGCATGAGGGCAACACTGAAAACTCTTGAGAAGCTAAAGTGCCCCAGAGGCATATTCCTCATTCCCCCACAAAGGACCATGCAAAGATCTGATTAATTTTATGAGGTAATGTATTAGCTATTGTTCAAAATAGGTGTGTAAGGAATAGGAAGGTTTTTTTAACTGAACGATTCCTGTGCAGTAAGAAAGGAGATCACCAGCATAGTCAAACTAGGGGGTGAAGGAAAAGAAATGGTTCTCAAGCATATTCAGTTTGAAAGATAATAAAGTAGACAACTGGAAGAAAAAAGTAGACAACTGGAAGAACCAAGTATTCAAGACGACAGATGCAACATTTTACTTTTACGCAGGAAACAATTCACATGGTTGGACTCCATGGCATCAACAGAAGTGCCTTATACATTGTTGCCTAAAATTTGGCACAATCAGTCCTAGATCAATGATGAGCAACATGAATCCAGCACATGATTAAATATTCTTTCTAATTAGAGTTTGAAGATTCTCATAAACATACTCACAGTCCTCCCCCTCACATCCTAGCATTTACAGTCAAGAAGCAAGTTTGGACAAACTGGTCCTTTTCTGTGGTCACCTTCTCTGTGCATCCGCAATACAGTCATCCTCTCCCCCCACACCACCACAAATGCAAGTGTACCCCTAACCCACACAAAGGAATTCCTTACAAATGGCAACACAATAGGTAGAAGCTAGGCTGCTATTCTGCTTTGTTAAACCAAAAAAGCTAAGTATTCACTTTGGTTTCACTCATCTGTTCCTCCCCTTTTGCATACTCTCACCTCTGCCATGAAGTCATTAGGAGGCCTTAGGCAAGTCACTCCCTTTCAGCCTCTGCCCCCCACCCCAGCTACAATATAGGGATAATAATACTTATTTAATTTACAGGACTGTTATAACACAGTAATACATGTGAAGCACTGTGGCCATTTAAACACACTATACAAATACCTAGCATTAATGGATTCAAGCCTTCTCATCCAGTGCTCAATAGACACCAACTCTCAATGGGCAGGAAGTGATGATAATCTTTTAAAAACATGCCCTGTAAAGCATTTCATGCATCTTTGTAGGAGAGAAAACATTTCATAAGGGTTCCCCCCCGCCCCATTTCCCCAGAGTTTCCAATTTTTCCACCTCTGGTCTTGGTGGAAGTTCTAGGTGTTTTTTAAAAAATGGGCTTTCACATCTGTGTGTGGAAAATATAACCCTAGTACAGTACTCCCAAATAAAGATACTCTGTATAAGTGTGACCCAAACGCCCAAAATTAAAAGTCTTGCCCCTGAACAATTGTGAGAATGGAAAATAAGCTTCTTAAAATAATAAATTCAATTTGTACACCTGTTTAAGCTTTCCTTAAGTGTAGTCTTCCTTAAGATGTGGTAGTAGTTACTTGACTTAGCTCACTTATAAGGCAAAGGGCACCCCACCCTGACATAGGTTAACTATCTCTGTGGAACTATACGTAGCATCTTTGCTGCTGAGATCTATTTGGCAATTGTATAGCCCATCTTTCAACAATTTTTCAAGGCAGGCTAAAATTCTTAAAAATTAAAATTTAAGCAATATTGTAATGGGGACAGACTGAACCTGGGACCTTCTATAAGCAGAGTACATGCCCAGTCAGTCATCTGAAGCCCTTCCCATGTGAAAGAGGACATCTGCATGTGTCTCTCACACAACAATGGGCTCATATATGTTTTGATCAGATATTGGTACTTACATTCAAATCAAAGTTGAACCTGGCCCTTAGAGAGCAAAACTTTGGCAAACAAACAAACAAACAAACATGGGGTGCAATTCAAGTTCACAACTGTCAGTATTTAGGAAACACATTGCCAGAAGGGATACACATGGTACTGCTTCCTTTGCCTCACTACCCAGTGATGGTATGTGATCAAGTAAAAACAAAACAAAACAAAACAAAACTCTTTTACCTGTTGTAGGAGGAACATCACCAACATAAAGAACAGTTCCATATTCTCCATTGCAAAGGATTCTTCGACCAACTACATCAGGAGGACTGCTGGTGGTCATCATAACAAAACTGGAGTTCAAGATACAGATTCAAGGATCTAGAAAATGAAAAGCAACATTTGTTAAGTTATACAAACGCACAGGAGTTCTAGACAAAACCAATCTGCTTAAGTACTGTATGAACCACATTACTGGTGAACTATACACTTTCTTGTACAGACCTTTTGCTTCAAGTTTTTACTCTAGTACTATGAAACTTTGCCAAATTTTAACACGGACACTTGAGGCATCTACAGGAAGCTCTCAGTCAACTCAAGACCTTGCTCAATTCCATAGTTTTTCCACCTAGGAAGAGTTAATTCCTCAGAAAGCATTCAGTGGAAAGAGACATTCAAATATAAAGGATATTTTCAAAGAAATCACACTGTCCGACATCCAAGCTAATCCTCTGTGGATGTGTCAGGTTCTGTTGCATGAAGGATACAATTTCCAGCAATCTCCCATTCTCTCTGCAGCCACCTAAGCCTCCAAGATCTATGTCCTCGAGGGTCCTCCAGCTTTCAAGGATATCATTTCAAGAGGTTCATGTGGCTTCAGAGAGAAGGGAGGGAAAATAGCTGAAGATCACACGTCCCACATGACAAAAAACCCTGATACATCCAGGGAAGATTAATCTGTGCAAGTTGTACTGACCCACAAAACAAATCAAGCAAGTTTGTCATAAAGCTCCCTAGATTAGCCTACTCCAGTCTCTGATGAATGCTGCACAGAATTTTATAACAGTTAAATGATTAAGCTACATACAAATAGAAGTTTCACTAATAATAAAACTACTACATGGTTTATAGAGTGTATATTCTAATAATATTAATGTATGCTTAGAATGTTTCTAAGAATGAATGAAACGTTTAAGTCTCTGAAATCTTTATGGTATGTTACCTTACTAATTTCCATCAATGTAGTGATTAGAAGAGCCTTGCTTTTCTCTTTAAGTTGTCTAGATTCTTTCCAATGAAATATTATATTTCTTCTTGATGCAATTGCCTAATAGGATGTAACATTTCATTCAGATATCTTCCTTTGTTTAACCTAAACCACAAAGGATCAAGCTTCACAAAATATCCCTTAATTTTCCAATTATACTTTTACTTCACTGGAGTAGGTACCAGTTTTGTAATAGCCACACCAGAGATGGAAAGAAGTTTGCATCAGGTGACCCATAATGCAATAATCTGAGACAATAAGAGCTTTTTAAAAAGTAACTTGAAAGAGTATTGATCAGTGTTCCCTCTAAGGCGTGCACACATGCCTGCGCTCACAAGTTTTTTGATGTCCACTCAGTTAAGCTTAGATCCCACTCAGGTTGAATAAGGAAGGCCCCATTGTAAACCACCCTGAGCCATTTTGGAAGGGCGGTATAAAAATCCAAAATAAATAAATACATACATACATACATTCTGAATGCATGTGTGCATACACTGCTTTGATACTCCCTCCTAGAACAAAACGCATTGCGCACACAGATGAAAAAAATGAGAGCACACTAGTATTGATATTTCTAGCTACACAGAATACTTTGTCAACCAGCAGGAAAGGGAGTTCAGTTCTTAGCTAAATACTGTAAGTAAAGTGTGCCGTCAAGTCAATTTCAACTCCTGGCGCCCACAGAGCCCTGAGGTTTTCTTTGGTAGAATACAGGAGAGGTTTACCATTGCCTCCTCCTATGCAGTATGAGATGATGCCTTTCAGCATCTTCCTATATCGCTGCTGCCTGATATAGGCATTTCCCATAGTCTGGGAAACATATCAGCAGGGATTCGAACCGGCAGCCTTCTGCTTGTTAGTCAAGCATTTCCCCACTGCGCCATTTGGTGGCTTAAATACTATATAAGAACCACAGCAGTAACTCATTCTGCAGTTCCAGGTAGGTGTGCAGTAGCAAACACAAATCACTTTCAGCCACATGGCCAGCTGCTTTTAAAACAGAAGAAACTTTCAAAAGCAGTTTATGTTATAACACAACATAGGAAGCTGCCTTATGCCGAGTCATTGGTCCATCTAGCTCAGTAACGTCTACACAGACTGAAAGCGGCTTCTCCAAGGCTGCTGGCAGGAGTCTCTCTCAGCCCTATCTTGGAGATACCAGAGAAGGGACTTGGAACCTTTGGTCTTCACAGTGAACCCATCCCCCTAAGGGAATTATCTTAACAGTACTCACATATGTAGTCTCCATTCAAATGCAAACCAGGGCAGACCCTGCTTAGCAAAGTGGACAATTTACGCTTGCTACCACAAGATCAGCTTTCCGTCATATTAGAGTTTGCATGACAGCACAAACTATCAAGCTATTGAAAGAAAAAAAATGTTAAAGATTACTCTGGACTACTGAAAGCTCCATAGCGGTTCCTTAGATCCCATTAAGCCCTGTTTACATGTCTGTGCTTTATGTGGAAACTACAGGAAAATTTGTGCAGTGACCTCCCATCCACAGCAGCACTTCTGTGCTTGAACACACAGGACAGTAAATATTAAAGAGACTTCGCCCCACCCCAGGATATGGAGATGCAGAACATCACCTTCTGAATTTCTACACAACATGTAGCTATTAAAAAGGCACAGAAGCTCTGTCAGGACAATAGTTGCAAATAGGTAACAGTAGAAAGGCAGGTACATGGTCACTCAGAAGCAGAAATGTCAACTGCCTCATACAAAACATGCAGAAGAGCAGCAAGGAAACAGAGCTTTCCATCCCTAACTTAGCACCACCAAAGCTGAAACGGAGTTAATCTAATGATACTACAGAACTGGTCTGAAAGTGACAGCACATGCCCCATCATGCAAGTCAATAGCGAGTTAAGCTTTTAAATAATACAAAAAGGGTTGAGGTCCCCACCGCCCCCAAAGTGCATATATCTATAATATAAGGGGCTTGGCCCTCACTGACTGACATGAAACTTCTAGGCAAATGACAGGATAGAAACATACCATTTTTGCAGGTAAGCTGTAGACCTTACCCAAACTACAAAAATAAACAAACCCCAGAACTCCGGAAAAAAATCGTTACTTCCCAAGCAAATCCGGAAAAACTCATCCATTGGAAAGCTTGGGGAATGAGGCCTTATAGAGCTAGAAAAAGACTAGAGACACAGAGAGATAAGATATGTTCGCAAACTGCAAGCCCTCGCTGACTGAATGACTGCCATTAAACTCCTAGACCAAATCTTTAAAAGATAAACATATACCATTTTAGCAGGAAAGTTCCAGACCTTGCAGAGACGACCACAAAAATCCAAACCTCCAGAAAGATTCATTAACGTGCCAGAAAATGTGGGGAAACTCTCCCATTGGAAAGCATGGGGAAATGATACTTCATAGACAAAGGGGCAAAAAAAAAGCTACTCACAGAAAGATATTAATATGCTTGCAAATTGCAAGCCCTTTTACGTGTACGTGTGTGTGCTTGCCGGGAAAGGATTCCTTAACTCTCTTGTTTATAAATGCAAGTTTTCCTTTTCTCCCAAGGAGCCGCACTCTTTTTCTTTTTCCTCCTTTGGAAACAAGCCACTCACTCCTTACTCCCCTGAGACTCTCTAATCTCCAGGATAAAATTGTTTCGGATGTTTTCCAAAGACACGGACGACTTTTGAGATTTTTAGGGGAGAGTCCGGCGAAAAAGTCCTTTCAATAAACGTTTAAACTCTAGGAGAGCCCCGCATGCCCGCTAAGCAGGCCGAGAAAGATGCCCACCTGCGTCACGGTGGGTAAGGGCAGAGGCGTGCCTCACGCGCTCCCTCAAGGCTACGCCATTTGAGGCGGAGGAAGAGGAAGAGGCGGGCAGCGTTATAGCTCCTAATGGCCAGGCGGAGAGCGCGAGGCGCTTAACTGATAAAAGGCGCCGGGGTGCAACTCCCTTCGTCTCTCCCCCCTGCTTTTCTATTACGCTAGCGAAGAAAAGCGAACGAAAACACGAAGATCAGTGGGGCTGCCCCATTGCGGCTATTGCCTCTGCTCTGCTTGAGGTGGACTGCGGCGCGCCGGTGCACCTAAAAAGCTGGTTTAAAAAGGGAGAAAATGACGTCACCTTCTATCGTTCTAGGAAGAGCGCGAGCATGCGCGTGCCAGTCAGCCCGTCCACCAGCTTGAGGGAATCGAGCGTTCGGGCCCCCTTCTCTTCGAGCAACTGCCTCCCTCGCCTCCTTTGCATAAATGGTAGGCAAGCCTGCCGCCGCCGCCGCCGCCGCCCGCGCCGTTGATCCGGCCTCCTGAATAGAAGTCTGCTGCTGTACTCCTTTCCCACCGGAAGCGCTGCAGTCATCGTTATAAGAGCTCTACGCAAACACAAGACTGAGCGCCCCCATAGGCTCTTGGGCTATATCAAGAAGCCTGGGAAAGGGAACTCGTCTGTCGGGTGCGGTGGGGGTGAAGAGAGGGTGGTGCCTGCCGACTTATAATTGTGTGTCTCTAATACAAAGTGTTAGAGAACTCTTTTAACCGGACTCTGCCCAAACCTGTAGGAACTCGTGTACAGTGCTTTATTCTCTCTACCATCGCAACCACACATTCGTTAGTTTTATCGGGAAATTCTATTCACTGTTGCTTTTGTAAACCATATGCTAAACATCCTTATCTATAAAACGCTTGGTGTCGGTCCGTGGACCGACACCAAGCTTGTGTCCGTGCCTCCCTGGCTCTGTTCTGGCCACGGATGGCCAGAACAGAGCCAGGGAGCCAGGACCGCCAGCACCCGGCGGCCATCTTGGGTGGCCAGAAGCGGCCGCCCCGAAGAAGCCGGGTAAGCGGCGGCAGGGGACACTGGCCAAGGCGGCGGCAAAGCCGCCGCCTCGGCCAGAGGAGACAGCGTGGCCAAGGAGGCGGCAGAGCCATGGCCGAGGCCTGGCCGTGCTGCCGCTTACCTGGCTTCTTCGGGGCGGCCGCTTCTGGCCACCCAGGATGGCCGCCGGACGAGGCGGCGGAGAAGAATGCGGCGGTGGGCCCGGGCAGCAGTGGACCAGGCCGGAGCCACGGGCGGCGGTGGGTGGCGGGTCCGGCCGGAGCCGCGGGCGGTGGTGAGTGGCGGGCCCGGCCAGAGCCGCGGGCGGGAGGGGTAATGGCGGCGGTGGTCTGGAGCGCAGAGCTCCCCTAGCGCCTGTTATCCAACGGGCTACAAAACCACTAGTTCTCTAATAAAAGTCAATCTTGTCCTGCAACGGAGAAAAAGACAGAACATCATGCCCTTTCCCGGCATTATGTGGGATCTGTTAAGGGCGGGAAGAATAGCGTGTTGACATACAAGTGTGCATTAGCTAGGTTGGGTTATTTTTGTTGCTGCCTGACTTGAGCTTCTTGAAATACAGAGCGGCTACGTCTAGCAAGTGAAGAGGTGCTGGGAAGGGGGCGAGGACAAACGTCCAATAGCATTTTAGCTGCTATTTAACTGCTTTTCTGTTCGTATAAAAACATTTCTGTTCGTGTGTATTAATCAAAGTAACTACTTTGTATCGAAATATCTGTAAACCTTAATACAATTAATTCAGCCAAATAGTTATAGGGTGGTTTTTTGTGGGGTGGGTTTTCACCATTATCTCACTCTTCAATTTTTTACTAATCACTATTAACACAATAGCAAATTGATATAAAGGCTGTGGCAGCTGCTTGGGGCAGCCTTCTGAACATTTTAAATAAGTTTACTTGAATAAATATATTGCCATGTATTTCATTTCAGGTCATTTAGCAAATACATGAAACAATTTCATGTGACCTCATTTCACTAAAGCACTTTTCAGATGTTATAAAATGGAAGGCAAGCACTGCTCATGAAGGGAAAGCAGGAAGGAAACCCTAACCCCACCACACTTCTGGCACTTTGTCTGAAGAGGGTGGCATTGTAAGTGTGATGGTCTACTTCCATACGCTGCAACCTTGATCAATCAAGGTTCTTTTCCCTGTGCCCAGACTGTGTTCCATTTGTTATGTACACTTGAAAATTTGATTCTCCAACTTTCCCTCATTTGTACTAAAAGCATCAACAAATAAGCACAAATTACATTTTGGTTTGTAAGTTACTTATGGTTTCAGTATATGCCTTGTTTTTGTCTCGGAAATTCTTCAAGATGGGCTAGGTTTCTTTCCCATTCCCCATTATGCCATGTTTTACATGCTTGATTTAGGTATGTAAGAATAGGAGAGAAGCCATTGGAAATGCATGACTACCATGTCTTTTCTCGCACTGTACACAAAATAAGTCACAAAAACTTAACAGTAGCTTAGCTAAGAGTTTCTTGATGGCTGTTCTATTACAGCTTATGCCCTGGACTGACGTACTTGCCATCCACACCCTACTCAAATATTTCCATATTAAAAGGATAGATTAATCTATTGCCTCAAGGTTAGGGGAAAGGAAATAAGAAAATGCAAGAATACATGCCTGGACAAACTAAAACAAGATAAAGACAAACTTAATAGAGCACTGAAATCAGAACTTTGTGTCCTCCTGTACTTATTTTCTTAAGTATATCTTGGTCAGAACTAAAAATCCAGTTTAAAAAAAAAAGGGGGATTATAAATGAAAGCGCTTGAGTAAGTTTTGGTAGCTTTATTTTAATGGAAGGTTGTAGCACTATGCAATATTGTATAAGCAGGTGAAAATAGTCTATTTTGAACATATAAAAAGACCCAATTACCCCTTATAATATGGTTAAGTGCAGCTCCTGTACAGCAACAGTTGGGAAATTTGAGTTTTCTTGATTGTTGAAAGTTTCCAAACAATGATTGGCAATTAATTTTCATTGTCCCTGAACATTTTGCTTAAATATTCAACCAATGCAACAAGCTCAGGGTTCCCTCCAAGTGATTCAATTTGTTTATAAGCCTCAGACTCAAGTTCTTTTAGTGTTTTCTGAGTATATTCAAATGAACCTACATTCTCAAGGTAATGTACACAATATTTTTTTATGTCCACATTTTCTGTCCTCTGTCGCAGAATATTCTGCACCTGTGTGCTCTCTGGTCTGGACCATATAGCATGGATAGTTGGAAATGAGAACTTTCCTTCAGTTAGGTCTTCACAAAAACTTTTGTTCTCACTATATTCTTTGGAGTGCAAGTTTGCATAGTCATCTCTAATTTGGAAAAAGAGCCCAAGGGTGTTAAGGAGTGGTTTTAAATCTTTTTTATAATTAGAGAACAACTGCATGAGGCCAACAGCTAGTCCAAAAAGGCCACCTGTCTTTTGCAGAACCATGGCTTTATATTCTGCTTCAGTGGGACAGGTGTAAGTATCTCTCCAGTAAATATCCAAGCCTTGGCCCTTATGGAGTTCCAGCAGTTGGCGGGTGAACACTTTTACAGCATCCGGATGATCAAGTGTTAAAACCTTCTCCAAGCCAAGGAAATATACAAAGTTTGCACAATTTATTACAGATGGTATTCCATAGATGCTGTGGGCCACTGGAAATCCTCGTCGTAGCTTTGAATTATCTTCAATGTCATCTATAAGTAAACTGGCATTGTGCAACATTTCTGTTACTTCAATGATAACCTAATAAAAAAGAAACACAGTAATAATGTTCTGCATTCCACTTGATGTCACAACTGTTACTACCAACCATAACTAGTTTTAGACTTCCCCATATCCTACTAGCAGATTTCAACGTACAGTCCTTTGCTTTTTCTTAACTTTCCTTGCTAAGTATCAGTCCAGCTTTTCATTACAATCATCTCAAGGTGTATAGATCCTATACATGTTCACAGTACTGCAACTGGCTCATTTCCACAACTGCAGTACTGAAGCTTCCCTCCCACCCACCCCCATATACATACAGGATACAATGTACAAAATACATGAGCCTCTTTTCTAAGTGTGAAAAACATGCACTATTTAGCATGTATTTAGTTTTGTTTCCCCTTAAAATACTTGGAAGCAACAGTCTGGAAAGCAAAGTGAGCATCAGGCCTAGGTTTGATTTTAACTCAAATTTATATCAAGCCCAAGTGGCTCAGTCTTTTTTATCCTCCCTTCATGCAAGGCTACACAGACATTAGGGAATAGGTCCACAAACATTGGCCAGGCCAGTTGGTCTATTTGTGCTCACCAGCAACCCCTCCGCCTTCAATTCTCTGGCATGCACAGATGGCTTGGAAGGTAGGGAGGGGAGTTGTCTTATTTGTGTAGTGTTTCTTACCTCTTTTATACCTAGTGCAAGCAAGGGAAATATTTGCTTCTATGTTTACTGAAGGGCTTGTGAGTGAGGTGGTCTTATTGATTTCTTATAAGAAAAAACAAGCCCTCTCTCTCTCAAGCCCTCTAGTATACTCGGAAGCAGAGGCGTGGTTCGAATGCATACCTTTAAGGGTGGGGGAGTGTGTCCTTACCCCTCCTGCCGCATTTCCCCTGCCGGCGCGTCATTTAAAAAATCTTCATCAGGGAGGCAGCATACCTCCCCTGCCACACAGGTGTCCTCAGCCAGAAGTAAAAGGAAGTACCCGGCTCATGTGTGTGCACACATTGCACTCATGTACGTGCACAATGTGTGGATGAGTGAGATATGCACACGCACCCAGAGTGCACACGCGCACCCAGTACTTCCTTTTACTTCCAGTCAAGGACAACACGGCAGCAGGGAGGGATGCTGTTGTCCTGACTGAGGCTTTTTAAATGGGGTGCTGACAGGGGAAACATGGTGAGAAGGGGTAAGGGCCCCCTGCCTTTAAAGGTATGCCCCCCACCTTCGAACTGGCAGAACTGCTGGTCGTTTGAACCGGCCCATAAAGGGCCTCTGAACTGGTTCCATGCACATCCTTAGCAGAGACTTCTGTTCACTTGCACTGGGAAACACTCTAGCTGTTTCTTACCTCCTTTAAAATGCAATGAAAGTGAGAGCTGGGGCAGAACAGTTGCCTCTGAGGATCTCTCTCACTAGATCTCATGGGGCACTTGCCTCTGGTGAGTACCTCTGTGGATACCTTTCTGAAGGACTACCTGCCCGCAAACAAACCTGCATGTTAGCAACCTTTGGAGGCCCTTCTCTGGGTCCCCCTCTCTTAAGTTAGTATCAATGGCAATTCCCCTCCTAAAAGTAGTCATAAGGGAATGTACACATGTCAGTTGATTCAGATCAGGGATAAAAGCTTAAAACCTCCCTATCTTATGCTGCAGTCCCAACTTGGATTGGCTCCTCCTGCCATGTGACTGTTACATAGTAAAGAAAAAATAAACATGTTAGGTCCAATTAAATGTTTAATGTAACATGTAGTTTGGCCCTTAGGGAAGGAGAATCAATTTTCATATTACTACAGAACTACATAGAATACTTCTTAACCAGCATGTCATTTTAAGTCAAGAAAACTGTGTACCTGTAGTTTATCATCAGGAACATTCAGCCAGTGATTAAAAGCTTGTGAGAGTTTGGTTCGGACTTGCTTACCTGTAAATTAAAAAAAAAGGAAGACATTACTATCTGAAAAAAGTATCCAAGCCTCTACTATTCACCTGGTAGTAATTACCACTGGGAATAAAGTGCGGGGGAGTTATTGGCCACTATTCAAACGCAGGTAATTTCCAAGGTTACGAAAGAGATAGTTCATAACATGGGGAGATATGCACAATATATGGTGTTTGGACTTGGAATTGAAGATCCACTTACTTCTGATAAGCTTACCATGCTTCTGCATTAAGTAGTACCAAGAGACTTCTCAACTGTCAGAGCATCTGACAAAGCCACACATTTAAAGTTCCTCTACAATTTCACTTTCTATTGAATTGCACAACAGCTAATCCTAAAATTATTTAGACATAGGAAATAATAGCATCAAGGTATTAGGGTGTGGTTTTAATTTGGTGTGTTCACAGGCAAGAATGTCAGTAGACTACCACATTTAACAGGCCACTCTTTGCTATAGAATAATCCACTAGTACTGATCAGTCATTTGTTCAGCACAGCTTTATGCCACAAGGTTGCATCTGTTATTATAGAAAAGAATGCCATTTATACGCATGTTTCATCTGCATATTATTGGTGCAATGTGACCATTTTCAATACAGAAAGATCCCAATGGCAGAAAGACTTTGCCCCTGTGACACTGAGGAGGTAGAAACCACAGAACATATACTTCCCCTCTGCCCCTTTTATAGACACATTAGGGCCATGTTTATTTCTCTGTTGCTTCACAAGTACCCAGGCTGCCCAACCATGTCTATACCCGTTTGCTCCTTTCAGATGAAGTTTCGGCCTTCATGTTTAACGCTGCCAAGTTCTGTGTGGCAGTGCACAAGATCTGTCGATCATGACGGCCAGGCCTTCCCCTTGCATCAGCTCAGTATAGCTTTGAACTGCTGTCTATACCACTAACTTCTAGCACTCCCACCCTATATACTCTGTTTTAGTCACTGCTTTTTTTCCAGTATGTACATTATAATTTTAATAATTTCATAGCCCCCGTTTCAAGGGTAGCAGTTTTTAAATATCATGTAATAGCTTTTATTATTAGATAATTTTAAAGTATAGCTTTATGGTTCCATATGTAGTGATTTATACTGATTTCATAATGTGTTTTAGCAGTAGTTTTATCTATAGTTTTAGAGTGGCTTTTAAAAAAGTAAATATGGTTTATAACAATTAGTATAATATGTATTTTTATAATAATTTTAATGCAACTTGATGACCATACTGCTTTGTAATTGCCTTTAATCATGCTTTTCTGTACTATCTTATGCTGGTCTTGGAACATAATAAAGATGATTGATTGATCATTTTCACAATAATGGTCAATACCAAAACTCCTCTTGCAGACATAGTGACTTTGTCCTACAGTAGAGAGTTTAAATGAACCCAAAACCAGTTTAAGGAAGTGTGTCCAGTGAACCAGAATCTGAACTTAACATCTTCATTGCTGAGAACCCGAGGCAAACCTCCTAAACGCAAAGGCACGCATTCTTTTGAGAAGCGGTGAGGGCTCCTCTCTGCTGTACTTGGACAAACTATATTTCCTAGTGAGCCATCTAAAAGAAAGGAGGAACCAGGAAGATTAGTAGGCAGAGTCTAAGACTAATAGTTCCACCCACAGGCTGCTGTCCAGCAACAAGGAGTCAGTGGGGAAGACTCTTGAAGCTGGGAGTTTTGTTTCTCCATCATGCAGTTCTTCATTGCTGCTACCCTGCCAGTTATTATGAACAAGCTAAGTTATTTTTTTTTTGTTGGTACATTTCTTGAAAGAAAAAGGAGAGCTCTAATTGGGGGTAGGAGGAAAGATATAAAAATGGAAAGGTAGCTGAGCTTGGGTAGGGGAGAAACAGGAAAAAAAGCAAGGTGTTTAGCAGTTAATAAGGATATTACGCACGATCAGTTGCTTGATGGCTAAGGCTGCACAATTATTCGGAAGGCCCAATGAACAAATTGGGACTTACTTCCAAGCCAACATGCATGGGATGAGATCATAAGTGTTCAGAAATTTCAACGAACAAGGACTGGTAGTTATAAGGCAAAACAGTTTTCTTCCATGAGAAAACATGAAAAGCATCCATAACACTTGGTTGGCTGAGCCATAAGTATTAACTATGGCTCGGTTTGGCTGAGCTTGGGTATCTCATGTAATGCCAATCTGTAGTTTGGTGCTATGTGAACAAGCCTCAAGGGTACACTCTTCTCTTCTTCTCATCTCATACAATAAATTCCCTCCCTGTTCTTAGCAAACCATAATTTGGTATTACATCCAAATTAGCAAACTGGTTTATGCTTGCCCTGCAAATCAGAATCAAACCTTTGTTTCCAATCCTAATTTGTAGGGAAACTAGTTTGTGGGGAACTACAGTTTGCCAGTTTGGATTCAACAGCAAGCTATAATAATGATCCATTCAAAGTTAAGCAGTTTTTGCCTATTTTTCTTTAATCCTACTTTTCTAATAAAAAGGTTAAGCACATGTGTAAATCTGCATCCCCTCTTCATTTAACTCAATGGGACTTAAGTGCTAAACTTTGGATGGATTGTGACCATTGCATTCTATATGACCAATACCAATCTGCTTCCCTTACAAATGGATAACTTATATGTCAGCTAACTAGATACTTATATCTATTTACACATGTGTAATGCTCTAACATTTAAAGATAGTAAACCCACAATGGGTTGGATCCCAATTTGAATAATAACAAAGATTGCACAAGGAATTGTCCTTGTCCCCTTCTCCTCACAGAAGTTCTTGGAAGATGCTTCTGCTCACTCTCCAGGAATTCCTGCCTACAGTCCTCGGCGACTGAGCCATCACCTCCTTGAGGGCCCCTTCACCCTCAGGAGAAACTTTTGAGGAGGCTGCTGTGGGGAGAAGGGGGCCAGAAAGACCTCTGCATGAACTTTGCTCTGCTCATGCAAGTCAGGCTCTAACACAAGGTCAGAATGACAAGAGCCAGGAGATTGCACCAGGCACTCTGGGACTAACAGCAATATTCTGACATGTTCTACAAAAAACTTCTAGGGCTGAAAATGAAGAATGAGAACCATGTAGCAACTGACTGTCTTGTGTCAAAGCAGTGAGTACTATGGATGCTGAAAGTTCAGATCCAGCCATGCTTCTGACCATAAACCACTACTGGAAGTAACTTCATTTCCCACCACCACACTTTTATTTAACAACACCACTGTAAGCGCAACTGAAAGCATCAATGTGGGATAACAACACTGGAAATTAAGTAGAGTTCACCCCCATCCCAAACAGGATGCTAACCCACTCCAGCAGCAGGGATGTGCACGAACCTGCTTGGAGGCCCTTTTACGGTTCTCCGAACAGGTTCGAACACGGGGGAGGTGTCACTTTAAGGGTGGGGGAGGGTGCACTTACCCCTCCCCCGCTTTCCCCCCACCAGTGGTGTCTGTAAAAGCTTTCAGGGCAGCAGTGTACCTCCCTGCCACCCTTTCCCCCCCTTCAGCCGGAAGTGGCCAAAAGTACCGAGCACACATGCACCCGCCTGACATGTACGCACGCGACATGCGTGCACACGTCACAAGTGCATGTGTGCATGTCACGTGTGCACAGTCAAGACGGGTGCATGTGCACCTGGTACTTCCAGCCAAAAAGGGGGAAGGGGCAGCAGGGAGGTACACTGCCACTCCAAAGGCTTTTATAGACAACGAGCGCCGGGGGGGGGGGGGGGGGGGAAGTGGGGTAAGGGGTAAGTGACACCGCCCACTCCTTCGAGCCACCCCCACCCGGTTCCGTGCACATCCCTATCCAGCAGTTCTAACCAGGAGAACATCTGTCTTCTCCAGGTTTAATTTCAACTTGTTAGCCCTCACCCAATTCAAAACTGCCTCCAGACACTTATTCAGGACAGTCACAGCCTCTCCAGCTGGGGATGGCAGAGAGATATAAAGCTAGGTGTTAATATAGCCAAGTACTTTCATAAAAAGGCAAGCAAAAGTCATAAAATACTCCTTCATTCTGATTTTCAGTGACACCTTATGAGGAGCACATGGTTTGACTTGTCCTGACATGCATAACGAAAGGCAGTGGCACAGTTTTAAAAGTAGAATTTGCTGCAAATATTACAGTGTAAAAGTTAAATAAAATTTTTGGAAAATAAAAGCAGCAGGCTAGACAGCTGTGCAAATCTACATCAGGGGTTTTAAAATTTATCTATCATCATCATATTTTTATACTGCCTGATATATACATCTCTAGGCAGTGTACAAAATTTTAAATATTTAAGTCAACACAGATTAAAATACATGACACAAAACCAGCATTAAACAGTTATTAAAACAAATTATTAAAATTTAAATGAGCTAGCTGAAGTTGCCACATAGTTCAGGGACCAAGAGAGATCAACAGCAGGACATAAACAAGTCAATTACATTTGCAGGAAATCATTCTATGAGAAACAGGACCAACTAGCATACAATTTGCAATGTACTCTGGTATTAATGAGAAGAATAAATTGCTGATCTTGGAGATGGATGAATACAATAAACCTAGGTTTTAAACTGAAAAATCAGAAGTCCTGTTAGACCAACTTCCTACCAGATCAAAGATTGTTATGACCATCTAGTTTGACATATTCAAAGAATGGAACATTACCTGGTAGTTCAAGCAGGTAGTTGTATGGCTCCAGCAAAATTCTTTGAGATGTCTCTCCCACATGTTCCATTTTTAAAAAGATTCTGAAGAGTTATGGTTCAGTCTGTTTAAGAAAGTAGTATTTACTAGCAATGTAATTTAGAGGTTTCCTAAAAAAAAAATACAGCTCGTGCCATATGAAGGTGAGTAGAACAAAGCAGGGAAGCTAGTGCTACTCAGGCTGCAGGGAAACACAGAAGTATAAAGTCTGTGGCAATTGTTTGCTTTTTCTTTAAATACTCCTTATTTATATTTTTATGTGATGTCTTTCCAAGTAGTACTTTCAGGAAAATTGACAGTTGTGTTGCCCAGAAAGCACCACTATAAAAGCTTCTAAAGTGTATACTTATGCACATCTCTAACTATATTGGCTAATAAAAATACAATGGCCTTGCATTTCTCTACCATAATCTCACAATGTATATTATCACTCATCTTGCAGCTACACTCATTTCGCAACTATTTCTGTGGCAAAGACAAAAGCTGTGCACTCCAGCATTATCTGGGCCCAGCTTTCTGGGAAAAATCTGCCGCCGCCCACCACAATTCCACCTCTGGTGTTTCCTGCTGCACTGCAGATGTTTCAAACTGTAACAAGCCATCTCATGCAATTTAAATACAGAAACTGTAACATTCCCTTACCAATCAATTCAGCAGTCATACTGACAAACATCTAGCAAGTTGTCCTGGCATGTCATTTCTAACCATTTCCCAATACCTTCACAGATTTTCTGTGAGAGAGATGGTCATAGGACAGAGCAACTTTTAGTTTTAGTAAACAGAGATAAAAGCCTTGCCTGTATTGATGAATACTATCCAGTGCAGAAGTTTAGAAAGAATTGAAGACCATGTTCTTCATTTCAGTAGGGTATAAAGAAAATAGCATGCATTCACTAAGATCATCTTTGTGAAATTAATATTATTACTTTTTGTGACTATTCAGTGAACCAGAATCCCAGTCTATAACAATCTATAAGAAAATACAAACAATGCTGGCCAATATATAGCCAGAAACTAAGTTTCACACAGAAACTAAGCACTTCAGTCCAGATGTCATCTTCTCAACTACAACCATCCACAGTATCGCAGCATCCTCAGAATCTTGACAGAGATTTGTCCTCAAAGAAGTTGCAGGAATCCAATATTTGTACACAGCATACACACTAAACACTACACTAAAGCTGTGTTAAATTAAATAGGTCTTTAGCTATTAGACCAACAGAGTTTTAAGCCAATGAAAGTCAACCCTTTATTGAATTTCCAAGCAAGGTTTTAATATTCTTTGGTAAATAACTGGCTAGTGTTTAAATAAATACTTTGCTATCAAATGGCCAATTAAAGTCTGAATCACTTTGGGTTGATCCATTTTGTGATCATCTCATTTTTCTAGTTTCTAACACACTTCAGTTCTCACATCATTATGATAGGCTTGCAGTACAAAAACACTCTGAGCAGGTGACAGTAAACAAGCCTGTTCAAAAATGTCTGGCTTGGGCTAGAAAAACTGTACTGTAATGAGTGAAGTAGCCCACATTTAGACCTAGACACATGTGAACTCCCCCAAATCAAGAAAATTTCTAGACTTCCAAATATCTCCAAAAGTATTGCTAGAAGAAATGAGAACATATCTACAACACTGCATTTTTATACCAAATATTTCAACACGAGTTTAAGGTTATTTTATCCTGTACCAAAAACGTAAGACTAATCAAACCACTTTAACTTTAAACGAATCAAGTTAAGACCCAAGCAAAACACAACGTAACTACCACCTTTATTCTACATACTCCACTGTTTATGCAATGTATTGTCAGTATGCACTGAAGAGGTGGAAAAATAACGCTTTCAGCTACTCAATTTCTGCAAAGAGAACGATTAAGTGAGCTAAAAGGTTATTAATTAGCATTAAGTGGTTTTGAAGACAGTAACACACACACCTAAGGAAAAGAGACAGTAACACACACACCTTAGAGAACAGCAGCCACCCTCCAGCACAAGAACCTTCCCTTTTTCTCCCACACACCTGGAAGGAAATCTTCGTCGTATTCATACGACAAGCAGGCTCTGAAAGGAAAACACCGTACTGTGCTGACTCCACCACAAAAGAACTACGATGCCTCTCCGATACGTCCGCGGCTCCCTCTTTATAGAAACAAGGGAGAGAGGGTGGAGCCTCGAAGCGCGTGCCCGGCGAAATGAGGAAACGGGGGAAGGAAGGGGCTGTAGAGAACTCCACCCTCCCCCGCCATTCGGTTACAGTGGGCGCGTGAGTGTGGAGTGAGGCGGCAGCGAAAATAGATCCCCTTTTGCAAACATAACCCTCAACAACAACCATTCTAACCTACCGTCGCCTTCCTTCTTCAAGCCCCAAACAAGTTCGCCCCCCCACGACTCTAAACGGCCCTTGGTCGGTCTCAATCCAGCACAAAGCCCCACCCCCTTCTGGCTCAATCGCCACCTTCGCCTGATGGGGGAAAAATGCGCCACCAGAGCTTCTTGGCGCAGGCGCGAACTCCTCCTACACCCGCTTTAATAAGCTCCCTTCGGCTCTTGCCCCCCCGCCCCCATTTTCTCATTCTCTTCTCTGCCTCCCGATGCATAATGGGATTCGTAGTTCCAACGAGAAATAACGCCCCTTCTGAGTCTGCGACGAAAGGATGAGTGAAAAACCTTGCTACCCAAAAGCCTCCGCGGCTCCGAGTCTCGGTTTCCATAGAACTGGAAAGAGAATTACATCAGTGTTTCTGATAGAAAAGCTTATGGCGTTAGAAAGTGGGCGGGCCTTGTGGATTTGAAGCCAATGGCAGACTCGTAAGGCGGGCTTACAGCTATCAGTCACACTTCGGATCTGGGGGGAGGGGAGTGAACAGCTTGGAGGAGAGCCGCTGCTGTCGCCGTCGCCACCGGGGTTCGGACGGGAAGGAGGATTGGACCTCGCTATTGCAGGGCGGGAGCCGTCGCCTGTCCCCAAAGTCAGGCCACCGTCTGCTTGATAGGCCCGGGATTTTGGCTAAGGGATCGAGCCCTGCGTTGGGAGGAGGCTCCATCCTCCTCCCCCCCCCGCAGGTTAGGGGGGACCCGCGAGTGAGCGGACGACAGCCGTGGAACAAAGGTAACGTAGCTCTGAGGAAGAGCTTCTTGGCCCCTGTGGCTGTAAGTGGTTGGCGAGCTCCTCTGTGGAGGCTGGAGCCTCTTGCAGGGGCGGCGAGAGAAAGAGAGTGAGAGCGAAGCGCTTCGGGCTTGTTGTTTTTCTCCTTGTTGAGGCTGCGGCGGGACTCGCCGCTTCCCCCCCCCCCGAATCCGAAACCTTTGAGTCTCGGAGGGGGAAAGGCGGGGGGTGGGGGTGGGGGGTAATCTTGGAGTCTTGTGTCGAAAACGAGATGGAGGGAAAGGCGATCCTTGGTTCTTACTATCGGCCGTCGCCTTCCCGGCTTCCTCGAGCCTTGACCAGCTCTGGGCAGGGAACTGCGGCTGTTGCTAAAACTCCTGCCGCGGAATCGGGGGCGTGGGGGGGAGGCACAGACAGGTTGCTGGGAAGATCCTTTGGGGAGCCGCAGCTCCTAACATGGGGTGGGGGTGGGGGGTAGCTGGACGACGACGAGGATGTTGAGAGCTGGATGCCGAGCCGCCCCCATCTTCTCTCCTTGTCCTAGACTCCTAGTACAATGGAGATGCCTCCCCTCCCGCAGGGAAGTGTGTGTGTCTGCATGGACGAGAAAGCACCTTCGTCCTGGCTGGACACCCCGCAACCTGCCCCTCTCCTTGCCCACCCCACTTATTTGGGGTGTAGCAGCCACTCCCAGAGAGTCGAAGGCGAAGGGCTTGTTCCTTCTCAGGCGGTACCCGGAGAGGGATTCGTAAGGAGCGGGGTGGCGGGGGGGGGGGGCGGCGGTTAAGAAGCAGTTGTTGTTGTGGCAAGTTTCTCCTCTGACAGAAATGGCGTCAAAGGCAGCGAATGAGCCGCGGTGTGTGAGGCTCGGAGAGGAAGCGGCTGCTGTGGGGGGTTGGGGAAGGAGGGAGGGAGAAGGGGGTCTATGTGGAGGGAAAAGGAGAGGCAGGGTGAGAGAGGTCTTAGGGACAGGGGAGACGCTCCTGCAGAAGCTTCCCCCCCGCCGCCGGCTTCCCCCACACACCAGAGAGCGGGCCCCGGTGGGAAAGGGGGTGGTGCGGTGGCTCAGTGCTTTGCTTTAAATTTCAGGTCCAGCCTCGGCAGCTCAACCTCTTTCGGGTTTGTCTACTGCAGCCTGAGTTCATCATGAAGGTAAACCACTCGTGGATGGGGGTGGGGGAACGGGGAGCAGCCGCGGAGGGTTATGTCTGTCCTAGCTCTGCTCCCTGATGTGAGGTGGGCTGGAGCCTTTCACCAGATCGCGGTCTCTTTTCCTCCTTGAAAGCTTGTGTGTTGGGCTGGTTGTGTTAAACTCTTGCTGTGTCGCGGCGTTCTGGAGTTCTTTTGCAACACCCTTTTCGAAGCGGAATAAGGACATGGCTGCCTCGGCCAGCTTCGGTAGTTTGGCGGAGGCACAGGGGGCATTTGCTTTCCGCTTGAAAGTATGGAGATGGGGGGAAAGCTCCTTTAAGCAGTTGTGCTTTCATCATTTGAGGTTAGATTTAATTTACTTTCACTTAATAGGAGTTCAGTTGCATTAATAATTCTGAGCTTCTGAAGTGCCTTTATAGGAGGGAAGATTGTCTGCAGCACAAATATTGCTGCAAGAATGCAGAGATTTTTCAAAAAGCTATTCACTTTTGGATGCAGAGAGCATTTGCATGGCATATGCCTATTAACGAAAAGGCACTGATAGCTGTTGGTCAGTGTCTTAAGCAAATGTGATTGAAGTAATAGTAATACTGTGTTTCTTATTCATAAGCCTATACTGTACATAAATGTAGAACCTTGTGCACATTGTTATCTAAACATCTTGACTGAGCCACTGATTGGAGGCTTCTTGCAATTTGATAAATCAGGCTTTACAAAGAGATTTCTTGAGTAAGTTAGGAAAGAACCTTGCAAATATTGAACAGTATGCACTGCCTACCATCTGTGTTATTAAATATTGTAAGCTATTTCATTGGTTGAGTAAAGTTTTTCTTGAGGGAAGTGGATATCTACAATTATACATCAGCTGTGTTGGAAAAACTGAGAATAGCATAACATCAAATGTTTTACACAATTCAGTTTTCAGTAAATAAGCTTCATATGTTCCCCCCCCCTTGTTTGATGAAATCATTTTTTTCTGACGGAATAACTGGTGAGTTAAGTACTATATCACAATCTGTATTTTACATTAAAGTTGTTTTGTTTGATGACAAGTGAAAGCAATAGTCCTCAGACTTTAGTACAGAGAATGCTCATTTTAAAAATGTACAAAAATTGCTCCCCTTTTACATATGCAAATTGAGGAATTACTTAGATTTTTATAATCCTGCTGTAAGCATAGCCATATGTAGCTCTGCAGTTCAGGAGAAGTTGTAAATAGAAGGAAGTCTTGTGGTATAGTCTTTGCTATGTAACAACGTTAAACCCCAGTTTGTATCTTATGTCATAAAGACTTTGGATGAAACTGCCAGATACAGTTTTGTTTTGTTTGTTTTTCAGCTACATAGGGTATGTGTATGAAATGAAAGTTACAGTGCACTTCGTAATTCATAAATTGGTATATTTAGCCATTTAATATTATAGTATCATAACATTAAGATGAGGTAAAACTAGAATATTGAAAGTAGTTACTGATTCTGTGCTTGGTTATTATGTTTGTGATGATCAGTGGTTTTTAGCAAATAAAATTTAACTGGACCATGCTTGTTTATTTGGAAACATGCCATTATGTTCAATGGTGCTTATGCCCAAGAAAAGAGAGATGGTGTGTGTGTGTGTAAATCTGCTTTTTGGAAAATATCCACTTCGTTCCTTTTAGATTGTCAGAGTGATTAGATATTTAGAGGTGGCACTCACTTCTGTGCAATTGTGAATGCACAGCTGTGACATAAAACTTTTGCCAATCTAAAGAGGAGGTGCTGACAAAGAACAGTATCTTCACTGCAGTAAGAGTTTGGTATCTAACAATCATAGCGTGAGGGCTAATTCATTCTTTTTTCACCCCAGCAGCAGTGAAGAAAGAATAATTTCACATATCCTGCTCCATACCTCATTCTGCTGAATGTCTCGGCTTTGAGTAACAGCTAAATATATGTGCACTGGAAGAAATACAAGGAGCCTGGGCAGTTAGGGGCTTACCTGTAGTGCTGTTATCACTGTGACAACATAGCTGGGTGTCTCTTATTTGTAAATAATTAATATATATTGTTTAAATGTTGGAGCTAAATTTCTTGAAGTGTTTTCCCTTATATCTCATGCTTAACAATGAAATTGAAGGGTTTGGTTATCAAACCAAAATAATCAAATACAGTAAGCAAGAACTGGTAGTTTCTCCCCCACCCCCTACATTAATGTAATATATCACTAGAGTGAACCTGATCTGTAAAATGATGTGGAACATAGTGCTTGAACAGATGAGAGTAGGCAATGACATTTTTAATTGGTTGAATGAACTCTGTAGACTTACCTACATGGTGAATAAATTAATTATAGAACAATGCCCCAAGCTCTGGGCCTAGTGGACATTCCTTCAAGTAAAGGAGACAGTGTTGTCTTAGCTGGTTAATGTTCAAGGCTATCCGTCTGAAAACTCTGCTTTTGTTCCCAGCTTGCTGTCTTGCTTTTTGTTGTTTGAACTTTCAGAAAGGTGACCTAAGAATAAATATAATTTCCCCTTCTTTGAATTGAGCACATTTCAGTCTAGAAATTGCAATGTATATAAAAGAAAAGGTTCATGTTGCAGTTTATGGCTTAATAAGTTGCTTTTATTAATAAGGTATATTGATACTCCCCAGGAGCATCCGTGTGAATTGAAGACAATTAGTCCCTTTGCGTAAATGAATGTAAGATATAGAAACTAATAAGAGTTCTTATGAAGTAAATGTCCTGGAACAATGGATGTTTTTAAAGTAGGTGTTAAATATATCTTTGCCTATTTTAGTTACACAGTAATCACAATAACTGAGATCAATAAAACACAATATGCTGGATGACAGCATGAACTACTCTAGTAGTTTTTATGTTATGGTGTTTCTTGAGTATTTCCTTCTGGCCTTCACAAATTGTCACTTCTGCAAGATATTCTTTTTTAAGTACTGCAAGAGGCTAAATAATCTTTTTTTCATGCTGGTAATGAACATGTGAAATTCATTTCTTTGATCAGAGGCACTGATTCAGATTTCCAGTATGGGAGGTGCTTGATGTAAATAGCCTTAAGTCATTGCCCTTTTTGTCAAACTGTTGTTAGCTTTTGTTCAGTATGCAGCTGTCTAGAATAAACCAGTACAGTATAAGTGGATTAATGTGTACCTGATTTTTCCATAACTGTCTACTCACAATCATTTATGCTCAATAATAATATAGCCCAGCTGCCTTTAGGAAATGGTAAGGAATTGGACCTCCAAACTGACAATCACTCTTGCTGCTGATTTAAAATGCAGTCTATTCAGAGGACACTATTAATAATACAAAAGGATGTATTGTATCCTTGATTGCTTGTAAAATAATTTTGAGAAACACTTGTTTTCTTAAATTGGGGGCTCTGTTAATGGACAGGGGACCATGTTAATTAATTATGTATTTGTTTTTCTATGTAAACTGCTTTGAGAACTTTGGTTGAAGAGTGGTATATAAATATTCATCGTCGTAGTGGTAGTAGTAATATGCAATGGAGCTTTGTTTGTATGTACGGGTATTTGTAACTCAGAGAAAATGCCTGTACTTGGTAGAAAGCCCCACCAGGTAATGAATTTTCACGGTTGGTGTGTATGGCAAAATGTGTGTGCATTGGCCATGTGTGACCCACAACTGATATCTGTGTTGAGAATTGGTTGTGTAAAACTTCTCTTAAGGGTCAAACTAGACAAGATGTTCAACATGTCTATGGCTTTTTTGGGGTGTTTTTTTTTTTTTTTTTTTTTAAGGAAAGACAATAACATGTTTGTCCAAGGAGCCCAGTCTGGATTGAAATGGTATGGGAGAGAGGACTGTGTATCCATTGCCCACATTTGATGCATAAAAGTCTGTCTCCTCCTCCCCACCAAAAAAAAAAGTTCTGTTTGCCTCAGAAGGGAAGCTGCTACTGACTCTTCTTGAGGACATGCTCACACTTATTCTGAATGTACATTTGTCCTTTTCCCCCTGCCCTCTCTCCATTTTCTTAATGATACCTTCCCCTGCACCCCCAAAACTGATGCATTCATAGGGCTTGCTCTTACAGAGAGTAAGGGGGACTGTAATTGTTTGCAGGGTTGTCCTTTGTAATGCCATACTGCAAAAGTTTATCAGCGATTCATGGCGGTGTTTCTGTACAAATGGCCGCTAGTGAAATACTTCTATGATGATTTAGTGGCTTTAACTTTCTAGCTGCAGCATGCACTGGTTAAAAGTTCAATTGTTCTGGCAGACAATGTGAATTAAAGAATTTAGTAATGTTGCACTTCTTTAGCCAACCTTGCAGAAGCGATATAAGATTTGAAGAACACTTTCAGGACTGCAAAAACTAGAAGCAAGTTAATGGGCAAAGAAAGGCAATACTTATGGGATGCTTATCTGTAGAATTGGTTTTGTTTTGAGAGTAATATTTCTTTAAGAAACATTTTATCACACATTTCTAACTTGCCATTGGCCTCTTTCAACTTCCTCATGCTTACATAACCATAATTCTACATAACCATAATTCAGTAACAGAAACAAATAATACTTATGCGAAGCTATTGTAGTTTATTTTACAAGATCTCTTACTTTAAGAGATCTTAAAGTAATTAATTCCTAATCCAGGGATTAGATAACTGATCAAATGCTAGGAAATAGTGATGAAGTAATTTTGTATAGTTTTGTGTACTGACAGGAGTCCACAAATCATAGCTTGGTTTATTAGCCAAGCTATGGTTTGTGGTTGCCATTATTCCTCCCTTTCCAAGTCTGTGGCCTGTGAAAGGAACTTGAGGAAGGGAGGAGTGTTTGATCTAGTGCTGGGCTTCTGTAGGTGGTGGAAGCAGAGAGAAAGAACCACTCCTCCTTTCCTCCTCTGTTATTCAGGGGATTAAAAATTGGGTGCTTTCTCTCTCTTGTGCTGGGCTTTGTAGAAGGTGGTGGCAGCAGCGGTGACACAGCAGGTGCTTCTAGCAAAACTCCAGCTCACAGGGGAGAGATAATTTCATTTTTCCTCCCCCAAGTCCTCTATGAAGGAAAGAAGGCTTGACTACTCTCCTTCACTGTTTGGTAGAGTCCCAGCAGTGGAAGTCCCTTCTGTGAAAGTCCAACAAGGAGGATACCACTATCCTCTTCTCTCAAGTTTTGATTAAATATGGGTATTTAAGAGAACGTCATCTTCGCTATGAGCCACACAGCCCAGTGAGATCATTAGGAGAGGTTGGTCTGCAGTTGCCACCAGCTCGTCAGGTGGCTATTCGGGTATCGGCCTTCTCTGCCGCTGTCCCGAGGCTTTGGTACACACTCCTGCTGAAATAAGAGCCTCCCCATCTCTTACAACTTTTAAAAAGGCAGTCAAGACACATTTGTTCACTCAAGCTTTTAATTAGATACTGTTTTAATAGTTTGATGGTATTTAATAGTTTTAACATAGTTTTAATTTTTACTTGTTTTTATTGTTTTGTTATAAACTGCCCAGAGGCCTGCATTTTGGGCGGTATAGAAATAGGTTTGTTTAATTAATTAATTAATAAAATAAAATAAAATAAAATAATTCAACAAACATGGGCGCTTAAAATGGATCAGGGGACCAGCCATTTAAAAGTAATACATTATAGAACTCAATCTGGAGAATCTCCTGTTCAAAGGTCCACACACTTACTTACCATGGTGGTATCTCTTAAACCGTTTTGCAAACTTTTGTTGAAAAGCGGTATATAAATATTTGTTATCGTTGTTCTTGCAATTTTATCAGGTGCCCACCCTCCTTCTGAACTTAGAGTTGCAGAAGAGGGGAAGGGATTATCTCTGCAGTCATGGTGTGCTTCATGGATTCTCCAAATGTGTCTTGAGCACAGAATAATGTGGATAAGCCCCATAGCTTTGAATAGGGAATCATCCCTGACCTCATGTTGCATTTAAGAGGAGCTGGGAAGTTTAGGATCATAATCTCCACAAATTTTGGTTGTTTACTAAGGCCAGCCAAAATGTGTGGACCCCTGCTTCTTCCTCTAACAGCTTGCAACTACAAAGGAGAATACAGCATGACTTTTCATGTCTTTTTCACTGCCAGTTCTATGTCTGTCTTCTGTCTCTTTCCCGCTACAGTAAGCAGGACACTCATTTTGCCCCATAGTGGGTAGGGGAAGGAGGTGTGGAGTGAGGATGTGGTTAAGGAATCAGGGAGGCTGTTCTCATGAGCAGACAAGTCTGGGCTTGGCTGCCTGTGAGAACCGCCAGGATCCAGTGTTCCCTCTTAACAGGGATTCCCAGGTATTGTTGACTACAACTCCCATAATCCCCAAGCAAAAGCCATTACAGCTGGGGATTCTGAGAGTTGCAGTCAAAAACATCTGGGAATCCCTGTTAGAGGGAAGACTGATCCTGACAGTACTTCAGTGCTAAACCCAGCACTGAAGCCCAGCTGTTAGCCGAGGTTAAGGGTGCAGATTTGCCCTTAACCAGGCTACTGGGATTGTGAGGCTGTGTGAGCTGCTTGCAGATCACTCTGACCAAGAGACAGGCACCTAGAGCTCCTGTCCCCTGGGGGAATCTCCTAGTGCACAGCGACAGATGGTGCACAGTGGGATTCACAGAGGCCGGGACAAGGAATCTCATTCTCTCTTTACCAGCGCTGCTCGGAGCAGTGCAGAGATTCATCCATGTTGCTTCTGGCAGCTCTGGTCATGTGGGTGCATGGCGTGCACGCCGCGGGGGCTCGGAGTGGTCGTCTGGGGGAAGGTAGGTTGAGCCTTGCCCGCCCACCCGCCCAACCTCAGGCACGGTCATGTGAATCGCCCCAGGAGTGTGGGGTTGATTATCAACAGGAGGGTTATCCAAATTGCATTTGAAAATCCAGTGGCTCCTTGAATGTTCAGGGAATAGGTTGCAGGATACTGTGCTGTTAACTTACCATGCATGTACAATGTATCTCTCTACTCCTGCCTTTTTGTATGAAAATTTCCACTGCTACCTCTCTAGCAGAATTCAGCATTATGTATGACTGTTCTAATTCTGGTTGAAATGAATCAGAGTATGTTCCTAAACTCGCTTTGAAAACCCACTTTTAATCAGCTTTGTTGAAGTGTGTTGAGAAACATACATAGACTCATTTAAACCATATTTAATCAAAACTTGAGAGGAGAGGATAGTGGTACTGTGTTCCTAATTCTTAAATTCTTGTTCAGTAATTGTATTTGAACTAGGCCTTATCAATGTATGTTCACAAAATGATATATTTTAAACATTGTAGTAGAGGTCTGAGTAGGTATAGAGCCTTTATAGTATGATGAATATAACCCTCTTCAAATCAGGATTGAGGGATTTTTAGAGTTTGTTCTGCTTCTGCACTTGTTGCCTTGTAAGCCTAAATAAGAAACAGCTTTCTTCTCATCCTTTCCCTTTGCTCATTAAAATGAGTGCTGCTTTCTCAAGTGTGTGCAAGGCTGGCTACCTCTCAGTGCTTGATGAAATTTCCTGACATAAAGTCAGGGTCAATGCCCCCGTATTCATGACTCACCTCTAGCATTTTTGTTTTGCTTAAGCAAAATGTAAAGGTTGCCTTGGTAAGCATGACCAGTATACTAGTATTCTGTCTCAGCAAATAGCCAATAACAAACACAGAGCTGTGAGGGAATGATTGGTTCATATCCCATTCCTGACAGTCTCGCTCCATTAATTGAAGATATTCAAAGGGATGCCCCAAGGGTCTGGTTGGAAGCTGGTCTCTAACATATTCACCATTAATTAACAATAGAACAATAAAGTCTAGGAAGTGATTCAGGTTATTAATGATATACTTCCTTCCTATCCTAACACATTTTTTGTTTGCCACTTACTGGGGATATTGATAAGGAAGAATGAAGTCCCTGACTGCTTCAAGTTGAGTTATCTCAGGAGAGGGCTTTATGGATGTAGAAACCAGTGTGTGCAAAGGGGAAACATAGGATGGGTGGGGAGGAAGTGGTGTAAGAATTGTTGGAGATAAGTGGCCAAATAAGGATTTACTATTTATGTGAACTAATTTTCATTTTTATACGTATATACGAGTGTAGAACAAGAACAGAAATGCATAATTGGAAATTCGTCTGAAGGCTTAAACACAACTTACAAATTTATTGAGAGCCTCTGGTTGTCAAGAAGTAGGAAAAGGTTGATATTTGAAAGTTTTTTATTGACCTTGTTTGATATTTTTCTATATCTCTAATAATGAAGCGTGTTTTGCTTTTAGAGAAAATTGCAGATAATCGAAGTGCAAAACTTCACACCATTTTCTAAATTTATCATTGTTTTATCTTTATGAAGTAATTTCTTACTATTCTTTGATTATTGTCAATATGTGCCCATCTAAAACTTCAAGTGTCTTTTTTCTAGATAAGATAATCTGGGTTTCAAATGTCAGTATTAATTTCAGTTAAGTAGTTTTTGACAAATTTAGTGTGCTGGTACCCACAGCTTTTAACTTTCAAACATGGATACAGAATACTAATCATTAGGTGACTTCTTAGTAGAGACTGACTCTTAGGACTAATCAGTTATGCCTATTGTTGCTTTATTTCAAGAATTAAACTTATTAACTTGGAGTTTATACACATTTTATTGTCAAGACAGACTGCCTGCTATAGTTTAGTCCTGCACATAATTTGCTATTTTTTGTCTGAATGTCCCTAGTTTCAAGGATGCCTTTGAGCTTTGCTAATAGGCAGGTGTGGCACCTCCGAAATCCGTGTGTGGCACCTCCGAAATCCCAGGTGGTGAGCCATAATGTAGTGCACGTGCTCTGCATAGAGAAAGTCCCCAGTTCAGTTCCTTGTATCTCTGTTGATTTATTTGGCAGTCCTTCCTTTGGAGGCCAGACAAACCCCTGTACTCTATGGCTTGAGGCTCTTGGTGAAAAACATGACTGTTCAGGAATGCCTATGATGCTTGTTGAATTGCAGTGCTGTTTATAGAAGTATTTTATATGTTTGTAAAAAATAGATCAATAAATATTATTATAATTATTATTTCAATTTCTATACCGCCCTTCCAAAAATAGCTCAGGGCGGTTTACTCAGAGAAATAATAAATAAGATGGCTCTCTGTCCGCAAAGGTCTCACATTCTAAAATTAAATACTGACATCCAATTTTTTTTTGCATGTAGAAAACTTTCTGCACACTCAGGGATGTGGGGCAATTCTTGGTGATCCCCTCTTTCTCTCTGCAGCTGCCTGTGCATCCCAAAAATATGTTCCTGAATGTCCCCAAACCCCAAGGATATATTTTTGGGAGGCACAAGCAGCTGTAGAGAGAAAGAGGAATAACTGAAAATCATTCCTCCTTTCCATGTGCATGCAGAAGTATTTTCCACTTGTAGCTCTTAGTTTGGATGTCAGCATTTTTTAAATTGATTTATTTTTAAAAAAATTCTTGCCCTGCTTTTCTCTGTCAGAATCAAAGCAACTTAACAATAAAAACAATCCAAAAATAAAGCAAACAATATTACAATTTACAAGAGACTTAGCAGGACAATAAAATCTCTATAAGCGGCATTGCAGCTCAGTGAACATAATAGTCCTTTCTGAACAGCAACATTTTTGCTTGACTCAAGCTGCAGAGTACAATAATTTGTCTGGCCTCCACAAGTGGGGTGTTCAGTTAAAAGATCTCTGAAAACAGTTCTAGGGAAAGCCTCTGCTTGAGTCTTTCAAAAGCTGCTGTTAGTTGGAATACATGGTACTGGACCAATGGTCTGACTTGGCAGCTTATATAGAGCCAGCATAGCATAGTGGTTAGAGTGTTGGACTAGGACCGGGAAGACTCTAGTTCGAATCTCCACTCAACCATGAAACTCACTGGGTGACTCTGGGCCAGTCATGTATCTCTCAGCCTAGCGTACCTCACAAGGTGGTTGTGAGGATAAAAATAATCATGTACACCACTCTGAGCTCCTCAGAGGAAGAACAGAATATAAATGTAATAAATATTAGGGATGTGCACAGATTTGAAGCTGAATCTGTGGGCCCCCGAAACAATGTGACTGATGGAGAGTGGGGTGGGAGGGGCCAGAGAGCAGCACCTTTAAAAGTGAGTTCAGAACTGGGCTGCTTGGGAATCCCTTCGGGGGGGCTGCCTTTCAAAGCCTGTCAAGAGTATCCCACCCACCAATAATTTGCATGGATGGTGCGGACACTGTGCTGCGGCACTGACCCTTAAACCCATTCAGAATTCTTAGGTCTGGCCTGGCATGCCACTGTATGCAGCTCTCATGGTTTCCAGCTCCTCTGGGATGGTGGTGGTGCCCCTGGGAGTGAGGGCAGGAGTGCACATCTCCACATGGGTGGGCAGAGTGGCAGGTGGCACATTTTTGCAACAGCTTGGCCGCGGTTCCCAAGACGTGGAAAGCTGTCTCCAGGGTACTCTTCCCAATGGCTGCCATCCACAAAGCAATCTTGCTCTATTGAGAGCCCCAGTGCCCTGACACTTTAGTGAGAGGGCTGTCTGTAGGAGAAGGGGATGCTTCACTGTTGCATAATATTGGTGATTGTAGTTGGTTGTTCTTCCCCCTTCCCTTCGATGGTTCTTCTCATGAGTTGTGAGGGGTTCTCCCCATGGCCTTTCACTTATGATTGAGCACTGCGCCCTGGGTAGGGTCACTCATTCCTCGCAGTACTCTCCCCTAGTACTAGGGCACTACTGACCCTCGTTTCCGGCCTTGATCATGAGTAAGCCCAGGGAGCAAGAAACCCGCCCCCCCCCCGGAAAAAGTCTGGGCCCCTTCCCCAACCTTTCAAGTGAGAAAGATAGAACTTGGCTGCTCCAGAATCCCTGCTTCTGATAGCCCCCCCAAACCTGTACAGGAGGAGCTTCTACCCCCAAATATTTGTTCCCTGGCCAGAGAGGAGATGCTGTGCTCATGCTGGCTATCCCTGCCATGAGAGGGCCCTTTGCCAGGTCATACCTGCTTATGGTGGACAGTGTAGACACAGTGGTTGGACATGGCTCTTTAACCTCATTCAAAGTTCCCAGGCTCAGTCCAGCATGGCACCGTATGCAGATCTTCTGTTGTAGGGAATCCCAGGAGAGGAGAGCCCCCAGTTTCCAGCTGTGCCAGAACATTGTGCTTGCCCTTTAGGGTCACGGGCAGAGGTGCACATCCTCACATGGTTGTGCAGGCTGGCAAGGTGCAGGGTTTGAAAGCAGCTTGGCGGCGATCGCCAAGACCAGTACAGCACTCGCCCATGTACCCATCCCTGTAGCTTTCCTGCATAGAGCATTTTCCCTTGCTCCCTTTAGTCTGCCACTCTCTTGAGAGAGTGGTTTGAGAGATAATTGGCTAGGTCTCTAGCACAGAGAGGACCATTCCTGTACGACATGAATACCACCTTGTGCATTTGGAATTAGTGCCCACAGACAGTTCTTCACATGAGCAAGACTAGGGAGCAGATATCCCCCAAAGGGGAAGGGACTGGGTGCCTCTTCCCCAACCTATATGTGAAATGTACCCCTCCTGGCACTGTGATGGGCTACCCTGCTTATGTTGCCACTTGGAAGGTTTGGGCTAGTGAACATACATGACTGCTGCTCTCTTCTTGGGGAGCAGGGCACTGGGTATCTGTCCTGTAATCTCATGTCCTTTCCCTACCACTTGCCGGATGGGGGGAGAAAGGGATAGAATGGGAAGAGGGAATGCCCCCAAGCGACTGTGCAGCTTGACAGGCTGATATGTCGGGGATGAGGCATAGCGGCATTCCTGTAACCTGGGAACTCCATACCTGACAGGAGGGGCAGGGCTGGTTTTCTGAGAGGCTGCCAATGAGAATTGCCGACAGCATGGAGCACCCATGTCCTCGGGCAGGTCTGTGCCACTGCCTCTATGATTGCAGTTTGAAAATCTGTGTGAAATCGCGGTTATATCTGCGTCAGCAGTCAGACACAATTCTGTGGCAGCAAAACCTCAGTTGTTCACAGCGAACCTTAAAGAAAACCTAAGATTCAAATTTGAGTTTTGCAAGGCAAACTGGAGGTAGCTTTTGGGCCTTAACCATGGTTTCGCACGTTCAGACATTAGAGAGTTACAACCTCGGCCACGATTTACTGAGGTTAGCTGTTACATCTGAATGCAGCCTAAATATCTGCTTTAAAAAACTTTCTAGCCTCACTGCCAACTGTAACCATGGGTTCTGACAGATGCGATCCAATTTATCTTATAGGCTCCAGGCCAAAGAATAGGATAGTGCTCTGTAGTGGGTGGTGTTTTTTGTCTGTGTAAATTAGATCTCTTTCTAACAGAAAAGTGAACTTTATTTTCTCTGCAGTGCATTAGATCAACATCTCTTTTGATAGAAATAAACAGCAATCGCTTGTAACACTTTTCAGTAGTTGTCTCAAATTAGAACAGCCCTGCTGGATCTAGTCTAGCATCCTGTTTCAAACAGTGGCTCACCAGATGCCTCTGGGAAGACCAAAGGCAAGAGCTGAGAGCATGCCCTCTCTGCTGTTGCTCCCTCTGCAACTGGTATTGAGAGGCATCGTACGTCTGAGGCTGGAAGTGGCCTATAGCCACCAGACTAGTAGCCATTGATGGACGATGCACTTGTCTAAGCCTCTTTTAAAGCCATCCAAACTTGTGGTGGTCATCACCTCCCATGACAAAGAATTCCATAGATTAATTACGCACTGTGTGAAAAAGTACTTCCTCTTGTCAGTCCTAAATTTCCTGACTTTCAGTTTCATGCAGTGACCCCTGGTTCTAGTGCTGTGAGAAAGGGAGAAAAATTTCTCTCTGTCCACTCTCTCTGTTGTATGCATAATTTTATACACCTCAATCATTCCTCCCCTTAGTTGCTTCTTTTCCAAACTCAAGAGCCCCAGATGCTGTAGCCTTGCCTCATAAGGAAGGTACTCCAGGCCCCTGATCATCTTGGTTGTCCTCTCCTGCACCTTTTCCAGTTCTACAATATCCTTCTTTAGATACGGTGACCAGAACTGTATGCAGTACTCTAAATGTGGCCACATAGATTTGTATAAGGGCATTATAATATTAGCCGTTTTATTTTCAACCCCCTTCCTAGTGATCTCTTATATGGAATTTGCCTTTCCCCCCACTGTGATGCACTGTCGTTGACACTTTCAACAAGCTGTCCACCACAACCCCAAGTTCTCTCTCCTGCTCAGTCACTGACAGCTAAATCCCATCACCTTTTGTTGGGATATATAGACATATATATAGGCCCCACATTTCTTTCATTCATTCATTCATTCATTCATTCATTTATAGATTGAATAAGTGCTGACTCCTAGTGACCACATAGATTCTCTCCAGGATGATCTGTCTTCAGCTTGGCCTTTAAGGTCTCTCAGTGGCACATTTATTGCTGTCATAATCCCCCAATGCCTGCGGGAATTCCAGCGGGAACAGGGTAGTATCTGCTTTGGCCGGCAAAATCCCCTAAGGTGTAAGGGAGAATATTTTTCGGATAAACCAGAAGGGGACAGAGTAGAGCCGGGAGTTGAGCAGAAGGAAACACAGGACAGCTTGCTAATAGGTCAAATGATGGTGAAGGTGATAGCACACGCCAACACCAGGTGAGAGACCCGGCGTATAGGTGTCTGTATACCAATGCAAGAAGTCTCCGAGCCAAGATGGGTGAGCTAGTGTACTTGGTTACTAACGAAAACATAGATATAGTGGGTGCAACAGGAACCTGGGTGCAACAGGAACCCTGATTCTTCTCCACTCTGATACAGCACTCTTGACGTAGATATCTTGCTTAGTTTAAAGAGCTTCATGTGGCATCCAAACCTGGAGCTTCTGTTTAGCTGTGGTTTGTAAACCACATTTTGACACCAGCTCTTGTTTCAGACAATACATGAAATTGTTGTTTAAATTAACCAGGATGTCAGTGATATGCAAATTAAGGGGAGGAAGGAGAAGCACCTACAATATGTTAGGTACTGTGAATAAATAAGATGCCAGGGTCCTACCCACAGGCTCACAATCTCGATAAAACACAGGATGGAACTTGCACCTCTTAGGCAAGGTTATATGGAAAAGAGTTACAGCAAAACCTACATAATGAAAAAATAATAAAATGAAGAAAAATACAACATCAAGAGGAAAATCAAAGAGGAGATATGAGTTTTTAAAATATCTTCTTAAAATATTTAATATATTCAAAAGAAGAAGAAGAAAGAGAAAACAGGAAGCCTGCCAAATATCCCAAAGGAGAGAATTCCATACATAACGGGCCACAAGAGAAAGAGGTTGAACATATGATTCAGATGATCCAACAAACCATGGTTTGGAGTCCACCAAGCCCATGCCCTTCCTTCTGTTAAAAATGAGAGTGAAGGCGTGGTCTGACTTAAATCATATGCAATGTGTCTGCAGTAAGAGGAAGTGTTGATTTCAAATATTCTCTGAATGTCCATTATTTTGCTTTATTCCTTGTGTAAGAATAAGGTACCATGGCCAGGTATCCTGTATTAATTTCACCTTAATCTCTGTCCTGGCTTCAGAATCTTGGACATAAAGGCCCAGCAACTGAAATGATCTAAGCTTCCTTCATATGTCTACATCAGTTTCTCATGTGGTACAGTATTACTGTTGGCTGTATAAATAGTAATCTTGGGGCACCCTAAAGGCTAGGAAACTTGGTTGTAGCATAATTAGCTTCTGCAGTTTTAAAAAATGAACACCATTATTGTTTTAATTTAGGAAAATGCTGAAGATACATCTGTTCAATAAGGCTTTTAGTTAATTGAATTACTGTTTTAAATCCAATTGTATATGTGTTTAAATGTTTGTTTTTAATTTATGGATGTTTTATTTGACTGAGCCACCTTGAGACTTTTGTAGGAGTTTCCCAGGTAGGGCTGGGAAAGACTCCTGCCTGGGAGCTTGGAGAGCTGCTGCCAGTCAGTGTAGACAGTACTGAACTAGATGACCAGAGGTCTGATTTGGTATAAGACAGTTTCCTCTGTTTGATGTGTTATAGTAAAGGTATTACCTAATTGTGCCTTTTGGACTTCTCTCTAAAGATCTGTTCATAAGTTGAGGTAGAGTTACCAAGATAAACAAATTATCAGAAGTTTAACTTCTTCCTGGATTAGCATGATGAATTGGAGTAGCCACTTGGAGGGTTGCTATGTTGGATTGAATAGGGAGGGACAGTTGCTCTTCTCCTGCTTGATACAAGAGAGCCACTGCTTTAAAAAGGTGCCCATTTGCCCAGTCCGGGAAATATTTTCAGGAGACACAAGTGGCTGAAGAGGGAAGCGGGGTGATGGCCAAAAATTGCCCCTTCCCCTCTTGTGCAACAGAAAATGCTCTTCCATTGTTTGTTTGTTTTGTTTGTTTAACTTGTATACCGCCCAAACTTTCGTCTCTGGGCGGTTAACAAGGACATAAAAACAATTAAAACAAATATAAAAGGTAAAACAGTTTAAAAATTTAAAAACAGTATAAAATTAAAACCCTCTCCAGCCACTGCTGGATTATGCATCCTGTAGTGGCTGGAGAGGGTGCTGCCGGGGGTGGTGGTGAGAGGCACCTTTTGAGGGTAAATTCGCAGGTGCTTATCTCTGGAAACGACATACCTGAAAGTTGTTCCGAGCAGTGGCATGCTGCCCAGCAGCCCCTGCCATGGGGTCATCTGGCCTCCTCGCAGGTGAGTGGTAGAGTTGATCCCCCGCTGCAGAGGCTGCTGGGCGGCACACTGCTGCTCGGATCAGCTTTCAGGTATGGCGTTCTTGGAGTAAGCACCTGCTAATTTACCTTCAAAAGGTGCCTCTCTCCACTCCCCTGGCAGCGCCTGCACTGCCTGCTACTGCATGCATCATTAGTCTGGTTGTCTAATCTAGACTAATTGAACAGCCAAATTAAATAAGGTAACTTTTACCATGCTAGAAATATCTTATACTCTACTTATCAATTCTTGGGCATATCTGTGTCCATTACCACAATTTGATGGGTACCTTATTAATACAGTATAGGCTCACATACAGCAATACCAGTGAAATGCAGAATGTGCACAACCACTGGCTTCTCCCTAGGTAGCCCGCTGAACTTCCTGAAAAGGCCTTACTGAGGGTTGAGGGACACTTGGCAACACCATGGGCTGCCTATAGTGGAGCTCTGCCCAGAAACCAGGCAGTGTTCCACTAGCAGAGTAGGTGTTTCCACTTGGCGCACTCTCCTCCCGCTTCAGCTCACAGCATTGCTGTGGATCCTTCAGCCTTTGGCAAGGACTTCTGGGGCTGCTAAGGGGCTGCTTGAGAAGGAAGCAACAGTTATTTATTTATTTATTTATTTATTTATTTATTTGATTTATATACCGCCCTTCCAAAATGGCTCAGGGCGGTTTACAATTAAAATAACTTATAAAACAATGAAAAGCTAAAACAAATTAAAAACAATAAAACAACTAACAATTTAAAAACATTTTAAAACAAAAATTAAACATTGTCCCCAGACCCCAGCTCAAGAAAACACGTAGACTTAGTATGGAAGAAAAGGGCCACAACTTGGTTAACTATTACACAAAGCATGGCAAACTGGAACACCAGGTGATTAATCACCCTTAGAGAACAGTGCGGGCCAATAGAAGCAGGTCAGAACTCTGAAATTCTACCCAGCGCCCTACTGGGCGACACACCCTGGCTCGGGAATGGGCAGGTACACTCCACCCAATTTCTTCAAAGCCGACCCCCCCTTCTGTAAGAGAGGATCTGGATACTTCTAGGCATTCGTCCACCCCTGACCGCACAGCCCAAAGGTTGGAGAAGTCCTGAAGCAGGGTTCATGGCAATCATTCTCCCCGTGCCGCACAGGCTACAAAGGAGCGATTAACCAGTCACCCCTTTTACATATCCAAGGGTGCTCACCGATGTTCTAACCCTCAAATTACCACCCCGCCCGCACTGTTCCTGCCATTGTGGCTGACCTAACTCTAACTATGCACCCAGGACACAGTTGCACAAACTCTGTGTTCAGCTGACATTTGTTGGAATTGTTTTACTTAACTTTATTTCACTTCTTCATAGAGTAGAGTTGGCTTGATCCCTTTGTTGTTCAAAGGATGTATGGGTTGAATCTAAACCCTGCCTTCTTTTCACACAAGGCAGGGGTTTCAGTAATTTTTGGAAGTTTCCCCTTCCTTCTCCAGCCTGCTACACAGTCACACCCCTGGAAAATTTGGGGTGGGGGAGGGTGGCGGTGGCACAGAACTGGAGAGGGAAGGGGAATTGACAACAATGACCCCCTCTTGCGTGAGCATGAAGCAGGGTTTGGGTACAACCTTGTAGGTTTTCAAGTTGCGCTGTTCCACACAGAATTCATGTTTGGTTAACTGTCCTGCATCATTTCTTTAACCACTAAATTAGGGGGTTTCTAATCTGATATATAGATTGTGTGCTTTTTAAAAAGTTGCTTTATAGTTTCCTCTTTAGTTTCCACATAAGACAGTACATTTGTTATCCTTTAAGCCTTTGTATACAACAGGATTTCTTGGTTCTCCTACTATAAACCTATCCAAATAGAAATTAGTATTGAAATTTATATTATTTATGACTTAAAGATATATACAAACATTCTAGACTCAAAAGTTAAGGTGCTTATTTTTTATCTTGAATGTTTAGTTATGCTTCAGATAAGATATGTTTATGGAAGCTCTATCCCTTTCATATTGCCTGTCAGAGATTGTTCAGTAGAATAGAAAGTCAGTCCTGTTCTAAATTGCTTCAAGGTTCACAGTTTGCTGTAAACCAGTATATAATATAACTCAAATTCAAAGGATGAGAGCGTGGTATTAAATATGGGAGATTATAGTCTCCACTAGCCACCTAATGGCGCAGCGGGGAAATGACTTCACCTACAAGCCAGAGGTTGCTGGTTTGAATCCCTGTTGGTATGTTTCCCAGACTATGGGAAACACCTGTATCGGGCAGCAGCAATATAGGAAGATGCTGAAAGGCATCATCTCACACTGTGTGGGAGATGGCAATGTTAAACCCCTCCTGTATTCTACCAAAGAATACCACGAGTCAACACCGACTCACTGGCACACTTTACCTTAATAGTCTCTGCTAATTATAGGAGTTTGTGGGTTTTACAAGAAGTTGTAGGCTGTTCTTCTAATCACCCCAGATAAAATTTAATGTCATTATGGCTCTTTATTATAATTATGGATATTTTTGAAACCTTCTGAAATAAAAAAGCTTAGTCTTGGCAACAGATCAATTTTGATTGGAGACCCTTCCCAGATTAGATTAGTTTTATTCTGGTCTAAGAGTTAAGATTCCCCCCCCCCCACCCACCCCCGTACGTTTAAGTTAGAAGTATGAAACTATTTTTAAATGATCCTTGGGTTTGGACTTTAAATTATGTGGTTTCTTACCAATTTTATAGTTAATAGCTAATTTTAAACTAGAATGACAATATTTGGATTTGTAACTTTTAAAGTTTCCTGATAATTGCCTAAAACTACCTAACTTAGTTTCAGCTTCTTTTAAAGATTCTAAAGGCCTTGTGTAAGCATAATATTAACAATGTTTTTGGCTGTCTTTGCACACAGCTTTTGATACTGTCATTTGATCTGCTAATTACAACAGGTTCAATAAAGGTAAAGTGTGCTGTCGAGTCAATTTCGACTCCTGGCACCCACAGAACCCTGTGGTTTTCTTTGGTAGAATACAGGAGGGGTTTACCATTGCCTCCTCCCGTGCAGTATGAGATGATGCCTTTCAGCATCTTCCTATATTGCTGCTGCCCAAAATAGTAGCAGCGGAGATTTGAACTGGCAAGCTTCTGCTTGTTAGTCAAGCATTTCCCCGCTACGTCACTTAAGGTTCAATAGCAATATGAAAAATAACAGCCCTGAAAAGATGCCCTTGCACAGTTCAAATCACCCATGTAAATAAAGATGGTGGCTACCTTTCCCTTTTCATCCCTCATTTGTAACCCTGTACTACCTATTTCTCCCAACCCTTCCTCTTTCCCAAAGTTGCATCATTCACTCCAAATAAATAATCCTATCCATAAGAAAGCATTTGTATTCCTTGGAACAAATTGCACAGTTCTCTGAACTTGTACAATTTCCAGAAATTGCACTTATTGCTTCAGATATGTGGCAGAAATTTACCTATGACATTAGTTCATAAACAAGATAATTTACTGTAGGGATGTGCCTGAAGTGTTTCAGTGGCTCAATAGAGAGGAGCCAAAATGATTTGAGCTGCTGCAACCAAAACATTTTGAAGGTGGGTGAGTGGTAGATTTAAAAGGAGGCACATAGGAGGCACTTACCTGCTCCTCTGCTGCATCACTATGGTGCTGTCCATTCTAAAAAGCCTGACGCGGCTGCTTCCCTGTTCCCAGCAATGCGCTTCCCTGTTCCCAGCAGTGCCCACCCACCCCCACCGCCTGCTGGGAACAGAGAAGCAGCCGCACAGCATGGGGCTTTTTAGAATGGAGAGAACGGACAGCACCGCATTGGTTAGTGGTGTGCATGGAACTGCACCTCCTCAGTCCGGCACTGGGGAGGGGGACTCTTTAAGGGCAGGGAAGGGTGTACTTACCCCTCCCGCCGCTTCCCCCCCTCCAGCGCTCCCGGTTTTTAAGGCATTTGGGGCGGCAGGGTACCTCCCTGCCGACACTTCCCCCATTCCTCGGCTAAAAACCTCAAAAGGCGGACTGCGCATGCGCACGCCATGGGCGCAGATCATGGCCGTGCACCCCATGCGTAGTGCATGCATGGATGTGATGCCCCTCCCCAGCATTGAACCGCCAAACAGACCCCAGGTCTGGAACGGTCTGGAGGCCCTTAGAATGGGCTCTGGACTGATCTGTGCACATCCCTAGCGTTGGTGCAGCAGAGGAGCAGATAGGTGCCTCCTGTGTGCCTCCTTTTAAAGCTACCATCCTCTGCCACCCAAGGGATGCAAATATGCTTCATGCACATCCCTAATTTACGGACCCCAAGCAATTTACAGAACTTTCCAAAATTCTGCTAGTTGTTACAGATTGTAATAGGTAGCACAATTAATGAGGAATTAAGAACACACTAGCCGAACACACTGTGCGCTCTTTGGGGCCGGCGGTTACCTCTCCCACTCCTTCTGCCTCAGTCTCTGCTTCCGAGCCTAGCTATCTCTCCTCCCCACTGCCACTTCCGCCCCACTTTCTTCCCCCCTCCTGGGCCTTGCCTCTGCGGCCGGGCTGGGCCCGCCGCCTCTGGCCTCCACAGCTGGGCTGCCGCTGCACCAACCAATCCTCCTGGGGACGCCTCAGCCAATCAGGCGTGTCCTCCGCCCAGCCAATCAGCTCAGCTTTGGGACGCACATCCCAAGGCACACCCAGGAAAATTAATATAATAGATTTTGGAAGAATTGCAAAAACTCCCTTTAAAAAATATATATACAACATATCTGCTAACATCCCCATTTCCCATTCACCTGAATGGGGAAAATTGGGACATGTTGGCAGGTATGATACAATAAACACATTTTAATCTTAATTCCAGAATATCTCATGAAGGATCTCTCCAGTCACAGAATTAGCTCTTAAACAGCCATCAGCAGAAAGCAGCAAATAATTAATATCCTCTGGAGGAGAAAAGTACCCTTAATAATAGTACTTCAGGTGATATAGTAATAAAACCATGCTTCATAGGTTAGCTTGTCCTCGCACAAAGGGAAAGAAAAGAAGCTCTTCTGCTAAATAGATCAACTAGGTTTGTGCAAATATTTGGCTCTGAATATTCAAAGCCAAATAATCCTCTAAACCATTCCTTCTACTCACCTCTGAGCAATGTAGTGCTGTTCCCAGCACTGGTGAAGCCTCTAAAGAGAAATGTAGCCCTGCTAGCAGTGACTGGGAAGGCATGTAGGGAACGCTGCAGAGTCCTTTCCAGCACTTTTCTCATAGAGATGGATGGACTCCACTTCCTAGTTCTCCCTGCATACCTTCCCAGAGCTCACTGGAGCTGGCAGGGCTGCATTGCTCATTAAAGGGCTCCACTGGTGTTGGGAACAGCACAACATTGTGCAAAGGTGAGTGGTCGGAATGGTTGCCTCCATGTGGTGCCAAGGGGGCTGTGCAGATTATTTGGCTTCAGCTATTTGAAGTGGAATATTTGCAGAGACCTAATACCCAGTATACAGCTACCTGTGTCGCTTTCGGACAACACATTACCTTCCTTATAAATGGGACTTGATCTGCCTGGCAATAGGCTTACTCAGATCAGTGACTATGACACAGGTCCATGCCAGTGAACCACAGCCTTTTGGCAGAGCTGTTCCTCCTGCACTTATGTTAAGGTTGTAGGGAGCCAGCCAGATGTTTGTTACTTGGGTAATAACCAATCTGAATAGTGAAAGAAGAGTTATCAGCAACCCCAGGCATGAGAAGGCCTGATGGACCAGCTGTGGGGATGGTCTACTGATTCTTTCCCCTGATGATGATGATGATGATGATAACAGCACCCTATTCATGTGCTGTTGCTGCTTCTCAGATGAGGCAAAATCTGACTTTAAAAAAAATGTGGCTCATGAGTAGTTTTACCTGGAGCTCATACACTGAAATGTCTTTTATGGATTATTAGAGATAGTAGAGAGCCTCTGAATGCAAAATGTATTCATTCTTCTCCCAGAACGATTTACTTCATTGTTTTCATCAGAAAAGTGAAAATATTTTCTGCTTTCCTTCTTCATGATATAAAGATAGGCGATATGTTGTAAAGAAAGGAACTGCTCAAGGTGAAAGGCTGGACAGCAGTCATTTGATGTCCTTCCCTAATCACAAGTGATACATAGGTAACAGTGGTAGAGATGTTGTGGGGGGCAGCTATGCTAACCAGGGTGAGTAAAAATCAATTTTTTTAAAAAAAGAAATTTAATCAGATTTTAAAAAATGTAAATAATAAATTTCAAGTTCTCATGTAAAAAAATAACATGGCTAAAATTAAATCTCATCACAAACATGTTATACTGACATCACAGTCTCCTAAAAAATGCGTTAGTGGCTCTCTGTCACACACATTGAGTTACCTCCCAATCAGAAATTGAAATTTATTTCAGTTTCATTTCATGAAAATGGCTCTGGTTTGCCCAGCAACTACGAGCTTTTGCTTCTGAAAATTTCTGGGCATTCAGTTTGTTTCTAAGCAAACTAAAGTCACATGTGCAAAGACACAGGCTGGGTAGTAGGGTGGTTATTTTGTGGTGGGGGCTAGACCCAGTCAGAAGAGTAGGAAAATAGTGGAAAGAAAAGGGGAAGGTATTATTCAGGGCACAGATTCCTATACTGCCCCACATGTTGTCACAGAAAAACTGTCGTAGGCTGTTGCTTATGCCCAGAAGCTATTGGAATATTTGAAGTAATGCTGTCCCTGATAAAAAGAAAAATATGTCAGGTATAAGCGGTGCAGTGCAACACGGAGATGCAGGGCAGCTTGACACAGGTAATGAGTAAAGATATCCATTACATAAAAATCAGGTATTATATACTATTTCCTATATTGATACAAATCAAGTTACATAAACAGTTAGACAAAGTATACCGTTTTAGATGTTGTAAATGCTCTATTGGACTTTAAATTAACATATTGTAGTGATCAGATTTGCACTACTGTTTAAGAAATATGTGGGAAACTGGATTTAAAATCAGTGTCTTAAATTGTGGTTTTCTCTTGGTGATTAATTTAAATAAATCAGATTAATTCAAATAAATCTACCCTGGTGCTCGAAGACTCTGCTCTCCTAGGAAGCGTGTATAGAGAAGAATTGATGGCTTTGGTAAACTGTCTTCTTCTCTCAGATATGTAAATATTTATATGGGCATATTACATGTTCATAAAGTTTTGCTTATGCCTTATTTGCTGCATGCTTCTTCCATGTTCCTTACAGTTCTGCCTTTACATATGTTACATTTATTTATTTTATACATTTATATCCCACTCTTCCTCCAAGGAGCCCTGGGCAGTGTATATGGTTGTTTATCTTCCCAACAACCCTGTGAGGTAGGTTAGGCTGAGAGATACATGACTGACCCAGAGTCGTCCATTAAGTTTCATGGCTGAATAGGAATTTGAACTCAGGTCTCCCCAGTCACTCTTAACTACTACATGACACTTTAAATTAGCGATAACTGCCTAGAAGAAACACATTCAACCTTGAGAATTATTGGGAAGAAGATAGAAAATGAAACAGCAAGTATTTCAATACCACACTATATAAACTTATGGAAAGTTCATATTTAGAACACCACTGGTTGACAGCCAGGCTAAATTACTCCTGAGTAGTCTTATGAAAATTAAGTAGTCCTTTAGTCAGGACTACTTTCTTAGGATTAATCTGGATGTTAGCCATTGTGTACAATTTTTGCCTTCCTATCTCTAAAATGATGTAATGAAACTAGAGAAGGTATATAAGAAGCCAGCTAAAATTAGGGGACTGAGTATCTTCCCTAAAAGAAAGACTAAGAAAGTTGGCATTTGTTTTGTTTAGAAAGAACTAAGCTTGAGATACACGATGAAAGCTTTTAAAATTTGTGACTGGAAATGAATTCTCTCTCAAATTACTGGAACTTTAGAGTCTTCTAGTGAAATTGATAGGCAATAGGTTCACAGAAAACAAAAGGAAATATTTCTTCATGCAGTGTTATTTAATATGTTGTTGCATGTTGTATTGGTGACAATTGCTTAGATCAATAGCTTCCAGTCTCTTTTAATCCCAGCCAGTAAAATGGGAACCACTTTCAAATGTTGACTATATTAATACATATTTCTCTTCTCTTCCTTGTTTTCTCTCTTCCTCCGTTTCTGCTTTAAAAACTTTTGCAACAAACAAAAAGCAACGGAGTCAGTGGTGTAACCAATCTGTTTGAGATTGAGGCCAGTCTCATCAGTTGAACTTCAGTGGTTTATATTGCTTTAAAAATGTTTGGCAAATTCATTGAGGACATGTCTGTCAATCGCTGTTAGCCTTGATAGCTAAGAATGGATCCTCATATTTAGAGACAATATATCTCCAGTCTCCAAATGTGTAGGACAAACAGGATTGCTTTGTCATAATGACCTGCTTCTGAGCTCCCTAGGGCATGTGGCTGGCCACTTTGGAGACAGTGGAAACATCTTTTGCCTGATCCAGCAAAGTAATCATTTGGTTATGTGTGCATACAGAATGCGAGGGTTCCATTCCTGGAAAACCTCATGGTTGGCAATACTGGTTGACAAGCAATAGGAATGCATTGAAAACAGGAGGTTAGGGGAATCGTGGTCGTGAAAGGATGCAAAATACAGTTAAAAAATGGAAAAGATCGCCCCCTGGCCCTCAAAATTCCCCTAAATCCCAATTTTTTAAAAAAAATCTTACCAAACCTCAGATACTCCAGTTGCAGTTGGTGAGACTGGTCACAATTTCCCAGTTGCGGAGACTCAAATTGGTGATTGGGAAACCTGCCATTGGTGAGGGCTGACTGTACTTTGTTACAGTAAAAAAGGTTTTTGAAATTTGGTTCTCATCTGCTCAGCTTCCCTTTCCTTTTCTTCCCTAGTCTTCCAGCAAATTACCCAAGCCTCTCATCAACTAGTTGGCTCCATCAGCTTCCTCATGGAGAGTATGCAGATAGTATTGAGTTCACATGTAATGAAGTTAATATTGTAGTTTGTCTTCAAAAACATGATACATAATAAATTTGAGGTCCACATTAAACATTACCTGCAGTTTTGAAAAACATTCAGTTGCTAGTACCTTTTTAAATAAGAAATCACATATGAGACAATAAAGTGGACTCATTTGTGTACCCCTCCCTGTACTATGTATATCTGTACTATAGATCTGTACTATGAGTATATACTTATAGTAATAGTATGGATATTTATATACCATTTTAAAAGAAATGTTCTCAAAGAGGTTTACAGTGAGGGAAATAAGTATTTGATCCCCTGCTGATTTTGTCCGTTTGCCCTCTGACACAGAAATGACCAGGCTATAATTGGAATGGTAGGTTTATTGTAGCTGTGAGAGACAGAATAACAACAAACAAACCCTCAAAAACCCAGTGCCCAAAAGTCAGCGATGGATTTGCATTGTAGTGAGGGAAATAAGTATTCGATCCCCTATCAACCAGCAAGATTTCAGGCTCCCAGGTGTCTTTTCACTATATGCAGGTAACGAGCTGAGATGAGGAACACCCTCTGTAAGGGAGTGCTCCTAATCCCAGCTTGTTACAGTACCTGTATAAAAGACACCTGTCCATAGAAGCAAGCAATCACTCAGCTTCCAAACTCACCACCATGCCCAAGACCAAAGAGCTGTCGAAGGATGTCAGGGACAAGGTTGCAGACCTGCACAAGGCTGGACTGGGTTACAAGACTATCGCCAAGCAGCTTGGTGAGAAGGTGACTACAGTTGGCACGATAACTCGCAAAGGGAAGAAACACAAAATAACTGTCAATCTCCCTCAGTCTGGAGCTCCATGCAAGATCTCACCTCGTGGAGTTGCAATGATCATGAGAACGGTGACAAAGCAGCCCAGAACTACACGGGGGGAACTTGTCAATGATCTCAGGGCAGCTGGAACCATAGTCACCAAGAAAACAAACTGGTAACACACTACGCCGTGAAGGACTGAAATCTTGCAGTACCCGCAAGGTCCCCCTGCTCAAGGCAGCACATGTACAGGCCCGTCTGCAGTTTGCCAATGCACATCTGAATGATCCAGAGGAGAACTGGGCAAAAGTGTTGTGGTCAGATGAGACCAAAATCGAGCTCTTTGGCATCAACTCAACTCGCCGTGTGTGGAGGAGGAGGAATGCTGCCTATGAGCCCAAGAACACCATCCCCACCGTCAAACATGGAGGTGGACACATTATGCTTTGGGGGTGTTTTTCTGCTAAGGGGACAGGACACCTTCACCGCATCGAAGGGACGATGGATGGGACCATGTACCGGCAGATCTTGGGTGAGCACCTCCTTCCCTCAGCCAGGGCATTGAGAATGGGTCGTGGATGGGTATTCCAGCATGACAATGACCCAAATCACACAGCCAAGGCAACAAAGGAGTGGCTCAAGAAGAAGCACATGAAGGTCCTGGAGTGGCCCAGCCAGTCTCCAGACCTTAATCCCATAGAAAATCTGTGGAGGGAGCTGAAGGTTCAGGTTGCCGAACATCAGCCTCGAAACCTTTCTGACTTGGAGAGGATCTGCAAAGAGGAGTGGGACAACATCCCTCCTGGGTTGTGTGCAAACCTGGTGGCCAACTACAAGAAACGTCTGACCTCTGTGATTGCCAACAAGGGTTTTGCCACCAAGTACTAAGACATCTTTTGTGAAGGGATCGAATACTTATTTCCCTCACTACAATGCAAATCCATCGCTGACTTTTGGGCACTGGGCTTTTGAGGGTTTGTTTGTTGTTGTTCTGTCTCTCGCAGCTACAATAAACCCACCATTCCAATTATAGCCTGGTCATTTCTGTGTCAGAAGGCAAACGGACAAAATCAGCAGGGGATCAAATACTTATTTCCCTCACTGTATATAGCAAAGAAATAAGATGGTTCCCGCTCCCAAAAGAACTCTCAATCTAAAAAGAAACACAAGGTAGACACCAGCAACAACCAGGGACAGTCACTGAGAACATAAGAGAATCATCACTTTAAAATGTACCTCTTCACTAAGTTAGCGGAGGTATTATTTATTTAATTACTTAGTAGTACTACTAGTAATAACTATTAGAGGTATATCCCGTACTCCATTCTAAAGGTCTAAGGCTAATAATAAAAACATGCAGATGCACGGAAAATGTTCGGTTAGACCAGCTTAGGATTCGGCAACAGTAGGCCTGTGGACAAAATCCATAGATTGGAGAAAGTGGTTTCTGTGGGAACAGAATTTGTGGCAGGGCATGTTAGAAGGCAGATTGACAGTGCTGTTCACAGCTCCTCAGTTGCTTCTTATAATGACCATCCAGAAAAAAGTAGTTGTTGGTCAGGGAAGCAAGTATCTAAATTGCTTTAGCCACATGCTGTCTTAACTTAGTTGCTAAAAATAAATCAAAATAAAGCAAGTATTAAAGTACTTCCAAAAGCAAGAGACTAGAGCTTTGAGTCTCCAAAGGACAGGGTCAAGAGTTCTGAGCAGCCACAGAAGACATCAGTACATTTAGTCCTTGGTGCCAAATGTGATACATGGATTTCACTGTTAAGCACTCTGAATTGATCCTAGATCATAGTGGGAAATCTTATTTGATGGCTCAAAGCCACTTGGAGTGTTACAGGCCAAAATCAACCCTGAAATGTGCCCTTAATGTGACAGGAGGTAGCCAATTAAAAAAAAGCTGATGCAACAACATAATTTGCTCACAGCAGCCCATTCCATCAGGAGGTAGATTGCTGTGTCCTGTATCTTCTGAAACTCCTAGAGCTTGCTCTTATGTATTTGCTTCAGTCTAAGGGAAAGAGGACAAAGGAAAATCATAGATGGTTATGGTGGGTTTACAGTACTGTGATAGTCCTTAGAAGTCTGTAATTGAAATAAGCAAAAGTCTGGTCTACTTCACCCAAGTGAGAGCAAGATATTGAGCAGTCTGCTGAACACTACTGTATAGATTTGCTGGTAGTTTAGTTACTAATGCATCTGTATTTTCACTCATCTTAAGATAACTTCATGGGCAGGATGCAGAGTAAGTTTGTAATGACTAAATCACATTGAAATTTATGTGACTTTATTTGACTTGTTTAATTTATTTCCGTGGTGCTTAGTCATGACTAGCCACCTGATGGCGTAGCGGAGAAATGACTTGCCTAGGGAGCAAGAGGTTGCTGGTTTGAATCCTCACTGGTATGTTTCCCAGACTGGGAAACACCTGTATCGGGCAGCAGCGATATAGGAAGATGCTGAAAGGCATCATCTCATACTGCAGGGGAGATGGCAGTGGCAAACCCCTCCTGTATTCTACCACAGAAAACCAAATGGCTCTGTGGTCACCAGGAGTCAACACCGACTCGAGGACACAATTTTACTTTAGTCATGACTGAGTCTAGATCCTGACCCATGCTTATAAAGGTTTCTCTCTGTGAGTAGGTTAACCATGTATATTGAAATATATTATCTCTGACTTCTAAATGACAGTGAAAGTTAACTGTTACTACAATAGGTAGTTGCTTTTTCTAATATCTTATTTGTTGGTCACAATAATAGACCTCTAATTTCCTTTATCAACTTTTTTCCGTTTGTGAAAAACAGTGTTGGGGGAGATGGGCAGTATGTGTCCTTTTCCCATCCTACGGAATATGTTGGCCTTCTATTTTATTACCCAATTATTAAATCAGAATCGGTCACACTGGGTGAAATATTTGGTTTGGCAACATCTCTCTGCTTCCCCAGTTGCATAGTCATAAAGGGCTAAAACAGAGGCAGCATTACATCAGGAGTGTTAAGCAAAGTGTGGGGAAGAAGAATAGGGTTGCTTGCAGGGGCTTGCAAATCTGGTGAGGGAAGAAAGGGAAGCTGAAAAGACGAAAGCCAGAATCATGGTGAGGGATGGAAATGCGAATTTGTAGGTGTGCATCAGAAAGAGAGATAACATTTTAATCATATGTGGCGGGCAATGAGGAAAGAGACTTTGAACAATAGCAGTGGGGGAGAGAGCTGCATGCTGCATAAGATCACTGAAGGGTGGAAAGGCAAGTATATGCAACTTGAAGGTAAAAGTACAGATAAAATTAAGAGATTTTCAAGACTGTACCCAGGTCACTAGTTTGATATGTTGCACAGCAGTTTGAAGTCTGATATGAAATGAATAATTCATAATATGAATTATGACTTCATATGCTGGCTGTAGACATGAACATGGAAATAAGAACAGCAGAATCAACAGCTATATTCGCTATTAGCTTCTTAGAAGGAAGAAGAATGGATTACAGAGTAGCAGGATTATTTCTAACTAGCAGGTCTCAAATTCTTTCTTCTATACGATTCTTTTTGTTATACAAAGCAGGATACATCACTGTTCTAATTTTTCCCATCCAAGGTTCCAAAGATTGAGCATGTGCAGTCTCAAGTGCTTTGTGAAATTGGTGAGCATTCTTGTTTTTTTAAATTAAAAAGCTGATGCATAGCAGTGAGACAGTCACAGAGGAAGTTCACTGTAGTGCTAATAATAGAAAATGGTCGTCCCCCCCGTAGGACCTGCACTTTAACCATTTCCTCTTTATTTATTACCGTTTTTTGTAATTATACTGCCCTTTCCAAATGTTTTGATGCTAGAATATTAATACACTGTGATAAAATAGTATACAACAGAATTCAGAGCACTGTGGGAAGATGAGGCCCATTTACAAGCAGTTAATGGAATTCTCTAAGTTCCACATGTTGGATAGCCCCACAGAGAGTCTGGCACAGACAGTGTTGTATGCAGCAGAGCTTAAGGGGCCTCCATTGCTTGTGTTGCCAATCATAGTTAGATGGGGGGAATGAAATCTCCTTATCTCCTATCACTGTATTTTCAATTCTCTTTACAGCCATCCACCTCCTCTGGGGAAAGACCATACCTCAGGGGCAGAGCACTTGCTTTGAACATAAGAACACCCCTGCTAGATAAAGCATAAGGCCCATCTAGTCTAGCATCCTGTTTCATACAGTGGCCCACCAGATCCCTCTGAGGAGCCCACAGGCAAGAAGTATATGCATGTCCTCTCTCCTGCTGTTGCTCCCCTGCAACTGCTATTGAGAGGCATCGTGCCTCTGAGGCTGGAGATGGCCCACAGCCACCAGGCCAGTAAATATTGATAGACCTGTCCTCTGTGAATTTGTCTAATCCCCTTTAAGGCCATCCAAACTGGTGGCCATCACCACATCGCATGGCAAAGAATTCCATAGATTAATTATGCACTGTGTGAAAAAGTACTTAAGCTTGTCAGTCCTAAATTTCCCGACTTTCAGTTTCATGCGGTGACCCCTGGTTCTAGTGCTGTTAGAAATGGAGAAAAATTTCTCGCTGTCTACTCTCTCCACTCCATGCATGATTTTATATACCTTGAACATGTCTCCCCTTAGTCGCCTCTTTTCCAAGGTAAAGAGCCCCAGATGCTGTAGCCTCTAAGGAAAGTGCTCCAGGCCCCTGGTCATCTTGGTCGCCCTCTTTTGCACCTTTCCCAGTTCTACAGTCTCCTTAAGATAGGATGACCAAAGCTATACGCAGTACTCCAGATGTGACCGTACCATAGATTTGTATAAGGGCATTATAATACTAGCATTTTTATTTTCAGTCTCCTTCCTAATGATTTCTAGCATGGAATTAGCCTTTTTCACAGCTGCTGTGCACTGAGTCGACACTTTGAATTAGCTGTCCACCATAACCCCAAGATCTCGCTCCTGGTCAGTCACTGACAGCTCAGATCCCACCAGCATATATGTGAAGCTGGTGTGTTTTGCCTCAATGTGCATTACTTTACACTTGCTTTCACTGAACCGCATTTGCCATTTTGTCACCCACTCCCCCAGTTTGGAGAGATCTTTTTGCAGCTCTGCACAATCTGTTGTGGATTTCACTACCCTAAATAGTTTAGTGTCATCTGCAAATTTGGCCACTTCTCTACCTACCCTAATTTCTAGATCACTTATGAACACGTTAAAGAGCACTGGTTCCAGTACTGATCCTTGGGGCACCCCATGTCCTACCTCACTCTATTGTGAAAAGTGTTCATTTATTCCTGCCCTCTGTTTCCTGTCCTTTAACCAGTTACCAATCCACACATGAACCTGTCCCCTTATCCCATGACTGCTAAATTTACTCAAGAGCCTTTGGTGGGGAACTTTATCAAAAGTTTTTTGTAAGTCTAAGTATACTATGTCAACCAGATCCCCTTTATTCACATGCCTGCTGACATTATTGAAGAACTCCAAACATTAGTAAGGCAAGAGTTTCCCTTGCAGAAGCCATGCTGGTTCTCCTTCAGCAAGGCCTGTTCTTCCATATGTTTTACGAATTTTGTCCTTAAGTATGTTTTCCCACAATTTACCCGGCGGCAAAATTAAGCTGACTGGCCTGTGATTTCTCGTATTCCCCCTTGCATCCCTTTTTAAAAATAAGAGTCACAGAATTCTTGGGTGGATGCCATCTGGCCCTGGAGATTTGTTAATGTTTAGCTTTTAAAGACAGTTTAGAATATCTTCCCTTGACACCTCAAACTGGCCCAGTTCTTCAGCCACTAAACCTGAAATGTTCAGTTCTGGAGAGGGTATATGGTCAATATCCTCAACCATGAAGACAGATGCAAAGAACTTATTCAGCTTCTCTGCAGTTTCCATATCCATATCCTCCTCAATAATCCCTTTCACACTCTCATCATCTAAGGGGCCAACCACCTCCCTGGTGCGTTTTCTACTTCTGATATATTTAAAGAAGTTTTTGTTATTCCCCTTGACACTCCTAGCTCTATGCTCCTCAAACTCTCTTTTTGCATCCCTTATTGTGTCCTTGCATTTCTTTTGCTAGAGTTTGTTCCTTCCTGTTTTCTAAATTTGGGCAAGACTTCCATTTTCTGAAGGAAGTCATCTTCCTTTTTATAGCTTCCCTGACTACTTGTTAGCCATGCTGGCGCCCTCCTGAACTTGGTGGTACCTTTCCTCCTTCTTGGTATACATTCCAACTGCGCTTCTAGTACTGTGGTTTTAAATAAGTTCCATGCTTTCCGGAGTTATTTGACCCTCCTGACCTTCCCTTTCAACTTCCTTCTTACCAGTCCCCTCATTTTTGAGACATTTCCTCTTTTGAAGTCCAACACATCTCCGTTGGACTTGCTTGACAATTCTCCACTCGCATATATGCTGAATTCGATTACACTATGGTCACTGCTACCCAATGGTTCTGCAACTCTGACATCTCAAACCAGATCCTGAGCATCACTCAGGATTAAGTCCCAGGTCGCCATCTCTCTGGTTGCATTTCCCTAATAGCACATTTCCTTTCAGCACTCGTAATGTTACCCATGATTTTGTGGAGCACTCCCATCCACCTAGGTTTTCCAGCTTATTGGAATCTATCCCTTCTTTGATATACAGTGCCACTCATCCCCCAATCCTCCCCTCGTTTGCATGCAAAGGGTTCCAGATTCAATCACTGGCATATCCATGTAGGTCTAGGAAGTGCCCTTACCTGAAACCCTGGAAAGCTGTTGTTGGTCAGTATAGATGGTTCTATGGTATATGCACAAACTGTGTGTCTTGTCATAGAGCAACATTTGCTTTACTGTTCATAAGAATCTTAGGACAGTATATGAATGTGTGCAAGTCTCCACTGTGATTTTGCTTGGTTTAATTAAAAGCAGATTTCCGGTAGCTAGCTAGGTGGCGCCAAAACCCCAGTTCCGGCATTGCAGAATACAGTGCACATGTTTCCCCACATACATCGCACAAGCACACTGTAGGAAGAAGCCACAGCACCTCTTTCCAGCACAGCTACAACCATAGCTCAGTGGTCAGGAGGGTAGTAGCCCAAAATGGGCAGGGGCTTATGTTGCTTTGCAGAAGGACCCACAAAACTACTGCAGGTTTTTTTTTGGGGGGGGGGGGGAGCACGCGCGAGGGTGTACCTTTTCTCAGAGTTGGGCAAAATACTCAAAGTATTTTTGATACAAAGTACCTGAGAAAATTTGTTTTTGATTTTAAAAAGCTTGGTAAACAACCAATAAAAATCCAAAATAGTATGTTAAAATACATCTTGAAATACAAAATGCAATGCCTGAAAAAAGGAAACAATTTTGAGATATTTGTTACTTATCCAAACTTGTTTCTATTTCCTTTAAGCAATACAAGTTTTTCAAAGATGTAATCACTCAAGTTGTGCCTCCTGGGGCTGTGGATCATCCCAGCAAAGAAACCACTGTTCTACAGGACCACTTGATGTTAAACTAGTATTATATCTTAAAAAAAATAGCCAGACAACATACTAATGTGCTTTGATTTGTCCTGCAAAAACTGGAGAAGCTGCTGCAAGTTTGTGTAGAATATACTGAGCTAGACGGTCCAAGGGTTTGACTCAGTATAGGGCAACTTCCTATGGCAAACCCAGTCCCCAGGACAGGCACAGTTGTATTCATCTATATGTATTCATTATTTATATTTCTAGAAATCACTCTTCAACAATTGATCACATAGGTTTAAAAATGCATATACTTTTCACTATGTAAATGGAAGCCCACAATCTAAAATAAAAATCAAGTAACTTTTTATATGAATTAAAATGAATCCTCCAGTAGAGTTGCCACCAGTCTCCTTTAAGAAAAAACATCAAAATCTTCCTTGTTCCATCTAGAACCAAGGTGGACTCAAAATATAGCCAAAATGTCTTAAAACCTCTTTGGAGCAGTCACATAGGGAGACAGAATGGAGCATGCTTCCAGCCAAATAGTTTAACACAATCAAAAGCTAGTTTATTTAAATAAATATAAAAAGTAGGATAGTTCACAGGTAACCAAAGCAAAATGGTAAAAATGCACAAGCGAGATACCTTTCTTCCTATTTGGTGGTTTGGCAGCTTATATTAAAGGGCAAACACCTGGTGGAAAAGAAATATCTTCAATGAGGTCTTAAAGGCTGAAAAGGAGGAGGCAGACCAAAACATTGGGGTGGGGGGAGAGAATTCCAAAGTGAAGGGGTGAAAACAGAGAAAGCCTTTCCATGGACCCTAGCCATGAAGTCTGGTCTCAGCTAACAAAGCTAAACTAACACCAAAGTAGCATGTTGGAAACAGCAACCTCAAGAGTCTGCCCCCACCTAACTTGAGGTTAACTATCCCCTCTTGGAGATAGGCAAAACAATCAAAAGCTTAATGTTTCTCCCTCTAAGTAGAGTTTTCCAAACAATAGGACAATTCCTGACAAAAAAGTGAGAGACAATAAATCCATAAAAGCAGTGGGCGTGGGTCCAGGCCAAAATTGGCTTTTGGAATTGAGGGAAGTTCTGATATGAAACTGGAATGTGTTTTTAAGCCAAACAAAGGCCCATTCTGTCACATCCTCCCCCTGTCTCCCCCACTACAACCTGTTCCAGTGGGGAAAGTGTTCTGCTGCTAGACATTGCTGACAACACACAACATCCAAAAAGTCAGGATTCTTAAACATCACTAGTGAGTTTTGGGGAATACTAGACTCTTAACTCATCATGTAGCCTACATAACCTATGGCCCATGCTAGGAATAGCACAACAAAGTACAAAACACAAATAGGATCAGATCCGCAAACACTTCCCATAAAATGAACATGCAAAAAGCATAACAAAGCATTTTCAGCATGCTAGCATGACAGACATAAGCATTTCTCTTATTCCTGTGTGTCTAGCCAGCTCCAGGCACGTCAGTGGCAAGATTCCCCCAAATATCAGTTTCAGGGGAGCAACAGTAAGAGAGAGGGCATGCCCTCAGCTCTTGCCTGTAGGCTTCTCAGAGGCATGAAACAGGATGCTGGACTGGATGGGTACTGGACCCTACACCAGTGTTCCGCCTAAGGTGAGGACACGTATGCATGTTCACAAATTTGTTGATGTCAGCTGTTAATCCTAGATCTCACTCAGGTTGAATCAGGAAGGCCCCACTCCGCATGCATATGCGCACACACTGCCTTGATACTGCCACCCAGAACAAAACTTATTCTGCACACAGATGAAAAAAATAAGAGAAAACAGTGCCCTACACATAGGAAACATAGGACCTTTTCCCAGCCACATAAACATAAGGATTCTCTCTCCTCTTTGCAATTAGGAAGCAAATGAAAATCTCCCATTCACTCTCTGACCACAACCCTACAAAAGAACACAGTACCCAGAATGGAACAGCCCCTCATCCCCCAAATACCTAACAGGATATCTGCTGTCTGGGAATCAAACTTTGATTCCCAGCCAGCAGATATCCTGTTAGGTTAATCAAACTTTGATTCCCAGCCAGCCCAGAGCCCAAAGTGTTTACTAAGAGTTTTTAAGAAGATAAATTAATACTTACCTCTTGCCCTCCTAACTGTGCTCTGCTGATTGCTGTTCTGTAGACCAGAGAACAACAACAATGTTTAGGCAAATCTCAATTAATCCACATGTCTGTAAACCCTCCCAAGGGTGGTGGTGAAGTCTGACCACTTGTGTGTTCCTTACTGTAAAGAGAAGGTACAGAATGATGTACTCCCATGCCAGGCATCTTAATATGTGAATTATGTTACCCTTTGCTGTATACTCCGTATACTGCATACTTCTGACACTGTGTAGTGACTGGCTGCTATGTTTGCTGCTATCATACACTCTTATGTGGTTGTGGGGCTCTTAGGTTCTCCCTGAATTCTTTGGATGTGTACAGTATTTACTAAGACAGTCTGTATTTTGCTTTCATAATGTTATGCTGGTGGGGGCCTAGCTCTTAGAGAGGATAAGTTTCTCACTAAGTGTTACTCTTCTTCTCTCCACCCACCCCACTCGGGTCCTTTTTTCTGTGATCATTATGATCACAGCATAGCTGTTACACTGATAATGTTATGATAGTGTAGTAACGTCACTATGCTGTCATAACTTGGAGATATGCCAGTGCACCGAATGTAATTGCAACTCCATCCTTGTCTAACCAGTATAACTCTTAAGTTAGGATTGTGCTGTAATCATTAGCTTTAACCCCCTAGTGTCTTTTTAAAATAGAGGCTAAGCCTGTCTCTGAATAAAATTTTCTCTCTTCTTTATACAGTAGTTCTCTAGTAGATCAAGTTATAGTTTCATGCTTATTAGTTTGCATGTTCTTACCATACCTCTATAGGTTCCACATTTGATGAGCAGAGATTAATTGGTTGTACTGCATGAAAATTGCAAATAGTTAGTGGTGTAAGAAAAGGGCAGTGCAATCCTGTGGTCCTGCTACACTGGTTGGCTTCTGTGCAAGGGCTAATGCCAGCCTAATGTAGTTGTGTTTCTCTGTTCAACCAGCATCTAAGTCAATAACAGAACAATAGCTGTCAAAACAAAAGCTAATGTTGTAACACTGACAGACTCTCCCACAGCATCTGACAACTCCTCCACCATTCACCAATTGCAGCAGAGCACCAACGGTGCCCACATATTACCAGTGAACAGAATGTACCAATCAATACATATCTATGGCCATGCAATCTCATTTCTTCACTCAACCCAGTACACACATCCCCTCCACGTACATTACCTAACCAGACATCCAGAAAGAGATCAGTGGCTACCCCTGAATAAGCTTCTGTAGTCCTGAGGACTTCATGGAGAGTCTAGAAGGAAGGGATGCCTCCATATAGACAAATGCCATTACATTGAATATTTTAATTGCTGTACCTGCAAAGAATACTACAGGGGAATTTCACATGGCTGAGGCTACATGCAGAAGAAAGAACTGAAGCCGAATAGGCAGCACCATGAGATGCTCTGTAAATCAGTGGGGAAACATAGTGCAAGAGGAACTAGCTGGTAGTTTAAATTGCAGTCTGGGAACATGTAAATGCAGCCTTCACAAGGAATAACCTACCTTTTTAGGGTCCTGCTGGCAGCAGTGAATGCTCACCACTATCTCACTAGCAGTCGCCTGATGTCTGTGTTTGGAGCATAACCTATTGGAGAAGTCAGAAAGTTGAAATTGAACTCTTCCTGGTGTTTCTTTTGCTCTAATTTGGTATAGGTGGTTTTTTACTTTATAAATAGGTCAAAAATATGCCAAATTAGAGTATAGTCTGGAAAATTTGCATAGTATTTTTTTCTTAAAAATGCAAATGAGGGGGAAGTTTGCATGTGAATTTTTCCAATTCCAAATTTTTCAGAAAACCTACATCTCTGGCATTGATATAGCAAGGTGACAGTGCTTGTACTTGTGTTTTAGTGGATTGTATCCTAATGTTTATCCTCTCATGTGTTCTCCTTCCTCTCCTCACAGCTCCTTCAAATCCACTTCTGAGGGACTCTCTGGACTTGGATGGGAAGTGGCATGGGGGAAAGAAAGGGAGGGAGACTTGGTAAATTTCTCCCTATCTCTACAAGGGGGAGTGCCTTCTTGTTAGTGGTCCTATTGTCCTCCACACTTCGGATGTCTGCATTGACAGGACCTTGGAACCTTCTAGAGCTGTAAGCTGTAAGCTTTTTGGTAGTAGCCCCGTCCGCTTGGTGACACATATAATCCTTCACAGATTATCTTCTTCCGACCGACTGCCGCGATAGCGACTTAAGGAGACCTTCTGTCTCACTTCATATGAGGAGAGCTGTCAACAACCAAACAAATCTCCTTACCCTTTCTCTTTAGTTTTTTGTTTATTCTATCTGTCTGTCCTCTGTTTTTCAGTCATTCTCATTTTATGTCTTTAACTCCCCCCCCGCCCCACCCGCTCAAGGTTTTTCTCTTCAGAGATCCTGAAACAGTATGTGGCTTAGAGTCTCTTTAAGAGCTGCTTTACTTGCTCTGTTAAACTCTCCATTTCAGACAAGCATGAGGAGTACTTTGCATGCCTTGGAGACCCACCAAACTGACTTTTGCGCTATTTGCCAGGGCTTTACTAGACAGGCCTGATGCAAATGCACTTCCCGCCTCTATGCTTTGCTGTGGGAGAGGGCCTTACGTCCCACATCAGCCCTATAAGCCACTCCCACTAGCCAACTATCCCAGCTTGACTGCATAATTTGTGGTATGCTGTGCTCTCGGGAATCCAAACAGCTCTGCTGTGGGAGAGGGCCTTACCTGCTACATCAGCCCTACAAGCCGCCTACTAGCCAGCTTATCTCAGCAGTGCTGTACGAGCTTTGGTATGCTGTGCTTTCAGGAATCCAAGCAGCCAGTGCAGAATGAGTGGCGCAGAATGAGTCACAGCCAGTGCCGGTACTGAAGACGGCCCCACACTCTCTCTCTCTTTAAGGGGCAGGCACTGCTAACACCAAAGGCTTCCACCTCTGGGCTTAAGCCTGCTAAACAAGGGAAGCCAGTGGACCAAGCTGGGGTGAAGAAGTAACATGATAAGAGTAAGCATCCCAGGATTTGGGGAGAGAGAGAGCAGGAGGATTTTTTACACACGTGGACAAATTTGTTGGTACCCTTACAGCTCATTGAAAAAGTGTTTTATGCCTCCTAAAAAGCGATTAATGAAAAGCAATTGTCCCATGTATACCTGTATGCCTTTGATATGTCATTGAGTAAAGCAAAGCAAGTGTGAAAAGAGATAAAGTATTGCTTATTCTACGAAGATATTCTAAAGTGGCCTGGACACATTTGTTGGTACCCCTAGAAAAGATCATAAATAATTGGATTAGAGTGGCTTTTCAAATTAGCTGTTTTCTTTCATTAGTATCACACATGTCTCCAATCGTGCAATCAGTCATTCAGCCTATTGAAATGGAGAAAAGTAGTCACTCTGCTGTTTGGTATCATCGTGTGTCCCACAATGAACATGGACCAGAGAAAGCAAAGGAGAGAGTTGTCTGAGGAGATCAGAAAGAAAATTATAGTCAAGCATGTTAAAGGCAAAGGCTATAAGACAATCTCCAAGCAGTTTGATGTTCCTGTGCCAACAGTTGCAAATATTATTAAGAGGTTGAAGGTCCATGGGACTGTAGCCAGTCTCCCTGGATATGGCCGCAAGAGGAAAATCGACCCCAGAATGGGCAGAAGGATAGTGAGAATGGTAGACAAAAAGCCAGGGACAACTTCCAAAGAGATACAAGCAGAACTCCAAGGTCAAAGTCCATCAGTGTGTGATCGCACCATCCGTCGCTTTTTGAGTGACAGTGGGCTCAATGGAAGAAGATCCAGGAGGACTCCACTGTTGAAAGAAAAACATAAAAAAACCCAGACTGGAATTTGCTAAAATGCATATTGACAAGCCACGATGCTTCTGGAAGAATGTCCTTTGGACAGATGAGACAAAACAGGAGCTTTTTGGCAAGTCACATCAGCTCTATGCCCAGATGAAAAAAATGAAGCTTTTAAAGAAAAGAACACCATACCTACTGTGAAACATGGAGGAGGTTCAGTTATGTTTTGGGGTTGCTTTGCTGAGTCTGGCACGGGGTGCCTTGAGTCTGTGCAGGGAACAATGAAATCTCAAGACTATCAAGACATTCTGGAGCAAAACCTACTGCCCAGTGTCAGAAAGCTTTGTCTCAGTCACAGGTCATGGATCCTCCAACAGGATAATGACCCCAAACACACAGCTAAAAGCACCCAAGAATGGCTAAGAACAAAATATTGGACTATTCTGAAGTGGCCTTCTTTGAACCCTGATTTGAATCTTTTCAAACATCTATGGATAGAACTGAAACATGCAGTCTGGAGAAGGCACCCTTCAAACCTGACACAGCTGGAGCAGTTTGCTCAGGAAGAGTGGGCCAAACTACCTGTTGACAGGTGCAGAAGTCTCATTGAGAGCTACAGGAATCGCTTGTTTGCAGTGATTGCCTCTAAAGGTTGTGCAACAATATATTAGGTGAAGGGTCCCATCATTTTTGTCCATGCCATTTTTATTTGTGTTATTATTTGAAATATTCTGTTGCATCAAAACTCTAAAGCAAAGTCTGCTTTTTGTTAAATGAGGAATAAACAATGATGGGTGCCAATTATGTTGGTCAGTTGCAGGTTATTTCAGAGACAATTGTGGGTTCTTCTATTTTCGTAGAGGGGTACCAACACATTTGTCCACATGTGTACTTGCCTGTACCTTGCTAGAGAGTCTTCTCAAAATATGACACTTGTGACAGCCACAGAGCACATTATGACTATGTGGGTAGAACCCAGGTCTGTGGTATATCACCATGGGCACAGTTATTAGGGACCGGGCTTACCACTACAGTTGTAGCCCAAGGTGCCATAGATCCAAATTCAGCTGGGAGGAGAGCTGGTCTTGTGGTGGCGGGCATGAGTTGTCCCCTTTGCTGGGCAGATCCACCCTGGTTTGCATGTGAATGGTCACTACTTGTGTGAATATAACACTTTCTTTCCCACTCTCCTTCCTTTAATAGGAAAAATAAGGCACCCACACCTGAGACAAAAAAGACAGTCAGCCACAAAGTACGGAGTGCCACCACAGCCAGTCAAGGCTGTGCCAGATATAAGGTCTTACACCCCATGGGGTTTATATCTGCCTCAGACTCTGAGGATGATGCTGTGTCCTATATAAATAAGGACCCAGACCAATCCCCAGAATCCCCAGCTGATCCTCTGGACGCAGATAAGAACCAGTCTCCTCCTGAGGATTATCGACCATACTCTGAACAGGTCCTGCCCTTTGGTCTGTCCACCTCAGCTAGAGTCTTTCCCAGTGCATGGTGGTAGTGGCGGCACACCTCTGCCAAAAGGCCATCTGTCTATTTCCTTTTTAGATGATTGGCCTTTGGTGGCAAGAACCAAAGAGAAGTTGCATCAATATCCATCCCATGCTGACCCTTCTAGGTGAGCTAGGATTGTGTGTGAACTGGAAGAAGTTAATGGAAGGTCTGTGGGAGCTGAAGCGGCAAGGTAGACAACTGGAACGCAGGTGGAGGAAGACTCGACTTGAAACCAACAGATTGTGACATAGAGCACATTTAAAGATCTATGCTCTGGCTATACATGCAGCAAAGAAGTGCTTCTTTTCTGCCCATATTGCTTCTGCAAACTCATGTCCAGCAAAGCTTTTTAGGGTTGTGAGGGGGCTAGTAGGACCCCCTGCTCTCTTGAATCAAAATATGGATCCATCAGTTGCCCGCTGTGACACTTTCAATGAGTTTTTCGTGGGCAAAATCTCTTGTATTCAGCCCGATTTAGACTTCCACTCCACAGTTAGTGCAGTATCAGATGCAAAGGTATCCAGCGACTCCTCTTGTGTGGTTAAACTGGATCAGTTCCAGTTTGTGACTCCTGAGGATGTGGACAAGCTGCTTGGAACGGTGCATCCTACCACCTGTCTACTTGATCCTTGCCCGACGTGGCTTACACTGTCTGGCAGGGAGGTTGTTGTGGAGGGCCTGGTGGCAATTATTAATGCCTCTCTGAGGGAGGGCAGGATGCCTCCTTGTTTAAAGGAGGCAATTATTAGACCTATTCTTAAGAAGCCTACTTTGGATCCCTCAGAGTTTAATAACTATAGGCCTGTCTCCAACCTCCCATGGTTGGGTAAGGTGATTGAGAAGGTGGTGGCCTCCCAGCTCCTGGCGATCTTGGAAGAAACTGATTATCTAGACCCATTTCAAATTGGTTTTCGGGCGGACTACAGGGTGGAGACTGCCTTGGTCGGCCTGATGGATGATCTCCATTTAGGACTTGACGGAGGAAATGTGACTCTGTTGGTCCTTTTGAATCTCTCGGCGGCTTTTGATACTATCGACCATAGTATCCTTCTGGAACGTCTGAGGGAGTTGGGTGTAGGAGGCATTGCTTTGCAATGGTTCCATTCCTATCTCTCGGGCAGATTCCAGATGGTGTACCTTGGAGACTGTTGCTCTTCAAAACCTGAGCTTTTATATGGGGTCCCTCAGGGCTCTATATTGTCTCCAATGCTTTTTAACATCTACATGAAACCACTGGGAGAGATCATCCGGGGATTTGGTGCTGGGTGCTATCGGTACGCTGATGACACCCAAATCTATTTCTCCATATCAACTTCATCAGGAGAAGGCATATCCTCCCAGAATGCCTGCCTGGAGGCGGTAATGGGCTGGATGAGGGATAACAAATGGAGACTGAATCCAGACAAGACGGAAGTACTTGTTATGCGGGGTCGTTACTCAGGAAACAATATTGATCTGCCTGTTCTGGATGGGGTCACACTTCCTCAGAAGGAACAGGTATGCAGTCTGGTAGTGCTGCCGGATTCGCGCCTCTCCCTGGTTTCTCAGGTTGAGGCAGTGGCCAGAAGTGCTTTTTATCGGCTTCGGTTGATACACCAGCTGTGTCTATTTCTTGAGATTGATGACTTCAGAACAGTGGTACATCTGCTGGTAACCTCCAGACTTGATTACTGAAATGCTCTCTATGTGGTGCTGCCTTTGTACGTAGTCCGGAAACTACAATTAGTACAGAACGCAGCGGCCAGGTTGGTCTCTGGGTCATCTCGAAGAGACCATATAACTCCTATATTACAGGAGTTACACTGGCTGCCAATAGGTTTCCGGGCAAAATACAAAGTGCTGGTTATAACCTATAAAGCCCTAAACAGCTTAGGCCCATGGTATTTAAGAGAGCGACGTCTTCTGCACGATCCCCATCGTCCACTGAGTTCATCGGGGAGGCCCGTCTCTGGCTACCTGCAAGTCGTTTGGTGGCCACTCAGGGACGGGCCTTCTCAGTTGTTGCTCCGAGACTTTGGAATGCACTTCCCGTTCATATAAGACTCTCCCCATCTCTAGCAGTTTTTAAAAGAGCGTTGAAGACTCATCTTTTTAACCAGGCCTTTTAACTTTTAACTTTTGTAGTTTTAAATACTGTAAATTGTTTTTGTTTTTAGGCAGCTTTTTGGCATTTTAATGTTTTGTGCTTTTGTATTGTTTTATTATCGTGAACTGCCCCAAGACTTTGGTTTGGGGCAGTATAGAAATGTATAAAATAAAATAAAATAAAAATAAACATTGGCTTCCTTCAAGGACCATAGAGGTTTTGTGCACCATTCTACATTCCTGGGAGATTCTTGCATCCTTGCCTTCCTGCAGGATAGCAGATATCAGGGCATGTCCCACAAGATACTAAAATCACACACTCATCCAGCGCAGTCCATACAAGAAATGCTGGAGTTCATGGCATCCACTACCAGGTTCCTATCTAGCACACCTTCAGATGAGGCGGCCACTGCTAACAGGCCATTTGGGGCAGGCTATGACAGACAATGTGACCATGATGTCATATTTGAACCATGAGGCGGGGGGGGGGGGGCACACACTTTCCAGCATTGTCACACCTAGCCATTAGTATCTGGATGTGGTCCCTCCATCATCAGATCTAGCCTTCTGCAATACACATTGCAAGGAAGAGAAATAATATGGGCAGACTCCTTGAGTCAGACACAACAAACACATCTCACAAACAGACATTGGACCGCTCAGTAGTGCAGGAGCTCTTCAACAGATGGGATCATCCATGCATAGACATTTTTTCCACCGAGGAAACAGTGCACATAGTTCAGTGGAGCGGGCCAAGGATGTGACTCCTTAGGAGATACACTTCTGCCTTGGAGCAAGGAACTGATACACATGTTTCCTCCATTACCACTCATACCAACAGTTCTATACAAGATCAGAGAGGAAGCAGCAGATTGCATCTTCATCACTCCCTGGTGACCTTAACAAGCCTGGTTCTCCACTCTGCTAGTCATGGCCAAAGGTCAGGCATCTGCCTCTACCCAGCCATCCCAACCTATCTTGCCAGAGAGCAAGGATCAGTACTTCATCCAGACATGAAGAGTCTTCATCTCACAGCCTGGAGGATCACTGGCTGGTGATCACTGGCTGGCGAGTCCAGGAGGTCTCGGGGTCTAGGAGGCCTCTGCTGCCAGGAAACCTTTGACGCACTGCTCCTACAGGGCAAAATGGACACTGTATACCATTTTTGTGACCTTCAATCCCAAAGAGGCCTCATTTGGCTTCCTTCATACCTGTTACTTTTTAAAAAGTTAAATCTTGATGTCATTTAAAGTTCATCTTGCTCCAGTTGCAGCCCACACTCCTTTTGTTCATATTTTCTCGTTGAACCCTGTTAGAAAAATTTTAAGAGGGACTGCTCCACTTGTATCCCCCAGCTCCAAGATCAGCCTCTCCATGAGATCTCAAGCTGGTTCTCTCTATGCTCATGCACAAACCATGTGAGTCGATGGCTACATGCCCGCTGAAATACTTGGCCATTAAACCATCATTCCTCTTAGCAATTACCTCTGCCTTTGGAGTATCAGAGCTCAGGGCTCTTAGGCTTGACCCCTCCCCCTTTCAAATCCTTTCAACAGAATAGGGTCTTATTCAAGCTGGACATTCAATACTTACCTAAAGTGGTATCTCAATACCCTGTGAGGGGGAGAAAAATGAATAAATAAAAATTGTTTATCAAGTCATCTGTCTTGTGGTCTTCTTTGCCTCACTGTCTTCAGGTGAAGAACACGCTTGGCATACTCCTGGATGTGAAACATGCATTGTCTTATCTTCATCATACTCGACCATTCCAGTAGTCCACCTCCTTGTTTGTCTGCTATGTTGGGAGAAACAAAGGAAAACCAGTCTCCTGCCAGAGATTGTCAGCCTGAATCACATCTGCCATCAAACAGGCCTACACACTTGCTAAGAAGCCACTACCACCCTCCATTAGAACTCATTCTGTAAGTGCAGTGACTGCTTCTACGGCATACCTCCATGGATGCCATCTGTCCATGAGATGCCATCTGTCGGGCAGCAACATGGAAAGGACCCTTGTACTTTGTGCTCCACTATGCTTTGGACACCAGGTGAAGATCCCATTCACAGTTTGGAGCAGCAATCTTCGACACAGTTCTTCAGTAGAAACCCACTTCTACCACTGTCCTTGTGAATAGCTCGCTTATCTCCAAAGTGTGGAGGACAGTAGGACCAATAACAAGAAAGTCAGCTTGCTTACCTGTAACAGTACTTGTAGTGATCCATTGTCCTTCACACAACCCTCCTTCCCACTGTAGCGGTCAACTACCTGTTATGTATGATTACAGCAGTCAGGGACTGAGGGAGGTAATCTGTGAGAGGCTATGTGTGTCACCAAGGGGGCAGGGCTACTGCCAAAAAGCTTATAGCTTACAGCTCTAGAAGATTCCGAGGTCCTGTCTATGCAGACATCCAAAGCATCAAGGACAATGGACCACTACAAGAACTACTGTTACAAGTAAGCAACCTGACTTTCTATTTGTATAAAATGCCCTTAGGATACAACCCAGTAGCTTTTTAAAATAGCCTTGTCTTTTTTTTTTTAATTAAAGAGCAATCTTAAGCTAACAAGTACATAAAATTGTTTACAAAAAGTAGTTGCTGCTGTTTTTGCTTACTTCTGCTATATGTACCATCCTTTGGAATATTCATGGCTTAGGAAGAGTGCCATATTGGTCAACTTTCACAGAGAATATTTTTAAAATCATTTAAATTTTTTTAAAAGGAATATTTCTCTTACTATTGTGGAAAAAAAAACCCCTCCTCAAATCCTAACTTAGAGCTAGAGATATGTTCAACATTCTGTTGTATTAGCTTTGCATTTTGTATCGTTTTCCCATGTAGACATAATCATCTTAATGCAGTTGATAAAACTGTGTGCGTAGTTCAAGTTTGGTAAAATGTTTCTGCATAAATGTCAGTCAGTTGAGCTGCAGAGGAAAATAAAGTGATCTTCATTTAGTCCAAAAAGTACCATTCTCTAAGGTGTGCGTGTGCATGCCCACACAGCAACTTCTATTTATTCATATGAAGTATGCATTGTTATTGCAAATAAAATAAACATGTGAAATTGTGGTTAAAGAAATTGACATAAAGGCAAAATATTGCTAAAAATGTCAGAAGTGGGGGGGACATAAATACAGTGAATGCAGATTGATGGTATGTCAAACACTGTAGGGGAATACACTTGGAAGAAAGCTAGTGAAATTGAAAGTTTGGACATAAATGGGTTTCTTTTGCTGCTTGATACATTTTTCAAAAGCTGGGGGTGGAGAGGGGCAGGATGTCCTTGGAGTATCCTGTAGTGTAGATACTTATTGCTATATGTTACTTATATGTGTATATTTTTTTCCTCCGAGGAATTTGCTCTTAGTTTTTCTAACACATGTGAAAAGTGACCCTTAGTCTGGAATTATCTCTTAGGTTAGCTACATGAAGGTATGGAAAGAATAAATTTATGTCCCCTAATGTGTCTTGCTCCTGTGCATCCAAAAAACAAGCAGGGTTGTGGAGTACTTCAGGCCTGTCTTTCCCCTGGATTTTGTCTTGGAAACAAGAGGATAAGAGAAGGGAGGAGTAGACCTGGGGGCTAGGGGAAAAGCATAGAAATTTTTGGAGGAGAAGTAGCCAGTTTGGTTTGAATCTTGTGCTCTCCTGCTGCTTGCTCTTGCCTTTCCCACTAGTGTAAGTTCACCATATGGCAGGGGAAAATGTACGTATGTATGTATGTCTTAATGTCTTACTCTTCCTCTTCCTCCAAGGAGCCCAGAGTGATGTACTACATATTTAAGTTTTTCCTCACAACAACCCTGTGAAGTAGGTTAGGCTGAGAGAGAGGTGACTAGCCCAGAGTCACCCAGCTAGTTTCATGGCTGAATGGGGATTTGAACTCAGGTCTCCCCGGTCCTAGTCCAGCACCCTAACCACTAGATACGCTGACTCCCCATTGGTTCTCCATTGGAATCAATGGAAAGTTCAAGAGGATCCCTTGAACTCTTCACCCACCTCCAGCTGCATTGCACAATAGAATACCAGCTAGTTAAGTAGCTACATCACTTGGAGATGGTGCTTTCCTGCTCCAACAGGAGGGGACTTGCCATTTGTGGAGTCAGGTTCCACTATCCAAATGAGTTATCAGTGAAAAGTGAGCACAGTTATTCTTCTTCGGTATCTTTAGAAGCTCTATGTAGAGCTTCTAATTTAAATTGTGCTCATGGATAGGCATCTACAAATCCGCTTGCCAGTGGCAAGTTCCCTCAGACCTCTGGTGAGCAGGACACCTTCCTTCCATTTTCCCTTTCTCCCTCCCAGATAATACAAGAATGGGGAGGGAACTGTTTATATGTTACATTTCCAAATTGCCCTTTTAATTTCTAATTTAGCTAATTGGTGTTTAGTTTCACTTTTGACTTGCTCCATTTTACTCCACATGAAGCAATCTCAGGCTGGCAGTTTACTGCTTGGCTCCCTCTCAGAGAGCATGCAGCCAAAATCTAGGGGCAAAAGCCTGGAGTGGGACCCCCCCTCCCTAAAACAGGCTAGGTTGACCTCCCCGCTGTGACCCCTTCCTGCCCGTTCCGCAGTGGAAGAAACAACCTCCACGGACCCCCAAAAAGGCAGAGAAGAAAACAAAACATTGTTCTGAGCCAGGCAAAGCCTCCAAAAATAAAAAGCACAAGAAGCCAACCTCATCCATTTGGCTCAGTGAGCACATTTTGATTCAGGTGGTTTGTCAGCAGAAAAAACCATGCCAGTTGCCTGCTGTTCCCGCCAGCCGCAAAACAATGCAGGATCCCTACTACTACCCATTGGATGTGTCTGGAGTCTCAGACCCAGCTAGCCTGATGACTATTGTGGCGGAGGGTGAACCACCAGGCCCACGCATTCCCCCCATGCCAATGGCACCTGATCCCAACAGGGACAATTTGTGCCTGTTTCCCACGGATTCTGCTGGTGGGGCCCCACCTTGCGAGGAAGCGATGGAGAAACCAGAAGGCACCCTTTCAGTGCCCTGAGATCTTCCTCCATAGCTGCTGGCTGATGTAAGTATCAATGTGCCTCCTCAGGGACTGAAGATTTATTTACCCCAGGCGTTGCTGACTGGTTGAGGGTTTTCATCGCAAGGGAATGCAAGGTGTTATGCAACCCCTCCCTCCCTGCCCCTCTGGTACCACAGCTGGTTGCCCCTGTTCTCCTGACAGGGTCTTCTATCAGACCCAGACATACTGCTGGGCGAATGTCTTCCTCCTCTCCTGACTCAGGCCCCAGGAGGGAGGCCATTCCACTTTCAGAACAGGGCCTTTTTATGCCATTCAGGAGAAGGGACACTAGAACACAAAAGGAGGGTTCACCATTCATTCTCCTCTGAGAACTAACTACCTGCACCTAAGCACCCACATATGCAATCAACTGTCCCTCCGGTGTTGCCCCTGCCTGTCCCGGTGTTGCCTTCTACAGCACCGGTAATCCTAACTGCTCCAGTTGTACCCCCGTCTCTGTGTTATTCCCCCCTCCTCTTGTATTGCCTCCACCATTGCTGGTTCTACCACATCCATTTCGGCACCTGATCTTGCCAAGGTCAGATTTGGAATGCTCTCATTCTGACCCTTTTTAAGTTTGCCATCCATGACATTGGCAACAGCACCTTTGACATGGACTCTGGTATTGACATCAATATTGACATAGGTGCCAACACCTTCTGTGAAACCTAACAGGAAGGGGAAGTGCAAATTCTTAAGACTTTTGATATTTCCAGCACAAGTTTCACCCATCAAGTATTGTTATGTTCCTGTAACATGTCTCCCCTCCCCCCCTCGCCTGGGCAAAGATCTGTTTTGGAGGAGCTTCATGGGGCGCATTACTGCTCAGCACACTGGGACTTCGATCATTACTGGCCTTCAGGAAGGCAGAATCCTAATTAATATTATCGACTTGTATCCATCTTCACATTTTCAACCGTATTACAGACAACAGTCTGATAAGAGGAACATGAGAGAGTCAGAGACACCAACAAAGAAAGTCTTTTGCTCAAAGACAGGGAAGTTAACAAACAAGTCTGTGGATGCAGGCAAGCAGTACCTTGAACCGTCTGCAGTTACTTGCCACCACTGCTCATGATCTAAGCTTTTCTAGCCACTGCTACTCTTTCCATCGGAAAACCTCATGCTCTTTCCCAAAAAAACACCAGATGCCTGTGTCCGTTCTGTAGTGAAACTCAGGTATGCAATAAAGTTCTAATCACTCCCTCCCTTGACTGCAATAATACACCAAACCCTCTGCTGCTTATATGGAGATGGACAGAATACTTTTAGAGAAGGGCACGGTCGAGCTTCGCCTTTAAGCTTTGCAACATCAGGTCTTCTCTTTCAGATATTTCCAGAAAGCAAAAAGGGATGGAGGTATCAGGCCAATACTAGATCTCAGGGGCCTCAATAAGTATATTCTTGTCAGGAAATTCAGAATGATATCGTTTCAGGGGATTTTCCTCCTAGTTGGGAAAAATGATTTGTGGCTATAGATTTAAAGGATGCTTATTTTCATATCCCATTAAGGTCTCAACACAAGAAGTACCTTAGTTGGGCAAGGAAGGAAGTGTACCACTACAAGGTGCTCTATTCAACCCACTCGTCACTCTAAGGGTTTTCACTAAGTTCATTGTTGTGATTGTTGAAGTTTTGAGATGCAAGAACATAAATGTATTCCTCTTGAAATGATTGGTTAATAATGTTCAAAAGCAAGAGGTGCTCGTGCCAGCCCTTGGACACAGTAACAGATTCCCTTTAATAGTTTAGTCTCCTTGGAAAACCTAGATTCTGTGACAGACATGGATGATGCCTTCCTTATCAACATTTTTGAAGAGGGAAATGTTAGTAGGAATGGGAGATTAGTCTAACTCTGCTAAGAATGGGAGGTTTAAGAAGTTCTTGACCTCCCACATTCTGAAAGATGAAGTTGTCAGCAAGTAAGAAGGAACAAGGGCATCAGCTATCATGGACTTAATTGAGGAAATGAAAGCTTAGGAGAACTCTGGGAGAAAGTAACCCTGTCATCTTGGAATTCAGGATATCAAAAGGAGGTAAAAAGTCAGACGTATACCCTGGATTTCAGGAAAAGTGATAAATTCAGAGGAAAAACTAGATAGATTTCATGACTAGAAATCCAAAAAATAAAAAAAAGTCAAAGAGGGATGGGAGATCCTGAGAAGCAAGCTACTGAAGGTACAATCGCAAACTGTTCCTTTGAGAGGGAACAGTGTGACATATCTCAGGAAGCCAGAGTGGATGCACAGAGCACTTTCGAAACAGCTGAAAAGTAAAAAGCAGAAATATAGGAAATGGAAGGAGGGGTGCAGAGGCGTAGCTAGCCCACCGGCAGCCCATGTGCAGCCGCGGCGGGTGCCCCGATAGCCCCGCCCCCTGTGTCTGATGTCAGACGCAGGGGATAGCCACGCCCCCCATGTCTGATGTCAGACGCAGGGGGGCGTGATCTGGCTCCCGAACGGAGCCTTGAGGCTCCGTTCAGTAGAAGCAGCTTAACTGCTGAAGGGGCCGCGTGGCCCCTTTGGTAGTTAGACGAAGGCTGGTGCTGCGTTCGCAGCGCAGCCCAGGAGCGGCTCTTCCCTGCAGGGAAGAGCCTTTTCTGGGCTGCATTGCGAATGCAGCACCAGCCTTCGTCTAACTGCCGAAGGGGCCACGCGGCCCCCGCTCGAGAGCTAAACTACCGCCCCCGCGTCTGACGTCAGACGCGGGGGGGGGGGTGTCAGGGCCGCAAATGGCGGCTCCTGATTGGGCACGGCTCGGGTTCTTTGAACCCGTTTGCCCAATTATAGCTACGCCCCTGGAGAGGTGCATGACCAAGAAGGAGTATGAAAGAGTATCCCAGCCCTGTAGGAATGGTGTCAGGAAAGCTAAGGCTCAGAATAAGTTGAGGCTTGAGAAAAAATGAACAAAAGGGGGGTTTTATGGATATGACCAGAACAAGAGGGAAGGACAAAGTCTCCCACAATATCTTGGGGAAAATAGGTTCCCAGACAAAATAAAAAGTGCTACTTACAACTTAGCCCTAAACGGCTTAGGCCCTGGTATCTAAGAGAGCGTATTCTTCATTATGAGCCCCACTGCCCATTGAGGCCAGCATGGTGTAGTGGTTAGAGTGCTGGACTAGGACTGGGGAGACCAGAGTTCAAATCCCCATTCAGCCATGAAACTAGCTGGGTGACTCTGGGCCAGTCACACATCTCTCAGCCTAACCTACTTCACAGGGTTGTTGTGAAAGAGAAACTCAAGTATGTAGTGCACCGCTCTGGGCTCCTTGGAGGAAGAGCGGGATATAAATGTAATAATAATAATCATCATCATCATCTCAGGAGGTCCGTCTCCAGTTACCTCCAACCCGTTAGGTGGCTACACAGAGACAGGCCTTCTTGGTTGCTGCCCCAAGATTGTGGAATGCTCTCCCTGCTGAGATACGATCCTCCCCATCTCTGGCAATTTTCAAAAAACACCTGAAAACCCATCTTTTCACCCAAGCTTTCTCAGCTTCCTAAATTTGGGGGATTTTAATATCTGGTTTATTTTAAAATTAAAAACCTGATTTTGGGATTTTAATCACTGTAATTATTTAATTGTTTTAAGATGCTTTTAAATTGTTAATTGTTATATTGTTTTTAATTTGTTTTAGCTCTTTACTGTTTTAGTGGTTTGTTTTAATTGTAAACCTCCCTGAGTCATTTTGGAAGGGTGGTATACAAATCAATCAATCAATCAATCAATCAATCAATCAAATAAATAAATAAATAAATAAATAAATAAATAACCTTGTTGACAAGTTGGTAATATATGGGCTAGGGTTACTATTAGCTGGATTCACAGCTGGTTGAGTACTAGCTGGATTCACAGCTGATTGAGTACTCATTCCCAGCAAGTACTCATTAGTGGCTCCATGCCCTCCTGGAGGGAGCTATAGAATTGAGTGCCACAGGGCTCTGTCCTTGGGCCCTGTTCTGTTCAACAGCTTCATAAATGACTTGGAGGAAGTAGAGAGGATACTTATCAGATTTGCAAATGAAGCAAAGCTGGAGGGCGGGGGGGGGGAGCTAATACCTTAAAAGACAGCATCAAAATTCAATTTGCTCTGAACAAGCTCGAATACTGGGCCAAAACAAACAAGACGAAGTTCAGTAGAGAAATATGTAAGGTCCTGCATTTGGATAAGAGAAACCAAATGTACAAGTACAAGATGAAAGTGTAGTGTCCAGATCTCAAGAAGTAATAGTTTGGCCATCAGGCAGATTTTGTTCACTTAGGTTGCTTTTAACATTCTGAAATTTAGAAGAAATGTTCTGTTTCTTAAGGTCAATATTACCTGAAAAGTGTATCTCCAGTTAAATAGTCAAGCTCTTGTATAGCCACTATACATATTCCCAATATTTTGAGTAAGATGAATATGCGTTAAAAGTTTTTTCAAAAAATCCTTGCCAGTGTCACCAGCTGTTTTCAGATGTGAACTTGGAATATACTTGGGAAAATACCAAACAAACTGTTCTTCTGTGTGGTCACTGTACCTCATACAAATGAGCTTCGAGCATGCACAGAAGCCTGGTTCAGGAACCTTCTAAGCTTTGCTACATTTTGGCAGTAACCCCGCCCCTTAGTCCTACATGACAGCGAGGCTATCTCCCTCTTTCCAGTTCTTCGCCGTCTGCTGCACGACTTGCATCGCCTAGACTCTGAGAACTTCTTCTGGCTTGCTAGGTGCTATTTCTATATTTTATTTCTCCTGAAGAGTTCTTTCTTCTATTCTTCTATTCTAGTATCATTTTTGACTTCCGCATTACTTGTTTTTGTTTCACCGGTTCTCCCCCCCCCCCTGTTTATGGAGACTAAAGTGTATTTTTAAAGGTGCACTAATTGTGGGGCTAAAATCCCCTCTACAGACGGCCACCAGCTCTGTTTACAGTGCCTCAGAAAATCGCACATAGTTCAGCAGTGTGCCTTCTGCCTGAAGTTTACCCAACAAGCTAGGCGTGACCAGGCTTCCTGCCTTTGAGCTCTGCTCTGGGAAAGGGCACTTTTGGGTTCTGCTACGATGGCTCCCGCATCTCCTGTAGCTGCTCCAAATATGGTCCAGACAGTCACTCAAACGGCCACCATAAACCAGGAGGTTGGAGCTTCAGAGAGCTTCAGTCTCTCGGGACCGGTAACAAATCCGAGCATTCCAGCTCCACTCCAGTCTACCCTGAGCACCTCTCTTACGGCTGTGCCAGGTGCCTCTAAAACGGGTCAGGCAGGGAAAGAGCTTAAAAAGACTAAGAAACTGAAACAGACTGCCATGGAAGAACTCCCTAAAAAGAAGAAGAAAAAGTGGACCGTTTCTTTGGAAACTCCTCAGGCGATCACTCAAGCGTCTTTGCCATTACAAACAGCCCTTGCCCCTACCGTACCGTCTCAGCCACTCCTTCTGCTGGTACTGAGGTTGGTACGTAGCTACCCAGAAATCTTGGACTGGGATGATGGAGGTGGCTACACGCCGCCAGGGTTGGACTCGAGGGACCCAACACCGACGTCCATATCAGATGGAGAGCATGACTGAAGCCACCCATGCTACAAGGACGGCACCGTCTCTGGCTGGAATCCTGAGCATCAAGGACACAGAACAAGATGTTTCTCCTTGGAGAAGTGCATGATTTATACTACCGGCACAGGGAGCCTTGCAGATGGGAGTACTCCCCTACAAACTATCATCGGTCTTACTCTCCCTCATCCAACCTCTATGTGTATTTCTTTGATGATAGGCTTGCCTTAGAGGACAGGGAGAGGCATTATTGTCACACTCATTGAGACCGATGGGAGCACTACTATGGGAATTCTCGCTCCTGTTCTTGATCCCCAAGACATCGGGAGCCTCAGGCTACTGTGGTGCGCCCTGCACCTTCACTCCCTACGTGACTACCAGCTCCACAAGACCCAGGAATGCCGATTCCAACTGTGAGCCAGGTCCTGCTGGAGCCGGCTCTTCAGGTGCAGGAAATCTTAACAACATCTCCAGGCACCGCAACTCAACACTCAGCGTCTTTGGAAGAGGGATCAGATTCAGAGGAGGAAGTGAACACTTCTGTGGAACTGGGGTTAGCAAAAACCTCTAGTGATTTTATTGAGGACCCAAAGCCACCCTCTCCCTTGGAGGATCTTAAACTGTTCACAGAACAGGTGGGCAAGATGGCACCCTCTCTCGGCATCCAAATCAATGAGCCCCCGAAGGCGACACCAGACCCAGTCTCTGTCCCCATTGACTCTGACACATCATGCTCTATTTTCCTCCCAGTGAATGTGGCTCTTATGGGCATTGTAAAGGCATGCTGGGGAAAGCCAGCAGCAATACCACCAACGTCTAGAAAACTGGAAGGATTTACAAGGCCCAGCCAGAGGGAAACCAGTTTTTGCTAAAACATCCAACACTTAATTCGGTTATTGTGGAAGCAGCTCAGTCACCGGGTCAAAGAATAGAATCTTAACAGCACTGCCTGATAAAGAAAGGGAAAAGTTGGATGCCTTGGGTAGGCACATCTATTCTACTTCTACCCTAAATTTTAAATTAGCAAACTACCAGGCATGCATAGCCAGGTATAACTTACTACTCTGGGAGAGAGTAGCAGACGTTGTGGAATTCCTTCCACAGGATCTCAAGGAACACAAGGACAGTATGTTATCGTACTATAAGGAGGCTTGCAAATTGTCAAAACAATTACTTCATACCTCAAGACATGCTACAGATGGCAATGCCCACTCTATGTTACTTTAAGAAGGCATGCATGGATGCGATCTACCTCTTTGGCTGCAGAAACTAAAACACAGATCGAAAACTTGCCATTCGATGGTCAGGCCCTTTTTGGAGATAGTACTGATGAGGCCATGGAACGAATCCAAAAATTATGGAATACAGCTAAGTCCATGACTTCCTGTCAGTCCACTTACAGATTCCTGAAGAATGAGAAAGCCTATGGAACCCCATTGGTGGCTTCTTACTCTTCCTTCAAGGCGCCTTCTTACTTCAACCAATCGAACCGTTCCTTTCGTGGAGCATGTACCTTCGCATGTTCATCTTACAAAGATGGTTCCTCGACATTTTCAACCACATGCAGCACTCTCGATCCTGCATCTTCGTGCTGATGCCTGTAGTACTCCAGGCGCTGCGATGGTGGAATTCTCTAGAGAACCTCCACCAGTTTCAGGATAGTTCCATTGTCGACAGTCATTACTATGGACACTTCCATGACAGGCTTTCTTTTGAAGCTGTGTAAGGCTTTTACCAACATAAGTATGTTTGTCTAGTGTGTTGTCTCACCTATTGTCAAAACTTGAGAATTATTACTTTTTAAAAAATGTTTTTGATAATAAACAATCAAGAAATATACTAGCCAGACAAAGTGTAGCAGAGGTAGAAGTAGAACAGCAAAATTTAACAGGAATAAATTCTCCAAACCAGGTCCAGTCTGAGTCAATCCAATAAATCCAACAGAGTCCAAAGCGAAATCCACAGGCAAGGTCAAAACAGTCCAGGGTCCAAACACGTTCAAGGTCATACACGAACACAGCCAATCAGCTCGCAGGAAACTGCTGTTGCTATCAACAAGGTAGCTATGTTACAGGCCTCTTAAATAGGCTGACTTCCGGTGCTGTTAATTAAGAGTTGCTAAGTCAGCAGTTTTGCCTGTTCTACGCACGTGGCTCCTTAACTCTTGCTGTCTCTTGGAGCGGCACCTCTCCACATCTGAGACCGGTTGTGCCTCCTCCACAAGACCTGCCTCACCCAACTCTAACTCATCTTTGACTCCCTGTGCGTCGGACTCACTCTCCTTTGCAACTTCTGGTCCTTGCCCACCCTCCTCTGCTGTCACCTCTGTCTCCGCCTCCAGCTCCTCCTCGGAGTCTTCCAGCATGCCCATGACATCCAAATTGAAGGGCATGATTTTGAAAACTGGGGATTAGTACCACTTGAATTTGTGGTGATCCTAGCCAGTGTTCCCTCTAATTTTTATCAGCAGTGAGTGGAAAGAGTTTTATTCTGGGCGACAGCCATGTTCCCTCTAATTCCCCCCAGGGTGGATTTGATTTAAATCAAACTGATTTAAATCACGATTTAAATCACTAGCAGGGTGGATAAAAATCAAAAAAATCCGATTTAAATCAAAAAAATCTGATTTAAATCAAAAATCCGATTTAAATCAAAAAAATCGGATTTTTTTGATTTAAATCGGATTTTTTTTATTTTTATCCAACCTGCTAGTGATTTAAATCAGTTTGATTTAAATCAAATCCACCCTGATTCCCCCCCCCATCTTTTTGTAGAATGAGTTTTGTTCTGTGCAGCAGTATCAAGGCAGTGTGTGCACATGTGCACTGAGCGTGGGGCCTTTCAGATTCAACCTGAGTGGGACCTAAAATTAACTCAGCAGACATCAAAAAACTTGTGAGCACATGCACATGCCTTAGAGGGAACACTGGGCGGCAGTATGTGCACATAACACATACACACACACGTATGTATCTTCCCCCCTGCCCCCATGCTAACTGTGTACATCTGATCTATGGATAACTTAAAAAACCAAAAAAAATTCTACAAAATTTAAGGTGTTTATTTAAGAACTAAAGCAGGAAAAATACTGTTCACAAGAGAATTTGAGCTCATTTTGGCAACTCAGGTTTATATTAAAGCAATCTGTTGTCCTGGGAAATAGCTACAATCTCCAACACCTCATGTAAGTAAACTGTGCTGTTGAGTCTGTGTCAACTCATGTATAGTTTTTATGCTTGTATTTTATAGATTTTAAATTTGGGTTGTTTTTATATTTTTAGCTTAATATTCTTACTGTTATTTTATTGTATGTTTTTAACTTTTGTAAACCGCCTTGAGATTGTTTTTAATGAAAGGCGGTATATAAATCCAATAACAAATAAATAAAATAAACCTCTAGCAACCACAGAGCCCTGTGGTTGTCTTTGGTAGTATACAGGAGGGGTTTACCATTGCCTCTTCTCACGCAGTATGAGATGATGCCTTTCAGCATCTTCCTATATCCCTGCTGCCAATATAGTACCAGTGGAGATCCGAACGCAGTATGAGATGCCTTTCAGCACCTAGTCTGTGAAACATACCAGTGGGGATTTGAACCGGCAACCTCTGGCTTGCTAGTCAAGTCATTTCCCATAGCTCCAAATGCAGATTCATTTCTCACCTTAGATTTACAGTCCTGAAATCTGAATATGGTTGCAATGTTCCTCCTCTCCTTCACTAAGGATAATCTTACCGGAGATTATTTGGTTAAAAAAGTCTTTCTGAAATGATCTCATTTATTTTCAGTTGCTTCAGAAACACTCAAAATTATGTTTCCACCTCACAAGCACCATTTTGTGACAGGGATATGGGTTGGGATGAGAAGGGGTGAATAAATATTTTGCCTATAAAGGTTTTGTAAGCTATTGCATAGTGAAAAATGTCTCTTCTGCCAGTGCCTTCCCATTTTTCAGATGGCTTGCCAGAGGTGAACACCAATTTAATGCATCTTAGCACACTCACCTGATAATCTTTATACCAACTCTCCAATTTAACGTAAAATTGGGCAAAGAGGCACCTAACTGGGCAAAGAGGCACCTTTTTAGTGTTGTGATTCTCTTTATTTAGCAGCGAGAGAGTATCTGGCCCTAACCGCCCTGAGCCATTTTTGGAAGGGCAGTATAGAAATCAAATAAATAAATAAATAAATAATCCGCCCCCAGCACAGTACCTTGAGTGACTTTTGCTGATGTCTATCTTATGTTGCTTTTTAGATTGTGAGCCTTTTGGGGACTTATTTATTGTTTGTTTAAAATATTTATACCCCGCCCCTCAAGTGCACTACTGCTCGGGGTGGCTCACAACAATAAGATAGACACAGATACAATAAAAGTAATAAAATTAACTTTAAAAAAATTAAGTCAGATTAAAAACCACAATTATTAGGTTCAAATTAAAACTGAATATATATTTTCAAATTTATTTATTTTTTTGTTGCTCTGTGTAAATTGCCCTGAGCCATTTTTGGAAGGGCAGTATAGAAATAAAATAAATAAATAAAATCCTGCAGGTCTCACAGCTGATCAATCTTCTCAGGGTATCGGCCATAGCTCCCCCAGAGGTGGGAAAAATAAGGGGTGTGTGTGAATAAATGGAGGGTCTAGGCTTGTCCTATGGAACTACTAGCATCGATGTTCTTTCCTCCAGGGTATTCTGCTTTTAGGTACCCCAGTTGTTGGGGGAAGAGATCAGCGAGAAAATATCCTCTTCTGCTAGTGGCTCTGAATTACGCTCAGACTTATCCCCACTACTACAGCTGCCGGTCTCCTACCTCTCCCCACCTGCTGATCAGGCTCTTGTGAAGGAGGGAATAGTCTCCCTCCGAGTCCCGTTTACTGCTGCTGCCACTTGGGATTGAGCAGCAGTGGGGAGAGGCAGAGGGGGTGGGTGGGAAGAAGTGATGGGGAAAGGCATTTGGTGGGGGGGGAGCCGCAGCCACAGAGGAAATGAGCGGCAGTTAGGACTCGCTCCACGTGAGGCTTGATGTGTGTGCATGCGTACAGCCGCACCGCACACCTTAGAGGAAATGGTGATCCAGCTGGCTGAAAAATTTAGTTGATGTCAAGGAACTTGTCACATTGCAACATGCCAGGAATTGTTGCTGCAAATGAAATCCCATGAAAAGACATGAGATATGTGACTTATGGAAATAAACAAATGCTGCCAGACAAACTGCAACTAGATCTTTTGCTGAGGTCCTACCAGTCTTTGAATAATTTGAAGCTTTCTTCATTTAGGACATCATAAGGCTGTTCTCATGCACAGCCTAACCCAGGCTAGGGAAGCCCAGCCTGAGTTAGGATATGCATGAGAACCAGCGGGAGCAGCAGCACCCAGCCCAGCTTTTCAGCCCAGCTGTTATCCAAGGTTAAGGGAGTGAATGCTCTCTGAACCTGGGCTAGTTGCAGCCCAGCCACGGGAAGCCGCTGCCTAGAATGCCAGTCCCCTGGGGGAATCCCTCAATGCACTCTGCTCAGCATGCATGCATTGTGGGATTCCTGGAAACCAGGATGCGTCTTCCTGGCCTCCGGGGCTCTGTGCTGCAGCAAGCAATGCAGATTGTCTGGAGGCACAGTCAGTGCTCCCAGAAACAATCAGCACTCATGTGGGGGGGGGGCACTCATCAGCACTCATCTGGGTACAACCAGCCTTCCCCCACTCCTCCACTGCCCCACTCGCCCAGTCGTATAAACAACCTGAATATGTTGTATAGAAACACACACACCCCTTTTTGCAGTTTGTGTGTATAATCACACAGCTTATTTATTTATTTGATGGAACATGTACATAAAATGAGAAATGAATTAATGTACAGTCATTTCCAAAGCATCCCAAGAATTGACACCATATATCATCACAATTCACATAGACACGTGATACAAAACATGCAGCCTATTCTCCTGTCCTGGTTCAGGAATACATAATAGCTATGGAATGTTGCACAAAGCATGCAGATTTGGTGTTTAATATGAAAAAGTAGGTCCTATTCTTCTATGGATGCTACATTACCATTATGGCATCCCCAGTCACTACTAAGTTGCTTAATTACAAACTCATATGTAATCTATATATTCTTTGTTATTACAAAGCCGAAAAACAATAATACATGTGTTCACAAATAAAATACTTTTGTATAGTATGGTCCTAACTTTTTCTGTAACATTTTTGTGAGCGACCTGGACTTGAGACGGGGAAATGGAGGTGGAAGAAAAGGGGCAGGAAAAGAGGTTTTACTTTTATCCATCCTCACTTCCTCACTCAATTCAACTAAGGGGATGTTTAATCAAAACCAGTCCTGCTGGAGCAGGAAGCATGGATATAAATCAGGTGTGCGTCCAAATATGCATTTTAGTGCAGATGCTGGCTACTTTCATAGAATTGCTTTCAGTGTTTGGAAGTGCATCCAACATACCTGCAGGAAAAACAGGTTGCTTATTTTTAATTTTATTATTCAGTGTTTATACCGCCTTTCATAAGGCATCCCAAGGCAGTTTACAAGAGTTAAAATACTATAAAATTTCATAAAAATTACATTTAAAACCTTAAATTCTGTTAAAGAGTAAAGACCATAACACACCAAATAAACAACCACCATAAAATAGTTAAGCAGAAGCAGGAAAGCTGAGCAACCTAGCAGCCCCTAAGGGCCTGGACAAATAAAAAGATCTTTAGTTGTTTTTTAAAAGCAGCCACAGATGTCAAAGAGCAGACTTTCATGGGGAGAGCATTCCAGAGTCTGGGAGCAACAACAGAGAAGGACCTGTCCCCAACCTAACCTCTCTCAACATTGGCACATGGAGCAAAGGCCCCCCTGATGACCTTGATGGGTGGGCAGAAACCCTTGGGAGCAGGCAGTCCTTCAGGTCCAGAACCATTGAGGGGTTTAAAGGTACCTTGAAATGAATCTGGAAACAAATTGGCAGCCTGTGCAACTCTTTCAAAATAAGTGTAATATGTTCTGAGTGAACAGTTCCAGAGAGAACCCTGACAGCTGCATTCTGCACTAACGGAAGTTTACGAATATTCTTCAAGGGCAGCCCCACAAAGCCCATTGCAGTTATCCAGCTGAGACTTAACTAAGGCATGGGTAACCATGGTCAGATATGCCTTCTCAAGAAAGGGACACAGCTGGCGCATTAGCCGAAGCTGCAAAGGCACCCCTGGCAACCACCTTCACCCGAGCATCCAAAAGTAGAGTCACAGCCAGCAACATCTACAAGCTGCACATGTTCTTTCAAGGGGAGTACAGCCCCATCCAGAACTGCTTGGATCACCCTATCCCAATGGGCTTTTCTCCTGATCAACAACATCTCCATCTTATTTACATTATTTATTTATTACATTTTATATCCCACTCGTCCTCTAAGGAGCCCAGAGCAGTGTATTACATACTTAGGCTTCTCCTCACAACAACCCTGTGAAGTAGGTTAGGCTGAAATTATAATTTATTTTATCTGGATTTAACCTCAATTTTCTAGCCAACATCCAGTCCATTACTGCCTCCAGCCCCCAGTTCAGTACATCCACTGCTTCCTTAGGCTCTGATGTCAGAGAAAGGTAGAGCTAAGTGCCATCTGCATATTGATGATACCTCAGTCCCACCTCCTGATGGCCTCTCCCAGCAGTTTCATGTAGATGTTAAACCGCATAGGGGACAATACTGAGCCTTGTGGGACCCCATAGGCCAGAGGTCAAGGAGTCAAGCAAAAGTCCCCCAGCACCACCTACTGGAACCTCCCCCTGAGGACTGGAACCACTCCAGTGCAACACCCTGCTCCCTGTACTCAAGAGGTGGTCCAGAAGGATACCATTTTCGATGGTATCAAATGCCGCTGAGATGTCCTGCAGAACCAACAGGGAAGCACTCCCCCGTCTAGTTCTGTTGTGATCAGTCAGGGACTGTTTTTCCTTTTCCCCTAAAGAGTGAACCAGAAGTGAAACCTGCCCTGTCCATCAGGCAGTGACCTCTAGGGATTAGCCACTCAGCACACGGTGACCAGGACCTAGAAGGGCCTTGAGGCAGGAAATGAAGAGGTTCTTGCTCAGTTGGAGCCAGGCAGGGGAAGCAACATGTTTGCTGGCAGGAACAACCAGGAACTCTGCAGAGGCCTAAAGTCTCTACCATGGTTTTGATGAGTTCAGGGAAGAAGCCAGGACTTGGCTTCGGAAAAGGGTTTAGCCAAGGAACTGTGTGTTAGATAGTTGGTGTCAGATTTATTTTAGTGCTTTGCAGATCCTTACAACTGGTCTATTGTGTTTTATCTGTAACGTAAGAATGTTGTACCTGTGCCCTTTTTATCCATCCAGGGCACTGCAAAAATCTCTGTGACCTTTAATTGTGCTTTTAAAGGTTCCTTGCAACTGTGGGTGCTTTTTTTAATTATATTTGCAACTGGGTAACTAAGATTATAAAGTGTACCATTCCAGCTATCAACTGGAGTGTTTTTTGGAAGTATTCTTGCAAGTACTCTGTGTTTCTTGTTCCTGTAATGGAAACTGCTAGACCAAAAGCAGCTGCTCAGACCAAAGCAGTCTGTAGTCTTTTGAATAGTTTTCTCTTTTTATTCTTTGTAATTTTACCCTGTCTGATTGGATTTTTTTTTTTACTCAGAAAAAGGGGTTTTACTCTGGTGCAGACATGCCTCAAGTGTAATTGTTCAGCAATCTACCAAGTTTTCTCACCATATATAAGCTGCATGTGGGAGCTTTTACTCTCATTTGGGTAAATGAGGAGGAGAGTTCCCTGGACATTCATCCAAATCCATTGGGGGCAAATTCTGTAATAATTTCGGTGTGCTGGCAGCGATTACCAGAAGGACAGCCTTGTTGAGCAAACATGGTGGGAATGAATCAGCATTTTTCTCTCCCTCATGTGGACTTGCTCTGAGACAAAGGCTAGGCTTAAATCCGCCATTCACCAGATCTCCATTCATTACAAGTTCCCAACATAGGTTATCCACCAGAGTGACCAAATCAGTTGTACTCCCAAATCCAGAGTGAAAGCCAGATTGAAACTGGTCTAGATATTCCATATCATCCAAGACCCTTTGCAGCTGCAGAGACACCACACACTTATCACCTTGCCTAAAAAGGGAAGATTTGAAACAGGTCAATAGTTATCAATGTTGGTGGAATCAAGGAAGGGCTTTTTAAATTGTGGCATTACCACCGCCTGCTTGAGGCTCAATGGCATCTTGTCTTCCTTTAGTGAAGCATTAACAACTGGCTCCAACCACCTACCTGTTCCTTCCCTGGCAGATTTTACTAGCCATGAAAGGCAAGGGTCCAGAGTACATGATGTTGCCCACACACTGCCTACAATCTTGTCCACTTTCTCAGGCTGCACTAACTGAAAATAATCCATCACAATTGGACCAGATGGTTGCTGAGGCATATCTCCTGGAACAGCTAAAATCCTGGAGTCCAAATCGGCATGGATGTAAGCAGCTTTACCTGCAAAGTGACATGCAAACTGGTCACAGTTGGCTGCTGATGGTTCTTCCCCTTCACACAGGGTCCTGTGTAAAGCAGTGACTTTGCCACATGAAATAGCTCTGCTGGCTTACACTGGGCAGCTGCAGTGGAGATGGAGAACAAAGCTTTTGTTGCCCCCCACTGCCACAGATTAGTGCCTAAAATGGCCTCTAGCCCAGGTTCAGTCAGATTTGGTACGAGTCTTCTTCCAGCGTCGCTCTCACCATAGAGTTGTTTCATTGCCCTAGGATCCAAGGAGTGGAACGGGCTCCACCAAGCCAGAGCGGGCATTTAGGAGCGACCATGTCAATAGCCCGGACTGTCTCTACATTCTTGAGATTCACCAGGGCCTCGACAGAGTCACCAGTTCTAGACACTGGAAAATCCCCAAGGGCTGTCTGGAAACCAAGCAGATCCATAAGCCTTCAGGGGTGGACCATTCTAATTTCTATCGAATTCTCCCTCCTGCAGATCATTCAGTTCCTTGTTGGCAAAAACCAGGTTTTTATGTATGTATGTATGTATTTAATTTTAAACTTCCCTATCTAAAAGCTCTAGGTGGTATCCTGCCATGTGAGTAGGATCCAATATTAGTTGAGATAGGCCCATTGTTGTCATGGCCGCCATGAGGTCCTGAGCTGCTCCTACTAGGGCGACATTGGCATGGATATTGAAGTTCCGCAAGACAATAAACCTAGGGGAACTCGACACCTCCAAGCATACCCCCATTAAACAATGATTGTTTAGTGGCCCGTGTGTGTTCACACTGTTGAAAGTTGCACTTTCACAATCAACCCTTCTGGAAACTTCTCTAGCTCCATGAGATGCTGTTACATTGCCCTCGCTATTAGGGAAGTTGGAGCATTAGATTCTCAGTACTTGAACAACCGCCCTGGAAACATTATTAGCCAACGACCTGTGAGAGTGAGTTCACAACCTGTGGTGTAGGTAGGTGGGTCATATGAATGCATGAGGACCATTACAAAGATCACTGGTTAGAGATAAGCAACCCATTTATCCTTTGTCATGGTCCTCTGTGTATTGACACTAATAGATTAGCTTATCTAGATGGAGGAGGGGGCAAGTAAGGACAGCAATACCTGCTTTAATGCCCCTCTTTCAAAGGATGCAGCAACCACTGATCTAACATTGAGAGTACTGTGCTTGGTAAAAGGGGATGCAGAAGGCCATGTTGCGACTCTAAAGACTCAAACTGGCTGTAGAGGACCCCAAAGCTTTGATGGAATGCGCCTTTATATTTAATGGAGCTGGCTGATTCATAGATGCATACATCATGTTTATTTTGTTGACAACCCAGTGTGAGAGTCTCTGCTTTGAAAGTGTTCTGCCTTTGTTTTTCCCTAGGTAGGAAATGAACGAAGTCTTATCATTTTTAATTGATTTCAGTCTATCCAGGTAAAACATTAGTGCCCTCTAGACATCCAAAGTGTAGAGGATTGCCCAACTCTGACTTTGAGATGGACAGAATTATGTCTTGGTTTATATGAAACTATAATGAAATTTTAGGCTTAGACGATATGTCCTGCCTCAAAACCATCTTATCTTTATAAAACCTCAAGAACGAAGACTCAAAACATCATGTTGCACGTTAATAAAATAGAATATTAGAATTGGAAGGGACCTTGGAGGGCTTTCTAGTACAACCCCCTGCTCAGTGCAGGAAATGATTGTCCAGCCTCTGTTTGGAAACCTTCAGTGAAGGAGAGCCTATCACTACACGAGGCAGACTGCTCCACTCTTGATCAGTTCTTACAGTTGTTAAATTCTTTCTGATATTTTGCCTGAATCTCCTTCCTTGTAATTTTAACCAATTGGTTTTATCCTTGCCCTCAGGAGCAACAAAGTCCACATGTACTTCCACTTGATAGCCCTACATATATTTGAACACAGCAATCATATCTCCCTTTAATCTTCTCTTCTGCAGGCTAAGAACTCCTTCAGCTGTTCCTCATAAGACTTGGTTTACAAACTCCTCACCATTTTTGTTGCCTTTCTCTGAACTTCCTCTGGCCACGGAAAACGTGGGTCCAGAATTAGACACAATGTTCCAAGTGGGGGTCTGACCAGAGTAGAACAGAATGGAAATAAATATTATGTGGCAAGTCTGTGACTGGACCTTTTAACTTTAAAACAAACCAAAAACATTAAAAGTAGCTACTGAATGCTCCAGTTTTGATTGAAACAACAGCACCGGGCATACTGAACTAGAGCCGTCAGTAGGGGTGTGCACATATCAATTTTTGCAATTCAATTTGATGTCAAAACAAATAGCAAAAAATCAAACTGATTTGTTAAACTGACGGAGGGGGCAGTGTCTCACCTATCTGGCGTCTTCAGCTGGGGCCTTCCAGCAGCATCTTCAGCTGGAGTCTGACAGGTGTCGCTCTCGGAAATACTCTTGGGCCGACCAACACCAGGATTCAACAGATGGGGGAAGGGCGAGTGGGCACCCACCCAAACAATAATAAGATTTTTGTAAGAAGGATGAGCTTGGAAGGCTGGGCACCACACATCAACCTACAAAAAAAAATTATCCACCAGGCACAGGTAGCACAAACAGCAACAGTAAAGGTGGCAGCAGGACTGCCAAAAAAGAAAAAATTAACCACCAGGCACAGGTAGCACAAACAGCAACAGTAAAGGTGGCAGCAGGACTGCCAAAAAAGAAAAAATTAACCACAGCACCCCATTATTGAGAAAAACAAACAATGAATAAAATTTCTAGCAGCACCCAGTTAAAGCCTGGGGGCTGCTGCTACAATATAAATAAAATTAGGGGGCATTTAAATAAATTTACAATTCAAATAAAATCATAGCACCCCAGTTGTTAAAGGGGACTAGCAATGAGATAAAAAAGAAATTACACACAAGGAAACATATTCCAAACAGTACCCAGTTAAGCCACTAGGTTGCTAGTACTATTTTAAAATGGGGGGGTGGGGACCAGCACCAGAGCACCCAAGTTATTAAAGCCACTGGGGCTGGGGCTGGCTAAGAATAATAAACTAAAATTCTAATCATCATCCAGTCAAAGCCACTGGTGCAGTTGGTACAATTTTAAAAAATTGATGGGAAATAAAGCAGCAGTTGGCAACTTGGCATTGCAAATTAAAAGGATTTTTTAAAATAGAGCAAGTCAAATAAGCCTCTGTCTCCCCATTCACAGTTTGGGGGCCAGGCAGGTAGGCCCAGACCACCACCACCACCCTGCTCTCAGTGCTGCTGCAGTCTCTCCTTGGTGATCCTCTCCTGAGGCACAAAAAACAATGGCTTTCTCTGCCTCCAAGCAGCCCCTTATATGCATTTTGAAACTGGCCTCCCTGCTCCCAGCCAATAGGGGCACAGTTGCCAATGCCAACACTTGATTTAAAAGCCAATCAAGAAGCAAGGAGATTTCAAGCCAGTCAGAAGCCAGTGCCAGAAAACCAATAAACAATTGAAAAACACAGACACAAAATGGTGACCACGACACAAATCGATTCATGGTGAATCAGAAGCAATTCGATTCACCCTTGAATCAGCCCCTTCATTTAAGGGGCAATTCAATTCACAGGCAAATCCTTGAATTGCCACTGATTTGTTGTGAATCTGCTCACACACAATTTGATTTGCACATCCCTAGCAGCCAATAACTGCTTTTGTCTTTATTTTATTTTAAGTATCTCCTATCTCCTGTCACAGATCTCTTATATAATATTGCTTTTGGTCTCTCAGTAGCATATCTTAATGAAGAGTGGTACAGTCTATTGATGTTGGATAGAATACATTTCTTTTCTTTTTGTGTGAAATGTGTGGGGGTGTTGGTGGAGGGCTGTTCAGTACAACTAACGTTGTGCTGCAGTTGGGAAGGGCTCCACTTGTTGACAACCCTGCTCACAACCCTGAACTTACAAGTGTTCAGAGCTCCAATCCATCTGCTGTGATGCTGTAATTCCTCCCAGCTCCTGCCCTGCCTGTTGAACTCCCACCACACCCTCAAGTAAGGTCCATACATTGCCCTTCATGCTCACATGCTTGTCTAAGGGTTGTGATCCTCTGAAGACATTTGAAGTGGTTTTTATGGTACAAAGCTGCTGCTCCAGGAAATGGAAAAGTAGCTGTGGTAATTACTTTTACTGGATCTTGTAGTGTTCATTTCTGCTTTCCCCCACTTTGCAGTTTGGGTAAGGGCAATATAGCAATGTTTTCTAAGCTGTATAAAGCTTCACTGACCTACCTCTAAAGCATGCTGCAGGGTTAGTAGAACTTTTATCCCTGGACCTTTAAGGCCCTGCTAGCTTATGATTCTTTCTTAACGTGGGAAAGAGTACTACAAAACTATCCTGTCTGTAGATGTGCAGCTATAATCAGGGTGGATAAAAATCAATGATTTTTTTTTTTAGAAAAGATTTTTAAAAATTGGATTTTTAAATTTAAATCAGATTTTTTAAATAAAATGCTTTTTGAGGAAAAATATATATCTAAAGATAGTTTTCTATTTAAGATACATTATAGTCCAAAGGTATTCGTCATGAAATAAGGATTAGTTTTTAATTATGTAGCATGAGCATGTATATATGCAATTTTTAAATTTTTTGGTAAATGAATTCCATTAATCCATTCACAATGTCATGCTCTTCCAGAGGTTTCTATAAGATTATTTTGGGCAATTTTTCTATCTAGAAAAGGACCAAAAATGAAACCTTCAACTGGTTGTAAATATTAAGATTATACCAGCAAGAATGAGTCTTTATGTAAAAAACCATGATTTAAATCTAGTCTTACTGACTAGCGATTTAAATCGTGATTTAAATTGTGATTTAAATAGATTAGATTTAAATCAAATCCACCCTGGCTATAATTGAATAGTAGAGGTGGTGGGGGAAATATCTCCAGCCCTTTTCCACTGGGTGACAGCTTGCTCTTCACTCTCCTGCTTCTGCTTCTCTGGAGAAAGGGGTGGGGGGTAGGGGCTCACATTCACATGTTGTCCCAGGGCCCTTGAGTTGCCAGAACCTAAGGGGTATACTCGTGGGTCAAATGGGCCATAAGCCAGAATTTGGCTTTTTTAAAGCCAAATCTGGCCACCTAGGGCCCCCACTCTAACCTTACTATGCTGTCTGTTGCATTGTCATCCAAAAACCCTTCTGGCTGGAGTTACTAAGGGTGGAGAGTGAAACAGGTGCCGCTACTTGCTTGCCTGCCTGTGGATAATTGCTACTGGCAAATCATCAGTGTAATAATTTCCCACAGCCACTTCAAATGTAATAAATTTTCAACATTATAGATAACATGTCCTTGTAGCAAATTCTGTGCAAACTGCACACCAATCAGCACACTTGATTTTTTAAATGCATCTTTTTCACTACATGCATACACACATGCATCAGATTGTACTTATGTGCACATATCTCTTGTTACTATTTACACACAATTTGCTTAGAGTTTTCTGCAGAGAAGTGCTGTCTGTTTAGGAGAGTGGTCATGTTTTAAATGTGACTTAGATTTGTGAAAACTACATGTGTATAATTGTTAATGTCTAGGTTAACAAGTTATGTTGCAGGTTGTGGTAAATCAAACTGCCATAGAGGAATTATGGGTTCTGATACCTTAATCACAGTGAATTAAAACAAAACATTATATTGTTGATCCTCCTGTTAGTTCTCAAGCTTAGTTGCTCCTGATGTTCAGGATACACCTTCAAATACACAAGACAGTAAGGCTTCCGCTGGATAAGTTTTCCTCAACTCAGCCATCTAGTCATGAAAGGCTTGCCTGCAGCTTCACTCGTCAGTCTCCTTAAGAGGACAATTTTAGATTAACTGCAATCTCTGTTTAACATAGCCCTTGATTTTCTCTCTCTCTCTCTGAAAATGCACGGAAGAACTTGTGTTTGCTGTAGCATCACAATCTTCTTTTACTCGGTGATGTAGAAAGTCTCTGGTTATGGCTAGCTGCAGGTTCCTGCTGTTCTGGGACTGCTTGTGGTCATCAGTTATGCCAAAGCAGTTCAGCTGCTATGCATGGATAGTGGATTGGAACCTTAAATAAGAACTTGAATAGATCACCCAGCATCTATCATTACAATGTCACTTGTATAATCTTTTAACACTAGGCTGAACAAGATTGGCATGGCATTTACCAGGGTGGCTTTTTACCTAGATAAGAATTTGGATATCATGACCCTAGAAAAACATTCTAGTTCTATTGTTTTCTGTTATCAGAAGTGCTTTATTCACTCAGCTTCTGAGCCCCCTCCCTTACAATTCTGCCATTGATGGAGGTTTGATTGGTGAGAATGAGCTGAGGTACCTTTTCAGCTGAGTGCCCAGAGTATAGAATTATCTCCCAAGGTGTGTTTTGTCCCTTCATTACCTGCTTTCAAGCAGACACTTCAGACAATGATTCAGAGGACATTTATTAGCTAGGTCTTTTTTAGTTTGGTTGTTTTTTACTGCTTCTGTTGGTTTGCATTGCTTTTATGAGTGATTCTTCTATTGTGTATTCTGTCATTTTGTTTTGTTTTAACTGGATTGGTGGAAGCTATTAAGTTTTAGTTTCATTTTAGTTTCATTCATCAAACTGTAATTATCAAAGGTAGACATTCAGAAATACATTTGATTGATGAAAATGTGAGCTCTGTAGATACATTAATCTGTAGCTCAGCTGTTTGCCACTCACTTGGTCCTACAGCTCCTGTTCTTAAATAAGCAGGCCAGTAGCAAATTACCCTTCTCTGCCTTCCCTCCATTCTTTTGCTTACTTGCACCACAATTCTTGGACTTGTAGAGCACCAAATGGGTTACTGTCCTTCCTCAGTCTGTAGAAATTCTAAAGGTGTTTTTTTTTTAATTGGGACCACATTTTGTTTGTTAGATTTCATGGATTATGTCAAGCTCAAAACCTTTAATAATCTCTTCTGATACTGGCCCAAAGAAAGATAACCACATATCAATGTTTTTTCACTCTCTAAGTTAGCGTTCTTCGACGTGGTCTCTGTCTTCTACACATATGGGCTATGCGCCTGATTTCTCCTGCTTTGGGCAGGAACCCCGCCCCCAGCCGGTATATGCGGCTGCGCCACCCCTCATTCCCTCAGTCTTTTTTCGTCCACGCTTCAGTGAACATTGTGGTGTCTTTAGCTCGGCAACGAGTAGGATCAGAGATATATCCCTTGTTGTTTTTTCTCCTTGCTTTCTCCTCCTAACCTCTTATTTCTCTCGTTTCATGTCCTTTGCTTCCCTGAATGGGTTTGATGCATGTAATCCATCTGTACAGGACATTTGTAATTATCTATTGTCCCTTAAGGAGTCTGGGCTGAAATTTGCATTCCTTAAAGTATATTTCGCTGCTATTGTGGCATGTTCTCCCTCTGACCAGCCTTCTTGGTAAAATCCGGTGGTTAAAATTTTCCTGAAGGGTCTGACACACTTGTTCCTGGACAATCCGGTCATGTTATTGGCCTGGGACCTGCCTGTGGTTCTAGCTGGTCATCTATGGCCACCTTTTGAGCCTTTGGCTTCTATTGACCCTTGTCTCTTGACCTGGAAGGTCGCCTTTTTGGTGGCCGTTACCTCTGCCAGGAGGGTAAGTGAGTTGAGGGCCCTGCGGGCTGACCAACTGTACCTGCAGTTTCATAAAGACAAGGTTGTACTCAGAATGGAATTCCTACCAAAGGTGGTGCCCATGTTTCACCGCTCGTCCCTACTCACTTTGCCCGTGTTTTTTTCCAAATCCTTCATCGGATGCGGAGAAAAGATTACACCATCTAGATGTTCAGAGGGCCTTGTCCTTCTACGTGCAGAGGTCTACTGAGTGGAGGAAGTCCCCCTCCTAGTTTGTTCTATACGATGGGCCATGTAAAGGACTCCAAGTCTTGGCCCAATCCATGTCCAGGTGGATAGTCACCACTATCGAACTTTGTTATTAGTTGGCCCATAAGCAGTTGCCTTCTACTGTGAAGACACACTTTGTTAGGTCCATGGAGGCCTCTGTGGCCTTTGCTTGTGCAGTCCCATTGGACACTATATGTCAGGCAGCTACTTGGGCTTCACCCCATTCATTCATTCAGTATTATGCTATTGATGTTAGAGCTCGTAACGAATTGGCAGGAGTGTCCTGCAATCTATTTTTAGTTGAATATACTTGTCTTGAAATAAACTCTTTCTGGCTGTTTACATGTTGCCTCTGTTTCTTCCCTCCTCCTTAGGTGCTTGCTTTTTATGTGCCCATATGTGTAGAAGACAGAGACCACGTTGAAAAACTACAGGTTACTCACCTGTAATGTTGGTTCTTCTAGTCGTCATCTGTACTTCTCCACGCCCTCCCATCCTCTCTGCAGGGTTCACTGAAGCTGCACTCTGTGACTGAGGGGATGAGGGGTGGTGCAGCTGCATATAGCGGCTGGGGGTGGGGTTCCCACCCAAAGCTGGAGAAATCGAGCTTGTTAGATTCTAACGAGGTCTCTGCGCAGGTGCATGGCCCATATGTGTAGAAGTACAGATAACCACTAGAAGAACTAACGTTACAGGTGAGTAACCTGTAGCTTCTTGATTCCCTGTGAGACAAATCTCCTGACCATTTAATAGCTGCATATGGGAAGCATAGTGATGACAGCGTTTTTGCCTATTGAATATTTCTTTACTCCTGATAAAAACATAGGGATCTGATCTCATGTAAAATACGGTAAATATGCTCTTAGGGTTTAAGAAAATATATCTTTCCAGTTGACATTTTATATTCCAAACTGTAAAACTATCCTCCTAGGGAATAAGAGAAGTATTGTTACTTTGAAAAGTGTACTGATCCATCCACGTGAAGTGTACTGATCCATCCACCTTAGATTCATAGGTTTTTGGAACAGCCAGCTCTTTAGATTTAACTACTTGGCTTTATATGTGCATGTATGTATGTATGTGTATATCTTATATTTATATTATATTTATCTTATATTTAAATTATATTACAAGAGAGAATTCAGATTTAGAAACACCAACTTGTAATAAACTTAAATTCTCAAACAGTAAGTAAACTTTCTAAAGACTGGAGCTCTTAGTTTTTGCATTTTGGAAAAGAGCTACCTTTGGGGTTTTCTAAAATGTCTACTTTCTATTCCTAGATTTTTATGGGAAAGGGGATATGATCATATAGTTAGAGGCCTGCCTTAATAGGTCATCTAGTATAACGTTTCTTTAAGGCAGAATGTCACATACCTAAAGCGTGGTTGGTCACACTTTCTTGTTAATATATCTTAAGATGTATTAATATTGCTTCTTTGAAGTTTTAATGACCATGGAGTAAATTTGATATGCATCCTCACCATCTTTGTTATGTCAACTGATATAAAGGTAAAGTGTGCTGTCAAGTCGGTGTCGACTCCAGGTGACCCTAGAGCCCTGTGGTTGTTCTCTTGGTAGAATACAGGATGAGTTTACCATTGCCTTCTCCCATGCAGTATGAGATGATGCTTTTCAGCATCTTCCTATATTACTGCTACCCGATATAGGTGTTTCCCATAGTCTGGGAAATATACCAGCAGGGTTTTGAACCGGCAACCTCTGGCTTGCAAAGTCAAGTCATTTAGGCATATGATTTAGTTGGATCAGATAAGTAAAGGCTGGTGGAGAGAGGGGGAGATTTTGTCATAACATAAGAACAGCCCTGCTGGATCAGGCCCATGGCCCATCTAGTCCAGCATCCTGTTTCACACAGTGGCCCACCAGATGCCACTGGGAGCCCACAGGCAGGAGTTGAGGGCATACCCCCTCTCCTGCTGTTACTCCCCTGCAACTGATACGCAAAGGCATCCTGCCTCTGCGGCTGGAGGTGGCCTATAGCCCTCCAACTAGTAGCCGTTGATAGACCTGTCCTCTATGAAGTTACTCAAACCCCTCTTAAAGCCACCCAGGTTGTTGGCTGTCACCACATCTTGTGGCAGAGAATTCCACAAGTTGATTATATTTTGTGTGAAAAAGTACTTTTGTTGGTCCTAAATTTCCCAGCAATCAATTTCATGGGGTGACCCCTGGTACTAGATTTATGCGAGAGGGAGAAGAATTTCTCTCTGTCCACTTTCTCCACACCATGCATGATTTTATAGACCTCTATCATGTCTCTCTGCAGTTGTCTTTTTTCTAAACTGAAAAGCCCTAGGTGTTGTAGCCTTGCCTCATAAGGAAGGTGCTCTAGGCCCCTGATCATCTTGGTTGCCCTCTTCTGCACCTTTTCCAGTTCTACAATGTCCTTTTTTAGATGTGGTGACCAGAGTACTCCAGGTGTGGCCACACCATAGCTTGTATAAGTGTATTATAATATTAGCCGTTTTATTTTCAATCACCTTCCTAATGATCCCTATCATAGAATTGGCCTTTTTCACAGCTGCCGCACATTGAGTCGACATTTTCAGCGAGCTGTTTCCCATGACCCCAAGATCCCTTTCCTGGTCAGTCACCGACAGCTCAGATCCCATCAGTGTATACTTGAAGTTGGGGTTTTTTGTCCTAATGTGCATCACTTTACACTTGCCAACGTTGAACCGCATTTGCCACTTTGTCGCCCACTCACCCAATTTGGAGAGATCCCTTTGGAGCTCCTCACAATCCGTTTTGGATTTCATTACCCTAAGTAGTTTGGTATAATCTGCAAATTTGGCCACCTCACTCCTTACCCCTACTTCTAGATCATTTATGAATAAATTAAAAAGTACTAGTCCAAGTACAGATCCCTGGGGGACTCCACTTCTTACTTCCCTTTATTGTGAAAACTCTCCATTTATACTTATCCTTTGTTTCCTGTCCTTCAACCAGTTAGCAATCTACACATGTACTTGTCCCCTAGGTCATCTATTATTTTTATTTATTTAGTATTTTATACCACCCTTCTAAAATGGCTGAGGGCGGTTTACAATTAAAACAGAACCATTAAAACCAGGTAACAATTAAAACAGAAATTATAAAGCAGCATAAAACAATGACAATTAACAATTAAAACATCATAAAACAGCAATTACATAATCAGAACAATTTTAAAACCCTGAAAAACCAGGTTAGAACATTAAAACAAATTACAACTATTTAAAAACCCTAGAAGGCCATGACTGCTAAGTTTCCTTAAGAGTCTTTGATGAGGAACTTTGTTGAAAACTTTTTGGAAGTCCAGGTATACTGTGTCAACTGGATCACCTTGATCCACACACTTGTTGACACTTGGAAAGAACTCCAAAAGGTTTGTGAGGCAAGATTTACCTTTGCAGAAGCCATGCTGGTTTCCCCCCAGGAGGGCCTGTTCTTCTATGTGCTTTACAATTTTATCCTTGAGGATGCTTTCCTTCAGTTTGCCTGGAACAGATGTTAAGCTAACCAACCTGCAATTTCCCAGATCGCTCCTGGATTCCTTTCTGAAAATCAGTGTTACATTTGCTATTTTCCAGTCCTCTGATACAGAGCCTGATTGTAGGGATAAGTTATAATGTTTTTTGCAAGGAGATCAGCAATTTTACATTTGAGTTCTTTAAGGACTCTTGAATGGATGCCGTCTGGCCCTGCTGATTTGCTAGTCTTCAATTCTTCCAGACAGTTTAGAACATCAATTCTTGTCACTTCTATGTGACAAGACTCTTGACTCCGTTCTTTAGCCTCCATCCCTAAAAAGCCTGGTTCAAGAACAGGTGTATCTTCTGCCATGAGGACAGATGCAAATAATTCATTTAGCTTCTCTGCAACCTCCATATCCTCCTTAATAATCCCTTTCACTCCCCCATTGTCTAACGGTCCGACCGCCTCCCTGCCAGGTTTCCTGCATCTGATATATTTAAATAAATTTTTGTTAATTCCCTTGATGCTTTTAGCTAAATGTTCCTCACTCTCTTTTTGCCACCCTTATTGTCCCTTTCATTTCTTTTGCCAGAGTTTGTATTCCTTTCTGTTCTCTTCATTTGGACAGGCCTCACAATCAGTTTTGGATTTCACTACCTGAAAGAGTTTGGTATGATGTGCAAATTTGGCCACCTCGCTGCTTACCCCTACTTCTAAATCATTTGTGACTAAATGAATAAGCACTGGTCCCAGTACAGATCCTTGGGGGACCCCACTTCTTACTTCTCTACATTATTTAAGGTCTCCATTTAGCTACCCTCTGCTTCCTGTCCTTCAACCAGTTAGCAATCCAAGAATGTACTTGTCGCCTTATCCCATGACTGCTAGCTTTTCTCAAGAGGAACTTTGTTTGAAAGCTTTTTGGAAGTCCAGGTATATTATGTCAACTGGATCACCTTTATCCATACACCTGTTCGCACTCTCAATGAAGGTTTGTGAGGCAAGATTTACCTTTGCAGAAGCCATGCTTGTTCTCTCCGAGCAAGGCATGTTCTGTGTGCTTTACAATTTTATCCTTGAGGATGCTTTCCATCAATTTGCCTGGAATGGACGTTAATCTAACTGGCCTGTAATTTCCCAGATCACCCCTGGATCCCTTTTTGAAAATCAGTGTAACATTTGCTACTTTCCAGTCCTCTGGTACAGAGCCCAATTGCAGGAATAAGTTATATATTTTTCAAGGAGGTCAGCAATTTCACATTTGAGTTCTTTGAGGACTCTTGGGTGGATGCCATCCGGCCCTGGTGATTTGCTAGTTTTCAGTTTTTCCAGACAGTTCAGAACATCATCTCTTGTCACTTCTATCTGATTCAGTTCTTTCGCTTCCATCACCGAAAAGCCTGGTTCAGGAACAGGTATATGCTCAGTATCCTCTGCCGTGAAGACAGATGCAAAGAACTTATTTAGCCTCTCTGCAACCTCCATATCCTCCTTAATAATCCCTTTCACTCCCTCATTGTCTAATGGTCCGACCCCCTCCCTGCCAGGTTTCCTGCATCTGATATATTTAACTAAATTTTTGTTAATTCCCTTGATGCTTTTAGCTAAATGTTCCTCACTCTCTTTTTGCCACCCTTATTGTCACTTTGCATTTCTTTTGCCAGAGTTTGTATTCCTTTCTGTTCTCTTCATTTGGACAGGCCTTCCAATTTTGGAAGGAAGTCTTCTTCCCTTTTATGGCTTCCTTGACTTTACCTGTTAGTCATGCTGGCATCCTCCTGGATTTAGTAGTACTTTTCCTCCTTTTGGGTATACACTCTAACTGGGCTTCTAGTATTGAGCTTTTGAGTAAACTCCATGCATTCTGGAGTGAAGTGATTCTCCTGGTTTTCCCTTTCAGCTTTCTTTTCACCATACTCCTTGGAGAAGTTTCGTCTTCTGAAATTCAAAGTGTCTGTGTTAGACTTCCTTAGTGATTCCCTCCGTGCATGTATGCTGAATTTGGTCACACTATGGTCACTGTTCCTTAAGGGATCTATGACACTGACATCACGCACCAGTCCTGGGTGCCACTCAGGATTAAGTCCAAGGTCGCCTTCTCTCTGGTCTCTTTACCCTGTCTCTCTTTATCATCCTACCTGCAGTTTTTGTGAGTTCACATGTCATCACTAATTTTAATATGGTCACAGACCCAGAAAGTTCTATAATGCATTTGCACCAGAATCTGGTAGAGCTCATTCAGTTCTCTTTTGTGTTGAATTGCACTGGAAAATACTCACATGACATGAACAATATGATTTACTTTTGTAAAAATTCTGGAAATCTATTGTCTTAATATTTGTAAGATGTACTTTTTGGTTATTAAACACTTGACCAGCATAGGAACATGTCAGAATGCACCTGCTTTTGTATGGCAGTTAAAATGAAGTGCTCTGCTGGTCTGAGAAGGTGACATAAAAATTACATATCTACAGTTTATTATTTTTTGATAATGCTAGGAATGCCTTGGTAGGCCAAATTATATGCTGAGGCAGGGGTTCCCAGCAGGGGGTACTTAAAGGGTTTCCAAAAGATACTCTGTCCTAGTCCAGCTGTTTCCCCATGCTGCAGCCATACTATTTGTTCCCCATCTAAGGATTACTGGCTTGAAGCCAACCCATCCTCTGTGATATGTCCACTGCAGAAAGGAAGGGTGAAGACTCTCCTCCTCTGCTCCTGCTGGGCTGCCTACATGCTGAAGCTCTGCATGCCTCTCCCCTCAGCCTGACTGGCAGGCTTCAGAAAATTAGCACTGATTTTTTCCTCTTTGAAATTAATAGTACAAATAAACTTGTCCCATTAATTTCAGTAAGACTGCTTATGAGTAACTTAGTGTGAATGTGAGCCAGTGATTGTAGTAGCGTGTTTCCCTAACTGTAACACTTAAATTCATATTTCTTGTTTTTTATGTGTTTACGTCCACAAACAAATTTAAATGTTACAGTTATGAGATGGGTTACTCCAGTCACTGGCTTACATCCAGATTACTCATAAGCAGTCTTATTGGAAATTAATGGGATAGATTTACTTGTCCTATTAATTTCTTTGGGAATACTCATGAGTAACAGTCTGGATGTAAGCCAGTGACCAAAGTAGCTTGCCTCCGTGTGTGTATGTGTGTGTGTGTATGTGTACCTGGGGTACACAGCTCATGGGATACCTGGTTTGCAACAGAAGTAATCTTGTTGTTAAAGTTTTGTGAACTCCTGTGTTAAGGAAAGCACTAGAGTGCTTAGTATGTTTTCTTGTTAGCACATCAAAAGCAACCACAGGTAAGCGAGTCTCTAACTACTGAGAATTCTGAAGGTCCCCCAGAAACAAGCAGAAAAGTTTGGAGGGGATCTTAGGGAAACATCTAAGAAAATAAGGTCTAGTCAGCACCTGAATGGAAGTCCATCTTGGAATCCCATCTGCTGTGAGTTCCTTGGCTAGGGAATGGGATACAAATGTAACAAACTATCAAGTAAACAAGAGTGAGCGCTAAGAATATGTCCTTTCCTAATTACTGTTGCTTAATTGAGCTCTGTGTGTCATGAATGGCAAGAAATGAAAAACTGTATAGCAATTGTAAACCCAGTTGAATGGAAAACTATCCTGAGCACAGTAGATGAGACTGAATTTTCCTTAGAATAATGTGATGGCTCCTTTTTCAATGGTTGTTTAATATATATTTCATCTTGTGCATGAATTCTATTATTTTTTCCATCTTATCTGTATTTCAAGTTTTGGTATGATAAAGATCAGTGGTTTGATTATCCCCAGTTATAACAGATGTGAACCGAGTTCTAAATTAAGCCTGGAAATAGTTTTTATATAGAAGATAATATTGGATGGCTTATTTTGCAAATGTAATATTTCCTTTTTTAAGAAGGGGTGTGTGTTTAAGTAACATTTGGAAATAGATTGAAAGACAACTATTCCTTTTTCCCCCCTCTTCTAGGCCCTTGATGAGCCTCCATACTTGACAGTGGGCACTGACGTCAGTGCTAAATATAGAGGGGCCTTCTGTGAGGCCAAAATCAAAACAGCAAAAAGACTGGTAAAAGTCAAGGTATGTGTCTTGATTTAAACAAACAACAATTATATACATTCAGCACATTTCAGTGTGTACAACGTCCAGTGAAACATTGTGTGCAGGGGTGAACTGGAGAACATCTCTTCTAGGTTTTTCTGTCCACCACACCTTCCTTCCTCACTCCAGTACCTCTTCCAACTGAAGACTCAAAACAGTTACTTGATCTTTTCAGGAGGGAGACTAAAAATAAGCAACACTAGCATAGCATTAATGTTGGTTCTTCTTTGTGGTCTCTGTGCATCACACGGGTTACGTGCCTGCGCAGAGCCCTGGTACAGAACCTTCCAAAGCTTAACCAAATAAGGAAAAAAGAGCGGGACATAGCTCCTTAAGGTGATACAGCTCACTACCTCATGAAAAACAGGCTGTATTATTCCTTCTCTATTATTATTTCACTGAACACCCCCCCCCCCGTCTCTTTACTCAGATTGTTTTCTACCTATTGGTTTTGGTTTTGCATTTTCATTTGTTGCAGGGGGCCCCTCCCCACTTCTCTCAGCCCTCCTGGCCAGGAATACCTTATGGCCACAGCTACTAAAATTACTTTCAAGTGCTGCTGAGACTGCTGTGCAAAGATCTTTGCTTCTGAGGGACACTCAGGTGCCTTCTGTGCCTTGGGAAACAGGCCAGACGCAATAGGGCCTCCCAACTAAGAGCACTCCTTTGGGAGTGAGTCCTCCAGGCAAGCATTTCTGTTGCTCTTGGGAGCCCTCTGATCGCCTCCTGTACATTGGCGAATATGGGAAGTGCCACCATGCAGGTCGATTTGGGTACTATTTCCCTGCTCACTGACCACGTGCCCACAGTTGCGTCAGGCTCAGCCACGGGACCGACAGCACCAGCCCCGACATTGGCCTCTAATCCAGCACCACTTGCTCCTGCTGCTAAGAGCATGGTGCTGCATCAAGTGACAGCTGCACAGGGTAGCATCCACCTTGTGCACTCTTAAGCACGCACCAGCTGCCAAAGCCTGCCAAGAAAAAGCAAAAACTATAAGTTGTGGAGGGCAATGCTGATTTGGCTGACCAAAAGCCAAAGAAAAAGAAGAAACACATGGTGCCTCCAAGCTCACCGGAACCCAGCCCCATTCACCCGACACCAGTACATTCAGATTACTTAGGCTCTTTTCAATTCCAGCACACCTTCAGCAATCTACCAGATGCTGAATCCAGTTCAGACAAGCAAGGGGACTTATCCTCACAAGGGGACTTATCAGCACCCAACTCTCTGGGTTTTCGGAATTTCCTGAATGAGTCTCCCAATTGCTTACCTAAATCATGAAGAGGGCACAGTGTCTTTAACCCTAATGCTACTTTTGCTAAAAAATTTGGTCCTGGTGCATTCACAGAGGGTTCTGACCTGTCGCAGTACACACAGAAGGAAAGTCTAACACTCTGGCGGACTCTCTCAGTCATCAGAACATCCACTACCACTAATGATCATTAGACCCAAGGGTGCTGGCTGAAGTGTTCAGCAGATGGGGGACACCTACCCTAGATCTTTTTGCAACAGCATCCAATACGAAGTGCACCAAGTTCTGCAGCAAGGCTGGCTCTGACCTGAGGTCTGTGGGCAACGCCTTCTTCCAGTTGCGTGCAAGAACGGGTTTATGCCTTCCCACCAATTCCCTTGATCCCAAAGTTCATCCAAAAGCTGAAAAGAGACAACGTTCTCACACTACTAGTTACCCCTTGGTGGTCGAGGCAACCATGGTTCACTACCCTATTGCACCTGGCCATTTACACCAGGTAAGTGCACCTTACCTGGTTTAGGTAAGGTGCACTTACCTACACCTGCCTTCAGTTCCTCATCTTCTGACCCTGGATGATGGCAAGAGATTACACGCAGATCTAGTCTTGCTGCGTCTGACAGTCTGGAGGATAAAAGGGAGATCCACCTGATTTGGTTTTTAAAAAAAAAAGCAGCTTAAAAACAGCTTGCAGCTTAGTGGAAGAGTTTTTGCATGTAAGCTTCAAGCAAGGGCTTCTCTCCAGCTGAGGCACCAGTCCAAGTCATCTTAGAATACCTGCTGTCCTTTCAGGAGGCAGGACAGGCACATACCTCAGTTAGAGTTCACTTAGCTATGTCTGCAAACCATAAGGTTTGGGGTCTGTTCTCCAACCAAACAGTAAATTTTTTTTAAAAATTTAATACATTTCTGTACCGCCCCAAACCAAAGTCTCAGGGCGGTTCACAATCATAAGAGGTTTTTAAAAGGTTTGTTAAAATTGTTTTCCGTGACACCTTGTGTGTTACCCCCGTGGGATCTACAGTTAGTTTTAAATCAGTTGATGTTGCAGCCCTTCAAACTTCTTGTCACAAGCAGTTTAAAACCTATTGTCTCTAAACCCAGTATTGTAAGTCGCTGTTACGTCAGCTAGGAGAGTCAGCAAGCTTAGAGCCCTACAATGTGACTCCCCCTACTTGGTTCCACAGGGACAGGTTTGTACTAAGGTTAGACATCACCTTCCTGCCCAAGGTGGTTTCAGATTTCCACATCTCACAAGATCTGTGCTTACCTGTCTTCTTCCCTAACCCCATGTTGAAAATGGACAGAGCCTATCACTCTCTGGATGTTGATAGGGCTCTGGCACTTTACACGGATAGTACAAAGCCCTTCCACAAGTCCAAAAATTTATTTGTCAGCTATTCCAGTCTTTCTAAGGGATTACAACTCTCTACCCAGAGGGTTTCTGCCTGGGTTACAGAAGCCATCTGCTTAGCTTACCAGTTGGCAAAAGACCCACTGCCTTTCCCTGTCTGTGAACACTCTACCAGAACAATGGTAGCCTCAATGGAGTTGGGAATAGAATACTGCTGGCCGAAATCTGCAGGACAGCGACCTGGTCACAGTCTTCCAGATTCATCTGCCACTACACATTAGATGGCAGATCTCAGTCTCAGATGGCATTTAGAGTCAAAGTGCTCTAGTCAAATATGATAATAGGCTGCTCCCTCCGTCCAGGTAACAACAGTTTGCTATCTTCCCAAGTGTGATGCACAGAGACCACAAATAAGAAAGTCAGGTTTCCAACCTGTAACTTGTTCTTCGAGTGGTCTTCTGTGCATTCACACTGTCTGCCCTACCTCCCTGTGGCAGCTATCTCATGTTGTTACATGTCTTGGTTGTGGTGGTTTCCTAGACTAAGGTATGGAGATGTATCACCCTCTAGGGGGAGCTGTTTCCTGCTCTTTTTTCCTAATTTGTTGACCAAATTTCATTCACTTCGGGTGGCTTGCCTAGGAGAGGTTTTCAGAGGATTGTTTCCATTAACCCTATTTACAAATATTGTTTGAAATATTGTGTGTTTTGAAACCTGGTAAAACTGGCCGCCCTGTAACCAGAAGGTTACAAGTTCGATCCTGACCAGGGGCTCAAGGTTGACTCAGCCTTCCATCCTTCTGAGGTCGGTAAAATGAGTACCCAGAATGTTGGGGGGCAATATGCTAAATCATTGTAAACCGCTTAGAGAGCTTCCAGCTATAGAACGGTATATAAATGTAAGTGCTATTGCTATTGCTATTTTGCACTTAAGAGTAAGTGTCTTCAGGAATGTAACCATGGTTACCAAAGCTAAAAGCATGATTCAGCGAATCAATGCGATCAGTACACATTTTACACAAATGTGTAATTCTTTTTAAAATCAAATCAGGCTGTATATTAGAGAATTTTTGCAAGCAAAATTTGCTTGAGATGAATTCCACCACCACCCCTTAAATTCAACTGTGTTTGTATATTTCAAAGTAAAGATTTCTACACTCCTCGAATATTTCAGCCATCAATAGCCCCCTTGAATCAGAATCTGGAACCATCGATTACCCGCTGTGACATATTTAATGAATTTTTTGTGGGGAAAATTTCTCGGATTCGGGCCGACTTAGCTTCTGTCTCCACAGTTACTTCAGTGTGTGATGTGGAAGTGTCCAGCAACTCCTCTTGTGTGGTTAAGTTGGATCAGTTCCAGTTTGTGACTCCTGAGGATGTGGAGAAGCTGATTGAAATAGTGTGACCTACCACCTGTTCTCTTGACCCTTACCTGACATGGCTTATACTATCTGGCAGGGAGGTTGCTGTAGAAGGCCTGGTAGAGTTCATAAATGCATCTCTGAGGGAAGGCAGGATGCCTCCTTGTCTTAAGGAGGCAATTATTAGACCGCTTCTGAAGAAGCCTACCTTGGATCCCTCAGAGTTCAGCAATGACAGGCCTGTTTCCAACCTTCCGTGGCTGGGCAAGGGTGGTGGCCTCTCAGCTTCAGACAGTCTTGGAGGAAACTGATTATCTAAACCCATTTCAAACTGGCTTTCGGTCTGGCTATGGGGTGGAGACTGCCTTGGTTGGCCTGATGGATGATCTCCAATTGGGAATTGACGGAGGAAGTGTGACTCTGTTGGTCCTTTTGGACCTCTCGGTGGCTTTCAGTATTATCAATCATAGTATCCTTCTGGAGCATCTGAAGGGGTTGGGAGTGGGAGGCACTGCTTTGCAGTGGTTCCGCTCCTACCTCTCGGGCAGGTCCCAGATGGTGTTCCTTGGAGACTGTTGCTCTTCAAAATCTGAACTTTTGTATGGTGTCCATCAGGGCTCCGTATTGTCTTTGATGTTATTTAACATCTACATGAAACCACTGGGAGAAATCATCAGGAGATTTGGTGCAGGGTGCTATCAGTATGCTGATGACACCCAAATCTACTACTCCATGTCAACATCGTCGAGAGAAGGCATAACCTCCCTAAATGCCTGCCTGGAGGCGGTAATGGGCTGGATGAGGGATAACAAACTGAGACTGAATCCAGTTAAGATGGAGGTACTCATTGTGCAAGGTCGAAACTCGGAAGATGAGTTTGATCTGCCTGTTCTGGATGAGGTCACACTTTCCCTGAAGGAATATGTACACAGTCTGGGGGTGCTTCTTAGCCTCTCCCTGGTCTCCTAGGTTGAGGCGGTGGCCAGAAGTGCTTTCTATCAGCTTTGACTGTTGCGCCTTCTGTGTCCATTTCTTGAGATAAACGACCTCAGAACAGTGATACATATGCTGGTAACCTCCAGGCTGGATTACTGTAACTCGCTCTATGTGGGGCTGCCCTTGTGTATAGTCCGGAAAGTACAGCTGGTTCATAATGTGGCAGCCAGGGTGGTCTCTAGGTCATCTAGGAGAGACCATATTACTCTGTTGAAAGACCTACACTGGCTGCCAATAAGTTTCTGGGCAAAATACAAGGTGCTGCTTATAACCTATAAAACCCTTAATGGCTTGGGCCCTGGGTATTTAAGAGAACATCTTATTCGTTATGAGCCCCACTGCCCATTGCGATCATCAGGAGAGGTCCATCTGCAGTTGCCACTGGCTCGTTTGGTGGCTACTCGGGGACGGCCCTTCTCTGTTGCTGCCCCAGAGCTTTGGAACGCGTTCCCTACTGAAATAAGAGCCTCCCCATCTCTGACAACTTTTTAAAAGTCTTTAAAGACGCACCTGTTCACCCAGGCTTTTAATTAAATATTGTTTTAACAGTTTTATCATCATTGTAAAATGTTGTTTTAAAAATTTAAATTGTTGTAATGTTTTAACTTTTACTATGTCATTTATTTTGTTTTAACTACTGTTTTAAGTTTTTTGTTGTCATTTATTTTAATTAATGTTTTAGCTTTTTGTTTGTTTGTTGTGAACCGCCCAGAGACACGAGTTTTGGGCGGTATAGAAGTGTGTTAAATAAATTAATAAATTAAATAAATCACCAGTCCCAACTAAGCAGCTTGTTTACACTTTCACAAAAAAATTGACTGGCTATGTCTACTACACAGCTACCTTCCCATATGAACTCTAACTATACAGGGCAGGGGGACTCTCATGAATGAGAGAAGTACAAGTTTATTATGGAGCCTTTATAGTTTATTGCTACTGTCTAGTAGGGTGGCATTCCTAGGTCTCTTCTGGAACTCATTCATAGAATTGCAGGTGGGCTTGACAAGAGCAAGTTTGCCTTAGCTGCATGTGATGCCAGAAAGAGATGCTGAAGATAGCTGAAGATAAGCTATCGAGTTGGTGGTGTGAATTAATCATTTGTTGCTAGTCTGTTAGGAAGAACTAATTTCAGACATTTCGTTCACCAGATAATTTCCCTTCAGAATATTCCCTGAATTGACATGTAGTATTTCTTTAAACAGTTTAGTGCATCAATTAAAATCAAACCAGTCAGTCTTCTAAAATGTGTTTAAATAGCTGCCAGCCATTTATTAATGCAAAGATTTATTAGATAAAGCATTGAAAGTTCTGTATTCGTGGTCCCACTACAGACAGATTCCATGGGCTTCACTTTTCTACAGAGGGACAGTATAATCATAAAGACAGCATCAAGTTTGTTGCTCTTTGTAATTTACTGTTAAAAAGTAATATTGTCTATTCTTGAGGGTTTGGTTTTTTTTAATTGACAGATTTTAATTTAATTTAATAGCAGCTCTAGTTGATGTATGGAACTTTTAAGACTGCTTGGTGCTCTCTGCAAGTTTCATATATCAGGCTTGTAAAACTTAAAGGGTTGCGGAAAATAACTCCAGAGCATCCCTTAGTCTCTTTTATTTAGTTACTTGTTTAGATCTAAATATGTTTCTAAAATAAACCTTTTTGTTTTTTGTAATAATGTAATTACACTGACTGCATTTCTTTGTTACCCTTCCTTCAAGGAGTTAAGAGAAACATAGTGGTGATCCCCTTTGTCTTTGAAACAGCCCATTTAGACTAAGAAGCTGACTTTGCCAGTGGACACTCTGTGAGCTTCATGGATGAGCAAGAATTTGAACCAAGTTTCCTCAGTCCAAGTCTGACACTCTGTTCACTTCATTGCTTGTCATGTTCTTTAAGGAAAGAAAATTTTGAGGCTAATTAAATATAGATTAATTAACTTTTTAAAACTATGCTGGTGATTCTGCTGTTTTAATTGCAGTGTAAATAGAAATCAAAACAATTCATTAGTTATTCCAAACTGGGAGAGAAGGGGGGAAAGGAAGGGAGACACTAGTAGTTCTTTGACTACTAGTGGTTTAATGTGCAGCAACTGCAGATCACTTAAAGTCTGGATCTGAATTAGGGTAGCAGTATTTACTTGTACTTAAATTGCTTTAACTATCCTTTGAATTTTGTTTTCTAGGTAACATTTAGACATGATTCATCAACTGTGGAAGTTCAGGATGATCACATAAAAGGTCCTTTAAAGGTAATGTATTTAGCTGAAAAAATCAGTATTTCCTGGCAAATCAGTACATTTCTCTTAATGTATAGGAAGGTTAAATGTAATTTTTCAACTGCCTGGCATAGAAACTACCTTCTGAAACATGTGTATATATTATTTAAGTATGATAGAATATAGTTTGCACAGTATTTGAGTTGAACTGTTTTGATATATAGAGTTTAGGAAGAGGTAGCTTGATAAGCTGGTGATTTTATGCACATATTAACTCAAAGCAATTCTTCCACCAAGACTTCATTATGCAAAAGATAAAATACCATCCACCAGATGTTTCAGTTTAAAACAAAACCGGTTTTATGTCAACACACATTGCTCAGTTGCTTACATAAACCAAATATGTATGGAGATAGTTTGTTTCTCCCACAATGTAGGAAGTCATCATTCCTACAATGGGTTATGGTCTCCAACTTGTTCCACAAGACAGGAAGGTATCAGTCAAGTAGCTAGGCAGTTCTCCTTACCCAGCAGGCAATGGAAGCAGGACCTTCCCATAGTATGTGTGGTGACTAGAATAGATTCTGGAAATATATGGGCTGAGATTCAAATGACCACACAGTGTGCACCAGACCTGTGAAAAACAAGTTCCAAGCCCTTTGGGGGCTCATGGAGTCAGTTTCATGGTTCTTGAATCCTGGGCTAAGACCAAGATCCTAAGCACCCTTAACTGAAATTATCTCTTTTCCAAGTAAAGATGTTTAAGAACAGGGTGCCCAGGTAACTTCTGAGGCAAATTCTGGTATAATTTTTTCTTCTTCATAAGAGTGCTTTGAATAAATGTAGAAAAATATATCAGGAACCTAGGTATTCCATTCACAGGAATACCTAGGTTCACTGTCAGGAACCTAGGTATTCCATTTACATATCTTCACTGCAAAATTCACAAGTTGCAGTGAAGGTAGGTGAATGGAATACCTAGGTTCCTGACAGTTCATTCTCAAAGATTTTTTCCTGAAAATCCATATGGATTTTCTATTCTTCAGTTGTTTGGTATATATAAAATATATGCTTTGGTATTATAGGAGATCTGACTTTATGGTCTTTTCAGAGTACTTCATACTTTGTTTGCAACTAATATTCCCCAGGCTTATTATTATTTTGTTTAGTATATAAAGTTGGTTCTGTCAGCAATTTTTTATTTTTGTGCAGTATCAACATTCTTTCATTTTGATATTCAGGACAAGCATGAGTTCTCAGAAAACACAGTGGCCACAATCCTATTCATGCAGCTGGGTACTTTCCTTACTCTTCCCATTTTTGGCACAGATTACTTAAACTTAGTTGTGGATAATGAAGCAGTTTGCTAGTTGGAACAATATGCTACTGTTGCTGAACAATGGAGGAGAGAAGGGAATCCCTGTCCAGCAGATAGTGGTTGGAGGCAGAGGACATTGCAGTAAGCTTTCTGCCTGTGCATGACTGCTGATTGGCAGCAGCAGGAGCAGCTAGCTAATCGGCACACAAAAGTGGTTATGGTTAAGGGCAGACATTTTTCATCAGTTGCCTCTTAGCAGCAGGTGGCAATTCCACCTAGTGTATTGCTTTGCTGGCTGCTGTTGCTGAAACCGCATCACAGCCTTAGTTTTGTCCCATGTCCTGTTTCAACTCAAATAGTAAGTAGTTTATAGAGATTTCTTCCTAAAAGACAGGGACTACCCAGTCTAATGGCTGCCAGCCTCTTTTTTGGCTGGTCATCACTTTGTTTATAATGCTTTCTGTTTTGCATTGTATGTTGTAAAGAGTCTGTGACGTTGCACATAATACAATGTAGCAGGTTTCCCTGTGCATCAGACAAAGGAGAATTATGAGCATACGTTGCCCCTAAACAAAGCAAGTGTGACCATTTGACTTTTCTGAAACATTGTGTATTTTAACTAGCTGTTCTAGATTGGTAAGTAAAACTACTCAGTGGCCTATCAAATAATTGCAAAAATATGTTAAATGCCGTGTTAAAAAAAAGAGCAGTAACTAATGCCTTCTCATTAACACTTAAAGCAAGCATAGTCTCTGTGATGGAGAAAATGTAGATTTGTCTTTTTTTAATAGGTCTTCTCTTACTGTGATCTCTACAGAGAGCATAAAAGTGGGTAATATAAAGGGAAGATGAAGGTTAATGAAGAGAACATGTGAATTTCAAACAGAATACTTGAAAAAAAGCTTTTTAAAAAGAGTGATTCCCTCCTTCCCCCTTCCAAAACATCTTAACAGCTTGTGTAACAATTAGATATTTTATCTTTAAACTGGTTCTGACATCTAGAACCTGCAACTGAGAAGTGTTCTTGCTTTTGTTTTAGGTACCTCTTCTAGCAAATGCTTTTGACCATTAGCTCTTGTTCACCATCTGCTGGCAGCCAAGAGTGATACTAGACAGAGTTTTGAAAAAGTGTCATTTAGGGACATTTTTTGAGTAAAAGTTGGAGATCTGAATTTTTTTTAATGGTCATGATAACTTGCTGAAAGAATATTCGGCAATATCCATACTAGTACTCCTTCAGTAGAAGTGCCTTCTGTGAGCAGGAGGAGCTTACACTGATGTCATGCTAGTCTGGATGCTGCCCATTGTTTCCAAGTTGAATTTTGAATTTGGGGCCTTCTGCAAATTGTCAGATGTGTAGTGATTTGCTAGCAATCAGGCTAAAATGGTTTTGTTTGGCTTTCAGACTTTAATATTAATAAATAAACTGGTACCTGTCTCATTAAAAATATTTTAAAGTTGCACTATATGTATGGACTGCTACACAATATACAATTGCATTGTCATTTATATATTTATATTACAGAAAAAGAAATACTTTTCTTTGGCAGAAATCAGTAGTATATGGCAGACTACATCAGCAGATGTCCCCTGCTAACTGAGCAAAAAGGCACCTTTTTAAAGTGGTGATTCTCTTTTTTTGAGTAAAGGGAGAGCAACTGGCCCTATCCACCCCAGCACAGTGACTGTCTCCAGTGACTGTTGCTGGTATCTATCTTACGTAAACCACTTTGGTAATTTCTGTTGCGGTTGAAATAAATATTCATAGTAGTAGTCATAGTTGTAGTAGCACAGTGGTGCTCCTGCAGCTCTCATTCTCCTTGGGTTACTTCTCTGGAGAGTTTTTCAACTTTGAGTTTTTCATTTTTGTCCCTGTATTGGACATAGGAAGTTTTTGAGCCACACTAGCCTTTTTGAATATCTGCATTCAGAACATTTTTTAGCCTATTAGTTGCATATTATCTCCAGAATAGAATCTGGAGCAGTCCTACAGAATTAAAAACGGTACAAGCCATGATCCAAAGAGCCAAATGCAATGTTCTGCACATACATAACAGCTTTTTAGCCCTTTCTTCTCTTAGATCCCCCAAAACCCTTGCCTGAAGGTCAGGGGATCTAATCAAATGCGTTGTATTTGATGAAGTGTGAGGGGCTGCTTTCCCCTATGCCTTGTTTTGCTCTTTATCCGAGAAAATGTTTTATATTTAGATTTTTTTTAAAAAAAGAAAAACAAACAACTTCTACATAATCACAATGAAAAATCTGAGTGTACAGTTATGTATAATTCACCTTCTGATATGTATAGTTTTCTTGGTTAGAATGAAAGTTTCACATTTATAAAATAATTCTACTAGTAGTTCCAAAAGACACTGGCTGACATCCAGACTATCATTGTGTAGGTGTAGTACTACTGAGTTCCAGATTACTACTACACTGTCATGTGAGCAGGAGTGATTTCTACTTATCTCCCCTCTGAAGCCCACAGAAGGAAGGGGAGATTAGCAAAAATTGCCTCTTCTCCCTCTTACATGATAGTGCAGCAGTAGTCTGGAAGTCAGCACTGCTGCATCCACACATGCTAGTCTGGATGTCAGCCACTATCTTAATACAAACAAATGTAAAGATTAACATTTGAAAAATGAAATCTCACACGCACATTTACTTGTCTTAGGTAATCCAAATCACCCACCAGAGGCAGTGTTCCCTCTATAGCAGGGATTCTCAGCTGTTGTTGACTACAACTTCCATAACACCCAAGGAAAAGCCGTTGCAGCTGGGGATTCTGAGAGTTGTAGTCAACAACATCTGGGAATCCCTGTTAGAGGGAACACTTACTAGAGGAATTTTACAACCCATTATTTTGTGGGTGGTGGTCAAAAGATGAAAACTTCCAACCTATCAAAAAGAAATACATAGCTAGTTTTAGTTCAAATACCTAAAATTCAATTTGGAAACAATGTGTTTTAATTGTCTGTATGCTCCAAGTAAGTTAAAGCCACACTTCAAAGTTTTTCTCTCAAATGCTATTTAATGTGTTTTTCCATATCTCCTTTCCCCCACCCTTCAGAATCAGACTGCAGACTATACTGCAGTAACTAGATTGGACTGTGAAAACAGAAATAGAGTTTAATAGAATTAAACAAGTGAAATGTGTAAAAAAAAATCTAAATGAAACTTTCCAGAGAGGTACTCAAAGTGGCTTTTATGTTTTAGGTAGGAACCGTGGTGGAGGTAAGGAATCCAGATGGAACTTATCAGGAGGCTGTCATCAACAAATTAACAGATGCTAGTTGGTATACTGTAGGTAAGGAAAACTAACTATATGTTTCACCAATCTAAATATCACAGGTCAGAAAAACACATGTTTTTCAATAACCAATGAAATCCAGGCCCATTTGTTTATGTTAATGGTCTTCTTGGTCTCAAAATATCACTTTAATTGAGTCTAAATATGGTACTTAAAATATATTTGGATAGAACCTGCTTGATAACTACAGGAAGAGGCAGTACTAATGGGAATGGGAAGAAAATAATAAAGGATGGGTCACATCAGAAGCATTGGGTGGATGAAGAAGGGAAAGTGGTGGAGTTTAAGAAGCACTTCCAGCCTCTGTTCCCAAAGGCTGACAAAATGTTTGCAACTCTGTATATTACTGACTCAGTTCAGTCTAGGTAAAACTCTCTATTCCAGAAGACAGATAATATTTAGTAGATATTGTTGCTAGATGTTCAGTAAATCTAAAAACAGAGAATGTACAATAGAATTGAAATTTCTGTAACTAACTTAAATAAAAATTCTCTTTCAGTTAATAAAAAGTAGATGTTCTCAAGCTTAAAATTTAATACATAACATCTACAACTAAAAAATCCAGCAGGTTCCCTTAGGTGTGTACGTACACTTGCACATGCAGTGGTGTTCTCAGTTTTTGTTGTTAGCTACTCTTCATGCTGTATTGGAGGTTTTCAAGTGCCCCCTGAGTTGTGGGGCATTTTGACTTTCAAGGTGGGGTCTGTTTCTAGAAAGTGGGGTTGGAGTACAGAAGCTTTACTGTATACATATACTTCCTCACATAATCATTGGGATCAGGATCTAATTTTCTATTGCATTTATGCCAAAAATAACTAATAGAACAATTTATATGTTCTTATTGTGTTGTGCATTGCAACTTGATAGTTGCTTTACTGTGTTGGCAAATATTTAATTAATCTTTGTCACTTATTGCTGATATAAAAGTCTACGAAAAGCAGCACTGGAAAAAAAATCTTGAGCATTTTGTTGGTGAGATGGAGTAACAAATTATACAATCCTAGTTTAATGCTGTCATTTAGGAGATCTTTCCTCAAGACTTTCTGTGTTTAACAAAATGTTTCAAGAAGAAAATATTCAAAGAGCATAACCATCTGAGGTGCAAATGCTAAGATTGTAAGTGCTAAATTAAGAGGCATTTCCTCCTGTACGTAATCTTTGTAATCTATTGCTGGTTTGGTCTTTGAAGAATTGAATGAAGATGTGTAGCTCAACACACTGACTGACCAATATGAACAACTATTTCTATCAAAATAAAGTTATGAATATTGAGAAGATAATTGCTCTTTGTGTTTACAAAACTGGTTTTGAGTTGGTTAGTACTATTTGAGAAGGAGCTCTAGAAGTTGTTTTGAAACTCTACTCTGTGAGTGCAGCTTAGTAAACAGAATGTTTGAGGCAGTAGAAAATACAAATGTGTTAAATCATAATGCATTTGTATAAATCAATACTTTATGTTTATTGCATTCTCTAGTCACTCCCTCCCATAGATGATTATAGTAAAGCTAGATAATTTTAAAAGACACAAAATGAACTGTTGAATGTTATATACTGTCTAAGTAGGAAATAAAAAATACAGTACAGTAAAAATAAAATCTAAAATTATTCAGTTTATAGAAGTATAAATTGCTGGAGGGAATTCTTCTATGGTACTAGTACTGTTGTGCCACTTCTACTAAAATATTTATTAGAGGATAATTAAGATATGATAATGGAGCATTGGTTTGATTCTGGACATTGTAGCTTCTTGTATGTTGAAATTACGGTAAATCTTCAAAATACACTACAAGTCCACAAGTCATTTAGAGTCTTATTTCTTGCATTTCTTCTAATGCTCTTAAAATATTATGATAGATATATTGGTTGGTATCCAAAGAACCCTGTGCACAAGCTGAGAGTACTTTTGTGCGTGCACAAATAGTCTTCTTGCTCTGTCTATTTGCACCATGTCATATCCCACTCCAAAGAGTCCTCTGACATTCTTGAGCAGCTTTGGGGAAGGGCAGAAGGAACTGCAGTGAGAATAGAAGACTAGAAAAGCCGCCGTGTGCTTGTGGTTCTTTGGATCCTGGCCATTATTTTGAATTGTATAAAGCTATTACCAGCTGACAAAGAAATATGGACCAAACATTCTTGGCTTTATCCTCAAGAAGTTCATAAGTTGTGCCTGGTAGATTTCCATGGGTTTCTAGTAATACACAGGATCTGTTTAAAACAAAACAGTAAGATAGGTATGTGCCCAAATCATTTCAGCACCAAAATGTTTCAGTGCGGAGCGAGAGGTGCCTTTAAAAGGAGGCAGGCTGGTCCTACCTGCTCTTTCGCTGCCACCACCACCCTCCCACTGCCCCACCATGACATTGCTGTGTTTACAAGGCCACCCCATGCAGCTGGGATGCTGCTCCCAGCAGCCCTCACACAGCACCAGCACGTAATGGCATTGGTGCATGTAGCAATGCCATGGTGTTGCTGACCATGCAAATAGCATCGGCGCATGCACCAATGCCATGTGAGGGCTGCTGGGAGCAGTATCCCAGTCACATGTGGTGGCTTTGTAAACACAACAGCGTTACAGTGGGGCAGCAGGGGGTGGTGCACTGAAGGAGCAGGTAGGACCTTCCTGCCTCCTTTTAAAGGTACCACTTTTAAAGGTACTACTCCCCACCAATTTTGTGCAGATCCCTACAGTAAAACTTGAGTTCTTCTTTTCTTCCTCTGCACATTGGCTTTAACCTATGGTTTGTTCTTCGTAAGTTAGCCACTGATCATCTCAATAGGCCTTGCATAGAGGTTAGGTTTCAGTAGGCATACTGTTAGGAATTAGACATGTATACTTTAAAATGTATGTGTGTTAATTTACACACTATTGTAATGGTGATGTACCTGGACTATTTTAGGTATAATCCAAAACACAACATTCAGTGGCAATTCGTTGAACCCTTACCTGGGAGTAAGCCTCACTGGACACAGTGGGATTTCCTTTTGAGTAGACATATAGAGTTCCTGTGTGTTGTCTTGCTAAAATTATTGCAACATAAACATACTTAGCTCTGTGCTGAATTGAAATTTTAAGTCCTATGGTGAGCATTTTATACTCTGGTAAAATAATAAATTATTAATTTGTATTTATTTTTGTCTTTGGCAACAGTATTTGACGATGGAGATGAGAAAACTCTTAGACGCTCTTCACTTTGCCTGAAAGGAGAGAGACATTTTGCAGAAAGTGAAGTAAGTATTTGTGATTAAATCAAAAATATCTTCATTTTACAAACCATACCTTTTGAATTATATTTAATTATGCTGTTGGAACTCAGGATTCTCCTCAAATTAATTCAGTGAATAATGGAATGGATGAACAGTTACTCAAGTGAAAAAAAAAGAGATCTGGATCAAGATCCGTCGAGTTCCATAAGAATGGGTAATGCACCTGCGCAGGACTCACGTGGTAGCATGCTGCTGCTCGTCGAGACAACCAAGCCCCGCCTACATGCATTCAGCGTGCTATTTAAAGGCAGGCTCGGTGCCATGTTCTTCAGTTCTTTTCCGACTGTCATTGTGTGCAGTCCTTGGGCTCGTTGGATTAATTCTTCTTTTCTGAGTTTATCTGCGAAAAATGTAACGGATGGATTATTGGCTTTGACTGGAACGGCTCTCACTACTCTGGTGTTAATTGTGTGGAACAGCTTTCTAACTTCCCTGGTGTTATTTCTGAAATTGGAACAGACTTGGACAACAGATTAGGTCACCCCTAAAATGGCTGAGGAGAAACGGACCTTCAAGATATGCACTGGCTGTAATGCCAAGCTCCCTTTGAAGGATCTCCACGACTTGTGCCTAATCTGCTTGGGGGAAGAGCACAAAGTCACTTCATGCAAGATTTGCCTGTCCTCCTCAAAACTAATGAGAAAAAATCGGGCTTTACGGCTTCACATTACTATTTACAATGAGGTGCTAAGTCCCTCGAAGTTCACAGAATACCACCCTTCAGCCTCGACCTCAAAGACATCGTTGATTCCAATGCATCCTCAGACGAGGCCACAACCTTCAACATCAAGTTTGGCACTGGTTTCTTACCGAATACCGAAACTCTCATCGAAGACCAAACCAGAAGGTTTGAAAGTGAAGAGGAAGCACTCAGATTTGGAAGACCCTCATTCTTCCCATAAATTAAAAAAAAATCTAAGACTGTAGATCTGATGAAGGAAAGAACTCCATCTCCTTCTGAGCTCCAACGCCTACCTTCAAGACGGTCTGCCGACCTCAAAAGCAACAAACATCGTTTGATATCAAAGGCTTCGACATTGAAGGATACTGAACATTCGAGGACCATTGACACTGAACAGACATTGATGCCCAGACTGTTGACTTGGAGAGCCTTCTCTCTTTCACCAGCACCAACACTAATAGATTTGTCCCCTCCATCGATGCCTGCTGAGCGACAAAGAGAGAAGCCATCTATATCAACTCGTTACTATGATACCAAAAACCCGGTCTCCTGTTTCGTCGTTCAATACACCTATTCTATCAGCATCAAGGCTAGTGACCCCTCGATGCCAGGCAGAAATACCAATCTTCGACAACAAGGAAGAAGACAGGGAGGCAGTGTTGGATATTACGAAAGCACACACGTTACTGTCGATCTTAGATTCTAACTCCAGCACCCCATCAGCTTCGACATTCAAAAGTTTCCCTCAAGCATCAGAAATGAGGACCCTGAGGGAATCAACAACTAGGCAACCCCTAATCCAAAGGGCAACGGCTACATTCACAGCCGCACCCTTGGCATCTTCACCATGGCATACCTGCGGTTTTACACACTCCTTGGCTGCAGGGGAGGCACTTGCATAATTGGAAACTAGGTCCTCTGACTTCCCCTATGATTTCCAAGAAGATCAGCCTTGAAAACAACCTCAAACAAGATCTTGCCCTCTGCCAGCTACAGAGATAGCCCCAATTCAGATGGTGCCAGTGCACATTTCAACAGCCACACAAATTGTTTACTGGCCTCCAGAAAAAAATTTCAGAGACTCAACCACACAAACCTTGTATGAAAATGTGGAGATATGGGAACACAGACTTTAGACATTCCAATTCCACAAAAAACAACTTCCATCAAAACTCAGACTTTTACACCTCCATTTCCACCTCACTCCCCATCAGATCACCATGAATCTTTGGACTTTGAATCCGACCCTGATGATCCGGATGCCAGAGTGGACCCATCTGCTGATGTGGCCCCAACCACTCACGTATCTCTTAACCTAGAGATGAAGGTGTATCATCGACATGTTAGGGATATGGCAAAGGCTCTGGGCCTTGACCTTGAATCGGAAATACTACAATTGATGAACCGGTTTATAATTTCATGGCCAGGGCAGAATTGACACAACCTATGGCCTTGCCCATACATCCAGTCATTACTAGAGCTGCACAATATGCATGGGAGGTGATCCACACATCAACCCCCACATATAAACTGCTGGAAAGTCTGTATTGAGTGCAGATAAAGTATAACAGCTACTTGGTCCACTGAGTTACCTTTCATCAAGCATTACACCATATACCCACACAAGGTGGTTATGAGATTGGACCCAAGTTTCCGCCCAAAAGTAATTACAGAATTCCACCTTAATCAAGAGATAGTGCTGCCTACCTTTTTCAAAGACCCACAGACAGCACTGGAAAGAGCACTGCATTCCTTGGATGTGCGCAGGGCTGTACTATACTATATAAAAGAGACTAGAGGAATCAGGAAGTCAAAAAGACTTTTCATAGCTTACAAAGGCAAACACAGGGGCCAACCAGTGTCCCGGCAGCGCTTGGCGCACTGGTTGGTGGAGCTAATCCTGCTATGCACATGGCGCGCCAGGCAGAATATGGAAGGGGCGTCTTGAAAAGGGTGCTACCATAAAGTCCATCCTTCTGTACCCGCCTCCATGGTGGGGTAGCTGACTAATCACCCATTTCCTTATGGGATCAACGGATCACGATCCAGATAAACAGGTTGCTTACCTGTAACAGGTGATCTGGAAGTGATCCGTTGAATCCATAAGATCCTCCCAAGCCATCCCCACTGCAGAAGTATGACTAAAACCATAGCAGACCGTATATTACTGGCGGTCTGCACAAAAACTGACTAGGAGATGCCCAACTGTTCAATATAACAGACACTAAGAGCACGAGAGGACAGTTTGGTGTCGCGAGGAACTACTTAGTCGGCCCGCGAGGTGCCTGCGCAGGCGCAGAGGTTGACAGGGGTTGCAAAAGAACAGTTGTGCCAGTGCCTTGATTTGGCGACAACGTTCCCTTGGCAAGAACGTTCTCTTTTGTTCCAAGTCGAGGGTGGCTCCAATGAAACTTAGCTGTTTCCTTGGAGTTAGGTTTGACTTTTTCCAATTGACACTGATTCCCAACTCCTGGAGGAGGTGTAGCAACATCTGGATTTTTTATTTCACTGATTCTGAATTATCGTCCTCCATGGCAGTCATCCAAGAACTGAAGAACATGGTGCCCAGCCCGCCTTTAAATAGCGTGTTGAAGGTGTGTAGGCGGGGCTTGGTCACCCTGACGAGCTGCAGCATGCCACGCAGGTCCTGCACAGGCACGTTACCCATTCTTATGGATATCAGCAGATCTCTGCCAGATCAATAGTTACAGGTGAGCAACCTGTTTTTCCAAAATGAGGGTCTTAAGAAATCAGTAATTTTGTTTGCGGGAACAAACTTGCTGTTGAAATTACAATATATGCACATGTGCTTATGGCTTGAGCAATGTGTGTTTTACTTTAGAGTTTTCTGTGAAATGAAGAGTGGGGCAGAAATTGTCCATTTATGAAATGCCTGCTTTAAACAAAAATTGGACTTAAAGATGTTTCCTTTCAGAGACGGTAATATGTGTGTTTCAAGTAGAAAACATTCTTATGTAAAATACAAAATACAAATGGCTAGTTATAGTTGAATTTTATAGTCCCAAGACAGCATTAAACATGCCAATAAAATAATTTTTGGGAAAGTGTATTTTTTTCTGCAGTATTAAGTGAGGAAATAATTTTGGTTTAATTCTTAAGATGCACCCTCCCTGTGCATTTTTCATATTTTGTTTATTTATATGCCACAGGTTGCTAACACTGAGCCTATGAATTCACAATCAAAAATTGATAACTAATTTGAACATCTGTTCACAGAAGCAAAGAATATACTAACGTCTTGTAGCTGGAGCTGAAACATTACATTTTAATTTCATTATAACATTTTAATCCTATCTTCCTCTCAAGTTGCTCAGCACAGTATACTGCTTCTCTATACTCCTTTTATCCTCACAGTAACCCAGTGAGCTGAGAGAGAAGGAGATAGCCTGGCCCAAGGCCACCCTGTGAGCTTTTTGTTGGGGGGTGGGTGGGACTTGAACCTAGATCTCAGATTTCCTAGACCAATGCCCTAAATCATAAGATCACATTTGCTCTCCCCTCAGTCTTTTCCCAAATCCTAATACTTTCTTAATTCGTATCATCTGTATCTTTTCCTATCACATTTTGTCTGGGATTTTTGCAGCAAAAGTTGGTTTTGTTTTGTTAAAGGCAATTGACTGCCATTAAGCACAGTGAAAATCACTTATTTTGAAACCGCTCCAGTATGGGACCCTGGATGGTGCAGATCGAGTACACCTCCAAGAAGATGGTCTTCTCTTACTTCCACATTACTTCTCCTGATTATTCTTAGTTCTGCTTCTAGGAGCCAACTGCTGCCATTAAGTGCATCTTAGCTTAGAGAAGGATTGAATTTAAAAGAAGAGGAGTGGCTGTATTTGCACATCCCCCCCCCTTTCTATTTTTCAGGTGTTTTGAAGGTCAGGGAGTTGAACTTTGCATTGGTTAGGGCTTCAGCAAGCACTTCCAAAGTTGCCAGTTTTCTAGCAAATTGATCAAACATCCAAACCCTCTAGTGGTACCAGTTAGACCAAAAGTTACTTTGAAAAAGTGAAGTGTTGCAGATTTTCCTGGGAGTGCTGGTAGCAGGGAATGATTATTGAGGTACACACAAAAAAGGGGGGAAGTACTCAATTATTCACCTATATAAACTAAAGTTTACATCTAGGATTCCTTTTTTATCAAGTTCCTGCTCATTTGCCCTTCAACCTACAAGTTGAAGGTTTAGGTTGTATAAGTAGAAGAGTCTGCTCCACTGGTTTGCCTTCCCATTTGATGCATTAATATTCAAACTGATTTGGATAGTGACCTTTGTTGGGGAAAATTCAGATAATAATTCATGTCATGCTTTTGTCAATAGACACTAGATCAGCTTCCACTGACCAACCCTGAACATTTTGGGACTCCTGTCATAGGAAAAAAAACAAATAGAGGAAGGAGATCTAATCATATGTAAGTTTCCCCCCCTCCTTAATTGTTCTCTGATTTGTTATTATATTAATTTCCTGTAGGTTATTTGGAGTTTGTACTGTTGTAAATAACTTACAGATTTGTAAACTAAAAAGGTGGCATGTGATTCTAATTTTAAGTTGAAAGTGCTGCTGTGAAGTCACTATTCAGAGTGGCAGCAGTGCCCAAGGGCAGGCAGGAGTGGGACAGTGCCATCATTGACCACATATGCCTAAAGGGGCCAATTATTGTATTTATTTATTAAGAATATTTATATAACACTTTTCAACAAAAAAAACACATTTACATAGCTGTTTACGTAGCAAAGGGAATAAGATATTGTTCCCTGTCCAAAAGGGGCTCACCATCAAAATGCAAAATAAACACTAGCAACAGCCACTGGAAAGGATGCTATGTTGTGGATTGAATATGGACAGTTGCTCTCCCTCACTAAATATAACACAGCCACCACTTTGAAAGGTGGCTATTTGCCTGGTTATCAGGTTCTGCTACATAAGAAGACTCCAGTTGCATCAGTCCAAAGGTCATCCCAGTCAAGCATCCTGTTTCCAAAAGTGGTCCGCTAGGCTAGATGAATCTGGGAAGCCTACAGGCAAGCATAACGGCAACAACCCTCCCATGTTGTTTGTCCCCCAGCAGCTGGTATTCAATGGCATTCTGCCTCTGCACCTTCAGGTTCCATGTCGGTTCATGGCAAACATATTCGCCATGTGAATTCATCTAAATTTTAAAGCTATCTAAGCCCGTGCCCATCACTACATCTTGTGGAAACAAATTCCATAAATTAATTAGGCATGTTTAAAGAATTAAATTAATTCCACTGGGTGACTCTGGTTTCTTATGTTACGAAGTTTGCCCCATGATCTTGAACTTCAAGTGCAAATGCAAGTTTTCCCTTGTATTTAACAGTTTGTATAACAAGGCTATGCTTGCCTTGCACAAGGTTTTTATGTTGCAACATCTAGAGCTAGAAACTGGATTAGTTAGTCCTTTAAAATATGTTCTGGTTGCACTATCTTGCATTCTTAGTGGTTTGAGCACATGGCAACCCTCTGGAAATAACAGAGGTGGCTATAGATATAGACACTTCCAACTTGTTCTGTGTTAGAGGTGTAGTTATTGGTGGGGGAGAAAAGCAAAGGTAACATAAAACTGATGAGATGCTGTGCTCCAAATGTGCTTTTTAAAGATAAAGCATGGAAATTGCATTAATGAAATATGCTTTACTTTTACCAGTGTGGTTTCTTACATCATGCACACATGCACACACACTGGGCGGTATCCAGACTAGCTGTGTAAGTGTCATTGAAATCAATGAGATAAGTTAGTGATGACTAACTTAGTCTGGGTGCTGCCCCCCTTTTTTGAGTTTTTTAAATTTAACATTGCATAGTACTTTAATGTAGCAAAACACTATTTGAGGAAAAATATAAACAATGATTGTGCAACGTGCTCAAGAAATGCTGACACTGGAATAGCCTAGCCAAGTATAACATGAATAGCACCACTTAGATAATGGGTTTTATCCAACACTCATCTTCTGTTAATAGCTTAAAAGTGTTGTTTCATCTGTACTCTTCTCTCATTTGTAGACAAAATGATTTTCCCTACTAGGCCTTAACAGAGCTTGAAATTAACAGAAATTTCTGGTTTGTCTTTGTTTACATCAGCATTGTAAATGAGGACTGCATAGCTTTGGGAATAAAACTGAACCTTTCCTGCATGCACATTAATACATTCCTACAGAGATATCCAATTACTCATCTCTGTTGTCAAATACCCTCAAATGCTTGCATGGTAGATGTGTATGTCAAGTCTTTTGAAAGGCCAGCAGGATATTGAGATATTCTGCTCTCCATCCCCATCATAGCTATAATAGTCTCTGATCAGGGCCTGCCAACATATCTTAGGGGACAGTTAAAATGAGGGATCTGCACAAAATGGATTTTGAGTTTTATTTCGAGGATTGTTTGGGGGAAAGGTTAAAAATTGCCCGCTTGCCCATTTCCTTTGTGGGTTGGGTGGTAAGTAGCACCCATCATGCCCTACCACCCAACTCACTTTGGTGTCCCTAGGAGCTACTCATGAGGAACAATGGGGTGTTTCAAATTCCCCATTGTTCCCTGTGGTCAGAACAAACTGCACTCATAGAGTGCATACACAAGTTTTGCATTGCAATTTGTAATACATTTTGCAACGCTGCCTTGAAAAAAAAACCCTACAAAAGCACACAGTGAAAGGGAATCTGTCCCTCCCAACACAGAACACACATTTCAGACACAGTCCAAAAAATAACCAATAAAGAATAACTGACCCAGAATCCACTGCCAGCCACAGTGCCTGCTCTGCAGTAACGTCATCAAGTTTCTTTCTCACACATAATTATGATTACTTATGTTACTTCCTAGCATCACAACAGCTGCCACAGCAGTACCCTTAGCAACAAACATAGACATAAAAGCTCGACAAGAGCAACTTGAGACACATTTTGACTGAGTACACCTTGCAATACATATTGCAGACCAGACCAAAGCAATGAGTGAACCCAAGTTAATCTCAAGGCCACACAAGGAGCTCATCACAGCAATCACCAATAAATATTACACACACACACACACACACACACACACATTTGACAAATATTTATATACCGCTTTTCAACAAAAGTTCCCAAAGCCGTTTAAATAAATAAATAAAATGGCTCCCTGTCCCCATGGATCTCACACTCTAAAAAAGAAATATATGTTACACATCTGCAACATCCACTGGAGGGATGCTGTGCTGGGAATGGATAGGGCCAGTTGCTCTCCCCCTGCTAAATAAAGAATCACCACTTTTTAAAGGTTCTTCTTTGCTCAGTTAGCAAAGAGCTGACACTGTCCATTTCTCACCATAACACTATCTCACAAATGAAACAAACCACAGCTCAAAGAAGGCAGGCACCTACGTTCTGCCTTTGTCAAACTGAGATCCAGCAAAATCAGATAGTTACAGAAGCAATAGCATAGTATATTATATGCTGAGAAAAGAAAACCACAAAATTGAATCCTTTCCATCTTGCCAGCCACAGAGAGACAGAAGGACAGAGCAGTCATAGCCTGGGCAGCTCAGCTCAGCCTCAAGCTCAGCTGTCTGAAGACTCAATGGGTACTTGAGATAATACTGAGCTAGATGGACCAATGGTCTGACAAGAAACAAAGCTTCTCCAACAAATATTCCGTAACACGCCTGCCTGTGCCTGGATGACACCATGGCCTCAGATAGGTGCTGTGTCCCAGCTGACAGCCTGACACATGGGCCAGGGCACCAGTCCATCACATCATGGGCCATGGCGGTGGGGTGTGTGTGTGTGTGTCTGTGTGTGTCAGCAGCACTAATGAGCAGATTGATGCATCTGGTTTTGAGGTTGGCCAGGGTGGGGTGAGCTGCCAGTGATGTTGCAGTGGGTGGTAGTGACTGTGTGTCACTCACCCTCCATTAGGTATGAGCATGAACTGGTTCGGAGGCCCTTTTAAAGGTCTCCAGACTGGTTTGAACCCTGTCCAGCTCGAAGGTTTGATGGCGTGGGGGATGGCTTTAAGGATGGGGGAGGATGCACTACCCCCCTCCGCAACTTAATCCCCCTCCCTGATGGGCTTTTAGAGAATCGCGCACCAGCAGGGGAAACGTGTGGGGGGTGGAGTGCATCCTCCTCGTCCACCCTTAAAGCCACCACCCCCTGTCTGTTCCGTGCACATCCCTACCCTCCATGGCCAGCTCTGGATAGCCCAACAGAGGGAGGTTAGCCTTCAGGAAGACCAGCAGCTCCACCTAGCCAGTCTCCATGTGTGAGTGATGGGGTGTCACCGTATCCCCAGCTATGGAGAATACCCTCTCACTCTGGATGCTGCTTGGCAAGCACAAGAGGAACTGTCCGGCAACTGTCGCCAAGCCTGGCCAGACTTGGCGATACATTGCCCAAAACTGGATCACTTCCATCTCCCAGCCTGCCATCAGCTCTGGCAGGTACTGCAAAACTCACTGCTCAGCACTTCTGCAGGGCTCTGTGGGCTCCTCCAAGGTGCCAAGGAAGCCCTCTGCGAACCACTGGGAACACTGAGGCAGATCTAGCGATGTCCTTTGCCCTACCAGAGACACCATGCTGCTGGACCAGGAAGCAGTGGTGATGCTGCTGCTAGTGGTAGACTGTGCACTAGTAGTAGGCACTCCAGCACCCTCCTCCTGGTTGTTCCCCAATCTCCTCTTCCACCTAACCTCTTCAAGCAGGAGGTCCCTCCACCTGGGTAGTTTGTCAGGGGTGACAGCTTTGCCCTTCATCCTTGGGCCACATGCTCTGCTGATGGACCCAAGGATATCCTGAGCTGATCCACCACTCAAGTCCTCAGCTGACCTGCCAAGGTGATTGTTCCCTCAGTGTTCAGCATGGACTGGAGCTCACCCATCATCTTTTTGAGGAGAGAACCAGCTGTTTGTGGCAACAAAGAATTGCTTGAGTGTCAAGACAACCTCAGAAATGAGTGCCCAGTCCTGGGTGGAAAGGTTGCACACTTCCAAACCACACCTACTTGCCAAGTCATGGATCGCCAGCTCTTGATCCTGCAGGTGCTGGAGCAAGAGAAAGGTGGAGTTCCACCGGGTTGGAACATTCTGAGGGATCAGGTGTTCCAGTAGACCAAGCTCAAGCTGCCTCTCCTTGAGCATCCACCTATCCTTTTCACTTACTTTGGTGGAAATAAGCTGTGATCCTGTGGCACTTCTCCATGAGAGCAGCTATGGCAGCAGCAGATTGGCACTCAGTGCCTTCAGCAGAGATGCCTTGCCTGGCTGCAGTCCCAGAAAGGCCAAGCGCATCCCTCATGACCAGGTTCAGAGTGTGTGCCACAAAATGGGTGGACACAAAATGAAGCTGCTCGATTGCCTTCACTATGTTCAGACCATTGTCAATCATCATGGTCACTTGGTGAAGCCATCCCTGCACCTGGCAACCCATGGCCACCTACAGCTCATCTGCCATGTGGTTAGTGTCCCCATCTCCACATGCAGCAGAGCCCACTTGTTCTCTGCTGTATGGAAGGGGCTGGCCATGCCACCAGCTGCAGATGTCCCCTCACTCTTCTGCCCCACCAGTGCACCATGAGGGACAGGAAAGAAGCATTCAGCCCACTGCTGCTAATCCACAGATTGGCAGTGAAGTGTACGCTTGTGTCAGTTGCTGCTGAATACAGCAGCCACAACACAGCCTCCCTGCATGCACAGTACAGGGAGGGCACCACCTGCCTGCTGAATGTGGTGCGTGAGATGATCTTGTAATCTGGGGCAAGCAGCCGGCAGAAGCCAGCATTCTCCACCACTAGGAATGGCTGGTCATCCAAAGCAACCATCTCCCCAGTGGCCCGGGTGATGAGATGAGGCTCTGGGTGACCAGACCACTTGCTCACTGACTGCACCCACTGCACAGGCAACTTCCTCTGCTTGAGAGCACGAGCAGGTGCCTTGCTGCTATCTGAAGTCACACCAGGCCTATTGCTGCCAGCAGGACCAGGGCACCTTGAGTGACGTCATTGCAGATGCTTCAGCATCTTCGACATCCGAAAATATTTAGGGTCCTTCTCCCTGCTGACCTATGCCTGCAGTGGGTGCAGACAGTATGGGTTGAGTCACCACGGCAAAGCTCAAAGTGGTCCCACACCATGCTACCTTTGGAGCCGGTATGGCCTCATTTGAATGGTGGTGGTACTTGGGCTGCTGGTTCCTTCTGGGGGCCACCACCACCAGTGCCCTCTGTTAGAGGTGTGCATGGAACTGGCGCCTGCTGGTTTGAAAGTTCTGGTGTAGGGATGTGCACAAAACCACCTGGCCCGGTTCCAGACCAAACCTGAACCACAGTGGGCCAGTTTGTTTTTGGCCCCCTTTGAACACACACACACACACACACACACACACACACACACACACTAGTTAGGGGGCGGGGGGTCTGTCGAACATTTTTTGGGATTTCTTTTTTCTTTGTTCTTTTAAACTTATCCCTTCAGGGGGGCTTCTCCAAGGAAGTGGTGGTGGGTCTGTGGAGATTCCCCCTCCCCCCACCTGCCTTCTTCTTGGTAAAAATCACCCAGTTCAGGCATCTTTGGCACTTTCCGGGCCTATTCCCCAGCGCAGCAGCCATTCTGGAGCACCTGCGCAGTGGGACACTGTGTGGCTGGGTCACCAGGCTACTCAGGGTCCCACTGTGCAAGGATGGGAGCCTCCAAAATAGCTGCCACGCTGGTGAATAGGCCCGGAAAGCACTGAAGGCACTTGAACCAGGCAATTTTTACAAAAAAAGAAGGAAGGCAGTGGGAGGGGGACTTTAGCAGTCCCCATCCCCCACCACCACCTTGGAGAAGCCCCCCAGAGGGGGTAATTTAATAAGAAGAAAAAATAAAAATGTTTGACTAACCCCAGAGTTGGTGTGGGTGGGAGACGGATGTTTGTTCCAGGGTTGAGCCAAACCGGGAGTTGTGACCCCGAACCTTTGAACCAAATCGGTTTGATATTGAAGTGGTTTGGATTTGAACTGGTTTGCACACCCCGAGTGGGGAGGGAGGGATATCCTTAAGGATGGGGGAGGGTCCTCTTATCCCTCCCACCACATTTCCCCCGGTGGTTCTGTCTTTTAAAACGGTCCAGGAGGGCAGCTGTGTACCTCTTTGCCGTCCCGGTGCCTCCTCAGACAGGAAGTGTGTGTGTGCATGATGTGCGCACGCGCACCAGCCACTTCCAGTCCGAGAAGGCACCGGGGCGGCAAAGAGATATGTTGCTGCCCTGTTGGATGTTTTAAAAGGCAGCGCCGGCAGGAGAAATGCGATGGGAGGGGTAAGAGCACCCTCCCCTGTCCTTTTGAACCAACCGAACCACCTGATGTTCAAACTGGTTCAGAGGCCCGTAAAAGGGCCTCCCAACTGGTTCATGCACATCCCTATCCTCCATCCAGGGATGAGAAGGTCCAGGAAGCAAAATGAGTCCCTTCTGCTCTTCCTCAGTCTCAGCCAGGGTGCTGGGGGTGTCGCACTGTCAGGGAGGATTGGGGAGAATGGTAAGACTGTTCTGGCTGGTCTAGCAGCTGACACAAGCTCCTCCTCTGCTGTCAGAGGAAGAGCGTCTTCCCTGACAGGCTAGGACCTCCCCGCTAATTCTAACTCACCTGCCACCAGCAACTGCACTGGAGGACCACGCTCCTCCAGAAAGGTGAGCTTGTGTGCAGGCACAGCACTGCGGCCAATTTGAGGAGTAGGCCCCTTTTGCCATCATCCACCACAATCAGCATCACTCCTCCCGCTGCCTTCCACGCTCCTGGACATCTTGGTTTTAAAAAAAAATTCAAGCCCTAAATCTGATCAGAGGGGATAAATAGAGCCTTTAAGGCGATTATTTTAAAAAGGGGTGTGGGGTTGGGCGGTGGTCTGTTTATGCTGTGTGCACCACACACAGTGCTAGCTATAGCACTGTAGTGCACACATAGTAGCTAGAAAAATTTAATACTTCCCAAATAAAGAAGCAGGCGATGTGCGCAGTGGAGCTATCAACCATGGGCTATGTTGAAGGGAAGGGAAAGGAAAGGAGATTACTGTGAGCTCTGCTAACCCACCCCTCCTGCCTAGAGTCCTAGTGCCTACTACCTAAATCCTTCCCCAAACTAGGCCCTATTAAAAGGAGAACTATAACCTGACCAAGAGTAGGGGGCGGGGGCTTGCCTTCTGGTGTGTTCTGCTGCTCTCTGAGGCACTCAGGCCAAATAGACACTGGGACTCAACTGCCGAAGATAGAGCAGGTAGGCGCCAGGTGCAGGTGGGCCCACCCAGAAAATCAACCCACCCAAAAAATCAAAAAGAAAAAGCCGGTGCTGGGGGACCAAAAAAACACCAAGGAAACGGAGAGAGCTTGGCAGGCTGAGCACCAGACAAAAGTCACAGAACACAACAGCCTACCAAAAAAGAAAAGAAAAAAGAACTCAATCCAGGCATACAGCAGCACCAAAGGTGCAGCTTGGGACTGCAAAATAAAAATCAGTCAGCACAGCACCCCAGTTATTAAAGCCACTGGGCGCTGTCTTCAAGAAGAAGAAATCCTCAGAAGAAGAAGAAATCCACAGCAGCACTTAATTAAAGCCACTGGGGCTGCTTGTACAATTAAAAAAGTGTGTGGTGGAGTACAGTTTGTTGGTACTGCAAGAAGGCGGCAGGCGGGGAGAGAGAGAGAGAGAGATTGAAGCCAGCAGGCACTCTCTGTCTCTCTCTCCACTGGGCAAGGCAGGCCACAGGCCGTCACCACCAGTCTGCTCTGCTCTCTGCTGCAGTCTCTTATCCTTAAGAACATAAGAGCAGCCCTGCTGGATCATGCCCAAGGCCCATCTAGTCCAGCATCCTGTTTCACACAGTGGCCCATCCTTCCTCTGATGTATCCTCATCTTCAAGAATGGGCTCTCTCTGCCCAGTCCCCTTAAATACCGTGTTTCCCCGAAAATAAGACAGTGTCTTATATTAATTTTAGCCCCCAAAAATGCACTAGGGCAATTAGCGGTACATCAGAAATTACTGCTAGGTCTTACTTTTGGGGTAGGTCTTACTTTCAGGGAAACAGGGTACATTTTGGAACTCTCTCCTTCTTCCTCCCCCACGGCCAATGAGGGCACGATTGCCCATGACAACACTTGACTTGTATGAGAACAAGCCAATTAAGAAGCAAGAAGATTGCAAGCCAGTCAGAGGCCAGTGCCAGAAAAAGAATCAACAAGATATAAACAGGCATCCAAGATGGCGCTCAGAATGTTGAAATGTTCAGATTGAAATGTGGTTGTTCTGTTCTGAGCTTGAAACAGGCCCTTTATTTTTAGAGTGTTCTGTTTCGAGCATGAAACGGCCTGTTTCGAGTCGAAACATTTCGCCAAAAAAAGTTCCACACGTTCCTAGTTAAAACTTGCCAGAGACAGTGGAGGAAAACAGAATGGACAAATGATAAGTTAAGATTACTCCACAGTACATATGCTTACCATTGCATAGTTGATTACTATAAATAACTACTTCATGTTCTCCTGGAGACTGTTGTGAGGTTCCCCATTGATTGCTTAATCTAATGAAATAATTGTATTTATAGGTAATAATAATTGTATTTATAGGTAATAAGAGAAAGGTGGAGAACTGTGACATTTGAAATGTATTTAAATTAAATTAGTATGGTGCTTTCTTAGAAGAGTTCCATCCCTAAAGTCTCTTCTTATTTGACTGCAGTGCAGCAAAGGGTTTGAAAACAGAAGTTAATTCACCTCACTAGCATTTCTATCCTCATGTGATTGAAGGGCTTAAGCTCTTCATTCAGGGTTGAAACTTCTTCGTCACACAAGATGTTTTGACTGCAGAGTTTCCTCTTTATCTATATCCAGCCTTACCCTCCTGATGACCACAGCTAAAGTCTTTCCACCTGCTCCTGTAGGTCAGCTGTCCAAGTCATATGAGGCTGCTGTAGATTGTAAATACTTTGGCCAAACTGCCTTATAGGAACATAGGAAGCTGCCATATATTGAGTCAGACCATCGATCCATCTAGCTCAGTATTATCTATACAGACTGGCAGCAGCTTCGTTGCAGGCAGGAATCTCTCTCAGCCCTATCTGGGAGATGCCAGGGAGGGAACTTGGACCCTAGATGCTCTTCCCAGAGCAGCTCCATCCCTTAAGGGGAATATCTTACAGTGCTCGCACATCAAGTCTCCTTTTCATATTCAACCAGGGCAGACCCTGCTTAGCTAAGGCGACAAGTTATGCTTGCTACCACAAGACCAGCTCTCCTCCCCATTACTGTATGACAGCATCATCATATTTTATAGTATGTACCCATATTTAGGGATGTGCACGGAACCACGGAGGCGTGGTCCAGCACTGGGGGGCATATAGCTTTAAGGGCGGGGTAGTAGTACTCACCCCTCCCGCTGCTTTTCCCCCTCCGGCGCACGACTTTATAGCAAAGGTTTGGGGGCGGCAGCATTCCTTCCTGCCGCCCCTGCCCCCATCGTTGCCCATCAAAAGCGGAAGTTGAGACCACGCATGTGCCCGTCGTGGCACGCGCACCCATCACCACCACCGCGTGCGCGCCGCACACATAACATGTTGCGTGCGCACGGCGGCATACGTGCCTGTGCTGCGACAGGCGCATGCATGCTCTCAACTTCAGCTTTTGATGGGCAACGACGGGGGCAGGGGCGGCAGGGAGGAACGCTGCCGCCCCAAAATCTTTGCTACAAAGTTGTGCGCCGGAGGAGGGAAATCGGCAGGAGGGGTGAGTACTACTCCCCCACCCTCAAAGCTACATGTCCCCCCGCCGGACCGGCCCCAATCCAGACCGGTTTGGAGGCCTCTGCAATGGCCCCGGACCGGTCCGGTGCACATTCCTACCCATATTTACCCAAATAGAAGACTATTCTGAATTTAAGACGCACATACCCCTTAAAATGTAGAGGCTAAATGCAGGCTATACCTGTATTTACCTAAAAGGATCAGGACTCTGAGTTTATTTATTTATATATTGTTAAATTTATATACCGCCTTTCATTAAAGCAATCCCAAGGCAGTTTACAGCAAAAAAAAGAAAAATTTTAACACAAGATGGTAAAAAAGACACAATTAAAATATTAAGTGGGGAAAAATATTAAACAAATCTGATTTAAAAATTTAAAACAAAAGCATAAAGGCAATAAAAACTATAAAGAGCAGCAGCAGAGAATCAAATAAATGCCTGGCAAAAAGCCAAGATTTTACACTTTTTCTAAAAGCTGTGATGGAGACCAAGGAGCGAATAGCCCCTGGGAGAGCATTCCAGAGTCTGGGGGCAGCAACAGAGAAAGCCCTGTCCCGCGTGCACGACAACCGAGCCTCACTCATTGTCGGTACCCGGAGCAGAGCCCCCTCAGATGACCTTGTCAAGCAGGCATCAACCCTTGGAAACAGGCGGTCCCTCAGGTATCCCGGGCCCAAACCATTTAGGGCTTTAAAGGTCAAAACCAGCACCTTGAATTGGACCAGGAAACAAACTGGTAGCCAGAGCAGCTCTTTCAAAATGGGTGTGATGTGCTCCCACCGGGCAGCTCCGGATAAGACCCTAGCTGCCGTGTTTTGCACTAGCTGCAGTTTCCGGATGTTCTTCAAGGGCAGCCCCTCGTAGAGCGCGTTACAGTAATCCAGCCTTGACGTGACTAAGGCATGGGTAACTGTGGCCAGATCTGCCTTCTCGAGAAAGGGACGCAGCTGGCGCACTAGCCGAAGGCAACCCCCTGATTTCTAACTTTAAAGAACATGGAAAAAACCTAGTCTTGGATTCAGATACAATACAGTATATTCACTATATTCTATATTTCTAGAAAGAAGCTTTCTCTTGAATTCAGTATCCCTGGGAATCTCAGACTTGGGTTCCCAGATGTTATTGGACTGCAACTCCCATCACCCCTAGCCACAATGTCTTTGGCCATCATAGCTGGGGATGATGGGAGTTGTAGTCCAACAACATCTGGAGACCCAAGTTTGAGAATCCCTCCAATAGCCATTTCAAATAAATATTGTCCATGCTTCAAAGTATTACTTTAAAATCATTGTAACTTATTTAGAATTCTAAACAATATAGTAAAATTTAATTTACATCTCTTTCTTTTTTTTAGCCCAGAGGAAGAATCTTCCTCATCCTCAAGTGATGAAGATGAAGATGACAGGAAACAAACTGATGAATTGTTAGGAAAAGTTGTATGCGTAGACTATGTTAATGTGGATAAAAAGAAAAATCTCTGGTTTCCAGCCTTGGTAAGTGCTTTATTTTTGCACTATTTCAAAGTTTTATTTCGATAAAACAAATAATATCCCTGGAAATCATTTAATGCACTTTTAGATGTGTAACTCAAAAGTCTCAATTGTCACAAACTCAGAATATATAGCAAAAGCCTGGCTGACATCCAGGATAGCCAAATCGAGATACAGCAGAGAAGCTGCTCTGAGCTTAGCAAGAGTGTTGTAGAACACATGTGAGGAGAGGGATTTTCATTGCTTTTTACCATCCCTATAGGTGCTTTTTGCCTTCAAACTGTGTCCCTGAGGGTCCTGCAGCCCTCGGAACTTTTTTTTTTTAGAGGGGAGAGCAACAGAAATGTCCCCCACCCCACACTGACTGTGTACTCCACTGCTCCACAGCAACCTGGCTGGGCTCAGAGCAGCCTCTCTGTGCCAGAAGCAGTTCCTCTATATCCCAGTTTGGTTGCTCTGGCTGTCATTTGCTATCTGCATATATCTGTTTGTGCATATATGGGAGTAACTTCACTTCTGTATTATTGCACACATATATTGATTAAAACAGCCATTAAGAGGAGGCACTGGAAGTGTAAAGATCATGTATATTTGGTTACATTTTTACGTAAAATGGATACTCATTTTTGTTCTTTTGAGCTACTTGATTACTCCTCTTATTTTCTTTCCACCTTGCTATTGGTCCAGCTGCATAGGTCAATAACACAATTCGAAAGGGCAGTATCCTAATCTACTACATTGCTCCTGTCTTATGTCATGAAGTAAATTGACAGAATCTTCATGTTCAAACTGGGTGTGGACCTCATGTCCTGCTTATGGACTTCCCAGAAGTCTCTGATTGACCACTTAGAAACAGGATGTACTAGATGGACTCTTCCAGCAGGACTCTTCTTGTCCTTAGTTGTTATGTTGCAGCAAGCATAGCATTAATGGAGAATGGAGGAAAGGCACCACATAAGATCAGTCTGTATTTTTCTTTCGGACTTGGAAAACATTGCTCAGGGAGGAGAAAGAGCAGCAGGCAAGGGCTAAACAGAATTTCTTTCCTGCTGTTATCTTGAGTGGTCAGTACCCACAGGTAGCAATCATAATCTGGTCACCAGATTCTAGACCTGTGCAAGTTGGAAACCTGGAAATTCCAACATCAGAATTCCCAGGCCCCACCACCTGGAGAAATTAGAGCATGAGGAAAGTGCCCTGGGGAGCCTACTGGTGGTAGGAGCCCTTTCACTGGCCACCCAGCACTGGTGCAGCGGTGGCTTGGTGGCACAGTGGTGTTCGTGAGTTTGTGGGAGGTGGTTGGGGAGTGACGAACTTCCCCCTTGGATGCCCATGAAGCTGCTGGGAGACACACGGGCTTCTGGGGATTGTAGTCCCGTGCAGTTCTGCACGAGACTACAATCCCCAGAAGCCTACTCTCAAAAAAAAAAGTGTAGACTCCATTTAAAAAAGTCTTTGCTGGGCTTCAAATAATAGTTGGGAAAGTATTGAGTTCCAGAAAAATAGTCCTATTATAAAAGCTCATTCTATTTTATTTACACGGTAGAAGTACCAAAGGTTATTTGATTGTTCTAGGAGGGTCACAAGGGTCGGACTTCTAATAGATGACTCTTTCAACTTAGTAGAATGGAATAATAAGATGACTGAAAGCTGCAGGTGGGCAAATCAACATCTTAGAAACAAGGCACTTTTAAATTTTAAATAGACAAGGTAATTTTAACTGTTGGTTCAATTGGTATTATATTGCAGTAAATTATATATTGCTGAAGATGCTTAGCAGTTTAAACTCTTGCTGAGATAAGATATGAAGAGGGATCCATAAATTTTGGCATAGCTCACTAACCAGCCGCTATTTATGGTTGCCACTGATCCCTCTCCTGAGTCCTATTGCACATACAGAGAATTGCAAATAAAGAAATGATTGTGGAAGTTTGTTCTGACCTTTGGAGAAGCAGAAGAGACAAGAGCCTTCCTTCTTCTTTCACTTTGTACTAGATATAGGGGGAGGGATAAGCCATTTGAGGGACTTCTGCTTCATTTTTCCTTCTCTAAACCTCAAAGTGAAGATAAACTCCCCCCCCCCCACAATTTCCATGTGCACGAATGGGTCTTAGCTGCGGACTTAAAATTTTCTTGTTGCTTCTGCTTTTGGAAATCCATTGGAAAATTAGAGGCCAATCTCTCACCTCTCCTGAGCTATCTGCAAATGCTAGAAGGTTTGGCGAGGGACAGAGTCTTCCTTTTCATGTGTAGCACCCATGGAAGAGCCCCCTCTCCCTGTGATTCTTCTGCAGTTTGCTGAGGACAGATATTAGGGGGTCTTGGTAAAACAGGTGTGGTCATTCCTGGCAACTGAATTTTGTAGATTCTGAACAATAAGCATTTCTAACAAAATCTAGAACTAAATGACACCATTGTGAGAGATTTTACATATTTTCTTCTCTTTTTTATGCAGGTGGTTTGTCCAGACTGTAGTGATGAAATTACAGTGAAAAAGGATAATATTCTTGTTCGTTCTTTCAAGGATGGCAAATTGTGAGTGGAAATACTCAGTCTAATTATTGACTACAGGCTTTTAGACTTTTGAAAAGGAATTGAAAGCAAATACAATTTTGGTTTTTTTTAAAAAAGTCTTAAAATCTCTGAACTAAAGAAAGTACAAATCCACAAGTATCTTTGTGAATTATGTAGCTACGGTTGATAGAGATGGCAGATACAGAACAGTTTTCTACATGCTGGTTACTGGGAGAAACAGAAAATACAAGTTAATTACACATCCTGTTCTTCATTCCCACCCTGATCATATCAAAAGGGCACAGTGTGCATTGCTGTTTTGTGATGCTCTATGAGAGGCCAGCAATTTAACAGATTTGTTCTGTAAGTTAATTTTTTAATGATGCTTTTGCATTCAGTAACATAGTTGTGTATCATTGTATGGCATGACAACACAGGATTATTTCAACTGCCTCCCATTTTGTATAATCAGTGGATCCCTTCCTGAACTGATTTATGCCACTTTATCACTTGAGCAGGATTTCTTTCCTTTAAGAATGTTGAAATAAGGAGATGTTAGTCTTGTCTCCTATATGAAGTTATAATAGATTTTCATTACATTGTATTTATAAAATCTTGAGCTCTCTGAGACTCTCATTCACAGTCTATGCTATTCTAAACATACACATAACTGTCAAAAACACATAACAAAAACACATAACCAGGCCACTACCCATATTCTGTGAGCAGAATTTCCCTTCTGCTCACAAGAGAATAAGATTAAATCTTCCATCCAGTATTAATCCTGTTCTGGGTATAGCATATGGATGGTTGCTGAACAGCCACTCTGGACTTTGTGCTAGGTCAGAGATTTTAACCTCTGCTCGCTATGAGCAGAAGTTGGTAGCGCCATATAAAATAACTTCTTAAAGTTTTACATCTATAGTTTCTATATCAGTACTTTCTTGATACTTGTTGAGTTGCTAAACTAAGATAATGGCAAAACCTCATACTGAGTCAAACCATTGGTCCAGTATTGTCAGTTCTGATTGGCAACAGCTCCCTTGGGTAGGCAGAAGTCTTTCTCATTGCTTGCTACCTGGTTATTTGACTGGAGAGGCCAAGGATTAAACTTGAACACTTCTGCATGTGAAGCATGTGCTCTACCACTGAGCTCTGAACCTTCTCCTAGTGGACTCTTGATCCATGAGTAGTTAATAATAAGAAAAAGGGAATTATTTTATTAAAATTAGCTCACACTCAAAGTGTAATATTTTTTAAATGTTTGTGTTTTTAAACTTTTAAAAAATTGCTTTATCACTATTCTTATAGTTCTTCAGTGCCGAGGAAAGATGTCCGAGAAATTAGTGATTCTTCACCAAAGCCCGATGCTGCATTAAAACAGGGTAAGAATAACCTTGAAATAAGAAGAGAGAGGCTTTTCCAGTTCAGTTATAATTGGCTGGAAGTTAGTGGTATATACTATCAGATATCAGAAGTAGTTGTAGCACTTCTCCTTTTTGGTGGCACAAGCCTCACCATCTCATTAAGCAACTCTCATCACACTTTCCATTGGTTCAACCCACCCAAAGCTTGTCCTCCAGCAATTCCTTCTATCAGTCAATACATCTAACTCAAATCTCTATCTACAGAGGCAGTATACTAGCTGCTGGGGACAAATAATAGAAGGAAAACAGTAGAAGAGTGAGAGACATGTGAATTGCCTAAGGCCTCAAACTCAGTACAAGATAGAGGAAGGATGTGAACCCCAAATCAATTTCCCTTTAATTAATCTACCTCCAAAAATGTATTCCTGAACCAGATACCCCCTCTAAACTCTTGTTTTCCATGCATATCACCAGATCAATAAATTCATATCATTCTTCTTCAGTTAATTTACACCCAAAATACTTGTTTCCCTCTGCCTCCACACAAAAGAAAGAAAAGTAGCTTTTAAAGATAAAAATAGCATCTTCTAAAAAGAGCAGCAATACATAAAATCCAGGGATGCTTAAACCTCAGGATAAGTCTATGTAAACTGCAGCTGACCTCTAAAGCCATCACAGAGAGCATTAGGCAAATGGATGGGGGAAGGAGTTGCAGAAAAGGCCACCTACTTCACTTCAGGAGACAGAGGCCCTCTGAGCAAGGCCTCTGCAAAAGATCTTTATAATTAGGTAGGATTGTATGGGACTAAGCAGTCCTTCAGGTGCCCAGATTCCAAGCCATATGAGAGCTTTATAGCTTAAAGTTAGTACCTTAAATTGGGCATAGTCAGCTTGATAGGGTGTGAAACTCTTTGAGTACTAACAAAATACTTCCATTAGTTCCAGTTAATGGTTGTGCCATTTTTAATTTATTCTGAACTAACTGACATTTCTGAACAGTCTTCAAAGGCAGCCCCACATAAAGAATATTGAATCCAGTCTGGATGTTATCAGGGTGTGACCAGATACCATTTCCCCCTAAGAACAACCAGAGCTGGTATTCCAAACCAAGTTGGTTAAAGTAGCTATGAGCCACGGAAGATAACTTGAATATTCATTCCTAACAGTGCCCCCAATCTGCAGACCTGATCCTTTAGGGATTGTATATCCACATCCAGAACAGACTGAATCATTTTTGGTCAACTGTGTCACAAGCTGTATTGAGAGACCACGTCTAACTTGGAATATTATGCAGTTATATCTATCATCATTAGCATAAAATATAGTAAGAGATGAGCTATGGCTGATGGACATGTTGTGCTTCTGTGATACATAAAATGTACATAATTGTACTAGATATTTGGCTATGGCTCCTGGCTGATCTGTTAATGGCTCCTTGAAAATGCTAAAGTGGTATCTAGCAATAGTAGGTATACCTACAAATGTCTTGTAATTCCAAAAGCAAAGTGCTCACTGTGACCTGTTGGCTGGAGTCCTCCAGAATATAGATGAGATCTATTTCTTGGGGTCAGGGAAATCCTGGGATCTCTCACTGCACTTATTACTTTCTCCCTGCAGGGAAGCAGGTGGGGAAGGGAGTGTACAGGCTCATGGCCTGCGCTCAAGTCTGGTTCCAGGGGCTAAATAACAGTCCCTGTTTCTCATCTCTTTGTGTTTTATCAAGCTGGCCCAATTTTTGGTTAGTTGATGTTCAATATTGGGGCAAACTTGTCATTCAGTCCTAATTTACATTTCCAGCTTTTGATCAAGCCTTAGAATTCAGTAAAAACAGAACTGTTCCCAGTAACTGGAAGACTGAGTTGAAAGAGGAAAGCTCCAGTAGTGAAGCAGAAGAAGAGGAGGAAGATGAAAAAGAAAAAGAGGATAAGAGCAGTGAAGAAGAGGCAAGTATAGCATTGTGATGGGTTCATATTAGGGCCCTTTCTGCTGAATATTACACTGACCGAGTAATCTTGATACCAAAGGTTCTATTACACTGCATTACATTATCTTTAGAGTTCCTCCTTGCATATAGTCCATATTTGTGAATGAAGTCTGCTTATATATGCCGCAAAGAAAATTATTGTGTGATAAACAGGAAGCACACAAACACCACCAATGGGGATATCTGATCTATGTCACAGTACATGCCACATGTACCTCTTCCCCAAAATACCATGTAAATTCAAGTAATTGGTAGAATACTTGTAGTGAGCATAATTGACCAGAATAAGGAAGAGGTGTGTAATGTCCTGTGACTCTTATTTGGATTTTTAAAATTTATTATATTGATGCTATATAATCTTCATGGTTTGGGCCTTGAACTGGCAGTGGATGCATCACGGAGGGAGGGAGGGAGAGAGGGAACGAACTGGGAGCCACTTATGGCAGCTTCCCAGGCCTGTTTCAACATGGTCCATCATGTAGGCCACTCTTACTTGCAAACTACACACTTAAGCCAGCAGTGACCCACTACAAACCTTCACTTAACATTTTCGTTTACTGCTTTCCTGAATCCCTCCTCTAGTGTACATTATGACTTGCAAAGTCACTGAATGGTTGCTGAACTTGGTTTGTTGTACTCCAGAAATTGCCATCTTCAAAGCAGAATGTTTTGGGTTGAAGGGAGCAAAATGTAATTCCTAGTTTACTGGTGTAATCAAATTACTGATACATCTCAGTTAACTTTGATAAATAGCATGTTAAGTATTTATGTACATATGCATTTATTTGCCAAGTATTCTATACCATCTCATGGCTTTGTGACCATATTACAATACGGTATACATGACAATGGGTGAATGGTTTAGGCTGTGTTCACATGACCACTTTTCTGCCTCCAGAGGTTAGCCAGGATTGGTGGGTGCACCCAGCAGATTATCAGTTTTGCTGCCAGGTTGCTGCAGTGCGACCCCCACACGATCCTGCTTAGCAGCTCTGGGAGAGCAGGCCATGACGGCCATTAGCTTCTAGGACCTGGATGGAATCCTGTTAGCCCTTTCACTGCCCTCACACTGAAATCACCAGCCATGTTTCCATTGGCCCCAATGCCAGAGTGGGTGGCTGCAGCAGGTCCAAGCACACTCAGCCGCTTTTGGCAGTCTCTGGAGAGCTTTGCCAACACTCGACTCCACCGTGGAGGTGCAGTTGCCACCAAAGTGAGTGCCAGGTGCAGTGACCCCTTCCCTGCCACAGGGAGATCACTTGGGTCACAACCCGACTGACCCCGGATTACACCTGTGAGTGTGGGGGAGGGAGTGCAGGCACATGGAAAGGGGCTGGATTAGACTGACAGGCAAGCTTTGCAATCAGTCCAGCCTGAATCCCGGGGTTGGATTTTGGCAGTTCAGTGGACGCCAGAGCATTTTAAACAGCACCGTCTGCGGTGCCTATCGCTGTAATAGTGCCTGTCACTGTAATGCAGTGGGCAGGTGTGCCTCCTGGGGAAGGAAAGACAGGGAGGAACCGTTCCCTGCAGCTGCACACTGTGATCTAGGCAGCTAGCAGGAAGTAGGGGAATGGCATACCCCTTAGGAACCTGTTGCTCTCTGACTGGCTTACCAGGAAGGACTGGCTTACCCCTCATTATCAACTTGGCATCTCCTCCCTGATCTGGCAAAATTAATTATCCTCTGACTGAGTAATGCTGTCCTCAGTGCCACAATGGGGAGTACAGTTTTTAGAGGGGGTTTGCCCCCGCTACTTCCACTGGTGAAAGATAGAACTAACACACTCACCATATGCAGTAGCTACCATACGACCCCACCCCCACCCCCCAATCCAGACCATGGATCCAGGTCACCTTGTTGCATCCATCCCTACTGCTGCCTCCACATAGCAGTGCTTCACTGCTGTTGTGACTGTCCTCAGAACCCATCCTCCCATATACCCATCTTTCCCCACTTTTGGCCAGACGTCTTGGACAAACATTGGCTTTGAGCCACAGTGGAGTGGGCCGTTGTCCCCAGCAGAGACTGAGCTGCTGATCTGTGACCACACTGAATAAGAGGTACTCTGCTGAAAGAAGAAAAGTGACAAACAGCTCTATGGCATATTGACACCTTGCTTTTATTAACCTGGAAATGTACAGGTGTGTAGTAGGTAGCAGTAGCAGTAGGTATCCCAAACACAAGTAGCAGAGGTATCCCAAACACAAGTGCACTCTCAACCTGTCTGTGTGCTGGCACTGTGGCTGGCTGGGACCTGTGTTGGTGTCCCTTTAAGAGAAAGTGTGGGGTTGTGGAGGCAGGTGTTGGTGGGGCATGTAGGTATGGTTTATGTGGTGTATTGCCAGGCAGGGTGCAGCTGAAGTTCTGGTTGTGTGGCCATGGAGTACAGGCAGGAGGTTAGAGCATCAGTAGTCATGGTCCACTCTGGGCACAAGCATCTATGGGGTGTGTGCAGGTGAGAGCATAGCGCTTGCATGTAGCCAGGATCAGAGAGAGCTTCTTGCAATTAATAGATCCTGGTTGGCATCTGGGCAGATGACTCGCCCATATTTGATCCTAGATCAAATGACCTGGTTAACGCCTCAGAACTTGGCCAAGACTCCCACCATGCACAGGTTCACACTGATGTCAGTCAATCCCATTTAATCATGATTAACATGGTTGTGAGAATGCAGCCTTAAATAAGTAGGAAATGAAATGTACTTTTACAACCAACATATTATTTGTAGCATTCTATAGGATTGTAAGGCTTGCTTTTAAAATGTAAATTTTGTTAAAATGTACTAAATGAAAGTATGATTGTTAGCAGAATAAGTTATACATTTTCTTTCCTTATTCCATTAATTAGGAAGAAATAGAACCTTTTCCAGAGGAAAGAGAGAACTTTTTACAACAGCTGTATAAATTCATGGAAGACAGAGGTGAGTATATTTGTTATTTTTACTTTATGATATGTTTTACTATAGAAAAATGTTGTGCAGTTCTGAAAACATGTTTCTTGCTGTTTTTTATAAATACCAACCAAAAGCTGTTCCTTAAAAAAACCAACACGTTTTTTAACAAAGCATTCATAGCTGATGAAATGCAGGCCTTTTTCAAATTAAAATTAAATGACTGTACATGACCTACTGTCTTATCTGTATATTAAACTGATTTTGCGTGTACCTATGTACAAATATAATATCCAGGCCGACACAATTTGTGACCTACCAAGTTAAACTAACAATGTGTTGTGGCCCGCCAAGTACTTACCATCACCCCAGGATTACTTTTGTTTTGTTTTGCAATCCCAGACAGGCAGCAAAAACAGGAGCCATGTCGACCCCCAGGTGGCTGCCATATAAGGCTGATGGACTGTATTCAGCTTAGTAGTTTACAGCTGTTCAAGACTGAAGATAATTACTGTAGAACAAATATTTGCTTCAGTATTTTCTGATCATAAATAAATTTGTTTAAATGTCTGTTAGTCTTAGGACAGATTGAAATCATTTTAAATAAATATGAACAAGTATGGACCCGCAACAAAATGTTACAGTATACACTGCTGTGCATGTGTTACCTGAACCTGTGCCTGAGCATGATGAAGGGTATAGGCACTTTCCCCCCTCAGAAGCAGGAGGAGTTGCACACCCAGGCCCCAATAACAACAGGACTTGTGTGACTGAAGAAACTAGGACCACTTTATTAATTAAATTTACAAATAATGTGCAATGAGGAACATACTAAATAGATTGCAGGTACCACCCATATGGATCAGCCTCATAAGGAGGACTGCCCACAGCAGGGTGAAGGACTGGGTGTTGATTCAGCCTGGCACTAGGTCTGGACATTGTCACAACCACGGGGTTTTATCCCCGCTGAAGGGAGACCAGCCTGCCCCACCCCACCCAGGCTGCAAAACACTGAGTGGTGGGCCCAACCAACCTCTGAGTATGTGCAGATCCCAGCCCAGGGGCTGCAAAACCCACATGGACAGTTCCTTGGTTTCCCACTCACCTAAATTAGTCCTCCAGTCAAACACCAATACAAGACAACCTACCCCAGCCCTCACTCACTTGCCATAGGAGCAGGGCAAACTTCAGTTTAGCCCCGCTTACCCTACCCTTCTAAAGCTTTATGGACACTTTGTTGCAGGTCCCGGAAGAACAAATCGTTCCTCCGGTCAAACAAATGTACTCCATCACCCTGGTACAAAACACTATTGTGGGCCCAGAAGTCGGGAAGTGGAATCACCCGACCACCCATTCTACACAGCCTGACCAATCCCCCGGTTAACCTCCCTCAGGGCATTATTGAAACATTCAATTCCCCATTGGCCCCACCAATGTAAATATGAGGAGATCCCAGAGTTCCACACGTGGCAATATATGCATCAAGGAGGGGCATGTCATTCCAAGACACGTCCACCAGTCCACCAGCAAGACACAACTGTGTGCCTATGATGGTCTGACAAGCTCAACAACTGACCCAGAACTATGGCCCTAGATTAGCATGAGCAGGAGATGACTTATGCTGAAATCTGAAAAACAAAAACAAATTAGCATATCCTTTAAACAATCCACCTCATTGTTTAACAGCGTAGTGGTCGAATATACCGATGACATGCTGATGAGCACCAGCACAGAGCATCCAAATCGGCAGGCATCCCTACCACAGCTGCAGAAGATGCAGCACTGATTTGAATTGAATGAGTGCCAAATTCAGCAGGATTAAGATCTGTTTCCATAAAGCATCCCAACATAACAAAAAGGAGGACCCTGCCCATCCCCACGCACCCTAAGATAGGCAGTCAATGCCAACACAGGATATAAAAATTCAGTAGTAGGGAAAGATTTATTATGACCCTCTACCCTGCCAGTCAGTTTTAGCCTGACAAATAACCAACTCAACCCCTTGCCCCACTAGATCCACCTCCCAACACTGTAAAAGGCCCGAGTAGTTTTGATGCAGGACAAACTTACTTACCTGTTAGGAGTCATGATTCTCAACCAAAGTGATGGTTGGGGGCAATCCCAGGGAAGGGAAGGGTCCAAGGCAGAACAACACCAAAAATAGTCATCATAGCAGGCCCAAGCAGGCCCCCTAAATTCAGAGAACTCATGATTATATCCAAATATTTTATCATGGAAGCAACCCGAGCTGGTTGACTTTGTAAAACTACCCCCATATACCCTACTAGCCAGTTTGACCAATTACAGTCCACTGATTTAACTTTAAATTTTCTCTTATCCCTGGCGTCAATCTTATCACCCTCACTGGGCTCAGTTTCCTGATACAAAAAGGAAAAAATGTCCACATATTCGTTTTTCCAGATCTTTTCTTTAGTGGAAAGTAACAAATGATCCCCTAAAGGGGATAGATTTCCATAAGGGTAAAACTCAATTCTGTCATCAGTAGCACCCTCTCCAGACTTGGGACTCTGCAACCCAGATCTAAGTTCTGATGGTTTATCAGTCCTCATCCACTTATGTTCCCTCGGTGTTAGCCGGGTCCTAGGCGTAACTGTTTCAGCTGTGTCAGCACTACTGCCAACAGGCAAAGGTGTAGTGTCCATCCAAGGAGCTGGGGAAAAGCCAGGGCCAGAAGGCCAAACAGGTGTACTTCCCCAAACACAAGATAAATGTCCAGCCCAGGGCGGATAGGCTTCACTTATATCGTACTCGCCTAAGGGACCAATATCAGCATCAGGAGTGTTATGGCAAGAAGAGCCTGCGTGCGGGGGCGGGTTAACAACTGCAATCCCCTCACCAGAATTTTTCTCCAAGACATCAAGCCTGGCCTCAGTGGAGTGCAAAAGTTGCAGCCACTTATCAGCCTGTCCTGAAGATTTAGAAACCATTTTAGCATGTGTACCTAGAGTCTCCCCACCGGTAACCTTCTTACTAGTCTCCAAGGCATCTAATCGAGACAAAATGTGACCTGGAGGCTCAATAGGTTGGCGAATTGGATGTTTAGAAGCAGGCGCCTTCCCTTTGCCTTTAGATTTACCAGGGCCTTTTTAAGGAGCCATAACCCCAATCACCGCCTTATTATTCAGTGATACAGTTATTAATTAATTACCACTGGATCATTAATTATCATGAATGAAGTGCAAAATAGAAATCAAAATAATAATAATAATAACAACAACAACAACAACAACAAACAACACATGGATACTAAAATGTTTAGAAACAACTGGTGTCAGCAAAAACATTCAGATATTTATTTAAAAAGCAATGAGCATGTGGAGTACACAGTTAACAATCAATGGCGAGACACTTGGACAGGTTAGCATTAGAAGAGGCATTTTCCAAGGGGACTCACTATCCCCTCTGTTGTTTGTAATCGCCATGACCCCACTTTCACAAATACTAAACAAAACAGGCCTCGGATACCAAACATCTAAAACATCAAGTAAAATCAACCATCTGCTGTACATGGATGATCTGAAGTTGTATGGAAAGTCCCAGTCAGAAATCAAATCACTGCTAAACACTGTCTGTATATTCAGTAGCGATATAGCAATGGAGTTTGGACTATACAAGTGTGCTGCATTAATAATGAACAGAGGGAAAATAAGAAAAACAGAAGGAATAGAACTGCCCAATGGAAGCAAGATCAAGAACCTGGAAGAGAAAGAACCTTACAAATACTTGGGCATTCTCCAGGCTGATAACATCGCACACACTGAAGTTAAAAGAAAAATTGGAAGTGAATACAACAGGAGAGTTAGAAAAATCCTCAAGTCCAAACTCAATGGCGGGAACATGATACAAGCCATAAACACCTGGGCTATACCTGTTATCAGATACACTGCAGGAATAATAGACTGGACCCAGGCAGAGCTAGAGACGCTAGATCGTAAGACCAGGAAAATCATGACCATCAATCATGCTCTGCACCCCCGCAGTGATGTAGATAGGCTCTACCTCCCTCGCAGCTCAGGTGGAAGAGGAATGCTGCAAGTCCATCAAACAGTAGAGGAGGAGAAAAGAGGCCTTGAAAAATATATCAAGGACAGTGAAGAAGATGCACTTCAAATGGTCAATAATGCGAAACTATTCAACACTAATGAAAGAAAGCAGGCCTACAAGAAAGAACAAGTCAAGAACCGAGCAGAAAAATGGAAAAATAAGCCACTGCATGGTCAATATTTGCACAATATAAGTGGAAAATCAGACATCACCAAGACCTGGCAATGGCTTAAGAATGGCAACTTGAAGAAAGAAACAGAGGGTTTAATACTGGCTGCACAAGAACAGGCACTAAGAACAAATGCAATAAGAGCAAGAGTAGAAAAATCAACCCCAAACAGCAAGTGCCGCCTTTGTAAAGAAGCAGATGAAACAGTGGACCACCTAATCAGCTGTTGTAAAAAGATCGCACAGACTGACTACAAACAAAGGCATGACAAAGTAGCAGGGATGATACACTGGAACATCTACAAAAAATACAAGCTACCTGTAGCCAAAAATTGGTGGGACCATAAAATTGAAAAAGTTGAAGAAAATGAAGATGCAAAAATATTATGGGACTTCCGACTACAAACAGACAAACATCTGCCACACAATACACCAGATATCACTGTAGTTGAGAAGAAAGAAAAACAAGTCAAAATAATCGACATAGCAATACCAGGGGATAGCAGAATAGAAGAAAAAGAAATCAAAAAGATCACAAAATACAAACATCAACAAATTGAAATTGAAAGGCTGTGGCAGAAAAAGACCAAAATAATCCCAGTGGTAATTGGCACCCTAGGTGCAATTCCAAAACAACTTGAAGAGCACCTCAACACCATAGGGGCCACAGAAATCACCATCAGCCAATTACAAAAAGCAACTTTACTGGGAACAGCCTATATTTTGCGACGATATCTATAATAACCAACAGTATTGATGATAAAATTCAGCCATCCCAGGTCCTTGGGAAGGACTCGATGTCTGGATAAAACAAACCAGTCAATAACACCTGTCTGACTGTGTAAACAAGAAATAATAATAATCATCATCATCATCATCTGAATGAAGTGCAGTCTCCAAATTAATTATCACTTTAAAAAAAATTTGGTATAATCTCCCCTTAAAAAAAAAATTACTAGATTTTTATTTTATGGGTGAAGAGCCCAGTAATAGGAGAATCTCAAAGTGAAGTAGCAGCTCCGTAGCAGCTACCAGCAGAGGCAGCTGACCAGAGCCAGGTCACCCTCCATTCAGTGGCTCCCTTCTTAGGCAGCAAACAGCTAGCTTGCCTTGCCCCAGAGCAACTGAACATCAGTAAAGGGAGCTGGCTGCTTTTGCAGCCGCTCCCCCACTCCTGTTGGCCAGCCACCATCATGTGCCAGGGGAACAAAATGGCACCCCCCATGCCCATTTATGGGGCTGGGTGCACAACTCGGCCCCCATTTTACCGTGAAGTGCAGCAGCGGGGAGCAGTATTGTGACTGACTTAAGGTAGTGTTCTTCAAGCTGATAAATTTTCCATTCTTTTTATTCAAGCCCTCCTTCTCCCCTCCTCAACACTAGTTCCATTAGCTCTGTCTACCTGATTTCTGTCTGTTAACTGCCCTATGAGTCCACAAATATTCCACTCCATTGAACTACATTGGGGTAGTTTCAGGGTTGTTGTTGTTTTGCCCCCTTCAATTTCTTCTTCTTCTTCTTCTTCTTCTTCTTCTTCTTCTTCTTCTTCTTCTTCTTCTTCTTCTTCTTCTTCAGATTTTTATGAAACTGATGTACCCCAAATAGTGAGCACTCACAGTGAAGACACACACATTAAGTGTAGTGGAAATGCCTTCCACCCTAACAAATGCCTCAGAATGCAATGGGTGTTTGTCCAAACAACTTCCTCCATGCTTACCCCCAGTCTGCCAGTTCTTCCCTCTCACCCGCAGGTGATCTGGTTATGCGTCCATTTCCAACTTTTTCAAAAAGAGATGATAAATTATTTTATCTTGGTTTTGCAAATACTTTACATCAGATAAATATTCCTGAATAAGTTCTGCTAATGACTTTACACTACTTTTGCAACTTTAGAAATTCACATGTATTTGAAAATGAATTTTCTAAAAGCTAAATTTGGAACGGCAGGGAATATTAAAATAAATTCCCTACCATGTTCCGTGGGGCTCCAGCACTCCAGCAATGCTCCCCCGAAGCACCAAAATCCAGGGATTTTTTGTGTGTGCAAAAAAATCACAATTTTTAGATCTTTTCCCCCAATAAAACAAGCCACCAAATGGCTCCAATTCACAAAATGGCAGCTGGAAATGACTTCTGTGATGGTTTCCAGCAGCCTCTGATCTGCAGATTTAACCCTTTTCCTGTCAGTTTTTCCTCACATGGTCGGGTGCCAATTACCCTGTATTATTTTGAACTCTGGTATGCGACTGTTAATTAGGAAAATAGGGTTGTGGTTCTATCTATATTTACCATAGAGTAAGTATCACTACACATTTTTGGATTTTCTCTTAAGTAAAGATGCATAAGATTGAGCTATATGGGATTGAAATGCTGAATTGATTTATATGCATTGACTTCAAAATACGAGGAGTTATCCTTGCTAATATAAAAAGCCACACATTTCAAAATACTTTCTTTCACAGGGACTTCTATTAATAAACGACCTGTACTTGGATACAGAAACCTGAATCTCTTCAAATTATTCAGACTTGTACATAAGCTTGGAGGATTTGATAATGTAAGTACTGTAAATCAGGGTAGAAAAAATGTCATAGCCTGAAGAAAAGTTAATAGTACAACTTTAAATTAACAATGAAAAGTGATGTGTAGAAGAACATACAGGGATAATTCTTAGGAGTACTTCACATGTTAGTTTTTCCAGTGCTTAGATTTCTCTCTATCTTCAGAAAGAAAAGAATGCATGGTGTTGTTTTTTATCTCTGCCAGCAAGACAGGCGGAGCTGATGGGAGGTTCCGGGAGGAGGGGTTTAGATTTGTTAGGCACTGGGATACATTTTTGGGGAAATGAAGCCTGTACTAAAGGAACGGGCTCCACTTGAACCAAGATAGAACCAGACTGCTGGCATTTTAAATCAAGAAGGTTGCAGAGCACCTTTTAAAATGAGGCCTGAAAGATTGCTGACAGCAACTTGGTAGTATCTGGTTTGGACAGCAAAATTCCCTAAGGTATGAAGGTGCACGTGTTTCAGATAAACCAGAAGGGGACAGAGTACAGCCAGGAGTTGAGCAGAAGGAAACACATGACAGCTTGCCAAATAGGTCAAATGATGGTAAGGGGGATAGCACACACCAACGCCAGGTGAGGGACTCGATGTATAGGTGTCTATGTACCAATGCCAGAAGCCTCCAAGCTAAGATGGGTGAGCTGGAGTTCTTGTTTACTAATGAAAACATAGATATAAAGGGTGTAACGGAAGCTTGGTAGAATGGTGAGAACCAGTGAATATGGTTATTCCTGGGTATAAAATTTACAGAGGGAGCAGAGAGGGGAGGATTGGGGGAGGAGTAGCACTATACATCAAAGAAGGGATAGTTTCAGATAAGCTACAAAAACTAGGTGGACAGGAGTCCTTCACAGAATCATTATGGGTAACATTACGAGGACTGAAACGAAATGTGTTACTAGGAACATGCTATTGCTTTCTGGATCATAACACTGAGAGTAACCTGGAGTTGGAGAAGCAAATAAGAGAGGTGTCAAAGAGAGACAGGGCAGAGGCCTAAATATGCTAAATTACTGTGCCTTAGAACAGTTAGTTGCAGAACAAACCAGAGAAATGGTGACCTGGGACTTAATCCTGATTGGTGCCCAGGACTTGGTACGAGATGTCCGAGTTGCAGAACCATTAGGTGGCAGTGACCATAGTGTGATCCATTTCAGCATATTTGCAGGTGGAGAATTGTCAAGGAAGCCCAACACAAATGTGTTGGACTTCAGAAGAGGAAACTTCTCAAAAACAAGGGGACTGGTAAAAGTCAGGAGGGTCAAATAACTCCAGAAAGCATGGAACTTTTATTTAAAACCACAGTACTAGAAGCACAATTGGAATGTATACCATGAAGGAGGAAAGGTACCATCAATTTCAGGAGGATGCCAGCATAGTTAACAAGTAGAGTCAGGGAAGCTGTACAAGGGAGGAAGACTTCCTTCAGAAAATGGAAGTCCTGCCCAAATGAAGAGAACAGGAAGGAACAAACTCTGGCAAAAGAAATGCAAGGACACAATAAGGGATGCAAAAAGAGAGTTTTAGGAGCATAGAGCTAGGAGTGTCAAGGGAAAAACAAAAACTTCTTTAAATATACCAGAAGTAGAAAACCCACCAGGGAGGTGGTTGGCCCCTTAGATGATGAGAGTGTGAAAGGGATTATTGAGGATAAGGAAACTGCAGAGAAGCGGAATAAGTGCTTTGCATCTGTCTTCATGGCGGAGGATACTGACCATATACCCGCTCCGGAAATGAGCTTTTCAGGTTTAGCGGCTGAAGAACTGGGCCATTTTGAGGTGACAAGGGAAGGTGTGCTAAACTGTCCTGAAAAACTAAACATTAACAAATCTCCAGGGCCATATGGCATCTACTCAAGAATTCTGAAGGAAATCAAATGTGAAAATGCTGATCTCCTAGCAAAAATATGTAACTTGTCCCTACAATCAGGCTCTGTACCTGAGAACTGGAAAGTATCCAATGTGATTCCTATTTTCAAAAAGGGATCCAGGGGTATTCAGGAAATTTCACACTGGTCAGCTTAACTTTGGTGCTGGGTAAATAGAGGGAAAGCATACTTAAGGACAAAATTGTTAAAATATTTAGAAGAAAAGGCCTTGCTGAAAGGGAACCAGCATGACTTCTGCAAGGGAAAGTCTTGTCTCACTAACCTTTTCTTGACTGACACTCTCAGTCAACAAGCAAGTGGATAAAGGTGATCTGGTTGACATAGTATACTTGGACTTCCAAAAAGTTTTTGATAAAGTTCCCCACCAAAGGCTCTTAAGTAAACTTAGCAGTCATGGGATAAGGGGACAAGTTCATGTGTGGATCGGTAAATGGTTGAAGGACAGGAAACAAAGGGTAGATATAAATGGAGAGTTTTCACAGTGGTAAGAAGTGGGGTCCCCCAGAGATCGTTCCTAGGACCAGTGCTCTTTAGCTTGTTCATAAGTGATCTAGAAGTTGGGGTAGGCAGAGAAGTGGCCAAACTTGCAGATGACACAACTATTTAGAGTAGTGAAATCCACAACAGATTGCGAGGAGCTGCAAAAAGATCTCTCCAAACTGGGGGAGCAGGCAACAAAATGGCAAATGCAGTTCAATGTAAGCAAGTGCATATTGGAGCAAAAAACCCCAACTTCACATATGCATTGATGGGATCTGAGCTGTCAGTGACTGACCAAGAGAGAGTTCTTGGGGTCATAGTGGACACCTCATTGAAAGTGTTGAATCAGTGTGCGGCAGCTGTGAAAAAGGCTAATTCCATCCTAGGAATCATTAGGAAGGGGATTGAAAATAAAAATGCTAATATTATAATGACCTTATACAAATCTATGGTGCAGCCACATCTGGAGTACTGCGTACAGCTTTGGTCACCCTATCTTAAGGATGACATTGTAGAACCTGAAAAGGTTCAGAAGAGGGCAACCAAGATGATCAGGGGCCTGGAGCACCTTCCTTATGAGGCAAGGCTACAGCATCTGGGGCTCTTTACCTTGGAAAAGAGGCAACTAAGGAGAGACATGATCAAGGTGTATAAAATTATGCTTGGAGTGGAGAGGGTGGACAGAGAGAAATTTTTCTCGATCTTTCACAGCACTAGAACCAGGGGTCACTGCATGAAACGGAAGGTCGGGAGATTTAGGACCAACAAGAAGAAGTACTTTTTCACAAAGTGCACAATTAATCTATGGAATTCTTTGCCATGGGATGTGGTGATGGCCACCAGTTTGGATGTCCTTAAAAAGTGCTTAGACAGATTCATGGAGGTCAGGTCTATCAATGGCTACTAGTCTGGTGGCTGTGGGCCATCTCCAGCCTCAGTAGCATGATTCCTCTCAATACCAGTTGCACAGGAGCAACAGCAGGAGAGAGGGCATTCACATACCTCTTGCCTGTGGGCTCTCCAGAGTCATCTGGTGGGCTACTGTGTGAAACAGGATGCTAGACTAGATAGGCCTCGGGCCTGATCCAGCAGGGCTGTTCTTATGTTCGTGCTGGAATCTCTTATGGGGAAGCTAATCAGTGTATTCCTTATCCAGACTATGAAGTTATGGTTTTCAGTGTATGGAAGTATTAGGAGGGCTTTATGTATTGTTTTTATTCCCTGTAAGCACAAGAAAAGCTTGGAATTTAGTAAAGCATGCAGAATTTAGCTTCCTGAGATAAACATTCATTTTTAGCCTACTTTCCAGTTGGCTTATGAGATCACCCGGCATTCTGTTTGTGTGTTTGTGTCCCTGTGTCCCCTACCACCACTGCCTCAACTTCGCAGTGCCTGGACCAATATGAACCAAATCGGGTACAGTTGTAGGGACACATCAGGACTCCTCAATGGCGTAGTTTGTGATGATGTCTCCCACCCCGATCCAAGATTGTGAAAGCATAAACTTTTGAGGCGCAAGTTTACTAACCGGAGGACTGTCTAACCAATTTGAACCAAATTTGGAACAGCTGTAGTGCGTGACACACAGGGACTCCTCAATGGTGCAATTTGTAATGATGACATCCACCCTGATCTAAGATGGCAGACACATGAACATTTGAGGAGCAAGTGGTCTAAACTGGTGGACCTCGATTTGTACCAAATGTAGTCCAAATGTAGAGGCAGTGAAAGGAAAGTAGGCTGATTAGTTCTTACTAGAACAACTTGTTTATTTCTTTTTTTAAAAGGCTATCCTTGTAATAACAAAAATGGACTTCAAGATTGTGGACAGCAATTTATGGTATATAATGCAATTAATCTGCGAGATATGGAAAGAAATTCCCAGTAATGTTGTTAAAATTATTGAACAAGTAGGAGTTCAAATGAACATCCTACTTGTTCTAGTTTGGTGGGAAAATAGTTGTAATTTCCTTAAAAAATCATTCCTGGATTGAATTTTTCTTAGCTCTTTCTGCTCATCAAATATAAAATAAGTGAGCATTGTGGATTGCATATAACCCCTGAGGATTTTCATGTCACTCTTGCAACCTTTTACTCTTGCGCACAGAAATTATGCCTGTTCATGTACACACTTAATGAAAAGGTAGTACTTAAAAGGCTAGTAGAATTTCTCACATAAGTTTTTGAACTGTATTAGAATAAGGGACTGTATCCTGATTTTTTAAGTGTAAGGCTTTGTAGTAGGACAACTCCAGATGGCTTTTCTTGGTTGTATAACACAGTTGATGAGATGGGACTTGCTACACTACATCTATGGAAATAATAATCTGCAAATTAACAATAACCTTTGGGAAAAGGGTATCTCAAGTATGGTTCAAAGTGAGAGTAATGTACTATATATTAACACACACTTGCATCTCAGTGAAACCATGCTGCTTCCATAACATATGAAGCAAGTCTCCCATGGAGGTGATAATTGTAGAAGCAGCAAACTTGCACTAAGTGATATATAAAAAGCTAAAGTGCATTTCTACTGTGTATTATCATCAGCCTCTTAATGACATCACAAGTAAGGCTAGTTTTTATAAGACTAGTCTGAAATGAGCGCTCACTTCTTCCGCAGCGCTACAAGGGTAGAAGGACAGCCCTCACGGAGCAGCTGGAGCCTAGCTGTGTTGAAGCCTTGCTGCTCAGCCAGCAGAGCGGGAAGGGGGAAGTGATTTTTGCTTCTCTCCTCTCCGTTCAAAAGCCTTCTTTTTTTTTTTTTTTTTTTGTGGGCACGAATATGCCCCAAAGGATATGCATCCCTCAGGGATATATTCCTGACAACAAAAAGGGCTTTTGGAGGGAGGAAAAGAAGTTATAATTGCTTCCCACTTCCACCCATGCTGAGCTCTGGAGCAAGACATCAACACAGCTGGGCCCCACCTATTTATTAAGTAGGCATTCTCCCCTCCACTGCAGTAGAGAGAATGAATGGGGAAGATCATTTAGGTATAACCCAGTATATGCAGGTGAGTTGAGTGTGGGGATGGAAGCAAATCTACAAACATTCAAGCTTTGTGGGATTGAAATTTCCTGATGTGCAATTGTAATGTGATAGAAAAGAAAATACTGTTGTTTGGACAAGGAATGTATTCTGTACATCTCAATATTTTTTGCTGCCATTTAGATCTTTTTATTTCTAAATAAATTGTTTATTTAGTCATTGGTGCAGAATCATTAATTTAAGCAACTTTTAAAAATTGAGGCAATTTTCATTCTATAGATTGAAAGTGGAGCAGTTTGGAAGCAAGTGTATCAGGATCTTGGGATCCCTGTCTTGAACTCTGCTGCTGGATATAATGTTAAATGTGCTTACAAAAAGTAAGTAAATCTGCATGTGTGACATTTTAGTTCTTTATTTTGGAATACATATGTATTCCCTTCTATAACTGTCATCATAAAAAGAAAAAGAAAATCTTTTGCCATAGTGGAAATGAAATGAAATCATAGGAAGCTGCTTTATGAGATGAGTCAAACCACTGGTCCATCTAGCGCAGTATTGTTTTTACTCACTGACAGTGACTCTCCAAGATTTCAGGCAAGTCTTGCCTGGAGATGCAAGAGATTGGACTTGGGACCTTCTTCATGCAAAGCAGATGCTCTACCACTGAGCTACAGCTCCATCCTATGAAATGCTGTTGCACTTCCATATTTTAAAAATCTATACACATTCCTAGGATACGATTGCTTTAAAGGTGCCATCCCAAGCATATTTACCTGAAAGCAATTAAATCATTGTGCACACTGAATAATATTTCAGGTGTGCAATAGCAGAGGAGCAGTTTTCACCAATCCTCCCTCCCTCCCTTCTGCAATCCTTTGTGCTTCCTGAAAATACATTCCTGAGGATCCTGCAGCCCTCAGGAACATTTTTCCGGAGGCCCAGAGAACTGCAGAAGAAAGGTAGGGTCAGTGAAAAACCACCCCTTACCCCAGGACATTCCTGCAATGTTATTTGGCATGTGCAACATTAGTCTGGATGTCAGCCATTGTTTTTAACTCCATTTTAGCTGTTTCGTGGCATGCATTGTAACTAATTTTTGCCACCAAACAAGCCACCAAGGATCACTTGGTGGCGACCCAAAACTGGGCCTTCTCCAGGGATCTGGAACACACTCCCAAATGAAATCAGAATCTCCCTGTCTCTGGTTGTTTTTAAACAACTTTTGAAAACACACCTGCTTTATCAGGCTTTTAGTTTGTGATGTTTCAAAGTTTGAAAGTTTTGTTTAATGGTAATTTAAAAACTGTTTTATAGGACTACTAGATTTTAGTTCCTGTTTGTTTAAATTGTAAACCACCCTGAGATTCTATACAGGGCATTATAAAAATATAACAAAAACAATTTTTTTCCGAATCGTCCTCTGTTTCTGCATAGACTCAGAGAATGCTGTTTGCAGTTGCAAATTGTATTTTAAATATGTTTGGAATATTATTAAAAGTTACTCCTGATGTTCCATGTTACTAGGCTGATCAAACCTTAGAAATGTCCACAAATGGCTTGTGCACAGGCTGGTGGGGCAGGGAGCGGTTCCCTTAAGCAGTCAGTAAGGAGCTACTTACTTGCTCATTCCCACCCCGCGCTTTTCTGGGCATGGTGCCTATTCCCCAACCAGCCACACAGTAGGGCTGTGCATTGAACTGTTTGGCACGCCATTCTTGGACCGCCAAACTGCTTCTGGCAATTGGCATTAGAACCAGTTTGGAGGGGGCAAGGGGTCGCTATAAGAGGTAGTGAAGGCGCTGCCTACCTGCCAGTCCCCCCTGTCGCTCTTCTGCCGCTGGTGCTCTTCCAAAAAGCATGCATACAGGGCTGCAGCATGCTTCCTTGCAGCCGGGATCAGCATCAGCACGCAAATGGCCAACGGGCATGTGCATGGCACGCATGCACGTTGGCCATCTGTGTGGCGACCCTTAAAGTGACCCCTGTCCTCCTGGGAGTGCACGGAACTGGTTCCATGCACATCACTACCACATGGGGCTGCAGTGCTGTCCCCTGCAGCCCCCATGCAGCGTTGGCATGAACACACACAGGCCATGTCTGTGTCAACACCATGTGGAGGCTGGAGGGTTGGGGACCAAATAACGTGCCCAGAAAAGAGGCGGGGCAGGGACGAGCAGGTAAGGAGCTCCTTAAAGGAATTGCTCCCTGCTCCATCAAGCCATCTTGAACTCCGTCACCCTAGCTGGTTAGGCACTTCACAGAGGAGGCACCGAATCGTGCTTTATAAAACAACTTAACCTTTTTGGCAGTTACAAGGAATGAGAATTATTCAACTGGCAACAAGTTTTTTCCACAATCTTAAAGCATTTTTGTTGAGCAGATTAATATATGTATTTGTCTCAGAAGGCAAAGTAATGCTGACTGACCTTTGTACATTGCTGTCTTTTAGATATCTTTATGGCTTTGAAGAGTACTGCACATCAGCTAATATTGAATTTAAAATGGCATTGCCAGAGAAAATAGCAAGCAAGTCCTGTAAGGACCATGAGAAAGATGTGAAAAAGCATGAAGAAGCTGAGCACAATGTAAAAGAAATAAAGGTAGAACCTGAACAAAAAGATGATGTAATAGCAGTTATGAACCAACAAGTAAAACCAATTGAGAATGAGAATGAAAGAAAAGAAAATGATAAATCCTCTTTTTTGGTAAGTCCTGTTATAATTGATTGTGCTAATTATAAACTATGCCATTGTGTTTTATTAAATTAAGTTGTGTAAAAGCTTAAATCAAGTTGGTGGGTGGTATTGTCTGTTAAAACCCATATAGTAACTTATATTCTAGCCTTTAGAGATTATTAATTGTTTTTACTACATTTCTCAAATTGTTAATGGGAATACAGTCTATTATGCACCAGATTTACCTCTGGAGGATCTACAAGGCAAAATATTTGTGGATGCCCTGTAGAATTCTGGGCAAAGCACAGAAAATGCTCTATTTAGAAATAATATCTGGAATCTATATACACAGCCTTTTCATCATTAACCATGTTGGCTTTTAACAAAGTTTCTAAACTAGTTTCAGATCTTGGTCTCAAACTTTGGTTTAAAGCAAATCACTGGTTTGAGAGGGGAGATTGGGGCAGAGGGAGCACAAGAGCCCAATCACTCCAGTTAGGAGGCTGGCAATGGGGCTCCATAGAGTTCTGTGCAGTATACAGCAGAATATGGATTTAACTATAGAAGACACATTTACTTGGATGGAAACCTGTTGATTTCAATAGAACTTAAGTAAACATGCTTAAATTGCTATACTTTCTTCATGTGTATTTTGGATGTGATACAGAAAGCCCTGAAGCTGCATACCAGTACATTTTGTTTTTCCTAACATAACTTCCTGAGTTTCAGGAGCTGCTTGGCAAGTGGCATATGAGGCTACTGTTAAGGAGAGAAAAATATTCAGATTACTGTTGCACTATCATATTGTGAGAAGTTAACATGCCTCTACACAGTTTGAGGTGCTCTACACAGTTTGTTGTGCTACCTCTAGCAGAATATCTTCTCCAGGATATATATAAGATCGTCCAGTGTATCGCACAATATGTACAACCTGTCAACATCTGCTGATTCAAGAACTAGAGGTTCCTTTCTTTGCATAAGTCATTTATGCTATATACAACAGCATTATGCTAGTGCTACACTGATCTGGATGTAGGTCAGTGCTTTGGAAAGACTACTGCAGATGTGGAGCTTGTCATGTGGTCTTGTGGATGCCATGGAGGCATCCATGGATCATGTTGAACATTAGAGCTCAGTTCTACTGCTATTACCTCTTGCCAAAACAATCTGGAATGGGTTGATTGCACAAATGCTAACATATATTTCCCTCAAAATGTAAATTGCATTTTTGTTTGGGGTTATTGCTCATGTAACGAGTATGTGTTTGTTACATGCAGAAAGTCCAAGATCCACTTTTGATATTTCTAGTAGACAATTTTCAGGTATCAGAACTGGGAAAGATCTTTGCTTGATACTTCTGCAAGCCATTGATACAGTATTTACCTGAATCCAAGACTTGTTTCCCCCCCCTAAGTTCCCTGATGTTAGCAATAAGGGGGTCATCTTAAATTCAGTGTCCTCTTCCTTTCATTATAACCTGTATTTAATCTGTATTTTTAAAAAGGGGTCGTCTTCTATTCAGGTAAATAGAGTAGTCAGAATAGACAATACTGAGTTAAAGAACCGATCATGTGACTTGGAATAAGCCAGCTGTATTCTGTTGAGTTCTGTTCAATTTAAAAACATTTTTCCTTATCCCATTGGAAGAGCTAGATTTAAACTTTTTTACATTTGAAATAATTTGAAGTCAGAATTAGATCTCCTAAACTTTACAGTTACTATTTTTGTTACTGACTGACACCCAGACTAATGCTACACTGGCATAATGGAGGAGGAATAATTTTAATATGTTTTTTCTTCCATGGCTTGAAGGGTGCAAGACACTCTTAAGAAAATATTTGCATTTTAGAATGATGAATGAAATATTTGCAAAGCATTGCTTTTAAAATAATGCTGCTTCTCATTCACTACGGTAGGATATCAGGTCCAAGATTCAAAAGCATGGAATTGCTACCATGTTTAACTATATTACTTCAAAAAGCACTTCTAATTGTTGCAGAACATATTCAAGTATTTGATCTAGGCACATAAAATGGGACCTTCCAGGGGCAATGTCAGGGATCAGGCACAGGCCCACACTCATTGAAAGGCCAACCCAACCTCTGAAGCTGGGTTATTTTTCTATGTTAACTTCTTTGAGAACTTTAGATCTGGATCGTGATCCATTGGAATCCCTAAGAATAGGTTCGGCACCTGTGCAGGAATCTCATGGCTGAATGCTATAGCTCCGCAAGGTGCCCAAACCCTGCCTCATATGCTCAGTGCAGACGTTATTAAAAGGCAGGTGGGATGCCATTCCCCTTAGTTCCTTTTCGACTCCTGTAGCAATGATACCTTGTCACTGCAGCTCCTCGATTGAATCAGTTCCTTAGAAAAGAGTTCTGAAGCTTTAAAACAAAAATAAAAAACTAGTTATTCCTCAGACTCAGGTTTCCTTTTGACTATTCTTAATTCTTAACAGACTGTTTGACAGACCTTTTGGTTTTCACTTGGATTACAGATACGGACTGTCTATTCTCAATGGACTGAAAAGAAATTGTTTGAGCATTGTGCTGATTGCAGGGCTAAGCTTCCTTCTCAAGAGAAGCATAATTCTTGTCTAATTTGCTTGGGGGAAAACATTATGGTTACATGTAAAATATGTAATTTTCCAAGCAAACAAGAAGAAATTGGGCACTGAGGTTGCATGCAACTCTATATGATGACGTCCTGAATCCCTCGCCCTCAACATCGAAGCCAGCCACATCCTCAACATCAAAGTTGATATCAGCTTTGGTGTCGAGGACTGTAACACCTAAACAGTCTAAACCCTCAGCATCTACCTCGTCCTTCAAATCTCCGAAGGGCTCACCCCCATGGCATAAGGAGAGGAAAAGGCTTGACTCTTCAACTGATTACTCCGAAGCACCGGTACCTAAAAAACATAGGAGCCATGAGTCCATGTCGAGGGAGTCTCCCTCTCCATCTGGGCTGCAGAGCATGTTCCTTAATCCCAAGTTGGGATCAGTTCCCAGACCTCCGACACTGAGCCTCGGTGTCATGGCCTTCAACGCCGATCCCATTGATACTGAGGCCTTCAACATCCAATGCAAGACTGTTGGCATCGACTACACTACGTCCAGTAACAATCTCTCCTGCCGTGACGCCGATTCCATCAGTGCCGATGGATCAGTGTGCAGAGCCTCCTATTTCTTTGCCAAGAAATCGACATAAGGAGCTTTCACCAAAATTGGACACGCTGATTATCACAGCAGCGAAGTAAGTGACTCCTTGATGCTGAGAGACTTTGTCTCCTCCAGTGGTCAATGCTGACGTCAACACCAAACCTCTTGACGCTGGCCTAGACCCATCCATGACTACAGATTGTGGAAGGCTCAACAATCGAAGTGTGTGAAACTGCCTTCTACCACTTTCACGCTTTCTACCACCTTGCCAAATTCCTTACCTCTGTGTACTTTGGCAGTGGGTGATGCCCCAACAGAGGGGTGTGTGTGCGCGCGCAGGGGGTGGGGTGGGGTGGGGGGGAGAAATGTCTTACAATAACATCCACCACACAGACCAGTGTGTCCCCAACTGTTACTTTTGGAAACAAGCTTCTTATGATAATTACTACCACACAAACTCAGTCTTTGCATCTTGGTACACAGAAGACTACTACAACTCAGACTCAAAAAACAACCCTCTCCACTAAGGTTCCTGCTGATCTTCACATGCCTACTTCTTACCTCCATCATCTGGGGAAGAGCATAATGGTTTGTCTGACTTTGAGTCAGGCCCTGAGGGTGTAGAGTCAGACAGTCCACCTCAATATGTACTGCTTGTAACTCCTGTCTCTCCGACCGAAGAATGGAAAGCATATAATCTACTGGTGAAGACAATAGCAGAGGCCGTAGGACTGGACCTTAAGGTACAATCCGCCACTTTGATGATCCTGTTTATAATTTCATGGCTGCCTGACAGGCTGCACAACCAGTGTCCCTGCCACTGTTACCAGTAATTTCCCGTGTACAGAAAATGGCATGGGAAGTTACCCTTACTTCTGTGCCCACTTCAAAGCAATTAGAAGGCCTCTACAGAGTTCAGGAGAAAGAAAATATGTACCTGTTGAAACACCCAGTCCTGAACTCCTTGGTTATTGATTTCACAACAGCAACAAAAACTGCAAGGCGACACACCACACTTGCAGATACAGAAGGGAGGAAATTGGATGTTATGGGGAGGAAAGTTTATACGACAGTTTGCCTCCCAGTGAAAATAGAGAACTATTATGACTGCATGGCAAAATACAACCACTCCCTTTGGGAAAATCTGCAACAAGATTTAGACAAATTGACACCTGAGGAGTTCAAGGAGCGCTTCTCAGACACCATGGCTAAGTCCATTGCCCTAACTAGGCAGCAGCTAAACACTGCCAGAGATCTTATGGAGACAGAGTCGAGGTCTATGACCACCACCATCTCTTTGTGTAGAGATGTTTGGCTCCGTTTTTCTTTGCTCCAGTCTTACATGAAGGATAAAATTGAAGGGCTGCCCTTCAATGGTAAAGGCCTATTCCGCAAAGAGACTGACGAAACAATGGAAAAAATTCCAAATACACTGCAAAATCATTTACGGCACCATCTACTTCCACTTATACTCTCTCTAAGTTCAGGTCCTTTTCCAAACAAAGGACAAATTACCCAACAGCAGGATTGAAGGGACTTCAGGAAACAATATCAACCCTACAACAAGCGGTCCTTCTCTCTCATAAGAATAAAAACAACACGTAACAAATAGGCTGAGGCCCAGAAACAGCATCTTTGAAAGCTCAGTAAGTCCACCAATACACTAACAACTCGTTGCCTATTCCATCTTAATGGCACGTCACCTACCACCACAAACTGCCCAAACCATCAAACTGGCAAGCCATGCCCCTGCATGGCACCACATAACATCGGACCTTTGGGTCCTCAAAATAATATCCATGGGATAGATAGAGTTCACGACCCTGCCAGTTTTCACAGGGGTGCACTTCACTCAAGTCACATCGCCTCTGATGGAAGAAGTAAAGGAATTGTTGGAGATGGGTGCCATTACCCTGTATGGTGGACAAGGAGAAAGGACAGATTCTACTCACAATATTTTCAGATCCCAAAAGGGATGGAGGGATATGTCCCATTATGGACTTGCACCCATTGAACAAATTTGTGTAAAAAAGTTCAGGATGATAGCTTTGCAAGACGTACTACTATACCAGGTATGGTGGCTTGAAACACTGGATTTAAAGGACGCTTATTTCCACATAGGCATCAGAGAGGATCACCGAAAGTACCTTTGGTTCACTGTGGGTGAGTCAGTATTCCAGTACAGGGTATTGCCCTTTGGACTACCAACAGCACCATGAGTTTTCATGAAGTAAATGGCAGTGATTGTGGCTCATCTAAGGACCAAAGGGAAAACAATATTCCTTTAACTTGACAATTGGCTGATAGCATCAGAAGGGAGATAAAGGTTAAATTCTCAAACATCGTATGTATTATACCTTCTCCACAACCTAGGGATATGAGTACATTGGAAAAAATCTCACTTAGAACCAGTGAAGTCCATAAACTTCATAGGAGCATTATTAAACACAGAGACAAAGCGAGCATACTTACCAACAGAGCGGTTCCAAGCCATCAAGGATTTAGTTCTCAAATTCCAGGCTCAGCTGAACCAACATGTCTTCTGGGTCCAATGCCCTCTGAGTCTTATGGCTTCCTGCAGTTCAACAGTAGTTAAACACATTTAAAGATGAAGAAGCTGCAACTTTGGTTCCTTTCAGTCTTTTGCTCCAATGTGGACAATCAATAACTTCTCAATATTTCATCCCCCATTCTTCAGTCACTTGGTTGGTGGATGGATCCAAACAACCTCCTCCCAAAACCCAACTCCATCAGTGTGGGTTGCCACAGATGCATCCCTAGGCAGTTGGGGTGCACACTGCAATGGCCATCAAGGACAGGGACAGTGGACTATGCCACAGAGACACCTGCACATCAACTTCTTGAAACTCATGGCAGTGTTCATGGGGGTGAAGGCCCTCTTACCTCTCCTGAGGGGTCAGGTAGTCCAATTGTGACTCGACAACATGACTGCCATTGCTTATATGCACTATGTTGAGATCCTTATGCACTCTGAGCCTTCAACTGTGGCACAGATGAATTCTGAACCAGATTCACCCTATTGCTATCCACATAAAATGCACAGACAGTGTGCTTGCGGACAGCCTCAGTTGGACATTTGCTCACCAGCAGCAACATGAGTGGGAGATCCTGAGTGAACCTGACACCAATATTCAAAGCACGGTCTTGTCCTATGGTAGACCTGTTTCCTACATCGCTGAATGCCAAGTGTAAGACGACCCTCAGTCCCTGGGGGATGTTTTCCCCCAAGGATCCTCAGTCCCTGGGGGATAGACTGGTCCAAGGGGATCCTCTACATGTATCTACCACAACCTTTAATAGGCAGGGTAGTAGCCAAATTACTTGCCAGACAGGTATCATGCATTCTAATAACACCATGGTGGCCCTGCCAGTCTTGGTTTCCATTGATACTCAAACTATTGCAACTGGTACCGACAGCTTCCACAGTACCTAGATCTCCTGTGTCGGGACATGGGACAAATCCTACATCTGGACATAGCCACACTGTTCTTCACAGCATGGCAGATAGGCTTCTGGGGAGAAAAAAATCCTACTAAATCAGAGAAAACCATCCACTAGACTGAATTATTGCTTATGCAAGGGCCAATGGTTTCTGTCCACTCCAAGCCTCTGTCAGGGACATGCATCTTGCTGCTGTATCCTCTAAACATCCCGGATGGGATGGAAAGTCTCTATTTATACATCCAGATTGCAAGGGATTCTTGAAAGGATTGACTAATTTACTAGAGAGATGTAGTGGTTCTTCCCCTCTCAGGCACTGTATTTTTTATTTTATGATGTTGAATTTTAGTTATGTTTTATATTGGTTTTATTGTAACCCTCTCTGAGACCTTTGGGTATATGGTGGGCTAGAAATATGAATGAATGAATGAATGAATGAATGAATGAATGAATGAATAAATAAATAAATAAATAAATAAATTATATCTTCCAATCAGGCAACTGATAGCCCAGTGGAGCATATTGTTAGTACTCTCAGTATTGCCTTTAGAGCCAGTGTGCTCAGCTCCACTTAAACTAGTGACATTAATAACTTCATTCCTAATAGCAATTACCGCAGCACGTAGAGTGAGTGAGCTGACAACTCTGCACATTGATGCGCCATATACAAGATTCTTCCCGGATAAAATCGTGATGTGAATGGACCATATGTTCTTGCCAGAAATAGTCACCGACTTTCAGCTGAACCAGGATATTTGTATTACCCACAATTTTCAGAGACTCTTCCACCTCTCTGGAAAAGGCAATGCATACACTTGACATGTGTAGGTCTCTCTTATATTACCTAAACCAGACAAAATCATTCAGATTAACCAAATGCTTGTTTGTCTCCTACAAGGGGACAGCAAAAGGGAACTGTGTATCAAGACAACGCCTTTCACATTGGCTTATGTAACTTATAATGCTGACATAGAAATCTAAATCCATCAGGGCTCATTCCACTTGAGCCTATACTGCTTCAGCGGCCCACTTATCTGGCATAACTTTCAAGGACATTTGCTAAGCGATAACCTGTTTTTTGAACTGCCTCTTTGTAAAGCACTATGCCATTGACCTGCAGCAGAAGCTAACTTTGGGAGAAGTATGTTTAAAAGGGTATTAAAATAACTACAGCACCCTCCTCAGGGAGCTAACTAAACACTCATTCTTATGGATTCCAACAGATCATGATCCAGATAAACAGGTTGTTTACCTGTAACTGATGATCTGGTAGTGATCCATTGACATCCAAAAGTCCCTCCCAATCCTCCTCACTGCAGTAGCTTGAATGTGCATTGTTTTAATATTCGATAGAGAACTCACCATATTATTCTTCAGTGGATGATCGTCTATGTAGGCGGTCATCCAGGAACTGAGGGGAATGACGTTCTGCCCACCTTTTAATAATGTCTACACTGAGCGTGTAAGGCGGAGCATGGGCACCCCAAGGAGCTACAGCATTCGGCCACGAGGTTCCTGCACAGGCGCGGAACCCATTCTTATGGATTTCAATGGATCACTACCAGATCATTGGTTACAGGTAAGCAACCTGTTTTGAAGAGCAGTATATGAATTGTAGTAGTATTGTTTGCTGCTGCCCAGTAAGCCTCTCCATTGGGCTCTGGCTTTTAGGGTGAGGGTACGCAACACTAGATAATCTTCTCAGGATCTGCACCATTTTAAATTTTCCATTCCATGTGCAGTGATGGGCACAGTGGACACTCGTCCTTCAATGTTGCCCATGAGGGACAGGACATGGACATCTTAAAATGATGCAGTTGCTGAAAGAAGCATCTGCTGCTGACACCACTGCCACCGCCCACCATTGCCCAGTAAGCCAGGACCCAATGGGGATGTTTGCCTGGCAGTTGTGAATAGTAGTGGATGCTCCTCCTTCAGTGCTTCCAGTGATGTTGAAGAAGGAGTGTCTTTCTGCTCCCCTTTTCACTCATTATGTTGCCTGGGAAAGGAAAAAGGAAAGCAGATGGATTTTGTCTGCTCCTCTTTCCCCAGTGACTTGGCACCAAGCAGGGGGCGGGGGGCAGCAATGCGCAGACACCCTGTGGGGGATGGGGGCCCAGCACATTATGAAGAGCTTGCCCGAAGCTTTGCTCTTGAGCCTCCTGGATCCTGGTGCCACCACCTGAAGTCCGCTATGCAAAGTTTCTTTAATTATTGTGAGATAAATAAATGTTTGTTTGTTTTTTAGGGAAACAAAAAGGTTTTTCAAGAATGTCACTCTGACCAGGAAAAGGAATTACGAATAATGAAAGCAGAAGATGAAACCAATGTGGAATGTAAAGAAGATGAGAAGAATAAAGACTTGGAAAATCAGAACACCAGTTTAGAAGCTGAAGAGAAAGAAAAATCAAAGTAAGAGACTTTATTTTCAGTTAAACTGTATGAGGGAAGCAATAGTGCGTTTCAAATCAGAGTTGGCATTGATCACTGAAAGATATGTATTTTTAAATTTTTAACTGTCTTAGTGACAGAAAGGATGAGGTCCTAACATTCCCATCAGGAGAAACTGTTGTATTTGTGGGGTTCATTCTGAAAACAATTTGCCTATCTGTCCAGTTTGCATTTAGCCTTGTTTTAAAAGTTATAGAAATTGTGTAAAAAAAGTATTATTTTGCCTTCTGATTAAAGAAGATTACTAGAATAAAGAGGAAAAGATTAAATTAAATTAAATTAAATTAAATTAAATTAAATTGAAGTTTCAGAAAAATGCATTTGGAATAACTAACATTAATAAGTTGAGAGACATGGTGGGTCAGTGAACTTTGGGAAGCTGTTACAAAAGTATATAGATTGTATATAGTTTTGCAATTGCTTCTTTTGCAGTATATACTTTTGCAGTAGTATGGGCTGACTGATGAAATAAAGAATGTGTTGAGGTCAGCAGAGAAAAGAGAGAGTGTATGGATGTAATGATTTATTAGAAACTAGGGATATGCAAATTGATTCAGGTACAAATCAATTTGTACCTGAATCTAGCTGATTCAGGGGATTTGGAGACAAAACAAATCACCCATGTGGTCCATTGGCTAGATTCAGATCCAAATCGAATAGTGTCTGATTCAAAATGACTCACAATTCTGATCCCTCCTGTTAATTTCCCCAGATTCCCAGCTTTCTTTTTTTTTAAAAAAAAAAGCTAAGCTCTAGCCCTTGTAGAATTGGAGTTATGGAGCAAAGTGTGTGGTCACTATTTTTCAAGTGTTTGGATTCTTTGGTGGATAATAACTTTTCCTCAATGAATCTCTATGAGGATTCATTACACACCTTCATTTCTTCATTTTGACTATCTTTTGGACAGTGGAACATAGGAACATAGGAAGCTGCCATATACTGAGTCAGACCATTGGTCTATCTAGCTCAGTATTGCCTTCACAGACTGGCAGCGGCTTCTCTAAGGTTGCAGGCAGGAATCTCTCTCAGTCCTATCTTGGAGATGCCAGAAAGAGAACTTGGAACCTTCTGATGCTCTTCCCAGAGCGGCTCCATCCCCTGAGGAGAATCTCTTACAGTGCTCACACTTCTAGTCTCCCATTCATTTGTAACCAGGGTGAACCCTACTTAACTAAGGGGACAAGTCATGCTTGCTACCACAAGACCAGCTCTCCTCCCATGACAGTGCCAACTGTCAACTGCCATGTGCCAACTACACCCCACTCCCGCCCACAAGACAGTGGGGTACTACTCAGTTTCTGTGTTTATGTTCTAGGGGTTGTTTTTTTTCAAGTGTTTAGGCTCTTTGATGTCTAATAATCTTTCCTCATAATGAATCTCTATGAGGATTCATTACACACCAAAGAGTCTAAACACCTCAAACATTCCTAAATTATAAACTGAGTACCCAGTGGCTTGTAGGTTGGGGGGTAGTTGGAACATGGGATGCCACTAATTCCCCACCTGCAAAGCAGTGGGGTCAAAATGAACAGAAGAAATGAAGGTGTGTAATGAAGACAGAAAAGAATCTAAACACTTCAAAAATACCTAAAAATAGAGTACCCCAGTGTGTGTGTGTGGGGGGGGGGGGTGCGTTTGTAGTTGACACATGGCAGTTGACAGTTGGCACTGTCCAGTGATAGTCAAAATGAACAGAAGAAACAAAGGCATATAATGAATCCTCATAGGGATTCATTATGAGGAAAAGTTATTAGTCACTAAAGAATCTAAACATTTCAATAATCCTAAAAATTAAAATGAGTACCCCACTGCCTTGCAGGTGGTGGGGAGAGTGTAGTTGGCACATGGCAGTTGACAGTTGTCACTGTCCAATGACAGTCAAAATGAACAGAAGAAATGAAGGTGTGCAATGAATCCTCATAGGGATTCATTATGAGGAAAAGTTATTATACACCAAAGAATCTGAACACTTGAAAAATAATGACTGCATATTTTGCTCCATAACTCCACTTCTTCAACGTGATCTCTGTCTTTTACACCAATGGGCTATGCGCCTGCTCAGAGACCTCGTCGGAACCTAACAAGCTCAATTTTCCTGCTCTGGGTGGGAACCCCTCCCCCAGCTGCTATATGCGGCTGCCCCACTCCTCATCCCCTCGTCTTTTGTCATCCACACTTCAGTCTACATTGTGGAATCTGCAGCTTGGCAACAAGTAGGATCAGAGTCTATCCCCTTGTTGTTTTTTCGTGCTTTCTTTTATTTCTTATTTCACGTAGTTGCATTTTTCGTTCTTAGCGTTTTGTTTGCGGTTTTTTCCCTTCTCTGGAGCCCCGATTCCAGCTGGGATGGGGAGCAGTGGCTGGCCAGCCTTCAGCATTTATGCCCGGCATGACGAACTTCAAGAAGTGTGTTTGTTGCGGATCTAAGATCCCTTCCCCCGATACTCATACCGAGTGTCTCTGTGCCTGGGGAAATCCTACATTGTCAAGACCTGTCTTCACTGCCAGAAGTTTATGAAACAGGCTCGCAAAAATAGGGCTATTCGCCTGCACGCAGCCCTGTGGGACCTGGCCTCAATTCCTTGGAAGCCTTATCTTTGAAGAAGTCAATGAAAATGGCTTCTTCGGCTCAGTCGTACTGCTCTGAATCCACCTCCATAGGAGCAGAAATCTTGGTCTCGATACCGGTCTCGATGCCTCCTGTCATCATTCCCTCAATATCGAGCACCCCACCGCAGTCCATAACATCAGATCCGTCTCTGAACCCTTCGATATTGAAACCTAAGACGAAGAAGAAAGAGAAGTTGCCCTGTGATTTACCAGCGGGTCAACCCCCTATTCTGAAGAAGAAGAAGATAGCCTTGGTTTCTGCGTCGGAGGGCCCTTGGGCCAAGAAGCCTAACTTGGACTCTCCTCTAACCGGGAAATGGTTGGAATTGGCTCTGGATCGTGTGCGCCCATCTAGAGAACTATCTGTGGAGATGGATGAGCAGGAGTGCGTTTCATCGGGAGGTGAAGCATATTCGCCAAGCAGGCCTGTTCCAGAGCATCATGGCTGCCTTGATGTCGTTCACCTGTCCACCGACATCAGGAGCGCATCTCTCCTGGCGATCAAAGCTCCCGTTGGGAATCTGAAGACCGCTCCTTGAGCTATAGACGTGGTCAGGACTGGGATTGTCGAGAATCACTTTACACAGATCGATATTGTGTGTCAGAGCACCACTCTCCTTTGAACGAGGTGGCACCCTGTTATGATGCTTGGCTTTGGGACAAGTTCTTATGCTCGCTACCAGTGGGACTCTCATTTGGACTACTCAGACTATGTTCGGCCTCGATACGGCCCTTGATGCCCTGATGGCTCCACGTATGGGAAACCAGGGACTGCTCGAGAGTGGTGTGAACCTTTCTCTCACTCTGAAGGGAGACCATGTTCCCGCTCCCCACAACGCTCTCTTCGAGATCTAATTGAGCGTCGTGATTCGCCCCCCAGGGCTCCTGTTCCACAGTAGGCCTTGATGTCGGCCCCGATGCTGCCAACGGAACTTTCCACCTCGGTACCGACTGATAAAAGCAAGCTGGAACTCCCTACATTCTCACCGGCTGCGGCCCAAGACTTGTCGGCTCCTCCTGAATCGGAGTATGAGAGTGATGCTAGTTCCTCGGACTCAGAGGGTGTTTCCCAGGGCTCTTCTCCCCTGGACATACCGTCTGATTCCAAGCCTGTTCTCCATCGGAGGATCTAAAACAATATTCCGCATATGTGGCACGCATGGCGTCAGCGCTGGGCGTGAGTATCAGTACCCAACAGAAAGGGGAATTGGACCCTTTGTCCAGTCTTATAGATGTGGACGCCGAGGTACCAGCAGCCCTACCCCTTAACCTGGCCTGGTTGGGGGTCATGCGGGGCCATTGGAAGAAACCGGCAACTGTCCCAACCCAATAGACGCCTGGAAAATTTCTGTAGGGTGCAATTACAGGATGAGATGGCTTTCTTGAAGAATCATCCTGCCCCTAATTCCATCATTGTAGAAGCGTCCCTACAGAAGACTAGGGGTCACAGCCTGTCAACACCGGGTGACAAGAAGGGCAGAAAACTAAACTCTTTTGGGAGAAGGCTTTATTTGGCCTCGGCTCTCCACCTAAGATTAGCTAACTATCAGGCCTACAATGCCCAATATAACCACTTTCTGTGAGAGAAAGTGGCCATCTTTTTGGATCTGCTACTGCAAGACAAGCACAATATGGCTAAGGCATTCCTTTGGGAGGCAATCCAGGTTACTAAACAGGAACTCTGCTCAGCCAGACACTCGGTGAAATGTGCGGCCAAGGTGATGGCTACGTCAGTGGCTCTCAGGCAGCACGCCTGGTTGCGTTCCTCTAGACTGACCTACGAGGCCCGCGCTAGAGTCAAGGACCTCCCCTTCAAAGGTTCTACCCTGTTTGCAGAACAGACTGCAGATTACATGCTTCAGAAGATTCAGAAGTTGCGGAGTACGGCAAGGTCCATGTCCTATCCTTCGCCGACACTTAAGCAGCAGAAACCTTCCAGGTGGTCCTCTTATCAACAGAAGGCTCCTTCCCAACAGCAGTCTCCTTCTGAACGTTCCTTTTGTGGCAACAAGTACCAGCCCAGATACAAACCAGGCTCCCAATCTAACAATCCCACCTTTCAAAAACAGTGCCTGAGTCCTTTCCTAAAGAAACAATGACTCGGAGACCTTTTGGACTCGCCTGGCCCCATTCTCAGCCGAATGGGACGAGGTTACCGCAGACCAGTGGGTCTTCATGGTCATACATCTGCGTTACACCCTTGAGTTTGAGGGTATGCCACCCGTGTCAGGGATCGTGAGTATCCCATATACTTTGGAATTGGCCCAGGAGGTCTGCGCTCCCCTGTCGAAGGACGTGATAAACCTTTCACAAATCCGGAGAGTCCCAGCTTCTATTCCCGGTACTTTATTGTGCCAAAACTGGACGAAGGTCGGAATCCAATACTGGACCCCGGGGCCCTAAACAGACACTTGGTCTACAGGTGTTTTCGGATGCTGTTGATACCGACAATACTGGCCATCCTAGAAAAGGACATGTGGATGGTCTCCTTAGATTTGAAGGACACGTACTATCAGGTCTCAATCCGTCCTTCGCATCAATGCTTCCTATGTTTTCAGATGGGGGGATCCCCTATCAATTCAAGGTCTTGCCATTTGGTCTCACAACGGCACCCAAGGGTTTTAGGAAATGTCTGGCCCTGGTGGTGGCTTTCCTACAGGAAAAGGGTCTGCAGGTCCTACCATACTTGGACGATTGGCTCATTCTTGCAAATACCAGACAAGCGGTTCTGGGCAACCTGAGGGTGGTCGTAGATACCCTGCAAGGTTTGGGTTTCCAAATCAATTTCAAGAAACCTCAGTTGGAACCCGCCCGCAGGATATGCTTCATAGGGCTGATTTTCGATACAACCATAGAGGAGGTTTTCTTTCTGGACGATCGGATATCTACTCTCCGGGGATTGTCCTCCAAATTTCTGGCAGGGGGTCTGCAGACTATGCAGTCAGTGCAGCGTTTTTTGGGGCACATGGCAGCCACCACTTATGTACTGCCTTTGGCACGCCTTCGAATGTATGTCATCCAAAGATAGTTCCTGGACATATTCAAACCTCTTCAGGGTTCAACGCATTTGGAGTGCACGCCCCCTCAGTAGGTCCGGACGGCTGCGGCATGGTGGACAGAGGTCCATCATCTGAACTTCAGCACCCCATTTCAAACTCCTCGGTATCGATGGGTGATCACGACCAATGCATCAAAGCTTGATTGGGGAGCGCACTTAGATGGTTTTCACCTGAGCGGACATTGGTCGCCCAGGGAAAGGACCTGACACATCAACTACCTGGAGTTGCTGGCCATATTCAATGCCCTCAAAGGGTTCTTTCCAGTAATTGTCGATCAATCAGTGACGGTCTAGACAGACAATACGATGGCAAAAGCCTACATCAGTCAACAGGGTGGCACATCTTCAAGGAGTCTGCTGTTTCTGTCAGTGGACCTTTGGCACTGGTGCGTAGCTCATGCAGTCTCACCCCATGCAGTCTACATACAGGGTTTCCTGAATGTTCAGGTGGATGCATTGAGCCCTAAAGGCCCGCAATTCACTCACCCTAGGGCTGATTTACCTTGCATCCAGTTCCACAAAGACAAGGTTGTGCTCAGACCTGATGTCCATTTCCTCCCTAAGGTGGTCTCTACATACCATCGTTCTAAGCTTCTCACGCTGCCAGTATTCTTCCAGAACCCTTCTTCTGATGCTGAGCATAGACTGCATCACTTGGATGTTAGAAGGGCGTTATCCTTCTATGCTCAGAGATCTGCTGAATGGAGGAAAACTCCCTCACTGTTTGTTCTTTATGATGAGCCCCGTAGAGGTCTCCAAGTTTCTGCTCAATCCATGTCTAGGTGGATTGTGTCGACAATAGAGCTCTGTTATAAATTGGCTCATAAGCAGTTACCTGTTCCAGTTAAGGCCCACTCAGTCAGGTCCATGGCGGCCTCTGTTGCCTTTGATTGGGCAGTCCCATTGGATGCTATCTGTCAGGCGGCTACTTGGGATTCACCATTATGGTGATGCCAGGGCACGAAATGATGCTATATTTGGCAGGAGTGTCCTGCAATCTATTTTCAGTTGATGTACTTGTTTCTGAAATAAATACTTCTGGCAGATTCACATTGCTTCTGTTTATTCCCTCCTCCTTGAGTGCTAGCTTATTATGCGCCCATTGGTGCAAAGACAGAGACCATGTCAAAGAACTATAGGTTGCTTACCTGTAACTTTGGTTCTTCTAGTGGTCATCTGTACTTCTACATGTCCTCCCTGCAGGGGTCTCCTGAAGGTGGACTCTGTGACTTAGGGGATGAGGAGTGGTGCAGCCACATATAGCGGCTGGGAGCAGGGTTCCTGCCCAAAGGAGGAAAATTGAGCTTGTTAGGTTCCAACGAGGTCTCTGCGCAGGTGCATAGCCCATTGGTGTAAAAGGACAGATGACTACTAGAAGAACCAAAGTTACAGGTAAGCAACCTGAAGTTCTACAAGGGCTAGAGCTAGAGCTTAGCTTTTTTTTTTTTAATGAAAGCTGGAGACCCGTGTTAGGGTTAATTCATTGAAAATCAACCAAGTGCCCCACTGCCTTGAAAATTGGGTGGTAGGTGGCACCCATGGGAACCTACCTATCACCCAAATTTGGTACCCCTAGGACCTTGTTAAGTGGTCCAAATCAATCCGAATCAAATCAAATACAAATTGAATCTGGGGTGATGGGGGGTAGATTTGGACACAAAACAAATCAGGAGTGATTTGTTTGGGGCACAAATAGAATTTTAAAAAAATTGATTTGTGCACATCCCTATTAGAAACTGAGCTCTCAAAGTCCTAAAGAACTGGAAAATGACGAAAAAGGATATACTGGGACTACATTTTAGACTGATAGGCTAGGTTATGTCATGTAGTTTGAACAGAATCTGGGGGACCTAGGATATAGGAGAGTAGAAGTGAGACCTGGAAGAAGTATACAATATAGGATAGGCTAAAAGAAAAGGTATTAGAGAAAACTCAAAAATAAACTATGGGCAGAATAGGTTTATAGAAATATTATCAAAAATTTAAATTTTTGAAATTTAAATTTTATCAAAATTTAAATATTATCAAAAATTTAAATTAAATTATATACAGGCTCAGCTGGTATTTACCAGAAGCAACGACCATTTGTGGTCAAGAAATGAGTGTAAATAATGCTTTATTTCATTCTCATCTAAGGTGGCAACATCAGCAGAACTGATATTGCTACTTTGTTGAAGCAACTTGTGTTGATCCTGCCAACGCTCCTCTGATTTTGCTACCAGCGTTGACAACTACTTTGAATACACAGATGAAATTATTGTATTGCCATTCTACCTCTCAAATGAACCCAGGAATATCTATGATCTGGATATCACATGCATGTGGCTGGACTCAGGCTGAGGGCCTATCTGAATAGTCATGCATGGATGAATTGGTGCCTTTTAGACAGAAAGGTGATTAATGAATCCATGTTATACATTTATGCTATTTTTTAAAATGCATATTACATGTATGATGGAATTAGCCCACTGTGCTCTCAAGTTTTGCTATTAAGCAGAGTTTATTGCTGTTTGATATTGAAGCTTCTGTGTTTCTTTATTGCGGCTCTGTCTTTCAAGCACTTATTTCTTTTTAAGGAGTGAGACACTAGAGCTGAATGTGAGTTTTTCCAGGTCAGATTTCAGTGCTTTTAGTAGGGCAAGTGAGTTTATTACACTTATCAGTTTACTTCCATTGTTTGTGCCTACCTTAGATTTACTATGGTGAGAATTGTATTTGTAGCATTAGTTCAGTGCAATAAGCTGTTATGTTTGCTGGTGCCTGTTGTTGGGAGTTTGGAGTGGGTAGTTCTGGGGAGCTCTGTAGATAAATGGTAACACTAGGTGAAAAGAGTATTTCAAGAAAGCAACTGAAGAGAAAACATGTTTTGAAAAGCCAGAGGTACTGAAGGGAAAGAATATCGCTGATATGCACCTTGGAACGCCTATGTAGCAAAGACTCTTTAAGGCAGGAGAATGTGTGCTGTGTTTTCTTGTGACACACCCCCATGTGTTTGTGTACATTTCTAGCTCTTCCATGATTTCTGAGAACTTTTGCCATTGTACATTCACACTTCTTGATTTAATTCTCAATGACAAACTACTATTGCACAGTAGTAATGTGATTAAAGTTTTTGTTGCCTTTCTCTCGATATTGGGCCTAGGTACAATTCATGCCTCTAGAGCATTTCTCTGTCATGTTTATATTATACAGAGGTTTTATGTCTTAAGATGTTTGCTACATGGACAAAATGTTTTCCCCCAACACTTTGTATAGCTAATGGCCTATAGCAATTCACTTTCAAGATTCAGTGGTTTGCCTTTGAAGCTATAGCGATTTCACAGTTAGTCCCTTGTTGTTTAGAGCAACATGTTAGTCATTGCACTGCTTCAGTTCTATGACATGAGATATTTTCTAATGGTAATCATTGCCATGGTGGTATTTGTTCAGGATGGCAACAGGGCTGATTAGTCCTGTATATTATAAAGGTAAAATATAACCTTCGACTAGATAGATTTCTTTCATGTCTTCATACAACTATATAGCAACTTGATGTAACACAAACATCTGGGATACAATTATATATCCCACTCTTGAAAGCAGAGATATCACTTTTGTTTGTGTGTGGTTTTAAAAATCTAAATCTCATGAAGGTGTAACCAAAAGATCTATTCTTATAGCTTAGAACCTTTTAGGCAAACTACTGCATCACACTAAGCAGCTACTGTGGTATTGTGTGAATTTTCATTAGGATTCTAGTCTTCAAGTCCCTTTTTCCAATGCCTTAAATATGTACAATATTACTACTTTTGGTATCCCTTTGGGATCAGCGAGGACTTTGCATATGTGGGGGGATTTAAGGTCAGGCTTATACTATTTTATAGAAAGAAACTTCATATATTCATATTCTGTCTGGCTAATGCAGAATTGTGTTTTGTGGGCATATCAGTCAGTATAATGTGTTAAGTTAGAAAACTTACTAACTTTGATGTTGTTGTAATGAAGAACATTTAACAGGATGGGATACAAGATGAGACTTTTTATAGAAGTGGCTCTCGTGTCTTTGATAGTCCCAGAACATAACTGTATACCTTAATGTATTACAAATAGTTTTAAAATAGTATGTATAACAGATATCTAATGCTTGTGTTCTGGGCATTTCTCGGCATTTGCCATTTTGATTCTATTAACTAATACATGTTAATTTCTAGCATTTCAAATTTTCATTTTCTTCCTTTGCCTATAAAACACAGAGTTTATTAACATATTGTCTAAAATATGTGACTTGCAATCTACAAAGTTTAGTGAAAGATGCCTTATTTTTCTAGGAAACAAACTTCTAGTGCTTTGTAGTATGTTACTTAGTTTCTTAATTAGTTTCTGCTAAAGCTCATTTTGAGAACAACTCTACAAAGCATAATTGAAAACTACGGAATGTATAATAGGGATCACTGTTCCCTCTTAGGCGTGTGCATGTGCGCGCACTCACACATTTTTTGATGTCCATTCAGCTACTTTTAGATCCTGCTCAGGTTTAATCAGGAAGGTCCCACTCTGAATGCCTATGCGCACACACTGCCTTGATAGTGCTTCCCAGAACAAAACGCATTACGCACACAGATGAAAAAAATTAGAGAGAACACTGATAGGGATACTGTATTAAAAATCATTAATTGAACAGTATCTCTATAATCTTAATGGTAATCTGGTATCCTTCACAACGTGAGCTTTGCACCTGCACAGTAGTCCCTTCAGAAGATTCCAAGCTCTTCATAGTGCTCTGAAGCTTTGCCCCTTAAGAGCTTCAATAACAAGCAGAGTGTGCTTGTTATTATTGGCGCCAAAACGCTCAGTCTCTTAGTTCCTTCTCGATTGCCATCATGAATGGTTCCCTCGGTTTTCACTCTTCGTGTTTGGTTCCTGAAAGACAAAATTTACAGCTTACATATTAGTTTTATTGACCTTGCACTGTTTCTGACTACTCTTTGGGATTTGACTCTAATGGGCTCATGGAAGACCTTTAAGCTGTGTTCCTCCTGCTGTGCAACCCTCCCCTCTTCTGATAAACATGAACTTTGTTCTGTTTTGAGGAAGATCATAATATGCTCGCTTCTAGAATTTGCCTCTCCTTTTCTAAACAAACTCTGGAAAAGCAGAGAATTGTGCTTGAGAGTGGCACTTTACGAACAGGCCCTTCCCCATCAACCCCAGTGACACTTCCGACACCGACATCCACTATCTCAATGTTGGGCTCAACTCTGAAACTGTCGTCCATTTCTCCAACTACTTTTTAAAAGCCTTGTGATGTTTCTAAAGATCGCCGTAAACATCACAAAAAATGCAAAAATTAAGAGGAGGATTCTCCTCCCCATATGAAACACTGGAAAATTTCTCTTTAGGCCTCAGCATCGACGGCTTTGACATCAGTGCTGCCTTTGTCACCAGCCTGACCATCACTCTCCACATTGACACCTTCAACACTGGTCCAACCATCGGCCTCCACATCAATTTCAGTGCTGAGCCACCCACCCATTTTGGTACAGCCCTGTCGACCATGGCTGCTAGGATGCCAGATGTCTTCCGAACACCATTCCCATTGACTGTTCAGGCTGTTGGTTCCCATACTCTGGCAATTTTTTAAAAACATCTGAAAACCCATCTTTTTAACCAAGCTTTCTCAGCCTTTTAAAATTTGTTGGTTTTAATTTTGTAATTGATTTTAAATTGTTGAATTGTTTTAACTTTTTTTATGTGTTTTAATTATTTTATGGTAACCGCCCAGAGATGAAAGTTTGGGCGTATATAAATGTGATACATACATACATCTTCCTCTTCACCAGAGGTGATCGAGGTGCTTTCCACAACTCCACTCTTGACGCCAGCCTCAACACCAGCCTCAATGTCTATCTCAGTGCCTGCACCAAAATGCACCTCTGCCAGAATCCAAACCTCAATGCCGACTCCACTACCGACCTCAACCGAGCACACATTGCCCAAGCACATGCCTGCTGCTTCAGCTGCTCTCTCAACACCTGTCTTTGGATTGCACTTACCTTCAACACTGTCTGTGTTGAAAGACATTCCTCTCTTCCATCAACATCAAGTCTATTCTGGCTTCTCCAATAATGAAACCTTCTGGTTCTACCTTTAAGAGATTCTCCCTCCACAGACTTGACATCGATGATATAGCTAGCTGTGCCACCGTAGAAGTTCTTAAGACACCATCGGCATCTCCAGTACGTGCAAATCCTCATTGCTCTCCATCTTACCTTCCTGCTTAACCTTGGAAGGAAAGGCTTCATTTCTCACTCCCTGCCTGCTCTTCTGACTGGAGATGATTGGAATACTGGAGCTCCCCTGGGGTTATATCAGGTTATACCCAGGTTATATCAGCTGGCTGGGGAGATTTAAAGACCTTCTATACATGCCTTCCCCATCTCTGCCATATGATTATGAGGAGTTCTGGCTTTGGAAACTCACTATTCAAGCAGACCTGTCCTTCGAGCATCCACTGGACACACACAAACCCCATGTCACAATCCCCTTTGGCACAGTCTTCTCTTCTTCCACCTATGGATCTCCCCATCCAACGTCCTACCAAACTAGCTATCCCCTCCACAAGTACAGTGGGGGCACCTGCTATATGCTGAATGCACTTCTTACTCTGACAGTGAATCCAAACATATGGAGAACCTGTCAGACCCTTCCCCAGGCAACAATGTACCCAATAATCCATCCAACTCTCCTACTGAGGAAACCAAATTGAACCACATCCAAGTAGCTGAAATGGCTAAAACCCTTGGCTTGGAACTCAAATTCCCCAGCCCCAACTGTTAAAGATCTGGTCTTTGCTTTTGTTTCCTCTACTTCAACTTCCCAACCCATAGCACTTCTCATGCTGCCAGTTCTAATCAATTCAGCAAAATCTGCCTGGGATGCTCCATCTACAGCCACGGCCACCTCCAAAAGACTGGAAAATTTCTATAGAGTCCAGGAGGATGATTGTAAGTTTCTATTTGAGCTCCCTCTGCCTAATTCACGTGTAGTGGGCTGTGCACTGAGCAGCAAGTCTGGCCAAAAGCATTCTGCTCCTTACCAACAAAGAAGGCAGAAAGCTAGATTCACTTAGCCGGAAAATTGACTCGTCTTTATCCCTCTCAATGAAAATAGCCAGCTATCTGGCCTGCATGACCATATTCTATTATTCATTGTGAGAAGGGTTTAAAGGTGACCTAAATGACATTCCCGAAATGATCCAAACTAGATTCAAAGAACTACTGTTGAAATTGGCAGATATTACCTGCTAGAACTTAAGAACCACCAAACATCTTAAGGAAACAGGAAAAGACAGGAGAGCTGGTCTTGTGGTAGCAAGCATGACTTGTCCCTTTAGCTAAGCAGAGTCCGCCCTGGTTGCAATGAGAGACTTGAAGTTGTGAGCACGGTAAGATATTCCCCTTAGGGGATGGAGCCACTCTGGGAAGGGCATCTAGGTTCCAAGTTCCCTCCCTGGCATCTCCAAGATAGGGCTGAGAGAGATTCCTGCCTGCAAACTTGGAGAAGCCACTGCCAGTCTGTGAAGACAATACTGAGCTAGATAGACCAATGATCTGACTCAGTTTATGGCAGCTTACTATGTTCCTATGAAACATAATCACTCACCTTGGCTAGCACTATCTCTCTGAGGTGTCATGCCTGGCTCTGCTTATCCAAAAGTCAAGGTTTACAGTTAGGACTTTCTCATCCTCCTCTACTCTGCAGTTCTATTCCCAGAGGTTTAAGATATTCAGCAGACTCAGATACCAATACAACCAGTCTGACTGGAGGTATAGCAGTAAGTCCTTCCCATACTCTCAGAAATGTTCTTTCCCTTAAAGGAGTAGGCCACAACAAAAGGCCAAACATCAGGATCCCACCAAACAAGATCTTTGACTTCCAGTTTTCCTGCCTGTCGGACCTTCTGCCCCCATCAGACTTGCACCCTTCCTTTTCAATTGGCATCTAATCACATCCGACGCCTGGGTGCTAAGTATCATCTCCACTCACTACACCATAGAATTCCACACCACTCCCCATTTCCTTGGGATAAAACACCCTCACAAACCCTACCCTACTAACAGAAGTTCAACCTGTTGTCCAAAGGGGTGATAGAGCCAGTTTTAGGGGTGGACCAATGGGCAGGTTCTATTACAGGTACTTCCAAGTACCCCAAAGGGATGGTGGTCTCTGACCCATACTAGATCTCCTTTCCCTCAACATCCACATGAAAAAAATTCAGATGATCGTGCTTCAACAACTCCTTCCTCTCCTAGTGGAAGAAGAAAGGCTCACCACGTTGGACCTCAAAGGCGCCTACTTTCATGTGGGGATCCAACCAAGCCACAGGAAATATCTTCATTTCACCATGGGGGACAACATTTACCAGTATATGGTCCTCCCATTTGGGCTCTCTACAGCCCTGTGTTTTCACCAAATGTGTGAGTGCAGTCATTGCCCACCTCAGGATGGAAGGAATCTCAATTTCCCTGAATCTGGACAATTGGTTGATTACCTTTCCAGACAAGGCACTACTAGCCAATCACATCCAGATGATACTCGTTCTATTGGAAAACGTAGGCTTCCAAGGGAAACTGAAGAAATCCCAATGTGAAGAAATCTGTCCCCCAAAAATCTTTGACTTATATAGGCGCCATCCTGGAAGCGAGTGCAAAGCAAACCTGTCTCCCAGAGGACCAGAGTCTTGCCCTGTTGCACATGATTGATCTCTTCTAGTCCAGACCCACCCAGGAGGCACAATCCATCCAATGCCTCTTAGGCCTGATGGCATCTTGCACAGCAACAGTTCTCTATGCCATACTCTGCATGCAACATCTTCAGTTATGGTTCCTCTCACAGTTCCGTCCGAAAGTGGACAGTCAATGTATGCAATTATTGCTGCCACAAGCTGTACTAGACTCCCTGCTTTGGTGGACTCTTAACAGAAAACCTAACGATGGGCATTCTGTTCCATCTTCCCCACCATAACTCTAACTATGGATGCCTCCCTAAAAGGTGGGATGCTCACTGTACAGGGCTTCATACACAAGGCTTCTGGAACCACCAAAAGTCACTCCTCCATATAAACTTTCTAGCACTCTTGGTGGTCCTCTTGGCCCTCAAAGCTTTTCTACCAATTCTGAGCTGCAGGACAGTCCAAGTCCTGCTGGACAACACAACCATAATAGCTTACATCAACTGCCAGGGTGGCACAATATCAAAATCCCTCTTCAGCCTATCCATTCAACTCTGGGATTGGTCCATTAACCATCGAATCTACTCATTGGCCCTTCATATGAAGGGCACCAATAACACGTTGGCAGACGGTCTCAGCAGAGAATAAAATTTCTCTTCTCAGTACAGATGGGAGGTCAACTACAATGTCCTCTCTGATCTTTTCCTTCATTGGGGGACTTCCCAAGTGGACCTCTTTGCAACCCAACCCAACAAAAAGTACTCCCTCTTCTGCTTGAGAGCAGCACTGGGCAAATGTCTCTGGAGGATGCCTTCCAAATCCCCTGGACCATACATCTGGTATACCTCTTCCCACCATTCCCTCTTCTGTCACATGTTCTCAGCAAAAGCCTACAGCACAAGACAAAATGCATACTACTCACACCCTGGTGGCCAAAGCAGCCGTGGTTCCCTCTCATCTTACTACTGTCTCGGGGCCTCCATCACCACATACACCAGTGCCTGGATCTTCTCTCCCAGAATGGGGGCCAGGTGGTCCATCACATTCTCCTGACATTAAACATAACAGCCTGGACTGAACCTTTAGATCATATCTTGCTCCATGAGCGGAAAGACTCCACCAGACGTAATATTCCTATAAATGGGAAAGGTTTTTCAATGCTGCAAAATCTAAGAGTGTCAAGCCAACTGCTGCTTCCGTCCACCAAGTTCTCCTGTACTTGACTTCCCTGAAACATGCTAGCCTTTCCAACTGATCCATAAAAGTCCTTATGTCAGCCTTGTCTGCAGTACACTCAGGATGGGATTCCACAACCTCATTTTCGCACCCCAACTGTAAAAGATATCTAAAAGGGCTCGACAACCTCTATCCTCCAGTTAAGAAACCAGTTGAACCCTGGATTCTCTCTTTAGTGCTCTCCACTCTCACAAAAGTCCCTTTTAAACCATTATCCCCAGCCACTATTAAACTACTCTCGTTCAAAACAGCTTGCAACTACTACTCTAAATTGCAACTACTACTGCTTGAAGGGTTAGCGAACTCACCACCCTAAGAGCTGATGATTCCTTTACTGTATTCTTCCCCAATAAAGTTGTGATGCGAACTGACCCCTCCTTTCTACCTAAAGTGGTCTCCCGATTTCCACATTAACCAGGACATTGTTCTTCCCACATTTTTCATGAATCCCGTCTCCCCACTGGAAAATTCTCTGCATTTTATGAACATTTGTTGGGCACTCTACTATCTGGGCAAGACCAAGAGCTTTACAATGTCCAGTAGACACTTCGTAACATTAAAAGGTGCTAATAAGGGCCAACCTATATCCCATTAAAGACTTTCCAAATGACTGATCCAGCTAATCACTGCCTGCTGCTAAATAATAATAATAATAATAATAATAATAATAATAATAATAATAGCACCTCAACACCATAGGGGCCACAGAAATCACCATCAGCCAGTTACAAAAAGCAACTTTACTGGGAACAGCCTTTATTTTGCGACGATATCTATAACAACAGCAACAACATTGACAATAAAATTCAGCCATCCCAGGTCCTTGGGAAGGACTCGATGGCTGGATAAAACAAACCAGTCAATAACACTTGTCTGACTGTGTAAACAAGAAATAATAATGCAAGTCCATCAAACAGTAGAGGAGGAGAAAAGAGGCCTTGAAGAATATATAAAGGATAGTGAAGAAGATGCACTTAAAATGGTCAATAACGAGAAACTATTCAACACCAATGAAACAAAGCAGGCATACAAGAAAGAACAAGTCAAGAACCGAGCAGAAAAATGGAAAAATAAGCCCGTGCATGGTCAATATTTGCACAATATAAGTGGAAAATCAGACATCACCAAGACCTGGCAATGGCTTAAGAATGGCAACTTGAAGAAAGAAACTGAGAGTTTACAGTAATACTGGCTGCACAAGAACAGGCACTAAGAACAAATGCAATAAGAGCAAAAGTCGAAAAATCAACAACAAACAGCAAGTGCCGCCTTTGTAAAGAAGCAGATGAAACCGTGGACCACCTAATCAGCTGTTGTAAAAAGATCGCACAGACTGACTACAAACAAAGGCATGACAAGGTAGCAGGGATGATACACTGGAACATCTACAAAAAATACAAGCTACCTGTAGCCAAAAATTGGAGGGACCATAAAATTGAGAAAATGGTAGAAAATGAAGATGCAAAAATATTATGGGACTTCCAACTACAAACAGACAAACATCTGCCACACAATACACCAGATATAACTGTAGTCGAGAAGAAAGAAAATCAAGTCAAAATAATCGACATAGCAATACCAGGGGATAGCAGAATAGAAGAAAAAGAAATAGAAAAAATCACCAAATACAAAGATCTACAAATTGAAATTGAAAGTCTGTGGCAGAAAAAGACCAAAATAATCCCAGTGGTAATTGGCGCCCTGGGTGCAGTTCCAAAAGACCTTGAAGAGCACCTCAACACCATAGGGGCCACAGAAATCACCATCAACCAATTACAAAAAGCAGCTTTACTGCTTCTTTTCTGCGATGATATCTATAACAAATGACAATAAAATTCTGGCATCCCAGGTCCTTGGGAAGGACTCGATGTCTGGATAAAACAAACCAGTCAATAACACCTGTCTGACTGTGTAAACAAGAAATAATAATAATACACCAGATATAACTGTAGTCGAGAAGAAAGAAAAACAAGTTTAAAGACCTTGAAGAGCACCTCAACACCATAGGGGCCACAGAAATCACCATCAGCCAATTACAAAAAGCAGCTTTACTGGGAACAGCCTATATTCTGCGACGATATCTATAACAATTGACAATAAAATTCAGCCATCCCAGGTCCTTGGGAAGGACTTGATGTCTGAATAAAACAAACCAGTCAATAACACCTGTCTGACTGTGTAAACAAGAAATAATAATAATACACCAGATATAACTGTAGTCGAGAAGAAAGAAAAACAAGTTAAAATAATTGACATAGCAATACCAGGGGATAGCAGAATAGAAGAAAAAGAAATAGAAAAGATCACAAAATACAAAGATCTACAAATTGAAATTGAAAGGCTGTGGCAGAAAAAGACCAAAATAATCCCAGTGGTAATTGGCGCCCTAGGTGCAATTCCAAAAGACCTTGAAGAGCACCTCAACACCATAGGGGCCACAGAAATCACCATCAGCCAATTACAAAAAGCAGCTTTACTGGGAACAGCCTATATTCTGCGATGATATCTATAACAACAGCAAAAAACATTGACAATAAAATTCAGCCATCCCAGGTCCTTGGGAAGGACTCGATGGCTGGATAAAACAAACCAGTCAATAACACCTGTCTGACTGTGTAAACAAGAAATAATAATAATAATGCCATTCCACCAGGGTCATGGCCACCTCTGCTGCCCACTTATCCTGTATTGCCATTTCCCAAATACAGAAAGCTGCCACTTGTTCTTCCAACTTATCTTTTGTAAAACACTATGCCCTGGACATCCATACTGCAGCTGCGGCTGGGTTTGCGCAGGTTGTACTCTAAACGTTCTATGATTGTATAACCTCAGATCCTCCTCCTTTGCGGAGAGCTCACTATTTGCCCACATTATGAAGAACTAGTATCTTTCAGCCCGTTGAAATAACGGGCACTAGTAGCCTTCTCCCCGCACCTTCCACCCCAGTATCCGGGCTCCTCGGAAGCTGAGGAGAAGGTAGAGGAGGAGCAGGAGGTGCTTGAGCAGCTGGCCGCACAATATAGGTCTGAGGCGGCGGCAGGAGGGTTTGGAGATGGCAGCTTGCGGGGATGAATGTGGGCTGCCGGCTGTTCTGGGCTTGGAGGCAGTTAGTATTTTCCTCCTTCTCTTGTTCGTCGGCGGTGGCTCTGCCGCCGCCTTGCCCGGCTTCTTCAGTTGCCTCCTTCCTCTGTGCGGCGGCGCCTTGGCCGGCTTCCCCTGCCGGCTCCTCCCTCCATCCGTTGGTGGCGGCCCCGGCCCCTTTTCCCGCTGCCTCTTCACCCTGTTCGGCGGCGGTGGTGCCGCCGCCGCCTCTCCTCCCGCGCGGTCGGGTCGGACCCACCTCCGCCATCTTTCCCTGCCCCGCGGTTGGTCCGAGCCCGCCCCCGCCGCCTCTGTCCCTTTCAGCAGCAGGGCCGGTCCCGCCGCTGCCACCTCTGCCCTCCCCGTAGGCCATTTTCGGCCCGCCGCTTCTCCTCCTCCAACATGGCCGCCTGGTGCCTGCGGCCGTATCTTTCTCGGACGTTCTGGGCATGCGCTCCGTTTCCGTTGCATGCCCAGAACGGCCGAGAAAGACACGGGCGCACACTCAACCTCTTTATTATAGAGGATACTGGATCACCATTACAGGTTGCTCACCTGTAACTTTTGATACTTAGGTGATCCCGTGTCATTCACAACACCCACCCAGCCTCCCCGCTCTTTTGGATGTTCCTACTGTACTTAGCTTATAAACTCCATTCTGCACAGCAAGAGCTTCAGAGTGCTATGAAGACTTAAAATCTTCCAAGGGGACTATTGCACAGGTGCAACACCCACATTCTGAATGATACTGGGTCACCAAAAGATCAAAAGTTACAGGTGTGTAATCAGTTTATCCTTTCATACGTACTTCATTTTGGAGATTAGTCATGGTAAATTTGCATCAAAGGAAATTATGTCAGTAGTATTGTTACAATTGCACTATACCTGCTCCCTACCACTACCACCTTTTGAGGATGTGCAGCATTAAAGAGTTGACCAATATATGATGGCAGCTGTGCTGGTGGCTCTTGGTCTTTTGGCCCTTAACCCTTTAGGACCAGAAGACAAATAGCTATATGCAGTATTAACGGCTGTTCTTTCCCAGCCTGGGAAACATGGCACAGTTCTTTGTCTACAGGAAGAAAGCAGAAAAGTTCACTTTGCCACTGGATTGCTTCCTTGGAGCAATTGTTAACTGCTTTAGGTCAATGACAGATTGCAGGGCTGATTTCAGTTCAGTTCAGCATACTTTTTTTGCCCAAATATAAGTGGTAACTCAGGTGCCATTTAAAGGGAATATCTCTTAACATCTCAAATACAGAATGAGAGCTGGAAGTTATGTTCAGCACATAGACATTAATGTAACAAAAAAGAACTGTTCATGTGGAAGTTAAGAAAAAACATTAAAAGAAGAAAAATGTACAATCAATTTTGAACCAATTTCTTCATTACTCTGTTTACACAACATTTTAAGGATATGTTTGTATCAGATTCCAAGTTTTTAATTAGGCACTGGGGTTTATCTAGGGCTTCAGAAAGAATGATCTAGACAAAAGTAAACATATAGCCAACAGTAACAGTTTCAAATAGAGGAAGAGGAAATCATCAAAGCTAACAGTCTCTTCTGTCTCTATAGCTTTTGAGTTGTTCTGAAAATTGGTATAATTGGATTTGTTAATGTTTTTATATTATAATGTAATGGCAGAATGTAAATTAAAGGAGAAAATTTTGAAGAACCCAGAAATACAGGATGTATTGAAACTTTTAATCAATCCTAAAATACTATTTTACTGATGGAAAGATGTAATCTTTAAAAACTAATATGCACTCAAAACAAATACCTGTCTCAGCTTTATCCTTCACTGTTACTATGAATGCAAAATACTTTTTGGTTAGGAAACTTCTTATGCAGCTACATTTTATAAGACCATACAATGCATAGCATAAGCAGCAGCAGGAGCCAGCAGAGCAATTTACTGATTGTTTATGCTGATAGTCCCATTGATTTCTACCAAATACTGTTGTTGAGCATACTTAATATGAACTTGAGGAATTGCATGGGAGACTTTATGACATGTTCACAATGAATTGGATAAAATGCAAAGACAGTTAGTTACTTAGGTCCTTTCAAAATATCATGAGTTTGTACTTAAAAGTGTGGGATTAAGTCCCATTGATTTTATATGGGAGCTACGTGTGCCACACTTTCTCTAGATTGCATCCTTGGAGACTTTAGAAAATGTTCCTCAAGAGAGACATTATCTGATTAAGTGTTGTATGTTACAGGGGAAAGCTACTCTTGTAACAAGGTAGTTTGAAATTGAGGGGGGCAGGTAAATTTAAGCAGGATCTGGTGACAATTTATATTCTTCTTCTCAGATGTGTTGGATATTATTTACCTTACACTCTCTTATGGATATTTAAATTGATCTTTTAACAGTATTTACTTTATGATCATCAAGTATGTGTCAATTTCTTATGAGCATTTTAATATAACTGGTGCCTTCTGTTGTTGCTGGCTGGTTTCTTTCCTTTTCCCTTTCCGAAGATTAAAGGCCCTATTCTTTGGGGCACATTTACTGTAACTGCTTGAGATAGTTTGTGTACAGGAACTGCTTGCATCCTCATCTTATTTTGTCAGCTTATTGATGAATTTTGGATTCTAGAGCTCTAATGCCCAGCTTTTCATTTGTTTGCTTTACAAAACTACCATTTTTGTACTGCCATTTAGCCAAAAATCTTCTTATTATTGCATCTTTGTGAAATATATTTAAGAACTTATAGGTATCATCTGCTATGCAAATACTTTTTGTATTAGTTTACCAGAGTTGGAATGCAAGAAAACTAGCTTTTGCCTGTATGCAGACATGGCAAAGTAAGGTTTCTTCACTACATACTAGTCTATCTTGGCTACATTTCCCCCAAAGACTTCTGCTTCATGGTGTTCAGTGCTTTGCTTCTTATTTATACAACAAGACTTTCAGTCTGGGAATAGAATGCTATGGTTTTCATAGTACAGATCTGTTAAAAAATGCCAATCTATTGGAAAATATGCAGACATGTATTCTTGACAATTCTTCAGTTGCCTGAAGTGAATATCCTTGACTTGGCTGCCTCTTTGTATCTTCCATCTGTGATTGCAAATCACTCTTCACCACTTTTAAAATATACAATGATATCTGCTTTAACTTCCTTATGCATCCTGATGTTTGCTTCCAGAAGATGTTAACGCCTGCTCTGAGGACTTTTCATTTGCTTTTTAGTCTGAGCTTTTCACACTTCCATATTTTTTTAAAGCTTTGCTTTGTAAACCATAAGTCCTAGAAACTCACTTAAAAAGAAGAGATACTGAAGAGTAGCCAATGGAAGACATCATGGCTGTGGTTTGCCTTTCTATTATTTAATCCATGAAGAACATAACAGTATGATATAGAATTATATATATGAAAGAAATATTTGCTCAATAGGACCTCTTATTCATCAGTGTGTGACTTTGCATTTAATAAGCGTTTTGTTGGAATTGGAAGCACTGATGATGTACACTGGTTAAAAAAGGGGGAGAGAGATGCTGCAATCTAGAAACTGTTAATTGAGCTCTTTTAGATAAAGTTCTTATAACTTCCAGTGATCACCACACTCTGAAATTCACATGATACACGCCAAAGAGCATTTTTTAGTTTACTTGTTTAAGTAGTGGCTCCTTTTCTGCTTCCCTCCCCCACCCTCGTGCTGCATAACAAACCGGTTTTGAAATAGTCCTGTTAGTATGTCTGAATATGCAGCATAGGAGGCTACAGTTTGAACATGTAGTTTGGTGAGCTCAGAATTCATCTAGCACCTCTGGAAGGAACTTTCTGAATTGTGGCTAAAGGCCATAACAGATACCTAAACAGATCACCTCATTGCCAGGTTCAACTCGGTTAAAGACTGTATAAGCATATTCAGATTTAGTTTGGGCTTTCTGAAAGATTGATCTCTTTTATGTAAGAAAAGTGTCTGATTTATAATGAATCTGTATTATTCAACATTTGAGGGAGGGGGGACTAGACTGCGTTTCTTTTGTTTGTATTAAAGATTAAAAAATTAAATTTTGGATTTTATACTCCTAGCAGAGCATCTCTCTCCATATAGCTGTTAACTTATTCAAAACATTTGCTGTGCTTTCGAAACTTTCCATAAATAGTACTCAGTTATTAAACTTAAATGTTTTTCAGCTGCATCCAATGAACTAGGTACATTCCAAAATCCAGCATATCATTGCTAAGGCTGGGGTTCAGAGAAGGACACACACAAAACAGGAGAGAACTGCATGTTTAGGCAAAGCTTTGCCATCCATTCTGGTCACAGCAATTCCCATGGTTAAAAGTTGTTTTTTAAACTGAAAAAAGGTTTGTCTCTTCAGCAGTAGAAACTACTGTGCCCCCCCCCAAAAAAAACCCCAAGCAAAAACCAAGATGGACATGTGAGTCTCTCTCATACAGCTTATCTCCTCTTTGTATTCTGATCATACAGCTTCTCTCCTCTCTGTATTCTGGTTGTATTCAAAAAAGCTGCTAATTTTGGGTGCCTGCCTCTTCAAAACTCTGGATAAAATTCTGTGGGAAGTGTGACAAAACCTCCTGCCCAGCATTTCTAGAGAGGGCTACTCAAAATGAATCTGTTTTTAAAAAATAAATCGTGAGACATATGTCTAAACGGAGTTGAGTTTCAGATTTGAACACTTTTATAGCTAAATAAATACTTCTGTATATTGGCTAGGATCCAAAGAGCTATTTCAAGTGTGCCCAAGGGCTTGGGTATGTCCATTGGGATTTCTGACTGTTTTCTTTATGTAGGAGACACCTCCCCACCACCAATAGGAAGGGTTTGACATAAGGCACAAGGCACTGTTTGAGGAACACAAGCCCAAAGCATCCTTGAGTATGCAGTAGTTACACAGTTCTTTGGATCCAGGCCTTAGTAAGCAGAATATTTGTTTTCCAAGCAATCCTTTATCAGTTAACCCATTGTAATGAAAACAGTATTAAGTCTCTGAAGAATAGTCAAACACAAAGCACACAGTGAAAAATGAAAATACACCTACATTGAGAAATATGGGCCCAAGATGAGGAAAATAGATACTTCCTTTAGAGGTAGTCAACTCGAATAGCTTCTTGACATTTTAGGTACATCTTTACACATCATAGATAATGGTAGATGTTTCTCATTAAACCAAGTCATCTTTTTAAATCTTCTGTTAGTTTTAAAGCATCTTTCTGTCACTGATTCTGGTTGCTTGACTATATTCTTGTCAGTTGACAATACTAATGGAAAATTCTCATCTCTAAGGGATTTCATATATATGCATATATATATATGGAGCCTGCTGTTCTTCACCCTCTGTGCATCCACAATATTAACCAGTATACGCCATTTGGCACTGAACATTTCCCCCCAAGTATTTTTAATATTAACTGACATTTTTTAAACCTTTCAAGCGATGGCACCATTAAGGAGGAAGAAGAAGAAGAGGAGGAGGAAGAAGAGGAAGATGACAACAATGAGGAAGAAGAGTTTGAATGTTATCCACCAGGCATGAAAGTCCAAGTGCGGTATGGACGAGGGAAAAATCAAAAAATGTACGAAGCTAGTATTAAAGATTCTGATATTGAAGGTGGAGAAGTCCTTTACTTGGTGCACTACTGCGGATGGAATGTGAGGTAATTGAGATTTAGCTAGTGATTACTTCCTTTAAAATACTTCTAAAATACACTTGTGTATTTTAAAACACAGTGAATATTGAACTTTTTCAATATTGCTGCTCTATGAAGACCATTGTACTGTATAAAGTTATTTATATTATAGGATATAACCATAGCAACTACTATCCTATAGATCAAGAGAGAGAAAAGCTTAAACCTGCCTCAGCTTTAATTGCTGCCTGAGAGTGAAATAGCAAGTATGCCCCTTAACCATTAGTTCTACTCAGTGATGTAATATTGAGCAAAATGCAACTAGATCTCTACACATTGCTTGAAGTCTAGCATGGAAAACAAATATACATTTTACCAAGAAGTGGAGGTGAGATGAGATTTTATTTGGAAAACCTGGCTTTCTTTCTGGATAAATGCATGCAAGACTACATACTTCATTTTCAGCATTAGACCAGATGATGAGACTTTGAACACCCACAGTCCTTATAAGCATCTTAGTGGGCACTAAATACTTCTCTTTCAGTTGTCTTTTGCTTGGCTTTCACTTGGTTTCTTGTTGCCATGTACTTTTGAAGAACATCCATCTTGGCACAGTCACTTGAGTTATTGGTTTTTATCAGAATATCTTCCTATTATGGCTTGTTGCCATAATCTAGTGCTTTGGGGAAATTGTGGCTTTTATATTTGCTAATCATGTTCTTGGAGTCTTTTATGTCATTAATCGAGTTTTCTGCTCTGTGCATTTCCCATATTGCTGTATCTTCAGGCTCTCTTTCAGAAGCTTGTTTTATGAATCTGTGCTTTGGAAAAGCTTTTGTGACAGGCCCAACATTTCACATTAATACTCATATGGACTCCTTATCATCTTTGCTTGCCATTTGGATCTGCATTACTTTTATAGTAATCTTTGTCTTAGAAGGTTGGAGTGAGGCCACGTTAGACTTCTCCAGTGCTGGCCGATACAGCCAGCATGAGTCATAGCTGGAAAACTTTGCCATGCTATCTTCTCTTTATTCAAAATGGAGCTATTTTCAGTGAAGTCATCAGTAATCAGACAAAAAGAAACTGATACTAAAGATTCTGAGTTCTAGGCTTTTTACAATATCTTGTTTCCCAAACTGTTGCCTGACACATACATGTATTTAATCCAAGTGGTGTATGTATCACAAAAGAACAAAGTCTTTGGTTTTATGTTTGAGTATGCATGCTGAAATACAGCATGCATTTTGATTATTACCACAGAAAACTTGCATAAAGCCTTTGATTTTATCTAATGTTCAATCTTTTGAGGGGGGTGGGTGTACATTTTAGATGACTACTTCTACTCAAGCAACACTCTTGTTTCTCCCTAGCTTTAAGAAGTTGAAATTTGAGCTCAGTTTTTTGCAGACCTCATTTGATTCAGAGTTAAGGCTTTGTATGGTACCAGCTGAGTTTTCAATTTACTGTATAGGCCAATATAAGCAATACAAGAGCAGTCATAATTACATTTTGAATGGATATCAGTGTTGAAATGGCAGATTTGTGAGCCATTTGTGTCCGTCATGTCATAACCATGGCTTGTTTGTTTCCTATTGAACTTTATTCCTACTTGAAATGCTAGCTTTGGAGAGAGAGAATAGGAGAATATTTTAATAAAGATCTTCAAAATCCTCTTAGTCCACATGATTGCTGTTTAGGTACTGGAATTTACAAAGTCTTATACTGCACATGTTTAACTTGGAGAGTGCTCCTAAAATATATTGTATTCAGTAGTGGATGCAGATCATAGGCGATGTAATTCTAGCTTAAATTTCCCCTAGAGGTCATGCTGAGGGGCCCTGGCGGAGCGCCTACAAATGCAAACCGAGACTGGTTTGTTTCAGACTCCCGCCTCTGAGGACTTGAAGCAAAACTTCATCATGGAATCTAGTGGAAAGATAAGAGAGGGAGGGAGATTGTACCACAGGTACATGTAGACAGTAAGACTGATGGTTCTACTCATGCAAAGAACCATTTGTAATTGGAATGTTTTCCAACTACTTTTGTTGCTGCCTCTATGTATTGCTTCATCTTTCTATGTATTGCTTCATCTCTGTATTCCCCCCTCCCCCAACCATCCAAAGTACATTGAGAAGGGCAACGTGTCTGTCACAACAAATAGTATGGGATATATGTTCTGGCATTGGTCAGAAACATTTGTATAATCATTCTGATCTAATGTTAGGAGCATTGTGATTGTAGATAATTTGTTTTTGTTTTTATTATTGGGCAGATAAAACAACTTATGCATAACTTCTCTTGGTACTTCCTGTGATGTGTTAGGCTACAGAGCCTGAGTTAATTCTAGTAAAAGCAAAAAATTGTCAGTTTCTGTACATTCAGAATTAAAATTTCAAAGTATCTGTGACTGAAGGGGTGGAAGGATCTGGTACATCTTCCGTTAATACAGTATTAGAATACTTAGAGGAATGTGACATTATTTTGGATGTGCCAGTGGTGGCAAAAATATATGTCCTTTAATTACCTGGATAACTGAGAGGGAAAAGACAGCTAGGAATTTAGCTCTTATAAAGTGAATGTAGATATTGCAGTAGAAAAGAGAAAATAGTCCTGATTCACAGGATTTCTGTTCAAACAAAAAAATTGTAAAGGTGGAGTATATAAGCACAGCCCTGTTGGATCAGGCCTAAGGCCTATCTAGTCCAGCATCCTGTTTCACACAGTGGCCCACCAGATGCCTCTGGGGAGCCCACAGGCAAGAAGTATATGCATGCCCTCCCTCCTGCTATTGCTCCTGTGCAACTGGTATTGAGAGGCATCGTGCCTCTGAGGCTGGAGATGGCCCACAGCCACCAGACTAGTAGCCATTGATAGACCTGACCTCCATGAATTTGTCTAAGCCCCTTTTAAAGCCATCCAAACTGGTGGATATCACCACATCCCATGGCAAAGAATTCCATAGATTAATTCTGCACTTTGTGAAAAAGTACTTCCTCTAGTCGGTCCTAAATTTCCCAACCTTCAGTTTCATGGGGTGACCCCTGGTTGTAGTGTTGTGAGAGATCAAGAAAAATTTCTCTCTGTCCGCCCTCTCCACTCCAAGCATAATTTTATACACCTCTATCATGTCTCCTCGTAGTCGCCTCTTTTCCAAACTGAAGAGCCCCAGATGCTGTAGCCTTGCCTCATAAGGAAGGTGCTCCAGGCTCCGGATCATCTTGGTTGCCCTCTTCTGCACCTTTTCCAGTTCTACAGTGTCCTTCTTAAGATAGGATGACCAAAGCTGTACGCAGTACTCCAGATGTGGCTGCACTATAGATTTGTATAAGGGCATTATAATATCAGCATTTTTTTTCAATCCCCTTCCTGATGATTCCTAGCATGGAATTAGCCTTTTTTCACAGCTGCCGCACACTGAGCCAACACTTTCAGTGAGCTGTCCACCATAACCTCAAGATCCCGCTCCTGGTCATTCACCGACAGCTCAGATCCCATCAGTGTATATGTGAAATGGGGTGGGGGGGTTTACTCCAATGTGCATCACTTTACACTTGCTTACACTGAACCACACCCCTGGTTTGGAGAGATGTTTTTGCAGTAGTTTGCCCTTCATCTCGATGCTATTAACTTAGTTGTTAACACTAATGCCAACATGAGCTAACTGACTTGTGCTTTCTGTTTCTGCTGCATTTTAAATGTCAAGCTATTCTCTCTCCTGATTGTGAGAAATATGACTTCTAGAAATCTAGATGATATGCTGTTAACACATGCAAATAACATGCTTACTTTTCCACTCTTCAAGTTTAAATATTTATTATTCACTTTTATACAAGTTACACTGAAAGCATAAGGGTTTGACATTTAATCTACATGAAAAGTATTTTTCCACCTCAAAGGTAACTGAATCCCAAGTCATTTTTTAAAGTTGTCTTCCAAAATGGAATTGAACCAAAGAGTTAAAATTTATGGATGATCCAGAACATAAATGGAACCCATATTTATAATGGTTTGATTCACAAAATTTATTTCATCTATACATTGATGACCAGTTTGCTCCCTTTCCTGTTCATCTGCTACTGGCCCTAAAGTCTGGATGTTTACATTAGTGTTGATTTAGTTTTGATTACTGTAGTGTTGATTTAGGAGCAAAGGAGCAGGATGAGATGAAATCGAAATAAATGAAGACGTAGAGGGAAGAGGGACTTCCTTAAATGATAATGTTCAGCTTCTGTTGGTTCCTACAGTCTTGGAATATTCCCTGAATTGTAGTTGTGGTAATGATCTGGTTCAGTGGGGTTATCACCTGACTCACTCAATTACTGACTGGACCCAGAGACAGAGGTTCCTCTGAGCCTAGTTGTGGTGTTCAGGAGATTCAAACAACACCCTGGACTCCAGCCATGGAAGTCACACAAGGAGTAAGGCTGCTGCTATCATGGGCTGTTCACCACTCTCCATTGCCTGAGTGGTCAGTGCAGAGAGCTTCTGGGAGTTTAGAGCCAGGCTTGGGAGGGCAAGCAAAAGGAAGTAGAAGAGGAGACTCAGGTCAAGCAGGCAGTCTCCACTTCAAGTCCTCTCTGCCTTAAGAAACCAGCCCAGGGATATTGGGCTACAATGAGAGAGAAGTGCCCACCTGCCAGATAAAAATGTTGCTTTTGGAGTCCTGAGACATCTGACTGTAGCTGTAGGAGGCATCCTGTTTGACTGTAAATTAGGAGCTTGGGTTGTCTCAGTCACAGTGCTGGTATTGCTGCTGAAGACTGTCTGATCCACTGATTGTGTTACATCTTCAAAATAAAAGGTACTTACCTATGTGTTGTGGCTTGCTTCTTGGGGAGTGATGGAGCCAGATCTTGCCCTCCTCCAAGCCAGGAACACCTTTTTATATGCATACATTATTTAAACTGCAAATGTTTTGCAGTTATATCTAAGGAGACAATATTATAATGGGTTATATCCAAAGTGGGTTTTTTTGTTCTGCTCACAGAAGAAGCTTTCATTCATGGAAGGAGAGTCTGCTCACGGAAAGGCTTTGCATGAGCGCAGCAATTGTTCTGCAAACAGAAGCTCCTGTGAATACAGCCAAACATTGGATGCAACCCATTCCGTGTTCTAGTACAATATAATTAAATTCAATTTGACCAACATTTGATTCGGAGAACCATATTCCATTTTCCTTCTGACATAATGTATTTTTATTCATTTCTAAAACTTTGATTAATAATTTCTTCTTTGGTTGGTGTTCTCACAGATTTCCAGTGCTTTTGACAAGACAATTCTGTAGCACTTTACACTGTCCGCTCTCACTGAGAAGGCTGCATCCCTTTTGATTCGATGTTGACCTTTCAGCATGCATACATATGACTGGAATGATATAATGCGCATTAAATTAACTTTGATACCTTTTAATTAATTAGCACAGAGCATGATTTCTTCATGGGCAAATCAGCATTTTGCCACACAACTTTAAAAAGGCTCCTTTTGAAACCACTTCACATTACTAAAAGCATACTGTACACATAAAATGTGAATTATGAATGAAACAGAAACATGCTTGCAAAGAGAGACACTCTGATGAGTGCTAGAATTGACTGCAGTTCCTGACTGAGTGTACACTTGGTAGCAAAACTAGGCTTGTTGCCATGTAATGTATGAAATAAGCCTTTGTACTGCAGTCACAATTTGAGCCCTGCACACTTTATATAGATTTCAGTGAGTCTGTTTAACATAGTGATTGTACAATGCATGTGTACTGATTACCTACCTGAATTGGTCTCATGGCCCTTTAATGGATGTTTTCTAACTTCATTTCAAACCCACAGTGTATTTGTACTATTGGAATTGCTGCTGTGTTCTTTACTTAATATAATTTTTAATATGGACATTTTCTGAAATTTTGTGTTCTAACAAGGACAAAGTAATGTGCTTAATAATGGTGGAAAGTGACTTATTTCAAAGAAAATATGAAAATATGTTCTGAATAGGAATTGCTAGCATAAAAAATTTCAGTAGTGAATGATCTCATTGATAAGATCATTTGCTCAGTATCTTGAATTTTCTGCTTCTGCAGTCAAACCACAAAAACAATAGTGGGCACACACAAAGATAGTGGCCAACATCCAAAGCATTGTACCATCAGCAATCCTAGCATCCAGTGGCATGCAGCGCTAGCCCCACACTGTTGCATGCTCTCCTCAAAGCATGGGTGCTTTAGAGCAAGAGTGTAAATAATTTTCAGAGCTTGCCCATGCTCCAGAAGTGCTGTATTAGAGCAGGTGCATGTCTATTAAAGCAATGTGTTTCTGCTCTAAAAGAGCACTTCTGGAGCACAGGCAAGCTCTGCAAAGTAATTGCTGATGCTTTGGAGAGAGCACGTAGCAGTACAGGGCTAGCACTGTGTGCCACTTGATGTTAGCAGTGCTGGCGGTACAATGCTCTAGATGTCAGCCAGTATTTTATACATTTTATACAGTATTCTATTACAAATACCTCTGGAGATATTATATTATATTATATTTATTTATTTATTTATTTATTTATTATTACATTTATATCCCGCTCTTCCTCCAAGGAGCCCAGAGCGGTGTACTACATACTTGAGTTTCTGCTCACAACAACCCTGTGAAGTAGGTTAGGCTGAGAGAGAAGTGACTGGCCCAGAGTCACCCAGCTAGTATCAAGGCTGAATGGGGATTTGAACTTGGGTCTCCCCGGTCCTAGTCCAGCACTCTAACCACTACACCACACTGGATATCAATAGTAATTCAAATATCTTTTTCTGACCTTGCAGATAGGATTTGTAGATGGTTCTGTTCATGGAGATAAACTACTGAGCGTACTATATTACTGATAATAATTGATGTTTATTCTTATTCTAAGAATTTATTTTGATATTTAAATCCTCATAGTTCATTCCTCTGTCACTGCTGTATTTTTGCTTCTGCTTTCTAAATTTTAAGTGGCTTTCTTCTTCTTCTGTTGAAGTAAATTCTGCAATGTGGGGGTGGAAACAGGGATTAAACAGAGTCACAGAAAAATATTTTGTGTTCGGGAATATAAAGAGGTGGTGCAGCATAGTGGCTAAAAGGTTGAACTATGAATCTGGAACTCCGTGGTTTGAGTCTTGATTCAGTCATAAATTCACTAGATAGCTTTGCAAATCAGTCGTCCGCCCCCCCCCCCCCCGGCCTTCTCTGCCTTCAATTTCCCGTATGGAGATAAGAGTGCTGACTAACCTTACTGGTTTTGATAAGAATTACAGTAAGATGTGTGTTGCTGAGCTTTACACACTCTAAAGCACTATCTAAATGTTAAATATTATTACTACATACTGAATATAAAATGTATGTTCATCTGTACAAACATAGGAAGCTGCTTTATACTGAGTCAGACCATTGGCCCATCTAGCTCAGTATTGTCTACACAGACTGGCAGCGGCTTCTCCAAAGTTGCAGGCAGGAGTCTCTCTCAGCCCTATCTTGGAGATGCCAGGGAAGGAACTTGGAACCTGCTGCATGCAAGCATGGAGATGCTCTTCCCAGAGTGGCCCTATCCCCTGAGGGGAATATTTTATGATGCTCACACATGTAGTCTCCCATGCAAATTCAAACCAGGGTGGTCCCTGATTAGCAAAGTTGACAGTTAATGTTTGCTACAAGACCAGTTATCCTCCCGATAAATAAATTCCACTTATTTTAATGCCGTTTACTACCAGATACATGGAAACTTAGTAGAGTATGGTTTTATAAAAAGTGTAGTTGGTCTTGCAGAATGTGCTTCAAATATTTTCCAAATGTAAACGTATGTGTTTTATTCCCTTGTAGGTATGATGAATGGATAAAAGCAGACAAGATAGTGAGACCAGCTGACAAAAATGTGCCAAAAATAAAGCACCGAAAGAAAATAAAGGTTGGATTACTGCTGAATTTTTTGGGGTGGGGGGGGAGGAGAAAAGACTAGATAATCGTTACCTGTGATAGTAGCTGTTCTAGTTGCAGGGGAGATTCAGTCATATTAAGGGTATGGTCATTCATATTAACATATCAGTAGTTTAGCTCCTAAGGTGCACTGGGATGAATGGAAGGCACTCCTGCTGTCATAGGTGCCCCTCACCCCGCTACATGTTGTCATGTTCTGGAGGTTTCCCAAGAGGAGAAAGTTGTTTTGGGGGGAGGTTGGGGGGGGGGACACAAAGGGAGGCTGAAAAGCCCCATTCCATTAACAGAAATCTCTTCCATTCACAGAAGGAAAGATATGATCCAAACCACTATGTAATGTTAGGTCAGACCACCTTCTTAGCCGAAATAACATTTGAAGATCTCCCAGGCAGAACTAGGACTTTGGGTCCAGATTTGTGCTTCTAGAGATCAAAGAGAAAAAGGCATTTTGAAACTGTGTTTTAGAGCATTTTGGCACCCTCACTCCTTTCCCTCACTTTGAAAAATCAGTGGCCTGAGAAGACCCTGAGAAAAGGCAAGCACCCAGACATGGTATGCATATGCTAAAAGATCCCTTCTAAAGTAAACACTAATCCCCCAAAACAATCCCCTTCTTGCTGCTAAATGGATCAGCGTAGGAATTCTTGATTGAATCATTAGTCAGAACCCAGGAACCTCATGGTGAGCCTCACTTATCATCAGCTTATTCCCACAAGATAGACCTGCCTGAATTTCCAAGACAGTAGACCCAGGAGCAAACTCAGAGTCAACAGAGTTCCTCTCCACATCTGACCAATAGAGTAGATACTTTTCCTTTAGCTTTGCTCCCTCTCACCCTTGCCCTCCTGAATGGAATAGAATCAGATTTTGTGTGTATGTGTGTGTGAGAGAGAGAGAGAGAGAAAGAGAGAGAGAGATATTTTCAGTTAACTAAGGTTTAAGGACCCCAGGTCAGAGCTAGCACTTTAAGCACTCTGACCAGAACACCCAGAGAGAAAGAATGTTGCAGACTTCTTTCTGGAGATCGTGGCTATGTAGATCTGTCCCAAGAGTCAATTGCTTGCTTGCCAACCCCAAAAGTACATTTGTAAGGTTGCTCCCAGAGATCACAGGTCTCTGTCTTATCCATTCCACTGGAAAACCCAGAGAGAGAGCACTCTGTGGATGAGCAAGCCTTCAGAGATTCCTGGCTGTGTGTATCTCTGAACTCTAAAAGCTGATTTCACTCCCTTGGGCCTTTCAACCTCTGGAGACTTTGAACCAGCCACTTGGAGTTTTTCCTTTGCCATTTTATTCTCAAAATACTGTTAACTCTGATAATGTATGAGTTAATTAACGGAATATATATATTTAATTTTTAAATTAGAATAAAGCCGACAAAGAGAAAGAAGAGAAATACTCTCCTAAAACATTTAAATTGCAACGCTCGTCAAAACCACCTTTCCATGCCAGTATAACACCTGAGATGGCATCCAAACCAGACAGCGCAGAAGCCAAAACCTCTGAAACAGCTGCAAATAAATCTTTAGAGATTACATCTATCCTTAATGGACTGCAAGGTAATGTACACAAACTTTCTGTGTGAATATTTTCCCAGTATTAGTGAAGAGAATGCTTTATTTAACACAGGTTGGCAAGTTACTACAGGCTACCAGATGAGAAGTAAGAAAGAACATTTTCCAGGTAGCCAGGCAAGAAAGGGTTTTTTTTTGTGAATCTTCTAAGAGTGCCACAAATTAAAAATGCAGCCATATATGTACAGGCATGCTAATGATAATTGTGGCCTAGTATAATTTGGACTTTATTCAACTTTAAACTGAGGACAAAGCTATGGAAGTGCCTTTTCTCCATATTTTCTCTTTTGAACTTTTACACTTTGTAGGTGGAACTCAAAAATAAAATTGAGCAAAAGCTTCCTCTGTTTTGCTTCTGTGAGCAGACATTAAGTTCATGTTTCAGCCACCCTAATTTAAGCTCTAGAATTAAAGTTCTTGAGGAAGTTCAGATCTTGTCTTTTTAATATAGCTAAATGAAAGATCTTTTAATCATCATAGAAGACGTCTAGCCTAGTTTTACTGTTTCTTTACTAAACTCTAGTCCAACTTCAGTACTCATCCATGATTTGAGCTCAGTAAAATAAATGCTTGTTTTTCTTTTTACATTTTTACTTGTTTCTTGTTTGGGGTTTGTTTTTTTAGTTTCTTACCAGTCCACCTTCATTTATCCTGTTTTTGTACAACCTGTTTAGTGTTTGTCCAACAACATAATTTTAGCAGTTCCACTTTTACCTCAACTAACCATTTGGTTCCTGTCTTTGATCAGAATCCAAAGAGTGATTGTGGATGAGTACAAGGGTTTATATGTGACAAGTACAATTATAAGTGACAAGTACAATTTTTGATGTAAGAACTTGGAAAAAATGGCTTTCTTACTTTATGCAGAGTTTAATCTTAAGAATAATTATACCAATTAACAAAAAGAGGCTTATGCTACACAATAGGGTTGCAGACAAAAGTATACATAAGTCTGCAGTTCTACAATGTTGTCTTTTTGAAATGAGCAAATGGCTTTGCAATCCTGTATAATTTCTGCACTTTTGTATAATTGTGTAGACATATGCCATGATCCACCAGTATTTATTTATTTGCAGGCATGAGAGCAATCCTATCCAAATTAAGCTCCTGCAACTGTAAAAGCTGCCTCATTCATTTCTTTTCAATCTAGATATCAGACTCCTTAATATTTTCAGTGGATATAAGACAGTGATGCTGTAGTATGAATAATGGCAGAAATCATTCGTACCTTGAGAACAATAAACACAAACATTAGACTGAAATATCTTGTATTAAAAATATTGTTCCTATTTTTATTATATGTTTCGTTCTGGGAAATAACAAGAGATATAAAAGTTAGGGTTTATAGCCTTTATGTTGTCATTCCAGGTTTTAAACATTCTTGTGACTCTTTCTTCACAACTTATTTTGTGAAGGTTTTTAAACATATAAAATAATTATCATCATCCCAATCTGGTGAGTGCAACTTGTGTACAGAAATAAGTTTATAGTCACCTTTTTTGGATCAGGTCTGGAATAAATAAAAGGATAATACACACAGTGGGTGAAGGGAACTCAATATGTGATTAGCACTATAATCTCTGATGATGCTGATCATTTGCAGGGGTAAAATATAGCCATCCCATTTCATCCAGCTGATGATCAGTGCTATAAGAGATTGTTTGTATCAGGGTCCCAACCAGTTTAGATTTCTAAAATACTATGAAAGATCCTTTTATAAAAATAAAAATGCCTATGATGCATTTTGCTACAGACAATTGCAGATAAGTAAGAATTGTTTCCAGTGCAGCCCCTAGCAGGGTTTTTTTTAATGCTTGATCAAAAGAAACTGCATTTTTTCTCCTTGGCTAGATTTTTGTTTTTAATTCTAATAGATATATAACCATAAAGAATTTGAAACCCAATATGTTGTATACTTGATAGATACCTGGAAATGTAATTGGAATGGTGGTCTTTTCTTGTCTTTCCCCCCCAATAGCTTCTGAAAGTTCTGATGACAGTGAGCAGGATGATGACCAAAGTGCTCCATGTGTATTTAATAATATTAAGGAAGAACCTCAAGATGAGCCTGTGAGCCCAAACAATAATGAACTCTGTCCAAAAGAGAACAGCTCATCCTTTCCAGAAGAGGGAAGAACCCTTGCAGATTCCTTGGTATGCAAACCAGCTTCCAAATCTCCAGAAAGACTCCGGAAAGAACTGGCAGAATTATCTGATGATACGGATTATGAGGGAGAGAATGAAGCCACCAAGAAGAAGAAAGAGATCAAAAAGGAGACATTGGATAAAACAAAGCCACAAGTAAAACGTGGCAAACGAAGGTACTGTGGCACAGAGGATTGTTTAAAAACTGGGTCACCTAACATTAAGGATGAAAAGTCAAATGGCAAAGACACACTTAGCTTGGAAAACAGTAGCAACAGTTCCTCAGATGAAGATGAGGTAAAAAATAAATTAAAAGTGACGCCAACTAAGAAGTACAATGGGTTAGATGAAAAAAGGAAATCTTTACGGACAAATGCTTTTTATTCAGGTTTCTCTGAAGTGGCAGAGAAGAGAGTAAAGCTTTTAACTAACTCTGATGAAAGACTTCAAAATACCAGAGCGAAGGATCGGAAAGATGTATGGTCAAGTATTCAGGGGCAGTGGCCTAAAAAAACCCTCAAGGAACTTTTTTCAGACTCTGACACAGAAGCAGCAGCTTCCCCTCCACATGCTTCTTCTGAGGACGCCACACCAGAGGAGCATCTGCAACCTCTTGTAGAAGAGGATACTCCTTTGTCCAGCTCCAAAGTTGAAAGACCTCTGCCACTCAGCACAGATACTAAATCTGTTGAGGAGAAACCAACTGAAATGATTGACAAGAAGGTTGAATTTCCAAGCAGTGGCAGTAATTCAGTGCTAAACACCCCTCCTACGACTCCCGAGTCACCCCCATCTGTAACAGTTGGAGAATCTAGCAGACATCAGTCCAGTGTATCTGTCTCTGAGACATTGGCACCAAATCAAGAGGAGGTACAAAGTATCAAGAGTGAAACAGATAGCACGATTGAGGTGGACAGTGTTGTAGGGGAACTGCAAGACCTTCAGTCAGAAGGAAATGTATCTCCTACAGGCTTTGATGCCAGTGTCAGCTCCAGCAGCAGCAATCAACCAGAACACACTGATAAAGGTATAAACATTCTGCTGTTTAGCATATATCCCTGCTTCATGTTTATACAGTTTTTGAATCTTTATTTCATTTTGAACATGGTTTAAACCCCTGTGGAAACTATACTGTTCAGAAATCACAATATAGTTCTCAGTATATTTTAACAGTTGAAGATATGCCTCTCACTTTTTAATTAGATATGTTCCAATGAGAGCATTAAGGTATTTAATTTTGATATTGAACCATGTTAGGGTTTCAGATCTAAATATATTAGGACTGATCAGAAAATTCTCCTCAATGCAATTTTGGCGAGATTCAAGGGAGTAGGCAGCACTGAGAGCAGCAGAGCTTGAAGTGCTAAACCTATTCCTGTTAGCCAGCTCTATTGAGCTGTCATTTTTTTTCTCCAGAAGCCCTGAGAATGATGCTGCATCATGATTTAGCATAATCTCTAGGGCATTCTGGGGTAGAAATGGCAGCTGGATGCAGTCAACCACCTAGAAGAGCGCACCACCATGGATATGGCACCCATCACCACCACCATTAATCAGGGGTGAGCTGCCTCTCCATAAAAATTTCAGAGTTTTTCTCTCCCACTCCTGAAACACCCCCCCCCCCCCCCGCCACTTTTGACACCTGTGAATTTTTTTTAATCATCATAATCAGAATATTGTAGTGGGGGTGTGGGAGTGTTTCTGGGGGAAATTGGCAACTGCCAGTGGGGTGAGAAATTTCTCAGGCCACCCCACAAGATTGCTGAAATTGGCTTCGTGTTACCTCACCTCTTAGTGTAGCCTGACCATCTGAAGAATGCTACTCCTCTGTTAGAAGTGCCTGCCACTCATGGAAGGAGAGTTGCGTTTACGCTAGGACCCTTTCACTTGAAGAAAGTTCATTTGTATAAGCATCTCCTTGCACAAACAGAAGGAGTGTTCAAAGAGATAGCAGCACTTTGCAAAAGATTATGATATAAACTACTGTGGGCTCAGAACTCACAAGTAAGAGCTCAAATATTTTGCTTTCTCCAAAAGTTATTCGGAATTTAATAACTATGATCCAGTAGATTATAGGTCTCCATAAGAAGGACCCAACAAAATTACTTGAAAAAATGGTAGCACTGCATTAGCTATCTATCTATCTAATATACAGTCCTGCATTGCTATACACCATGCTCTGCAGTTTTCCTATTTTAACTGTTCATGTTTACTTTTGTTTAAAATAATAATTTTACATACCTTGTGATGACAACTATATATATAATATTCTCTAAGTCGTACCCATGGCTAATCCCATGCGTGGCAGCTCTCGTGAGAGTTCATGAGCAGCTGCCGGGAATTGCGAGAGCTGGCGAGGAGGGAGGGAGACCAAGGAGAGGAGGAGACGCTGGCGGCGCCATTGCAAGCCACTGTAGAAGGCCAAGTAGGTGGCAAAAACGGGGCCACTGGCCTCACGAGGAGGATGAGAACTGGCGGGGGGTGGAGGCTGGAGGAGGTTGAGGAGAAGGCAGTGGCACCACTGCAAGCAGCCAACAAAAGCAGGCCACCAGGCTTCTTGCAAGGAGAATGAGAGCTGCCAGCGGAGAGGGAGACTGGCTGAAGGGATGGGAGGAGATCTGGCTGAGCCCTGAAATGGAGGAGGAAGAAGGGAGAACTAGAGGCACAGATGCTCTGCACCTGGGTCAGCTAGTATAGTTTAAGGTCCTTAGATCAACACTGTGAAATCATAAGAGCGCTCAATTGTGCCTGCACATTTCTGATAGATTTAGGGATCTGCAACTAACTATTAATCTATGTCTGAGGCAATTTTATTGGTGTTTCTATGTTAGTTTTATTCCTAATATGACAGGATTTTTTGAATTACAGCAGTACTGAATATTCTTACATCAACTTGTACAGGAATTTCTAATTTTAAAGTGACTATTGCTTTATTGTTTCACTAATGTAAATCATCTGACACTTGATGCATTGCAAGCATTTTTAACAAACTTACATTAAGTACGTTGTTTCATGATTTCATTGCCCAGTTTTAATGAATCACCTACTAAAATTCTTATTTAATGTAGAGAACCTAAAAACCATATTTTCCATGGCTGGGATCCAAAGAAGGGATATGGAAGACCACACTCACAGTTGTAGCTTCATAGACTGTTTTGCCACGTTAATTCCATTTGCCTTAGAGACAAAATGGTATTTAAGCAATTTGTCTCATTCATAGTGACAGCTAGGTTAAAAATACTGAGCAAAGCTTGGTATTTGCGTGTGTAGGTTTTTTTCTTACATGCAGATGTCCCTCAGTTACTGGGGGTGTCCAGTAATTCCTCTTGTTTGATTAGAATGGATCAGTTTCAATTTGTGACTCATAAGGAAGTGAACAAGATTCTTGGAGGTGTTTGGCCTACCAGCTGTCCTCTGGATTAGGCTTATATCATCTAGTAAAGAGGTTGTTAGAGATGGCCTAGTTGACATCATAAATGCCTCACTGCGGGAGGGCAGGATGCCTCCATGTTTTGAAGGAAGCAATTGTGAGACTTTTACTTAAGAAGCCTGCTCTAAAGCCCTCAGTGATTAATAATTATAGGCCAGTGTCCTCCTCCCTTTGTTGGACAAGATGATTGAGAGGGTGGTGGCTAATCAACTCCAGGTATTTTGGAGAATACTGATTCTATAGACCCATTTGAAACTGGCTTTAGAGAGGGCTATGGAGTTGAGACAACCTTGGTTGGCCTGATGGATGATCGATACCAAGGAATCAACAGAGGGAGTATGACTCTGCTGGTTATTTTGGATCTCTGTGTGGCTTTCGATACCATCAGCCATGGTATACTTTTGAATTGGCTGAGGTATTTGGGAATAGGAGTTACTGCTTTGCAGTGATTCCATTCCTATCTCTAAGGTAGATTTCAGGTGGTGTCACTTGGGAATAGTTGCTCTATCAAATGAGAGCTAGTGTATGGTGTCGCTCATGGCTCGATCCTACCCCCAATGCTAACATCTACCACATTAGAAGGTCATCAGGAGAGGTCTGTCTCCAGATGCTGCCAGCTCGCCTAACAGCAACTTGGGGTCAGACCTTCTCTGTAGCTGTTCCTGGGCTCTGGAATGCACTCCCTATGGATATTAGAGGCTTAAGAGTTTTAGCAGCCTAAAACTTATTTTTTTAGCCTGGCCTTTGGTGAGTATTGAAATGATTTTAAACTTTTTTTTTTTTAATGAGAACTATTTGTATAAAAATAAAATAAAATAAATTTGGGTCTTGGCTTTTTTTATTTTAAGGGAATTGTTATTCAGTTAGGAACCAGATAGTGCTTAAATAATTCCACCAAGTGCACTGGTGTCTCTGTATCTAAAATTATTATTGCATAATATCTTGTTCTTACTATAATTTTATTAAAGCTTGTACAGGCCAGAAAAGGCTTAAAGATGTCCAGGGAGGTGGTTCCTCAAAAAAGCAGAAAAGAAGTCACAAAACGTCAGTTGTGAACAACAAAAAGAAGAAAAGTGGTAAGTGTAGCTGCTGGATGCAGAGCAAAACTTGGTTTTAGACATGATGACTAAGTTAGGACTAACCATATATAAGTTAGGACTAAGGAATCTCCAGTTCAAATCTGGAGAGCTCAATGGATGATCTTGGGTTAGGCTCTCTCAGCCTAACCTACCTCACAGGGTTGTTATGAAGATAACAGTGATGGAATTTTGGGGCAATCTACAAATTTGAAAAATAAATAAATTAAATAACATGGTTTGGGGAAGAACCTTGTATAGTGCCTCTAACTCTTTGAAGGAATGACAAGATGAAAATGCAATAAATAAAATAAATAATAGATAACATGTTGGATCCAGAGTTTATGTCCAGGAATGGAAGGAGAATTCAGCTTATGGAAAGGGCCTTTTATACCACATATCTCCTTCCGTGAATGGAAGTCACTTCCATTTATAGAAAGAAAGCTTTGGATATAACCTGATGATCTGGGGCGTGATTTGTTGAATCCATTAGAATGGGTTCTGCACCTGCGCGGAAGCCTCTCAGTGTTGAGTTCCACAGCTTCTTTCAGGCGCCTGCGCCCCACATGACCACGTGGCTATTTAGAGCGGGAGGAAGCGCAGGCACCTCAGTTCCTTTGCAACCGCCATGGAGATCGATACACCAGTTTCTACGGCTCCTCGTTCTGGTTCCTTTAGCTATTCTATTCAATTTCTACTGTTTTCAACGGATATTTGACTATGGACTGCCTTTGGATTATGCTTTTGGACTTACTTTTAACTGTTGACGGATTTGACTGACATTCGGCTTATTGACTTTGGACTGTTTTCTGACCACATTTGTGAGTTTGTTTTCTTCGTAATTCTAAAAAAAAAAAAGAATGGATACCCCAAAATCTAAAAAGACTTTTAAACACTGCAAGAAGTATAAAGCAAAATTGCCCTCTCAAGATGCCCACAATCTCTGTTTGTTCTGTTTGGGTGAAGCGCACAACACTATGTCGTGCAAAATTTGTCAGTTTTTCTCCAAGCAAACACGGAGAAATCGCGAACTACGCTTGAGAGCTTCGCTGTATGATGATGTTTTGACTCCTTCAACTTCTAAGTCGCCTCATCATTCTCATGGCTCGAGGGACCTGGATGCTACCCAGTCTAAAACCTCGAAGCCCACCGAAAAACCTCCACACGCCTTGAAAAGGCAGGGGGATAAAATGGCTGCCGCGTCTGATCCTGCTAAAAGGGCCAGAAAGCTGTCGACATCGGGCTCTACCCCCTCACCCAGCTTGGCCCAGGATGTACTGTTTGTCTCTGAATCGAAACCTTCGACTCCGACACGTCCGGCATCGAAACATCCAGCCTCTGGATCGAAGCCTTCAACACCGACGTGCCCGGCATCGAAGAAGAGAAAATCTTATGTGTCAAGACCTTCGACACCAACACAGTCTACATCGATACAATCACCCTCCATGCCGAAGCCTTCGACAACAACCCACACAGAATCGAGACCGAAGACGTTGACTTCGATATCGAGCGGGACAACATCGAGAGAACCTTCCACTTCAATGCGGTCGGCTGAACCAGTGATACCCGTCGCATTACCATCGACGTCGACATTCTCTCTACCGGCGGGAAGAGATTTGATGCCAGCACCAACGCCGATCAAGTCCCCTCCGACATCGGGAAATGTTGAGCAGGCATCGACTCTGGACACACCAACCCTTATATCTACAGTCACCCCTGAGTTACATGTTCCCACCATTGCCCTTGGTGAGCAGGGTAGTGGCGAGGATTCTGGAAGGACCGGTGAAATGCATTCTGATCACACCATGGTGGCCCTGCCAAGTGTGGTTTTCACATCTACTCAAACTCTCTGCTCACACCTACAAGAGACTTCCTACCTATCCAGATCTGTTGGTGCAAGAAGACGGCCTGGTACTTCACCCAGGGGTCCTGACTCTACAACTCACGGCGTGGAGGATCGGCTTTTGAGAAAGATACTGCTAAATGAACGAAAATCCTCCACTAGGAAGAATTATGCAAGCAAGTGGAAGCGATTCACCACCTATGCCGCAAAACATGGCTTCTGTCCATTGAAAGCATCTTTACGTCAGATCCTTCTCTACCTTACTACCCTTAAAACTGCAGCTTTCTAACGTCTCTATAAAGGTACACCTAGCTGCACTGTCTGCTAAACATCCGGGATGGGATGGCAAAACGGTTTTTTCACACCCTTCCTGCAAAAGCTTCCTGAAGGGTCTCTCTAATCTATATCCTCCCATTCGACAACCTATAGAACCATGGAGCATATCCTTAGTCCTTTCAGCTCTGACAGAGCCTCCTTTCGAGCCTCTTAAGACGGCTAGTATAAAGTTAACATCCTTAAAAACTGCGTTCTTGGTAGCTATTACTATGGCCCGTAGAGTGAGCGAACTAACAGCTCTCCGCATGGATGTACCATATGCCAATTTTTACCAACACAAAGTGCTCTTACGCCCTGACATCTCCTTCTTGCCGAAGATTGTGTCGGATTTCCATATCAACCAGGATATTGTGCTGCCAACTTTCTTTAAGTCCCCTTCTTCTGCTTTGGAAAAGGCCTTATACTCTTTGGATGTCCGCAGGACTCTGTTATATTACCTCTCAAAAACCAAACCGATGAGGAAAACTAAGAAACTCTTTATTTCTTACAAGGGAAAGTCATTGGGATGGGCCTTGTCCCATCAAAGGCTTTCTCATTGGCTAGTGGAAACCATCATAATGGCCTACACGCTGCAAAAAGTTGATCCCCCTAGGTCCATTAAAGTACATTCAACAAGGGCCTATGGGACTTCGGCGGCGCACTTCTCTGGCATATCGTTCCATGACATTTGTAAGGCCGCTACTTGGCCTTCCAAACAGCCTTTTGTGAAGCATTATGCTATTGATTTATGGTCTGCAGCGGAGGCGAATTTTGGGAGAGGTATTCTCAAAAAGGTGTTACAATAACTCTACTGCTCCCTCCTCCTTTATGGAGCTAACTAAACACCCATTCTAATGGATTCAACAGATCATGCCCCAGATAAACAGGTTGCTCACCTGTAACTGATGATCTGGTAGTGATCCGTTGACATCCATTAGACCCTCCGGAACCTCCCCTCCACAGTAGAACTATCTCTACGGTAGAACTTACCTGCTACATCAGATGTCACGACTGCCTCGGCGGTCTCCAAGGAACCAAGGTGTCTGCGCTTCCTCCCACCTTAAAAAGCCACGTGGTCACGTGGGGCGGAGCGCAGGCGCCTGAAAGGAGCTGTGGAACTCGACACCGAGAGGCTTCCGCGCAGGCGCAGAACCCATTCTAATGGATGTCAGTGGATCACTACCAGATCATCAGTTACAGGTGAGCAACCTTTTTTTAATAACATTTTAGAGATAATTTCTTTTCATGAGACATTACTTAGCTGTTCCAGTTTATATAAAATATCTTACTGCCGTTTAGTAAGATATTTTGGCTGGTATTGGCTGAAAACCTTAATATCATTTAACTCTTCACAACACATTTTTAAATTTTGCTGTAAACCGCCTTGGGATTGTTTTAATGAAAGGCGGTATATAAATTTAACAATCAATCAATCAATCAATCAATCAATAAAATATGGATGGTACAGAGAAGCCTACATTTAACAAGATCAGTTTTCAATGATGATTAAGATGGTTTTGAAGGGCTACCCAACCCATAGCAGATTGTGTGACTGCTTTCGCTTCAAAGTCAAACAAACCTTTTTGTTGAAATTCTCATTTGTGAAGAAATGTTTGGTAGTTTTTGTTTCCATGTTGAAATTTGCACTTCTGTTTTTGATTACACACTGATTGTCTGCATTGAAATAAATTTTACACTTAATTTAATTTAATTTTAATTTTTACATTTTATATCCCGCTCTTCCTCCAAGGAGCCCAGCAGTGTATTACATACTTAGGTTTCTCCTCACAACAACCCTGTGAAGTAGGTTAGGTTGAGAGAGAGGTGGCTGGCCCAGAGTCACCCAGCAAGTGTCTTGGCTGAATGGGGATTTGAACTCGGGTCTCCCCGGTCCTAGTCCAACACTCTAACCACTACACCGCACTGGCTCCCACTTCAAAAAGGAACACTTGTATTGACTGAAATCTAATGTGAGGGGACTCTGATATTTATAAAAATAAAATAAACTTACAATATATTTGTATTTTTCTTCAGCAAACAGCAGTGATAGTGAAGAACTTTCTGCTGGGGAAAGTATTGCCAAATCTCAGCCAGCAAAATCAGTTTCTGCAGGAATGAAGTCTCAACATACCAAATCGCCAGCACGAACACAGTCTCCAGGAAAATGTGGGAAAAATGGAGAGAAGGAGTCAGATCTCAAGGAACAGAATAACCGTTTGCCAAAACTTTACAAATGGAGTTTTCAAATGTGTAAGTGTGGATCTTCTGTAGCGTGCACACCTCCTGAAGCCTCAAGGGAGGGGGAGGGGCAAGGTTACCTGGCTACAAGAAATGGCTGCATGTCCTGCATTTTTATTTGCCTTTGCAAGCTTTAAAGGAACAAGCTTGATCTCTGGGCTCATCTGCTGTTGTATTTTTAAAGCAGTCAAAAACTGATGATTATATGCCAAATTTGGCAGTTTGAATAAAAGTAATACATGTGCACACATTTGCATTTTATTGAAATAATAAATCTAGAATCAGTGGGAGCTGTGATTGTGCAAATGGGTTCCAGGAACCCATGCACAGCTGCCATCAGGGCCGCCGTGCTTGCTGTAATGGAGCAAGCCTGAGGGAGCTGCCCACTGCTCAGCCACCACCATTGCTGCCGCCACCTCACGTCAGGGAGAGAAGGGGCACCCCCGTGCATAGTGTAAAGAGAAGGGGCACTGCAGGGGGCGGGGTCTGTTGCCGTGTTGGTGGGGGCAATTGGCCCAAACATGGGCTGCCTTTGCCCTCCCTAGGCTACTGGATATAATGTTATATGGTTGCTTCCCCTTCAGTCTGTTTTATCCCTTGTTTCTGTGGTGCCCCACTTAAAGAAAAATAATGCGAATTTGGGCTTAAACTAATGTTGTTCAACATGCAGCTGACCTGGAGAACATGAACAGTGCAGAGCGCATAGCAATCCTTCAAGAAAAGCTACAAGAAATCAGGAAACACTACTTGTCTTTAAAATCTGAAGTAGCTTCCATTGACAGAAGAAGAAAGCGATTGAAGAAAAAAGAACGGGAAAGTAAGTAGCTAGACCTTAATGTTGCCCTCGTTTATTAATATTGAGTAGTGTCAGTGAGGTTAGAATTTGATTCTTGGGTGTCTTTTAGCATTAGTTCCTGTGTTGTGAATCTTAGCTGACTTTTGTATTTAGATTCTAATCTTTAATTACAAATTTCCAGGGATCCACTCTCTTCAGCTAAATCCAAAAACTTCTCCACTCTCTAGTTTTTATAGTAACACTTTGCATACTTTCAATGGGCCTTCATGCTTCACTTCTATAAAGTTCCTAGATGTCAAAGAAACATTTATAGCTTCCATAGCAACAGCATATGCCACCTTAATGTGGCCTCCTTCACTCCAAGAGTACTAAAATTGCTACTTAAGCTCCCCATCTCAATGTTATTCAATACTGCGGGACTTTTTATTTTGTTTCATAGACCTGAATGGCAGCCATTTAGGACTAAGCCAAATTCTTTTTCCATATATCCACCAGGTTTACATTTCTTGGTATGATGGAATTCTTGAGTCTGGCATTTTAAATAAATTGTTGAAGGTGATGAAAGCTCATACAGTACCAACCTATATGTATTGTATGACTGAAAGTGGGTCACTCTCCCCATCATCCCAATCCCTTGTCATGTATAGAACATGATGCTTGGAAATCTGGATCGAGATCCATAAGATTGGTTCATGTGCCTGTGCAGGACCCTTGCAGTAGCATGCCACAGCTCAAGGCGACTGAGCTCCACTCCCACACCCACAGCGTGCTATTAAAAGGCGGGCCAGGCACCATGTTCTTCAGTTCTTACCGACCGCTGTTGCGTTCAGTCCTTGGGATGTCACTCCTCATTGGTAAGGTTCTTCGCTTGAGTTCATCTAGGATTTGTTTGTTTGTTTGTTTGTTTGTTTGTTTGTTTGTTTGTTTAATGGACTGTTATTTTGGCATTGGACTTGGAACAGCTTCCAGACTTCATTGGCATATAATATACAACTTTTGGAACAGACTTAAACTACGGATTGGATATCCAAACATGGCTGAGGAGAGCCACTACACCTTTCAAAAGTGTAGTGGCTGTAATGCTAAACTTCCTTCAAAAGATCTCCATGATTTATGCCTAATTTGAGGAACACAATGTCTCTTCGTGTAAGATATGCTTGTCGTTTTCCAAGCAAATGCGGGAAAATCTGGCTTTGCAGCTTCATGCCACCATTTATGACGAGGTGTTAAGCCCCTCAACACTGGGAGAACCCCACCCTATAACAGCACCATCGATGTCTAAAAGCCTAACATTGACTCCTAAACCATCTTCGTCAAAATTGTGACAAAGTCTAACCAATGGTCATCCACATAAACGACCTAGACAACATCTTGGCGGACAACTTGAGCCAAGTTTTCCTACTACAACAGCAGCACGAGTGGGAAATCAAGACAGAATGCATTATATCTCTCTTCACGAGTTGGATGCGACCGACCATAGATCCTCTGCCACCTTAGAGAACACAAATTGCAGTTGTTTGTGCTCCAGGGCAGTTCATGGCCCACGATCACAGTCCACCTTCAAGCTGGACTGGCAGCAGGAGATTCCGTAAATGTTTCCACCACAACCACTGATCAGCCGAATGGCTATTAAACTTCTGACTTCTCCTACATCATGTATCCTGGTGACTCCATGGTGGCCAAAGCAACCACGGTTTCCACAGGTAAAACTGTCAGGGACTATCAAAGACTACCACAAGCGGTAGATCTCCTAACACTAGACAACGGCAGCGTACTTCATCCAGATGTTCTCACACTCCGCCTAACAGCATGGCAAATAGACTCTTGAGTAAGAACCTCCTTAACCAAAGGAAGTCTTCCACCAGACGTAATTACAGGGGCAAATGGCTGCACTTCAAAATCTACGCAAAAAGGCATGGTTTTCAAGCTGACAAAGCCACAGTCAGGAATGTGCTCCTCTACCTAACTGTTCTAAAGTCACAAGGGTTGGCTATGGGCCTCTAAAGGTGCATCCAGTAGCACTAACTTCAAAACCTCTGGGCTATGATAGAAAGATTCTTTTTTCACACCCAGAGAGTAAGGCCTTACTGAACGGCCTTATGAACTTGTATCCACCTGTTTGCACACCCATCAAACCTTAGTCCTTTGAACTTTGACAGAGGATCCATTTGAACCTATGGGTTCTGCCTCCATCATACTAGTAACTTTGAAAACTGCCTTCCTACTGGCCATAAATACTGCTAAACGTGTAAGTGAATTGACAGCTTTTCGGATAGATTTGCCATACACCCAAATTTATCTGGACAAAGTGCTAATGCTTATGGACCCGAACGTTCTACCCAAGGTGGTGTCCAACTTCCACCTCAGCCAGGACATTGTCCTCCCTACGTTCTTCAGGGATCCATCTACCCCTTTAGAACGTGCAATGCACTCCTTGGATGTGCAGAGGGCACTTTTATGTTACCTGGATCTCACCAGGGACTTCAGGTCCACTAAACATCTATTTGTCGCATTCAAAGGCTCTGTAAGAGGCTCCTGTATTTCCAGACAAAGAATGTCTAGATGGCTAGTGGAACTTATCCTGCTACCATACAAGACACAGAATGTTCAACCACCAGAAGCAAACAAGGCCCACTCTACTCGTGCCAATTCTTCTTCAGCTGCACACCTATCAGGGGTAACCTTCACGGACATCTGTAAAGCAGCAACTTGGTCCACTGAGTTACCTTTCGCCAAACATCATGCCATAGATGTGTGCTCTGCTGCTGAGGCGAGCTTCAGGAGAAGCGTTTACAGTAGCTGCTACTGCACGCTCCTCCAGAAGCTAGCTAAACACCCATTCTTATGGATCTCGACAGATCTCGATCCAGATAAACAGGTTGCTCATCTGTAACTATTGATCTAGCAGAGATCCGTCAATATCCATAAGACCCTCCCGGACCACCCCTCTGCAGTAGTGCTACGCTATTTGTGTATTGAGCGTGCAAGCTATACTCCTTTGATGATGAACTCACCTGATTCTGGATGATTGCCCTCCAAAGCAGTCATCCAAGAACTGAGGAACATGGCACCCGGCCCACATTTAAATAGCACACTGTAGGTGTGGGGGCGGAGCTCAGTCACCTCAACGAGCTGTGGCATGCTACTAAGAGGGTCCTTCACATGTGCACTACCCATTCTTATGGATATCAGCAGATCTCTACCAGACCAATAGTTACAGGTGAGCAACCTGTTTATACCACAGTTATTTGAAAATTGAATCTGCCTGACCTTGCAACCTAAGCCCATCTGGTAAATGAGCAGGTGAAACTACAACTACCTTTTTGACAAACACCCAGAACCTAAATCCATTTATTTATTTATTTAGTGCATACCGCCCTAACCCAAGGTCTCAGGGCGGTTCATAACAAATAAAAACAGTAAAACATTAATTAAAAACAAAAACAGAAAATTTAAAAGCAAGAAATTTAAAACACAGTTTAAAATTTTAAAACAATATTCTAAAAACAACACTAAAACAATCAAAACAATATCAGTTAAAAGCCTGGGTGAACAGATGTGTCTTTAAAGACTTTTAAAAAGTTGTCAGAGATGGGGAGGCTCTTATTTCACTAGGGAGCGCATTCCAAAGCCTCGAGACACCAACGGAGAAGGCTCATCCCTGAGTAGCCACCAGATGAGCCGGTGGCAAATGCAGACGGACCTTTCCTGATGATCTCAATGGGTGGTGGGGTTCATAACGAAGAAGATGTTCTCGTAAATACCCAGGGCCCAAGCTGTTTAGGGCTTTATAGGTTATGACCAACAACTTGTATTTTGCCCAGAAACATATTGGCAGCCAGTGTAACTCCTTCAACACAAGAGTAATATGGTCTCTCCTAGATGACCCAGAGACCAGCCTGGCTGCCGCATTCTGGACCAACTGTAGTTTCCAAACTACGTACAATGGCAGCCCCACATAGAGCGCATTGCAGTAATCCAGTCTGGAGGTAACCAGCAGAAGTACCACTGTTTTAAGGTTGTCTATCTCAAGAAACGAACGAAGCTGGCGTATCAGCCAAAGCTGATAGAAGGCACTTCGGGCCACTGCCTCAACCTTGGACACCAAGGAGAGACTTGGATCCAGAAGCACCCCTAGACGGTGTACCTGTTCCTTCTGGGGAAGTGTGACCCCATCCAGAACAGGCAGATCAAAATCGTCTCTCGAGTTCCGACCCTGCACAATGAGTACCTCCGTCTTATCTGGATTCATTCTCAGTTTGTTATCCCTCATCCAGCCCATTACCGCCTCCAGGCAGGCATTTAGGGAGGTTATGCCGTCTCCTGATGATGCTGACATGGAGAAATAGATTTGGGTGTCATCAGCATACTGATCGCACCCTGCACCAAATCTCCTGATGATTTCTCCTAGCAGTTTCATGTAGATGTTAAACAACATCCGAGACAATATGGAGCCCTGAGGGACACCATACAAAAGTTCAGATTTTGAAGAACAACAGTCTCCAAGGGACAGCATCTGGAACCTGCCCGAGAGGTAGGAGCGGAACCACTGCAAAGCAGTTCCTCCCAACCCCAACCCCCTCAGACACTCCAGAAGGATACTATGGTTGATAGTATCGAAAGCTGCCGAGAGGTCCAAAAGGACCAACAGAGTCACACTTCCTCTGTAAATTCCCAATTGGAGATCATCCATCAGGCCGACCAAGGTAGTCTCCACCCCATAGCCAGCCCGGAAGCCAGTTTGAAATGGGTCTAGATAATCCTTTTCCTCCAAGACGGTCTGGAGCTGGGAGGACACCACCCTCTCAATTACCTTGCCCAGCCATGGAAGGTTGGAGACAGGCCTGTAGTTACTCAGCTATGAGGGATCGAAGGTAAGCTTCTTTAGAAGCGGTCTAATAATTGTCTCCTTAAGACTAGGAGGCATCCTACCTTCCCTCAGAGATGCATTTATGATCTCTACCAGGCCTTCTACAACAACCCCCCTGCCAGATAGTATAAGCCATGTCGGGCAAGGGTCAAGAGGACAGGTGGTGGACCGCACCATTCCAATTAGCTTGTCCACATCCTCAGGAGTCACAAACTGGAACTGATCCAACCTAACCACATAAGAGGAGTCGCTGGATACCTCCACATCAGATACTGAAGTAAGTGTGGAGACGAAATCCAAGTCAATTTTACATCCATGCACCTTTATAACTAGACTTGGGATCAAAGCCAAACTCCTTCAAAAATACTAGGTGGGAAAGTTGATAATCTTGTATTAGTCCAACTTTTATGGTAAGACTTTGAGATTCATAGAGATTCTCTTTGCTGTGAAAATGTACATGCACTCAGCAACAGAAACGGATCCAATTCAAGGAATAAGTATATCTTAATGTGTAAATTTGTGTGGATCAGAGCAACACTAAAAATTCTTAAGATTGCTTTAGTAGATTTTATTTATTTATTTATTTATTTATTTAATTGTTGAATTTATATACCACCTCATTAAAAACAATCCCAAGGAGGTTTACAAAAGTTTAAAAATATATAATAAAAACAACAGCTAAAAGTATTAAGCTAAAAATATAACAAATCTGATTTAAAGTATATAAAATGCAAACATAAAAACCGTACACAGATAAAAACACACAGAAGCAGCAATAAAACAATCATGTAAAGGCCTGGATAAAAAGCCAAGATTTAACAAGCTTCCTAAAAACTGTGATGGAGTCCGAGGAGCGAATGACCACTGGGAGAGCATTCCAAAGTCTGGGGGCAGCAACAGAGAAGGCCCTGTCCTGAGTGCACGACAGCCAAGCCTCCCTCATTGTCGGCACCCGGAGCTCATCAAGCGGGCAGCAACCCTTGGGAGCAGGTGGTCCCTCAAGTATCCCAGACCCAAACAGTTAAGGGCTTTAAAGGTCAAAACCAGCACCTTGAATTGGACCCAGAAACACACTGGTAACCAGTGCAGCTTTTTCAAAATAGGTGTGATGTGATCACACCAGGCAGCTTCAGATAGAACCCTAGCTGCCGCATTTTGTACAAGCTGCAGTTTCTGGATATTCTTCAAGGGCAGCCCCACGTAGGGCACGTTACAGTCATCCAGCCATGACATGACTAAGGCATGGGTAACTGTGGCCAGATCTGCCTTCCCGAGAATGGGACGCAGCTGGCACACTAGCCGAAGCCGTGCAAAGGCGCCCCTGGTCACTGCCTCCACCTGAGATTCCAAAAGCAGAGCTGGGTCCAGTAATACCCCCAAGCTGCGTACTTGCTCTTTCAAGGGGAGTGCAACCCCATCTAGAACAGGTAGAATCACCTCATTCCGATTGGCTCTCCTGCTGACCAACATTACCTCTGTCTTGTCTGGATTCAGTCTCAGTTTATTAGCCCACATCCAACCCATCACTGCCTCCAGCCCCCGATTCAGAACATCCACTGCCTCCCTAGGATCAGGTGACAAGGAGAGATAGAGCTGAGTGTCATCTGCATATTGCTGACAACTCAGTCCAAGTCTCTGGATGACCTCTCCCAGCGGCTCCATGTAGATGTTAAGCAGCATGAGGACAAAACCGAACCCTGCGGGACCCCACAGGCAACGGCCACGGGGCCGAGAAGTAGTCTCCCAGCACCACCTTCTGGACCCTCCCCCCAAGAAAGGAACAGAGCCACTGCAACGCAGCACCTCCAATTCCCATAAATGCCATACATTTTCTAAAATGTTTAATACAAAAATGTTTACTAGACAGCAGCAACCAGAAAAGTATTTTCTGCAAAATGCAGATATGTGCCACAGCTTTTGTTTGATTGTAATAACTACCCTTTTCTTTTTCCTCTTACAGGTGCTGCTACCACCTCGTCGTCATCTTCGTCTCCTTCCTCCAGTTCCATTACGGCAGCAGTTATGCTAAGTTTAGCAGATCCACCCATGTCAAGTTCATCACAAAATGGAATGTCAGTTGAGTGCAGGTGACAGCAAGACTTGCCTAAGCACTTTGCACTTAAAGGCTGCTGAGAGCCACTTTTTATACTGCACAGTGGCACAAAATTCAGACAAGCACTATTTTGTATTTAAAAATTTTCTTGACAAGCTAACTTTGCACTTAAGTGCACTTTTTATGAAGAAAAAGTACAACAAACTGCTTTTCCTCAAGCAATAATTGTTTCCAACTTGTCTGGGAATTGTATGTTGAGTGAGTTGAAGGCCTTCGGCTGTGGCAAATGGAGGCTGTTCACTGTCTGTAGAATCAATCCGGTAAGCATACAGTTGTTGGGTAGGCCTCATTAACATGTTAAAATGGCTTACTGGTCACCTATTCCCTGGTATTTTGTTAAAGCTGGAGCATTTGATATTTTTCCATTATTTAGGAAAAATGAACCTATTTTCATTTTTACAGATAATTGTTTTTTAACTAGGTCACCTTTCGGTGGCTATAACTGTAAAAGTCAAGCACATGTAATTTAATTCCAAACCTGCCATTGATAGGATGTTTTCCATCAGACCTGATAACCAAATATAAGGATTCTGTTTAAAAGGCTTACTAATGTTTACAGGTTTGAATTAGGCTAAATAGGTTACCATGGGTTTTTAATAACTCGTGAATTGGAATGAAACTACTGTACTTTGCCATTTTTCTATGAATCAGTATTTTTTTTAATTTTGATAAAAATACATTGTGAAAAAAGGAAGAAAATGGCTAACAAACTGTATTAAATCTTAATGTATAAAGATTGTATTTAGCCAGTTTAAAGTGTATATTTATTCATAATGAATTATAACACTTATATTTTTGTGTTTTCTTGTAAAAGTTTCTTTTCTGTTAAAGCAGCAAATATTTCATTTTGTAATGCTTATTTTATTATGAGCTACAACTGAGAGGTCTTCAAGAAGGAGTAAACTGCGTAAATATAATTCATGGTTGCTGAGAACATTGCCACAAACGGATAGTTGTTTATAATATAAATAGCTAACTGAGTGGTCGATAACTTTTTTTAAAATGCCTTGTACAAAATCCAAAACCAACTGTTCCCACTTCTATTGATTTTATGTTGTATGAATCCCAAGCCCTCTCTTGTTTGGCACTTGTATTTAATTACACACCTTTGTAAGACATTTGTATATTGCGGAAGTGTTCATTCAAGCTATTTAATACCTGGCACTGTTAATACACAGTACTTTATTGTACAGATTGTTTTACTGTTTTAATTGTAGTTCTGTGTACTTCTTTTGGCTGGGCTTACAGGGGCTGGCATGTTTTTTCTTTTTTCTGGCAATACAACATGTTAGAATTTCAAACATCCTGTTTATAGATGCTAGAGTGTCAAAACTTTTACATTAGACTTTTCTAAGAAAAGCATTTTCAGTCTTAGTAGTGTGTGCTTAAGGTAACTGATTTTATTGAAGATGGTTTCAAGCTATTCAGATATGTACAGGACTGTAAAAAAATTGTTGACAAACATTGAAGGAAAGGCATATAGACAAAAGCTAAATATATATTAGGTTCTACAGACAATGGAATTATGTAATATATTGTACAAATGTAAGCAAAGGCCTCTGAAATAAAATGCCATAGTTTGTGAATACTGGATTCTGTTTCTAACAGTTTAATTAAGCAACTTCAGTATATACAAGAACACCAGCTATAGAGCCAACTTAGCTAATAAGTTGGTAATAACAATAATTGTAATATTGAAACAAATTATAAAAATGTGCCCTTGAAACAAATTCAGTTTCTTTTAATCTAGAAATGCCTCGGTTCCACTTACATCAGTGAGGCTGCTCCAGGGGTCAACAAATATTGGCTTGATTTACTGGTCAGCTTCTATTTGTACCAACTCCCTCTCCCCCTTGCCCTTGTTTGTGTTGCGGAAGAGGGAAAGGAATAAGCAGTGGGAGAGAGTCTTGCTATTGCCGCCTTCATTCTGCAGGGCAGGTAAGGATTTGGAGAAGGAATGTGTGTGGCTGGATGTACTTGTTGCCAGTGGCACTTGCTCCTGCTGCGTGGATTTCTGGATCCCTGGGCTCTTCCAGTAGTTGACACAGGTTTGCCCATTTATACCTCGCTATTTTAAATGTTTTTCAGGCTCGTAAAGTATTTAATGATTTCCAATGGCTTATTTTTGAAATGTGTTGCGTACATTGAAATGCGACTGCATTTCTAGCAGGGTTTACCCTGGCCAAAACAGTGGCTGGCATCCTGACTAATATGAAGCACAGACGTTAGCTCTGCAGGGACACACAGGAGCTTTTTTGCAACTTCCCCAGTCCTCCTATGCTCATGCAGTTAGTTGCAGAAGGCTACTAATCCTTCTGAGCACTGCCCACACTCTGTAAGAGCAGAAACACATCACTGAGGGTAGTGCTCAGAAGTCTTAGTGCTTTTCTGCGGTGCTCAGAAGTGTTAGCACTTTTCCACAAGAACACAAATACAAGAGGGCTGGAGGAGGTTCATGAGGGCTTCTGCTATGTCCCTGCAGACTCTACTAACGTGTGCACTTCATTAGGCTGTCAGCTACCGAATTGAAGCCTCACCCAGGGATTCTCAATGTTGGGTCCCCAGATGTTATTGGACTTCAACTCCCATAATCCCTAACTAAAGGCTGCTGGGGCTGGGGACTATGAGGGTTGAATTCCAATAACATCTGGGGACCCAACGTTGAGAATCTCTGGAACCTACTGTGGAGCATCACTTTGTAACTGAAAGTTCCTTTCTATCACGGAAGGAGAGTTGCACTAATGTAGTGAGTCCTTCTGCAAGCAGAAAGGGTCCTTGCTCAAAGTACAACTCTGGTTCTGCAAGTAGGAGCTTCCAGTAACAGGGTTAGTATTCTGCAGAAGGTAAGGATACAAACCAGTGTGGATAGAATGAGTTGGAGCCTTTCTTATCTCTTTGTCTGAAAATATTCCTGAGCAATTGCCAAGGGCAGTTCACTTAATGCTGTCTCCCCTTATGGCCAGGCTTCAGAATGTCCCAGAACAAGAGCCTAGCAATTTGTTTAGGTACTGACCTTGATGTTTTCCATGCACCATGTCTTTTCACATACTATGAAAAGCTAGTACAGGCTTCAAGACATCCCATGGAAGTAGGTCTCCAACATTTGTTGTAGGAAAACTTAGTATCTTCAATGATACACTAATTTTACTGCAAGGTCCCTGATTCTTCAGGCAAGATGTGCTATTCTTACTTGAGATTAAACACAAATGCAACAAGGAGGAGCACACTATCATCAAGGTTTTATTAACATAATTATATAAAACTAGCTGGGCTGGGCGCAGAGCATCTGGCCATCCCACACACTGCCACTGCCTGTTTCTCTCCGCCCCTGCGCCCAGCTTTCTGGCTGGCCCTCTACTTCTCCCCCAGCCCATTTCTTCCCCCCTGCACTTTCTGGATGGTGGGCCAGCTGGTCTGCTTCTTCTCTCCCCCTTTTTGCCCCACCCCCACCCCCGCACTTTCTGGATGGCAGTCAGAAAGCTGGCCCGTCACCTCCCGCCTGCTCACCCATTCCAGGCAGTGGCCGCCCCTTCTTCCTCTTCCTTCTTGTGGCCGAGCTGACCTGCTCCTTCTCCCGGCGGCCAGGCCGGCCTGCCACCGCCACCTCTTCCTCCTGCTCCCAGTGGCCGGGCTGGCCCACCACCACCTCCTGCTCCCCGCTGTTTTCCCCACATCCCGTCCCTGTAGCTATCCAGGCAGCTGCTCGCAAACTCTCATGAGAGATGCCACGCATGGGTTTAGCAACGGGTACGTTTAAGAGAATTAAATATATAGAAGATATGCCCCAACTGCTTTCTTGCCCTTTGTGTGATATCTCTGCAAGTATTCCTCATAGTTCAGAAGAGAAGGTGAGAAATACTTTGCATGCTCAAGGGAAGGGAAATTCTCTCTTTAATAATTTAGGAGGGATGTGTGATAGAGCAAGAAAAGACACTTTACCTTTAAAAAAAAATTAAAGGTTGTGAAGGGGAAGAGGTAGTTCTCACTACTTTTTCCTCTACTAGGGAGAAAGAGACACTCTGTTGAAATGGTGATTTAGAGAATTGTTTTAAAAATTAAAAACCAAAAGTCTAAAGGATTGAATCTTGGGGAAATGAGAATTTGAAATGCTCGTGGGCATTATTAACAGAGACCCATAACAGTAATATAATCACTATCCACAGAGCAATCACAATGGAAGTATTAGCAGCAGGGGAAAGGAAACAACATTATTTGAAACAAAATAATGTGATTTATTGTTTCTGGGAATTTGCAAAGTCCTTACAACAGGGAGAGACTACCTTCAGGAAAGAAAACTGGATCTTCAAAACTACTAACCATTGTGCACAACTTCAAGGAAAGATATTTAGATTCTACACAAGTGAGTAACAACTGCACATTGTTTGAACTTAAAACCCGTAAGAGATAAAAAGGGACAACCCAAAATAGACAACAACGGGGTCTGGTGTAGGCAGATCTTCTGGGGATAACCACAGTTGCACACAGCACTCCATCCACCAACAGAAGTGCCAGCTGAGAGCACCATTTTTCCAATAATTTCAATGCCACTTGGGGTTGGGAAAAGAGGTTTTCCCATAGTGAATGCATTCGCTGAAGGAAAGATATATCCACTGCAAAAAGCATTAAAACAGCAGCACATTTATTACACAATGAACGTTGCGTATAGAAAAGCCCTTAGAGACACCACTACACCCTAAATAGCTGGATTCAGTGTGATGACATTTCTCTGAAAATAATGTAGCTTATGGAAGGCACATTGCTGGATATTTTGATAGGTGGATAAAATGGGCTTGCAGAAACTCAAAAGTAGTCTATGAAAAATTTTCCTCTATATTTTTTTACAGTAAAACAAATTCTCCACCGTATTTCTTGACTGCTCAATCCTTTACTGTTGATGGTTGATCCTAAAAGGCAGAAGCTATCCACCACTTCAATGTCCAGCAGTCAAGAAATACACCGGAGAAGATGATTTACTGTACTTGGTACACTTGTGCTTAAAGACTAAAGTTTAGGTGGATGAACAGAACCAGGAGGTTATGAAGAAGGATCTGTGCTGAACTCTGGCAGGGGAAATGGAGACTCACCTTGTGCTTGTAGCAATTTAACTCTGATACAGTCAAAAACATCTATATATTTATTTCTCCTAGGTGCACCCATTGCTAATCCCATGTGTGGCAGCTCTCACGAGAGTTCGCAAGCAGCTGCCAGACTAGTGACAGGAATGAAAATAGGGATGAGTGGGCAGCAGCGGGCTGGGAGCAGGTGGCGGTGGGCTGGCCCAACTGCCGGGAATTAGCGGGTGGGTGGGCAGGAGGCGGCGGCAGGCCGGCTGTCTGGCCAGCCTGCTAGTCAGAAAGCACTAGGCGGGGGGCAAAAGAAGCGGGCTGCTCCTACCAGTGGGCAGCCGGCTGGCCGATGGGAGCAGGTGGTGGTGGCCTGGCCACTGGGAACAGCAGGTGGCAGTGGACTGGACCGGCCATCAGGAATTGGCGGGCAGGTGGGAGGAGGTGGCAGGTCGGCTTTCCGGCTCGCCCGCCAGCCAGAAAGCACCAGGCATGGGGGGGAAGAAGCGGGCCAGTGGAGGCACAGATGGTCTGTGCCCGGCCCACCTAGTATATATTAATCTGGTACCTTGTCCACTTTCATCTTTACCAACATAATAAAGATGTAAAGGATCTAACAGTACCTTTGTGTGTGCAAAGGAAAGGCACTTCTGCTTTGCAAATAAATGTCTTCAATTTTTATGGCTCCCCCCATGACCTTTTAGAGTGCAAAGGACTGCAGCAGAAAGCAAGCCCCATTTCACAAGCAGAAGTCCACTCACAGTTTATGGGATCCAACCTCCTACTCTTTTGTGTATCAATCCATAAAGTTCAGACCACATATATTCTTAAAAATTCAATTTAAATGGGATGTTGGAATAGATGGACCCTAGATTCAGCAGGGCTTTTTTTTACATACATCTGTACATCATAGACTAGTAAAATACAATGGGCAGCAGCCTGACATGCTAAGTATGACTAGGCACCGCTGAAATCCAATGACATACATTAGTCCCACTGATTTCCAACTACCTCATGCATGCTTCCAAAATGTGCATCCAAAGATTGGCAATGGACATCTAATAGAACTGGACTGGAATGTCACCTCAGCCACCAGAATGGCTTGGATCAGCTCTGCAAAGCCATGCAAAAGCCTTAAACACTTGACTGTTATCAGCTATGCAGATGTGTTCTTAATGGCTTCTGCAAAATCTGCTTAAGGAACTTGACTATGTCCTAGATACGAATTCAGTCTTACTGATACTCCTGCCATTCTGTTAGCTGTACCCCTGCTTCTAAGAGCCTTGTCTGTTATAATTTCTTGGCTAACTACTTCTGCAGCTCTTTTTTATTCATGTGAAAATGGTGAACTACTGTATCAGCAACAACCACAGAAAAAAAGAAAACCACATCAAGGTCGCCAGACACTGAACATGCTGTAGGTCTATGAATGACTTCGGGTCAAACTGCAATGAGAGTATTAGATTGGCAGTGTCCCAGATATCTTATTAGCTATTTTTATGTATTAGCTTCACTGATAAGCTAGGAAATAATAAGCTTTTGATTCTGTAAGGAATAATGAACTTTTAATTCTGCAACTCTGTATTTACAATATATGTATGGCTGTATTTCATTCAAGACATCTGGTGCATGTGTGTGTGTGTGTGTGTGTGTGTGTGTGTGTGTGTGTGTGTGTGTGTGTATTCTGTATAGCAATTTAGCACAATTGTAATCGTGCCCTTGACAGTCTGATAAAGACTTTGTGACCAAAGGACCAGAAAGAAAAAGTGATGACTGTTGAACTATTAGTGAAGATTTGAATTAAAAAGATTGTGCTGTCTCAGCTGATAGGATTGGTCAGACTTACCATGGAACATAAGGCCACATGTAGTAGCACTCTACTACTACTACTACATTTATATACCTCTTGTCAACCAAAGTTCTCAAAGCGGTTTACATAGAAAAATAATACATCAAGTAGATAGTCCCCTGTCCCCAAGTGGCTCACAATCTAAAAAGAAACATAATGCAGATACCAGCAACAGCCACTGGAAGGATGCTGTGCTGGGGTTGGATAGGGCCAGTTGCTCTCCCCCTGCTAAATATATCTCCCTTGGGGCTGCCATTTTGTAGTGCAGCCATGGAATTGTACAAGTGATTGGAATTTGGCAAGGAGCACACCACTGTTCTAGTTGCAGGAGATGACCCAACCGTGACTTAACTGTCACAGATGTCCTAGCCTCCTGAAACTGAGGGACCAGCCACCCCCCACTACAGAAGAACCTCCAGCAGCTGAGCTGCCAGCAACAGCTGCAAAGCACAGCAACACATCCAATTCTGAAAGTGTATTTCAGCCCTCAGGCTTCCTATTTTAATGAGCGAGTAATAGTCCAAACTGTCCTGGGATGGAGACATGTCAAACACAAACAGCATGTAACCCCTGAAGTACTCATGGTTTATGAGCAGCACATCTTTTGTATGTTCACCCAACACCTGCTCAAGGTTCATGTATTCTCTCATGCAGTTGCCTGCTTCAAAATCAGGGGTCAAAGGCTTCAAAGGGGTCTGAATAACCTCTCTAAATGCCTTCCTGGAAGTGGTGATGGGCTGGATGAGGGATAACAAACCAAGACTGAATCCAGATAAGACTGGGGTACTTAATGTGCGAGGTCGGAACCTGGGAGATGATTTTTATCTGGATGGGGTCACACTTCCCCAGAAGGAACAGTTTTGGAGTACTTCTGGACCCACACCACTCCCTGGTCTTCCAGGTTGAGGCAGTGGCCAGAGCTGCTTTCTGTCAGCTTCGGCTGATACACCAGCTGAGTCAATTTCTTAAGATAAACAACCTCAAAACGGTGGTACATCTGCTGGTAACTTCCAGACTTGACTACTGCAATGTGCTCTATGTGGGGCTGCCTTTGTGTGTAGTCTGGAAACTGCAGTTGGTCCAGAATGCAGCAGCAAGGTTGGTCTCTGGGTCATCCCAGAGAGACCACATCACTCCTGTCATGAAAGAGCTGAACTGGCTGCTGCTAAGTTTCCAGACAAAATATAAGGTGCTGATTATAACCTATAAAGCCCGAAACAGCTTAAGCCCTGGATATTTAAGATAACATCTTCACTATGAACCCCACTGCCCACTGAGATCATCAGGGGAGGTTCATCTTCAGTTGCCACCAGCTCGTCTTCATTGTTTCCGCGAGGCTCTGGAATGCAGTCCTAAAATGAGCCTCCCCATCTCTGACAACATTTTAAAAGTCTGTCAAGACACATTTGTTCACTCTCCTCAGAGCAAGATATGATGCCTTACCATCAGTGGTTTTTATTATTTATTTATTACATTTCTAAACCGCCCCATCCAGAGGCTCTGGGCAGTATACAACAACTTTTTAAAAGACATAAACCCACAATTAAAACAATGCTAAAAACAATATAAAAACAATTCAAAAATGATTAAAACTATTTAAAACAAATTAAAATACTTTTAAAAACAACAACACTTTATAAACCTTGGAAGGCCAGGCCAAATAAATGGGTTTTTAGGGCTCTCTTAAAGGCCGACAGCGAGCCTAAACTGTGGATATCTGCTGGGAGTGCATTCCATAGACCAGGAGCAGCTGCAGAAAAGGCCCAGTTCCAAGTTGCCACCAGATGTACCGGTGGCAACTGGAGACGGACCTCTCCAGATGACCTCAATGAGCGATGGGGGTCATACCGAAGAAGACGCTCTCTAAGGTAACCCGGACCCAAGCCATTCAGGGCTTTAAAGGTAATAACCAGCACTTTGTATTTCACCCGGAAACATATCGGCAGCCAGTGCAGCTGTTTTAAGACAGGCATAATATGGTCTCTCTGGGTTACCTCAGAGACCAATCTGGCTGTTTTATCTGGAAGGTTTTTGAAGACCCCTCTGCCCAGTCAGTTATGCCCCTGTGGCTCAGGTGAGGTCAAACCTGTCCACCATGTGCTGCTGTTTTGTGCTTTTTATAATGATGGCTGGTACAGTCTTATTTCTCCCTTGCTATTATGCTTTCCCAGCCGGACTGCTTGATTTTACACCATACGCCTTCTTGCAGATAAGAAACCTTCTACCACCTACAAGGTTGCCAAATTTTGTGCAGCTGCTGTTAGGATCCATCAACAACTAACCTCTAGCCCTTCTTTTTAGATGTTGTTACATGAGGCTTCTGTGTTGGTGTTTTCTGTATGATTTACTCAACTGAATGTATTATCATCTGTTTGTATATATAACTGATCAATGATCATAATAAAACTATTAATCCATTTACATTTGTTCACTCAGGCATTTAATTAGTGTTTTGTGTTTTTAACATTGTTTTATATTTTAAATTATTGTGGTTTTAGCCTTTTTATTGTTGTAATTGGTATTTTATTGTGAGCCACCCAAAGATGCAAGTTTGGGGTGGGATATAAATATGTCAAATAAATAAATTCCATCCAGGAGAAGGCCGAAAACCGGCCGAAGAGCTCCTGAACGGGCCAAGAGCTGGCCAAGCTGGCCAGAGTGGGGCATATCGAAGGCCAGTGGGAGGAGGGAGAACCTCTGCAGACCCACCCACCCCCTGCCACCTTCAGCAACTCTCCAGAGGGGTGTAAAGGTAATTTTTTTTTTTTTAAGGGAAAAGGTCCATGAAACCGCCTCCCCCAGACCGAACCGAGGGGGTGGCAGACCAAACTGGCCTGGTCAGGTTCGAGACCAGTCCGGACTTGAACTGAACCAAGCCAGCCGATTCCATGCACATCCTTAAATCACAGTACTGCTACTTGGCATTTCCACAATTCTAGAATAGGCACCCAACCTCACTACCCGCAGATACAAAAGGGTTAAAACCCGTGGTTCCTAGGGGGTCGGAAACGACCTCTGAGGTTATTTCTAGCCACCATTTTGATGAAAGGATTAATTGTGTGGCTCAATTGTGTGTGTGTGGGGGGGGGATTCCCACTTTTTTCACAGGAAAATGGCAGATTCGGCACTTTGGGAAGGCATTGCTAGCTAGACACCTGGAGACCCATGGCACGACACTTTATTCCCACCATTTTTCAGTTTTAAGCCCTTTTTTCCAGGCTCCAGGAATCTAACCCCCAACCCCCTGATTCCCATTGCCTCTTTATCCGCAGTTCCACTATCTGCGGTTGTAGCAGAGAACAGCACTCCCATGGATAACGAAGTCCACCTGTATACCAACATCTCATTTAAAATGTCTCTGAAGTTGCTCTTTTTATAGCAATAGCAATAGCAATAGCAATAGCACTTACATTTATATACCGCTTTATAGCCGGAGCTCTCTAAGCGGTTTACAATGATTTAGCATATTGCCTCCAACATTCTGGGTACTCATTTTACCGACCTCGGAAGGATGGAAGGCTGAGTCTACCTTGAGCCCCTGGTCAGGATCGAACTTGTAACCTTCTGGTTACAGGGCGGCAGTTTTACCACTGCGCCACCAGGGGCTCTTATGAAAGCGATCCCTGACTAGAGGAGAGTCTTCTGCTCTGGTGGGTGTGTTTTTTGGAGTAGCCAATGGTTCACTTTAGGGTGTGCAGCACCAATTCCTTCTTTGTTTAAGCATATACCCAGTACCCAGAATGTTGGGGGCAATATGCTAAATCATTGTAAACCGCTTAGAGAGCTCCGGCTATAAAGCGGTATATAAATGTAAGTGCTATTGCTATTGCTATTGCTATACTAGACATTTCTAACTGAGGGGGCCAGCGTGTTTGACAATGTCCTGTGCAGAAACAAAGTATTGATCAGACACTATGCTACTATATCTTATAGGGAAGTGTCTACTAGTCATGGGAGTATATAGTCTGAAGTGGCCCAAGGCTCACTTTGGGGGGCACACCACCAGTCCCTTCCTAACTTAAGCATATTAATTAATTAATTAATTAATTAATTAATTAATTAATTAGATTTCTATACCACCCTTCCAAAGATGGCTCTGGGCCAATATATACTGGATATTTCTGCACAGTCCTAGTGTAAGCTATTCAAGACAGCATCTTAGCATAATGGTACGATCAATAACTTTTTTTTACCTTTAAACTGAGATACTTTGTAAGCTAGGCAAATAAGTAAACTGGAATAACAGAGGATCAGATATGTGCATTTTTCTAAGCACACGTTGCTTTGAGCGAAAACCAACAACTGGGGCCCCAAAAAAGCACTCCCTCCAAAAATGCTGCACTCAGATTTTGGTAAGCTTTAGATCTGTTTCTTGGGATAATGTCCTGGGTCCAAAAAAAGTTTTTCCATTTTATTGCAATTAGTTTGACATTTAACCATTAAATGACTGGCCTATTAGTGTTGTGGATTTAAAAAATCTTACATCAGGGTTTATTCTAAGCTTTCCCCCTAACTGCACAAGAAGCCAGTGCAGCCCCACCATCCCCAATCCATGAGCACCACCTCCCACACTGTTTCAAACTGGAAAAGAAAAACACAACACAACAGTGGGGAGGGTAAATGTGAATGAATACAGAAGACACAGAGAGGGAGGCAAGGGAGGATAGGGAAATAAGAGAAGGAAGGAAAAGGAAGGTTTCTTGTGAAGAATGGATGAGATTATATTCTTTCCCTAAACTATAGGGACTGGGACACCCTCCTCACAAAAAGTGTAATGGGGGGGGTGATTATAATTTATCCTCTGTAGAATTTATCCTATATAACAACATGGTTGTCCTGCAAAATATGTTGAAGGCTCTGTATGGTAGAAATAACAGGCTCTAAAGCTTTCACAGAATAAAGCGCTCGTGACAAGATGACTGTCATAAAACTGCATAGCTGTTGCTGCCCTTAATCGACTTTAGCTGCAACCCGGTTGAAGGGGCCATGCAGAAAGGAGAGCAGGTCTGGCTTGAACACAAAGAGATCTAATGTTCATCTCACACAGTCAACATCTGGAAATAAACCCCCCAGGAATGGATGGAGAATCTTTCAGAAGCCACACATTTTACCACAAAGGAAGAAAACTCTGCATTAGGAGGCAGAGGAATGCCAACTATCAGGCAAAACAAAATGAGACATATCTCCTGTAGTGTAACAAGAAAATCCTGTCTTATTGACAATGAGCTCTGGAACCATACAAACATATTCACATCAATAGATATAACTGACCATTGTGTCTGGAAGTCCTGAGATCTCATTTATTCATTTATTTATTACATTTATATCCCGCTCTTCCTCCAAAGAGCTCAGAGTGGTATACATGCTTATTTTTATCCTCAAAACAACCTTGTGAAGTAGGTTAGGCTGAGAGATACATGACTGGCCCAGAATCACCCAGTGAGTTTCATGGTCGAATGGGGATTCGAACTTGGTATTCCCGGGCCTAGTAATACTCTAGCGGGGACGCTATGCTAGCTCTCCTGTAACCTGCATGTGTCATGTAAGACTCTATGGATGCGAAAGCTGGACTTTGAAGAGATAAAGGTAAAGTGTACTGTCAAGTCAATGTCGACTCCTGGTGATCACAGAGCCCTGTAGTTTTTCTTTGGTAGAATATAGGAGGAGTTTACCATTGCCATCTCCCGCACAGTATGAGATGATGCCTTTCAGCATCTTCCTATATCACTGTTGCCAAACCCAGTCTGTAAAGCCTGATACTCAGCTGAACTTAGGCCTTGTTGCAGTCTCAGGGTCTTTCTAAGAGATGTTGCCTCCTGCTTAAGAGATTTTCAAGAATTCTGCATTTTTTCCTTAAGGAGGCGGCATGCGGCATAAAACTAATGCAAAGAGGAACAACAAGGCCCTCAAGGACCCTGGAAATTGTAGTATGACAAAGTAGAGGCCTGGGTCCTGCACCGTAGCTGCTGTTCCTCTTGGGACAAGATAGAAGAGTAAGAGTAGGAAGAAGACAAGAAGCTTATACAAAGAGCTGGAAGCAGAGCTGGCCTGTCTTCTCTGCTGAAAAGTGTGAAGGGCTGAGAAGAATTAGACTGAAGCCTAAGTCACCCTTTAAGCATCCTGCCACACTCACAATCATAGTCAACAAAGGGAGATTTGTTGGCAGACACACAACACTACTTTATGTTCATATTGTGTTACATTTATGCAGATGCACAAGAGCACAACTTTGAAACCAAATCACACACCAGTGAGTGAGAGGGACTGAGTGGTCAGAGAGCTCAGCAGCAGCTGAGGGAGGGAGGTGGGCCAGAGGAAGGCAGTCTTTCGCCGGCCACCTTCTCTCCTCCCTCAGCTCCTGCTGAGCTCTCCGACCCCTCGGTCCCTCACTCATTGGCAAGTGATTTGGTTTCATTTCAGAGTGGTTCGGCCCAGGACTGGCCCAGCCGCGGAGGCCAGTGGCGGCGGCAGGTCCAGCCCAACCGCAGAGGCCAGAGGCAGGCCCGGACCGGCCCAGGCACGGAGGACAGAGGCGGCGGCAGGGCTGGACCGGCCTGGCCGCGGAGCACAGAGGCGGCGGCGGGCCTGCCTGGCTGTGGAAGCAAGTCCCAGGAGGGGGGAGAAGAAAGTGGGGGGGGAGAGAAGTGGCAGTGGGGAGGAGAGGCGGCTGGGCCCAGAAGCAGAGACTGGGGCAGAAGGTGGTGGGGGGAGATGTAACTGCTGGTTTCAGAGCTGTTGAGCATGCTGGTCCCATATTCTGCCTGCTCCTCTCCTGGTGCCCCAGCCCAGCCCCATTCAGCATTTGGGAGGCAAGAGATCACCACCGGCCAATGCCAGCGCCACACAGTGGCTTTAAAAATTAAACGCACACACACATGCCCCACCCCTCGGAGACCACACCCCCAGCCCCCCTTGAGTCCCCTCCCCATCCCGAATTGAGACAATGCAATGTTGGCAACTCTAGCAGGGAGGTATGCTGCTGCCCTGCCTGACCGGTTTTTAAGAGAGCGCCGGTGGCGGGGGACAGTGTGTGTGTGTGGGGGGGATGCACCCTCCCCTGCCCTTAAAGTTACCCCCTCTGCTTTCAAACCAACTCCCGCCAGTTCCTTGCACATGCCTAGTGGGAAGGGAACCCCTCCTAGAAATCCTAGAGGGGGCTTGACCCTGCTGCATCCATCCCCTTAAGTTTACTCCTATGATTTTACAAATTTAAAATCATGGTTTAAAAAAATGAAAATGAAATGGAAGAGGCCAAACAGATGCATTATTTGCAATGGCAGCAGGGCTCTGACTGGATGCATGAGAGACGCCATTATAAAAAGCATTAGGTAGCAAGCGCCTCTCTCTTGCAACCCCAACCAGCCTCCAAACAACTGAGATCAGGGGGCAAGACAGGCTTCTGGATTAAAGATTTTGCAAGCCTCAACTCAGGTTAAACCGTGATTGTGACTAACCCAGCATTACAGCAAAGCCATATACTGACTCAGACCATTGGTCTATCTAGCTCAGTATTGTCTTCACAGACTGGCAGTGGCTTCTCCAAGGTTGCAGGCAGGAATCTCTCTCAGCCCTGTCTTGGAGAAAGCCAAGGAGGGAACTTGAAACCTTCTGCTCTTCCCAGAGCGGCTTCATCCCCTGAGGGGAATATCTTGCAGTGCTCACACATCAAGTCTCCCATTCAGATGCAACCAGGGCAGACCCTGCTTAGCTATTGGGACAAGTCATGCTTGCTACGGTGCTACCACAAGACCAGCTCTCCATCACTCAACTATACTAGCCTCCGGCTTTATTTGCAGGAGTTCAGTGCGGTTAGGGGCGAACCCAACCAAAAGCAAAACTCTCTCAACCTTCCCCAGTTGGACAGAAGCGCTCGCTTGCCTCTAGTCGCTCTCCAGCAGAGAGCGCTCCCGCACTGCTTCGCAGGCAGCGACACAACGAGGAGAACGGCCGGGAGAAAAGCAGAGCAGCAAGAAGATCGAGGTGGGCGGGCCTTGGAGCCGGAAGTGTGAGTCCCAAGGCCGCTGCATGCTCTTCTTGAGGCGGAAGCGGGCGACCACACAAAGAGCGGCATCCCCAGGCCGAAGATGAAGCCGTCCAAGGCTCGCCGAAGCAAAGGGTGAGGGTCGCTATTCCATCCTCTCTCGGTTCTAACGGTCACAAAGATCTCCAAATCAAGTTCTGGTCCTCCCCTCCCAGTGCCCATTGGCCAAATCCCCCAGGCGCTCGGCGCTCTCCTCCCCCCCCCCACACGTGTACTTTTCATGCTGACTTCCGGAAGTCAGGCTTGAGCTGCAATGCTGAGGGGAAGGCGCTTTGTACATGCCCAGAATTGCTCTCTTCCTTATCATTGCTCCTCACATTTTGTGGCTAAAATTTAGTGGTAAAAAGCATCAGGGGCTAAGCGCAAGCTCGAGTTAAACCATGATCCCAGCCCACTGTATATCTCTCCTTGTGCTGGTTTAATGGAGTTGACATGTTTCAGGAGAGTCTCAAACGTTCTGACGTAAGACACAACGCTTCAGTGCTGACTAAAAAGCAGTAGGAATGTGTTCTCCCTTCTTCTGTGGTTTCTGTATAGTTTGGATGTGTACTTTCATAACTTGACAAGTTTTTGTCTATAGTAGGATCAGTTGAGTAATCTGTTCCTTCCTAACAACGTACATGGAGTTTGTTTGTAACTAGCCAGCCCCGCACAGAGCAACTGTGCATTCTTTGGGGTGAGCGGTTACATCTCCCCCAACCACCTTCTGCCCCAGTCTCTGCTTCCAATCTGGGCCCAGCTGCCTCTCCTCCCCACTGTCAATTCTGTCCCCCCTTTCTTTCCCCCCTCCTGGGCCTTGCCTCCGCGGCCGGGCCTGCCACCTCTGTCCTCCGCGGCTGGGCTGGGCCCGCCGCCACCTCTGTCCTCCTTTTTCCCTCACTAGCTTCAAGCTGGTGAGGTGGAAGATCATTCCTAGCACTCCTCTTCAGCTTCAAACTCAGGAAGGTGGCTGGGGTCAGTTGTGCTGCACTTTAGAGGCTCTCAGAAGCAAAACTGCAGGGACAATCCTGCTGTTCTCTTCTCCAGAGGGAGAGGCTGGAAATTGCCTTGCACTGCTTGGAACACCTCAGAAATCCAGTTCCCAAAAAACCCCTAGCTCCAACTTTGGAGCTGTGGAAGGGGCAGAGATTTTCTTTGCGGTTGTGTTTGGCTCCTGAGGCCCTCCAAAGGGCAGGTACACCTGCAGGGATAATTGTTGCCCCCACCGCTACCTCTACAGCTCCAAGAGGGGGAGGCTGGTGCTCTTTATGCTTGCCAGGGTGAGCAAAATTGTGGAACCCTGGATCTTTACATATAACAGATTCTCAGTGTTTCTGTAGCTGGGAATTTAAATTGTGGAAGTGAGTAGCTTCATTTTTGGCTGCTGCTTAATTTTTCTAAACAAATTAACAGTTCAACTGGGAAGTGGACTTTCAGACTGATCTAAGCTAGTGTGCAGTTTAGAAGGCCTTTAGTATTTTGCATCTCACTTCCTTTTGTTCATCTGCAACAAAAGTTATTAGAAAAGCCTTTGCCCTTATTTACAAGCATGGAAGACTATAAGAGGATGCCTGATTCTTTCTGGGTGAATGTCACATATTAAGCCCGGTGTTCCTTGAACTTGATTTTTGTCATGTAACTTTTTACTGGATAAGCTCGTGCAACATTTTGAAAATATCCTTTTAATTTTTATATATGAGAACTATGAGCATGTTCCAGTTGGTTACCTAAGTGTGTTGCTTTTCAAAACCTTCAGCATTAACTATAGTATATTTTGTATAAAATGCCGGCAGTACTAAATGATAACAGATGATTAACTTTTAGCTTTTTTATAGCAAAGTGCATGAGAGAGATGTTGTTATATCAAACGAAGACTATATCGTGGGGCAAGTGGCCAACAGCCTGTTTCAAAACAAACCCACAGTATGTGGTACCGATCGCCTAGTACAACTTTTCAGTACTCCTGCAGCTGAAACACAGCCAGTGTATGTTGCTGTGCCGAGAGTAAGTACACTTATTTTCCTAGGTCAGTCTCAAAATGCACATTCAGTACTCTATACTGAGTCATTGGAGCTTTGTAGTCAAATTGCCAGGTTGCCTATTAGGAATGTGCATGAACCTGTTCGGAGGCCCTTTCGAACACCGGGAGGTTCAAAGGTGTGTGGGGGGGACTTTAAGAGCAGGGGAGAGTGCACTCCCCCCCCCCGATGCATTTCCCCCACTAGCGCTCTCTTAAAAACAGGTCTGGTGGTACAGCAGCATACCTCCTTGCTGCTCCATCCTCTCCTTGGACCGGAAGTAACCTGTGCACATGTCACACTCGTGCATGGGTTACTTCCTGTCACTTCTGGTTCGAGAAGAGGATGGGGCAGCAGGGAAGTACGCTGCCGCCCTGCCAGTCCAGTTTTTAAGAGCGCACCGGTGGAGGAAACGTGGTGGTGGGGTAAGTGTATCCTCCCTCACCCTTAAAGTTATCCCTCCCATCTTCAAACCGACCCCCGCCAGTTCCGTGCACATCCCTAGTGCCTATTACGAGCATGGGGCAGTGGCTGACATCTAGCACAACATTAAGGGGATTGAGCAGGAGCTGTGCTCTCGCAGCAAGAGCTGTTTCAAGTACAGCTGAAAGCCTGTCAATCATCAGAGCATGTACACAGGGAGTGATTTTGCAGTTCTCCCCTTCCTCCAAAAGTGTTCTTTGGCTTCCAGAAATATGTCCCTGAGGGTTGTGTCATTACTCAGCAAGGTGAATACAACCCACCGGCCTTATATTTTGGGCTGCCAAGTGCTTAATACCTCTACTACTGATATATTTTTACAGTCGTGAGCAAACAGCAATAAAAAGAGGCTAACTCTTTCTTTTTGCTCTGCCATATATTTCCAGTAAACTATGCTTAGCTTATATAAAACATAAAAAGCTACGTTATACTGAGTCATACCGCTGGTCTATCTAGCTCAGTATTATCTACACTTACTGGTAGCAGCTCTCCAAGGTTTCAGACAGGAGTCTTTCTCAGCCCTACCTGGAGATGCCAAGGATTGAACCCGGGACCTTCTGCATGCAAATCAGATGCTCTATTGCTGAGCTACAGCCCCATCCCCTTGATGGATCAAAAGCTGTACAGACCTATCTAAAAGTGAGAATTGAAATGTGGTGACATATCTGGGCAAATACAAGTTTTATCTGCTCACATAATTAGTGTAGCTGTCTACACTACTAATTGGAACCAGGGAAGATCCATATAAGCACAATTATATGCTGCTTGTGTATCTCCGCTTCAGCTCTTGCAGAAATCAGTTATAGGTTATATAATTTGCTACTCCAGCTATGTAAGCTCATGTGAGAAGTAATTTCTGCTTTCAACTGATAGTTGCAGTCCCCTAATATTTCATTGGCAGAACAAGCCTGAAAGTGAGGATAGATTTAACTATTTTTAGTATTCATATTACATGTACTGAAACATGACAGATGATGTTATTATAAGGAAAGGAATAATAACCTTATTTTTCACACTGTGCTCTTATTTGAAACTGTTTATCTTTGAGCAAAACATACATCTCTTTGTGGTGGAGCAGGCCAAACATACAGCTAGTACGAAGAAGAGATTCTCAAACGAAGCAGCTGCACCATGCTGATAAGTCTTTAGTGCCATAAAATCTTGTAATGATTGTTGCTTGATTGAAAGCTTGTGAAACAAAAAAGGTGCTGTTGCAATAATTTGTCAGTTGTCATTGGCAGTGCTTAGACTTTTGTGACAAAGATGCCTCAACATAGTAGGGGTGTGCATGGAACCGTTTCCATGCACACCCGGGAGACAGGGTGGTGGCTTTAAGGCAGAGGGAGGGTATTCTTACCTCAGTCACTGCATTACCACCTCCGGTGCTGCTTTCAAAAATGCACGTGTGTGTGCCTGCCACACACATGCGCACCGTTCACATGCACATTTGTGGTGGGTGTATGCACGCATGCCACTTCCAGTTTTACACTGACCAGGGCGGCAAGAGGGTATACAGCCACCCTGCGCCAGCATTTTTTAAAGCAGTGCCAGAGGGGGAAACATGGCAGGGGAGAGAAGAGCACTTTCCCCTTGCCTTAAAGCCACCCCGCCCCCATGTTCGCAGGGGGGCAAATGAAGGGGTTCAGAACCTGTTTGGCGTTCTAAGAATGGAACACCAAACAGGTTCGTGCACATCCCTACAACATAGCACTTGTCACCAACAAGAATTGTTGATGGAGTAACAATCCCTTTTTGTTGTCCATTGTGTAACTTACACCTTCCAGCTTGTGAAAAGAAAACTTTATCCCGATGTGCATTTTCCCCTTAAACATGTTTTCTTCGCCTGTACAGTCTGTGAAATTGTATGAGTATTGACAAGCACTGCCATGAATGTTTTCTAATCAAATTATCTGCTCTAATTAATCTAATCCAGTTAATCAAATAATCAGTTTTTCAGCTCTGAGACTTGATTTTATACTCTCTGTGTAGCCTTTCCACGTGGACTGGTCCAATGCTGCACCAGTAATATCTCTGAAATAGAAATCATGTTATATACCCAACACACGTGATTTCTGCAGTGTGGGACAGGGCTATGTGGCAGCAGCTACCATTATGCAATGCTACATGTATAAATGGCCATTTGCTTATGTGAAATAAGCAGCTTACCAGAACACTGGTAAGCCTTTAAAAGTTATAGTAAAACATATCCTGGTTTAGTGGTCTTATTCACACTTTTTGTGTTACTGTTAAATACTTACTAAAATAAAACAATGCCATATGCTTCGGAGCACAAATTCTTCCGATACACATGATGAAATGTTTTTGAAATCAAGGGTGAGAAGTTGTTTAAAGTAATGTTTTGCATAATTTCTATATGAACATGAGGATTTGCTGAGGGGATGAAACAAGCTGTACCCAATTTGCAGTCCACTTTCATTGCTGCTTGGTGAACTTGCATTTTTTCACATTTGGCACATTTTAATGAACTGTTTATCACTCTTTTTTCCCCCCAAAAGGAAAATAAAAAACGCAAGTATACAGAAGAAGAAACTGCCAAAGAAGTTCAAAGCACATGTATTAAAAGTGAGCCTCTGGGGAAAAAGAGAGCTAATAAAAAGACTCTCTTTCTAGCAGAAGAACGAGTGGCAAGCAGGTAAATTAGGTAGATTAATTAAAAACCTTTAGGGTTCAAAAAACCAGTAAGTGATGCAAAAAAGAACCCCAGATAAAAATCTTAATATACAAATCTCAAATAATAAAGTGTTTCATTTAATCAAATTTGCATGATAAATTATAATGCTTTGTTGATTCCTATGCAACAAGAGAAGATGTATTGATTTTGAGCTATAGCACTACAACATTGAATATTCACAACTATACTGATGGACTGTAAATAATTTTTGTATTAATGCCACTGAAGAAGGCTGAGCAATAGCCAAAATGTGTCTGGCATATTGTGAATAGCTATTAGATATCTTCCTGAAACAGCTTGTATCAACTCACAGATTTTTAAGAAGTATTCATGGAGTTTTGTTAAGAGCATCACATTGATCTTGATCACACTGACTGGAAACCTTAGAAGGAATATTTATTTGGACTTTTTAACATTATTATCATAGGACTGAATTTATATACTTTTGATTAAAGGGGATCATTTTAATATATGATTATTTGTATGGATTTTAATGTATAGGAATCAATGAAGGGTTATAATTTATCATGCTGGTTTGATTAAATGAAATAATTATTTGAGGTTTGTATATTAAAATATTTTTTATTTGGGGTTCTTTTTTACATCACTCTCAAGCAGGTAAATTAACCGTCACCTCTCCCCACATCTTTGACATAGACTTGTGTGAAAATGGTATGTGTTCATTTTTGTATGTAGCATTTTTTATATATTGAGAATTTGATCTCTAGTTTTATGGGTTGCTTAAGTGTTATCTTTCTTAAGGATAAGGCAACTTAGACATTTTAGAAGTATAGCATGAGCAAACAAATTTTCTTTATTATGATTTCCCTTTTTCTGTGACCAGCATTTAAAAGAGGACCCTATTTATAAAAATCAAATCACTCTGTGATCAAAAAGAACACTGAGATCCACAAGTGTAACATATGAACTGACCCTTAGTTTATGCATCTTCCCCGCCCCAAATAACTTATTTATTGCTTATAGATTGAATTTCCAGTCTCTCTAGCTACAGATGTTTTGTTACTTCGGTGGCTAGGTGATTAAAACATATAAGGTAGTATCCACAGTGTCACTTCCAGAAGGCCTTTTTACGGTTGCAGTGCTCCACAGTGTTGCACTATCACTGGCAGAAGAGGAACCATCTCAGGAACACACAGACAAGTTTCTGCAGGAGGCTGTGCAAAGTTTTGTGCAACAGTTAGCTAGTGCACGGTGTTGCACTTCCTTTAGCCAAAGAGGAACCTTCTCAGGACATATACAAACTTGTGCAAGAGGTTGTGTAGTAGTTAGCTAATACACCATGTTGCACTACTGCTAGCGCAACATCTTCCACTAGTGCAAGAGTTAGTCTGGAAGAGAGATTACTTCCTTCTCACAATGACTCCACACCGGGTTCATGCACTAGCACAACAGCATTTACACTAGCACAAGACTAGTGTGTCTCCCCCACCCCACCCCCATCTCTTGAGGTTATTGATATGCAGCTGTTGGTGATGTGGCTGCAATGTTTCTTTGTTCATCAAGGGAGTGTGCTTTGGAACAAGCAGATGAAGAAGAGGAGAAAAAAGAATTTAAAATCAAGCAAAAGTTGAGAAATACCAAACATCTTTCAGCTTCAGATGAAGACGCTGGAATAAAACACAAGAAAACAAAAGTCAACCAGGCTGAGGAAATGCTTAAGAATAAGAGGACACTTTTTGTAGGCAATTTGCCTATTGATTGTACAGCACAGGTGAGTGAGTAATTTTAGGGAGCACAGCCTAGGCAGTTTCTCTCAAGACAGGAAGCTGAGATCCCATAGTTACTTAGCAGGAAGTAAGTATCATTGACATTCATGAGATTTTATTGTGAGTAAATCTTCTTAGGAGTAAGCTATACATGTTCAATTGCACCTAGATTTCAATTTTATGGTGCTGGCTTTATCAATTTATCATCATATTTCTCTCTCTCTTTCTGCTTTGACCTCAGTATATTACTGGTATTAGAGAAGCCAGGTTTTTCTTTATTATTGTTTCTACTAGTTAAAAGTGGTGCTCTGTGAAAGACTTTGTGTCGTCACAGTGCTTCAGAATGTTGCACTGCCACTAGTGGAAGAGGAGCTTTTCAGGGACTTATAAGCTTGTAAAAGATGTAGTGTTAAAGTACTGTACAAATGATAGTGCACTGTGTTGTGCAACTTTGAGTTAGTACACAATTTTGGGCTTCCCTGTTAGAAAAGGACCCTTCTCAGGGACTTGTACAAGCTTGTGCAACAGGTAGCTCCATGTCTTCTACTAGTGCAATAACTATTCTTATTTTCTTCTTATGATGACCTTGTGCTGCTTCCTTATACTTCAGTTTACATTAGCACAAAACTAATCTCACCGCCCCAAATGATTAGAAGATGTCAGATTTCATTGGTTTACTTTTTTATGATAAAGATACTTTGGTGACCCACTAGGTCTCCTTCTGTGCCTCAAAAATCCAAGTGAAACTATTTCTCTCCTTGCAGCCAGTTGTCATGGTGATGTTCTGACTTGAGATTTCATCAGGTTAACTTGATTTTGGAGGTTTTTTATTGTATTCTCAAGACCCTGAATTTTGGTATTCTTGATATTTATTTTTAATATTCTTATACAATTTTTGGTGTTTTTCATTTTGGGTGGGTGTGCGTGGTTTATGCAACAGCCTTTGAGCAGATGTAACAAAGACTGACAGATATTTGCACTGATAAAGTGAACCAAATGTGTGTTTTGCACTTAGATGCTGAAGATGTTTTTCAAAGAATATGGACAAATCGAATCAGTTCGCTTCCGCTCTTTGGTATGTTTCTCCCTCTCTTTTTGTTAGATTGTGAGAGTATTTCTTGAGAGAGCACATTCAATCTCTGAGAAGGGACAAAAGTGCCGTGAATGCAGGAGACTACCAATGCCTTCAGTTGTTACCTCTGTGCTGCTGTATTTTTCATATAGCTGCCCTTGCATAAGGGTGGCAGATCATGCCAACTTGTGCCTGACAATTAATCATGAAGCTAGTTTGGCTTGTACCTTACAAAAATATGTATCTGGAGGTTGTAGGACCATCGGGACATATTTTTGAGACGTGAAGAGGGGATCGGCAAAAATTGTCTTTATTGCACATGTGGAACATTATTCCACATATAAGATGTTAATCTGGATGTTGGCCATAGTTGTTAGCTGTTGTATACATGTTAATGTGCAAGATATTGGATAAGTAATTCAGCTTACTTTTGTGCTTCTGTACAGCTGCTATACAAGTTTGGCAGTGGTGCACTCAACATGCATTGAGTTGCATGCTGGATATAAGGTTACACAGTTACCAAAAAGTTCAGGTCACCCACATGCTTGTCAGCTTAGGTTGGTTGTGTGATTTGGCCCTAAGCCAGTGTGATTTAGAGGTACAGCTAGCTTGCCTAGAATGGATAGCAGTTGTCCCCTAGCAAGTAGACTAGTAACAGTTTTTTCCTGGCCTTTCTCTGCCCAGTACTTGCAATGAATACCTACTCACTGCTTGTTCTAGTGTCAAAGGGCCATGACAGGCAGCAAGGGTGTGCCATGGTCATGAAGCAACTGGGCAGGAAAGTGGAGAAGCAAGGAAGAAGGAAATATGGCAGCAGTAGCGGGGCAAGTAATCATCTAATACTAAGTTCTCACATTTTGGTTTGGCTTCTTAATCAAGCCGTCACGTGTGGTTGCCACTGCCCCCACCCCAGGTTTTCTGAGCATGCCAGAGACCTGGGAGGAGGGAAGGAGGTGTCTTGTGTTGTGCTGGGCTTAGGAACATGCCAAAGTAGCAAGTCTCCTATGTGGCTTTTGCTTGCTTCAAGCTCAACAGCACTACATAATTAACCTCCTCCCTGCCAATTTGAGAGAGAAGATCTCTTGGGATCTTTGGCCCTGGCTAGCAAATTTGTGGAGGCTTGGCCTAGCCATTCTGGAGCATCAGCAAGGTTGTCTTAACAAACACCTTTGTTTTCTAATTTATTTTCTAAGTATTTTTAAATTATTTTTGCTCAATTATGTGAGTTCTAGCATAGTTGGAAAAAATCACTGATATTTCGCAATGGTGTTCTGTCTCATTCATAGTTTCATAACAAAACCAAAATGTTCATAGTATGTATTATACTGAACAAGACCTACCAACTAAAACTCTTTGTTTGTTTCCCCTTAAGATTCCAGCAGAGGATTCTCTATCCAAAAAAATGGCAGCCATAAAGTAGGTTTGGTAATTTCTATTTCTTCATTCTTGAAAGAAAAAAGGCATTTTATCTTTAAACTTTTCCTTTCTAGCTGTTATGTTTTGTTAATTTGTGTGTGTTCCAAAATAATATGTTTATAACACACAATACTTGTATAACTGCCTACAGCAATGCAATTTGCTAAAGATTACGTGGCTGTTATGGACCTCAGTGGAAACTGACCTTATTCTGGAATTTATAACCCAGTTCTGTAATCAGTATAAATAGAGTGGCAAATAGTGATTGGCACAATAAGAAACTTTCTCTTCCTACCTGGGAAAGGTAGAAAGTACTTTAAACCTAATCGTTTACTGTTATGTAAAACAAATTATTTTAATGTATTAACATTTTAATTTTACATAAGAACATAGGAAGCTGCCATATACTGAGTCAGACCATTGGTCTATCTAGTTCAGTATTGTCTTCACAGACTGGCAGTGGTTTCACCAAGGTTGCAGGCAGGAATCTCTCTCAGCTCTATCTTGGAGAAGCCAGGGAGGGAACTTGAAACCTTCTGCTCTTCCCAGAGCGGCTCCATCCCCTGAGGGGATAGGGGAATATCTTACCGTGCTCACACTTCTAGTGTCCCATTCATATGCAACCAGGGCAGACCCTGCTTAGCTAAGGGGACAAGTCATGCTTGCTACCACAAGACCAGCTCTCCTCTCCCTTGTTTTGTTTATGTTTTAATTTGTATTGTTTTATTGTAGACCGCCCAGAAATGCAAGTTTGGGGCAGTAAACAAATGTGTTAAATAAGTAATGCAGTCACAACTTTTGTAGCAAATAAAAGCCAATTTGGATGCTTCACAAAGAGCCAGGACTGTTCAGCCCAGCACCCTTGTGCTGCACATGGACTTAGGGGGATCTAGAAATACCTGGAGAGACTGATTCTGAGCTCTGGGAGGAGATCAACAAAATATAGGATGGGCAGTTGAAAAACAGAGGTGCAATCCAAACCCCTACCAAACTCAGTAGAACTTGTGTGCAACTAGACATGTTGAGGATTGTGTTGAAAGTTGGATAAAGTCTTCTAGGGCAATATTAAGTTCAGCTTGCAAATGTGTATATGTAAGACTTTTTGCTCCATTTACATTAAGCTTTCTCTTTAGGCGAAAGCTGCATCCTAGTATGAAGTATCTTAACGCATATGTTGTTTTCAAGGAAGAATCTGCAGCTAATCATGCTTTAAAATGGTATGTTTTAAAATCATGTTTTGTGCGTGTCTGATTATTCACATCTTAACAACTGAAAGCATATTGATCCTAAATTGTAAAACCTTTCTTTGTAAAACAATGTTATCTGCAAACTAACATAGCAACTGATAATTTAGTTCTGATTTTTATGTTCTTGTATTGTTCCTGTTATGGCTTCAATAGTAATGGAACAGAATTTGCCAGTGGATTACACATCCGAGTTGACCTTGCTTCAAAATCCACTTCTGTAAGTAGTTCAAATGAAGTAGGAAAATTTTTTCCCCTTTTTTCTCTCTCTTTAGGTTACTGACAGTTCTTTTTGCTTGTTTTACAGCATGATAACAAAAGGTCTATATTTGTGGGAAATCTCCCTTATGGTAAGTTAAAGGTGGGATTTCACAGTCTTTTCTCTTTTAGCAAATATAAACTAGTTTTAGCATTGAAGTTACTATTGAAGAAGGCATTATGAAATCCACTGGGTAGCATCCAGACTATTCCGCAAGAGGGGTGATTTTCACCTACCTATCCCTCCAGCCCAAAAATTTGTTCCTGAGGGTTAGGGACCTTTAGAAATAGCTTTTGGGGGTGGCATGCAGGGTCTGCAGAAGGAAGTGGGAGATTGGGAAAAATCACTGCCCGCTTGCATGAATGGAACATCTTCCAATCGTGGAAGTACTGGTTTGAATGTTATCCACTATTTACTTTGTAGTTTTTGGAAACTAATGGACTTAGACAGCATCTAGAATGCTATTTAACTATGTACTTAAATGTATACTCTTTTTTTAGAAAGCTGAAGTGCCACATAAATCAAGAACTACTTGCTTTGCTATAAATTGTCAGATGCTCTCATTACGTATTGTAATGGATTACAAAGAAATATATACTCTTGCACAATATAGTAGTCCTTGCAGGTGATAAAGTGGTTGTAAACTTGCTCCATTTAAATCGTAAATGAAAATGTTTTGAATTCTGGCCTAAAAAATTAACCTAAAATAATTTAACATTAGCACGCTTTTTTCCAACTATTTATTTGCATACAGAAATTTATGATGATACTGTAAGAGACCACTTCTCTGAATGTGGAAATGTAGTGGGTGTGCGAATTGTGAGAGATCGGAACACTGGCATCGGCAAAGGGTTTGGTTATGTTTTGTTTGAGGTATGTTAACATCTGTTACAGGGTTGGCCCTCCAGTTGTTACACTACAAGTCTAATAATCTCTGGCTATTAGCTATTAAAGATAGATAGATAGATAGATAGATAGATAGATAGATCTTTATTGTCATTGTCCTGTGCAGAACAACGAGATTGATTGGCTGGAGATGATGGGAGCTGTAATCCCAACAACAGCTATAGAGCCTCAGAGTAGCCATCCCTCATCTACTGCATATCTATAAAGGAAAAAATTGACATTTACACTGTATTTAATGCACACCACCTAAACTCTTAGAAGTGTTTGTTGGCTGTATGCGGTACAGGCGCATGCATGCCCATCAGTGCTGCTGCTACTCCCTCCCTCAGCACAAACCTGGCCACAGTTGATATGGTCATAAACAGCAAAACTTGCATTTATTTGCTTTCCAAGTAATAGTTTAATAAAAAAAGAAAACCCTTTGTGTAGACCATGGGATGGTTTCCCAAGTGGCTGTGTCCTGTTTAATTTTTAACCAGAATGCCTTCTGAAAAGTTCCATTTTTAAAGATGTAGTGGAGTATATATTGGGCTTCCAAAGCTAGTATTAGCTTTAGATATTTGCCCAGGCACGGTGACTGCATTGGCCTGCTGTAATTCAGATTTGTTATTCAGCCCTTAAAAAGAGTTGGGGATGGGGCAGGGTTGGTAGCAGGACTCCTCCTCCCCACCGCTTTTTCTGCCACACCCCTGTAGGCACTGGTAGATTTTGCAACAGTTGAATCGGAGATAGCATTGCTAGCAGCTGGCTGCTGCCAGTTGCCATCTTTTTTTAGTCTAGAATGAGGCACAGCGAAAAGCAGCTTTTAAAAGGAGGGGAAGGAAAAGCTCCACCGCTTGCCCAAACATCCATTCAAAGTCACCAGCGAATAGATATGACTACCACACCAACTGATTGTAACATATAAACATAACAGTGCTAGGTTGTATAGGCTAACAAACATGAATGGCTAAAATGTAAGTTGAATGCCTAATTAAGATTTTACCCTTTATATATAACACATTTTTATTTTCTTTACAGAATACAGATGCTGTACACCTTGCTCTGAAGCTTAACAACTCTGAACTGAGAGGAAGAAAATTACGAGTGCAACGCTCTGTTGAGACGGAAAAACTGCAACAGAAAAGTGTAGATAAGAATGTAAAGAACTCCTTTGGGCTAAAGTTCAAAAAGGGTTTTTCACTGAAAAATGCTAAAGGATGCTCCAGCAACTCTTTTGCTGGTGAAAAAGCAGTCCCAGTGAAAAAGAGCAAAAAAGCAAGATCAAAAAAACACATCATGAAGACAAAAGTTAAAAAATCCAAATGAAATTGTTACACCCTTTATTTTTAAATAAAATATGTATTATATTATATATGTATTAGCTTGAAGAAGACTCCCTCAAAACAATCACAACCCCTTCTGCTTCAGTGGGGGAAAGGAGTATAAAACCATTTTTCTCACCAGCCATTTCACAGCTTTGTGTTTCTGAGGGGGAAGGGGTTTGAAAATAATCTATGACAGCACCAGTGCAATCCACCACATACAAAAACACCCAGAAAATAGCAGGGGTGGTGGTGTATGAAGTGAGACCCAAATTACAACAGGGACTCTTTACTGATGATTTGTTTTTTTCACCATGCTCATCTACAGACTCGGGTATCATGCACATCAGGAATATACTGCAACCTTTTGTTGTGGGTCGGTTTAGAAGTGAAATGGAGCCACCCAAAAGTAAGGTAGATGCTCTGCATACTCCAGAAATTCTCTAGAAATTTCCCTAGAAGAATAAATTAGTGTAAGAAAAAGCTGTTTAGAAACCCAAAACAGCCCTTTGAGCTTCTACAGTCCTGAGACTGACTGACTGAGCTTCTACAATCTACAGAATGTGCAGTGCTCTTGAGCCACAATGTGTGTGCGTGGAGGGCTGGTTTTTATTGTTTGCGGTCTTTCATTTTTTTAAAAATTGAAGCAAGTGGGAATTGGCCTGTTCCAAGAGCTTATTGTAAGTATCCTGGTGTAGGGGAATAGGATTGGTGGTGGTGGGGAGTATGTGTTATGAGGTTAAAAACTTTCCTCCTTGCAATAGACAATGCTATATTGAGAGAGGAAGGAAAAGGGACACTGTTTCACACACCCCAGAAGCCTCCCTGTAACTTAGCACCCAGCTGTACGGGGGGATGTGTGTGGCAAAGATCCCATTTGATTCTGTAACACTGGCTTCGAATTAGGCTTCAAATCTGGGTGTTTATCTCTTTATAAACTATTTATCAATAACAGTACCTACTCTGGTTTTATTGCTCAGGTCATACTGCAAGCTCACCCATCATGACCCCTGCCTCAATGCACTGTCAATTACAGACTTACACAGAATAATATAAAGTAGTCAAGAACCCAGCAATCAGGAAAACAGGCACATACACAGGGCAGCTGTAGCCCCCAAAGTATGAATTAATTTATCAGATTTGTATGCTGCCCCAAACTTCCATTTCTTTCCGAGATGCCTCCTTCCTGGGAGTGGGAGATGCAGCTCCCCATTTCTTTCCGAGATGCCTCCTTCCTGGGAGTGGGATAGTCTAGAGGGAGGGGGCAGCAGCTAAAGTTTTGGAGCATCCAAACATCTATTGTTCATAAAATATAAATAAATAAACAAACTGACATTGCTATGGGCAATCTTCGGGATTGCAGTTTGTTCATTGACATACTGCCCTTAATAAAATGCCAAGCCGGTTATGGGTTATATAGTGGGGCACAGATAAGGAAGATCACAATATTTGGCATCAAAAATGATTTGGACATCACACACCAGCGTAGTGTCCAAGGTGATTTGTGCTCCATGCAACATCTCTGCATGGAGCCCAGAAGCCCATAGGAAGCCAATACCATCTCTGCCATATTGCTGTGCCCCCATTGTGTCTACTGTGTTCCTTCGGGGAAATGTTAGGAGTAGAGATGAGCAGTAGTTATTCATTTATTGTACAGAGCTGTGTTTCAGAATATTTTCATTTAGTTCTAAAACGTTATTGGGATAAAAACAGTGAGTCGGTTATGTAATATATTTTCAAGCCTTTATTTGTACTTGCCATTCTGACCTCATCAAGATTACCCCATTCCTTTGCTCCTTTGTCTGTTTTGCAGCAACAGTATAATGTAGCTGTTGGTCTTAGTTAAAGGTAAAGTGTGCCGTTGAGACAATGTCGTCTCCTGGCAACTACAGAGCCCTGAGATTTTTTTCGGTAGAATACAGGAGGGGTTTGTTTTACATATTTTACATATTACATATTTTACATATTCGGTAAAATACAGGAGGGGTTTGTTTTACATATTTTACATATTACATATTTTACATATTCGGTAAAATACGGGAGGGATTTGTTTTACATATTTTTATACCGCCCCAAAACTACGTCTCTGGGCGGTTTAAAACAAAACCTAGGTCTCTGGGCGGTTTATACCATTGCCATCTCCCTTGCATAGTATGAGATTATGCCTTTCAGCATCTTCCTATATTGCTGCCTGATATAGGCGTTTCCCATAGTTTGGGAAACATACTAGTGGGGATTCAAACTGGCAACCTATGGCTTGCTAATCAAGTCATTTCCCCGTTTTAAAAGACTGTTAATGTGATGTTGAATAAAGCTATGTTGAATGTCAGGTAGTTGGTGTAGTGTAGTGACCGGAGGTATTCAAGAAAAGTCAGTCAGCGCTGCAATCAGTGGCACACTTCATCGGACTGTAAATTCCACTTAAGTGCGCAGCGGGGAAATGCTTGACTAACAATCAGAAGGTTCCTGGTTCGAATCCCCACTGGTACTATTTCTGGCGGCAGCAGATATATGAAGATGCTGAAGGCATCATCTCATACTGATCGAGAGGAAGCAAAGAAAACCACAGGGCTCTGTGGGCGTCAGGAGTCGAAATCAACTTGACGACACACTTTTAAGTTCCACTTAGCTCAATGCACTTTATTTCTAAGCATAACGGACGGAATAGATGGGGCAGACGTGACATTTTCCACATAGGAAGCAAGAGGCGGAGCCAAAAGAAGAGCTCGGGACCTCACTACGCATGCGCAAGGCGGCCGCAGGTGAATGGGTCAGTAATAATATGCACATGCGTAGAACCAGCCGAAGAAATGCGGGAAGTCTCTTCCCTTTGGCAAATCTGTCTATTTGCTGTCGCTGAGTGATGACGTAAGAGCGCATGCCGAAGCGTGTGTGGAGCGGTGGGTGGGATCTATCCTCTGCTCCAAGGTGCCTGTGAAGTGCAAGGCGCGGCAGTGGCCCCGCGCTCGGCAGGATCATGGTGGGCAAGACCAGCGCCATCGCCGCGGGCCTCTGCGGGGCTCTCTTCATTGGCTACTGCATCTACTTTGACCGCAAGAGGAGAAGCGACCCCAATTTCAAGAACCGGCTGCGGGAACGTGAGTTTCTTTGTCGCTCCCTTCCCCGACCTTCCACGCGCGCTTTAACCGTCTCTCGATTATTCCGGGGCGGGACTCTCGCCTGCTCTCCCCGCCACCAGCCCCATAGATGGAGGGGATCGTGTTGGAGCAAAGGCTCTCCGTCCCCTTCCCCCAACAGAGCCTTCAAATCAGGGCTTCCTGGCCCGTGTCGAGAAGAGGAGGAGGGGACCGAAGCCTGCCCTGCAGGGTCTTTGGTCTGCGGCCGCGCGACCCGTACAAACAAGGGCGGGTGTGTGTGTGTGGCGAGCCTGAGTGAAAAATCCGCCCAGGCCCCAAACGGGACCTCCGCCTGTGCTGGTCTTCTGAGAACTCTGGTGTGTGTTCGTTTGTGTATCCCCAAAGCCTCTTTCCCCGCGAAGCTGGTTAGCCGCTCACGCTTTCTTTGGCTTGAGCGCTGCATGAAGGAGGGCTGCTGCTTCGAACAGTGTTCCTAACACATACGTGCAAAAATGCTTTTTAGGCGCGCTGACACACACATGTAATATGTATATGCAGCTAACACGTGTTCACCACTAGGTGAGTAGCACTGGGTTAGGAAGCTGGAGTTCTCTGTGGCTACATACTGTGGGTTTTATGCATGTTTGCTGCTGTATAACTTATCTTTGTGTCCTATCCTCAGGCCTTAATTATGTCTTAGTTTTGTATATTAAAATATACTTAAAGTAGCTTAAGCATTTAAAATCAGAGATGACTGTCTAAAAACAGAATAATTAACTAAGACTGGTGGTTAAAGCCACAGCAATAGAATAGAAGCACAATTTTTAAAAGGAACCCAGTTTTCTAAAAACTGGCTCAATGAGACTGTTGCCCACCTTTAGGGGAGTTCTGAAGAGAGGAACTAGACATATCTTTTTCATGGGGGCATTCCTCATTTTAAGGTGCCATAACTTAAAAGGCTCTCTTGCATTTGTAGTATATGCACTTGCTGAACTGCCGTCAATGGGGAGGATAGCCTCTGATATAAAGCAAAGTTGTTGGGCAGGCTCTAGGGAAGGTGGCACTTTCCAAGATATCTTGGTTCCAGGCAGTGTTCTGTGGTTTATTTTTTTAATTGAATTATTTTTATCTTGTTATCCATGTTGGAGTCTTGGGATGAAGGGCAGTATATAAATAAGTACACATGAGATTGTATAAGCTTGCTATATTGGCTTTGAACTTTTGGTGTATATGCAAAAGTTCTATGGACTTAAAACTTTCTAAAATATCTTAATTGCTAATCTGAAATGTTTTTCCTTCTGAGACTGCATGAAATAGATGCTAAGGCTGTCTATATGTATAATTGGTGCTTATGGAATGTAAACCCACATCTTTGTTTAACTTCTGCCTTTGAAGAATAGCATGACATAATTTGAGTGACTCTCTATGTTGGAATTGGCCTATATTCAGAGTACTTTTATTAGGAAAAGGTAAAACTGTCTTTGGAAGCCTGGGGGAGCAGGGGAAGGTTTAGAAAAGTTCACCTCAAAGTGTTGTCTTAGCTATTCGCTGTATTGCCTGATGCATTCTCAAACCCTCCTGGTATTGTTGTTATAACTTCCAGGATAAGGATGAATGCAAGAGAAAAATGTAGAGCTATCCAAAATGCAGTACGATCTCTCATGGTTCTGCATTATTTCACCTCTTCAACAGAAACTCATGTACTTTGATATAATATTTTGTTCTTAATAAATGCTTGTGTAAACTTGTTTTTTTAACCTGAGCTGGTGTCCTTTTCTATGCTGAGAATTTTCTTATCTGAGGAGTGTAATTATAGGAATTTTCAGTACTGTAAATCTTTTCTAAATTCTTATGAATAAATAGTGCTATATGCAAGGTCTTCAGGTTGTTGCTTGTCCGTATGTAAAAAAAAATAAAAATGGATAGGGCATATGCCTACGTTTATTCTTAATTTCCGTAGTATACTCTGTGATGTGCAAAAGTGTTTTTCTTATATCCCTGCCTCAACTCAATTTGGAGTGCCAGTAGAATTAGGATTTGAAAATGAATATGTCATTATCAAATACAAACCTTTTGATTAGTATAGAACATATACATTGAAAGTGTATGGTGTTTCATTTCATAGGAAGGAAGAAACAGAAGCTTGCCAAAGAGAGAGCAGGACTTTCAAAGGTATCAGTGCCTTGTTGCATTTAATCCAGATTTTCATTGTTTTATTGTATGTGGCATACAGAATTCTCTTCAGAATGGCCTTCAGTTTATTTTACTTGCAGCCCTTTCTAGTCGTTGCAAGTGTTGATAAACTGATGAGATTATGACAATGTTTTCAATGATGTGATTGTTGAAAATCTGAAATGTAACTTTCGGTGAACTTTTTTTCTCTCCTGGAAGTTTTTAATTTGATCAATTATCAAGCAAGTAAATGTTCCTCAATATCGCATTAAAACGTACATGCTGAGGCTGCTAAATGGCTAACTGGACAAATGTTTGTTACAGCTGCCTGATCTAAAAGATGCGGAAGCAGTTCAGAAGTTCTTCCTTGAAGAGATACAGCTTGGCGAGGAATTACTAGCACAAGGTTGTTACAATTTTAAGTGGGGGAGACATAAAGTATTGTAGCATGAAGAATAAACAAAGCATAATTTTTAAGGAAGCAAAGAAGAAGCTACATGTTCTTTAGTCAGCATCCAAATCATATTTATTTGGAAAGATTTTATAGCTGTATGCTTGAAGTTGGAACATTTAGAAATAATTTTGAAGATTGTGGATTCTGACAGTAAAAGGCTCTTGTGGGTTCTGACAGTAAAATTTAAAGAATTTAAATTTAAAATTCTGGTGCACTTTTAAAGAACTGCACCAGAGAGCAGAGCCAGAGACCTGGTTTTGGATGGAGGAAATGAGGGGTGTAGGAAGCTTGGCAGTGGCCCCAGGACAGAATGAGAAGGTGGGCACTACACCTGCCCTCCTGCTGCCACTGCCCTGCTCCCTTCCTGCCAGGCACACTGCTCTGCATTGGCTACATGCCAGTATGTGTGGTAGGGGTACTGCTGCTAGGCCCATGTACCCTAGCGCTTTCTTTGCTGACCTGACTGTGTGCTGCTTCACTGTCCTTCGTGAGGTCCTGTGTGTGTGGCAATGAAAAGGGGCAGGCCCAGCAGCAGAGGGAGCAGATGGGACACTCACCCAGCTGCATGGGGAGCAAAGGGTACCGTGGCAACCCCCACAATTTTGTGGCCTAGGAACATTTGTTCCCCACCCCTCTTATCACTCCTACGGCCCAGGGACATTTGCCCCGCCCCTTGTCCAGCAGTGGTTTTGCCACTTGAGGAAATGTCTAGAAGACCCTTGCATCCATGTAGGGATGTGCATGAACCGGTTTGGAGGGCCTTCTACAGATCTCCAAACCAGTTCAAAAGTCTGGCGGTTCAGCCAGTTCCAAGGTGTGGGGAGGATAGCTTTCAGGAGCGGGGAGGGTGCTCTTCTCCCCCCACCCCACCCCCACCCCCGCCGCCATGTTTCCCCTGCCAGTGCTGTGCTTTAAAATGGCCCCACACAGCAGCGGCATACTTCCTTGCTGCCCCGGTGTGTGATGGACCAGAGGTCCATGTGCTCTGGCCACTTACAGGTACTTCTGGTCCGCCACACACCGGGGCAGCAAGGAGGTACGCTGCCGCCCTGTGAGACCGTTTTAGAACACAGTGCTGGCGGGGGAAACATGGCAGGGGGAAGAGCACCCTCCCCGGTCCTTAAAGTTATCTTCTCCCCTGCCCCCCCACCTTCGAACTGGCAGTCACCGGTTTCATGCACATCCCCAGAATTCTGTTTTGATTTGATATGAAAGATGGTTTTTTGTCATTCGTACTTCCAAATGGATGTTGAAGATGAAGTTTGTGACACGCAATTTAAAGCTAATGTAAGTTGCTTTCTTCTTGTGCAGGTGAATATGAAAAGGGTGTTGATCACTTAACAAATGCCATTGCTGTTTGTGGGCAGCCACAGCAGTTACTACAAGTTCTACAGCAGACTCTTCCACCGCCAGTTTTTCAAATGCTTCTTACTAAACTCCCAACAATTAGCCAGGTATGAAAAATGGTTGTTTACATTTATTCTTTGTACTTGAAGTGGAATTGATGACTGTCAAAGTTATTTACACTCTGATCCAGTGTTCCCTCTAACAGGGATTCCCAGATGTTGTTGACTACTATCCCATAATCTCCAACCAAAGGCCATTGTAGCTGGGGATGCTGGGAGTTGTAGTCAATAACATCTAGAATCCCTGTTAGAGGTAACATTGCTCTGGTCCCATCCATATTTTCTCAGAAGTTCCATTGACTTCAGCAGGGCTATTCCTAAGTAAAGCTGCAACCATGTGCACACTTAGACATTGATTTTAGTGCATGGTAGTTCTTACTGATACTAAGAAGAATGACTTAATTGGCATACTAGTAGGTGCTTTGAGCATTAAAATGAGGATGGTACTCTAGCTGGATTGGAGAAGTGGTGATATTAGCATTTTTTCAGAGAGTGTGGTGTTCAGATTCATTTATAAGCCACCTTTCTTCCATTTAAGGCAGCATGCACTAATGCAAAATATGATCAAATCAGTACGAAGTAGAACAAAACAAAATATAAAAGCAATGTGACAACCATAGTACAAAAGTGATACTGCTGCACCAAACATTGGGAGGAAAAAATGTGTGTTACACCCCCTCTGAAATGTTGCCAAAGATGCAGCATTGTGAGTGTCAAGAGGAAGGCCATTCCAGAGTAACAAAAGTTTAAGGACAGTAGCTTCTCTGACAGTTGCACAGACTACATTCCTGTTTATTGTCCTTGGGACCAAGTAAGTGTGTCGCTGGTAACATCTGTGGAAATTGCACCACTTGGATAGCACAATGTCAGTGTCAAACAGTGAGTATAGCTCTGTGCCAGAAGGACAACGTTCTGTAAAATACATACAGGCCACAGTGAGGAGCACTAGCCTTCCCTCCATGTAGGTTGAGAGTTTATACTAGTGAGTCATGAACTAGGATTTGGCAAGCCAGGTATTGTTCACCCCTGCTCTAGGGTGGGATAAAATCCTGACATGTTTTCAGAGATCATCAAAATAATGAGCATGTCACCTGTTCTTCCAGAATATTACTATTATCACATAATTATTTCACAAAGTAAAAATAAGTCTGGACTAAACTTTCTGGTAGAGATGAAAAATAATTCGGTTGACTGAATTTTTTGTGTATCAAGCATTTTTGGCCTCTGTTGCGTAAGTAATGAATGTGTGTTCTGAAATGTTGGAATGCAGGTATGTTGGTCCTGTTTCAATATTTTTTGAGGTTAGCAAGAAACTGACAATATTCATTTACGTGCTGCAAGATGTTTTGTTAATGCTGTTGGACTTCTGTGAGTCTACAGATCAAGAGGCTGTATGTAAAGCACTTGGTTGTGGGTGCTTCTGTGATAATTCAGTTATCATACATTTCCCCCCTGTAACTTCATTGTGGAGAAGTGACTGAAATCAAAACAGAGTTTGAAGACGTTTTGACACTACAGATAGTTTGCCATAACTTCCTAGTACAATGTTCAACTCTGTTCACTATAACAAATAGCACTTTGCCCAGTAATTACTTGAACCTCTACATTCTTCTATGGAGAATAACCTTTTCTTAGCTGACAATCAGTCTCAAAGACAAACCATGACCAGCTTTCTGAATGGACATGCTGCGAAAGACTAACTAAAATTATCTACACAAAGTACCACACATGTACTTTGTGACGATATAGTACCTAAACCTTAAACTACAATCCATATTCACTCTTATTTAGGAGCAAGGCCCATTGAACTCAGCAGAGCTTCTGAGTAAACATGTATAGAATCAGGCTGCAAGTCCACAAGAAATGAAAAATCGGAATCGGGAAATGTCCAGAGTGGTTGGAAGATGTTAGTGGCAAAGGTTGGAGGTGTATAGATGAGGAGTTTGTCCATAGGATGGGCTTTGTTTAGTGCTAGACTTTATCAGGGCAGTGTGTGAGTGGTCAAATAGCTGAGCCTTTCTCCAGCTACAGAAATTCTTATCTTAATCAAGCAACAGTTATTGGGCTTGCATGCAGTATTCTCTAGTTTTTTTCATCTGTGTGCAGAATGAGTTTTGTTCTAGGTGGGAGTATCAAGGCAGTGTGTGCATTTGGAATGGGGCCTTCCTGATTCAACCTCTGCGGGATCTAAAATTAACTGAGCAGACATTTAAAAAAAAACTTGTGAGCACAGGCACATGTTCACGCCTTAAGAGGGAACACTGCTTACATGTTTGTGTTCAGTTTCATATTTTTTTAAAAAAAAATTCCAAAGTTATAACTATAATTAGACTCTGTTTATAACTTATTGGAATAGATGTGTTAGGGCTATGCAAAGCAGTCCTGATTTGATTTGGGGGCTACCTTGGCACTTCAAGGAGTTCCTGCTTTGATTTGTGAGTGGGGGGCTTCCCACTTCATTTCCATTCAAAATGCAAACTTCATATATACATTGATGGGGTCTGATCTGTCAGTGACTGACCAAGAGTCGGTCGTAGTAGACAGCTAATTGAAAATGTCGACTCAGTGTGTGGCAGCTGTGAAAAAGGCACATTCTATACTAGGGATCACTAGGAAGGGGATTGAAAACAAAAATGCTGACATTGTAATGCCCTTATACAAATCTATGGTGTGGCCACCACTGCTTCCCTAGCATCAGGTGACCAGGAGAGATAGAGCTGAGTGTGATCTGCATATTTCTATACTAGGTGGTATAGAAATGCAATAAATAAATATTGTGGTCAACTCAGTCCAAATCCCCGGATGACCTCTCCCAGTGGTTTCATGTACATGTTAAACAGCATGGGGAACAAAACTGAACCCTGTGGGACTCCATAAGCCAATGGCCACGGAGTCAAGCAGTAGTCTCCCAGCACCACCTTCTGGACCCTTCCCCCAAGAATGGATTAAAGCCATTCCAAAGCAGTGCCTCCAATCCCTATACTTGAGAGGTGGTCCAGAAGGATACTATGGTTGATGGTATTGAACACCGCTGAGAGGTCCAGTAGAACTCCCCCGTCAAGCTCCCGGTGTAGATCATCCACTAGAGTGACCAAGGCAATTTCAATCCCATATCCAGGATGGAAGCTAGATTGAAAAATGTCTAGAGATAATCCATATCATCCAAAACCCTCTGCAGCTGGGACACCACTACACACTCTATCACCGTGCCCAAAAACAGAAGGCTGGAGACAGGTTGGAGGGTTCAAGGGAGGGCTTTTTAATAATGGTCTTACTATTGCTTCCTTGAGATATGATGACATCCTGCCCTCAATGAAGCATTGATAATTGTCTCCAACCATCTGCCTGTACCCTCCCTGGCAGTTGTTATTAGCCATGAAGGGCAAGGATCAAGAATGCATCATAGGAACATAGGAAGCTGCCATATAATGAGTCAGACCATTGGTCTATCTAGCTCAGTATTGTCTTCACAGACTGGCAGCGGCTTCTCCAAGGTTGCAGGCAGGAATCTCTCTCAGCCCTATCTTGGAGAAGCCAGGGAGGGAACTTGAAGCCTTCTGCTCTTCCCAGAGCGGCTTCATCCCCTGAGGGGAAGATCTTGCAGTGCTCACACATCAAGTCTCTTATTCATATGCAACCAGGGCAGACCCTGCTTAGCTATGGGGACAAGTCATGCTTGCTACCACAAGACCAGCTCTCCTCTCCTGTGTGCGGGCATCATGTTGCCTGCACACTACCCAGGATCTTGTCCACATCCTAAGGCTGTAAACCGAAAAGAATCTAATACAATAGGACCCGATGGTACCTGAGGCACGTCTGCCAGAACTGCCAAAACCACAGAGTCCAGATCAGCACAGATGCGAGCAACTGTCAGCAAAGTGACATGCAAACTGATCACAAAGGGCTGTAGTTAGTTCCTCCCTCTTTACCTGGGGCGGGGTGTGTGCATGCATAATTTGTGGAGCAATTCCTTTGCTACACGGAACAGCTCTGCTGATCTGCACTGATTCCCCCACGCCTTTGTTTTAAAGCTTATGCTGAATTCTGGGCAGATAGCAGGTTGCTTAACTTTTTTTCTGAACACATACTGATTCCGACATACTGATTCTCAGGTCACTGTTGAAATGCTTGCATTTCAAAAGTGGTTCAAAGCACTATGAGGAGCAGCTGTTGGTGTGTAATCCCTTATTTGTACAAAAGCAGTTCCTGATTTAGAGCCACTACGTATTTTCAAACATTTCTGCAGCTGCGTTTGGATCTTAAGGATTTGTTTAAAAACAAAATATTCAGGATTCTCAAGATCTTATGCCAGTTGTCAAAATTTGGAGAACGCTCCACATTCCTGTGCAGAAACCCATCAACTCTGTGTTCATTCCAGCAAAAAAGCTGACTAGTTATTTCAGTGTCTTTGTGTCTGGATTAACATAAAAGGGACATATGACTTCTTGGTGTGTTTAGTTCAGTTAATTTCAAACTGTTGAACACAGAAAAGTAAAATATTAACAGCAACAATATATGCTGATGTGCTTACTGGTTCCCAAGTAAGTAATGCTTAACCTATGTTGGATTGGCCAAATATTGCACAACTGCTGTGTTCATATATATTTGGCAGGGTGGGGTGTTTAAGATATTCCTCCCTTGGTGCCTACCTACTGCTTTCTGAGTTGTGGTAGTGTTTATGGCAGAGAGGGAGAGATCTAAGTTTTCCCTGTTACAATTAATTTCAATTATTCATCTAGCAGGTGAGAAGTACCTTTCATAATGTTCTAAGGCTGTTCAATTATTTTCTTTTACAGAGAATTGTAAGTGCACAGTGCTTGGCTGAAGATGATGTGGAATGAGAAATCGCAACAGGGGGAAAAGTGTTTCTTTAGCCCCAAAGATGAGCATCATTGGGGGTGGGAGTGGGGTAAAGGAGCAAGCATAGTCGTTATAATGGACAGTATACCATATTGAAATCTACCAAAGTTGGTTTAAACTTTGAGTAGGTTTGTTTGGCTGAATTTTATTTATTATCTAGTGCAAAGTGTATTTTGATAAATTCATTTTATAAATACACCATGTTGAGTTATAAAATGTATCACTAGTGTCATTTATTACCAATTCAGTTGTAACATTGTACATATAAAAGATGTAAAATTACAACATAAAATACCCTATGCTCATTTTTGAAGAAACAAAGCTGAGGCAATAAAGATTTACCTGTGTTCCTCTGTTGTGTTCATGACATATTTTTAAAAAGTAAAAAGATTTCGGCATGTCCTGGAAATATCCCAGGATTATTCTTTTTTTAATGGCGTATTCATTTGGAGAACAGAAGTAGAAATTATATTAAAAGGAAGTTGACTGTAGTAAATGCTGAACAATGAAACTATAAGAAGAAAATTTTAGTGATGCACTACTCAAATTTAACTCGTTACAGCTGTTTTACTCTTCTACAGCAATGCCTGAAGTGATGTATAGTCAATTTAAAAAATTGTTAAAATACAACTTATTATGATAAAATGTGCATGTGAGGAGGACTTGGCCTCAGCTGGGCTTCAGTCTAAACATCCACTGCCACCAGTTCAGGATTTTTAGCTTACTTGACTGCTTCCACTCCCAATCACTGAAACCTCTGTCTCTTTAAAAATATCAAACTCAGTAGTGTGGTAAATAAAAGGACAAGTAGGCATGAGGTGGGAACAGAACAGACAGACACAATGGTAAAATAGTGGAAAAACAATAATAGGTTACTTTAATCGTCTTCAAAAATTATTTAAAAAAACAGTATAGGAACAAACAGAACAATTCAGGCAAGAGTACAATTTAAAAATATAAAACAGGCTTTCTAGGCTAAGGCCTAGCAGGTTCTAGTAGGCCCAGCTCCCTCATTGCCACTTTCCCAGCAGCTTCAGCCAGACCCTATTCTACTAGTGTTCCAGCCTTCCAGCTCACACAGCACTCTGTTCCTCAGCAACCCCCCTTATCAATTTTGTTTTTATATCCAATCTCTCCCCCCCACCCGCTGGAAGAGGTATACATCAACCAATCAGGGTGGTTTTTACCTCAGGCAGCCAGAACCTTCTGTTTCTGTCTGGAGACATCCAATCAAAACACTTAGTTACATTCCCTCCAAAACTCGGCAACACACTACTTGCTACTTCAGACTTGGCTGTCAATCAGAGGTTACAACCTTTTAACTCCTGCAGAGCTTAGAGGAAACACAGAACAAACCAAAGAACATCCAGAAAACATAAAGGGAAGGAGTCATTCCTTCACTGCAATAGCACCAAACCCAAAAAAGCAAATGCAAAAATCCAGCCACCTAGACAACAGCAGGCTAAAAGGTCTTGGTCAAATGCTAGAAAGAGATCAGGAAGGGGGCTGTTGAACTTCTTAGGCAGGGCTGTACAACTTTGGCCTTTCAGTTGTTTGACTGTGACTCCTGCTATCCCTGACTACTTGACTGTGGCCGGGGATGATGGGAGTTGTAGTCTAACAACAGCTGGTGGGCCAGAGTTGTGTAGTCCTGCTGTAAGTGGAGGATGTTTCACAGTCTAGGTGTTGCTGCCCAAAAGTCCTGTTCCCAAGTACCCACCCCATCAAGCCTCTGATGGTGATGGGGCCGAGAACTAATACCCAGTTCATTATCTCAGTGTCTGGGCAGGTTCATGTAGAACGAGGCAGATCTTGATATCTTGGTCCTAAGCTGCTCAAAGATTTAAATGTATCTTAAACTGCTTTTCAGTATTTTTATTCCCAGCATAGTCATCCTGCTAAGATATCCACAGAAAAACATTTTTGCTACAGTTGTAAAACTCTGTTCTTTTACCCATTCTTGGGTAGCCTCCATCCAACTTTCTGTTGGCTTCCATCCAACAGAAATACAATAGAATTCTATGCATATTTTTCAACAATCGTTTGTCATAACCAGTACAATCTATTATCCATAAGTGGGATGGTACAAATTAAATTACAAAAACAAAAGAACACATACATCTATGCCATCTCTATTACTGCAAATATATAAAGGCATGGCTGTTTCACTGTTTTCAGCAGCTGTGTTTGCTGAGCGATTTTTAAATGGCCAGCAGACAAAAGGACAGAAAGTTTATATGTGACATCAGGTTTCCCCAAGCTAGAGATTTTTATTCCTGTGCAAGTCATGGTGGAGCAAGTAATGCAGCCATCAGAAGTAGTGCAAACAGTTGACAGCCTTTCTTCCTGAAATCTTAAATGATCATTTTAGAGTTTTGTGAGAAATTATATAGTATTTGAGGAAGGAAATGGCTTGCTGCCAGAGTACAGAAGACTATATTTCCCTTATACATACTAAAAGCTTCCAAAATTTGGGATTCCAAATATTAACTAGTGTCAGTCCCCCATTATGCATGCCATATACTGTGCCTCACACAGCATACAGCATTTTGCAGGCGTTTTGTGTGTGCACCGCACGTGCTGCTGCATTTTGCAAATGCAAGTTGTGCTAAACTACACTTGCACAAATGCTGAAATTACACAAAGGAATTGTACGGCGACACAGCCATTAGAAATATTGGCAATGTGATCACACAACTTCCTTGCACAGTTTCATTGTTTGTCCCAGTAGCAGTCCATACAGGTGGGGCAGGAGGGGTGGTGGTAAACAAGCCACAGGTGCAGCTCATTCCCACTCTCCTCTCCCTGACCCAGCTATCCAGCCTGGGTCCACCTACCTGGAGTTCACATGGTGATGGTGCAGGTGGGGCAGAATGAGAAGGTGGGGTGGGGAGAAGAGTGGGAATGAACTGCTCCTTATTTACTGCTCCCCCTGCCCCACCTGTACAGGCTGCTACTGGTTTGTGCAAATGTGCTGTAGTGCAACTTGTATTTGGAAGATCCAGCAACATCTGCAGTACACAAAATGCCCCAGAACACTGCACTGTATGTGAGCCACTGTTAGGAAATGTTCATTGTTATGTAGCAGGCTTATAACAAAAGGAAGACAAATCTCCCAGAATGGGTTTGGGAGATCTCATGCAAATTGCTTGCTGCCACCTGCCATGACTACTGTGCTAATAACTTCTGAAAAGATCAACATAGGAAGCTGCCATATATCAAGGCAGACCATTGGTCCATCTAGCTCAGTATTGTCTGCACAGACTGGCTGCTGTGTCTCCAAGTTTGCAGACAGGAGTCAGCCCTATCTTGCATATGCCAAGATAACTAATTGGTCTACTCTTAGTCTTGGTTGGAGAGGCTGACAACAAACTCTCAGTGTGAGGCCTACTGTGGGAAGAGCAGAAGCAGTTTCAGGAGGTAAGCAAGCTTTTCTAAACAGAACAACATCAAGCCTTTCCCCCTTCAAACTAACTAACAGGAGGAGGGGAGATTTTGAGGGGCTGGTTTCTCTTTAAGGAAGAAGACCTAGTCTGCATGTTTGTTATTTGCTAGGGCTAGCATTTGCCAGGGTTAGCATTGGGGGCCCTGTGGCAGCCAGTTGTTTCTCCCTGCCTGGAGGGGGTGGAGTCAGCTAAGGCTGTGGGAGGGCCCACATTCCTCTGAGCTACATTCCTGTGTCTCAGTTTGAAGCCTACTCTCTACATAAGAGATGAAGGCCAGAGAGCATAGTGATCAGGGATAGCAAACAGGGCACTGGAGTTTAGTGGGAAGTGTGTGGGGGAGCCTGAAACAAGTCCCTGTGATCACAAGGAGCCCAGTGGAGAAGAGAAGGTAAGTACTAGTCCCTCCCTCATATTCTTGAGAAAGGCAGTTTGGACAGTTAAATAGCTGACCAATACAGCTGAGACCTATTGTTCTAATAAACAATCTCTAAATACTGTAAACTGCCAACAAACCAGTTATGAAGATAGAAAGTCAGCAGGGGAGGGGAAACTCCCCAGTGTATTGCACAGAGTGTCACATGTATGACTATTTGCTCAATGGGCAGTAGTCATGGGTGTGTACTCAGTGCAAGGAGCTCCTGGCTTTCTGGGAACAAGGTGGTGGATCTGGAGAAGCCCAGAGAGGCATGCGGACAAGACCTTCAGGGACGTGAGGCTCCAAGACTGATAGCTCCTCTGCTGTCAAGGAGAATGAAGGTCTCGGGGAAGGAGGACATAAGTCTGAGGAAGAGGAAAATGCTCCTTTAGAAGGGACCTCTTCCATGGATGATGAGCCCATATCCTCTCACACAGGGGATACTTCTCCAGGGGGTAGGGGTCCTCGTATTTATTCATTCATTGATTCATTCATTTATCATATTTTTATACCACCTGATATGCATATCTCTAGGCAGTGTTGTAGTGGGAGATTCGATCATTAGAAGTATAGAGAGATGGCTTTGTGACCCATGTGTTGACCACACGGTGAGTTGCCTGCCTGGTGCAAAGTTTGTGGACATCACGCAACATCTAGATAGACTGTTAGGCAGTGCTAGGAAGGAGACAGCTGTCATGGTGCACGTCGGCACCAATGATGTGGGAAAATGTAGACTGGAGGTTCTGGAAGCCAAATTTAGGCTGATAGGTAGCATATTGAAGTCCAGGACTGCCAAGGTAGCATTCTCAGAAATGCTACCTGTTCCACACACAGGTGCAGTGAGACAGGCAGAGCTGAGGGGTTTCAATGTGTGGATGAGACGTTGGTGCTGGGAGGGGGGATTTAGATTTGTTAGGCACTGGGATACATTTTGGGGCAAGCAAGGCCGGTACAAAAGGGACTGGCTGCACTTGAACCAAGATGGAACCAGACTGCTGGCGCTTAAAATCAAAAAGGTTGCAGAGCAGCTTTTAAAATGATGCCTGGGGAGTAGCTGACAGGAACTGGGCAGTATCCTTTAAAGGGCAAGGGTGTAAAGGATTCAGATAAAACAGAAGGAGACAGAGCAGAACCACATAAAGAGCAGACAGAAGGCTGCGTCAGCTGGTCAAAGAGTCAAAAGAAAGATAGCCAACACCAGGTAAGAGATTCAGTGTATAGGTGCTTATATGCCAATGCCAGAAGCCTCCAAGCCAAGATGGGTGAGCTGGAGTGCTTGGTTGCTAATGCAGAAATAGATGTAGTGGGCATAACAGAAACATGGTGGAACAGTGAGAACCAGTGGGACACTGTTATTCCTGGATATAAGCTCTATAGAAAGGACAGGGAGGGGCGTCTTGGAGATGGAGCAGCACTGTGCATTAAAGAAGGGATAGAATCTAACAAGCTAGAAAACCTAAGAGGACTGGAGTCCTCCACAGAAACCCTGTGGGTGACAATACAAGACCTGAAAGAAAATGTTCTACTGGGGACATGCTATCACCCTCCGGATCAAAATGCTGACAGTAACTGGGAGTTGCAGGAGGAAATCAGGGAGGTGTCAAAGAGGGGTAGGGCAGTAATAATGGGTGACTTCAATTACCCACACATAGACTGAGTAAATTCACAGTCAGGTCATGACAAAGAGGTCAAATTTTTAGATACACTGAATGACTGTGACCTAGAACAGTTGGTCTTGGAACCAACCAGAGAGAAGGTAACCTTGGACTTAATTCTGAGTGGCACCCAGGACCTTGTGCATGATGTCAGTGTCATTGACCCTTTAGGGAATGGTGATCATAGTGTGATCAAATTCAGCATACATGCGGGGAGAGCATCAGCAAGGAAGGCTAACACAGACACTTTGAATTTCAGAAGAGGAACATAGGAAGCTGCCATATACTGAGTCAGACCACTGGTCCATCTTGCTCAGTATTGTCTACACAGACTGGCAGCGGCTTCTCCAAGGTTGCAGGCAGGAATCTCTCTCAGCCCCATCTTGGAGATGCCAGGAAAGGAACTTGGAGCCTAGATGCTCTTCCCAGAGTGGTTCCATTCCTTAAGGGGAATATCTTACAGTGCTCACACTTCTAGTCTCCCTTTCGTATGCAACCAAGGCAGACCCTGCATAGCGTAAGGGGACAAGTCATGCTTGCTACCACAAGACCAGCTTTCTTCCCTACTTTTGGAAACTTCTCCAAAATGAGGAGTATGGTGAAAAGAAAGCTGAAAGGGAAAACCAGGAGAATCACTTCACTCCAGAATGCATGGAGTTTACTCAAAAGCTCAATACTAGAAGCCCAGTTAGAGTGTATACCCAAAAGTAGGAAAAGTACTACTAAATCCAGGAGGATGCCAGCATGACTAACAGGTAAAGTCAAGGAAGCCATAAAAGGGAAGAAGACTTCCTTCCAAAATTGGAAGGCCTGTCCAAATGAAGAGAACAGAAAGGAATACAAACTCTGGCAAAAGAAATGCAAAGTGACAATAAGGGTGGCAAAAAGAGAGTGAGGAACATTTAGCTAAAAGCATCAAGGGAATTAACAAAAATTTATTTAAATATATCAGATGCAGGAAACCTGCCAGGGAGGCGGTCGGACCATTAGACAATGAGGGAGTGAAAGGGATTATTAAGGAGGATATGGAGGTTGCAGAGAGGCTAAATAAGTTCTTTGCATCTGTCTTCACGGCAGAGGATACTGAGCATATACCTGTTCCTGAACCAGGCTTTTCGGTGATGGAAGCGAAAGAACTGAATCAGATAGAAGTGACAAGAGAAGATGTTCTGAACTGTCTGGAAAAACTGAAAACTAGCAAATCACCAGGGCCGGATGGCATCCACCCAAGAGTCCTCAAAGAACTCAAATGTGAAATTGCTGACCTCCTTGCAAAAATATATAACTTATTCCTGCAATTGGGCTCTGTACCAGAGGACTGGAAAGTAGCAAATGTTACACCGATTTTCAAAAAGGGATCCAGGGGCGATATGGGAAATTACAGGCCGGTTAGATTAACGTCTATTCCAGGCAAATTGATGGAAAGCATCCTCAAGGATAAAATTGTAAAGCACATAGAACAGGCCTTGCTCGGAGAGAACAAGCATGGCTTCTGCAAAGGTAAATCTTGCCTCACAAACCTTTTGGAGTTCTTTGAGAGTGCCAACAGGTGTGTGGATAAAGGTGATCCAGTTGACATAATATACCTGGACTTCCAAAAAGCTTTCAAACAAAGTTCCTCTTGAGAAAAGCTAGCAGTCATGGGATAAGGCGACAAGTACATTCTTGGATTGCTAACTGGTTGAAGGACAGGAAGCAGAGGGTAGCTAAATGGAGACCTTAAATAATGTAGAGAAGTAAGAAGTGGGGTCCCCCAAGGATCTGTACTGGGACCAGTGCTTATTCATTTAGTCACAAATGATTTAGAAGTAGGGGTAAGCAGCGAGATGGCCAAATTTGCACATCATACCAAACTCTTTCAGGTAGTGAAATCCAAAACTGATTGTGAGGAGCTCCAAAAAGATCTCTTCAGACTGGGGGAGTGGGCGACAAAGTGGCAAATGCGGTTCAATGTTAGCAAGTGTAAGGTGATGCACATTGGGACGAAAAACCCCAACTTCAAGTATATGCTGATAGGATCTGAGCTGTCGGTGATTGACCAGGAGAAGGATCTTGGGGTTGTGGTGGACAGCTCATTGAAAGTGTCGACTCAATGTACGGCAGCTGTGAAAAAGGCCAATTCCATGCTAGGGATCATTAGGAAGGGGACTGAAAATTAAACATTTAATATTATAATGCCCTTATACAAAACTATGGTGCAGCCACACCTGGAGTACTCTGTACAATTCTGGTCACCACATCTAAAAAGGCCATTGTAGAACTGGAAAAGGTACAGAAGAGGGAAACCAAGATGATCAGGGGCCTAGAGCACCTTTCTTATGAGGCAAGGCTACAACACCTAGGGCTTTTTAGTTTAGAAAAAAGTTGACTACAGGAAGACATGATAGAGGTCTATAAAATCATGCATAGTGTGGGGAAAGTGGATAGAGAAAAATTATTCTCCCTCTCACATAACACTAGAACCAGGGGTCACCCCATGAAATTGATTCCCAAGAAATCTAGGACCAACACTGAAGCATTTTTTTCACACAACACATAATCAACTTGTGGAATTCTCTGCCATAAGATGTGGTGACAGCCAACAACCTGGATGGCTTTAAGATCAGTTTTGATAACTTTATGGAGGAGAGGTCTTTCAATGGCTACTAGTTGGAGGGTTATAGGCTACCTCCAGCCTCAAAGGCAGGATGCCTCTGAGTACCAGTTGCAGGGGAGTAACAGCAGGAGAGAGGGCATGCCCTCAACTCCTGCCTGTATGCTCCCAGCGGCATCTGGTGGGCCACTGTGTGAAACAGGATGCTGGACTAGATGGGCGTTGGGCCTGATCCAGCAGGGCTGTTCTTATGCCAAGGAGGGAACTTGGAACCTTATACATGCAAGCATTCAGATAATGGAATCCTAGATCATGGAATCAGGGGCGTAACTACTATTAGGCAAGGGGAGGTGGCTGCCTGGGGGCCCCCTCGCCTCAAGGGGCCCCCCAGAGGCAAGTCACACAACTATATATTGTGAAGTGTGTGTGTGAGTGTGTATCAGCGAGGGGCCTATTTTAAAATTTTTCTCTGGGCCCACTCCAGCCTTGTTACGCCCCTGCATGGAATACTACAGAAGTCCCAGGTGTTCAGAATGGGGTCAACCCTAGAGAGTTAGACTTTATTATCATCCTGGGAGGTGGCAAGGCTGGTCCCTCTGAACTCTTGTTTAAGAGATCATGTGATGGGAGCTTTGGTAAGTCTCACTGACTGAAACTGAAAAACCAGAAGTATCGCAGGTATTCTGAAGGAGTCCATTTCATGATTGTTTGGATTGTTCCTGCTCTCCAGGTTAGCAGATATGGAGTGGGTTAGCAGCAGGGGCGTATCTATAGGGGGGCAGGGGGTGGGGGGGGCACGTGCCCCGGGCGCCACTTGAAGGGGGGCGCAATTTCGTAAAATTAAATAATTTAAAAAAATGGCCACCAAAAACAAAATGGCCACTGGGCATGCTCAAATGGCCTCTGTGAGGCCCTAGGGCATGCCATGCCTCGCAGAGGCCATTTGAGCATGCACAGTGGCTGTTTTGTTTTCAGTGGCCATTTTAAAAAAAAAAAAATTTTTTTTTAAATGACCACCGCAAATGCTCAAATGGTGCCTGTGAGGCCCTAGAGGCCAGTGGGAGGAGGGGGAAACTTTGCAGACCCCCCACAGCCTTTAAGATGTCCCCCGAAGGGGCTACAGGTAATTTTTTTTCCAAAAAAAATTAATATAATATGTCACTGTACACATATTCAGATTGGCACTATGTACAGAGAATAAGGGCTTGTGAATACTGAGCTGAAGTTTATGAGCTAAGATTGTATTCATTTGCTCTTACTTTGCTTCTTGTGATAAGTGAGTTAAATGTGATGTCTTAATAATATGGCTATTAATGGTCAGTTTGTCTTTGAATCGATGTGAAATCCTTAGTATTAAGGCCCACTGGGAGTCTCTTGCTCTTTCTCTCATTTTTACTGTCTTTCTGAAATACTAGAATATATTCCAAACAGTGACACAGTTTACGCTGCATATCGTTTAATTATTTTCAGAGTATCTGGGAAAAGTCAAATTCTCCATTTATTTTTAAAACTTATGTAATCGTGATGCTACAATGCATAGTAGAGAATTAGACAGGCACTTCTTTTAGTTTTTCCAAGTACAACTCCGCATAATATTTGGGGATTTCATGAGCCCCAGCATACTGAAATTTGTCGTTTTCCAGCATTTTAACCTGAGCTATCCAAACAAATTAATGATAGCCCCACAATTTGGATAGTTTTAAAAAATAAATCTGAATTGGCAGATAGGAGCTTGACCACATATATGATATTGGTAATTTTTGAAATTTTTGACATTTTTGAAATTTTTAAAATAAAAGTTTTCTGAAACATGTGTGTCAGTCAGATGTATGTTGGGGGGCGCGGCGGGGGGGGCGCAATTTCAGTGCTTGCCCTGGGCGCCGTTTTCCCTAGTTACGCCACTGGTTAGCAGATATGGACATACTAAGTATTTCCCAGGATATATTTTTTCCCCACAGAGCTGGAGCCTTGTGGGGTTTTTTTTTTGGTAGTGTACAAGCATCAAACTAAGATCACAGGCTGTTAAGTTAACATCTAGACACATTCTTAGGCAGATTCACAGCAGCTTACAGCAATCATGTTTTGTCCTAAGCCAAACTTAAATTCGCCTGGTATTTAATATTATTTCTCTCTCATTTTTGTCCTTTCGATCTTTGAGTTTTCATAACATACAGAAATATCTGAATTTTCTGGAAGAATAAATTGTTGCCGCATCAAGGCGTGAGATTATTCTGAAGGAGCAAACGTCTGTTATCTACATCTTTCCCACTAGATGGCAATGTGGCACTCTTGTAGTTAGAGCAATTAGTAACTCCCCCACCTTTCCTGTAAAACTCTTATTTATCGCCTGTGAATTGATAATTTCACCCACATCTCTGTCAAGAACGGGGGGGGGGGGAGATTTGATAGACCATTACAACTGTTGTACTCTTGGACCCATTCCCAGTTTTATATCCTATTGTAGGAAACAGAGGCTCAAAATTCCCTCTCCAGAAACAGGTAAATGCAGCCCCATTCATTCTGAGAAAAGCTTTTCTCAAACAATTGCCAGGAAACATTGTCTTGACTGATATTTCTGATGCAATGCTGACTTTCTTGGCATTGTTATTTTGTTTTTCTAAGAGTCAAAAGCAGTGGGGTTCACATCCATACACTGCTATCATCCATTCCTTCTTCTGCCTTTGAGAATTATTTCTTTACTTTTTTTTTTTTTAAGCTATGATATTTTCAAGGATTTCAGGCAGCCAAACAGGTTTATCAGTCTCTTGCAATCTGAGTATTAAGATGTAAAGTCATGTCTCCATTGTCCTCATCCCTGGGGGAAATTCCAGCAGTTCGCATTTGACTGCAAAAGGTTATACCAGAACCTGACTGAGAATTTTTGACACTTCACCCTGCCAGCTTTTGATACATTTAAACACAGGAAGATGACACATACAACAATGGATAGCTTTATCTCTGGAAACAATCTCTTACATTCCCATCGTAAAACTTCTTACCTCCCACTCCCTCTTCTTCTTACTTTCCTTCTCAAGCTTCCCCCCACCCCACCCCGCCACCCACCACAACCTCTAGGGAATAAAATGTATTTTATCTGAGATGTAAACCATCTAGAGATGTCAGTTGAGGCAGTATATAAATCCATCCAATCAATCAATCCAACCATCAATCATCCATTGCATTCAATCAATCAGTCAATAAAAGTAGATGGAATCCCCCAAGCACATGCTATTCTTGGGCTTAAAATAAATTGGTTTCATTATCTCAGTCTTAAAGGAAGCATGGTTTGCTGAAGTGAGCTGCCTTCTGACATCACATCCTGTTGGGTGCAAATGGTGACTGGCCAGAGACAGGGTACCTGTTTTAAATATTACCACCATTCGGATCTGTAAAATACACTCCAGAAGAAGCATGGCTGAGCCTTCAACGTGTACAGTGCAATCAAGAGGAGGGAAATGGCTGCTTCATCGCATTTGACTACAGAAATCCATGCTCAAGCTCAGTGTTAGACACAGCCCGGCAAACCCATTAATTCCTAGAGTCTGGATTAAAATGTGGGCTAAACAAACACCATGAAAAGGTATGGAAGGGTGAGTGGCGCATATATAGGAGAGCTGGTCTTGTGGTAGCAAGCATGACTTGTCCTCTTAGCTAAGCAGGGTCTGCCCTGGTTGCATTTGAATGGGAGACCACATGTGAGCACTGTAAGATTTAACCCTCAGGGGATGGAGCCGCTATGGGAAGTGCAGAAGATTCCAAGTTCCCTCCCTGGCTTCCCCAAGATAGAGATGAGCGAGCTTCCTGCTTGCAACTTTGGAGAAGCCACTGCCAGTCTGTTTAGACAATACTGAGCTAGATAGACCAATGGTCTGACTCAGTATATTATTTATTTATTTAACATATTTGTATACCGCCCCAAACCAAAGTCTCAGGGCGATTCACCGCAACAAAACACTAAACAAAACATTAAAATCAATTAAATGTATATGACAGCTTCCATCCTTCCATACCTTCCATACATCCTTACACACACACGTGTGTGTGTGTGTGTGTGTGTGTGTATCTTTTATGCCATATTGAAGTCATCATAGAATGTTGTATTAGTGCTCCTGTGTATATACACTCTTATCTTTCTTTCCCCACACTTTTCCTTAGGGTACATTTCTAGACTCCACTGTTTCTGCAGAGTCTATTAAGGTGGTTCCAGCAATCCCTCTTGCAGTATTAGATTGGATCAGTTTCAATCTGTGATGCCTGATGATTTGGACAAGCTGCTTGGTGTGGTGCAGCCTAGCACTTGCTCTCTGGATCCTTGCCCGACTTGGCTGCTTCTATCTAGCAGGGAGATTGTTGGAGATGGCCTAGTCAGGGGCGTATCTAGGGTAGGGAAGGCAGGGCATGTGCCCCAGGCACCACTTGAAGGGGGGCACCATTTTTTAAAATTAATTTTTTTAAAAAATGGCCACCGAAAACAAAATGGCCACCGCAATACTCAAATGGCCTCTGTAAGGCCCTAGAGGCCAGCGGGGAGAGGTGGAACCTTTGCAGACTCCCCCATGGCCTTTAGGAAGCCCCCCAAATGGGCTACAGGTAAAAAGAAATTAAAATTTAATATAATATAAGTCACTGTACACATATTTGGATTGGCACTATGTACAGAGAATCAGGGCTTGTGAATACTGAGCTGAAGCTTATGAGCTAGGATTGTATTCATTTGCTCTTACTTTGCTTCTTGTGACGAGTGAGTTAAATGTGATGTCTTAATAATATTAATGGTGAGTTTGTCTTTGAATCAGTGTGAAATCCTTAGTATTAAGGCCCACTGGGAGTTTCTTGCTCTCTTTCTCTCATTTTAACTGTCTTTCTGAAATACTAGAATATATTCCAAGCATTGATACAGTTTACTCTGCATATCCTTTAATTATTTCCGGAAAATAATTAAATAAATATTTTTCTGGGGAAAGTCAAATTCTCCATTGATTTTTAAAACTTATGTAATAGTGATGCTACAACACATAGTAGAGAATTAGACAGGCACGTCTGTTTAGTTTTCCAAGTACACCTCCACATAGTCTTTGGGTATTTCATGAGCACCAGCATACTGAAATTTGTCGTTTTCCAGCATTTGGGGGTCTGGCTATGTTCACTGCTAAATAGTTTTTGAAATATGAAAAGATTAATGAGCTTGACTTGTATTTTTCAGCTAATATTATGGTAAAGTTATCTGAAAGATGGGTGTCAGATGTTTGGACAGGGGGCGCAATTTCAGTGCTTGCCCTAGGTGCTATTTTCCCTAGATATGCCTCTGGGCCTAGTTCAGGGTTTCTTAACCTTGGGCCCCCAGATGTTGTTGGACTACAACTCCCATCATCCCCAGACATGGCCTTTGTGGCTGAGGATGATGGGAGTTGTCCAACAATATCTGGGGGCCCAAGGTTAAGAAACTCTGGCCTAGTTAATATCATTAACTCACCTCTAAGGGAGGGTAGGATGCTTCCTTGTTTGAAGGAGACAATGATTAGAACACTTCTTAAGAAGCTGTCCCTAGATCCCTCAGTGATGGATAGTTATAGGTCGGTCTCCAATCTCCCATGGTTGGGCAAGGTGATTGAGAGCCAGCGTGGTGTAGTGGTTAGAGTGCTGGACTAGGACTGGGGAGACCCGAGTTCAAATCCCCATTCAGCCATAAAACTAGCTGGGTGACTCTGGGCCAATCACTTCTTTCTCAGCCTAACCTACTTCACAGGGTTGTTGTGAAAGAGAAACTTAAGTATGTAGTACACCGCTCTGGGCTCCTTGGAGGAAGAGCGGGATATAAATGTAAAAATAATAATAATAGTAATAATTGAGAGAGTGGTGGCTAACCAGCTCCAGGAGGTTTTGGAGGAAACTGATTATCTAGAACCATTTCAAACTGGCTTTATTATTATTATTATTATATTTATAGTGCTCTTGGATCCAGGCCTCACCCTGGTATCTCAGGTGGAGGCTATGGCCAGGAGCGCTTTCTATCAACTTTGGCTGATTTGACAGCTGCATCCATTCCTTGAAGAGAATGATCTCAAAACAGTGGTGCATCAGCAGGTCACCTCCAGGCCCGACTACTGCAATGCACTCCATGTGGGGCTGCCTTTGTACGTAATTCAGAAATTTCAGTTAGTTCAAAATGCAGCAGCCACATTGGTCTCTGGGGCAACCTGGAGAGACCATATTATGCCTGTCTTAAAACAGTTGCACTGGCTGCCGATATGTTTCCGGGTGAAATACAAAGTGCTTGTTATTACCTTTAAAGCTCTGAATGGCTTGGGTCTGGGCTACCTTAGAGAGCACCTTCTTCGGTATGATCCCCATCGCTCGTTGAGGTCATCTGGAGAGGTCCGTCTTCAGTTACCACCAGTATGTCTGGTGGCAACTCGGAACCAGGCCTTTTCTGTAGCTGCTCCTGGCCTATGGAATGCACTCCCAGCAGATATCCACAGTTTAGGCTCACTGTCAGCCTTTAAGAGAGCTCTAAAAACCTACTTGTTTGTCCTGGCCTTCCAAGGTTTGTAAAGTGTTTTAAAAAGTATTTTAATTCATTTTAAAGGGTTTTAATTGTTTTTGAATTGTTTTTATATTGTTATTCCGGGTAGTGAAATCCAAAACAGATTGTGAGGAGCTCCAAAAAGATCTCTTCAGACTGGGGGAGTGGGAGACAAAGTGACAAATGCAGTTCAATGTTGGCAAGTGTAAAGTGATGCACACTGGGACAAAAAACCCCAACTTCAAGTATATGCTGATAGGATCCGAGCTGTCAGTGACGGACCAGGAGTGGGATCTTGGGGTCATGGTGGACAGCTCGTTGAAAGTGTCGACTCAATGTGCGGCAGCTGTGAAAAAGGCCAATTCTATGCTAGGGATCATTAGGAAGGGGATTGAAAATAAAACGGCTAATATTATAATGCCTTATACAAAACTATGGTGCGACCATACTTGGAGTACTGCATACAATTCTGGTCACCACATCTTAAAAAGGACATTGTAGAACTGGAAAAGGAGCAGAAGAGGGCAACCAAGATGATCAGGGGCCTAGAGCACCTTTCTTATGAGGCAAGACTACAACACCTGGGGCTTTTTAGTTTAGAAAAAAGACGGCTGCGGGGAGACATGATAGAGGTCTATAAAATCATGCATGGTGTGGAGAAAGTGGAGAGAGAGAAATTCTTTTCCCTCTCACACAACACTAGAACTAGGGGTCACTCCATGAAATTGATTGCTAGGAGGTCTAGGACCAACAAACAGAAGTACTTTTTCACACAATACATGATCCACTTGTGGAGCTCTCTGCCACAGGATTTGGTGACAGCCAACTGGATGGCTTTAAAAGGGGTTTGGATGACTTCATGGAGGAGAGGTCTATCAATGGCTACCAGTCGGAGAGCTGTGGGCCACCTCCAGCCTCAAAGGCAGGATGCCTCTGTGTACCAGTTGCAGGGGAGTAATGGCAGGAGAGAGGGCACGCCCTCAACTCCTGCCTGTGGCTTCCAGAGGCATCTGGTCGGCCACTGTGCAAAACAGGATGCTGGACTAGATAGACCTTGGGCCTGATCCAGCAGGGCTGTTCTTATGTTCTTATTAGCACTGTGTTTTGAATTGTGTGTTTTTATGTGTCTTTAGAATTGTTGTGCACCGCCCAGAGCCTTTGGATGGGGCGGTTTATAACTGAAACAAACAAACAAACAAACAAACAAACCTCATGACTTGAAAGATAAATGCTGTCTCTGGTGTATGGGGTGGAGTGCATTTATTAATTTGCATACTTACCATTGCTAACTTCCCTCTTTTAAATGTTTCCAGCAGTGTGTCATTAAAGTGACTTGGAAGGCTTCTTTTGCTTTATTTCCGGGCATCAAGAGTCTGTTGGAGGCACTGGAACAGGCCTTAGTCACAAAGAGAGCTTTGCATAATGTATTTTGTTGACAGTTTTCCTATATAGGAATAGCTCCGACTATGACACACGCACGCATCTGGCAGGAGAGGAGGGATGTTTCACCGCTCTGTGTGTGTGTGTGTGTGTTTGTGTAAAAGACATTTTATGGAGGTTTAAGAAATCAGCCTTGCTCTGGGACAGGGTGTGAACTCAAGCACATTCTGGAAGGCAGACAGCAGCGTAATCTTTTCATTCAGTTCCGTCTACAGCTGCTTTTTATAAACTTGGCATAAATAAGTACTTCGTGCGGCCAGGCCTGTGTATCTGGAAAATATTTTCCACCCTCCCCCTCCCCCTCCATATTGGACAAAGAGCCCAGAATTTGTGCATAGCATGGAATGGCCTTGCTTGTGGTTATTTTCCATTACTTCCTCTGCTCATTTTTCTTCTGCCAGTTGTAGAAGCCTATAAGTCATAGTTGTTAAACATTCTCAGTTAAAATGTAACTCTAAGAACAAAGTAATCTGATACGTTAGAGCCAAGTAATCGTCTTTTTAGAGGCTCCGACTTTGGAAAAAGCTACATTGTGCTTGGCTTTTGCCAAGCAGGGGCGGTGAGCCCGGGTCAAAGTAGGAATGTGGGGTCTAACTGTGTAGCTCTTGTAGGTAAACAGTGCCTCTGAACTGAGTGGGGAATTCTCCTGACTTGCCTACACAGCCAGGGTTGTGAAGTTAAATACTGCCTGTTGCCACTTAGGGCACCACCATTTCGTAAGTAGGAGAGTCGGAGCCAAGAAGTGACCCAGCTGTAGACCTTCGAAAAATAAGAAGCCTCCTAGAAGAAGACAAGTTGCCAAGAGAGGAAGTGAGGTTTTTTTGTGGGGGAGCATTTGAACATTAAACAGCCTGTCTTAAACACATAAAAAATTGAATCAATATGGAAGAGTCTTAGTGCCAGAAACAATATTTTTTCTGTCAGCTTTCCAACTTTTGATAGAAATTTGACTTACCCCCTTTCTCTGAAAAGTTTGATTCTGAGGTAGAAGAGACTCCTCTCTCCCACAGGGATTCCAGTGCAAGCATGACAAACCTTGGAATGATCTCCTCCGTATAATTTAGTTCAGCATTTGCTGTAAGTCCCCAAAACTTCCTCTGGTTACTTCAGTCTTCATATTCTAGTAACATCCTTGCCCATTTGTGACCTAATGGCACATTTAATCCTTAAAAGCCAGCAGTAGTTAAAGTGGGCAGGAATGATCAAGTATGGTGTATGGCAGCACATTGTGGTGCTGAGGAAAAACATTCCTCCTTAAGTCCTCACTGGACACAGAGCACCACCAAAGCATGATAATCAGACACACCGTTCCTTTTAATCATGGAGAGTCTTTCATCTGTCACCTCTGGCCATGATGGTGAAGTCAGAATCCCAAGGAAGAATCTGCGCAGGACTAACATCCAAGGTCAGCATCACTGGGCAACTACCAAATGCCCAGGATTCTCAGAAGGGCCATAGCTCAGTGGTAGAGTATCTGCTTTGCATTTAGAAAGTCCCAGGTTCAATCCCTGGCAGCATTTCCAGGTAGGGCTAGAAAGGACTCCTGCCTGAAACCTTGGAGAGCTACTGCTAGTCAGTGCAGACAATATTGAACTGGATGGACCAATGATCTGACTCATCACCCTCTGTTTAGAAGGGCCCACTGCCAAATCTATAAAACCATCTCCATGACCATAGCATTTGGGTGGGAGGTGGGTGCAGCAACTTTCTCAACTAAGAGAATCACTTGCCTTCTCTCTACCATCTGTTCTGCCAAGGCAAACCCCATCATGAATCTTATGCGGGGCAGGGCAGGGGCCCTTGAACCTGGAAGCAGCCCTGAGTGTGTGTGCATGTGTGTGTTGCGTGCACGTGCATGTGCATGGTTTTTAATAGGGATGTGCAGACAGATTCGGGGGTTTGAGGTTCATGGTTTTGGTTTGGGGGTTTGATGGTTTGACCCCCGGACCAAACACCATCCGGCTCGATAGCCCCCAGAACCAAAACCACCCCGATGGTTTGAGGGGTTCACGAATTTTAAACAATTAATTCTTTAAATAATTACCTTTAAAATGATCGTCGAGGCAGCAGTGTGGGAGGGGTGCATGCAGAGGTTCCCCCTCTCCCCGCCGACCTTCAAAATGCACCCCTTGGGCCTTTTAGGCCCCTTTTTCGGCCCATTCGGGCCTTGCTAAAAATGGTGCGGCGGCCAAAATGGCGGCTACTGCCCATGCGCAAAAGGCCTCTGTGAGGCCTGGCATGACTCACGGCCTCACAGAGGCCATTTGCACATGCACGGTGGCCATTCTTGTTTTGGCGGCCGTTTTTTTAAAAAATCGCATGCGCAAATGGCCTCCATCTGAACAATGAAAAATTTTTTTTTTCATTTGAGAAAAATATTTTTTAAAGTGTTTAAAATTCACAAATCCCCCCCGGACTGGACCAGACCGGGGGAAGGGGTGCCGGACGGAATTGGCCTGGTTCCGTGCACATCCCTAGTTTTTAAGTCACTATCACATAACATATCTTGTTATCAACCTGTCTCTAACCTAATTGATTTTGACCAGTGATAGCTGAACTAGTTTAGGAATTTTACAAATGAAAATGTTGGCCTCCATCCACTGTGGGTGGCTGTAGTAAACTGGCAGAATGCTAGCCACTGTATCGATTGCTGCTTTATATTTTGGATGTGGAAGAAAGACTTGGAGGAGAGGCTTGACCACCACCATGGTGGCAGCTGTCTTGCCTTTTTCCAAGTTATACTGCCATAAAAAGGTGTTTTCTCTGTAATCTGCACTTAGAATTCTCTATTTAAACCCTGACTGTTCTGCATTTGGTCCCATCTGGTATTCCAGAGAATATCTTATAGTGAGGCAGAGAGCAGAAAAAGGCAAGAGCCCTGATTTAAAAATGGGTTGAGTTATTGGCTGTGGGGAGGGTTTGGATCCTATCAGCATTCTGTCAAATGTGCAGAAGATTTGGTTCCATTGCACCCCTGCTAAATTGAGAATAAATACAGTGAAACCAATGGGTGTTCCATTTATAACGGATATGGTGAAAGAATCCAACACCATGTAATTGCTGGAGAAGATTACCACTTTTCCTGCCAGAATAAAAAAATCTCTTTTCAGAATTAGTCTAGTCTTCCCTGATGGTGAGGAAATGGACAAAGCCAGTGAATATTGGCTGTGTTGTATTTTTGGAAAGTCCGTTTTCAAAGTGTGTTTTCAGCACCTTCCCTAATGTTAGTTTCTGGGCCATGACATCATGGGAGGTGGTGGTGACCAATGCAACCTGGTTTGGGTAGGGTCACTTGCTTAATAGAAACAGCCAGTCAGCCAAACACTTTGCTACAGCAGCCTTTCCCCTCCCACGATCCTTGTATAAGTGTGCATTTTTCATGATGATTCTTTTCCAGAGGATTCAATACGAAGACAGCATTAACTCTTCAAGCCCTCACTCTTTCCCCTTTCCATAGACAAATCATTTCTTGATATATAGTTGTCCATCAGACACATCTGCAGGCAGGCATGTTTTGTGTTAACCAGTAGTAATGTGTCCTGACATCTGCTCTGTTCACCTAAGGAGCTATCTATTCTTCAGATTTGGGGTGGGGTGGAACAGATGGGGGGAATGCTGCCCAATCCTCTTAGAGTTTACTTGGAAGAAGCTCCTCACCCTGAGTTTCCCCCCAACCTACCACAAATGTAAATAATACTCTGAAGGAAGTGTTTAAGAGCATAGCTATAACTGAACATGGTGGTGGGGATGTCCTTGGGCCCCTGAATCTGCCACTCTACTGCCTCCTGAACTCATTGGCATGCTGATGGATCTTGAATGGAGGACTATATTACCTCATGACAAGAGTTGCTGTGGTCCTATTTTCATTAAAAAGAACTGGGTAAAACCATAATACCCCTTTTCTCTGCTCCTCCCCTCCCTCAAAAGGAAAAAAGGAAACCAGCAACTGGGTTGAGTTTATCCCTAAATCCTGGCCTGGAGTGAAATCTGGGACACAGTTTCCTGTGGGAAACTTTGTGACTGGGCAAATAAGAAAGAAGTGTTGTTGATGTATGCAAGTATGAGGTGATTGTAGTAGGTATATATGTTCATAAAAATTTTCCAGAGCCAGGGGAATGCACATGCATATGTGTGAGTATAAAAGTGTGTGTCTCTGTGCATGGAGAGTATACAATATTATTAGAGAGAGGGTGTGCTGGGAATGTTTTGACTTTCACCATGTCCTTACACTTCCTGAGGTTGTGGGGGAGGAGAAGAAGATGGAGGGATGGGATGTCAGGGCTCCATCCTAATCCTAAACTTGTCCCAGGGCCCACTCCGACCTTGCTACGCTCTTGGAAGTGTGCATAAAATTGCAGGGTTGATAGTATTTCTACAGAAGAGTTACCTTTAAGTCAATGTGACAAAATTGATCAAATATCTTTTTATAGGAACCATGCTAAGCTTGGCTCTCAAAAACTGGTTTTAAGCAGAGAATTACTTTCATGCAGACTGTCATTCTGTACTTTTGTATTCTGTGCTTGTTCAGAAAATTTGAACCAGAAGCAAGTTCATTACACATTTGAGGGAGAGGTGATTTCTTAACTCAGCAGCCCAGTTTTCCTTTGTCATGCGGTGACACTGGTGTGCTACATGTACTCTCAGGAAACATCCATCTGTATTTGCAACAATAAAAGACTCTTCTATTTTTTTTTACTCATCTCCACTTTTAAAAACACCATAATTAGTAACGAGGAAATATCCTGTTTACAAGGATCACACAGGCTATGGGGGACAATCATCGCTGTGCTAGCTGCTTTGAGCTCATCATGTGTCTGATGTCTTAATGTTTTCCCAAATAATTTATCTTTTTCTCTTTGAACAAAACAAAATTGTGAATTAGTATTGTCAGATAAAGGAGTCAGTCTTCCTTCCTTACAGGGATTAAAAAGAGAAAGAGCTTCTATCATTAATTGTGTTTCTGTGAAAATCAGGACAATTGTGGAATTCACAGACAAGTTCAATTCTCTCCTTGTGTGTAAAGTGCTTGGGAAAGGCAGTTGCACTTGTAGCAGGGAGTTTAAATGCCAGTTCAGCCATGAAGCTCATCTTGGGCCAATCAATATCTCAGCCAAATTTTCCACAGAGTATTTTTGTCATCCCATAAAGTGGAATAACCCCATGTAAGCCGCCTGAGAGCTCCTTGGAAGAAGAAGGGGATACAAATGTGATAAATAAGAATCCAGCCTCCAGGATGCTTGAGTTTCAAACTGGATGCTAGTTCCATTCTCTGTTCCAAGTGTTCTAAAAGGGACACCTCTCTCTTAGTATCAAGTTTGGCATTTTGCCTTATAGTCATAATGATCCTATCCAAAATGCTAAACACGTTACCTTTCACATTGACATGCAACAACCTGCTTTTCTTAACCTGGAAGCAAATCGATTGTTTTGCTTTGTTTCTGAGTCCTTAGTTGAATCAATTGACAGACGAATATGTGACCCATCCCATCCAATCATAAGGTGAGCTTGAATATCTCCAAGTAACCTGACATCCTTTCCTCAGGGTAGATATTAGAGTGTATTTCTGTAGAAAAGCCCTTCTAATCAAAGAAGAACATAGGACGTTGCCATATACTGACTCAGACTATTGGTTCATCTTGCTCAGTATTGTCTACACAGACTGGCAGCGACTTCTCCAAGATTGCAGGCAGGAATCTCTCTCAGCCCTATCTTGGAGATGCCAGGGAGGGAACCTGGAACCAAGATGCTCTTCCCAGAGCAGCTCCATCCCCTATAGGGAATGTCTTACAGTGCTCACACTTCTAATCTCCCTTTCATATTCAACCAGGGCAGACTCTGTTTAGCTAAGGGGACAAGTCATGCTTGCTACCACAAGACCAGCTCTCCTTTCTGAGAGGAGAGGACATGAGTAGGAAGGAGGAGAGAAAGATTGACTATAGAAATGTTAAAGCAGGGGGTGTATTATATATTGCACCAAAGAGAAGGTGATGGTGTTGGGTGTGGTGATAGTTCAGAATTCAAACTGGCTGGGATCCAGACAGGCCTGTGCATGTGTAGAAAGCGCTTCTGTGTGCACATAGGTGGGGGAGGCGGTGTTCCTTGTTTGTTTATCCTTGCATTGGCAGCCTCTTGCATTTCATGTCAGGTACTGTTCCTGAGGCCCCAACCTTCAGGAGGGTTTTCCAGAAGTTAGGGGCCTCTGCCAGAAGGGTGAGCTGAAAATGCCCATGTTTACATGTAGAATACCCTCTGCAGTGCTTTGGATCCTAGCCAATTCAGCCTTGAAGGAGCATCCAACCAGCCACCTTTCCTTCCAGTGAGGCTTCTGTCTAGAAAGCATTTTGAATTCCCTAAATTTCTTTTTAGGTCCCTGAGTGGTGTGGGTGGTTATGGGACTTGTAGATTTTTCTGTTGCTGCAGCCACTCCTGAAACTAAATTTAGAGGACCAGCAGGGAATAAAGCTTTTAAAGCAGAAGTTGCTCCAGAAGGCAAGGCAGGGGGTTGAATGCTCCCTATGGAGTGGAGAGGATGTTGTGCAATCCATCCAGGACCCAGGAAAAGGAGAGAGAGAGAAGAGGGCAGAGGAGGCAGGTCTAATTGAACAGGCATGTCAGATATCCACAGCATTCTAGTACAACAACAGGGGAGTTTCTGTTGGTTCCAATCTGTTGGAACTCCCTACAACAATGCTCAGCAGAGGGCATATCAGCTGGACTGAACTGACTGCAATATCCTACTATCTACCCTATTTTTGACTTTTCCTTCTATTCTCCATATCCAGTCTGTCACCAAATCATGCAATTCGTTCTTCTATAACATTGCACAATTGTGGTCCTTCCTCTCTGCTCCCTCAGAGTTCATGCCCTGGTGGTCACCTCTTGCCTTGACAACAGCATCATCCTTCTCTTCTCTGGCTTTCCATTGTTTCACCTTTGCTCCCTCATCATCACTCCAGTGTTCTGCTGCCACAATCACTCACCTCTCTTGTGCCTCTGATCACACCACACCCCTTCTTATACACTGGCTTCCTGTGTGCTTTTGAAACCAGCTCAAGCTCCTTGTCCTTACCTTTCAAGTCCTCCATGGTCTTCCCCCTCCTTATCTCTCTGCTCTCATATCCTCTGCCCATAATCTTCACTCCTCCAGCAACACCACCCTCAGCTGTCCAAAAGTCTCCTGCTCCCTCAGATGATTCTGCCCTTTCTCTTTTGCTGCCCATTATGCCTGGAACTCCATTCCAGATAATCTGTGTGATGCCTCCTCTCTTATGTCCACCAAATTCCTCCTCAAAACCTACCATCTTTGTGAAGCCTTTGAGACAGACAGACAGACAGACAGACAGACAGACACACACACACACACACACACACACACACACACCAGGCCCATATCTTCCTGCAAATAAGCCTAAGTACCTGTACAGGAAATAATTATCTTCATTCTTTTCCTATCGACCTTTCCTCCACTCCCCTCCCCTCCCTCCGTCTTCTCCATTTTGTCTATTTCTAGACTGTGTTCCACTCAGAGCAAGGACCTGTCCTTTCATCTATTGTAAAGTACCATGTACATCTCTCTTGATATATATCTATAATATAAAGCTTCTTGGGCTTCGCTGACTGGCTGGTTGACATGAAGACCAAACCACAAAATCTAGAAACAATCTGTTTTGCAGGTAGGTTCCATACATTGCCCAGACTATGAAAACAACAACAACAACTCAACCCCCCAGAAAAATAAATGCAGAAATACTATCCCATTGGACAGTATGGGTTATGAGAACTCTTAAAGATAGGAAAAGATTGGAGTAATATCAACATAATACATTAATATGCTTGTAAACTGAAAGTCATTTTACGTGTGTGTGCGTGCGTGCGTGCGTGTATGCGCACACACATGCACACACTATAAGTGCCCAGCATTGCTCAGGCAACCCGGTGTTGCTCTTTGTTTTGTGGCTCTACCCACTGGATATCTGCCTCCCTGTCTGCATGGGGTGGTTGTTGGTGTTCCTGGGTACCCTATGTTACTTGTAGGAGCCCAGGCAGTCATTGTGCCAAGTTTAGTCCCAATAGCTAAAAGGGTATGGGAATGCATAGGGAACAGACAGACAAATGGACATTCATTTTTATACACACACACGACTAGTCTAGATCTAGAGATAATGGCTAATCCTGGTTCAATCCAGATTTTTACATTTTCAAGGAACAGGATAACCATGATCTAGCCATGTGTCTGTGACCTGTCAAACTATTCAAGTGGCTGGTAATCATGCCATGGAGGGTGAACCCATTCAGTGTGGTAAACAAGTGGGAAATACTAAAATATTTTGCATTAGAAAGGAGCCAGATGCAAGACCCTGAAGTCAGAATTTGATATGGATATGAATCTTTTGGCCAATCATATGATTATGTTCAGGGTACATCTGGACAGCATCCAGTGTTCATCCCCCCACATTTAATTACACACAGATCCTTCACTTGTCCCTGCTCATCCAATAACAAATTAAGGCACTTGCATGACCACTGTGGAGGGCATGAGTTGCATGTTAAGCAAGACAGAAAAAAAGTTGAACTTCAGGCTGATACCAAATGAATAAAAATACCCAACATTTTGCTGTTCTGTGAAACAAAATAACATATAGAATGCTTGATCCTGAAGATGACAACACACTGTCAAAACGTACTGGATATTTTTATTCAGTTCAATACATTCTCCATTTGACTTGAGGCTCACCTCTCTCTTTGCTTTACTTGCTGTGTGTGCTGTTGCCCTCTTTTTCTCTCAGCATGGGAAGAAGGACTTGCATTTTGTTAAGCTTCTGGAAAAAATGTACCTGCTTTATTTGAAGTTCCTTCTTTGTGCTCATATTTCTGGTTTAATGCAAAAGCACCATAAGCAAGAGCATAGGAAATTGCCATGTGGACATGCTCCATAGTGCTTGTGAAGGACTTTGCCTTGAAGAATAACTCATCAAATGCACTAATTTTTGAAAAATGTCAGATATCCAAGAGATCTTTCATGTTCGGGCCAAGCAGTGGTATGGGCATTGCTTTTTTGATAGTAGTGTCTTCCAGAGGAACCCACTCATGACCAGAGGTACACCTAGGTAATTTTGAAACCTGGACCTAAAGGCCTTTGGATGGGGGGCTCCACACTGTGACACACACAGTATTTTTAACTCGTGCGTTCTAGAGGGCATAAACAGCAACTATACTCACAAGAATATAAGAATAAAAAACAGGCATATTTATGCAAATATGCACTAGCAGAAACATTTCAACACGCAACTTAAAATATTCCCATCCCACATATTTCTTTCTCCACCCTGCCCCAGTGCTACCCAGGAGTCACAGACTAAGGAGGATTTGGAGGCCCGCAAGGGGAGTGGAGGCCCTGGACTTTGGCCCCAAAGTCCAGGGGTAAGAGCGCCTCTGCTCATGATTTATTCCCTACTCAGTCATGAAACGCACTGGGTTAACTTAGTCCAGACACTCTTTCTTAGCCAGTGGAGATATTCGTACCCCACTTGGATGCCCCTCTCTCTCTCTCTCCCCCTGCTGTAGCATTAACCTGAGGCACATGGGCTGGTATTTGCCAGGTTGGGGACTGCAATTGCAAACTGCTGCACACCAGCCTACATGCTTCTGGTTAACATCATGGCGGGGTAAGGTGAGAGACAATGAGGTAGCCAGGCAGGGCAAGATGAATCAGAGCTTTGGCTCACTTTTTGCCCCCCTGCCCATACCAGCCACCACTTTTCTCAGCCTGTTCCAAGAGGGTATCCTAGGTATGCCACCCTGCATTCCTTGGAGGAAGGATGGGATAAATGCAAATAATACTTCCCGACATGATGCATGGCATTACAGAACTGGTGTGCACCACATTGGGGCTGCTGTGGACCTGGAAGGCAGCCCCATCACTAATCAGTTGTGCAAGCATCACTTACTCACTTTCTCTCATTGTTGTGAGTGGGAAAAACTGCTATAGTGCTGCTTGTGCAGCCAACCATCTTCTACAGCATTGGGGCTACCTTCTGGGTCTGCAGGAGCCCACATGTGCTGAATAGTGACTCCATAACACTGCTCATTATGTCAGCCACTAAAAAAATTCAATCTGCAGTCAAAAGACCTGTGTCTAATCACTAGTTTGATGTCAATTCTCTGGGTTTGCTTAGAGTCACAGCCCTCAGATGCTTTCAGTAACCTATCACTATTGGGGGCCTCCTGAGCCATTTTGAAAGGGCAGTATATAAATCAAATAAATAATAAATAATAATAAATAATAAATAATTTTGGTCTGTCAATAGGCACAAATGACCAGGCTCAAACTATCATACTTCGGACACATTATGTGAAGACCCAGTTCCCTTGAGACGTCCATAATGCTGAGGAAAGTTGAAGGAAAAAGTAGAAGAGGATGACCAGCAGCAAGGTGGATGGACTCAATTACGACAGCAATGAATGTACCACTGAGAGACCTTAAAGGCCAAGTTGAAGACAGATCATCCTGGAGAGAATCTATGTGGTTGCTAAGAGTTGACACTGACTTGACGGCACTTAATAAATCAATCAATCGATTTGTGACGAACCTTTTTTTTGCACCAAGGTGAGAATATGTTAATAGCACTATTGACTTTGTATAATCTGGTTACTTTTGTTATTTCTGATATGCCTTGGCAAACCATCATCTTTTCTCATTTGAGAAGTTGGGTAGACCCAGCCACATTCTAGTTATGGACAACCATATCTGCTAACAACAAAGGGTGTGGGTTTTTGTTTTGTTTCGTTTCTGTAGGAGTAGTTCTGCTCCCCCCACCCTCCTTCACTTCTCATAATATACAATCATAGAATCAAATGCTTATTTCTTCTTCTTTCCCATCCCCATATGCTTTAGGCATGCTGTTCAACTTTCCCCCGCAAGCTGACCCACAAACATTTATCTGGTGCCTTCTTGTCTATTAAAAAAACCTCCCCCAACCCATCCTTTTTTAACGGTGCAAAACTGCTATGGGGATTGTGGTGAGGTAGAAATGTGGTGCCACAAGCCTCCCGTCAATCAGGACTGTTCACAACTGCTTCTGCATGAAATATCCATGCCTTAACATTGACCTTCATAATGCACAGAAGGATGGAGGATTCTTATTTCCTGAAGGAGATTCACATTTTTAAGATTTGGGGAAATGGATGTAACTTTGCATATTTTACATTCTTTGAATGCTCTTTTACTCTTGCAACTGTACAGAAAGTAGGCTGAATTATGTCATAGGCAGACAACTATAATGCTTCCTTCAGGGCTATTGAAGATTTGTGCATCCATTGCTGAGTCCAAACCTGTACCATCAGCCTCCTTTGCAATGTGGCTGAAGGGTAAAAGAAAACTGTTTCTGAGTTCCAAGGTACAGCAGTGTTAATCTGAGTCAAATCTCAAACCAGGAAGCCTACATGCGGTGGGAGAAATCCCACCACTCCTGTGCTCCCAGTTTGGGGTGAATTTTCTCCACCTGTCTAGACTCTTTGAAGCATCTGATTGGTCTAGATGAGTTCTCCACCTATCTAGATAATTTTTCAACAGCAACAGCTGACTTAGACCAAACTGGACAACATACCCATTGCATGATTGGGGCCTCCATATTTGATTTTCCTAACTTCAGTTGCACACACAGAGGGCCTGATCCAGTTTGTGTTGCAGCAAGGAGAGGAGGCTTTAATCCTTTGTTCCCACTGTGGTCCTAAACCAGATGGGTCCCTTGTGGCTATTTGCCCCAGGAGGAAAGCTTTCATTGGCACCTCTTCCTGGTCCATCCTGGGCCCACACTGGGAGCACAGGGTTAAAGCTCTCTTCCCCTGCTGCAACCTCACTCTGGAACAGGCCCAATGTGATTTGTTTTTATGGTTCTGTCACAGTTTAGTCTCCAGGTTCTGGGAATTCATTCAGCTTTTACTTTCCCTCACTGCCACCATATATATTCTCATTACCCTGCTCTCAGTACTCATCAACACCTTTGGCCGCACAGCCTCACAAGCGCTGGATAGGTGTATATGTTCTGGATATAAAATGAAACAAAACTTGAGGTATAAAATGAAAACCAGAATAAGTTTATTATTTACTGATTAGAATAAAGATTTCTGCAAAGCAGGATACACAAGCTTCTCTACCAAGTTACTAGGTACATCTGCTGTTCTGGATAAGACGTAACATATAGGGAGGTGAGATAACTGGGACAGAAGTCATTAAACTTGGGCTTGTAAACTTAGTGAATTCCTCCAGACCTTCTTGTCTGTTACTAGGAGCTGCCTGCCCAGAACACTGCTGGTTCTCCAGCCTCCACACATTCACCCTTCAAGTTCCACACAGCCCCCCTGAATAATTTCTCCTGTTCAGAACACACACCCCAAACTCTCAACCCCCAGCCCAACGCACCTCCTACTCTCACGCAACTCAATCCAACTCTCTCTCTCTCCCCTCTCTGTCTCCACTGCCTTTCTTAAATCCCTCCCCCTCTGAACCCTTCTGTGCCTGGTTACTAGGGTAACCCACACACACTCAGGCACTCACTCACCAGCTCCTTCATACATTCCACCACAGGCACGTCTTCCTGGTCCATTCTGGGACCACAGTGGGAGCACAGGGTTAAAGCTTCCTTCCCCTGCTGCAACCTCAGTCTGGAACAGGCCCCATGCTATATTGTCTAGTTTGGCCCTAATTAATAATGTTTCCCCCGCCATAGCCCCCAAACATAAGTGGGTCTTTAGTGGGAGGTAATCTAGTGGTATTCGATTACTTAGTGGTAATCTAGTGGATCCTTAGATCAATCACATACTATTTGGGTGATTTTACCACATGCTGTTGGGGGTGGTGGTGGTGGTGGTGGTGGTATGCCACATTGTGACTGGGTGGCTCAAATGTAGCACCATGACCCAATATCAATATCTGATCCAAAATATCATTGCAAGCAAAATCAGTAAACTCGCTGGTCTCTGTGATTAAAAATGAGACTGGTCTTTGGGATTAAAAATATGGAGTCCAAAAACTGTGCTCACTGAAGGCAGGACTGTAAAAAAGAAGAAAAGATGGCATGACACTGGTTCCTTAAAACCGAAGGTCAGCACAAGTTTTGGTGTGATATTAATTGATGGGCTAGGAATGAGCAGATGCTAGACACTTTATCCCTCAAATTATAGTTTTGTGCATGTCAATTGAGGAAAGATTAATAAAGAAAAAGTGTGCATTAATGTAATCAAAAATGGAAATTAATTCTTACCTTTTTCTTAAGTGCTCTAGGACAGGGCTGTTCATCTTTGGCCCTCCAGCTATTTTGGGACTACAACTCCTATAATCCCCAGTCACAGTGGCTATTAGCCAGGGATTATGGTAGTTAGGAACATAGGAAGCGGCCATATACTGAGTCAGACCATTGGTCCATCTAGCTCAGTATTGTCTGCACAGACTGGCAGGGGCTTCTCCAAGGTTGCAGGCAGGAATCCCTTTCAGCGCTATCTTGGAGATGCCAGGGAGGGAACTTGGAACCTTCTGATCTTCCCAGAGCGGCTTCATCCCCTGAGGGGAATATCTTACAGTGCTCACACATCAAGTCTCCCTTTCATGTGCAACCAGGGTAGACCCTGCTTAGCTAAGGGGACAAGTCATGCTTGCTACCACAAGACCAGCTCTCCTGTGTTGTAGAGCAATATCTGCAGGAGGGCTGAAGTTGAGCAGCCCTGCTCTAGGATAATGATTTTCAAGCTTTTTACCTTCAGGATGCCCTTTCCCCGTGGATTCATCTGTCAAGGAATACCTGCCATGGAATCCCATTGTACTGCAGATGATGCTGGGACCTGTTCACCCTTTCCCTGTGTGACTTGAGAATGCAGCCTAGAACATACTCCTTAGTAGGGGAAGATGGGTGGCAGGTAGTAGGTTGCCCTCTATTATTGATATTCTCACAGAGGAGCTTCTTCTAAGACGTTTCCAATTCAGGATTCCTTGGAACATCGTTGGGAAAGCAACAACATTTGTCTGGGACAAATTGTAGTGAGTTTGGGGTGGTTAGCTGGCTGGCTATTCCTTTGTAAGTTAATCACTGGGAAATGGGCAAAAGGGCCTGCCCTGAAGGGTGTTTTGCTAACAACCCTAAGCAGCAGTGATATAGGAAGATGCTGAAAGGCCATCATCTCATATTGCATGGGAGGAGACAATGGTAAACTCCTCCTGTATCCTACCAAAGAAAATCACAGGGCTCTGTGGGCACCAGGAGTCGGAATCAACTTGATGGCACACTTTACTTTATTAAACTATCCTAGATTGTTTCCATCCTGAGCAAGGCCACCACTGAGAAATGTGACAGAGGCAGATACATCCTGCCTCCTGAGAGAGACTCATGGGCATCTCAGGATGCAGGGTTTGCCCTCTCTGATGTAATCTTCTGCTGACTTCTAGGAATGATCTCTTAGCTTCTACCGCCATCCAATGCTCAACCTGTATATTTGTGTTAACAAAACAAACAGTACAAAGACACCATCAGTCTGAAGTGACTCTCCTTCCAAAGGAAACTAGAACCCAAGGTGCACTGTGGGCCCCTGCGATATCTCACCACTCAGGGAAGTGAGGCAACCAGAGACAGTGAAACAATATTGTAAAAAGAGCACAAGGGAATTTGCATTGTTGTTGCACCTTGTCGCCATGCAGAAATCCTTAAACCTCAGAGCAGTCAACACAGATGCTTGTTCACTAAATTGAATTCACATTCCCTTTTATCAACAAAGTAGGAGCTTCTTAGATATCTCAAAATCAAGAATTAAATGATGATGATGAAGGTCCTGGACACTGTGCAAGTTATTATCCTGACTTTGGCTGCATTGATACAAACTAATGAAAATACTTGTCCAATCCAAATCCAAAGGAACAAAACCATCAGGTTCTCCAGGTATCATGTATTATCCCAAGTTTTATCCCAAAGTAGAACATGCACTTGACTGATGTGCTGGACGGAACTATTGAGAATGTTGAGGAAATCTTACACAGCTTACCTTGCTGCTGAGGCTGCTTTCTCTCGGTCTCCAAGCCACTCCAGCAACTGGCTTGTGTCAACATGTATCCAATATGCTGTTTTAACAAACCTTTTGACAATGTACAAAGTGTTGCTCAGACAAGAAAAATAGACATTCCAGTGTATTAGATATTCTGCACTCTGGAGTAATGCTTGGCTGTATTCTGTAATTTGCTCTCTGCAGGGCCCAAATACACCATGGCTTTTAAACTTCAGCTCAGTGTGGCATCAATTACTTCTGTCTTCCAGGAAGGGCAGGTCGCATTCACTCCATTTGCCCTCAGCATGTCTGCCAGGTTTCCCACTATGAGAACACTACAAATTATTTGATCACAAAGCCTAACCATAGCAGAAGGTATCACTTTTACTGCTCTATTTACTTTAGCTGGGGGGGAAAGCTACAAAAGTACCTAAGAGATCTCTTTATCAGGACTTTGGGTGCATTAAAACTAAATCCAGTTTTTCTTATGTCTACTATGCATGACACTTCAAGTGCTCTCACTTACCAACAATTTTGGCTTGTAGGCACCATATCATAATGGAATCAGTATGTTTTTAGCTAATCTGCGATTCTGTACAAGGACTGATGAAAGCTAATGAGATAAAAATGCAGCCAAGAAGATCTCTCACAATAATTTTAGCATTGTGTGAATGTTGTGGTTGGCGTAGGGATATGCATGGAACCAGCGGGAGGTGGTTTGAAGGGCGGGGGGAGGCATACCTTTAAGGACAGGGGAGGGTGTCCTTACCCCTCCCACTGCATTTCCCCTGCCGGCACTCCATTGAACAAGTCCCCATCGGGGCAGCAGGGTACCTCCCTGCTGCCCCGGTGTCGTCCTCGGCTGGAAGTTAAAGGAAGTACCTGGCATGCATGTGAATGTTGGGTGCATGTGCACACACGTTGTGCTCACGTCAGGCAGGCACATGCATGCGTCCAGCATGTGCATGCGCACCAGATACTTCCAGCCAAGGAGGACACCAGAGCACCAGGGAGACATGCTGCTGCCCCAAAGGGGACTTATTCAATGGAAGGCTGATGGGGGAAACACAGCGGGAGGGGTAAGGGTACCCTCCCTTGCCCAGTTGGGCCTCCAAACCAGTTCTGTGCACATCTCTAGGTTGGAGCACTAGACTACACTTAACGCACTCATTTCAAGGGGGAAGTAGTACATAATAAGATATCATCCCTGTTTATCCCTTAAATCCCTGTTTAACCCCTGCTAACTTGGCAAAGAGGCGCCTTTTAACGTGGTGATTCTCTTTATTTAGCAGGGGGAAGTAACTGGCCCTATCCACTCCCAACACAGTACCTCCAGAGTCTGTTGCTGGTGTCTATCTTATGTTTCTTTTTAGATTGTGAGCTCTTTGGGGACAAGGATCCATCATATTTGTTTATTATTTCTCTGTGTAAACTGCCCTGAGCCATTTTTGGAAGAAAGGTATAGAAATCAAATCAAATCAATCAATCAATAGTTTCCGGATCCATTGCTTTAAAATTGTTGTGGTAGTCAGCAGTGGTTCTTCCATGAGGAGAGGTGAGTCCATTACTTCAGAAGGCAGATTATTGGTGCCAGCAGGGTGGCAAGATACACTCCTCCCATCAGAACAGCTCCTTGGCACTGATTTGACCTTAGCAAGCTTTGCAAGGTCAGCTTCTCCTCACATACCTTGCAACACTTGCAGGAAGCATGAAGAAAGAAGAGGAGGCAGCTGGCAATGTTACCAACCCTTGCACCACTTTCACAGCTTGTAGGGTCAGTATTGACGGGGCTCGGCTTCACCTGGTGTGTGAGGCAAATCACCTGCAATACGTTGGGTTGCCCTTGGTGGGTGGTTGTGTGTAATAAACCCTATAAATGTTCCAACCACAACCACTGTTCAGTTCATTTCATATTGGATGCTGCTGCCTAACTAACCCTTTTCTCTGGTATTGACACTATTTTCTTACATATTCTTTTTCCTGATAAACCAGATGACTATTATTATTATTTATTTTATTTTATTTTATTTTAATACCGCCCTTCCAAAATGGCTCAGGGCAGTTTACAATTAAAAGCAGAAACCATTAAAACCAATAACAATTAAAACAGAAATATAAATATGAACACCAATTAAAACACATCTTAAAAAACAATTAAACTATCAGAACAATAAAAAACCCTGAAAACCTGGTTAATATTAAAACAATTAAAAGTAATTAAAAGCCCTGAAAGTCCAGGCCAAACAGAAGAGTTTTAAGGGCTCTCTTGAAGGTCAGTAAGGAATTAAGATTACGAATTTCTGCTGGGAGTGCAGCATTCCACAGCCCGGGAGCAGCTACAGAGAAGGCCCACCTCTGGGTCACTACCAAACGAACTGGTGGTAACTACCCCAAACCATTGCATTCCCATGTATTTATGGATGCATTCTGGGTTGTTAGTTTGTTGTGGTCTGGGCTACTTCTATCATAATAGTAGTGTAGATCTCAAGTGTAAACTGACATAATGCAACTTACTAAGCCAGTTCAGCCACCTAATGGTGCAGAGGGAAATAACTTGCTTAGTGAACAAGAGCTTGCTGGTTCGAATCCCCGCGGGTATGTTTCCCAGAGTATGGGAAACACATATATAGGTCAGCAGCGATATAGGAAGGTGCTGAAAGGGATCATCTCACACTGCGCAGGAGGAAGCAATGGTAACCCCCTCCTGTATTCTACCAAAGAAAACCACTGTGGTTGCCAGGAGTTGACACCAACTCGAGGACCCAACTTTACCTTCAAGGCAGTTCACATGATCAGAAATAGGATAGGTTAAGCATCCTGCCCAACTTTGGACCTCTGCACTGGTCCCTCTATAATTTCAGTTGCAAAATTAGAATGCAGTTGAAAAACCCCTTGCCAATTTACCCCACTGGGGAGCTTTAACAGAGAAAGGGATGGGCAGGCAGCAGTAGTGACTTCAGAAACAGTATCTGATGAGAACGCTAGTTAAGGAATAACTTTCCCCCTCCCCAAGCAGCAGTGGCATCAATGATGGAGGCACTCTTTGCAGGGGATGGAGTGACTAACTGGAGTTCTTGTGAAGGGGCTCTTGTTTACCGAGCATAGCTATACTTGTACAAAAATGGGAATCCATTGCATAAGGACTACATATTGCACAGTTCACATTCAATCAGGCTAGGGCTTGAATAGCTTTAGGGGAAAAGTGTTGTTGTTTGTTTCTTTGGAAGCACTCATAATCTCATAATTAGATAAAAGAGCTGAAGCTGGCTATATGGCAGGTGCCCGTGGAAGAGTGTTCTTTAATCAAAGGCTTGTTTGGTATCCACGCCTATTATGCTATATGGCCATGTTTGGGTCAGTTTTCTGGCAAAATCTCAGCCATGTGCCACTATGGATTCACAACAGAGAGGTTGCTCAGGAACTATAGTCAAAGAATGATAGAACATCTGAGAGGGAACAGATTGAATCTTCAGCATGATATCATGAGTAAGAAAGCGTGGCCAAGCCACATTCACCAACAAATGGAATAATGTGCCAATGTAGCTAAGAATGTATGTAACCACTCACAGAAAGACACCTACATTCTAGGTGTGTGGCAGAATCTTATCAGTCATCACAACCTGTGAATAAATATAATTAGTCATGTACTTCATTGACATAAACCACAATTCATGCCAGCCTTGCCAATAGCATTAGAAACTGGAAGAAAAGGTGCCACAAATTCAGGCCTGTCTTCAACATATAGGACTTCTGTTTTTGTTATTTATGTTTATTCTGTTTTTAAAATATGTATATCCCACTTTTCCACCATAAAACATTCATAGTAAACCCAACCAAAAAAATGTACAAAGGTACAGCCTAGCAGACTATATAAATCAACCAGAATACAACAGAACCACACCACAGAGGCCTTCATCCAGTACAGAACAGCTCACAAAGAAGGTATATATTTTGGACACCCACAGAGTTAATATGCCAGGGACACAGAGCAGAGACTCAAACCATTAATAAGGCAGACTGTTCCTTGATGGAATCTGAATGTTGATATTAATCTTGATTATATATAAGTTTATTCCTTTAGTTTTGGAGATTGCTGGGCATATAGATCATTCAGGTGGTGGTGTCTAAAGGGCATAGACCATGATATCCTTCTGAATCATCCGAGGGATTTGGAGAAAGGAGGTACTGCTTTGCAGTAGTTCTGTCGCTATCTCTCAGGCAGATTTCAGATGGTGTCCCTCAGGGATAGTTGCTCTGTAAAACAAGAGTGATTGTATGGTGTTTCTTAGGGTGCCATCCTATCCCCAATGCTTTTTGACATTTACATTAAACGGCTGGATGAGATCATCAGGGGATTTGGAGCAGGGTGTTATCAATATGCTGATGACACCCAAATCTATTTCTCCATGACATCATCAGACATCAGGAAAGGGCATAGCTCCCCTAAATGTCTGCTTTCAGGCAGTAATGCGATGGATGAGGGATAATAAATTGAAGCTGAATCCAAACAAGACAGAGGTATTAATAGTGAGGGGTCATAATCTGAGGGATGTGATAGAACTTGCTGTTCTGGATGGGGTTGCACTCCCTCTAAAGCAGGCTTGTTCATCTTAGGCCCCCCAGCTGTTTTTGGACTACAACTCCCATAATCCCCAGCCACAGTGGCCAATAGTCAGGAATGATTGATTGATTGATTGATTAGACTGCCCAATCCACAGATTCAGGGTGGTGTACAAGGCAAGAATAGCATCCGAGATTTAGAGAGAGAGAGATAGAGAGATTTAAAGGGCAAACGCCTGGTGGAAAAGAAACGTCTTCAATAAGATCTTAAAGGCTGAAAGGGAGGAGGCAGACCGAATCTGGGGGGAAGAGAATTCCAAAGTGAAGGGGTGGCAACAGAGAAAGCCCTTCCACAGGCCCTAGTACTACAGACCTCTCTGAGGCCAGGGACCAAAAGAAGGGCAACCTGAGAAGATCTCACAGGATGGGACAGAACTGGCTGGGAGAGATGGTCCTGAAGGTAAGCAGGTGCTAAGCCCTGAAGGGTTTTAAAGGTGAGAACCAGCACTTTGAACTGGACCCAGAAGCAAACAGGTAACCAATGCAGTGACCGCAAGAGAGGTGTGGAATTATGGGAGTTGTAGGCCAACATCTGCAGATAGTTGAGCAGCCCTGCTCTAAAGGAACAAGAACATAGCTGGGAGTGCTTCTGGACCCAGGCCTCACCCTGGTGTCTCAGGTGGAGGCTATGGCCAGGAATGCTTTCTATCAACTTTGGTTGATATAACAGCTGTGTCTGTTCCTTGGATAATGATCTTGAAACTGTGGTGTACTCACTGGTAACTTCTCGGCTGTATGTTGGGCTGCCTTTTGTATGTTGTTTGGAAACTTCAGTTAGTTTAAAATGCAGCAGCCAGATTGGTCTCTGCGTTTTCTCAGAGAGACCGTAATATGCCTGTTTGAAAACAGCTGCACTGGCTGGCGATATGTTTCTGGGCAAAATACAAAGTGCTAGTAATTACCTTGAAAGCCCTTAAATGGCTTAGGACTGAGTTACCTGGGAGAGCGACTTCTTCAGTATGATCCCCACTGCACTTTAAGGTCATCAGAAGATGTCCGTCTCAGGATGGGCCTTCTCTGTATCTGCTCCTGGGCTCTGGAATGTGCTCCCTATGGGGATATTGAGGGCTTGAGCATTTCAGCAGCCTGTAAAAGAGCACTTTAAAAAAAAATCTTTTTAGCCTGACCTTTAGTGAGTACTAAAATGATTTTAAACTGGTTTCAATTTTGTTTTAATGAGTTATTTGTTTTTCAACTGTTTTTATATTTGTGAACTGCCTAGAGCCATCTGGGTGAGGCGGTATAAAAATTTAATTAATAAATAAACATAGGCAGAAGCAACAAAAGTGACTCTAGTATAGGGCTGTACAACTTTGACCTCCAACTTTTGAGCTATAGCTGCCATAATCCTCAGCCACAGTGGGCAATAATTAGGGATAAAGGAAGATGTATATAAGAACATACATAACATAAGAACAGCCCTGCTGGATCAAGCCCAAGGCCTATCTAGTCCAGCATCCTGTTTCACACAGTGGCCCACCAGATGCTGCTGGGAAGCCCACACAGGCAAGAGCTGAGGGCATGCCCTCTATTCTGTTGTTATTCCCCTGCAACTGGTATTGAGAGGCACCATGCCTCTGAGGCTGGAAGTGGCCTATAGCCCTCAGACTAGTAGCTATTGATATATCTGTCCTCCATGAATTTATCTAAACCCTTCTTAAATCCATCCAGGCTGATGGATGTCACCATATCTTGTGGCAGAGAATTCCATAGGCTAATTATGTGATATGTGAAAAACTACTTCCTTTTGTCAGTCCTAAATTTCTTGGCAATCGGTTTCATGGAATGACCCCTGATTCGAGTGTTATGCAAGAAGGAGAATAATTTCTCTCTCTCCACACCATGCATAATTTTATAAACCTCTATCATGTCACCCCTCTGTTATCTTTTTGCAGGTGGGCCAGAATTGTGCAACCCTGCTTAACTATAAAGAAGAAAGATAGAGCTCCTGGATTTTTGAGGACTGAAATGTCATGGAAAACACTTGATTGAGCATATGGCCAGCCCATTTGCTACATTCAATAGAAGAGCACCCTTAAACATATTAGTAGCTACCTTTCTCCTAGGCGATGGAAGTTGGCTTTAATTGAGAGCAATACCACCAGCAGTGGAGTTCTACTTCTACTCATTCTATCTGGTCCTTCTGAATTTTCTCCTCTGCATAGACTGACCAGTGATAAATCTCAATAGGTTGGAAACAATTGAGAAACTATTGTTCAAGGATAAGTAGTTAAAGATTCTCACATCTCCACAGGACGCTTGTTACTTTACTTGTAAAGAATGTTGTGGTAACCTGTGGGAGGGCAATTATGCTATAATTGGCCAACCCTGGCATTATGTTATCTGGAACAACTTGCTCTGCCCATGCAAGCTGAAGATGACACTTCTTCAATCATGTGTTTTTTCTTGTGTGTTGACTGTAGTAATTTAGTGATATGATGATATAGTAATTTAGTGATATGATATGATGATGGAGGCAAGATCCTATTTCTTTATTTAGTTCATAAGGCTGGGTATGTGGAGGGTGTTCTAGAGGAGGGATGCCTCAGCTGAGAAGACCTTGCTCATTGTTCCAAGCAATCTAAATTCAGACAAGGCTGAATTTGGAGAGGAGAGCTGGTCTTGTGGTAGCAAGCATGACTTGTCCCCTTAGCTAAGCAGGGTCTGCCCTGGTTGCATCTGAATGGGAGACTTAATGTGTGAGCACTATAGGATAGCTCCCTCAGGGGACGGAGCCACTCTGGGAAGAGCAGAAGGTTTCATGTTCCCTCCCTGGCTTCTCCAAGATAGGGCTGAGAGAGATTCCTGCCTGCAACCTTGGAGAAGCCACTGCCAGTCTGTGAAGACAATACTGAGCTAGATAGACCAATGGTCTGACGCAGTATATGGCAGCTTCCTATGTTCCTAAGGCTGGCACATAGAGCAGAACCTCACCTGATGACCTCAGTCTACCATGTATGGGAGAAGGAGCTCCCTGACAGAGACCATGTAGGATTTTAAAGGTCAATACCAGAATTTTTAATCATGCCTGGACACTAAAAGGAATCCATTGCATTGCTTTCAGCACACAGGCTTTCATCACACAGCTCACTCCTTTCAATAGGCAGTTGAACCAATTGAAATTTCTGCATAGACATCAAAGGGAGTGCCATACAGAATGCATTACTAGTCCAAGCCATGTGCCATGGTAGTCAAGCCACCCCCTTCTAGAAGTAGCTACAGTTGACGTATCCACTTAAGTTGACAAAAAGCACTCCTAGCCACAGATGCTAAACTAAACACTCAGACGTTCTATTCCTGCCCCACTGTATACATGACCTTTCAGAGGGAATGCAAAGCCATTCAGAACAGGATCACAAACGGGGTCAGGGTATTTCTCAGTCATTCATTTAGCTCTGAGGTTGGTTGTAAGAACTTTATAATATTTATTGTTAGCCATGTTTTTTAGATGGAATCGACACATTATATAAGTAGAAAACAGCATCATTATGTATTTTGTTATTAGAAGACTTGGACTAAAGCCCAGAAGATCCTCTTTTCTGCAGAAATGCCACATAGGTATGATCTTTACCCCAGCCAGAGAGAAAAGGGATTTACTAGGAGCTTGGCTCTATCTTCATTGCCATCAGCCTGCCTAACTCCATTCTTTTAATTCTCCTGCTCCAGTTCAATCACTTGTTTCTTTTCTGCTGTTTTCATTCTTGCCACCCTCTCTTTGTTCCAGTAGGGCTGCAAGCAGTTGGGAAGACACATACAGGATGACCAAAATTTGTTAATATAATATGTGAATATGACTTCATTCACAGACCAGACAAGGAAACCTTTGCTAGTTCTTGTGGTGACATATGAATATGGCAGACCTGCAATTTCCCTTTCTGGTGTAGTTGCATTTCAGACCTATTGATTATCTCCCAAACCTTCCTTCCAATATACTGTATATTTATGCTTAGAACATTCTTAACTCACTCTAGGCCTAATTAAATTATGTACCAATTTTAATCAAACAATTATTAGGAAGCATAATACCAATACCCAAACACCTAATTATGCACCTTGTTATGCCCTTGTCATCTCTCATTTAGATTATTGTAACACTCTCTATCTAGGGTTACCTCTGAGGACGATCGGGAAGCTGCAGTGGGTCCAGAATGCAGTGGCTCGACTTCTCATGGGTGCCAGAAAATATGACAGGGTAACACCTCTCCTACAGTCATTGCACTGGTTGCCTTTTCACTTCCGAGCTCAGTTTAAGGTCCTGGTTCTGACCTTCAAAAGCCTTGCGGGGTTTGGCACCTGTTTACCTACAGACCCGCCTCTCCCATCCAGTTACATCCTGTCCGGTTAGATCATCTCAGATGGGCCTTCTGTTGGTCCCTGGTTTCCAAGATGTTCGGGGCTCTAGGACCCATAAAAGGGCCTTTTCGGTTGCTTCCTCATTCCTTTGGAACTCTCTCCCCCTACAGATCTGGCTAGCCCCTTCCTTACCGATCTTCAGATCGCTATTGAGGACTTTTATTTTTCGCCAGGCTTTTGCCCTGTAGTTTATTTTTCTGTTCTTTGGTAGTTACTTTAGTTTTTAATTAAGAATGTAATTTTTAATGTTGCCTGTTTGCATGTTGTTGTGCACTGCCTGGAGTCTTTGGCGTGGGCGGTATATTAAATGTCTCAAATAGATAGATAGATAGATAGATAGACAGATAGATAGATAGATAGATAATCCACCCCTCTTTCCCGAACAAGGATCCCTCAGTTTAAAGGCTGCTTTTCCAGCAAAAACAAAAACAATAAATTGAATTGGTTGCAGCTTTTCCTCTGCACAACAAGCTGAAGACTATGGGTAGGGGATTACTATAGCTCAGGCTTATAGGCTCTGGTAAACCGTAGTAACTCCCCCTTTCCTTACCTCTGCAGCATGTTTCAGAAAAAGTTGACATTTATGTAACAGATCAAGAACTGGAGTGCTAGTACTATTCTGATTCCAATGTAATTGTGTAAAAAGAGTCTGGTTCAGTGCCAGGGTTAAGACTGCTTGCACTAATATTGGCACTTAACTTGAACTGAAAACTGCTGATGATCACCTCTGATCTGGCAATGGTACCCTTTTCTGGAACACAGAACAGAGCCAAACTAAATTGGTGGCTCAGGTGATGGCATACCATGGTCCCCAGATGGCTCTAGTTCTTTCTCTCGGAATCCTTGTATTAACCCAACATCATTTTACTGAATGTCAAGACAAACCCAATAAATAAATAATAGAAATAAATGTAGGGAGAATTTACATTTTTTAGTCTGGGGAAAGGCATTTTTGCCCAGCACTTGAGTGTAGACTTGTAAAGTATTTAATTTTTAGATAAACGGTCAAGAGGAATAATACTTCCTTTGTCACATCTGTCTCCAGCCAAAACTTTCTCTCTAGAAGTCTAGAATAATCTCTTTCTGAAACCTGACCACTAGCTAACATTTTCCAATGCTTTCATTCCTTTCTTCAGTTTTCTTCATCTTTTCCCTTCGTTTTTTTCCATCTCCCTTTCTGCCAGATATGGAGACAGAACACCATTTCACCTCAATTATGAATTAAATGCCCTTAATACCTGCCTGTTGATGGCCATCATTTGATAATGGCCGTCATTTGAGACAGAAAAAAGGAGGGAAGTCCTGAGCAACACCTGGGTGCTTTCCAGACTAGACCCTACAACAGGGTCAGGACATATCTCGGAAGTGTGCTTCCATGCTTCTTGCATCCTGACACCGCAGTCCCTACAGGGACAGCAAGGTGCCGTTCACATTCCCAATGACTTGTTGCGAATTTAATCACTGCAATATAGAGCAAAGACGTCGTACATCCGGCATGAAAAAGTTGCTGTTTTTTCAGGTTGTTAGTTGCTGTGAGACTGCTCCCCCTGCTGTTTACGTTCCGAATGCGACTTGCCCGAACGGAGGCATTTTGCTGCTGTTCTAGCAGCTAGTCTGGAAAGTGCTCTGGTAAATAACCTTCCTAATCCTGGAACTGATAGTATTGGCAACTCTTTGCTTGACGCACTAGTAAGAATTAGGACACAGAAAACTTGACACACCCATTTTGGGGCAGATAATGAACACTATTTAAATTACATTTCTCCTGCAGCCACCTTGTGTAACACATTCATTTGCAAGTGACTCATTACTTGTAGCTCATACCTCTTAAACATCTTGCCCTTAATGAAGTTGCCAACAACACATTTCACACACACACAGAGCCACATATATATAGTGCCAAATTCCAAAACGCTGGAACTATCTTTCATTTTATTTACAATTCTTTCTCAAGTATTATTTATTTATCTGCTTGTGTTTGTGAAATTGCTGCATTTTTAAAAATTGGGTCTTACACCTTATTATCAAAACTATATCGTAGCTTCAAACTGCCTGGCCAAACTGGCTATAACAGCTACCATTTGTGAAATACTGCAGGGTAATGTTGCCAGCACATGCAGATCTTGATCATGAAGCTAGCTTGACATACTGCGCAAGGGAACTTAGGTAACCTGAGCACCAGCCACACTCTTGCATGAGTGTAAGCACTACCAATGGTGTTGCACTGCAGGCAGGGGTGTAGAAAGCTTGTCAGTGGCCAGGGCACAAGCTCCTGCCAGCAGTCCCTACCTCATTGAAATGGACATGTGCTAATGTCCAGAAGTACTTCCTTTTTTCCATCCTAAATCTCCTGCCGATCAGCTTCATTAGATGACCTCTGAAATGAAAATGAGGCAAATAAAAATGTTTATTCTAGATTGTTGCCAACTTAGCTGAGGCTGAGAAGCTGCTGAGGTGCCCACAGCCTCCCCATTCTTTAGCCCAAAGGAAATTACCTGTCTATGGGGCCCCCAAACCTAATTTTGCAGTAAGCTCCAAAATTTCTAGAACCAGCCCTGCCCAAACCCCTAATGATGCCCCTGATAATATCTGGTGGTGCTCTGAGTTTGACCCCAAGCATATTTTCCAGGAACCTACTTTATTATTTTTAAGCACTAAAAGATAGGCACATAATTTCCAATGGGTATCACACTGTGCAACTACATTAGCACAACTTTATGATGGAGCAGAACCGTAATGTCCCACAACACCATTGTCAGTGTTTACACAGACACAGCAGTGTGGGTGGTGTTCCAACCGCCCATTTTTCCTTGTGTGGAATACAAGCTCATGTTTTAAGAGTTTTTAAAAATGTATTTGCTTTTAATTCTTTTATATTATTGTGTTATGAAAATATGTGCCTGTGAGGCACTTTTAAGATTGATTGGTAGAAAGGTAAGATTTCATTTTTTTAAAGAAACTTTTCAATAAAAAGCATTTATTTATTTTAAATAAATAGGGCAAATTCTTGCCTTTGTCATTCACCCTCTTCTCATGCTCTGGTCCATGCAGTCAGTCTATATGTGGAAGTCACTACCATGGCACATGGCTTGGACTAGTCTCCTGCAATGCCCTCTCAGAAGAAATTTTGGCAGATTCTCTCTTTAGCAAAATACTAATAATTTAACATACCACCAAGAATGGATTTCTCTGTATGTTGTTTTATTTTCTTATAGTACAATTCTATGCATGTTTACTCAGAAGCAAGTCTGACTATGTTCAATTAGACTTTTACTCCTAGAAAAGTGTGAATAGGTTGCAGTTTCCACATTTTTCAAAAATGACTTCTTATTTGGAAATGAACAACAAAAGACAGTCTTTGAGTGAAGTAGAAAAAGCAAGCTATTAATTTACTACTGTTAAAACATCTGAAAATGGCCTCACTTTAATCAGTGTTTGGTATTGCTTCCCTTATTATACCTCTCATGACTCATCAACTCTGTGTGTGTGTGTTTTCCTGAAATTCAAAGAGTCTCAGAAGCAATAGTCCATGAGTTACAGCCTGGCATGTGTTGCCATAGCAACAGGCACAGGATGAGTTAGCAAGTGCAATGAGCCACCCTTGGGCTAAGTAGCTTAGAATGAAATGAAGGCCAAGGATTCTCTTTTATCCTCTTCTGTACCCAGAACTACCAGCAAGCCCCCATCCTGCCTAGATATACCAGAAATATGATTACATTAACTGCACTAGTATTCAGGCAGACGGCGCTACCATATTATGCTATCTCTGGCTATATGAAAGATCTATTTTTGTGAAAATTTGAAGAGCTTAATAATCTCAACACATAAATGATAATGCTAGGATCGTGATCATCCAGCATATGGAAACAGAAAAATTTTATACTTTCCTTGGAATTAATAAAAGGTGAATTAATAAAGAGATGTATTTCATTTATCACATGATAAATATACAAAGGATTCCTGGCAGGAAAGACTGTGTACAGCTCCAACAGCTGGGAGTTACCAATGTGTCAAGGCAAGAACAAGGTCCAACATGCTATACTTTCTTGCTGCCTATAATGTTGCTGTACCACACAACAAAGACAAGAAGGATTGGAAAGGCAAAAATGCTCATCGTCTCAAGGCATCTTTCAGTTTATGCCGGACTGGAGCCATGGCATTTAGTTAATATATGAGAGAGAGAGAGAGAGAGAAAACATAAAACATAAGTAAATGCTTTCAGGGGCAAACTACATGTTACATTAAATTCATAGTTTGGCCCTCTCTGTGCTTTTTACACTAAATAGGAACTGGCAGGGAGCATTCAGGACTGGGACCAGAGTCAGCTTCCCCATGAAGCAAGGTAAGACTATAGCCTCAGAAGTGAGTTCACCACAGGGTGGGGAGTGCAGGTACTCCACCCTGCCCCCCCCAGCATCACCCATCTGTCTGCTGCCACCACTCCATCTCCACTGCCTTGCTGTCCATCCCCTCACTGGCTCCATCAGTACCATGTTAGGAGGAGGCAAACTAGGCAGTTTTGTGTGTGCATACGCACTCACACTTGCTTCCAGCCTACAATACCAAGCAGTGGCAAACCCCAAGAGGTGAGGCCAGCCCAAGAGTGAGGAGGAAGAGGGGTGATGTCACAACCAATGAGGCGGGGGACAGGGGTGGCGAGGAAGTGGGGGGTGGGGTCAGTGGGTGGGCGGGCGGGCGGGCTAACACTAGCACTGGTTCCAGCCCAGGGGGCAGGGCTGGCAAGCGCAGCAGGCAGCTCATTGCCTCAAGCAATGAATTGCAACAAGCAGGCACTGATTGGGATCATTGTGTGAAGAGGGGGCTTTAGCGCTCTGTCATGGTCCAGTCTGGATTGGGGCCCCCATAGCTGCTATTTGCCTTGGGAGGAAAGCTGTCATTGGCACCAATGGGAAATTTCCTCCCAAAGGAAATAGCAGCCATGCATGGGCCTGATCCAGATCAGGACCACAGTGGAAGGAAAGGGTTAAAGCTCCCCACCATTCACACCATGGTCACAATCCTGATCAACCCCCCCCCCCCAGTTCAGTTACAAAAGACAAGAATGGAGGACCAAACTATGTGTTTAATGCAGGCCTGCTCAACTTAGGCCCCCCAGCTGTTTTTGAACTACAACTCCCATAATCCCCAGCCACAGTGGCCAAAAGCCAGGGATTATGGGAACTGTAGGCCAACATCTGCAGGAGGGCCGAAGTTGAGCAGCCCTGGTTTAATGTGATACGTAGTTTGGCTCCAACTCTCATGGCTTTCCCAAGGAACCTCGGGAATTGTAGGTTTGTGAGGGTACTTAGAAAATAGTGTTCTCTCTTTCATAAACAAGACTTCAGGGTTTCTTGAGGAACAGACAATAAATCAATCTTTACTGATATAGTCACAGACCAGCAGACAGTACAAGTCAAACAAAGATAACAAGTACGTAAGCATAATAGAATTATAACTCTACCTATACTCTACAGAGTAAAATTCATACCCCTTTCACTACTGAGCCCACTATGTGGAAGATAGCTTTCTTTCTTTCTCTTTCTTTATTTGATTTCTATACCGCCCTTCCAAAAATGGCTCAGGGTGGTTTACACTGAGAAATAACAAACAAATAAGATGGAGCCCTGTCCCCAAAGGGCTCACAATCTAAAAAGAAACATAAGACAGACAGCAGCAACGGTCAATGGAGGTACTGTGCTGGGGGTGGATAGGGCCAGTTACTGGATAAAGAGAATCACCACATTAAGAGGTGCCTCTTTGCCAAGTTAGCAGGGGATTTAGCAGGGCATTTGTTGCCTGATTTTACTCGCAATAAGACAAAACTTAGCAACATTTAGGGCTATCTCCTCTTTCTGTTCAGACAGCAAGAAACTAATATAAAATGAATCTGTATAGCCTAGAAAATTAGTTAAGTGCAGAGATATAATGATAACGAAAATCTCTGTAAAACCCACAGTACAATAGAACATGGGATATGGTTTCTATGGCACCTGAGGCACAGGGAAAGCTTCTTTGGGCTTCTTTGGGATTTTCCTGAACTTTCCTTTGAGCAGAGTGGAAGGTTGCACATTTAAACAAACCAATGTGGACATTCTGCGACATTTTGTGATTCTTAGTTAAATTAAATATCTAGCAGGATTCGAGCCAAATGACTGACTTCCAAGAGCCAAATGGTTAATTTCCGTTAGGAATCAAAGATTGTTCTATTTGTCCTTCCATATCAGAAACATGCTGTCTGAGTGTCATTCTGGCTTGGGCATGTCCCATTCTTAATAAAGTCTCCGGGTTGAGGCCGTATGAGTTTGGTGAGGAGCAGACATAACCATGAAACCAGCTTAAGTTCTAAGGGTGGACATGACCTAAGCCAATATGAATTCTGGTCCCAGAGAATAAGCTTTCTAGATTCACAAGTCATGCAGAGTGTCATCAACTCAACAAAATCTGGTTAAAAAAGAGAATGCTGCTGCTTTTGCTATTTAGTTTTCCACATGTTGCCTCTCTCTCACGGTTTTTATCCATGGCTGAGAAGTTGAATAATATTTTTTTTAACCAAGGCAGTGACACATTTATTGGCAGCAGCAGCCATTCATATTTTACACAAGCGTTTAGTTCCATTAATTCAGTGTCACAACAATAAATATCGGCTTTCTCATGCCTATCACTGCTTTGACCCCTTAGGGTTCCAAACTGCTGTCCAAAGGATTGGATAATAATAACAACATTAGTGACTTCATCATCACAGTGGTTGCATCTTGCCTTCCATTAAAACTTGATTCTGGGAAATATAGAAGCAGTTATTTCCAGCTGAAACTGATTTGGCGTGCTTGCCAGCCAGCAGAGACAATCCCCTCAGGCTGCTCAGTTTAACTAGAGAACTCCTCTTGGGATATGACATTTTGATAAAAGAGTGTTCCTCTACTCATTACATAGCTCTTGTTGGAAAACCCAACTATTATAGCGTATTGTGGAGAATCCTCACAAACTGCTTGCTGTGGCAACTCCACGTTTTGTTTAATCCTTTCCCCTTCTTTCTCTGAAAAGGGGAAATACTTTTTTCACATACCACACAGTGTTCCACAGGCATGTTGTACATCACAGGTGCTGCTGCGTCTTCCAAATGCAAGTTGCATTAGAGCACAATTGCACAAATGCTGAAATCACATGACTATTGGAAATAACAGCTGTGTGATTGCTCAACACCCTTGTGTAATTTCAGAATTTGCACAAGTGCATTGTAGCATACCAACATGGAAGACTGGAAGACACAACAGCACCCACAATGGACAAAATATCCACAGAACATTGCACACTATATGAGCCACCAATGGCCAAATCTAATATCAGTGTTAATATTTGTCATCTGAATATTTAGCCAAACATCTTGATTGTATGGGAATAGTGGCAACAAGACTATGAAAGGACTATTATTGCACCAGTAAGTTCTATAAATATGGCTCATATGTTATATAACTGTTGATTTTGACACAATAGCATTACAGCAACTCAGCTTCTTAAGGAATGTAGTTATATAACAAATTTGTGTGCTAGGGATGTGCTACTTCCTATATTACTTCCTACATATATATGTTCCCATACCAGCATAGTGCTGCTGAAAATTAATTGCTTGTCCATCTTGATATGGAAAGCCAGTGTGGGGATGTGCACGAACCAAGGTTTGTGCACTGGTATAGCTCTGAGCCAGTTTGAATGAGGTCCAAACCTGTTGGGCACCACAGGGAGGGGCAGGTGTTAAGCCAGCCAAGCGGCGGCCTGGGTCCAGCCCCACTCGGCAGCTTCCTCCAAATGCGCCTGTGTGCGTGATATCAGACGCACGGGGGCATGGCTCGGGCTCCAGAGGAGCCCAGAGCAAACTCCCCCCTCCCATGCCCAGGCCACCGAGAGCCCAGGCGAACTCTACTGCCAGTTATTTCAGGCAGCACCACTGCCCGATAGAACATTTCCCCCTTCCTCTCCCTCTCTGGAGAAAACATCCTATCAGGCGGCTGGCGCTGCCTGAAATGATGAGTGGAGAGCTCGTTCGGGCTCTCGGCAGCCCAGGCCACACACCCCTTGCATGTGACGGGGGGAAGCCATGGGGCATTGGTGGCCTTTTCCATTGGTGGCCTGGGTTCTTTGAACCCGTTGGCCCAATGGTTGCTCCACCTCGGGGAGGGGAGCGGGATCTTTTTTAAAAAAGAAGAGCTCTCCACCACAGCATGCAGCTTCCTTCTGTGGATGTGCTGGTGCAGGAACACACATGGCATCCGCACATGCCGGCAGACCATGCCTGTGCATGTGTGGACACCAGGTGTATCACGGCATCATGCACAGGTTCTTGGGGCAAGCACTGCCACAGCAGGAAACTACATGTGGCAGTGGAAAGCAGGTAAGGGCCTGCTTTCATTTTTTCCAAAGATCCCGCTCCCTGCTTGGGAGACAGTTTGAAGCCAAACTAGTTTATGAACCTCAGTTTATGCACATCCCTAGAGTGGAGGCCCCATGGATTCAATATGCCAGGCCACAGTTCTGTCTTATTATAGTCTTTTATTGCAGCCGTAGGCCAAATAGATCTTATTATAGAAACAGCTTGTCTTGGGGCTGTAAACAGCACCCCTCTATGTAATTTGGAGTTTCAGGCTTGCAACCGCCACCTTGGCTACTTGAGCTCACGGGACTGTGAACTCTGCACATGCCCATATTTGGCAAATATGCAGTTTGGTCGCTTGGCACAAGCAAACATGGGGCAGCACTGCCCAAGGTCAGTTTAGCAAATGACTGCAGAGAGACCCCCATGGCCTCTCCTTCACAAAAAGGGAGGGAGTTAGCAAGCAGACTCAGGTCAAAGAGACCTTTACTAGTGAAACAGCTAACCCTCTTTGCAATGGGATTAGCTTCGCTAATCGCTTTCGCAACTACTCTGATAAGCGTGGCACACCCACAGCCTCCTAGCACCACATTAATGAGCTGGCCTGGACCCAAAGGCAGGACCCGTGAAAGAAAAAGAAACCTCTCTCTCTCTCAGGAAGAGATGCCCCAGTCTCCAATAAGGTTTTTGAGTTCACCCATACAGTACCCTACATACACCTCTCCACCTGCCATTCCAGCTTTTGTTCCTTAGAGCACATCAACTTGTTTGGTTCATGTAAACATTAACTTCTTTGTTACACGCAAGTTTCAGACCCTGCAGTCAAGGTGCTTAATTTATGCATTGCCTCAGGATATGTTTCTGAGTACAAAAAACCCTGGCCCAGCCACATGGCCTTGGGATTACATTTGCAATCAGACTCCACATGGATTTTTGCCCTGCTGGTTCTCAAGGGTTTGAGTGGTAGTGCTTTGCTCCTCACCCTTTCTTCACCGCCAGTCAATTGGATGCAGGCAACTCACCACAGGGACAACTCGCCACAGGGAACAACGCAACTCCCTCCCACAAGCCCATCCTGTCACTTTGGCTTTCGATCCGGAGGGGACAAGCGGGAGAGAGGCAAGAGGAAACTACATTACCTACCACCCACCAAAGCATGTCTTTCACTTTCTGCAGTGGAAGGAAGACTCTCTCTGCATTCTTACCTGTGGGGTTGTGCCTCATGAGAAGTGAAATGTCAGGTGTGAAGCCTGCACCAGAGCTTTAGACAAAGCAAAGCATGATGAAGTATAAATGCAAAGTATCCATCTGTGCAGGAAATCCAGATACATTGGAGTGCAATTCAGCAAGGCAGGCTGCAGCAGTAAGTAGCTCAGAATCCTGCCCGGGACCCTTTACTAAAATAAAGCTCATCTTTCAGAGTACATTGTGGGAAAGATGTGAAAACAGCTATGGCCACCAGATGCATGAGAACACTTTGGAACTATAATTGCAAGTGGCGCCGAACCAGTTCAGCTCCAAACCTGTGCACAACCTTGGTTTGTGCACATCCCTAGTCTACATCCCTTTCTCTTTCCCACTAGGTCTATACAACATTACGCCACTTTTCTTAATCCTAGCCAGTGTCCACTTTCCTGTTTTCCCTTTGGGGCACTATCTTTCCAATCATTCCTTTCTCTTTTCAACCCAGCGGGGGCGTAACTAGGGGAGAGGGGGCCCATGTTCACCCCTCTCTCCAGTGGCCCCTTGGAGTGAAGGAGATAATGATAAAGATAGGGAGGCTGGGGAGAGCTGGGGGCCCTCAGGTGCTCAGGGACCTGGGTTCTTTGAACACATCCGCTCAATTATAGCTACACCCCTGCACCCCACTGTCCTCTTCCATCCCCATATGATTGCCAATTATTTTGTCCATCTCCCTGCCTCTTTCTTCTCCTTTCCCCTTACTTGTCAATTCACCCTTACTTGCAGTTGCCATGCTTAATCGTTGGCTGCACTTACTTGGTCTGCTGGAAGGGAATAACCACATTGCAGTGTCTAAGAAGGATGCATGCACATGCCAGCCACAGCCACTTCCAAAGTGGCCTGAGTGTGGTTGATGAATATATTCGGCAGAGGTTTAGTATTTGCCCCTCAGCTTCCTCTGGAGTAGGCTCTTCACACAAGTAGCCCTAACTGGGCTTGCACAAGGCTGCTCATGTGGAATGCTGGGTACTCTGGGTTTCCCCCAAGGGCTATTACGGAGGTAAAAGGGCTTAAGTGAGCTACAGAGCCAGGTGCTCTAGGTGGGGAAATCCGCCAAATGCACCACACTCCTTGCTTGGTAAATTGTGGGATTTCTGGAGGCCAGGCTGCATTTCCTCAGCCTCCAGAATGCTGTGCCACTCACTGCTGCAGCAGTCATGTGTGCAGCCAAGCAACACAGTGAGAGGACAGCCGTGGTCATGTGGGGAAGTTAGGTATAATCATGCCTTTCCCCACAGCCCTCCCCCTAGCCCCAGGGTTTTAAATTATTTATTTTATTTATTTACATTAATATCCCGCTCTTCCTCCAAGGAGCCCAGAGTGGTGTTCTACATACTTGAGTTTCTCCTCACAACAACCTTGTGAAGTAGGTTAGGCTGAGAGAGAAGTGACTGGCCCAGAGTCACCCAGCAAGTCTCATGGCTGAATGGGGATTTAAACTCGGGTCTCCCCGGTCCTAGTCCAGCACTCTAAACCACTACACCATGCTGGCTCTCACCACATTTTGGTTGTGTGAGCAAATGTAATAGCTAGCTAATCCTGAGTTGAAGTATATCTGGGAGTCAGCATGGTGTAGTCAGGGGCGTAACTACTATTAGGCAAGGGGAGGCGGCTGCCTGGGGGCCCCCACGCCTCGAAGGGCCCCCCAGAGAGGCAAGTCACATGACTATATATTGTGAAGTGTGTGTGTGTGTGTGTGTGTGTATCAGCGAGGGGCCCATTTTAAAATTTTGTCTCTGGGCCCACTCCAGCCTTGTTACGCCCCTGGTTGTAGTGGTTAGAGTATTGGACTAGGACCAAGGAAACCCAGGTTGAAATCCCCATTCAGCCAATAAACCCACTGGGTGATTCTGGGTCAGTAACTTATATCTCAGCCTAACTTACCTCACAGTGTTGTTGTGAGGATGAATATAACCATGCACACTGCTATGGGCTCCTTGGAAGAAAAGTGGGATATAAAGGTAAATAAATAAACAACATGAAGCAGGCAGCAGCATAACAGAGTAATGGCAATGGTAGCATTTGGGGCTTTCTCCCTGGATACCTGGGGCACTTATTAACCTGAGCCAGTCCTCAGACTTCTTTGCACTTTATAGCACTGTGTGTAACAAGCACAGCAATTTCCACAAAGTACCTCCTTTTTTTAATTTGGACTGGGGAACTCCCTAATTCTCTATTCTGTCAATATCATTTGCTTCTTGACCTTTCTGTAAAAATGCACTTGTCTTTCTTGCCAGCAAACGAGTACCATTTTCGCACTTATTTTGAAGTTACATAAATTGCTTGGCAAATGAAGCAGGCTGCACCATGATTCAGCAGCACTCACTGTTTGCCTCGGTCCCTGTGCACAAGTGCCAGCCCCAGCATTTCTGAAAGGTTCTTATGTTTCATTTATTATTGATCAAAGGTTTGTACCCATGAATAACAGCTTGATAAAATCTCTTTGTTCCTCTCTTCCCTCCATCAACAAAAGATTACAGATATCTGCAGAGAATTTTGCAATGTAAGCATTATATTTGCCTTTGGCATGGGCACTGTCATTCTTTATAAATATGTATGCCTGCATTAGTGATAGATAGATAGATAGACAGACATTACTACCATCTTTGACCAGTACAGAAACATGAAGAAAGGGATGTAATGTCACACCCATGCAACAATAGTTTGCATTAGTGTGACTTTTATTGATTAAAAACGGAAATGTTAAAAAAATTTCTTTTTCCTATCCTTTGTTTATGTTTACATCATTTTCGATGATCTAGATCGGTCATTCTATTTTTTAAAGTGTAAAAAATACAGAGACATGCACATAGGCTACACTGTACATGCTTTTGACCAGAGGTTCTCAATATTTTTTGCTGGACATTTCACAGACCTGGATCCTGGATTCCATGCTGGGCCCATTAGTGGAGCTTCTTTTGTGCCTACCAGATTTTGGGCTGTTGGGCCCTTTCTATGGAACATGAGAAATTAGACACTAGAGACAGGAGGACATCAGCTAGGGTAGATGTGTGCCTGTGCTCTGCGAATATTGGCTGTTGTCCAGAGCAACAGTCTGGGAATACAGAGAGGCTACTTTTAACTCAGCCAGAGTCTGCACAGCCATTATGGGAAAATGTTGGGGCGACAAAGAGCACTTATGGAGTCAGGGAAGAGCTGTGAACTCTGTTCATAGTGGCTTACACACTGCACAAGGCAATATGGACAGGAGGATCATCACTGCCTGCACTGCTGCATGAGTGTAAACTCTGTTGACGGTGTTGCATACCAGGGATGTTCTGCTCTGGTGTAAAGTTGAGCAAATGTAGGTGCACAATGGTGTGCCCATTGGAAATAATGGACATACTATTGCACAACTGTGTTTGTGCAGCTTATTCATGCTAGAGTGGAACTGCCCTGTTGCGCACCCAACAATGGTACGCACATGCACATGCACATGCACACGCACACGCACACACACACACACACACACACACACACACACACACACAGCAGCAGCAGCAGCAGAGGTGCTCCTACTACCCATGTTGCCTTGTACAGTATGTGCGCCAGTAGCTGGGATCCAGTCCATTGGCATTTGTTTCATGCTGAGGGTCTAACTGATTGTCCTATTGGACCTCAGGAATGAATTTTTCTCAAAGATCAAATCAATTAGGCATCCTGGCTCCCCCCACCCCCCACCCCTGCTTCTGAAACACTTGCTTCACCTGGGAACAAACAAATCTCTCCCTTGCATCTTATTCAACCCAATTCTCTGCTTGTACCACACTCTAATATGATCATTGCTTATAATATGATTCCTATGCGGCTAATGGATTTTTAAGCACAATTATAATCTTTCCTCTAGAATTCTCATGGCAAAGACGGAAGAAAAACAGAACACACTGACGTATTTGAAACAACTGTGCGTGAAAGCCAGTATAATCAACGGTTAATTTAAACAAGGCAGGAAATGATGAGGGGGAAGGCGTGAGAAGTGCTGGGTTGGGGTACAGTTGGGGGGGGAGAGGGGGGAGAATAGTATCTGCTGCAGATGCACTGCAAACCTAGCCCCAAACATATATGTATGCAGACAATTGTGGCACAGTTATTCAAGACAAGGGTTTCTGTAAGTTTTGCAATTTAGAGTCGATGAAAGGATTAGTGACTCTTACAGTAAAAAAAAGTAGCAAGCCTAACTAAAAGCCTAACCGCCCTGAGCCTTTTGGAAGGCCGGTATAAAAGTTTTAATAATAAAAAATAAATAATAATAATAAATAACTGGGAGACATGAGGTTGCTGCCTGGCCAGGCTAGTTTGACCAGAGCTAGACTATGGGCAGTTTCATATCTGTATGAATTTAAAGGATTAACATACACAAATGATGGCTTCTCTGTTCTCAGAAAGATAGTTGTCTCTAGAGAGGCATGGAGAAAGCACCTGTTTAACCCTTTTAAACATTAAGGATTTAATGAGGGAAATAAGCACAGTTTACATTCCAGGAACACAAACACTTAGGGGCTAAGAGTATATTACATGTGAATTTGTGTAATTGAGGTGTGATGTTTAAAAAAAAGAAAGAAAACCAGTTCAGGGCATGGCAATCAGGTCATCTGGGGACTTGGACTGAGTTGTCAGCAATATGCAGATGACACTCAGCTCTATCTCTCCTTGTCACCTGATCCTAGGGAGGCAGGCAGTGGGTGTCCTGAATCGGAGGTTGGAGGCCATGAAGGATTGGATGTGGGCTGATAAACTGAGAATGAATCCAGACAAGACGGAGGTAAAGTTGGTCAGTAGGAGAGCCAATCAGGTTGAGGAGATTCTACCAGTTCTGGATGGGGTTGCACTTCCCTTGAAAGAAAAGTATGCAGCTTGAGGGTATTGCTGGACCCAGCTCTGCTTTTGGAATCTCAGGTGGAGGCAATCACCAGGGGTGCCTTTTCACAGCTTCAGCTGGTGTGACAGCTGTGTCCCTTTCTCGAAAAGGCAGATCTGGCCTTAGTCACTTCTCGGCTGGCTTACTGTCACACGCTCTACGTGGGGTTGCCATTGAAGAATATTCAGAAACTGCAGCTAGTGCAAAATGTGGCAGCTAGGATTTTTATTTGGAGGTGCCTGCTGGGATTGCATCACACCCATTTTGAAAGAGCTGCACTGGCTGCCAATTTGTTTCCAAGTCCAATAAAAGGTTCCAGTTTCAACCTTTAAAGCCCTTAATGGTTTGAGCCCTGGATATCTGAGGGACTGCCTTCTCCCAAATGTTGCTGCCTGCTTGATGAGGTCATATGGGGGGGGGGGCTCTGCTCCGGGTGCTGACAATGAGGGAGTCTCGACTGTTGAGCATGCGGGACAGGGCCTTCTCAGTTGTTGCCCCCAGACTCTGGAATGCTCTCCTGGTGGCCATCCTCTCCTCAGTCTCCATCACAGTTTTTAGAAAGCATGTTAAATTATGGCTTTTTACCCAGGCATTTATATTATTGTTCCTATTGCTGCTGCTTTGTACCGTTTATGGTTTTCTTGTGCTTGTTTTTTAATCTTTTAATCAGACCTGTATTTTTTCATATTCTAGCTGATATTTTGATTGTATAATTTTTGTTGTCTTGTTTTAACATTTGTGTAAACTGCCTTGAGATTGTTTTAATTAAAGGTGTTATAGAAATTTGACAATAAAACAATAAAAGTTTCTAACAGAGTAGCATAATAATATTGGCTAGGGGAAAACATGCTTTTGAAAATCCATGGGTGCAAAGGTGCTGAGAGAGTAGAGAAAGACAACAGAAGAGCAGGAAAAAGGTTAGCACCCCTTCGGTCCTACTGCTTCTGGGAAATTTCCCTCTCTCAAAGCTGCTTTTAATTTTTAAAAAGGGCACTAGGGTTATTTTACATGCATTTGCATGTTGCAAGTAGTTAGCTCCTTAAGCACCACTGCAATCAGTAGGACCAAAATTGCATCCTCACTTTGTCAGGTGGCAGCTGAATTTGTTTTTGTAAGGACATCCTTACAAATTAAGGCATATGCATATTAGTGTTGGGTTGTAATCCTTGTGAGATTACATATTCAAATGAAAATCATGGAATTACATGGGATTATAGAGCATTACATTTCACTTTCTAATCTTTTAAAGATGGCCTACACAGTGGCAGAAGTTGTGTTTTTATTTGTGGAACAGGGGGGTGTTAATATTACAGATAGAACACTAAAAAATGCAAGAAGAAACCTAAAAATATTGTGAATCTATATGATACTGCCTTACTAGACGCTGATATATTGTATACATAGTGGTAGCCACTGAAGATTGAAGTATACATGTTGATTAAAAGATAGAAGAAAATCTGATTGCTATTTCCAGAATAGCAAAAGAAAGAATAAAGCATAAGAAATTTGCCTCCCTGCTTTGATTGGCTGCTTGCTACCAACGTCTATTTTTCTGTTTGAGATTGTAATATTATTATGCTATTTACACACAGGCTACCAGATGATATTGACTGGATTTGGTACTTTAATTATCAGGCCCTTTCCAAAGGTCTAGGATAACTAAAGAAAAATTAAAGATAGTGTCGTAGTATTCATGCTGACCCGAGTAGTGTGGCTTTCTGTAGCCCCTCCGCTGGGCACTACCTTGATGAGGTGGAGGGGCTTGTGAGCTTCGAGGATGCAGAGGGCTATGCTGGAGGGTCACCCAAACCAGACAGGCCTCTGCTGAGAAGTCAGACTAAATGTGCCTAATCCCATAACCATGGTGAGAACAAGAAAAATGAATTCTATACCAAAACGGTCATCACCCAGGTCAACAAGGGCCCCGTCGAGAGCTAAAGTACCTGGGCACTAGTTGAAAAATGGGTTACAGGACTCAGGATCTTCAGCTGAGCAACCAGAGCTGGAGACTGTAGAGCTACTGGAAGAAGAAACTCAACGTCTAAAGTAATATGATGATGATGATGATGATGATGATGATGATGATTGATGATGATTACAGTGCCATCAATGTACATGGCACTTTCCATACAAACTTCAGTAAACATGAAAAGTCCAAGTCCCAAGAAGCTTACAAACTAAATTTTGACAGAATATTGAATAGGACTATCCCTGTTAATTCATGCAGCTCCCTGGGCAACATTTGGGCAGTCACTCACTCCCTCTCAACCAGACCTCGGCTGCTGTGAGAGGAAGCCCATATATGTTGCTCTGAGGTCCACCTTGGGTGTTGGTGGGAGATTTATCAGAAAGTAAGCAAGCTAGGATAAACGAGAGGCCAGGGGAAACAAAGATGTTTGGAAAACAACCCCTGGGAAAATGCTCTGAGAAATATGATACCGCTGCTGCTAAAACAAAGAAAACTTCAACCCTGGTGAATGCCTCAATGAGACACTACCTAAAAGAAGAGTAAGATATATATGACATACTGTATTTATCAAAATCTAAGGTGAGGTTTCCCCCTGGTTCTTTCCTGTTAAATATGAGGGGAGGAGTATAACTCAGTTTTAAATTTAAATTTAGTTCAGTTACAGCTTAACTTGAAATAAAAGAAACAATTCTTTTCCTCCCAGGACCTGCATTTTAGAATACTTTTGACAAAAGTGGGAAATAGCATCTAGACAAATGTTGCGGTGATGTAATAAGCATATATTGAGGTGCTTTGCACTGTTACACAACTGCTAGCAGAAGACCATCTACGAACATAGGAAGCTGCTTTATATCGAGTTAGACCTTCAGTCCATCTAGTTCAGTATTGTCTACACAGACTGGCAGCTTCCATATATGAGATTCTGCAAGATGTAGTGTAATGTATTGTGTGAGAGATAGTGTAACATTTTGTGCAACATGTTTTACAATAATTAGTAGTGCCCTACTATGAGAGGGGAGCTGGTCTTGTGGTAGCAAGCATGACTTGTCCCCATAGCTAAGCAGGGTCTACCCTGGTTGCATCTGAATGGGAGACTTGATGTGTGAGCACTTCAAGATATTCCCCTCAGGGGATGAAGCCGCTCTGGGAAGAGCAGAAGGTTTCAAGTTCCCTCCCTGGCTTCTCCAAGATAGGGCTGAGAGAGATTCCTGCCTGCAACCTTGGAGAAGCCGCTGCCAGTCTGTGAAGACAATACTGAACTAGATAGACCAATGGTCTGACTCAGTATATGGCAGCTTCCTATGTTCCTATGTTACCTTATGGCAAAACAGTGGTAGATCTCTTTGAGAGGAGAGCTGGTCTTGTGGTAGCAAGCATGACTTGTCCCCATAGCTAAGCAGGGTCTGCCCTGGTTACATATGAATGGGAGACTTGATGTGTGAGCACTGCAAGATATCCCCCTCAGGGGATGAAGCTGCTCTGGGAAGAGCAGAAGGTTTCAGGTCCTGGCTTCTCCAAGATAGGGCTGAGAGAGATTCCTGCTTGCAACCTTGGAGAAGCCACTGCCAGTCTGTGAAGACAATACTGAGCTAGACAGAACAAATAGTCTGACTCAGTATATGGCAGTTTCCTATGTTAGCTCCTATGTTCCTTTGGATGCCAGGTTAATTCATTTTTGTTCACTCAGACTTCTAAAACATGTTTCTGTTTTGTTTTTAGTTGTATTTTATTATAGTTTTTGCTTCTGCTTTTAATGTGTTTTATTCTATTGCTGTTTTATTTTACTTTGTGAACTGCCCAAAGGGGCAGCTAAAGTAAGGAAGGAAGGAAGGAAGGAAGGAGAAAGGAAGTTAGTTCTATTGTATGGGTATATGTAGGGTTAGGCTCATCAACAAGGCAGTAGCTTAGCTCAGAAACGTTTTCTTCATTCCTGTCTGCTTCCAAAACACAGCTTCAGTCTTGTACCTCCTTCAGACTCTCTTCCCTGCAATGCAGAAAATGCCACTTCTACTGCTGTGATTTTCTCTTAAACCATAAGTGACTTGCTAATCATAGCATGTTCCTGTGCTTGAATCAGGCCAGGCTTCCTGCTGGTTTGCTAGAAGATAGAATGTGTGTGTGTGTGTTTGTGTGTGTGTGTGTGTGTGTGTGTATTTCATATGTATACTGCTTTGGCAGCTTAACTGAATTGCAAACTAACTAAAGTGCCTCTTTGCCAAATTAACAGGGGTCATCTTAGGCACTTTATAAATGAATCAAAACCATCCAAAGACATACTAAACCTCCAGTGCTCTCTCCCATGCAAAGACACAATTCCTTGCAGCACTATCCCTGGAGTTTCTTGCTGGTTCGGGAAGTGGGGAGCATACAACAATTCACAGTATGCTACACATGCAAGTTCCAAATACTGTTATGTATTTATTTTTTACATTTATATCCCTCTCTTCCTCCAAGGAACCCAGAGTGGTGATCCCATGGTTATGTTTTTCCTCACAGCAACCCTATGAAGTAGGACAGGCTGAAAGATAAGTGACTTTTTGCAGATAAATTACTTATCCTCTATAAGTAATTGTACAGGAAGCAACTTAAACTGAAAAACAAGAGTTTGATATTCATTACTAAGACATAGGCTAAGAAAACAATAAAGAGACTAACAGTCTCTTATGCAGAGAGAAGGAGAACCTCTCAGTTTAAATTCAGGACAGCAAGTGAAGAGCAAACAAGCCCAGGCTCTTCCCGCCCCGCCCCCCACCAGTACACATGATACATTCAAATATACAAGCATGTCCTATACAAAGAACAAAGGTGAAGATCTAGCACATCCCAACATGACTGGCCCAGAGTTACCCAGTGAACTCAAGACTCCCTGGTCCTACACCAAGACTCTAACTGCTATATCACAAACGTTTCTTTTCTTTGCAGGTGCTCCTTTCCAAGTCTATGGGCCTTTAAAGTATGGTCTTGGGGCCAATCCCCATGACAAAAAAATCAGGGGTTTGCTCAGAAGACTAAAAAAACATCTCAGGCTGTTGGTCTTTTGAGGAGCTGCGGACAAGAGCTTCCAGGCCTGGGTGCCTACTTTCTTGCCTTCCTCTCAGGGCACAATGGACTTTCTGTACTCCTGTGAAGGAGCTTCACAGGGTTCCTGTGAAGTGTTGTGGTTCCCAAACTGCTGCACTTTCCCTGCTCTTTCTCCTTTCCTTCCTGATATATTCTCTGAGATAGAGGCTATTGTTACAAAATTTAGGTCTGGTGGTTGTGAGAAGCCTCTCACTGTGGTATTGCCAAAAGGGCCTAAGGCAGTGCCTGGTCAGAGTGCCTGGAATGTGAGAAGGGAATGCTAATGGCTGGTAGGAAGACCAGTTAATGTCTCTTAATGTGAGCTAATGATTGGGAGATGACTCTGGAATATTCTGGAATATGGGAAGTTAAAAAGAAGACAGGCGGTTTCTGAGTGAGACAGACATAGACTTATTGGAGAAGCTGAGAGAGGCAGAACTGAAAGCTGATGGAAGACACCTTAGGGTGCAGGGTATCTCTTAAGGATATGAACAAACTGAGGTTTGAGCCCTGGCTCGGTGCCAGACAGACTGGCTCGGTTTGAGCCCTGGCTCGGTGTCAGACAGGTTCGGACAAGGTCTGAACCAGTTCAGCACCATGGAGAGGGGAGCAGCGAGCGGGAGCTTTAAGAAAGAGAAGAGCAGGTCCTTCCACCACCACCATCACCCCATGCAGCTTCCTGCTGGAGCCATGCTCGTCCCAAGTACCCGCATGTGGTGCCAGCATGCACATGGCATCCGTGCATGTGTGGGCACCATTTATGTGGTCTGCAACATCATGCTGACCACACAAATGGTGCCCATGCATGCACAGACCATGTGCGCACTGGCACTGTGCTAATGGAACTTGGGACAAGTGCCGCCCCAACAGGAAGCTGCATGGGGTGGCGGAGAGCAGGTAAGGATCTGCTCTTCTCTTTTTTAACACTCTTGCTCATCACTCCTCTCCCCACAGTGCCGAGCTGGTTCAGACCTTGTCTGAACTGGTTTGGCACCAAACCAGTGCTCGAACCTCAGTTCGTTTACAACCTTAGTATCTCTTTAGGGATCTGATGTACTCTGTTGTTGCCTTTCAGGAGTGCCCTGCTACTTTCCTCCATCTAATGCTGAACCTGTATATTTGTAAATAAAGCAGATATTTCAAAGATTACATACATGTCCAGTAACTGGAATCTTATGGTGTTCAGCTTTCCTCCCAATAAAGCCAGAAACTGAGTACTGCTGCTGGTGGAACGTCTCACCATTCAGGGATGTGGGGATTGTGTGTAACAGTTAGGCATGTGCATGAAACAGATTTTGCATTTCTTTTTGAACTCGAAATGAAATTAAAAATGCTCGAAACATTTCATTTAATCAGCAGTCAAGCTGCCTGTTTCAATGAAACAGAACTGAAATGTTTTGAGTATTTCGAGTGTTTTGGCCATAAGGAACAATGGGGGAACTCAAAACACCCCATTGTTTCCCATGGGTAGCTCCTAGGGACAGCAAAGTGGGCTGGGTGGTAGGACATGATGGGTGTTATCTACCATCCAACCCAGAAAATAAATGGGCAAGTGGGCAATTTTTAATTTTTTTGAACTTTTCTCCCCAACCCCCACAGGATCCTCAAGAATGGTTAAAAAAACCCAAACCAAATTAAAAATCGCCCACTTGCCATTTCTTTTGTGGGTTGGGTGGTAGGTAGAACCCATCATGCCCTACCACCCAACCCACTTTGGTGTCCCGAGGAGTTACCCATGGGGAACAATGGGTTTTTGAGTTCCCCATTGTTCCCTATGGCTGGAATAGTTTTGCATTGCAGTTTTCAATCTGCCTTGAAAAACACTACAAGCACACAGTAAATATGTCCCTCCCAACAGAACACAGTCCAAAAATGGTCAAAAAAGAACCACTGACCCAGAATCCACTGCCAGCCACAGTGCCTGCACTGCAGTGACATCATTGGCATGTTGCTCTCTTGCACACAATTATGACTCCTTATGTTATTTCCTAATATTACAACAGCTGCCACAGTAGCACCCCTAGCAGCAAACATAGCGATAAGTTCAACTAGAGTAACTTCAGCCACATTTTGATTGAGTACACATTGCAATGTAGATTGCAGAGCAGAGCAGAGCAGTTAGTGAAGTACAACTAAGTCTCAAGGCCAGACATGGAGCTCCTCACAGCAGTTATCAAGAAATATTACTGTGACAGAGAGAGAGAGAACTGCCACAGTCCATTTCTTGCACAACATTATTATTATTATTATTTATTACATTTATAAACCACCCCATCCAAAGGCTCTGGGCGACATACAACAAGTTTAAAAAGACATTAAAAAAAACACACCAGTTAAAACACAATGCTAAAAACAATATACAAACAATTAAAAATAATTAAAAACAATTTAAAACCAATTAAAACACTTTAAAAAGAATAGTTTAAAAAGAACAACAAACCTTGGAAGGTGAGGCCAAACAAGTAAGTTTTTAAGGCTCTCTTAAAGGCTGACAGTGAACCTAAACTGCGGATTTCTGCCGGGAGTGCATTCTATAGGCCAGGAGCAGCTACAGAAAAGGCTCGGTTCCAAGTCACACTTCTCCAGATGACCTCAACGAGTGATGGAGATCATACTGAAGAAGGTGCTTTCTAAGGTAGCCCGGACCCAAGCTGTTCAGAGCTTTAAAGGTAATAACCAGCACTTTGTATTTCATCTGGAAACATATTGGCAGCTAGTGCAACTATTTTAAGACAGGCATAATATGGTCTCTCTGGGTTACCCTAGAGACCAGTTCTGCCTGCCGCATTTTGTACTAACTGAAGTTTCCGAACTACGTACAAAGGCAGCCCCATGTAGAGCACATTGCGGTAGTCGAGCCTGGAGGTTACCAGCTGATGCACCACTGTTTTGAGATCATTCCCTTCAAGGAATAGTCGCAGCTATTGAATCAACTGAAGCTGAAAGAAAGCACTCCTGGCCGTAGCCTCCACCTGAGATACCAGGATGAGGCCTGGATCCAAGAGCACTCCCAAGCTGCGTACCTGTTCCTTCTGGGGGAGTGTAACCCCATCCAGCACAGGAAGATCCCTTAAATTTCAATCCCTCACAATGAGCACCTCCGTCTTGCTTGGATTCAGCTTCAATTTGTTATCCCCAAATTGAAAACCAAACCACAACTCAAGGAAGGAAGGAAGGCACCCCAGTTCTGCCTTTGTCAGTCTGAGATCTAGCAAAACCAGACAGTTATAGCAGCAGTAGCACAGCATATTATAAGTACTGAGGGGGAGGGGGGAAAAAGTACCACAAAATCAAACCTCCCTCCCTCCTCTCCTGATGTATCATCTTCTTCAAGAGAGGCCTAAGGGCTCTCCCAGTCCCTTTGAATACGTTTTGAAGTTCCCTCCAAAAGTATTCCCTCCTCCCCCTGCCTCCCCCCAGCCCATGGGGGCACATGACAGTGCTTGATTTGGATTATTAAAACAGGCCTCCAAAACGACACTCAAAACACTCAAAATGTTGCGATCAAAACAGGATCATTCTGTTTCAAGCTTGAAACAGCCCCTTTATTTTAAAGGTGTTCTGTTTTGAGCTTGAAACACTTGAAACCGGCCCAAGTAACAGTATAAACATCATGTGTCCTGAGAGCAACGTGGGATGTTCCAAGGAATCGGTTAGAGAGATGAAGTGTGAATAACTTGTGCTTCCCCTCAGCACACTTCAAGATCTTGTCTGAAGGGGAAGTGCACATTTTATCCAGAGAAAGATGTACATTCTGTCCTCACATGGGAGAACACTTACCTCCCCAAGGGTGACATGTACAAAACCCTTATTTTGGATGAGATCTGGAAGCATGGAGAGAAGAAACACAGCAGAAGACTCATGCTTCTTCTCTCTTTCTGCTGAATGGGGGTGACCAAAATGTCTCTTAGTTATTTATACCATTTCTTCCTGTTTACAGGAAGACCCAGATCCAATCTCCAGCATCTCTTTCAGGGAGAGAGCTTTTTATTTTATCTCAGGTAGCTGGGCAGAGAAAGATGCCTGAGACTGTGGAGAGTTATTGCCAGTCAAAGTGGACACTATGGTCAGCCATGGCCCTGATCTACATTGTGCGTTCTATGGCAGCTATTTGCCTTGGAGGGGAAGCTCCCACTGACACCAATGGAAACTTCGATTCTAGGGTACACAGCAGCCATGGGAAGCCCTGATCCAGATTGAGACTTCAGAGGGAGTAGAAGGGTTATAGACCCTTCTCCCATGCAATGGTCCTGACCTGGATCACTCTCCCCACAGTTTTTGTTTACATTTTAAAAATGGGGGGCTGGCTGAAGGAAGATTAATGCCACAACTAGTTTGGCCCTTGCTGCTGCACCACCAGGGTCTTGGGCCAAGAATGTTCATTTCAGCCCCTGTAGTGACCTTCTAAAGAAAGGCTGTATCATGGTTAGGTGACACTTCTACAAAGTACTGATTAGCCTCTGTCCATTTAAAGCTGAAGCTATTTCCAGGTCTATTGCTTCCCAAACCTCTAGACTTTGTAGCATAGTTTATCTTGTCTTCTCTGGGATCATTGCACTGCTGGAGTCCCCCTTCATTTCCCTTTTACACATTCTGCATTCCTGTCTTGTGCCCTGTGGATTCCTCTGAATTTCAGCCATGACAAGTGAACATGGACTCAACTTGCCCGCCAGTTCTGGTACTACCCCTCTGATAATGAAACAGTTTGTCTTATGCCTCCAGGCCCCAGCCTACCTACTGGTGAACCTGACAACTATACAGCTACCTGTCAGGAAGGCTTTAAGTCTAGAGTCTCTTGCTTTACAGCAGGGGTCGGGCTGAGAGACCCATGGATTGCTTCCAGCCCTTAGGATCCAACTATTCTGTGCAATTCCGTTGCTGAGTTATGCTGGTGTTATAAAACCAGAAGATGAAAAACATCATTGTCCAAAGCCCAAGTTGGAACTAAAGGCCTATAATTTAGACCATGCTTTTAAACGATAATAATAGTTATTTCATACCACAGTGTTCTTAAATGGAGCATCTGCCATTCCCACCAGCAGCCTTAAAAAACAAGAAGAAGAAGAAAAAGAAGAAGGAAGGAAGGAAGCGGGGGCGGGGGGGACCTCTCTGGAAGTGGCTGATATCAAAGCAACAAATCTGGGAAGCCCACCCAGATGTCTGGCCTTTTCAGAAGCCCTCACTCCTTTTCATAACCATAATTCTTGCCTAGACACATCAGGGTCCAGATGTTTACTGTTCAAAAGATGTTTTGGCCTCCCCCCTGCCCTTTGCTGTTTCTGTAGTGTTGGATTGGTGCAACTCACAAATGAATGTTTGTAAATGTCCTGTCCAGGCTAGATTTTAAATTAGCAAGTTAATAGGGTCTTTCCTCAGAATCCTTGGGATTAAAAAAAAAATGTTTATACCAGAGTAGAAAGAGACTATGAGTCTTTTTTGTTTGAATTAAACACTGAATGTTGTGTAAAGCTGCATAAAAATTTACATGCACACACCCTGCTAACATAGGAACATAGCAAACTGCCTTAGAAGTCAGAGCACTGGTCCATCTAGCTCTGTATTGTTTACACTGACTGACAGCGGCTTCTCCAAGGTTTCAGGAAGGAGTCTTTCCCAGCCATACCTGGGGACTTTCCAGATGGCACCTTGAAATTGCTTGCCTACATATGGGCTTGCTTTTTGTTTGATCTGGGTTTTGACACCGTCTTGCATACGGGAACGGCAGGGTGCCATTCGCATAGCCACATACTGTTTTGGATCTTACCTTGACGTTCCAGGATTAACAAGTTGTATATGCCTCCTGAAATAGTAGCTGGTTTTAAGAGTTTTGGGAACAGTTTGCAGGCTTGCTAGGATTACTCAGAAGTAAATGACTTAGTTAAATTGGCTTCCTCTTAGGTAAGAGTGCATAGGCTTGCAGCTGTAGAAGCCTGGGTTGCTTTTAGAGAGGTGTGTGTCTATCACCATTATTATTATTGTTGTTGTTGTTATTTATTTACACAGTCAGACAGATGTTATTATTTGTGACTTGTTTGTTTTATTATGTTGTTGTTATTATTGTTATTATTATTTATTTATTTACACAGTCAGACAGGTGTTATTGACTGGTTTGTTTTATCCAGACATCGAGTCCTTGCCAAGGACCTGGGATGCGAGAATTTTATTATCAATCTTGGTGCTGTTGTTATAGATATCATTGCAAAATATAGGCTGTTCCCAGTAAAGCTGCTTTTTGTAATTGGCTGATGGTGATTTCTGTGGCCCCTATGGTGTTGAGGTGCTCTTCAAGGCCTTTTGGAATTGCACCTAGGGCGCCAGTTACCACTGGGATTATTTTGGTCTTTTTCTGCCACAGCCTTTCAATTTCAATTTGTAGATCTTTGTATTTGGTGATTTTTTCTATTTCTTTTTCTTCTATTCTGCTATCCCCTGGTATTGCTATGTCGATTATTTTGACTTGTTTTTCTTTCTTCTCGACTACAGTTATATCTGGTGTATTGTGTGGCAGATGTTTGTCTGTTTGAAGTCGGAAATCCCATATTATTATTTCTTGTTTACACAGTCAGACAGGTGTTATTGACTGGTTTGTTTTATCCAGACATTGAGTCCTTCCCAAGGACCTGGGATGCCAGAATTTTATTGTCAATTGTTATAGATATCGTCGCAGAATGTAGGCTGTTCCCAGTAAAGCTGCTTTTTGTAATTGGCTGATGGTGATTTCTGTGTTGAGGTGCTCTCCAAGGTCTTTTGGAACTGCACCCAGGGTGCCAATTACCACTGGGATTATTTTGGTCTTTTTCTGCCACAGACTTTCAATTTCAATTTGTAGATCTTTGTATTTGGTGATTTTTTCTATTTCTTTTTCTTCTATTCTGCTATCCCCTGGTATTGCTATGTCGATTATTTTGACTTGTTTTTCTTTCTTCTCAACTACAGTTATATCTGGTGTATTGTGTGGCAGATGTTTTTCTGTTTGTAGTCGGAAGTCCCATAATATTTTTACATCTTCATTTTCTTCAACTTTTTCAATTTTATGGTCCCACCAATTTTTGGCTACAGGTAGCTTGTATTTTTTTTACAGATATTCCAGTGTATCATCCCTGCTACTTTGTCATGCCTTTGTTTGTAGTCAGTCTGTGCGATCTTTTTACAACAGCTGATTAGGTGGTCCACGGTTTCATCTGCTTCTTTACAAAGGCGGCACTTGCTGTTTGTGGTGGATTTTTCTACTTTTGCTCTTATTGCATTTGTTCTTAGTGCCTGTTCTTGTGCAGCCAGTATTAAACCCTCTGTTTCTTTCTTCAAGTTGCCATTCTTAAGCCATTGCCAGGTCTTGGTGATGTTTGATTTTCCACTTATATTGTGCAAATATTGACCATGCAGTGGCTTATTTTTCCATTTTTCTGCTCGGTTCTTGACTTGTTCTTTCTTGTAGGCCTGCTTTCTTTCATTGGTGTTGAATAGTTTCTCGTTATTGACCATTTTAAGTGCATCTTCTTCACTGTCCTTGATATATTCTTCAAGGCCTCTTTTTTCCTCCTCTACTGTTTGATGGACTTGCAGCATTCCTCTTCCACCTGAGCTGTGAGGGAGGTATAGCCTATCGACATCACTGCGGGGGTGCAGAGCATGATTGATGGTCATGATTTTCCTGGTCTTACGATCTAGCGTCTCTAGCTCTGCCTGGGTCCAGTCTATTATTCCTGCAGTGTATCTGATAACAGGTATAGCCCAGGTGTTTATGGCTTGTATGGTGTTCCCGCCATTGAGTTTGGACTTGAGAATTTTTCTAACTCTCCTGATGTATTCACTTCCAATTTTTCTTTTAACTTCAGTGTGTGCTATGTTATCAGCCTGGAGAATGCCCAAGTATTTGTAAGGTTCTTTCTCTTCCAGGTTCTTGATCTTGCTTCCATTGGGAGTTCTATTCCTTCTGTTTTTCTTATTTTCCCTCTGTTCATTATTAATGCAGAACACTTGTCTAGTCCAAACTCCATTGCTATATCGCTACTGAATATACGGACAGTGTTTAGCAGTGATTCAATTTCTGACTGGGACTTTCCATACAACTTCAGGTCATCCATGTACAGCAGATGGTTGATTTTATTTGATGTTTTAGATGTTTGGTATCCGAGGCCTGTTTTGTTTAGTATTTGTGAAAGTGGGGTCATGGCGATTACAAACAACAGAGGAGATAGTGAGTCCCCTTGGAAAATGCCTCTTCTAATGCTAACCTGTCCAAGTGTCTCGCCATTGATTGTTAACTGTGTACTCCACATGCTCATTGCTTTTTAAATAAATATCTGAATGTTTTTGCTGACTCCAGTTGTTTCTAAACATTTTAGTATCCATGTGTGAGGCAATGAATCAAAGGCTTTCTTGTAGTCAATCCATGCAACACTTAGATTGGTTTTTCTTCTCTTGCAGTTTTCTAAAATCATTTTGTCAATCAGCAGCTGGTCTTTTGTCCCTCTGGTGTTCGGGCAATTTCCTTTCTGTTCAACTGGAAGCTGTTTGTTAGTTAATAAGTGTTGCATGACTTCATCTGCTATTATTCCAGTTAATAATTTGAACATGGTTGGCAGGCAGGTGATCGGTCTATAATTACTTGGAACTGCACCTTTTGCTGGCTCTTTCATGATGAGATGAGTTTTCCCAGTTGTTAGCCATTGTTCAATATCACCTCCTTGCAAAATGTGATTGAACTGTTTTGATAGTTGTTTATGAAGGCGTGTTAGGTGTTTAAGCCAAAAGCCATGCAGTTCATCGTCGCCTGGCGCAGTCCAGTTTTTAATTTTCTTTGCTCTTTCACTTATTAATTCTGGTGGTATTAGTAGATCTTGCATTTGTTGGTTACATTTTTTACCTCTTTCATCCAGCCTGCTTTTTTATTATAATCTATTGGATTGTCCCATAATTTCCCCCAGAATTGCACTGTTTCTTCTTTATTTGGTGTTTCTACATTTCTTGCAGTTTCTCCTTCTATGCTTTGGTAGAAACGTCTCTGATTCGACTGGAATTGGAGATTCTGCCTGTGTTGTGTAATTCTGGCTTCATATCTGCTAATCTTCTTTGACACTGCTGTTATTTGCTGCTTTATTATTTCCAGGACTTCTCTAATTTTCCTTGAATCTAGGTGGTGTTTGGTGTTTTCATTGTTCAGCTTCTTGTCTTTCATATCTTTCAATTTACCAGCATCTGATCTAAGCCTGGAGATTTTATTTTCTAATCTAATCTTCCATTTAGGTGATGTACTGCTTTCTTATTTTACAGGTCCACTGATCTTATATCCGAGCTCCTGTTTTGTTTTTGTTGCTGAACTGTACATTAGTTGGTTTGTTTCTTGCAAATTATTGGTTGTTATTTCTGCAAGTGCAGCACTGACATCTTTTAATGCCTGAGTGAGTTGTTTTTTGGCAACTGTTTTTAGAACTGGAAGTTGAACCCTGGTGGTTGTTTGGTTCATGTGCTCAGTTATTTTTTGTTATTTTATTATTTCAGCTATACCAATCCGGTATAGATTTATTAAAGTTACGCCTTTTGTTGTTGTTTATTATTATTATTATTATTATTATTATTATTATTATTATTATTATTTTGCAAGTGTTTGCTGCCCTTGCACATATTCACCGAGAGGGGAGGAGGAGGAGAAGAAACAGGAGGGGAGGGAAATTTGTCAGTCACCTGCCCACCCCCTGCCTCAGAGAAGTGCCCTGTGTGCAGATCCAGGAGCAGGGGCTGTTTCCTCTCCTCCTCTTCTTCTCTTTCTCCCCTCAAAGCCTCAGTGAGGGAGGAAGTGGTGTAAAATCTGAAGCAGCTAATTGGCTTTAAAAGTTTAGGGCTAGCTGTCAGATTTCACCCAACTTCCTCCCACACAGTCCGGAAAGCACCCTGGAGATGCTAGGGATTGAATCTGGAATCTTCTGTATGCAAAGCAGATGCTCTGTCACTGAGCTAATAGTTGCATCTTGAACTTTACCACAGAATTGAGCCTTTGACCTCTTAATTTACTCTGAGACCTTCTGGCAACTTTAGAGACAAGAAACGTGTGTTCCATCCACCTGAATTCCAGGCGCAGCTATAGAAATCTAAGTTGCGCAGTATTCAAAGTTATTCTGCTATATCTGAAATGGATATTCAGTTATTCAAAAATCTTCCATTTAAGACAAGAGTTAGGCTGCTTTACATTTTCACTCATGCTCTGACAAGTGCATGGTGACTCTAGCAGGGCTGTTCTTATGTTCTTATGTAAGTGTGGCAATTGCAAGTTAAGGTGCTCATCTTAACTTCCATGCCATATAAGCTGTATAGAGTTTGTATAGTCTCACATATTATGCTACTTTAGAAATGAAGTTCCATGCGCCCACATCTTTATACATGAATAGAACTCAGCCTTACTTGCAAATACACCCCATGACCTTACTTGTGAGCACACCCACAACTTTACTTTTGATAAAACCTTGAATTCTTGGTTGTGAGTAGGCCACCCATGCTTACTCATGAGTAGATCTTACAGTCTTATGAGTAGACCCCACACTTAACAGGTAACACTGCGGATCTATTCATGAAGAAAGCTGATTGTCTACTTGTGAGTAGGGATACACCCTTACTCACCAGTAAAGCCCTACCTTCACCATGAGTAGATTGCACCCTTACTTGTGAACAGACCTGCAACCTTACTCAGAAGTTAACCTTGCATCCTTTCTCAGTAGTAGACCTCCTCACACTTAAGAGTGAAGTTTAATCATAAGGTTGAGGGGCTACTTACAAGCAAGAATGCAATGCATTGCCTACTCACAATAAGTGACATTTAAGCTGCTGTATATCAGCTATTTTTCAATGGATCTGCATCAGATTTGGAGGTGTGGTGTTTCTTGTCACCTAGTTGATGTCGGAATAAAGTCAAGTAGATTTGAAATACAGTTTTGATTTTATGACTAATAGAATGTCCAGAGTGTATAATGGTAGAATGTTGAAAGAACTTCTAATCTTAACTATACTGGCACTACCGTGCCAGTATAATTTCCTAAAAGTCATTTTTGCAACTGAATTTGGAATGGGTGCATTTTTTCAACCCCAATTTATACAAAAGAGACTTCTTGCATCTTCCTTGCTGCTCATACATCCATGTAGTATTATAGCATTTAAGATGCATCCAGACCAGGCATTAGGGATGTGCACGGAACCGGCATGGGCCGGTTCAAAGGTGGGGGTGGGACAACTTTAAGGGCAGGGGAGAGTGCACTCACCCCTCTCTCTGCTTCCCTCACACCAGCACTGGGTTTGTAAAGTCCCCATCCGGGTGGCAGCATGCCTCCCTGCTGCCTTGTTCCCTCCTTGGCTGGAAGTGCTGGGTGCACGAGCACACGTCACACTCGCTCATGCTCACGTGCATATGCCCCTGGCACTTCTAGCCACTTCCGGCCAAGGAGGGCACGGGGTGCCAGGGAGGTATGCTGTTGCCCGGATGGGGACTTTACAATCCAGTGCTGGTGCAGGGGTGGGGGGGCAGAGGGAGGGGTAAGTGCACCCTCCCCTGCCCTTAAAGTTGTCCCCCTCACTTTCATGCCTCCAAACTCTTTGGAGGCCCATAAAAGGGCCTCTGAACAGGTCCATACACATCCCTACCAGGAGTTTGTTGTTGCTGTTGCTGCTGTTGTTCAATCAGCTGTTAATCATGCAGTGAGGTGGCATAGTATGCTCTGCTCTTCGTTCTCTGATCTTTGGTGGTTTAGAATGTTTTTCCGGCAGGAACGCTTGGACCTCAGTAAAGAGGCACTGGCTTTTCCATGGCTGCTTGGAAATAAGTTATTGCCCCTAGCAACTACTGGACTTCCTTGTGTAGTTTTGGGAGGGGCCACAGCTCAGTAGGTAGAGCATCTGCTTTGCATGCAGAAGGTCGCCTATCCAATCCCACCCATGTCCAGTTACATCCTAGGAAACAGGGCTGGAAAGATCTGGGAGAGCTGGTGCCATTCAGAGCAGAAGGTGCTGGACTAGATGGAACTGAATGGAGCAATGGTTTGGCTTGATTTAAGCAGCATTGTATTTTCATAAAGGGTTGGGGTGAATGCTATGATAGAACTACTTCTGTTTTGGACTTGGTTTCCAGACTCCTTACCATCCTTCTTAAATCACGGGGCCTGGAATTTGACACAGTATTTCATGACCAGAATTGAGTGGAATGCTTACGTCTTGTGATTTGGACACCATGCCTCTGTTAACGTAGCCTAAGATTGTAGTAGCCATCTAATGGTGCAGCGGGGAAGTAACTTGCCTAGGGAGCAAGAGGTTGCTGGTTCGAGTCCCTGCTGGTACATTTCTCAGACTATGGGAAACACTTCTATCTGGCAGCAGCGATATACAGTAGGAAAGTGCTGAAAGGCATCATCTCACACTGCGCAGGAGATGGCAATGGCAAACCCCTCCTGTATTCTACCAAAGAGAACCACATGGCTTGTGGTCACCAGAAGTTGACACCGACTCAATGGCACAAAATTTATAGTATATATGTTCTGTCTCTTTAAGATAAGGTTGTGTTTGGTTGGGTGTGAATTAGCTTTCTGTTTTCTTAGTGCAAGCTGCCCAGAGTTTGTTGTAGTTCTGTCTGAATAAAGAAGGCTTCTAAACCTACTTTGTCTCCTGCTCCTTCAGACCCAAGGTCAAGCCGACAAAGTGACTGGTTGTGAATATGCCTTACAACCTTACCTAGGGGAAGATACTACATATATTACATTCACTTTTTAAGCAGTTGCATCACACTGCTGGCTAATGTTGTTGTCTGCTAAGACACCTAGGTCCCTTTCACATGTACTACTGCCAAGCCAGACCCTGCTCATTCTGTACTTGTGGATTGTACTTTTCTTGCCAACATGCAGGACTGTTGTTTGTCTCTGTTCAGCTTCATCGTGTTGGTTTTCAAGACAATCCAGATCTGGCTGAATTTTGATTCTGGCTTCTCAGGTGTTAACTGTCTCCCCTACCCGCCACTTTGTGCCATCTGCAAATCTGATAAGCATCCCCTCTATCCATTCCTCCAAATCATTTATGAACATTTTGAACAGCAGAGCCCAGGACAGGGCCCTATGGCATTCTGTTCGATATCTCCCTCCAGGATGACATGCAGCCATGAATGAGTACTCACTGGGTATCATTGTTTAAGCAGCTGCGAATGCACCTAACAGTAGCTTCATCTTCTAGCCCAATGCTTGGTCCTAGTTTCTAATCTAGACGCTGTATTTGGATTAACTGTAGTTTCCAGTCAGTTTTCAAAGGCAGTCCCATGTACAATGCATTGCAGTAGTCATCCTGGAAGTTGCCAGAGTGTAAACTACTGTGGCGAGGCCCAATCTGTCCATAAAGTGCTGTAGCTGGCACATTCTCCATGCTACAGAGGCCACTTCAGCCTCTTTTGACAGAGCTGATTCTAGGCACCCCAAAACTATAAATATGTCCCTTTAGGGGGACTACAACCTCATCCAGAACAGGTTAAGCACCATCGTCCTAAGCAGATGAGCTGCCTTCCCACAGTACCACTGACTTGTTAGGACTGAACCAGGGGCGTAGCATCCATTGTGTGAATGGGTTCGAAGAACCTCGGCTGCTATGTTCCAGGGGCTGCGCCTAGTGCCCCAGCCACACCCCCTCTTCTGATGTCAGACACCGGGCGCATGGCAATGATAGTAAATGGGGGAGCGTGGCCCCCCTTACTATCATTGCCATGCCCCTGTGGATGATGTCAGATGTGAGGGTGTGGTTGGGGTGATGGGGTCCGGCAGCCTGATCAAGAGCTGCCGGCATCCTCGCTACGCCACTGAACTGAACTTCAGTTTATTGGCCCTCATCCAGCTCATTATCAACTCTAGGCACTGATTTGACGTTTCCACCACCTCACTCAGATGTAACAGAGAGATGGAACTGGATATTGACATGCTGATGACACCACCGCCCAATCCCTTGGATGATGACCTGTCCCAGCAATGTCATGTAGTTGCATGAGGGACGAGGACCCCTGCAGGACCCCGGTCTGTAGCATAAATGCCATGCAGCCAGCCAAGCAGTAGTTCTTTAGCACTACTAGTTCTCTAGCACTACTTTTGCAAATGATCCTTCAAGTAGGAGCAGACTTCGTTTAATAGGGTACTTATTGATAATCACTTAACCCTCAATTAGTTATTTGTTGTGTTCTATCCAGTCATCTTTTGCACTGTTTGTTTGGACATTTGTCCCAGTGGGGATCCTGTAGAGAGTGGGGGGAGGAGAGGAGTCAGAAAGGAGAAGGATAAAATGGAGTTGTTGAACAAAACTTTAGTTAAATCTACATAAGATTTTCTTGAATATATGAGGAAAACAGCTATAAAACATTATTGTTATGTCCTTCCTACTTCCCCAAACACTGAAAAGCTCAGGGCAGTGCTATGCATGTTTGTCTTTGGATGAGTGAGTACTAGAGACTTAGGTTTGTCTTTGTAATAGTTGTTTTATTTACAAAGATTGAAGAAGAGCATAGCAGATTTGTTTCTTATAAGCAGGAAACAAATCTGCTAACTATGCCTCAGATTCCCAGGGAGTGCCCTGGCATCTCAAGGTGCTTCACCAACAATTAACTCCCTGCTTTCCATCTGTGCCTCTAGCTCATTCCCTCTAAATTCAAATTGCTGACTGACTCCAAAGGGCTTCTCTGTCCCCTCTCACTACCTGGGAGATATCATCTTCCCAAACTCTACTGGGTATTACATTCCAACAGCTGTAGAGAGATTCACAGCTCTCAGGATGACATCTGCTATCACTTTCCCCCATTGTAGAAACATCAGTTAATCATCCTGGACTATAAGTAAGCCTAGCAAAGGATGGTCTTCCAGCATCCTTTATGTTATCTATATTTTTATTTTTCCATTGTGCCATTGATGTACATGGTTCTTCCCTGTGAGGCTTCCTTGTCTGCATTTAGGTATGGGACAGACAACAGTGTGTGTGTGTTGGGAGTAATAGTTATTCCACTCTAACCATTCTCCCCCCCCCCCCCCGCTGCCCCTCATTTAAACTATGAAGGTTGCAAAATGATAGAAGGTGGCTTTCCCACCAGTCTCCCAATGCATATTTATTATGGGTGAGGTAAATATTCTAATCCTCCATTCTGTACACTTTCAGATGTTATTTCAAGTGGCTGATGTAAGCCAGCTCAGCTTGCTCGGGAAGAGGATGGTCCTATCACAATATGTGGGCAGGATCCAAAGATCATTCAGTCACATGCAGCTGATCAGCTCCTCGTAAAAGCTGCAGATGACTAACCACTTTAAAATCATTTTAGCATTGTCTCAATGAGTTGCACATTGAAACTTCATGTGTACCGCAGGCCATTACCTCACTGATCGTGCTTGCAACAAGAACAGCCACGCCTGTTTAGGGAAGGAGCTGGGGGTGGGGGGAGCTTGAAAGCCAGCCAAGTCAGGGTCCCCTCCCCACTTTTCAGCTTGAGAACTAATCAAGTTAATTCTCAGTATCTGGACAGGAGGCCTTCAAGGAAATCCCTGAGTGCTACAGGAAGAGGTATTGATTCTGCAATAAAAGTCAGTCTTCCTCTGAGTCAATTCTGAAGTAGAACAAAATAGGCTGATAAGGTTGTCCCTTCATTGGTTTCAGACCAGGCAGAAAATCCCACTAGTTGCCAGTCAGTCACTTTCTTTTTTCGCTCTGCAGAAGGACAGATTTGAAGACTACAGCCCTCTCATGGACGCTTCTAGAAACATCCACATGGTGGCACTTATGCAGTGTGTGTGTAGCAGTTCAAAGCCTCTGAATGATGACTAAGCGGGTGGGATGGGAGATGGGGCTGACATTTCAGGGTGGAACCAGATATGATATTGGCAAATGTGTGGTCCATCGCCAACCCTCTGTTTGCAGAGATAATGGAAATAGGAAGGGGTGCTTGCTGGAGAGGATTGGCAGGTGTTTGTGTGTGTGTGTGTGTGCGCACGTGCCAAATCCCTCCCACATCTGCTGATTATGTAATGTAATGTATCTGTTTAAAGATTTTTATACCATTCTTCAGCAGTGTTTCCAGTGGCGGATTAGCGCAGAGGCAGAAGATTTTGCCTATGGTGGCAAAATTTGAGGAGCGGCTCCTCAAATTTTGCTGTGCCTCTCTGTCTCTGGGGGCGGTGGCAGGAGGCGAGAGGAAAGTCCCCCCTCCTTTACTTCATTTTTTTAAAAAGCCACGGCAGCTGTGGCAGTAGCTGCTGCGGGGAGGAGGGGTGACCGGGTGAGGAAAAAGTTCCCCCTTTTGCCCCCTAAACGATCGCCACTGCTGGTGGCGGTATGGGGCGTGGCCGCAGCAGCTGTCTGCAGGGAGGGTGGGGGGCTGAAGAGGGGAGAGTGCCCCCTTTTTTAACCTCTAAACGCCCCCTTTAACCTCTTTTTAAACCTTCCTCCTCTCCTCCTCCCCTCAAGTGAATGCGCTCGGGCTGAGGCTCTGCTATAGACTACAGCCCATTTCTGGCTTTCCTTCCAAGGAAAAAGAACTTCTTAAAACTGCCTGATGGTGGAGCCACTTGCAGAGGGAAAGTAGCAGGCAAGAAAGGGTTAAACTTCCTGTCCCCAGATTTTCATTCTCCGGTCAATTTAGACTGGTGTGGATGGTCCAGCTCTTCAGGAGTGATGATGGTCTCCCCCGGAGACTGATGGGTCCAAATGGTTTCCTGATAACTCTGGGGAATTTTTCTACCATATGTTCGGAAGATCTGTTGGTGCCTTTTCTGATCTCTGGAATACGGAGATGACCTCAGGTGTTTGGGTGACACAATTCTTCCTTAAGCAATCTCTGATAGAGCTCCCAGGACAGGGAGCTCCCAGGATTAGGAAGCTGCCTTATACGAAGTCAGACCCAGAAGTAGCTCAAGGAAGTTGAGCCAAGTTCCCGCCCTGGCATCTCCAGGATAGGCACTGTATTTTTCTAAAAACCTTTGGGGCAGCAGCGTACCCCCCTGCCGCCCCATTGCCCTCATTGGCCGGAAGTGACCAGAAGTACCGGGCTTGTGTGCACGGCAGATGGGCGCATGCACTCATGCAATGGGCGCATGTGCACCCCTTACTTCCAGCCACTTCTGGCGGATGAGGGCAACAGGGCAGCAGGGGGTACGCTGCCGCCCCAGAGGTTTTTAGAAAAATACAGCACCGGTGGGGGGAAGGCAGTGGGAGGGGTAAGTGCACCCTCTCCCTGCCCTTAAAGTGCCAACCCTGGGGCCTTCGAATATCGAACTGGCCGCGGCATTCGAACTGGTTCGGAAGCCTCTAAAATGGCCTCCGAACCGGTTTGTGCACATCCCTAGTCTGTGAAGACAATACTGAGCTAGATAGGCCAATGGTCTGACTCAGTATATGGCAGCTTCCTATGTTCCTATGAAAGCCCCTGTCTGAGACATGGAGCAATTTGCTGCCTTGCCTTAATGGCTCGATCTCTTGCCTCACCATAGCCCTGGCCCCTTGACTGGAATGCACTGATGCTGCCTCTCTTCCTTCCTGCCTCCCGTTCTTGGACATGCTTCGCCTACCCACTGCTCATTCAATTGCAGCCACTGTAGCAAATGACTCACTTGCAGCCACTGCAGCCTCCGTAGCAAGAGCATGCCTCCAGCTTCTACCCCGGAGACCCTCATTGCCGTGCCACCACTCTGCTGCTCCAGCAGCCACCACCTTTCGCACTGGTCCCAATACAGATCCTTGGGAGACCCCACTTTGCACATCCCTCCACTGTGAAAATTGTCCATTTATTCCCACTCTGCGCTTTTGGTTGTTTAAGCATTTACCAATTATCATGTACCAATTTAACTAGTTACCAAACTTATGAATTACAAGGGAAAGATTGGATTCTCAACCCTGAATTTCTTTCTTAACATCTGGTTCTGTCTTAAATAAGCCCTTCATGTTAGGCAGTATGGAAATTATTTTGTGTGCGTGTGTGTGTGTGTGTGCATGCATGTGAGAGTGACAGTGAGACACACACACAAAGAGAATAAGCATATACCATGTGAGCAATGATTCATGCCTCAAAAACTTGACATTTAAGCTGAGGTCATTAATTAGCTTACTTTCCAGTAGGCTGAAAAAAGAGATCACCTGGCTTTTTCTCTGTGTTTGTGTCTGTGTGTGTCCGCCACTATCAACTTTGCAATACCTGGACCAATATGAATCAAATTGGGTACAGTTGTAGGGACACATAGTGACACATCAATGGCATAGTTTGTGATGATGTCACCCACCCCTATCCAAGATGGCAGATATGTGAACTTTTGAGGTCCAAGTGGTTAACTTGTGAACCACCTAACCAATTTGAACCAAATTGGCTACAACTGTAGGGACGAATAGGGATGCCCAAAGGGTGAAGCGTGTGATGGTGTCATCCACTCCAAGATGACGGCTACATGAACATCTGAGGCGCAAACAGGCTAATATGTGGACTGTCTAACCCGTTTGAACCAAACTGAGTATAGTTGAAGTGAGTGACACTAAGGGGCACCTCAGTGGCATAGTTTGTGATGATGTCATCCACACTGATTCAAGATGGCAGACGTTTAAACTTTTGAGACTCAAGTGGGCTAACTTGTGAATCGCTTAGCCCATTTGAACCAAATTTGCTACAGCTGTAGGGACACATAAGGACACCTCAATGACGTAGATTGTGATGACATCATCCAACCCAATTCAAGATGGCAGACATGTAAACATCTGAGGCACAAGTGCACTAACTTAAGGACTGTCTAACCGATTTTAATCAAATTTGTTACAGTTGTAATGAATGACACACAAGGACAGCTACACCATGGTGTAGTTTGTAATGATGTCATCCACCCCTATCCAAGATGGTGGACACATGAACATTTGAGATGCAAGAGATCTAACTTGTGGACTTCGATTTGAACCAAATTTAGTCCAGTTGTAGAGACAGTGAAAGGAAAGTAGGCTGATTAGTTCTTACTAGAACAATTTGTCTTAGATTTGGTCTTGGATTTTCAGTGTCAACTTATTGTTGGGTTTTTGCAGCACGAATCTGGGATCAGCAAAAAATTTTGAGTTCACAGAACACCCTCTGTGGGTTCATGCACACCACCAGGATATCTGGTTTTTAATTTACCAGATATTGCTGTGATATAATAATAATAATAATAATAATAATAATAATTCAATTTCTATACCATCCTTCCAAAAATGGCTCAGGGCAGTTTACACAGAGAAATAATAAATAAATAAGATGGATCCCTGTCCCCAAAGGGTTCACATTCTTAAAAAACGCACACCACAAGATAGACACTAGCAACAGTCACTGGAGGTACTGTGCTGGGGTGGATAGGGCCAATTACTCTCCCCCTGCTAAATAAAAAGAATCACCATGGTAAAAGATGCCTCTTTGCCCAGTTAGCAGGTGATTATGTGAGCCAGCTCTAGATTTAAAGAATGCTTTGAAGTGAAATTTTAGCATAGATATTGAGAGCGCCCATGGAAAACATGCTTGTTTAAAGCTTCTAGTGGCTTTGATTAGCTGTCTTTTAGCATCCCTTGTGACATGCCAAAAATATTTCATTTTTAAATTCTAACAAGTTACATGGTACATGTGTATGGGGGGGGGGGGGTAGGGGTAAAGGGAGCATTTTGTGTGGCCTATAAAACTCATAGCCAGTTTTATTCTAAATGAACCCAAATGGTTTACTAAGAACTGGCGAACTCAGCCATATGAAAAGCATAATAATTTGTTTTGATGAATGGTTTGAAAATCTGATCCAAAATCTATGTCAGGAATTTAGAAGTGCATACTGAGGACTTTAATGACCAGTATCTAGGCCATTAATTAATCTTGAAGGGGCTATATCAATTGGAAATGCATTGGCACTGTTTTAATGTGGTGATTTCAGTGATTCCCGTGAGGAGGCAATGGTAGATTTTTTGTGTAAGGTCTATGACAGACAGTTGCAAGCTGTGCCCTTTGACCTTTTAAAACAGACTCTATTTTGATTAATCAGTCAATCCAACCTGTCTTTGTTGGAGGTACTGGAACGAGAGAAAAGGAAGAAAGCCACCCAGTCAAATGACAAAATTCTGAAAAGATCAAAGAAACCCAACCCACTGCAGCTGAGCAGAGGACTGAATTTTAAACTTTGCAAGATTGTAGCACTAATGTGACACACATCTCACCTTGAAATTGATTACTTTGGCCTTAGTTGTTGTAGGCCAGTCCAAGTACCTTTGCTGTAACTAATTTCATGTTGTCCCCCTACCATCTGAGTGCTTATTTTCACCTCTAACCTGTTCATAAGCACTTTCTGCGCCTGGATTTTGAAGCCTTATTTAATTATTTTTTAGCATTGAATTTACACACTAGCACCTGGTTACCCACAGAAGCTCAATAAATCTTATGCCTAATCTAATGCATAATGCCAGACAGAGAGAGAATGAGAGACGTGTTCAGACAAATGAGAGGAAAACTTGTACCTCTTTCATGAGGTACAAGCTTTTCCCTGAGAAAATCCCAATCTGGTGTGCTATATAGTACAGGAAATAAAGGATGCAGGTAACAAGAGGCAACTAATCATGTGTTAACCCTTTGCTAACTGGGCAATGAGGCACCCTTTAAAGTGACAGGTTTCTTATGTTTAGCAGGGAGAGAGCAATTGTCCCTTTTCATACCAGCATAGTGTCCCACTCCCCATGGCTGCTGCTGGTGTCTCCCTTATGAGCCCTTTGGAACAGGAAACTTTCTTTGGAAAACCTTCTCATTCTTTTTGTTCTTTAACTTTAGTAACTTTTTTTTTGTTGTTGAAAAGCATAAAATCATACTATTAGATAGCACACACAGTTGGCATTAGTCTGGAAGAGAAGGACTTGCTCTGGACGAAGAACTTCTATTCCAGACTAAGGACAACTGTGGATGCTAACTAATAATTAATAACCAACAATAACAACAACAATAATAACTCAAGGCTGGGGATGGGGATTTGCGTCTGCATTTGCGTCAAATGACGCCTTCAGCCAGTTCAGCAGGGCTTTAATGCATATTGTGATGCTGTTGAGGATGTGCTTTTAGATACATATTTGCATCCATGTAAGCTCTGCTCATGAAATGCTCCTTATGCACATGGATATTGTGTGCTGGGTGGAGGTGCACATGGCTGAGACTTTCTTTTGCATAAAAACCAGTTGCTGGTTCGTGAGTGTAAGGCATTGGGAGAGGGTCTCCAGTTGAGACTCCTACCCAGCAGCCCATCGTTCTCGTATTTGTAGATATCCTGCATCACCCATGTGGTGGCCCTACAAGTAAGCCAGGCAGATTCAACCTCTGTGAAGCAAGGGTGCCTTCTAGGCTGCAGTTCCGGGCTTAGCATGCTCAAGTGGCCCAGGGTTAGCATCAAGGATTATTGGGCCCCTGCCCTGGCTCACATTCTAGCAGGCGGCCCACAGCCAAACTGCCAAGTGAGAACACTCTGCTCATGCTTCTTGCTTTTAATGATCTGCCCTCTCCATCATGCAGTCAGTGGCAAGAGAGAGGAGCAGCAGCAGTAGCAGCCTCCACTCAACTTGTCTGCTCCCTTTGGGTTGTGGTGCAGACTGGGACCAGACCACCAAAGGGGCAGCAGTGACAGTAGTTAGGAGGAGGTGAGCAAACTCAGGGGGACCCACTGAGCTCCCCCACAAACTGGAGCTGGCACTAATATGGTCAGCTTATTATTTACATTTACATTATTATTATTATTTACATTTACAGCTTAGCCCAGATATAAGGGCATATGGGACCAGTGTTCCCTCTAACAAGGATTCCCAGATGTTGTTGGCTATAACTCCCAGAATCCCCAGTTGCAGCAGCTTTTGCTTGGAGATTATGGGAGTTGTAGTCAACATCTGGGAATCCCTGTTAGAAGTAACACTGTATGAGACTCTATAAAACCCCTGCCTCCAAGCCAGCCCATCAGTCTGAACCATGTGTCTTTATAGCAACACAGAATCCCATCCCTTGCCTTGCCATGTGTACCCAACCACCAGCCTGTCTCTGACTTCATCCTCTCTCTCTCTCTCTCTCTCTCTCTCTCTCTGCTTTGTCTGTCTCCCCTGGTATTTGATCCTGGTTCTTCCTTGACCATGCCTCCTGCTTCTGGACCTTGTTGCCCTTCTGGTCCTTGTTGCCTTGATCCAGTACCCAACCTTATCCTGTCTTGACTACATCTCCAGCCTCTGCCTCTCCACTTCTCCTACACTCATATTCAAAATGGACCATGATCCAACTGCAGCCTGTCTTGGTGCTTGGCATGATAGTGAGGAAGTTGGATATGAGTGAAATGCTTTGTGTGAACATTATAATATTCTGCTCATACTCCATATCTGTCCACCTTTGCGACTGGCTGGGAGGGACATACCCTCATCTGCACTGTACACTCTTTCAAGAGTGGAATCTTACAGCCCTATTTCAAGCTGCTTCTAAATTAGTATGCTGTAGTTTCCTGGTTCATTTGATGGCCATGTACACACAGAGGATGATTCAGTGTGATTCAAAAAGGACTGCAGTGCAACCCATTTGTAGAGAAAGACAATATAAACCAGCAGGGGCTAAATGAAGATGAATGAGACAATCCTCATGAGATTACATGGTTTAGAGAGAGAAAAAACCCTTAGGTGGTTACAACTGCTGTTTAGGTGCATGCTAAATGTGGGTCCTCCAATAAAATGGAACAGGAAGTGGCCCTGGTGATTCAGTGATGCATTTCTCATTCAATGAGTCACTTTTAGCCTGACTAGTGGGGCTCCATTGGCTGTGTTGTGTATCAGGGATGCTTACAAATTCAGCACTGAGAAGAGAACTAAGTAGTTGCAGTGTTAGATAATACGGCAAAGGCCAAGGGGTGGGTCAGAGCAATTGCCACAGGGCCTGAATACATTGTTCATGTTGTGGTGAATTGTAGATAGTCACTCTCTCAACTAGCAGTCTGAGTCTTGTTAGCAAAGTTTGTACTAAGCTTGCTTCTTTCTTTCTTTCTCTTTCTTTCTTTCTTTCTTTCTTTCTTTCTTTCTTTCTTTCTTTCTTATGTCTGAAGGGCCCCCTTTCTCACCCCTGTGGTAATGTGTACAAACTCCACAACAGTGGAGTGCACTTTTGTACAAATCTCCCCTTTGCATGTTAACTTAAAAGCAAGAAAAGAGGAAGTACACCTCACTCAAGCCCAAGAGGTTTTTTTTGTTTTTGTTTTTTGTTTAGCCACTGGGGAAGGAGAAAGCATGAGTACATTTATTTATTTTTGATTAACATTTATAATCTGAAGTTTCAGGACAGATAACAATATGTGGGGGGAAAAGTATATAAAGTACCACGGAACCTAGTTAAATTCAGCCATAACATGATGAATGGTAAAACAATTCCCTTCTGCTAACTTAACCCCAGTCTTGAAAAGTTCAGAGGTCTTATAGAAATAATGTTGGATTTGCACCATAGTCTCCATACACACCAGATCCAGATCCACACCAAATCCATGTGATACAGTGTGCTGGGAAAAAGGGTAAGTGGCAGCTGAGTTCTCCAGTCATGAAGTAGTCAGCTTTCACTTATGCAAACATTACTTAGTGAATGAATATAAAATTATGTGTGAAAATGTTGAATGGTATAAACTCAGCATTTTAAAGGGTTCAGGAATGAAGGAGGCTTGGGACAGTGGTGGGGAAACACAAGACTGCTCCCTAGGTCAGCTATGGGAAATTGTGTATCTATTATTATGCACACACAAAAAACAAATAGAGTGCTAAACCAGTGACAGATCCCAGGAAGTGGTGTGGACCGTGTGGCTTCCTTACACAAATCAGATACTTCAGTTTCAACTTTTAAAATAAAAACAGCAAGTTTGGATGCAACATTTGAGAATGCAATGAAAGATACACAAATGTGTGTGCATTCCACAATTATGTGTGAATTAACAGGGTGACAAAAGTAATGATACTGGATGCAAAAATGAAATAGAGATGTGCCCGGAACTGTTCTGGAGGCAGCAGGGATATTCCCTCAAGGGCAGGAAAATATTTCTCGAAAATATTTTGCTTGCTTTGCATAACTTATTTTGCTTTTAGTTTCATTTTAGGTTTGAGCCCCAAATGTTTTGGAGGCCATTATAGAGGCCTCCAAAATGTTTCAGCTACTGGGGCCATTTTGGCATTCCAGAGGCGGCAGGGGTGTTCCCTTAAGGGCGTGGGAGGGTGCACTCACCCCTCCTGCCGCATTCCCCCTGCCGGTGCTCTGTTGTTTTAAAGCCCCTCAGGGTGGCAGCATTCCTCCCTGCCGCCCCATTGCCCTCATTGGTCAGAAGTGGCTGGAATTACTGGACCAGGAAGTACCTGTCTGCCATGCACGCGTGTGCATGTGATGGACACATACGCGCCCGGTACTTCCAGCCACTTCCAGCCAATGAGGGCAATGGGGCGGCAGGGAGGAACGCTAATGCCCCGAGGGGCTTTAAAACAACGGAGCGCCGGTGGGGGAAATGCAGTGGGAGGGGTGAGTGCATTCTCCCCCGCCCTTAAGGGAACACCCCTGCTGCCTCTAGAATGCCGAAACGGCCCCAGTAGCATTTTGGAGGCCTCTATAATGGCCTCTGAAACGTTTTGGGCTCAAGCCTAAAATGAAACTAAAAGCCAAATAAATTATGCAAAGCGAGCAAAATATTTTCTATGTATAAAATGTGGGTGACACTGGCATAGCATTTTGATTTTTGAAGCACAGAATGCAGTCCACCTTAAACATAAGGTGGGAGCTGAGCAGCTAAAATTACTACTTAAATTGTTGTAGTAAAAAAAAAGCACTTGTTTTTAAGTGATTACGCTGATCGTTGAATTATGTTTCAAGTTGACACAAATTTGGAAAACAATTCATCTAAGCTCAGCAAGGCAGTGTATGTCCACTGATGCAAGTGCATTGTAACTCAGGAACTAGCAGATGTCTGGGCTTCATGCTTAAGTTGAAAGAGATACAAGAGGGGGAACTAGTTCAGATTTGGTAAACAGCTGCACAGATCAGATGACTCTGTCAGCTGAATTTCCCTTCTCACTGGCTCTTGATGATTTATCACAGGCAAAACTCTGACCTTTGTTTAGTCGCAAAAGATTCCATCTTAGGAACTTTTTATGAAGGCTGACGGAGTAATTGCTGATGACGATGGTGGTAATAATTCACAAACTGGAGAAGCATGCAATCACTGTACATTGCTGCACTATCTGCTGGAATGAAACACAGGCAGCTTAACTGCTGAGAACAAATAATTATTGGTTAGGCTGCCTGTGTTTCATTTCTGTAGATATCACAATGACGTATAGTCACTGCATGGTTCTCTGTTTTGTGAATTTTAAATCCAGAGCTATGTAGGATTTCAGAAAAACAAGGAGAGAACAGGGCCACATGGTAACGCCTGTGGCTGCTTCCAAACCTGAAAATGAATGCTCTGGACAGGGGTGGTCTAAGGCACTGTAATGCCTGAGGCAAGGCACCAAATAGTCCCTTGCCCCCTGATCCTGGTGGGGGCCAGATACAAGGGCCCCTTGCAAAGTTTGAAAGTGGTGTGCCGGGGAGAGGAAGGAGAGAAGGTTGTCAGCAGCCTCCTCTTCTCTACAAAAGCTTATTCCTTTGCAAGAGGTGTGAGGAGTGGTGTTTCTTGCAAAGCTTGCAAGGGTCAGATTGGTCCCAGAGAACTGCTCTGATGATGGCAGCAAAGGCATCTTGTCACCCTGCTGACAGCCCAATAATTTCCTGCCTGAGGCAATTGCTTCACCTTGCTTCATGACAGGACCACCACTGGTCCTGAAGAAGCAAAAACCCAATGAAAAACAAGGCAATGTTCAGCACCATCAATCAGTATGGCTGCAATGGGAAGACAGTGCTTGAATTATAGGAGAAATGATAGGGGGCCCTGAATGAAACCCATAAGCTCCAGCTTCTGACTCCACTGGTTCCAGGCGAATCATGCCCCCTGCAGCCTTTTAAAAAGAGAGGGTTGGCACAAAAAGAGGGTTAGTTTAAGATGGCCTCCCCTCCCTGCCTTTATTTGACATTGAAAGGGAGGGAGAGAGATCAGGAGGCAGTTCCAATTAGCATGCCTCATACCTGAGCACTATGAGAATAAAGTAATCACATGTTCTTCACATGGCAGGAGACATCGCTTTTCCTGCATACAAGTGGTACCTGTGTAGGAAAATCATTCAGAATTCATGCCACTTGCATCTTCATGGTTGCCCATATTTATTTTATTTTATTTTATTTTATTTTATTTTATTTTATTTTATTTACCAAATGTCTATACTGCCCAAAAGTTATGTCTGTAAGCTTGTGTGCACTTTGGGCAGGGGCCTGGACAAAGGCCATCTTCCTCACATATGTATGCCCGACTCCAGCCCCAACAACATGACCCTCCCATTGTTCTTCCAATCTGACCTGGAACCTATTGGGGAAATGCATTCTACAATTACTAGGAATTACATAAGTGCACTACGCAGGTAGCTGTCTCGTACTGAGTCACACTACTGCACCATCAAGCATGGTATTGTTTACACTGATTGGCTGTAGCTCCTCAAGGTTTCAGACAAGAGTCTTTCCCAGCCCAGCCTGGAAATGCCAGGGATTGAAACGGAGACCTTCTGTATGCAAAGCAGATACTCTGCTACTGAGTTACAGTTCCACCTATCCTGTTTCCTCCTTCCTCGGACCTGGAAAAATGTATGATTTGACCAGAAGCATCAGGTGGTTCTACTAGCCCTTATTGTCTTGTCTGAATAGTTTGTAAACTCCTGGCTGGGCATTTTTCATGCAGCAGGGCATTTTTGCAAGTTTGCTGCAAGGTTTTACTGTGAGTTTAAAGTTGCTCAAAAAAACCGATACCAAAAGTGGAATTTTTTACTCTGGATCCAAATCGGGCTACACTCTAATGTGCAATGAAAGGGACTTTGGGGCAGAGGTACACCTAGGTAATTTTGGAGCCTGGACTGAAAGACCTTTGGAAGTCCCACCCTCCCCTGCAAATTAAGCATCATCATGCTTGGCTGGGTGACTACGCCAACCAGGACAGACGAAAGAGGATTTGGGGGTCCTCAGGGGCTGTGGAGGCCTGGACTTTGGTCCGGAAGTCCAAGGGTAAGAGCGCTTCTGTTTTGGGGTAAATCTGGCTGATATGTGAACACACACCTTCCATTGGGGAGGAGATGCAAGCTAAAAGCCCTGTGTGAAAAACGCCCTGCAGAATCATTGATGCATGCCTGTCTGAATATAGGCTTTTATTTGGATTATAATTTTGCTGTGGCAGTATCTCAATGTATCTCGGAAATGCTGTGTTATAAAATGTTCATATTCTGTTCATGATTGTGAATTCTCTTGTTTTGCGTATGGGTGTTATGGAGCACAGTGAATTACAAGCACCATATTAATGAAATATTTAAAAATAAATAGTATAGGCATTTCACTGTAGTTGCACTTAAACTTGGGTTTATTTTCATTGGCTGGGAGCCAAACAGCTACTTTAGGCTTGCGTGAGAGCAGTGGGATTTTTTAACTTTGAGAAGCAGATCCTATGGCTGTATCAAAAATGGTTTTTGGAGCTCCTGTGACAGTCAAATGTGTGTAGTACATAACAGCTGTTTTGCATGGGAAAGGCTGCTGTTTGAGGAAAAAACAAGTCTCTAGTCCTAATCAGTGGGCCCTCTAATTTTTTTCATCTCTGTGCGGAATGAGTTTTGTTCTGGGCGGTTATATCAAGGCAGTGTGTGCACACCTGCATTCAGAATGAGGCCTTCCTGATTTAACCTGAGCGGGATCTAAATTGAACTGAGTGGATATCTAAAAACTTGTGTGCAGGCGTACGTGTGCATGCCTTAGAGGGAACAGTGGTCCTAATTAGGCATTAATTTGTGTAGAATGAGCATGTGTGGAGGGGCCAGGCTCCACCACCCCTGTCCTAGACATTCACTAGAATGTCTGTAGGTAGCTTCCATGTTTACAGCTGTCCTAGTGAATCCATATGGGTTAGGGGTGGAGCCTGCTATAGCAATGTGTTTACATTCTAGATCAGGGGTTCTTAACCTTGGGTCCTCAGATATTGTTTGACCATTGTGGCTGAGGATGATGGGAGTTATAGTCCAACAACATCTGGCGATGCAAGGTTGAGAGCCCTGATCTAGATAAACATCTGGAAAAGGTTTAAAGTTCTCCTGGACTCCAGTTCCATGATTTGTTAAAAATCTTATCCTGTTATGTACTGCAAACCAAACAAGATTCTGTAGAATGTTACAACAAAATGGAATGGAATGTCTCTGGTGGCTAAGAAAATCTGCTCCTGAATATTGTATACCAGATAGTGGCAATGGAGGAATAATCTCCTAATCAACTGTTTCTAGCTAACTCTGAGAATGAGGATGTGTTCTTAGCCACAGGAAAAGCGTTTCCTTAGTCACAGCAGTTAATCATACCAACTGGAGAAATGTGTACAGTTGGTTCCAAGTGTCTATTTCCAACTGATTTCCACCCTCCCTTATTTAAAATGACTAATGTGTGTGGAGGGATCTAACTTACCTTATGGCAGAGTAAACAGTAGCTGCATTATTGGGAAAGTGGAGACTATCTTAAGTGTCTGAGACATATCCCTGTCATGAAAGAAACCTCACTGTGTGCCTCATGCGGTGGAGCGGGGAGACAACGGAAGCAGAGACAAAACAAGCAAGAGCGGCCTATTGACGTCAGTCAAGTCCACACACTACTGGATAATATTACTCCATATCTCAAGCCTCCCAGCATCTCCAGTTTGCTAGAAACCGTGCAAGCTGCTTGAAATGTTCATGTTTGTGCTGTTCTCCCTTCAACCAAAGAGGCTATTAACTGCCAGAGCTTGAAAGCTACTTGATTCCTTCTTCAAAGCTCTGAAACAGAAGGGGGATTTCCATGAGTAATTATTCAGGCCATGCCTGTGCATTGCACCGTAGGCAAGAGTAAATTGATCCAGCTGCTTGCAAGGCTTGATGGAAAAGTGCCCAAGGGGGGCCAGGAGTACATCAACAGATGGAGCAGGATTGTGTTGTCATCACGTGCTCACCCTGGTCTTTTGAGCATGCTCTGGCTTGATCTTCACCGTTAAGATGGGACTTTTCGCTTTCCTGTCTGTGCTGACTTGCAGTGTGAGGCAAAATTTCCAGCCAACGTTGCAACCTTTTCTCTGAAAAAAAAAAAAAAGTGGATAATTGTAGTTTAGCTGAAACTGCCTTGATGATTTTCCCTCTTCCACGCCTCCACCCCTTTCCCAAACATCCTGGCAATGATAACCTTAGCTGTTTTACTACTCTGCAGAAATCCTCCCAGTGACAAAGTCTACAAAAAAGCTGAGAGAGCCCAGCTATCTATGCAAATAACCTAATTTGGCAATGTTAACCTGTAACCTGAGGCTATGAAAACACAGATTCCACTCTCCAGATGGCAGAGTTCAAAGTTCCAGTTGCTTCCTGACTGGATGTGCTCAGTTTAATTCTTATTTCAGTTAAAATGTGGCAAAAAGTAGACATCTCACAATAAATTGGTTATTGAGTTACAACTCCTAACTTCAGTCAAAATGTATTTCTCTTTCTTTTGCAACTAATATCTGGATGTGTAATTTATTTTATTCACATAATGCACATCTTTACAAATATGTTTTTCTGGACTCGATTACAACAACATTGAATGTCAGTGTACCACTGTGAGACCTTAAAGGCCAAGTTGAAGACAGATCATCCTGGAGAGAGAATCTATCTATGTGGTCGCTAAGAGTCAACACTGACTTGACGGCACTCAATCAATCAATCAATCAACTTGTTGAGGAATAAAAACCCTTTCCTGTTTATCTGAATTTTGGCTTTTTTGAATGGTTCAATGGCCCAATAATGCCATTTGGATGAATTAAGTTATATTGTATTTGGTAAACTATTTTCCCCTTGAAGCGCGCTCTCTCTCTCTCTCTCCTTATTTGCATGTAACGGCAAACTGCGGCAGCCACTGGCCACAATCTTAAAGGGGGCGTGCCAAACATGATCATGCATTTTCTAAATGGACCACCTCCCCTTGGCAGGGAAAAGGCATTTAAATCCCTTTAAATGACATTTAAGCCCTTCTCCTGACAGCAGTTGCATCTCCACCTTTGTAAAAGCCCCTCACCAAAACAGTCTAGCACAAACACAATTGCTGGCAATGGGGGGGGGGGAATACAGAAATGTACATATCAGAGATGTACATGTACAAATGGGGGAGATACTAGAGATGTACATATCAGGGATTATAAAAATATGATAAATAAATAAATACAGGGGGCACTATTTTTTTGTTATTCCAGAAAGAGATCACGGTGACTTTATTGGAGGGGATATGTATATGAGGGAGAGGGGTCTGATCCACTGTGACCAAGGATGCTCTTGTGATGGCAGACCCCGGCAAAGCAGTCCAGGAACCCAAGCACACTTCTGCCCCCTTGTTGGCTTACCGCCTGGGGATTAGCCTTCTCATGAGAGGGTCAGTCCATTGGGGAGGACTAGAGGCTCAGTTGGTTCTCTGTTGGACTGCACATTCATGAGGTAAGTCATCCAAATCAAACCATTCTCTCTAGTAAATAATGGCGGTGCCAAGTGGGCAGACTAGGGAAACAGTGGGACTGGGGGTAGATCTTTTCTCCCTTTCAAATTTCCTGGGTTTGGACTGGTGTTGTGGAGAATGCAGATAACCCGCTGCAGGGAACCTTGGGAGAGGGGAGCCTGATTACCAGGACAGTTCTTTCCATTCCATAGAGTGCATGATTGCACCAAAGAGGAAGAGGCTGGGCCCCCATTTCCAAACTTTATTGTACAAAAAATAGAGCAGAGACATTCAAGAACTCCTGGGTGGGGCTGCATTTTAAAGCCGACCCTGGTTATCGCTGCCCTGCCATATGTTATCTTTGCAGCGATCTAATTGTGTTGGCTGGTTTATGGCGCCACTGCAACTGCATATGCTTGTGAACATTCTTCTTTATCAGTTGTGTGTGTGTGTCCCAAACACATAGTGCCTGTCCTTCCATCCCCTTTTTCTTCTGGTTGCCGGTGGGGGGGGTGGGGTGGACAAGAGAAAGCCATTGGAAAGCAGGCATCCCCAATATGTGACTTTTCCCTTTGGCAGGCTTAGAAGCATGGGATGGGACAAGGCATCTTCTCTCTTGCTGGGCAATGGCTTGAGGGGCGTGGGGACGGGGGGGCGAGGCAAGTGCTTAGAGAGGCAGCCAGTGAGAAGCGTGGCAGGCATGAAGCGGGTGCGTTCCTGGTCAAGTCTGGGCCGTCCCTCTATGATTTTGGTTCCAGAAACAGCATGAAATCTCAGTGATGATGGCATCTGCATTTGTACGTAACACTCTCGCTTTGAAACCTCAGGTTGGAGCAGTGAAACTCACTACAAACTAAAGGATCAAACTGGAGTTTGGTGAGGGAAACCTCAAGTTGCTTTTGCCACAAAACTGCAATTCCACACATTCAAACGTCCAGGGATTTCAGCCTTTGCCCCCATTCAACTCTGGTTTGCCATTACTTGTGAATGGGGTGGCTCTCTTTGGTTTCTTGACCTCAGGGTGGCAGAGGAGAGCTTGGCAATGTGATTCAGAATAATGTCTAATGTGTGTGTGTGTTTTAATTATATCTCTCTCATGACTGTTGGATGGATGGTTTTTGTACATAATAACAACGAAATAATTAGTTACACCCATCAATTTCTGAAAGGGTTGAAGCAATTTGGCAGCACCTATATGAAGTAGTGATGACTTCTGCAGTGTGGTGTGGTCTGTTGTATCATTCATATGATTATTTCAACTAGTATAATGCTTCCTATAACATTTAGACTCACAACAGAATCTGAAATATCTGTCAGAAAGTATGGCAGAGCCCAGAGTGGAACTAGAGGTAGAGGGCAGAACCCAGCAGTTTCTGGGTGGGATTGAATGGGGGTGGAATTCAGTGGGTCTTGGCAGGCCTGGATGTGGGACCCAGCAGAGCCCAGTACAAAATAGTTATCTGTTCACATAACATATTCTGATTTAAAATAAATGAAGGAAGGAAGAAAAGTAGCAGAGCGGAGATATATGATATTCCCTCTTGCTTTTGACCCCAAAACAAACACACAACTTCCCCGCCAAACTAAACAAAGTAAACTGGTTTTTTCCTGGTTGATTGACCTAACCTTGCTAATAAGAAAGATTAGACTAAGAGACAATAATTCATCCATGATCCATCAGGGCAGACTTGCACGGCTATGTAGACAGGGTAAATCGCAGAAGCTAGAATAGCAGAAGGGCAAGTGACTTGTAAAAGTGGCTGTTTTCATATTCTGAATAATGTGTGATAGAGATGTGCAACTCAATTTGAGCTCAAAACAACCATTTCAAGTGTTTCAAGCTCAAAACAAATTGCCCTTAAAATAAAGGGCCTGTTCTGAGCTTGAAACTAAACTGCCCCATTTCAAGCTTGAATCATTTTGAGTGCTTTGAGCACCATTTTTCTGGGGAGAGCTGGTCTTCCAATTGGGGTCAGTAGATAGACCAGTTCTCTGAGGCAGGTTGATGTGCTAAGTCTGAAGCCTCATGTACTGGGTAGACCAGGCCTCCACTCTGGACGTAGCGCATCAACCCGCATTGGAGGACTGGTCTATCTGCCAACCCCAATTGGTACACTAGCTATCCCCAGAAAAACGGTGCTCAAAAGTCTCAAAATGTTTTGAGTGTTCTGTCAAAACAGCAGGCTTGGCTGCTGTTTTGATGAAACTTTTTGAGCATTTTGAATTTTATTTTGAGCTTGAAATGAAACACAAAACCCGTTTTGTGCACACCTCTAAATGTGCAAGGGTGGGTCCTTATTTTCTTTAGGTACTCATGAACTGTCATACTTAACAGTTGTTCATGTTAAAATAGTGCTTACATATCAATCTTAAACATATTTGATTGGAAGAAAGCAAGCTTCTTTAATTCTTATTCCACATGTGAGTTTATAATATATATATGTTCATAAAGCATTTTCATGAAGCAGAACAGTCCAATTTCAGTCGACATTACCAACTTGTCATTAAAAATACATTCTTAAAAAATTTAAGTCAGTTCAAGAGCCCTGCCAGTTTTAAAATGCACTGGTAATAAGCTTGTCTGGTGGGCGAAGGGGTGGGGAGCACACACTGTAACAATTCCTTTTTAAAATAATGTGTGTTCTTTCTTTCTGAGCTAAGTGTTAATTCTGCCAAGAATGTCTGTGGAAGTGTGAAGTTTAGATATCTGGGTCTTAACTCTTGATATGTGGATTGCATGGAGTGTTTGTACTTCAAGGTTTTTAACACAAAGCAGAGGAACAAGAATAATGTTCATCCAGTTGGTGTTCTTTGTGAGGCTTTGCCCTCACAGAGAGGGTCATTTGGAAAGGGAAAAAAATCTCAAAACTACTGGCAGGACTCCTCTGTGAATTGAGGTACACTCCAGGAAAGCAGCACTCTGAGTTCCAACCAGAGAGTTTATGATTAATTTTGCAGGCATTTATTGTGCAATGTCAAATGGCTACTGGCCAGCTCAGGAGTTAAGCCAGGAGATGACTATCAAACAAAGCTGTTATATTTGGCAGCTCTTTCCAAAGCTGCTGCGCAAAACAGACATATTGAAGCTAATTTCTGGATTTACTACATGCATACTTTTATCCTTGAGTCTCCCCACCTCCTACCTCCTCCTCTGCTGAAGTGGAAAAACATGTCCTGACTTGCACAGTGTATATATTTTTAAGGTCAGGATTCATACCGTGGACAGTTTCATGTCTTCTTTAGATGTTTACTAGAGACAGCTTCTCCTCCCCATCCCCGCAGTCAACCCTTGCCTGGTGACCTTAGAAGGAGCGGGTTGCATGTTATTTCACTTTCTAAAAATGAAACTGCATCCCGTGAAGCACTTGACAGTCTCTGTCTAGCTACAAGAGATGAGGGGTTCAAAAGAGCACTAAGAAATAATCATTTTAAATTCCATTTGGAAATGTTCTGTTTCCCAGGTTTACCTTGGCTTAAGGTCAGTCAAAAAACTGTGTTTGGACAGTACCTGGCATAAATGCTTTAACAATAACACTTAATGTATAACAGGGTTTTGTGTTTCTTATGTGTCAGCAGTTGGCAAGGGGATACTGTAAATAAGGATCCCTGTGAGTAAATAGATATATGTGTGGAAAGGGGCGGGTACAACTGAAGTAAGCAGTTTTGAAATTCATGCCCGTGTTATTTTAAGTGATAAGATTATTTGAGTAACCTGCTAACTATGCAGATGCTTAGGTTTCAAAAACAGGAAAGAGCCTTGTTTAAATAAAACAAAAAACAAAAAAATCACCCTTCTGAGGCAACACTTAGGACTTGAAAAAAAACACTTGACTTTGTGGTTATGAGATTCTACTTCCTTACTACTATAATGATTTAGATGACACAAAGCATCATGGGATGGCAGTGTTGTTAACCACAAACCCAACTGTTATGATGACAAAGTTCTGAAACAGGCCATGGAGCTTTCGGAAGATATGAGAAATCAAAAGTTCCCCTTTTGATCCTCCCTAACCACCTTCTTCTTCTTCTTCTTCTTCTTCTTCTTCTTCTTCTTCTTCTTCTTCTTCTTCTTCTTCTTCTTCTTCTTCTTCTTCTTCTTCTTCTTCTTCTTCTTCTTCTACAGTTTTGTTTGAAATAGTTTAATGGCAAAGTTTTGGAAATTGCAATTAAAAGGGACATCTTTTAGAATGAGCTGACCAAAATTTCCAAGAATCTCCCAAATCAATTGACTGCTTTTTGTTAGATGGAAATCTTCTGATGGAGCTTAGAAGGTTCAGGTTTGACACTGAAGGTTTGGTCCCTTCCTTGAGATATCAGGCATGTTTAAGACATCTCTATAATATAGATTTGTCTTCGGTACTCCCGCCCACCAAAGTCTTGATAACTGTCCCCCCCTCCCACACACACACACACACTAATAAGCTTATTTATTCAGTTTGTTTGACAGATGGATTCTGGAACTAAACAAAACTAGTAAATTGGGGGAAAGACTTCTTGTAACTTCTAGTTTTAAGTCATTAGTGCACACAAAGTATAAAAAAGACATCAGCAAAGCACATCAGAAGCTGTATTTTCCAGTGGAAAGAAAGAGAGAGCCCACAAAGTTCATTTCCAGAGTTTTCTAAAATCTGGAATGTTTGGAAAGGAAGATTTGGCTCAAGTTGACCTACTTCTATTGTCTTTGGCTCAAGTCACATGTGTATTTTAAATCCCTTTAATGATCACTCAGAGATCTTCTTCCCCTGCTGTTAATGCCCATGATCAACATTCATGTTACACTTTTTCTGTTTAAATGTTGTCACACACCCCTCCAGCTAGTATGGGAGAAGACTTGCTTATCCCAGTGAATAGACATCATTGCAATTCCATCATTGCTCACAGAGATCCTTCTACGATATCCTTTTGTTGTTTCTTGGTTGCTGGTGTCATAATCCCAAACCTGAGCAGTAGTTAGGGGGAAGAGTCAGCCAGAACAGCAATGCTAGCAGCACAAATAGAGGAAATGCTGGACTGGGCCCCAGGACTGAGCAAGGGTCAGAGCAGTGGCCAGAGCCTATTAGCTGTGAGTCCCCCAGTCCAGGGCTCTCTGACCTTGAACCCCAAGGAACAGCACCCCCAGAACCAGGTTCCTCCAACAGTTCAGCTCCACACCAGGAGCCTCAGCCACACCAGGCCACACCAGGGCCTGTTCAGCAGTGCAGGCAACACACCAGGTCAAAACCGACAGATGCACTATGGAGTAACAGCCAGAGGCACCATGGAGTGACAGCCACTAGGCCAAGGGACTCCTCCTTTAAGGTTCTCCGCTCTTTGGGAGGGAGCAGACCCTGGTGTTGTATTCTATCTAGTAAACTTTTACATTTGGTTGTTGAGAAGTTTGTCCCAGTGGGGATCCTGTCGAGAGTGTGTGTGGGAGGTGGAGTCAGAAAGGAAAAGGGAGGGCAAGGAGAAGGAGAAAATGGAGTTGTTTCAGAATAAATTCAGTCAAATATACACAAGATTATGTTTGTGTTTATGAGGGAAGCAGCTATAAAACAGACGGCTAGTATAGCAAGTGGAATGGCCTCAGTTGAACTCCAGACTTGTCAGAGCAAGTTCCCAACTTTGAGGAATCTCAAAGTTTCCTCAACTTTGAGGAATCCCAACTTTGAGCAATCTGCAATACTTCATCCCCTCCCCAATGTGCTCTCACCACCGTAATACCATAGGGCTGGGGCAGTATTTCCATTAAAACAGAAAAGCAGAAAGAAGGAAGGAAAGAGAGACTATTTTAGGACACACAAAGGTAGGCAATGCAGGGCACTTTTGAAATGCATTAGAAATATCAGGGAGTATATTTCTTGGTTTCACTCAAGGCACAAATGACCAGGCTCAAACTATCATACTTCGGACACATTATGTGAAGACCCAGCTCCCTTGAGAAGTCTATAATGCTGGGAAAAGTTGAAGGAAAGAGAAGAATTGGATGGCCAGCTGCAAGGTGGACTTGATTACGACAACAATGAATGTACCACTGAGAGACCTTAAAGGTCAAGTTGAAGACAGATCATCCTGTAGAGAATCTATCTATGTGGTCGCTAAGAGTCGACACCGACTTGACGGCACTCACTCACTCACTCACTCACTCAATCGATCAATCAATATTTCTTGGGCTGCCTGGTTCCTCTTTTGGAGATGGGGCTGTAGCTCAGTGGTAGAATACCTGCTTAGTATGCAGAAGGTCCCAAGCTCAATCTCTGGCATCTCCAAGTAGGGCTGGGAAAGACTCCTGTCTGAAAACTGAAATCCTGCAGAGCTGCTGTCGGTCTAGTGAGCTAGATGGACCAAGGGTCTGACTAAATCTAAGGCACCTTCCTATGTTTCTTTGTGTCCCATGTTTTGATTAGTGTGTTTGCTATTTGCAGGGGTGGTCCAAGACATCTACATGTTGGAAGCAAAAGACATATGATGCAGTGTGTTTGTTATTGAACTTAAAAACAACAACAGTGATTAGCTGTTGCAAAACTGCAGTGAAGCCGCCAGGGGCGTAGCTAGGGGAGAGGGGGCCTGTGTTCATCCCTCTCTCGGGTGGCCCCCCAGAGTGAGGGAGACAATGAAGAAAACAGGGAGGGATGGAGCTGGAGGGCTCTCAGGAGCTGGGGGCCCGTGTTCGTTGAACACTTTCGTTCAATTATAGCTACGCCCCTGGAAGCCCCAGTGAAGATGCTTTTTGAGTACCCTGAAGGGAAGAGTTCCTCTATATTGTGAGACAATTTACAAGTTAATAAACCAAGGGCATGTCTGGGGTCAGTTACCAGCAGGGCTGTTGCTAGATACTAAAAAGATCTGGGGCCTGGGCCCACAGCTCACCTTTGATAATTAAACTCAGTTATGCTTCCCCAAGAATAATTACATCTGCGTCTTCCCCAAAGGGAAACTGGAGGAGACAAGTGCTGCATTAGGAGCTAAAGCATCTGTTTGTCCCTTACAGCTCCTTTTAGGGATGAGACAGAGAGGTGAAGTGTTTGGTGCCAGAGCAGCAACAGCAGAGGCAACCGCCCACTCATCCCCCATTCAAGAAGGAAGTGGCTGGTGAGATTCAGGATTCTGAGCCATTCATTGGGAGCCAGAGCCCCATTACCCACCCCTAATGATTGATGCCTCTGCTCACCAGACAATCAGAGGGATCCATCCCTCACCAGAGAGGGAGGAAGTGCAGTGAAAGTGGTGGTGAAGAGGAAGATTGGTTGGGGCCACAGCAAACCTTACTGTGAGTAGCTCTCTCTATGGTCACTTGACAGTGATGCAGGAAGAAAGCTGGCACATCTGCAGAGCCTGCCTGGCTATGGCTGCTCTTTGAGGGTTGGAGAAATAAGCCACGAGTATAGGCAAAGAATACATTAAACTCTCCCCAAAGATCCTTTGAAAATGGCTTTCCTCTTAGGCCTATGTGCAAAGGAGAGGAGGAGAAAGAATTCGGTGCCAAAAATAGATATCTGAAGTGTTGTTAATAGCTTCAGAGAGAATCGAGAAAGGTGGTGTGTGTGTGTGTGTGTGTGTGTGTGTGTGTGTGTGTGTGTGTAAAGCAGTGCTACTGCCTCTAAAGAAACATTGAGCCTTTTATTTTCATCCAGCGATTGCTATTTTAAATCAAACTTTTATATTAACTCTCTGTGGAGAAAGAAAAAGAGACTTTGAGCTCAAAATGATCTCCTCTCCTTTACAGCTGGTGCAGATTGGATTAAAACAGCCTTCTGTGTTCCCACTTTACTTCCGCAGTCAATGACTTTTATAGTCAATGAGTGATGGAAATCCAATGGAAATAGATTTTGTAATGAGCATAACTTTTAAAAATAACTGTCACCATGGTTTCAGCAAGCTAAATTTTTGCAATCTGAAACCACTGTCAGGTAACATCCAGACTTGGTCCCAAATTTGCATTGCTGAGCATCTCTCAGCAATGTGGATTAATAATCAAGGTTGCCGGGTGGCCTTAAAAGAGACAGGAGGTGTATCTGGGATGCCATTTAGGGAAGAGAGAGTCCTCATGCAGTGATTCGGAACACATGTGATAATTCCTCAGGAGTACCAATGTCTCTGGTCACCTCACTGGTACTACATATTGAGTGACAATTGCTGTACAAAGTTAAATGGATCAGTATATATCAGAGATGCATTCCAAAGAGAACTTTGATTTAAAAGGGTGTCTGAATTGACAACACTGCTATAGATATAAACAAGTATAAGAAAAAAGGAAACACATCACACTAAATTCTCTTAAAATTTATTGGCTGACATACTGACATTACAAGCTTAGTAATGTTGCAGTTGCACAAACACAAAATTTATACAAATTGGATTACACAAGAGTAAGCCCATTGGAAATAATGAGCTTTTATTAATACATTTATTAAATAAGGAGCTCCCCACCTCCTATAGTGAAATCTAATGTGGTATCTCTACTATTACAGTCCAGGGGTACAATAGCAATGTGCCATAGCTCAATGGTAGTGCACTGTTTTGCAAGCAGAAATTTGCAGGTTCAGTCCTTGGCACTGCTAATTGACAGGGCCTCAGGTGGCAGGTGCTGGCAAAGCCCTCTGCCTGAGAGCTGCTGCCAGTCAGAGTAGACAGTGCTGGGTTAGATGGACCAATGGCCAGATTCAGTATAAGGCAGCTTCATATGTTGCTGTTGTGCCTTTTAATGTGCAAGATGTAGACTGTTCAATTAGCTTTAATCATGTCTCTAAATATTGATTGATTGATTGACTGATTGATTTGATTTATATACAGCCCCTCCAAAATGGCTCAGGGCGGTTTACAACAAATAAAAACAATTAAAACCAATTAACAGTTAAAATCAAAACTAAATCAAGTAAACAATTAAACTAATTTAAACATTAAAAACATTAACAATAACATAATTTTAAACCAGCATTAAAAGTTTTAATTAAAAAATCTAATTAAAAGCCTGGGTGAATAAATGCATCTTCAATGCTTTTTTAAAAGTTGCCAGACATGGGGAGGCTCTTATTTCAACAGGGAGCACATTCCAAAGTCCAGGGGCAGCAACGGAGAAGGCCTGTTCCTGAGTAGCCACCAAACGAATTGGCAGCAACTGCAGGTGAATCTCTCTAGATGATCTGAACAGGCGGTGGGGCTCATGATGAAGAAGACGTTCTCTTCTTCACCAATATGAAGAGAATGTGACCAATTGTGACCAATATGATACTTGGTTACAATAAACCTCTTGATTGTCATACTCATATTCCTGTTGATTCAATGAATAGCTGTTCATAATTTGTCTAGCTAAAAGGTAACAACACTAACCAATAGTATTTCATTAGCAGTGTTGGCTGTTTTCAGGCTAGACACTTCACTCTTACCTATCACAGGCAAGAGTAATACAGGCTCTATGTGGAGTACACAATGTTGCCACTAATTGAAGCTATTTCATAGACACAAGACTGGATGTTTACATGCAATTACTTCAGTGTGACCTGTGTTTCCTAGTACAAATCCTAGAATGCTTCTAATTCAGGGTACTTTGAAGAAGCAGAATATGAATATGCTGCATTAAGGCCTACGGAGTTTATCATCAATTATATTCTCCACTACTATTGGTTAACACATTATTACATGCATTTGTTCTAACACCCATGTATACAAATACATTTGTCAAGAGTACAGAGTGCTATGAATAAATGCTATTTGCTATTACAGAAGTGTAAGTTAATATATAAGTGCACCATAATAGAATGGAAAGTACTTTAGAAAATGGAGTAGTCATTTCCAGGAAAAAAACCCCAAAGTTTACATCATGCTGCTGTGAGCCAATTACTCTGTCTTCTAAAGTGCTCTTCAGCAAGACCCAGATGAGGTCATGAGTCATTCAAGGCTTGAACATCCAAACGTCTTGAAGCTGTTCCAACTTTCTTTCATCAGCATCCCACATGACATTAAGAGACATAGTATTTTGTTTTTCTTCCAAGTTTGTATCCATTTGGTAGTGAAGTCTGGAAAAAACCTGTTTTTCAGATTGTTGGAAAGCCTGTAAATAGAATGTTTGCATAAATCATTTTTGCATTCTACTTTCCAAAAGTTACATGGCTTAGTAGTTGGAGTACTGGTGCGTTTCAGATGGTTCATCTTTTACGCCATTCTTCTAACAGGCCACACTAGGATGTGTCACAAGACTGCCAACTCAGTGAAGCACATAAGATGCTTCCTCTTAGCAGGGATAGCCACATTCCTGCTCTTATTCCATTCACTCCCATATGTCAGAGGCATTACCCTCTGCTTCTGCTTCCATTGGTTCAGGAAATAGCCATCAAGAAAATTAGGTGCAATTTCATTAGTACTTTTGGGAGTCTGGAAGGCTGCACTAAATAACAAACCAACCCACCCTACATGTAGCAGTCAGTTTCTAAAAACAAATCTTGGGATTTGGATAATGTATACAGAGGAGACAACGATACAACAAAGTCCTTAATTGGCTTGCTTTATTTTTTTGCTCTTTAAAATATTTGGATATATGCAAATTAGATATTTATGCATCCAATGCACCTGATTAGCATGCATTATTCAGCTGGATATTTAGAATTTAAAATATGGGTTTTTAAAAATTGGGTATTATGCTACAGCCAGGGGAAAGAATGTTAAAATGTTTAGAAGGGGAGGAATAGGGATATCAGGATAGGAAGAACAAGGTGTAAGATAATTGCTGCATGGAGAAGCCCTAGATACATATACTCCAATTCACGTAAAATCACTCTGGTTTCCAAAGAAACTGATAATGGTGTCAGGCTTTTCTCTCAAATTTGAGGACTAACAGCCTTCATAGCCTTATTTAGATCCTGCCTCTGTTGGGAGGATGTGGATGAGGTGAGGATGAGGCATTGAACATGATTCAGACTTTTTTTTTAAAAGAAGGAACCATATGTAACCAGTGCTGGACCGAGTGGTGAATATAAGATTCCTCAGCCTAGATTAGAAGAGACAGATGAAGGGAGAATCAAGAGAGTAAAGATTATATCTCATGTGCATTTATATCTCATGTGCATTTTACTTTAATGATCACTTGGGAGTCTTCCCTTGCTTCAGTTAATGCAGATCACCACCATTCACTATCACGCTTTCCCAACTTTACATGTCACATCTTTTATTTTTGTTTTTGTTTTTCATGACAATGTTTAATTAGTCAATTGATAACGGATGGAATACAGCTAAAAAGGCATGCATTTTGATGGACAAGTCAGTAATGTGCACTGGACATTGCACTCAAAGTAAGGAAGGAAACTCACTGCAAATGGCAGTTCTATGTTTTGTGGGATCCCTAGCGCAGTATTAAAATGGCCTCCTTCCACTTCTGCCCGAAGAACACTTTTCTTCTTGGAATCTTGCAGTCAACTCTTCGGGCATATCATATGGTGAACAGTTCCATCATGTTCCTTAGATTTGCCCCCACATTCTTGTTGGAGATCCAGCTCCAGATGGCATCAACCTTCCTTTTGCACCAGTGACCCTAATGACCACTAGGGGCATTGGGAGTAGAGATAGATAATTAGAGTCTCCTTCTCTTTTATTTATTTATATCTGCTTCTACGACCCCTCTATTGATAGAATGTACTCAGGAACTTCCTGGGAGTGACTTCCTTCTTCTTCTTCCCAGAATGCTTCTAGGTCTCCCTCTGAGCACCATAATGCTTCTATAGGTCTCTCTCTTACCAACATGTAGGCAGAAGTTAGATGTAGGTCTTTTCCTATCATCATGTACTTCTGAATAAAGTAGATTAGTTTAACTTTACATGAATCTCCATGCTTATCATTTACAAGCCGTTGCCCCTGAGACTCTGTTAACTTCTGCTGTAATGGGAGTGAGTTAGCTCCTGAAATACTCTGCTATAGAAGTAATTACTTCCTGCAATTCTGTTGGTAGATGAGATGCTCATGTGACAGTTTAGGCTTTTTTGAGATTAAAAATGTGGGGATCCTGTCATATTTGTCATGTCATATTTCGTATGAAAACAATGTGCCACAGACTCCATCTTGAAGCAGCAAAATAGGGTTGCCATATTCTGGCTTTCCAAATTCGGGTGCCTGATTTGCATATTATGTAAATTGGCTTGGGAATAATTTTGCATATGCAAATTAGCAGCTGCACTTTCCAGTTGACTTGTATTTGCTCTGGATCTCTACCAACAATATCTTTGCCTGACCATTTTCCTTGACATATTAACAGCAGCAATATAACAAACAAAACTGCACAGCTTTTTCATTAAGGCTGCAATTCTGTACACACTTGTTTGAGAGAAGATCTGATTGAAACCAACGGTGCTTGCTTCTAAGTAGGCATGCATAGAATGTAAAGCCAAGAAAGTCATTAAGCATTACAATACACAGCCTGGTAGGCCAGCAGTGATTTACACCAAAAGCAAACTATCCTCTTCACTGCCTGATAGAGATCCCCTGCTGATAACAAACAAAACAACATTCCTCTGGGGATTACTGTGAAAATTAAACCCTCCCAGCTAGCTTCCTGTGCTCTTCCTCTCTTAATCCAAGTCCAGTGGTTGAGCAGAATAGTGACTGCACATTTTGCTCCATAACTCTGCTTCTACAAGGGCTAGAGCTTAGCTTTTTTAAATTTATTTTTTAAATGAAATCTGAAATCTGGGTGCATCCAGGTGGACTGAGCAATCTGGGTGAGATGTTTAAATTCCGGGTGAAAGCTAGAATTCTAGGGGGGCATGGCAACTCTACAGCAAAAGATCATGTGCATAATTTAGCATAATAACAGAAAATTAGCATTTCTTGTTCTTATTAACTGCAGAAGTTTGTGGTGGATGGCATGATGGATGAGAACAAAAGGGTGGGAAGCATTGTGACACAGAAAATGAACACCAGGCTGGGTTCATCTAGATGAGGGATTCTCAAGGTTGGGTCCCCAGATGTTCTTGGATTTCATCTCCCATAATCCCCAGCCCTGTGGCCTTTGGATGGGGATTATGGGAGTTGAAGTCCAATAAAATCTGGGGACACAACCTTGAGAATCCCTGTTCTAGACCCAGCCAACCCTCCCAGCCCACCCCCAGACAAGGAAAACACCTAACTAACTAACAAAATGGCCTCCAGAATAAAGCAGCTGTGCCAGGCTGGAGAGAAAAAATCTGAAGATGAATCAGGGAAGAAGTGGGAACATTGTCTCCTGTGCATGAAGCAAGCTTGATTTGGAACAGGATTACATGCTTGGAGATTAATCTCTCACTACTGCAATTGAGTCTTATCCTCTCTCATTCCTCAGAAAATCAAGTTGCCGCTATCTATTTAGAAAAGTAATTAAATCAAGGCTCTTGTATCACATCTGAAATCATGTCCCAGCTGATTTCCTCTTTCAGTATTTTCTCATTGCAAAGCTTTTTTTTATCGGTAGAGAATGGGATTGTACAATATGTGATGACATACAGTGCTGCTTTTATTTCTTTTTAAAAAAACTTATCTCTTTCTATTCCCTTCCTTTCCTCTATATCCTATGCTCATGTTTTCTAGAAAATAAAAATAGGGCATTTAACCGAGACATGAAGGGACTTGCAATCCATGGTTAGCATTCAGATAATATTAATTCATTGGCTTTCCAAATAGCCCATTCTGCAGTGGATGCTTGGACCAAAGTTAACCGTGGTGTTTTTCACACAGGGCTTTTAGCTGGCACCTCCTCCAGAATGGACGGTGTGCATTTACAGATGCCAGATTTACCCCCAAATCCCTTCAAGCTATTGGGGAGCACTTCACACATGATTTGGGTTTTTCATTGTGCGTTAAGAGTGGAGCCTGATTTATATCCAGGGTTAAAAAATCCACTTTTTGCGAGGGGTTTGGGGGGCAACTTTGAACTCACAGTAAAGCCTCGCAGGAAACTCGAGGAAAAGCCTGCTGTGTGAAAAATGCCCCAGATGTGCATAGAGCGGGTCTCATACACAGTTCTGCATAAGCACAAATGGTAGGGAGTGGAGAAGAAGAGTAAAGAGCCTCTGGAAGTCTTAGGGGCTGACAACACAGCTGTAATCTTTAGGGGATTAGAAAGAAGTTCCTGGGGAGCGTGGTGGGAGAAGACCAACAAGAAAGCAAGGTAATGAAAAAGAAAAACATCTTTGCCCCTGCCATGGTCCCAATTCAGATAAATCTTTCCCCATGAGGAAAAAATGTCATTGGGAGTCCCCCCCACCCCAGCGAAAGTAGCAGCTGCAAGGGGGTGATCCAGATTGGGACAATGTCAGAGGCAGGGAGTTAACCCTCTTCTCCATGCCAATCTGGATCCCCCCCCCCACAATTATTTACACTAAAAATATAAGCACATAATTGCTAATTGCACACCTCTCGTGGCATGCAGTTTGACCCATAGTTAAAGAGTAAGTACTCAAATAGTCTTCCTTAGATAAGGGGCAGGAGTAGGGTTGCCATATTCTGGCTCTCCAAATCTGGGTGCCCTAATTTACATACTATGTGAACTGGCTTGCAAATAATTTGCATATTTTGCAAATTAGCAGCTGCACTTTCCAGCGGAATTGTATTTGCTCTGGATACTACCAACAATAGTTGGGGAAGATCTCTTTGCCTGACCATTTTCCTGGGTATTAAACAACCAGACTTGATATCCCAACACTTTCTAATATAGAAATTCCATTTTTAACATTGTCTAATGAGCTTTATATGTCATAGATTCCTCACCAACTGCAGACTACCATCCCAGTCCATGTTCAAATACCTGAATATGCTCTTTATTGGTGAATAAATATGCTGTTTATTGGTGAAGGTGAAGATAATTAAAGCTCATGCTGAGGAGCAGTGCTGACTCTGAGTGCATTTTTATTGTCACTAAATTCTACAATTGACCCTACAAAACTGGCACTAAGGATTAAGGCTTTCATGCTTAAGACTTGTCATGGTCAAAATTTACATCCTGAGATAAATACATAAAATGTAACACCAAGATGATTATAGGCTATAAAAAGAGCAGGGGGCAGGGAGAATTCATGGTGGCTTTAAAGCAAAATTTAAAAAACACACAAAACCAAACTATCTATAGCAAAATAAATGAAGACTACACTAAGTTTGATATATTAACAGCAGCAATGTGGGCTAACAAGCTAAGATTGAATCCGGGCAAGATGGAGGTACCATTGGTCCATGGGAGAACCAGTTGGGATGAGGAGATTCTACCGGTTCTGGATGGGGTTGCACTCCTCTTGAAAGAGCAAGTGCATAGCTTGGGGGTACTGTTGGACCTGGCTCTGATTTTGAAAGATCAAGTGGAGATGGTGGCCGGGGTGCCTTTGCACAGCTTCGGCTAGTGTGCCTGCGTCCCTTTCTCATAAAGGCAGATCTGGCCACTGTTACCCACGTCTTAGTCACCTCACGGCTGGATTACTGTAACACGCTCTACATGAGACTGTCCTTGAAGAATATTTGGAAGCTGCAGCTAGTGCAAAATGTGATGATAATTTTATCCAGAGCTACCCTCTGGGACTATATTACCCCCATTTTGAAAGAGCTACATTGGCTGCCAATCTGTTTCCGGGTCCAATTCAAGGTGCTGTTTAGGGCTTTAAAGGACAAGGATCCCCCCTTGTCCCCCTGCTAACTTGGCAAAGAGGCACCTTTTAACGTGGTGATTCTCTTTATTTAGCAGGGAGAGAGTAACTGGCCATGTCCACCCCCAGCACATTACCTGCAGTGCCTGTTGCTGGTGTCTATCTTGTGTTTCTTTTTAGATTGTGAGCCCTTTGGGGACAGGGATCCATTGTATTTGTTTATTATTTTTCTGTGTAAACTGCCTTGAGCCATTTTTGGAAGGGTGGTATAGAAATCCAATAAATAATAATAAATGGTTTGGGCCCTGGATACCTGAGGGACTGCCTGCTCCCAAGCGTTTCTGCCCACTTGACAAGATCATAAGAGGGGGCCCTGCTCCGTGTGCTGACAATGAGGGAGGCTCACCTGTAGTGTACTCAGGGCAGGGCCTTCTCCCCAGACATTCTGGTGGTGGGCCTCTGTTCTCCAGTCTCCATCACAGTTTTTAGAAAGCAAGTAAAATCTTGGCTTTTGACCCAGGCTTTTAAATGAGTGTTTTGTTTGCTGCTGCTTTGTACCATATGTTTTACTAAACTTTTAATTAGATTGGTATTTTTATATTTCATTTTAATCCTTATTGTGTAGTTTTAATGGTTTTATATTGTGTTAAATGTTTTGTAAACTGCCTTGAGATTATTTTAATGAAAGGCGGTGTAAAGATTTAACAATAAATAAATAATTAAATAGTAGGTATTCATAGAGTGTCAAGCCAAAGTCCTTAAACATTACAATACACAGCCTGAGTGTATTGACAGGCAGTGATTTACGTAAAAAAACAAGCTATCCTCTGAACTGCCCAACAGAGATCCTCTGCTGATAAAAAACAAAGGCAACATTCTTCAGGGGATTACTATACTCCTGAACCTCCCAGCTAAACTCCTGTGTTTTACTTGCCTTAATTCGGGTCCAGTGGTTGAGCAGAATAGTGACTGCATGTTTTGCTCTTTAACTCAACTTCTACAAGGGCTAGAGCTCAGTTTTGTGTTTTTTTTAAATGAAAGCTGAAATCCAGAGGAATCTGGGAGGATGCAGCAATCCCAGTGACATGCTTAAAATCCGGGTACTACCCGAAAAATTGGGGGATGTGGCAACCATAGGTGGGATGAACCTCCAGATGCTGTTATCAGATACGTTGTTCAGATGGCCCTTTTGTGTAACTGAGCATGCCTAGTTTAACCTGATTGCTTTTTAAAATTTTAACACCACTGAGAGAGAAATCACAGAACACTTCCAGGAATTCTGTTCTCTCTCTCTGGCCCTGGCCCAGAAGCTTCACTCAATGGCTGAGATCCTTACAGGGATCATTTTCCTGTAAGGATCACAACCATTGGGTGAAACTTCTGGGCTAGGAGATAAGCGAGAACAGAACTTGTGGACAGTGTTCTCGCTCATTTTTTCCATCTGTGTGCAGAATTAGATTTGTTCTGGGCGGCAGTATCAAGGTAGTGTGTAAGTGCACGCACATGCGCACGCCTTAGAGGGAACACTGCTTGTGGAAATGTGAAGCTGCCAATAGGATGCTTTTAAAAAGCATCCTATATCCGATGCTTTTTAACATCTACATGAAACCACTGGGTGAGTTCATCAGGAGATTTGGAGCAGGGTGTTATCAATATGATGGTGACACCCAAATCTATTTCTCCATTATAATCATCATCAAGAAATGTCATAACCCTCCAAAATGCCTGCCTACAGGAAGTAATGGACTGGATGAGGGATAATAAATTAAAGCTGAATCCAAGATGGAGGTGCTCATGGTAAGGGGACGCAATACTTATAATACGCAATACACAAAACTTTGAGGGATGCAATAGATCTTCCTGTTCTGGATGGGGTTGCATCCCCCCCCCTCGAAAGAACAGGTACATAGTCTGGGAGTGCTTCTGGACCCAGGCCTCATTCTGGTTTCTCAGGCTGAAGCTATGGCCAGGAATGTTTTCTATCAACTTTGGTTGATATGACAGCTGTGTCCATTCCTTGAAGATAATGAGCTCAGAACTGTGGTGCACTCTCTGGTAACCTCTAGGCTTGACTAATGCAATGTGCTCTACGTGGGGCTGCCTTTGTATGTGGTTTGGAAGCTTCAGTTGGTCCAAAATGCAACAGTTAGATTAGTCACCAGTATACCTTGAGACCATATTATGCCTCTTTTAAAGCAATTACATTGTCTACCAGTAGGTTTCCAGGCAAAATACAAAGTGCTGGTAATTACCTTTTAAAGGGTAAGGACTGGCTTACCTGGGAGAGCGCCTTCTTCTGCATTATCCCTATTGTACATTAAGATCATCAAGAGAGGTCCATCTCCAGATGCCGCCAGCCTGTCTGGTGGTAACTTGGGAACAGACCTCTGTAGTCACTGCTGGGTGGTGGAATGTGCTCCCTATAGACATTTGTGGTTTAACATCTTTACCAGCCTTCAGAAGAGTCCTTTAGACACATTTTTTTAGCCTGGCTTTTAGTAAACTTTGAATGTTTATACTTGTTTTAAATTGCTGTTTTAGCAATTTGTTTTATTTTATTGTGTCTTGTATTGTATCAAGTATTTTGTCTTTCATTTTGTCTTTAACCGCCTAGAGCAGCCTGTTCAAGACAGTAGCAGGCCCAGCTGTTTTTGGACTACAACTCCCATAATCCCCAGCCACAGTACTCAATAGTCAGGGATTATGGGAGTTGTAGGCCAACATCTGCAGAAGGGCCCAAGCTGAGCAGCCCTGGCCTCTATATAGCCTTTGGAGTCAGGAGGTATATTAAATGAATGAATGAATGAATGAAATGTGCAATGCTCTCTGCAAATACTCTGTATAATTCCTTGCTCCAGTCTCAGAGAAGGACAGCAACACAATGAGAACAACAACATGACTGGATAGTGGAATTGCCACTATTTATTCTCTTCCTATCCCTGCTAGTGTCTGAAATAGCACTGCAATAGGAAAAACAAAACTGTTGGCTAATGCAGTGACTGCTAATACAGGTCTGAAGACTCTTGCCTCCCCTGCTCTAATGTACCCTCAGGATCAGCCTTCTAATGATTAATATAGCTCTTTTTAAAAGATACACTATTCTGCTAAAACACAAACCTGTAAAGACAGCCAGATCATACTATAATTCTAAAAGCGGTTAAACTGTAATCCTCATCACTTATCTTTGCAAGTCTCACATGCATTGCATAACGTATCTGGGAGCTGGATATTTATTGGATGGAGCTGTTACCACACTTTCAGTATTTATGCATTGTATTGTTTGGCTGTGGTGCATTTGTACTTGTGTTCTGCCAATCTAATAAGACTATAGGGAAACTGCTGCTAAAATTTAAAACTGGGTTAAACTGCTGTTAAAATTGCTGCTATGCCTCATATCAATCTAGGCATTATTCTGGTTTTAGTTGTTTGTTTTGATCACTTGGTGTACAGTAAAGGGAAGGCATATTCTTTACAATAATAACAGCTCACATACTTACTAATGAGGTGCTTGCAGAAGGACATTGTCCGGCTGCAGTTTACATTCCAGGATAGTGTTGCACAATTGGTGGCATGCCTCTTTTGTTTTAAGGGGAACTTTTACGCAAGAGCACTAGAGTGCTAGTGCAACTTTGCAATTAAGCAAGTGCTGAGAGTACTTGCAAGAGTATCAGCCAATGGGCCACTTCAGGTGATACTTTCAACACGTGATTAGATTCCTCTACATGAGTTCAAATGATCATCCAAATGGAAAAAAACATACATTCTCTACCCAGGATGTAAATACTAGATATAATGTAGGATATAAAATGTGGGGTGGTCACCGTTATGTTTAGATAATAATCCGTATTTCTTACTGGTGCCCCAAACCATTGAATTTGCATTAGAAACACAACAAAGCCCAGAATAGGGCCATTCATTGCCCACATTGGCCTTCATCTGAATTTGTTCTCCAAATTTGTTTGTTTGTTTGTTTTTAAACTTTTTATACTGCCCTTCCAAAAGGCTCAGGTTTGTAAAAAACCACAAATATACTAATTGCGCATTTAAACTATCATATATAAATTTATTTTATTTTATTTTAACATTAATATCCTGCTCTTCCTCCAGGGGGCCCAGTGCGGTGTACATGGTTATGTTTATCCTCACAACAACCCTGTGAGGTAGGTTAGGCTGAGAGATATTTGACTGGCCCAGAGTCAGCCAGTGAGTTTCATGGCTGAATGGGGATTTGAACTCAGGTCTCCCCAGTCCTCGTCCAACACTCTAACCATTACACCACACTGGCCCACCAGCAGAAAATATTCTTGACAGCTACTCACTCTAACCCAGCACTGTGAACCTACCAAACAATTGCTCATCGCATCAGCCATAGTTGTAGCAGTCGTGGTTTTCTTTTCCAGCAGGCCTGACAACAGGCAGAGCCACACTGCACTCTGAAATGGAAAACAGAATACCACACTGCTTAGAAAGACAACATTATGAAACCACTTCTTACTATGAACCACAAATAAAAATATAAAAACCTATGCACACGTACTAAAAATATAAATACAAACCCTGTGACAGTTAGGGTTGACACCTAGCTGGTTTTAAACCAAAGTCTGACTGTGTTTTTGTTTGTTTCATTTTCATCATTGTTTCCTTTTTGTCTTTAGACACTTACCAGTGCTAATCGTTGGGGCAATTTTAAATCTGGAGCTTTAAGAGCATTAGCATTTTTCAAGTCTCTGTTTTCAGATAGAAGCTGATGAGCCGATGGATGTATGTATTACGTATGTACTTGAAGGATTTGTTTTTTGCCTTATCTGATGTTCAAGGCACCTTGTAGCAATAATAACAGTAATATAACTAAAACAATTAACATATATTTTAATAATGGGGAAAAATTCCAGACAACACTAATTACCTGACTTCAGCTTCCAGATTTTTTCCTTCAGCCTTCAAAACACAAAATAACCTATGTTTTCAGGAGTTATGCCTACAGAACCCTTATTCCTTTAAGAAGGATCCCATTCTAAGTCTATTGTACTCATAAAAGTATAGGTACATATCTAATCAATTGATTAAAATTAAAAATAGTATACTTTAGAGCACTAAAGTTATGAGCCATGGCCAGATTGAATTTGAAGTTAAAAATTTAATTATCCACTTTATTTTGCAGAAGGCTGGAATCCTATGCAAACTTCCTTGAGAACAACCCCACTGAACACAGTGGGACTTACTCCTGAGTAAACATGCATAGGATTGCACTGTAAATGTGCTATATTTATCTGTGAAATGTTGGTTCTCACTTCTGTGTAGTCACTAAAAAATATCTAAGTCAGTCAAGAATGTAGTGTACATTCTCTTCTAAAATGGACTAATGTTTTCTGGAACAAACTTAATATTCACTTCAGATATCCATTCAACTGATGCTTGTAGCCACAGGTGATTTTTTCCCCACCCACAGAGCCTGAAGGAGCATTGTGTCCATTATCTGGCACATCTTAGCCGCTTGACTTGTACACAGTTGCCTGGGTCTCCTTTAGAAATTTCCCTGAAAACCACCATTCTCCATGATAGCATATTCATAGGAACCTACTACTCCCTTAGGTATAACGTGTTCCACATTTCCTCCTCAGATTACTTTGAAAATTTTATGCTGATGGGAAGAAACGCTGCCTTTTATTTATGAGTAGATAAAGCTAAGGCAGAATTGAAGCGCCTTGGCTCTCATCAGAGAAGGAGCTGTTCAGGTTTTGGGTGTATCTGGCTCATAGGTTCATTTCCAGACTATACACGATTATAAATCTTGTTTGCTTATGTGAAAGGCCTTGGTGAGGTTGGTTTAGTTATCGCAAATTAATTCAAATGCTGATAAGCCTCAAGAGACAAATAAAACAGTTATTGTGTTGTCATAAACTGCCTGGTAGGAAAGTGATTGTTCTGGATTAGATAACCAGGACAATGTATTGTTCAACACAAAAGAATATGGGGCAACGTGTGTATGACACTGCTTAATCTAAACCATGAATAAAACTTAGAGTGGAAACTCCACTCACTGCAAACATTTGCTTGCCTTTGTGTCAATGTGAAAGATGTTTAAAATTTGCTTTGCAGTTCATTTTGTTTTTAAATAAAGGAAGTCTGTTTGGAAAAAACAGTTCTGTCTAAGGAGGGTCTGTTTAAGGATCAAAAGTGGAAGGACAACTTCCAGTGACCAAAGATATGTGCTGGGTAAACTCCCTGTTGCACTCCTGACCTCCTGACCATCTGCTGCTATTTCCCCAAGCCTACCCATATGGACCACAAGGCTAGGCCTGTCCTCCTTTTTTTGCCTTTATCTCAGGCCTTGCCAAAATGTCTGGGACAACCAAGCAATACAATTGGAATCAATTTCATGACTTAATAAAGGCAAATTTGCAAAATGTATTCTAGGCAAAGAATATCAGGTTTCTGTGCTGATGTTGGATGTATTTTGGTGTGTGCAGAGTACATCCTGTCCTGTTTACAGCACAATTGGCAATAAAGGAAGATACCAAGAAAGGTGCAGCTACTTTGAATTATTTCCTGTGATTTTCAAGAACTTATCTGAGCCCAAAGAATGATAGTTCATGAGACACCAGCAACACCGCACACCTCACCACAGCTTGTGTTACTTTGCAGCATCTCTTAAGAGAAGAGCCATTTGACACGTGACTGCCTACAAAAAAGAAAAAAAGTGGGGGAGGAATAAAAAAATAACCCACTGCCCTTTTAGTGAGATTTGATCATGAATTGGGGGCAGGTTAAGTAGAATGAAGTGTGCATGTTTGGCTGTTTTTGATATTGTGTAGGCGATATTGCAGGTTGTGAAAGCACATGTGATGGAGTACTTTCATGTTTCAGTTGCATCCTGGGTTAGATGCTGTTAAGTTTGAGACTATAATCTCAGCACTGTGTATAAAGGCCGGGTCAGGTCACTGGTCCATCTAGCTCAGTATTGTCTATACTGACTGGCAGCAGCTCCCCAAGGTTTCAGGCAGGAGTCTTTCCCAGCCCTACCTAGAGAAGTCATGGATTGAATCTGGGACCTTCTGCATGCGAAGCAGATGCTCTTCCGCTAAATGATGATCCCATGTTTTGCTGAATAAAGACCCTGAACTGAGTAGGAACATGTGTGAGCAGATTACACTCTCTTTTACACTACTCTGATCCTTTAATGGCAGTTTTCTCAATGCATTGCAAGGGACTCCATCCCAAGGGACTCCAGGATCAGAAGAATAGCAATAGCAATAGCACTTACATTTATATACCACTCTATAGCGGGAGCTCTCTAAGCGGTTTACAATGATTTAGCATATTGCCCCCAACATTCTGGGTACTCATTTTACCGACCTCGGAAGGATGGAAGGCTGAGTCAACCTTGAGCCCCTGGTCAGGATCGAACTTGTAACCTTCTGATTACAGGGCAGCAGTTTTACCACTGCGCCACCAGGGGCTCATTGATCCTGAAGGGACTCAGAACACATGAGAAGGGACTCCAGGAGAATGTGAGTAGCTTAGAGCATTTGAACGCGTAGCATATAAGTGATGGCATCATACAGTTGCACATTTAAAAAAGGATTAGGGCAAGTTTGCACTGGGGATTTCAGAGGTGACCTTATGAGCACATGCAGCCTTGAGCTGGTCCCTTGCCCATCCATATGTTTGATAGGATTGGCATTATCTATGAGGCCTCCACTACCGTGTATGCAGAGCAAGTAGAGTCCTATTCAAACATTATGTTGTATGTGTGTACAGGTGTCTGTACATGTGTATGTGTTGTATGCAAATGTTCATTTTAAAAGTTAAGTGAGTACAGGTCCCCTCAAATGAAGGGTTTAGATAGGAAGTATACTTTTATACTTGCACTAAACATAAATGTGTAAACAACTGTACATGTTTTCAGATCTGTACATGCCTATACTGCACACAAATTGTATGGATGTTGAACATAATGTGTGAACAGGGTGGATGAGTATTCCAGAAAAGATACCTGCCTTTTAAAGGAAAGTATCACTTACAGCTTAATGCTTAAGTCTGAGCTGAGAAGATGCAAAGTTCTTGTGTAAACATACCCTCATTGTGAAGGCACCTACCCTGGTTGGGCAGAACACAACCTCTCTTTTGTGACTTGCATTGAAATTGCTACAGATTTTTTAATCCCAATATGAAAGAAAAAAAGTCAGAAGAACTCACGGGCTTGTAATTGAAATTCAGTCCATGTGGCGATGTGTTTGATACAGCTGGGTGTTTGTGCAATGTGTAAATGTGCTCATTTTGGAAACAGAGCAAACATGCTTAAATTCAAGATAAGATTTATGATCTGGTTTGGCTGAGATGCAGTGTTTGTTTTATGCATGCCCATTAATGGGTGTTATATGTATACACACGCATGTCCTTCCCTCCCTCCCTCTATGTCTGCAGTGCTGATAGGAAGAACAATCAAAAGCATTAAATGTAGTCTAAGCCACACTTCCTCCCTTGAGTACTAAACTGCAGCAAGCTGAAATCATTAAAGTGGGAGAGAGAGAAAATGACTCTTGGCTTTGTCTGAGCCCTCCTGCCAAACTTCGTCTACAACCTTTGTGTTGGATGGAAACTATTTCCTTTCCACAAGCTCTAAACTTGCAGACAAGGTTTCCTGCTTTCCTGTTAGTGCCTCCACCTACCCAGACAGCTTTGACACTTTTGACTTACTGATCAGTTATTTTCTACCACAGCTCCAAAAAAGTTTGCATGCTGTTGTAACAGCTGACTAAGCAGTAAAACATGCCCTGTAAGTGAAGGAAGCAAATGCAGGCCTCCCCACTCAACAACTGACAAATGTTCTTGGTCTCAAATGTTTCAGGGGTTACTGTTACATATGTCATCTCTTGCCAGATGGATGGGCCAGCGTTTCACTATGTTCACCAGGAAGAGGAAGGGAAATGTGTGTGGGCTGAGCATGAGGCACACTCTCAGCAGTGCTTTTGCTCTGGTTAGCTGAACTTTGGGAATTGGTTACCATGAACCTGATGTGCAGGCACTGCATCATGGTTCAGTTGCACATTGGAAATGCTGTGATATTAAGTGAAGCTGTAGAGTCCACACTATAACTTAGCACAATTACTGAAGTGATGGTAACTTTTGTATGCCTGGCCTAAAGAGCAGTGTTTCTGTTTCACCAGCTGGAGTGAAATTGGACTTGACTCAGAGAGCACAAAACACAATCCTTTCTTCCACTCTGGAGCAGTCAAAGGTTCCTGGTTTCTCTGTGCCACCTATAAACAGGTGTGTTTTGACGGAAGCACAGTTTCGGGTGCTTCTCCCTAATAATTTTTTCACAGAGCTGTAAACATTTAGAAATGACCTTTTCACATGTCAGTCTGCCTGTATAAAAATGTCTCCTTCATAACTATTAATAGATGTGGGACTCCCTTAGCATTCTTTTCCATAACTGTGGGTATCTGTCCCCATTAACTAATTCCCTCTCTGGTTGTTGGTGAAACAGACAAAGTTAGGGGCTATCTTTGTCAATTTTGCTGCTGCCTTGTCTGTTTTTTAAAAATTGAAGTATTTCAGAGCCAGTTCAGGTGATATGGCTTGAAGGCATGTGTGAAGAGGAAGGGTGTGCTGAGAGCACTCCCATTGGCATATCCTCCACAAATATTTGGAGCACGTGTTTAAGGGATGCACCAGGAGGCTGAGATGTCCATGGTGGATGTCCTGATAGGCACACTTTCATTGCACCGCTTTACCCTTCACATGAGTTGCTGGGCCGCATCATGTGAACCAGCTTACTATGTGCACGAGCATATATGCCCTTTTAGGAAAAGTGTACACACACACACGTGAAATTTACCAGGTTCAACACTCTACAGTATCAGTAACTGGAGACCAGAGAGAATGACAATGAAGAATAGGCAGGAAGGCAGCTTAATGTATAAAGGTGTGTGTGTGTGAACACACTGTCACTGGCTAACTGTCACCCAACCATGTCGGGCTAAGATTGTACCTGTGTTTGGATGAAAGGTGATATGAATCTCCATACAGGGTAGGCAAGTGGAAACGGTTGACATGTTATGGTGACTTTTACACCAGGAAAAGTATAACTTGTGAATGGTCGTAATGCACATTAATTAATGTGCAGGGTAGATTCTGAGTAATCATTAAAATGCTTGAACACATGCATATGATTTCAGACTTACTTCTTGTGGTGAACTCTGTTTTGTGGTTCTGTAAGTATTTCATTAATTTTTGTTTTCTTTGTGAGCCATCTCTAAGGGCCAACCTTACATGTTAAATTAAGGACACCTTGACCTTTGCTTGTCCACCCCTAAATATAGCACTATAGCAATAGCACTTACATTTATATACCGCTCTATAGCAGGAGCTCTCTAAGCGGTTTACAATGATTTTTAGCATATTGCCCCCAACATTCTGGGTACTCATTTTACCGACCTCGGAAGGATGGAAGGCTGAGTCAACCTTGAGCCCCTGGTCAGGATTGAACTTGTAACCTTCTGGTTACAGGGCGGCAGTTTTACCACTGCACCACCAGGGGCTCCTAGCAGCTGTAGAAGCCCTGCTCTGGATCAGGACTATAGCAGGGGTAAAGGGTGAAGTCCCCTCCCCCCATAGTCCTGATTTAGAGTGGCTACCCATGGTTCCTATCAAGGAAAGAATATCAAGCATGCAAGGGTCAATAACTCAAAATAGTGCCTGACATTCAGAGCAAGGAAATATGCCACAGGTGCAGTGAGAGACCAGCCTAAGAGAACTTCAAACTAACTGCACTGGTACAGAATGGAAATTCTGATTTTTATTATCCTTCCCTTCCCTAGGAAGTTCTCGATGCTGCCTGACAATATGTCCCTGATGGCTGCACAACCCTCAGGGACACATTTTGAGGTGCCACAGAGGGCTTCCTGGGAGGAGAAGGTGTCAAAAACTGCCATTTCCCCGCTGCATTGGTGCAGTTAGTTTGAAGTTCTCTTAGGCTGGAGTTCTAATACCAGCTGAAGGACAAAACATACAAGCACAATGGATGACTTTATGTGTTCCCATGTGTGATTAATAGCAGCTCTGGGAGGGAGGGCTTGGATTGGGCCTATGTTGTGGATAAAATGCTTAACTTCCCCCTTGCCCCTGATCCAAATTGCCCCCACAGCTGTTTTTTAAAAAAGCAGAAATAGATATTTTTACACATATCTGACTTCACATTTAGTTTGACCCTCAGAATCTCCAGCATGTTGGCTGACGATATATTTATTTTAACTTTGACAAGTTTGACATTTCATAGTGTCATTTGACTAGAAGAATTTATGGCAGTTTTTGCAATAGCTGACTTGATGTGAAAGAAATATCTTATCTTGGAAGAGCTAGTGCAATGCATGTGTGGGTCACTCATGTATTTAGCAATACCCACATATTACTATAACATTTGCAGAGGATGATTGTCTGCTTCCACATGCTTCCCTCCTCTGTGGGTTGGGCTTATACAGAGTTGACAGATCACATCCTGGAGACCTTCTTGCTGCAGCAGGTGGGGGAGTAGTGGTGATCAAAGGGAGAAACAGGTGGGAGCAACTGTGGCTGCTATTTCTTCCACTTAATTGATCCTTTCAGAGTGAATATTTGCAGGGCCGGATTAAGCTAGTGCAGGGCCTGTAGCATATGTTATAAAGGGGCCCTAAATTAAAAAAAAATTGCACATAAATATTAAAACATAAATTATTTACTTGCATAGTAAAGTAATTCATTTTTTTCATTTGCTATATTTTAGAGTATGGGAGACCAAGCCACAAACTCACACTTACTACAACAGTGAACATTTATATACTGTTTTTCAATCAAAATTATCATAGTGGTTTACATAGAAAAATAAACTGGGTCTCACGATCAGTAAGCCCGCTTTCCCCGCACATGAGCGGGCAGGGAGCCCTGGGTGGCCGGATCGGCCGCCCAAACGATTGTCAGCTCCATGACAGAGCCAGAGGGGGCTGGGGAGCTTGGGGGCTGTGTGGCCCCCGGAAGCCCCAGTATGCCCTGTGCAAGTGTGCAGGGCATACTGGGGAGACCCCCGGTGCCGGGAGGCGGCTTTTTGCCTCCCCTCCAGGGGGCTACTCATGACCAGATAGCCCGGGTTTGCGGAGCACTCGCTCTGCAAACCCAGGCTATGGGGAAGGCTACAGGAGCGGGTTACCCGCTCGAGAACCACCGGGCTCGCAGCCGAGCCTGGTGGTTCTCACAATTAGCAAAAATTGGGCTAGGCTCTCCTAGCCTGATTTTTGCTAATCGTGAGAATAGCCCCAAAGAGTGGATAGATGATTCTCTGTCTCCAAAGGGCTCACACTCTAAAAAGAAAAATGTGGTAGGCACCAGCAACAACCACTGGACAGATGCTGTGCTGGGCCTTCTCTTAAAAGGCACATATAGCAGGAAAGGGATATTTATTGGAAGCTGGGCATGTGGGGCCCTCGAAAATGTGGGGCCCGTAGCAAATGCTACATTTGCTACTACGCTAATCCACCATAGAATATTTGGATTGCAACTGTTGGCTTATCCAGGGTTATACATGCAAATCAGCATGCATTATGATTCTCATGATATTGTATTTTTGCTAGTGAAAACAGGCCTGAGTCAGTTGATTCCCTTTAAGTACATACAACAAATGTGCTCAAAGATCAGTGTGCAAACAGTTCTATGCCCTTTCAGTGTCTGATGGAAGTAAGTGTCAATCTGACCCAGCTGTAACTGAGACACATGAATAACCTGCATACTGTACTCTAGAGTGTACGGTTAATGTCATTGTACGGGAGTAATCTGAATGCTACTGCCAGGCATCTCAGCTTGGTCCAAGTTATTTGAGTGTTTGCCACATTGAGAAATTCCCATGAGAGCTACTCTTCCGTAAGTCATGGAAACCTGGATTGATGTGAAGTGAATGGCAGCTCTTAGGACATGTTGTTGCTATAAACAAATTATGCCACAACAAGTTGTATCTTCCGATGTGTCAGTTAACTTCTTGCCTTCAATCTGCTTTTCAGGGTAGAGAAGTACAAGGGTGGATGACAATGTTAATGCAAATTGTCCAAACAATTCAGAACTAATAGGTAACCTTTTGTCTGCTTATTATGCCAACTGCTTGAAGTGCTCCCATTTGTCACAATGAAGGGCATCCAGAATATATTTATTGGAAGTACTTTTTTGTGTCACACTTAATTAACATATGGAGTTCGGTATTACAGGATGCTGTGCTGGCCACTAGCTAAGAGGGCTTGAAAAAGGATTAAACACGTTTGTGGAGGATAGATCTGTCAGGAGATATTAGTAAGTGACAGCTAAATCTGTTCACATTGCATTCATATCTTGTCTTTATTCCATCATGGAGCTCAAGGTGGCCGGTATGTGGTTCCCAGGTGGTCATCCATGCACGGACTGACCAGAATTAGCTTCAGCAAAGTGGTTGTAAGATGTGCCCTCAAACCAGGGCTGTAAAGTTCAGCCATCCTGCAGATGTTTTTAAAAAAATTTATGTAGTATGTATATATGTATACATGCATTTTTATATTAATATCCCGCTTTTCCTCCAAGGAGCTCAGAGCAATGTACATGGTTATGCTTATCCTCACAACAACACTGTGAGGTAGGTTAGGCTGAGAGATGCATGACTGGCCCAGAGTCACCCAGTGAGTTTCTTGGCTGAGTGGGGATTTGAACTCAGGTCTCCCTGTTCCTAGTCCAGCACTCTAACCACTACACTATACTGGCCTACAATGTTGACCTACAATGTTGGACTACAACTCTCATCATACGTAACTATTGACCACTGTAACCGGGGATGATGAGAGCTGTAGTCCAGAAACAGCAGGAGTGTTGAAGTTGTGCAGTCTTGCCTCAAACCCTACCCTGGGGCTCTCCATGGAACCTCCATGTTCAGAGGCAGTTTACCTCTAATTACTAGATTCTGCAGATAAGCACTAGGGGATGGCCATCATCTTCATATCCTGCTTGCCAGCTTTCTGGAGCATCTCATGCTGGACTAGTTAGACATTGACCTACTTATTATATTTTCATTTCTCTTGAAGCAAGCAGGGTCCACCCCCCTCTTCCAGAGTACTAAATCCAGACTTCACAGCTTTCCATGGGATTGACCAGACTTTCTTTTCTGCATTTGTAACCCACATGTTTCACATTCACATGTGGCCCGAAGAGTAAAAAGACATTTTTTTACTCATGGCTACATGTTAAAATGCTATACGTTTTTTCAGGGAGAAGAAAACATGATTATTTAGAATGCACAGCTACTTTAAGGCCTAGTTTTGGAATGTAGGTGCATGTGTATGTCAGTTCTAATCTGAAATTAGAGAATTTGTGCTTATAATATGGGATAGCAGGGTAAATGGGGGGGTGAAATTGGGGGTGATTTGGGGGGCACCATGAGAATTTGGAGATTTTGGAATTTGGAGATTTTGCAATTGCACCATGAGGCAATAGTAATGGTTTCCATCTGTGCTTGATATCCTGCTCCCCCAGGGCCACCATACTTTCCCCTCCTGTTTGCCCTGGGAACCATGCTTTGTCATGATGTAGGATTATTCCAAGAGGGCTTCTGGGGAAAGATATGGCTCCCAGTGGCAGATACAGTTCCCCCCCAAAAATCCCTTTTGGAACATGCTATATCGTGACATATCATAATTCCTGGGCTATTATGGGAGAAACTTTTATGGTAGCTGGTGGGAGCCGGATGCTGAGAAGAGCCGCTGTTCACCAAAAAGATAACCAGTTTTAAGGCAAGGGCAGCTGCTGCCATCAATGAGTGGCAGGCCCCCTCCCAAAATGTCCTAGAAACTCCAGCTCCTCACAAATAATCAAACAGGCTCTTCCTTTTCACTTCCTGCGGACAGTATGGCAAAAATGCAGGGACTGGGGACTGTTTGGATTATCTCTAGAGTGTGTGTGTAACTGAAAGAGAGTGAGAACTGAGTATGCATCTAATTGCACATCTGAGATCAATGAAAGCTCTGGGGCTGGATTCTGGATTCTGGAGAGCTGGTCTGAGAGGAGAACTGGTCTTGTGGGTAGCAAGCATGACTTGTCCCCTTAGCTAAGCAGGGTCTGCCCTGGTTGCATATGAAAGGGAGTCTAGAAGTGTGAGCACTGTTAAGACATTCCCCTTAGGGGATGGCGCTGCTCTGGGAAGAGCAGAAGGTTCCAAGTTCCCTCCCTGGCATCTCCAAGATAGGGCTGAGACACACTCCTGCCTGCAACCTCGGAGAAGCTGCTGCCAGTCTGTGTAGACCAGGCCTGCACAACATAAGGCCCAGGGGCCGGATTCGGCCCACAGGGACAATTTTACTCCCCCCCCCCGGTATCCTGTAGCAACATAGGAGCTAGAAACTGCCTTATAGCACCATTATACGCCTGTTTTCTCAGAAATATGTTCTATAGTGTACCCAGTGAGGCTGACTCCCATGTAAGCATGCCTAGGATTGCAGCCTGAAAACAACAATCATTTAGGGAGAGGAGAAGACTTGGCATTTGTTTGGGGCTGGCATGCTCTCCAGGGCACCCACTGATTGAGCAGGGACAGGACCTATTTCTGGCTACCATTCTTGGTTAAAACTATGGGTTCATTGACAGGGGGAAGAGATTCACAAGTTTTAATTTTAATGTAATAATGTGCTAAAATTTGACCTCGGCCCCTGAACGCCAAGTTGTGGATGGTTCCGGCCCACCAGGGCATTTGAGTTGTGAAGCTCTGGTGTAGACAATACTGAGCTAGATGGACCAATGGTCTGACTCAGTATAAGGCAGCTTCCTATGTTCCCATGCACTCACTTTACAAGGACACACACACCAATGCATGCAAACGAAAAAAATAATGATGTCATATTACTGGTATATAAATGATGCACCAATTATTTTGGTAAACATAACAGTGATCCAAAACAGCAAAGAGAATGCTCAAAACAGCAAAGAGAATGCCAGATAAAACCAGCCAATAAATGCAAGATTTACAACAATGTCAGAATTCAGACTGATTCAGTAATCCTGCACAACATTGCCTCTGAAACGGAATGATCTTTATGTAACAATGGAGTTACAAGGAGTGAGGCAATCTATTGGGCTTCTTAAGAGAGAGAGTTCTGGAAACAGGGGGCAATGGCCAAGAAGGCCCTGATTTGCAGATCTGCAGCCCATCCCAGGATGATTTCAGGCCTACAAAGATCAGTGTGGTGGCCATTTTAGAGGTTGCCGCACAAGATAATGTTGGTTTAATACCCTGTAAGCTGGCAAAACTGAAGGGGCGGGGGGAGAGAAGCAAGGAATAAAATGGTAATATCTACTTGCATGCTGTTTAATTCTCTAGAGCTCTATCTTTATCTGCATATTTGTCAAGCAATCTGATTGTAAAGTTTGTGTGATTTCAAACTTGGAAAGTGCCTGCCTTTAACTTGTGTGGTGCTTTAAAAAAACAAAACACTGCTGTAAGAATTCACACCCAGAAATGTTGCATTTGCAATGTATTGCCATCCCTGTGTTGTGCAGTCTTACCATACTGACAAATGGCTTGTCATTTGAAATAAGTGGTTAACGCGCTGCAAATTATTCCCTTCAATTTAACTGAGTTGTACCTGAGTTTTTATTGCCTGTGCATCTCAAGCAGTTTTGCTCAAGTTTCCTTGCCTTCTAAAAAAGTTATATTTTAGAATGTCTTTTAAAAAGTCAATGCAACTTCCTTTTTACTTTGAACACAATTGTTTTTAAAAGACACATTGAATAGCCATGCTGTGATTCTGATTGACTAGTGCATTTGATAAACTAGACATAATGTTTATTGTCCAGTCTGCCTGTTGCTTTCCCATTGCAACCATCTCCCTTTAAGACAAAAGCTGTTTGGACAGAAAAAACCCATCCCTGAATTTCTTGGAGGCAACAACCTGTAGTGAGGTATGCTGAGGTGGCAGAGCATTTGCTAGAGAGCTTTCACTGCTTAGCTTTATGGAGGCATACCCAGCACATGGATGTGCTGCGTTTCCTTGGCAAGTCATGTTTGCCATCACAAGACCAAGGCACATATGTGCCACATGTGTGGTTGTATTTGTGTATTCATGCGTGTGTAGCTTACAACCTGTTTCTCCTGAAAGTATCTGGAGCTGATATTATGGTTATTGTATTTTTATTAATATTAATATTATTGTATTTTTGAGCTGATATTATGGTAAAGTTATCTGAAAGTTGGGTGTCAGAGGTTTGGACAGGGGGCGCAATTTCAGTGCTTGCCCTAGGAGCTATTTTCCCTAGATACGCCCCTGTCTCAACGTGAGCTGATTGCAGCTTGTGCGGACACAGAGACAGGCGCCTAGAGTACCAATCCCCTGGGGGAATCGCCCAGTTCACTGTGCTTGGCGTGCAGTGCACTGTGAGATGCTTAGAGGCTGGGATAAGGAGCCCTGGCCTTAAAGCGATCCACCCTGCTCTGTGCAGCAGGATCCCATCCACCAAAGACATGTCTGGGGGAAATGCAAGGTTTGCAAAGCCTTCACCCCACCCACCCGCCTGCCTGGTAGGTTGTGTGAATGGTTACTTTGTTTCAAAAATTTCCCTCTGAGTCTGTTGCTCCTCTGGGGTACCCTAGCACAGGCAGTAGCCTGTGTCCAGGCTATGGTTCATTTGTTATGCACATTTGTAAATTTGGTTTTTGAATCCAATTCCCTGAATAGTATTGTCTGCTCAAATTCAACTCCCCCAGTTCATCCTCTCTCCACAAAACACATCTGACACCACATGAGGGGGAAAACAGTTTAGAAGGGGTTATCTCATGTGGATAAATGACTTGCAGGGAAAGCGTTAAGGGCTCCTGCCCCTCCACCCACTGCACTCAAAGTTGCATCCTTCTGAGCCTGCTTTTCAGCAAAAGGAGAAGGAGAAATAGGAGAAGAGCTTATTGCATGTATTTGCATATGTGGTACATTTGCCCCTTGGAAAAGGAGGAAGTTGTGGCTAATTTAAAAGTGCCTGGAGACCCAGGTGGAAGAAAGACCTTGAACATTTATACTTCAGTACAGTTTAAGAGTACGGATATGGGGGAGGCCATGGGGGCAGGAATAAGTGCTGAAGGAAAAGCAAAAGGAACTATTTGTTTTCTTCCCATAAAGCAAACAATAATGATTTCTACAGTGAATTAAAAAAATATTTTAGGCTGTTTGTATTGCTGATTGAAAGCTCTTGAGGTGAATTTTCCTAAGGAAAAGACTGAGGAAAGGGAGGAAGCCATAGACAATTCCAGAAATAATAGAGGCAAACAATAGCTAGAGGCAATTTAATTATTAAGTCTCTCCATGGCTTTGTTTATTCTATGGCTATTTTCAAATTCCACAGAAGAAATGGAGAAATAGTATTTTACTTGTTAGAGTAATATGCAAAATATGAGATAGAGATAAATGAAAGAGTTGCCAAATGAATTTCCTGAACCTTTTTTGTACTCTGACGTGATTTGTACTGATTGCCTGTGCAAAGATATGTTAGCATATGAATAAAGGTAACACTTTCCTTGATGTAACTGGTTTTCGGGTGGAGACTGCCTTGGTTGGCCTGATGGATGATATCCAATTAGGACTTGATGGAGGAAGTGTGACTCTGTTGGTCCTTTTGGATCTCTCAGCGGCTTTCAATACTATCAACCATAGTATCCTTCTGGAACGTCTGAGGGAGTTGGGTGTAGGAGGTATTGCTTTGCAGTGGTTCTGCTCCTATCTCTCAGGCAGATTCCAGATGGTGTCGCTTGGAAACTGTTGCTCTTCAAAACTTGAGCTTTTATATGGGGTCCCTCAGGGCTCCATATCATCTCCAATGCTTTTTAACATCTACATGAAAACTCTGGGAGAGATCATCCGGGGATTTGCTGCTGGGTGCTATCAGTACGCTGATGACACCCAAATCTATTTCTCCATGTCAACTTCATCAGGAGAAGGCATATCCTCCCTGAATGCCTGCCTGGAGGCAGTAATGGGCTGGATGAGGGATAACAAACCGAGACTGAATCCAGATAAGACGGAAGTACTTGTTATGTGGGGTCATTACTCGGGAAACGATATTGACCTGCCTGTTCTGGATGGGGTCACACTTCCTCAGAAGGAACAGTTACACAGTTTGGGAGTGCTTCTGGATTCACGCCTTTCCCTAGTTTCTCAGGTTGAGGCAGTGGCCAGAAGTGCTTTTTATCAGCTTCGGTTGATACGCCAGCTGCATCTGTTTCTTGAGATTCATGACCTCAGAACAGTAGTACATTTGCTGGTAACCTCCAGACTTGATTACTGCAATGCGCTCTATGTGGGGCTGCCTTTGTATGTAGTCCGGAAACTACAATTAGTACAGAACGCAGCAGCTAGGTTGATCTCTGGGTCATCTCGAAGAGACCATATTACGCCTATATTCATTCATTCATTCATTCATTCATTCATTCATTCATTCGATTTCTATACCGCCCTTCCAAAAATGGCTCAGGGCGGTTTACAAAGAAAAACAACAAACAAATAAGATGGAATCCTGTCCCCGAAGGGCTCACAATCTAAAAAGAAACATAAAATAGACACCAGCAACAGTCACTGGAGGTACTGTGCTGGGGGTGGATAGGGCCAGTTACTCTCCCCCTGCTAAATAAAGAGAATCACCACATTAAAAGGTGCCTCTTTGCCAAGTTAGCAGGGGTTATTACAGGAGTTACACTGGCTGCCAATTGGTTTCTGGGCAAAATACAAAGTGCTGGTTATAACCTATAAAGCCCTAAACAGCTTAAGCCCACGGTGCGTCTTCTTCTGCAGGATCCCCATCGTCCACTGCGTTTGTCAGGGGAGGCCCGTCTGTGGCTACCTTCAAGTTGTTTGGTGGCCACTCAGGGATGGGCCTTCTCAGTTGTAATTCCAAGACTTTGAAATGCACTTCCCGCTGATATAAGACTCTCCCCATCTCTAGCGGTTTTTAAAAATCCTTGAAGACTCATTTTTTTAACCAGACCTTTTAGCTTTTGTAATTTTAAATCTGTAAATTTTTCTCATTTTAGGCAATTTTTTGGAGTTTTAATTGATTTTAATTGACCAGAGGGGCTATCTCTGGCCCTATATGGGAACGCTGTCTCCTGCCCAGCTTGCCAGAAGCGCTGCAACATTGGGAGAGACCACCTGCTTCCTAGACAGCCCCCAGGGTGAGAGACTGGTGTGGGCTGTCTGCCTGTTGCTGCTGCTGCTGTGTTGAACATCTGCCTGCAGGAGTTGGGGGAGAAGGTGAGTCCACCGACCAGCCCCCTGCCTGACCTGCAGAACTGTGGCCTTTGGCAGTGGCTGCTTCGCAGGATCAGGGCCAGGACTGAGTCAGCAGTTATTGCTACCAGCTGACCAGAGGGGCTATCTCTAGGCCTATATAGGAACGCTGCCTGTGGCAGCGGTGGCGGGGTTGCCACCGAAGAGGTGACACCAAAGGGGGTTGCCCCTTTGGAGCAGCCACCTCTGGGGACAGCGAGGGCGAGGGCCAGGTCTCTTGGCCCAGGTATATTTTATTGGTGGGAATTTAATAATGGGGCTTCTGTTTTAATTAGTCCTGGTTGAGGATTTTTTAAGAATCTGTCTGGGCTTGCCTGGAGATGGGGAGACAAGGGGCGTGTCCACTGACTGTGGGGCAGCCATCCCAGTGGTGGTGGGAAACTGAAGTAATGTTGACAGGACAATGGGTTGTTACAGGGGAAGGGGACATCGAAATCTAATAGCTGTTTCCCCTTCCGGTTGTCCTGCCAGCTCTTTGACCTTGAGGAGCAGTGCTGACCACCCTTGGAACCTCACCTTGCTCCTCTGTAATGCCAGGTCAGTCCAGAACAAATTGGAAACCATCCATGATTTGATTCTGGATGAAGGTGCCGACCTGGTATGTATTACAGAGACCTGGTTGGGGGAGGCTGGGCATCCAGTGTGGTGCCAGCTTCTCCCTCCAGGGTACTCTGTTGAGGAGCCGGTGAGGGACTGCGGGCGGGGAGGTGGAGTGGCTTTGGTCTATAAGAATAATATCTCCCTTACCAGGATCCCTGTTAGAGTGTCTGACCATATCGAGTGTGTGTACTTAGGTTTGGGGACCAGGGATAGACTGGGACTTCTGTTGGTGTACCCATCACCCCGCTGCTCAGCGGAGTCCCTAATTGAGCTGACAGACTTGGTCTTGGGTTTGGTGTTGGAGTCTCCCAGGCTTGTGGTACTGGGCGACTTCAATGTTCATTTTGGGACCAAATTGTCTGGGGCAGCTCAGGAGTTCATAGCGGCCATGACGACTATCGGCCTATCTCAAGTGGTCTCAGGACTGACGCACATTGCAGGTCACACGCTTGATTTGGTCTTTCACTCTGATCAGGGTGGTGTTCCGTGGGTTTGGAATCCTGTGATTTCCCCATTGTCATGGGCGGACCACTATCTGTTTAAGGTTGGACTCATAGTCACACCCCACCTTCGCAGGGGCGAGGGACCTATTAGGATGGTCCGCCTGAGAAGATTATTGGATCCTATAGGATTTCAAGAAGCCTTGGGGGGATTTAGTGTTGGCTCTGTCGGCGATCCTGTTGATGCCCTGGTGGAGAATTGGAACAGCAAACTCACCAGGGCGGTAGACATGATCGCTCCTAAGCGTCCTCTCTGACCCGCTTCAACACTGGCCCCTTGGTATACGGAAGAACTATGGGGACTGAAGCGGGGAGGTAGACGACTGGAGCGCAGGTGGAGAAAGACTCGGCTTGAATCTGACAGACTGCAACATAGAGCTCATGTGAAGACCTATGCTCAGGTGATAAGTGCAGCAAAGAAGCGATTCATTTCTGCCCGTATTGCACCTGCAAGTTCACGTCCAGCGGAGTTGTCCAGGGTTGTGAGAGGGCTAGTATGTGCCCCTCCTCCATTGAATCAGTATCTGGAACCATCTACCACCCACTGCGATTCTTTGTGCACAAAATCTCTCATATTTGGGCCGACTTAGATTACATCTCCACAATTACCGCAGTGTCTGATGTGGAGGTGTCCAGCGACTCCTCTTATGTGGTTAGGTTGGATCAGTTCCAGTTTGTGATTCCTAAGGATGTGGACAAGTTGCTTGGAATGGTGCGGCCCACCACTTGTTCTCTTGATCCTTGCCTGACATGGCTTATATTATCTGGCAGGGGGTTGTTGTAGAAGGCCTGGTAGAGATTATAAATGATTCTCTGAGGGAAGGTAGGATGCCTCCTTGTCTTAAGGAGGCAATTATTAGACCGCTTCTGAAGAAGCCTACTCTTGATCCTGCAGAGCTGAGTAACTACAGGCTTGTCTCCAACCTTCTGTGGCTGGGCAAGGTAATTGAGAGGGTGGTGGCCTCTCAGCTCCAGGCAGTCTTGGAAGAAACGGATTATCTAGACCCATTTCAAACTGGCTTCCAGGCTGGCTATGGGGTGGAGACTGCCTTGGTCGGCCTGATGGATAATCTCCAACTGGGAATTGACAGAGGAAGTGTGACTCTGTTGGTTCTTTTGAACCTTTCGGCAGCTTTCGATACTATAGACCACAGTATCCTTCTGGAGCGTCTGAGGGGGTTGGGGGTGGGAGGCACTGCTCTGCAGTGGTTCTGCTCCCACCACTCGGGCAGGTTCCAGATGGTGTCCCTTGGAGACTGTTGTTCTTCAAAATCTGAACTTTTTGTATGGTGTCACTCAGGGCTCTGTATTGTCTCCGATGTTGTTTAACATCTACATGAAACCACTGGGAGATGTGGTGCTGGGTGCTATCAGTATGCTGATGACACCCAAATCTATTTCTCCATGTCGGCATCATCAGGAGAGGGCATAACCTCCCTAAATGCCTGTCTGGAGGCAGTCATGGGCTGGATGAGGGATAACAAACTGAGACTGAATCCGGATAAGACGGAAGTACTCATTGTGCGGGGTCGAAACTTGAGAGATGATTTTGATCTGCCTGTTCTGGATATGGTCACACTTCCCCATAAGGAACAGGTACACAGTCTAGGGGTGCTTCTGGATCCAAATCTTTTTCTGGCATCCCAGGTTGAGGCAGTGGCCAGAAGTGCCTTCTATCAGCTTTGGCTGATATGCCAGCTGTGACCGTTTCTTGAGACAGGTGACCTCAAAACAGTGGTACATCTGCTGGTAACCTCCAGACTGGATTACTGCAATGCACTCTATGTGGGGCTGCCCTTGTACATAGACTGGAAACTACAGTTGGTCCAGAATGCGGCAGCCAGGCTAGTCTCTGAGTCATCTAGGAGAGACCATATTACTCCTGTATTGAAGGACTCACACTGGCTGCCAATAAGTTTCCGGGCAAAATACAAGGTGCTGGTCATAACCTATAAAGCCCTAAACAGCTTTGGCCCTGGGTATTTAAGAGAATGTCTTCTTCATCATGATCCGATTGAGATAATCAGGAGAGGTCCGTCTGCTTTTGCCACCGGCTCGTCTGGCGGCTACTCAGGGATGGGCCTTCTCCGTTGCTGCCCCAAGGCTTTGGAATGCGCTGCCTAGTGAAATAAGAGCCTCCCCATCTCTGACAATTTTAAAAAAGTCTTTAAAGACACATCTGTTCAACCAGGCTTTTAACTGATATTGTTTTAATTGTTTTAATGTTGTTTTTAGAATATCGTTTTTAAAAATTGTTTTAAAATTGCTGTTTTAAATTTTGTTTTGTTTTGTTTGTTTTTAACTAACATTTTATCTTTGTTTTTATCTGGTTGCAAACCGCCCAGAGACGTAAGTTTTGGGTGGTATAAAAATATGTTTAATAATAATAATAATAATAATAATAATAATAATAAGTTTATTTGTATTGTTTTATGATGGTAAACTGCCCTGAGACTTTAGTTTGGGGCGGTATAGAAATGTATTAAATAAATAAATAAATAAATAATGTAGCCACAGTGTGGGGTAGTTGGACATAATCAACCTAAAACTAAGGACATAGTAAACTAATTGACTGATATCCAGACTTATGATACCCTGGCAGAACAGCATTTTCTGTCACTCAAGATGGAATGGCGCAGTGGGGAAAGGCTTGACTAACAAGCAGAAGGTTGCTGGTTCGAATCCCCACTTGTATGTTTCCCAGACTATGGGAAACACCTATATCGGGTAGCAGCGATATAGGAAGATACTGAAAGACATTATCTCATACTGTACAGGAGGAGGCAATGATAAACGCCTCCTGTATTCTACCAAAGAAAACCAAATGGCTCTGTGAGTGCCAGGAATTGAAATCGACTTGACAGGACACTTTACCTTTATCTTTAAGATGGTAGGGATGATTCACCTCTCTCCTCTCCCCTTTATGCCTCCCAAAAATATGTCCTTGAGGGTTGTGGGACCCTCAGGGACATATTTTTGAGAGGTACAGATAGCTGCAGGGGCAAAGGAGTATCAGTTAAAATCAGTTCTGCCTCCCCTTGCACAACAGAAAATGATCTTCTTCCAGTGTAACATTAATTTGGAGGTCAGCCACTAATTCCAAGGAGAATTAATCACATGCTTAAATCACTCCCATGGAAATAAAAAAAGTCTTAACTTTGGCTGCTCAACTGCTTCACTTTGGCTGAATCATCTAGTAACAATTCTTAATTCCAGAAAAATTCCCACAAAAGATTTGCCAGTGATGAGTACCAGGATATATGATGCAATAACTGCGTTCAGAGTCCCTTGGACATTCATAAGACTTATCCTTGGATGCTTATGATGAATTTGTATGTCTGCATGAATGGGATTCATAACTCTGCTCTCTTCGCAGAGAAATGGGATTCATCACTGTAACATTGATCCTGAAGCAATACACACTGAAAATAGTTTCATGCAGATTAGCCCTGTGTGAGAACTGATTCAGCCCTTCCCCATGGCCTATATTACTCATGGCCATGCAACAAGCTGCATGCAACAATAACTCTGTCTCTTTCTCCTAAGCTTGCATAAACCTGAGCTTGATAGGCATACAAAGCAACATCTAGAAAAAGGAAGCAAAAGCTGCCAACCAATGGCATAGCAAGCTTCCTGGCGGCCAGGGGACAAAGTGCAGCCAGGGGGCCTCCCTGTTTTTCCACTGTGTGCATGAAGCGCATGCCCCCAAGCCACGCCCCTTGCATCTGATATCAGATGCAAGGGGGCAGGGCAATTCCATCAAATGAACCGAGCTTCTGTAAAGAAATGAACTGTGGCAGGTGGCTTCAGGGGGCGGGGGGTGCCTTTCATAAGGCAGCACCTGCAAGGACTGTGGGTTGCAAGGGGATGAAAGGGGGTGCATTCATGCCACCAGGCGTGTATCTGCATGACCCACTCGCCCCAGCTCCTCTGCTTGCTTTCCCCCCTGCCCCCACGCCTCTAGCCTCGAATGATTATGGCTTGCCTGGCCCCTCCCGCTCAGTGCACTTGGGAAAAGTGTGGGGCCAGCAAGAGTGCCTTGTGCTTGGAAAGCAAGCAGGGCTTGTCTGTGGGAATCTGGCCACTTGTGCTCTCAGCAGCCAGGAGGGGTGTGTGCGTGCTTCCTTTTCAGAAAGAGACATGGTGTAGTGGCGGCTACAGCAAGAGGCGAAGGCATGCAAGAGCCCAACCCTCCATCACCATTCCCACTGGGGAGCTACTTTGGGCTGCTGCTGGGAGCCCCAGCTACGCTGTGAATACGGCACTTCTTCCCATCATATGCGCAAAGCGCACACACGCCCCAGCTGCAGGGCTCCAGCACCCAATGGATAGGGCAGTCGCAGGGTGAGCCTTGTGGGGTCCCCTTACACTCCGGGCCTAGGGAGAATTGTCCCCCCCCCCCCTTGTCTAATGGACACTACGCCCCTGCAGCCAACACAATCAATTTTGTCTCTCTTGGAGAAACAAGAGCATTTCTCCAATTCAATCAAAAGTGTCCTGTAAAATAACACTCACTACAGAGGAAGTGCAGTGTGGTGACAGGATAGCATATGAAATCTAAGGGAAACAGTCACCATTGTTTTCCTTCTAAGAATGAGCTAGCCTAAAGGAAACTGGAATGTGAACATAAGAACAGCCTTGCTGGATCAGGCCCAAAGCCCATCTAGTCCAGCATCCTGTTTCACCCAGTGGCCCACCAGATGCCACTGGAAGCCTATAGGAAGAGGTTGTGGGCATGCCTTCTCTCCTTCTGTTACTCCCGTGCAACCGTACTCAGAGGCATCCTGCCTTTGAAGCTGGAGGTGGCCTTTAGCCCTCCGATGAGTAGCCGTTGATAGATCTCTCCGCTATGAAGTTATCGAACCCTCTCTTAAAGCCATCCAGGTTGATGGCAGTCACCACATCTTGTGGTACAGAATTCCACAAGTTGATTATGCATAGAGTGAAAAAGTACTTCTGTTTGCTGGCCCTACATTTCCTGGCAATCAATTTAATGGGATGACTCCTGGTTCTAGTGTTATGTGGGAGGGAGAGGAATTTTTCTCTCTCTACTTTCTCCACACCATGCATGATTTTATAGACCTCTATCATGTCTCCTCAGCAATCTTTTTTTCTAAACTAAATAGCCCCAGGTGTTGTAGCCTTGCCTCATAAGAAAGGTGCTCTAGGCCCCTGATCATCTTGGTTGCCCTCTTCTGCACCTTTTCCAGTTCTACAATGTCCTTTTTTACATGTGGTGACCAGAATTGTACGCAGTACTCCAGGTGTGGCTGCACCATAGTTTTGTATAAGGGCATTATAATATTAGCCGTTTTATTTTCAGTCCCCTTCCTAATGATCCCTAGCATGTAATTGGCCTTTTTCACAGCTGCTGCACATTGAGTCGGCGCTTTCAACGAGCTGTCCACCACGACCCCAAGATCTGTCTCCTGGTCAGTCACCAACAGCTCAGATCCCATCAACGTATACTTGGTTGGGGTTTTTCGTCCCAATGTGCATCACTTTACACTTGCTGACATTGAACTACATTTGTCATTTTGGCGCCCACTCACCCAATTTGGAGAGATCCTTTTGGAGTGCCTCACAATCCTTTTTGGATTTTGCTACTCAGAAGCGTTTGGTATCATCTGCAAATCTGGCCACCTCACAGCATACCCCTACTTCTAGTTCATTTATGAATAAATTAAAAAGCACCAGTCCCAATACAGATCCCTTGAGGACCCCACTTCTTACTTCCCTTTATTGTGAAAACTCTCCATTTATACTTATCTTCTGTTTCCTGTCCTTCAACCAGTTTGCAATCCACACATGTACTTGTCCCCTTATCCTATGACTGCTAAGTTTTCTCAGGAGTCTTTGAGGAAATTTGGTAAAAGCTTTTTGGAAGTTCAGGTATACTATATCAACTGGATCACCTTGATCCACACACTTGTTGATGCTCTCAAAGAACTCCAAAAGGTTTGTGAAGCAAGATTTACCTTTGAAGAAGCCATGCTTGTTCTCTCCCAGGAGGGCCTGTTCTATGTTACAATTTTATCCTTGAGGATGCTTTCCATCAATTTGCCTGGAATGGACGTTAATCTAGCTGGCCTGTAATTTCCTGGATCGCCCCTGGATTCCTTTTTGAAAATCGGTGTTACATTTGTTACTTTCCAGTCCACTGGTACAGAGCCTGATTGCAGGGATAAGTTATATATATATTGCAAGGTGGTCGGCAATTTCACAATTGAGTTCTTTGAGGACTCTTGGATGGATGCCATCTGGCAATTTGCTAATTTTCAGTTTTTCCAGACAGCTTAGAACATCATCTCTTGTCACTTCTATCTTACTCAGTTCTTTAGCCTCCACCCCTAAAAAGCCTGGTTCAGGAACAGGTATATGCTCAGTATGTTCTGCCGTGAAGACGGACGCAAAGAACTAATTTAGCTTCTCTGCAACCTCCATATCCTCCTTAACAATCCCTTTCACTTTCTCATTGTCTAATGGTCCAACCACCTCCCTGGCAGGTTTCCTGCTTCTGATGTATTTAAAGAAGTTTTTGTTATTCCCCTTGATACTTTTAGCTAAATGTTCCTCAAACTCTCTTTTTGCCTCCCTTATTGTCACCTTGCATTTGTTTTGCCAGAGTTTGTGTTCCTTTCTGTTCTCTTCATTTGGACAGGCCTTCCAATTTCAGAAGGAAGTCTTCTTCCCTTTTATGGCTTCCTTGATGGTACCTGTTAGCCACGCTGGCATCCTCCTGGATTTAGTAGTACCTTTCCTCCTTTTGGGTATACAATATTAGTGGGCTTCTAGTATTGTGGTTTTGAGTAAACTCCATGTATTCTGGAGCGAACTTGTTCATGTATGTTAAAAAATTAACACACTTTTGTGACTTTTGTTAATTTTTGTGAACTGCCTTGGGATTGTTTTTAGTGAAAGACGGTATATAAATGTAACAATTAAAAAAATAAAATTAAATTAAAAAATGAAAACTGAAAAAGAATTATGAATAAATGTCTGCCAAAGCAGTATACACGAGGACTATATGCTGGTCTGAGAATTATGTGGGTATCTGATAAATACTAAAATATGTGTTGCCTTTCTGATTTGGAAAAAAAAAATTGTTTCTGATTAGCTTCCAATATTGGATGTTCCTTTCTTAGAAAGGAAACATAGAAAAGAAACATAGAAATCTTTCTTATCCTGAGGCAGGCCATTGGTCCATTGAGCTCAGTACAGCCTACACTGACTGGTAGAGGCTCCTCCAAGATTTCAGGCAGGAGTTTCTCTCAGTCCTACTTGAAGATGCCAGGGAGTGAACCTGGAGTCTTCTGCCTGCAAGCAGGCAGATGCTCTTCCACTGACCATCTTCATCCTCCAAGGGGAATAACTTACAGCAGACAGTGCTCACATGTAGTCACCCAACCAAATGCAAACCAAGGCTTAGCAAAGTGGACAATTCATGCTTGCTATCACATGACCTCTTTAAAATAAATTATTATTATTATTATTATTTAAAATACATAATTTTAAAAACTTTAAAAATGAGAAGTCATTACAAATTCTTCAAAAAGAATTTGCAGAGTCCGGAGATAGATTATTTGGATGACAATCATTTATTTATATACTGCTTTTCAATGAAGAAGTTCTTGAAGCAATCCAGTTAGAAAAAAGGAGAATAAGAATAAGATAGTTCATTTAAAGCAGCAGTGGTCTCCTGCTATTGCAGTCCATCAGGGATGGAGATTGACACCACTGCATGTTTGAGAAATGGAGAATAAACTAGTTTGTTTATTTCCATCTCCAACATGATGTAAATTTGCAATGGCCTGCCACATTTTAGCATATGTGAATGTTTTCCGCCCTGTTGTTAGGTAGGGGGACTTTGTACATGTACATTATGTATCAGCCTTTGCACAGTGGTGCATATGCAGAGTACACTGGATTCACTCTTGATTGGCATGCTGTAATAGCATCCTGTAGTGACGGCAGACTGTAGCACACCATGCAAACCTGTGGTTTGGGGTGTGTGTGGGGCGGGGGAGAGAGGGGGGGTTCCAACCTTTGCAAACAGCTTGTGCTATCACAGACAGGATATTCCAGATTTTTTAAAAAATGCATGCCAGCCAGGGGCATAACTATAATAGGGCAAGGAAAGACAGTTCTCTGGGGGCTCACTGCCTTGTGGCCCCCCCAGGAGGAAGTCATATGACTGACTTCCCCAGCCACGCACCCACGATTCCTTCAGTTGTATTCATCCTCTGAAATTGATGTGAGTGTTAAGACCTGGAGCTACCAGAACAGCATTTCTTCCTCTAGTACCATTAAATGACTTGCATCCTCCACAATTTACAAAACCTTTAAAAAAATAATTTAGGATGATGTTCTATTGTGGCACATAGGTTATTTTTGAAATTTGAAAATTTACTTCAGTGGGGGGGGCATTTTAAAATCTTGTCTCTGGGTCCACTCCAACCTTGCTACGTTCCTGATGCCAGCCCTATCCACTCCCAGCACAGTACCTCCAGTGACTGTTGCTGGTGTCTAGCTTATGTTTCTTTTAGATTGTAAGCCCTTTGGGGACAGGGATCCATCTTATTTATTTATTATTTCTCTGTGTAAACTGCCCTGAGCCATTATTGGAAGGGCGGTATAGAAATCGAATTGATGATGATGATGATGATGATAATAATACATAAAGTTGTGCCTTTGAGTCACTGTTGACTCCTGGCAACCACAGAGCTATGTGGTTTTTTGGGGGAGAATACAGGAGGGGTTTACCATTGCCATATCTTGTGCAGTATGAGATAATGCCGTTCAGCATCTTCCCGCTGCTGCCCAATATAGGTGTTTCCCATAGCCTTGGAAACATACCAGCAGGGATTCAAACCAGTAACCTCTTGCTCCCTAGGCAAGTTTCTTCCCCACTGCACCATTAGGTGGCTCAGTTGTGCTTGTACCAGGGAGTTTAACTTTCAGTTCAGCCATGAAGCTCATCTTGGGCCAGTCAATATCTCAGCCAAATTTTCCAGAGTATTCTTGTTATCCTAGTCTAGGGATCATTTATTTCTGCATTATGCATAAGAAGAGAATTATAAGAAAATTAACAAGAGATTAGGCAAATTCACACAACCACTGTGCCATGTTTTTTTTTGGAGAGAGGTGTGCTTGTGCTCAGCTGGTTGCAATCTGACCTAGTTATCACCAGAACAGATTGTAAATAGGCATGCTGTCACAGACCCAGCATCACCATTGTCCAAAGACATATGGCGAAGTTCTGCTGGGCACTTTCCAGATTATGAGGCTTACACTGCAAAAAAGCGGTGTAAACTGCAATGTTTTGTGGTGCTGAATTTAAACCACATTAAAGATCTGTTGTAAGGGGACAAGCCTCCTACAACGGGCACATACAGCTATTTTTTTCTTTTTCTTTTTTGCAACTCAGATGCGACGTTATAGGCCTGTGACGCAGCAATAAAATCCGAAAGAAGGTGTCAGAAATATGAGTGGTATTCCTTACAATGCAGGGGCTGCGATATCAAAACATAGGCAATACGGAAGCCCACTTAAGTGACACTGCGAAACTGTGATAGCGTACAATCTGGAAAATGCCCTACAGAATTTAAACAAGGTAGACTCTGAGCAGTGCCTGGTTGGGAGACTACCTGGAAGCCATATCACATATGAGTTACTCTTTGGAGGATGAACGAGGTATGTTTCATAAAGAAATAAACCTTTATTTGGGTTAAAAAAAAAAAAAAAGCTTACCAGATTGCAATCATACTGTTCTATCTAAGCTCATTAAAAAAAAAAAAGCAGATGACCTTATGCACAATAATCATGTGATATTACTGGTGCTGTTAGTGGTATTAAATAAATACTTTGTGTGCTTAAAATAGCCTGAGGCTCTGCTTCAAGTGCAGATGTTTATAATGCTTTAAATATACCAACAAGTATGGCTGCCAAGCATGTAATGAATGAAGCACAAGTGTACAGAAACACAGTAGACAGTAGGAGGCCAGAGGTGGGCAGGCCTGTAAAATAATACCACAGAATTATTTTGCAAAGTAGGCTATGAAAAAAAGCCTGTGAGTATATTTGGTGCCAAATTCCACTCTGGTATACTGATGCAACTTCACTGAAATCTCAGAGCCATCTGATATATATATATAGCTTTCAGTCAATGGTTTTCCAAAGACTTGGCACTCCGCAGAATTTTAAAAGCTTCAGTAAACTTGGAGGAGTCTATGTGGATTTTCCAGAGTTCTACAAAGTAGTTTCTATCAAGAAAGAAAATGGGTGTACGTGTTTAATTAAAGTATGGACCGCTTTCTTCAGGGGGCAGCTCTTCCATGAGGCAAGGTGGAGTGTTCGCCTCAGCATGTGCAGAGAGGGCCACAGAGGATGGCAAGTGCCAGGTCTCTGCCACCACTGGCACCAGCCTGCCATTTGCAGTCACTGCTTCCCCTTCCCCTGCTAAGACACACTATTCATTTTCTCCTCCTAGCCCAACTGGGGAGCATCTCTTCTTACCCTGCCCTGCTGACTTGAGCTAGGAATGCCCCACCACCACTGCCTGGCTTAATGGCATAGTCTGAGAGTCACTGATGCTGCCTTGTCAGCATGGTCTGCGAATGCCGAATGCCCACATGCAAATGGGACTGGGGCATCATACTGTCCTTCAGCTCAGGCTGCAAAATGTCTTGGACCACCCCTGGTTTTCTTCAAACAGTGAGTCTATGCATTTTAAGATGGTTTCATAGCCAAAAGTATTTTTTTAAAAAAAAGATACAAAGGATTAAGTCAAGATATAGAATATGTATATGTTCCCCACCTCTCTCTCACTCTTGCTCTCTCTGAAATATACCGGCACAGAGAGAGATATTTTCCTTCCTAGAGCAAAGCTGTAGAATCTGGTCTCAGCAAATCATATGGACTATTGGCCCATCCAACTTTGCACATTTGCAGCTGCTTGGCTACATGGAACCCCTTTCAGAAAGTAGTAATCTTGACAACAAGCTTTTTTGGCAGGGAGGGAGTGTGAGAGGGCAGGAAATGCATTCAGAGTCTATACTCTTCTGAGCAAATGATAGGCACATTTAAAAATAAATAAATAATGTGGGTTCTGTGTGTGCAGCTCCAGCAGTTGGATCAAGAAGGAAAACTCTGCACGAAGCACTCATTCATGCATATGGTTCCTCAGCTAGGTAGGCCAGGATATGCAAAGAAGCCTTCATTTACATGCACAGGGGCGGAGCTATAATTCAGTGTGCAGGTTCCACGAACCCACAGGTTCCTGCCTCTGGGACCAACCCAGGGCTCCCTAGGACTGCCTTGCTTGCCTCCCACACCCCGCTGGCTAACCACGCCTTGGGTTGCCACACGTATGTGTGGTGGGGAGGCTGAGAGAGAGCACCCCACATGCCCTGAAGGAATCAGCAGGAGCGATTGAGGCTCCAGAAGTGCCATGGGGTTCCCCTTCTACTCCTATGTGCTGCCCATCCCCAGTGGCACCCTGTGTGGAGCACACCACCATTGGGGAGAGGCCGCTGTCCATGAAAATATGGGCTGCCTATGCCCTCCCAATGCCTCTGTACATGCATAGGATACGTAGATGGATTGGGGTGCATATTCAGAAGAATAGCTCTTACCCAGTAATCTTGTGACTGAAAACAATTAGGAAACCGAAGTTTGGCTCTAAGAATTGTTTGATGCTCCTCAGTAGCAGTACTCATCAATTCCTGATGACTTCATAATCATTTCCAGAAAAAATGTTAGGGAAGTCACACTCAGGGGATTTTGACTTGGGGTAGGAAATGAAAAGCAAGAACACATGGACACTTAATAAACAAAGCCTCTGATTTCATGCAAATGCCCTTAGTTATAGAGAATGAGAGCCGTGAGAAATATAGGCATGTATGATATAGATGTAGGAGTGTTTATGAAACAGATTTTTTATTCCATGAGGCGTCAGCTGCTTTTAAATGTTTTCACCTTGGATTTTTATGTATGAAGGACCTAGCTTGTACAAATAGAGACTGCTAAAGTTATGGAGATGGCAGTTAATGATGGGTGAACCTTAAATGGAAGGGAAATGTGGCTCAAGAAAACATTAGAAGTATGGACACTTATTCAGAGCTTTACTTAACCTTATTTTTTTATTTGAACAATTTGTCTTACAAATTTACTAATTTTGAAACTAATTTCACTCTTATAGCTTTCCCCAAACCACCTTGGAAGTTGTGCCTTTTTGAATGTTGTGGCAGGACTAAGAACTCTTTGTTAGAGGTTCCTTGCTCCTTTGGTGGGCGATTGGGATCTGTTTGCAAAGCATGTTTTTGGACTGAAACTGCTGTGGTTCCTCTGGTGGATGATCTGTGCTAAGCAATGGCCAGGATGAAGGCATTGCCTTGTGCTCTCCAACCATACAGGTGAAACTTGGAAAATTAGAATATCGTGCAAAAGTCCATTAATTTCAGTAATGCAAATTAAAAGGTGAAACTGATATATGAGACAGACGCATTACATGCAAAGCGAGATAAGTCAAGCCTTAATTTGTTATAATTGTGATGATCATGGCGTACAGCTCATGAAAACCCCAAATCCACAATCCCAGAAAATTAGAATATTACATGGAACCAAGAAGACAAGGATTGTAGAATAGAACAATATCGGACCTCTGAAAAGTATACAGTGTACTGTGCTTGATTGGCCAGCAAACCCGCCTGACCTGACCCCATAGAGAATCTATGGGGCATTGCCAAGAGAAGGATGAGAGACATGAGACCAAACAATGCAGAAGAGCTGAAGGCCGCTAATGAAGCATCCTGGTCTTCCATAACACCTCATCAGTGCCACAGGCTGATAGCATCCATGCCATGCCGCACTGAGGCAGTAATTGCTGCAAAAGGGGCCCAAACCAAGTACTGAATACATATGCATGCTTATACTTTTCAGAGGTCCGATATTGTTCTATTCTACAATCCTTGTCTTCTTGGTTCCATGTAATATTCTAATTTTCTGGGATTGTGGATTTGGGGTTTTCATGAGCTGTACGCCATGATCATCACAATTATAACAAATTAAGGCTTGACTTATCTCGCTTTGCATGTAATGCGTCTGTCTCATATATCAGTTTCACCTTTTAATTTGGATTACTGAAATTAATGCACAATATTCTAATTTTCCGAGTTTCACCTGTATAAGGTGTGATGGATGATTACATGAAACAGGACCTGTTAAGTAGTGGCATCCAGGCTGTGGAACTACCTCCTGAGGGAGATGTGCCTGGTTTCTTAATTGATGGATTTTAGGCAGCAAGTTTTACAAAACCAACACACACACACACACACACATACACACACACACACACACCCGCCAAGCACAGTGCCTCCAGTGACTGTTGCTGGTGTCTATCTTATGTTTCTTTTAAATTGTGAGCCCTTTGGGGACAGGGATCCATCTTATTTATTTATTTCTGTGACACCTTGAGCCATTTTTGGAAGGGTGGTATAGAAATCAAATAACAACAACAACAACAACAACAACAACAACCACCCCCAGTGAGGCACTACCTTGGCGTGGTTGTGGGGCTTGCGTGCTCTGAGGAAGGTGAGAGCTATGCCAGAAGTCCAACCATACTGGACAGGTCTCACCAGAAGAGCCAAACGAAGACTGCCTCTCCCATCAACAATATGGTGAGACGTAACTTTAATAATTCTATACCGGATCAGTCCTCGCCCGGATCAACAAGGACCGTGCCAGGTGCTGGAGCCCCTGGACATCTGGTGGCAAGTGGGCTACAGGACTCAGGATCTTCAGTTGAGCAACCAGGGCTGGAGACTGCAAGGTTACTGGAAGAAACGTCGCTTAACCGAAAAATATATATGAAAAATGCCAACAAGGAAATAATGATCTGCTATTACAAGTCTAGTCCAACTAGAAGAGGTTATTTAAAAAGAATGTACCAAATTTGGAAAGAGAAGCATCCAGATACAGAAATAACAGAACAAAGGCTAGCAGACCAGAGAAGATTCATAATAAGAAATAAAGTATTCACAGAAGTTGAGCTGGAAGAACGGCAAAGAGCAACACAGGCTCAAGATGTGGAAGAAGAATTACCACCAACTGAAGAAGTTGCTCAGGCGCAGGTGGAGGAGGTGTTGGAAATAGAGGATGCCACTGTTGCTGAACTGTTTCAAAATCAAAATCAGGCAACCTCCCCTTTGCCTTCATCTCAAAAACCCAAATGCTGTTTAACAGAAAAGCAATAAGAACTAAAGCAAAAAATAACTGAGCACATGAACCAAACAACCACCAGGGTTCGACTTCCAGCTCTAAAAACAGTTGCCAAAAAACAACCTGCTCAGGAATTAAAAGATGTCAATGCTGCACTTGCAGAAATAACAACCAATAATTTGCAAGAAACAAACCAACTAATGTTCAGTGCAGCAACAATAACAACACAAGAGCTTGGATATAAGATCAGTGGACCTGTAAAAAAAGAAAGCAGTACATCACCTAAATGGAAGATTAGATTAGAAAATAAAATCTCTGGGCTTAGATCAGATGCTAGTAAATTGAAAGATATGAAAGACAAGAAGCTGAAGAATGAAAACACCAAACAGTATCTGATCCAAAAATACCACCACGATTCAAGGAAAATTAGAGAAGTCCTGGAAATAATAAAGCAGCAAATAACAGCAGTGTCAAAGAAGATTAGCAGATAACGAAGCCAGAATTACACAACACAGGCAGAATCTCCAATTCCAGTCGAATCAGAGACGATTCTACCAAAGCATAGAAGGAGAAACTGCAAGAAACGTAGAAACACCAAATAAAGAAGAAAAAGTGCAATTTGGGGGGAAATTATCAGACAATCCAATAGATTATAATAAAAAAAGCAGGCTGGGTGAAAGAGGTCGGAAAATGTAACCAACAAATACAAGACCTAATAATAACACTAGAATTAATTAGTGAAAGAGCAAAGAAAATTAAAAATTGGACTGCACTAGGTGATGATGAACTGCATGGCTTTTGGCTTATACACCTAACAAGCCTTCATAAACAACTATCAAAACAGTTCAATCACATTTTGCAAGGAGGTGATATTCAACAATGGCTAACAACTGGGAAAACTCATCTCATCATGAAAGACCCAGCAAAAGGTGCAGTTCCAAGTAATTATAGACCGATAACCTGCCTGCCAACTATGTTCAAATTATTAACTGGAATAATAGCAGATGAAGTCATGCAACACTTATTAACTAACAAACAGCTTCCAGTTGAACAGAAAGGAAATTGTCCAAACACCAGAGGCACAAAAGACCAGCTGCTGATTGACAAAATGATTTTAGAAAATGGCAAGAGAAGAAAAACCAATCTAAGTGTTGCATGGATTGACTACAAGAAAGCCTTCGATTCATTGCCTCACACATGGATACTAAAATGTTTAGAAACAACAGGTGTCAGCAAAAACATTCAGATATTTATTTAAAAAGCAATGAGCATGTGGAGTACACAGTTAACAATCAATGTCGAGACACTTGGACAGGTTAGCATTAGAAGAGGCCTTTTTCCAAGGGGACTCACTATCTCCTCTGTTGTTTGTATTCGCCATGACTCCACTTTCACAAATACTAAACAAAACAGGCCTCGGATACCAAACATCTAAAACATCAAGTAAAATCAACCATCTGCTGTACATGGACAATCTGAAGTTGTATGGAAAGTCCCAGTCAGAAACTGAATCACTGCTAAACACTGTCTGTATATTCAGTAGCGATATAGCAATGGAGTTTGGACTAGACAAGTGTGCTGCATTAATAATGAACAGAGGAAAAATAACAAAAACAGAAGTAATAGAACTGCCCAATGGAAGCAACAAAACTGCCCAATGGAAGCAAGATCAAGAGCCTGGAAGAGAAAGAACATTACAAGTACTTGGGCATTCTCCAGGCGGATAACATTGCGCACACTGAAGTTAAAAGAAAAACTGGAAGTGAATACATCAGGAGAGTTAGAAAAATCCTAAAGTCCAAACTCAATGGCGGGAACACCATACAAGCCATAAACACCTGGGCTATACCTGTTATCAGATACTCTACAGGAATAACAGACTTGACCCAGGCAGAGCTAGAGATGCTAGAGTGTAGAACAGGAAAATAAGACCATCAATCATGCTCTGAACCCCTGCAGTGATGTAGATAGGCTATACCTCCCTCGCAGCTCAGGTGGAATGCCGCAAGTCCATCAAACAGTAGAGGAGGAGAAAAGAGGCCTTGAAGAATATATAAAGGACAGTGAAGAAGATGCACTTCAAATGGTCAATAACGAGAAACTATTCAACACCAATGAAAGAAAGCAGGCCTACAAGAAAGAACAAGTCAAGAACCGAGCAGAAAAATGGAAAAATAAGCCACTGCATGGTCAATATTAGCACAATATAAGTGGAAAATCAGACATCACCAAGACCTGGCAATGGCTTAAGAATGGCAACTTGAAGAAAGAAACTGAGGGTTTAATACTGGCTGCACAAGAACAGGCACTAAGAACAAATGCAATAAGAGCAAAAGTTGAAAAATCCACAACAAACAGCAAGTGCCGCCTTTGTAAACAAGCAGATGAAACCATGGACCACCTAATCAGCTGTTATAAAAAGATCGCACAGACTGACTACAAATAAAGGCATGACAAGGTAGCAGGGATGATACACTGGAACATCTGCAAAAAATACAAGCTACCTGTAGCCAAAAAATGGTGGGACCATAAAATTGAAAAAGTGGTAGAAAATGAAGATGCAAAAATATTATGGGACTTCTGACTACAAACAGACAAACATCTGCCACACAATACACCAGATATAACTGTAGTTGCGTAGAAAGAAAAACAAGTTAAAATAATCGACATAGCAATACCATGGGATAGCAGAATAGAAGAAAAAGAAATAGAAAAAAACCACAAAATACAAAGATCTACAAATTGAAATTGAAAGGCTGTGGCAGAAAAAGACCCAAATCATCCCAGTGGTAATGGGCGCCCTGGGTGCAGTTCCAAAAGACCTTGAAGAGCACCTCAACACCATAGGGGCCACAGAAATCACCATCAGCCAATTACATAAAGCAACTTTACTGGGAACAGCCTATATTCTGTGACGATATCTAGAATAACAGCAACAGCATTGATAATAACATTCAGCCATCCCAGGTCCTTGGGAAGGACTCGATGTCTGGATAAAACAAACCAGTCAATAACACCTGTCTGACTGTGTAAATTAATAATAATAATAATAATAATAATAATAATAATAATAATATGGCTTTGGGGAGGTGGAAAAGATAGCTGATGATCCTGATCTTTTGCATTAGTTTCAATGAGGTAATTCACACAAGCAAAAACTATATTCTACTTGGGTTTTGGAGCTGTGTGTGCTCCCAATTTTCGGTTGTGTGGAAGCAAGGTAGGAGGAAAACCTGGGTAGCTTTTCCTCCTACCTTGCTTCCACACAATCACTTCTACACAGGTTTTCCTCTTACCTTGCTTCCATACAACGGAAAATTGTGAGCTCACACAGCTCCCAAACAGTGGCAGATTTAAGGAGAGGCAAAGTAGGCACTTGCGTACGGCAGCAAAATTTGAGGGGCGGCAAATTTTGCTACCCCTCAAATTTTGTCACCCCTCTCTGGGGACAGTGGCAGCTGTAGCAATGGTGGGGGGTGACAGGGAAGTCCCCCCCTTTACCTTTAAAATGCTGCTGTGCAGCAGGATGGGGCTGCAGCGGCTGCAGTGGGGAGAGTGGTGGTGTGGCAAGGGGAAAGTTCCCCCTTTTAGCAATGCCCACAGCATGGCGGGATGGGATGGCCCCATTATGGGCCTATAATGGACTGCAGACAGGAGTGTGCAGTCATTTTGTAGGGAGGAGGGGAGCTGGAAGGAGCTCTCTCTCACTGCCCTCGCCACCCCATCCTGCCGTGCAATGGGTGTTGCTAAAAGGGGGAACTTTCCCTTTGCCGCACCATCACCCTCCCCATGCAGCAGCATTTTAAAGGTAAATGGTGAGGAACTTTCCCCTCACCACCCCTCACTGCAGCCACCTCTGCAGCTTTCGCTGCCCCCATCCCACCACACAGTGACAGTTTTCAGAAGGCAAAAGGGGGGACCTTCCCCTTGCCCCTACATCACCCTTGCTGCTGCCCAGAAAGGGATGGCAAATCCTTGGCTGCCTACGGGCAGCAAAAGGCTTAATTTGCCCCGGTCCCAAACCCAGGTAGAACACAGTTTTTATTTGTGTGAATGACCTCAATGTTTTATTGTTATTAGTTCTATTTTATTCATTCTGTCGGTGCTGTAATCATGTTATTACATTGAATTTAATGTCTGTGTATATATTCATTTATTTATATCCCACCTTTCTTACATGCTAGAGCTCAGGTGTGTGTACCCAGGCCTGGCAAGGAGGGGAGGGTCTGTGCTAGGCAGCAAAGCTGGGATGAGAACTAGGGCCAGAGCCAAAGCTGGAGAGTTGGGCAGGAGAGACAGGCAAAGCCAGGAACAGGAAATGGAGAGCAAGGTGGGCCACTTGGGCCAGCAGCAGAGGCTGGAGGAGGAGCCAGAGTGGAGCAGAAGTCTTGGGAGCAAACTGCAGCAGGAGCAATCAATGAATTGCTGTCACACCAGCAAAGGTCTAGCTACAAGTGATGCATTACAGAAACACTGCACTTGCAGCTAGATGGTGCCCTACCTCTTCTTGGAGCTCAGACAGCCCCTGATATGAGGCAAGCACCTGAGTTGGCTTAGTTGACTCCCACCTCCTGAGAAGACCCACTGAGAGGAGATCCTAGGCAGCCAAAGGCGATGGAAAGGTTACTGAAGATAGGATAAGGGTCTAGATGGAGATTGCAAAATCTCCTGTCTCTTCCAAGTGGCTTCTGTGGGAGAGGCAAGCTCCAGCTGCCCACAGGTTGTAATTACTGTGGGATCCCCACTGTACTAGAAAGCCTGACTGAGGTTGGTGCCTCCTCTGAGGAAGCCTCATCAGGATCCAAGTCCGAGTGAGTCCTGACATCAGGGCAGTGTACATGGGGTTCCCAAGTGGGATCACATTCAAACACTGGCCAGACCCAGACGTAATGCTACTTCAAGTGCCTTCCAACCAGATTCTGGAATGTTGATTTAAGCTGCCTTGTAGAGAATATGATGGCAACGAGAGATATAAAGAATTCAAATAAATGGATACATAAACTTTAGTCTGTAACCAGTTTGTTCCCTCTTTTGCTGCTCAGTGAAGAATTGCTGGAAAATTGCATCAAATTAATCTCCAAGCACAAGTTTGAGACTTTTTGTAACCATGGTATGAGTGGAAAGCCAGAGTCTTTGATTCTTGCTATCTCATTGTAATAGAACTGACTTTCCTTTTTGTGTTGTCATGACTGGCTTTTTTCCTTGTGCTAATCAAATGTCCTCAGAATCATTTCACTTTACCTTTTAGCTGGTTGCTTGTCAGCAGTGTCTGTAAGATGCTATGCAGTTGCCTTCCTGAAAGGTGGTAGAAATGCAAATGATTGATAGGTAGGTTTGTGGTAAGATATAGTAATGCATAAGGAGGAGTGAGCCATCTGCATTATTTATTGACTAAATCAGTTTTCCTTGACAGTATAGGCTGAATTAGTTCCAGAACTCTGCTATAGCAGGATTTCCTGAAGGTAGTTCCAGTTCCAGTTCTTTTTTGACCTAGGCCTTAGTCAAAAGAGTTCAGTTCATTGCCACTTAGTGAGAGTTAAAAGCCATGAATTCTTGTACATGCAACAATCCTTAAAGTTTTTGAGTATGGGGCTGCTATTTTCACATTTTTGCAATCCCAGGAGTTCTTTAAATGGAAAGAAGCACCCAGCCAGGTCAATGAAGAAATTCCTTGCCATCTTGGATGGATCATGCGTCTGTGTCTGGCACCAGCAACACCCCCTGTATCAGTGTGCTGACACAGCTTAGAGGGTGTGGCTGGCAGGGGGTAGCACATGCGACAGCAGCCTCGGTGGCAGGGGACACACTGCGGGGACATGAGACCTTCCGTGGCTCAGGGACGTTTGTCCCTGCATGTCCAGGGGTGGCTACGCTGCTGATTATTTGCATGATTTAGGACAAACAGTTTTCATTTATTAGTATAGTGTTTGTTTGTTTTTTAATATATGTAGCGTTGTTGATAGTGGAAAGCTGACGGCCCAAGGGAGTCAGGTGTAAAAGTTTGTTCTTTGTGGGGGGAAACTCCACCTCCACTCAGGCAGACTTTAAATTGACTGAACCTTCCTGAGAATTCCTGTCATCATGTCACACATTCAGAACCAGGAGGAAAGACAGTCGTCGGTGTCTGCTGTGGCACAAAAAGGTCAGATAAGGAGCATCCATATGAAACATTAAATGAATAGTTTATAACTGTATGCCAGGTCTCTAACTGCAGAGCAGCAGTTTTGCTTGAGCTTGGCTGACAAAATAAGTGTCACTTAATGACAAAATCAGCTGTCAGAAATAATCATGTGGAACTTTGTGAACAATTGGAAAACGTTTTTGACAGTTCATCGTTCCTAGTAATGCCGGACTCCTGTGCACTTGAAACATGCAATTTTTTGAAATATCAGGTGTGGGTGGGGTAATCAGTGTCTATACTTTCCAATATACTTTTTAAAAAAACTGCTCCTGACCTCAAGTCAGTTGGCGTTTTCATAAGCAACATTCTTCAGTGATGAAAAGTGTATCGTTTCCTCTGTTATTGATATATCAAATGTGTCCACACGTTTGAAAAAATTGAGTGATCACACTGGTGGTACATCTATTATTTTTAGTGGTGTGTATTTAGACCTGGAAATGTTCCAAGTCCTAGAGAGCTTATGTGTGTGACATTCTGATGCTGATTTAAGTAGGGCTCTGGTGTATAAACTCTACATATAATGGGAAATGGGAATGAATCTCAACTAGTGATGTGTGGACTCCGAGTGTCTTGCCTTGACTTCTACTTGTTTTTTGTAATCTTGCCTTGTGTGCACTCAAAATGAACAAACAAACCCACCACTTTTTAAGAGGACAAGAAAAAACATCAGTGCTTAAGGTGATTTACTTCCCCGCAACCCTCCTGCAATCCCCCACTGCTGTGAACCTCTAGAATCTGCTGTGCCTTTCTCTTCCTCCAAACCTACCTGTGGGGGAGTAGGGACAGTGGTAGCAGGAGCAGCAAAGTCTGCTCCCCTCCCTCCTTCCCTCCCTCTGTTGGGATATGTAGAATATGGCAATAATAATAACTCTGGTGCAAGGAGAGCCCTGATTAACGTTTCATGGATCTAGTTGACTCAGGAGCCCTGAAGAACCATGCATTCTAGATGTACCAGGTTGAGGGGCAGATGAGGGAGGGAGAGAGAGGTCTTGCCACTACTGCCCTTGTCCTGCCCCAGCTAAGATCGGGGAAAGGGAACAGCGTAGCAGGGGAGAGACAGCTGGTGTGGCTCTTCAAACTGGAAGAATTCATTCTTACACCCCCCAATTTGAATATTGCCTCCATCACTAGTCTTAGCCTCTCAGACACTTGTATATCTGTGTGACCTGGGGCATATGTGCATGCCTTTGTATGCATGTCTGTCCCAACTGTGCCGTGTGAGTTGAACAGGTTAGAAGAAGTACATGCATACATGTAGCATTCTACTTGTATTCTACTGAGACTCCTTCCCTTTTGTCACTGCATATAGAGCCTTAGAGGCAGAGAACCATTGCCAACAAACCCTAAATGAGTACTCAAAACTAGTTCTGGAAGATGGAGTCGTGAGATCTTTCCATATGGCAATAAAGTGCAGGATATTCAAAGATTTAATCCAAGTTCCAAGTGCAATCTCAATTCCCATACACACACAGCTTGGGCTTTCACACTACTTGCTAGTGTTATTTTACCCTCTGTATACACATTGCGAAGGGACCTTGCATGATTTTTGTAGTATTACCTGCCGGCCAGCTCTTGCATTCTGAGAAGACTCCGTCCCCTTTTCATTACTGCTTTTGCGGTGACTGAGGAAAAGGATGGGGTTTTCTTGAAATGCCAGAGCTGGTCAGCAGGTGGGGGTGCAAAAAGTGCAGGAGGTCCCTACTTGGCCTGTGTAAAGAAGGTAAGAACGTGCTAGGAAGTGTTGGGAATTCTCTCTGTTAAGAGAAATCCTTTTTCATTATAGCAGAGTGCACAGAGGCACAACACAGTGGAATTTGGTTAGGCATGCATGTATGCTGAGAGCAAGTAACTTGGAGCCAGTTCATAGTTTTAAATCAATATAAATGATATTTATTAGAGAACTCCATTCTGGATAGGAAAGTGAGGAGTTAGGATCTCTAATCTATCTATCTAGCTGGATGCAGATGGATTCTGCATCTCTGCACACATGGTGCAGAGGAGAGGAGCTTGCATGTTGCAAGGTAGAAGGAACAGGAAGAAGGAGGAAGTGGCTGGAAGGAAGGAAGTCCCTGAGATTAGCAATCTACATATCAAAGGGATAGTGTCAGAGCAGTAGAGAAGGGATGACCAGTGTCTTGACCCTCTAGCCCTCTGACTCACTAGTCTGTCCTCCACTGTCATTGAGGCAAGAGACAGTGCAAAGTCCTTCACTTCCAACAGGAAGTGGGGTGGAAGCCTACAGCTAGGGATGTGCAAGACATTTCACTTATGTTGAATTAGATAAATGAATGTAATTAGAAATGTAAAAGCTATTGTAAAAACCAATAAAAATTTAAAATAGAAAACAGGGACATGCAAGGCATTTCAAGCTTGAAATGGCTGTTTTGGGTGTTTTGAGCTCGAAACAAATCACCCTTAGAGTAAAGGGCCTGTTTTGAACTTGAAACAAAACAGCCCGTTTCAAGTCAAAACTTTTCAAGTGTTTCGAGTGCCATTTTGGAGGCCTGTTTCCCCCTTTCTGATTGTATTTCTGGCACTGGCTTCCAATTTGTTTGTGAACTCCTTGCTTCTTGTTGCCTTGTTATCATTCAAATCAAGTGTTGTCATGGGCAACTGTGCCCGCATTGGCTGGGGGTAGGGAGGGGGGAGCCAAAGGAGGGATTTTCAAAATGTATTTAAAGGGCTGGGAGGTCAGAGAGCTTTTTCTTACAGTGTGCCTTTCAGAGGAGGAATGATCAGCAGCACAGAGTGGCTTGTGGCCTGCCTGTGTAGAGAGACAGACAGAGAGTGCCTGTGGCTTATCGGTCTCTCTCTCTCTCTTTTTCTTTGTAGTGCCAACTTTGCTTTATTTTTGTTTTTTTCTTTAAGTTTTTAATTGTACCAGCAGCCCCAGTGGCTTTAACTTGGTGCTGCTGTGGGTGTTCCCCTCGTTGTGTGGATTTCTTCTTCTTCTTGTAGCCAGACCTAGTGACTGTAATAACTGGGGTGCTGTGCTGAGACTTTTGCAGCCCCAAGCTGCACCATCTTTGCTGCTAGTGTGTGTCTTCTTTTTATTTTTGGGGTGGGCACCCACCCATGAGTGCCTGCCCATCGGGCACCCACTTGCTCCATCCCCAGCTGTTGAGTTCCAGAGTGTCTGCTCAACCCAAGCACCTCTGAGAGCAGCACCTGGATAGACTCCAGCAGAAGATGCTGGTCACTGGAAGTTTGGCACCCCAACCTTGGTCAGGTTAGATTTCTTTAAATAGGGCCTAGTTTGGGGAAGGGATTAGGTATTAGCCAAGTAGTACATTGGACTGGAAGGGTGGGTTAGGAGACAGGCCACAGTAATCCCTTCCCTTCCCTTCCCTTCCCTTCCCTTCCCTTAGATTTACCCCATTGTTGCTTGCTCCCCTCCAAAAACGTTCTCCTCCCCAAATAAAGCCTGCTTCTTTATTTCGGGGGATTTAATGCAGCAGGGAAATGACTTAATTATCAAGCCAGAGGTTGCCGGTTCAAATCCCCACTGATATGTTTCCCAGACTATGGGAAACACCTATATCAGGCAGCAGCAATACAGGAAGATGCTGAAATGTATCATCTCATACTATGCGGGAGGAAGCAATGGTAAACCCCTCCTGTATCCTACCAAAGACAACCACAGGGCTCTGTGGTCGCCTGGAGTCAAAACCGACTCGGCGGCACACTTTACCTTTACCTTAATTTTCCTAACTTCTGTGTGTGCACTACAGTGCTATAAATATCACTTTGTGTGGCACACACAGCATAAATAGACCACACCCAACATTACAGCCCCTTTTAAAATACTCGCCTTAAAGTACTTCTTCTCCCCCACCCCCATCAGAGTAAGGGCTTCAATCTGAAAAACCCCAAGATGTCCAGGAGGGTGCGATGTAGAGCCAGTCACGGATTGGCAGACAGGGATGGGTGATGCTGGTTGTGGGTGATGGCAAGAGGGGCCTACTCCACGAGCCATACACATTGCGTGAAGTCTCTCCTTTTGGGAGGAGGAGGGTCCTGCAGTGCTGCTGCAGCCTTTGGTGGCAGCTGAGGTAGAATTAGCGGGGAGGTCAGGGAAGAAGCTCTTCCTGTGACAGTGGAGGAGGAGGTATTGGCTACTAGTCCAGCCAGATCGCTCTCTCCATCCTCCCCAATCCCTGTTGGCAGTGTGACCCCCTCCACATCCCTCCATGCCATCTTAGACTGAAGAGGAGCAGGAGGAAGTACTTCCCGGACCTTCTCAGCCCCAGACCAAGGGCGGTGGTGGCGGCGGCCCACAGAACAAACCGGCAGTCCCAGTTGTACCAGCACCAAAATGGTCCTGGACTGATAGCTGCATGGTGTGGGACCACATGGTGTGGGACCACTGATAGCTCTGCCCTGGTGACCCACACCATGCTGCCTGCATCCACTGTGGGACACAGTGGATGGGACACTGTGGGTAAGGACTCCAAGGAGAGGCAGTTTGAGCTAGGCCTACCTGAACCCCAGATCCTTCAGAACCCCTGATCCTGGTAGAGCTCCACCTTTCTCTTGCTCCGGCACCTGCAGGAGCAAGAGCCATCCATCCACACCCTGGTAAGGAGGCATGGCTGGTTTGGTGACAGTTTTGGACTGTCTTTGAAATGTGTGTTCTGTGTTGAGAGGGACAGATTCCCTTTGACTGTGTGCTGCTTCAGTTTTTTCAAGGCTAAATTGCTAAATTGTGCACTCTGCTTTTTCCAGCATTGTTCCACAAAGGGAACAATGGGGAACTCAACACACCCCATTGTTCCCCATGGGTTGTTCCTAGGGACACCAAAGTGGGTTGGGTGGTATGGCATGTTGAGTGCTACCTACCACCCAACCCACAAAAGAAATGAGCAGGCAGGCAATTTTAAACAAAAATTTAATCTTTCCCCATAGGATCCTATAGGGGTTTGGGGGGAAGGTTAAAATGTTTGGTTATTCCCTCATTGTTCCCTATTGCTGAAACATTTTGAGTCTGTTTTGTTGAAACAGTGGCTTGGCTGCTGTTCCAATGAAACATTTCAGCTGGGTTCAGACATAGCATGGAACTGCAGGTCCAATGGACCCGTGGTTCCACGTCTCCTCCTCCTGCTCTCCTGTCTGCATTCAGATGTTGGGGAGAGGAGCCTATCTATCACCAGTGAGATTGCAGAGAGGCGGGGGAGCTGGCTGTGCGAGCTTCCTTCTTGACAGAAGGGAAGCCTGCAAAGCCAATCGGGCCAGAGTGAGGGAGGAGCTTCCTCCCTCAACTGTGGTCCAGTCGAGCCCAACCTGCAGTGCCAGCGTTCGAACATAATGCTAAACCAGAGTTAAGAGAGGTAAAACTTCATTCTGACCAAACATGGAGTCTGGTGAGGGAAATTGCAGGTCCCTTTTCACCCTTAACTCCAGCTTGCCAAGACATGCAGCTTCGAAGGTGAAGGGACCTCCAGTTTCCCAGTATGTCCAAACTCTGTCTTCTAGTATTTTGTGTTTCTTTTTGAGCTTGAAATGAAACATACAGTCACAGCCTTACTTGTAGCAGTGTGTATGGGGAGTAAGATTGTGTTTGGAACTTGTGTGAAAGCTTTTGATATTCTGCGTTGTTGCTGTATGAAAAGATCTTTGGCTATTCCCCTCTATCTTCTTAGCTGTGTGTGTCAGATTGAGCACTAGAAAACCAGTGTGAACATTTCTGCATAATACATAGTTCATTCATATTTGAGTGCAGAAAGGGGACATGATTTGGACTGCAAATGTTCTGAAACAAATAGAATAGCTTCCTTTAACTATCTTGATTAGGTTATGTCTTCCTTTTCTTTAGCACAAGATTATGGTGAACAGATCAAGGCTGATGCACTAATTCCTTGTACTACATATTTTCCCCTTGTAGTGCCATAAACAAAAGTTTGTGCCCAGTCTTTTTTCTTCTTTCCTGAATCCATTTAATTTATTGTAATTTATTTTTTCTCTTCCTCTCCATATGGAGCAAAGTGAAATTAAGAGGGGGGAAATTTGAAAGAAGAAAGACTTGGAAAGAGCTCATGTTTTCCAAGAGTCTGCTACAGCTGTTAATTTGTGGAAAACCTCAGTGGAAAATAAGCAAGATGTCAGCCTCATTTTACATGAGAATTCGGAAATGGCCTAATTCCAGACCTTGGCTGACTCTGGGACTTGGGATTCTTCGCCAAAGCTTCAAGTAGTGTCGTGTCATTTGTATAGATAATGTTGATGCAGCTGTGGAGGACTCTGATGTTCTTCTTTAATGTGGAGTGTTTGTAATTCACTCAAATTGAAGCTTCGTTGAAAAGTGATGTTTGCCTTTGCTCCATAGATTATGGTGAATACGTTTGAGAAAGACTGAAAAAAACAGGTTCATTTTTGTTGTTTATAGAATTGGTTCCATCTAAAACCTCAAAAAGTCATGAACTTTGGCAAACTTTTAAGCTGAATTTGAACTTTGTGGCTCAGGAAGATTCTTGGCATTTCTCTAACATTCTTTCTTTCAGTGTTTTCTGCACCCAATATTTGTTCTGTATGAATTACTGATTAAATGCTGTATGATCTTTGGTTCCTCAGATGAGCCATGTACTTGGGTATCTGGAACAGTTTTGCAGAGCTACTTCTAATGAAATATTTGGAGAATAATTCAGCCTCTGGTAGGCTGAAGCTCAGCACCATATAGAGAGGCTTACATACTACACAGTGCCGCACTCGTGGAAGAGTGGGGTGCATGTGCTAGCTCTGTAAATGTGGAAAGCCCATCAACATTGCAAATGTGCAATGCCTCCATGGCTCTTAAGGACTGCATCATTGCTGTAGGATACTTTGCTCATCATTCCCAATGGCAGAAATGTCCTTCAGCACAGACACAATTCTTAGGAGCCATGGAGGTTCTGTGCATTTGCAAGCAGTGTTAACAGGCTTTTCACACTCACAAAGCCACCAGAATGTGACTTCAGGGGCTATATTTATTACATATTTTTCCTTCCTCTTGGGTGTGATGCCAAGAGGTGCCACCTTAGAATCAGACTGGCTGGGATAGTGTGAGTAGCAGCTGTTCCAACCAATTAACATAAAAGAGGAAGTTACAGGCACCGGAGGAGGGGCTGGAGGAAGCTCCCTGCCTCGAAGATTCTCTGCAGTTGCCTGTAAGTTAAATCTTCTGCTAGTTTGTTTGGTTTTGGTTGTTTGGTGGGAACAGGGTTGCAACCCCTGCTTTCTCTCCCTTGCTTTCTTTCCCTTGCTTTCTGCCTTTTGCCACTGCATTCTACTTTTCTGCCTCTTGCCCCTGCTTTTTTTGCATCCCCCCTGTTTTTATGCTTTCTGCTCCCCTCCTTTCTTTTCCTTGCCCCTGCTTTTCTGCTCTCTTCTTCCTCTCTCATTTTTATACTTCCTGCTTTTCCCGCTTTCTGCTTTTCCACCTATTGCCCCTGCATTTCTGGTTTCTGTCCCCCTCTACCCCATTTTTTTATTTTCTGTGTTTCTATTGTTTGTCCTTGCTTTTCTACTCCCCCCCCATTTTTAAGCTTCCATCTGCTTTTCTGCCTTTCCCCTCGCCTCTTGCCCCTGCTGTTCTGGTTTCTTTTCCCTCCAAGTTTTATACTTTCTGCTTTTCTACTGTTTGCCCCTGTCACTTTCCCCTGCTGTTCTGCCCCCTGCTTGCAGCTTTCTGCCTTTTGCCCCAGTTCTTCTGCTTTCTGCTTCTACTGCTTTTCTGCCTTCTTTCCCTGCTTTTCTGCTCCCCCTTTTCCTTTGTCCTGGGTGTTTGTTTGTGTATGGGTGTGTGGGTGTGTGCGCGCTTGGGAAAATACACAAGCCCCCTGGCATAGAGAAAAGTGGGGAAGAGGCTCTTGCTTCAGCACCTGGGTTCTTCTCTGCCCCTCCCCCCCAGCCCCAGTGCCCACCAGCTGCTACTGTGTACAAGTATGTGATGTTTTGCACATTCACAAGTGTTGCAATGTGTATGCATATGTACGTTTTCTCCTCCTCACCCTTAGGGGATAACTTTAGAGAGGTGCTGCACATAGTGCTCCTGAAGAACTGACAGTGCCTGAGAAGAATGTTCTACTCTTGCCATCACATTAGGTCTAGCTGAGGACATCCCCTGCCTACCACCAACTCTTCACTTCTTGTAGCTGATGCCTTAGAAGTGACTTTCTTCTTTGATTGAAGTGGAGATGTGCTTAAAGTAGAGATGTGCTTGTGTGTGTGTGTATTTACACACACACACACACACACACACACACACACACACACACAAACACGGAGCAGAGGAAGAAGGATGTGGATCACTTAGGTACAGAGGATGCTACTGCTGCTGCAGGAGTAGTATTTGGAAGTCCTACTCTCCTTTCCTAGTGCTTCAGCCATTGGCTATAATGCAAAATCACTACAATGCTGATAACAGAATTATTTCTTGATAGAACAGATTAAATATCAGTTTCATGGTAGACTCTTGTGGGGCCATTTGACATAAGAATAATCCTGCTAGATCAGGCCAAAGGCCCATCTAGTCCAATATTCTGTTTCACACAATAGCCCACCAGATGCCTCCGGGAAACCCACAGGCAAGAGATGAAGGTATGCCCTCTCTATACGATGAATATTTATATACCGTTTTTCAACAAAGGTTCAACAAACAGCTCTCTCTGTTGTTGCTCCCCTGCAATTGGTATTCAGAGTCATCCTGCCTCTGAGCCTGGAGGTAGTCTATACCCATCAAGACTTGCAAGCATTAATAGACCTATCTTCCATGAATTTGTCTAAGCCCATTTTAACATCTATAGTCATCAAGACTAGTAGCCATTGATAGACCTGTCTTCCATGAATTTGTCTGTTTATTCATTCATTTGCAGGGAGGGAGAGAGAGGATCAGGTGAGCTGCTATGATCAGACTAAGTAGGGGGAGCCTTTCCTGAAGCTAAAGAGGAGTGGTATAACACAAAAAGTCAATTACAAATAATAATAAAAAGGAACCAAAAGATTGTAATATTGATCAGCTGGCTTTGAAAAAGAAAAAGGTTGTGCAAAGTAGGTGAGAAGTGGAAGAAAAGTTAGCTCAGATGCATAACCCCTGCTAACTTGGCAAAGAGGCGCATTTTAACGTGGTGATTCTCTTTTATTTAGCAGGGGGAGAGTAACTGTCCCTATCCACCCCCAGCACCAGTGACTGTTGCTGGGGTCTATCTTATGTTTCTTTTTAGATTGTGAGCCCTTTGGGGACAGGGATCCATCTTACTTATTTATTATTTCTCTTTGTAAACCGCCCTGAGCTATTTTTGGAGGGGTGGTATAGAAATCGAATAAAATAAATAAATAAGGGGATGTGGGGAGGAGACCTACCCTTTCGAGACATCCTTCCCATACATCACCACCTATGCAGGTAACTGCTCCTCTATAAGTTGCTCTTTGGCCTATCCACACCCTTTCATATGTGCGCAATAACATTAACATTAACAAGTTAGAAAAAAAGATAGCTAGTAAAGACATGGTTATTTCAAAAATTTTCAAGTGAATTAAATTAAGTACACTGCCTAGGGATACACATATTAGGTGGCATATAAATATGATAGATAAAGAAAGAAAGAAAGAAAGAAAGAAAGAAAGAAAGAAAGAAAGAAAGAAAGAAAGAATAATACAACATATTTACCCCATGTGCTGAATGCAGTCTGGACAGCCTGAAATTTTTCCATAAGGATTAGCAGTGATGTTAGAATAAACCATTGTCTGGAAAGACCTCACAGTTGCATTATCTATAAACAAAGGATACCTTTTATTTTATTTACATACACTGATTTAATCATTTAAATCATTTTTTTCTGATCTAATTGATTGATGAATTAAAATTCACCCAATTATTTCTGTAATTGAGTGACAACCCCAAGTAATTACACTGCAGCTTCCTGGACCAATATTAATTGAATATTATGTTTTACTTTCAGCAATTGTGCAAAAATCACATGCTCAGTAATGTTCAGTAGCTCTCGTACAAACTTCTGCAACTTCAGTTAATATTTTTACAGCTGAACATAATTGTGTTTTTAGTGGCATAAATCACTAAAGCAAAGGAGAAAAAGAATGGCATGTTTCCCAAGAATGAGAGCTTAGATGTCCTGCAAACAGATTGCTATCTTGACAAAATGGCTGGAAGTTAAAGTAAACAGAAGGAGTTATGTGGAGAGAGAGAAAGCTATCCTGGTTAAAAGAGATGGAACAGGTAGCTTTTGGTTTGAAGTTCTCAAAGGTCTAATTCAGACATTGCCAGTGAGGCATGGGAGTTACTTTACTATCACTGGATCAGATGCTGCTGTAGTAACATTTGAGTAATAGAACCTGGTGGATGGGAGAATCGGGGTGGGGTGAGGGGATGTTATGGCAATTCAGCCAGGCCCCAGGGAGGGGAGGTGCTGATGTAAAAATGTTCAATGAAATCCACACACCTCAGATGTTTCTATTATTCAAATACTGCTGGAACAGTGTGGAACTAAGCCACACAGGAATGTAAAGATTAAATCATTTGAAGATGACACAAGATGAAATGGGGATGAAGCTGTAGCTCAGTGGCAGAGCATCTGCTTTGCATGCAGAAGGCCCCAAGTTCAATCCTTGGCATCTCCGAGTATGTTTGGGAAAGAATCCTGCCTGAAACCTGAGAGAGCTGCTGCCAATCAGGATAGACAACCAGTGACACTGTTTTTACCGGACTTTGGGGTGCAGGTCTGGGTGGCATCGCATCCTGCACACTCTATGGGGCCCCCTGCCATCCAGCACTCCTGACCCCCTGTCAGCAGATGATGAGTGGTGGCAGTGGTTGACAGGCAGCGGCAGCCGCCAGCCACAATTCACACTTGGCAGGGACAAGGCTCTGGGGCTGGTTGTTTTTCTTCCTGCACCAGCAGCAGGCCCACCGAAAAGAAGACGTTCACCTCCATTTACTGGGGATAGTTGCTACTGCCATGCTGCCTTGTTTTGCCAGCTGCCTCTGCCAAAGTGGGGTTTCTCCCCCGCTCACTGCTGCTCACTGCCACCACTGTTGTCAGAAATGGGGAGGAAAGGTTTAATCGCCTTTTCTTCTTGCTGCCTGCCCTGCCTTCTCTTGGCAGAAGCAGCCTAATTAACTCTTCTGGAGTTCCATCTCTTGTGTTCCCCCATTTGGCATTTGAATGCAAATGAAGAGCAAGGAAGCCATGTGAAGGAAGCTGACTGCTGGGCTTTTCAAGGGAAGCAAACATTAAAACAAAATTTTTTGGTGCGTGATTTGTTCCCCTTGCTTAAGTCACTGTGTTAAGTTACTTTACCCACTATATGTGTTGCAAAGTAATTACTTAACTTGTATAAGTTATTACACAGGAAGCTTATTTTAACTATGAAAGTGTTTGATATTTACTGCCAATTAAAACATAGGGTAAGAAAACAATAAACTAACTGTCTATTATGCAGAGAGAGGGAGAACCTCTCAGTTTGGAGTGTATCCAAATACTCTCTCTAAATAATCTCTCTATATATAATTCTCTTAAATGTACCCATCACTAATCCCATGCATGGCAGCTCTCGCGAGAGTTTGTGAGCAAGGAGAGGAGGAGGGGAAAGTGACAGCGGTGGGGAACATAAGGCCAACAGACAGGCCAGCGAACGAGCAGGCAGGTGGGCGGGTGGGCAGGAAGAGAAAGTGGTGGTGGCAGTGGCAGGGGGGGGGAAGAAAGCAACGGTGAGTGGGGAGAGAAAGCAGCAGTGGGGAAAAAAGAGAATGGTGTGTGTGTGAGGGGATAAAGTGGAGGGTGGCCGGAAAAAGCAACTGGCCAGGTGGCTGACCAGAGAGAAGAAACATTGGAGGGGAGAAGATGAGGGGGAGAGCTGAGAACAAGGAGCCGAGAATGAGGGATGGGGGCCAAGAATGAGCAATCTCCTACCTGCTTCCCCACAGACAACTAACTCCAAAATAAAGCGGAGTTATTCCGTTTCTGGGAATAACTCTGGGAATAACTCTGGGAATCCTTCATGGACCCAGAATGCAGTGTGCATGCAGTGGAGTGGCTGCATTTCACATTGCAGCCGTTCCGCACAGCAGCTCTTTCCTCCTAGCTCTCTGCTGAAAATGGCTGCGGCCGGTAGGGAGCCCAGGAACCCAGAGACGATCATCCACACAATCACCTACTGAGGTAAAACAAACCATAGGTTCATTTTACCTCTGTAAAACCCTGGGTAGAACTAGAGATGTGCACAAAACCGGTTCAACACTCCTTTTCTAGAGCACCGAACCAGTCCAATCAGCTGTTCGAGCCAGTTTGAAGGATGCTTAAAGGGACAGGGAAGGTTCTTCCTACCTGTCTCTCTCTGCCCCGCTGCTTTTCCTCCTCCAGCTCTTGCTTAAACTACATGGGCACGGGACTGCACCTGTGTGCACAGTGCACACGTGCGTCAGCCATGAGTGTGGCGATGCTGGGCGATGCTGAACGGTGCTGCAAGCAGGGAGCTGCAGTCCTGCACCCATGTGGTTTAAGCGCCGGAAGGGGGGAAGTGGGAGGGCAGGGTGGGACAGGTAGGAAGATCCTTCGTCCCTTAAAACAATCCCCCTCCTGTGAGTGCACGGAACCGGTTCCATGTACATCCCTAGGTAGAACAACTGGACTACCCAGGTCTGGAGCAATTGGGAGTGGAGGGCTCCCAGCACTCCAGATTACATGAGCTGCCTCGGGTAACCCAGGCAACTTGTGTCATGTGAATAGCCTTAATGTCTTTTTAATGAGCTTGTAGTGGACTACAATTCCCCAACTTCTTGAAAATAGTTTCATAAATTGCTAGAATGAACATTAAGCATTTCCCCCTCTTCGATCACCAAAAGAAGATCTTTAAAAAAAAGATTTTCTTAATACACTTTCTTCCCAATAAGGCTTTGCAGATCAGATCATAGGAAACTCATTTTAAAAGCTCCCTTGGCCTTGAAATGTTTGCTTATCTTTAAATCCTAGGAAATTGGGGTAACTCCATGTATGCCATTCTGTTGTCCTGTTTGAAATCAGATTGGTGGATATATAAACCTAAATTGATAGCAAATTTGTGGCTTTTCCTTCTGTTTGACATACACTATAGTCACATATGCTTTCTGCTTAGATGTAGTTCATAGAAGGGATCAGACTGGGCTGCTTCATGCTGTGATAGGTGTAAAAAAAACTAGTTGAATTTGTTTCTGAGTTTACATGTTTAGGATTGGATTGAATGTGGTTAAAAGTCAAAATAAATATGTATATGATAGATACATATATTTCATTATGATGAATATCCTGTTCTTCCTCCAAAGAATTTGAGATAGTGCAAATGTTCTTCCTTCCCACGTTTATCTTCACAACAATCCTGTGAGAGAGGTCTGGAGGAGAGAGAGAGAGTGTCTTACCTAAAATCCCACAGTGAGCTTCATGACTGAATGGGAAAGGATTTGAATGCAAGTCCTCAAATACTAGTCTTAACACTCTAACCACTACATCACAATGGTTCTCAATTGTGTGGGTATTGATTGCAGGATAAATCTTATGCAGGAGAAAAAGGAGATTCAAACCCTCATATTTAGTGGTGAAGAAAACTAGTGGGGAAGAGAGTGTTGGATACCTTTAGAGAACATGAAGTGGTTTAATTGTCAAAATGCAGGGAGGCTGTGAGTATCAGCCTGGCCCTGAGGGCCCACACCCTAGATCTTGTAAGTACCTAGCAACATCTCTGCAAGGGAGAGAGGAAGAGAGGCAGGATTGTCCATGCAAAATCTGGTATTTATAGGTATGTCCAGAATTTCTTCTAAAAATACAAACAATAGAAAATTAATTCAACCTTGCTCCCGGAGTGTATTCTGGTGTGAAAAGTAGTGCATTCAGCAAATTTAAGTGACAGGATTGTCCATGCAAAATGTGGTATCTGCAGGTCAGTAAGATGTACGTTGTTGTTCAGGATTTCTTCTAAAGATTATTCTAAATTCATCCTTTCCCTGAGCATTCTGTGGGGGTGGGGGATGGGGAGAGAGAGAGAGAGAGAGAGAGTACACACACACACACACACACACACACACACACACACACACACACACACTTTTATCTCACATCTATCTATCTGTCTCTGTCTATATTATCTTGCCCTGCATAACTCATTCGGTCCAGGGTCCAAAATTGCCTAGCTGCACCTCTGTAGACAATACTGAGCTTGATGGACCGATGTTCTGACTCAGTACAAGGCACCTTCCTATGTTTCTCTGACAATGAAAACTTGCACTAGGCATTTGGTTCTGAAGTCTTCCATAATTGCCACTCTTACGGGAACATAGATCAATTTCCATGGATAAATACTCTTGTAGCCCCCCAAAGAACAACTCTCAAAGAGCAAAACTTGCAGTAAGGTAAAGTCTCAACTGTATTTTTCTTAACATGTTTCAGAGTTGAGCTCTGGCATTCAAAAAAGAGTTCCAGCCCTGAGCCTAAGAACCTTCCCACATGAGAAGAAAAACCACTAGACTCTGTTGGTGCAATGAAGAGGCCAAAATGAAAACAGAAATAGCTCTTCACTTGCTAGCCACACGGTTTAGCATGTGGATGCCAGATACAAGTGACATGGATTAGAGTTGCCAGCTCATGAAATTAAAAAATAAAATAAAAAAATCTGAGAACTGGATGGAGCCTAGGATGGAGCCTTCTGGGTTCAGGGGCAGAGTTCAAATCAAGTCTGGGAGGGGGTCCACTTGGCACAGTGAGGCTTGAAGTTTTCCATCTTCCCTAAATGGAGTTAGTGAGCCATGCACCACTCCCTTGCATGCTGGCAACTCCTTCCAAGGCTTTTCTACAGGCTAATCACATTCAGGGTTTGCCTGGATGTGTACAAAAATTGTACTGTTCCATAAATGCAGATAATATTAGAGTTGCAAGGGATCTTGTTGGTCTCTTACTCTCTGCACAATGCAGGCAACTGCTAGAATCCTTGACAGATGACTTCTCCTTGAAAGCCTGTAATGAAGGAAAGCCCACCACTGCATAAGTCTGAATGTTCTCTTGTTAAACAGGTCTACAGTCAGGAAATTCCTCATGTCTAGTCTGAATCTGCTTCCTTGTAATTTCAACAAATTGGTACTAGTCCTTTCCTCAGGACCAACAGAGAAGAAGTCCACTCCTTTTGTGTGGCAGCCCTTCAGATATTTGAAAACAGCTAGCACATTCCCCCTTGGTCTTCTCTGCTCCAGGCTAAACATGCACAGCTCCTTCAAGCGTTCCTCATAGGACTCGGTCTCCACAACCCTCACCCTCCTTTTTGCCCTCCTCTGGAGCCTTTCCAGTTTATCTGTTTGGATATTATATTAAATGCTGTTGAATGCACTTACTAGCTCCTAAAGCAGGTTGGAAGTCCTGTCCCAGTGTGTCACTCGTCCCCTCCAACTTGCTGCTCACAGATATGGTGGTGATTGTCTGCAGACAGCAGCACCATAACCATGATGATGGGCACTGCTGTGATGGGCAGCCTGTTATTTAATATACCATCCAAATAAGGATAATGTATTTCTTAAAATGCAGGCCCAGAACTGGACACAGCATTTCAAGTGAGTCTGACTAGCGCAGAATAGCGTGGAGATTTTACTTTTCATGATCTGGACACTGTTCCCTTTACTTCCTGATTCACGTCATTATTACAAAGTAGAATTGAGCCCTGTGGTATTCCACTCCATACCTCCTTCCAGGTTGACGTGGATCCATTAATAAGCAGTACTGGAACACAGCTCCATACCAAACTCCCTTAGCCCTGGTGATAATACCTAAGGGATGGAGGGAGTGAGCATAATCACAAATGCTCCAATACGCGCAGTTCCCTCGTCTGTTCCTGTGGCTGTGTAGAGTGGCGGCTCAAGGCCTCTGTGTGCCTGAGGCAGGATGCCAATGTGCACCCTCCTTTCCTTCTCCCCCCACCTTTTAAAGCAGGGGGCAGAATGGCATCTTGCCACCTCACTTAACCCCAGTAATCTGCTGCCTGAAGAGACCGCCACACCTTGCATCATAAAATGGCCATCCCTGGCTACATGATTACTTTTAGTAAACCTTAGTGGTGTAGTTTGTAATGATGTCATCCACCCTAATCCAAGATGGTGGACACATTAACACTTGAGGTGCAAGAGATCTAACTTGTGGACCTCTATTTGAACCAAATTTACTCCAGTTGTAGAGACAGTGAAATGAAAGTAGGCTGATTAGTTCTTACTAGAACTTGTTATTATGGGAGGACATTGTAGAACTGGAAAAGGTGCAAAAAGGCAACCAAGATGATCCAGGGTCTGGAACACCTTCCTTACGAGGTAAGGCTACAACATTTGGGGATTTTTCATTTAGAAAGAAAGACTGAGTAGACATGATAGAGGTCTATAAAATCATGCATGTGGATAAAGTTGATAGAAAGAAACTTTTCTCCCTCTCTCATAACATTAGAACCAGGGGTCATTCCATGAAACTGACTTCCAAGCAATTTAGAACTGAGAAAAGGAACTACTTTTTCACATGAGACACAATCAACCTATGGAATTCTCAGCCGCAGGATGTGGTGAAAGCCAACAGCCTAGATGGCTTTAAGAAGGGTTTAGATAAATTCATGGAGGACATGTCTATCAGTGGTAGCAGTCTCAGGATTAAAGGCAACCTCTAGCTTCAGAGGCAAGATGATGATGATGATGATGATGATGATGATGATTACTTTTATATCCCACTCTTCCTTCAAGGAGCCCAGAGCGGTGTACTACATACTTTAGTTTCTCTTTCACAACAACCCTATGAAGTAGGTTAGGCTGAGAGAGAAGTGACTGGCCCAGAGTCACTCAGCTAGTTTCATGGCTGAATGGGGACTTGAACTCAGGTCTCCCCGGTCCTAGTCCTGCACTCTAACCACTACACCAAGCTGGCTCTCCCTAAGATGCCTCTAAATACCAGTTGCAGGGGAATAGTAGTAGGAGAGAGGGCATGCTCTCAGCTCTTGCCTGTGGGCTTCTCAGAGGCATCTGCTGGGCCATTGTGTAACAGGATGATGGACTAGATAGGCCTTGGGCTTGATCCAGCAGAACTTTTCATATGTTCTTTTGGTTCTCTCAGCAGATTTTGATACTATCAGCCATAGTATCCGTCTGGAGCATCTGAGGGATGGGAAGCACTGCTTTGCAGTGGTTCCACTTCTACCTCTCAAGCAGATTCAAATGGTGTCCCTTGGAGACTGTTGCTCTTCAAAATCTGAACTTTTATATGGCATCCCTCAAGGCTCCATACTGTCTCCAATGCTTTTTAACATTCGCTTGGACAGATCATCAGGAGATTTGGTGCTGGATGTTATCAGTATGCTGATGACACTCAAATCTATTTCTCCATGTTAACATCCTCAGGAGAAGGCATAACCTCCCTAAATGCCTGCCTGGAGGCAATGATGGGCTGGATGAGGGCTAACAAACTGAGACTGAATCCAGAAGATTCCAGAGGTACTTATTGTGTGGGGTCGGAACTCAGGAGACAACTTTGATCTGCCAGTTCTGGATGGGTTCACACTTCCTCAAAAGGAACAGGTATGCAGTCTGGGGCTGCTTCTAGATCCAAAGCTCTTCCTGGTGTCCCAGTTTGAGGCAGTGGCCAGAGGTGCTTCTATCAGCTTCGGCTGATATGCCAGCTGCATACATTTCTTGAGATAAATGACTTCAGAACAGTGGTACATACTCTGGTAACCTCCAGACTTGACTACTGCAATGCACTCTATGTGGGGCTGTCTTTGTACGTAGTCCAGAAACTGCAGTTGGTACAGAATGCGGCAGCCAGGTTGGTCTCTAGGTCATCTTGGAGAAACCATATATTACTCCTGTACTAAAAGAGCTACACTGGCTGCCAATAGGTTTCTGGGTAAAATACAAGGTGCTGGTTATAACCTATAAAGTCTTAAACAGCTTAGGCCCTAGGTATTTCAATCAATCAATTGATCACCTTTATTCGATCTTAGTCAAGCAAAAGTCTAACTCCCATGCAAGCAGGGAATGGGAGATAAAATATAAAGCTACTGTTATGAAACTATAGAATTATGGAGCAGTAATAAGGCTGAAGAAGATTAATATTTTAAATATAAAATAAGATAAGATTGTCTACAAGAGAAAAGTCTTCATCCTAGTAAACAGTGGACCAGAAGTGTACTTGAGTACTTAAATGTACTTAAAAATAGTTAAGGGTTTTTTAAAGTGAAACAGAAAAAAATTAAAAGTACCGAAGAGTGCCTGAACGGGTGAAGAGCCAGCTATCTAGAGAGCTAGCGGGGGGAGGGGGAACCTCTGCGGACCGCCCTCCCCCCCCCCCGCCTCCAGCAACTCCAGTCCGCGAACCCCAGGGGTGTTTGGTCTGGGGTCAGACCAAACAGGGGGTGGCTCAGTTCGACCCCAAGCCGTCAAATCGAACCGGCTTAATGCTCGACATGGAGCCGGTTTGCACACCACTATTTTTAACCTGTTTGATGTTGTAAACCACTCAGAGTCAGAAGTTGGGGCAGTCTACGAATTTGAAAAAATAAACAAATAAATAAAAGTATCACATTAATGTTTGCACCGTGTTAAAAGCAGCAGATCTTTGGGATATACACACAGCTCAGATTACAGGGTTATTTTGATGTATTCAGATTTCACACTGTTGCTATTTGTAAGTGTTGACTGTTACTGGCATTATGCTGCTTAACAGAGCAGTGGATCAAAGTGTCATTCCTATCTACATTTCAATGTATTGTGTCATCCTCTATGGAACAGATTGTACAATGTACTCATATCCTTTCCAATTGTTCTCCTAGGGAATAACCTAATCTATAATGTTACACATCTGTTTGTGTGACGACATGAAGCTTGCAAACCTAAACTTGGATCCTGCCTTTGGTTCCCATGTCTGAGTATGATTTGTCTCTGTGTTTGAAGAAATTATGGGTAATAAATACTGAAAGACAAAAATCTCCCCACCCTGCACACATTAGCTAGTGCTAAACTCAAAACACATGAGTAATGGTGCCACTGAAGTATGCATGATATGGCCTCAGCTACGGAAGCTGCAAGCAGGAATCCCAATACTTGAAAATAAACCAGTGACTTTCTGTTCTGATACCATGTGATTATAGAAGCTGCTGTTTTTGAGGCCTGCAATAACTTCCTTGGTGCCTACATCCTGATCAATGTTCATATGAGAGAAGGAAATGTATCACACTGCAATACATTCCAAGCAAGATATTAAGCCCTGCCATCTATCTGAATGCAAAGCTTTTCCTGATGTCAGCAAGAGGTCTGGGTGTACTAAATAACAGCCAGAGATTTTCCAGGCTTTGAATAAATGTAAACCAGCCCACCAGTGGAACTTAAAATTAAAATTAATTCCATAAAAACTATATAAGTGGCAAAATGCATTTCACAAACATGTATAGAAAGATGAGAGACAACTCGAGACACAATGAAAACTCCCATCATGGTTCTTAGTGTTATTTAGCATATGGTTGACACATTAATATAAAGCACTTTCCAGATTACACACTACAACAGTGTCACTATATGTCCGTTAAGTGTGCTTCCATATTGCCCATCGTAGTCCCTGCACTGTCAGCAAGGTGCCGTTCACATTTCCGATGCCACCTTTCAGATTTTATTCGTGTTTTAGTCCTACAATGTCGCATGTGCATTGCAAAAAAAAAAAAAAAGCAAAGCTGTATTTTCCAGTTGTAGGAGGGTTGTGCAAGCTATTTACATTTTCAAAACGATCCTGCCAAGCCGAAGCATTTTACTGCTGAACAGCATGTAATCTGAAAAGCACCCAAGGGCAGAATGATGACAGTTATATGTCTTTCACTGATCAGAGATGTAGACCCTCATCCTCACATAGTTATATGTGCTAAGTTTCCACATGTCTCCCCAACACTTCACTGGTGGCCATGGGCAAATCCTAACTCACAGCCTCCGTGGTTCATCTCTAGAATGGGAATAAGATAGTAGAATATGAGCAACATACAAGAATAGTAGAAGATGAGCAACATACAAATGTCAAAGCACTTGCATGTTTAAAGGTGGGTGCAGAAATAGGAGATGACTGCCCTGTGGTCCAAAGAAGTAGTGATATGTCTCACTTTTGCTTAAAACAAACCTCCACTGTGTGAAGAATGCATGCTGAAGAAATATGTCTGCCTCTTTTTTATGACTTCTGGCAATCCAGAATTATTGTTTTTGTGTGTGTGTGTTTTAAGAAAAAGAAATGCAAACGGTTATCCAGAGTTAGCTTGTCTCTGGCCTCCTGTCTGCAGAATCTCCTTTATGAAGTAAATATTTATGTGTTCAGATTCCCTGCAGACCTGAATAATTATTTAGCACATGATAAGTCAGGACTGCAGGATAAATCTGCTCTAGCTGTGGAGCAAATGCATTTTCCAAAACTTACTGCTAAACCACCAGAATTGGAGAGACACCAAACCAAAAACATTCTTTTCATTGAGAGCCTGTTAAAGCTGTTGGGAAACTGGATCTTTTGGAAAGAAATTGGCTTTTCTTCCTTCACTGGTTTTATTCTCCCTCAAAGGATGCTGCAACAGAATGAGTGAATTATTTCCTAAGGCAGCTGCTACAAAACATCAAATATTTTATTCTCCGAGCTTGTAAAATAAGCAAATCAAGGAGTGAAAATGGCAGAGTTTTCAGCATTCTCAAGAATCAGGTCACATTTGGGAAATCTTGTTCCCTTTGTTCACAGAATTGTAGAGTTGGGGGATTCTTGGAGGCCATCTAGTCCACCCCCTGCTTCGTGCAGGAAATCTAGAGCTAGAGCAACCCCAGCAGATGGCTGCTCAGCCTCTGCTTGAAACTTTTGGTAAGAGAGAGCTCACCAGCCCCCTAGGAAACTGGTTCCACTGCCAAACCACTCTTACCATTAAGAAGCTTCTTCTGATGTTCAACCAAAGTCTACCTTTCTGCAACTTAAACCCATTAGACCTTGTCCTGTCATTTGGGGAAGCAGACAGGGGAAGGAGATTGGTAAGAAGAAAAACATTTCACACTCCCAAGAGGGGACAGCATTCTTAGATAAAAACTCTGCACATCTGCAGCAAGGATATACAGCCAGGTAGAAGAGAACTGTACAGTAAACATCTACTGGTAGAATTCAAACCCCTCAGAGTTAAGAGAGTGGAGTTAGGGTGAGAGTAGGGTGGATTTAGGAATGTGGTTGAAGGAGTTTTCTCTCAGTTCTATTTGTGAGTAGTTATTTTAGTGAGAAGTGCAGTCCTACAAGAGTGTAGTCGTGTATTGAGACACAGTGAATTAATGGGTCACTTTCCCCATAAGTAAAGTACACCCAGATTCCTCCTTCTTTCCCCCCTTTAGATTAGGAGAAACCATGCTGCAGGCCTATTTCCCTACCAGGGAATTGTATGGAACCCTGTTAAAAATATCTATTTCATTGCCAAAACCTGTGTGGAGCATAAATCCAGTAATCAAGGTTCAACCGACAACAACAGCCCCTACTAATGAGGTGGAAGGATGGAAAATGAGCCCCAGCTGCTTGGGTATCAGTAGCTATAATTGAGTTGTGTAGGCTGGTCATTCATCTGGTAGGAGAGGGAAATGCCCAGCGCTTATCATTTGCCTGGTTGGGGATTTCCCTCCCCTACAGAATGAATGACCACCTCACACTCTCAGTTACAGCCAGGGTAGAGCCAGAAGGCAGTGAGAGAACGGCTGCCAGTGCCCAAGTACTGGAGCTCATTTGCCACCCCTCCAGCTTGTTAGTATGGACTGCTACTGACTGGCAATGTAAGTCTGAAATACCTATGTTGATCACACTCTGGGCTATTTCACTGGTTGCTTTTTTAAGGTAGTTAATTACTTCTCCAAGGACTGGAAGTCATTCTGTTTTGGCCAGTCCCAACAGCACACTCAGGTTATTTTCATACCATTATGTCCTTGCAGTGAATTTTTATCTTTGCATAACTGAGCTACTATTCATGCTATTGTTTAGATCTTCTCTTTTTGAGAGGATCTAAACTGTTTTTTTAAAATATTTTTGAAAGGTAAAAGGAATAGGAGTCAAGGCTACAAATTAAGCTGAGGATCTTACTCTCTTTCCTTCAGTTTACCTCATCCTCAGTGTAACTTCTTGATTCTGAGAACAAATACAAGATTTGAAGTGAGTGATATTGGGTTGTAGAAATGGGTCCTACTAGAGCTATAGAGCTTCTGCTGCAACAACTTCACCATCTTCCAAACATGATTAATTGTTGCCTGAAGTTCTCTAGCTAACAAGATCCTACTGGGTGCAATTATATAGAAAGATCCAGCAGAGTGCATTAATAAAAGGCCTGCAGTAGAACAATGAAAAAATGGTCAGAAATGGTATGAGAGGCTGCCTACAGGAAATTAAAAGGCGTATGCTTCTTTGAGAAGAGTGTATTCCTCTTTATATCATAGCCCTTAAGAGAGCTTGAATTCTCAGGGACACCATTACAGAGACCAAATGACTTGTAAAATGACTTGGGTAATGTTTTCAGCATTGTATTATAATCCCCTGCCCACTGAATTAATCAATGGCTTCATTCTTCTGTTTTACAATGTATTTATTACATCAATGGTCTGTCCTAAAACCTGAGGCAGAGGCACAAACAGAGAGCTTGCAGCATTGAATGAAAGCCCACGGAGTTTCTTGTGGTTCAGTGCTTTGCCCCCAGAAAAGTATTGATGACCCAAGTCAATGTCCGACCTCTGCAATCACACACTGACATGTTTACAATGGAGCTCTTTACCAAGGTAAACTGGCATTCTTGCCTTCCTGTCAGTGGAGTGACTTGATTTATGCCTGACCCACTATCTTAATCTTTCCAACTGAACTCTGAAGTTAAAGTTTGTCATGAGGACTTTGGACATCCATTAGTCATCAGCAGATGCGGTACAGACAGCTTGTTTCCATTCAAAACAACATTCAAAATCAAACGTATTTCTAGTGAGCTGAACAAGAAAGTCTCTGCTAGATGAGGAAAAGAAAACAATAACAACCAACTCTGCAATTTTGGTATTTTGGAATCACACGTTTGCTGGATAAACTATATTCCTTAAGTATATATATAGGAGCTGAATCCAAAGATGCAGGAATGTTATTTAGTGACAACATGGCTTAGTAGTGAAATCCCTAAAGTGAGACACTCAGCTAAGGGCATACAAACCTTCCTTTACCCAGAGTATAATTCTCATAATTGTACCCACATAATACCCAGTATAATCTCACAATTAAAGCCAGAAAGGGCTTTTATATAAATCAAAACTTCAGTTGTCTTGTTAAAATAATTTTATTATTTTGTGTTGTGTTTTTAATATCTTTGCATAGAATAAATGTATGGAAGAAGGTATCTTCATGAAGGTTTCAGTGTATCTGTCACTAGGTTTGAAACACATGAACTGCAAGGTCCACAGGATAGCCTTTGTAGGGAGCAACAAACTAAGGCTTTGATGTGCACACCAGAAATGAAGTGAAAGAAGGCAGAATTTGTCAAACGACTTGTCTCACCCATTTAAGGTGTTTGAATGGCTCCTACAGATCTACATTTCTCTTTTCAACTAGAGTTTAGTGGTAGAGAACACAGGCCAAATTCTTTCTTGACACTCAAATGTTCAAAGGTGATGACCTACTTTAGGTTCAAATACTGGAAGTATCAACAGCTCTTCCCTGTGGGGAAAGCAGTGTTGAAATATGGAGCATGAGCTCCATTCTCAGCCATGGAATGAGATTTAGCTATAGATTTCTAAAGTCCCTTTTAAATAAAATAAAAAGTTCAGATTTATTTTTTGAACTTCAACTCTTATTTAAAAGGGACTTCAGAAATCTATATGAATATCTCATATTACATATCTTAAAAAAAATAAAGGTGTTTCCTGTTCTGGAAAAATGTGGACCACAATTTATTCAAAAGAACTGGTTCTTATGTTCCCTGAGCACTGATGGCAATCAACCAAGCATTCTTTCATTACAGTCTTTGACCAGCATAAAATAGATTACATTAGAGCAGCATGAAAACAGCCTATGCCTGGAACTGTGAGTATAGAAGCTAAAAGCTTTACACTGTTATACAGCTACAGTTAGACTATTGTGAGCTTGAGCTATCTTAAACTGTGGCTAAAATGGGTAAAATCAGTGTAAAAAGGGTACAATGGGTGAGACTATAAAAAATTTTAAGTGGTTAAAGTCTTAAAATCTGGACATCTTCAATCTAAAAATCAGTCTGTAAAGCTGTAAAACTAAAAATATTATTATGTAACTATAAAATGTTGAACTAAACTGTGAGGCCATGCACTGTGTTGGGCCTGCTTAGATCTTGCTGCTTGTCAGGACCCGATGAATTTTACATGTTGTTGAGCAGAACCTGGCAACATAAGAGAGCCCTTTCTCATGGCCAGTGAGAAATGGCAATAGGGTTAGCAGGGAGGAAGCCCTCCCCACACATGAGCAGTTCCCTCTCCTTGGGCGGGCAGATCACCCACCCCAGACGAGTACGGGCTGCTGCCGATAGCTCCGAGGGTTGGGGTGTTGGGATGCGTTTCCCTGCTCCCTGGAGCTCCAATAATACACTGTGCAAGTGCATAGTGCATTATGGGGATCCCTCCTCCTGTCCCCAAGTTTGCTTGCCACAGCTGCTTGCAGCCGCGTCTGACAGACAAAAAAAAAAAAAAAAAAAAAACCGGTTAAGGGAGCACCTGCTCCCTTAACCTCATTTTAGAGAGAGGCTCCATAGGTGGGTTTGTCGCTGCGGTGGTATACATGCGTGTGCAAAAAAGGACTGGGTTTTCTTAGTCCAGTTTTGTACACGTGTGTGAATAGTTTCTATGTATGCGAAAGCCTTTGAACATACCTAAGTCAAACTGGGGGAGCATCAGGGGCAGAGCCACCATTGGGCAAATGGGTTCAAAGAACCTGGGCTGCTGCCAATCAGGGGCCGCGCCTCACAGCCCCGACACCCCCCCAGCATCTGATGTCAGACGTGGGGGTGCTGGTTTAGCCCCCAAGCGGGGACCATGCAGCCCCAGTTCGGGAGTTAAATGGCCGCTGTGTTCGTGGTGCAGCCAGGAGTGGCTCTTCCCTGCCTTTAAGACAGGGAAGAGCTGCTCCTGGCTGCATTGCGAATGCAGCGCCAGCCTCAACCTAGCTCCTGAATGGGGCCGTGCTCCGAACGGAGTGGGACAGCCAACACTGCATTCGCAGCATGACCAGAAGCGGCTCTCTCCTGCCTTTAAGGCAGGGAAAATCAGCTCCTGGCCATGCTGTGAACGCAGCACCGGCCCCAACCTAACTCCCAAACACAGCCGTGTGGCTCCGTTTAGGAGCCAGACCACGCCCCCTCATCTGACATCAGATGTGAGGGCGTGGCTAGCCCCCATGTCTGATGTCAGACATGGGGGGGGGCGGGGTGAACTGGGCCGCTGGTGGTCTGGCTCTGCACCTGGGGAGCATCTCAAGTCCTTTACAGGAGCCCCTTCATACGCTCCTGTTTCTTTCTCAAACATTTTGGAGACAGTCTGGTTGGGATCCCAAGCGGTGACTTTTATTGCATTAAATCATCTCTTGTTGCTTCTTTTATAGGCTTCCAGTTTGTTTGGCTATGTTGAAACCCATTTTTATAAATTGTAAATCCAGTTCCATTTTATGTATGCAGTCCTGAGCACACAATCTCTTCACCCCAACTTGGCTTCCAGTCTAAATGCTGAAAAAATAGGTAGCCGCTTTAAAATACCAGCTTCAATGGCACTTTGTTAATAAGTACTTAATTATGACTCGGGGGAAAAGATCCTGCCCTGGCAAGGAGTGGCATTAGAGAGATTATGCCTAGAGGAAAGGGGAGTAGGATGATGCCAAACTATCACTTTCTTTGATATGGCTGTTCTCGACAGATTAAGAAAATAACATGAGACTGTGAAATATGCATCCTTATTGGAGTTGCTGAGAACTTTTGTGATTGTTTTCTAATTGCTAAAGAAAGAATACCTTGCCCTTCTGACAGCCAGGTGGTTGTGTTGCTTCACCTACTTTCATTATTTACTTGGCAGCATTTCACAGGGACGTTTGAATGTTTCCTTTGAAAATTGTGCAACACTATAGCTCTCTACAGTTTACACCTTTTGGCATTTTGTGTTCAGCAGCGAAAAAATAAAAGGTGGAATGTTAGCAGCCAGTGAGGGATCCTACAAGTTGAAAGTTAACTCTTGAGGCTTGAAGGCTGAAGTACTGGTACAGATCCCAGTTCAAAAGTCATTAGGGGCAGCCTTGATCAACATCTTACTGAACCCGATTCTGTATAGCTGGCTCTGCAGGAGCAGAGTGAGGCTGGCGGCGGCCCCGCATCTGATGTCAGATACGGGGGTGTGGTTTGCCTTCCAAACGGGGCCGTTTGGCCCCATTTGGAAAGGAGATCAGCTTGCACTGAATTGGGCAGTGTGAGCCGGAGCGACTCTCCCTGCCTTCAAGGCAGGGAAAGCCATTCCAGCCACACTGCCAATGCAGTGCAGGCCGATTTCTCTCCTAAATGGGGCCGTGCGGCCCCATTTGGGAGGGAGATCAATTGGCCCCGCTGCATAGGCAGCGAGACCATTAGCGGCTCTCCCTGCCTTTAAGGCAAAGAGAGTCCCTCCGGCCACACTGCCAACGTAGCGTGGGCTGATTTCAGCTCCAAACAGGGCTGCGCAGCCCTGTTTGGGACCGAAATGATGCCCCCGCATCTCACATCAGACATGGGAGGCGTGTCTGGGGCTGTGCTCGCGGCCCCTCATTGGTGACGGCCCGGGTTCTTTGAGCCCATTCGCCCAATGGTGGCCCCGCCCCCTGTGGCTATCTATCTATCTATCTATCTATCTATCTATCTATCTATCTATCTATCTATCGGCACCTAGATCAGGGTTGATTTCCTCCTACAATGAACACACAGCAGCTAGGGAGGCAATTTAGAACTGGATAATGGCATAGAAGAAGAATAAAGCACCTCCACTCCTATACCTCTTTACTTATCAAATTAGCACAAACACACACACACACCCATGGCTATATTTAGTAAAGAAATGTGTGTGTTGGGTGTGTGGGGGGGAGGGGACTTGGGAGATCAGTCAGAAATTTTCCAGCATAATGTGGGCTTCGGCCCTCAGCAGTTTTTACAACATCCCTTGTAATAACTTTTTCATGCATTACACTGTGGCAATCCACATATGCCTTTGAATGTTGCAGACAGGGTGTTGTGTCCAATCTTGGCTTTCAGAAAAATGTACATAAGATACATGTGTTTGTATTTTGATGTAAACTGCCCTGAGCCATTTTTGGAAGGGCAGTATATAAATCAATCAATCAAACAAACAAACAAACATTTGTTTACAGCATCCATGCTATATGTTTTTAGTGTACACCTTAAAAATCTTACATAGGTATGTACAAAATGCAATACATGAACAGCCCCTAAGGGTAAAACAACAAAGCAAAAAGCATATGTATGTATGTATGTATGTATGTGTCAGATTTGTATACTTTTTTTCATTAAAACAATCCCACAGCAGATTACAGTATCTTTAAAACACAAATATATTAAACATGCAAAACAATACAAATATTAAATTTCAATATTTAAAGCAGTAGAAGAAATCATGCATGCTACCATTATAGTAAAGGAATAAACTTTATGGGTGAGAAGCAAAGGCATTACAGTTCAGAAGGGCATTGGGAGTCCAAATGTCATAGGAACATAGGAAACAGATTTATCCTGAGTCAGAGCATTGGTCTATCTAGCTCAGTATTGTCTATACTGACACTGACTGGCAGCGGCTGTCCAAGGCTTCAGGCAGGAGTCTTTCCCAGTCCTACCTGGAGATGTCAGGGATTGAACCTGGAACCGTCTCTTAAGTGAAACAGTAATTTAGAATATACATGTACCATTCATAATTTTTTTTAAAGCGAAATTTCTAGAAAAGCTGCCTAGGCATGCTCATAAAGAGCTTTTCCAGCTGAGTAAATATTCAGAAAACAACTTATAAATTAATTTTGCCAAGAACAATAGAACTTGTTTCATTATTTTTTATCAGGGTTGGGATTGGAGGTCAGCTGGGCCCAAGGGTCTACAATCATTAGAGGGCCCACTCAGCCTACACATGAAGCCCCAGCCCTCAGAGAACTGGGTTTTACAGATCCAGCCACAAATGTATATTAAAGTGAAATAAGGTACACATTTGTCTTTATCTCATTACACTTGGATGTACCTGTCTGTGGAACTGTGGACCTTTTTTTTACTTTCTCTGTGCTTGACATGCCAGGATCTGAACAGGTTTACACAGCCACCATAAATTCCACTGTAAAATTCGATTTTTATTGTACATTCTTTTGATGTCTCTTCACATTTCCTCATAATATTTTTTGTTCCAGAAAAGAGCAGAAAGTTCAGAAAAGATGAAGTTAGACCTTGGCACCCTTTTTTTCTTGCTTTTGTACACTAAATAATAAAGCACATCTTCCTAATATACCTTTCTAGCTATTAGAATACTAACCTTCCTGTTCTGTTACTATGTTGAACAACTTTGCTAATATATACTAAGGCCTGGAAATCATAATGTTTGGGGACAGAGTTTTATAACACTGACAATGTAGAGATTTGTTATTTTGCAATCCATTGTGGGGGGAAATTCATTCCAATCCAGCAAGGGAGATTAATGTATGAGTCAGGTTTCAACACACAGATAACCTTGCTGAAAGATGGTGTGTCTTTTGCACACAGATTCTGTGGCATGTAAAAGAAATACTGAAGCTATTCACATGATTGCTCAAAACTGGGCTATGGGAGCCTGGTGGTTCTCTGGCAGCTGGTTCTCTCTCTCTCACACACACACATAAACACACACTTATACCTGCTGCAGGGGCAGGTTAAAAAGCCGGGCTTGGAGTGGGGGCAGCACTGGGAGCTATGCTGGGCTCCCTAGCCGGGGTCAGGCTGTTTGGGTGAATACCCTTTATGTCTGAATAAGGCTCATGAGAAGCTGTGATGTACAAATGTACCAATTTTTATCTGATTAATGTCAATGAATATGCCATTCACACACCTTAAACTAAGGATGACAGGCTGCTGTCAAGTTATTTAGCACAGGGGTAGCTTACAAATGTATGCTGAAATGTCTAGTTTGTAGACCCTTGACCTCCCAATGTCACAGAGAGGCAGTTATGATGATGAAGGTAGTTTTGCCCAAATCATCAGCACAATACCCAGAATTCCTTCCAGCAGCATCTCTTATACTGAGGCAAAAGGTCTAATTGACCTGAACAGCATGGCTCTTAGATATCAATTTATAATTATTCCAAATATGGGGGAAATCTATCATATCCCTAGGTAGGTTATTACCCTGACTGCTAATTGTTAGACACCTTACATCTAGTATGTGTTTGTTTATTTTGGCTTCTGTCCATTGCACCTAGTTACATATTTGTCAGCTAAACTGAAGAGCCATCTGCTTCCAGAAATCTTTTCACAGGCGCGTGGGGAGGGGATTTATGGCCTCTCATTAAGACACCTCCTAAACTTTCTTTGGCAAAAACTAAATAGATACGTATCTTCTATCTCTCATTACTGGGTAAGAGTTCTCAGAACTCAGATATTTATTGTAGGTTTTTGAAAAATTCCTCATGTGTTTTTCACCAATTTGCAAATAAATACATAGGAATTGAATAAGGTATTCATAAAATAATAATAGGTTCCCATTTTTATGTATACAAAGGCTGACATCCAAACTAATGAAGCAGACGTACTCAAGGAAGATGTGCCTGGAGCGCAGAGGCTAGGGGCAATTTTCTCCCATTCTGCTTATCGTGGAAATGCCTTGCACAAATATGCACCACCACCCACAACCCTCAGGGACATATTTTCAGGAGATGCAAGCAGGGCTTGGAGAAAATTACCCCCTTATACTCTGTGCTGTGGTACTCTGGAAGCTCTTCACAGCACTGGTGTGTCTTCCTGCTTTGTTAGGATGTCAGCCTAATTATGTAATACAGGAGAACCTCGTTAATCGTGGACCTGTGGTTAATTGCGGGCCCCGTTAATTGCGGCATCTGTGGTTTTGTGTATCTGTGGTCAGGTAATTGCCACCCGACCTCACTATATGTGAAAAAAATTGACAATTAAAGGGTTAAGACTTGGATATCCATAGGTTGGGGATGGGCAGAAATGACCTCTTAGGTTATTTCCGCCCACCATTTTGAGGAAAAAACATGAATTTTTAAAACTGGGTGTGTGTGCTGCTGAGCAGCTGGGGACACACAGAGGACAGTAATGCACCCCCCCCCCCAATTTTCCACATTTTCGATCCATATTTTGTCTCATTTTCAGTTGCCCCTTTTGCCCCACTGCCTCGGGAGCCTAACTCCCCAATTCCCATTGCCTTAATGCCTCATTATCCATGGTTTCACTACCTGTGCCCCCCCCCCAGAATGGAACCCCCTCGGATAATGAAGTTCTCCTGTATTTCATTTTAGACCCCAAACCAAAGCACATTATTCATGTTTATGGTTGCTATTGCTATTGTTGTATAACCTTTTTGGCTTAACTTTTCCCTCAGGTTTGCCTAGAAGGGGGCTCTGCAACCTTGGAGAAGCAGCTGCTAGTCTGTGTACAATATACTGAGCTAGATGGGCCAGTGGTCTGACTCGGTATACGGCAGAGTATCAATGCTCTTCTGATGGGCCTCTGCACCCCAGTCTGCATCATAGTTTTTAGAAAGCAAATAAAATCTTGGTTTTTTGCCCAGTTTTTGCTGGGTAAAATGAGTGTTTGCGGCTCCTTTGTATCTTATGGTTATATTGTAGATGTTGTTTAAATTCTTAATTAGATTTGTATTTTTATATTCCATTTTAATTCTTTTTGTGTAGTTTTTATGGTTTTATCTTGTTTTAAATGTTTTGTAAACTGCCTTGAGATTATTTTAAAGAAAGGTGATATAAAAACATCTATAAATAAATAAATAAATAAATAAATAAGCTAGCTAGCTTTCTATTCCAGGATTTTTCATTGTATGGTTCTGATGACTTTAATGGGAAGCAATAATTCATCAGGAAAAGCTTTCCCAACACTATTTGCAAAAAATTCTGCTTACTGAATTTCTGTGAGCACACAAAAGCTCTGACTGAATAAAAATGGCAATCTTCCCCTCCCCACTGAATATTTAGGGCAGCAAACAAAATGAGGAGACAAAAAAGGCACAAGAATGCAAAGATAGATAGCTGACAGAGAGATGTGAGACATGAGGACAGGTGAAGAAAAGAGAGCAATGAGCAGAGAAAAACATATTACTCAATTCTGATTTTGCATTTCCCTCTCTAATGGATCCACTAACAAAGGGCTCATGCAGGGTTCTGCACCTGGATTAACAGATGTTGCACAAAGGTGTTTGATTTCTTGTTTGCCAGCTTATTGACGAGCCCAGGATTCGTATCTTGCATGCATAATAATACCTGCTGTACATGTAATGACAATATTATGCACCTTTTTCCTTCTTAATTCTGTATTGTCTTGATGCAGAGTTAATGAGCACAAAGACAATTGTCATGGTTGTGTTGAGACAGTTACATATATTGTTAAACTTACTAATAGGAAAAATCACAAAAATTCTCCATGTAGCACTCATGCTTTTTGAGCACATTTGGATTACGCCAGTCCTCAATAGAAAATAGCTGTTGCCAAATCGTTATTAATGTGGCTGTTCAGGGGAAAGATTCCTGTGAACTATTGTTCCTTTATTATAAGCAAAAAAGCTTTTGTTTATTGACTGTATTGTGTGCTGTCTTGTATTTATGGTTTTTAGAATGCTGTTTAATAGTGTTAATTGTGCATTTTATTTTATTTAAATTCACTTTGTAAATATATGTTTGCAGGTTTTTTGGGACCTTTTTATTTGAAAAGTGGTTGAAGCGTAAGAATGAATGAATGAATACATGAATGGGTGAAGAAATAAACAATTCCACTGAGGAATTCCCAGTATTATTGTCCAAACACATTTCATGTAAATGATCTATCAATCATTTATAAATATGGAACACTGGCACACAGAACAGTTAATATGTTTGCCTTAATGGAAAGAAAAAAGAAAGGCTATACTTTTTCTACCTATTTTTACATTGTTCAGAGATTAAGGTTACAAGTTATACCCATAAACTGTTACATGAAAAATATGTTTTGATTCCAGAGAAGGCACTGAAAGGGTCATCAATGACTTCAGTAGACTTTGGTTTATCAAATATATGTGTGAGATGTTTTATAAATATGGATTTTAATAAAGAGAGATTGGGTTTGTACTTTGCTGAATTTTTCTTTGTAGTAACACTTGTTCTCTTCTGGATGCACCTTCTGGGATCTATTACATTTTTTAAAAAACCCAGTTTACTGGTTGGCTTGCAGAAATACAACCTGTTGTCTACAGGTCTGGTGAGTAATGGATCTCTGTTTCTTCTCTCTGACTAGACTGTCCATATGGTGAAGGGCACTAGCTTAGATGGCTTTAAAAGAGGATTAGGAAGGGTCATAGCATGGATGGAGTGGACCCTGAGACAAAAGATGAAGATGGGCCCCTGCCCCTCCCTCTCATCTTCTTCAGAGAGGCATAAGGGGAAGCTGTCACTCAGGTGGGTCCCCCTCTCTCAAGGAACCCAAGGCATTTGTCCCTCCTTGTTCAGTTGTAATGCCTCTTGATTGATTGATTGATTAAGTCCTGTCAAGTTGGTGTCGACTTTTAGCAACCACATAGATAGATTCTCTCCAGGATGATCTGTCTTCAACTTGGCCTTTAAGGTCTCTCAGTGGTGCATTGCTGTCCATCCACCTTGCTGCTGGTCATCCTCTTCTTCTCTTTCCTTCAACTTTTCCCAGCATTATGGAGTTCTCAAGGGAGTTGGGAGTTTGAGCCTGGTCATTTGTGCCTCAAGTGAAAATTCTGGATTGATTTGTTCTATGATCCATTTATTTGTTTTCCCAGCTGTGCATGGTATCCTCAAAAGTCTTCTCCAGCACCAAAGTTCAAAAGCATCAATACTTTTTCTATCATGCTTTTTCAAAGTCCAGCTTTCGCATCCATAGAGTGTCACGGGAAAAACCATTGTCCGAACGATTCTAATCTTTGTAGATATAGACACGTCAGACACGTCACGGCAAGTTTACAAGATAATTAACAGGTTTATATAGGAAGGTCGTCCACTGAGATTTTCACTTGGCAAGCTCCAATTGCTGGTGGAAGAGGGTGGTTTTAATTTTCCCCACTTCCAAGCTCATCACTGGGCTTTTATTCTGTCTTCAACATTGAGATGGAAAGCTGAGCCCCAAATTTTGGATACTTTTAATCAGGGGTGTGCAATTCGGATTTTTGGTGTTTCGATTCGGATCTGAACCAAAACACCCCTGTTCTGTTCTGTATCTGAATATTTCCCATCCGAATCACCCTTATTCAATTCGGATACGAATTAATCCGAATCTGAATCAATTTGGATTAAAAAATGGGTCCTGGGGCCAAAAGAGTGGGGTGGGGTGGTAGTGCTTAATGGGTGGAGGCTGCCACCCAAATTTCAGAGGGATTGGCCAAAGGGCTGATTTTTGGTGAATTTTTGAAGTTTTAGTGTCTTTGGGGCAGATTGGGGGCATAACGTGGGATCTGGGCCAAAAGAGTAGGGTGGGATGATAGTGCCTAATCGGTGGAGGCTACCACCCCAATTGCAGAGTGATTGGGCAAAGGGCTGATTTTTGGTGAATTATTGAAGTTTATGCGTCTTTAAGGTTTTCCCCTATTAGGTATAATGTAGGGTGTATCGCTTCATGTCGGGGGAAAGGGGTGGCCTAGAGCAGTGTGGGGTTGGTGGTAGTGCCGGGTAGGGGCAAGGAAGCTGCCTGAATTTTTTCAAAGGATTTGTGCAGAGGGCTGATTTTTGGTGAATTGTTGAAGTTTACGCGTCTTTAAGGTTTTTCCTCATAATGTATAATGAAGCTTTCAGCAGCCCCATAAGTGCACTTGGGGGGTGCTGGGGTGGCCCAGAGCGAGTGGTGATGTAGTTCACATGGGGTGCCAACCACCCCCATGGGTTTCTAACCCATGGGGTACAGGGTTCGGTTGTTTCTGAGGTATTCTGAGTGTCGATTCTGTGATAGCAAATAAGAGTGGATTCATGGTGTCTCATGAATCCACTCTAATTTGCTATCATAGAATCGACACTCAGAATACCTCAGAAACAAGCGAACCCTGTACCCCATGGGTTAGAAACCCATGGGGGTGGTTGGCACCCTATGTGCACTACACCACTACTTGCTCTGGGCCACCCCAGCACCCCCCAAGTGCACTTATGGGGCTGCTGAAAGCTCCATTATTATAACTTATGAGGAAAAACCTTAAAGACGCGTAAACTTCAACAATTCACCAAAAATCAGCCCTTTGCACAAATCCTTTGAAAAAATTCAGGTAGCTTCCTTGCCCCTACCCGGCACTACCACCAACCCCACACCGCTCTAGGCCACCCCTTTCCCCCCGACGTGAAGTGATACACCCTCCAATATACCTAATGGGGGAAAACCTTAAAGTCGCATAAACTTCAACAATTCACCAAAAATCAGCCCTTTGCCCAATCACTCTGCAATTGGGGTGGTAGCCTCCACCCATTAGGCACTACCACCCCACCTCACTCTTTTGGCCCAGATCCCACGTTATGCCCCCAATCTGCCCCAAAGACACTAAAACTTCAAAAAATCAGCAATTTGCCCAATCCCTCTGCAATTGGGGTGACAGCCTCCACCCATTAGACACTACCACCCCACCCCACTATTTTGCCCCTGGGACCCGAAATTCAAGTAGAAGAATTTCAGACCTTTTTGCATTGAAGTCAATGGGAGGCAAAAAGGTGGGAAATTCAAATAGACGTCAAAATCCGAAAATCCGAATATTCGGAGCTGAAACGGAGGTGATTCGGTTCAGCTACGAAAAATTTCGGAGGGCCAGAAGGGTGATTCGGTTCGGATCCGAATCACCCGAAATTCGCTGTTTCGGGTACAGATCGTTCTGTACCCGAAACGTTTTGCACATCTCTACTTTTAATCTTGTTTTAATCTTTGTATGTTCTTTGTATGGCCTATGGCTGTAATAAATTGATTCAATAATCAATTATTATTAACCATTACAGAGCAGGATACCCCATGGGCATGACTGGAGAGTTACTACTTTGCTCCACTATCTGCTTATCAGGTATTGGGTTCATTATTTATTTGCTGTTCTGGTAAACTTATTTGCTCTTCTGGTAGTTCAGGCAGCTAGAAGTATATGGAGGAGTTTAGTCCTTAAGTATGGCTTTGATCCTTTTCAGCACGCAAAGTTTACATTATAGATGAACCCAGATTTGAAGATTGAGCAGAAACCTTTCTATTGGGCCAATTGGGCAACTTCTAATATTATTACTTTAGATCAATTAATTACCTCAGAAGAGGTTTTTAAATCTTTTGATGCTTTGAGAAATGAATTTAATATCTCTTCGAATGCCAGTTGGCAATATATACAATTAAGGCACCTATTAACACAGTTATTTGGACATGATGCACTAGCTGCTTCAGAAACTCCATCATTAATACTGGATTTGGAACATCTACCAGAACAAGCTAAACCTACAGTTTCATTTTATTTAAAACTTAAAGAGAAAGAGAAAGTTGATATTGATTATATTCGTGTATTATGGAATCAGGATCTTGAATATACCATTACGGTAGACCAATGGTTAATAGCATTAAGGATAATGAAACGAGCATATATAGATCTTAGAGACTTGTTCAGCAAAATTTTTGTTTCGCTCTTACCGGACTATCCAGAGGATGTTCAGAAAGGGCTGGGTTCAGAACGCAGTTTGCTGGAGATGTAATATTTATGAGGGGACATTGTCACATATGGTTGGGTCATGTCCAATTATAGCATCTTTTTGGGATGAAGTCCATAAAATTGTAAATAAGACACGGCAATTATCATTGTTTTTTAAAGATAGCTATGCTCTCCTGGGATATATTCCCAGGATATGGAACTTAACACTTTATCAACAACTATGGATTCTTCGTGCTTGGGGAATGGCCAAAAAGATTATAATTCAACATTGGGAAAGAAGAATTACTCCGGAACTTCAGCTTTGGACTACTGAAATGTGTTTATTATCCGCATTTGAATTGGTTTCCCCCCGCCATTTAGGCAAAGAAGAAGAGTTTCAAGCTATATGGTCAAAATTTAATGAATTGTATGTGCTTTAGAAGGTGACATATATATGCATTGTTTGTCGGGGATTTTTTTCTTTCCCTTTCTTTTCTTTTTTCTTTCTTTCTTCTCTCTTTTTCTTTTAAAACTTTATATGAAAGTGTTTTTCTTAGGAGTATCTTAAACTGTAATATTTGTTCTTTTTTAAAAAAGGTATAGACATATCACAAAATCTAAATATCCTTTCCAATGCCTTCATTGCAATCCAACCAAGTGCTAGTCTGCGGCGTTTTTCTTGATTGTTGGATCCTTTACTGTTGATGGTCTGTCCTAAAAAGCAGAAGCTATCCACCACTTCAATGTCTTTATTATCAATTCTGAGGCTGGTTCCTGTACCCGTTGTCATTAGTTTAGTCTTCTTTACATTTAGTCGTAGGTCCATTTTTTCACTGTGCTCCTTGACTTTCATTACTAGAGCTTGCAGATCATGCACATTTCCAGCTATCAGACAGGTGTCATCAGCATAGCACAGGTTATTGATGGTTCTTCCTCCAACTTTAAAATCACACCCATCTTCTTCCAATCCAGCTTCTCTCAGTATATGTTCAGCATATAAGTTGAATAAATAAGGAGAAAGTATACAGCCTTGTCTTACTGTCATTGTAGTACTGCTCCTTGTCTCTTTGACAGTCTCTTTTGATATGTCCTTAACAACTTCTTTGATTTCATTCCACAGTTCCTCTGGTTCCCTATAAATGAGGTTCAGAACTTCAAAGTGGTTCCTGATGTTGTCCTTGAAAATGGTGAGTACATTCTCAAGATCATATCGTGGAAGCTGGATAGCTTTGTTTTTCTGTTTTAGCTTGACTTGGAACTTGTACATGAGCAGCTTGTGTTCTGTTCCACAATCAGCCCCTGGCCACGTCTTTGCTGTTATAACTGAGCTCTTCCACCTCCTTGCACCAATAATGTAATCTATTTGCTTTCTGTGTACTCCGTCTGGTGATGTCCATATATATTGGTGACGCTTTGGTTGTTTGAAGAATGTGTTAGCAATGAAGAGATCATTGGCTTGGCAGAAACTTTTCTTGCTTCATTTCTGTTTCCTAGGCCATACAGTCCGGCTGTGTTTTCATCATCATCATCATCATCATTATTATTATTATTATTTTATTTTATTTAAAATATTTATACCCCGCCCCTCCAGTACATTACTGCTTGGGACAGCTCTCAACATTTATAAAACAGTTACAATATAAAACCAGACTAATAAAATCAACCAAATTAAACAAGTTAAAAATCCAAGCTAAAGCCACAATCATAATTAGCTTTTAAAATTCCAAATTAAATCCTTAAAGCTAAAAACTATGAATTACAAACACTAAAAACTTACCTTTTCCAACTTTGTCATTTCAGTCTTCAACCACCAGCAGCACATCTTGCTTGCATGTTCTGTCAGTTTCAGACTGGACTTGAGATAAAACTCATCAACTTCCTCTTCTTCTGCATCAGTTATTGGGGCATAGACTTGAAACATTGTCATATTAAAGGGTTAATCTAATTGATATTAGTCGGTGACTGACCGCATTGTACCTAAGTACTCTCATTGCTATATCCTTCCTGACTATGAAAGTAACACCATTCCTTTGTTTCGTGTGTCCTGAGTAGTAAATGGTATGATTTTTTGACTGAAAGTGTCCTATTCCAGTCCATTTCAATTCACTGATGCCCAAGATGTCAATCTTTAGTCAATTCATTTCATCTTTCCCATATTCATGCTTCTTATGTTGAACGATCTCATTGTAATTCTGTCTTTGCAGCTTCAGATTTTCTTTTCCCGCACGGCAACATCAGCCACTAGACATCCAAAAGGCTTTAATCTCAGCGCATCATAAACACCACTGGTACTCTGAGAGATCCTCAGCTCTTCCTCAGTAGCATGCTGAGTACTATCCGACCTGAGGGGCCCATCATCTGGCACTACATCAGCAATCATTCTATTTTTGACTATCCATGTCGTTTTCTTGGTAAAATACAGGAGTGGTTTACCATTGCCTTCTCCTGCACAGTATATAATGATGCCTTTGTCATTGTCTGAAGTGATCGTTCGCCTACAGCACCTTCCGATATTGCTGCTGCCCAATATAGGTCCCTGCTTGCTTTAGTTGGGCAGCTGGGATGACCTTTGCGCTTTGGGTGACCCTACTGGGAGTATACCCCCGGCGTACTTCACTCATCCCACCCAGGAACACCTCCCGCCTGCCACAATGTGTAATGCCTCTAGGGTTAGACAAATTCATGGAAGAAGTCTATGGGTTGATTCTCATGATTAGTTTAATGTCAGGTAAATGAAAACTTGAGCTCCTGGTGGTGCACACACTCCCACAAAGTGTGTAATAAGAACCCAAAAATTTCCTCCAATCTCAGATTAGAATGGTGCTAAACCAATATTTACCCAAGACTGACAAACCTAAATCTTGAGTAAATGTCAGGTTGTCTTGGTGACAGGGAGATTTCTGGAGATTGGAGGAAATTTCCAGGTTCTCATGACATGCTCTGTGGGAGTGTGCGCACCACCAGGGATTTAAGATTCATGGTAAACTGACATTGGCCTGATAATGAGAACCAGCCCTATCGATGACTACTCATCTTGATGGCTGTTTGCTACCTAAATAAACCAGTCAGAGGATCAATGGCAGGATAAGGGTATTGCCTTTATCCCCTGCTTTGCATATTTTCCAGAGGTATTAAACTGGTCACTGTGGGAAGTGGGTCCTTCAGAAATTGGAAGGCCTGCCCAAATGAAGAAATGCAATCTCTGGCAAAAGAAATGCAAGGGGACAATAAGGGAGGTGAAAAAAGAGTTTGAGGAACTTTTAGCTAAAAGTGTCAAGGGTAATAACAAAAACTTATTTAAATACATTAGAAGGAGGAAACCTGACAGGGAGGCTGTTGGACCATTATATGATGAGGGAGTAAAAGGGATTATTAAGGAGGATATGGAGATTGCAAAGAAGCTTAATGGGTTCTTTGCATCTGTCTTCACGGCAGAGGATACTGAGTGTACTTGTGCCTGAACCAAGCTTCTTGGGGACATAGGCTGAAGAACTGAGTCCAACAGAGATGACAAAAGATGATATTCTAAACTGAAATAATTAAAAATTAACAAATTGACCGTGCCAGATGGCATCCACCCGAGAGTCCTTAAAGAACTCAAATGTGAAGTTGCCTACCTCCTTGCAAAAATTGGTAACTTATCCCTACAATCAGGCTCTATTCCAGATGAGAGTAGCCAATGTAACACCTTAATATATGTGCCAGACAAATTATTATTATTATTTCTTGTTTACACAGCCAGACAGGTGTTATTGACCTGTTTGTTTTATCCAGACACCAAGTCCTTCCCAAGGACCTGGGATGCCAGAATTTTATTGTCGATATTGTTGTTATTATATATATCATCACAAAATATAGGCTGTTCTCAGTAAAGTTGCTTTTTGTAATTTGCTGATGGTAATTTCTGTGACCCCTATGGTGTTGAAATGCTCTTCAAGGTGTTTTGGAATTGCACCTAGGGCACCAATAACTACTGGGATTATTTTGGTCTTCTTCTGCCACAGTCTTTCAATTTCGATTTGTAGATTTTTGTATTTTGTTATTTTTTCTATTTCTTTTTCTTCTATTCTGCTATCATCTCATAATGAAAGACCCAGCACTTATTAATTAACAAACAATTTCCAGTTGAACAGAAAGGAAATTGTCCGAACACCAGAGGCACAAAAGACCAGCTGCTGATTGACAAAATGATTTTAGAAAATTGCAAGAAAAGAAAAACAAATCTAAGTGTTGCATGTATTAACTACAAGAAAACCTTTGACTCATTGCCTCACATATGGATACTAAAATGTTTAGAAACAACGGGTGTCAGCAAAAACATTCAGATATCTATATAGCTATATATTTCTCCTGGGTGTGCCCAGGCAAAATGCGTCCCGGCAGCCCAGCTGATTGGCTGAGCTGTGGGGGCGCCTGATTGGTCCTGGCGCACCCAGGAGAATTGCCTGGCTGGGCGGCTGCGGAGGCAAGGTGGCAGGCCCGGCCGCGGTAGGCCCGGTCGCGGTGGGCCCGGCCACGGTGGGCCAGGCGGCGGCGGGCCCGGCTGCGGAGGCAAGGCAGCGGGCTGGCCGTGGAGGCGGGCCCGGCCGCAGCGGGCCAGGCCGCAGAGGCAAGGCGGCGGGCCCGGCCACGGAGGCAAGGCGGCGGGCCAGGCCGCGGCGGAGGCAAGGCTGCGGCGGCGGGCCAGCTAGAGGCACAGATGCTCTGTGCCCGGGCCCACTAGTTTATTTTAAAAAGCAATGAGCATGTGGAGTACACAGTTAACAATCAATGGCAAGACACTTGGACAGGTTAGAATTAGAAGAGGCATTTTCCAAGGGGACTCACTATCCCCTCTATTGTTTGTAATTGCCATGACTCCACTTTCACAAATACTAAACAAAACAGGCCTCAGATACCAAACATCTAAAACATCAAGTCAAATCAACCATCTGCTGTACATGGACAATCTGAAGTTGTATGGGAAGTCCCAGTCAGAAATCGGATCACTGCTAAACACTGTCCGTATATTCTGTAGAGATATAGTAATGGCGTTTGGACTAGACAAGTGTGCTGCATTAATAATGAACAGAGGAAAAAATAAGAAAAACAGAAGGAATAGAACTGCCCAATGGAATCAAGATCAAGAACCTGGAAGAGAAAGAACATTACAAATACTTGGGCATTCTCCAGGCTGATAACATCGCACACACTGAAGTTAAAAGAAAAATTGGAAGGGAATACATCAGGAGAGTTTAAAAAATCCTCAAGTCCAAACTCAATGGCGGGAACACCATACAAGCCATAAACACCTGGGCTATACCTGTTATCAGATACACTGCAGGAATAATAGACTGGACCCAGGCAGAGCTAGAGACGCTAGATCGTAAGACCAGGAAAATCATGACTATCAATCATGGTCTGCACCCCCGCAGTGATGTCGATAGGCTATACCTCCCTCGCGGCTCAGGTGGAAGAGGAATGCTGCAAGTCCATTAAACAGTAGAGGAGGAGAAAAGAGGCCTTGAAGAATATATAAGGGACAGTGAAGAAGATGCACTTCAGATGGTCAATAATGAGAAACTATTCAACAGCAATGAAAGAAAGCAGGCATACAAGAAAGAACAAGTCAAGGACCGAGCAGAAAAATGGAGAATTAAGCTCCTGCATGGTCAATATTTGCACAATATAAGTGGAAAATCAGACATCACCAAGACCTGGCAATGGCTTAAGAATGGCAACTTGAAGAAAGAAACAGAGGGTTTAATACTGGCTGCACAAGAACAGGCACTAAGAACAAATGCAATAAGAGCAAAAGTCAAAAAAATCCACAACAAACAGCAAGTGCCGCCTTTGTAAAGAAGCAGATGAAAAAGTGGACTACCTAATCAGCTGTTGTAAAAAGATTGCACAGACTGACTACAAACAAGGGTATGACAAGGTAGCAGAGATGATACACTGGAACATCTGCAAAAAATACATGCTACCTGTAGCCAAGAATTGGTGGGACCATAAAATTGAAAAAGTTGAAGAAAATGAAGATGCAAAAATATTATGGGACTTCCGACTACAAACAGACAAATACCTGCCACACAATACACCAGATATAACTGTAGTTGAGAAGAAAGAAAAACAAGTTAAAATAATCGACATAGCAATATCAGGGGATAGCAGAATAGAAGAAAAAGAAATAGAAAAAATCACAAAATACAAAGATCTACAAATTGAAATTGAAACGCTGTGGCAGAAAAAGACAAAAATAATCCCAGTGGTAATTGGCGCCCTGGGTGCAGTTCCAAAAGACCTTGAAGAGCACCTCAACACCATAGGGGCCACAGAAATCACCATCAGCCAATTACAAAGAGCAGCTTTACTGGGAAAAGCCTATATTCTGCTACAATATCTATAACAACAACAACAACATTGACAATAAAATTCAGCCATCCTACGTCCATGGGAAGGACTCGATGTCTGGATAAAACAAACCAGCCAATAACACCTGTTTGACTGTGTAAATAAATAAATAAATAATAATATGATCTTAAAATGGTCAATAATGAGAAACTATGGTCAATAATGAGAAAATGGTTAATTCAATTTCTTTACCACCCTTCCAAAAATGGCTCAGAGCAGTTTACACAGAGAAATAACAAATAAATAAGATGGATCCCTGTCCCCAAAGGGCTCACAATCTTAAAAGAAACCTAAGGTAGACACCAGCAACAGTCACTGGAGGTACTATGCTGGGGGTGGATAGGGCCAGTTACTCTCCCCCTGCTAAATAAAGAGAATCACCACGTTAAATGGTGCCTCTTTGCCAAGTTAGCAGGGGTTTATTGATGGAAAGATACATTTTTTACTCATATAGAAGAATAGGCCCTGCTGAAGGAGAACCAGCATGGCTTCTGCAAAATTAAATCTTTACTCACCAACTTTTTGGAGTTTTTTGAGAGTTTCAATTGGCATGTGGATAAAGGTGATCCAGTTGACATAGTAAACTTGGACTTTAAAAAAGCTTTTGACATTTTCCTCATTAAAGACTCCTAAGGAAACTTAGCAATCATGGGATAAGGGGACAGGTTCATGTGTGGATTGGTAACTGGTTGAAGGACAGCAAACAGAGGGTAGGTATAATAGTAATAAATAATAATAATAATAACCCAGTGAGGCACTACCTTGGCGTGGTTGTGGGGCTTGTGTGCTCTGAGGAAGGTGAGAGCTATGCCAGAGGTCCAACCATACTGGACAAGTCTCATCAGAGGAGCCAGACAAAGAGTGCCTCTCCCATCAACAATATGGTGAGACGTAACTTTAATAAATCTATACCGGATCGGTTGTCGCCCGGGTCAACAAGGACCGCACCAGGTGCTATAGTCCCTGGACATCTGGTGGAAAGTGGGCAACAGGACTCAGGATCTTCAGTTGAGCAACCAGGGCTGAAGACTGCAAGGTTACTGGAAGAAACGTCGCTTAACCGAATAAAATATACAAAAAATGCCAACAAGGAAATAACGATCTGCTATTACAAGTCTAGTCCAACTAGAAGGGGTTATTTAAAAAGAATGTACCAAATTTGGAAAGAGAAGCATCCAGATAGAGAAATAACAGAACAAAGGCTAGCAGACCAGAGAAGATTCATAATAAGAAATAAAGTATTCACAGGAGTTGAGCTGAAAGAACTGCAAAGAGCAACACAGGCTCAAGATATGGAAGAAGAATTACCACCAATTGAAGAAGTTGCTCAGGCGCAGGTGGAGGAAGTGTCGGAAACCGAGGATGCCACTGTTGCTGAACTGTTTCAAAATCAAAACCAGGCAACCGCCCCTTTGCCTTCACCTCAAAAACCCAAATGCCATTTAACAGAAAAGCAACAAGAACTAAAGCAAAAAATAACTGAGCACATGAACCAAACAACCACCAGAGTTCAACTTCCAGCTCTAAAAACAGTTGCCAAAAAATAACTCGATCAGGCATTAAAAGATGTCAATGGTGCACTTGCAGAAATAACAAACCAACTAATGTACAGTGCAGCAACAATAACAACACAAGAGCACGGATATAAGATCAGTGGACCTGTAAAAAAAGAAAGCAGTACATCACCTAAATGGAAGATTAGATTAGAAAATAAAATCTCCGGGCTTAGATCAGATGCTAGTAAATTGAAAGATATGAAAGACAAGAAGCTGAAGAATGAAAACACCAAACAGTATCTGATCCAAAAATACCACCTAGATTCAAGGAAAATTAGAGAAGCCCTGGAAATAATAAAGCAGCAAATAACAACAATGTCAAAGAAGATTAGCAGATATGAAGCCAGAATTACACAACACAGGCAGAATCTCCAATTCCAGTTGAATCAGAGACGTTTCTACCAAAGTATAGAAGGAGAAACTGCAAGAAACGTAGAAACACCAAATAAAGAAGAAACAGTGCAATTCTGGGGGAAATTATGGGACAATCCAATAGATTATAATAAAAAAGCAGGCTGGATGAAAGAGGTCAAAAAATGTAACCAACAAATGCAAGATCTAATAATAACACCAGAATTAATAAGTGAAAGAGCAAAGAAAATTAAAAATTGGAACTGTGCCAGGCGACGATGAACTGCATGGCTTCTGGCTTAAACACCTAACAAGCCTTCATAAGCAACTATCAAAACAGTTCAATCACATTTTGCAAGGCGGTGATGTTTAACAATGGCTAACAACTGGGAAAACTCATCTCATCATGAAAGACCCAGCAAAAGGTGCAGTTCCAAGTAATTATAGACCGATCACCTGCCTGCCAACCATGTTCAAATTATTAACTGGAATAATAGCAGATGAAGTGATGCAACACTTATTAACTAACAAACAGCTTCCAGCTGAACAGAAAGGAATTTGCCCGAACACCAGAGGCACAAAAGACCAGCTGCTGATTGACAAAATGATTTTAGAAAACTGCAAGAGAAGAAAAATAAATCTAAGTGTTGCATGGATTGACTACAAGAAAGCCTTTGATTCATTGCCTCACACATGGATACTAAAATGTTTAGAAACAACTGGTGTCAGCAAAAACATTCAGATATTTATTTAAAAAGCAATGAGCATTTGGAGTACACAGTTAATCAATGGTGAGACACTTGGACAGGTTAGCAATAGAAGAGGCATTTTCCAAGGGGACTCACTATCCCCTTTGTTGTTTGTAATTGCCATGACCCCACTTTCACAAATACTGAACAAAACAGGCCTCGGATACCAAACATCTAAAACATCAAGTCAAATCAACCATCTGCTGTACATGGATGATCTGAAGTTGTATGGAAAGTCCCAGTCAGAAATCGAATCACTGCTAAACACTGTCCGTATATTCAGTAGCGATATAGCAATGGAGTTTGGACTAGACAAGTGTGCTGCATTAATAATGAACAGAGGGAAAATAAGAAAAACAGAAGGAATAGAACTGCCCAATGGAATCAAGATCAAGAACCTGGAAGAGAAAGAACATTACAAATACTTGGGCATTCTCCAGGCTGATAACATCGCACACACTGAAGGTAAAAGAAAAATTGGAAGGGAATACATCAGGAGAGTTAGAAAAATCCTCAAGTCCAAACTCAATGGTGGGAACACCATACAAGCCATAAACACCTGGGCTATACCTGTTATCAGATACACTGCAGGGATAATAGACTGTACCCAGGCAGAGCTAGAGACGCTAGATCGTAAGACCAGGAAAATAATGACCATCAATCATGCTCTGCACCTCCGCAGTGATGTCGATAGGCTATACCTCCCTCGTAGCTTAGGTGGAAGAGGAATGCTGCAAGTCCATCAAACAGTAGTGGAGGAGAAAAAAGGCCTTGAAGAATATATCAAGGATAGTGAAGAAGATGCAGTTCAAATGGTCAATAACGCAAAACTATTCAACACCAATGAAACAAAGCAGGCCTACAAGAAAGAACAAGTCAAGAACCGAGCAGAAAAATGGAAAAATAAGCCCCTGCATGGTCAATATTTGCACAATATAAGTGGAAAATCAGACATCACCAAGACCTGGCAATGGCTTAAGAATGGTTGCTTGAAGAAAGAAACAGAGGGTTTAATACTGGCTGCGCAAGAACAGGCACTAAGAACAAATGCAATAAGAGCAAAAGTCAAAAAAATCCACAACAAACAGCAAGTGCCGCCTTTGTAAAGAAGCAGATGAAACAGTGGACTACCTAATCAGCTGTTGTAAAAAGATCGCACAGATTGACTACAAATAAAGGCATGACAAGGTAGCATGGATGATACACTGGAAATCTGCAAAAAATACAAGCTACCTGTAGCCAAGAATTGGTGGGACCATAAAATTGAAAAAGTTGAAGAAAATGAAGATGTAAAAATATTATGGGACTTCCGACTACAAACAGACAAACATCTGCCACACAATACACCAGATATAACTGTAGTTGCGTAGAAAGAAAAACAAGTTAAAATAATCGACATAGCAATACCAGGGGATAGCAGAATAGAAGAAAAAGAAATAGAAAAAAATCACAAAATACAAAGATCTATAAATTGAAGTTGAAAGGCTGTGGCAGGAAAAGACCAAAATAATCCCAGTGGTAATTGATGCCCTGGTGCAGTTCCAAAAGACCTTGAAGAGCACCTCAACACCATAGGGGCCACAGAAATCACCATCAGCCAATTACAAAAAGCAGCTTTACTGGGAACAGCCTATATTTTGCGACGATATCTATAATAACCAACAGTATTGATGATAAAATTCAGCCATCCCAGGTCCTTGGGAAGGACTCGATGTCTGGATAAAACAAACCAGTCAATAACACCTGTCTGACTGTGTAAACAGGAAATAAATAATAACCTTATTTGCTAGCTGCCTCATAACAAATTGTTCTATGGGTAGATCACAACACAACATTAGAACATCCAATAAAAGCATACAACACATTAAATCATAACAGACCAAAAGGCAGAAAAGAAAATACAAAATACAATACAATTTTCCCCTGCTAACTTGGCAAAGAGGCACCTTTTAATGTGGTGATTCTCTTTATTTAGCAGGGGGAGAGTAACTGGCCCTATCCACCCCAGCACAGTACTTCCGGTGACTGTTGATGGTGTTTCTCATGTTTCTTTTTAGATTGTGAGCCCTTTGGGGACATGGTTCCATCTTATTTGTTTGTTATTTAATTTAATTTAAAAGGCCCAAATTTCTAAAAGAACAAAGTGATGAAACCAGGCATACCTCGCTAGGGACGCTATTCCATAAATGGGGTGCAACCATCAAAAAGGTATACATTGACAGTTCTCTAAATGGAGGGAAGTAAGACATAGGGTTCCCCCAGGGATTTGTACTGGGACCGTGCTTTTTAATTCATTCATAAATGATCTAGAAGTTGGGATAAGCAGCAAGATTGCGAGGATCTCTCCAAACTGGGGGAGTGGGTGACAAAATGGCAGATGTGGTTCAATGTTAGCAAGTGTAATGTGATGCATATTGGTGCAAAAAACTCCAGCTTCACATATATGCTGATGGGGTCTGAGCTGTTGATGACTGACCAGAAGGAAGATCTTAGGGTCGTGGTGGTGGACAGCTCATTGAAAGTGTTGACACAATATGCGGCAGCTGTGAAAAAGGCCAATTCCATGCTTGGAATCATTAGGAAGGGGATTGAAAATAAAATTGCTAATATTATAATGCCCTTACACAAATTTATTGTGTGGCCACATTTGGAGTACTGAGTACAGTTCTGGTCAAAAAGGACATCATAGAACTGGAGAAGATGCAGAAGGGAGCAACCAAAATGATCAGGGGCCTAGAGCACCTTCCTTACAAGGTAAGGCTAGAACACCTGAGGCTTTTTAGTTTTTTAAAAAAAAGACTACTGAGGAGTCATGATAGAGGTTAGATGAGGTTGGATAGAAGTGGTTGGAGCCCACCTCTATGAACTAGAGCAGGGATTCTCAATGTTGGGTTCCCAGATGTTACTGGACTTCAACTTCCATAATCTCCAGCTCCAGTGGCTTTTGGTTGGGGATTATCGGAGTTGAAGTCCAACAACATCTGGGGATCCAATGTTGAGAATCCCTGAACTAGAGGACAGCCATGTGGCAACTTATAGACCCACAACTTATAGACCCACAACTTCCTGGCTACTACTTTACTGGTTTATTCCTGATTGCCTGTATTGGATTTTAATCATATTTCTGTTTACCTTTTATGTCCTTATATTATATTATATCCTTTTAACACATATTAGCTCTTATTATTTTAAGCAATGACTGTCATGATTATATATATTTTAAATCTTTTAAAATCCTTTCTTACTCTATAAGCATGCAATGCGATCTAGGATACTGCTACATGGTTTATTCCTATTGCAGCTGTAGTTAAATCATTTTATGCCAGTAGTAAAATGTAGCCCAGAGTCTACTATGTCTCTTATTACAGCCTTAGCTAGATTTTTAGTGCAGTTTTATGCCTAAATTTTCTATTTTAAATCATTTTATGCTAGTAATGTATTTTAGTGTCTTTTATATTTCTTATTGTATGTTTTAAATCATCCTCTGATAGTAGTGTGTTTTAGAGTGTAAAATCTATTGCTACTAAGGTTTTAAAATGTACTTTATGCTGGTCTGTGCCCATAATAAAGATTGATTGGTTGATTGATTGATTGATTGATAGAGGTCTATAAAATTCTTTGACTTCCTATTCCACATTAAAACATTCAGGCATGTACATTTATGGCATGAAAGAATATCATATGTAAATATATTCATAGGGTTTTATCAACACTATAATGCATTGGGGCTCAGATTTGCCATGTTAGTTTTTGGGGCTTGTCCATCTGTGTGTGTGTGTGTGTGTGTGTGTGTGTGGTATTATATAATATATCCATCAATTCTCAACCTGTTACAAACTTGCAGCTAATTTGTATATGTCTGTGTTAATTCATTATTTGTACTGCAGGGCAAGGAGTAAAATGCCCCTCTGATTGGTTTATCTTGATTGGTTAGCTTACCAAAATTAAGAGGCTTAGTTTGTCACTTCTGAGCACAGGTTAAAGTAAACCAACAACGGCTTCAGTATTTGCTCAGCCATAGCATGGTTGAGGCAGCCCACACCTTGGCCCATGCAAAAGGGTCATGTGAACTGGTTATAAGTAAACACTATGTTTACGTAACAGTGGGTTACTGTGGGCCAAAAAAGCTGCCTCCAGCTTTTTCAATGTTGTTTAATCCTCTTTCCCTTGCCATTAAATATATATATTCTGACACTCTCACAGATACTTGATTTTGGTGTTTTCAAATCATTTTACACAGAAATGTGTAATTGCATAGAAGCACTCCAGTCAATGACAGTAGCAGCAAATAGTCCTACCATAAACAATGAGGAAAGATTACCTGGTATATGATCCATATACCTGCCAATTGGGCAAAGAGGCACCTTTAAAGTGGTGATTCTCTTATTTTTAGCAGGGAAGAACAATTGTCCCTATCCATCACCAGTGCAGCATCTTTTCCGTGTCTGTTGCTGGTTTCGAACTTGTTTTAGTTTTTAGACTGTTGGCCTTTTTGGAACAGGGAATAATTTTAATCCTTTTTCTTCTCCTATCATTTTACCCATTTCTTTTTCACCCACAGCAACTAAGAATGGGATGCACTTGGATGTCTGCACTGTGGTATTTAAAGTTGTACAGGACCAATTTGTGCTTCTTCAGAGGAGAGTAATCTAAACTCTGCTGTCATGGGATTTTCACTAGTGGCAAGATTTTAAATTTCTTACTCAGCATTGCAGTGTCATGAAGAATAATGGAGGTATGCCTTTAGCTGCCAAATATATCTATTATTTATTTTAATTATAAATAAATACTCCACTTTTAACCACAAGAACAATATACCCTAGAAAATTTTAAAAAATGAAAGTTCATATAAAGAATGTTAAAACAATTAATTTAAAAATGGGGTATAATAGCAGTAAATTATGTACAGAGCATAGAGCTATACCACAGAATTAAACACTTCTTGGAACAGAAATGTCTTTCCTTTCCATCTGAAGATGGCCAGTGGGGGAGTCAGGCTAATCTGCCTGGCAAGGTAATACCCTAAATGAAACGCCACTACTGATAAGGCTGTGCCTGGCTGTTTGTCCCTGCAAAGGTATATGGATAGGTAGGTAGGTAGATTTTAGGGAAGTGTCTAAATTACAAAGACATTTTGACACCAGCTTGTTCTTTTAAAAATTCCTGATGTGTTGAAATTTAAGGAAATATTGCATCTACTATAGGTAATTAGTTCCCAATTCTTTTATCTTTTATTTTATTTTTATTATTATTTTGGAAATATAATTTACTGCACTGGCATATTGTAAGCATTTCACTTTCTTATGCATAGTTTACAATGGCTTATATGTTTCTCACAATAAATCCTTCTACTGTAACAGAGCACTTTGAATAACTATTAACTTCATAGTTTAAACCTGTTAATCATCAACAAGTTCTGTTGCGTAAAAACTATTCTTTGTAGCCTTCTCCTAATTGTGGGAGAGGCCATTTTTCCATAACAGTGACTTTCAATAACACCTGGTACCTTCAATAACACCTGGTACCTGAAGCTTGCAAAACACAAGGGCTTGATGTCCTATCATGTTGGCTTATCAGCTATCCAAGGTCATAAACTATGTGAACAAGTGGAGTGTGTCTTACGTTTCAGAGGGCTGATGTTGTTCCAACATCTAGTTCCCTTTCTAACAAAGATGTGGTTCTCTGGATCTGTAAAAACATGACTAATAAGCATGTTTTTTGGGTTTTTTTTTAAACCACGGCAAGCGAGAGCTAATCTATGGTGTGTTCTGTGTTGCTGGGAAACCTGATGAGGCAGCACAGCCTGTTCTGTCTTCAGTACACCGGTTGAAATGTGTTCTCTGAACAAGGTTTATATGCAGTGTAGTCTAGCGGTAAGATTATATTTCCTTTGTGTAGGGAATGGAACTCTGAACTTTGACAAACTGAAGTATCAAAAAGACTGACCCTGTGACAGACACACAATGGATGACACACTTATTAAATGGGTTTCCAGGTGTATGGACAGTTCCAAATAAACTGGTTGTAAGTCCAGACCTCTTGCAAATAGGAGATTTTGTTTCAGGCTCCAATTCTAGGTGCAAGTACATCAGAGAAAAGCCCAAGTGTGGCTCTTACTCCTGAGTAAGTATATATAGGATTGGGTGCACTTTTATCTAGTACAGTCTTATTCACTTGAGCCCATTGTAAAAGCAATTTGTCTTTCCTTATTGTAAAATCAAAAATGTAAAAAAAATGTTTCTATGAATCTGATGCATATGACTTGTTCTTTACATCATTCTTAGCATATCATTGGAGAAATGCGACAGAGTGAAAGATATAAAAACAAAACAACAACAACAAAATCCACAGAAGTGTAGTTATGTCTGGGAGTAAAAATGCATTTAAGATTCCCATGTCATGCAGATAAAATTTTAGTTATGGCAGCAGACTCTTAAGTATGCTTACTTAAAACTAAGTCCCACTGAATTCAATAGGGCTTCCTCCCAAAGAATTATGCATAGGATTGCAGGCAGCCCAAACTGGACTTATTAGGAAAAGTATTGTTGAGCCTTGGCAAACACCCAGCAGATACTTCGTGGAGAATCTGGTCACTGTTAAGAGTTGAGTTAATAGCTTCAGGATTCTGTGTTACAATAAACAACCCCTGCAACTGCTAGAAGTCAAATGTAACTTTCTAAATACAAATATGCCTGCATTGGCATTCTGGAATCTGTACCAGATCAAGCAAAAAACCTGTGTCATTGACCTGAGGAGATTTCCAGTGTGCCTGCTTATGGAATTCCTGCTTCAGACTTGAGGTAATTTGTCACTTGCTTTAGGAACAGATCCTTTTTGTGGTTATGGACAAATTTTAGCTTTCAGGAAATAGCAGCACATATATAACTCAAGTATGCTAAGCACAGTGTACAACAACAAGAAGAAATATTTATATACCACTTTTCAACAAAAGTTTCCAAAGTGGTTTACATAGAGAAATAAATAAATAAGATGGATCCCTCTCCCCAAAGAGCTCACAATCTAAAGAGATACATAAGACAGACATCAGCAACAGTCACTGGAGGTACTATGCTGGGGGTGGATAGGGCCAGTGTAGATTAAAGGTAAAAATAAAGTGTGCAGTCGAGTCGGTGTGGACTCCTGGCGACCACAGAGCCCTGTGGTTGTCTTTGGTAGAATACAGGAGGGGTTTACCATTGCCTCCTCCCATGCAGTATGAGATGGCATCTTCCTATATCGCTGCTGCCGATATAGTAGCAGCAGGGATTCAAACTGGCAACCTTTTGCTTGTTAGTCAAGCATTTCCCTGCTGCGCCACTGAAGGTGATCAGTGTAGATTAGATTACTGCACCATTATTTGCTCTGCCTGACATCACATTATAAGTGGTAACTGCAATACTGTGCAATGTTCCATCTGCCTTGTATTGAAGTGTGTGCGCAGTTGCACAAGAGCACTCTTTTGCAATCGCGGGGCATTGTGCAAACACAGTTATGAGATAGAGGGGCATTGGAAATAATGAGGCTATTCTCACGACCAGTGAAAATCAGGCTAAGAGAGCCTAGCCTGATTTTTGCTGGTTGTGTAAACTGCGAGCCTAGTGGTTTACAAGCGGATAACCTGCTGAATTGCTCCTGCCCTTAAACCGAGCACTCTGCAAACCCAGTTTTTAAAATTGTGTGTTGCTGCAGCGCAGCTCCATGTCATGGCAACTCACAAGTAGACCCCCAACTAGGAGGCTAAAAAGTAGGGCATGCTGGAACTTCCAGGGGCCTCGTGGCCCCCGAACTCTTAAGCTCCCTGCCAGCTCTGTGACTGAGCCGGCAGTGGTGTGGGCGGCCGAATGGGCTAAAAAGGGGGGTTATAAAGGGCTGTGGTGGTGATTACTGAGGCCGGTGGGGGGAGGGGGTACCTTCACGGACACACACACACACACACAGCGTAGAGGAAGCTCCCCAAAGGGGCTAAAGGTAATTTCAAAAACAACAACCAACTTCGTGAACCCCCCCCCCCCAGACTGAACCAAACCGGGGGGGAGGTTCTAAGGGGTGCCCGACCGAACTGGTCCAATCAGGTTCGAGTCTGGTCTGGACTCGAACCAAACCAGGCCAGCCGGTTCTGTGCACATTCCTAGGGAGAGGGCCTTTTTGGTGACTGTAGCCAGGCTCTCTAGCTTTCTTTCAGAAGATTTTGCATTTGATTTTTTGATATAGATTTTGCACTATATCTCTCAGTTTTCCAGCAGTTAGTAAAAACATGTTTGTGCTGCCAGATAGTTGGGGCTGAGGGCTTATAAACTGAATGCTCTGGATTGTGCTTTTATTTTTATTCCTATGTTTTAATCTCTGTGCTTTTTTGTCATGTTATTGTTCATGCATTTTGATTGTATGTCATTTTTATCTTGGTTTTTTATACTGTATGCAAGTTTGAGGCCTAGAAGAAAAGCATCCTAGACATTTTTTTTAAAAAAGAAGATATAAATAACTCTAAAACTAAATAACTCTAAAATTTAGGTCTGTCATCAGTGCAGTGCCAGCTAGGCAGCCCAATCTAAAGTCAGCCATCACATTTTACACAACATAAAGCTAAAAAACAATTATTGGTCCAAAGTGATCTTACTGGCTACGAACTGACATCAGGTCTCACAGTTCCAAGGCAATTAAGGGTCTTTCTATACTGCAATAAACTGCAGGATATCCAAAGCTTTAATGCAAGTTCCAAGCACAATCTTACTCTTTTTGTGCATGCTTCCGCAGGCTTCCACATGACTTCCTAGCATGATCTAGGAATTACTGCTTTTGTGGTGATTGCAGGGAAAGGGTGGTTTCTTCATGGAATGCAAGAGTTGACTGGTAGGTGGTGTGGCATGCAAAAATCATGCAAGGTCCCTGCTTGGTCTGCATACAGAGGGTAAACTCATGGTAGGAAGTAGTGTGGAAGCTTGGAGCAGTGTATGAGGAGTAAGAGATAGCCCTTTGAACTTGCGTGAAAGCATGGACTAACCTGCACTTTATTGCCATATGGAAACACCAATACCACTTTGGCCTTCCAAGACTGCACTACAGATAATCCATTATAATAATTCCAGTCGACATCTATTTAAAGTTATTCACAATGCAATGATATGTATTTTCATTTATAAAGGTCTTTATTGATATGGTTGTGTGTGTCTGGGCTCTTGATGTATGCATTTGGTCTTGTGGAAGCTATGCTTTAAAGACCACCTTGAAAGAGGCTTTGTTCTTGAACAGATGTCTACTGTGCCCTCTAGGAAAAACTCTCTCCCCCCGCAACCTGGCATGGGCCCACAGCTCAATCAGTACATGTCTCCTAGGAATATATGGCATGTGGTCTTGGCAGTGGGGGTGCTTTGCTTTCTTAATGCAAGAGCCAACTATTCCAAAACAAACACAACATATTTTAAAGGGATCCTTCCAAGTCTGTTTTCTCCATCAACAGAGAAACTATGGCAAAAATCCACCTCTGATTCTAAAGTTCAGGACACAACAGCAGCAGAGAATATGGTGGCCAATAAAATGTATCCCATTGAATCAGGTGTTAGTCTGTATGTAGTTCTCTAGTCTATTGGTCTACCAAACTGCTTTTTGCTACTCTTCCAGCAGAAAAAAACCCAAAACCCAACACCCTGATTTTCCAGGTTGGCAGACTTCAGGTTGGACCAGCTGGTGAATTGTGCAGCCAATTTCCAAACCCACTTTGAAGCTGAGAAAATTTTGGGAAATAATAGAGTCCTTAGCCCTCTGAGTAAAAGCCATTTATCTTTCAGATGAAAAAGTGCTGGCAGTGGGGGAAAAATTCTGGGATAAGAAACTCCTTCCCTGAAAGTTTTGTATGCTTGCTGCTCATAAGCTCAGAACTCTGCATAGAATCAAAATATCACTTACTGTGTGGTGCCTCTTACTATAGGTGCACAGAGAGATGGACTTCTGCAGCTGGTCATGGAATGAACTGCGAATTACCATGCCTCTCCTTAAAATGCCTGAGCAGTTGCAGGAGCATGGCAGGGTTGTACAAGAAGTCTGTCATGCAAAAATTCTGCTGCTGACAAATGACCCAAAACTCTGATCCCCCCTCCCCATGCTACAGTGGATGAACAAACTATAACTGTTGGGCTTTCTCCAGAGTCACTCCAAGGCTTTGGAATGCACTCCTCGCCGAAATAAGAGCTGCCCCATCCCTAATGGGCTTTAGAAAAATATTCAGTCAACCAAGCTTTTAGCTAAATTTTAAATTGTTAGCTTGCTTTAATTTTGAAACTTACTTAAATTGTATGTAAATCACCTTCATTGGTTGTAGACATCATACAAATATACTACACAAAGAAATATATATATTTAAAACTGTTAGATTGCAGCCAAAGATCAAATAAGAAACTGCAGTGCAGAAAATTGGCTTGCGCTGTCTTCATGGATTGGCCTCTAAATAACAAAAATCTGATTTTTCATCTACCAATCTGAAACCATGTTCACGTGTGTGTGGAAAACATTACATCATTTTACTGTATTTTAATAACTACCAATATATGGCTTTTAGAACCCATGCTGCCCCCACCCCCTGGGTCAGGTTGGGCCTGACTGAGGCAGGTTGACCCTGTTCTGCCATCCTAGTTGAGCTGCAAGTGCGCAGAAACAATTATCAGCTCACTAAGTGTCTGGAGACTAGAGGTAACTGGTAGCTGTAGAATCCAAGAGAAAGAGCTGTGGTATGCAAGGACAAGGCAGTGGAGTGGAATCAGGAATATTATTAGTTAATGAAACAGACATTATGTACAGAGAGGCAAATGCACACTGCTTTTTCAGTGCTCTTGTTGCTGGCTCATTGTTAGTCCCCCCTCTACCCCTCTACTTGCTGCTGGTTGTTTGTTAGCCCCGCCTCTACTGGAATACAAGTAACTAAAGCCCCATTCAAAAGCTGGCCTGGATCCAGGGGCGTAACTATAATAGGGCAAGGGGAGACAGTTGTCTGGGGGCCCACTGCCTTGGGCCCCCCCCCAGAGGCAAGTCACATGACTGACTCCCCCAGCTGCGCACCCGCCCGGGCTTCCTTCAGTTGTATTCATCCTCCAAAATTGATGTATTAAGACCTGGAGCTACCAGAACAGTATGTCTTTCTCTAGTACCATTAAATGACTTGCATCATCCACAGTTTACAAAACTTTTGAGCTGAGCTTCAGTGGGATGAGAGGCCCATTTTAAAATCTTGTCTCTGGGCCCACTCCAACCTTGCTACGCCCCTGCCTGGATCAAGGAATGGATTAAACAACACCACAGTACCCCATAGGCAGCAAACTGTTGTATGATTCTACTCCCCGGTGGATCATTCTTTTATGAGGGCTGGAGCTAAAATTGGATGCCTATGGTGAGGCCTATGGAAATGAGACTGCCGCTAAAGATGACAGGCTGTATGTATTACAATTTCAAATCATGTTTTAAATATGGATATAAAGCGCTGTGTTCCACAGAGCTAATAACTGTCAATATTATGACCATTAATGTACCAGGGTGCGTGGGTGGGTTAGATATTTAGCAGAAAAACCATGTGATGGGAAAGTGTGAACTTCTCCCTTCCTGGGCACTGCTTGCAGTCCCAATCAGAAATGCCCCCCTTATGACTTCTTTCAATTGAAAAAGAGGCATTTCTGCTCTTCAGCATTTCTAGTGGGCACATGTCTAGTTTGATCCTCAGGCCACTGGCCCTTCTGATTCACAGCAGTTCTCCAAACTAGTCTCAGGCACAGCCTGTTCAAGCCCTGAACCTGTGATCTTCCATGCAAAACATGTGCTTTGTGACTAAGCCATAAGGTCTTTAAAAGTTTTCGATATTTTTGATTATTTCAAACAGATGTCCAATAGAAGCGAACATCTGTATCTATTCTATGTGCAGCGTTTGACCCTTGCTTTCCATACTGAGTTTAACTTGTTTTTTCAGTGCAAAACCAGACTTCTGCATCTGTTAAATGACTCAATACTGGCTTAGAATTGTTCCTTTATTCCAAGGTCATTACTGCCTACCTTTATTTTACTTAGGGAGGGAAGCAATTGCAATATGAATGAAAAGAGAGCTATATTAGGTGACACATTTACTGAAGTTCTGTGTTGACCCCCACCTTCCTTTTAATGCACAGTAGCCCCAGTCTTGTAACAGGCATTAATATTGGCCTTGGGTTTGTTATTGGAACTGCCACTGATGATTTGCCTTAAATAGAACCCAAGCAAACCCTTTCTGTTTGTTTTTCTTGACAGGGTATTGAGTGGTGCTTTCCAAGAAACAAGGAAAAAACTGGATTTACAGTGGTGACTTTGACTCTATTTGGCAAGAGCAAAAGGCGGTCCACTAAACAAGACAAGTACAGGCATGAAGAAAATGGGTCATTCCGAGAAGCTGTGTTTTCCTTGGTGGCCCACTGGTCTGCAAAAAATGAAACTTCACAGAAGCAGCTGGTAAGACAATCTGCTTAGTAGCATGGTTGTCTTTTTTTAATGGCACCCATCTTCTGTGCATTGCCAGAGCACTTTCCAAACAAATTACATTTGAGTGCCAACTCCGTTTAATCATCATATTTAATATTTATATAGCACTTTACACAGGAGCTCAAAGCACTTCACATACATTATCCCCACAATCCTGACAACACTGTTGTAAGGTGAGCCTTTGTTATTAACCCCATATTACAGAAAGGGGGCTAGGGCTGAGATAATGTGGCTCTGGTCACTACATGACAGCCTTGCCCCACCTCACCCCACCCCTGCAATATGGCAGTGAGTTTGTGGCTGCTGGACTTAAACTGGAAATGTCCAGTTCACAGCACATTCTTTCAAGCAGAACGTTACACCAGTCTGAATGATGTTGCCAGCCTTACTGCCCAGTGTGACTTCATAGGCAAGAGCTATTCCACACACAACATGGGTGTTTCTAGATGGAGAAATACTAGGCCACCTGACCATCTGAGGGCGGGCTGCAGCATTAAAAACTTCCTATCCCACTAGCAGCACACAAGCAGAAACTCTGTTTGGGTCACCAAATCCAGGAAACACATGAGTAAGCCAGGCCCAGTGTCCATTGTTGAAATCAGAAACTGATAGTCCTTCAAGGCTTCCCAGGCTTCCCAGCATGTTTAGTGCTGCCAGTAGACTGGAAAGCCTCATGACATCAGCAGCTGCTCTGCTCTGTGATTGGCTATGAAGGACCTGGCTCGGCTGAAGGATCATAGAATTTGCAAAGTGACATATCCATGTACAGAGCCCTTGTAACCAGAGCTATCTATTGATTCTAGGTGCTGAGTCTCAATAGCTAGATAGAAAAGGTAAGTGGCACCACACAATGAGAAAAGCAAGGTAGGAGAGCTCACCTTCTCCTCCTACCTTAGTTAAGAGCAGGGTACAAATGCTGGCCCTTCCTTCCTTCCTTCCTTCCTTCCTTCCTTCCTTCCTTCCTTCCTTCCTTCCGCAACCTGGGTTGGAGGGATTTTCATGAGTTCACACAATGCCTCCTACCCTGATTTTGATGACTGTATGAACAGGCCTACTCTGTTTGAACACAAAGGTTCTTACCACTTCTCCATGCAGTGTTCAGATGATGTAATTGGCTGTTTTGCAAATTTTCACAACCCTTAGCTGCCAATCCATGATGAATAACCTTAAGCTAGTCTCAAAAGACATGATGCTCATCATGGAGTGACCGCAAATGGCCAGCAAATGACATTGTGGAATGGGCCAAATATGTCATTTGAATGTTTGGTAGAAAAGTGAAAAGAATTTCCATTTTCAAATGGAGTATTTCTCCATCTGGAAACATCTAACAACAAACTCTGGCTTGCCACTAAGTGCACACTTGACAGGAAGCCAAGTATATGGATATTCAATGGGGGTTTTCCCCATCAAAATATACCAGTTTAGCCATTGCCCCCACACTACTCTAATGCAGAATGTAGAACTACAGAATTTAAAATGAGTGATTCCATCAGTGATGATTCACTGAAGCTAGTCCTTATCTAAGAACACAGAAGCAAAGAGCTGCAGAAGGCAGACAAAGGGAGCGGAAACAGGTATATTTTTGCCATGTGTGCATAATGTCTCAATCATGGAATGTGAACAGTGTCTATTTTCGTTTTTATATATTTACTTACTTATATTTCAGACTAGGTGGCCAGATTTTTTCCTCTGGCAGTGCTCCTGTGTTTTAGAACAGTCGCATAAGTGAGCCAGTGAGGTGCAGAGGCTAGAGTGGTGAGACAAGGGCCACACTTGCATGTAAAGCCAAACCAGAGTTGAATGGGCAGAGCTTGGAATCCGTGTATGTCTGAATGCTTAAAACCAGTTTTGTGGCAAAAGTGATCTGCGGTTTCCCTCACCAAACTCCAGTTTGAACCTTCGGTTTGTAGTGAGTTTTGCTGCTCCAGCCTGCGGTTTGAAGTGTTATGTGTTATGTCCAAACGCAGATGCCACCATAACCACAGTTTTGTGTTGTTTCTGGAACCAAAATCATAGAGAGGAATTACCTGCTCCCAGACCTGCCCAGGAACTCCCAGACTTGCCCAGGAATGTGCCCGCTCCCTGCCTGCTGTGCTTCTCGCTTGCTGCCTCTCCAAGCACTTGCCCTGCCCCCTGTCACCACGCTCCTCAAGCCATTGCCTGGCAACAGGGATGCTGCCTTGTCCCATCCCAAGCTACTAAGCCTGACACAGGGAAAGGTCAGACTGGGGGATTCCTGGTTTCCACTGTGACTCTTGTCCCCCACCCCCCACCGGCAACCAGAAGAGAAAGGGGAGGGGGGTGGAAGGGCGGGCACTATGTATTTTGGTCACCAAAAACAAATTGATAAAGAAGTATATTTACAAGCACATGCAGTTATGGTGGCACCATAAACTGGGGATTATATTGCTGCTAAGATAGCAAATGGTAGGGCAGCGATAACTGGGGTCAACTTTAAAAGGCAGCCCCACTCAGGAATTCTGGAATGGTTCTGCTCCTTTTTTTTGTACAATGAAGTTGGGGAAGTGGGGCCCAGCCCCTTCCCCTTGGATGCAAGCATGCACTCTATGGCATTACTCATGAGAAAAACCATCTTGAGGTACACAGGGATCGGGAAGAATTGTTAATGTGTTACGATGCCCCTTCTCCCAAGGACTGCTCTCTCATGTGAGTGAAAGGCCATGGAGACCGGCATGTGGGCTGGGTGGCAGATGCCGCCCAGCCTGGTTGCTCAACACAAGCAAGCTGCAGGGATGAGTACCGCAGCAACGCTTCTCCCTGTCTTGGCAACTGCCACAATGAAGCAGTCCAAGAACCCCCTCTGCCAGTTGGGTCATCCATTGGCACATATCCATGTTTACTTTTGCCTGGTACTGTGACCCTACTTTCCTGATTTTGCCCAGTACTGCAGTCCTTTCCCCCCACTGATAATTGGGGCTCCTTCTTCCACGTTTCTCTGGAGTATCTGCATACGGCGCAATTCAGGTCCAAACCCAGGAAATCTGAATGAGAGTTAAGATCTATCCCCAGTCCCAGAGTTTCCTTATTCTACAAATACAGTACTGCCCAGACACATGGAGTGGCCACTACTCCTTTGGAGTATGGAAAGGTTGCCTGGAAAGGAGGAGGGGGTCACTATGTTCAAGTTCTGTTATTTACCAGAGAGGATGGGGGGCCCTCACAAGTGGACCCCCCTTGATTTGGATGGCCTATCTCATGACAGCGGAGTCCGACAGAGGACTGAAGCTTGCTGAGCCTCTAGTCCTCCCCAGTGTACTGGCCATGAGAGTGCCAGTACATAACACATGAGAGTGCTAATCCCCAGCCGGCAAGCCAACATGGGGGCAGGAGTGTGTTTGGGTGTTGCTGGACTGCTTTGCCAGGGTTTGCCATTGCAAGAGCATCCTTGGTTACAGTGGACCAGACCCCAGGATCCTTTGCCCTCCCTCATATAAATATTTCCTCCTAGGAAGTCATCATGATCCATTCCCGGAGTAACAGAAAAATAGTGCCCCCTCAGCATTCTCCCACTTTCAGAAATTGTGCTTGTGTGAGACATTAGGTGCAGAGCTCTTACAAGGGTGGTGGTGCAATTGCTGTCAGAAGAAGGGCTTAAATGCATTTAAAGGGATTTAAATGCCCCTTCCCTGCAGAGAGTGGGCAGTCCATTCTGAAAAGGCATGATTGCGCTTGGCATACCCCCCTTGAAGACTGTGGCCAATGGCTGCAGCCCTGCAAACATTCTGATGCCTTGCCAACCGTCTGGTGACATGAGCGCTACAGAGCTTGCTGGGATGTGGCCTCAGCGGCCCAGGAAGAGGAAGTGGCTCCCCTACCTTGAAACTAGAGGTTGCCGGGCTATAGTTGGATGAATGTCTGTGATGAGAGTCACGGTTACAAAAATTAACCTCAGGTTCGTCTACCCATGGTTTGGCATTACGTGCGAATAGGGCCTAGGGGTGGTGAGATCTGGGTTTCAATCCCCAATCAGCCATGAAGCTCAATTGATGAATTGGGGTCAATCACCTACTCTCAGCATAACCTACCTCACAAGGCTGTTGTGAGGCTTAAAGGGAGAGAGGGAGAGAAGAACTATATGTCACAAACTCCTTGGATGAAAGGCAGAATAAAAATAAAACGTCATGAGCCGTTCGGGGGAAAGGGATAAACATGTTAAAATACACACGTAAAGCTGTGTAACTGGATGAAATCAGGAAGCAGAAGCTTTCCATTACAGCATTTGTATGCAAGGAAACTTGGATCTGCTTGTCATTCAGCTCTTGGAGACTGAGCAGCCATAATCAGAAATAAAGCTGAAGTCTTGCTTGTAGTTTACTCCATCTTGCATGTTCATTGCAGGTTACAGTATAAAAACTTATAATAAAGAACAAAGCCTCCAGAAAAAACTGACAAAGTTAGCTCCAATATAAAGGTATTTTATCATGTGCAGAATAGAATAAAAATAAGGGATTTGTGTTGATTACTAAATCTAGACTTTGAACAAGATTCTAGACCAAAGCATAACTTCATAGTTAGAACACAACTTATACTTCTGGGCTGAGCTATTAGCCAAAAGGTACAGAAGTATGGGAGGCCAATATATAGGAACATAGGAAGCTGCCATATACTGAGTAAGACCATTGGTCCATCTAGCTCAGTATTGTCTACACAGACTGGCAATGGCTTCTCCAAGGTTACAGGCAGGAATCTTTCTCAGCCCTATCTTGGAGATGCCAGGGAGGGAACTTGGAATCTTTTCTTCCCAGAACGGCCCCATCCCCTAAGGGGAATATCTTACTGTGCTCACGTATGTAGTCTCCCATAATTTGTAACCAGGGCAGACCCTGCTTAGCAAAGAGGACAAGTTATGCTTGCTACCACAAGCCCAGCTCTCCTCTCCTCTCTATATGTTATGGAGGTGGACTCTCTTTTGGGTCCATCTTTTGCAGGAGGTCCTGTTTTATCTGATCTGGACCTATTTTCTTTGTATTCCTTTTGTTGACATCTAATAGTTTGCAGATAGTAAAATGAAAGCTTTTCATCCATAGCATCCTTTTTGTTACCGCCAATGCCTTGCTTGCATTTGTTTTATGTATCTATGCTGTGAATATCTCGGCATTATCTGAGAGTCTGCTAGTGCTGTCTGGGTCACTTGGCTGGACTGAAAAGACAATCATTCTCTGCAGGAACAGTGAAATCTTGTAACATTTATGCCAATGGCAGTAACTCCTGGAAAAACCCATAAAGGGTCTGTTTCAGCACTCAGCAAGCTGTCACTCCTTTTCATTACTGCTATCCTGAAAATTGTTCCAATGTTTTGGAGCGGAGGCAAAATGTCTATCAGAATTGAGTCTTGGTTATATGACCAAGGCAGAGGAAGATAACATTTAAAGTAACTGCCTATTACATTCTTCCAAGCATGCATTCAAATGGATAAAATTCAGAGATTTGCTTGCAGAAGTCTAATAGGAAATGGGCTCAAGCCACAAAATTTTGCAGCAATTCTGGAACAGAATCCCATCACAGCAGCTTGCCTCTTAGAATTGGTTTATATCCTTCTCAGTTGACCATGTATAGCAAAGCCAAACTAAAGTAAATGAAAGTCTCAAAGTCTCATTATCAGATATTTTGGGGATATATATATATATATATATATATATATATGATTTCTATACTGCCCTTCCAAAAATGGCTCAGGGTGGTTTACACAGAGAAATAACAAATAAATAAGATGGCTCCCTGTCCCCAAAGGGCTCACAATCTAAAAAGAAACATCAGATAGACACCAGCATCAGTTACTCTCCCCCTGGCCCATAATGGGTCGAAAACAGCCCAAAAATGACCGGGGAGAGGCCAGGAGAGGGGAACTTCAGGAGATACCCCCTGTGACCACAGCAGCACCCCTGAAGCCCCACAATGGTGGTACAGCTGCCTTAAAAAAACACCCAAACCCTGACATGGCCCCAGCCCAACCCGGCGGGTTTAGCTCAACCTTGAGCCGAACTGGGCCCAGTCTAGCTCAAGGGCAAGCCCTCGAGCTGAGTCAGTTGAGCACAAGCCGGCTCTACCTAGAGCCAGCTCACACATCCCTACCTGCGCCCCATCCTACACTGTTCTGAAGGATCTATCACACTTCAGGAGTGAATTTTCAAGGGGCACAGAGAACTGCAGTGGGGAAGAAAGGTGGGAAATGATTGTCAAGAGCCTCCATTTTCAGACATTCACAGTCACATATCCACGGTGCCATGGTCTGATTGTGCAGCTAATTGATCCTTTTGAAATCTGCTGAGAAACAGATTGTTTCATTACCACAGGATGTAAAAATTATCACACTACCACAGGAAGGAATACTTTTTGCATTTGACTCTGAGTTGGATAAGGGCTCAGGGAACATGCTGCCTCCCAGAATCATATCTGTACTGAATGTTAATATATGCTACTGTCAGTGGCAGTCAATAAGGTGGTTTGTTAAGTGAAACTGCTGGCAGCCACTGAGTGGCAAGCAGAGGGATGGGGAATTCTGTTAGCAGCCTGCACAAGGGCAGCTATCCCGTCAGAGGCTGTGCACTAGCACAATGCTGGCTGCAATACCAGCCACCTCTACCAGCATCTACCAGCAGCAAAAAGTAAGGGTAGGAATTCTCCATCTGCTTGAGCATCACATAGTGGCCACCAACATTCACTTTCCCTAATGAATCTCTTAACTGGCCACAGCTAGCTACTGTCATCCTCATGATTAGAGGACACCAAGAAGCTATTGCATAATGGCTGTATATAGCAGGGGCTCCAAACCTGTGGTCCTCCAGATGCGGAACTTCAACTCCCATCACAATTTATTGTGGCTGGGGATGATGGGAGTTGTAGTTCCAGAACATCTGGAATATCACAGGTTGGGAACCCCTGGTATACAGTATTGGGATTGTATTCTGTTAAAATATATACTTGTACATGGATATATAGCAATTGCATTGAATTATAAGTAAATCTTCATATTGTTTGATTAGGCATTTTGGGTCACTGGGTCTACTTTAGGACATGGCATTAAATGCATCACCATCTGGTTTGGGGCTTACTTTCACTTTCATATAACAACCATGTAGGCTGGTACCATGGCACAGAAGTAATTGGTTTTAAACCTTTAATATGGTGCCATTTCCCCACTGAAAATTGCCCTTGCCATTTGCTATGGGTTCCCAAAGGTGCCATTAATTGCAATGGCATCTTCATGGGCCATAGCAGTCTTGGTGAAATATTTGATGGGGAAATGGTGAGGAGGAAAAGGGTTAAACACCCTCTATTACTGGTGCCGTGATCCTGGAGGTTTCCCAGGTTGGGGGCTTTATTGCAGGAGGAAGCAGTGTAAATTAAGATGAGTTAAGATGGAAGTACATAAAGCACATTCAAGCATGTATAAGTATAATAAGCATGAATTGGGGAAAAATCTGTGCCATTCACATTGCTGCTTTTTATTGTGGTTGATTATGGTTTGTTATGGTTTTTCAGACCTTGGCTTGTTCACATGGCGGGCGTCTCCCAATCCATCCCACCCATTTCTGACCAATAGGGTTGCAGTGGAGGTGCCCCGCCTCCTACTTCCCATTACTGCATTCAGCTGGGCCCAGATAGGCAAGGTGTGAGTCTGTGTGCATGTGTGGTTTCCAGTAATTTTTCAGAAATTTTATTTAAGCATTTTTCCTCCTGGTGCTCTTGTGCAAGTACATCTGCACAGAAGCACAATCCAATGTTCTACTGTCATAAAGTGCTGCTTCAATTTTGGGCTCTTATTGGAAGGTGGCAGAAAGCCCAGATACCAGGTTCTGTGCATGTATACTTCTCAGGGATTTCCCCACTCTTGTTTATTTTTTAAAATTATTTTTTCAGTGGTCTTGCACAAAAGCACCATTCTGCTAGGTCATCTGGATGCTTGACATATAGTGTTGAATCAAGGCTCTGTTTTGGAGTGTCACAGATGGCTGTGACCCATACCCAAACTGCTTTTGCAGTCTCACTGGGAGGGAGTGGGAAGCCCAGGCACCAGGTTATGCACATACATACTTCTCAGGAATTTCCCCACTTTTTAGGTGCTCTTGCACACCCCCGCAATTGCAAAATGAAGAAAGCAATACAAATCCTTTTGAAGTAGTATAATTATGCAGGAGCATCTTCTAAAAAACAAAACACCCCACAGTCTATGGGGGAAAGAGAAAAAATCAGAGTGTGATAATGGCTGGGCAGAAAACTTGACTCACAGATAGTGGATGATGGCAAGAATATGTGTATTTAATTTCAAGTAATTAGGTCAATCCATTGATTTTTAGTGGGTTTTTTTATTTAAAAAAATCAGTGATTCTCAGATATAATGTTTTGCCTCAATTCTCTATTGATGTGATTTCAGCTTAATTTTAAAAAAATCATTAAAAATCCAAAGATTGACTGATTTCCTTGAAATTAAATACAGAAGGTCCTTCCATCATCTACTACCTGTGTCCTAAATTTCAGAGCTCTCTATTACCATGCTCTTAATTTTTCTCTTTTCCCCATAGACCTTTTGCTTTAAAAAGGTGGCCTTGCACACAAGCACTGGTTCAATAGGATCTCCTTCTTGTGTTCATCATTTTGCAATAGATGGGTGCACCTTGTTGTGGGGGCGGGGAGCTCAGAGAACAATAACCAAGGCTGTGGGGGATGGGAAATTGCTTGAACTGCAGAAATCAACTGTGGCCAACATCTTTTATTTCTGTCACCATTTTATCTTCCAGTCTTCCAATAATTTTAATGATATTTCTGGGTTATATCCAGTCTAATATAGGCTTCTGAGTAGAGTACAGAGTGTGAAATCTGCTTTTGGATTTTGGATTTGCCTGTGTGATGCGTTTGTCCATTGCTCTAGTGCACTGCTGGCAGTGTGCCAGAGCACCAGCGGAAAATATTTATACAGTCAGCCCTCACCAACTGCAGGTTTCCCAATCGCGGGTTTAAGTATCTGCGACTGGGAAATTGTGGCAGGTCTCTCCAACAGTGACCCAAGTAGCTGCAGTTTGGTGAGCTTTTTCGGCAATATGGGGTGTGTGGTGTTCAATGATTTCTGGGGGTTTGGGGGTGATTTCCAGGGATTCAGGGGTGATTTTGGCAGATTCAAGGGTGATTTTGGGGATTGGGGTGATTTTTTTTGGGGGGTGGGGTGATGTCTGGGGGTCCTTCCCAGGCTCGGACTGGCCCACAGGGCAACAGGGCATATTCCCTGTGCGCCCCACCCTAGGGGCGCCCCTGCACCCCAACTCCCACCCTTAATTACCCATTCTGCTCAAAACCCGGCACCCTCCCCACATACATTCTACCGCCCTCTCAGTGACCCCAGTCCGGCCCTGGTCCTTCCTCACTCGTCTTACTAACTGTGGCTGATTCTGGGTGTTTTCTCGTGGTTTTAAAGTCTTTTTTTCAGGCGCGTAACAATGATAGGGCAAGGGGAGACAGTTGTCTGGGGGCCCCACTGCCTGGAGGGGCACCCCAGGGGCACCTCATGTGATTCCCCATTGCCCCCTGCCCAGCCCCATAGCCTCTCAGCCACTTGCCCTCTTCGCCGTCTCTCCTGCTTGTTCTGCTGGCCCGCAATCGAAGCAGCAGGCAAGCGGCAAAGAGCTCCTTTTCTCCCGCCTCTCAGCTGATCGGCGGGTGGGCGGGGCTTCCACGGAGGCCTCCGTGTAGGCCGCAGTGAAGCCTGAACTCGAGTAGGGCCCAAGCAAGCCAGGAAGGAGGAGGCAGCCAGAGTGTTCTCTGCAGCAGAAGACCCCTTGCTGCCTTGCTTAACCCAGACCAGCATTTGCCAGGTAGAGTGTGAACTCCTTTTTGTGGTTACCTTTCCCGCCCCCCCCCCATATATAGGGATCTGCTTGCCATAGGGCTTGGATATGGGGCGGGGGGAGGGACCGAGAAGTCTCTGAATATTTATTTTGAAACAGCATGGAAAATTTGCTGACTTAAAAAAAACTATCTAAAAAGTCCTATAAGTGGCTTGTTTCATGGCAGAAAATTGCAAAAACTTCTGGAACAGTATTTTATTAATTTTATTTATTCATTCATTCATTTATAAATGCACTTATGTTCAAGTTGTTTTGCAACCCAGAAGGTCTGAGTGAGAACTGTGAAGCATGTGTGGTGCTTTTATTTTATTTTTCTTGTGTGTGAACTGCTCCCCAATAACTTGCAGGGACTTCAGGGTAAATCTGGCCAACATGTGAATGCAGCACCTCCATTCCAGAGGAGATGTGTCTTAAAGGGTTTTAAAAGCCTCCTGTGAAAAACCTCCTGCAATCAAACTTGACTGAATTTGTTCAGAATTCTGGGAAAACAAACATAGGTTCACCCTGCATGGTTGAAAGTCTCCTTGGCTAATCTGCAGCGAGGGGCCCATTTTAATCATTCATCTTTCTAGTGTGTTCTAGGCATTAAAAGTAATACAAATGTATAGTACTCAATGTATATCACTATATATTGTGATGTGTGTGTGTGTATTCAGTGAAATGTATTTGCAGGCAGCATACTTATTTTGGAATATCAGACTTAAATCCTTGGGGGCCTGGGGTGTGCGGAGGCCCTGGACTTTGGGGGGGGGGCATTTTAAAATCTTGTCTCTGGGCCCACTCCAACCTTGCTACGCCCCTGCTTTTTTTCTTTATTTTTTATTCTTTTCCCAGCCGCAATTCCCCTAACCCCCTGTTTCCAATGCATTTCTATTGCTTGCCAACTGTGAATTCGCCAACCGTGCAGTTTTCTTGGAACGGAACCCTTGCAGTTGGTGAGAGATGATTGTATATTGACCAGAATTTGACTGCATGGCATAGGAAACAAGTCTGCCTGCTAAGGAATTGAGAGAGGTGGCAGGTGGAGCTGACACTCCCCAAAGTCACTCTCAGGCAGGTAGCCACACCTCCACCTCTCACTTTATCTGCAGGGTCTCTCCATATAGTGCAGCAAAAATGCTTGAGTATTTGCCATTTTCAACACTCCCCCAAAGTACAACTTTTAAAACATGCTTATATTGCTTATTCAATAATCCAAAAACCTTCAGCACAAAATTCTTATTTATTTATTTATTTATTTATTTATTTATTTATTTATTTATTTATTTTTGCACTTCTATCTTGCTCTTCCTCCAAGGAGCCCAGAGCGATGTACATGGTTATGCTTATCCTCACAACAACTTTGTGAGGTAGGTTAGGTTGAGAGAGGTGGCTGGCACAGAGTCACCCAGTGAGTTTCATGGCTGAATGGGGATTTGAACTCAGGTCTCTCTGTAAATTGTACAAGTTAAGTGTGAATGTAAATTGCAAGTTAAGGTGCCCATCTTAACTTCTGCACCATATAAGCTGTAACGACTTTGTACAGTTTGATATATGATGATGGCTTTAGAAATGAGGCTCCATGCACCCACACTTTGCCTTGATCAGAAATGCATCAGGCAGAAATTCATCAGGGGCATCTCTTGGAAGTGATTAGAGAAAATGCACCTACTAAATGTCTGCCTGGATGCATCCCTCCACAACTGAAAGATCAAGGCAAAGTGCATGGATGCACGGAACCTCATTTCTAAAGCCATCATCTTATACGAGACTGTACAAAATCTTTACAGTTTCTATGGCGTGGAAGTTACGATGGGCACCTTAACTTGCAATTTACATTCTTTTTAGAGCACAAGGGAAAATGTAAAGGAGCTTAACTCTCATTTTAAACTGAGGGTTTTTGGATTACCGAACCTTCAGGCATTTTAAAAAGGGAAATCTGATTAGACACTAGAGCTCACCCAAACCACAAGGTAGAACTTCCTGATGTTGAACACCAAAACTTTGTATAACCTTCAGCTAAGATCGTCACACTCCCCCCGGCCCCTGAAAAAACGCAATTAAATGAAATTAGTGGATTCAGTAATTGTGACAGTGTGATCCCACCTCATGATTATTCAGCAGTGAATAAGGCCACAACAGGAAGCAGGTAATTTGTGTTCTCTTTAAATCTGTACTTCATTTTTTCCTTTTTCTTAAACACACACACACACACACACACACACACACACACACACACTTAACAATGATAATTAAAAATAACAAATGCTTTAACAACTGTGTCCAAAATTACAGATTATCTTTCCAGAAATTTCCCATAAACCTCACAGCTCTCTTGCTTGATTTTATTTCCTTCAGGATGGTGTTAGCAAAATAGTGTAAAAGTTGTACACAAGACATGTAGCCATTTACACACACACACACACACACACACACACACACACACTGCAGAAACAGATACAAACACACCAACACACACAGACATTGCAGACAGACAGACAGACAGACACACACACACACTGCAGCCATCCACACGCAGACACTGCAGCCATCCACACACACACAGAGCTACACCCCCCCTACACACACACACCCCTTATCCATTCTAACGTGAGCCTAGCCCTGGGCGCCACCAAGCCAGTGTTCCTTGCCAGCTGCCCCACTCCCAGGGCTTAAATGGCCTCTGCATATGTGTGGAATTTGCACATGTACAGAGGCCATCTGAGTCCTGGGGGCGGACGCTTGGGCAGACGGCCAAGAATGCCAGCTTGCCGGGGCCAGGGGCCTGGGTGAAGTGTGCACCAGAACTGGTGAGGGTTGCATGCATGAATGGAGTGGTGGGCGGGAGCGGTGGAGAGGAGTGGTGGCATCAGCCAGTGGGAAAGCTGGCCACTGTCTGCACATGCATGGGTGCAATCAGTGCTAGGAGCAGGACAACTGGGGGGGCAGAGTGGTGAGGACAAGGCCGCCACAACTGCACTGGGCCAGTGCTGGAACAAGGCCCTGAGGGCCACTGGGCCATTGGAGAAGGATTAGGGAGGCTGGTGGGGCAGAGCAGTGAGTCAGCCACCATGTTTTTGTACAGCTGTGCTATGGGCATTGTAAACTCAAACCTGCTACTGCACAGACTCTCTTAGCACTAAAGATGCATCTTTCTGCCTCTTAAAATGCAACTTTGAGGATCAGTTCTGAAATTGCCATTGTTTGGGTCCCAGGGGGATATACAAAAGGCACTTTTCTGGCATGCAGTCTAAAGGCTAAAACTATGGAAATGGACTACAAAATCATTTAAGTACCATTTCCTCAGTCTGAGAAAATGTCGCCAACCCTTTTAAACCCTGTTCAAAAGAGAAACTCTTTAAACTGCTCTATCTAACCCATTTCCCAACAGATCTTCACCAAATTTGCAGAGGAGGTGTCTCTCATCACCTAGTGAATGTGTGCTGATGGCCAAGCAGATCAGACAAATGGCTTTGATTTTATAAACAATAGAATGTTCAGGGCTTACAATGGTGGAACACTGAAAACACTCTCCAGCTTAACTATACTGGCACTATACTGGTATAAGTCAGGACCATTTGTCATGAATCATCATGAAAAAAGCTGTTGGCTGTATAAACAACATTTTTGCTGTTACCATATTGAAGTCGCTGTACATTAGGGATGTGCCCAAACCGCGGTTCAAACCACGGTTCGAGCAAAGGGCGGTGGAGAGCAGGTAAGCACCTGCTTTCCTTTTCCTTAAAGATCCCTTTTTGTTTTTCTTAAAGGTGCTCAAACTGCACTTTGAACCACACTTCGGGCACATCCCAACTGTAAATCTCTCCCTTGTATGAACTCCGCCCACTACTCTATACATAGTGAAGCAGGAGTAAATCGCTGTTTGGAAAACTTCTTGATCTGGATCAACCTGCACAGTTGCTATTTGAAAATGGAAGGAAGCTCCAAACTAGATAATGATGCATTTAACATCATATGTTTGGCCAAACCCACCCACCCACCCCCACCACCATGATGTTTTGCAGCATGCATTATATCAGGAACAGTGTTGTGGATGGGACTGTAGTTCAGTGGTAGAGCATGTCTTTTGCATACAGAAGGCTCCATGTTCAATCCTTGGCATCTCCAGGCAGTGTTGGGAAAGACTCCTGCCTGAAACCTTGTAGCCAGGGGCGTGACTACCATTAGGCAAGGTGAGGCGGCTGCCTGGGGGCCCCCACGCCTCGAGGGCCCCCCCAGAGGCAAGTCACATGTGAAGTGAGTGTGTGTGAGGGGCCCATTTTAAAATTTTGTCTCTGGGCCCACTCCAGCCTTGTTACGCCCCTGCTTGTAGCGCCACTGCAGGTCAGTGTAGACAATACTGAGCTTGATGGACCAAGGGTCTGAGGCAGCTTCCTATGTCCCGGGCTGTCCTGTACCACTTTGTCCCCTCTTTAAACTGTTCAGCCTTGTAATGAAATGCTGCATCACAGCAAAGATACTAAGACGACCTAAGTCACTTATTCCCCCAGTGACATAATGAGGCGCTTCACACGATTGGTGTGAAGCGCCTGAGGGGGTTCTGTGGGGAGAGTGGGCTCAGCCTGCGCTCTCCGCAGATAAGCAGCCTCTCGTAGCTGACAGGGGCGGCAAGGATGGGGGGCTGTGTGCCCCCTGGAAGTTCCAGGATGCCCTGTGCGAGTGCTTGCAGCCTCCTGGTGTGGGGTCTCCTCGTGTGATGCCATAGCGCAGAGCCACGCCATGGTGGCACACAATCAGAAAACCCAGGTTAGTGGAGTGCTCACTCTGCTAACCTGGGCTAAGGGGAGGACTACTTTGGCAGGCTAACCTCCGGAGAACCACCGAGCTTACCCACAAGCCCGCTGGTTCTCACGATGGGGAAAAACGGTGCTGGGCTTCTTTAACCCAGTTTCCCCCCATCGTGAGAATAGCCTCAATGATGTGAGAAGGGAATGGAAAGTGAAACAAATGAGGAATGAGAATGAGTGGGTTGTTGGGTGAGGGGAGGCATAATACTCTTGTATTGTTCTTGTGGCAGTGTCAGGTAAAGTTAAACAAGCTCTTGTGATCTATGTACACATACTTAACGGTGACTGATCTTGGTGTAAAATAAAAGACAGGTGAACTGGGCCCTTTCTTCTTTGTCTGGCTGCCTCTAGTTTTGTAGTCTTACTGTTTTAGTTTACTAGGACAGATTCCCACCCCCATTTTGTTCCTTGGCATAAACTTCACATGCAATGACTACAATAGAGCATTCCTTCCTCAGATCATAACCAAACAAGGTTAGGAGGATTTATAAACTCCTTTACTGATGGTATCTGGTTTGTTTCACAAAATTTTCTGTTTTTGCTTTTAGTTATAAACTTTTGAGTTCCAGAGTTCCCCACCCCCAATATCAACAAAAGGCATTGAAATTCTATGCGTTTTGTTGATATTGGGGATGGGGAACTCTGGAATGCAAAAGTTTATAATTAAGAGTTAAAAGTGTCTTTCTCCCTCTAAATACCTGTCAGTTAATAACTACCTCTAAAACATAACATCTCCAGTAGCCATCTTGCTCATAGAGAGCTGTACACTGCTCTGTACTAGATTAACTGACTCCGCCTGAGTCCTTTGATGGCATCAGATTTGCTCACTCCATGCTTTTAAAAGATGTGCTTCTTTGTATTCAAGGAAATCCCAAGTAACTAGGAAAAACAAAGATTTTTTGCTGTGAGCCAGCCAAAGGGTTCTTAGGCACATAATTCAGGATTTGCAGATGCACCACAAACCATAATTAGAATGGGATGTGGTGTTATATGCTGGGGAGTTGGGGGGAGGGAGAGGGGAGTGCCATTTGAACATACTTGAAAATTTGTTGCCTGAGGGTTTTGTATATACAACACATGCCCACACTTCCTGCTTTTGTGAGGGGGGCGGGGTATGTGCAGAATTTGAGTGACTCACCCAGAGCTCTTTTCTTTTTTTAAATCCTGTCTATCACACAGAGGTAGCATCAAAGCTTATCCTGTTTCAGATGTTCTTTTTTCTCCACTGCTAACTACGCGCTGCTTATAATAGTAAAATTCTTAATCCGGCTGTTTGCTTTCACAACGGAAAGTGAAGGACAAATTAATTCTCCTTCTAGAAGTAAAAACAGAATGATTCCCCCCTCCCCAAGTACAAACAGTGTGATTGGGTTTCCAAATCTTTGTTTTTGAGAACTTTAATTATACTTCAGCTGAAGCCAAATTGTCAAAACATGGTAGCCAAGTATTTCTTTTGAAAATGCATTACCTTTCTTTTATTTTTTTAAAAAAACACCCTGTAATTGAGATTGGAAATGAAACTATAGCTTTGAACAGCAAGAACAAGGCTGTGTTTTATTGCCAAAAATGATACAAACCAAATCTTTCTGTTCAAACTTCTCAACTGGGGCAACAGAAGCTGGTAAAAAGAAAGTAAAACAGGGACACCAAATGAGTTTTGAACAGTAGTAAAAACAGCCTTATTGCTCAGCTTAGCAGTATGTGGGACAAACATTTATTTGTTTGTTTAACGTATTTATATATCACCCCAAACCTATGTCCCTGGGTGGTTTACAATAAAACAGCACAAATTAAAACAAAATCAAAATGTTAAAACATTAAAGTAATTTAAAATTATGTTAAGATCTGTAAGTCTAATTAAAAGATTTACTTCTGAAGGTAACAATTCTGACCTGACAGTTGCTTGTTTAAAGTGACCTATGTGCAGATACTTGAGACAGTCAAATCTTGTGGAGGGTCTCAATAAAAGATCCCTGCTTAAATACCTTACATTAAAAGGTATCTCAGATAGTAGAGATACTTTTCTTGGGACCTTGGAGAGCTGCTGGCACTCAGGGCGAGCAGGAATTCCTCCCTACTTTAAGTAGTGTTAGTGTTACTCCCTTAAACTGCTCACCATTAAGCAGTGTTACAGGATTGTGGTTGTTGTTGTTTTTTGGTCCTACATGAAATAGTTTGTTTTAAAAACCTGTTTAATGATTCACATTTCCCTGGCAGAGCAAATATAGTTTCTCATTGGTTGAGGTGATTATGACATCAGCACAGCTCAACTACCTGATCTTGCCTATAGTGTGTAGTTCAATAGGACTGACTGAGTTCCAGGATTGTGCATGACTTGTTTTACAACTTATTTGTAGAGTCCTTTGTGATGGCATGTTTCTTCACTGCAGGGGCATAGCTAGCCTGCCGGTGGCCTGTGTGCGGCCGCGGAGGGCGCCCCAATAGCCCCGCCCCCTGCATCTGATGTCAGACACAGGGGATAGCCACGCCCCCCGCATCTGATGTCAGATGCGGGGGCGTGGTCTGGCTCCCGACAGGAGCCTTGAGGCAGCTTAAATGCCACGCGGCCCCTTCGGCAGTTAGACGAAGGCTGGTGCTGCGTTCACAGCGCAGCCCAGGGGCGGCTCTTCCCTGCAGGGAAGAGCCGCTTCTGGGCTGCGTTGCAAACGCAGCACCAGTCTTAGCTCCTGAAGGGGCTGCACGACCCCTTCAGGAGCTAGTTAGGCTGGCACTGCGTTCGGAGTGCCAGCCAGGAGCAACTCTTCCCTGCCTTTGCAGGGAAGAGCCACTCCTGGCTGGCGCTGCGAACACAGCGCCAGCCTTTGTTTAGCTCCCGAAGGGGCCGTGCGGCCCCACTTGGAAGCTAAACTACCGCCCCCGCGTCTGACATCAGACGCAGGGGGCATGTCAGGGCCGCGAATGGCAGCTCCTGATTGGGCATGGCTCGGGTTCTTTGAACCCGTTCGCCCAATTATAGCTACGCCCCTGCTTCACTGCCAATGAAGATTACATAGGAGTGGAGATGAGGGCAGTAAAGGCCACAAAATTAGAATTAGAGTTGGTTTTAGAACTAAAAAAAACCCCTCCCCCGGCCAAATCACCCACTTTTATGACATGCCAATATGGGGGAAATATTTTTACTTGCTGCTTCTCCCCCTCCTCTCTCTCTCTTTTTTTAAAAGGGAGCAACTGTGTGGAAAAGGCGGCAGCTGGTCAGCGTCAATTTGCCTGCATCAGAAATGTTGGGTAAACAAGTCAATATTTGTATTTATCACCAGAAACTGTATATTGTTTGCCAGTTAATGTTTGCAAGGTCTTTTTAAAAGTTTTTATCTCTCGCCTTACCCTGGTACCTAAAGATCTCTCGGAAACTCAGTTAGTTGGGTGTGGGTAGTTATTCCAGTTTTATCACTTTATTCACCCTAAACAGCATTATATTGAGTGAGCAACAAAGACTTTTGGTACCTATGAGGAGTGCTTGCTCTGGTTTAGAGATCTGGGGTACAAAGTTATAACTCTGCTAGGTTTCAGTCTGTAACCAGCCAACTTCCCAAAGAGTTCTTCTTTTTCTTAGTAATTTGGCTGAAAGGGTAAAAGCATCAACATGGTGTGAGACAAGTGTTGCAGAATTTCCACCAACCCTAGTTTGAGTTTATTATTATACGCAAAGAACATGAAATTGCAATCAAAGAAATAAAAAGAAAAACATTGTAGGCCTGTTCAGGCAATCATCAAAATGAGGGTAGGAGGCATTCTACCCTGGTTTGCATGATTGTGTGAATTCATGAAAATCCCTCCATCTTAGGTTGCTCAAAGCAGGGTAATGCAGCTTTCGTATGCTGCTCCTAACCAAAGCAGGAGGAGAGGAAACCTCCCCTACCTTGTTTTTCTAGCCATGTAGATCCACTCACCATTTCTACCTGGCTACTGGAATCCAGCAAGCCTGGAAACAATAGAGAGCTGCGGCTATAGGGGCTGCCATCATGGATGTGCCACTCTGCAAAGCACTCTATTATCCTGTAGCTGGAGCAACTTCAGCAGAGCTGTATCTGCCTCCTGCTACTTTGTGGCCAATCAGAGGGCGGCTTCTTATGTCATGAGGCTGTTCAGTCCACTGGCAATGCTGGGCAGCATGCAGCTCCCAGTTTCAGCAATGGATGCTTCCCCTGGGTTGTGTGTTTCCTGGGTTTCCTGACCTAAACAGACTTTCTGCTTGTGTGCTGCTAATGGGCTAGGAGCTCTCTAACTCTCCAGCCACCCTCAAAAGGTCATATGAACAGGCCTTGTTTTTGTCATAATATTTGCCATTAGATGATAAAGTAGGCAAGTGTTTATCGCTTTCTTGGTTTGTGGACATCCCTAGCAAGTAGGAGTGATTCCTGGCAGAGAGGCACAGTGTAGAAACCAGTAGGTCAAACTTTTGCCACCTCCATGATCGAAGACACCTTGGCAGCAACCTAGGCTCTATCCTTTTTGGAAAACTTTAATGGGAAATTAGCCTCAGGGCACAATGTGATCAAGAAGTCAGAACAATGGACCAAGTAAGCTCAGGCTTGTCCTAGCAAGCTGTACACATCTGGATGATTTGCCAGCATCTGAAGAGACCAATCACCCTACAGTTCAACAGTTAGGAGAACAAAGTACAACCTGACCCTTCAGTCATGAAGACAAGCTGGCCAAAGGAATCACAGATTTAACATAGAATTATATTTAACTCACATGACTTAATACAGTATATTTCTTACTTGACAGAGTTTCTCTCTGTGACTAGTGTACAAAAAGCCAGCAAGTAGCTTAGGGGATGGGGCTGCTCTGGGAAGAGCAGAAGGTTCCATGTTCCTTCCCTGGCATCTCCAAGACAGGGCTGAGAGAGATCCCTGCCTGCAACCTTGGAGAAGCTGCTGCCAGTCTGTGTAGACAATACTGAGCTAGATAGACCAATGGTCTGACTCAGTATATGGCAGCTTCCTATGTTCCTAAGTACAGCAACAATTCAAAATATTTCACTATAGAATTTTTATGTGAGAAAATGAACTATACCTTTTATCTTTGTGTTTGTGTGTGCATGTGCTAACCTTTCATGCACTGTCCCAGTGGGTGAGAATTTCCGTCCTTAAAAAGAAAAAAGAAAAAAAGACTGTTATCATACCAGCCAACATTTCTCTATTTTCCCATTCAGGTCAATGGGAAAACAGGGACATGAAGGCCGGTATGTATTATATATTGCAGCAGAACATACTTTCTCAAGGGAGGACAAGTAGGACAGCAGTGTCATGAAGTAGGACATTTGGCCACTGTGACTTGAGAGTAAAGACTGTCCTCATTTTCGGGAAGTCATTGTCACTGAAAGTTGAATAGTCATTGCACTCACTTATGTCTTATATTACAAATCAATGCCACCTTTTAAAAAACCATTCAAGAGTTTCTCTTACAGCATCAAAAGAACTCCATGAGCACAGGATCCAAGCATTCACTTTGTTGCCTGAAATCAGACATGAATGAACAAGGAGCAGAAAGATCATTTTGGGATTTCATATGCAAATGAAAGCTCATAAAAGCAATTCACTTCCAAAATAGCCAGTGATTCCATTGTGACCAAATTTCTTTTATTAGCTGAGAGGACTGTACCTGTGAGAAGATAAACATACACGTTTGTCTGTGAAGTAGTTGAGGTCAGTTAATAGCTAGAGAGGTCAAAATAACAGTGAGGTCTCTCTCAGTACAAACTGATTTATGCAAGTAGTTGTTTTTTTAAAAATGTGGCAATAAAGTTTAGTTCATTAAAAATACTCTACATCATATTAATTCTTTGCTTTTGCTTATGACGGAGGAGTGTATATATATTTGCTATATAACAATGTCTTTATATACACATTTGTTTGGGTCCCCTCCCCCCCCAAATAAAAAAAAAATCCTGGGGATCCTTGTAGTTTGGTAAGGTGTTGAGAGGTCTGCAGAGATCTCTCTCAGAGTCCTGGGAAGAGATAACTATTAAACCAGTTTAAGCTTGTGGTTTAGATATGCCCTAAAGATGCTTGCACACACAATTTCCACAGTGGTAATATCAAAAAGGAAGTGGTACAGGAAGTTATTATTTCTGTTATAATAGAACCTGTGAGATCTTCTAAGGTTGCCCTTCTTTTGGTCCCCGGTCTTAGAGAGGTCCATAGTACCAAGGCCCGTGGAAAGGCTTTCTCTGTTGCTGCCCCTTCACTTTGGAATTCTCCCTCCCGCCCCCCCCCCCCCCAGTTCAGTCTGCCTCCTCCTTTCAGCCTTTAAAACCTTATTGAAGAAATTTCTTTTCCGCTAGGCATCTGCCCTTTAATTTTTGTTTTTTGTTTTTTATTTAGTTTTTTTTTTAAATCTCGGATGCTGTTCTTGTTTGTATACTGCCCTGAGCCTGTGGATTGGGCGGTGTTATTATTATTATTATTCTCCTCACAACAACCCTGTGAAGTAGGTTAGGCTGAGAGAGAAGTGACTGGCCCAGAGTCACCCAGCTAGTATCATGGCTGAATGGGGATTTGAACTCAGGTCTCCCCGGTCCTAGCCCAGCACTCTAGCCACTACACCACGCTGGCTCATGCTTCGCTCGCTGGTATATTAAATCAAATAAATAAACAAACAAACAAATAAATAATAGAGCGGACGGGTTCAAAGGACACAGGCTGCCTAGCTCCTGGGAGCCCCCTGCCTCGACACCCTCTCGCCCACACAGCCAGTACTCATTTCCCAGCCAGCATTTGCTGGCTGGGTGCATCTATTTTCCTTTCACGCCCTCACTGGAGGGAGAGGGGTGTGTGTGCAGATCATGCACCAGTCAGCACATGCCAGCTGGGGATGAGCTTCAGAGGGCTTGCACAGCCCTTCCGGGGCTCTGGTCATGCCCCCCCACCTTGTGCATGATGTCACATGCAAGGGACATCACTGGCACATGCTGTGTGCAGCCAGCAGGGCCACAGGGATGGGAGTGAACATGGGCCCCCATTCTCCTGGCTATGCCAGTGTCTGTGAGAAACTAGCTGTTAGCAAAGGAGTTTGATGCTTGCTCCCACCATTGGTTTTGCACCACACTTGCTTTGCGTGGTGTAGTGGTTAGAGTGCTGGACTAGGACCGGGGAGACCCGAGTTCAAATCCCCATTCAGCCATAAAACTAGCTGGGTGACTCTGGGCCAGTCACTTCTCTCTCAGCCTAACCTACTTCACAGGGTTGTTGTGAAAGAGAAACTCAAGTATGTAGTACACCGCTCTGGGCTCCTTGCAGGAAGAGAGGGATATAAATGTAATAATAATAATAATAATAATAATAATAATAGAGGTGAGCCACTTAACACTGTATATGTGGACTTCCAAAAAGGACAGGCCCTTTTATGGATTGGTGATTGGCCAGAGAACAGAAAGCAGAAAGAAGGAATAAATGGACAATTTCCACAATGGAGGGAAGTAGGACCTGGGGTTCCCAAGAATCTGTCTCTGAACCAGTGTTTTTTAACTTGTTAATAAGTGATCTGGAGTAGGGGTAAGCAGCAAAGTGGTCAAGTTTGAGATGATACCAAACTAGGGATGTGCACAGAACTGGCAGGGGCTGGTTCAAAGGCAGGAGGATAACTTTAAGGGTGGGGGAAGGTGCAGTTACCCCGCTGCCACATTTCCCCCACTGGTGCTCACTGGAAAACCAGTCCGGCGGGGCGGCAGCATACATCCTTGATACCTCATCCCCTCCTCAAAATGGCAGTGACAGGGAGTAGTGCGTGTGCATGTGCGGCAAATGCAGCGGGGGTAGTGGTAAGTGCACCCTCCCCCACCCATAAAGTTATTCCCCCTTGCCTTTGAACTCCCTGAACCGCCCAGTGTTTGAACCTGTTCGGAGGCCCATAAAAGGGCCTCTGAACAGGTTTGTGCACATCCCGATACCAAACTATTCATGGTGGTAAAAACCAAAATGGATTGCAAAGTGTTTCAAAATAACTCCTCTTCAAACTGCATGAATGGGCAACAAATTGGCAAATGCCTTTCAATGTAAATAAGTGTAAAGTGATGCACAATGGGTAAAAAAAATCCCAGTTTCACATAAGAAAAAGAAAAGAGAGCTTGGAGTTGTGTAGCATAATAAAAACGTCTACTCAGTATTCAGTAGCTGTCAAAAAGGCAAATTCTATGCTAGGGATCATTAGGAAAGGGTTTAAAAGTAAAACTGCTAATATTATAATCTTCTCTATATAATTCTCTAAGGTGTGCCCATGGCTAATCCTGTGTGTGGCAGCTCTCATGAGAGTTCGCGAGCAGCTGACGAGAGTTGTGAGAGCTGGCAAGGAGGGAAGGAGGGAGACCAAGGAGGAGGAGGCGACACCGTTGTGAGCTGCCAAGGATGGTCGAGCAGGCAGCGAAAATGGGGCCATTGGCCTCGCTAGGAGGATGAAATCTGGTGGTGGTAGGTAGGTGGAGGGAGGTCGAGGAGAAGGCAGCAGCGTCACTGCAAGTGGCTGAGCAGCAGACAAAAACGGGCCACCAAGCTTCTCGCAAGGACAACAAGAACAGGCAGTGGGAGGGAAGTCGAGGAGGAGGCTAAGCAGGCAGTGAAAACGGGGCCACCGGCTTCCTTGTGAGGAGGATGAGAGCTGCTAGCAGAAAGGGAGGCGGGCTGAAGGGATGGGAGGAGAACTGGCTGAATCCTGAAATGGAGGGGGAGGAAGGGAGGACTATGAGCGCAGATGTTCTGCACCTGGGTCAGCTAATAATGGCTCTAATAATGGCTCTAATAATGCCTCTACACTAATCTATGCTGTGGCCACATTTGGAATGCTATATACTGTTCTGGTGCTGAAAAAAAGGCAATTGGGGGCAATTGGCTGTTGGTGAGTGTGCCCATAACTCCGGTTCTGCAGTCTCAGAGATGGCTCCTAGAGCACCCGTCTCCTGGGGGAATCCCCCAATGCACCACACATATCACGTGGTGCATTGTGGGGTTCCTGGAGGCCAGGACACATTGTTCTCGCCTCTGGAAAGCCACATGGCTCCCAGCACAGCTGCTCACGTGCGCGGCCAAGCCGCACAGCCAGGAGGTGGCGGGAAAGCCATGGAGATCATCTGGGGGGGCAAGGAAGTTTTGTACAGCCTTCCCCCTGCCTGCCCGCCTCCCCTCTGATCGTGTGAATACCCTTCGTATCTCCTGTAACACAGGTGTAGGTCCTCCTGACCCACATTATAGGTATCACTGTGCTGAAAAAACTAGGATGGTGGTTTTGTAATACTTTATGACTCATTTTGCAGAAGAAGAACTGCCTTCACCAAAGGCTTTAGTCATACCTGAGGCCAGCCCAAACAAGTAGCATGAAGATGCTGCTAACTTGGAAGTGCTTCATTCTAGCTACCCAATATAACTTTCACTATACAGTAGTGTTACTACTTCTCAGTTCTCACTTATGGATGTAAAGGATCACTTGTATGCTGTTGTTTCTCTCCACCCCATGTATTTAGTTGCTAATTATGCCCGCTTTAAGAGTAGTAGCTCAGTCTTCTGTGGTGCCTGAGATGGGGAGCAATATGCCACCTCTTCCCATGATGTGTGACATGTGAAGCGTGGCCAAAAGGTTCCCCACCCCCTTCACCAATCTCTCTCTCTCACTCCCTCACCTTCCACCCTCTCATGGGTATCTTACATTTATACCTACACCCTGCCGAGCTGGTTGCATTCCCCCTTCCCTGCTTACTTCACCAGACGTGTGCAAGTAGGAACTAGGGCTGTCTTCAGTCTGCTCCATCCACCTCCTCCACTCCTGCCCTGCATTTTGAAAAACCAGGGAAGGGAGTAGAAGGAGGAAGTGTTTTGAGCCAGCAAGTAAATTGCTGGCCTAGAGTGTACCTACCGGCCCAGGACACTTCCTTCTGCTGCTTTTGCCAACCTCTGCCTTTTAGCAGAGTAGGCGCAGAGGCAGAAGAGGAGGGCCATCTTGGAGTGTATTTGAGCAGTGGGGCACCACTCAGTGAAGAGCTGTTTCCATGACAGTAGGAGGAGGCAGATAAGGCAGCAGGAGGGTGGCAGGGGTCATTTTGCCACCCTGTTTGTGCTTCCAAAATCTTCCGCTTTAGGCAGAGGCCTCATCTTGCTTCATGGAAGGCTCACCCCTGCTCTTTAAAATGTGCAACTATTTTATTTTTAAAATGATTACAACAGCATGTTTTCTTCTATTCCCTAAGGATCAATGGGATATTTTTACAACAAAAGAATTAGACCCATTTGTTGGTGATTTGATTGTTTCACTATTTATACTGTATTTCAAATACTTTTCTTTATTAGTATCTGATCTTAATATTTACTGGCATTCATTTTATGAGAGCAAAAGTAATATGCGATCGGATCTCTGTGTATAATAGAATTCCTGGATAGTATAAATACTATGAGAGTATTCCAGTCTGCTCTTCATTTTTCCCTTTGAATGATTTCATAGGGGAAAAAATTCAAACTGGAAACAAATAAAAATTGGGAGGTAGTTCAGATTAACTGTTCCCCCACACAAGGGAAAGGAAATGCATGCTCACAGTGCACACATGTCTTTCTTGCATATGCTGGTGCTGGCAGATAAAGTATTGTCTGAATCAGCCCAAGGAGGCATTTGGGGGGGGGGGATATACCCCCGCCAACTGATTCACGGTGACCAGGCATAAAGACAAAACCACTGCACAGCAAACTCATTTTACTTTTACCTTGCTTCTTCATTCCTATTGTTTCTTCATCCATCACTAGTTGAAACTGGCAAGTCAGACAAAGCAAGCATAATAATGTTCAGCAAACCTCATGATGTGAAGGTGACAGGAAAACAGGTCTGCTGCTCATAATTTATGGTGGTTGACTTTTCCGTGCAATCCAGGAGCACAGTGTTGGGATAATCCTTCATCTGCCAACTGTGTGTGACTCTAGATAACTAGAAATGCTTTGGGGTTTGTCATTCTCCATTTTTGAGCATCACATTTGACTTCTATTATCTAAACTAGTCTGCAAGCCCATTGGAAAGGTCCTATCTTGTAATGTATAGAGAGCCCCCAATTTATTTTTAGAAGTATTAGTGTGGTCAGAGCCATTTTGGACTTGGCGAACTGGCCTAAAACAAAGGACTGTTTGTATCCTGTAGGTTTGTAAGGCCCGCTTGGTGATCCCTACTTAGCCAAGCAGTGAAGGAAGACTTCTACTTTAAGCAGTCTTATCTTTTGTCCGTATTTTGCAATTTCTTAAGCTGTTTGTATCTGTTTTTTTATATTAAAATGAAAGGGATTTATTAAGAGTTATGACAAAATAACACACCTGAAGCCCAGCAGAGGAGGGTGGAGGTGTGTGCAGGACTGAAGCCAGACATGGATGACTCGGCAGTTCCTGGGGTCATCTGCCCAGCTCTGGGCCTTTATAGGAATGCTGCTCGTCTCTCAGCCTCCTAGAAGCCCAGCAGAGGAGTGGAAGAGCCCCTCTGCTTCCCCTTCAGTGCTGCTTGGGGTTGGAGACCAAGTGTGTGCTTTGGCTCCTTCTGCTACTACCTGCCTGCTTCTGCTTCCCCTGTGAGACTGCTGCCTGCTGCCTCTGGGTAACATCTGTAGGAAGTGTGTGCAGGACTGGGGCCAGAGGTGGGTGACTCAGCAGTTCCTGGGGCCATCTGCCCAGCTCTGGGCCTTTATAGGAACACTGCCTGTGGTGGCGGGCCCACCACTAGCAGGAGCGACACCAAAGGGCTGACACCAAAGGGGGTGTCGCCCCTTGAATGGGTACTTGGAGCCAACAATTACTCGCTGTGACGTTTTTAATGAGTTTTTGTGTGTGGACAAAATCTCTCCTATTCGGGCCAACTTACATTCAAAGTCAACAATTGCTACAGAGTCTGATGCCGAGATGTCCAGCAGCTCCTCTTATGTGATGATTCTGGATCAGTTCCAATTTGTGACTCCTGAGGATGTGGACAAATTGCTTGGAATGGTGATCATCCTGTTCTCTTGATCCTTGCCTGACATGTCTTATACTATCTGGCAGGGAGGGTGTTGTAGAGGGCCTGGTAGAAATTATAAATGCTTCTCTGAGGGAAGGCAGGATGCCTCCTTGTCTTAAGGAGGCAATTATTAGACCACTTCTGAAGAAGCCTGCCTTGGATCCCTCAGAGTTAAGCAACTACAGGTCTGTCTCCAACCTTCCATGGCTGGGCAAGATGATTGAGAAGGTGGTAGACTCCCAGCTCCAGTAGGTCTTGGAGGAAACTGATTATCTAGACCAGTGATTCTCAGACTTGGGTCATCAGGTGTTATTGGACTTCAACTCCCATAATCCCCAACCAAAGGCCACTGAGGCTGGGGATTATGGGAGTTGAAGTCCAATAACATCTGAGGACCAAAGTTTGAGAATCCCTGATCTAGACCTTTCAAAAATGGCTTTCGGGCAAGCTATGGGGTGGAGACTGCCTTGGTTGGCCTGATGGATGATTTCCAATTGGGAATTGACAGAAGGAGTGTGACTCTGTTGGTCCTTTTGGATCTCTCGGCAGCTTTCGATACTATTGACCATAGTATCCTTTTGGAATGTCTGCGGGGATTGTGGGTGGGAGGCACTGCTTTGCAGTGGTTCTGCTCCTACCGCATGGGCAGATTCTAGATGGTGTCCCTTGGAGACTGTTGTTCTTCCAAATCTGAACTTTCGTATGATGTCCCTCAGGGCTCCATATTGTCTCCAATGTTGTTTAACATCTACATGAAACGGCTAGGAGAAATTATCAGGAGATTTGGTGCAGGGTGTTATCAGTATGCTGATGACACCCAAATCTATTTTTCCCTGTCAGCTTCATCAGGAGAAGGCATAACCTCCCTAAATGCCTGCATGGAGGCAGTAATGGGCTGGATGAGGGATAACAAATTGAGGCTGAATCCAGATAAGACGGAGATACTTATTGTGTGGGGTCAGAACTCAGGAGACGATAATGATCTGCCGGTCTGGGAGTGATTTTGGATTCGAACCTCTCCCTGGTGTTCCAGGTTGAGGTGGTGGCCAGAGGTGCTTTTTATCAGCTTCAGCTGATACGCCAGCTGTGTCTGTTTCTTGAGATGAACGACCTCAAAATAGTGGTACATCTGCTGGTAACCTCTAGGCTGGATTACTGCAATGCATTCTATGTGGGGCTGACTTTCTATGTAGTCCGGAAACTACAGTTGGCCCACAATGCGATGGCCAGGTTGGTCTCTGGGTCATCTAGGAGAGACCATGTTACTCCTGTGTTGAAATAACTACACTGGCTGCCGATACGTTCTGGGGCAAAATACAAGGTGCTGGTTATTACCTATAAAGCCCTTGGCTATTTAACAGAACTTCTTCTTCGCCATGAGCCCCACCACCTGTTAAGATCATCTGGAGAGGTTTGTCTGTAGTTGCCGCCAATTTGTTTGGTGGCTACTCGGGAACAGGTCTTCTCCATTGCTGCCCCTGGACTCCCTGTTGAAATAAGAACCTCACCATCTCTGGCAACCATTAAAAAGGCAGTCAAGACACTTTTATTCACCCAGGCTTTTAATAAGATTTATGGTTTTAATTTTTTAATGTTGGTTTTAAATGATTTTAATTGTTTGATTTAGTTTTGATTTTAATTGTTTTTATTTTGATGTAAACCACCCTGAGCCATATTTGGAAGGGCAGTATATAAATCAAATAAATGGGTACCTAATTTTGTGACCGCATTTTACAGACGTGCCTGCCCACATTGCTTGATTATAATATTCATTCATTCATTCATTCATCCATTCATTTCTATACCACCCACTACCAGTCCCTAGGTGGTTTACAGCAATAAGAACAAGCCAAGCAATTTTAACAATTAAAACATATAAAAATATCTAATTAAAATACCCATAAAAACTACCAGATAGCTAAATAGCTTGGCTGAAGAGATGCTTATATGTGCTTTCCTGGAAAGAGCTTTTTGCTCGCATTAGCAAGGAAAACCCAGAAACTTGTCCCACCCTTTTTCTCACTGTTCAGTGTGCCTTAGTGACTAGTAAGTGTATTTAGAATTGCACATTAAGTTAGAAATACCAAGAAGTGGGGGCTGTGGGGTTTGCATTCATTTAGACTTGGCTTGAGCTCTCAATATCTTAGCACCTACATCTATCCTAATTTAAAAATAATGGGCCCTTTCTCACGATCAGTAAAAAAGGGCTACAGGGTGAGTGGGGAGAAAGCCTTGAAATGCTTACCTCCCTGCAGACAATCTGGGCTGCTGGTCTGGGTGCGGAGATCATATGCACAGACGTGCAGCTGCCTGCTCGGGCACGGGGTAGGGAGCCGGAGCATGTCAGCCTGCTCCCCAGAACTCCCATTATGTACCATGTGAGTACACAGTGCAATATGGGGAGTCCCACAGTCTCCCAGCCCCGGCTGCAAGCAGATGACCCAAAAAAGTAGGCTAAGGGAGTGCTTGCTCCCTTAACTTCATTTTGGTGAGCTCCAGGGGTGGGCTTGTTGCTGTGGTGCTGCCGGCAGCCAAGCAGTTCCCAGCAGTTCTCACAGGCAATGGAAATCGGGCAGGGTTTCCGTAGCCCGGTTTCCCCTGCATGTGTGAATGGCTTCTGTGTCTGCTACCATGTTTAAAGAAAGAAAGAATGAATGAAAGACATTTTCAAGATTCTGACATGAGTCCATGGTTGAGGACAATGATGATGCAGTCACCTTGCTGAAACTAAGCAGATTTCGGTCTGGTCAGTGCTTGGATGGATGACCATGTGGGAACCCCATATAAGTGCCTTAGGGTTTAGGATAGGAGGGCAGGATATAAATCCATTAAATAAAATACATGTTTAGATATATATTTTTAAAGTTTGGATATTGAAAAAGGACTGTCAGCCTCCGAAACACTGTCAGGCTCTAAAAATCACTAGCCATGCATATAAAAGTAGTTTTCAGTGTTTTAATTTATAGATAGGTTTAAAAGCACCACTAACAAGGTTAAAATTGAATCTTGTGGGGGTCGTGGGGTAGATATCCTTTCCTCAAGAGAAGTAAGGTATAATATAAAATAGAGTGCCAATGTGCTCATCTGGACCCTAAAGGTAAAATGCCAGAATAGAATTTAAACATTAAATTTTAATTAAAATAAGTTTAGGTTCGTAAGAAATATTCATGATTTTCAGAAGCTGTTCTTTATAATTCACAAGTCAGATGATATTCCGGCATTTGTCATAGGGAGCCAGAGCTGCAAAAATGTTAATAGCTCCTCTCCTTTTCTCTCTGCGGCAGGCACAGAGAGCCTCCTGAGTATTCCTGCTCTGCAGTGTAACAGTGTATGTGTGGCATACAAGATAGGGATCACTCTGGGAACATTGCACATCAAGAGAGAAAAAGCTCAGCCTCCACGCATCTCATTTACACTTTAGAAGGGCCCACTTTTTGCCTTTGAAATGCTAACATTCCCAGCCCAGAAATGGCTCAAACCACAGGAAAGCAAACATGCTTTGGCAGAGCAAGGGACAAAGGTCATCTTATTTTCATACAAGAGTAAGGATGATTACTCAATACTCCGTCACCTGCTCCTGGGATTAGCCAGTTCTGTTACATCCTTGTGTACTCTTTGCTTCAAAATAATCAAAAGGAGACAAAGAACAGGAGTGTTTATAGCTGCTTTGATTGCACGGCTATGGAAATGGCAACATGCCAAGCCAAAAGCTGCCTTTGTTCTGCCCACTGCAGGCTTTCTTGGCCAAGGAACTGTCAGACCTGTATGTGCTCTCTGACCACGCTCCCGGGATCCATGGGCAGATCTGAGTTTGGCAGACTGTCGTTCATGAAATCACGGTGGGTGCAAATGAATCCTCACATGATACCTATCTTGAGCATCCAGTCATCATGGAAAATGCTTGTAAAGGTCATTTCTTTCCTTAAAATCATACCATGTAAACCGTCCCTTCACAATTGTCCCCCATCTGCAAACAACAAATGATTTGATTTTAGGAGAATAAGACCTGCCTTCCCATACTATTTTCTTTATGACAAAAGAGCACTCTTGAAAGTCACTTCTATGACATATTCAAATATTATGTCAACCCAATGAAAGCCACCAAAATCAGTGGGAGAGGGAGGCTGGCGGCGGCCCATGTTCGGCCACCACTGCGCCCCCCCTGCCCCCCCCCAGTCTGACGTCCGATTCAGGGGCCTGGCTAGCCACATCAGATGCAGGGGTGTGGTATCCCTCCCAAACATTGGCAGTGAGGCCAGGAGTGGCTTTTCCTGCCTTTAAAAGGCAGGGAGAGTCACTGTGGCCACACTGCCAATGCAGCGCGGCCAATTTCTATCCCAAACGGGGTCGCGTGGCCCTTTTGGGGAGTGAAATTATGCTTTCCGTGTCTGACGTCAGATGCTGGGTGTGTGTCTGGGGCTGTGAGGCATGGCCCCTGGGGGTGGTGGTGGCCTGGGTTCTTTGAACCTGTTTGTCCAATGGTGGCTCTGCCCCTGACCAAAATCCACTTAGGCATGGTGGATCTACACATTGCCACACTGCTGCATGCCTCTTACCAGGCCATTCAGCCAATGTGTGCAGGGTCTCCTTGTAGCAGCTTCCACTAGTGTGAAAATTCTCATACGATTCAGCTGGACCACATAATGAGCACCATACACACATTAAAACTGCTGGTGTGGAGGACCACAATGCAGAAGTGTTTTTTGATGTTCTCCACATGTATGGCATAATGTCTGAATGAACTCTAAGAAGACACAAGGGAAGAATTGCAAAGCTCTCAAGCCAAGCAAAAAATGGCCTTACTCGTGGGTTCTGGTCCCTTGCCGTGAGGTATTATGCCTTCCCCCGAGACCTTGAGAGGAGGTCTAAAACTCTGAAATTTCTGATTTGACAGACCTACTCCCATAAACAGGGCTTTATTGTGTACTAACTGGCATCTTTAGCCTCTTGCGGCCACTTCCAGGGCAGGGAGTATTTCTGTACAAGAGTACACATGGGAATATATATATTGAGATCATACACACAACCGCTGTTCTGGGAGTCAGAGAGGATTGGGTTGGGGGGAAGGCAGGATCACTCCTGCCTTCCCTCACATGATTGAGGCTGCAGCCTGTTCACCATGTGGCAGCAGGGAGGCCAGGGAAAGGATGCCCAGCCTCCAGGAATCCTGAAATACACAGCGTGAGCAGCACAGTGCATTGAGAGAGTCCCCCTCAAGCCGAATGCTCTAGGCACCTGGCTCTGTGTATGCTTGGGCTGAGTGCAGCCCAAGCATACACACGGCCCTGGCACCAGGTTAAAAGGTCCCCTTGTGCCCTTAACCCTGGCTAAATAGTTGGGTTGGGCGAGAGGGCACTGCTTGAATCGGGCTCCATCCCAGCACTGCACACGATCAACCCAACCCAGGCTGGGCTGCCATAGCCTGAGTTAGGCTGCTCATGTGAATAGGCTTGTTGTGTGAACACTTAACAAAACTTGCCAAAATGGGCTCAACATACAGTAGGTCTCTGTCAGCAAGTGTGGCCCATTTCTCCCACGTCCATACAATACAGTTTAATGGTTCTTCTGTTTATACTTTTCATTTTATTTCCCCACCCTGAATTTTGCTTTGCACAGTGTCATAATTTCAATACAAAATGTCTGTTCTGAAAAATAAGACAAAAGGAACTTAGTTACAAGGAGGGAACTTCTTTGTCTGAATTAGCCTTCAAATAAATCCAGCATATCCAGCAAATCATTTTCAGGTTTGATATGAGCCTCCACTGTATGAACCTCCACTTAATTCTCAAGGGATCTACTGAAAATTTTATTCCTGAGTTTTTATATCCCTTTAGGCTTTCTTTGTTTATTTCCCCCATTGTTTTGGCTCACTAGTCCCTGCTTCTATCCTTTGCTATTCACATATGCTTGTGCCTCCCTAGCAAATACTTGAGCTTGCACAGGGAGTCTCACCTCACACTCAGAGAATAGTTTTTTTCTGGCAAATATGGCTGAGAATTGTTTTATAAACCATTTGAGTTAAATGGATAGTTTCCTACTATGCCAGCCACACTTTCAGATTTCACATACTGGAGCCTTTCTAAACCATGAGTCACATTTTTCAAATACAGTTTTTACCTTGTGCTCTGGGAAGCTGGAATTACTGATGCTTAATGACTTGTTTTATGGTTTCTGCCTGTGCAGCTATGTAACCCTCCCAGCCCCGCACCTTGGTTCACATCAGGCTTTCTAGACATGCAAGCTAATCAGGTGGTAAAATGGTTCCTGGATTGTACTGCTGCTTCAGACTGCAGGTGGGGGGAGGTACAACTGAATGAGCACTCATGAAAATACACTCCTTCGCACAGAAAATGAGCAGTTCAGAGAGAAGGTTAGGCCGCAACCCTTTCCCTTTATATCTATTTTTTAATGTGCAAGCACTTTTTAAACATACTAGCTTAACCTGCACAGAACATCTGTGCACTAGTACTTGATTGCTCCCCTCACCCCCTGCCACAACACATCACCCTCACCTCAGAGATCTCTCCACCCTCACCTGAACCACACTCCTGATCTTCCTCCTCCATCCCGTTGATTCCATCCCCCTCACCCCTCTTGGTCACAGCTGCAGCGTTGCTGGCGCCTATTGTCCAAGCTGCAGCCTCCCCAGAGACCTCCCCACCCTCACCCGAGCCCCACTCCTGCTCCTTCCCACAGGAGCAGCAGCAGCAGCAGCAGCAGCTATTGACCAGGCCCTTCCTCGCTGCTACCACTGCCATGGCTGCTCTCTGACAGGCCCGGACCCATCCCTTGCCTGCTTGCCTCCCTCTGCCAATGGCCTTGGTAGCCCCAAACAGCAGCAGTGGTTAACTGGGCCCCTCCTTGCTGTCAATATGCACCGCCATGGCCGCTTGTTCCCCTGAGGCTGCTGACAGGCTTGGGGCCCGTTCCTCACCCTTCCTTCTTTCTCTCTTCCCCTCCCTTCTTTCTCCTCCACTCACTCTTCCCCTCTGACTTTCTTCCCTTTCTCTCTCTCGCTCTCTCTCCCCCCTCCCCCTTCCTGAGTTAACAGATCTTGTTCATCTTGTTTCCTCATCTAATTCACACAATGGCAGCCTCCTTCTCCTGAAGGGGCTCTTTCCTCCCTCACGACCCCTCTCTTTGCAGACCCCTGCCCTCTCTCTATCTGCCTATCTATCTATCTTCCTCTCCTCTACAGTCAAGAACATCTTCTGACCAGTAACAGTTGCATTCCAACTGACCTTAACCATCACAGGCTCCTCCTCGCTATCTGCATATGGAATCTCCACTGCCTAATCACCACGGTGCTTCTGCTCACGAACTCTTGTGAGAGCTGCCACTCATGGGATTAACCAAGGTATGCCTTAGAGAATTATATATATAAATGGTCATGCTTTTCCCTTACCTGCAGCCTGAAGTGGTACATTTCAGGAATATCCAAAACTCAGAGCAATACCTTTATTAGAAGGAACGAAAATGAACAAAGTCTTGAGCAAGCTTTTGAATTCTGCATAACTCTTTGTCAGGCAGCATGTTAAGCAAAGCAAAAAATGGGGAGTGTAGGTGAAGAACATGCAGAAGGACCCACAAAAGTCTGCTTCCCCCCCCACCCCCATCCCTTTTTTGCTTTGTTTAACTTCCAGCTTGATGAAAAGTTATGGAGATCGTGAAAGCTTCTCAAGACTTTTTGTGTAATAATCTTAAATAAGTTGAGCTTATATAAAGGTATTTTGACATTGTGGCTTTTGGATTTTTTGGAATGGATGAACAATGCCATATATATGATTCCGGGAAGAGTTACCTACCACATGATTTGCAATTTGCCTAAAGACCTTTTCGTGTCTGAACAGAAGTAGTGGAGAACTAGGCAGTTAACATTGCTTCAGAAACAAATCTGGTCTTCAGCACAGGGTAGAAGGAGTTAAGACACTTCAAACAGCTTAGAAGGAGAGTGTTTTTAAAAATAGAAAATTGACCTTTGAGGGATGGGAACCACTGGAGATGAAACAGCTGGCTGCCTTAGCCCTCCTCCTCCTCCTCCTCATGTGGCTTGCAAGAAACTTACGTAAACAGCCTCTTGATGCTGGCTGGCTCAGACATGTCCTTGGTCTCGACGTATAATGCATGGCACCATATCGTAAATTAACTTCTTCACTGCAGAGAGAATAAAATGGTTCTTCTTCCTGAAGAAGGTGGATGACACAATGTTTTATGCACTGTAGCACATGGAATCTCAAATAAAAATTAGCAAGTGCTGTCGTCAGTCAAGAGTGAAATAAAGAGAAGAAGACTTGAATCAAATTAAAAACCTGACATGGCACATTTATACTTCCCCCCCCACACACACACAACCCAATGATTTAATGCAGATTTCCAGCCTAATGGGGGTAAGATGGGGTCCCAAAATGTTTTTGGACTACAACTCCTATCATCCCCAGATGCAATGGCTTTCAGTCATGGTAGCTCTCGTACCTTATATCCTATCCCATTTCAACACAGCAACTAGAGACTTCTTTCCACACATATACCTAGCAATCAAGCAACAATATTTTATACCTATCTGGTTCCCACCCCTAAGCTGGCACATCCTTTATGTTTGTAAATGACATGTGAAATGTGGCTGTGTTTATGTCATTGGGTAGTGTATAGTGCTTGTGCATCAATGGTGTGGGGTGGCAATCCACCGTGTCTGGGGTTAGAAAATCCTGCTGGCACCCCTGCTCACAGCAGTTTGAAGGGAGAGGTCCTCTACATTGCAGGCATGACTGTGACATCACCTCATGCTGTCTTGGCCGGTCCTCACTACAGACAACAACTGTGAGATCAGCCTGAACTTTGCAGTTTGTATGGAAAGATTCCATTTCTGAACTCCTTGTTGGGGGGTGGGGAATGCAGGAAGCTGTCATCCAAAAGTGTCCAACACCCTCTCTCTGAATGGGGACAAGAAACATAGAGACTGTGTGTGGACAAACTGAGTGGGTCCATTTCTCTCACACTGAAAATTGAGATATGTCTCTCTTATGCCCAGACAAATATGGACTTGTTTTATGATTTGTCCTTTAATCTGGGTGGAAAATATAGCATGTTTTTGGTTTGTACAGGCAGAGAAAGTGAAGCAAGAATATTTTTTCAATAAAAAAGTAAAGTTTGGAACTGCCCTGCACTAGGGATGTGCAAATCGATTCTATTCAAATCTATTTGAGCTCAAAATGGGTCATTTCGAGTGATTCAAAACACTCTTGAAATAAAGGGCCTATTTTGAGCTTGAATTGAAATGGTCCTGATTCAAGCTTGAATCAATTTGAGTGATTCAAGTGCTATTTTGAGTCCCATTTCCCCCTTGCTGATTGGTTTTCTGGCACTTGTTTCCAATTGGCTGGAGATCTCCTAGCATGTTGATTGGCTTGTTATCATTCAAATCAAGTGTTGGCATGGGCAATGCACCCCCCCTCCCGCATTGGTTGGGGGGCAGGAGTACTGAGGGAGAAGCAAAAGGAAGGAGTTTAAAATATATATTTAAGGTCCTGGGAGGCAGAGAACCCTTACTGTCTGCCAGGGCCTCTTGAAGAGGAGGGATACAACAGGAGAGAGGAAGGACAGAGACTGCAGCAGCAGAGGAAAGCATAGTGATGGCCTGGTTCCAGTGGAGATAGAGACAGAAAGTGGCTGCATTCTCACATAACTTGAAAGTAGAGGTTGTAGAACCTATGGTTAATTTTTCAAACCATGAATTGCATCACAGATGTTTGTCCAACTGTTTTCTGGCAACTTCCATTTTCAGGGCAGGGGAGCCCATACCTCTCCCTGATCTGTCGAGGCTGCAGCCTAGCAAGCTCTGTAGCACTCGTGTCGCCAGACTGTGGGCAAGGCAACAGCATGTCTCCAAGGTGACAGCTATTGGCCACGATCTTCAAGGGGGTGTGCCAAGCGCAACCATGCCTTTTTGGAATGGTCCACCCATCCTCCGCAGGAAAAGGCCTTTTAAATCCCCCTAAATACCATGCCATTTAAACCAAACTTTTGACAGCAATTGCACTGCTGCCCTGAAACAAAACTGTCTTGCACAATTACATGTTCTAGTGGTGGTTGCATTGTGTGTGGGGGGGCACTATTTCCTTGTTACTCAGGAAAGGGAATGGAACAAGATGACTTCCTAGGAGGGGATATGTATATTAGGGAGGACAAAAGATCTTGGCATCTGGCTTACTGTGACCAAGGATGCTCTTGCGATGGCTCACCCTGACAAAGCAGTCCATGCAGACCAAATCACACTCCGGCCCCTGTGGCAGCTTGCCGCTAGAGGACTAGCACTCTCATGAGAGGGCCAGTCTATGGGAGACGACCTTCAGTTCAAAAACCTTCAGTCTTCCATCGGATTACTCGCTCATGAGTTGAGCTAACTCAAAAAAGGCCCCCCCAGCTTGTTTTAGGCCCCCATTCTCTCGGTTAATGATAGAATTTTTGCACAGTGACCACCCCTCTCTAGAGAAGCCTTTCACACACCCAAGAGATTTTGACACTCTGTGTGTATGGGCGTAGCTTGGTGGGTGCACTGGAGAAACACTGGGACTAGGGACAGATCTTTACCTTCACTAAAATTTCCTGGGTAATCTTTCCTGATTACTAACAGGGAAGCTAGGGATAGAGTGGGAAGAGAGCATGCCCCATGTGACTTTGCCATTTGATGGGGTGGGGCATTGCAGTGTCCCTCTTACTGGGCAACTGCCTTGTTGGATCAGAGACAGTGGAGTGTGGCAAGTGCTCAGAGAGGCGGCCAGCAAGAAGCACTGCAGGCATGGAGTGGGTGCAATCCTGGTGGGTCTGTACCACCATCTGTGTGATTACAGTTCCAGAAAGTGAACGAAACTGCGGTTATGGCGCCGTCCACATTCGGACATAACACTGCTGCCGAAAAACCTCAGTTTATGGTGGTGAAACTCACTACAAACTGAAGGTTCAATCTGGAGTTTGGTGAGGCACACCCTAGGTTGCTTTTGCTGCGAAACTATGGTTTTATGCATTTGAGCTCCATCCTCTGCCCCATTTAACTGCAATTTCGCATTACGTGTAAATACAGCCAGTGAATGCCTGCTTATCTGTCTCTCTAATTTTTTTTCCTCCTGCAGTGCCAACAACTACTTCCTTTCTTCCTTTCTTCCCTAATTTATTTTTAATTGTACCAGCAGCCCCAGTGACTTTAACTGGGTGCTGGTTTGAATTTTTTTCCTTGTGTGGATTCCCCACGCCTTAATGCTTGTAGCCAGCCCTTTAATAACTGGGTTCTGTGCTGCCTGGCTGCTGCCTGGATTGGACTGGTTTTCCCCGCTCTGGTTTTTTGTTTTTTGTTTTTTTGGCAGGCTGGTGTTCTTTGACTTCTGTCTGGTACCTAGCCTGTGCAGGCTCTCTATGTTTCCTTGGTGTTTCTAGTCCCCACGGTTGGATGGTAGGTAAAACCCATCATGCCCTACCACCCAGCCCACTTTGGTGTTCCTTGGACCTACCCATGGGGAACAATGGGCTGTCTCGAGTTCCCCATTGTTCCCTATGGCCAAATCACTCGAATAGATTCAAGTGATTAGAAGCTGATTTGTTGAAATAGCTGGCTTTGGCCACTGTCTTGACAAATAGATTTGAGGCTTTCCCCATCCATTTCAAGCTTGAAACGAATGACAAAATCTGATTTGTGCACACCCCTACCCTGCACATGTTTCTAGTTTTCCATTTACTCATGAGTGCAAAAAGCAAACAGCCTTGGTAAACAGGAACTTGGGCTTCAGTGATGAAAAACTCCAAACCCCTCCCACATGCAGACAGAGTAGCTTGCAGCAAAGGGCCCTGAAACAGTTCGCAGAAGATTATGATTCATCGCATGCTCACCTCCTTCTCAAAAACTGTGTGAAGTTTAGTTACATCCATCACTGAGTTCCTCAGTTATGCAATTGCTTCCACATCACAAATTTGACGGGGGGAAAGAAACCACCCTACCACCTGATTGGCACTTCTCCTGGCAGTTTCAGCAGAGCTGCCAACACAGTCTGAATGAGTGTAGATTATGAACTCACTCTGAGATGGTCCCTCTGGGTTAAACTGGAGGTTCATTGGCAGGAAGCTACATAGAAACTTGCAGAGATTGTTGCCTGGGCTAGACCTCCTCTCTGAACAGCTGAAGAACTTCTTTCTTAATAAGGCTTTTTACTCCAGCCATTCACAAGCACTTGATTCACCAGTCTATTTTTAGTCTATCCATGTGGGATATTATTACAGGCAGAATAAAGAGAGAACCATTCGTGCCCGAGAGTTCTAAAGTGGCACAGAAGAATACCATAGTGTTTTAGAAGAAGAAGAAGAAAGTTAAAGAAAATAAATCTGAACAGTTTGTTCATAAGGATTTAATTACTTCAAACAAAGGCTGGGTTAGTGGAGTGAAGAGGCCCCTGGTGCCATGAATACTTTGACTCTAGTTCTGACTGTGCTACTTGCCACATCTTTCAATAAGCTGCTGTCAGACAAATCCTTCTAAAGTGACCCTTTGTGATGTCATCCAAGGTGGTGTCACACAAGTATCATATCATCATTTTCCCATGGAAAAGTCACTGTGGTATAGTAGATAGAGGGCTCTCCCCGACAACATTAAGAAGCACTGTTCCTGTGCTGTTCCAGGAGCAATTGTGTCAGCTTTAACGCACCGCAGAAGGCTTTTGTTGCACTTTCCAGCATGAATTCCCACTCCATCCATATGCACTGTAGGGTCCTTGCATGTTTTTAGCAGCGCCACCCGTAGGCCAGCTCCCGCTTTCCATGAAAAGCTGATTGCTACTTTTAAGGCAGATGGTGGCTCTTCATGGAAAGCAAGAACTGAGTAGCAGGTGGCACTGCTAAAATTTCACAGGGGCCCTGCTGTACATATGGACAGAGTGCACATTTGCACTGGGAGGGACAATGCAAGCCTCCTGGAGTTGTGGAAGCTGAACAAAATTGTGCTTGGAGCAGCCCAGGAACAGCACTTCTTAATGTTGTCTGGATAAGCCCATAGTTTGGGACCTGGATTGGAAAGACCTGGGTTCAAATTTTGCTTAGCTCATTGAGTGGCCTTGGCAAGACGTGCAAACCAGCTTGAGTTTGAGCCGGTCTGACATCAAACTTGGTTGGCTTGAGGGCTCACCCCCAGCTTGTTCTCAAGCCGAATCAGACCTGAGAAAGAGTATGTCAAATGCATCTATCAAATCTGGTCAGCAACTGGATGACTCCTTGCTTAAGTTTCAGGGATTGACATTTTGTAATGTTAATCAAGTGACAAGCCATTGAGAAAATAAAATCTTATTCATGATAGTATTTTAGACTGATGCAATATGGTGTCATTCAACCAGTTTGTTTTGGTGGAAGCAACTCCTCAAAGCACCCTAAGTCACCACCTCCAAATAATCAGGATCAAAGGAACATTTCAGAAGATGCGGAAAACTTGCTTCCACAAATTCTGCAAAAGAGAATCCTCTGCTACGTGCATCCTGACATAGAACAGTTAAAAAATAAACAGCACTCTACACGTCCCCTTCCCAAGGAAGAGTGGAAGCTGCCAGCATACTCAATATCCTTAGGCTACATTCCAACAATTAGTGCCAACGCATTGGCTAGCAAGAGCTGTTCTCATCTGCCGCAACTACTTTTCATGCACAAACAACTCTGATGTTTGCCTAAGATGGGGTTTGGATGATGAATTAACTTCAGATCAACAGCAGTTCTGTTTCCAGAGGTGACTAAGGGCAGCTTCCAGAGATGACTAAGGACATCGCTATATAGAGCACCAGTGTAACAGTCATCCCCTTTCCTCCGAGAATGGCAGGTCCTGTTTCAGGGCTTGCAGCAGACCATTCTTGGCACTGTCATCAGACTGCAATTCCCATGATTATCTGGGGAAGGTGTAATTGTCAGAATGGTATTAAACTAAGATAGGTTTTCAGTGCAGCTATATTGAACATATGGGTAGAATATAGTACATATGAGTGTAGACTATAGTATATTTTACTGCCACACTGTACTGTTAGAAGATACAGGTGCACTCTTACAAGTCATTTGGGTCCAAACACATATGGAAACTGATGTAGACCTATGCAAATTATTCTTGGCTTGTGTCTTTTTGCTCCCGTTTTTGCTGTGGATTTGTAGAAGCATTGTCTTAACAGCCTTTATCTAAACGTGTACCCCTTCTGTCACAAACCTCCAGTTCAGGTATCCCAAATGTTCCAGTTATGAGACAGGCTATTCCAGTCACAAGCTTACATCAGATTAAGTTACTCATAAGGAGTCTTACTGAAATTAATGGGACATGTTTACTTGTCCTATTACTTTCAGTGAGAGTACCCATGAGTAATGAGTAATCGGTAATAGGGGTGTGCAATCTGGATTTTTGGTGTTTCGATTCGGATCTGAATTGAAACACCCCCGATTCATTTTGGATCCAAATCTGGCCCTTCTGAATTACCCCCTATTCGATTCGGATCCGAATTAATCAGAATACAAATCTGAATCAATTTGGATTTAAAAAACGGGTCCTGTGGCCAAAAGAGTGGGGTGGGGTGGTAGTGCCTAATGGGTGGAAGCTACCACCCAAATTGCAGAGGGATTGGCCAAAGGGCTGATTTTTGATGAATTTTTGAAGTTTTAGTGTCTTTAGGGCAAATTGGGGACATAACGTGGGATCTGGGCCAAAAGAGTGGGGTGGGGTGGTAGTGCCTAATGGGTGGAGGCTACCACCACAATTTCAGAGTGATTGGGCAAAGGGCTGATTTTTGGTGAATTGTTGAAGTTTAAGGTTTGTTAAGGTTTTCCCCCATTAGGTATAATGGAGGGTGTGTCGCTTCACGTCAGGGGGAAACGGGTGGCCTAGAGCAGTGTGGGGTTGGTAGTAGTGCAAGGTAGGGGCAAGGAAGCTACCTGAATTTTTTCAAAGGATTTGGGCAGAGGGCTGATTTTTGGTGAATTGTTGAAGTTTACGCGTCATATACCTTATGAGTTTTTTCCTCATAAGGTATAATGGAGCTTTCAGCAGCCCCATAAGTGCACTTGGGGGGTGCTGGGGTGGCCCAGAGCGAGTGGTGGTGTAGTGCACATAGGGTGCCAACCACCCCCATGGGTTTCTAACCCATGGGGTACAGGGTTCTGTTGTTTCTGAGGTGTTCTGAGTGTAGATTCTACGATAGCAAATGAGAGTGGATTCATGGTGTCTCATTGAAAATCTCATTTGCTATCAAAGAATCCACACTCAGAACACCTCAGAAACAACAGAACCCTGTACGCCATGTGTTAGCAACCCATGGGGGTGGTTGGCACCCTATGTGCAATACATCACCACTTGCTCTGGGCCACCCCAGCACCCCCCAAGTACAGTTATGGGGCTGCTGAAACCTCCATTACACCTTATGAGGAAAAACCTTAAAGACACGTAAATTTAAACAATTCACCAAAAATCAGCCCTTTGCCCAATCCTTCTGCAATTGGGATGGTAAACTCCAACCATTAGGCGCTACCACCCCACCCCACTCTTCTGCCCCCGATCCCACATTATGCCCCAAATATGCCACAAAGACACTAAAACTTCAAATATTCACAAAAAATCAGCCCTCTGCCCAACCCCTCTGCAATTGGGGTGGTAGTCTCCACCCATTAGGCACTACCCCCCCACACACACTATTTTGCCCCTGGGACCCGAAATTCAAGTAGACATCACATCAGACCTTTTTGCATTGAAGTCAATGGGAGGCAAAAAGGCGGGAAATTCAAATAGACGTCATTGCTCAAAATGGAGGGGGAAGAAAAAGGCATTTATTGGCCACAAAAGGAGGGCCGAAACAACAGATATTTCGGAGCAGAAACGGGGGTGATTCATTTCAGCTCTGAAAAATTTCGGAGGGCTAGAAGGGTGATTTGGTTCGGATCCGAATCACCCGAAATTGTCTGTTTCGGGTACAGATCGTTCTGTACCTGAAACGTTTCGCACATCCCTAATCGGTAACATTTAAAAATGTCCATGTGTGTATATGCATATACATATATATTCAAGAAATATACATTTAAGTGTTACCATTAGGGAAACAGGCTACTACATTCACTGGCTCACATGCACACTAAGTGAATCCATAAGCAGTCTTATAATGCTCAATTTTTAGCTTTTTAAATAACTTTAAATTTGAACCAGCAATGGTAATTCTGATTGCGGTTTTAGCCTGGACTTTTAACTTGTTTACTTAATTTAGTTAATTTTATTAGTTTCGTTTTATATTGTTTCTGTTGTATTGTTGTGAGCCACCTCGAGCCTTAGCGTACAGGAGGGCAGGCGCGTAACAATGATAGGGCAAGGGGAGACAGTTGTCTGGTAGTCATGTGCACGGACCGGTTCGGAGGCCATTCTAAAGGCCTCCAGACCGGTCCGGACACGGGGTGGTTTTGGTTCGGGAGGATGGGGTGGGGGGTTCCAACAAGAAATGGGGGGGGGGGCGTTACTCACCCCGGAGACAACCACACCGTAATTCACTGAGCAATCGGGCGGCAGGATATCTCCCTGCCGCCCGCTTCATTCCCCGCTCGGCGGCTCCGTCCTCATGTACTCTAAAGAATCCTCCTCCTTAAGCATTTAGACCCTTCAAAGCCCCGCTGGCGCTCGGCTGGCGGGCGCTCGGCTGGCGGCCGCCCCAAGAGGACCCCTGCTGCCCCCAAGAGGACCCCTGCCACCCCCATCCTTAAGAAATAACCTCCCATTGCAAGGGGACGGCAGGAGAGCTGCCTGCCATCCCCTTCCGCTTTGCCGGTCTGGCTGCAAAGGGCTTCTAAGAAGCCTTTCGCGCACGCGCGCAAAGAGCTTCTTAGAAGCCCTTTGCAGCCAGACCGGCAAAGCAGACGGCAAGGAGTTCTTCTCCCGCCGCCCGATTTTTAAGTCGGGCGGCGGGAGAAGAACTCCCTACCGTCCGCTTTGCCGGTCTGGCTGCAAATGGCTTCTAAGAAGCAATTTGCGCGCGTGCGCGAAAGGCTTCTTAGAAGCCCTTTGCAGCCAGACCGGCAAAGCGGAAGGGGATGGCAGGCAGCTCTCCTGCCGTCCCCTTGCAATGGGAGGTTATTTCTTAAGGATGGGGGTGGCAGGGGTCCTCTTGGGGGCAGCAGGGGTCCTCTTGGGGCGGCCGCCAGCCGAGCGCCCGCCAGCCGAGCGCCAGCGGGGCTTTGAAGGGTCTAAATGCTTAAGGAGGAGGATTCTTTAGAGTACATGAGGACGGAGCCGCCGAGCGGGGAATGAAGCGGGCGGCAGGGAGATATCCTGCCGCCCGATTGCTCAGTGAATTACGGTGTGGTCGTCTCCGGGGTGAGTAACGCCCCCCCCATTTCTTATTGGAACCCCCCACCCCAGTGCCGGACCGCAGCTCCACGGTTCCGTGCACACCCCTATTGTCTGGGGGCCCCACTGCCTGGAGGGGCACCCCAGAGGCACCTCATGTGACTCCCCATTGCCCCCTGCCCAGCCCCATAGCCTCTCAGCCACTTGCCCTCTTCGCCGTCTCTCCTGCTTGTTCTGCTGGCCCGCAATCAAAGCAGCAGGCAAGCGGCAAAGAGCGCCTTTTCTCCCGCCTCTCAGCTGATCGGCGGGTGGGCGGGGCTTCCACGGAGGCCTCCGTGTAGGCCGCAGTGAAGCCTGAACTCGAGTAGGGCCCAAGCAAGCCAGGAAGGAGGAGGCAGCCAGAGTGTTCTCTACAGCAGAAGACCCCTTGCTGCCCTGCTTAACCCAGACCAGCATTTGCCAGGTAGAGTGTGAACTCCTTTTTGTGGTTACCTTTCCCGCCCCCCCCCCCCCCCCCATATATAGGGATCTGCTTGCCATAGGGCTTGGATATGGGGGGGGGAGGGACCGAGAAGTCTCTGAATATTTATTTTGAAACAGCTTGGAAAATTTGCTGACTTAAAAAAAACTATCTAAAAAGTCCTATAAGTGGCTTGTTTCATGGCAGAAAATTGCAAAAACTTCTGGAACAGTATTTTATTAATTTTATTTATTCATTCATTCATTTATAAATGCACTTATGTTCAAGTTGTTTTGCAACCCAGAAGGTCTGAGTGAGAACTGTGAAGCATGTGTGGTGCTTTTATTTTATTTTTCTTGTGTGTGAACTGCTCCCCAATAACTTGCAGGGACTTCAGGGTAAATCTGGCCAACATGTGAATGCAGCACCTCCATTCCAGAGGAGATGTGTCTTAAAGGGCTTTAAAAGCCTCCTGTGAAAAACCTCCTGCAATCAAACTTGACTGAATTTGTTCAGAATTCTGAGAAAACAAACATAGGTTCACCCTGCATGGTTGAAAGTCTCCTTTGCTAATCTGCAGCGTGGGGCCCATTTTAATAATTCATCTTTCTAGTGTGTTCTAGGCATTAAAAGTAATACAAAAGTATAGTACTCAATGTATATCACTATATATTGTGACGTGTGTGTGTGTATTCAGTGAAATGTATTTGCAGGCAGCATACTTATTTTGGAATATCAGACTTAAATCTTTGGGGGCCTGGGGTGTGCGGAGGCCCTGGACTTTGGGGGGGGGCATTTTAAAATCTTGTCTCTGGGCCCACTCCAACCTTGCTACGCCCCTGCGGGAGGGGCAGGGTATAAATATTTAAAATAAATAAATAAAATTATTAAAATTAGTGGGACAGGCTTTGCTAATTTTCTGTCAGTCAGGCTGAGGGAAGGGGCACTCTGAGCCAATAGCCATAGCCAAATAGCACACAGCCAGCCATACAGGAGCAGAGGAGGAGGGTCTTCACCCTTCTCCTTCCTCTTCTGCAGTGGATACATCACTGAGGACTCATCAGCTTCAAGACAGTGATCCTCAAATGGGGGACAAAGTGTGTGCCTGAAGCATGGGCAGGCAGGAGGCCTATGAGTACCCCCTGGGAGCAGGGGCATAGCTAGGGGAGGGCAGGCCTGCATTTGCACCCCTCCCTGGCAGCCCCAGTGGCAGATTGCATGCACAGCCTGCGGTCCTGTCTGTGGCAGCATCCACTGTGCACACGCACCTCCTTGTCATTGGCATGGTGGCCCTGCTGCCACCGCCTCTGCCACCACCAAGGCAGCCTCCTGGGTGATGGGAAGCCTGCCATCCACTCGCTGGTGGCAAATGGGTGAGCGGCAGCAGCAGGAATGGCTAGCTGGTTGGTGGGGTGTGGGAGGAGGAGGAGGAGGCAAGAGGTGGCTCCGACTCTGGGTGACCTTAGAGCATCCAATCATAGCTCTGCCCCTGCCTGGCAGCCCCTAGGGGTGCTAGTACCCCCTGCTGGAAAAGCATGCATTAGGGTATCAGCATAGTTTCTATCTTTATCAGGACCAACTAACAAGTTACAAAGTACTTGGATCAACAGTCCATCCTTTGGACTGCCTCAGAGCCCAAATCTCTCCTTTAACAGCCATTCCTTCCCTATCCCAGTAGCCTTTGGTGCAGCTTGAAATGTGTTTTGCAGTTGAGATCGCCAAATCTAATTATTCCTTTCACCTCTTGTCCAATCCCAACTTCTCCAAGCTGCCATAAAACTCTCCAAATGTATAAAAACGTCAATTAGATGCCACTGTTTAACTATCCATGCTGTGAGAATAAGTAATGGAAATCTTTCTTATTACAGAACCAAAAACAACCCTCCAAATTATCTTATAATGTTAGCCAGAACAATAGTATGGGTAGGCTGAATGTAAATAACCCCAAAGACACAGTATTATATGCATTTTTAAAAAGGAAAGTTGAATTTATTTAAGGAAATAAGAGTTTACATGCTATTTGCTGTTGTTATGTTGATGGTGTTTGTTTGTTTTAACCAAAAGGGTACTTAACTTACTTAGTTGTGGGGGAAAGTGCTTCGTTTACCTCATTTCGGAAGACAGAGAAAAGCAAAGGCTCTCTCAGAAGCAGAAAGTCAGCTCACAGTGGAATCTCTTACACCAGGGTACTCTTTTAGACACAGAAAAATTCTCTTTGAATCTTCCAGCTTTGCCTTTAATAGACAGAGCTAGTCTCATGGGATTACCTTAAGTGGCACAGCAGGGAAATGCTTAACTAACAAGCAGAAGGTTGCCGGTTCAAATCCCCACTGGTACTATATTGGGCAGCAGCAATATAGGAAGATGCTGAAAGGCATCCTCTCATGCTGTGTGGGAGATGGCAATGGTAAACCCCTCCTGTATTCTACCAAAGACAACCACAGGGCTCTGTGGGCACCAGGAGTCGAAATTGACTTGAGGCACACTTTAGTCTCACAGGAAAGGCAGATACAATCCATTTTTGGAAGCCTCAATAAGAAAATAAATCAGCCAATCAGAATATATTCTGCTTTGCAGTAAACGGAATTTGATTGATTGATTTAGTGCCGTCAAGTCGGTGTCGACTCTTAGAGACCACATAGATAGATTCTCTCCAGGATGATCTGTCTTCAACTTGGCCTTTAAGGTCTCTCAGTGGTGCATTCATTGCTGTCATAATCGAGTCCATCCACCTTGCTGCTGGTCATCCTCTTCTTCTCTTTCCTTCAACTTTCCCCAGCATTATAGACTTCTCAAGGGAGCTGGGTCTTCGCATAATGTGTCCAAAGTATGATCGTTTGAGCCTGGTCATCTGTGCCTTGAGGAAAAAATCTGGATTGATCTGTTCTATGATCCATTTATTTGTTTTCCTGGCTGTCCATGGTATCCTCAAAAATCTTCTCCAGCACCAAAGTTCAAAAGCATCAATGCTTTTTCTATCTTGCTTCTTCAAAGTCCAGCTTTCGCATCTGTAGAGTGTCATGGGGAAAACCATTGTCCAAATGATTCTAATCTTTGTAGGTGTAGACATGTCACGGCATCTAAATATCCTTTCCAAGGCCTTCATTGCAACCCTACCAAGTGCTAGTCTGCGGTGTATTTCTTGACTGCTGGATCCTTGACTGTTGATGGTCGATCCTAAAAGGCAGAAGCTATCCACCACTTCAATGTCTTCATTGTCAATTCTGAGGCTGGTTGCTGTACCCATTGTCATTAGTTTAGTCTTCTTTACATTTAATTGTAGTCCCATTTTTTCTACTGTGCTCCTTGACTTTTATTACTAGAGCTTGCAGATCATCTGCATTCTCAGCTATCAGAGTGGTGTCATCAGCGTAGCACAGGTTATTGATGTTTCTTCCAATCCAGCTTCTATCAGTATATGTTCAGCATATAAATTGAATAAATAAGGAGAAAGTATACAGCCTTGTCTTACTCCTTTGCCGATCTGGAACCAGTCTGTTTTCTGGACTGTGGCTTAGTGTCCTGTGTATAGGTTTCTCATGAGAACAATGAGATGTTCTGGGATGTCCATTTTCCTAAGGATATTCCACAACTTGATATGGTCGATGCAATTGAAGGCTTTTCTGTTGTCAATAAAGCACATATTGACTTCTTTCTGGTATTCTTTGGCTTTCTCAATTATCCAGCGTGCATCAGCAATGATGTCTCTTGTTCCTCAGCCTGTTCTGAGACCAGCTTGAACATCTGGCATTTCTCTTTCCATGTAGGGCTCTAATCTGTGTTGGATGATCCTGAGCATTATTTTGCTAGCATGTGAAATTAAGGATATTGTGCGATGGTTTGCGCAATCTGTAAAGTCTACTTTCTTAACAGTATGTAGACTGACCTCTTCCAGTCTGTAGGCCATTGTGTCATTCTCCAAATTTGCTGACATAGTTTGGTTAGAGCCTTGACAGATTCTTCTTCTTTCGCTTGCCATTTTTCTGTAGCTGTTCCATCAAATCCTGTAGCCTTCCGACTTGGTAATGACCAGAGTGTTGATCTAATTTCACCTTCCTGTACTAGAGGTTCTTGCAAGTAGGGAATATCTTCTAGAGTATCTTGGATGTTGATGTCCCTGCTGTACAGATTTTCAGTATACTCCTTCCATCTCTGTTTGATCTTCTCTGAATCAAATACGATCTGTCCTTTGGCATTCCTTAACATACCACTTCGAGGTTGGAACCTCCTTCTGAGTTCAGAGATGATTTGGAAAAACTTTCCTTGTTTTTCCGTCTATTTACATCCTCAGGGTCTTTACAGATGTTGTAGTAGTACTGCTCCTTGTCTCTTCTAACAGCTTTATGAAATTCCCTATGAAGTTCCTTCATGAGTTCTTTATCTTTCTTGATTTTGGCTTCTCTCCTCTTCTTGGCAATTTCCACCATCTGTTCTGACATCCATTTTGCTTTCTTCTGTTTCTTGGTAAGTAATGAAAGACTGTCTTTGGCAGTCTCTTTTCACATTTGTCCTTAAGAACATCTTTGATTTAATTCCACAGTTCCTCTGGTTCCCTATAAATGAGGTTCAGAACTTCAAAGCAATTCCTGATGTTCTCCTTGAAAATGGTGGGTACATTCTCAAGATCATATTGTGGAAACTGGATTGCTTTGTTTTTGTGCTTTAGCTTGAATTGGAACTTGCGAATGAGCAGTTCGTGATCTGTTCCACAGTTGCCCCATGACCATGTTTTTGCTGTTATAACTGAGCTCTTCTATCTCCTTGCACCAATAATGTAATCAATTTGATTTCTGTGTACTTCATCTGGTGATGTCCATGTATATAGGCACCGCTTTGGTTGTTTGAAGAATGTGTTAGCAATGAAGAGATCATTGGATTGGCAGAAACTAATAAGTTATTCTCCTGCTTCATTTCTGTTTCCTAGGCCATACAGTCCAACTGTGTTTTCCTCCTTACCATTTACCAGTTTGGCATTCCAGTCTCCAACCACCACCAGTAGATCTTGCTTGTCAATTTCAGACTGGACTTGAGCATAAAACTCATCAACTTCCTCTTCTTCTGCATCAGTCATTGGGGCATAGATGTGAAAAACTGTCATGTAGAAGGGTTGTCCATGAAATAGAATTGATATTAGTCGGTCACTGACCACATTGTACCCAAGTACTGTCATTGCTATATTCTTCCTGACTATGAAAGCAACACTCTTCCTTCTTTGTTTTTTGTGTCCTGAGTAGTAAACAGTATGATTTTTGACTGAAAGTGTCCTATTCCAGTCCATTTTAATTTATTGATACCCAAGATGTCAATCTGTAGTCAATTCATTTCATCTTTCACTGTGTCAAGCTAACCCATATTCATGCTTCTTCCATGCCACTTTCCCATTGTAATTCTGTCTTTTCAGCTTCAGATTTTCTTTCCCCGCATGGCAACATCAGTTGCTAGACATCCAAAAGGCTTGAGCCTAACTGTGCCATAAACATTATCGGTACTCTGAGAGATCCTCAGCTCTTCCTCAGTAGCATGTTGAGTACCATCCAACCTGAGGGGCCCATCATCCAGCACTACATTGACAATCATTCTATCTTGTCTGTCCATGTGGTTTCTATGGTAAAACACAGGAATGATTTACCAGTATGAAATGATGCCTTTGTTGTTGTCACTAAAGTGACCATCCTTCCTATATAGCTGCTGCCCAATATATGTGCCTGCTTGCTTTGGTTGGGCAGCTGGGATGACCTTTGCACCTTGGGTGACCCTACTGGGAGTATATTTCCTGGCATACTTTGCTTATCCCGCCCAGGAACACCCCCCACTGCCATGATGAGGCAGCATAGCAGGACTTGTGGGGGGCACGTATTGTACACTGAGTGCTATGTGTGAATAGGACTAATGAGAGCATGCTGTGAAGAACAGAGAGAGAAGAGACAGAAAGAGCACTAGGGAATGGTGGGAGAAAAAGAGAAACTACAGAGCAAGAGTTCAAAGAAAGGTGGGCAGAGAGGGGGAAAGGTTGTTCAGCAGAGTATGGGTTAAAAAAAGAAAAGAAAACCCTGCCTTAAAACTGTAGCAAGAATGCTTTTCCGTCATTTACAGAGCTATGCAGTCCTCTTGAATTAGTAAAATATAAAAGTGGTCCTCAAAATGATTTGAATTCTGCACCTTGGCCCTAAGGGAACATTGTGTTCGTGACACTGAAACAGATGAAAAAGAAGGCACTGTTGTTATAACCATTATTTTCTCTGGCCAAACAGAATGAAGGCAAACCACAAAGAAACAAAGAAAATGTCAAGCCATACTGTGGCCTCCCCGCCGCCACTCTCTCTTTCTATATATTTAACAGTCTGTTGTAGATCTGTTTCTTGGCCATGTGCCATAAGTGGAGTATGGCTACCTTGTCCACTGGACAGAAGGTTAAGCCATTGCTGTTTTGCATGTACTGTCGAGTATCCTGTATGCAAACTTAATACTAGCCACTCTCTAGAACTAGAGTAGAGATGCCAACATTTTACTTCAAAAGTAATGGAAAGGACCATGGGGCAAAGCCACAGCAAGAAGAGCTAGTCAGAAATCTGGCAGCTGGATCAAAATCTGATGGATCAGGGCCAAAGACAGAAAAGGGCCAAGAAAAAATTCGTTATTGGGAGGCAAGCCCTGGAGAAAATGTAAGGCTAGTTTCAAATGCCAGGTCAAGCTAGGGCTATTCAGACATTACATTGTGTGGACATGCAGGTGTCTATAGATGTATACACATTTTCATGTGGATAACTGCACATAGGTTCATTTTTAAAAGTCAACATGGGGACTGGATCCCTTGAAAATGTAAAGGGCATATTGTGTGTATTGACTGAACATTCGCAGTGCATAAGGGTATGCATGCAGATTTCTACAGTCATGCATACAATGTATCCAGATTATATGTGCTTAAGATCATGTGTGAATACATGCTGGCTGAGGCAGAGTGCTATGTGTGGCAGATGCCTTCCTGCCTGCCTGGCAATCACAAGCTAGTCTTGTGGTAGCAAGCATGACTTGTCCCCTTAGCTAAGCAGGATCTGCCCTTGTTGCATATAAATGGGAGACTAGAAGTGTGAGCACTGCAAGATATTCCCCTCAGGGGATGAAGCCGCTCTGGGAAGAGCAGAAGGTTTCAAGTTCCCTCCCTGGCTTCTCCAAGATAGGGCTGAGAGAGACTCCTGCCTGCAACCTTGGAGAAGCCACTGCCAGTCTGTGAAGACAATACTGGGATAGATAGACGAATGGTCTGACTCAGTGTATGGCAGCTTCCTATGTTCCTATGTCCCTACCTGTGGGCAGCCAGGCTGCTCTTCCGCCTTACCCTTCTGGCTCGGTTCAAAAAAGCGCTCTGCAGGGTGTGCTTGCCTGCTTACTGCCACCATTGCTGCTGGGTGCTGCTGCACTTTCTGCTGCCGTGCCCTGTCCTCTTTGCCCTTTTCAAGGGACAGATCTGCTGCTTCTGCTGCTCTCCTCTCTAGCCTCCAAGGCATTTTCCAGGTTACACGCTGAAAGGTATCCACTAAGTGCCCCTCCGTATTGCTCATGTTTCCACATTGGTGTCGCTGCATTGTTAACAGGGTGCTGTTCATATTTCCCATGCCTTGATTTGAATTTCAGTGATGCGTTTTTGCCCTACAACGTTGTAAATGCACTGCAGGAAAGTAGCTGTATTTTTCCGTTGTAGGGAGCCTTGCCCCACATTTCATCCATTGCAATGCATGGCAGTATGGACAGTTCTTTGCCCCCCACCCTGTGCTTGCTTCCTCTGCCCCCTCCCAATGGGGAAGAAACAGGCAGCCCCCTCCCCCCTTTTATAGATACCCAATGTTCAAGTTCATTTGTGATCCAGAAGCAGTGTTTGGATTAGGACTTGTCCCCACCCCCCACATACAAATGTACTATGTTTAACACATATAAGCATTGCTACTCAGGCTCCCAATCACCCCTGCATCTCAGGCTCCCAATCACCCCTGCCCCACCCTCGACACCCCCTGACTTGTGCCCCTTATGAGAGCAATGGAATGTTGGCAACCCTAATTGTGGTTAAACTTGAGGGGGGAGGAGAGCTTCAGAATTCTGCACCTCTGGGAATCACACTCTCTTCACCTGGAGCTTAGCAAGGTTGGAAGTTGCATGCTACGTCCTATGCCAAGTGAGAACCAAGATGGCAGTGCTGGGTCTCAACATGCAGGCCCCATCCTAGGTCAGCTCCTTAGCAAGTGCTTTGCTCCACTTGACCCCTGTCACTGGCCAAGCAGTCACCTTACGCTTCTGTTCTGTGTCTCATCTTCAGGAAGTTTCTAGATCATAGAGACGTTAATCATAGACAGTTCCTCATTCTTTAGCTTTACCCTTCTGCTCTGGTATTTTCTTTGTCTCTTGGTGCTGTATATTTTGTAAATAAAAGTGTTATTTTTAGTGCCAAGAATCCTTGGGGCTCGGGCCATTTTATTAATTAAAATGTATTGTGGATAATAATCATGAATCCTGCAAACTGCAGCCAGTCGTTTTTCTCTCTGCATAGCCCTCCAGTCACATAAGACAATAACGTGGGCAGCGTGATTTCAAGTCTAGCCTATTAAGACAGTGGAGATGCGCTCAAAGGGTACATGAGGATAAATGCCACCCTGGCACCATCATTGGTTTCTCACCATCTGTGAGTGCCCAGAACTCAACCCCTTTTCATGACTTCTGTTCTGTGTCCAAATTCAGAAGCAACCAAGCTGAAAGGTTTAACCAGTCGCTGTGTTCTCTCAGTCTGAACTGAAATGTGTCCAAAACATCTCATGTGAAACTGGCAAAGGAAATATTGGACTAAGAATGTTTTAGAAAAACCCCTTGAAGGTTAAAGAATGAATTAAGTGCTAATATTTTGTTTTCCAAAGTTTCCAAACAGGCTGTCTATTCAAAAAGGTCCAGTAGTTGTTTTTTTAGAAGTCAAGATTTTGAAATTTACATAACAGATTTTGATACATTTGGGAGGCTTAATAGGTTGAATCTTTTATTCAACAGAAGAGCTATAAGATGAGGGGATGGCATAAGGTACTCTTGTATGGACTTCTGAAGCCCTATTCAGACAATGTGTTGTACGTGCATAAGAACATATCTGCACATGTTTAAGTTTTTGTGTGAATGACTGTATATGTGTGCCTTCTTAAAATGAACCTGAATGCAGGCCTTCAAATGCAGGGTACAGTCAGGAAGTGTACAACTGTGTATGCACTGAGCATAATATGTGAACATGTGCATTAAGATCTGTACATACGCACACTGTAAACAGTGTATACTTGCCTGGGGCATAACATAAATGGGACTATAGAGTCTTGTTGGAATCCTGACAATATGAGCTTTCATTAATAGCCCCCATATGCACATATGTGTGTAGAAATGAAACTACCATATCAAGTCAGATCATTGGCCCCTAAGCAAATACTGTCTACTATGGCAGGTATATGGCATACTATGGCAATCTACTGAAGTTCTCAGCCAGGCACAAACCTTTCCCTGTCTTCTACCTGGGACTTTTAAAAACTGAAATGTCTGAGGCTGAAGTTGGGATCTTGTGTTCTATTGCTAAGTGATAGACTTCTAGTTTCTCCTAAACTTCTTATAGTTATAGAGATAAGTTTAAAATGTGACAGTAAAATTGACTGGCATTTGAAACTGGACAGTAAATTTGCCTGACCAAAAAACTTATTGGCAGCCCTCTCCATCAGCCTTTACAGACAGTGTCTCACATACCATGCAGCACACCACCCATGGAAGAGAGGGACTCATCACTGATTGTGTGAATCAAAGCTATGCACTCACCTCTCTAAGCTCAGAGAGCTCCCATCGCTATTAAGGACAATGTTATTGTTGCAGCAATGATGACCCTCCCATTGGACGACAAGCTCAGGAGAAGCAAGAATGAGTTTTTGACTCTCACGGAGCCAGTGCATGCACCACGCTTTGCCATGGAGCCACTAAGGTGATAGCATGGTGTAGTAGCACATTAACTCTATCCTTGATGTTCTGCCATTCTTCAGCATGCTTTGCCCTTCTCCAGCATCTCACAGCATTCAGATTTGTAAGAAACCTTTCCAAGTTGAACAGGCAGGCACTGCCTCAGATCACCACCATAAGGTGTTCTGGAGTCTGTACCGTTCTGTGTTTTCACTTTAAAAGTAGCAAAAGCTGCAGTCCTAAACATGTGTTTAGAAGAAATCATTAGAACTTACTTCCAAATAAATGTGTTTAGGCATCTGATGGGGAAAAAAGATTGTTATCCTGATTAACACAGTGTGCGTGGAGCAAAGAAAACTCATGTATGGCATCTGTTTCAGACCTTCTCTCTGAAGTATTCTGTGCCACCTGAAAATATGCCCTTAAGGGTTGCACAGTCCTCAGGGACATATTTTCGGGTAACACAGAGCACTGTCCCTGTGTTGCGTTAGTCAGGATGTCAGCCATTGTTTTCCATGTAACTATGTATTCATTTATTAATTTCCTAGCTCACCTTTTCATCTGAATTAGGCAATCTTGTGGAACAATGCACATTGAAATATATACAGATGGTTTATAGAATTCAGTCTGTTGAAAGAAAGAAAAGAAAAGGAAAAGAAAAAGAAAGAACCCAGTTTTTTGCTAAAGAGTTAGGCTTTGATGGGCTTGTACTATGTTCCAGATTAATGGTAAGATGTGATGAACAAAGTGAAAATTTTAACATCATGCACTATCGACATTTTAAGCTTTCCAATCTGACTTGTATAGTATCTTGTGTCTCTTCATGCCCTAATATATTAGAAACCTGACTCATGTCTGGGGTCTTGAAAGGCATCAAATGTGCTTGTCCTGCCCCAGTGTGCATAGGGACTTGTCTAAATGTTTGAAATGTTTTTGTTAGGGGCAAGTCTCAGATAAATCCAAGCTCTGGTGTCAGCAGAACACAGAAAACCCCTCCAAGGGCCTTACAGTTATCATTCTGGACAGCCAAAGCCTTGGGAATAAGGATTGTCAATGTTACCTTGAAATGTATTTTTGTATCTTGCCAGAGTGTTATCATTCTGAGACAATACAAAATGCCTCAGGGTCTGGGCACTGGGCCAGGCTCTGTCCTTGAATAATTATATGAAGCTCCTCCTGACTCCCACATATCTGAAGGGCAAGATGGACCCACAGCCTTTTGCAAATCCACACAGATAACAACACCTGCACGCCTCAGAAATGCAGAGGCAAGATCAGCAATAACAGCCTCTGCGAGGGTAAAAAATGCAGTTGAACAGGCACGAAATGAACATCATGAACTAGTAGAAAGTGATACCATCCAATGACCTTTGAAAGAGAGCTCTTTGAAACGTTCCCTTTATCTCTCCTCAGGTACTTTTAATCCCTGCATAAACCCCTATTCTACAATCATGCGGGAACCTGTTCCACATCACAAGCTCTTCTCTTCTGAAAGAGTTCTGACCCAGGGACCTGTGTGCTTTCTAAGGGACACCTGACGTTCTTGTGCTCCCCCGGCTGTCCCATTTGCCTCAGTGAAAGGGAATGATCTGCAAACATAAAAACCATATATATATATATATATATATATATATATATATATATATATATATGGATGGATCTTCAACTTTCATTGGAATGAAAGGACTCACCCTTGTTGGTGGGGAGTGCTGTGTGTGAATAGTGGCTCCATGTCCTCAGGGAATCAGGGCATGTGGCTATGAATACAAAAAGCCCACAAATATTACCGACATCCTAATGTTGTGCACATCATGCAGCACAAGAAGCATGTGTACAGTGGCTGTGTTCCCACTTCAGCAGAGCAGGCACTCATGCAGAGAGGAGTGGGTTTTGCCACTGCCAGCCTTCTCTTCTCATTCAGCCCTCGGGGACATATTTGCGGGTTGCACAGATTGCTTCCGGGGGAAGGCAAATAGGCAGAAATTGCCCCCTGTGTGGAAGTGCCTCTTGCGCTGCTGAAGTGCAAATGGAGCCACACTGCTGGATACGTACTTCCTTTGGCTGCACACACACAGGCTGTCAGTCACTAATCCCAAGGTTGCTTCCATGAGTAAGATAAAAAAATACTCCTGTGAAGAATTTTCTTAAAAGCAGAATGACATAGCATAAATAGGGTTGGTTTTTTAAAACATGCAAGCAAGCAGGTGCACCATACGTGTAACAGCTTCATGAGACACAGGAATGAATCAGGTCCCCCAATCACTGTATCCCTATACTAAGAAAAAAACTCTACCTGTTGAAGTTCTAAGACAGTGCTGCTGTCAGAAAAAAGTGGTGGTCCTAGACATGGCACAATTTGTCCCTAGCTCTACTTGCTGGATTGCGGCCCACATGAGCAGTGACATGTACCGGGGAGCAGGGAGAAACCAACACAAGATGAGGATACATCATGTGTGGTGTGGTTTATGGGGTATGAATTTGTGGGAATAGTATACTTTAAGACGAGTGCATGTTATTGCACTCAAATGGCCTATATAGCAACATATGGTATGCTAGTGGACTAACCTCTTCTTTAAGCCCTGTTAGCAGATGAAGTGAGACAAACCACATAAGGTTTCTTCCTCTTCGCAGTTCACTCTCACAGAAAGAAAACTTATTTTCACTTTTTAAAATTTCCTAATGTGCTTGGTTCTATTTCCCCCCTAAGCGACTGCTATGCTGCCACCCACCACCGAAAAAAGAAAAAGGAAAAAAGAACAAAGTCACATTGTTCAGAGCAAGCATACCAATATCTGGTGGAACAAATACACAATCGCATGCCCAGACCTCAATCTCTAAACCCAGCTGGACAAAGACCGAGCGAAAATGCACACAACAGCAAGCAAGAGAAAAACACCTTTATCTCATTTCAAAAGGGCTCCATCAAGAACAATTCTGTGCTATGATTTCTTTTTTTGTAAGCAGTACCCTTTCAAAAGACTGAAAATAGCATTTATTTTCCTACTGATTTGTGTCTTCCCATTGACTTTTCCTCCCACCCCAATTTCTTTTTAAAAAACAGAATTTAAAGATCTCTTTTCCTTAACTTGTTTAAACATCTGCACCAGCCATAAAATATGCCTAGCTGTAGAAACTGTCACTCAAGACTTCGTGCTGAACAGTAGGGGGCACTCAAGGGTCTTGCTGCTTTGAGGCGGGCACGCCCCAAATTAGAATGAAATAGGACCAGAAGTGTTGCCCTGACCAAAGGTCATCTAATCCAAATGAGATTGGTCCCTAGTAGCATTTTGCAGATCTAGGCCCTACAACATGGGCAAATATTGGGAAAGCTGGTAGAAATTCTGTAGTTTGAGTTATTTCTTAGGCAACATCCACATAGAAAACCAAGGATTAAGGGAGATATTGAAAATGAAACATATTCCTATAATGAACTAAGAATCAGGGTCAATGCATACATTGTACTTGCAATGACAAGTACAGACAAAAACATCTGTCCTCTGGTGAGTTATCTCAGCCACAGTAATCTCTTGCCCTACATCCAACATGTCTGGTGGCTGCTGGGAAGGACACAGAAAGCTGATCCACATGACCATAACAAGGGTGAGGAGGGCAGGGGAGGGGAAGGCAGCGATGAACCTACCTGCCCCCCAGATGATGGAGATTCTCCTCTTTGGAACGCCATCATGTGCCCACACGATACATGCTACTCCAAGCAGCACAGATCACTGGAGGCCGGAAAAATGAGTCCTGGCCTCCAGGAACCCCAAAATTCACCATGCAAGCAGCACGGTGCATTTTGGGATTCCTCTATGTGTCAGGCATGCTAGACGTCCAAATGTGAGGCTATTCACATGAGCAGCCCTACCCAGCCTTGGGTAGGGCTGCTCATGTGAAACTCTGAGATTGAGGCTGATCCCAGAGCTTCCTTCCCTGGAAGCCTGAGTTTTTTTACCTGGGCTTTTAAACTGGGTTAAAGGGCACAAGTTTGCACTTTACCCCAGTTCCGGGGTCATGTGAATGTCATGTGACATACAAAGTCGGGCGCTTAGAGTACCCAACTCATGAGGAATCCCCCAATGCAGCATGCTGCTTTGGGATTCCTGGAGGCTGGGACACATTTTCCTAGCTTCCAGTGATCCACACTACTCGGAGCAGTGTGGATCAGGTGGGCGCACCATGGCGCACCAAAGAAGAGATTGGTGAACCTCTGGGGGAGGTAGGTTCACCCCTGCCTGCCCCCCGCCTGCCCCTGTTATGGCCGTGTGCATGACCTTTGTGTGGGTCATTCACATGACCCTAGACCTGGGGTAAAGCAGGCACTAGCACCCTTTAACCCAGGTTAAAAATTTGGGCTACCGTGGGAGGCAGTGCCATGATTGTCCTTGATCCTAGTGCTTCATACAAGCAGCCCTACCCAGATAGTGCTGCCCAAGCCTGGATAGGGCTGCTTGTGTGAATCGCCTCAGAGATTCACAACATGGTGGCAGGGACCTGAATGGCAAGTAGTTCCATGTGTTATATCTGGGGTAGGATCACTTGCCACCGGGAGACTGGTTTCAGAAGCATCTCCATGTTGTGTGTAGAGTGTGCACCAGTTCCCAGGCCACTCCACATCGATGGGCAGGTACCATGACCCAGCACCCCTGCCCACCTGTGGCAGCCATTTGCCAAAGATAACTTGGAAATGACTTACATACATGACAGTCTGGGGGGAAGGGCTAGGAAGGAGGCCGTGGGATAGTCATAGAACAAGTTATTACAGCCCAATCAATGTATGATAATAGTAAGGAACAATTTTTCAAAATAATGAGGGGATTCCCACGATCGGGCAGATGTGGGATAAGGGAGCCCAGCCCGCTTTTGCCTGATCATCTGCTGTCATGGGAGCCGTGTGGCTCCAGCAGCAAACCCTCCTAATTCCTCCTCCCCTTAGATGAGGTTAGCAGAGCAGGTGCTCTGCTAACCCGTATATTTTCTCGTGTGTCGCAGCGGCACGGCTCCGCACCACAGCAACACATGAGGAGACCCCAAGCAGGAGGCTGAAACAATCCTCCCGGCCCTGGAGGTCTCTCCAGGATGCTCTGTGCGCTCGCGTGGGGCATCCTGGAACTTCCGGGGCCAAGCGGATCCCTAGCCCCTCATCCCCCTCTGGCTCCGTGACGGAGCCGGCAGTCGTGTGGGCGGCTGACCCGGCCGCCCAGGACTGCTTTCCTGCTCATCTGCGGCGAGAGCAGGCTAAGCAGGCTTCAATGAGTGGGATCCTGCACCCTGAATACTGAAAAGTATTTATTGTCACATAGTGGAAGGCAGACTGGGGACAGAGAAGCCATTCATGTGTCGCAGTTATGTCTAACATGAAAAAACATTTGGGCATAGGTACAAGAAAATTGATGTAATCATTAGTGGAAAGCTGCACGTGTGTGCAGTCATCATACATGATGATCTACATGCTGTTTTGAAACAATTTCCTCCCCTGAACGATTTCTTTATAGGACAACTTATAATGTTTGAAATGGTTGAATAAATACAAGGGAATACCCTGTTCCAAGGGTTCCCAATCTTGGGTCCCCAGATGTAGTAGCAAGCATGACTTGTTCCTTTCGCTAAGCAGGCCCTGGCTGCATATGAATGGGAGAGTAGAAGTGTGTGCACTGTGAAATATTCCCTTCAGGGGATGGAGCTGCTCTGGGAAGAGCAGGCAGTGGTGGATTAAGGAGAGGCAGAAGAGGCATTTGTCTATGGCGGCAAAATTTGAGGAGCAGCAAATTTTGCCCCTCCTCAAATTTTGCCACCCCTCTCTGTGGGCAGTGGTGGCTGCAGCAAGGGTGGAGTGGGTGAGGAGAAAGTATCCCCCTTTTACCTTATTTTTAAAAAGGCAAACCTTTTTTGTTTAACATAAAAGGGCAGCAAAAACCTTTTTGCCTATGGGCAGCAAAAAGCTTAATCTGCCCCTGAGAGCAGGAGGTTCCAAGTTCCCTCCCTGGCTTCTCCAAGATAGGGCTGAGAGAGATTCCTGCCTTCAACCTTGGAGAAGTCGCTGCCAGTCTGTGAAGACAATACTGAGCTACAAAGACCAATGGTCTGACTCAGTATGTAGTAGCTTCCTATGTTCCTATGACTACAACTCCCATTATCTCTAGCTACTATGGCCAAAGGTCATTGTGTCTAGAGGATTATAGGAATTGTAACCTAATAACATCTGAGGACCCCAAGGCTGAGAATCCCTACCCTATTCCATAAATGCATTGTGCTACTAAATGTACTTAAAACAACTGAGTCTGTTCATAAATGAAGATGGAATGCTGAGCCAGGCAGATTACTGTACTGGCCAAGGATGGTTTTTCTTACATTATTTTATTCTAGATTTGTTAATGAAAATGTTCCTATGTATTCACCAATCTGCAGGAGGCTTTTAGAAAAAATAGCCCTGTGGAGACAGATTCAGATCTAACATTTAATTCTGGATCAGCTTCACAAAGCCAGCTAGATTTATTCCAGATTTACAGAGACATAAATGAGACCCTAATTGGGCCCAGTAATTCCTACAGTTCACTAGAAGAAGATGGTTCCAAGAGGAAATAGTTCAGCAGTAGGGAGTCCTGGAAAGTATTAAAGAGAGTGACTCTTTGTAATGAGATTAAGGGGAAATGTTTTAGTACATCCAAACTAATTCTGTCCTCAGTAAATGGAAGGTGCCAAGGAAAACATAAACACTGTTTTGGCAAGCAAAAGGTTAACAAGCAATGAACATAACATTTTGTTTTTTAAAAATTGTCCTACAAGTTTTAAATGGCAAAGAAAGCTTTTAAAAGCACGATTTCGAAATACTTTAATAAGAGGGGACCTATGAAAAGAATGTTGACTTTGTTCATGACCCATCAGTGAGTTCAAATCTCTTATCCTGAAGCAGAGATTTTCTTTAACTCTTTCGACTGCAAATATGCCAATGCCTGTTGCTGGTTGCTAAGTATTAGCATTTCCCTATATGGTTCCTATATCCAGTGATGCTTTAACCATTATTATACATACCCAGAATGCTAATGCACAGGACCTCATATATGCTGGTAGTTGTACTATCAAGATCTCTAGTATGATTATCTTCTTTCCTAAAGGGATGGTTTCTTTTGAAGTTCTCCACACCTCAGAGAGCAATTGCTATTCCCTTGTTACAATGTGGTCTATGCTTTCCAGTTTCAGGAAACTGTTTTCATTCTCCAAATGACTTTGCCTGCCAGGGAGCATGAGTACACCTGCCACAGTATCTCAATAGGCAGCTGAGGAGTCTGGTGGTTAGTGTTCTAAAGCAAACACCCAGTTTAACCTGTCAATGTTGCTCAGTGTGACTTGAGAGCATTCTCTAAGGTCCTTAGAGGTGGCAATAAATTCTGTGAAGTTGAAAGCTTCTGCGCAGCCTAAAAATGGGTTTCTACTGATGGTATATATGCATGCTCCCAAAAGCTGTCTGCACTCCTTCCTAGCAGGATCTTATTCATTGGCTACACACTGATCAGACACCTTGTGCTATTTTTGCCAACCAGCACTTGCATTCTGAGAAGAACGAGCAGGCAGCACAAAAGTAGCACTAAGAAGGGAATGGAATACAATCAGTGCCCAGCAGATGGCGCTGTGAGAATAGTGCAAGGTCTCTGATCAGCATACAAAACCCCTTAAATCTGTGCAATTTATTGCCATCTGGTAGGTCTCTTAGATTAGCACAGCTAACATTCTCCTGCAGCTGCACACAGTGTAGGGGACAACCTTTAGTGGTGGTCAAGCTGCCTCACAGGGAAACTTGTCAGTGACTGATCTCAGTAAGAATCCCTTCATAAGGAGGTTCCTCCAAGGAACCTCACCTCAGGGTTCCAGTTCATCAGCACATTATTTGATAACTATTGCTTTCTTGCATAGCCATAGTCTAAGCTGGATTCCTTTTACTTTTTCAGATGAGAGATTTGTGAGAAAGGGTACTCTGTGTGAAGTTAAATCCAACAGGGTTAGATGGGGCCAATGGGGTTGGGATGCCTGGGCCCCAGCATGCATAAGCATTTCCCCCTGCTCACTGGGCAAAGAGGCACCTTTTACCGTGGTGTTTCTCTTTATTTAGCAGGTGGAGAGTAACTGGCCCTATCCACCCCCAGCACAGTACTTCCAGTGACTGTTGCTGGTGTCTATCTTGTGTTTCTTTTTAGAATGTGAGCGCTTTGGGGACAGGGATCCATCTTATTTATTTATTATTTCTCTGTGTAAACTGCCCTGAGCCGTTTTTGGAAGGGCGGTATAGAAATTGAATTAATAATAATTAATAATAAGGTCCCAAGCACCTTTAACCCTGCACTGCCCCAGATACAAAGTTGGGTTGGAAACCCCACTTTAGGGAGCCCTGGCATTATGCACAAAAGTCCAAAATACCAGTATACTAGTTGCTCGCTTCCAATGCAAAAAACTTCTGCATGGGATTTTGGGCATATTATCCACAATTATGAGGCAAAGTGATTTGAGACAGGCATGAAAACAGAACGTGTCAAAACGATGAGTGGACCAACTGAGTTGGCTAATAGAAGACTTTCTCCAAACTATTTATAATTTTCAACCCTTAAGGGTTACTTATTTGCTTGCCTGTTTCACCCTCAGGGTTGTGGATCAGGCTGAAACTGGACATGCTGGGTGGGAGGAACCATACAAAAAGCACATAGTCCTTGTAGTTTTGCCTGCTTGGCAGGAATTACTGCCGAGTTGTGTCAGGCTGCTTGTTCTTGTGAAGACTAGAAAAATGCTTAGAGAACCGGTGAGAACCAACTATTCTGTGTGACTCAAATTTTTCTGCCTTTTAGCATTGAAGATCACCCTCAGCCTATGTGAACATGCTGGACTCATTGTTAGCACTGGGTGGTCAAACTGGAATGCACACCAAAACTGGCTTCAATTCTTTGAGCTTCACTTACATAATCAGATGATTTCACTTACTGTAGTGAAATACCACTGGCAGTTCTCAGCTTTTTCCACTGCAGGAATGACACTGAATTCGCGCTATGGCAAATCACCATTTAGGAGCACGTCGGCCCCTTTGTTTTTATAGCTTCTGGCTCACATGCCACACAAGGCAATGCAGGTGCTTGTGCTGTTGACAGTGTAGTATTAACAGAGTTCTGCTCTGGCATAAAGTTGTGCAAACGCCGTTGTGCAACAGGGCACCCTTTGCAAAGAACAAGTGTCCTGTTGCACTACGGGGTTTGTGCAACCTTTAGGCCAGAACAGAGCTGCCCTGATGCGCAACACTATCAACTGTGTTGATGTGTGTAGCACCACAGGCAGGACTTCAACTGCCTATGTTGCCTTGTGGAGTATATGTGCATGTGCAAAGGCTCGAAAAGGGCTGCAGCTGGGCTGGACTATCAGTTGGGAGGGAGGAGCCCTCACCACTGCCTACCCAGTATCTGCCTCCACAGTGGCCACCCCTGCCACCGGTGAGGCTTCATTTCAAAGGTAAATACAAGCTTTTCACACACAACCCCTCCACCGCTTTAACATTTTAAAAGGAAAGCCTTTTTAGGCTAGGAGGTCCCCCTGTACTTGTAAAGGGGAATCCTAGCTGGATTCCCCTTTGCAGGTATCCCCCATCTCCTACCAGCTGGCCCACGAGCTGGTTTGGCCAGTTTGCGGGCCGGACCAGAACCAGCTCGGTTCGATCGAGTCCAGGTCCGAGCTGCCCAAGGTGGCTCAAATCCTGTCTGGATTCAAGCTGAACCAGGCTAGCATCCGACTTGCATCTCCCTAGTTGGTTCGTTGTCTTGGTCATGCACCGCCATATTCAAATGAAAACACTTAATTAAAATGTGTAATTAATGACTCCCCCCAATAGATAAGGGGGAATACATGAAATTGAATAAGAATACAATTTTAAATCATTGAATACAATTGTCCCCTGATTTTAGTGTAAGCAGTTTTTCCAGCAAAAATTCATAATGGGTTTGGGTTACGTGGATCGCAAAGTCAGCTACCCTTTGGACTTCCTAGACCAAACTTCATTTCCCAGAAACCCTTGCTGACAAAATAGAGGCCCTGTTTGGATGTTACGCAAACTGGAGATGCTGTACTAGCATACAACATCCCTGAGGACACACTTGAAAGCTCTGCCCCTATTTCAGCGCACACAGCAACCCTGCCTCTCCCCACCACTGTTAATGCTTTCTCTGCAGAGACACGGAGTCGCAGGGTATTTTTAAAAATGCTCTTTCAGCCTCAGTTTTCCTGCTGTAAAATGGGGATACTAATGGTCTTCTTGTGCACAAAATAGCTAGAAATGACCAAAGTCCTGGTTCAGGAAGGGAAGCTGCCGCCACCACTGCTACTGCTCAGGGGCATTGTGGGTGATGATGGCAACTCTAGCTACACTGTCTGGTGCTGAGAGGAGCATCATTACTGCTGTTCAGGACGATGCTCGCACTGCCTGGGAAGCTCACGAAGGCCCCCTGATGTAGGAGGGGCCTGCTAAAGCACCTTCTTAAGCCTACTCACACCCCCTCAACTAACAAGCTTCATGGATTATTTCGGAGCTTATTTGAAGCCAAGCTCTTCCGATTCAGTGTGCTTAGAAGCAATCTGGAATGTAAACACTTGCTCGGGGATTGCACCACACAACTAGTTTGGAAATGTTTGCAGTGTTTCCAATATCATCTATACCTTCTTTCTTGTTGGATTCTACAATGCACTACAATTGCAAATATAAACTGAACGTCTTGAAGATCATTGAAAGTTAAAAAACAAAACAAAACACAGAGGTAAAAATATCAACTCTCTGCCCCAAACTAGCTGAATTTTAAGCCAAATTAAATAAAGGAGTGTACAATTGAACTCTGGGAGGAGGCCTTCCTCTCAGCTGTAAGCTGAAGCTGAGTTTAGATTATGGTTGTATCTTCAAATGGCATAGTCGGTACTTCCCTGCTTTTATGAATTAATAACAAATGCATGTATTATTACAGGATCCAGATGTTACATGAAAAATGTTTTTCTTTGATGAATCAACACTGAGTGGCTCGGAGGAGGAAATATGCATTTGCCAGGCACTCTGAAGTTCACATTCTGCAACTCCTTCGTGCGATGCTTCATTCTGTCACAATTTAAGGAGCAAAGATGTTTTTCATTGGCTTCAATGTGAAAATGTATGAAGCAATCTGTACAGCCGTTCCCATACCCTTTTGCTGGATTAATGGATTTGGTTTTACAATGGTTAGCATATGACAGGGTCAGTGTGGTGGTTGTTTCCTCAGATGCCCTGTAACTATGCTTTGGACATGAATCATGAAGAAAAGCTGGCCGCTGCCATGGCTGGTTTGGAGGCTGTGCACAGTTGGGCTGAAGTCCACTTTCCAGTGCCTGGAAAGATTATTATATTCTCCCCCTGTTTTTGTTTATGTATAATGGCTGTGATCTAGAGTTTCCTAGGGGCCCCAAATGCACACATGAACCTAGTTGCAAAAAGGGTCAGCCCCATGGCCCTAAGTGTGAGGACCAAATATGTGTGATGGCAGCCAATCTCCCCCCCCCCCACCCACAGCATGATGATGCTTAATTTGCAGGGGAGGGGGGCCTCCAAAGGCCTTTAAGTCCAGGCTCCAAAATTACCTAGGTGTACCTCTGGCTGGAGGGGCAGTTTAGTGTAAGGAAATGGAAAGATGGAAAAGGGTCAGCAGCACAGTGAGCTCTATCCCTCCTACTTTTCTGTCTCCAATGGGTTCCTCCTGAAGTGGCTTTTCAGGGCCTAATATTACATGTGTTTGGCCCTTGGAGAAGATTCCTTTGATGTGGAGCATTCCCCAGAACAGTTGGGAGAGAATCAGCAAGGCTGTCCACATGGAGTTCTGTGCATACAAGTGTCTCCTATGCCTAGTGAGGCCCTGTCCAACTCCAGCACAGCATCCCTCCAGTGGTTGTTGCTGGTGTCCACGTTGTGTTTCTTTTTTAGATGGTGAGCTCTTTGGGGACAGGAAACAATCTTCTCCATTATTCTTATTCTTTTTCTATGTAAACAACTTTGAGAACCTTTTTGTTTACATGTAAATATAAATAAATAAATAAATGATAAACAAACAAACCAATAAATATTTGTTGCAGTGAATGTCCAAAGTTTGATGAATGTTGGCAAATAAGATCCCAGATGAATATTGCAAGCAGTGTTCCCTCTAAGGTGTGTGCATGTGCGTGTGCTCACAAGTTTCTTTTGATGTCCATTCAGTTAATTTTAGATCCTGCTCAGGTTGAATCAGGAAGGCCCCACTCTGAATGCACGTGTGCACACACTGCCTTGATACTGCTGACCAGAACAAAACTCATTCTGCACAAGGGGGGGGGGGAATTGGAACACTGATTGCAAGTGTCCAAGAAAAGACTTATTCCAGAATTTGGCTGTGTCAATCTGTTAGAGCCAAAGCAAAAAGAAGTCTTCTGGCTCCTTAGAACTTTAAGGCCAAGCAAGACATGACTTGAAACATGTTGTGGGCATTTATCCTCTCTAATAAAACGCTTGGTGTCCGTCCGTGGACGGACACCAAGCGTGCGTTCGTGCCTCAACTGTTCTGAGCATGCTCAGAACAGTCCAAGAGAGACACGACCGCCAGCACCCGGCGGCCATGTTGGGCGGCCACAAACGGGACTGAAGCCGGGACTGCGGAGGCGGCAAAGGACCGAGCGCCAGGAGCCGCCAAACATCTTGGGTGGCCAGAAAGAGCCGCCCCAGGAAGACAGGAATGGGCCCGGGCAGCGGAGGGCCCGGCCAGAGCCGTGGGCCGCAGCGGGTGGCGGGCCCGCCGGAGCCCTGGGTGGCTGGCCCGGCCGGAGACGCGGGCTGTGGTGGGTGGCGGGAGGGGGAATGGCGGCGGGGGTCCAGACCGGCCCAGGGAGACGAAAATGCTGCTGCCGCCGAAGTCCCACCCTCCCTCCCTCCCTCCCAACTTCCGAAACCACCTTACCCCGGCCCGTGACAGTTGAGGAAAGGAAGAGCTCAATTGAAGAGGGAAAGAGGAGCTCGCAAGCAGTGCTCCTCCCTCTACAAAGGCTCTGCCCGAACTGGCGCTTTAGGCGGAAAGGATGCAAGAGGCGTCCTTTCCGCCCCAAGCGCCAGTTCGGAAAGAGGCTTTGTAGAGGGAGGAGAACTGCTTGCGAGCTCCTCTTTCCCTCTTCAATTGAGCTCTTCCTTTCCTCAACTGTCACGGGCCGGGGTAAGGTGGTTTCGGAAGTTGGGAGGGAGGGAGGGAGGGTGGGACAACGGCGGCGGCAATACTTTTTAAAAAAAAAAGGGAGAGGAAAAGGCTAGCGCCCGTTATTATAACGGGCTTCAAAATACTAGTTATTTTTATAAACAGCAACTGTGCTCCTCCTAATCCAGATCAGGACCATGGTCTGTGCGTGGGGGTGGTGGCGGTGGCAGCGGCAGCAGGGGGGATCAACCCTATTGCGGTCCCAATATTAAACAGGGCTCTGTGACCGCTATTTATTCTGGGAGAAAAACTGCCACTGGCACCAATAGCAGCTTCTCTCCCAGGGTAAATAGATGCCACAGGAGCTCCAATCCAGATCTGAACCATGGCAGAGGCCAAAGGTTAAATCCCCTGCCCCTGTACTGTGATCTGTGTATGGATCAGGGCCCGTGCAGCCTTTATTTATCAAGGAAATCTACACATGTGAAAATCTACATACAACCTCTAGGCACATCCACTTTGGCCCTAAGATTTATTATGGAAGAAGTGTTTGGAGGCTAGAGAACTCACCTCATTAGATGCATGAAATTTATCTGACAAAGTGAACTCTAGTCTATCAAAGCTTGCATCACAATAACAGTGTTAGTCTTTAATGTGTCACAACACTTCTTTTTGTTTTTGCAAATATATATATATATATATATATATATATATATATATATATATATTCCCACTTTTCTGACATAAATCAGTGGATGCTAGCAATTGCATGGAAGTGTTAGCCTTTATCAGTGCATCTCTGATTTTTTTGGACAGCTGCAAAATTTCCCTGAGATTGTCAAGCATCATTTTACTACTGACATTCACCACATTTCAGTACTTCATTGTAATGTGTGCATAAGAAACTGCCTTATACTGAGGCAGGCCAATGTGAAGGAGAGCTAGTCTTGTGGCAGCAAACATGAATTCTGCTAAGCAGGGTCCTCCCTGGTATGTATTGAATGTGAACACTGTAAGATATTCCTCTTAGAGCAAGGGTTCTCAGCATTGGGTCTCCAAGTGCTGTTGGACTTCAACTCCCATAATCCCCAATCAAAGGGGCTGGGGATTATGGGAGTTGAAGTCCAATTACATCTGGGGACCCAAGGTTGAGAATCCCTGGGTTAGGAGATGGGGCCACTCTGGGAAGAGCATCTGCATGCTTGCATGCAGAAGGTTCCAGGTTCCCTCCCTGGCATCCTCAGATAGGGCTGAAAGAGCCTCCTGCCTGAAACCTTGAAGAATCAGCTGCCAGTCTATGTAGACAATACTGAGCTAGATGGACCAATGGTCTGACTTGGTAGAAGGTGGCTTCCTGTGGTCCTCGACCCCAGTGCTGGTTATCCAGCCTCACAGAGGCTCTTAGGTGTCAACAGGGGATCTTTCCCAGCCCTGCACCTGTGGCCATTTTAAAAGGAAATGCCCGATATTCAACTTGGAACTTTATACATACAAAGCTGTACTTCATCATTGAGCTATTGCCTCATGCAATATCTGTATCCATTTCTGTCTGATTTCAGGCCTGGCTTTGGCACAAAGACTGTCTAGGTCATCACCCTGATAAATGACCAGTGCTGGGAAAGGACAGGGGAAATGTGACCCTGCTAATTCTGATGGATCTCTTTAGCAGCTTCCTATAGCTTTAGACCACGGTACATTTCTAGATAAACTGCCTGGGTAAAGGCTTATGGAACCTGCACTTCATTGGTTCTGCTCCCTCCTGGATGGCAAATTGCACAAGGTGTTGGGACAGCTCCACTCTGCAATATGACATTAACATTACAAGGTCTTGTAGGGTCCCATCTTGTCTCCCATGGTCTTTAACATCTACATGAAACTGCTAAGTGAGGTCATCCAGGGATTTGGAGTAGGTGTCATCAGTACACTAAGACACTCAACTCTATTACTTCATTTTATTTGATTCAGCAGATAAGGTGTTAATTCCGCATCTGGGATCAGTAAAAGCCTGGATGAGGGTCAATAAACTGATGCTCAATCTAGACAAGAAAGAGGTTCTTTTGGTGTGAATTCCATCTGACCAAGAAGGTGGCATCCGTCCTCTTCTGGATAGGGTTACACTCCTCCCAAAACTGTGTTAATTGCAAGGCTTGGAAGCCAGTAACAGTTCCCACTGACCCTAAGTGCGATTCCATCACTAATTGTATTTTAGGCCTGCGCAAAGCATCAGCTCCCCTGGTACTGTGCAGAGGTGACTGTACCTACTGCACAGTGCACACTGAGCTTGCTGCAAAGCTGGTGTGGCTCCTTTAAGGGAAACAGCCCTCTTGAGGCCCAGCACCATCTTGGAAGGTACACATGGAGCACTGGCAAATGTTGTAATTTATGGGAAAGTCTAGAGCTCTATGGGGAAAGTGTTGAGAAAGATGATACTTAGCACCTTCTAAATTGGCACTTGGGCTTGTCAGGGCTAAGTTTCTTTGAAAGTCTCCCCCACTCCACCCCATTCCTCTGGCGCTGGGGAAAGCATAGCCAAGGCTGTCCTTAGAGAGCCCTGGTGGGGTGTGGGGCCCGGGGCAAATCAGCCAGTGCAGGGCCCCCTTCCAGTTAATTCTAATGGGGGTTAAAACAGCAGGGCCCAAGGCAATCGCCCTACTTGCCATGCCCTAAGGACAGCCCTGAGTGCAGCATTCGCAGAGATCAGCACTGTACGAAATGGCAACTTTACAGTCCTCTGGTAGGGATAAGTAACATATTTTGCAAGCCTGATTGTAGGGATAAGTTACATATTTTTGCAAGGAGGTCAGCAATTTCACATTTGAGTTCTTTAAGGACTCTCAGGTAGATGCCATCTGGCCCTGATGATTTGTTAATTTTTTTATTTTTCCATAGAGTTTAGAACATCATCTCTTATCACCTCTGTCTGACTCAATTAGTTAGCTTCTGTCCTTGAGAAGCTCAGTTCAGACACAGGTACACGCTCAGTATCCTTTGCCATGAAGACAGATGCAAAGGACTCATTTAGCATATCCAATTCTGCAATCTCCATATCCTCCTTAACAATCCCTTTCCCTCGCTCAGTACCTTATGGAGCAACTGCCTCCCTGGCAGGTTTCCTGCTTCTGACATATTTAAAGCAGTTTTTGTTATTCCCTTTAATGATTTTAACTGAATGTTCCCCAAACTCTCTTTTTGCATCCCTTATTATCCCCTTGCAGGAAGTTTTTCTGTTCTCCTCATTTGGTCAGGGCTTCCAATTTCTGAAGGAAGTCTTCTTCCCTTTTATAGCTTCCTTGACTTTACTGTTAGACATGTTGACAGCTTCCTGTATTTGGTGGTATCTTTCCTCCTTTTTGGTATACATTCTAACTAGGCTTTTGTTATTGTGGTTTTAAAATAACTTTATGCATCCTGGAGCAAAGTGACTCCTGATTTTCCCTTTCATTTTTCTTTTCACCAAACTCATCATTTTAGAGAGGTTTCCTCTTCTGAAGTTCAAAGTGTCTATGTTAGACTTCCTTGGTGATTCTCTCCATGAATGTATGCTGAATTTGATTGCACTATGGTCACTGTTCCCTAAAGGGTCGATGACACTGACATCACACACCAGGTCCTCAGTACCACAAAAGAAAGATAATTCACACAACCCAATAAGACGGGCAGGAAGGGCTGAGGAAAGGCAGGAGCACACTTACCGTCCCCCCAGATTATCCTGTTCTTTCTTTTGACCATGTGGCTTGCGTGCCAACATGAGCAGTGCTGCCAGGAGCCATGTGGTGTCTGGAAGCCAGAGAAATGCAGCCCAGCCTCCAGAAATCCCACAATGCACTGTGTGAGGAACCACATGACCAGTATTGGGGGGGGGGCATAAAAGGACGCACTCATGCCCTTCTACTCTGGTAATATCCCAGGTAAAATACTCAAGCTATCTAGTGGGGCAGTGCCAGGATCAGGCTGATTCCCAGTGTTACAAGCAACCCTACCTGGGTAGAGCTGTACAAGCCTGGTTAGGGCTGCTCAGGTGAATAGCCTCTAAATGCTTTTTGCCAAAGTGGTCCCCACTTGAAAAATTATGAAGATCACTGTCCTAAAGGATCCAGTTCATAGTCTACAGGTGCTGATAGATCCAGCATTGCTACTGGAAACCCATGTGGCTTACGTGGCACTCCCTGCTTTCACTTAATTAAGACTGATGCACCAACCATGATCCCTCCTGGACAGATACAATCTGGCCACAATTATCCATGCCCTTGTAAACTCTAGGTTGAGTTATTGCAATGCATTGTGCACAGGACTCCAAGCTGCTATGTTACTAACTTGGACCAATGTAACACCTTTAGTAACTTGGGATTTGACTGCTTGACCACTTCCCGCTGCCACATTTTGTGGTAAAGTAGGGGGTGGAGTTGTGCACCTGACCCCATCTATGGGCACGGGGCTGCCATTTTGTTTTCCCCAGCATATGATGGGGGCCGGCCAATTGAAACGGGGGAGTATCTGCATAAGCTGCTGGCTCCCTTTGCTTGGGCTCAGTTGCTCTGGGGCAAGGCACCTGCTCACCCACCCCATTTCAGTGAGATCACCTTCTGGGGGCCAAGTAGGACTTTTGGGGGGTCAAACCTGATTGGCTTTGGGGTGGCCTTTTTCACTTACTTCTCACTGATTCTCCTGGTAGGGTTTCATTGTTTAGAATGTTTGGTCACTTTGTGTGAGTTGAGGTGAGTGCGAGTTGAGGTAGGTTGTGTTGTATTGGTTTTCACTGGAGGACTGATTACAGCTAGTAGGATGCCCTGGAGGGTTTTGTGGACCTTTGGCTGGGATTTGCCCCTACTTGGAGGCTCACAAAAGAAAAATAGGGCCACACGTGTACTAAGGACAAAAAACAACAAGCCATGTGAGTACAGAAAAATATCCAATCGTGAATACAAAACTTCCAAAATTAATAACTATGTTTATAAATAATCATGAAATTAGTAATGATACATATATCCAAGATCTAAATCCAAGGATTGTGCCAAACACCACCCAAAAGCTCTTGTATGGGTATAAGAATAGGTACTATACAAAAAGAACACCCATGAGGCATCAATAACATAATCAAGCTTCATGAACCTCCTGTAGAATGTGAACCTAAATTAAGTCTTTTTACTCATAAGGAGACCACAACTGAGACATCATGCAGCTCATTCAAGGGGTCGGAACAAAGGTCAGCTGTACATATGAGCTCACAAAAAGAAAACATCACCCAACTACTATATAAATTCTATCATAGGGATGATCTCAGTAGAGAAATAAATAAACTCCCTGGACACCCTGGAAAAAAATCAGAAAAAATCAGACCTTATTAAAGAAAACATGCCAAATCCAAATGCAAATTTAAACCTCCCTTCCCTACTGATCTAAATCTATGAATCAACTCAGCTTCTTTATGCATAAGAATTTTCCGTACATCATCTCTCCTACCAATATTGGGTCTGTATTTAAATAAAATACAGACCCTAAAATCATTTTCAGAGTGTTGCTTATCAATGAAATGGGGGGTTAAAGGGGCCTCCATATGACAATTTCTTGGTCTCGAGATGTGCTCAGAAATTCTTGTGCATAGAGGATGTGTGCTCATTCCAATATATATCATTGAACAGGCACAAACAATCATATGTTCCTAGTACTGCAATTGCCAAAGCAATCTAGGGGTATGGTTTTGTTAATGGTTGGAATAAAAATTAGTTTGTCACTCAAAATAACGTTGCAGGTTCTACAGTGGCCACATGGATACATTCCCCTTACATAATCTTTATGACATATGATTCTCTCAATGTCAGCTCTCACCAGAACATTACCTAGATTTCTAGCATTAGAAGGGCATAATGGGTAATTCTTCACAGCCAGGAATATCACTAACTAAATGCCAGTGTCGTCTGACTAAATTTCTAACTTGATAGCCTAAAGTTGAGAATTCTAAGGACCAGATCAGTTGCTGCATAATAGGTTTATTAGATGTTGTAAGTAAGGCAGATATATCCATAGAACTAGCTCTAGTAATAGCTCTGTCCAGGACAATTTGAGGATAACCTCTGTTCCTAAACTGAGCTAACATAATTTTCGCATCCTTCTCAAATTCCATAGAATCTGTGGCAATGCGTTTGATTGTTAATAGCTGACGATAGGGAATGCTGTCTTTCATTTGTTTAGGATGCAAAGAGGAATAATGTAAATAAGACCTTCTATCAGTAGTTTTGGTGTATACTCCAAAAGTAAGATATCCATCATTATTTACCTGTACCCTTGTATCAAAAAATGGAATTTCACAATTATTAAATTGACCTGTAAACTGAATCTGAGGATGAACATTGTCCATCCTTTGCATAAATTCCTGTATGTTATCGGGAATGGTATAAATAAAAAAGATGTCATCTATATATCTCCAGAACATATAGATCTGAGAAAGAAAGGGATTAACACGAGGGTTTCAAGTAAAATTCAGTCTCGAGAGAGAAACAAGAAATATGATAGGGATGAAAGGGACTATGGTAGTGGACATATATACAATTGGTCTTCCAGACCCATGACTAATAAACCTAAAAAGGGGGTATCTTGGAGAGAGCCACTTTCAGATTTAGATTGGTCTGGAACTGACACTGGTAATTCATCAGAAGAAGATGATTTTTTGAGAAGGAAAAGACCCTTTTCGGAATGTGGAACTGAAGCTGTTAAGGACATCCCAGTTTTTCGGGGGAGAGGGAGACCTCGCTCCTGATTCAGGAACCCCCCATTGTAAATTTGAGTTCTAGACGATTTACAGCTCATGAACTCCGTATATTGGCTTTGGGTTTAAATTTTATTCCTAAACTGGTGGCCGGTGGAGGGGCGGCGAGAGGCACCTTTAAGAGTAAATGAATTGGTGCTTACCTCCACTCTCGCTGCACCTGAAAACTGCTCAGAGAATCAGTGTGCCGCCCAGCAGCCCCTGTGGTGGGGGATCGCCTCTGCCACTCACCTGGCTTCCACAGAGCCAATCCCCACCTGTGGCCAGGTGAGTGGCAGAGGCGATCCCCTGCCCCAGGGGCTGCTGGGCAGCACGCTGCTTCTCTGAGCAGCGTTCAGGTGCAGCAAGAGCAGAGATAAGCACCAATTCATTTGCTCTGAAAGGTGCCTCTCGCTGCCCCTCCACTGGTGCCCTCACTGGCTGCTACTGGCCGCAGCCCGTGTTCTGTCCCCACCGTGGCCCTCCTAGCCCCTCCCCCTGCATGTGATGTCAGGAGCAGTGAGCATTTAGCCATGCCCCCCACGCCTGATGTCAGACACGGAGTCGTAGTTTAGCACCCAAATGGGGCCCCATGGCCCCGTTTAGGAGTGAAACTGGCCAGCACTGCCTTCTCAGCACAGCCGGAGAGTGGCAGGGAGAGTCACTCCAGCCACGTTGCGAACACTGATCTAGCGCAAAAATGGGGCCACGCAGCAAGCATGACTTGCCCCCTTAGCTAAGCAGGGTCCACCCTGGTTGAAAATGAATTGGAGACTGGATGTGTGTGCACTGTAAGATAGTCCCCTTAGGGGATGAAGCTGCTCTGGGAAGAGTAGAAGGTTCTAAGTTTCCTCCTTGGCATGTCCAAGATAGGGCTGAGAGAGACTCCTGCATGTAACCTTGGAAAAGCCACTGCCAGTCTGTGTAGACAATACTGAGCTTGATGGACCTATGGTCTCATTCAGTATATGGCTGCTGCCTATGTTCCTATGAGCTAAACCATGCCCCCTGTCTCTGACGTTGGACGCAGGGGGCATGTCTGGGGTGCCAGGTGCGGCCCCTTAGAGGAAGCAGCCCAGGTTCTTTGAACCCATCCACTCAGTGGTGGCTCTGCCCCTGGTGTTCTGTGGTTATTGGGGCCTGGGTGTGCAATAAGGACAACCTTCTCCAGCATGCACCTGTCCAAATCCTACAGTCTTCTTCAGAGGTCCTTCCCCAGGTCTGAGGCACTCACCTTCTGTTGGTAGGCAGATAGTGAACAGAGAGGGTTTTCTCAGGAGTTGCAACCCATAGATGAAACATCCTCCCAAGGAGGCTCAACTGGCCCCCAAGCTAGAGTCCTTGCAGCACCAGGCAAAGATCCTTTTAGTTGCTTCAGCTTTCTAGCATGTGCAGTAGCTGTGGTTAATTTATTATTTTATTGGCTTCACCAGATTTTGTTCTCTTGTTTCTGTGTGGTTTTAACAATTTAATATTGTATTTTATTGCTTTTATTAGCTGCTCTGGGGGTTTTTAACTGAAGGGCAACATTATAAAATAAATAGATACACAGCTGATTCAGGGTAGATATAGACCAGCTCTAATTTTTTACATTTTTCTTGCACACTTTTGAACCACAAAGAGATTTCTCATTGAGGACATATGATCAAAGCATACATTAATATAAACAGGATTCTTACATATATAAACTTGTATAAAAATAGATTGAGTGATATGCTTTTACATAGTCACTTTTAAATAAGAACACAGATTGCAGCTTATTTTAATATTAGCTTTGATTGTACATGCCTGAGAAAGAGCTTTTATATAGCCCATCTCTCTCTCTCTCTCTCACCAATAAATGGTGCAAAAGTCCTGCTAACTGAGGAAAGAGGTTGCCTTTTAAAGTGGTGATTCTCTTATTAAGTCGGCGGGGGCGGGGCGGGGGGACACTGGCCCTATCCATCCTCAGCACAGCATCCTTCCAGTGGCTGTTGCTGGTGTCCATCTTATGTTTCTTTTTTAGATTGTGAGCCCTTTGAGAGCCATTTTATTTATTCATTCATGCATGCATGCATTCATTTATATCTATGTAAACAGCTTTGGGAACTTTTGTTGTAAAGTGGTATATAAATATTCATGGTAGTGTATCAGTTTATACCCATTCTGTCTCTCTCATTCATTGGGACCTAAGTGACACCCTTAATCAGTGGAAAACCCAGCAGAGTCAGAGGCAACAAGAAGGCCAAAGTAAAAATGAAAAGGGCCAGAGGCAGATGATATGAAGCATGTTATGTCCAACACTCTTATAATCTGTGTACAGTATACACAGGTGCAGAACTGTATGGAGGGCAGTTATTCACATTATACTGAACACAGGTACAGAAGTACTCTTCCTATCTGCACTGTGCATTTGAGGGGCATACCCAGGTTCACTTATAAAATGATTGCAGACACAGTCATTCATGCAAAAACACATGTGTGTATGCAGACATCTGAATGCAGGGGCAACATAACATCTGAACAGGACTCTTGCCTAAGAAGGGTAGTTAGGTAGACAAGGCGAGGCAGACAAGGCTGCGCAGTCTATTTTTCACATTTCTATTCCACCAGAATTCATGCCTCAAAGCAGCTTACGGGGTCAAACGGAGCAACAAGTTGCTCAGACTGATGAACCAATCCTAGAGCAACTATTATAGCCTGCTAGTAGCTTTAAGCCCGTTTCATTAATGGGCGCTAGTAGAGAAGACTCACTTGCCCACTCTCTTGCCCTCCCTCCCCCTCCCACCCCTCTCTCACCCTCCCCTCCCTGTCAGCCTCCTGCCCCACTCTCTATTGCCCTTTCCCCTCCCCCCTGCCCACTCTTGCCCTCCCCCTCCCCCTCCTCACATCACATCCACTCACTTGGGCCCTGAGTCCACTGCTCAGATGCAGCTTCCTTTCTTTCTCCTCCCGCTCCCTTAGTCTCTGGCGGGGCCGAGTGCGGCCACCGCCGCCATCGGGCCCGGCCTGCCGTGGCCGCCGCTGCCAGTGGGCCGGGCCCAGTCCTCTCGCCGCCGCCATCAGCCCCAGTTGCCCCGCAGCGGCCACCGCCGCCAGTGGGGCCAGTCTCCCCGCCGGTGGCCGCCAGCGGGCTCAGTTCCCCCGCCGCAGCCACCGCCGCCAGTGGGCCCAGTCTCCCTGCCACGGCTGCTCGGCCGTACCGTGTTCTCTGGCCGAGGCCGAGGTTGTGGCTCCGCCGCCGCCGAGGCCGGCTTCCCCCCCGCCTCCTCCCCCCCGCCCGGCTTCGGCGGCGGCCGGGCTGGACCCGCCGCCACCACCTCTGCCCTCTCTGTGGCTGTCTCCGGCCTCCCTCGGCCGGGCCGACCAACCGGCCAACATGGCCGCCTGGTGCCTGTGGCCGTATCTCCCTCGGACGTTCTGGGCATGCTCTCCGCGCATGCCCAGAACAGCCGAGGGAGACACGGGCGCAGAGACACAGGCTCACACCCAAGGCTTTTATTATAGAGGATAGAGGCAGTCAGGATTCTATTGGTTCCTCGGATCACATGGATTGAAAAGCAGCAGTACATTCTATAGGCAGGGTTGCAGCCCAGCAGAGGATCATTCCCTGTGCTTGGGAGCCACTTCAGTGACGTAGAGTAAGGTGCCCAAGCTACTGCTGCCAGAGTCCTGGTTTGAGACCCCTGGCACCTTTCTGTAAGTTCATGCTGACTGCTTACGGTGAGGCAAGCATCAGATGTCAGCATCCTCAAGCAACTGCTGAGGGCCTCAGGTCTTTAGAAGGGCCCTATCACTGGCCACTTCCACTTGTAACCTTGTGCAGCCACAGCAAGAGAATAATTCTATTGGCTGAGAGAGTCAGTCATCAGTAAATGGGGTTTTCCCCCCCACCTCAATGTCCCTTGTGTCATCTCAGAGGCCTCTGGGGGAAAGCTCCCATCTGCAGGCAGGGAATAGCTGGAGAAAGCCCCTGAGATTAGCAATGTTAGCCTCAGCAGAAACCTTGCGAAGGCACACAATTAAAAGGGTGCCCATTAATGTTTCCTGTAACAAGGACTCCTAGATGTTGACGACTACAACTCCTACCATCCCCAGCTGCAATGGCCTTTGGCTGGGGATTATGGGAGTGGTAGCCACCTTAAGTGGTGCAGCGGGGAAATGCTTGACTAACAAGTAGAAGGTTGCTGGTTCGAATCCCCACTACTACTATATCGGGCAGCCGCGCTATAGGAAGATGCTGAAAGGCATCATCTCCTACTGCATGGGAGAAGACAATGGTAAACCCCTCCTGTATTCTACCAGAGAAAACCACAGGGCTCTGTGGTTGCCAGGAGTCGAAATCGACTTGACGGCACACTTTACCTTTACTAGTCAACAACATCTGGGAATCCCTGTTACAGGGAACACTAGTGCCAATGGAGGGTGCTTCAGCGAGGGCCCCCTCAAGCCTAGAGCTATCCCTGTCTAAATGTGCATAGTTACAAATGGAAGAGGACTCCACACATCCATGAGATCAGAGGCTTCAAGCTGCTTTGCTCAGGGCTTGTGGCAGGGCAACATTCATGCAGACGTGCCCCTGGGTGAACCAGTGTTTCCAAATAAGAACTATTTGTGTGGCTGCTACAGTTTGCAGATTGCCCTGACTGGAAACATGCTGACATGCTAGTGCATGGTGGCAGGGGCAGTCCTTTCAAGAGGTGAGGTGAGGCAGTTGCCGCAGGTGGCGGGTTATTGGGGTGGCAGCAGGGTGGCAAGTTGCCCTCCGCTGCCACCATCAGAGCAGCTCTTTGGGGAGGATTGCCAACTAGGAACCTTTATAGAGGGCATGCAACTATTTTGGGGACCAAATGACTTTTTTTTACATTAGTAAAAATAGAGATTATTTGGGAGACCAAACAACTCCCCCACCGCGCATGTGTTGTGGTGTCTGAATTTCTGGGGAGCAGCTGGAACATTTTTGTCAGCTAAGAACACTTTGCTCTCCTTAGCAGCTTCTCTTCCTCTGACTCCTTCTCCTTCCTTTTGACCATCCATCCAATGGGGAAGCCAGCGGGAAGGGTTTGCTTCCATGGCAGGTTGCAGAGCCACATGATGCAAGAGCATGGCTAGGTGGGCACGGCAGGTGCAGCTTGCTTCCTTCATGTGGTGGCAGTGGTGGTGGCAGCAGTGAGAAGTTAACTGTTAGCTAACCAAGTTTATTCAGTTAGCAGCTAACCTTGCTAACTGAGCAAAAAAGACATCTTTTAAAGTGGTGAATCTCTTCTGTTTAGCATGGGTAAACTTTATTTTTATTTTTATTTTATTTATTTTTACATTTTTAAAAATCCAAAATGTTTTGGATTCGGATTTTGCAATTTCGCACAAAGATCAAAATTGGGATTTTTCGGATTGGCTGATTTCGAACAAAGAACAAAATGGGGGTGTTTTAGATTCGGGCCAAAAACAAAACAGGGGGAAAAAACAAAACACACAACCCTAACCAAAACTAGCAATAAACCATGTACAAACAGCAAATATATATAACCACGCAAATTCAGAAATTAAACAATTATATTTTTATATATGTGTGTCCTAAATTCTTTAAATATATCTCTTAATAAATGTACATGTTTCAAAAGAACACCAGGAAATGTCCAAAACTGCAGTTCTGTTGTAACATCACAGTCCTTCATACTGATTTAGCAAGATTGGTATATTTTTACCATCTTCATTATTCTGTGCTCTGGGCAACTTTGGACATTTCTTGGTGTTCTTTTGAAACATGTACGTTTATTAAGAGATATTTAAAGAATTTAGGACACACATATATACAAAAATAATTGTTTAATTTCTGAATTTTCATGGTTATATATTTTTGCTGTGCACACGATTTATTGCTAGTTTTAAAAGGAGCTTAGGCAAATTCATGAAGGACAGGTCTATCAATGGCTACTAGTCTGGTGGCTATAGGCCACTTCCAGCCCAAGGAGCAAGATGCCTCTAAATACCAGTTGCTCGTGAGCAACGACAGGAGAGAAGGAATGCCCTCACCTCTTGTCTGTGGGCTTCTCAGACACATCTGGTGGGCCACTGTGTGAAACAGGATGCTCGACTGGATGGACCTTGGACCTGATCCAGCAGGGCTGTTCTTATGTTCTTATCTAACCCCAGCACAGCATTCTTTCAGTGACTAATTCTGCTTTTACCTTGTTTTTCTTTTTTAGATTGTGAGCCCTTTGGGGACAGGGAAGTATCTTATTATTTTTCTTTGAAAACACTGTGAGATCTTCTGTTGAATACTAAAAAGCTGTATGTAAATGTTTGTAGTCTTAGAGAACATCAAGTGAGTGGGAGGCCATGCACGTACCGCTGCACCGGCATGCAAAGAGGCTGGCTCAGTAGCTACCATAGCTGGCTAACCTTCCTTGGGCCAAGAGGTGAAGTTGCTGGCCTGGAAGGGGAGAGCAGGCGGGGGAGAGCAGAACACGCAAAAAGTTGGTTTGTTTACCCCAGACATAAGTCGGTATGCTCTCTAATGGGCAATGAAAACCCGAATGCACACCCTCCATTCCAGAGGAGATGCAAGCTAAAAGCCCAGCCTGGAAATGTTCCAAGGGAGGAATTTAAAGTTAAGCAACAGGGGCCTTGAGAACTCAACACCCAGACAGCAGACATACAACTCACCTGGTCATCAGCTTCACAATGGTGAGCTGTATTTATTCTCAAATTATCCAGTTTGTATCAAAATATACATAATACCAATAAACATATGCCAATTTTATGCAAAGTGGCGACTTGGGAAAGCTTTTTTCGTAAAAAGCTTTCCACTTTTTTGGTGATGGATATTGACATTCCCCACCATCTGGACCTGGCAAGCCCATCCTCAGTACCACGGGCGTAACTATAATAGGGCAAGGGGAGACAGTTGTCTGGGGTCCACTGACTTGGGGGCCCCCCCAGAGGCAAGTCACATGACTGACTCCCCCAGCCACGCACCCGCCCGGGCTTCCTTCAGTTGTATTCATCCTCCGAAATTGATGTGAGTGTTAAGACCTGGAGCTACCAGAACAGCAGGTCTTTCTCTAGTACCATTAAATGACTATTTCTTTACTTCATGAGCCAAACTTCAGTGAGGGAGGGGGGCATTTTAAAATCTTGTCTCTGGGTCCACTCCAACCTTTGCTACGCCCCTGTTCAGTACTGATCTGACCCTTGCAAGCTTTGCAAGCAACGCCTCTCCTCACACACCTTGCAAGGCTTGTAAGAAACGTGAGGAGAAAAGAGGCGGCTGCTGGTAACCTTCCCTCCTCTCCACCCCCATGCCACTTTCAAAGCTTGCAAGGGTCGGTTCTGAAAGGGAGCTGGCCCAGATCAGGGTCATGATCAGTGATGTAGTTGCAAATTCAGAAGTGCAGGCACTCTCCATGACAGCCCCCATGAACATGCTCACAGCCAGAGAAGCTGAGAAGTATCAGCGCTCCATCCCTGCGTGCCTCCCCTCCACTGGTCATGAGGCAAGTCAACACTTGGGTCCTCACCTCAGGTGCCACAATACCTTGGGCTGCCCCTGCATGGCGGCCACTTAGCGTCCCCATAGAAATACACGCACGTGGCTTCCATTTGAGCACTGCCGGCTGGCACTCTTAAGACATGTGCAGGTGCACCAACTAGTGTGAACCAGCCCTTAGTCAAGCAAAGCCCACCCAAGTATTTACTTTAAAAAAAATAAAAAGCAAAAAGTCTCCTGTTGCAATTTTTAACTTCTTTGACCAGCTGTGGTGAGTGTCACTGAATATTAGCAGGTTGTTTTGATGAATTTTCGGACCATGATAAAGAAAACAAAAGTAAGGGCACTGCCAGTAAGACATGCCGAATGACCTTCATTTTCTAAATCAACTCTCCCCCCACCCCCGCACAAATGGGATGCTGCAGGAGAGAGCTTTCAGTTCATCTGCGAGTTTAATCTTCTGGCACTTGCAAAGGCTTAATATCTAACTGCTAGTACAAAGTCTGAATAAGGAATTCCAGCCTCTTCTTCAATTTGTCAACAATTTGATTGCGTTTAGGATGTAATAGTCGAGAGGCATAACTTAGATAGGAGAAATGCAGGTCCAAAACACTCACAGGCAGAACCAACACAATGCACTCAGCTGTTCTGGCTCTCCCCCCACTCTCTATTGGATATTGCTTGTGACTGAAACTGACAATACATCACAGCAGAGTATTTTCCTGAATGGCTTTCCTGAACCTCTGTGCTCCCCAAGCCCTAGCAGTGTGTATATTCCCATGGCAACAGAATCATGAAAGCTCAGTAGGAGCCCTCTTTGAACTTATCTAGTGCATCTGTGCATCTCATTGCAATGAAACAGGTACCGTCTGTAAATGATACAAGGCAGCCGTCCTTAGGCTGCTAAACAGTGGGGTGCAATTTCATCATGATTTCACTTTGCTCTGATTTCTTCTAGTGCTGTATGATGACTTGGTAAATGAAAAGTGCTTACACAGGTAGGCTGGATAAAAAGCTAATAGTAGACCAGGTTGGCCTATTCTGCTTTGGAAATGGGGTATCTGGCAGCCATTGCAAGTGTCCTGCTGAAAACCATGAGGAATGGTGTTGCTTGGAGATAATGAGGGGGAGTGTTATCTGCATCATAACAGGAGCTGACTTCTAGCCAGAGCTCTGGGTCCTCTAGTCACTGGCATCAGTAAGGATGATAGCAACTGGCAATATTAATACCAATAGTTAACACTTGTAGACAGTGTTCAAAATGCTTCATGCTGATCCTTACAGTAGCCTTTTAAAGTACTACCATGCTGAAGATGTGCATGAGGTAACAGGTGCTTACCTAAAGCCACTGGTGAGCAGGGGCATAGTGAGGTTCCCAGCGGACAGGGGACCAAGTTCAGCCAGGGGGCCTCCATCATGCCCCAGAGCCCCAAGCCACGCCCCCTGCATCCGGGGTCAGATGCAAAGTGGTGGGGCAACCTAACCCCCCAAGCCTTCCCCTCCCCATTTAGTGAACTCACCATTTGGTGAGCCTTTCTGTGCAGGAGGGTGGCTGCCAATGTAGCCAGCAGCAGCGCTCGCTTGACCGCGTGGAGCTGGACAGGGCACGGGGTTGTCAGGGGTCACCATCCTCCGGCGCCAGCAGATTGGGGCCTGGCAACCGCTCCTCCGGCAGCTCCTGCATGGTGGCTGGGCAAGAGCAGCGGTGAGGGGCAGTCTGCTGGGAAGAGGAAGGGCGGGGGGGGGGGGGGAGAAACGAAGCCCCAGTGTGCTTCTTCCCATCATGCAGGTGCAAAGTGCTGTGCACCTCAGATGCAAGGCTCAGGCGCACCCCTTGTGGGCCCCTTGTCTGGGCCTGGTGACATTTGTCCCCCCTCGTCCAATAGACGCTACGCCCATGCCAGTGAGTTCATAGCCAAGGTGAGATGTGAACCAGGTACTTCTCAACTCATACAAGTCATGCTCTGAGCTACTAAGCAACATATGTAGAGTGTTCTCCTGGCCCATCCACTTACCATTACTGGAGAAGACTGGGATAAAACCTAGAATCCCATTACAAATGAAAAGCAACCATCTGGTTCTAAGCTACAGCCCCATCATATTCTGATCAGAGTAGACTCAAGTAAAAGGAAGGAGAGATTCTCATGGAGTGGATAGGTCCTCCTTATACATTATTGACCCAGTGCTAGAAAATGGTGGGAAAGGGTATGGAAATGTGGCCATAATAGGTTCTAGCAGCAGCTCTTTCAGCTCCTGCTTCCACGTTTCATTCTTCCAGATTAGCATTAATGCTTTATAGTACCCTGGGTATGTAGTTCCATATGTGCTGTTAGAAATGCTCCAAAGTTAAGCAGGGAAGCGAAGTGTCACCAGGAAACTCAGTTGCACATTCAGGGAAGAAGGGGTAATACACTGACTTTCTTTCCCATGTGACCTTCTCAGACAGCTTCCCCCAAATTTCTCTTCTCTCGGCACATTCCAGTAGTTCCTATTGGTAACTGCACAGGAATGCCTGTCACTGCTTGGAGATAGAATGATGCAAATGGTTGTGAGAAGTGTGTGGGGTTTGGTGGTGGCTGGTGACAGCAGAAAGGCCCCAGGACCTGCTAGTCTTTTGACAGCTTTCCTAGAAGACGCAACCATTTGGAAGGATTCACCAGAAGTTGTAGTTCACAGACACAGAGGGACCAACTCCAGCCTCTTCCCTTTACTTCCCTTTGAGCTTTCTGATGTCACACCTCCTACCTGCATGTAAGTAGACAAATATGCTCACTTGTTCATAAGAACAAAAGAACAGCCCTGCTGGATCAGGCCCAAGGCCCATCTAGTCCAGCATCCTGTTTCGCACAGTGGCCCATCAGATGCCGCTGGAAGCCACAGGCAGGAGTTGAGGGCATGCCCTCTCTCCTGCTGTTACTCCCCTGAAACTGGTACTCAGAGGCATCCTGCCTTTGAGGCTGGAGGTGGCCCACAGCCCTCTGACTGGTAGCCATTGATAGACCTCTCCTCCATGAAGTTATCCAAACCCCTCTTAAAGCCATCCAGGCTGTTGGCTGTCACCACATCCTGTGGCAGAGAGTTCCACAAGTGGATCACGCATTGTGTGAAAAAGTACTACTGTTTGTTGGTCCTAGACCTCCTGGCAATCAATTTCATGGAGTGACCCCTGATTCTAGTGTTATGGGAGAGGGAAAAGAATTTATCTCTATCCACTTTCTCCACACCATGCATGATTTTATAGACCTCTACCGTGTCTCCCCGCAGTCGTCTTTTTTCTAAACTAAAAAGCCCCAGGTGTTGTAGCCTTGCCTCCTAAGAAAGGTGTTCTAGGCCCCTGATCATCTTGGTTGCCCTCTTCTGTACATCTGTTCACAGATGTGTGGAACATTATATAGGTAGCTATTTCTCAACTGAAGGATGGAAGATGAAGACAGAATGACCTACACACACAAACCTGAGAAAGCATGTTTAGATATTGATCTAAACTGATTTCTTTTCATAGACACATTGTTGTGTGTGATTAGACTGCAGGGGTTAGTCATGTTGTGTATAAGCTAATATTTTGTGGGTATTTGGGACAAAGGCTCCTTGCTCAGTGCCTGGGGCCAAACGCAGTGGCTTTCCAATGCATTCCAAGTCCTACGACTAATGCGACAATTATATGGGTTATGTTTTGCAGGCACCCAGCTGGGAAACATTCACCTTCTAAAGCCATTCCCTGGTAGGCAACTCAGGTTCTGCGACTTTCATTTTTGTCCTTTACGACTGTGTTTGCTCACGAGAAGGTTCTGTACATTAAACCTCCCAAAATTTATAACCTGCCTCCTCTGACTGTCAAGATGAGCTGTAGGCATTTGGCAGCTACAGAAGATTGCCCCAGCAGCCGCCTCACTTCTCCGCTAAGTCTGAGTATTTCACAGCTTGCAGGGCCCTAATTTGTTTAAGGATTTTACTAGGCTGAGAGGATGATGCCAAGCATGGGACTGTAGGAGTTTTATTCCATTTACTTGAGGCCACTTGGCTCGCAGTTTTACATCATCTTTCACTGCTTCAAAGCACTGTAGGTAATAAAAGCCTTTAGCTTTCATTGATTATTCATGGCAGTTCATTATGCTAAGCATTCTTAGAGGCCACACAGAGATAGCCTACCAGAACATTTAAAGGGACATTCACTGCAATGATGATGATGATGATGATGGCTGCAGAATTTCCTTGCTTAGTTAACATTATACTACTCTGTAGATTATTAGCAATGATATCTTTAAGTTATTATTCCTTCATGCTGTTTGCTTTGGTGGGTGGATACTGAGGGCTGGGGATGGGGTTGCCAGCTATACAGGTTGGCCCATGAAAGCAGCTTGCTCTGTTTCTCTCTTCTTATTTTAGTTCTGCTGTCTCCAACAGTGTACATTTTAGGAAAAAGATAGAAACAGAAATGTTTTGTAGCAAAATGAACATGAATCCCAAGGACTGCAGCAGAACCTTGCCTATAGTGGAGAAATGTACTTGTTTAAAGAAGGAAGTCACCCCAGAACCTAAAAGAGTAGTTCATGGCAGAAATTCCAGATCCTTCTCAGAACAGTATGACAAGATGGGGATACACAGCAGCTCCAGCTGCTTGGAGGTGCTACATAATGTAATCATTACACTTCTAGCCTTTCTATTCTTCCTGCTGAGATACACTTTGTATAGCAGAAACCTTGCATTAAATAAAATAAACCAGATTTATTTTAGCTCTTAAAAGGTTACTTGGACCTTTTTTTGAAATGAAAAGAAAATTATCCGCAATAAACAAAACAAAAGAAAATGGGACCCAATTTCTAAATTTGCAAATTATTTTTTTTAATGGAGTAGTGTGTTTGGATGTGGGAGACATGGACTCGAATTCCTGTAAATCCATGAAACTCTCCATTTATATAATTCCAAATAATGAATTGTTAGTTGCAAAACTTTAAGGCCACATTCATCCATAATGGCTAACCACAGTTAAACCTGGCCGAGGTTGTAACCCTGTTATGATTGAATGCATGAAACCACAGTTATAGCTCGAAATCTAACTTGGGTTTGCTTTGCCAAACTCCAGTTGGAACCTTCAGTTATCTCTAAGGTTTGCCACCAATAACTGTGGTTTTGCTGCCAAGGAGTTACATCTGACTCCTAGTGCAGCTGTAACCGTGGTTTCACACCAAATTCAAAACCCCAATCATAGAGGAAGAGGCGCAGATCTGCCCAGCGTCTTGGCTGCTTCAGGCTTTTGGCATTCCTCGATGGAAGCCTCTCAGAAAATCAGCCACACCCCAGTGATGCACCTAGGTGAAACTGGTACCCAGACTCCCACACACACCATGAGCCCCCCCCTGCATTTTGGGGGGGCCTCCTGCCACCACCCTGTGCCCACCCCACTGTGAGCCACCAAAGGTTACCTTTCTTTAGTGGCAAAAGTGTGTGCCCTGTTCGGGGGGAGGTGAGCCAAGCAGGCCTCCCCCTCACCCAGTGGCAGCGGTGGGCGGAGCAACTGCTGGGCCTGCCTCTCTGGCCCAGTGGTCTTTGCAAACTGTGAGGCATTTCTTTCCATGCAGGTGTGCTGGAGCGCCTCGCCGTTTACAAGGACCGCTGGGCCAGACAGGCAGGCCCAGCAGCCTGTTTGTCTCATCCATTGGAAGGTCCATGGCTCAAGAGAATGCAGGCTACGGGGACACCCCCAGACAACTCATGAGAAGGACCGTCAGAGGGGAAGGGAGAGAACTGCTGAGCAAAAACTCTACTGATGCATGACGACAAAACTTCCCCTCCTCTCATGGATAGCCCTCTCACGAGAGTGTCAGGCCACTGGGGCTCTAAAAAGAGCAAGGTTGCTTTTTGGATGGTATCTGTGGGGAGTGGTGCCCCAGAGACAGCTTTCCACATCTTGGGTACTGTGGCCAAGCTGCTGCAAAAACGTGCCCCCTGCCAGCCCACCCACCCACCCATGTGGAGATGTGCACCCCTGCCAGCACCCCCCATGGGCAACACCAGAGGCATATCTAGGGAAAATAGCACCTAGGGCAAGCACTGAAATTGTGCCCCCTGTCCAAACATCTCACACCCATCTTTCACATAACTTTACCATAATATCAGCTGGAAAATACAAGTCAAGCTCATTAATCTTTTCATATTTCAAAAACTATTTAGCAGTGGATGTAGCCAGACCAAAAAATGCTGGGAAACTACAAATTTCAGTACGCTGGGGCTCATGAAATACCCAAATACTATGTGGAGGTGTACTTGGAAAACTAAACAGAAGTGCCTGCCTAATTCTCTACTATGCGTTATAGCATCACTATTAAATAAGTTTTAAAAATAAATGGAGAACTTGACTTTTCCAAGATACTCTGGAAATAATTAAAGGATATGCAGAGTAAACTGTATCACTGCTTGGAATATATTCTAGTATTTCAGAGAGACAGTTACAATGAGAGAAAGAGAGCAAGAAACTCCCAGTGGGCCTTAATACTAAGGATTTCACACTGATTCAAAGACAAACCACCATTAATATTATTAAGACATCACATTTAACTCACTTATCACAAGAAGCAAAGTAAGAGCAAATGAATACAATCCTAGCTCATAAGCTTCAGCTCAGTATTCACAAGCCCTGATTCTCTGTACATAGCGCCAATCCAAATATGTGTACAGTGACTTATATTATATTAAATTTTAATTTTTTTTAACCTGTAGCCCATTCGGGGGGCTTCCTAAAGGCCATGTGGGAGTCTGCAAAGGTTCCACCTCCCCCTGCTGGCCTCTAGGGCCTCACAGAGGCCATTTGGGTATGTGTGGTGGCCATTTTGTTTTCGGTGGCCTTTAAAAAAAAAATTTAAATGGCACCCCTCTTCAAGTGGCGCCCGGGACACATGCCCTGCCTGCCCTACCCTAGATACGCCCCTGGGCAACACAGACATCCCAGCAAAGCTGGAAACCCAGGCTCTCTACACCCAGGAATCCCCATGCCTGGAGATCTGGATAAGATGTCATACCGGGCAAGGCCGGGCCTGGGGATTTGGATTAGTTTTAAGGGTCCATGCCACAGTCCCTTGTGGCACAGTCTATGCAAATGCTTTGGGTGTTTGTGCTATTGGCAGGCTTTGGAAGGCAGCCCCCCAGCAGGAATTCCCTAGAAGCCAAGTTCTATCTTTTTCGGAGAGATTGAGGAAGGGGTGGCTAGCCCCTTCCCTTTTGGGGAGGTTTGTGCCCCTCAGGCTTACTCATGATCAAGGCCAGTCACCAGAGTCAGTCTTGGGTCAACTGAAATCCTTCTTCAAGGATCCAGCCACCTGACCTGGGACTCACTGGTCAGGCATGAGAGAGAGATGCACAAAGCATAACTGATTCAAGATTGCAATGCATCCCTTTTCCCCAACACCTCCCTTACAAGAGTGTCAGGTCATGGGGGCTCTGAATAAAGCCAGGTTGCTGTGTGCAGATGAACCACAGGGAGGGCTACCAACCCCACTGCTTTCCTTGTCTTGGGGACTGCAGGCAAGCTGCTGCAAAGCCATGCCCCCCGCCAGCCCATGTATACATGTGCACTCCTGCCAGCACCCCAGAATGGCCACCCAGCTGCCCTGTAGTGGCAGGAATCCTCGCAGCGAGATATCTGCATATGGCACGAGGACAGACCAGGACCTGGGGATTTTGAATGGGTTTAAAGGTCCATCCCGGTGTCAACCTCTCCCTCCCTTCCATGCACACACCCGGGCAAGGACAAAGGGAGTATCTAGATGGCCTTTCGGTGCATAAAAGGGTGTGGAAGTTTAAGGGGGATCTGTTCTACTTTTTACCAGGAAAGGGTGGGGAAGTGGGACCCAACCACTTCCCCAGGGGAAGGTGTGTTTACAACCCTAGCTTACTCATGAGCAGGGTCAGCAGGGTAAGAAACTTTCTGGTTTTTGGAGTGATTCTTCCTCTGTGATGAGGATGGCTACCAAAGCCCAAGCGGACTACACCGCTCATGAGAGTGTCAAGCCATGGATGCTTTAAGCTGTACTGCCATGAATAGGCAAGTGATGGGCAGGGGTATCCCAGAGACTGATTTCTGGATCCTGGAGACAGCAGCCAATGTGCTGTGGAAACAAGTCCCCTGCCCGACCATCCTCACCTGTGCACAGGTGCACCCTCGCCTGAGGCCCCTGCAGTTGACCCTGATGCCTTGGGGTTGTGTTCAAAGAGGAAAGTGCCCTCTGCCACGATTTCCCATGTCCACTTATCTGCATATGGTGCACAGAGTGGATCTGGGATTTTTATATTTGTGTAAATGTATGGTCTCATTGGTGCACTCCATGGCCGTGCACGTAGCCAGGCTGTGGCACATGGCATGTCAGGATCTCCTCTGGAGTGCATGCAAGGCTTCAGAGGGATTTGGAGAGAGGGAAGTAGTGGAGAATCATTTCTATTTTTTAACAAAGAGAGTTGGGGGCCCACTAAAGTGGGGGCCCCTTGGATTCTCTGGTGATTAAGTGGGCTAGCTATACTCATGAGCTCGCAGTCTGCGGGTGGGGATTTGCCCTTTTATGGGCAAGACTAGTCTACATCCCCAGTAGACTGGCCCTCTCACGGTGCTGGACAGAAGGAATTTGCTTGGGTCTAGATGGGCTCCATTTCCGGGGTCACCCCTCATGACATCTCCCCAGGTTATGGTGGGACAGACCTCCAAGCATCCTTTGCTCTCCCCCATCTGCATATCTGAGTCTAGCAAATGTGGATTTCCCTCCCACAATTAAAGTAGAATTCTATCCCCTGCCTCCAAAACCTCTGGGGAATTCGTGCTTGTGTGGTGCTTTCGGGATGCAGGGTGTGGTCCTATTTGAGGGGGGGGTGCGCGGTGGTGCTGTCATGACTGGCAGAAGGAGTGCCAGGGCATTTAAAGGACTTTCAATGCCCTTTCCCTGCCAAGGGTGGGCGGAGTGTTCCGAAAATGCACACTTGGCATGCCCCTTGTAGATTGTGACCAATCACAGCTGAGCTGCTGATGCAGTGATGTTTACCCACAGTTGGGCCATGGAGCTGGCTGGGATTGGCCTCGGAGGCTGAGCAGCAGGGAGGGGCTATCCTCTCCCGCACCTGGAGTTTAGCTGGCTGTGGTTTGGTGAACATCTGAGGCACGAACTGGAGTTAAGAACCAGAAACCCGGTTATCATTAACTGCGCTTAGCCATTATGTCTGAATGTGGTCTAATTTTGAGGACAGCAGTTAGATAAATACCACAGGTGTAGGACATCTTCCCATGTGAGGCTTAAACTGATGTGTTTAAATCGGTCCGTATTATGGACTGACGGTTATCTCATTTACTCACTCTGAGCCTTTGGGAGCCCTTCCAGATGGTGATTTATTACACCATGAATACTGATTGTTGTGGGAGGTGGATTTGACAGGGCATCTGTATGACATCATTGGCAACCCATGCATGATTTGTGCTACTCTCCTGCTAACTGGGCAAAAAGGCAGCTTTTTAATGTGATGGTTCTCTTTATTTAGCAGGCGGGGGAGTAACTGGCCCTATCTACCACCAGCACTGTACCTCCAGTGACTGTTGCTGGTGTATGTCTTATGTTTCTTTTCCTTTGGGGACAGGAGCCATCTTATTTATTTACGATTTCTCCATTTGTTTCTGGGCAAAATACAAGGTGTTAGTTATAATCTATAAAGCCCTAAACAGCTTGGGCCCTGGGTATTTAAGAGAACGTCTTCTTCGTTATGAACCCCACCACCCATTGAGATCATCAGGAGAGATCAGTCTGCATTTGCCACCGGCTCGTCTGGTGGCTACTCAGGGACAGGCCTTCTCCGTTGCTGCCCCGAGGCTTTGGAATGCGCTCCCTGGTGAAATAAGAGCCTCCCCATCTCTGAAAATTTTTTAAAAGTCTTTAAAGATGCACCTGTTCACCCAGGCTTTTAACTGATACTGTTTTGATTGGTTTTAATGTTGTTTTAGAATATTGTTTTTAAAATTTCAAATTGTCATATTTTAGATTTCTTGTTTTTGTTTTTAACTAATGTTTTAATGTTGTTTTTATTTTGTTGTAAACCGCCCAGAGATGTAAGTCTTGGGCGGTATAAAAATATGTAAAATACATACATACATACATACATACATACATACATACCGCTTTGGAAACTTTTGTTGAAAAGCGTGATATAAATATTTGTTGTTGTTCCATGAAACACCCATTTCTTTTTGTTGCTCAGATATTCTGTTCTAAAAATCCTAGCGAGACAACTTGTGCAATGAGCCAGACCATGGTGGAATTGTGAGAACAGTACTCCAGCTGAAGACTCGTTAAGTTAATTCAAGCATTTATTAACACAAGAACAAGTTGCTTATCGGTCTAACCCAGACAACTATAAAATATCTGCCCCTGGAAGCCTAGTCCTTGTACACAGGGGTAGAGCTGCTGTCTCTTTTGCAGCTGATTCCCAACTGCAACTAACTTGGAACCCTTCCCCCAAAGGAAAAAGAGTCCTGTTCAGGCATTCAGTAAAAATCCTGCTGTACGTTGCTTACATCGTTGGAAGTGGGTTGGAAGTCTTGCCCCGAGCTCGCCACTTACCTCCCCATCGCACTCTTCATGAATAGGATGGCATTCATCTGAAGTAGCGAATGCTGTCACAACGATGGTGGGCATTTCTGTGATCAGCCCCAGGCTGCCATTCATGGACACACTTACCTACCTTAACAGTTACAAGGACTTGTGGGGAACCTTCTTAAAGGCACAGTACATAACAACCACAGCACAACTTGTCTGGGTTTGCGGAGGAGTGGTTTCTCTCAATGATGAATTGGAGAGTTGGGTCCTCCTGAGGGCATGCCTCTCCCGACTTGGGTACCTGGGTACACCTTTGCCACTTTGTTTCCAGTCATGGCCTTTCTTTAATAACTGGGGTCAGTTGTATTGCTATTATGTTCTCTATCCCGCATCCTCACACCTAGGCAACAGCAACACGTTCTGTCCAACCCAGTTATTCCTTTTTTATTATTTCATTTTCTCTGCACAAAGTAGTTTTGAGGTTGTTTTCTCTGTTTTAAATGTAAAGGGCGGAAGAAGTGGGATCAGACTTCCTTTTTATTTAATATATGATGATCATTATTTCATAATAGTGTAATCGTGTCCATTTAAAATAAAATGCAATCAAATGAACAGTTGATCTGGCTGCACTGAGGATGGCAAAGTTCATTGGGGGAAATTTGTTCTTTGCAAACACACACACAGACTCTCTCTCTCTCTCTCTCTTTCTCTCTCATACACACTCCTTTTCCCATTCTAATTTCCTCATGTTTTCTAATAGCATAAGAACATAAGAACAGCCCTGCTGGATCGGGCTAAAGTAGGGTTGCCATACCCCCCGGAATTCAGGGTAGCCCCCCAGATTTTGGCTTCTACACCCAGCTGCTAAATTCTATCCAGATTTACATGGATTTCAAATGTGCTGCCTGGATCGCTTGGATTTTACTCAGGATCCAATTACATGGGAGGGCAGCGGAGGAGGGGAATGTATATAAATCCATCAAATGAATGAATGAATGAATGAATGAATAAAATTCAAATTAGTTGGAGCCTAATTTGCATAATATGTAAATTAGGCCACCCGGATTTGAGAAGCTTGAATATGGCAACCCTAGGCTAAAGGCCTATCTAGTCCAGCATCCTGTTTCATACAGTAGCCCACCAGTTGCCTCTGAAAAGCCCAGAGGAGCCAGAGGTGAAGGCATGCCCCCTCTCTCACTGTTGCTCCCCTGCAAGTGGTATTTGGAGGCATCTTGCCTCTGAGGCTGGAGGTGGCCTATAGTCACCAGACTAGTAGCCATTGATAGACCTGTCCTCCAGGAATTTTTCTAAGCTCTTGCACTCTCTTTCTGTCTTATGTGAAGAGGGAGAAGAGAATCACATTTTCAGTGCCTGCATTCCTTTTACTGCCCAGGGGTGGAGCCAGCATTGGGCGAAGGGGTTCAAGAACCTGGGTTGCTGCCAATCAGGGGCCATGCCTCGTGGCCCCGACAAATACCCCGTGCCTGACGTCAGCGCGGCCCCATTTGGAAATGAAATCGGCCTGCACTGCATTGGCAGCACAGGCTGGAGCAACTCACCCTGCCTTTAAAGGCAGGGAGAGCTGCTCCTGGCCTCGCTGCCTACTCAGAGGGGCCGATTTCCCTCCCAGGGGCATAACTATCATAGGGCAAGGGGAGACAGGTGTCTGGGGGCCCACTGCCTTGGGGGGCCCCCTGGGGGCAAGTCACATGACTGACTCCCCCAGCCGTGCACCTGCCTGGGCTTCCTTCAGTTGCATTCATCCTCCGAAATCGATGTGAGTGTTAAGACCTGGAGCTACCAGAACAGCATGTCTTTCTCTAGTACCATTAAATGACTTGCATCGTCCACAATTTACAAAACCTTTAAAAAAATAATTTAGGATGGTGTTCTATTCTGGCACATAGGTGTGTGTGTGTGTGTGTGTGTGTGTCTATATCTATATCTATATCTATACACAGACGTTATGCTTTTTGTTACCACTATTCAACCTCATTTAAGATTCCTTTACTTCATGAGCTGAGGTTCAGTGAGGGTGGGCCCATTTAAGAATCTTGTCTCTGGGCCCACGCCAACCTTGCTACACCCCTGCTCCCTCCCCAACAGGGCCACCCTTTAAAGGCAGGGAGAGTCGCTCCGGCCCATGCTGCCCAATGCAGCACGGGCCAATCTCCCTCCCAAACAGGGCCGCGCAGCCCCATTTGGGAGGGAGACCACGCCCCTGCATCGGATGCCAGACATGGGGGGTGGGGCTGGGGGCTGCTGCCACGGCTGAACACAGGCCACCGCTAGCCTCATTCTGCACCTGTTAATGCCTTTAATGTTTTAAGGACTTTAATGTCTTCTGCTCTGTATAAATTGGGGATTACATTTTTGAAGTCTGATAAGCCAGAAGTATGGAAACCCTGAAGTGCAATAAACTGGAAGTGCATTTAACAAAACAAGCAAAGAAAATAATGGGGAGGGAACAATTCGCAACACTGGCAAAATAGCACAGCCCACACAATTTGGTATTTCTACTAGTGTAGGTGCAACCTAATGGCACAGCGGGCAAGTAACTTGCCTAGGGAGCAAGAGGTTGCTGGTTTGAATCCCTGCTGGTATGTGTCCCAGACTATGGGAAACACCTATATCGGGCAGCTGCGATATAGGAAAATGCTGAAAGGCATCATACTGCATGGGAGGCGGCATTGGTAACCCCCTCCTGTATTCTACCAAAGACAACCACAGAGCTCTGTGCTCGCCACAAGTCGATACCAATTCGACAGCACAACTTTAGGTGCAACCTAGCAGAATATATACCAGAACAAAAACACTGCCTCCAGGATGGTGGATCAGTTGCCATTCCGAATGTGGTTCCATGAAGGAACACATGGAAGGAAACAGGAAAAAGCCCCCATCTGGAAGCAGCCTGAGTTTGATTGGTCTAAATGAATACATTGACTACTGTATACATTTTTTTCTCTTGCACATTCTATCTTGCATTAACAACATTCATGCTTGGTACAAATATAACAAGAAAGACTCAGATGTGGCTTTTAGGAGCCACAAAGAGTTCCAGGATAGTGGTGTGCATGGTTCGGTTCGGGGCCATTGGGAAAGCCGCCGGACCGGTCCAGAATTCCGGCAGTCCGGCGGTTCGGAAGGGTGGGGGGGTGTCTCTTTAAGGGGAGGTGGTAGTACTTACCCCCCCCCACCGCTCTTCCCCCTCCGGCGCTGGTGCTTTTAAAAATCTTCTTGGGGCGGCAGAGTTCCTCCCTGCCGCCCCTGCCCCTGTCGTTGTCTGTCTATGCCTTAAACGAAGAAGAGCTGGCGGAGTGCATGTGCCCTTCGCGGCGTGCGTTCGTCTCTGCTGCAGGTGCGCGCCCACAGCGGAAACGAGCGTGCACCGCGAAGGGCGCATGCGCTCCGCCAGCTCTTCTTCGTTTAAGGCATAGACGGACAACAACGGGGGCAGGGGTGGCAGGGAGGAACTCTGCCACCCCAAAAAGATTTTTAAAAGCACCAACGCCGGAGGGGGAAGAGCGGCGGGGGGAGGGGTAAGTACACACTCCCCCAAGTGCCGGACCACGATTCTACCGAACCATGCACACCACTATTCCAGGAATTGCAGGTGTTTGAAAGGCCTGTAGATCTCTAGAAAACAATTATTATCACACACACACACACACACACACACACACACACACACACATCTACAGTTCTAAGGAACCATTTAGGATAAGCCATATGTTTGAATTTGTGTAGATCTGTGATGCAGTCATGCCTAGATGGCTCTGGACACATGGGCACAGTCCACTGGAGAGTTCTCTCTGCACCCGTGCCCCATTTATATAATACACATTTTAAAATTCTAATAGAATGTGGCCCAGCTACTATATTTCAGCCTAATACTTCAGCTTAATCTGGTTCCAGGGAGAGGTCTGGGGGCACATAATACTGCCACCCATGCCCACTGCCTTGAGTTCCATGATGGAAGAAAGGTGAGATATAAATAAAATAGATAAAGTTACTTCACACAATAGTGCTATAAAAATGATAACTCGTAACAAAAATCACATATGGCTTTTCTGATTCATAATTTTGGAATTATTTGGGTTTGGAAGTCCCGTGAATCTCATCCTAAGAAGCTAGTGTGTGTGTGTGTGTGTGTGTATGTGTGTATGTGTATATATATATATATATATATATATATATATATATATATATATATATATATATTCTCCTTCTAAGCCTTACATCAGCAGAATATCAAATCCTGGCTGAGTTTCCCAGTTCCGATGACAGATTGTTGAAAGGATAATGAAATTGCCCACTCTTCCTCTGATGTAACACACTCCCCTATAACACTAATGCACAGCTAAGTACTTACTCTATAATAAACCACCCATGCTAATTTCCCATGCTGTAACAGCCCTTCATAACACATGAAATGCTTGGCTTCTGAGCAGGTTATTATAAAGAAGGACGCTGTAATTTAGTGGCTCATTTAATAGGAACCAAGAGAAATGTGAGACTTGCCAGTGCCACACCAAAGTTCTATTTATATCCATTTTTGAATATAGCAAGATTTATAATGAGGGATAATTTTATATAGTATTCAGGTGGTAATGGGGCTTGCTTAGTTACTGTGTCTGGAGTTAGGATGCCTTCGATTATAACAGGCTTTGTTAATATTATGAAAGAATATGCCTTTCTCTGGCATTAAAAGTGTCTAAGCTCCTTAAAATAAATAATGATGCACTATATTTACCAAAGAACCTCACCTTTTATTAGCAAGATAAGATTAAAGTATATTGCTTCATGAAAAAATGATATATTTTTTCTGAATCTCATCAACTTCAAGCCAGGATACCAAAGTGCATCTAATCATATAATAATGACCAGTACTTTGCACATTCAAAATGCTGTATAAATATTGTTGCTCATAGTATACTCATGAAGAGGGGAAAATAGGGTTACTAACTTGTTTTATAGACTTCCACCCTGTCCCTATAATAGCAGTTTGATATGCAGATAATAAAGTTAGTCTCTATCCTTTGGAAGCGTCCTCGACTGATTTCTGTGCAATGTATTAAAGAAATGAGCCCTTTCTCATAATTGGTAAGAAAGGGCTACAGAGATAGTGGGGAGGAAGCTTAAAAGCTTACTTCCCCACAGACAATTGATTCCTGTTTGTTGGGTGGGTGAATCACCCACCCAGATGATTGCTGGCTGCTGCCGGTAGCTCAGAGGGTCAGAGTGCTGGGATGCATTGCCCCATGTCACCCCACCCCACAGAACTTCCATTATGCACCACACAAGTTCATATTCAATTATGGGGATCTCCCCATCACTCCCCAAAGCTGGCCGGGAGCTGAAGCTGGCCGGGAGTGCACTCGCATAATGCATTGTAGGATTTCTGGTGGGTGGGACCACATGACCTGACCCTTGCACCTCCGTGCTGCCTTAGGCATCAGTGGACTGTCTGGGCATGCAATCCGTGACCCACCCAGGTCACGGGGTGAAACCATGACCCACCCAGACCCAGCAGCCGGATTGTTTGTGGGGAAGGTGAGCTTCTGCTGCCTTCCCCACCGCCTGCCCTCAAGCCCTCTCATGTGATCATGAGAAAGGGCTCTTCAAGTCAGTCACATTAACTGTAATTGGGTGGATGTGTCCTAAGAAGACAAGCTGCTTCCAGGCCTCCTGAGAAGAGAGGCTGCTGAGGGCCCCTTATCTGTCTGCCTCCCCCACCAACTCCCAAATTACTTGCCACGTCCATGGCTGCCCTGCCCCACTAAACTCGCAGTTCCCCACTAAACTTGCAGTTCCCACAACTGTTGGTGAAGCTTAGAAAGCCAGCAGCACATGTGGACAGCAAGCTTAGTGGGACAGGAGAGCCATAGGGGCAACAGTAATCCGGGAGCTGTGTCTAGGTAGGCTGTTGGACAGTGCTGGGGAAGTTTCAGCTGTCGTGGTGCACGTTGGCACCAACGATGTTGGGAAATGCAGTTGGGAGGTCCTGGAAGCCACATTTAGCCTATTAGGTAGCGTACTGAAGTACAGGACCTCCAGGGTAGCGTTCTCTGAAGTGTTACCCGTTCCATACGCAGGGACAGCGAGACAGGCGGAGCTGAGGGTTCTCAATGCGTGGATGAGACGGTGGAGCTAGGAGGAGGGGTTTAGATTCGTTAAGCACTGGGATACATTTTGGGGAAAGCGAAGCCTGTACAAAAGGGACAGGCTGTACTTGAACCAAGATGGAACCAGACTGCTGGCAATAAAAATCAAGAAGGTCACAGAGCAGCTTTTAAAATTACGCTTGGGGGATTGCCAGTGGGAACAGGGTGGTATCTGCTTACCAAAATCCCCTAAGGTGTGAAGGTGAACATGTTTCGGATAAACCAGGAGGGGACAGAGTAGAGCCAGTAGTTGAGCAGAAGGAAACACAGGACTGCTTGCCAAATAGGTCAAATGATGGTAAGGGGGGATAGCACATGACAACACCAGGTGAGGGACCCGGCATATAGGTGTCTGTATACCAATGCCAGAAGCCTCCGAGCCAAGATGAGTGAGCTGGAGTACTTGGTTACTAATGAGAATATAGATATAGTGGGTGTAACAGAAACCTGGTGGAATGGTAAGAACCAGTGGGACAAAATTATTTCTGGATATAGACTCTATAGAAGGGACAGAGAGGGGAGAGTTGCAGGAGGAGTGGTGCTATATATCAAAGAAGGGGTAGATTCCAATAATCTAGAAAACCTAGGTGGACCAGAGTCCTCCACAGAATCATTATGGGTAACATTATGAGGAGTGAAAGGAAATGGGTTACTAGGGACATGCTATTGCTCTCCAGATCAAAGTGCTGAGAGTGACCTGGAGTTGGAGAAACAAATAAGAGAGGTATCAAAGAGAGACAGGGCAGTAATAATGGGTGACTTCAACTACCCACACATAGACTGGGTAAATTCACATTCAGGTAATGACAGAGAGTCCAGATTTCTAGATGTGCTAAATGACAGTGCCTTAGAACAGTTAGTCACGGAACCAACCAGAGAGATGGCAACTTTGGATTAATCCTGTGTGGTGCTCAGGACCTGGTGCAAGATGTCAGAGTTGCAGAACCACTGGGTAGCAGTGACCATAGTGTGATCTAAATCAGCATTAGGGATGTGCAAACGGTTCAAATTCAAACTGATTTGAATTCAAACCAGTTTGGTTCGATAGTTCGAATTCGAACCGAATCAGCCATCAGGTTCTAGCTGCAGGTTCAAATTCGAACCAAACTGGAGGGGGTTCAATTCAAACCGGTTAGAACCAGTTCAAACTGGTTTGAACCTCCAAAAGTGGGTGGGGTGGTAGCTGACACCCATAGCTACCTACAGCCCAACCCCATGATTTTTTATGAATTTTTGAAATTTATTTATATTTTTTCTCATAGGGTATAATGGGACTCGAACCAGCCCATTATTCCCTATTGTGAAGCACCCATGGGTGCCAACTACCACCCCAACCCCAAAGCAATCGGACACTCCTACAATTTTTTATGAATATTTGAAATATTTTTAATTATTTTTCTCATAGGGTATAATAGGACTCAAACCAGCCCATTATCCCCTATTGTGGAGCACTTAGGGGCACAAAAGTGGTGTGGGTGGTAGACACCCAGGGGTGCCTATCACTCACAAAACCCCAAGTCAATCGGACACTCCTCCGATTATTGGTGAATTTTAAAGTATTTTTTAATTCCTCATAGGGAATAATGAGGATTCTGAGTCTGGATTCTCTGGTTGCAAATGAGAGTGGATTCATGGTTTATCATTGAAAATCTCATTTGCTACCAGAGAATCTACACTCAGAATACCTCAGAAACAACAAAACCCTGTAACCCATGGAGGTGGTTGGCACCCTCTGTGCACTATACCACCACTCTCTCTGGGCCACCCCGGCACCCCCCAAGTGCAGTTATGTGGCTGCTGAAACTCAATTCTTCCTCATGGAGAAAAACCTTAAAGACTCGCAAACTTCAAAAATCCCTTAAAAATCAGCCCTTTGCCCAATTCCTTTCAAATAATTCTAGTAGCTTCCTTGCCCCCCTTCGGAACTACCACTCACCACATTCCACTCTAGGCCACCCCTTTCCCCCTGACGTGAAGCGATACATTTGTGATAAATTTCAAAAATTCATTAAAAAATCATGAGTGTCCGATTGCTTCAGGGGTTGAGTACCCATGAATGTCAGCTACCACCCCACCCACTTTTGGAGGTTTGAACCAGTTCAACCGGTTTGAATTCGAACTGAACCAGGGGGTTTCGAGCAAACCAAAACCAAACCTCCCCCTCCCGGTTTGAACCCAGTTCGAATTTGAACTGAACTGGGCAAACTGTTTTTGTGCACATCCTTAATCAGCATATATGTGAGTGAGAATTGTCAAGCAAGTCCAACACAGATGCACTGGACTTCAGAAGAGGAAACTTCTCAAAAGTGAGGGGACTGGTAAGAAGGAAGTTGAAAGGGAAAGTCAGGAGGGTCAAATCACTCCAGAAAGCATGGAACTTATTTAAAACCACAGTACTAGAAGCACAGTTGGAATGTATACCAAGAAGGAGGAAAGGTACAACCAAGTTCAGGAGGATGCCAGCGTGGCTAACAAGTAGAGTCAGGGAAGCTATAAAAGGAAAGAAGACTTCCTTTAGAAAATGGAAGTGCTGCCCAAATGAAGAGAACAGGAAGGAACAAAAAGTTATCTCCAAACTCTGGCAAAAGAAATGCAAGGACACAATAAGGGGTGCAAAGAGAGAGTTTGAGGAGCATATAGCTAGAAGTGTCAAGAGGAATAACAAAAACTTCTTTAAATATATCAGAAGTACAAAACCTGCTAGGGAGGCAGTTGGACCCTTATATGATGAGGGTGTGAAAGGGATTATTAAGGAGGATAAGGAGATTGCAGAGAAGCTGAATGAGTACTTTGTATCTGTCTTCACGGCAGAATATATAGACCATATACCCAAATATATCCAGAATTCAGTTTTTCATGTTTAGCAGCTGAGGAACTGGGTAAATTTGAGGTGAGAAGGGAAGATGTTCTAAACTGTCTTGAAAAGCTAAAAATTAACAAATTGCCAGGGATGGCATCCACCCAGGAGTTCTGAAGGAACTCAAATATGAAATTGCCGATCTCCTAGCAAAAATATATAACTTGTCCCTACAATCAGGCTCTATACCAGAGGACTGGAAAGTAGCCAATGTGACTCCAGTTTTCAAGAAAGAATCCATGAAGGATCCAGGAAATTACAGGCCAGTCAGCTTAACTTCAGTGCTGGGTAAATTGATGGAAGCATACTTAAGGACAAAATTTTTAAGCATATAGAAGAACAGGCCTTGCTGGAGGAGAACCAGCACGGCTTCTGCAAGGGGAAGTCTCGCCTCACTAACCTTTTGGAGTTCTTTGAGAGTGTCAGCAGGCATGTGGATAAAGGTGATCCAGTTGACAAAGTATACTTGGACTTCCAAAAAGCTTTTGCTAAAATTCCCAACCAAAGGCTCTTGAGTAAACTTAGCAGTCATGGAATAAGGGGACAGGTTCGTTTGTGGATTGGTAACTGGTTGAAGGACAGGAAACAGAGAGTAGGAATAAATTTTCACAACAGAGGTAGGTAGGAAGTGGGGTGCCCCGGGTATCGATACTGGGACCAGTGCTCTTTAACTTGTTCATAAATGATCTAGAAGTTGGGGTTACCAGCAAAGTGGCCAAATTTGTAGATGACACTAAACTATTTAGGGTAGTGAAATCCACAATGGATTGAGAGGAACTCCAAAAAGATATCTCCAAACTGGAGGAGTGGGTGACAAAATGGCAAATGTGGTTCAGTATAAGCAAGTGTGAAGTGATGCACACTGGGGCAAAAAACCACGAACTTCACATATACGCTGATGGGATCTGAGCTGTCGGTGACTGACCAGGAGAGAGATCTTGGGGTCATGGTGGCCAGTTCATTGAAAGTGTCATCTCAGGGCACTGCAACTGTGAAAAAAGCTAATTCTATGCTAGGATTCATTAGGAGGGAGATTGAAAATAAAAATACTAATGCCATTATACAAATCTATGGTGTAGCCACATCTGGAGTACTGCGTACAGCTTTGGTCACCGTATCTTAAGAAGGATATTGTAGAACTGGAAAAGGTGCAGAAGAGGGCAACCAAAATGGTCAGGGGCCTGGAGCAACTTCCATATGAGGCTAGGCTACAGCATCTGAGGCTCTTTACCTTAGAAAAGAGGAGACTAAGGGGAGACATGATTGAGATGTATAAAATTATGCATGGAGTGGAGAGGGTAGACAGAGAGAAATTTTTATCCATCTCTCACAACAACAGAACCAGAGGTCACTCCATGAAACTAAAGGCTGAGAAATTTAGGACCAACACGCGGAAGTACTTTTTCACACAGCACATAATAATCTACGGAATTCCTTGCCATGGGATGTGGGGATGGCCACCACCTTGGATGGCTTAAAAAGAGGCTTAGACAGATTGATGGAGGACAGGTCTATCAATGGCTACTAGTCTGGTGGCTGTGGGCCATCTCCAGCCTCAGAGGCACAATGCCTCTCAATACCAGTTGCAGGGGAGCAACAGGAGGAGAGAGGGCATGCAAATACTTCTTGCCTGTGGGCTCCCCAGAGGCATCTGGTGGGCCACTGTGTGAAACAGGATGCTGGACTAGATGGGCCTTGTGCTTGGTCCAGCAGGGCTGTTCTTATGTTTTTATGTTCTTATGAGTTGGGGGGGGTGGGGCAGGCAAGCAAAGGAGAATGAACACAGGCCACTGGCAACACTGCCAAGCCTCTGCTTGGAGTACTCTTTCATATGTAACTATAAGAACAGATATACACTTGTCTCTAGCTTTTCATGTCACATATTAATGCCATTAATATGGAAAAGAATTTAGAAGACAAATGTAAATTGCACTCAGTGTAGCTTTTACTTTTGCATTAGGAATCAATTCAAAACAAAAGGCGATGTGAAAGACATGTGAAAATAAGCCCCTAAAGGGGCATCTGGATGAGAACTCTTATGGTTTGTCATTTGCTTTGTTTCTCACTATACCATCATAATGGGAAGGTCTGCATCTCCAGGAACTGGAATCTTAGATCAAAATCTTAGATCTGTATGACCCATTTCACATGATTACTTGCAGTGGAATGCATAAAAAACTGCTGATCTGGCTGCACCGTATAAAAGTAACAAAAGTTGTGCTTCACATTTAAACTCCAAAGTCCTATGATGACTTAGCCTACTTGTACTTGTACTTAGCCTACCAACAAGAATGTGCCTGTATGCTGGATTTTAATGCCAGTTTCATGTCTGCATATAATTAAGTTTTACCATGCTGATAAATACAGGAATTAAATCAGGCTTAGGACTGAGGGGAAAACAGTCAGTTCTAGAAATCCAAGGAGAACTGGAACACTTCTAAGGTGTGGATGTAACCCTTTTCCTACCTGCAAAAGATTGAGAAGTTCTCTTCTGTGATGCTTCTGTGTGGACAAAAGTAACACCTCTGCAGGTACAGGAACTGAAGGCAGATTCAGCCATTACTTTTAGCTTTAATTCCATGTTTTGCCCTCCTTTATTTCCCAATGGAATTCAAAGCGTCTCATAACATCATAATTAAAACATCATCATGTCTGATTTATGCAATAAGACAGGAGTATAAAACCACAGCCAAAATAAACACCAAAAAGGAGACAGCAGCAGACAAGTATCCATAAACTAGAAACACATCATTGTGCTTAGAGATCAGCAAATGGCTGGAAATGTTTTTACTTATTGAGATTGTTTTTATCTGTTTTATGAATTTTAACTATTATATATTTAGATAGATAGATAGATAGATAGATAGATAGATAGATAGATAGATAGATAGATAGACAGATAATGCACAGATGCACCAAGCAGCCTCTATGTTGGGAGATGGAGTTCCAGTGCATCGACCTTTTGCACCAACTATCCTAATGACCACTAGGGGCATTGGGAGCAGAGGTAGCTAGTGGGGGGTCTCCTTACCTGTCCCTGCTTGCCTCTGCTCTATGACCCCTGCTTTGACTCGTCAGGTACTTCCTGTTGTAAGTCAGTTCTCTTCCTTTCCTCCTAGAGAGAAGATGGAAACATCTCTCTCTCTCCCTCCCTCCCTATTCATTATGTAGCTGATAGATAGGATAGGTCTTTCCTATCTCAAATATACTTCATCAATAAATCAATTTAGTTTAGACTCTACAGCGATCTCCATGCATGTTACTTAAATAGCGGCAACAACTAAATTCTGCACTCTGTAACTGGAGTGGTAGGTTCCTTGGCGCTTTGCTAAATAATCACAAACCCCAACATTTTAACCTGCACTTGAATATGAGTAAAGAGAGTGGAGTCGTAACTTGTTGTGGAGGAGTTCCACAGAGTGGGGGCAGCTACAGAGAAGGCTCATTCTCACAGCCTTACTGTCCTCATCTTCAAAATGGGGAGGAACTTGGAGAATGGCTTCTTCGTTGCAGTGGTGTGGCTAGCTGAGTACAGAGTACACGCATAAAAATGATATATACAGTGATGACTACTTGAGCACATTTTGAATGATAGTTGTTTCAGCCCTGTTGTTGTCCATCAAAGGTTGCCAGCTGGCTTGCTCCTCTTCCTTTAGCAGCTGTGTGGTGTGCAGGAATATGTGGATGGAGCATTCCACAGCATGGAGCATTTCCAGAGAGCAGGCTTTTTGACTGTGAGGCCTTACTACGAGCCTCTCCAATAATGCTGCCTTCACACCTGTAGTGTTTTTGGTTCCTTAGGGGTGTCTGAAAACAGGGGTGCACTTAGGCAATTTTGGAGCCTGGACCTAAAGGCTTTTGGAGCCCCACCCCACTGCTGGAGGCCCACCTTGGCTGCAAGTTAAGCATCATCCCCCTACACACACACACACACACACACACACACACACACCATGACACATGCAGTATTTTTAACACGTGGGTTCTTGAGGGCACAAGCAGCAAGTGGACTCACAAGACTGTAAGAATATAAACCAGGTATATTATGCAAAATGCATCAGCAGAAACACTTCAACTCCCATCCCACATATTGGCATAGGTTATAATCACACTCGGCTGCCTGTTGCAGTTCAGGCCAGCGACAACCACACCATCCAGGACAGATTTGGGAGCCCCCAAGGGGTGTGGAAGCCCTGGACTTTGGCCCTGAAGTCCAGGGGTAAAAGCACCACTGTCTGAAAACATATATACAGCCCCCAGTTACTGCATCTAGGGCCCCATCAAACTGAGATGTACGAGCTGAGGGGTTTGTTCTTATGGCCATCACTGGAGAGAAAAGGCCTCCTAACAAAGAGTCAACAAACGTGCTCTTCTCCCTTCAATATACATACAATAAAATGAACTTGCAGAAGTAGACACTTTAAAATAGTTTCCTTTTTAGTAATTTCAGTAATGTGGTCACTCATAATTTTATTCAGGGTGTGCTTTCACAGGACCATTCTATCACGTAGACATTACCCAAAAAATTACCGTGTGGTAACTCTTCATTATTGCCACCATACAATAGTCTTGGGAATTAGTTGTTGTGAGTCACTTACAACAGCTTTCAGTTCCATTGGCACTGCACTGACTGGGAAGGGCTAACATCCCAACTTGCCCTCCAACAATGAAAAGGCATGCAAACACAGTCAGAAAGGCACAGGAGGAAGCCCATCCTTTCACTAGCAACTGCTCAAATCTGCTTAAGAAGCTTGCCTTCCAAGAAACATTCCATCCTCGTCTTAGCAAGGGCATGATTAGCCAAAATGAAGCACTTCTATGGTGTCAGTCCTATTCACACTTCTTTGGAATTCCCATTGAACTCAATGGTGCGTCTGCACAAAACTGGGTTGCACCTTCCTTATGAGGTTAGGCTACAGCATCTGGGGCTCTTTACTTTGGAAAAGAGGTGAGTAAGGGGAGACATGATCAAGTGTATAAAATTAGGTGTATAAAGTGGAGAGGGTAGACAGAGAGAATTTTCCCCCTCTCACACATAACACTAGAACCAGGGGTTATCCCATGAAACTGAAGGTCAGGAAATTTAGGACCAACAAGAGGAAGTACTTTTTCACACAGTACATAATTAATCTATGGAATTCTTTGCCATGGGATGTGGGGATGGCCACTACTTGGATGGCTTTAAAAGAGGCTTAGATAAATTCATGGAGGACAGGTCTATCAATAGCTACTAGTCTGGTGGCTGTGGGCCACCTCCAGCCTCAGAGGCATGATGCCTCTCAATACCAGTTGCAGGGGAGCAACAGGAGGAGAGAGGGCATGCCCTCACCTCTTTCCTGTGGGCTCCCCAGAGGCATCTGGTGGGCCACTGTGTGAAACAGGATGCTGGACTAGATAGGCTTGATCCAGCAGGACTGTTCTTATGTCCCCTTGATTTCATGGGAAGAGATTTAAGCACACCCAATCTCCCTCTGAAACCAATGGGATTTAAACATGTTTAACTTTGACTGGATCATTGTTATTTATGATACGTGTGTATCTCCCTCTTTATCAGAAGTATTTGGTTTGCATATTCTGGAATGAGTCAGGTCTGTGTGCTGGTTTTCTGATGCTGTACAAATAACACCAATAATTCAAAGGCAAGACAGAAGGGGGATCCCATTGCATTCTTACTGAATTTCAGAGAAGGATATTCTAAGGATATCATCATGAGGTCAAGCGTCAGATTTTGCAGCAGGGGAAGAGTATGACAGCAATCCTATCCCTGCTTCTCTGTAACCTTGACTTCAGAAACATGTTGGCTGGCTGTATGTGCTGTGAGAGATGGTTTTGATAGATTCTTGTCACATCCCAGGAGATGATCCACTTTCTAACCAGGTGAAAAATGAAGCTGGTTAAAAATAGCAGGCTGAACTTGAATTCCCTGAGCAAAGAACTTTTCCTATTTGTAAACCGAAACAGCTGAATATCTCTTTGAGTAGAGCAAAGCTGAACCACACCTCTCCTATGATATGCATAACGAAATCTACTCATGTGGTTCCAGCAGCACTTCCCCACTGAAAACATTGTAAATGTGGGAATGTTGGTGTACCTTGAAATAGTCTTACTTCCTCATGCGTGTTACTGGCACCTCATATCCTCCCCATTCATCATATCCCCATTGATCAGCAACTAAGCAGACACTACCATAGTAAGGTTTAAAAAGAAACCTTTCACCTTGTAAGAAAAACTGGATTACTAGTTTAATAAGATATCCAGTTATCTCAAATGCACATATTTGACAAAGAAAATGTTTATCTTATAGTTGCTTTTCAATGAGGCTGGGACAATATAGTGAGTGCATTTTTTAAATCCTCCAATCACCTTTCTGTTTTAATACTATGAATGCATTTCTGGTAAATTCCTTTTATGAATAGGCTAGCTTCAGATAGATAGATAGATAGATAGATAGATGCATGCCTCAACTTTGTTATTGTTTATATATATATATATATATATATATATATATATATATATATATGACTTGAAGATATATATAGAGATAGATATAGATATATCACACACACACACACACTCTATATATATATATATATATGTGTGTGTGTGTGTGTGTGTGTGTGTATATATATATATATATATATATATAAAATATTTTAAACTTTCCTTTCCACTGCCATGGTAACTGCTGCATGTTTGGCAAAAAGCTTCCAGAGAAGAAAAGAAGCTCAGAGAGCTCCGCTGGCAGGTGTCCAGTGTAATCATGCCGCAGAGCTGAAATGAGGCCTTTGGCAGGCTTCCAAGTTACAAAGAACAAAGATGTCAGTTCCTAATGTTGGCGGCAAAGCTTGTTTGGCACCCTTATATGGTTTCCCAGAACTCCTTGCCTTGGCTGCTTTCCATTCCCTTTAGGGCAGCAAACAGGATTAGCACACACAGACTTGTTTTTCTCTTTCCTCCACCAACTGTTCCAATGACATCATCCCTGCTGCATTCATTTGCCAGCAGGGTGACTTTTCCCCCTCCTTACTCTCCCCAACATCCTCCTCCTCTAACCCTTTCAGCATCTTAGGTTATTTCCCCCAGCATTTTGCTAAATTAAAGAACACTGCAGTGCAATAAGATGAGCGAACTAAAGTGAGGGGAAAGCGGGCATGTGTGCGTGTATGTTTCTATGGGTGTATATATATGAGAAGAACTACCAATGTGTGTTTGTGTGCATGTGTACACACACACACACACACACACACACACACACACACACACACACACACGATAGGAAGCTCATTTTCCTCAGCTGGCTGTAATCAGCACCAACAGAGCTGTGGTTTCCAACTGCCCTCGTCATGTGCTTCCTTGTGAAACTCCACAGAGAAATAAACTTGGCTTTGGTACAGATTTAAAGGGCCCGTAACTAATGGCCTCTTCTAGTCTCATACACATACAGAGTGCTAGTATACCTCCTATAGGTGCACACATGCCCCGAATTAGTTACACAGAGCAGTTGTTACACTTATCCGTCGAACACCCTCATGTGATTTCTGTACACCCGTAACATTTATGACAGCCACATGAGTGCTTCCTAGTGCTTTTACTGCCATTCCTCACTGTCTGTGGTGAATATCCATTGCTCTCTGTGCCACTGCTAGAGGTTCAACATATGCTCACTTGTGCTTGCTACATGATATGGACCTCTTTTCTTGCTTATCTGTGCATGCATTTAAAAAAGAGAGAAGCTACCCTATTTTAAAGGAAGTTCAAAGAAAACCCCTAGAACAAGTAAACGTTTGAAAGGGCAACCCCTAAAATGCTGGCTTCTACTAATGTGTCAGGAGCAAACATTATGTAACTAACGCCTGAATTTATGAGGGAGGACTGAGATTTGCTGACTGCAGATATTCTGCCTTCTACGTCCTCCAACTACTCTCCCCACCCCCTTCAGATTCATGAGCTAGTTCTGAGATTCATGAATCACTTGGGAGCCAGTGAGGAAGGCAAAAGCATAGTATTGATCTAATTTTCAGTAGAAATTGGTGCATTATGATTTTTCCTGCTTGCCGACAGCTCAGTAAGCTGGAGGTTTGCCTACTGGGGTGTAATGGAGGTTATCCAGGCTAAAGGGGGAGCACTCCAGCTGCAAAAAAGCCCACAACAAAACCCCACCCATGATCTGGCCCTGTCCCAGAGCAAATGCATTAATAGGCAAAGTTCTGAAGGCACTATATCGGGTTGCAGACCACCAGTGACCATTAGATCTTTTCAAAAGGTTCAATCAATGTGTGGGGGGAAGGGACAGCAAGTTCTTCCCCTATCCAATATGCATTCATCAGAAAGTGCAAAGAGAGCCCCTGATATATGTACAACTATACACATGGAGGTCTTTCTCCACACATCCTCTTGAACATGCATAGATCAGGAGAGAAGCCTCCATTCTCCATTGTGTCAAAAGTTTCACCTGATGGTTTTTGTAGGTCACACTCCTGCTAAAGCCACAGGAGCAGGCCATGTGTCTGGAGCTACAATTGCATGAAAAGAGAGAGGCACTAACCACTCCCATCCCACATCCCGCAGAAAAGAGCATGCGAAGGAAAGGAAACAAATTCTACCAGCTGACCCAATCCTCAACTTCCATACATTAGACATCATTCCACATATCAGGCAGCATAGTTAGTCATGACTAAGCACTATTTGAATCAATGCAATTTAGTCATGACTAACTTAAGTCCATTCATTTCAACTGGACTTAGAAACAACTGACTTAGTTTGGATCGTGTTATTTATCTTAAGCTGAGCACAGGGGCCTAAATGTATTGGCTCTGAATGTGGAATCGGAAAGCTGGACCCTACAAAAATGGATGGACAGGTCACATATATAGTGCAGGTGTGTATGTACACAAAGGCCTCTGTGTGCAAATTGTGATTGATGCATGGAGACTGAGGATGGAGCCAGCGGGTATGATCGTGCCCTCCCTACACACATGTAGTCCTAAATTGTTTGCGCATCTGGTCTAAGATTCCTTGTCATCCTCTGATGATTGCCTGAAAGAAGGAAAACACCTCCCTGCAGTGTTCAGCAGAAAACAGTTGTTGTTTTCTTGCTGCAGCACACTTTTCTTTGTTGCATGACATCCAGGGTCTGGTCCAAAGGCTGCTGGAATTAATTAGCGCCATACTTTCAAGAGGTTGCAGATCTTCTTCCTTATTGACTTTCTTTTGATTGCTGTACCTCACAATGGCACTGCACATTTAAAAGAGAAAACAAAGCAGTGCCAATATTTTTTCAAAGCAGCACAAGGCTGTGACTCACGGTGCCCTGATTTTGCCTCATATGTAATCTGTATCGATCGTTATGTAGTCAGTCCTTATTTTGCCTCACATGTAAATTCATTGGCTAGATTTGGATTTGGATTTCATCATCAGCTCTGCAGCATGGAACAGAGTGCAGGTGCAAACATGCTGAGGGCGTTTATGTGAATCACATGCACGACGGGACACCTCACCCTCACTATCCTGCACATTAAGAGGGAATCCTGATCAAATTAGGAGTTACAAACAGAGTTTTAATAAAAACCCATTCCTGCAATTGTCTCTCTTGTTGCAAGATCTTTTCATGTTTTGAAAGAGAGGCTCTAAGGGGAAGTGTGTGAATGTCATTTTTGTTAATGAAAACATAGCCATGCCAGAAAAATCACCTCAGAGGATATTTGGCTCCACAGTTGGAAATGCATCAAGTCATCTAGATCTTAAGCAGCCTATTGATCAAACAGTTTTATTTAGGAGAATTTCACTCCCTGCAAGGCATGGTGAGTCTCGGTGGGAGGAGAAAAACAAGGTTTTTCCCTGACTGCCAGAACTCTTTCTTCTGGCAATAAATATTTATTTCTTCCTCTTCTAGGAAAAAGATCACTCCTATCTATGGATAGAAACTGAATGCAAATTATGTCTATCAAAAGGTTCACAAGTGGATGTGTGTATCTCCATCTTATATCAATGTTGTTTTTTAAATTGGTAGCATCTAAACATGCTTTTGCTTTACCATTTCATGTTTGTTTCATTTGGTATGGATTTTTCTGCTGCAGTGTTTGCTTCCTTTTATCACTGCACTACAAGAGGCAGAGGGAGAGGCCAGAAGAGGGGGTTTATTTTATGTGCAGGAAATAAACTGCTGGTCAGGGATGTTTCAAACGGCCTCTCTGTGATGTGCACGTCTACATTCATATTTCTCTAAGAAAATGGGCATCTGTTTCTAGTCCATTGTACACACACTGGAGACAAAATGCTGCATATTGCATTTCCTCTTTGCTTGCCTTCATTTTGGGCATGGAGAGATCCTCCATGTTTGTCATCCCCTGGAAAACAAGAATAGTCTAATAGTCTTTTTTGCCTGCATTTTTCCTTGTGTACTGTATGTGTGTGTGTGTGTGTGTGTGTGAGAGAGAGAGAGAGAGAGAGAGAGTGGTGATAAATCTGAGTTGCTAGGAAAGCTTTATGTAACAAGAAGCTCAGCTTTTACAGTGCAGCAATGCCTCTGCTTCCAAAGCTCCATGTGAAAAACTGGCAGCACATCAAAACCTCTGTTTCATAACAGACTGGAAGCAGGATTTTCTAACAACATTCAGAGGTTTCTGTTTGCTGTGCAAGGCTGTGGAATTTTATGAATTGCTTAGGGCTAGTTAAACAAGAACCCCAAACTTATTTGTTTCAAAATGGCTGAGATGTATATGAGCGGATTGGCCAGCCTACAGTTATTCCAGACAGCATTTGGCTGTTAATAATTAAAGGGCTCTTTTCAAAGAATTAAGATCACTAAATAATTAATTACAGCTAAATAACTATAAGAAAACAAGGTGGTAAGCATTAACATGAAGGCAGCTTCCTCAAGGCAGGGCGTTGTGCATCCAAACCATGTCACACAAGAGCGGAATTTGATACTGGGCACATAATTCAGAGTTTTGTTTGCTTTTCTTTCTTTGTCTCTCTCTCTCTTTTTGGAAGCAAGTTTCTGTCCCTTAAGGCTATGAAGAAAGACTTGAAAGTATGTTGGCAATGCCTAATGAAATCTCGCAAACCAGGGGATAGGGACTGAGCATATTTTAGATTTCTCTTCCCAAAACTGGCTTTAGAGAATACTGCTGTTTTTATTATATATATTTTTATCTTGTTAGTTTTTTAGTTAACACAATGTTAGTTGTGCCATTGTTTGTTTTATATATGAAGATCATTTTTAGGAGTTTGTAAGAGGTAAACTGCATATTGCAAGCAGATACATTTAACAATACCTTGATTTTTTAATAATAATAATAATAATAATAATAATAATATTTCAATTTCTATACCACCCTTCCAAAATGGCTCAGGGCGGTTTACACAGAGAAATAATAAATAAATAAGATGGCTCCTTGTCCCCAAAGGGCTCACATTCTAAAAAAAAAACACAAGATAGACACCAGCAACAGTCACTGGAGATACTGTGCTGGAGTTGGATAGGGCCAGTTACTCTCCCCCTGCGAAATAAAGAGAATCACCACATTAAAAGGTGCCTCTTTGCCCAGTTAGCAGGGGATATATATAGGGTTTTTGTTGTGGTTGTGGAGCAGTCCTTGGAGGCTACCATTTTGAGTAGAGAAGCAGGGGTGGGGAGAGGAGCGGCTGCTTGAGCTTTTTTAAATTGGCTGGTTTTAATTCCAAAGCGCCCCATCCATGCAAGTGTTCCTGTTGTGGGGTTACAGGTGCAGATTTGTCCTTGCAAGCATGCCTTGGGATCCCCACAGTGTGGGAAAGCAGCAGCAGGGGCAGAGGACCTAGTCAGAAAAACAGCTAGTGAAGAATGTTGTCAAGGAATTGCATGCATACTGGGAGTTAGCTTCCATAATTTTGAAGTGAGAGCATCACGTCCACAACTTCCGGAGCTCCCCTAATCCTGTCTAGCACAGGAGAAATTTACACTTTGCACCCCACCTACCCGGTGAGGATGGTCATTGAAAACCCTTCGAACTATGGACAGGTGTCAGTCCCACAGTCACCTCTACCCACCAGGGCATCTCATCTCCTCATTGTCCTAGGAGCTGTCTGAGCCCTCATGGCCTACCTCTGATTGCTGGGAGGGGCTCACTGCCCTTCCAGGTGCTTTGCTTAAGAAACTCTTAAAGTGTTGCGTGTTGCCTTTTTAAAATGGCAGCTATTTTCCATCTACTTGCTGGACCATCCTTCATCAAAATATGTAAGTGCTTTGCTTTAGACTTTAGAACTTGTTCTGAGTTAGAAATGACTTTTGCTTTATTTTCCTAATGCCTACCTACTCCCCTTCCCCACCTTGGTTCCTGTAGATTAATAAATTAATATTTTAGAGAGCACAATCGTGTCTCTTGTGTGTGTTGCTCAGAGACCCTGGAGTTGCAGCTCCCCACGATCTGACCGCTTCATTGAGCTACTTAAAAGGGAAACTTAACTGAAGGGGTGAACTAAGCCCGGCTTCCACTCTGCGGAAACAGAGAGGATTCTCCAAAGTTTGGTTCAGACTCACACTTGAGTTCTCTCTGGAATCAGAGAGTGATGGCAGGGACTACTGGACACTGCACTAGAGCAGGAATGAGTCAGTAAAACTGCCCAAACTCCAGTGGGGTTGGTTTACAAATGTGTTAAATACCCTGCCCCACACACACACACACAAAGGACTAACCAAAGCAGAACGTATTAGACAAAAGCTGCAAATTTTGGCACGTGTGTGTGTGTGTGTGTGTGTGTGTACGTACAATAGCATGTCCATTTTCTTTACATTGCAGGATCTTGAACAGGCATTTACGTACGTGTGTGTGTGTGTACTTTATTCCTGTTTTCTACAGATTAGAAGGTGAAAGACAGTGGGCTTATTGGTTAGGAAAAAAGATGAAAAAGACTGGAATGAGATAACTACTTTGGTACCCAAGGGTACTCCCATCTCCTTCCAGCCATTGCAATGGCAGGATAAATACGCAGGCAAAAGTTTGAAACGCCAAACATGGAAGGGCACAAAGTTAAATAATTAAGACAAAATTGTAAAGGATGCATTATTATTATTGTAATTATTTATGCAGAACAAAAGGAGCAGAAGATTTATCACATAATTTATAGAGTTGAAAAAAGCTGCTTTCTAACATTATGGACAGAATATTTTCAGTGAGTAGGCCAGATAAAATATGTTTTCTGCTGAATAATCATGATGAGTACATTTGAAGTAAAGTTCTGTTTGCAGTCAAAGATTCAATAAATAGGCATGGACTTTAAAGGATGGGCTGCCCAGTCCTGGAATGTGTGTGTTTATCTGGAAGCAAACCTAGGTAAGTATGCATAAGACTACACCCATATATCTTAGGATGGTTCCAACACTGCTTTTAATCTTACCTAATCTCTGATATCTGTTTTTACTCATAACGTCCTAATAGACATTGAGGCTGTGTGGAACTTCAGTGGTTGATTCGATTCAGAAACAATTTGGTCCAGTTCAACCACAGAAGCTTTGACTGGGAACCAACCTAGCCGACTACTGGTTCAGTCCAGATTAATGCAGCTCTGGTTGAATTAAGCCCATTTGCTTCCAAAGCATTTTGGCTGCTTTGACCTTCTTGCCTTACACCCTCCCCTGATGCTGGTAGGTGCTTACTCACACAGGGAGGAGACATGGTGGCTCACGTTTTGTTTTTCTATGCCAATAAAGTATTCCAATTAAGTAGTTTTTCTCTTGCTTCACTCTTAAAATGAAACCACGATGATGTTTCCTTTGCAGTCCTGGGAAAGGGGTAGGGTTTTCTGGGAACTGTAGTATTTTCCAGTGGTGTGACAATGGCCTCAGACCCAGAGAAGACTACAGTTTCCCTTGCACCTTTTTCAGGACTGCAGGGAAAATGTCTTCTGAGTTTCACTTTAAAAGTGAGATCATTGCTCCCTCATCATATGACTCTGGAAAATATTCACAACAACAACAAAAGGTGACTTACCATGTGGCCTACTCACGCTGGTAAGTGCCTACTGGGATTGGGGGGAGTGTCAAAGCAGAGAAGGGGGTGAAGCCTCAGCCTTGAATTGATGCAACTGCTTATAATTGTGCTGAACCAAAGTGGGAACCACCCAAACCTCTGAACTGAATTGGGGGTCCACCAAAATGCTGAGGTGGCCCCTGAATCAAACTGGAGCTGCTTTGCATATTCCTAGCAGACATGTGTGTTCAATCATACCTCAAATGTCATGACTGTTCTTTCATTCTCCTGTTTCTTCTTATGATCTTTCCTGACCAGCTTTTGTTGTTGCCATTGTTGTCATCAGCATTGTCATTTGTTAATACCCCCATCTGCCTTACTTTCTACCTCACTTTCTACCTACACCTGCCAGCTGGGCAAAGAGGCAAAGTCCAAACTCAATGGCGGGAATACCATACAAGCCATAAACACCTGGGCTATACCTATCATCAGATACACTGCAGGGATAATAGACTGGACCCAGGCAGAGCTAGAGACACTAGATCGTAAGACCAGGAAAATAATGACCATCAATCATACTCTGTACCCCCGCAGTGATGTAGATAGGCTATACCTCCCTCGCAGCTCAGGTGGAAGAGGAATGCTGCAAGTCCATCAAACAGTAGAGGAGGAGAAAAGAGGCCTTGAAGAATATATACGGGACAGTGAAGAAGATGCACTGAAAATTGTCAAGAACGAGAAACTATTCAACACCAATGAAACAAAGCAGGCCTGCAAGAAAGAACAAGTCAAGAACCGAGCAGAAAAATGGAAAAATAAGCCCCTGCATGGTCAATATTTGCACAATATAAGTGGAAAATCAGACATCACCAAGACCTGGCAATGGCTTAAGAATGGCAACTTGAAGAAAGAAACTGAGGGTTTAATACTGGCTGCACAAGAACAAGCACTAAGAACAAATGCAATAAGAGCCAAAGTCGAAAAATCCACCACAAACAGCAAGTGCCGCCTTTGTAAAGAAGCAGATGAAACAGTGGACCACCTAATCAGCTGTTGTAAAAAGATCGCACAGACTGACTACAAACAAAGGCAGGGATGATATACTAGAACATCTGCAAAAAATACAAGCTACTTGTAGCCAAAGATTGGTGGGACCATAAAATTGAAAAAGTGGTAGAAAATGAAGATGTAAAAATATTATGGGACTTCCGACTACAAACAGACAAACATCTGTCACACAATACACCAGATATAACTGTAGTCAAGTAGAAAGAAAAACAAGTCAAAATAATCGACATAGCAATACCAGGAGATAGTAGAATAGAAGAAAAAGAAATAGAAAAAATTACAAAATACAAAGATCTACAAATTGAAATTGAAAGGCTGTGGCAGAAAAAGACCAAAATCATCCCAGTGGTAATTGGCGCCCTAGGTGCAATTCCAAAACAACTTGAAGAGCACCTCAACACCATAGGGGCCACAGAAATCACCATCAGCCAATTACAAAAAACAACTTTATTGGGAACAGCCTATATTCTGTGACGATATCTATAATAATAACAGCAACAACAGTGATAATAACATTCAGCCATCCCAGGTCTTTGGGAAGGACTCGATGTCTTTATAAAACAAGCCAGTCAATAACACCTGTCTGACTGTGTAAACAACAGCAACAACAATCCCTTGCCCTTTATCCTCCCTGCCAAAGATAGAAAACTTAACAATGCCAAGGTGCAATATGCTGCTGTATTCTGTACATTTGTATTTTGGAAGCGGAAACTGCATGCTGTAGCATTTCTAAGTAAATTTAGGAGGGAGGGAAGCATGTTGAATTAGCTTAGGACCTGTTAATATGACCCTTTCAGCCCATGATATCTGGGATGTTTCTTTCATCGGTTTAGGTGACATTTAGCTGCACTGCCATGGCTGGAAGCTGACGATGCATGCTGAATACTACACAGGTTGGGTTTTAGTACTGGACTACAGCATCTCAAAATACTGTGGCTTTGACAGAATGCCAGAAACTGATCTGTGTGGAGTTCAGCAGGTGTTGTCAGCAGTTGCATGACTTGTTCATCCTATGGCAGTATAACATAGGTAAGTAAGCGAGGGAGGATGAAAAACTGGGGACAGCTCAAAGGTCTTGTGAGTCATCACAAAGTGGCCATCAATTAGAAACACCACTACACACATGCACCAATTTTGTCTGATTCTTAATTTCTTAAGCTTCAAATCTTATTGATGAAAACTCTGTACAGGCATAGCTGTTAACTCTGGCTTCACACAAACGTGCAGCTCAGCATAGACAACCCTTGGTGCTCTGGAGAAAGCTGGCCTCTACCCAGGATGTTCTGCCTGGATCAAACAGCATTGTCATGCAAGTAAGCTAGACCCATGGAAAAGCTGCCTTGTGTGCCCTTGAGTGAACCTGAGTTCTTGACAAACAAAGAACTAAACACATGTGAAGCTGGAGAGCCTTTAGCCTATTCAGACACCCTGGAATGCATAAAGGCCAGGAACTCAAACTAGTTATGTAGACTGGACACAATAGAGCCTTTTTGTTCTGCACTTCCTCTGAATAGTTGCAGCCACACCCATACCCTTCTTGGAACCAGTTCTCTTTGTCTATTTTGAAACCTAAATTTTCATCATCTTTGGATTCTTGCAGTGAACAAAACCCTATAAAAGGTCCCATCTCTCCCTAGTCAGTTGCTGACCTGTTCATGGTTCATCCTGAACCTGAAGTGTCATTGCCCGCTGCTGCTGTGGGAGTTGGTAGTGCCAGCTTCCAGCTACTGTCCAGAGGATCCACCCAGCAGCGTGCCTGAGCCTTTTCCTGAGCTGACTGGATGGTGCAGTCCAAAACTGAGCTGAAATAATTATCCTTGTGCAATCTTTGTTTGGGAGAGTTGAGGGAGAAACCCTGCTCTGCATTGCCCTTCATATTCTTGGAACCCTGAGCCTTTGGGGTACTTTCAGTGTGGGCTTGCCATGGGATTATTCCTGTCCCTGATCACCTGAGAGTCTCTAGACTCCTGAGTGGAAACTCTAGAGTGGAACCCCTAGATAAAATAAGGCTTGGTTATTCTTTGTGTGAGCTTGTTACGGGCTAACCCACTTGGGCTAGCCTGCGAATCTCAGTGGTCCTCTTCTGTTAAGCCATGGTGCACACAGCACTATAAAACCTGAATGCCAAACGAGGACTCAGCTGCCTCTCCTTGCCCTCTTTTAGCAAAATCTTTGTGAGGAAACCTAAATTTCCCAAGGGGCAGGAAGTGCTCTCTTTGGTATCATGCATGAAACAGCAAATAGAGATGGGGAGGATCTGCTACTTCACCTCCAATTTCTCTCTCTCTCTCTCTCTCTCTCTCCCTCCCCCCCCCACTTCTGCCAATGCCCACCAGGAGGTAGGCTATTAGAGTGTCCTCCTCCACCCACTCCCTCCTCGTTTAGTCCCTAGGAGCTGCTTTCTCTCCTTGAGTTACTTAAGGTTGTCATTTTCCACTGTTTGTATTGTGGTTCTCGCATACAAAGCCTTGTATCTGAAACTGTTGCTCCTCTGGAGTACCCTAATATTCACATTTCCCCGTGTCCAGACTGCAGTTCTTTGTTTTGCACACTTGCAGGTTTGGTTTTCAAGGTAGTTATCCCAACTTGACCTAAAAACATAGATAACACATGGGCAGTGTACATGTGTGTATGCAAGTGTGGTAACATAGTGATAGGCCTATCAATCTTTGAAACTAAGCCAGGATTTCTTAGAAGACTCATTGATTCTGCTGCAGTTGCCCATTGACCCTCTCATCTCCATTTTTGTTTCTATGCAACTCATACAGGACAGCTAGTAAATGTTTCTCAACAACTTAGATGTCAATAAACCATGAAGGAGTCTGCAGAGGATCCATAAATAGAGACACTTCAGAGACTCTTTAAATATTCACTCATTTTGCATAATTGATGACTTTTCTAAACTGATATGGATGATAAACAATTTTAAATAAGATGAAAATTTATCAGTGTCATGTCATTTAAGTATGGAAAGAAAACACTGTGCATCACTGAATCCATAAGGATTGTTAATGAAAGGGTTGACATTAAGGAACAAGAGATGGATGAAACCGCAAACCAAATACAGAAACATATACCTTAAGCCAAACCTTCAGAACATTTGGTTTATATCCAGCTCCAAACTTAATGGCCCAGGGCAGGTTTGAAAGGGAGCAAAGACATGAAACCTGAATTACTGGACTGTTTATGTTCAAAGCCTTTTAGGAAACATGCTTCTTTCCAGAAGCAACAGAAGCCATTTGTTTCGGGAGAGCCAGGTGTCCTCTTTTTCTGGGGTGTTCCAATTTCTCTAAAATAAGAGAGCCACCCTTGTAAAAGGTGCCCATTTGCCTAGCTACCAGAGTCCTATTCACATGTTATTGAGTACCTACAGTGGCGCTCAGGGTTACAGCTGGGAATGTGGGGAGGAAGTCCCACCCAGAGCTGTCTGTCACTCACCTGCTCCTGTCAGGCACTCATAGTTACTCTCCTGTTTGTATGAAGGAGGGAAGGCCATAACCTTGATGGCCAGAGCTTCTGTGATCAGCAGCCTGAATCACTAATACCTGCTTCTTCTGCTGCTGCTACTACGAATATTTATATACCACTCTTCCAAAGTTCACAAAGCAGTTTACATAGAAAAATAAATAATACATAAATAAGATGGTCCCCTGTCCCCAAAGTGCTCACAATTGTAAAAGAAACATAAAGGAGATACCAGCAACAGCCACTGGAGGGATGCTGTACTGGGGTTGGATAAGGCCAGTTGCTCTCCCCCTGCTAAATATAAGAGAATCACCACTTTCAAAGATGTGTCTTTGCTCCCAGAGGTGTAGCTATAATTGAGCAGATGGGTTCAAAGAATCCAGGGGGGGGGTATCTCCTGAGGGCACCCAGCTCCACCCCTCCCTATTTTTTTAATTATCTCCCTCCAAGGGAGAAGGGCAAACATGGGCCTCCTCTCCCCTAACTACACCCCTGTTTGCTCCGTTAGCAGGGGCTTCCATACTGCTCATGGAAGCGCCAGTTATCACAATTACGACACTTCCTCCTTCACACAAATGGGATCATAATCATGTGCACCTGGCAGGAGGAGGTAAGTAACAGTTACAGGGTGTGCTATCCTGTGCTTAGTAATTTGTGAATAGAGCTCAGGATTGGGTAGAAAGCAAGATAGGAAAAAGGGAGAGATTTTCAAATGATAGAAATGACTATGAGGAAGATCATCATTAAAAGTCATCAAGAAAAGTCATAACAAAGAACAGTAGAATGAAAGAACAGACATGACACAATTTGAGGTATGACATTACAATTGCAAACTGCAACATATTTTCCCTGGGAAAACACAACTATTTCTCTTGTTAGAGAGGCCTTTGCAATTTGGAGTGCAATGCTGAATGTGCTTGCATGAGTTTCATATTATGTGTGACGTCACTGATAAGGAGTGAGCCAAGTCACTTCCCTAGTTGTGTGATTTAATTAAGCCACTTTTCATAGTCTAGTTAATACCTGTGCATTCATTACACAATTGTTAGTCTGGAAAGTCCCTTAGAGTCATGCTTTCTCGCCTGGAAATTGCATTTTTATATAGGGTGGGAAGATGCAAGATACCTGCAATAGAAGTGGTGTCTGATTCTGTACAGCAACTGTACAACAATTGCATAATATATCATTTTGTAAAAGAGATGATTACAGTAGCATTTCCTCTGAAAAGCATTTTTATGTTAAGGGTACAAAGGGGGATTTAATTCTATCCAATAGCAATGTTTAACTACTTTAATCATTCAGAGGGACACAATGTGAGGTTGAGTCTTTATAGCAGGACACTGACAGCATATGGCCTGGGAACTTTGTCAGGCCCTCCAATACAGCCTGCAGAACCACACTACATACAGACCGAGATGGACATTTTGAGAAAGTTTTCAAATAAATAGATCATCCACCCTACCAAGAGGAAATTCAATACTATTTATACCCACGATAATCTGTGGGTGCTTTAGGGGAGGGAAGAGCCCAAACCCATTTCCCAAAACACGAGCATAGGCTCTACTAACACACCCAGCAGACAACCAAGGGTACTGGCACTCTGGGAAGGGAAAACAAAACTGGGTCTGCTGGTGGCCATCTTTATCATAGAATCCCAAGGCTAGAGGGGGCTAGGCAGAGGAGATGTGCTGCTGTACCTCAGTCTCAGTAGGTGGCTTTCTCCTGGGTTCTTATGATCAGTAGTAGCTGCCTTTACTGTCTCCTACTCTCTGATTTCTGATTGTGCAAACAGGCTTATTATAAGGGTGTAATATGGGAAAAATATTTGCCTTGGTAATTTGTTTTGTTAACAAAATCAAAATGTCTTAATTAGCACATGAGCAGCACACTTGCTGCATGTATGTAAGCTGAAGCATTTCAGCATTTTCAGCCAAGGTGTGGAATTGTGACCTGTGTTCAGTGAAGAAGGATGGCAGGCAAGTGAGATGGCAGGCTAGTCTTGTATACTGGCAGGCTAGTGGGATGGTGGGCACAGCTGTTTTGGCATATGAAAGGGTTCTGGAGTCCCAACAGTAGCACATTTATTAATTATTTTTATTTATTTAAAATATTTATACCCCACCCCTCCAGTACTCTACTGCTCAGGGCAGCTCACAACATAAATAAAATAGATACAATGTAAAATAAAAGATTAATAAAGTTAAACAAGTTAAAAGACCAGGCTAAAACCACATTTAAAATTACAAATGTTTTAAAAGTTTCAAATTAAAAGTTATGAATAAAAAGCTAGAAACTGAGAACTGTGAAAACTAAATAACCCAACAGATATAATCAGCAGATAAAACATTTGAAAGCCTCTTTTAAAAGATGTGTTTTTTAATTGGGTTTTTTTAAACACTGAGGGAGGAAGCATGGCAAAGCTCTTCAGGGAGGACATTCCAAAGCTCAGGGGACACAATCTAAAAGATGCTGTCTCTAGTCCCCGCCAACCAGATCTGTTAGTGGCAAGGCCATGAACAGGGCCTGAGATGCTGAGCAGAGGGGCCTGGCATATGGGCGATTGCAGTCCGACACATGAGAAGAGCATTTTGAGGAGCTACAGTTTGCAAGTGGCTCAGGCCTGAGGAGGGAAGGATCCGGCAACTGGGGGCTGTGCTGGTACGTGTGAAGGGATATTAGAAGACAAGATGTAGAAGAGAAGCACATTGTGGTTGGCTGGTGAGGGTTGGTTCTACTACTGGACCCCTTCCCACCAGGGGTGTATCTAGGGTAGGGCAGCAGGGCATGTGCCCTGGGCGCCACTTGAAGAGGGGTGCCATTTTTTAATTTTTTCTTTTAAAAAAAGTCACTGTACACATATTTGGATTGGCGCTATGTACAGAGAATCAGGGCTTTTGAATACTGAGCTGGAGCTTATGAGCTAGGGTTGTATTCATTTGCTCTTACTTTGCTTCTTGTGATAAGTGAGTTAAATGTGATGTCTTAATAATATGGTTATTAATGGTGAGTTTGTCTTTGAATCAGTGTGAAATCTGTAGTATTAAGGCCCACTGGGAGTTTCTTGCTCTCTTTCTCTCATTTTAAGTGTCTTTCTGAAAGACTAGAATATATTCCCAGCAGTGACACAGTTTACTCTGCATATCCTTTAATTATTTACAGAGTATCTGGGAAAAGTCAAATTCTCCATTTATTTTTAAAACTTATGTAATAGTGATGCTACAACGCATAGCAGAGAATTAGAGAGGCACTTCTGTTTAGTGTTCCAAGTACACCTTGACATAGTATTTGGGTATTTCATGAGCCCCAGCATACTGAAATTTGTAGTTTTCCATCATTTTTTGGTCTGGCTACATCCACTGCTAAATAGTTTTTGAAATATGAAAAGATTAACGAGCTTGACTTGTATTTTCCAGCTGATATTATGGTAAAGTTATCTGAAAGATGGGTGTCAGATGTTTAGACATGGGGTGCAATTTCAGTGCTTGCCCTAGGCGCTATTTTCCCTAGATACGCCTCTGCTTACCCCTAGAAATAGATTTTCTTTATATATACCACCTTTTTTTGCTTTGCTCAAGGCAACCAAGGCATAATATTTTTTAAAAGATCATAGAAGCTGTCTTTTATCAAGTCAGACCATTGGTCCATCTAGCCAGATGTGTAGCTACAATTGAGTAGTTGGTTTCAAAGAACCCAGCCCCTCCCACTCCTAAGGGTCCCCCAGTTTCACCCATCCCTATTTTCTTCATTATCTCCCTCTCTCCAAGGGGCCACTGGGGAGAGGGTCTAACACGGGCCCCCTCTCCCCTAGCTACGCCCTGCATCTAGCTCAGAATTGTCAACATTGACTGGCAGTGATAATATAGTAGTATAATTATAATAGTAGTCGACATTCCACACAGTGATCCCTCAAAGCAATCAGAGCTGCATCGAGGCAGGAAGCCTTCGGAGTAGTTGCCCTGTAGACTTGATAAGCAGGACACCACACGGGGAAGAAAACTGGGAAGCAATTAGGATTGTGTGTTTTGTTTGTTTTTCTGTTTTGTTTTTGGCCCGAATCCAAAACACCCCCATTTTGTTCTTTGTTCGAAATCAGCCAATCCGAAAAACCCCAATTTTGTTCTTTGTTTGAAATTGCAAAATCCAAATCTGAAACGTTTTGGATTTTGAAAAATGGCCCTGGGGAAAACTAGTGGGTGGGGCAGGTAGTGCCCAATGGGTGGAAACTACCACCCAAATTTCAGAGGAATTTGGCAAAGGGCTGATTTTTGGTGAATATTTGAAGTGTAGGATTTTTCCCATAGGGAAAAGTATAGCTTCATGTTGGGGGGGAGAAGGGGTGGCCCAAAGCAGAGTAGGGTGGGTGGTAGTGCCCAGTGGGGGCAAGGAAGCTGCCAGAATTATTTCAAAGAAATTGGGCAGAGGGCTGATTTTTAAAGATTTAATGGAGTTTGCGCATCTGTAAAGTTCTTCCCCATAGGGAATGATGGACCTCCATAATTCCTGCCCCATAACTGCACTTGGGGGGCACCAGGGTGGCCCAGAGCAAGTGGTGGTGTAGAGCACATAGGGTGCCAACCACCCCCATGGGTTGCTAACCCATGGGGTACTGGGTTCTGTTGTTTCTGAGATGTTTGAGTGTAGATTCAGATTCTCTGGTAGCATATGAGAGTGGATTCATGGTTTGTCATTGAAAATCTCATATGCTACCGGAGAATCTATACTCAGAACACCTCAGAAACAACATAACCCAGCACCCCATGGGTTAGCAACCCATGTGGGTGGTTGGCACCCTGTGTGCACTACACCACCACTCGCTCCCGGCTACCCCAGTCCCCCCCCAGGTGGAGTTATGGGTCTTCTGAAACCTCCTTTATTCCCTGGGGGGTGGAACCTTAAAGAAGAGTAAACTTCAACAATTCCTAAGAAATCAGCCCTTTGCCCTATACCCCTTGGAGCACTGCCACCCAACCCACTGTTTTGCCCCTCAGGCCCCCTTTCTGCCCCGAATCTGCCCCAAAGACATGTCAACTTCAGAAATTCTTTAAAAATCAGCCCTTTTCTCAATTCCTTTGGAATCTGGGTGGCAGCAGGCACCCATTGGGGCACTACCACCTGAACCACTCTTATGCCCCCAAAGCCCCCTTTCTGCCCCAAATCCACCCCAAATAACATCAACATCACACATTAACAGCAGAGCTTTGGAAAAAAAATCAGGCAGATTTCCAAAGGTCATGCACATCCACATCCCTCCCACCCAAAATGCAATTGATCTATACACAACAGTGTGAAACAACAACAATGAAATGCACACTGCCCCACTGGGCAATGAGGGTAAATGCACACTGCCCCACTAGCCAATGAGGGTAAAATTTACCCTTAAATTTGCTTAAAAGGAATAAGGAGGCAATTGCCAGCAGATCAGCCCATGCTTTCGCTGGCCAGTCTGTGGGCTGGAAATTCAAACAGATGTCAAAACTCAAAATGGAGACCGAAGGAGAAAGACTTTTTGCGATTGCAAAATGGAGTTCCAAAACAGCCAAAACAACAAAACATTTTGTATCCGAACCAGGGAAGTTTTGTTTTGGCTACAAAATTTTCTGTTTTGAGCATTGGGTGTTTTGTTTTGGCTACAAAAACAGCCAAAACGGCCTGTTTTGTGCACAAAACGTTTTGTATCCGAAACGAAACGCACATCCTTAGAAGCAATGTTCACTTCTCTCCCCTTTCCGCAAAAGCACTGTTTGCTGCCAGAAATATTTCCATGAGGACTGTGCTGTTCTCAGGGACATATTTCTGCCAGCAAACAGTACTTCTGTGGGGAGGGAAGAGCAATGAAAATTGCTTCCCAGTCTCCATATCTGTGTGCTGCCTTGTCCATCAAGCGCACAGGGCAACTACTCTGCCGTCTCCCTGCCTCGGCGTAGCTCTGATCACGTTGAAGGGGTCACTGTGCAAAATGTCGGACAATAAATAAAAGCTCCAATCTGATCTGACCTGATTTCCCCCCAAGCTCAATTGTTCTTGGATCAGTAAAGGTATGATAGCTGCCTTCTCCTCAAATGTAATAATAAAACTTAACTTTAATTGGGTTTCATATTGCCCAGTTCTCAGATTATATTTCAGTTTCATCATAGGTTTTATTATGATTGCGCTGGACACCATTAATTAAAAATCACTGAGTTTGCTGATCTTGTTTCACATAAACACATTTCAAGTGTAGCTCTGAAATTACATTTCAGTGCAGTACAATATTTCACAGCTGAGCTTGTTCCTTGCATCCATATCCTTCCTTAACTTCATAATCAGTCTGCTTGTAGAAAAGCAGATAAGATAAATGAGGAATCAGTGGAAGGACATTAAAAGGTGTAATTGCACTACAGTGTGGCTAAAATAATTTAAAGCCAGTATAAGAAAACACATTTGTAAATCTCTTTAAAAGATGGAAGGCTCTATACGAGTACATCCAAATCTAAAGGAAAGGTCATCCATAGCTCAGAATTTAAGTACTAAAGAGACAATAATAATGAAGCAATTTAATTTATTCTTTATATATTAATTATTTAGATATTGCTTTATTTGCCAGGTGTTTTTTTTTCATGTTTTCATGACTAACAGACAGTCCTGCTGTACACCTGCAGACCTATATGACAATGAGGCTCTTCTCACTATCAGTGAGAAGAGCCTGGAGTGGGTTAGTGGGGAGAGTGGGCTTAGCCTGCTCTCCCCGCACACGAACAGGCAGTCAGCTCTGGGCGACCGAAGTGGCCACCAACACGACTGCTGGCTCCGTAATGGAGCCGGTGGGGGCTGGGAGGATCGGGGGCCGTGCGGCCCCTGGAAGCTCCAGCATGCCCTTCGCGAGTGCACACAGCATGCTGGAGAGAGCCCCGAGTCGAGAGGCTGCTTTTTAGCCTCCCAGTCGGGGGTCTACTTGTGAGTTGCCGCGGCACAGCAACACACAAGCACAAAGACAGGGTTAACAGAGCGCTCAGTCCACTAACCTCGGCTAAGGGCAGGGGCAATTAAGCGTGTTACCCGCTTGTAAGCCACCGGGCTTGCCCGGTGGTTTACACAACCAGTAAAAATCAAGCTAGGCTCTCCTAGCCTGATTTTTGCTGGTCGTGAGAATAGCCCCAATGCCTTTTCTGGGGGGTGGGGATCCTTAAAATTCCATTGCATGATGGATCTTCCTGTATCAGCTTTTTCAGTATATGTGCTTGTAGTCTTGGTTTGATTATCTTAATCTTTTGATTGGCGGGAGTATTTGTGTCCTATTGATCATTTTAGGGCCAAGAAATCCTTTTACATCATTGATAGTGAAGTGTTGGAATGCTGCAATGTGACCTGGAGGTTTTTCACACATGGCTTTAGGCCTCGGGGTATCTGAGGAGCAAATCTACTTTGCAGCTGCTTCAAGGCAGTTTAATTTGGGGAATTAGATGTTCACACAGAGGCGTAACTAGGGAAAACGGCGCCCGGGGCAAGCACTGAAATGGCGCCCCCCACGCGCCCCCCCCCCCACCCCCCAACATGCTACATTATACTTAGGTTTTTCCTCACAAGCGCCCGCCGCCGCCAAGCCAGGCCACTGACTGGCCGCCAGGCGCCAGCAAAGCAATGGGGGGGCGCAGGCAGCGCGGAAGGGACCGCTCGTGGGGAAGGGGACACCAACGCGCTCCCTTGACTGCTGCAGCGCTGCTGCACTGAGCAGGAAACATTTGTATTAACAAAAAAAATAATTAAAAAAATTTGGTCATGGCGGTGCCCCCCACGTGACCAGAAAAGATGGCGCCCGGGGCATGTGCCCCCCCTGCCCCCCCCTATAGTTACGCCTCTGTGTTCACATAGCCATCCCCCCCCCGCCTTTCACTCCCTGTGATCTTTCTCCTTTGTGCATTCTCACTGATTGCGCCGGGTTTTCCCTCCATTTCTCACATGACTGGACTGGGGGTAGGTGATGTTTGGAGAAGCTGGTGTCGCTCCTGAAGTCTCTCTGGCCAGGTAGGCGAGGTGGGGGTATTGGTGGGGGTGGTGGCGTGGATGGTGAGGTGGTTGCCTGGCAGGGACCCCCAGCAGCGAGGGAGGATGGCTGCAGAAACTTCTGTGCTTCAACTTGGCACCCTCCCTGCTGCTACTGCGGCTGCATCCCTGCGCTTCTTGCTCGGTGTTGGGAGTTGATCCCCAGCATCCTCCTGGTTGGTGTGCCCCAGCGGTGATTTTCGTCGCTGCTGCTGCCACCACTCCCCAGCCCATTATCTGATACAGCAGGTGGACAGAAAAACAAAACAGGCATACACTATGGGCAAGAGCAAGGAAGGGAAGGCAGGCAGGTGGGTGGGTGGGATGCAGGGAGGTCTTCACAGCCCAAAGGCGCTTTGCTCCAAAGGCCTCGCTGCCCCCACAAGGAAGTGCAGGGAAAGGGGTCACATGGCGGTGGTGGGGCTGGCTCTGCTCCCCACAGCAGACCAGAGATGCAGGCAGGCAACTTGTTGACCCTCCAAGGCAGGGGGAGACTGTGAAGAGTATCAGCAGATACTCCAATCACATCAGAGACAGAGGAGGAGATGAGAGAGCTTGACAGCTGGGTATGGAAGAACAGTGTTTCACCAATCTGCCACAACCGCCCCCACCCCCAGCCAGTGCTTGCAATTGCAAATCACTCAGAGCGGGCCAATGGCCAATGGCCAATCTATATATCAAAGGAGAAGACCCGCGGCATTCAAGAAAGCTCGGGTTTTCAAAGAAAAGCTGCCGCAAATAGAGGATTTTTTCTTACCCTGGGACATAACTCAGGCCAAGCTCGAATGCACAGTCATTTTTAACAGTAATTCGGGGGAAAGCAGAGTCAGTTGTGTACTGGTCCCTGATAGCTCGCAGGGACCTAGGGGTTAACCCAGCTTATATGTGGACTCACAGCCTCCATTCAGGAGGGGATGCGGGTTAAATGCCATGTGTGAAAAACCTCCTGGCGGCTGTGTATGGGAAGTTGGAAAGTGAGGTGATAGGTTTCTGATTTTGTTTGTTTCAGATTCTGTTCATGGAAAAAGAGTAAGGAGAAGTCACTGTAATCACAGGAAAGTAAGGGCCATTTTCAGATGGTGTTTTCCTGCTTTCTTCTGCTAATGCAAGGACAGAAAGAGGAGTGAATACTTCACTCCTCTTTCTGAAATTTGCTGTCATGCACTGCCATGCACTGTCTCCACACACAGTGACTCAAGTGTTGCCAAAATCTGCAGTTCTTTGTTCCTCCCTTTTACTCTTTATTCCTCACATTTTCCACCAGTGAACACTCCCTGGGAAGTTAATTCTGTGCCAGTGCAGGAAGCCCCACCCCCTTTCCCCCCCAGAGTGGGGAGGACCAGATTCCTGTAACCCGGAACAGAGGAAAAAGGAAAAGAAATAAAACTAGACCGGAGTTGCATAACTGTGCATATCTATCAAACCCACTGAAGTCCTGCAAGACCACATATACAGGAAATTCACCCCCACCCAGCACCAGAGTCCCGCAGCTCCACACACACTGGAAAGTGGGGGGATCCTAAAATGCAAGGCAGCTCAACCCAGGATGGCCAAGTTGGAATAAAATAAAGCTTCAGCAGCTGGCATTAAAAAAATTAAAGTGTGTGTGTGTGTGTGTATGCACGCACAAACGCGCGCAAGAGGAGGAGGAAGGGAGAGAGGGAGAAAGGGAGGGTGGGAGGGAAAGGAACACGTCTGGGCAGGGGTGAAGCCACCGTTGAGCGGAAGAACGTGGACCGCCGGCCCGCAGGGGCCATGCCTCACACCAGGGGCGTAGCAAGGTTGGAGTGGGCCCAGAGACAAGATTTTAAAATGCCCCCCCCCACTGAAGCTCAGCTCATGAAGTAAAGAAATCTTAAATGAGGCTGAATAGTGGTAACAAAAAGCATGGTGTGTGTGTGTGTACACACACACACACACACACCCCTATGTGCCACAAAAGAACATCATCCTAAATTTTTTTTTTTAAGGTTTTGTAAACTGTGGACGATGCAAGTCATTTACTGGTACTAGAGAAAGACATGCTCTTCGGGTAGCTCCAGGTCTTAACACTCACATCAATTGTGGAGGATGAATACAACTGAAGGAAGCCCAGGCGGGTGTGCGGCTGGGGGAGTCAGTCATGTGACTTGCCCCTGGGCCCCCCCCCCAAGGCAGTGGGCCCCCAGACAACTGTCTCCCCTTGCACTATTATAGTTACGCCCCTGCCTCACACTCCAGACGGGCCCCTTGCATCTGACATCAGACATGGGGGCACAGCTGGAGCAACTCTTTGCAGCACAGCTGGAGCAACTCTTCCTACCTTTTAAAGGCAGGGAGAGCTGATCCTGGCTGCGCTGCAAACATAGTGCTGGCTGAATTAGCTCCCAAACAGGGCCACGCAGCCCCATTTGGGAGCTAAACCACGCCCCACATCTGATGTCAAATGTGGGGTGTGTGGCTAAATGCTCCCTGTGTCTGATGTCAGATGCAGGGAGTAGGGCTGGGGGAGCCATGGCAGCAGCGGAACCTGGGCTGCTGCTGGCCTCCCTCCGCTAGGGTTGTGCATTTTGTTTTGTTTTCTGTTTTGTTTTTGGCCTGAATATGAAACACACACACACATCATTTTGTTCTTCATTCAAAATCAGCCAATTCGAAACACCCCGATTTTGTTCTTTGTTTGAAATTGCAAAATCTGAATCGGAAATGTTTTGGATTTTTAAAAATGGCCCCGGGGCAAAACTAGTGGATGGGGGTGGTAGTGACCAATGTGTGGAAGCTACTACCCACATTTGAGAGGAATTGGGCAAAGGGCTGATTTTTGGTGAATTTTTGAAGTTTAAGATTTTTCTCATAGGGAAGAATGGAGGTTTCAGCAAAAGTGTAGCTTCATATTGGGGGGAAAACGGTGGCCCAGAGCAGAGTTGGGTGGGTGGCAGTGCCCAGTGGAGGCAAGGAAGCTGCCAGAATTATTTCAAAGGAATTGGGCAGAGGGCTGATTTTTAAAGATTTAATGGAGTTTTGCATCTTTAAATTTCTTCCCCATAGGGAATGATGGAGGTTTCAACAGCCCCATAACTGCACTTGGCGGGCACTGGGGTGGCCCAGAGTGTGTGGTGGTGTAGAGCGCAGAGGGTGCCAACAACCCCCATGAGTTGCTAACACATGGGGTACTGGGTTCTGTTGTTTCTGAGATGTTTTGAGTGTAGATTATCTGGTAGCATATGAGAGTGGATTCATGGTTTGTCATTGAAAATCTCATACGCTACCAGAGAATCTACACTCAGAATACCTCAGAAACAGCAGAACCCAGCACCCCATGGGTTAGCAACCCATGGTGGTGGTTGGCACCCTATGTGCACTACACCACCACTTGCTCCCGGCCACCCCAGTGCCCCCCAGGTGGCGTTATGGGTCTGCTGAAACCTCCATTATTCTCAGGGGGGGGACCTTAAAGCAGCATAAACTTCAACAATTCCTAAGAAACCACACAGTGTGCCAGGGACAGAGCTATCAATGGGCAAACAGGTTCAAAGAACCCGGACCGCACCCAATCAGGGGCCGCGCTTTGTGGCCCCGACACGCCCCCCACGTCTGACGTCAGATGCGGGGGTGCTAGTTTCGCTCCCGAGTGGGGGCCGCACAGCCCCTTTGGGAGCTAAACTAAGGCTGGCACTGTGTTCGCAGCACCAGCCAGGAGCGGCTCTTCCCTGCTAAGGCAGGGAAGAGATGCTTCTGATTGTGCTGCGAATGCAGCGCCAGCCTAAGTTGCTACTGAATGGGCTGCACGGCCCCTTCAAGAGTTAAACTAAGGCTGCCGCTGCGTTCGCAGCACAGCCAGGAGCGGCTCTTCCCTGCAGGGAAGAACCACTGCTGGCTGTGCTGCGAAAGCAGCGGCAGCCTTAGTTTAACTCCTGAAGGAGCCACGCGGCCCCTTCAGGAGATTAACTCCAACTCCCGAATGGAGCCTCAAGGCGAGAGGCAGGAGCCAGACCCTGCCCCCCACGTCTGATGTCCAACGCAGGGGGCGGTGTTAGCGGGGCAGCCTCCGCGGCCGCACACAGGCCACCAGCGGTCCTGCTCCGCCACTGCAGTGTGCACACTGCCCCACTGGCCAATGAGGGTAAATTTTACCCTTAAATTTTCTTAAAAGGAATAAGGAGGCAATTGCCAGCAGATCAGAACATTTGGAGGCCCCCAGGAGACAGGAGGCTATGGACCAAATCCCCAAGTCCCATGTCTAAGTCCGCCTCTTTTCAGAGGCATTTTGCCTCTGAGGCTGGAGGTGTTCTATAGCCACCAGACTAGTAGCCATTGATAGACCTGTCCTCCAAGAATTTGTCTATGCCCCTTTTAAAGCCATCCAAGCTAGTGGCCATCACCACATCCTGTGGCAGAGAATTCCATAGATTAATTATATGCTGTGAGGGAAACTTTCTTTTGTCGGTCCCACATTTCCTGGCCTTCAGTTTCATGGGATGACCCCTGGTTCAAGTGTTGTGAGAGAGGAAGAAAAATTTCTCGCTTTCCACTCTTTCTACTCCATGCATAGTTTTATACAGCTCTATCATGTTTCCCTGTTGTCACCTCTTTTCCAAACTTTTCGAAACGCATCAGGAATTTGCCCTTTTTTACAGCTGCTGCACATTGAGTCAATTTTCAATGAGCTGTGAACCAGAACCCCCAGATCTTTCCTCTGGTCCATCACCAACAGCTCAGACCCCATTAGTGTATATGCGAACTTGGGGGGGGGGGGGGGGTTGGCCACAATATGCATCACTTTGCACTTGCTTAGACTGAACAGTATTTGCCATTTTGTCGCCCACTCACCTGGTTGGAGAGATACTTTTGGAGCTCCTCACAATCTGCTTTGGATTGCCTACCCTAAATATTTTAGTGCCATCTGTGAGTTTGGCCAGTTCACTGCTCTCCCCAACTTCTAGATCATTTATGAACCATACAGAACCGTGGGGGACCCCACTTCTGTGCGGGTAAGCCCTGGGAAGACTATAAGTCGCCAGGGCCACTTTGCCTTAAGACAACAAAGGGGAGACAGGAAATTACCCTCCCCACACATCACTGCTGCTTTCCTCCTCCACAGTTACTAAAGCCAACCAGGGCACTGTTTTGCACAATGTGGCTGTTAGCCTCCTTGATTCATCTGTGCTGAGAAAGGTGGTGTATAAATGTTCTAAAACTGATAAAATAAATATGTCTGATACATTTCAGAATGGAAAGAAAAACATAATCTTGCCATCATTAAGCTTTTTCTTAGTAAAATAATGTAAACAGGTGAAGTGACAAAAGTTTATCCCAATGTGTAGCTTTCTATGTGCTCTGATGTGCCCATGGAGATCCTGTCAAAATGCCCATCCACTTCAATTGAGAGGCAGTTCTGCATGTTCACCCCATCATAAAATTCTAGCCAAGCATTACCACATCACCCATCCTCCTGGTCTTCTGAACAGCTGTTGAGGTTGTGCTGTGATGGTACTCTTGGGTTTTACCACATGGCCAGAAGGTAGACATGCATGGTCTCTCCATTCATATCCACTCTCCATGTGGTTACAACTTCCAAGCAATACGCTTTTCAGTGGATATTGGACTTTGTGGTTCATGATCATCTATTTTAACTATTAGTCTTTCTACTTAAAAAGAATACAGGAGAAAGACACCCAATTCTTGTGCTGCCAGGGCCAATCCATGTTATTTGGCAAACGTATAACTAGATTACAAAAGCAGTCTAGCTTTTGAATCATATTTGTTGCTAATTATCTTCCATGGTTTCTGATAAAATTTCAAACTGTTTCTCTTGTTATTTCTTTCAGACAAAACTTCATCAGCTGCTGCTTTAATTGCTACTACTTTTGTGTTTGATTGTTTTCGTTGTTCTTAGTGCGGAATTGGTTTTTCTACTGTATTTAGCTCATAGTTACATTGGGAACCCTTATAGTGCAGAAAGGCTGTATGTGTATATGTATCCATATACATATACGTACACACACACACACACACACACACACACAATTCAGAATGATACAAAAAAGAACAATTTCACTAATTTCCCATGCAAAGGCAAGAATTTTTCTTTCCCAGCAACTGTAGTTAGCAGTTTAAGTAGAAGACAATAGGCATGCTTGCTAGGTTATTGTCTGTATGGCTGTGTATCTATCCGGAAAAAAATGCATGATTTGGAACAGCCATTACTAACTCCTATCCCTAAACTATCAGGGCTCCAAACAGGAGGGTGTTGCTCCCAAACTAACCATGAACAAACACATCTGACCATATAATTGTGATGAACAAGGCCCATGAGAATAGGCTTGACTAGTGTTGCTCATGCTTCACAGTGTAGCTACACGCCTTTAAAAATGGACACTAGTCATTGCCATTTCATAGAATTCTCTAACTATGGGAGTATTTTTAGCAATACATTTTTTTAAAAATCAGGTTATGATTGGCTTTCCTAATAATAAACCTTTTGAACTATTCCATTAATCTGCCATTGGATTTAAATCAACAGTACCTATCTACACTTAATGTTCAGGTTGTTTACTAAAGGTCTATACCAGGCCTGCTCAACTTAGGCCCCCCAGCTGTTTTTGAACTACAACTCCCATAATCCCCAGTGACAGTGACCAATAGCCAGGGATTATGGGAACTGTAGGCCAACAGCTGCAGGAGGGCCGAAGTTGAGCAGCCCTGGTCTATACTGTCCTTTTTTCATTTTTTAAAAGATCTTAGAGCCATTTACAATAAAGTGAAATTAAATTAGAACAAAAACAATCCAAGAAAAACCCCAAATCGACAAAAGACAGCAACAGCAAACCAACACAAGACAGAAGAACTAGCAGCAAAAGGCATGCCAGGCCAAAGAGAACATCTGAAGGCACAGAACCAGATGCACAATCCACAAAAGAGCATTTCACAGCTCTGAAGTGGCCATGGAGAAGGCCCTGCTTCTTGTAGATACCAATATGGCCTCCACATGTGATGGAACTTGAATCAAGAAGTTCTCAGCTGATAAACCACATGCAGATTCATATGGGAGCAAGCACTTCCATTCCCCAATACCCTAGTTGCAGAACATTTAGAGCTTTATAGATCAAAGCCAGCCACAGAGGGAGAGCCACCATTGAGCAGATGGGTTCAAAGAACCCGGGCCGCTGCCCATCAGGGGCCGCACCTGGCACCCCAGACACGCCCTCCGCATCTGACATCAGATGCGGGTATGTGTGATTTAGCTCCCAAACAGGCCGCGTGGCCCCATTTGGGAATTAGATTGGCCAGCACTGCATTCACAGTGTGGCCGGAGTGGCTCTCCCTGCCTTTAAAAGGCAGGAACGCAGTGCTAGCTGGGTTTAACTCCCAAATGGGGCCATGTAGCCCCATTTGGGAGCTAAACCATGCCCCCGTGTCTGATGTCAGATATTGGGGGCGTGGCTAAGTGCTCCCTGATTCTGGTGTCAGACACAGGGGGCGGGGCTAGGGGGCCACAGCGGCAGCAGAACCCGGGTTGTCGCTGGCCTCCTACCACCCCTGGCCAGCCAGCACCTTGAATTGGGCCCAGGAAGCTACTGGTAACTAAGGCAGCCATTTCAGCACAGATGAAATATGGTTAGACCACCGCATACCTGAAACAAATTGTACAGTGGTGTTAGGTACAAGTTGTAATATCTAAAAAGTCTTTATGGGGAGCCCCAATGTGGAGTGCACTGCAATAATTGACTTGAGGCTGTTGTACTATATGCCACTGAAAGAACAACTATTTTGGCTTTATATGAGAAGTAATTCTCCCTTACAGTGATAAAACGAAATCCTATTTGGAGTGGTGGCAGCCAATAGCTACCATTTTAAGAGGTGTTTAAAAAAATATTTTTTTTTTTAACCAGAAAACTGTCTGAGGGGGCAAGGCTAGGAGGTTCATGAAAACTTAATGGAGATGCCCGTCTCCCAAAATAACCTTCCCAGTGCTTTCTCCAGTAAAGCAAAGGGCCTGTCAAACTTGTTGGCTGGCCAGACATAAGAAATATACAACTGCTACAACTACAATACAATATACAGCAACAACTTTCCCATCATCTGAGTGCACAGATGCGGGGAGTGGCAGCGGGGAGGGTCGGGGTCTGGAATGTGTTGTCCCGGGCTCCGGAACTACCAGGATGCACTGCGCAAGTGTGCAGTGCATCCTGGGGACCCCCGCTCCGCCCCTGTTATCCCCACGGTGTGTCAGCTGCGGCTGCCACACAAGCAAAAAAAAGCGAGTGAGAATTTAAGCGAGCGTGCCCTTAACCTCATTTTAGAGAGTGGCTTCACAGGTGGGTTTGCCACTGTGCTGCCGCCAGGATCGGGCCCGAACTCGGTGGTTCACACGTACGTGCAAAACTGGGCTAGGCTCCCTCAGACTGGTTTTGCACACGTGTGTGAATGCGTGTGTGAATACCCTCACTGTGTACTCAGAAATCAGGTTTGGTGTGGGGAGGGGTCATCACAGAGTTTCATGTCTTCCCTAGCAACCATCCACACTTCTTACTTGGACAATCCTGGGTATAGACCAGTATACACAAAAAATAATGCTGCCCCAAGCAACTGCAGCTCCAAGGAGTGATTATGACCAAAGAAGGTAAAAAACATGGTTTTGTTGTTCATTGTAATGCTGAAAGGAAGAAGCTATCTGTTAGGCAATCAAGCAAATGAAAATCTTGGGCTAGCTCACAGAGCCTACGAGATTGCAGACATGATATTAAAATGACTCTTAGGGATTTCTCTGTACATGTGTGCTCTATTTATAGGCCAGCAGAAATTCATCCATTGGGATCAAGAATTAATTCCTGCTCAGCACCCCCTCAACCTAACTGGGTGGCCATGGGCAAGTCACTCTCTCAAACTAAGCTACCTCTTGGAGTTGTTTTGGAGACATAATAGAGAGAATTCTATATGTAACTCTGATTCCTTAGAGGAAAGCAGGAATACAAATATGACAGATGAAGAAACATTCAGCCTCTCCCAGGGGTGTATGAACAGGACTTTCCCCAGAGGTCAGAAAAGCTTGTTAAACACCCTGAGCCTCAACTAGTGGAGTTGCCAGGTTGCCATCCAGATATTAACTCTGCTCCTTCTAAACTACTGATTAAACAGGCCAGGGGATTCAGCATTATGAATACAGAAGAATGGATATTCTTCTGCCCATTCCTGTCTCAGTCCTAGGCTAATACAGCCCACGCAATTAAAAGTGGGATTCACCAAAAGTGTGTTCATCACAACATCTTTCAGGCAAGTCCCAGTGCCCTCCCAGTATGTTGGGGTGGGGGCTATTCATCTGAATGACAGCTCTACATGCAACCCAAATACTAGTTTAAACAAGTATTTGAGCCACATGTAGAGCTGCCATTGGGATGAATAGTCCACAGGTGTGTCCCCTTGTTTCTAATTGCACCTGCACAGAGTGTATCATCTGTATCAGCCCCTTGCCATGTGCTTTGCTCCCCTGCCGGCTGTGTGACCCATCTTGAGGGAGTCTTTCTTACTACAGCAAGCAACCTTATATGGCCCTTTCTGAAGGAGGACCATAGAAGAGCCTGTGAGGTTCTCCCATGCCATATTGTACCTATTTCTCCAGTAAGAACTTCTCTCAAATTGTTAGTTTGGCACTAAAACATTAAACTTGTGTGTGGGAGATTCCAATACAGTGTTAATCATATTGAAAGACTGTCTAGAAACACAAGACCAATGGCAATCTCAGAATTCTAGGGCAAGAATCAACATCTTCCTCACTCTTCTGTTTCCAGTTCAGTTGAAAAGATGGAAAATTCATTTCCACCTTATTCCTAATGGGAATCAATGGTTAATTTCTGAAAAGAAAATTATGGGCCTTGATTCTGCCTGGAGGTCATCCTTGGACCTGTAAGTTCTGCCCCCTAATTCCAGGTGTTTGTGGGCTGGCTGTGGTTATTCACTGGTGAAGGAAATGCACTCTACTTTCTCTCCCTCTCCCTCCCTCCCTGCCCCCCCCAGTATATTTTCCATGTGCCAAGGATGAAATCTGGCACTAAAAACAGGACGTGGGTGTTTGTTCAAAGTTTCAAGGCTGAACTCTGGCTCAGATGAAGCCCAGTGAATGATATTTGGTGGACAAGGATCCAGCACAGTCCTATCAGCAATTATTAATCAGGAAACAAACTGGAATATCTTTCTCCAGTCTCATCCATGAAACATGATAGGTACATGTGGCTGCATATAAGACAAAGTAAAATAGAACAGAAATCTTAGGCCTCTCAGGGGGTAGTTTTAGAGATAATATTGCACTGGGAGAGCTCTTGCTAACTAACATTATCAAAATGAATGATAACGTCCACAAACAAAGCTGAAATAAATTTGAATTGTCATGACTTGAAGACTGAAGGCCAGCTTCTTCTTGGCATGAACTGACACAGATATCAGTAGGAATGGCATCACATCCTGTTATTTTCTATTGTTCTGTTAGCTTTCCAACCATGAAGCAAGCTATCTTGAAATACCATTGGAAACATTAAAAAGATTTACATAACAAAAATGCTCCTATTCTGCAGCTGAATTGTTTTTTATGTATTTCGCCTCTACTTTCTTCTGGCAGTACTATTTCTGTTGTTCCACAGAAAAATGGACTGGACGATTACTGTCATTTTGTTTAACCTCGTCACATGAGATGTGTTCTTCACGGATGCTGACCCCCACCCCCAAGCATTTGAAGAGTTCCTCCCTTGTTTTATTGCACTCCTCCCAAGACATATTTTCTTCCTCCTCACAAAAGCATTTTTTTTCTCCCCACAAAATGTTTAAGTCTGAGTTCACCTCTGAGTTCACTGTGCATATCTGGGAAGGTGGAAGACATCTACTGGGCTCTTACAACATTTTCTGATGACTGCAACTTTGCAGTCATCAAACAATCCTAAAATGAAATACTTCAGTTTATAGTAAATTGATTCAACTTGGATTTCAAATAATAATAATTTAAAAAGACAAATATGATATATTTGATTCCACAATGGCACTTGAAGTACAATTTGCATTTTTCTAAAGAAGCCAAAACAACCTGTTTTTGCCATTATTTTAAAGTGAAACTGAATGCTGCATTCCCAAGGACATGCTTGTAATAGTAACAATAACAGTAACAGTTTTAGTAACAGTAGTAAAGAAAATAAATAGTAAAGAAAATTGGCAAATAGGAGAGGATGTTTATTCCTCCTCCACCCACTCAGTTCCCCCCAGGCTTATTTCCAGTCCCAGAGCTGACTGGAGGAGAAACAGGAAAAAATACTGGAGGGATTATACGGGATAATTAGTGGGTCTACACTAAAGGGTTAAATACCCTGTCTTCCATTCCCAGTTGCCCCTGAAAACACTCCCCCCACCCCTGGCATTAGTGTTATAAATCAGAAAAGATTAAGACAGATATCACAAATTAGAAACCTGTGTTAATCTTGTAACAAACTGTACCATCCTTGGACTCCAAAATGGACTTCTGTGTGTGTGTGTGTGTGTGTGTGTGTGTGTACACACACACACACACAAACACATAAGTTTGTATGGACCCTGGGGTGTGCCCTTCCCCCTGGACTTCCGGGCAGAAGTCCAGTCCCTCACATTCCCTGGGGGCTCCCAAATTCTTCTTATAGTGCCCTGGGGGCAGGGAGAGCACGCCACCACCTGTCACTGGCCCATGCTGTGCCGGTCAGCTGCCACCCAAGCGCCCGACTGTTAGATGTGCTACCAAAGGTGAGCTTGGCCCCCACCTCACCCTACCTTCCCGCCCTTCCCTCCACTCTCCTTTTCATCCGTGCTCCACCTACCCTCTGGCACATGATGGGGACCTCTGACGCCGGGTTGTGTGGTGCTCTGGAGCTGACACAGTGCCAAGCTGATGGGGCAGGGCTCATGGTCTGGCAGGCACAGAGACAAGGCGCGAGCGAGTCAGGCACAGAGCAGAAGGAGAAGTAAGCTGTGGGAGTCTATCGCACAGCCATCATGCTGGTGCTCAGAGAAAAGTCGCATGACCTGTGTGAAGGAGAGGGGAGCTGTAATTTCAGTTGGGAAGGAGGCAGGGATGGTTGAGGAGGGTGTGCACGCATGTGAGCAAGGTGCTTGGAGGTGGAAGCTGCTTCCAAGGACCCCCTCCCCTTTTTGCTGGGATGTGGGAACATATGGATTCTCCCTCTTCAGTGCACTGCTATGGGCAGAGCTGGATGGATGGGAAGACAGACTGACTGACTTCCTCCACTACCCACATCTCTTACTTCCTCCGCTTCTTCAAATGATTTCACTGTTATACTCCGCGTTAATTAGCCCGGAGTAACTTTTTCGCTACCCCCTTTTTGTATTGCCCATCAGCTTACAGTCACCCATAGGAGATGCAGAGGGTGGGAAGAAGGGAGGGCGGAGGTGGGAAATCCACTTTTAACAACATTTACATTACATTATATCATGCATTTTAAAGAATTTCTAGAAAGGGAAATGTCATGTATACACAGTTAAGAAAGTCATGTATACACAGTTAAATTTTTCTTTAACATGTCAGATATTGCACTTGTGATGTGTGTGTGTGTGTGTAGCCACAGCTTTGAACGTGAGTGAAATAGCTAGATCAGAATACTGATTTCAGGTCTTGCTCACAATGGACAGAGGGTGGAGTAGGGAAAGAAACATGTGGGATGTGAATATGTTCAGTTCTGTGTTGAAATGTTCCTGCTAATGCATATTTGCATAAATATTCTTGTTTCATATCCTTACATTCTTGTGAGCTCAGTTGCTGTTTGGGCCCTCAAGAACCCACATGTTAAAAATACTGCATGTGTCATGGTGTGTGTGTGTGTGTGTGTGTGTATAAAGGGATGATGCTTATCTGGTGGTGGGAGGGCAAAAGGCCTCTAGGTCCAGGCTCCAAAATTACCTAGGTGCACCTCTTTATGGAGCAATCCACTCCATTGGAGAAAAATGTGGAAGCATGTTCTGATGTATATATCTTCCCAAAGCACTGAACAAAAGCTGTTTTCAAAATCTACCTTGGACAGTATGTAGTGTTCCTCTGATAATCTCTGTTCTTCTTGTCTGTCTTTGTCATCATAATATTTAACTGTCAAGGTCATACTCTGATCAGAAACATTTCTAGTTCATTAGTTATTTTTGCGTGGGAACTTTCCCCAAACATTCCACAGCTTCTGCTAGCTGCTGGTTCTTTGTTATTTGTTTGTTTGTTTGTTTGTTTGTTTGTTTCTCACACACACACACACACACACACACACACACACACACACACACACCACCCTTCCAAAATGGCTCAGGGCGGTTTACAACAGAATAAAAACAATTAAAACCAGTTAACAATTAAAATCAGAACAGAATAAGACCAATTAAACATGCAAACAGCTAAAAACCCTGGAAAACCAGGGCAACAATTTAAAACCATTTACAGTTGTTTAAAAACCCTGGAAGGCCAGGACAAACAGATAGGTTTTAAGGGCTCTCCTGAAAGACAACAATGAACCCAAATTACAGATTTATAATATGATTGATGTGGTGGGAAGCCATATTATTTACCTCCTAAGGTTTCAGAAATGATACTTCACTCTCCTCCATTTCCTCTTCCCTTCTGTTCCCCTCCTCCTCTGCAACTCTTAGCGAGGCAGTGGCAGGCGGGACATGGGTGCTTTCATGCCATTGAGCCAGGTGGTGAGGGAAGGCAGTTCAGATGGATGCTTTCATGCTGCCCCCCTACTGCCTAATAATCCACTGCCTGAGGTGATCATCTCAGTTTGCCTCATAATGAGGTCATCCCCGGCTGTCTTAACCTGGCTGGTTTAGCAGGATCAGATAGCTTTATCCCAGGGTACTGAACAGAAGCACTCTTAGGCATGGACCTCGGGGATTTGGTCCATGGCCTCCTGCTTCCAGGGGGCCTCCAAATGTTCTGGGGGAGGGCCTCCCCAGAGCTCCGCCGCTGCCGGCAGTGGGATGGGGCATGGCTGCAGCGAGGGCGGAGGGCAAGGAGAAAGTCCCGCCTTTTGTATTTTAAAAACCCAACCTTCTTCCAAGTGACTGCACGAGCCTCCCAGCTGTGAAGCCCATTTCCAGCCTTCCTCCACATGGAAGGAGCAGAGAGGCAAAAGACTCGTCCAGTCACTGGGAAGGGGGGAGGGGAGGTGGAAGGAGCTTTCTACCCCCTGTTCCAATAAAAGGGGGAGCTCTCGCCTCCTTACCTCCCAAACTTCCTCCAGCCGCCGCCACCACCACTGTACCCCATTCCACCCTCCTTGGGTCAAAATTTTTTTTAGGTAAAGGGGAACTCTCCCTTCACCCCCCACACTCTCTGCAAGTACTGCCACCGCCATGTAGCAGAGGGGGGTTTTACATAAAAGGGGGACTTTCTCCTTGCCCCCCCTTGCTGCAGCTGGTCCCATCCCACTGCTGGCAGTGGCAGGGCTCTGGAGAGGCCCCCCCAGAGGCAAGAGCAACAGCGGCAGGTATTTTTTAAAAAATAAAGGGAAGTCCTCGTGTCAGAGGGGCCTCATGGCAGGTGTGTGTGTGTGTGTGTGTGTGTCCGAAGCCCTTCAGGCCCAGGTTTATTTTGGACCTAGGTGTGTCACTGGCACTGAAGCAACTTGCAGGCATATCACAGCTGCGATCTATCGTCTTGAGAACCTTTGGAGAACAGGGTTGTGTCAGAAGAATGGAGGCAAATAAATGTCCTTTTCTTCCAGAAGTGGGAAAATGAAGAGCTAGGAAACTATAACTTGGAGCTCTTCTCATGATTGGTGAGAAGAGCTCCAGGGCAGTCTGCAAGGAAGGTGAGAGTTTAGCCTACCTTCTCTGAAGACAATCGTGTTTCTTTCCCTGGGTGGACGGATCGCCTGCTCAAATGAGTGGCAGCGTCCCCTGCGGCTTGCCTGGCAGCTCTGGGGTTGGGGTGCTGGGACGCACCACCGCACGTTGCAGAGCCCCAATAATGCACCACAAGGGTGCAGTGCATTATTTGATCCCCCTCCCCCACCCGAGTTCGCCAGCCACGGCTGCTGACACACAATCAACAAAATGAAGTTAAGGGAGCGCTCACTCCCTTAACCTCATTTTAGAAGCAGGCTACATAGGTGGGTTTGTGGCTGTGTAGCCACCAGGATTGGGCACAATCCCGGTGGTTCACATGAGCATGCAAAACCAGGCAGGGCTCCCTTAGCGCAGTTTTGCACACTTGTGTGAATAGCCTCCTTGATCGGTACTGGCAAGATCTTAGAGCAGATTATTAAGTAATCAGTAGGCTTGTTCACATAACCATAAACTGGGTAGGACAAGCATCATACCCAGCTTTGGTTGTGTGCTTGTAAAAAAGAAGGCAGGAAACCTGATCGTCTGCTAAGCCTCAGCTGGGTAGGATGGTTTTTCCTCCAGCCGCATTGGAATCGCAGAAGATGGTGATGGAATCTGGGTAGGGGGTGCTTGTCCAACCCAGCTGAGGCTTAGCAGAGAAGCAAGCTCCCCATCTCTTACCTTGCTATTTACAAGCTCATAACCAAAAATCAGGAGCACACACAGCCTGTGAAACTGGGTAGGATGCTTATTCTACCCAGTTAATGACTGTGAGAACAAGCTATACTGTGGCACTTAGACAATAATGTGGTGAGTAGTAGGAGCCAGCATGGGTTAATCAAGAACAAGTGATGTCAGATTAACCTTACCTCCTTTTTGTTAGAGTGATTAGTTTAAACACAGCATGAGAATCTGTGGACATAGTGGTTGACATCCTGACTAAATGATTCAATATTACTACTCAGCTCAGGAGTTACTCTAAAGGACTACTAAATTTCAAGAGGACTTCCTCTAGTAAATTTTGTCAGCGAGTATATCTTAATTTTAGAAGAGCATTTGACAAAGCCTCCCATAATACCCTTGATGACAAATTGATAAAATAAAGGCTAGATGATGCTACTGTTAGGAGGTTTCGTAGGTGGTTGATCAACCATACCCATGTTCATTAATGAATGTTCATGGAGGGAGAACATAAAAATATAAGAAAAGCCCTCCTGGATCAGGCCCAAGGCCTATCTAGTCCAGCATCCTGTTTTACACAGTGGCCCACCAGATGCCTCTGGGGAGCCCACAGGCAAGAGGTATGTGCATGCCCTCTCTCCTCCTGTTGCTCCCCTGCAACTGGTATTGCGAGGCATCATGCCTCTGAGGCTAGTGGCCATTACCACATCCCATGGCAAAGAATTCCATAGATTAATTATGTACTGTGTGAAAAAGTACTTCCTCTGGTCAGTCCTAAATTTCCTGACCTTCAGTTTCATGGGATAACCCCTGGTTCTAGTGTTATGTGTGAGAGGGGAAAATTTCTCTCTGTCTATCCTCTCCACTTTATACACCTAATTTTATATACCTTGATCATGTCTCCCCTTACTCACCTCTTTTCCAAAGTAAAGAGCCCCAGATGCTGTAGCCTAGCCTTATAAGGAAAATGCTCCAGGCCCCTGATAGTCTTGATTGACCTCTTCTGCACCTTTTCCAGTTCTACAATATTCTTCTTAAGATATGGTGATAATCTCCTGATCAGTCACCGATAGCTAAGATCCCATCAGTGTTTATGTGAATTTTAGGATTTTTGCCCCAATATGCATCACTTTACACTTGCTTACATTGGCCCTATCCATCCTCAGCACAGTAACTTCAGTGACGGTTGCTGGTGTCTATCTTATGTTTCTTTTTAGATTGTGAGCCCTCTGGGGACAGAGATCCATCTTATTTATTTATTATTTCTGTGTAAACCGCCCTGAGCCATTTTTGGAAGGGTGGTATAGAAATCAAATCAAATCAAATCAAATCAAATCAAATCAAATCAAACAAACAAACAAATAAATAAATAACCTCATTTGCCATTTTGTCACCCACTCCTCCAGTTAAGTAAGTACCACAAGGCTCTGTGCTGTTCAGCATTTTCATAAATGACTGGAGGAGAGAGTACAGGACATACTTCTCAAATTTGCAGACAACATGAAGCTGGGGTAGTGGTAGCTAGCACCTCTGAAGACAGAATCAAGATTCAAAATAACCTTGACAGGCTCAAACCCTGGACCATATCCAAGAAGATGAAACTCAATGGATACAAATACAAAGTTCTACATTTAGGTAAGAAAAGTCAAATGCACATGTTTGGTACAAGGGAGACCCGGCAAAATCAGGGTTCCCACTGACATGACAAGTGCAGGTGTTTGAAGCATATTAACATTTGCAAGAGACAACAGAAAAAATGTGTATTCCAAAATGTTTAAGAAAAGACTGAATAAAATAATCTTGATATATAAACTTTAAGGGGAGAAATTATAGTGGAGAGCAGGATATGAGCAGTCTTCAGGCAAACACAGAAGTGTATTCACAGGCTTCATTGACTCCATGGTGATGTTTTATCCTCTTGCATGTGGGTGAAACTTGTCTATGCAAATTCCTCTTTATCACTTACAGTTAATCACATTTCATCTTGTTTATCTTTCCTAGGTATGATTAAATTGTGATGAATTGTACCCTGCATTACAATGGCTATGCAATGGTTAGCTCGTTCTGTCATGACAGAAATGATGCCATTATTTAACTTTTTTTAAAAAAAAATACTTTTTGGAAATTTAAAAAAATGGGATCAGAAATAATGGCCATTATGAACAAAATGACTTCTAATCTAAATGTGGCAACTGAAAAATGAGCAGCTGAATATGATTTCAGAGTGATCACCATACAAAATTAACTTGGGTCTAGCTCAGGGGTAGGCAACAAATTGTGACTGGAGATGATGGGAGTTATAGTTCAACAACAGCTGCAGAGCTAAAGTTGCCTACCTGTGATCTAGCTGAAATACTTGCTATGGATTTGCAGGACACAGAAGGATGGCAAGCTATTTCAAGTGGGAAATGGATAAACTACCTTAAATAATAACAAATGCAAATAATAACAAAATATTTCAAAATATAGACTTGTAGAATTTATATTTATTTATTTATTTAACATATTTCTGTACCGCTCAAAACGTGCGTCTCTGGGCAGTTTACAATTAAAATTAATTAAACAATTAAGATCATTTAAACATTAAAATCATTAACATTAAAATCATTTAAAACCCAACATTAAAAATATTAAAACTAGAAATCTAATCAAAAGATCGATCTAATCAAAAGATTTATCACTCTGCCTCATGAAAGGGCCACCCTTGACTGATCTTAGCATGCCATTGAGGCTAGCAAGCACCCAGGAACAAAAAGACTGAAATTTAATACATGCATTAGCTGTTTTAGGACCAGTATAACAGAGAAGCTTGACCTTTCTTGTGTGCCATGAGGAAGAGCAAAGTTACCCTCAAGATAACCCAAAGTATATAGTAGAGATGTGCAGTTCGATTTGATCTTGAATCAATTAGGGTCAAATTGGGGGTGATTTGGGGGTTCGACTTCAAGTGAATTGCCCTCAAAATAGAGGGCCCAGTTCGAGGTCAAGGAGAATCATCCCTGATTCTACCTGAATTGATTTGGGTGATTGAAGCACCATTTTTGCGGGAGAGCTGGTCTACCAATTGGGGTGGGCGGGTAGACCTTGAAGGACTGGTCTGCACAGATAGACTGATGCCCTAAGTCCGGAGTGGAGAGCTAGTCTACCCGCTAACCCCCAAATAGTGCCATTTTGAGGCCCATATTTCCAGCTCTCCCCAGCAAAATGGGCCTCAAAATGGTGCTCGAATCACTCGAATTTGATTCAAGTGATTCACGGTTGATTCATCGAGGCAGCAGGTGAAGCCGTCTGTTTTCAATGAATCAATTCAAGTTTTTGCAATTTGATTCAAGCTCAAATCAAATTGCATAAATTTATTAGTGTACACCCCTAGTATATAGACAGAAGGGAAAAGACAGATATATAAGAGCACAGAGAGAAACAGACAATACTAGGAAAGTGAACTGCAAGCAATGCAAATTAAAACAGCCACACACAATAAAGTTATGTAGACATGGGGCCAAATTACTTGTGACACCAGAGGTATCTGATCAGGATCCCCACACAACTGCTTTGGGAGAAAGATTGGGGAAGTGAGTTGTGGGGGGCTATTTACCTTTTCCCTCCCACACCGTGGAGCCTAAATCACACACACACTGAAGCTGCTAAGCCTCGTCAGGAACAACATATAGTTACCATACAGATACCTGTCTGTTTCCACTGATTAGCTAATAGCAGCCTGGGGGGGAACTTAGACCAGGGGAACAGCATGAAAGGAAAAAGTTAAATTCCTCCTCCCGCAACACTCCACAACCCCCAATTTTTATTTTTTTTTAAAGAAGTGGGTGATCTTGATCATAGATCTCTGACACATTTAGTTTGGCTCACAGCCTACATAATACTCCAGTCCCCAAATCAATTTCTACCACCCAGGCAGCAACATTGGTTGAAACCAGGGGAAGGGATGGTTTTAAATTATGTCCAGAGGCCTTTAAAGTTGTAGAAAACATATCATGAAAGTTACTTTCAAAGGTACAGGTGCATAACTTTGAAGTACTGTTGAGTGGAATGCTTTTCCCTTGACAATTTTAATCACATCATGAAATCAGCCATTCATGCTTTTGTAAAACACTTGATTTATAGGACATTTTAATTTATTACTCACTGCTCAAGAGCCAACTGTTCGCTTTGCTCTCCTGAACAGAATATTACTATTGCCTTAAAGGTACATTTACCCAACACAACAGTTTCCAGACATATTAGTAACAGTCTTATCTGAAACAATTGACAATTGAAAGCAAGTTCCATCCATTTAACTGGGACATAGCTCCAAGTTAAAATGTTTAGGGTGAGAAGCATGGAGAGATGGAAGGGCCCATAGCAGACAGAATGCTTTGCCTGTGGAAGGTCTCAGGTTCAATACCCAGCATTTCCTGTTAAAAAGATCTTGGGTAGAAAGGGTGGGAAATAAGCTTTGCTCTAGACCTTGCTGCTAATTGGAGTAGATAATACTGGGCTAGATGGACCAATGGCTTGACTCAGTATAAGGCAGCTTCCTGTGTTCAGTACCTTTTTTCCTGCTGTGGCTTCTCTCCTTGGACATTCTTCTCCTCAGTTGAGCTCGGACAATGGAAGTTACTTCAGTTGGGCAAAGATCACTTAGAGGGGCTATGGGAACAAAGTAGCAGGTGCAGGAAGATTCAGCACCCCTCAACTATGTGTCCCTTTAGCTATTAAAAACAGACTCTACCCACCCCTCTTTATACATGGTTAGGGCCATGTTGTGTTGAAACATCTGGATCTGCTGCCATCACAGCTAATTTGAGCATTTTCTGTGGAAGTCATTTGTATATCTGAAACTCTTCCTTTCAAAAGAACTATAGTCTATATTAAGGGAAAGTGGAAGGCTAGAAACAGAACCAGGAGCAGTGTCCATTCCCTGCTGTGCTTCCCAGGATCCTTGTTGGATAGTTCCTCATCTGTGCAGTTCTTCCGGAGCTCCTACTACACTGTCTTGTTCCCTTCATCTGAATGAATGGCCTAGCTTCATCCTTAAACTCAGCGGAAGCACATTGGCAGTAAATGGATTTGCAGCTCGTTATGGGTCTTGACATGCTTCCCAGAACAAATATTGAGGTTGTGGTTGTATAATAACAAGCAAACTGAAGAATAAATATAAACCCACTGCACTGCACTTTCGGGGAGCATTCATTCAGAGAGATCACAGAAACTGCTGGGGACTCAGAAGGCAGAACAGTCAAGTTTCCATCAGACCAGCCTTACATCTCACTGATCCTTGGAACAAATATTACTGAGATGGACTGATCAAAATTCACATATGGCCATTAATGACTTGCAGCTCAATCAAGAAAAGATATTTCCTGGCTTCCAAGTAGAAAGTATCCAGGAAAACAACACAGGTAGCAAACACCTAAGAGTATTATGAACATACAGCTACTAATAACAACTTGTGTTAGGAATATAGGAAGCTGCCATATACCAAGTCAGATCATTGGTCCATCTAGCTCAGTATTGTCTACATAGACTGGCAGCAGCTTCTCCAAGGTTGCAGGCAGGAATCTCTCTCAGCCCTATCTTGGAGATGCCAGGGAGGGAACCTGGAACCCTCTGCTCTCCCCAAAGCAGCTCCATCCCCTAAGGGAAATATCTTACAGTGTTCATATGTATTCTCCCATTCATATGCAACCAGAGGGGACCCTCCTTAGCAAAAGGGACAAGTCATGCTTGCTATCACAAGACCAGCTCTCCTCATTGCAGTGCCAGTGATAATAGCCTATACCTCCAGATACTTGTGTGGTGAAATCAACAGTTATCAACCATCAAGCATATCTGAAGCCCCATCCTTATATGTAAGCCCTGGATATGCAGGGAGTGCTAATAATAGGTAACCTTTTTGTTTACCTCCAGTTTTATATAGATTAGCTCTTTCTATTATTTCTTAGGATCATGTTCTAGGTGACTTGTACAGGGTCACATAGGGTGGGTTCAGATCTAATAGTGGCACCTGAGGTTGCTGCACATGCTCTCCCCCATCACCATGTGAGTTTCGACTTCTGTTGTAGGTTTCCTAGTTGGAGGGCTATAGGCTACCTCCAGCCTCAAAGGCAGGATGCCTCTGAGTACCAGTTGCAGGGGAGTAACAGAAGGAGAGAGGGCATGCCCACAACTCCTGTCTGTGGCTTCCAGCGGCATCTGGTGGGCCACTGTGTGAAACAGGATGCTGGACTAGATGGGCCTTGGGCCTGATCCAACAGGGCTGTTGTTATGTTCTTGTTGTCCAAGCTCACCAGTCTTGGTATATCCTGCCCTACATCCATCAGGGAACCCGAAATCTATAACTTTCTTGAAATCTCGATACAGATGTTGGGTTCCCTGAGGGAAGTAGGGCAGAATATGCTCATCTTGACCTATTGGAACCTACAATGGAAGCAGAGACTCATGTAGGGATTGCAGGGGGTGGGGTGGGGGGGTTATTGTCTAAGGGCAGTGGCAACCTCAGCAGCCACCATTATATATGAACCTGCCCATAGAACACAGATTGATTAGCAAGTGGTCTGTGTTTTGTGGGACTCTGTACAAGTGACCCTTTTCTATGAAGTAGTGAAGCAGATCTCTTCTAACACCGATATTCTGTTCTACATTCATCATACTTTGATAAAATTGAGGAAAAATCTGCAGCCACAAAATAAATTAGGCTCACTGATTGGCCCTGATGCTATAGTTTTTATCATACAAATAGGAGAACTGTATTAACATAATTACAACTGACCCTGTTATTGGATGGGCTATGCCTGAGTTCTGTATCAAAGCTGCCTGACAAAGCAAAACTATTCTTTTTCATTATGTGCCATCTGTCAGTGCCCCTGTCAGTGTGGCAATTTGCCTGTTTAAACATTCAGCAGACAACATCAAGCCAACCGGAAATGTCCCTAGGAAGGGCGGGTACGTTTTCTCTCAGGACACCTTGCACTTAAAATGGAAAACCGCTTGTACTTGTTCATCACTACAGACGATGTCTCAATGACCCCTGTAGCAAGTAGGTGTAGCACTTTCTGAGACTTCTATGTGCTTCTTGTACATGATCTCAGTAATGATTATGCATGTTGTGTGCATGATCTCAGTCATCCCATACAGTCAGCCAGTATTGCAGTTAATCACCATAGAGCAGTGGGGGCTTAGTCTGCTAGTGCCTTTCCAAAGACCACCTAGTAAGCTTATAGTGCTAGTGAGTTTTGAACCAGGGATGTAACAGCTTACACACTTAGTCACTACGCTACCATTGTACACATGATAATGCAGATTTAAAGCCAAACTAGAGAACAGGTTGGATGTGGCCTGACTGCCATTAAAAAAACCCTTCTAGGTCTAAGGGCCAGACAGGATATTAAATATGTCATCATCTACTTTCAAGCTTACTTTCACTTTCAAAGAATAGTCATGCAGGGGCCTAATCTGGATCAGAACTATGATGCTTAGCTCTTTAATTCTGTGCTGTTTTCCTCTAGAGGTTACCTAGAAAGATAAAAATTACAGAACTGACCTAGAAAGTTGCCTTATGCTGAGTCAGACCATTGGTCCATTTGGTTCAGTAAGTCTTTGCTGATGGTAGCAGCTCTTCAGGATTTCAAATGAGTCTTTCTCAGTCCTACATGGAGATGCCAGGGATTGAACCTGGGAGCTTCTGCATGCAAGTGAGATGCTCTTCCACTGAGCTATGGCCCTACCACTTATCTGTCATTGCCCTGAAATGACTATGGGCCTTTGAAAGTGTCATTTGCTGCACTGGCACTGTTAAGGGCCCATACTGGCTTTTTGGCACAAAGCCATGCAAAATTAAAAGGGTTAAACATCCTCTACCTCCATGCCATGGTCCCAATCCAGCTTAGGCCCTTGCATGGCTGCTATCTGAAAATAAAAGTCAGCCCCAAACTAGATGATGACAGATTCAACATCATGTCTAGTCTGACCTCTAGAACTAGAAGGATCTTTTATAACAGCAGGCTACATCCAGCCTGTTGAGATTTCACAACCAAAAGTCAAGCTGGAATTCCCACTTGCATTTTAAAACTACTGTAAAACATGTGGTTATTTATTTATGTTTATAGCACATTTTAATACCACCCCATATACAAATCTCTGGGTGGTTTACAATTTCAAAACACAAACAACAATTAAAACAATAAATCAATTAAAACAATCATGACTTTTGACAATCATGACGGCCAGTTCCTAAGGCCCCCTCTTAGGGAGGAGCCTTTGTGCAGTGGTGATGGAGTGACTCTCTCAGCCAATACAATTGATCCACTTTCACCTCCTCTCTCCCATCCCCAGTAGCAGCCTCAGCCTGTACAGGCAGAGCGGGGGGCTCCTCTCTTCCCCTGTCACCAGGTTAATTCCAGGTATGCGGGCTGGTCATTCACCTGGTTCCACAACTCAGACAAATAACCAGTCTACATGACTACGGCTAACACAGTGGCATGTGGTGGGAGGGGGGAGGAAGAATGAGATAGCTAGTGCAGCTTGTTCCCACTCTCCGTTCCCTGCCCCAGCTGCTTTGATCTGCCTTGCCTGCCCTGCCACTGTGTTAGCCCTAGGTGTGCAGACTGGTCATTTGTCTGAGTTGGGGAACCGGGCAAATGACCAGCCCACATGCCTGGAGTAAACATGGCGGCGGGGGAGGAGAGGCCGAACATGGCCGCTGGGGCAGGAAGAGAGAATGGGAATGAGCCCCACTTGACGCTTGTTTACTGCCCTACCCACTTCACTCTTATGGGCCACTATTGCCCATCCTTTCTGTCAAAATAAGTCCCAAGGGAACCCCCGCCCCAGCCGCATTACTTGACCCAGATTAGGAGGAGGTCCATGGAGGGCAGTTTGCTGAGATCCCCTGAAACCTGGAGCTGACCATGGGAATTCTAAACAGCCATGTGGCTGGCAAAAGGGTTAGGGGCACAGCCAGTATCATTACTGTGAGGATCAGACGTGCCGAATTAGCACCATCTAGACATACTACTTTCTTTAAACTTTCACTTATAAGCTCATTTCTTTTGTTTTGGGGGATATTATGCCAGAAGCAGGCAATGTTGGCAGTATTTTTGTTAGTTTTACTCTGGAAAAGTCTCTGGACTCTGTCATGGTTCACTAGAAAAGAAGTTGAACATTGTAGCTTCTTTTCACCCTGCTGTGGCTTTGAGTTACAAAACCGTTTTTTAACTTCCAGTAATCTTGCGTTGACTTCATTGATCCTCCTTGGGTGAGTCAGGATTCCTACCCTACATCCAAGTTGTAAGATTCTTCTGCGAAACATATTCTTTTTGCAGCAATGCCACCTTTCCTAGCAAAGTTCGCTTCCCTAAAAAAGGGCTGCATTCATATGTGGCCACCACTGGAGTGAAGATTTCTACCGTGAGGCTGGCTAAGCTGGTCCTTAGCATGAATCACACTTTCCTTCCAGATGACTTTTTATTGCTGCTATTTTCTCCCATAGAGGCACTGAATTTTGACACTTTTTGTGTAAGTGAATCATAGACAGTCTTACATAAGCACCTTACATAAGAAGTGAATTCCCAACCATCATGCCTTTCCCTCTGCACTGACTTCTGTTAACAGTGCTCATCTTCTTGCATGCATCAGTCACAGACAACTTCAATTTAAAGGCCATTTATAGTTTGTTATCACCCATCTTCTCATAGAACCTCTTGAGATGGCATATCCTTTTTTCTGCTTAGAAAACCACCTTTTGATATCCACTTGATACATTTTCAAACCACATCTTCCTGCTCTTGCCTTTTCCTGTTTTTTATATTTAGGTAGGGGGACTGTAAGAACATAAGAATAGCCCTGCTGGATTCAGGCCCAAGGCCCATCTTGTCCAGCATCCTGTTTCGCACAGTGGCCCACCAGATGCTGCTGGAAGCCACAGGCAGGAGTTGAGGGCATGCCCTCTCTCCTGCTGTTACTCCCCTGCAACTGGTACTAAGAGGCATCCTGCCTTTGAGGCAGGAGGTGGCCCACAGCCCTCCGACTAGTAGCCATTGATAGACCTCTCCTCCATTAAGTTATCCAAACCTTTCTTAAAGCCATCCAGGTTGTTGGCCGTCACCACATCTTGTGGCAGAGAATTCCACAAGTGGATTGTGCGTTGTGTGAAAAAGTACTTCCGTTTGTTGGTCCTAGATTTCCTGGCAATCAATTTCATGGGATGACCCCTGGTTCTAGTGTTATGGGAGAGGGAGAAGAATTTCTCTCTATCCACTTTCTCCACACCATGCATGATTGTATAGACCACTATCATGTTTCACCGCAGTCGTCTTTTTTCTAAACTAAAAAGCCCCAGGTGTTGTAGTCTTGCCTCCTAAGAAAGGTGCTCTAGGCCCCTGCTTATCTTGGCTGCCCTCTTCTGCACCTTTTCCAGTTCCACAATGTCCTTTTTTAGATGTGGAGACCAGAATTATACATAGTACTCCAAGTGTGGCTGCACCATAGTTTTGTATAAGGGCATTATAATATTAGCCGTTTTATTTTCAATGCCCTTCCTAATGATCCCTAGCATGGAATTTGCCTTTTTCACAGCTGCCACTCATTGAGTTGATACTTTCAATGAGCTGTCCACCACGACCCCAAGATCCCTCTCCTGGTCAGTCACCAACAGCTCATATCCCATCAGCATATACTTGAAGTTGGGGGTTTTCGTCCTAGTGTGCATCACTTTACACTTGCCAACACTGAACCGCATTTGCCAATTTGTTGCCCACTCACCCAGTTTGGAGAGATCCCTTTGGAGCTCCTTACAATCCTTTTTGGATTTCACTACCCAAAAGAGTTTGGTATCATCTGCAAATCTGGCCACCTTGCTGATTACCCCTGCTTCTAGATCATTTATGAATAAATTAAGAAGCACCGATCCCAGTACAGATCCCTGGGGGACCCCACTTCTTACTTCCCTCCATTGTGAAAACTCTCCATTTATACCTACCCTCTGTTTCCTGTCTTTCAATGTGTTAGCAATTCACACATGTACTTGTCCACTTATCCCATGACCACTAAGTTTCTTCAGGAGTCTTTGATGAGGAACTTTGTCAAAAGCTTTTTGGAAGTCTAGATATACTATGTCAACTGGATCACTTTGATCCACACACTTGTTGACACTCTCAAAGACCTCCAAAAGGTTGGTGAGGCAAGATTTACCTTTGCAGAAATCATGCTGGTTCACTCCCAGCAGGACCTGTTCTATGTGCTTTACAATTTTATCCTTGAGGATGCTTTCCATCAATTTGCCTGGAACGGATGTTAGGCTAACCGGCCTGTAATTTCCCAGATCGCCCCTGGATCCCTTTTTGAAAATCCGTGTGGCATCTGCTACTTTCCAGTCCTCTGGTACAGAGCCCGATTTCAGGGATAAGTTATATATTTTAGCAAGGAGGTCGGCAATTGACATTTGAGTTCTTTGAGGACTCTTGGATGGATGCCATCTGGCCCTGGTTAGGGATGTGCATGGTCCGGACTAGTCCGGACCGGCACCGAGGGGGGGTCTCCCTTTAAGGGCGGGGGGGGTAGAACTTATCGATCCCGCCGCTTTTTCCCCTCCAGCGCTGTCTTTTTTAGTGAAGATTTGGGGCGGCAGCGTTCTTCGCGGCCGCCCCTGCCCCCGTTGTCGCCCGGCAGTCTCCCTCAGAGTAGTACGCATGCATGCGTGGCGGCGCGTGCATGGCAGCAACAGGTGCGTGTGCCAGCGCACGCGCATGCGTACTACTCTGAGGGAGACTGCCGGGCGACGACGGGGGCAGGGGCGGCCACGAAGAACGCTGCCGCCCCAAAATCTTCGCTAAAAAAGACAGCGCCGGAGGGGGAAAAGCGGCGGGAGGGGTAAGTTCTACCCCCCCTCCCTTAAAGGGAGACCCCCCCCCTCGGTGCCAGACTGCCAGACAGGTCCGGTCCGGATCCGAACCGGTCCGGAGGCCTCCAACATGGCCTCCGGACTGGTTAGTGCCCTAGAGACCTGGCAAGCAGCTTCAGCGCCGGAGGGGGAAGAGCGGCGGGAGGGGTAAGTTCTACACCCACCCCCCTCCCTTAAAGGGAGATCCCCCTCGGTGCCGGTCCAGACCAGTCCGGACCATGCACATCCCTAGCCCTGGTGATTTGTTAGTTTTCAGTTTTTCCAGACAGTTTAGAACATCATCTCTTGTCACTTCTATCTGACTCAGTTCTTTAGCGTCCATCCCTAAAAAGCCTGGTTCAGAAACAGGTATATGCTCAGTATCCTCTGCCTTGAAGACGGACGCAAAATACTTGTTTAACTTCTCTGCAACCTCCATAACCTCCTTAATAATCCCTTTCACTCCCTCATTGTCTAATGGTCCAACCGTCTCCCTGGCAGGTTTCCTGCTTCTGATGTATTTAAAGAAGTTTTTGTTATCCCCCTTGATACTTTTGGCTAAATGTTCCTCAAACTCTCTTTTTGCCTCCCTTATTGTCACCTTGCATTTCTTTTGCCAGAGTTTGTGTTCCTTTCTGTTAGCCCCCCAAAGTTTTTTCTCTTGGCAATCTGTCAGAATTCAGGTCTCAGCCTAGGGATTCTGTACAGTACCTTTGCTTTGTACAGATTCAGAACAATTAGCCTAGTTCTCACAAATATCAGGTAAGATGGTAAACTTGTTTCTGGACTGTACCATTCAAACTGCAGGTGGGAGCTCACACAACTGACTGCTCCTCCCCCAAAATATCTGCACATAGCACATTGGCATGTCAAGGAGAAGACTAATGTCTTGCACCTAGTGCAGAACCCTTCTCCCTGACACAGAAGACCTATTCATACATAATGCTGTACGAGTACACTCGTACATGTTTTTGCATGAATGACTGTAGTGTACCTGCATTCATTTTAAAAGTCAATCTGGGTATAGGCCTCTCAAATGCATGGTACTGACAGGAAGTTTACTGCTGTGTCTGTGTTCAACATAATGTATGAATAACTGCACCTATGTATAAATCTGGTACACTCATTGTACCAGTGCTCAACATAATGTTTGAACAGTGCTCTTGTCCAGAAGATATTGAGTCTTGTAGGTCCTTACAAAAGCATTCTTGTAGCCTAAGGCTATTTCACTTACTTTGGGGTAGAGAGCTTGGTTCACATTTGAATGAGTGAATTCATGTGAGCACTGTCTGCTGCAAGATATTATCCTTAGGGGATGGGGCTGTAGTTCGGTGTTAGAGCATCTGCTTGCATGCAGAAGGTCCCAGGTTCAATCCCTGGCATTCCCAGATAGGGCTGGGGAAGACTCCTACCTGAAACCTTGAAGAGCCACTGCCAGTCAGTGGAGATAGTACTGAGTTAGATAAGAACATAAGAACAGCCCTGCTGGATCAGGCTCAAGGCCCATCTAGTCCAGCATCCTGTTTCGCACAGTGGCCCACCAGATGCCGCTGGAAGCCACAGGCAGGAGTTGAGGGCGTGCCCTCTCTCCTGCCATTGCTCCCCTGCAACTGGTACTCAGAGGCACACCCTTGAGGCTGGAGGTGGCCCACAGCCCTCTGACTAGTAGCCATTGATAGACCTCTCCTCCATGAAGTCATCTAAACCCCTCTTAAAGCCATCCAGGTTGTTGGCCGTTACCACAACCTGTGGCAGAGAGTTCCACAAGTGGATCACGCGTTGTGTGAAAAAGTACTTCTGTTTGTTGGTCCTAGACCTCCTGGCAATCAATTTCATGGAGTGACCCCTGGTTCTAGTGTTGTGTGAGAGGGAAAAGAATCTCTCTCTCTCCACTTTCTCCACGCCATGCATGATTTTATAGACCTCTATCATGTCTCCCCGCAGTCGTCTTTTTTCTAAACTAAAAAGCCCCAGGTGTTGTAGTCTTGCCTCATTGGTATAATGGTGAATCAATGGTCTGACTCAGTATAAGGCAGCTTCCTGTGTCCCTAGGTCCATTAGTCTACTTGGCGGAGTCAGAGTTACTTGCATCAACCCAAGTGGCAAAATCTTCTATTATGAGGCACAAATGTCACATATGCTGCCTTTGCACAGCAGTGTCTTCCCAGTGCATTTTTTCAGTGCTAAACAGGAAGTGTGACAAAATACTTTGAAAAATAGTAAATATGGTGCAGCTTTGGAAGATTCTTATAGCACTGACATCACTATAAGAACATCTCTCCTCACATGCATGCTGAATTTGATCACACTATGGTCACTGTTCCCTAAAGGTTCCATGACAATGACATCTCGCATCAGGTCCTGTGCACCACTGAAGTTTATTCCAAGGTCGCCTTATCTCTAGTTGGTTCCATGACCAACTGTTCTAGAACACAGTCATTCAGCATGTCTAGAAATTTGGCCTCTTTGTCATTACCTGAATGTGAATTTATCCAATCTGTTTGTGAGTAACTGAAGTCACCCATTATTGGGTAACTGAAATCACCCACTCTGGCTCTCTTTGATGCTGCCTTGATTTCCCTCTGCAACTCCCAGTCACTGTCAGCATTTTGATCCGGTGACAGCACGTCCCTAATAGCACATTTCCCTCCATTTATGTGGGAAATTTATGTGGTGCCCACAGCACTGCTCATGCTGGCCTTTCTATTATTCCTTTCTGCCATGCAAATGACTCAGGCTAAGCTCAGGCTAAACACAATCTGACTTGTGTTTGGGAGGGTCAAATCAGGTGAATGAACACATTAATTTCCATCCCCCAGCAAGTCCCATGAAGACATGGTCTCCTCTTAGTCTTCTGGATAAGTCTTATCAGCTGCTTCAATGTTTATCTTCTTCATCATATAGTAGAGAGCTGGAGATTCATCCAGTGATACTCAGATATGGTTCCATGATGGAATTCAGTTGTGCTTTCTCTGGGGGAAGTCTCCTTGTATGCTTTCAATCTCTCTCTGCTGTTCCAGTTTCCTATTTGAACAAGATCTCTAGAAAAGCAGAGGGGCTTTTGTACTCTTCTCACTAGCCTTTCTTCCAATGTCTGCACAACCCAGTTGCCTACCTATGTGGTGGCACACAGCCTACTTCTCCATTGTTCCTTTCTATATTCTGTTATTCTTGGATCAAGAACCACTGGAGTGCTTCTCTGCTGGCCAAGGATCCACCCTTTTAAGGACATACCCAGTGATGGAGTCTTCTTAATCCTCCCTTGCATTGCATATGGACAGGTAATTACATACAGATCCTGGAATGATTTTTGATAAGGTAATTTGTCTTAACTTCATAGCCCCCCAACACTCATCTCCAATTACAACATCAAAGTCAATAGGGATTTCCCTTTTTTGACAATGAAAACTGAGATCTAGATGTAATTTAATCTGCAGTCTGCGGATTAATTCACAGAGTCAGCTTGCATCAAAATATCATATATGCATTTCTGAGACCACTGGAGAAAGGCTAGTGGGAATGAGGTATACAGGCAAGGAATGGGCAACATGACTGTGGCCATGTTTTCCAGCAGCCATGATCAGAATTCATTGCCAGAGCTTTGTGTTTACAGCCTTGTTCACACTGGCCCTTCCCCACATGTCCATCCACCTACGCACCACACAGAGGTGCAGACAGAGAGGAGGCTTAAGGAGCAACTTCTCACTTGATTTGTTGTTGTTGTTGTTGTTGGCGGGGTGGAGGAAAGACATTTTGTGGGGGGGGGGACATGAGCCTAGTTCACACAATCATTAATTGGTTCACTCTCCTGTTTTGCAATCATGTGGAAGTAAAAAGCAAGGTGGGAGTCAGGGGGAGTGATCGTGTGAGGGGCTCGTGCTGGGTAGGAGGGCTCCATCCTACTCAGCAGCTGTATCCAGCTGTTTAAAGAGGCAGGAGGAAAAGCCCTCCAACCCAACAGGAACTAGTGGTGTGCACGGAACCGTTGCCTGCCAGTTTGAAGGTGGGGGGGTATATATTTAAGGATGGAGAGAGTGCTCTTACCCCTCCCACCGCGTTTCCCCCACCATTTAAAATGGTCCGGTGGGAAGGCAGCGTACCTCCTTGTCGCTCTGGTGCCTCCTTGGGCCGGAAGTGGCTGGAAGTTCCAAGTGTGCGTGTGCACATCATGTGTGAGTGTGACATGTGCATGTGACATGTGCACGCACTCACGGTGTGTGTACATGCACTAGCCACTTCCGGTCCAAGGAGGCACTGGGGCAGCAAGGAGATATGCTGCCGCCCCACTGGACTGTTTTAAAAGTCAGCGCTGGCAGAGGAAACATGGCAGGAGGGATAAGAGCACCCTTGCCCACCCTTAAAGATATCCCCCCCACTTTCAAACCACCTGAATCACCTGATATTTGAACCAGTTCATGCACATCCCCAGCAAGAGCCTCACACACAATCACTTCCCTCACCTCCTATCTTGCTTTTTACTCCCACACGATCGCAAAACGGGAGTGTGCACAGCTCCCAAACCAGGGTAGGATGCTCGTCCTATCCAATTAATGATTGTACGAACTACCCTATGGCGTTTTAGGTTGGATGGAAGGAACTTAATAAAATGAGGGGAGCATTCCTCAGATGCTTAGGGAGGATCTGCACCCCTGATCACAAGCATTTATTATATGAGAGAAACTGACAATCATGTGGCCTTCTGAAGCTGACGGAGCATCAAAATGTCTAAGTGGTGAAAATGGGATGGGGTTTAATCCAGGATGGAGCATAGTGCCTTCTCCTCTCTGCAGATGCATTGCACGGATTCTGCTGCAAAATATACTTCCTCAAAGAAACAGGAACAATTTTATGGCTAAGCTCAGTCAGGATCTTTCCTGGAACTTAAACTGCAAAACAGTCTCCCCTCCCCCCTTCTTAACTTGTTGCTACAGGGTGGGTAGACCTTTAAAGGCACAGTCTAGCTTTTTAATCAGAATTAGCTATGCACTATTAACTGTCAACAGCTCCTTTGTTCCTCTAATGGGTGTTTGCTGTTGCAACACTTGTACTTATTAACCTTTGTCAGTGACTCAGCGTGTGTGTCCTTCCGCTAAATAATGGAGTTTTAAGGTTGGGAATGAACAAGCTGTGGGTATCAAGAATATGCATGCCTGCTTAAGGATGGAATTCCCCCCACCCCACACCACCTGATTAATTCTTATTTCTCCTCCCATGTTAAATATAAATTGAATTAATCTCAGAAACGTTAAAGCAGCATTATCAAAATAGCAACCATTAATGCTTCTCCTGTTATATGAATACTTCACAGTCTCTGAAAACTCAACTAGTGTTGGGTTTTATTTTTAGAACAAGCATCCCAGTATTCCATAAAATGCACATGTTGTATTGGTCTATTAAAGTAATAAAAATGATAAGAAATAAAAGCTCATGTTGACTATAAGCAAAAGATTCTTATAGCCTTATATCAATATTGACTCAGAGAAAAGTCCCACTGAATTCCTAAATGTGTGTAGTATTCCAGTCAATTTTTGGATAACTATTTTTGCCCAGTTGGTTCCAGTATGGGAATCCAGGAATCAATGAGCCGTAAGGTTTGCCCCATTATCACAGTTTTTAAAATAACCAAGCATACCAGATTATAGTTGAATCATGGGTTCTCAGATACGGGCCCCCAGATGGTGTTGGATTATAACTCCCATTACAGCCTTTGGCTATTGTGCTTAGGAATAATGGGAATTATAGCCCAACCAAATCTAGGGACCTAAGTTTGAAAACCCCTGACCTAAGGCATGGCTTGAAGGCACATGATGCCACAAGCTTGTTGAACTGAGCAGGTTTGGGCTGCTCAGTGCCTGGATAGGAGACCTTCCTCACAGGCCCTTCTAGGCAGGTGTGTAGCTATAATTGAGTGAATGGGTTAAAAGAACCCAGGGCCCCCAGCTCCTGAGGGGCCCCCAGCTCCACCTGTCCCTATTTTCTTCATTATCTCCTTCACTCTGATGGGCCACTGGGGAGAAGGGTGAACATAGGCCCTCTCTCCCCTAGCTACACCCCTGCTTCCAGGGAGCTATTGTCCTCTCTCATGTCCTCACACATGAAGGGCAGTGCATGAACAGTGACAATCAACTCCAACTGAGACAAGAAGGAAGACCTTCTCAGCCTTTGGTCTGGTCGAGTTTAAAAATGATCCTTCATATGAACCATCCCACAGGCAATTAGGAAATGTGCTCCTTTTTCTCAGGAGGAAAGTGGAGAGGAGAGCTGATCTTGTGGTAGCAAGCATGACTTGTCCCCTTTGCTAAGCAGGGTCTGCCTTGGTTGCATATGAGTGGGAGACTACATGTGTGAGCACTGTAAGATATTCCCCTTGGGGGATGGAGCTGCTCTGGGAAGAGCATCTAGGGTCCAAGTTCCCTCCCTGGCAGCATCTCCAAGATAGGGCTGAAAGAGATTCCTGCCTGCAACCTTGGAGAAGCCGCTGTCAGTCTGTGTAGACAATATTGAGTTAGATGGACCTATGATCTGACTCAGTATATAGCAGCTGAGATGCATATTCACAATGTGTGTACATCCATATTGGGTGTGCTAGGGCCAGCAGATGAAATAGCAACCAATATGGCCCATTATGTTGAACACGTATAGTAGTAGGCTTCCTAGTTTTTGAAGGGGAGTGTACTGAGGTTCACTTTTAAAATGAACACATGTAGAGTCATTCTCTCTCTCTCTACACACACACACACACACACACACACACACACACACGATTGCTCATACAATGTAATATCTAAATAGGGCTAGAGAGCCGAGAGCAGTCATTCAGCGGTTACCAATATTTTAAATGTCAGCTCAGCTGAAAGTATGTCTTCTGGTCCACAGTATGAGGTACCAACATCATATGCTGAGCTGTAATTTGAGGTGGAGGAAATTGGCTTGATAACTACACAGAGTCAGGATATGAACAAAGAAAATTTAAAACAGCTTAAATCATATACGATGATTTGGAAACCCGTGGGATTTTTGTGATGAAAGCAAACCATTTATGTAATTATCTTCAGAATGCCTTTGAAAACAAGAAAAAAACATTTTGGCAGTCTGAAAATCTGCTGTTTTTTTTATAATCCCTCATTAAAGCAGAAAGTTAATTTTTTTTAGGTATTTTATCATGTAAAAGCAATATTCATGTCTGTAAACCAACAGACAAGGTAATTAACCACGGTTAGGCAGTGATTTAACTCCTTTTGTGACATAAAATGTAATTCAAAATTATCAGAGGTTGGGGGAGGGGAGTTGTGTGTTGCGGAAATCAGCAAAACCCCAGATGATCATGACATTTCCCTAGTTAAAGGTTTGAGGTTGTTTTTAACGTGTATAAGCTGGTTTTAGTACAGTTTTCAATTTGTGTTTTTGTGTGTGTTTCAGATCCTCAAAGCCACTTAAATATTGTTGAGACTGTTGTTCACTGAGCAGTGGAAGGCATTTCCCACCCTGAAGTTCATCGAGCTAAAGTAACAAGATATGAAAATGAAATGAATACTCAGTTTGTATAATCTGTCACAGAGAGAGAAATGAGGTATTGGTGGAGAAGCCTGTTGCTATACCCTATGAAAAATGACTGAGTTTTATCAGGAAGCGTTCTCAGTATGGAGACAAAAGTTTTCTTGAGATTAGTAGGCGCCTCAGTGATGTCACATGGCAAGATCTTCAAGCAAAAGGATGTTTGTGGCATAGAAAGTGTTATCAAGAGATTGTTCATACCAAAATGCTCAAATGTGCCAAAGAACAATATGAAAAAAAGATAACTCGAATACTGAAGAAGTCCCAATACCATCAAGCAGTACCTTCACTCGATCTTGATCATCACAAAAGGGAATTGTGTTTTTTTGTGTGAGAATGGACCAGGTTACAAGAACCCTTTGCATTTAGTTCTATAGAAAATGCTGGTCAGTCACTTGAAGATGCAGTTGAAAGAAGTGGGAGTGAAAAACTGATTGTCAAGCTTTGTACATCCATTGATCCTCAAGATGCACATGCTACTGACATTAAATACCACAAACACTGCTGGGCAACACATGTAACAAATGTCAATCGCTCAGCACTCAACCCACAAAACCCAAACAAGACGGATAAGGTGGCAGCTGAAATTTAATTCCTTAGTCTGCTTGAGAATACATTGTTGGATGGAAATATAGTTACCATGGCTCATCTTCAAGAGGCATACACAGGAATCCTTATGGCAAATAATGTGGCAAATAAATATGGCAAATAATATAGCAAATAAAGCCATCCCAGCTGCAAAAAAATAGAGCAACTTTTACAGCATGATATACTGTGTAGAATTCCATACACCAAAATGAGTGAATGAATCAGAATATGTTTCTATCAACATTTTAAGAGATGCTATAATTCACTGAGCAGAAGAGAGCAACACTGACCGAAATGATGACATGAAAATACTCTATGATGCTGCTAAGATTCTACGAAAACTTATTACCAAAGCAGAGAGATAGGTATTTTCTGGTCCACATACAGAAGTTACAGATCAGCAGGGGTGCACCTAGGTATTTTTGGCGCATGGAACTTAGGCTGAAGGGCTTCAAAGCCCCTCCTGCTGTGAGCCCCCCCCCTGATTTAATTCTTTATTTATACCTGCTGGTGCTGCTGCCACCTGGCTCCCGCTGCTGCTGTCCAGCTCCCACTGCTAAATCCTCTTCACCGCCGCCACTCACCTGTTCCACTCCACTCACCCACCGGCAGCAGCAGCGGGTGCAGGTGGGCCTCCCTTGCCTGCAGACCAGCCTCCTCCATCTGCGTGTGTGTGCAGTAGGAGCTATGGAGTGTCACATCCCATGGGATGTGACACTCCATAACTCATACTGCACATGCGTGCAGACAGAGAAGGCCAGTCTGCAGGCCGAGGAGGCCCATCTGCACCCACTGCCACTGCTGGGGGGAAATGGAGTGGAACAGGTGTGCGGTGGTGGCAAAGGAGATCTAGTGGCAGGGGCTGGGCAGCAAGGGCACCAGCATTAATAAAGAAATAAATAAAGCGGCTGTGAATGGGAAATAGCGGCAGAACATTGGGACTCTGGGGAGACCCCCAGAGCATTTGGAAGCCCCCCAGGAGCCATGAGCCCCCACCCCTTGGTCAGTGCCTAAATACGCCACTGCAGATCAAAATGTTCCAAGTGAATTGTATAGCTTCTTCCGTTGGGTTCTCAAGGGACCAAACACAGGCCTATCCATAGGGGGGGAAAGACTGTGAAGTCAACCAGCATGCCATGAGTTTAGCTCAGACTACAGTACCTTTGTTTCTGTCCTAGGACCAGGTCCAAAACAAGAAATCACAGACTCTAAGGTCCACCCATGAAATGCCTCAACAACTGGGAATTGCAATAGCAGTTCACCAAGCTTTTCAGAGCAAGAAGCTTGTCAACATGCTACATCAGTTTGGTTTGTGTGTTTATTATAACAGGATTTTAAGACTTGAGGCACAGACAGCTACAACTGTTGTAGAAAGAATGCTGGTCAATTATAGCATCTATTTGCCTCATGATGTAGTTAAAGGAAGATTCATATTCTTTGCAATAGACAGTATTGATTTCACTGAAGATACACCTGATGGTAAATGAACCCTTCACGGAACAGCAATGGCTATATATAAGAGATGTGAGGCTGAAGATGAGGCACCAATAACTGAGCTAACAGGGAGAACTCAAAACCACTCACTGAAGAAACTCCCAAGTACTTTAACTAAACTTTCAGATTGTCATAAGCCATCAGCAAGAACCAACAAGTCTGATATACACCTCATTCAATTTAAAAGAACACTCCTAACCACAATTACTAGAATCCTATCCTGCAGACATTACCTGGCTTATGGGATGATGAGTGGTTAGATCCCACAAACTGAATGTAAGCAGCATTCCTTGCACAGATGAAAACAGTGGAGTAGGTGATGAAGAGAATGATGAAGATAAAGTAATGTACACTAGCAAATGCAACATTCCCACATGGTCTGGATTCAACTCACTGTTAGAACATGGACTCCCCAAAACACAAGTTGGTACACCACCATTAATTGCAGCACCTGCACAAGAGTGGAAGACATTACTGACTATACTCATGCAGGCACAGGACATCAACACAAAAATAGTAGGTCCTGACTGTAAAACGGGCATCACACTAAACATGGGTTTCTACAACTCCAAATGGCTCAAAAGGATTTGGATAATATTGTACTCCTACCTGGACATACAGTGATGACCTAGCTTCATTCTATGGGAACCTATATTGAAAACACTTGACTTGTGTTGGACAGAGGCTAATCTGTATGGGCCACTCACAGTAAAGCAGATAATTAAAGGCAAACAAGTGAAGAGAGGAATACAAGCTCACATGGTCACACTAGAAGCTCTTTTTAACCTCTACCAAGATGTCTTCTTTGAAGAGTTTCCTCATCTACTGCCAATAATTACATCTGCAGCCAAAAATCTTGATCAGTCATGTGCAGATGGGAATCCTGAGCTAATTAAAGAAGCACATACAAACCTGGAGGAGATGATCAAAACACATAGTGTTTTAGAAAAGATAAATCAGTTTGGCTTTCAAGAATGCCAATGATTGTATTATAAGCGCACTTGCAAGCCTGGGGAAGGATTTACTCCCCAGTGTTGGTACATTTGCTGTCCTTGAGGAATTTATATGTCAGGTTTACTTGCCTCATACACAGATCTCACAGGCTGATAGGTGAAGGTGCTGGCTATTCACCAAGAAACAAGCCCAATCTAAGAGCTTTCCACCTACAAGAGATGTATTACACCACGCAATACTATGAGAACACCATCAAACAATCATTTGGAATAATGATATGATTGTGAAGCATGTAATCCCATCACCTGAAAAATATGGTTGGAAAATGGAAGAGGATGTCTGGATACCAATAATGACCGATCAACTCCCAGCTCCAAAGGCTGTACTTCAATTAGTGAGGTGTGGATGCACTACCTCCAGATGCCAGGGAGCAAGATGCAGCTGTCGTAAAGCAGGGTTGATCTGCTGAGACATGTGTTCCTGTGCATCTCAAAATACACAGAACCAAGAGGGTGCTTGAGACAACATGATGGAGAATGAAGATCCAGAGGATGAGGAGCTAGAGGAAGAAGATGGCAAAGATCTCTAGGAAAAAGCAAATTAATACACATAAAGTGGTGAGCCAAAATGCAAAAAAAACCTTTTTATAATTAATTATGAACAATTTTCATATGCTGTAATATTAATTAGGTGTAAGGTAGTTCATTTTTGTCAAAACAACTTATGCAAAACTTGTAGTAAAAGTCACTTATGCAAAATGTTTCTCTATCATTTAATTATTCATTAACAACTTTCACAGATCAGCATGACAGTCAGAGCAGATTCCACCAGTCTTAGACTGCCAACATGTTTTTTCTTATTCTTTGAGGTATTTTGAAGAGAACTGTGCAGGTGGTTTGCTTTCATCACAAAACTCCCACGGCATTGCGCATGCTCTCGTACCATTTGGGAAACTTAATTCTACATGATGTATACTCACATTTCTTTTGTTCCACTGTTGCTTCTCGTCTATTAGGATTGTTTGTTTTAAAACAAACCCCTATAACACCTGTTTATTGGGGTAAAAGCAGAATCAAACCATCTTGCAATTTGGGGTGGTGGTGGTGGTGGGGGACTATCACCTGTCTCCAGCCAAAAGAACTTCCAGGGAGCTAATCTTGCTTGTGGCCTACACTACAGTAGGTTTAATGTACTTGTTAATCCATTCCTCCATATTTTGGGCTAGAAATAGTGCTAATAGTTCAGGGCTTCTGAAAGTCCATTTTTGGCCTAAATTCACTGCAGCTAAAACACTCTCCTAATGAGCTTCTGCGTATAAATCAAAGTCATCACTCCAAGTCTGTCTCCAAGTTGCCTGAAGGCCCAGGGATCTCTCTCAATAGCCCCTTTGTGTGGGGGTAGCATACAAATTCTCTCAGGGCCCATCCAGATGCCTCATGGAGGGTAGCTTGCCAAGGGCTCCTTGAAACCTGCAGCTGGTCCTGTTTGAGTGAAACAAGCCTTTAAATACAACACTTCATTTCCCCATGTTTTCCAAAATTATAGCTTTCAGTGTTCTTCGATAATGTGTACATCAAAATAGCTTGTGTTTTTGTAGTGGCTAAGGGCAGGAACTGTGTGTTGGGAAATCCCCAATTCAGGCCTCTTCTAAGCCATAACTTTACTGATAGGCAAGCCACTATCTTTCAGCCTCAGCCTCTCCCAGATCTGCAATATGAGGATAATAAATAATATGGCATACTTTACCAGGTGATTGGAAGAATGAGAGATAGTGGCTGACATTCAGACTAATAGCAGAAGAACATTTTCTGTCATGTGTGGAGGGCAACCCCTCCTTCCCCCTGCAGCTGCCTCTTCTACCAGCACATCATTCATTTGGATGTCGATCAATGTAAGCACTGAGAGGGAACGTACTATAATGAATAAGGCCTACATTGCATGTATATATGCATAACAGTAGCCTAATGTCCTCTTTCAAACTGGGAAAAGCCACTTTTGGCTAGAAGCAGAGAAATGGTCAGCAGGGAAAGGGTTAAGTATCCCATCCTCGTGCCGCTTCCCTACTCCTGTCCGGAGCGCAACCACTGGAAGTGGCTTTTCTGTTTCAAAACGGGACATTTGGGTTACTATTGTTTGGTCCATTCGAGGTGCCCAGGCTATTAGTCCTAAAAGCGTAACAGACTATATTATACTGGTATGGCAGGCATGTTGAATTCATTTCTGTGGACAGCCACATTCCACCCCTTAAAAAAAAAAATAATACTATCCTGCTGTGAAATGTGGTTTAGTGCCATTTTGTGATACAGCCTCTTTCAACTTCTCTCTCTTTCTCTTAGGCTGCCTGACACAGTGGATGGGAAGCTCCCGTTCTTGATGGTGCTGGCTAGTTGAAACATAATACCTCCGCACACAAACACCTGAAATAATTTCCTCTTCCTGCCTTTGTACCACTCAAGGTGTTCTTTTGGAGATAAGACTCATAGGGTCCATTCAAATGATTGCCTCTTCCCAGTGCAGCTTTGTTTAGGGATATGAGCCTCTAATTCAATATTCATAGATTCTAATGATCACACCTGCCATTTCAGATGTACTTGGACAATCTTATGTATTGCTGCTTGAGTGTGTGGGATACAGTACACCTGTGTGGTGTTGTTGCCAGGTTCTCACAGATATTGTTAGTACATACCTGGACTTTGTTCAACTATTGCAATCAAGACGTTAAGCACAGAACTATGATGTGTTTATTTCCTCTCTCTCTCTCTGTGTGTATGTATGTGTGTGTACACACACACATACTTACATACACACATTTTATATATGTGTGTATATAATCCATATTTTATGTCCATCAAAAGGAATTCCAGAATTCCAGGAATTCTTTATTATTTGTTTGATTTTTGCTGTATTGTTAAATTTATTGTAATATGTGCTTTCCTTGTTGTTTCTAATTTCAAAATATCAGCAGAGAGCAGGAGGGATGAGTGGGAGGAAGATAATAAGCAGTGTGGCAGTGGTGGCAGCAGACAGCAAGGGCACTATCCCTGCTGATGCCGGCAGTGAATGGAGCCAGCCACTTGTCCACCAATGAAGTGGTTGGTAAGACTGTTGGTCAAAGGTGGTGGACCAGCAGAGGTAGCAAATTCATTGTCTGAGGTGCCTGTTTTACCATGCCTCATTAGCAAGCCAGCTGTGGGGAAAGAGCAAACTTAGAGCTAGTTCTGAAAGTGTTTCCATGCCCCCCTTGGATGGGAGTGTTCCATCCAACTACTCATCAAGCGGGATATTTCACTGCCTTGTTTTTATGAGTGCCTTCCAAATAGGTCCAGGAACGCATCTGCAGAGATGGATCATTTCTTTATCATAAAACAATTTTGGTAATGGAATATATCCAGTCATTGAGATACCCAGGGATTCCAAGCCTGCTGATATTATCATGGGTGACATAAATATAGTGGGGCAAGAGGCAACTAACTTGATCATAAGGGCTCATGCATCAGAAGATATGTCATTAGGGAAAGTGATGTTAAGCTCTGTTTATGCTGCCAGTTATCCCTTATGATTATCCACAAAATGAGCCATAGAAACTTTCACTCTGAGCAGAACGGATGGCCAGTGTGTCTACCAGCTTTCCTAAAAAGAGCTGTAGTCTGCTGGCCTTCATGGGATATCCCACCATAGAGGGGGGAAATATAGGAATGACGAGTGCAATGAATGTTGTTTGTGTTGGTGTTGTTGGTATTGTTTGTTTCAGGTTATTGACTGGTTTGTTTTATCCAGACATCGGGTCCTTCCCAAGGACCTGGGATGGCTGAATTTTATTATTAATATTGTTGCTGTTATTATTATAGATATCATCGCAGAATATAGGCTGTTCCCAGTAATGTTGCTTTTTGTGATTGGCTGATGGTGATTTCTGTGGCCCCTATGGTGTTACAGTGCTCTTCAAGTTCTTTTGGAATTTCACCAAGGGTGCCAGTTACCATTGGGATTATTTTGGTCTTTTTCTGCCACAGCCTTTCAATTTCAATTTGTAGATCTTTGTATTTTGTTGTTTTTTCTATTTCATTTTCTTCTGTTCTGCTATCCCCTGGTATTGCTATGTCGATTATTTTAACTTGTTTTTCTTTCTTCTCGACTACAGTTATATCTGGTGTATTGTGTGGCAGAGGGGAAAATATAGGAATGAGTGCAATTAATAATAATAATAATAATAATAATAATAATAATAAAATTCAATTTCTCTACTGCCCTTCCAAAAAGGGCTCAGGGCGGTTTACACAGAGAAATAATAAATAAATAGGATGGATCCCTGTCCCCAAAGGGCTCACATTCTAAAAAGAAACATAAAGATAGACACCAGCAACAGTCACTGGAGGTACTGTGCTGGGGGTGAATGGGGCCAGTTAATCTCCTCCTGCTAAATAAAGAGAATCACCACGGTAAAAAGTGCCTCTTTGCCCAATTAGCAGGGGTTCTTGCCCAGTTAGCAGAGGTTCACACTAATGTAATAAACCATAATTTTTTTCAGTTAAAGCTGATGTAGATTTTGTTGATCTTACAAAATTACACAAGCGCCCGCAGAATTTTGCAACGCGGGCATAGTATGCAAACTGAAAAATTAATTTCCTGCCCACATTTTCAGCATCTCCAAGCCTCAAATTCATGGTGCAACTTAGAAAACAACAAAAACTACACACACTAGAGTTACGTGAAGGAGGAATTTGGTTCTGTGTTGGAGTGTGCAGTATAGTTGAGCACTATAGGCAAGAACTGTGAGGATTGGCTTACATACTGCACAACCAAGATACATGCACACTGCTCTGTTCGACTCAATCACGTGGACTCTGGTTGTGGAGGCAAGGTGCCTCCATGCCTACTAAGCACAGTGTCATTGCTGTTCTGATGCTGCTCTGTTGGGAATGATGGGAGCAGCACCAGAACTGCAATGATGCTATGCTTAGCAGGCATAGGAACATAGGAAGCTGCCATATACTGAGTTAGACCCTTGGTCTATCTAGCTCAGTATTGTCTTCACAGACTGGCAGCGGCTTCTCCAAGGCTTCAGGCAGGAATCTCTCTCAGCCCTATCTTGGAGACGCCAGGGAGGGAACTTGAAACCTTCTGCTCTTCCCAGAGTGGCTCCATCCTCTGAGGGGAATATCTTACAGTGCTCACACTTCTAGTCTCCCATTCATATGCAACCAGAGTGGACCCTGCTTAGCTAAGGGGACAAGTCATGTTTGCTACCACAAGACCAGCACTCCTCCTTAGGCATGGAAGCGTCCTGTCTCTGCAACCAGCACCCTATGGTTTTGAGTAGAATGGAGCAGCGTGTGTGCATCTCATTTGGAATGATGGTGAACTGTGCCGCATGTAAGCCACTGTGTTCGCAGGACCAAAGAACACCCAGAATATTCAGTTGTGGGTGGCATTTTGTCAAGTGCATAGAGTCTTTGATGTCAGAGTTGTGATAAGGCCTTAGAGAGCTGGACTTGACCACTGGTGGTTCACACTGAGGCTATTCATATTCACACAATGAGAGAACCACCGGGCTTGGCTGCGAGCCTGGTGGTTCTTAAGCAGGTCACCCGCTTAAGTAGCCTGGCACTTAAACCGGGTTTGCAGAGCAAGTGCTCTGCAAACCCGGTTTTTCTGATCGTGAGCTACTGTGGCATGGTCACGCAGGGCATGCTGGAGCTTCCGGGGGCCAATTGGCCACCACTCCCCCCAGCACCCGCCGGCTCCGTAACAGAGCCAGCAGTTGTGAGGGCGGCTAATCCAGCTGCCCAGACCCAACTGCAGGATCGTCTGCGGGGAGAGCGGGCTTCATAGGAACTGCCTCATTGAGTCTTATAATTTTCCAGTATAGACCAAAGATGCAATACTTTCACAAACGTTCTGTTTGTTAAATATTCAGCCAGTTCACAAAATTGGGTAGGACAAGCATCCTACCCAGCTTCAGGACCTGTGCATGCTCCTGATTTTCATTCTTGTTTCATTCATTCAACCTAGGTAGGAGGGAAAAGTGATCGTCTGTGAGCCAGGAGCAAAATACATCTCAGGAAGCTCCCTTCCTCACCACCTTCCATCCCCACCACCTTCCTCACCACCTTACCATCCTCCCCCACAAACCTCCAGAGCTATTGGCTGTGCCTTATTGACTGACAGAAATATCATTATCCTTGCCATCTCCTAATGATGGTGGACTGGACATGTGACTTACTAGGAATGTGGCAACAATCCTCTGCTACTGGAAAATGCCCCTGCATTTTCACTTCAGCCAGATACCTCATGTTGCAAGCAGAATAAGTAATATATTTCAGGTCACATAAGATAGGTGAAAACCTGACAAATGTTTTTGACAGTTCCTGCTACCCAGCACCAAAGCTGGTCAGAAGAAACATTCAGATGCAACTTTGTCATTCAAGGAGTTCTGCCTAAATGGCAGAGCCAGAGCCAGAGCTATATAAATTAATGTTCTAGTGCTGTAAAGGGAGAGCAATGGATGAATCCAGAGGAGAATGTGGGCTGGCTCTGGCAGAATATACTGTGTTTACCCGAAGAGAAGACAGCTCTGAATTTGAGATGATCCTCTTTAAAAATATAGACTAAATACAAGTTATATCTCTATTTACCTAAAAGGAAGCGGACTCTGAATTTAAGATGACCCCAAATTTCTAACAGCAAAGAACTTGGAAGAAACCCCTAGTCTTCGGTTTGGATAAATAAGGTATCAGCAAGGTTGGGCAAATGGCCTTCTCTCATTCAATGAAAACATCATCTTCAGGCACCCTAAGTGACTGAATGATGTGCAGTCCTTCAACTCACTAGGGTTACTAGTTAAATGGGTTTAACTTACTGAGTATGATAAAGTTGTTCTGCTCCTCTTTGTAATGTGAATGATGTTTAAAATTTCCCACATGAACTGGAACATAATCTGTTTGAGCATGCCAAATGGCCAAATCAGTGAACAAATCTTTATTGGCCTGAACTGGAACAACTTCACTCACAGCTGAGCCTAAAGAGGAACCAAACTAAAAACACAAAAAAATAGTGTGGTGCCCTGTTTTACCTACAGAAGCTTCAGGTTTTTTCCTAGGGTTCAATTACATACCCAGTCAACCACAATTACTAGCTAAATGCCAGCCCTATACACACTCAAACGGTACTGGAAGGTATGTGAGGGATCCAATACAAAAAATTGTTACCAGCAAAGAGGTGTTGTGAGCTCACCCCAGATACTTCCAGAGAATCTTTCTGATAATAAATTTTAAACTATGTGCCTAGGAATAATCTGGTAATACTATAGCCACAGAACTAAATAGAATCTGAAGGAGAACCTCCACTAGACCTCTCTGAGAAGGAGAGAGAACACTTCCAGCAAGTAAACTATTAAAAAATTGGGTTCTGTTCTAGTTCAGGTTCATCAGTAATTTTTAACTCTGGTTCAATGCCAAATCGGACAGTGGCCAACATGCACAATGCAACATCAGCGTTTCTGACTCACCCAACAACATCCCAGACTGCTATGCACATAAAAGGCAGCCCTGGTGGTGTTGCACTTGGTGGTGTTGCACAATTGCACAATGACTTAAGACAGCATGCAGGCACTTGTGTCACACTACTTCCATTGCACCCAATGGAAGTAGCATTGTGGAACTGCTTGAGTGGTGCAGCTCTAGTAGTCGTCAGGAGGTCCTGCTTGGGCTCTGGTGACATAAGTACTCAGCTGGGGTTTGTAGGGTCTCCTGCTGTTATTGGGAATGTCCCCAGGCCTTCTGGTGCATGAATCTGCTCCACTGTCTGCAAACCAATTCTCTCCTTATGTCTGAGATTTGCTTCCTGCACTTGAGAGCTATGTAATGTTGCCTGTTGCTAGTTGCCTCCTAAATCCTTGTCCAAGTGGGTTTCCTCTGAGCCTGTGAAGCACCTTGTAGGCTCTCAGCCCAGCCAGGACATAATCACAGAACAGCTGTTTCACTTCTTGGTCAGGTGCTGGTGATATCCCACTCCATCCCTTCCTCCAAAAACACAGAAATGCAGACAGAAAATCAGGCCAGTTCATGGTTATCTAATGTCTGTTGTAAGAGCCAAGGACCAGATTTAGAATACATGAACATTACAAAGTTAAACCAGCTGTGAACTATGATGGTTAAACAGGTTTTAAACTGCTTTAAATGTGTATTGCAGACATGCCTTTAGGGTGTATTGTAAAGTGAATCAAGATGGAGGGATTTTTTAAAAATCGCTTTGAAAGCTTCTGCTAACTGCAGCGAGAATAACTGAAAATTAAGATTAAAGCTCAAATGTTCTGAAACCTGCTACCACAAGTGGTTACAAGCATTGATGTTGTAAAAAAGGATCAGAGCTATTTCCTCTTCTCCTCACAACGTTTGTCTACTTTACTCCTCCTTTAAGCTTCTTTGGCAATCCTCATACGGAGATAAAAAGACATGACATAGCATATCTTTTGTGGCTCACTTTCCCAAACAGCATTGCAGAATGTGGGTAACTCCTTTGGTTTTGCACAGCTAACCATACAAAGGATTGAGGAAGATGAGGAGTGTTTGGACTGAGATAGAGGAATAGACAGCAGTAATTCATTTTGGGGCAGAACGACGAGTAGCAATGTTATTTTGAAAACGGCTTTCTAGTATTGAGGAAAGGTAATTCCAGAAGGACTAGATATGTTTTGTTGTCTCTCCAGTGCCTTTGGAGGTATTCTTACTCATTAGAAGTAAATGAGTAAATAAAACAACAGTAATTCTGGGTGAAGCCACAAAGTGCAACACACCAGAGAAAGACAACAAAGTCTGCATTTGTCATTTTTTTTCCTCAGAAGGACAAACCATCCCTCTTTGTCCTGATATTCCATGCTGTTCTTTGCATTAGCACAAATCCCAAATCAGCTGTGCATTGCATATATGTTGATGTGCAACCAGCACATTCATGATATAAACCGTGCATAAGTGTCACTGTAAGTGCAGCTGCAGTGCGGTGCCTACTCTGTGCAACACATCATTCCATATTCAATCTGTCTGGTAACCCTTTCTCCTACGTTAGAACAGCCATGAATCATTACGGCATGTATCATGAAGGTTTTCCTAAACCACTAAGCTACCAGAAGCCTTCACAGGGGAATCTAGTAGCCAGGGATCAATGAGTAGATATGGTTCAAGCTTCCCTGGTTTTCTCAGCTTATATCAGAATTAGATGTGTGTGCCAATGTAAACTTGACTTCAGAAATGAAAAGAGCCTTGCTCTGGATATTAAACAGTCCTCTTCCACAGTACCCTTGGCCATTGCCATCTTAACTTCCTCAGTACTCACATGACCCCTGCTTTAAAAAGAGAATTTGTGATTAGATTATTCCCAAAATTGAGACAAACAAGGAAAGGAAAGAAATAGGAACTTTCCCTTTGTTGGATAGACTAGGAACAAGTAATGTTGTATTGGTTAGTTTGAATGAAATTGGCATCCCTGTTAATTTGGATGAAACTGGCGTACATAGCTGTTTGTACCAATACCTTTTTGCAGTCCTATAATAATGGCCATGCAACAGCAGGATAGTGTGATTTGTGTCAGGAGGAAAGGCAAAAGTTCTGGCCCCCTAGGCATGGGAAGCTGGTAAGATCAGTAAGGTCCATAACAAGTCAGGTGAGTGGAAACTGGAATCAGAATCCAGGAATTCTAAAAAACAAACAAACACACAAATAGACAAGGAAAGATATGAGCTGGGGTTGAAGAAAGGTAAGGGAGACTTTGACAGAAAAGTCTGCAGACTTTAATAGAGAAGGCTACTTTGCAGGCTGCATTGTTGATATGATATTCAGAACCAAAGATGGGAGCCCAGGCTTGGGAAGGGAGCCCAGCCAATCAGCAGACTGGGCTAAAATGTGCTAGTGGGATACTCCAGTCCTATTTGTTGGCACAGTGAATCATAATAAGGCTATGCACACGACCCCTGGAAAGGCAGGCGGGGGATAAAGTTGAGCTGAACTTACCTCCCCCCTTTCCCGATGATTCTCTCTTGCTGGTGGGTCACATGGATCGCACTCCTGCATGAACCATGCTGCTTGGAGCAGCGTGGATTTCCAGAGTCTGGGACAATGTGTCTCTATGTACCTGACTCTGTGTATGCTCAGGCTGCTGGGATTAAGGGTGCACTTGTGCCCTTGACCCTGGCTAAAGGCCAGGGTGAAAAGTAGTGTTAGACAGCTCAGCAGTACCGGGATCGGGAGCGATCCTGGCACTGCACACAAGCAGTCTAACCAAGGCTGGGCTGCTCTAGCCTGAGTTAGGCTGCTCATGTGAATAGCCTTATTATCTGGCCTGGTGAGCATGGATTGATACATTCTCGAGCACTGAAGGGGCCACCGGAAGAAATATTCAGGGTTTTAGTATTTTACTTTGAAAAGAAGAGGGACCATGAACTTCAATATCAGGGAAAATATTAGAAAATATTGCAGGACAATAGCCAAGATCCTAAATGGAGTTCTTCTCTTACAAGGGGTTCTCTGAATCTCACTCAATATATTTGTAAGCTGAGGGAGAAATGGGGAAATAACCAGCAATAATCACAACTTGATAGTGATGATCCAAGCAAGAAAAGTAATTGGATTGGATGGTTTTTAAATAATTTGACCATCCAGTCCAATTTCTTTTCTTGCTTGATAACTCATTAGCAGATCATAGGAACAAAGCAACTTTTTTGGTAGGAAATGCAACCTCTTGATTTTAAATACAATGTGCTTAGGGTCAGATACGCTCTTACCCCTGGGCATATGGGCTGAAGTCCAGGGCTTTCACAGCCCCTGGGGGGCCACAAATCCTCTTTAGTCTGTCCCGGGTGGTGTATTATTATTATTATTATTATTATTATTATTTATTAGATTTATATACCGCCCTTCCAATACGGCTCAGGGCGGTTGTTGTCACCCGGACAAGCATGATGATGCTTAATTTGCTTGGGAGGGGGGCCTCCAAAGGCCTTTAGGTCTAGGCTCCAAAATTACTTAGGTGCACCTCTACTTAGGGTAGGGGTATACGCATAAAAGCACTACTGGTTTTTGGAGCTTCTGTTGTGTTTCTTTTTGGGTCCTGTGCCATTTATTTTGGGACCCATATATGGGCCACCAAATGAGCCAGTGGTGACCATAACCAGACCTCTCCAGATGATCTTAATAAGCAACAGGGTTCATGACAAAGAAGCCCTGTTTTACTGATCAGAGCTTACTGATCTTCTGTTGGGATTGAGAATGGGGAAGGGTGCTTTGAGCAAAAGTGGGGCTGCAGGAAGTTTTCCCCACAGAGCTTTTAAAGCCCTTCAGCTTTGTGGAAATAGACTGTGAGTTGGGTCTCACGATCACAGAGACCTGCCTCGGAAGGGTGAGCAGGGAGAGCGGGTTTAGCCCGCTCTCCCCGCACACGAGCAGACAGTCTGCTCTGGGCGGCTGAAGCAGCCGCCCACATGACTGCCGGCTCCATTACGGAGCCGGCAGGTGCTGGGGGGAGCGGGGGCCAATCAACCCTCCAGCATGCCCTGCGCAAGTGTGCAGGGCATGCTGGAGAGACCCCCAGAGCCGGGAGGCGGCTTTTCGCCTTGCCTCTGGGGTTCTCCTCATGAGTTGCTGCAGTGCAGAGGTGCGCCGCAGCAACTCACGATTGCTTAAACCGGCTTTGCAGAGTGCTCGCTCCACAAACCCAGTTTAAGTACTGGGCTACTTAAGTGGGTGACCTGCTTAAGAACCACCGGGCTCGCAGCCAAGCCTGGTAGTTCTCACGATTGTAGAAAATCAAACTAGCGGAGGCTAGCCCGATTTCTACAATCGTATGAATAGCCTCTGTAAGTAGGCAAGAATGCCATCATGCTTGTAATCCCAAGCACACAGTGAGGCTATTCCCACGATCAGGAGAAATCGGGCTAGGGGAGCCTAGCCCAATTTCGCCTGACCATGAGCACACCAGTGGCCTCCAAGTGGTTAACCCGCTAAAGTAACCCTGCCCTAAAACCAGGTTTGCGGAGCGAGCACTCAGCAAACCCGGTTTTTTTTAATCGTGCGTTGCCACGGCGTGGCATGCCCTGCGCACTTGCTGGAGCTTTCGGGGGCCGCACAGCCTCCAATCCTCCCAGTCCCCACTGGCTCCGTAATGGAGCCGGCAGCCTTCGGCCGCCCCGAGCAGACTGCCTGCTTGTGTGTGGGGAGAGCGGGCTAGGCCTGCTCTCCCCGCTAAGCCACTCCAGGCTCTTCTCACTGACCGTGAGAAGAGCCTCAGTGATTATTATTTGGAAGTAAATGCTTTTGAATCAATGTGATCTACTTTCAGATAAGTGTGTTTAGGGCTGGGGTCACAACTTTTTTATTTTACAACAGCGTGTTTGTCCATCTTACCATTCAAATGGATACAGTCTTTTTAAATCACATTGCTTATACCAAGTCCTTATACTGAAGAAGTCTGACACATCCAGTCCTTTGTAGGTTTGCGTTTTCCTTTATTATATCTTTGTATTCAGGATTGCTTCTTTGGCTGGCACTAATCATGATCATTAATGAGAATGCCCAAACTTGTTTATAAAAATAAGGTCATACCTACTTGACAGGTATTAAATATATTGATATGGTCTTGTGCCTTATCCAAAACCTATATCTTGAAATTACTTTCAAGTCTACTATACGGTTCAATAAATGAGGCATGACTGTATATCTTAATTATTTGAGCATGGTGAAGGTATTGATGGTTGCTACAAGCATGCAAAATGATTTTTGGCATGAAAAGCACTACCTACAGTAAATGGAAGTTATCTTTAGATGTAAAGGGCACCGTTAGTTTTATTTCTGAAGAAAACACATAGCAGGATAAATCAATGCCTGACAAACTAAAAAATAAAAATAAAAGTGAGTTGTTGGTAGCGAATAAGGGCCAGAAGAAGTTTTAAGATGATATCTAACAAAGTTCTTCTTGTGTGGGTAATTCAGTTTTTTGCTGATTAAATCTTTCTACACACTTTCCCTTCATGGATTGTCTGGCTATACTATAAAAATCCACATTTGTTCAAGAGGCAGTCTAAAGGTAATATAGATAATTGATTCCCAGACTGTTGTGAGCCCTTTCTCATGATTCATGAGAAGGGCTTGGCGGGTAGGTGGGCAGTCGGGCAGAAAAGTTCACCAACCTTACCTTCCCCACAGACGATCTGTCAAAAGAGCTGGGTGCGCAGATTGCACACCCAGACGATCCTCCGCTGCCTCAGGCAGCGCAGAGGGTTGGGAGCCAGGATGCATCTCCCCAGGCCCTGGAAATCCCATAATGCACCGTATGAGTGCATGGTGCATTCTGGGTATCTTCCCGGCAACGGGCAAGAGCCCAGCAGTCTCCCAGCCCTGGCTGCAAGCAGCAGAAGTTGGCAGATGATCGGGGGGGGATGTGGCTAACGGAGAACTCGCTCCCTTAACCCTGTAAGAGGCTGGCCTCTCTGGCAGATTTGCTGCCGAAGCACCACCAGGATTGGGTGTGATCCCAGCGGTTCTTAAGATCAGCCAAGACCAGGCTTGGCTTCCTTAACCCAGTTTTGGTTGATTGTAAGAACAGCCTCTGTGTGATGTAAGAAGAGCTAAAGTGTGTCTTGAAAAAATCAAACCTTCATCCACTGCTCTATGCTTCATGGAATGGGGTGCTCCATGCCACATGGATTGTTGCCAGGATTTGTGACCTCCTTCTTCTACTGCAGGAGACATCAGATCAGCACATTCTTTACCTGTGTGCCATGAATAAAGGTTTTTAAGGAGATTTAACATGCATTTAGGGAAAACCACACACGAGATCTTCATACTAGAAAGGCAAATCTCTTTATGGATTGTCTGGCTACATTATTAAAAATCCACATTTGTTGAAGAGGCAACCTAAAGGTAATATAGATAACTAGATATGTTTACCAAACTGTTATGAGCCCTTTCTCACAATCTGAAAAGGGCTTGGCGGGTGGGCAGGGAAGGTTCAATATCAATCATCTTCTTAAATTGGCTAAACTAAGAATGTATGTGGAAAATTTATTTTCTAAATATCAGCAGTTCGAGCTTCTGGATCCCTAACTTTAAACATGTACAAGCAGCACTTCACTGGTGACCATCACCCATGAGAACGATAAACAAGGTAGGGGTCCCCCAAAACAAACAACATCACCATAGGCTTTCTTTACAATAGGTTTTGGTTAAGAATGTAAGAAAAGCCATACTGGACGAGGCCCAAGGCCCATCGAGTACAGCATCCTGTTTCACACAGTGACGACCCACCAGATACCTCTAAGAAGCCCACAGGCAAGAGGTGAGCATATGGCCTCTCTCTTACTGTTGCTCCCCTGCAACTGGCATTTAGAGTCTGGAGGTGGCCTACAACCCTCAGAGTAGTAGCCATAGATAGACTTATCCTCTATGAATTAATCTAAGCCCTTCTTAAAGCCATCCAAGCTGATGGCTGTCACCACATCTTGTGGCAGAGAACTCCATAGATTAATTATATGCTGTGTGAAAAAATACTTCCTTTTGTTGGACCTAAATCTCCCAGACTTCAGTTTCATGGGATGACCCCTGGTTCTAATGTTGTGAAAGAAGGAGAAAAATTTCTCTCTGCCCACTCTCTCTACTCCATGCATAATTTTATACATCTCTATCATGTCTCCCTGTAGTTGCCTCTTTCCAGCTAAAGAGCCCCAGATGTTATATGCTTTCCTCATAAGGAAGGTGCTGCAGGCCTGATTATCTTGACCAGAGGCGTAACTAGGGAAAACAGCACCAAGGGCAAGCACTGAAATTGTGCCCCCCCCTGCCCCCCGCCCCCCCCCCAACATACATCTGACTGACACACATGTGTTTTTTCCTCACAACAACCCTGTGAAGTTGGCTTGTATCTCAAACATCAGAATTATGATGCCATGATGATACATACTACATTACACTTAGGTTTTTCCTCACAACAACCCTGTGAAGTTGACTTGTATCTCAAACACCAGAATTATGATGCAATGAATGATGATACATCCTACATTACACTTAGGTTTTTCCTCACAACAACCCTGTGAGTGACTGTATGTATTTTAACAAAACGAAAACCAAGGACTCCAGAGTAATTCGAGGGACTAGGGTGATAGTGCTAAAGACTCCTTACTCTCCCGCTGTTAAAGAAAGACTCCCCTTTTCCAAAACAGCACGCTATTTACACCAGAAAAGGTTTCAAATGGAGGGGGAAGCAGTGAGATTGAAGTGGGGGGGGGGCGGCCGCAAGTTTCACCAAGGGGTTGGCGTTGGGCTGCTCATAGGTGATGGGGAAGCAGCGAGATTGAAGTGGGGGGGCGGCTGCAAGTTTCACCAAGGGGTTGGGCTGCTCGTAGATGATGGGGAAGCAGCGAGATTGAAGTGTGGGGGGCGGCTGCAAGTTTCACCAAGGGGTTGGGCTGCTCGTAGATGATGGGGAAGCAGCGAGATTGAAGCGGGGGGGCCGGCTGCAAGTTTCACCAAGGGGTTGGGCTGCTGCTGCTCGTAGATCATGTAAGGCTGAGATGCAGAAGGAAGGAAGTGGCAGAACGGGCGGGGAATCGGGGATTGATAAGAATAAGAAGACTACACGGCACGACAGAAGAGAAAACACACACCTTGTTGTGACCACCTGCCCGCCGAATCCGCCCACCCGCCGAATCCTTTCTTGTCCGCCTCTGATCTTGATTGCCCTCTTCTTCACCTTTTCCAGTTCTACAATGCCCTTCTTAAGGTACAGTGACCAGAAATGTACACAGTACTCCAAATGTAGCCGCACCATAGATTTATATAAGGGCATTATAATATTAGCATTTTTTATTTTCATTTGCCTTCCTAATGAGCCCTAGCATGGAATTTGCCTTTTTCACAGCTACCACATATTATGTTGATACTTTCAATGAGCTTTCCACCATGACCCCAAGATCTCTCTCCTGGTCAGTTACCAACAGCTCAGACTCCATCAGCATATATATGAAGTTGGGGGTTTTGCCCCATTATGCATCACTTTACCCTTGCTTACATTGAACTGCGTTTGCCATTTTGTTGCCCACTCCCCCAGTTTGGAAACATCCTTTTGGAGCTCCTCACAGTCAGTTTTGGTTATCACTACCTTAAATAGTTTGGTTTGATTTAGCCATCTCGCTGCTTACCCCAACTTCTATGAATAAATTAAAAAGCACTGGTCCCAGTACAGATCCCTCGGAGACCCCACTTCTTACTTCCCTCCATTAAGAGAACTATCCATGTATACCTACCCTCTGTTTCCTGTCCTTCAACCAGTTACCCACCCACACATGAATCTCTCCCCTTATCCCATGACTGCTAAGTTTTTCCAAGTATTTGATGAGGAACTTTGTTGAAAGCTTTTTTAAAGTCCACGTATACTATGTCAAGTAGATCACCTTTATCCACACATCTGTTGACACTCTCAAAGAACTCCAAATGTTTGGTGAGGCAAGATTTATTCTTGCAGAAGCCATGCTGGTTCTCTTTCAGCAGGTCCTGTTCTTCTATATGCTTAACAATTTTACCTTTGAGAATGTTTTCCATCCATTTGTCTGGCAGAGATGTTAAGCTAACCAGCCTGTAATTTCCGTTAGCAGACCCCTGCTAACTTGGCAAAGAGGCACATTTTAACGTGGTGATTCTCTTTATTTAGCAGGGGGAGAGTAACTGGCCCTATCCACCCCCAGCACAGTACCTCCAGTGACTGTTGCTGGTGTGTATCTCATGTTTCTTTTGAGATTGTGAGCCCTTTGGGGACAGGGATCCATCTTATTTATTTGTTATTTCTCTGTGTAAACTGCCCTGAGGCATTTTGTAAGGCTAGTAAAGAATTTGAAATAATAATAATAATAATAATAATAAATAAATAAAGAAAAACAAGTCAAAATAATCGACATAGCAATACCAGGGGATAGCAGAATAAAAGAAAAAGAAATAGAAAAAAATCACCAAATACAAAGATCTACAAATTGAAATTGAAAGGCTGTGGCAGAAAAAGACCAAAATAATCCCAGTGGTAATTAGCGCCCTGGGTGCAGTTCCAAAAGACCTTGAAGAACACCTCAGCACCATAGGGGCCACAGAAATCACCATCAGCCAATTACAAAAAGCAGCTTTACTGGGAACAGCCTATATTCTGCGACGATATCTATAACAACTGACAATAAAATTCAGCCATCCCAGGTCCTTGGGAAGGACTCGATGTCTGGATAAAACAAGCCAGTCAATAACACCTGTCTGACTGTGTAAACAAGAAATTATAATAATAATTATTATTATTATTATTTCCTGGATTGTCCCTGGATCCCTATTTGAAAATCAGGATTACATTGTCTACTTTCTGGTCCTTTTGGTACAGAGCCTGATTGTAGGGATAAGTTACGTATTTTTGCAAGGAGGCTGGCAATTTCACAATTGAGTTCTTTAAGGATCATCAGGTGGATGTCATCTGGCCCTGGCCCTATTGTTAATTTTTAATTTTTCCAGACAGTTTAGAACATGATGTCACCTCTGTCTGACTCAGTTCTTTAGCCTCTTTCCCTGAGAAGCTTGGTTCAGGCACAGGTATACACTCAGTATCCTCTGCCGTGAAGACACAGGTCATCATATCTTAAGAAGGATATTGTAGAACTGGAAAAGGTGCAGAAAACGGCAACCAAGATGATCAGGGGCCTAGAGCACCTTCCTTATGAGGCAAGGCCTCATCTGGAGCTTTTCAGTTTGGTAATGAGGCAACTACGGGAAGACATGATAGAGGTGTATAAAATTATGCATGGAATAGAGAGAGTGGACAAAGGGAAAATTTTCTCCCTCTCTCACAACACTAGAGCCAGGGGTCATTACATGACACTGAAGGCCAGGAAATGTAGGACCGACAAAAGGAAGTACTTTTCCTCACAGCGCATAATTAATCTATGGAATTCTCTGCCACGGGATGTGGTGATGGCCACTTGCTTGGATAGCTTTAAAAGGAGCTTAGACAAATTCATGGAGGACAGGTCTATCAATGGCTATTGTCTGGTGGCTATTGGCCCCCTCTTTTCTATGGGCTTCTCAGAGGCTTCTGGTTGGCCACTGTGTGCAACATGATGCTGGAATGGATGGGCCTTGGGCCTGATCCAGCAGGGCTATTCTTATGTTCTTATGAGAGATGCAAAGAATCCATTTACCTTCTCTGCAATCTCCATATCTTCCTTAATAATCCTTTTCACTCCCTCATCACCTAAAGGAACAACTGCCTCCCTGACAGTTTTCCTGCTTCTGATGTATTTAAAGAAGTTTTTGTTATTCCCCTTGGTGCTTTTAGTTAAATGTTCCTCAAACTCTCTTTTTTGCCTCCCTTATTGTCTCCTTGCATTTCTTTTGCCAGAGTTTGAGGCTATGCAGATGATTGGGCAGGCAGGCAGTGGTGGGGGGGGGCAGGGTTTCACCTACCTTCCCCCCAGATGATCCTGACAATACTGCTGGGAGCACAGCTCATGCTCCCAGTTGATCTGCACTGCTCCAAGCAGCGCAGATCTCCGGAGGCCAGGATGATGCATCCTGGCCTCCAGATACCCCATAATGCACTATGCAATGAGCACGGTGCATTGGAGGATACCGCTATGAGATGGGCACTTTCGGTGTCCATCTCTGTGTCTGCTCAGGCTGCCTGCAGTGCAGCCTGAGAAAACACACAATCCCAGTCGTGGGATTAAGGGCATGCTTGTGCCCTTAACCCTAGCTAAGTCTGGGTTTAAAAGCTGGGTTAAGCACCGCTGCAGCACCGGGATCAGGCTCAATCCTGGTGCATCACTCATGCAGCCTAACCCAGGATGGGCTGTCCTAACTTTGGTGAGGCTACAGGTGTGAATAGGCTCTTTGTGCTCCTTTCTTTTCTCTTCATTTGGGCAGGCCTTTCAATTTCTGAAGCAAGACTTCTTCCCCTTTATAGCTTCCTTGACTTTACTTATTAGCTATGCTGGCATCCTTCTGGACTTGGTGGTACCGTCCCTTCATTTTGGTATACATTCTAACTGGGCTTCAGTTATTGTGTTTCTAAATAAACTCCATGCATTTTGGAGTGAAGTGACTCTTCCGATTTTCCCTTTCAGTTTTCTTTTCACTAAACTCCTCATTTTAGAGAAGTTTTTTTTTCTTCTGAAGTTCAAAGTTTCTGTGTTAGACTTCCTTGGTGATTTTCTCCTCACATATATGCTGAATTTGATATGGCCACGGTTCCCTAAAAGTTCCATGACACTGACATCTCACACCAGGTCCACTCAGGATTAAGTCCAAGGTCGCCTTCTCTCTGGTTGGTTCCATGACCAACTGTTCTAGGGCACAGTCATTCAGCATACAGGCGAACCTTGGTATCCACGGGGGTTCCATTCTCCACTACAACCACGGATAATGGAACCACAGATACTCAGGCATTGAGTCAATGTGACTCAGGGGATTAGGTTCCTGGAGGCTCTGGAAACTGTGTGAAATGAATAAAAAGGGCCCTACCATGCTCTGCAGGTCTCCAGGTGTCCAGCAATGTCCCACAAAAGTCCCAAATCCAGCTTTTTATGTGAAAAATTGTGTGTGTGTTTTAAAACAAGCCACAAAATGGCTCTTGTGCTCAAAATGGCAGCCAGAAATTTATTTATTTATTTATTTATTTATTGTTAAATTTATACCCCGCCTTTCATTAAGAAAATCCCAAGGAGGCTCACAATAAAATTTAAAAACAAGGTTATAAAAAAGACACATTAAAACATTGAGCTTAAAAATATAAAAACAAATCTGATTAAAAAAAATTAAAACAAGCATAAAAACAGTACAAAATACAAGAAGCAGCAGCAGAGACAATCAAATAATGATTGAAATGACCTTGGAGGTCATTTCCACCTACTCTGAATGCACAGATACATCACATTAACCCTTTTAAAACTGCCCCCCCGCCGCCATTTATGCCGAGGTCAGGTATCAATTACCAGACTGCGGATATGCAAAGCCACGGATGTTGGATCCATGAATGGCCATAGGCGTAACTATAGGCGGGGCAGGGGGGCACGTGCCCCGGCTGCCATCTTTGCGGGTCACATGGGGGGCGCCGCCAGATCCCATTTTTTTTTAAAAAAAATTTAAATACAAATTTCTCCGGCACCCCCTCCCCCACGAGCGGTCCCTTCCGCCCCCGCGCGCCCCCCCCCCATTGCTTTGCTGGCCTGGCTTTCCAGCGGGCACCTAGTTCCATGCTCTTGCCTTGCCTTGGCTCGCGACGGAACTTATATCCATCCAGAAAGAGGCCCTCTAGTGGCTTGCCAGCCAGGGTGAGGGAGGGTCTCTAGTCACGCACGCGCGACTCGGCCGGCGTGCCGAGTCGCGCTACGCATGCGTGCGTCCGTCCTCCCAGCTCGGCTCGCCTGCACATGGCGCGGTCACGGAGGAGAGCGTTGTTGCTGGGGCTGGGGCTGCAGGCGCAGGCAGGAGGACATGGACACCCGGCGGCATGGACAAGAAAGGATTCGGTGGGCGGGCGGATTCGGCGGGCGGGTGGTCACACCAAGGTGTGTGTTTTCTCTTCTGTCATGTTGTGTAGTCTTCTTATTCTTATCAATCCCCGATTCCCCACCCGTTCTGCCACTTCCTTCCTTCTGCATCTCAGCCTTACATGATCTACGAGCAGCAGCAGCCCAACCCCTTGGTGAAACTTGCGGCCGGCCCCCCTCACTTCAATCTCGCTGCTTCCCCATCATCTACGAGCAGCCCAACCCCTTGTTGAAACTTGCGCCCGCCCCCCCAACTCAATCTCGCTGCTTCCCCATCATCTACGAGCAGCCCAACGCCAACCCCTTGGTGAAACTTGCGGCCGGCTCCCCCCCTTCAATCTCGCTGCTTCCCCCTCCATTTGAAACCTATTCTGGTGTAAATAGTGTGCAGTTTTGGAAAAGGGGAGTCTTTCTTTAACAGCGGGAGAGTAAGGAGTCTTTAGCACTATCACCCTAGTCCCTCAAATTACTCTAGAGTCCTTGGTTTTCGTTTTGTTAAAATACATACAGTCACTCACAGGGTTGTTGTGAGGAAAAACCTAAATGTAATGTAGGATGTATCATCATTCATTGCATCATAATTCTGGTGTTTGAGATACAAGCCAACTTCACAGGGTTGTTGTGAGGAAAAAACACATGTGTGTCAGTCAGATGTATGTTGGGGGGGCGGCGGGGGGGGCGGGGGGCGCAATTTCAGTGCTTGCCCCGGGCGCCGTTTTCCCTAGTTACGCCTCTGTGAATGGCAACCTTCTCCTGTATCTAGAAATTTGGTTTCTTTGTCATTACTTGAATATGAATTTACCCAGTCTATGTGTGAGTAATCAAAGTCACCCATTATTACACCTCTGTCTCTCTTTGATGCCTCCCTGATTTCCTTCTGCAGCTCCCAGTCATTGTCAGCATTTTGATCAGGAGGATGATAGCACATTCCTAGGAGCACATTTCCTTTCAAGCCTTGTATTGTCACCCACAGAGTTTCTGTGGAGGACTCTGCTCTTCCTAGGTTTTCTAGCTTGCTATATTCTATTCCTTCTTTAACATACAGTGCTGCTCCACCCCCAATAGAGGCAGAAGAAACATGTTGAGAGAGAAGGGGACCTTGGAAATACTGTGAAAATTTATTTGGATCAAAAGGAATCTGGAGGCGCTATGCCCTTGTGAAAACAATACATGGAAAGTCATTGAGGAAGACTACGAGTCAAAACATGTCTGACTTAATAAGAATCTATAAGTATTCAAACTCACTGGAATCACAAGATGACACAATCTAGTCAACATATGTCTGAGGACTTTTACAATACTTAAACTAATTACCTAACTAGCATATGTATGAGGACTTTTAATTTATTATGACTTTTTAAAACAATCTTTATTACATTTAAGCCATTTTATGCAGCATTATTAACCTTTATTATTAGAATACCCATTTATATTATCTTTTGTTAGTTATATATTATTAACCTAGGACCATATTACAGTTCTTCATGATCTTTTTCTATTGCTTTGGTTTACCTTTTGGATCCGGTCTATACTCTGTTTTGTTTTGTGTATTGGCACATAAACATTGGATTTCTTACATTGTGGGACTTATCTGGTTTGTGCTATCTTTCTTATGGCCATTTGATCTCTTTTACCACATTTTCTGTCACTCCAATGTAGATTGCTAATGTTTATTAGAAATCAAATAAACAGTGCTAATTGATTCAGTGCAGATCAACGCACTGAAGATGCCAAGCTAGTAGATGTATCATGACTAATTTCATCTTTTCTGGACTGAACTCTTCAGTCTAGTGCTTAAGCCTCTCTCATCCCATGATGCCAGATTATCAGTCTGAAATCCCCATCCAGACCCTTAGCATTCCCAGTTTTTGCTCAGAACTAATGTACCTGGAAAAATGCTCCAACCTTATTACAGCAACACCACCTTTTTCTCTCATATGCTACTTCACCTCAAGTTAATGCCTTTGAGGAGTGTGGCTGAATGCCGTGTTTCTCAGGGAATGTTCTCTTTTTACCTCAGACAGCAGTGTCCTCCCAGTATCTGGGAGTCATATTTTGGGATCATAGACAAAAGGTGTCCTAAAAATGTAATGAATAAACAGAAATAAACAAATACCTGCTCTCTTTCACATGTACAGGAGGAATAATACAAGGAGTACAAGAGTTCCATCTTCTCTGGTAAAAACCCTCACTCTTTCCCATTCCATTTCTTCAACAGCACTTCCAGAAGGAAGTAGCCCACAGTTCTCCTAACCAAGCTGAGAGGAAAGAAAGCACTCTGTCTACTTCCAACTCTGCTACTATTGCCATAAGATGCTCCCACTGTGTGTTGAGGAGTAACTGGAATGCTCATTTGCACAACAAACTACCCTACTCCAGCATCTCAGCACACTCTCCCAGTAAGAGGCAGCATCTTCAACTCCTCAAACTGACATAGAAAAGGCTATTGTTAGTACTTTGGGGAGATATTTAGGGAATCATGATGCACTATATTGGAAGAGTGGCAGGAAAAGCACACTCAAGAGAGGACACCAAAGTCTTAGGGTATGTATACCTGCATATCTTAAGATCAAAAGGAGAATAAACTTGACAGTTTAAATCCTATCATCATCATCATTAAAACGATAACCATCAAGAACAGCAAGCAGTGGACATGACAGCAAGTGAACATCACAGCAAGTCCATAACACACCCCTTACCTCATACTCTCATACACCTTGTTTGCACCTTCCACTCAAACCAATCAACCCCTGAATTACCATACATTCCATAATGACATAGCTCTGCCACCTGCACTGTATCTGAAATAGCATATTAAGGAATGCCTTGTGGGTGGAAACCAACACTGGGGTTGGTATGTACTAATTAACACAAATGTCCGTTGATATTATAATGATGACAACAAGGCCCCCCAATTGATTAGCGATCACCTGTTACCATGATTGACTGATTTTTAATATATAGGTTTTCCTTCACCAAGGGTCCATGTTGGGAAAGAGCAATCTTGGTAATAAACAACTCCCCTAGCCCCACGGATTCACACCATAATTAAAACCGTAATTAAATTAAAACGTAATTTAACCATAATTAAAACAGACCATTTGCTTGTGTCATGACTTTGGATCCAACCCACCCCTCCCCAGATCATACACACAATTAGGAGACAGCGCAAACAGTTCAGAGGATGAGACAGGGTGGGAAGACCCTACAACCCAAAACCTGAGTGACCCTGCACCACCAGGACCACCCATGTAAGGGGGACCAGAGCCAAGGTCACCACCATGACCCAAAGCCAGTTCTTCCTTCATCATCTGACTCTGAAAAGTCCCAGAAGGACCTGCTTGTAAGTTTCTCCAGTGATGCCAGAAGGAGCATTTACAAAATCAGACAAGACTCCTTTAAACAAGAGGCTTAAACAAGAGGCCAATCCACTCTTCCTGGGCAACAGCTATGTAAACCAGCAGTCAGCTCTAGCATCCACAGAAGTAGCAACCATACCCAACTCTCTTGCTCAGAGCTATACAAAGGACTGGTTTCATGGTAAGTAAAGTAAAGTGTGCCATCAAGTCAATTTTGACTCCTGGCGCCCACAGAACCCTGAGGTTTTCTTTGGTAGAATACAGGAGGGGTTTACCATTGCCTCCTCCCGCACAGTATGAGATGATGCCTTTCAGCATCTTCCTATATCGCTGCTGCCCAATATAGTACCAGTGGGGATTCGAACCGGCAACTTTCTGCTTGTTAGTCAAGGATTTTCCTGCTGCACCACTACTGATCTCTTTATTTGCTGTGCTGCCCTTGGACTTGCCCATGTCCCTTCCAGCATTTAAATCCCTGCCTCAACTCAGGTCATGACTCATCCACTGAGTTCCATTTGGAAGACAGAATAACTTTGGAGAAAACAAAGAAACAATGGGGGAAATGGGCACTGTGGGGGAATAGTCTGGGCTGATTTATTAATGAATGTATGTACAGCTTTCATGGGACAATCATTTTTCTAAAATGCCCCCTTCGTTATGGCCCAGCCAGTAACAACCCCTGCTCTTAGAAGTGACTGATTCTGATGCTGAGGAGGCAGGGCCAGTACTAGCCCCAGCCCTGGATCATGATGCTGCACTGGAATCCAAGAGATCTCTGGGGCTGAAGTCCCCCAAAGAAAAGCTCCTCAGGGTCTGGGCTCCTAGGCAAAGCTGAGCTGGCCTCTCTACACCATCACATCCACCCCCTGGATGCAGCATGGACAAGCGCAGAAGGCTTGTTGATTCCAGAAGACTGCCTCTTTATGGCTTCCACTCTCTAGGCTGGGAGGCGGAGCCCAGGAGGAGTATTCTGACCTCAGGGGTACTTAAGGGCTCAGTCTGCCTCTGGGTGGTGCTCAGTCAACATATTTTCTGGAACCTCCAAGGTCCTGTGGACTTCCCTCACTTTGCCTTTGCCTCGCCTTTGCCTCCTCTCTGCCTCACTTTGTATTGTCTTGCCTCAAGGACAACTAGGTCAGGACATCCCTATGCAAAAAATTACTCACACTCCACACAAGACATTCAATATCAAACTATTATCTCATATGTATCTCACTGTATGTTTTTATATGAGGGCGCTTTCAAATTAACTAGGCTTTTTCACATGGCTGTTAACTGGGTAGGACAAGCAATCTACCCAGCTTTGGGAGTTGTGCACCCTCCTGATTTTTGGCCATGTGCAAGTAGAAAGCAAGGGAGGAGGTGGAGAGTGTGATTGTCTACTAAGCATTAGCTGGGTAGGGTGGTTTCCTCTCCCACCTCCTTCTAAAGCTGAAGACAGAATCTGCTCATGCTCAGCAGTCTATCAAGCTCCCTGCATCCTACCTTGCTTTTTACTCGCACATGACTGAAAGTCAAGAACGCACACAGCTCCTGAAGATGGGTAGGATGCTTGTCATACCCAGTTAACAGTCATGTGAACAAGTCTATTATCTCCCCTTGCAAAAACTCAGGTAGTACAGCATCCCATATGAGAACTTTGCTACCACAATAAAGAACAATGAACCTGTCCATTGTCTGTCTTCAAGACAACTTCAGCCTGCGGTAATTGTAGCTTTTAGTCTTCCAGGTTTGATGGCTGCAAGTTGAGCTGCTCATGTGAAAGTCAGCACCATGTATAGATCCACTTTCAGCATATGATAGTAATCCCTCTGTTAGACCAACCAACCACAGGGAACTGGAGTTTGCACAGCTTGAAGGAGATGCTCAAGATTTCCCTTTGTATGTTACACGAGATGCACAAATAGTGGAAGCCACTTCTTGGAATGTATGAAGAGGATCTAAATACTGAGTCTTGGGAGACACTATTCCAGCCTACACAAGACTGTATAACACCACATCTAGCACTTTGCCATTTTGGTGGCTGGAAGAGATAAAGTCTTAATTTCTCGGACACTATGACCTCAAACGTTGCCCAAGTATTTAACATCACCATCTGTTGTCTAGAAGCCAGAGATTCAAAGTACACTACTACAAGCAAGTCCTACTATTTTCTCAGGGCTCAGGTAAAGGGAGCCATTTGTGGTGTGTGACAGCAAGGCAATTTCTTCAGACATGAGGATTGTTGGTTTAGCTTTGTAAACAAGGGTGGAATATGTGTGATACAAAGGTTACTACACTAAAGAGTATTCCAGCATTTATGATCAGATAGAAATATAAACATACTGCAGATCCTGAGATCTTTTTAGATTTTTCTATTGTCTTAAATTCAATTAGTTTTTTAATTGAGACATTTCAAATCCAGAGGTCCCTACCGTAAATACTTGCTTCTATTAAATTACATGTCAAAATTGATCTTGGGTGGGGGTCTGGTTTTCACTTCCACTGGGTCCAAGAGTGGTGAGGGGGAAAACATCTCCCATGTCCAAAGAATGTGCATGATCCAGTCAGTACTGATCATTTTAAAATCCAGGCTCGGACTGGCCCACAGGGCAACAGGGCATATTCCCGGTGTGCCCCACCTGTGGGGCACCCCTGTGCCCCAACTCCCATCCTTAATTACCCATTCTGTTCAAAACCTGGCGCCCTCCCCACATACATTCCACCGCCCTCTCAGTGCCCCCAGTCTGGCCCTGTTAAAATCCCATTGCTTATTGGTTGAAAGGATATATACAGTGCTTAACTCCTCCACGGAAATCGATTTGGCTTTAAAAGAGCTAAACTTTGGCTGGTCTAGGTTCCATCTGTTCGGACTCCACAAGCCATCTAGCATCTGCATTGTTCCTGAAAATGGACCTTGCATTCGCATTCTGCATGGCATATCTCATCATTACCTTGTGAGCCTTGGCATATCTCATCATTACCTTGGGAGCCTTATTCACTCCCCATCTGCTTACCAGCACATTAGGAAACATTTTAAATAACTTTAAAAGAATATGTTCCTGTTCTACCCATAACTTCATTTTGTATTCAGGTATTGGCACAGTGGGGAAATGTTTGACTAACAAGTAGAAGGTTGCCAGTTCAAATCCCCGCTGGTACTATATCGGGCAGCAGCGATATCAGAAGATGCTGAAAGGCATCATCTCATACTGTGCAGGAGGAGGCAATGGTAAACCCCTCCTGTAGTCTACCAAAGAAAACCACAGGGCTTTGTGGGCACCAGGAGTCGAAATCGACTTGATGGCATACTTTATACTTCTTTAGTTCTTCACTAACAAAGGAATCAAACCTACTCTCACTAAGACTATGGAAATTTGCATTAGCTTCAAAAAGCACACAGTCAGGTGAAAAAGCCTGTGCATTTACCTGTTATCTTCTGTCTTACCTTGTCATCTGTTATCTCAGTAAGAGTTTATGTTTACACTGTAATTATGACTCATGAAAAATCCTCCAGGCTTATTTAGATGGGGAATCTACAAGGAAGGGGACTTTGACTTAAAAGGGGGGGTGGACTTCGTTAATCCTCATTAGTAGTCATGGAGCAAATTTTAACCCTTGCCAAACATTTTGTGCACTAACTCAGACATTTTTAGCTCTGTAATGTTGTCCTTTTAGGACATTATTACTTGCACTCCATTACACAACACCTTCAAATATCATGTAATTACCATAAATGGTTTGGTCTCTGTGAATGAAAGAGTGTCATTGATTTTTCCTGTTTGGATGCAAAGGTACTTCTGCCCCATTGCCATGAATTGACTAATGTCTGCTTTTATAGGACTTGTCTGGACATATTTGACTAGAGTTTGCAAATGTCGCTCAGTGTGCATTCAAACTACATTCATATCTGTTCTGGTGTACTTGGTATCATCTTGATAGCCCCATCTCACATTTTTGCAAGATATTCCTCTGGTGATTTTTCTGTTTCCAAGATGCCACGCCATCTCACCTCTAGCTCATCTTAGGGCAGGAAAACCTAGGATGTGAAATGCCCCCCCCCCACCTGCCTTTGACATACATGAAGTTTTGTGGCTCCTTGGGTACAAAGAACATCACAGCATAAGCACACCCCAACCAGTGTCCCCTCTAACAGAGATTCCAGATGTTGTTGACTAAAATTCCCAGCATCTGGGGTTTCCTGTTAGAGGGAACACTGATCCCAATCACCTTGGGATGTCTTATGAAAAGTGGTATAGAAATTGAACAATAAATAACATAAATAAATAAAATAAGGAACACAGAACAGAAAAAGTTCACTGTCATGTTTCTGAGGAACTATTGTCCAGCTCAGATGAAGAAGCGCAGGTGGAAACAACAAAAGAGAGGCCAGCAGTTCAAGAAGTATGGGGAAGGGGAACATCTCATAGCTGTCTTGGAAGAGGTAGGATTTGTAGAGCTGCACCATCAATAGAACCACAGCTATCACCCCCAGAAAAGTTCCAGATGCTGATGTAATGAGAGGCAGAAATGGAAGAATCTGACAAAGAAATCCACTGGCATTTCATCACTGAAGAACTGCATAAGACATTGTCCATGAACATGCTGGATCAACACTTGAGAGTACAAACGACACAGTGGTTGACACCTTCAACCTGTTTATGTCAGAACATATTCTGTCCATAATCTTAGAAGAAACAAAAGGAGACAAAGACCATAGATACAGACAGTGGAATGAGAGTCATCCTGACAACACCAAGGTCTGGAAGAAGCTCTGTGGTACGGAGCTGAAAGTGTACATTAGCTTCCTGCTTCTGAGTGGTTTGTACCATGGATATTACAAATTGCTGGATGAGTTGCGAAATTAACGTACAGGGCAGCTTTGTTTCATGCAATCATAAGTCTTGCAAGCATAAGTCTTGTTTTGTAAAATCATGCAAGAAAATCACCAGATGAATTCAATATGACAATCAAGTCACAAGGGAGGAATACAGAGTGTAGACAAGCTTGCTGCCTTTCCTGAAGTTTGGACAATGTTCTAACCCTCCTTATACATACTCAGGTCATGCACACAATGAGGCTGTTCTCACAAGCAGCCAAGCCCAGGCTTAAGCAACTAAGCATGGGCTTGGTTGCCTGTGAGAACTCCCTGGATCTGCATGGATCCTGTTGGTGCTGTGGTGCTAAACCCAGCGCTGAAGCCCAGCTCTTAGCCAAGGTTAAGGGTACAAACATGCCCTTAACGCAACTCTCAGGATCGTGTGTCAGCGTGAGCTGCTTGCAGCTTGCACTGGCACAGAGACAGGCACCTAGAGTGTCCATCTCCTGGCGGAATCCCCCCATGCACTGTGCTTGGCATGTGGTGCACTGTGAGATTCTCAGTGGCTGGGACAAGTCCCAGCCTCGATTTACCCACTTTGCCGGGAGCAGTGCAGATAGTCATCCGTGCTGCTCCCACCAGCGCTGGCCGTGTGGCTGTGTGCCACAGGGGCTCGGAGTGGTCATTTGGGGGAAGGTAGATTGAACCTGCCTCTCCTTCCCCCGCCCAACCGACCAGGCCCGCACACAGTCATATGAATAATCCCAATCAAAAACTATATTATACCTGGAATTGAGAGCTCTGTGTGCTCCCAATTTTCGGTTGTGTGGAAGCCAAGTAAGAGGGGAACCTGGGTAGAAGTGATTGTATGGAAGCAAGGTAAGAGGGAAATTTGGGTAGCTTTTCCTCCTACCATAGGAAGGAACATAGGAAGCTGCCATATTCTGAGTCAGACCATAGGTCCATCTAGCTCAGTATTGTCTACACAGACTGGCAACGGCTTCTCCAAGGGTGCAGGCAGGAATCTCTCTCAGCCCTATCTTGGAGATGCCAGGGAGGGAACCTGGAAGCAAGATGCTCTTCCCAGAGCAGCTCCATCCCCTAAAGGGAATATCTTACAGTGCTCACACTTCTCATCTCCCTTTCATATGCAACCAGGGCAGACTCTGTTTAGCTAAGGGGACAAGTCATGCTTGCTACCACAAGACCAGCTCTCCTCTCTTATATAAGTGGAGATACCTTGGAGGAGGTACCTTGGAGGAGTGGAAGTACCTTGCTTCCACACAATCACTTCTACCCAGGTTTTCCTCTTACCTTGCTTCCACACAACCGAAAACTGTTGCACACAGCTCTAAAACCCGGCTAGAACACAGTTTTTGACTGTGTGAATGATCTCACTGAATTCATAAAAATTGTATTTAGCGGAATCTAGGTGGCATCTTCTTCTATGACTGATTTAGTGCTGATTTGAAAATAGAAGAAAAGGTATTTAATAATAAACCTCAACTACAACAGGGCTTTTGTGCTTCAGTGCTTATTTTGAACTATGCCACCCATGCCGATCCTGGTGGTCCTGTCCCCAGTCTGCTATTTGGCTTATGTCAAATATGTCATGGAGATCAGCACAATCCCCATGTGACTTGTGGGTGTCAGGCATGCTAAAGCAGCAGACCTGACTCTCAAAATCTTCTCTCTCTGGAGGCACCCTTTGATTCTGCATCCCTAAAGCAGAGGCATGTTGTGGGCTTGTATTAAACTATAAAACTCTCTCCCTTTCGCTTATTTTTTCCCCTTGGAGTTTAAGGAAAAAAGACCTGAAATACCAGTTTATGGAGATTAGCCTTGAACCAAACTTAAAATCAAAGAGATTTTGTTAAGAATATGCATATTATGTTTAAAAAAAAAAAAAAACAAGGGGAAAAAATCCAGAAGGGTAGCAGCTTCTGATACAGTTGCTACTTCAAGAGATGTGTTAGCCATAATTTTTAGAACTTCTGTGAGAAAGAAGTTTACAAAGAAAATAGCCTCAGGGAGTTTTATTTCTTAATAAAGAAATCTAGGACTGGTTTCAATTGATGTCTTTCTTTATCACTCTCCTCTAGAACTGGGGATTCTGCACAAAGTAAGAGCCCTTATATAAACGGGAAGGCTCTTCAAAGATGCAGTCAAGAAGAACTATCACTGCTCAATGTCCCAGCCCAAACAGGAAGTATTTATACCAGAGGCGGATTAATGTAGTAGCAAATGTAGCATTTGCTACGGGCCCCGTGTTTTTGAGGGCCCCGCATGCCCGGCTTCCAACTGGGAATTAAAGTTAAAACTTTACCTGTTTTATTTGGTCCATATTAGATAAAATATCCCTTTTCTGCTAAATGTGCCTTTTAAGAGAATGCCCAGCACAGCATCTGTCCAGTGGCTGTTGCTGGTGCCTACCACATTTTTCTTTTTAGAGTGTGAGCCCTTTGGAGACAGAGAAGCATCTATCCACTCTTTATTTTTCTATGTAAACCACTTTGAGAATTTTGATTGAAAAACGGTATATAAATGTTCACTGATGTTGTAGTAAGTGTGAGTTTGTGGCTTGGTCTCTCATACTCCCAAATATAGCAAATGAAAAAAATTGAATTACTTTACTATGCAAGTAAATAATTTATGTTTTAATATTTATGTGCATTTTTTAAAAAAATTAGGGCCCCTTTATAACATATGCTACAGGCCCCGCACTGGCTTAATCCGGCCTTGTTTATAGCCCTTCTTCAGAGGTGAGCCAGTGGCCAGCCTGGGTGGGCACCAATGGATGTTTCCTTCCTGTGGCAAACAGCAATCATGAGGGGGCCTGCTCCAGACTGGGAGCACTGCAAAGGTAAACATCAAAGACCCAGACTGCAGTCCCAACTGGACCATCTCCCTCTCCCCATGGCCACTATTTAGTAAGCATGGCGTAGCTAGGGAATAGAGGGCCTGTGTTTTCCCCTCTCTCCGGTGGCCCCTCAGAGTGAGAGAGACAACGAAGAAAATAGGGAGGGGTGGAGATGGGGGCCCCTCCGGAGCAGGGGTGTAGCTATAATTGAGCGGAGGAGTTCAAAGAACCTGGACCCCCGAGCTCCAGAGGGCCCTCCAGCTCCTCACTCCAAGGTGCTGCCGGGGAAAGGGGCGAACACAGGCCCCCTCTCCCTTACCCACGCACCTGCTCAGAAGCTGGGGGGGTCCGGGTTCTTTGAACCCATCTGCTCAATTAAAGCTATATCCCTGAGGAAAGGTTAGTCCTGAGTTTAAAAGGATACGCAAAATCATTTGTGAGCCATTGCATTTTATACATCACATATATATTTATTTACAGAATGCCTGAGGCAACAGCCTGAACCTAATGATAGCATGGGCCTTCTTAACCATAGGCATTTCTTGAGGTGCAGACAGTGGTTTTAGCTTTCTGGTTTGGGATTCCAGCTCTTGCCAGACACAGATGTTCTCCAGTGATGTGATAATCAGTTAGTCACTTTACCTTACCTTGTGCTAAGCAGAGCTGTGACCTTTGAGCCAAAAGTAACCCTTTGGTTACTTCATCAAGATACTTCAATTATGCCAGGAAACAATTTGGTATGATGTGTTTCAACAAAGTATAGGGGTTGGATAATAATGAATTTAGCTGTACAATATGCATTTAATTTGTTTTATTTACTGCACACAGAAATTTCCTGGTAAAAGAACAATCATTTGGAAAAAAAGACAAAAGTGAATAATGTACTTTTATGCAAAATAATGTACCGTCAGACACACAAAAGAATAAACTCCAAATACTTTCATTAAAGCTGGTTACAACTGAACTAGGGTTCCAATCCTAAACATACTAGCTAAAGTACTGTGTAACATCCCATCTGCCTTGTAATGGAACATACTGTATGTGCAGTTGCATGGAGCTCTCTTGTGCAAAAAGGAAGGCTGTGCAAATGCAGTCGTAGTTCAGTGATGGACAGCCATTGGAAATCAGGAGCTTCTTCTCGCAATCAGTGAGAAGGGCCCCAGAGTGGGAGGCGGGGAAGGCGGGTTATACTTACCTTCCCCTGCCCCCGCCCCCAGAACTACCAGGATGCAGCACCAGGATGCATCATGGGGATCCCCCCTCCCCTCCCCGGGCTCCCCGCAGTGTGGCAGCCATGGCTGCAAGCAGCCGCAAAACGAGCGGCTCCACAAAACGAGGTTAAGGGGGCGCTCAGATATTCTGCATTTTAAAAAATTGTCTGTTTTGCATAGCTGCTATCTGATAGATAAGCGCCAGTTGCTGTGACTCACAAAGCAGTAAAGTCTTAGTACCAAGATTTAGATGAATCAGTTTAAATTAATGTTAATAAATTATATCAAATCCAACTGCTCTGGTTTAACTAGTTAGTGAATTGGCCTGTATGTAATACTCTTGATTGCTTAGCAAAGGACAATGCTATACATGATTTATATATAATAAAGGGCATTCAAACTATCCTGTATATATCAAGTGAACTGATAACTTGAGAAGTTGGAATGTTACCCCAAAATACAGAGATAGGAAGTATCTAAAATACATATATTTTAAAATATGTATTTTCAGTACATTTGTATTTTGTATTTAAAATACTTTCCAGAACAATATTTTATATTTTGTATCTAAAATACATTTGTTCAGATATTTTGTATTTTTAAAATACATTGCCGAAACCAAAATACATCATCCAATCATTGCTTTGGTTTTTTTGCTTCAGGAGCTGCCTTTTTATTGCAAGCAAGCAGTCCATTAGCATCAGCAAGCTCATATGCTCAAGTTCATCAGTCAGTTGAACAACCCAATGAGTCCCATGTTGTCTTTGTAGCAACTCAGCAAGCAAGTTCTTAGGAGGCACACCCTTTCACTTTAGGATTATCTGATTAGAAGTAGTATAACCAGGAGAAAAGCAAGTGATAACTGGCTTGATCAGTTTGAAATGACCAGGCTAATGTCTTCCAATGATCAGTGACACCCACATTGGGATGCAAACTCCATCCCCACCCCCTTGGAAGGTGGGAGGGTTTGCAGGCATGAGGATTAATTGAGATTTGCCTACATATTGTCCTCCTCTGGTCTACAGTACAGCAATCAGCAAAGTGCAGTTAGGAGAGCAAGAGGTAAATAATTATTTTATCTTCTTAAAAACTCTTTGCAAACACTTTGGGCTCTGGGCTGGCTGGGAATTGAAGTCTGATTCCCAGCCAGCAGCTACCCTGTTTGTTAGGTATTTTGAGGATGGGGGACTGTTCCTTCCTGGGTCCTGCATTCTTTTTGTATGGGAAGTGTTTGGGGATCTGATCCTGTGCATGTTTTGTACTTTGTTGTGCTATTCCTAGGATGTACCATAGGCTATGTAAGCAATATGATGTAGCTTAACCGCTCAGAGATGAAAGTTTGGGCGGTATATAGATGTGATGAATGAATGAATGAATAAATAAATAAATAAATAAATAAAATAATGAGTTAAGAGCCTAGTATTCCCCAAAACTCACTGGTGATGTTTAAACCATCCTGACTTTATGGATGTTGTGTGTTGTCCCATTTTCAGCAGTGTCTAGCAGCAGAACACTTTCCCCGCTGGAACAGGTTGTGGGGGCGGGGGGAGGATGTGACAGAATGGGTCTTTGTTTGGCTTAAAAACACACTCCAGTTTCATTATCAGAACATCCCTTAATTCCAAAAGCCAATTTTGCCCACCGCTTTTGTGGATTTATTGTCTCTCACTTGTTTGTCAGGAATTGTCCTATTGTTCAGAAAACTCTACCTGGAGGGAGAAACATTCGTTGTTTTACCTCTCTCCAAGAGGGGCTAGCTAACCTCGTTAGGTGAGGGGATGGCCTCTTGAGGTTGCTGGTTCCGTTATGCTACATTAGTGTTAGTTCAGCTTTGTTAGCAGAGACCAGACTTCATGGCTCCTGCGAATGTGCAGACTTCACCACGATGCAAGCTTTTGTTCTCTGAACTGCAATTTGAGACCTAAGAGCTACCAAGCCATCAGACAGAAAGAAAGGTATCTCACTTGTGCATTTTTGCCATTTTGCTTTGGTTTCCTGTGAACTGTCCTACTTTTTATATCTAAATAAACTAGCTTTTGATAAACTAGCTTTTGATCTGGCTGGAAGCGTGCTCCGTTCTGTCTCCCTATGTCCCTGCACCAGCTACATGCTCCAAAGAAGTTTTAAGACATTTTGGCTATATTTTGAGTCCACCCTGGTTCTAGATAGAACAGGGAAGGTTTTGATGATATTTTGTCTTATAGGAGATTGGTGGAAGCTCTGCTGGAGGATTCATTTAAAAGTTTCATTTAAAAAGTTACTTGATTTTTATTTTAGATTGTGGGCTTCAATTTACAGAGTGAAATGTATATTCCATTTTTAAAACTATGTGATCAATTGTTGATGAAGAGTGATTTCTAGAAATATAAATAATGAATACATACAGATGAATACACCTGTGCCTGTCCTGGGGACTGGGTTTAGCCATGGGAACATAGGAAGGAACATAGGAAGCTGCCCTATACTAAGTCAAACTCTTAGTCCATCTAGCTCAGTATTTTCTACACAGACTGGCAGCAGCGTCTCCCGTTTTTGCAGGAAAAATCCAAGCACATTAGTATGTTGGATGGGTATCCCATTGTCTGACGGCTATTTTTTTAGATATAATACTAGTCTAACATCAAGTGGTCCTGTAGAACGGCTGTTTTCCTTTGCTGGGATGATTCACAGCCCCAGGAGGCACAACTTGAGTAATTTAATCTTTGAAAAAACTGTATTGTTTAACGGAAATGGAAACAAGCTTGGATAAGTAACAAACATCTCAAAATTGTAGCCTTTTTTCAGGGATTGTATTTTGTATTTTAAGATATACAGGTGAAACTTGGAAAATTAGAATATCGTGCAAAAGTCCATTAATTTCAGTAATGCAAATTAAAAGGTGAAACTGATATATGAGACAGACGCATTACATGCAAAGCGAGATAAGTCAAGCCTTAATTTGTTATAATTGTGATGATCATGGCGTACAGCTCATGAAAACCCCAAATCCACAATCTCAGAAAATCAGAATATTACATGGAACCAAGAAGACAAGGATTGAAGAATAGAACAACATTGGACCTCTGAAAAGTATACAGTGTACTGTGCTTGATTGGCCAGCAAACTCGCCTGACCTGACCCCATAGAGAATCTATGGGGCATTGCCAAGAGAAGGATGAGAGACATGAGACCAAACAATGCAGAATTGCTGAAGGCCGCTAATGAAGCATCCTGGTCTTCCATAATACCTCATCAGTGCCACAGGCTGATAGCATCCATGCCACGCCTCATTGAGGCAGTAATTGCTGCAAAAGGGGCCCAAACCATGTACTGAATACATATGCATGCTTATACTTTTCAGAGGTCCGATATTGTTCTGTTCTTCAATCCTTGTCTTCTTGGTTCCATGTAATATTCTGATTTTCTGAGATTGTGGATTTGGGGTTTTCATGAGCTGTACGCCATGATCATCACAATTATAACCAATTAAGGCTTGACTTATCTCGCTTTGCATGTAATGCGTCTGTCTCATATATCAGTTTCACCTTTTAATTTGCATTACTGAAATTAATGGACTTTTGCACGATATTCTAATTTTCCAAGTTTCACCTGTATTTTAAAATACTATTTTGTATTTTTATTGGTTGTTTACCAAGTATTTTGTATCTAAAATACATTTCCTCAGGTATTTTGCATCTAAAATACTTTTTCTGAGTATTTTGCCCATCTCTGCCACCACAGATGATAACCATGGTTGGCTTGTATACCAAACACAATAAATTACATTTGATGAATTGCGTATAATTAAATTTTATATGGAAATATGAGGGCATACACACACTTGGAAAACAGCAGCAGGAGTGGTTAGGGGAGGAAGTTCCTTCTTGAAAGTGGTAGGTGGGGAAAGAGTTAAGGCCTCCCTCTCACAGCACCTCCTTGTTCTAAATTGCCCCCTCCCAAAATGGCTCTTCATAACAAAAGTGGTTGTCAGAGTTCTATTGTACACATTTGCCATAAATGGTTAATTATGCCCCAAATATATTGCTTGAAAAGCTGTCTAGTTTTGACTTGACATCTACAAATAATATAATACCTACAGCCATTCTTGGAGGTCTATGCATAGTTTAATCTCTCTCCTGTTTAAATAATTGGTGTTTAATTTCTAAATTGAATTTGTACCACTTCAGCGTCTATCCACTGGGATCTTATTACTATTACAATGACTACTACTGTTACTATTAGCAGTTGTAGTTACAGAAGAGTGTTAAAGGAGAGTGCCATTTCTTGTCACATTTCTCTCTGTGAAAGTAATCCAATGTAATCCAGCTCCTGCAATTATCATATAACTTAATCTACACAGACTAAAACAGCCTACTTCAAATCTTTTGTTCCTATAATTGCTGCAAGGGACCAGTGAAATTAGAGAAACATTGTTTGCAAATGTGCTTGATTTGTCCAGCTTCTTTCATTAGATTTCATCAAAACAATTCTGCAGACTAATCCTTGTCTCTTGATTTTGGGAAATCTGCAAATGCCAGAATAATATATATACACCACTCCGAGTCCTGCATCCAGGTCATCTACAGGTGAACAGTGATCCCCTCTGAAACAGCACTTGTGAAATTGAACATAATGTTGTGAAGAACTGTGGCTGGCTTGGAATCCTACTTTGTTCATAAAAGAGTAAGCATCCAGATCCTTTGTAGTAACCATCATTGTTGCATGGGACCAGTGAAATTAGATCAAATGGGGCTATTCAGATGTAACACTAAACCATGGGCTAATATGACAAGAATGAGCAGGCAAAGGTCTTGGGCTCATGCTCTCCCTCATTCCCTTCTCCCTCCCCTTGCACACTAGAAACTTCCAGTCTTGGTTTGCCATTTCATATAAGGCTTGTTCACACAACCAATAAATGGGCAGGAAAAGCCTTTCCTTTTGTGAGCTCATCATATACTTGTGAAAAGCAAGATAGGAGATGGGGGAAGTGATTGTCTGCAAAGCTCCTGCTGGGTAGGAGGGCTTTTCTTTGTACTTCATTAAAGATCTGGATACAGCTGCTGGGTAGGACAGAGCCCTCCTACCCAGCTGCTGCTTAGCAGACAACGAGGCTATTCACACGATGGGATGAAATTGGGCTAGCCTCTGCTAGCCCGATTTCATCCCATCGTGAGAACCACCGGGCTTGGCTGCGAGCCTGGTGGTTCTTAAGCGGGTAACCCATTTAAGCAGCCCTCCCCAAAGCCTGCACACTCGCGCAGGGCATGCTGGAGCTTCCAGAGGACATGCAGCCCCTGAACTCCCCAGCCCCAGCCGGCTCCGTGATGGAGCCAGCAGTCGTGTGGGTGGCCGCCCAGAGCAGACTGCTAAGTGGACTAAGCCCGCTCTCCCTGCTAACCCCCTAGAGGCTCTTCTCAGTTATCGTGAGAAGAGCCTCAACCTCTGTCAGTGCCCCCTAGCTTGTTCTTTCACACACACACACACACACACACACACACACACACACAGCTCCCACACTTGAGAAGGATGCTAGTCCTACCTCGTTGCTGGTTATTAGAACCAAGTTACTGTTTGCCATTTCATTCAAAACTAGCACACTAATGCCTTGCACAAACCAGAGTTTGCCTGAAAGCCATGGTTTGATCCTGATTTGCAACCCTGGCTTGTAGACAAGGCACACCATGGCCTGCAGAGTTCG